>NC_064563.1:57578783-60078783 GCF_937001465.1 Orcinus orca | reverse complement strand
AGACTGGTGGAATTCACTGCTGCGGAACAGAATAAATAAAAAAGAATGAAAAGAAATGAAGACAGCCTAAGAGACCTCTGGGACAACATTAAATGCAACAACATTTGCATTATAGGGGTCCCAGAAGGAGAAGAGAGAGTGAAAGGACCCGAGAAAATATTTGAAGAGATTATAGTCAAAAACTTCCCTAACATGGGAAAGGAAATAGCCACCCAAGTCCAGGAAGCGCAGAGAGTCCCAGGCAGGATAAACCCAAGGAGAAACATGTCAAAACACATAGTAATCAAATTGGCAAAACTTAAAGACAAAGAAAAATTACTGAAAGCAGCAAGGGAAAAATGACACATACAAGGGAACTCCCATGAGGTTAAAGCTGATTGCTCAGCAGAAACTCTATAGCACAGAAAGGAGTGGTATGACATATTTAAAGTGATGAAGGGGAAGAACCTACAACCAAGATTACTCTACCTGGCAAGGATCTCATTCAGATCTGATGGAGAAATCAAAAGCTTTACAGACAAGCAAAAGCTAAGAGAATTCAGCACCACCAAACCACCTCTACAACAAATGCTAAAGGAGCTTCTCTAAGCGGGAAACACAAGAGAAGAAAAGGACCTACAAAAACAAACCCAAAACAATTAAGAAAATGGTAATAGGGACATACATATCGATAATTACCTCAAAACGTGAATGGATTAAATGCTACAACCAAAAGACACAGGCTCGCTGAATGGATACAAAAACAAGACCCATATATATGCTGTCTACAAGAGACCCACTTCAGACCTAGGGACACATACAGACTGAAAGTGAGGGGATGGAAAAAAATATTCCATGCAAATGGAAATCAAAAGAAAGCTGGAGTAGCAATATTCATATCAGATAAAATAGACTTTAAAATAACAAATGTTACAAGAGACAAGGAAGACTGCTACATAATGATCAAGGGATCAATCCAAGAAGAAGATATAACAATTATAAACATATATGCACCCAATATAGGAGCACTTCAATACATAAGGCAACTGCTAACAGCTATAAAAGAGGAAATCGACAGTAACGCAATAATAGTGGGGGACTTTAACACCTCACTTACACCAATAGACAGATCATCCAAAATGAAAATAAATAAGGAAACAGAAGCTTTAAATGACACGATAGACCAGATAGATTTAATTGATATTTATAGGACACTCCATCCAAAAACAGCAGATTACACGCTCTTCTCAAGTGCACACAGAACATTCTCCAGGATAGATCACATCTTGGGTCACAAATCAAGCCTCAGTAAATTAAAAAAAATTGAAATCATATCAAGCATCTTTTCTGACCACAACACTATGAGATTAGAAATGAATCACAGGGAAAAAAATGTAAAAAACACAAACACATGGAGGCTAAACAATACATTACTAAAAAACCAAGAGATCACTGAAGAAATCAAAGAGGAAATCAAAAAATACCTAGAGACAAATGACAATGAAAACATGACAATCCAAAACCTATGGGATGCAGCAAAAACAGTTCTAAGAGGGAAGTTTATAACTATACAAGCCGACCTCAAGAAACAAGAAAAATCTCAAATAAACAATCTAACCTTACAACTAAAGAAACTAGAGAAAGAAGAACAAACAAAACCCAAAGTTAGCAAAGGGAAAGAAATCATAAAGATCAGATCAGAAATAAATGAAATAGAAACAAAGAAAACAACAGCAAAAATCAATAAAACTAAAAGCTGGTTCCTTGAGAAGATAAACAAAATTGATAAACCATTAGCCAGACTCATCAAGAAAGAGGGAGAGGACTCAAATCAATAAAATTAGAAATGAAAAAGGAGAAGTTACAACAGACACCACAGAAATACAAATCATCCTAAGAGACTACTACAAGCAACCCTTTGCTAATAAAATGAACAACCTGGAAGAAATGGACAAATTCTTAGAAAGGTATAACCTTCCAAGACTGAACCAGGAAGAAATAGAAAATATGAACAGACCAATCACAAGTAATGAAATTGAAACTGCAATTAAAAATCTTCCAACAAACAAAAGTCCAGGACCAGATGGCTTCACAGGTGAATTCTATCAAACATTTAGAAAAGAGCTAACACCCATCCTTCTCAAACTCTTCCCAAAAATTGCAGAGGAAGGAACACTCGCAAACTCATTCTATGAGGCCACCATCACCCTGATACCAAAACCAGACAAAGACAGTACAAAAAAAGAAAATTACAGACCAATATCACTGATGAATATAGATGCAAAAATCCTCAACAAAATACTAGCAAACAGAATCCAACAACACATTAAAAGGATCATACACCAAGATCAAGTGGGATTTATCCCAGGGATGCAAGGATTCTTCAATATACGCATATCAATTAATGTGATACACCATATTAACAAATTGAAGAAGAAAAACCATATCATCTCAATAGATGCAGAAAAGGCTTTTGACAAAATTCAATACCCATTTATGATAAAAACTCTCCAGAAAGTGGGCATAGAGGGAACCTACCTCAACATAATAAAGGCCATATATGACAAACCCACAGCAAACATCATTCTCAATGGTGAAAAACTGAAAGCATTTCCTCTAAGTTCAGGAACCAGACAAGGATGTCCATTCTCACCACTATTATTCAACATAGTTTTGTAAGTCCTAGCCACGGCAATCAGAAAAGAAAAAAAAATAAAAGTGATACAAATTGGAAAAGAAGAAGTAAAACTGTCACTTTTTGCAGATGATGTGATACTATACATAAAGAATCCTAAAGATGCCACCAGAAAACTACTAGAGCTAATCAACAATTTGGTAAAGTTGCAGGATACAAAATTAATGCACAGAGATCTCATGCATTCCTATACATTAATGATGAAAAATCTGAAAGAGAAATTAAGGAAACACTCCCATTTACCAGTGCAACAAAAAGAATAAAATACCTAGGAATATACTTTCCTAGGGAGACAAAAGACCTGTATGCAGAAAATTATAAGGCACTGATGAAAGAAATTAAAGATGATACAAACAGATGGAGAGGTATACCATGTTCTTGGATTGGAAGAATCAATATTGTGAAAATGACTATACTACCCAAAGCAATCTACAGATTCAATGTAATCCCTATCAAATTACCAGTGGCATTTTTTTACAGAACTAGGAACAAAAATTCTTAAAATTTGTATGGAGACAGAAAAGACCCCGAATAGCCAAAGCAGTCTTTAGGGGAAAAAAACGGAACTGGAGGAATCACACTCCCTGACTTGAGACTATAATATAAAGCTACAGTAATCAAGACAATATGGTACTGGCACAAAAACAGAAATATAGATCAATGGAACAGGATAGAAAGCCCAGAGATAAACCCACGCACCTATGGTCAACTAATCTATGACAAAAGAGACAAGGATATACAATGGAGAAAAGACAGTCTCTTCAACAAGTGGTTCTGGGAGAACTGGACAGCTATATGTAAAAGAATGAAATTAGAACACTCCCTAACCCCATACACAAAAATAAACTCAAAGTGGATTAGAGACCTAAATGTAAGACCGCACACTATAAAACTCTTAGAGGAAAACATAGGAAGAACACTCTTTGACATAAATCACAGCAAGATCTTTTTTGATCCACCTCCTAGAGTAATGGAAATAAAAACAAAAATATACAAATGGGACCTAATGAAACTTAAAAGCTTTTACACAGCAAAGGAAACTACAAACAAGACAAAAAGACAATCCTCAGAATGGGAGAAAATATTTGCAAACGAATCAGTGGGCAAAGGATTAATCTCCAAAATATATAAACAGCCCATGCAGCTCAATATCAAAAAAACAAACAACCCAAACCAAAAATGGGCAGAAGGCCTAAATAGACATTTCTCCAAAGAAGACATACAGATGGCCAAGAAGCACATGAAAAGCTGCTCAACATCACTAATTATTAGAGAAATGCAAATCAAAACTACAATGATATATCACCTCACACCAGTTAGAATGGGCATCATCAGAAAATCTACAAACAACAAATGCTGGAGAGGGTGTGGAGAAAAGGGAACCCTCTTGCACTGTTGGTGGGAAGGTAAATTAATATAGCCACTATGGAGAACAGTGTGGAGGTTCCTTATAAAACTAAAAATAGAATTACCATATGACCCAGCAATCCCACTACTGGGCACATACCCAGAGAAAACCATAATTCAAAAAAGACACATGCACCCCAATGTTCATTGCAGCACTATTTACAATAGCCAGGTCATGGAAGCAACCTAAATGCCCATCGACAAACGAATGGATAAAGAATAGGCGGTACCTATATACAATGGAATATTGCTCAGCCATAAAAAGGAACAAAATTGGGTCATTTGTAGAGATGTGGATGGATATAGAGATTGTCATACAGAGTGAAGTAAATCAGAAAGAGAAAAAGAAATATCGTGTATTAACGCATATATGTGGAACCTAGAAAAATGGTACCCATGAACCGATTTGCAAGGCAGAAATTGAGACACAGATGTAGAGAACAAACATATGGACACCAAGGGGGGAAAGCGGCATGTGGTGGTGGTGGGACGACATATATACCTGAACATGTATAAAATAGATAACTAATAAGAACCTGCTGTAAAAATAAATAAATAAAATAAAATTCAAAAAATAAAAAAAGTGATCGCTTTTAATAGCACTAGAGAGGGTATGACATGCTGGTGAGTGACAAGGAGTTTTGGAGCATCAGGTGAAAATCTGGAACTAGGCACTGAAGGAGAAAGTAGGGAACAGTATAGGAGGGACCTTGTAGGCCAATTTAAGGACAGAAATCCACCGTGAGAGCAATGGACATGGAGCCTGTAGAGAAAAGAGAATGAGACTGGATGGTGCTTAATGTTCTCCTGGTTCTCTGGGCTCCTGGAGATCAAATCCCCTTGTCCATCAACGCCCCCGCCCTACCCCTACTCCTCAGGGTCAGATGTGCTTCAGAATCTGTGCTTTATAAGAACACAAGAAGTCTCATGTAAAGTGTTCCCAGCTCTTACTTAGATATATCAATGTCCAACATCACTGTCTTGTGCAGTAGTGGCCAGTGCCTCCCCCTCAGAGTCACTTCCCCTCTGGCCAGGTCCTCAACATTGCTCCTAAGTGCTAAAGACAGTCTCTTACTTCTCCTGGGTACCTACCTTGGGCATCCTCATTAATCATCAGCCCAGAGCTTCATAGAAAGTGGTCTTTGGGGTCCTTGGGTAACAGATCTGACTGGTCTAACTATCTTTTCCCCATTCCAGACCTACTTTCAGAGTTTACATATTTGTAGAATAGCATTTCCCACATGTGTAATATGGAAATTACTCAAGATACTCTCAATAACTCATAAAACAATATTATCATGGTCAAAGAAATCAGAAGAACATTAGGTTTAACAGAGTTAAACAGGCTTCTTTCCTATATGACTTGTCAGAGCTTCTATAATAGTGTTATACACACACACAGAGTACAGTATTTTGTAGTGTTTTGCACACTTGTTCATTTGTTTTTCTGCAAATTAGTCCATGAATATTTCAAAGGCTGGTGCTTTATGGGATATACTTTGGGAAATTCTGTCTTAGAAAAACAGACTTCTGACTTCCCTCCCATAGTTGGACACCTTCTCCCCACGTTGTTAAACATTCTCTTCACCCTATAGGTTTTCCCATATTCCCAGCCCCACACTGACCCTTACTAAACTTTTCTTCTCACACCCCCTGACCCCTCAAACCTTCTAGCCCCCCCAGCCTGTTACCACTTCCTAACCAAGCCAGGCTTCTCCCACCTCCGGGCCTTTGCACAAATTATGCTGCCTTCCCAGAGAGTTCTTCCACCTCTTCTCCACCAGGGAAACTCTTATTCACATTTCAAGACCTAACTTGAATAGTATATCCACTGAGAAATGTTCCCCAGTTATTCAGAGCACATTAGTTACTCCTACCTGTATGTTCCAGGAGAACTTTGCAGTTGCTTCTGTTGTAGCATGTTTTACCTTGGTTACAGTTGTGAGCTGACCTTCCTTTCTCTCCAAGCAGACTATTGATTCCTCAAATAGTGTGTGTCCATAAGTCTGCTCCAAGTAATCAGCAGATCTTGAGTAAATGTAGGTTTTATCGATGAATGAATGAATGGACTACTTTGAAGTCCACAGGGACTTGCCTCTATATCTTTAACGAGGGTGTTATGAATTAGTATCAGATCGATTACCATGGCAGCTACCAAGGTCCTACTACAAGCCCAGGGATCAAAATCAGGATGCCAAGGAAACTCCTACAGCCCCCAATTATATTTTGCTTAAAGGGTGAAAAATAAATTTTATATTTAATGGCTAACAAAATGGAAGCAAGCAATTCCAGTTTTAATATAAGGTAGTAACACCAATAGTCTGTCAGTATTTTATGTGCATGAGAGGGGCAGGGGTTACCTTGTCTGTGGTTAGCTGCAAGCTGGCCTCTTAGAAGAGGAGCAGGCCACCAGCCTGTAGCCATGGAAACCAGTCACTGCTGAGCACTTAAAGCAATCAATTTCAGTCACCTACAAGGCTTGGACCCCACCCTCACCAACTGCACCAGAGGAGGGGCAAAATCTTCCCCAACCATCAACACTGGTGAGTTAGAGTTGAAGCCCACCATGTCATACCAGCAACGACCCTACAGGATTGGACCCCAGCCCCAGTTCTGCCAAGGGAGGAGCTAATGCTTCTCCAGTTATAACCACTGGGCTGGCAGGATAAAGATGGAGTCAAGGTCCTGCCAAGGCCATTTTGCTATTGAATCCCAAGCCTTGAACATGCCAAGAGAGGGGCTGGTTCTTCCTATTCTTGTAACTGAAAAGCCCTACAGTCCCAGAATCTGGTTCCCCTCCAAGAGAAGAGAGACGGATTCCCAGTCTTGCTAAATGGAAGTATGCTCTCCTGGAATGCCATGGGCCATGGGGGGCCGAGCACCTGCTACAGCATCTTGTTTGCCCAACAAAATGTTTTAACGATTTATTGTTTATTTAGTGAGGAGGAAGATTAAGGTTGGTTGGTTGGTTGTTCTCTCCAATTTGGTGAGAGAAGTGCCAGGAGCACTGGGGAATTGGTAGCCACCCCTTCCCCATGGAAGTACCGCAGCTGCTGCAGGGTAATGCTTCCCTCACAGCCACTGCCACCTGACCAGCTGACAACCTCACAGGTCTCCTCCACTTCACATTCAACTTACTGGTGCTAGCTTTAACCAACATCCACAATCACCTGGCAAGCATGTCACAACAGGGCAAAGCTGGACCAGGTGGTCCCCGAGACACTGACAAACCCACAAAATATCGAGATATATAACTGGGAAGGAATTGAGTCATTGGAGAGGGCAGACTGCACTTCTAGACTTTCTGCTTTTACTGACCAACAGGGCAATTGAGCTTCTCACCCTGGTGACTAATCTGTACTTCAGACTATGAAGTAGGACACTCTGGAGGTCATGTATTTATTCCCTAAGCAATACGATACTGTTGAGGGAATCAGAGTAGCAAATAATAAATTCATTTAGCACCTATTATGTTTCAAGTACTGTACTTAGCATTACTAAACGTTATTTCATTTAATCCCGAAGTAGACTTAGGTATTCCTCTCCCATTCTATGAATAGGGAAACTGAAGTTCAGAGAAGTTATAGGTTCAAAGTTAAAACAGCAGTGAGTTAAAACTGATTAAAATTCACATCTATGTGAACCCCCAAAATCCATGAGCCTCCCTAAAATTGTAGTTGCCAATATTAAAAAAGCCATAGTCAGCTTGTTATGGAATTTGAGCCTTGGGAAGTGGGCAAAATACAAATAACTAAATGCCAGAGGCAAAACCTAAACCTAAGCATTTTCCAGTTGACTTTTCACATTGGGGACTGTGGTGCATCATTTCCATGCATTAGATTTACATGAATCTGAAATAAACTGCCTCCTTAAGCCTTTTTCAGCATGAAACGTTAATCAATGTTGTCTTTATTTTTTTTTTCCTGGTTGTGATACTATCTTCCCTACTGATGAAAATTGATGAGGCACATTTAATATGAATAGAAGAAATGAAAGGGCAACAGCAAAGGCAACCAGATCGAAGAAATAGGAAAAAATGGTTTTCATGGACATATAAAATATATGACTAGAAGTGAATGAAAACTTCTCCAAAAATAAATAAAACACCTCTGCTGTTAATTTGGTTGATGACTCATGTTAAAATAGCATTTTAACTCATGTTAAAATAGCATCTGTCTCACTGTTCTTGTCCGTGCAACACTCTTTCTACCTTCCTTTACCCAAATAACTCTTACACATTCTTCAAGACATAACTCAGTGACCTCCCAGATTTCCACACTGGGCTATTTTCACCGCCTCCACCCTTCTCTAGCTCCCTGTGCATAACTGTGTCACTGCTATGACCACTGAAGTTTCTGACCCTTTATCTGAACCGCGAGCCCCTTGAGGACAGGGCCTAGATGTATCTTTATCCCCTGGCACACATCTAACACATAATGACACCCAGTAAAAGCTTGATTACCCAACTTGAATGTTTTCATCTTTATAAATAAATGCTCAGATAAATTATATGTAAATTGGGGCATAAGATCATATTATGTCAAGTTAATGTTTTAACCTGAAGAAAACTACACATTTGCAGATAACAATACCCAGCTAAAAACCACCAGAAGAGCCCAACCCCGAATTGTGTAAATTAAGGCCATTAGTATTGAACAAACTATAATTCCTGCCCAAGAGAAAGTTGATTCTGTTGCCTTTCTGTATGTCAAACCAAAACTCTTAAGTCCTAGAAGATTCGCAAGTGATTTCAGTGGTTGGCGTCATTCAGCACATACTGAGCAGTAGACATGTGGACTCTTTCCTGAGTTTTAAATGACCCTAAGTAATTCTAAGCTTACCATTTTTCAGCTAGTCTCCCTTTTTCCAGTTTCTCCTGAAATGTGTTTTTTAAATCTGGGGCTCCTAGAGCTGTATGACTTTAGGCGATCATTTAACATCACTGAACCTCAGTTTTCTCTGTTTCACCATCTATAAACTCTGCCTTGGTGGTTTCATGTGAGAAGGCACAGAACTCTAGAGCGTGCCAAGACAGGCTGGCCAGACTCATGTGCAATGAACCAGGCAATAGTAACCCAGCTCTGGAGACTCTAAAGAGTCCTCACGGGATGGCTGAAATTATCGTGTCAAATGGAGCCAGCTGTAAAAGAACCAGTTTACTATTAAGAAAAATTAGTAGAATTGTAAATATAAGATAGATCAGAACCTAGTGTCAATAGTACCTTCAGTTGTGGAGTGTACGCCAGTGAACACTTGAGGCTGAAGGGAGACAGAGCACAAGGAAACAAAAGGAGAGGATCTGTTGGCTCAGAATTCCTGGCACTTAACTCAGGAAGAAAGAGCTCCTTCCTTCATACTTTCAGAGCCTGGGGGAGCGAGGTAAAATGCTAGGATCCTTTCTGAAGCCTCGTTTTGCTGAATCAGTACCACTTCTGAGAAGTTCCCAGAAGAGTTTCTTTCCCATTAGTTTCATTTGTTTCCCCAAAGCTACAGAAGAACGTCAAAACACTGGCAATTACCTTCAAGGCTTGAAAATCTCAAATAACGGATCTTGCTGCCACATCCATTCTTCTGAAACATGAATTTTACCATGTCATCCTCTGCTCAAGGACATACAGCATCTCTCTCCTGCTCTCAGATCCATCAATCAGTTAGTCTTACTGAACATCCCATTTGGTACACAGCCCTCCACTACCCATAGGAATAACTGAGTATTTTTTATTGATTTAAAAAATGTTTGGGCTTCCCTGGTGGCGCAGTGGTTGAGAGTCCACCTGCAAATGCAGGGGACACGGGTTTGTGACCCGGTCCGGGAAGATCCCACATGCCGCGGAGCGGCTGGGCCCGTGAGCCATGGCCGCTGAGCCTGCGCGTCCGGAGCCTGTGCTCCGCAACGGGAGAGGCCACAACAGTAAGAGGCCCGCATACAGCAAAAAAAAAAAAAAAAAAAAAGTTTGCATACCGACTAAGTGGCAGAAGCCATGTTGGACACTGGAGGATGCTCAGATGAATAAGGTGCAGTCCCCACCCTAGAGAAGCAGCTTGCCGGAGTTGCCAAATGAGTAAACAGTAATTACAACACCCTGTGATAAGTCAACACTAAAGATACATGAATCCTAAGCAAAGGCATCACAGAGAAGACAACACATCAGCCGGGTTTTCAGGGATGAGTAGACATTTACCAGATGACAAGCAGGGAAAGGGTACCCAGGCTGAGGGAACACCATATGCTGTTGACCTAAGTAAAACAGAAAACGATGAGAAATGCCGATTACTATGTATCATTTGGTATTTTATTAAGTGCTAGAGATTACATATTTTAGTACAGCAGAGATCAAGAAGGCAGGACCTGGGGTAATCAGACTTTGCTCGTGTTATTCCACTGCTCTCCCCAGATAGAATGGAGGAGGGGAGTCTCACACACACACACACACACACACACGCGCACACACACACAAATCTTGGAAAGAGATCCTAGTCAGAATCACAGCTCCACTAAAAAGTGTGTTGTAGCCAAATTAGAAATGCAGAAATTTTCACAGCCTTTCCCCAGCTCACCCATTAAAACAGATTCTAGCTTGTCTTCCCATAAGTCCAAGGAAAGTCTTACTCTTCAAGACTAGTTATTTGGGGCTTTAGAATGCAGACTCAGCATGGGGGCAGGGAAGAGAAAGACTAGAGGCCCACAAACTAGGTCAGGAGCACTGAGATAAACGAGGCTCAAAACCAGTGCATGATGAAATCACAGAAAGTTATAGGGATTCATCTTCATGGCATTCTAGAAACCCAAGAAGATTCAGTTATTGTGAAACTTTTTTTTCGCTTATACATTAGTTTATTGTTGTTTGCTTGTTTTGGTTTCCTTGGATTTTTAACCTAACTCTGCCTAAGACAGGGCACATGGGTCATGGCTTTAGAAGAATCTTATCAGCTATATTAGAATCATGCTAGCTATTAATGAAGTGCTTGGATTTAACCTCTTTACTTTCCTTATCTGCAAAATGTGAACATACATCTGAAATATTTTATGAAGATGAAATGAATAATTAATGTAAAGTTCTGCTAATCAAAGAGGAAACTTTCTCTTATACTCCTATGCAGTCCCTTCCATTCAACTGTTTATTCATTCAATTCATCTATTTTGGTCACTTGCTACTGACATGATCTATTAAACATTTTGTCCATATAAAAGCCTGCCCATCTTAAAATGCTGTTCATGCTTTAGTCTGCCCAGTACTGTTTTCCCTCCTTTCCCCCTAGCTTTATTGACATATAATTGACACAATATTGTATATGTTTAAGGTCTATAATGTGATTTGATACATGTATATATTGCAAAGTGTTTACACAATAAGGTTAACACATCCTTCACCTCACATAACTACATAACCACATAACTGCTATGGTGAGAACATTTAAAATCTACTCTCAGCAACTTTCAGGTATATAGTACAGTATTGTTAACTATAGCCACCATGCTGTACATTAGATCCCTAGGATGTATTCCTCTTATAACTGGAAGTTTGTACACCATTTGTCCCCATCTCCCCAACCCTCAGCCCCTGTAACTATCATAGAAACATCTGCTTCTATGAATCCGGCTTTTTCAGATTCTACACACATGAGCTTCTTCCCTTTTCTTAAGGTAATAGCGCAAACCCCTGTGGACATTTGACACAAGTTGGCCAATCATGATTTCTCCTCTTGGCCCAATGCTGCTCCACATAACAGGCCCATCACCCCAGCTAAGCCAATCAGAGTGCTGCTTAAGATTTTTCAAACTAGAGCTCGGAAAGATGCTTCTTTCCCTCTGAATTTAAGAGTTTAAAGATGTAAGCATAAGAACGTAGCAGCCCTAATTCCAGCCACTAACTTAGAGAATTTTGAGAATGAAGCCAACCCACAGAGGGAAGAAAACAAAAGAAAGAAAGAGAAAGAATCCCTGGTCTTCCTGGGAGCTGATTATAGTAGTCAGTAAATGTAACCCTATGTGCTACGCTGACTTGAGGTGGTTCTTCTCTCCCAGGTGCTATCAGAGAGTTCTGGTTAACACAGCCTCTTTGGCGACATCACTCAATTCCCTTTCTCCCTGCTCTGCGGGACATCCTGACTTCTCTCAGTGCCTACAGCATTGCTCCCAATCCTACACAACTAGCCACTGACACCTTATGTCTGCCATTGTGTGATTCTCTTTTTCCCAAACTTTGTGCTTCTTAATGCCAAAGGCTTCGTGACTAAGCACATAGTAGGTGCTCAATAAATGTGTTAAGATAAACAGAGTACTCTCAAACTATTAGAGGGAGAAAGGGTCTTAGAGAATCAGTTGGGGGAGGGGGGTAGGGAGGCTCAAGAGGAAGGGGATATGGGGATATATGTATGCATATGGGTGATTTACTTTGTTGTACAACAGAAACTAACACAGCATTGTGAAGCAATTATACTCCAATAAAGACCTATTAAAAAAAGAGAGAGAATCAGTTGGAAAGTCTCTGAAAACTCAGAAATGTATAGTGACTTTTTTTCTTTCTACAATAACCCCTGGGAGGAAGCAAGAAGATGGTAATATAAATGTACACTGCAATTCTTCCCAAGTAATCACAAAATGGAATAATATCAAAACTGCCCACGTGTAAGTATGTATATGTTTAAGTGCACCCAGACATGCCTTATTATAAAGGAGTGTTCATGCTCAGAGGATGCCTGAGTCCAGCTGTAACTCATTGTCTCCAAAGACAAAGCACACCATATAATTAAAACTTTACCTGAATTCAGCAATATATTCAACACCTAAGAAACATGTGTACCTCTTGAGCCACCACTTCTGTTTTGGGCAACTTACCCTAAGACAAGAAGTATTTACAGAGATTTAGCCTTGAAGATTTTCACCATAACATTGTGAAAAATTGCAAGGGATTGAAAATACTGAGTTATCTGTTCATAGGGGATTGGTAAAGAACTTAATGGCTTATTCCTACATTGGGATTCCATCTTAAAAAATCATGAAAGAAAGATGTTCACATTGTTAAATGAAAAAGAGTAGGTATTAAAATGGTATGTATGTAGAATGGTACCATTTTTGTGTGTATATTTAAATATACACAAGTATATGTATATGGATATATGTATGTGTGAACATATAAAGGCTGGAAGAATATACATTGAAATATTAACTGTATGTATCTCTGGATTGTAGCATTATATGTGAGTTTGACTTTCTCTTTTTTTGCTTATCTTTATTTTGGGAGTTCACCATGAATACATATATATTTTTAGGTAATTAGAAAAAAACAAGAACAATTTTTTAAATATACAGGAAAACGTTCTTAGAGAACATCCAATCCAAAATCCTTACATTGTAGGGGAGGGAACGAAGGCCCAGAGAAGTTAAGTGGCTTGCCCAAGGTCCTACAGTTAGAAAAATTAGTACCCCATGCCCAGACAGAGTTCTTTCCACCAGACCAGGCAACCACATTATGGGTATTGTGTTTGAAAATTCCAGCTGACTTCATTTAACTCTGCATTTGGAAACAATTGTCCTAACACAAGTGCACTTAAGTATGGGAGCAGCAGCAAACAAACACACCTTGAATTTCATCTCATGCATTGGCTTTAGCGCTTTAAAAAAATAGTGCTGACATTCCCTTCTGGTGTTGTATTACAGGATGGGATTTATTATGGAACGGAGACCAAATTCTTTAATTAACAGGCAGCACATAGGTTTAATATTAGTGAAGTCATATTTTTGCAGCTGCCCTCGTTCTCAATTCTTCCACAGCTTAACTTGCTACCTTTGTGACTTTAACAAATGGAAGGATTATTTGTGGTCATTTATAATTGGCTATATGCTTCCACTAACTTACAAAAATTCAATGATTTTCAGGAATCATAACAGACCATGACCTATAAATTCAATTTCCAATGGCAAAAATCCCCTGACCAAAGTGGATGTTGACGACGAACTAATGTGCTCTGTAACGATCTATTTTGAGCATTGAATTGACCTGTAAGTGTTCCAGATACTGCCTGACGAAAATGGGTTCTATTATATTCCATTAGCAGCTGCTCCAGCAAAATGAACGGCCAGTTCACAGGGGAAATAAAAGTGCTTCCGGGGCTTCCCTGGTGGCGCAGTGGTTGAGAGTCCGCCTGCCGATGCAGGGGACGCCGGTTCGTGCCCCGGTCCGGGAGGATCCCACATGCCGCGGTGCGGCTGGGCCTGTGAGCCATGGTCGCTGAGCCTGCGCGTCCGGAGCCTGTGCTCCGCAGCGGGAGAGGCCACAACAGTGAGAGGCCCGCGTACCGCAAAAAAAAAAAAAAAAGTGCTTCCCTCTTCAGAGTCGCCTCTGCTGCAAATGTACACAAAGCTCTCTCCTCCTCCCCCTCCGCCCCCCCCTCCCCTTGTCCCACCCTGTGCCACACTGAAATTTCCACACTCAAGGCCACGGCTGGCAAAACCTGCCCGAGTCCATGGCATCAAATTAAAGCTTAATGGAATTTAATTATTTACAGAGCACCTACTATGCCCTCAGCAGTGTGCTGATGGTTGGCACACGAGGAAAATGGGAAGACAGTACAGGGGGAGTAAAACATTGGAAAGAGTGCTCCCTGCCCCGAAAACCATAACTGAGCTTTCCAATTCGTTCTTTTTCATTAAACAAGTGCCTATGCTGTTCATGCTTTACATACATAACCTCTAATTCTCACAACAGCCTTACAAAATAGGTATCATTATCTCTATTTGACACACATGGAAAAATGAAACCTGGAGAGGTCAAGTGATGCACACAGGTAAGTGAGAGAGTTGGGCTTCCAACCAGCTCTCACGGGCACTAAAGTCTGCACCTTAGCAATACCCTGAATGGATGCTCAAGTCCAAGGGCCATCACTAATGAATCTCAAGTGAGGTGTGGTGGGAAGGACCTGAGATCAGGAGACCTGTGTCCTAAACCTAGCCCAGCCACTTGCGAGCTCCGTGTGTCTTTAGGCAGGTGTCCAAACTTCAGTTTCTTTACCTGTAAAAATGAGTGGTGACACCTATCTCACATGGATGATGTGACATTTAACCAAATTAAAGAGAATAGTATAGGTATCCATAAAAACACTCCAGATACACAGTACCAAAAAATGTAACATTTGAACAATTTAGAGTGTTCTAAAGTTAAGCCCCTTCACCAAAAAAAGAGGGGGCAGTTTTGGAATGGCAAAAAAAAATACGTGTCCTCCAACTGGACTTAAATGCCTGATAATGTTCCATGGCTAACTGTGCTTGCCAACTACACATAGATCTTGTAGGAAGTCTCTTGTGCCATTATAGTGATCTGCTTTACCTTTGGCTGTTTCTTGCATTTCTGAAAATTCATTCAGCACTCTCTTTGTTTCTGCAAGTTAACCACAAGGCCTCTCCCAGTCTCTCCACTTTTCACATTTGCATCCTGAAAAACGGTCTTTTTGGCAGATGCATACATACATGTGTGTAAGTGAGGTACACAAGCATTTACAGGAATCATTTCTCCAAGGATTTATTGTTTCCTTCCAGAGAGACAGTGAAAAATCTCTCCGAGGTGTTATACAAAAACCACTTTCTCTCCTGGCTTCTATCTTCCTTCTTGCCGGCTAAATAAAAGATCCACCCAAAGTTCTTTTCTCTGACCTCTCTTCTCTCACTACTCTCCCCCTAGATGATCTCATCTAATTCCACAGCTTCAACACTCACCTAATACATGTGATTCCTAAGTCTAACCATGACCTCTTCCCCAGCTCCTAATCTGCATTCTTAGCTGTCTGCCAACCAGCAACACCCACACACTTCCCTGAACCCCAAGCTGAGAACTGCAAATCCAGAACCTGTGTGCCCGCTTGTGTTCCTTATTTCTGCTCAAGGCACCACCGTCTTCCCTGTCTAGATATAAACTAGCAGACCTCTTTCCCTCTTTCTTCCTTCATGCCCCTTACTCAAACCTATCAATCCTCCTGCTACTTCATTGATGTCTCTGTCTTTCTTTCCATCATTTCAACCACTCCAGGCACACTTGGGGTTGTCATAGTGGGGAGTAGCACAAATAGACTCTCTCACATTCTATCCCCACCTTTTAATCAGTTTGACAAGTTTCAAACCCAATTTAAAACTACTAAAAACCCTTCTCTCCTAGATCTCATCTGATGCTGTCACTCTGTGAATCTAAATAAAAAGGACCATGGTGGGCACTTCAAGGAACACAAAGACACAGCCTCCCACAATCTTAGTAGGAAGACAAGGCATAAATGCAAAGAAAGGTAACCAGCAGGAAAAGAGAGCCAATGGGATAATACAAATCACAGCTCCTCTAGGGTTTCAGAACAGGGATGAGGGATTTTACAGATGAGGAATTTGAGACTAAAAACAAGCTGAGTAACTTGCTTAAAAGTTAACATGCAGTGAGTGTCAAAATTAAGATTCTAGCCCAATTCCATTGGTTGCCAGAGCCCACATAACATAGTGTCCCCAAACTCCTACGCTTCTACTGTAGTTGGGACAATTCCAGATGGTGTCAACTTCCAGACCCTCCATATATTTATGAATGACAGTTTTGCAGACAGCACAGTTTAGTGACCTATACTGATGCTCTGAGGAGTTGTAGAATTTTTGGTTTTGAGGTTTTGGTTATGACAGTGGTGTCGTGGTAGTATTTTCTCAGTGTTCTTGATGTCTGAGTTTAGCTGTAAACCTCTGGCTGTGTAATAATGATATTTCTGGCTACAGCATATACATTTAGAAGGACTCCTTTCTCATCCCAGTTATTTAGTAATATTTCTTTAAAAAATGACATCACCCCAAGGCTGCCAGGCTCTTCTGAGTCAGAAATGGAGGTCTGAGTACTAGGAGTGAGAAGAACATATTTCACTGGAAAGCCAATGCAGTGGCTCTTCATTCAGAGTAAGTGGATAAGATCCACACACCAGTTTTGCTATGTAGTTTGCTGAGGATTTCAAAGCAAAAGTCACAGTGTGTTGGAAGAAAGAAAGAGAGAAAGAGAGAAAGAGAAAGAAAGAAAGAGAGAAAGAGAGAAAGAGAAAGAAAGAAAGAAAGAAAGAAAGGAAGAAAGAAAGAAAGAAAGAAAGGAAGGAAGGAAGGAAGGAAGGAAGGAAGGAAGGAAGGAAGGGAGAAAGGAAGGAAGAGAAAAAGGGAGAGAGAGCAAAAAACTATTGTTATTCAAGGTTTCAGAGTAAAAGGGAAAATCCCTAGGATCACAGCCAATTGTCATGGGAGAAATTTTTCTTCCTGATCTATTTTTGGCAGTCACTTCAACTTCATGCATCATTGTTTTACTTATGGCATGTACAGTAGCCAGAGAGAAACCCATAATATCTTTTCTGTCTGGTGGGAATCTTATATTCCTATGCACAGTAACAAATGGCCTGATCACAACAATTTTTTTCTCCAGGCATCATAGTGTTTTAAATATCTCTGAATCTGTGGAACACATTTAGAGAGAGTAGGGGTAGGACTCAACATACCACAGACCCAGAGACCATGGTACACATTAGCAGACAGCATGGACCAGCTGGAGGAACAATGAACACAAAGCCATGGAGTATGAGGAATGTGAAAGAGCAAAGGATGTGCAAGCTACAGAAGCATCCATTCTGAGGAATATTTTTTCCTTTTCAAGTAAGAAGAGTACTCAAATATTTAAGCAAGGGCAGAAAAATAGATTTAATCGTGGGAAAAATAATTACAAATGGCTTAAGTCAGCTTACGACTTTCACCACCTCTTTATCCTTTATTTTCATTTTAACCTTCTGGAAAAGGCCGTGTTTTGTGGTAAAGCTTTTGAATCATGCTAATTCACTGCTTCAGTTGTTTTTGTCCTTTAGTGGGGAATTTTCAAAAACATGAACTCTTCACAGGAAAATACTCGGGACATTAGAAGCTGACTCACGTTTCCTAGTTTTTCATGAAACAATGACATTTTTTCCCTTTGATGCTCTCATCTAACTCCACAGGAAATTTTACTACCTAGCTGCTTTCATCTCTTTCCTGGTTTGAAGATAAATGATCCTTGGTCCCCTTTAGACCTGCATAAGCCACAAAGCAATCTACTAAGAGCTGCCGGTGGCCAGCAGTCTCAACCAGAATACAAACGACGGTCAAAATACCCATACTGGGGCTTCCCTGGTGGCGCAGTGGTTGAGAGTCCGCCTGCTGATGCAGGGGACGCGGGTTCGTGCCCCGGTCCGGGAGGATCCCACATGCCGCGGAGCAGCTGGGCCCGTGAGCCATGGCCGCTGAGCCTGCACGTCCAGAGCCCGTGCTCCGCAACGGGAGAGGCCACAACAGTGAGACGCCCGCGTACCGCAAAACAAAAACAAAAACAAAAACAAACAAACAAACAAAAAAACCCATACTGCTCACCCACGGGGTAACCGGCCAAAGTGACCCAAAACTGCATGTCCTTCTCTTATATATACAAAGCTTGGCACACAGGGGTTGCTGAGAAACGTGAATGAGCTCCTCTCTGACATGAGTGCCATGGTGTGTGTTACAGATTAACTCTAACTTCTCTGCTCTTCCTTAGCAACAGGAAACCCAATTTGTACAAGGAGTATAATGATCAAGAACTCCATTTCTTTCATTTTTTAAAAAATCATTATTTACTTTTTATCTTAGTACCTGAACAACATTAATGGGATGCCAAGTGGAAGAGGAAAGGGTCATCAACCATAATGCTGCCATCCAATGAATTTAAAATATTTCAATTTGCCTGTGCCCATGCAGTATTCTTCCACAGGACCTGATGGGGCTGAGATACACTTTCTTGTCGCTGTTTTTTTTTTCACTTCACAAAGGCATTTTCTCTGTTGCACACATAATCTTCCTATTTGCCAAGGGATGGAATTGCATCAGGTGATTTGTGCCTACATTTATTTCACTTGCATCTGGTTGGACCATGAAAGTTTAAAAGGCAGCATAAAGAAGTGGTTACTAGCCCAGGCTCTGCAAATAAACTGGGTTTCAACCTGAGTTCTGCCATTACTGGTCCAGGGAACTCTGGTTGATTACTCTGCCTCTAAGCTTTCTCTGTCTATAAAAATGGGGACAAGTTAGCATCTTCTTTAAAGTATTACTGTGAGAACTAAATGAGACGGGGCACGTAAAATCCATAGCATCTCTCCTAGCTCACAGAAACCACTCAAGAGATGTTGACTTTTTATTATTAATAATAAAGAACTTAGTTTTTTTCGCTGATACAAGTATACAAGGAGATAAAATAAAAATTCTCCAATTTACTGAAGAGGGGTGAGGTCTAATCTTCAATTTTCCTCATTCCTATGCAATTTTCCCACTATATCCTCTCTTTTCAGACAGCGTTAACAGCCAAAGGGGCTGCCCCAGCAGGCGGTGGCCAGGCCCTCAGCTTTGATCTTGCATAATAGCGATGGGGTCACTATTGGCCTAGTCACCCAGAGCATAACATTGAGAGGGAAAACTTAGACATCCATTAAGTCCAACTGCCACATTGTGTCAGAAGGAAATTGAGGCCTTGAGAAGTAAAATGATTTGTCCAAAGTTGCAATGAACAGGACTCAACCACAGTCTCCCACTTGCCTTTGCTCATTGCTTCCATTCTGTTACAAGTCTGGCCCTGTTTACAAAGTATTGAGGATATCTACAGGGATTCATGCCATGAACTTAGTGTCCCAGCCCTGAAGTCTTTCTCAGCCTCCTTGCTTCTGTGGTGAGGTCACCTTTCCTGGAAATCCCTATGATTTCCTTCTGCAAACTCTTAGCCGTGTGTGTGGCAATAACATCAACAGAACCAAAACTAATGATTACATTTAAGTAGACTAAATGAACCCTTTGATTGAGCTCAGGCAAAACCACATTAAATCTAAAACATCATTCTCTTATACTTCAAAAACAGAGGACCATCGGGTTCTTCTTTATTTGCTCTTTTTTCCTTTTTTCCAAGTTGCCTTCTACATCTGTGTATATGTTTCATTTATTCAGTCCTTTCCCCTGGCACTAGAAGAACCCCAATTTTTCTAGTAGATCATTTCAAGGTAGTTATAATTTAACCTAAAACAGGAAGTGCTCAGTATGACATAGTGAGGAAATCTATTCTCAAGACAGTCATAACATTTCAAGAGGTTGTACTAAAGTATGAGTAAGCACCTGAATTACAGTTTATCTACAAACCTATCACTACTGTTAATCAGAAAAAAACATGTTTCTGATAAAGTTTGTCATCTGAAGAAATCTTTACAAAAACTTGAAAAATCCACTGGCCTCTACCCAATCAGTTGGCTTTCCCCTATAGGTGTTTGTAGCTTTGTTTTTACCCATCAGTGTGTTTTTATTAAAAAAGAAAAGAAAAGAAAAGAAAGAAATATTTTAGGCTCTATTCATTTTTGACAGAGAAACTGTAAGCTATGTGAACCTAAAATTTTTAGGATTTTAAAGAAACCTAGCTTTAGAAGTTTTTAACATCCTGCATCCACTAACTCTAATTAGCTTAGCTGAGTGTTGCCAAGTAGAGAGAAATGAATAAAAATCATGTGCAATTAGCCCAGCTTTATTATGAAAATAATTGATTCAGAAATGCTTGGTTCTGTTGAAAAGGCTAAATGTTACCAAAGTACAATATAGTTCAACTCATATCAAATTTCTACAAGTTTCAAATTCATGTTAGTTGAGTTAATAAGATGTTTGTTGGGTTTACTTTTTTATTTTTATAACAGCATTAGGTTTATAGGAAAATCTTATTTCACAAGCTTGCTCTTGGGAAGGTTCATTCCTTTTTCCCTTTCCATATGCCCCGTATTCTCTACCATGCAGACTCAACTACCTATTACCATCCCCAACCCATAGCCAGGAAAGAGAAACTCTGCCTTGTATTATAGCTAAATAAAATCAGTACATATTTACCCTGCAACCATGGTGTGCTCGATATAACACAAGTTGATCTAAAAATGAAAAGATCTGTGCCCAAATCATAGGACTTATAATCTACATCATATTTCTTTGCACCCCTGGTAGGTGCAGCCTGAGCAATGGGCTCTATGGACAATGGGGGAGGGGAACAGACTTCTTCCTTTCAGATGCTGGAGCCTCCCTCACTTCCAGGAGGCAGTTTCCAAATCTTTTACATAAGCACCTCCCAATAGTAACTACCATTTACTGAGCCCCTGCTTTAGGGCAAGCTGAGCACATTCAGTCTTTGCAACAACCTGATAAAGTAGTAATTATGATTTCCATTTTACAGATGTGGAAACTTTGGCACAGACAATTCAAACTGTTCTAGGTTAAACAGCTCTAAAAAGTGGCAAAGCAAGAATTTGAACCCAGGACTAACACCAACGCCAAACTTCTCGATCAGTTTCTAATCACCTACTTTACCAGTATCTTTAGCTCCCACCTCCACCTTTGTCCGTGCCTCAAAAATCCTTCCACCCAGGAAGATCAGGCTCATTATTAAGAAACAGAAAGAAAAAACTTTGAGCTAGAATGTAAACCTTAGTTATAGCTATCAACAACCTCTCTTTTACTATTATTATTGCACGAAGCTATATAACAAGAAACGTTGCCCAGCATTGTACTAAAGATATATTGACTAAATATAAAACTAGCCCATTAACTTTTAAGAATTTTCTTCTCCAAATTCCATACGGAACGTGCAAATTAATTAAGCTCTAGAGCTATAAACCAGAGATAATCAGTCTGAACCAGCTGAAGAGCTACTATGTCATCCAGTAGTCAGAAAGCCACCAAATAACTAAGCACATTTCTGACATAAAAAAGCATATAAACTTTTTATTATAAAATAACAGTACATTCATCCAAATGGCTAAATAGAGATTGCTGCCTGAGTCTCAATATTGTTCAGTTCAGAAAGAGGTATGGAATTAATATCAGGTTTCCAGGGCCCATCAATTCCTCTGCTACTGACTAGCCTGGTGATCTAATGTCAAGGAAAACACTAACTCCCCTTTTAAAGTTAATTATTTCTAAAAGGTAACAATAATAAAAGCAAAAATGCCACTTTTCATTTGTTGTGTAGTTAAAAGGATGATTATGTTTTTCAACACACCTGGGTTTGTATGTCAGCTCTATAACATTGTAGCAAATTACTTAACCTCTCCAAGCCTCATCTGTAAAATTGGGGTAATAAAGACTCTCTCAGAGGCTCACTTACACTACAAGCAGCACAATGCCTGGTACACAGTGAAGCCTATTCAGTAAAGGGTAGCTATTAATTCCGAGGCTTTTATGAAAGAGAGAAAAGTCAATGGGGGTTTAAGGTTTGAGTTTCTTGGGAGGACAGGATTGGCTTGGTATTTTCATCTTTAATTTCTTTCAGAGGCACTTGTGTTCAGTATCTCATCCATCATAACCCCATGTGCACGTTGTAGGCCATTAACACATGTGGTTCTGGATCTGGTACACGAATAGGGATGGATTGCTCAATAGGAAGTGCTGTGTTTTTATGTTTTAAATGCTATTTTTCCCTGAGGCTTTCAGCATGTCACTATTTCAAAAACAAGTGGCTCACATGTCTAGAAAACCATGTGCTGAGGCTCACTGTCAGAGATTCTGTTTACTCACAAAAAGGTCATCAACTTGGAGAGAACATTATTTTTCCTCCAGGTCGGTGTGCATAACTACAAAGAGTTGGGGTATCTAATGGTGCTTATTGTCAAGCCATCCTGAGGTCAGTGATCCTTTCACCATGAACTCATGGGATTAGCAGGCATTCTTGTGATGTGTTGCAAAAGAAACTCCTCTCGGTTCCCAAAATATATTGTATTTATGTAGTGCCACAGGACATGTAAACTGAAACACTGGAGAAAATATTTTTGTGTGATTCCATCAGGAAGGACTTGTGATTTTGCTTTCTGGTCTCGTGATTGCTATTATCAAAGCCCCTTTTTGCGTTATGGTCCAGAGTCTGCTGAAGCTAATTGGTTGAATAACAGCTCCCTGCGGTACTCACCAGCCTGGACATAAGGACACACTGGCCCTCCCATCTTTCCGCTGCCTCGCTGTGTGAGCTGTGTGAATTACCAGAGCTCTCTCAGCCTCTACTCCCTGTCACAAAACAACAAAAACTAGGTTACCTTTAAGATAATCTGTCCCAGCTCTAAAGGCCTAAAATTCTACCACTATCTTTTTCAGATTTACTGCTTTGCCAAGTATTTCATTTTTCTAATGATGAATAGTATGGAACAGAATAAACAACTGCTACCTAGAAGACATAATTAAGTTTGTACATCATTTTCTACAACTAATATGCAATGGACTTTAATTTTATTCATAATCACTAACTTCAGGCTTAAAATAACTGTATATTAAGCAGGAATATTACACCATTTTATAGTCTCTTCTTCTCATATTAATAAAGTAACATAATAAAACACCACCCACAAAAATGATAAGCCTCTTTCTATCAAGGGGAAGCATAATTAGCAAATTAAAGAGTTGAACTTATATTCCCAAGGTCTTTCATTTAAGTAAAGCCCATGGCCTAAATCACAGTGATTATAATATGGCACTAAGTAAATAAAAGTATGTCTGCCTTTCATAATTTATGTTTTTAATCTCCCATTTTTCATTTTCAATATAAAAGCTCAGTTTTGTTTACACTTTAATTTACAAAAAAAAATTCTTCTTAAGTAATATCTTCTGAAAATTGAAGTGCAAATGTATAATGCACGGATTTTTGCCCCCCATAAACATTAGCTTGTATCCAGTCTTTGCTGGTGGCATGCAAATAGAAAGATTGATGCTTTCAATGTAGAAAATTTTGTACTTTCCCTATTATCTTCAAAAAGCATTCTTTGAAAGAAAGGTTACTATCTTTAGGCTGGTTTCTCTGCATGTCTCTGGAATAACAGGATATCTAAATCAGTTTCAGAAGCAGTAGTCCAGAAAACACAGGAAATTCTGAAATGAGAGGGAGACACAACCTCCTAGGGAAAGCACTCTCTCAGATCAAAAGGTCATCTGGACCGTTCCTTAAGACAAATGTACTGTGGTTGAGTAGACACATCGGATCATACAGACTGAAGTTCACATCCTCGCTCTGCCACTTACTAGTTTATTCTTTACACACCTCCATGTCTTTGTTTGTAAAATAGAGGAAATACTGCCTAATTCATAGAATTTGTGCAAAAATTAGATTATGTACATAACATACTGTATATCATAATCACCCAAGAAATCATGTAAGTTATTGGTATTTTTATTATCATTGCTATTTCTATTATAATTACTACATCACAAAGAATATGACCCTGGGGGTGAGCGCACACCATGGTTTCAGCCATGACATTCAGGCAGCAGCATTAGTTTCCCTTAGAGAGTCTTGCTGTGCCCAGAGTGATGGAATGGGAGCTCAAAGACACGCAGAAAGCTGACAGCCTTGAAGACCTCTAAGGATGCTCAAAACATTCTTTCTATGCCTGCCTGAGGCTGCATTACTGCCTACCAAGCTTGTTTCTGCCCTCCGGCACTCACTTCATTTCTCTGCTTCCAAACCAGCCTTCCTAAGTTTCTTTGTGTCCCTCCTGCATCAGTCGTCATAACACCCCAGCTCAGTGACAGATAAGTTGGATAACTCCCATCAGGTCACTGCTCCTACAATTGGTGGTAGGGAGGGATTGGAGACGGGACTCAAGCAGAAGATAAGGGTTGAACTCAGCAAGTCACACACACACCCCCCATTATCAACTGTAAAATCAATTTAGCGTGTTAGTGACCAGTAATATTTTTCATGAAATAGAAAATATCAGTAAGCAAAATATTATTTCATTAAACTTTATTTCAGCTATGTGTATGTGTGTATATCTATCTCTGTCTGTGGACATATGTGTGTAAACTGGGTTGCAATACAAAATGTATTTCTTTTTGTTCTCATTTGGAATAGAAGATTTTTAAGGTCCCTTTTAACTAGAAAGTTTATAGTTCAATAAGTTTCCAAAGTCTGTAGAACTGGGATTTAAAATGCCAGTAATTAGTTTGGATTAAGCTACAGAAATTTATTTACTTTAGTGAATAGGTAAAGTAA
Organism: Orcinus orca; assembly: GCF_937001465.1. Taxonomy (NCBI): domain Eukaryota; kingdom Metazoa; phylum Chordata; class Mammalia; order Artiodactyla; family Delphinidae; genus Orcinus; species Orcinus orca. Next base: position 60,053,658 of record NC_064563.1, on the reverse strand, counting down.
GCATAGAAAAATGTTTTTTTTGTTTTTGTCATCTTTATTGGAGTATAATTGCTTTACAATGTTGTGTTAGTTTCTGCTTTCTAACAAAGTGAATCAGCTATACATATACATATATCCCCATATCCCCTCCCTCTTGCGTCTCCCTCCCACCCTCCCTATCCCACCCCTCTAGGTGGACACAAAGCACCGAACTGATCTCCCTGTACTATACGGCTGCTTCCCACTAGCTATCTATTTTACATTTGGTAGTTATATATGTCCATGTCACTCTCTCATTTCATCCCAGCTTACCCTTCCCCCTCCCCATGTCCTCAAGTCCATTCTCTATGTCTGCGTCTTTATTCCTGTCCTGCCCCTAGGCTCTTCAGAACCTTTTTTTTTTAAGATTCCATATATATATGTTAGCATAGGGTATTTGTTTTTCTCTTTCTGACTTACTTCACTCTGTATGACAGACTCTAGATCCATCCACCTCATTGCAAATAACTCAATTTCGTTTCTTTTTATGGCTAATATTCCATTGTATATATGTGCCACATCTTCTTTATCCATTCATTTGTCAATGGACATTTAGGTTGCTTCCATGTCCTGTCTATTGTAAATAGTGCTGCAATGAACATTGTGGTACATGACTCTTTTTTTTTTTTTTAAATAAAACGATTGCTTTTAATACTTTTTGTGATAGTGCTATTATGGTTATGTGCTTTTGTTTGTTTGGTTTTTTATACTGCAGGTTCTTATTAGTCATCAATTTTATACACATCAGTGTATACATGTCAATCCCAATCGCCCAATTCAGCACACCACCATCCCCACCCCACCGCGGTTTTCCCCCCTTGGTGTCCATACGTTTGTTCTCTACATCTGTGTCTCAACTTCGGTCCTGCAAACCGGTTCATGGGTACTATTTTTCTAGATTCCACATACATGCGTTAATACACGATATTTGTTTTTCTCTTTCTGACTTACTTCACTCTGTATGACAGTCTCTAGATCCATCCACGTCTCAACAAATGACTCAATTTCGTTCCTTTTTATGGCTGAGTAATATTCCATTGTATATATGTACCACCTCTTCTTTATCCATTCATCTGTTGATGGGCATTTAGGTTGCTTCCATGACCTGGCTATTGTAAATAGTGCTGCAATGAACATTGGGGTGCATGTGTCTTTTTGAATTATGGTTTTCTCTGGGTATATGCCCAGTAGTGGGATTGCTGGGTCATATGGTAATTCTATTTTTAGTTTTATAAGGAACCTCCACACTGCTCTCCATAGTGGCTGTATCAATTTACATTCCCACCAACAGTGCAAGAGGGTTCCCTTTTCTCCACACCCTCTCCAGCATTTGTTGTTTGTAGATTTTCTGATGATGCCCATCCTAACTGGTGTGAGGTGCTACCTCATTGTAGTTTTGATTTGCATTTCTCTAATAATTAGTGATGTTGAGCAGCTTTTCATGTGCTTCTTGGCCATCTGTATGTCTTCTTTGGAGAAATGTCTAATAGGCCTTCTGCCCATTTTTGGTTTGGGTTGTTTGTTTTTTCATATTGAGCTGCATGAGCTGTTTATATATTTTGGAGATTAATCCTTTGTCCGTTGATTCGTTTGCGAATATTTTCTCCCATTCTGAGGGTTGTCTTTTGGTCTTGTTTATGGTTTCCTTTGCTGTGCAAAAGCTTTGAAGTTTCATTAGGTCCCATTTGTTTATTTTTGTTTTTATTTCCATTACTCTAGGAGGTGGACAAAAAAAAAGATCTTGCAGTGATTTATGTCAAAGAGTGTTCTTCCTATGTTTTTCTCTAAGAGTTTTATAGTGTCCGGTTTTACATTTAGGTCTCGAATCCATTTTGAGTTTATTTTTGTGTATGGTGTTAGGGAGTGTTCTAATTTCATTCTTTTACATGTAGCTGTCCCGTTTTCCCAGCATGTGGTACATGACTCTTTTTGAATTATGGTTTTCTCAGGGTATATGCCCAGTAGTGGCATTGCTGGGTCATATGGTAGCTCTATTTTTAGTTTTTTAAGGAACCTCCCTACTGTTCTCCATAGTGGCTGTATCAATTTACATTCCCACCAACAGTGCAAGAGGGCTCCCTTTTCTCCACACCCTCTCCAGCATTTACTGTTTGTACATTTTTTGATGATGGCCCTTCTGACTGGTGTGAGGTGATACCTCGTTGTAGTTTTGATTTGCATTTCTCTAATGATTAGTGATGTTGAGCATCCTTTCATGTGTTTGTTGGCAATCTGTATAGCTTCTTTGGAGAAATGTCTATTTAGGTCTTCTGCCCATTTTTGGATTGGGTTTTTTTTTTTTTAATATTGAGCTGCATGAGCTGCTTGTATATTTTGGCAATTAATCCTTTAGAAAAGTGTTTTTAAATGGTGATTCTAAAATTATTGGAGAAGATATATCCTGTAAATATTTTGATTAAAGTCTCTTGAAAGTCCTCTAAAAAATAAATAAAAATCAATTTAAAAATAAAATGGCAGTAGTTTGGAGGCTTTGGTTTTATTGGGTTAGTCTATTTATTTTCCAATAAGAAAATAAATTGTCTCCTCACCAGTAAATAAATGTGTTAAAAAGAATATAAATAGGATCTGCAATCAATCCCCCAGGAAGATGGGACATCTTTTGGGAGTTAGATTATGGTATAAAGTAAACACAGTGATTGGTGTTTGAAGCATGCTTTGGACTCCATGATCCACTCCCTCGACTCAGCAGCTCACTTTTGTACACAGTATTCCATCCATGGGAACTTGGGCCTGCCTATGAAGACCTGAAGAGAGGAGAAAAACTGCTGGGGTAGAGGGGAAGGGGGATCCTCTCCCAGCATGTTCACATGCACGAGCTCACACACTCACACAAGTGCACACCAAGAAGCCAGAAGATGTACGACGTATCTGTATATCTGTCAAGCTTCTAGAGGCCAATGGAAGTATGTTATGGGTCAGTCGCAGAGAAGGCCTGGGATTCCAGACCCTCTGAAGCCTGTTTTTCACTCTGCTTCTCCTTGGCATGAATAAGTCACTTCACTCTCCCCTTCACCCAGGCAGGTAATTAATTTACATTAAGAACACTAACTGCCCGGATGATCAGACACTCCAAACACGGGTCGCTACAGATTCCCCTGTTTGAAAACTTAAATTGGAAACTTTTTATATAATCAGTAGTGCTCAACAAACATGAAATTAGAGCAAGGGGAACTAGTGGGAGGATATTACCTATTGGTTCTCCAAGCAATCACAGTCTGATGGTACAAAACAGCCCCAAACGCTCAGGTTGCAGCCCAGGCCCTCTCCCCCTCTTCTCGTTTCCTTAGCTCACCACACTCCTATTAACATCTAGTTCTTCAGATGATGAAACATGGTCAGCTTGGGTTAAGCTACCAGATTCCATTGTCCTACACTGAGACCACACTCAAACCACTTTGGCTGTCCTCACAGGTTTCCAAATTGCAGCCATCTACGTATAGACCAGCCAGTCCCTTCCTTTACTACTGAAGATGGTTAGTCTCCATCATTATTAGTGAAATTTCTATCTCAACCCCCAGAGGGGTGCTATAGTACAAAGCTCTGAGGATACCTTACTTTATCACCATGTGTGAACACAATGCCAAGAATGAAATCCTCAAGTTCAACATCTTCTTATTCTAGTTGGTCTTGTACAGGGGGTTGGTATGAAGGTAACTATTTGCTGTTAGTATTATTTAGTTGCTATTCTAGGTTACTTTCCATATAAATGATGTATTAATGATTTGAACATTTGTCCTGGGAGAGTTTTGCAATTAGAACAATTTTTAAATCAAAGAAATAAACACTCTCAACAAAGCGCAGCTTTTTAAGTGGCTTTCTAAGGCTTGTTGCAATCAGTCACTGGCTTAAGAAGGCAACTCCATTATCATTCTATTGAACATGAGTCACACATGCTTTGTGGCCATCAGTGCAGGAATAAATACATTGCCCCTTTCTTTGTATGTCTTCAGTATTGACAGTCTTCTGCCTCAGGAATTTTGATTATCAATATGTTAACCACAATTTTCAAAACAAAACTCTAGACATAGTTTCTGAGATTAAATTTGGCCTGATTTTATGATTTCTTATAAAATGTCTTATCCAATCAAATTGTGGCCATCGCTTCACATTTTGATGTTAAAATATAAATTTAAAAGACAATAGTTCTGACCCTCTGAAACAATTTTGAACTGATTTTAAATTTCCTAACTACATTCAATAGCACCTGGGAAGAGTCACTGTCTCTTACCCCCACTTTAGTCCATCACCTGGCCCCCAGTTCGACAGGATTTTATAAGTACGGTATTCTCCAACTTTACAACTAAAACACCCGCACATGTATACTCATAACTGTATTAAATGTGGGCTAGCATGCACATGTATCTTCATTAATCCCTGAGTTCCTTCAGCCTATGCCTCAAGTTTTATGACACATATGTTGTTATTATATTACTTGCCCTGAGTCATTCAGTTACTATTTATCAAATACTGGGATTTCTCAGTATTTTATTGATTTGTGGAGACAATGGGTCAGAATATTTGAAACTGAGGCTGTCTCAGAAAAAGAGACATATGGTCCAGGAATGAAGCAGGCATTCCTCTGCAGGAGCGAAGGCATGACAGAAGGCTTGCCCAGGGCATCAGGGCAGGCCCAGTGTAGCTGTCAATTAAAGGAGGGGAATTCCAATGATCATCACCATCATAGCTACATTTCTGGAGTGCTTACTATGTTCAGGTATCATGCCAAGTACTTTCTGTGCACAACCTCATTTAACACTCATAAAAGCCTCGACAGAAGCCTTTGTTAACCCTGTTTTACAATTGAGGAACTATTCGAACCTGGACAAGAACCCAAGTTTTCCCAATTCCAGAGACAGTGCTCTAGGATTTGAATCTGCTCCTGGACCAAACATAATGCCCATTAGACCTTTAGGAAGCTTCACACCCCAGACTGTAGTTCCAGCCTAAACCCTCCAGTCGTCTTTACAATCCTCACCTGTCTCAGAAGGAAGCGTGTCCTCTGGGCTCCAAAACTAGGAAAACGTCTGTAGCGGGATGGGCAGTCAGGAGGTATTTTTTCATTTTTTCCTTGAAATAATTCTCATAACTAATGCAATTTACCATTCCTGACTCCTCACACTTTCCCTGTCAACATGCTCTTTTTTGATTATTTATTATCGTCATAATTAACATTTATTGGACACATTACTGTGCAAAATATTGAGGAAGACAGACTCCCCCACCCTTTTGGCTTATGATCCAAATATTTAGATTGTAAACACAATGTTTTTGGCAGGTTAATTCTGTATGAAGAAATAGAGCATTTGCAGGAAATGTCAGATGCTTACTTTACGATCGGTGTAAGGAGGAATTTACCCCACACAAAGGTTTTGACTTGGCAAGGAAGCCCTGTCTACCTACCCACATGTGAAGAAGGCAGAGACAATGCTTCTTCCTTGTCACAATTTTTAGGAAATGGGCATTTTTAACTCTCAATAAAATGTAGTGGCAGGAAGGGGCAAGGTAGGTGCTTCTTGGTCGCCTGCACAGCAGCTAGGCCAGAGGCATTAACAACAGAAGTCTTTGCTTCCCCCTTCTTATAGTAATGGATAAACATGGTGTTTTTAAGAGACACATGAAACATTACAAAATTACTCCACTTATTCCTCTTTCGCCATCTGCAGAATAAGACTGGCAGCACATAAAGGAGATAACTAACTCCAGTGCGCGGCTTCAAAACTTTCTGCCCATGTGGCATTTCTTCTTTAGAGATATAGTCTGAACCCCAGACGTGCAATGTTTTGCATTTAAGAAACTGTGTCAATTTCATGTAACATGATACTGAAGTCTATAAGATGTAAGAGAATACTAAATGCCTGACCTGACAACATTTTTTACTTAATAGTACTCAATAACCAACACTATGAATCTCATGAAGGTGGAGTGACTTGCATAGCAAACTCAAATTTCCACTGAAAGGAGACTGTGCACTTTCACAATTCAGAAAGCTGGAAGGTTTTATTAATCACCTATGAGCAGGCATGAGTGTTGAGTTGAAATGAATCATGGAACAGAAAGGAAATTTAGTCCAGTACCTTCATTCTATAGTTACGTGGGAGACCATGGGTATCATCCACGGTCATGCAGCTGGTAAGCAGCAGAGTTGGGACATGAATTCAGAATCTTTTGGTCATTCAATCCACAGCTCTTGCCAACATGTCATGCTGTCCCTGTTTTGTTTTATGTTGTTGCTGTTGTCTTCTAAATTATTTATCTATTTATTTATTTGGCTGCACTGGGTCTTAGTTGCAGCATGCAGGATCTTTAGTTGCAGCATGTGAATTTGTAGTTGCAGCATGTGGGATCTAGTTCCCTGACCAGGGATCGAACCTGGGCCCCCTGCATTGGGAGCTCAGAGTCTTAGCCACTGGACCACCAGGGAAGCCCCTGTCCCTTTTTTTTTTTTTTTTAATCACAACACAAAACTATACAGGAGTGAATATGCAACTCTTGGGTAATCCCCAGATTCTGAATCATCTGAGCATCTTTATAAAGTTGGTGGACCCAGAGAGGAGGACTCCAAGCCATTAGTCATGGATAGTCGCCCCATGAATTCCAAGATACCTCAACAGAGGACACTTCCAACAGGGCTTCTGTTTAGCCGGCAGGTAAAGCATCCCAGCCGGGGTCCAAATGAATCAGTCAGAACCTATATCCTATTAGTTGTTAGATATTTTGACTATCACCCCTGCTTTCTGGGAGCTCCTGCAGGTATCAGAGCATCACTGTGCTTATCTACAACACCACTTCAGTTATACTTGCAGGAGGCAACATTTGCAGCTGTTAAGTGCAAATTATTCATGGAATATGGGGAAAATGTTAAAATTTACTCCGAAAAAAGCAACGGAGACACCTACTTTTAGCTGCCTTAATTTTCTTTTCCCATTGCTATAAATTCTGGCCACATAAGAACAAGAAATCTGACAAGGGTAGCTTTTTCAATGTTTGCTTTATAGTTTCAAGTAACTTGGTAAACCACTGTTGGAAGCCATTAAAAGGGCGGGCTCTTTCCATCCCGTTCATCACATAAGCTTGACACCTTGTTTACTGAACTAACTGGAATTATAAAAAGAGAGGGGTCCACTGGGTTGCTCCATACCTGATATTGAATTCCATTATTGTAAACCAGTTGTTCAATTAAAAAAAATCTTCCAATCTTTCAGCCTATTGATGAAATAATGAACTCCCACTGCTCTGTAATAAATATTGCATGTGTCAACTGGATTATAAGAGAGCTTGGAATTTTGCCCCTTTAATTAGCCGTTAAGAACACACCCACAATATTGGCAAGTGCCTCTAATAGTAGGTACCCTAATAAAGGGGCCTTAGATAATGTCACATTTTGCATGGGGAAAGATTAGTTTCTGCTGTGATATAGTGTTTCTGCTGTGACATTTAGATGAGTTTAAAAAATGGCTACTATATAAATTTAGCAATCTCTTACTTATACCATATTTTATGCTTTGACCATAAAGTTCTCTTTTTCTTTACATCTTTGGGGTTTCATTCATTAGGTTTTTTAATGGCATGCTATTAGTGATTTTGGGGGGTTGATTAATAAATGTAATGTCTTCCTGGCACATTTTATAAATAAGTTGAGGATGACCTGTTCCTTCTCAATGGCCTGTTCCTATGTGGCCACCGGGGAGGATGGATGACCCTGCTCACCCATATATTGATATAACTCCTCTAAAAGGCAGCCAGCCTAGTCCTTTATACCATAGCATGCTTGATACAAAGGCCATAAATGTTTCTTATCCATTCAGTTAGTTAATTCTATTTGCAAATTTACTCTACTTGTGAATTGCCTACTAAAATATATGGTGACGCTTCAGATTTTTAATCCAGCTTTTATTTAAAATCAGTAACATTGTACCTTTTCTTTTTCCATGTAACTATAAAAGTAATCCTTGAGAGAATGACCCAGGGAAAGACTGTCTAAAATTCATTTTGGGAAAAAACTATCTAAAATCCATTTCAGAAAGGCCAAATGTTGGATCTCAGTGTTTCTGTCTAGTCTGGGAATTTGGGTCTTCATTGCTAACTATCTGAGCAGAGCATTGCACAATATGCTTTGGTTATTTTCTAGCCAAATATTAGTCTAACTTCACCAAACAATTCAGTCTATAGACCCAGTTCAGACCCAAAGAGCAACCTAAATACATTCCTTAAGTAAGGGAAAAGAAGAGAAAAGAAAGCAGAAAAACGTAGCTAGTCTTAGGTTTCTTAAAGGAAATGTTAAGGTTCTCTAGTAAAAGAGAGTTTATGTGTTAAAGAAAATGAAAGGGCTTCCCTGGTGGCGCAGTGGTCGAGAGTCCGCCTGCTGACGCAGGGGACACGGGTTCATGTCCTGGTCCGGGAAGATCCCACACACGGGCTGGGCCCGTGAGCCATGGCCGCTGAGCCTGCGTGTCCGGAGCCTGTGCTCCGCAACAGGAGAGGCCACAACAGTGAGAGGCCCGCGTACCGCAAAGAAAAAAAAAGAAAATGAAAGAGTTGAGTGATGTGAATGCAAAGTGGCAGGGATGTGGCCCATTGCAGGAGTGTCAGATTCAGAGTCCAGAGGTCTGATCCCAGCCCCTCCACTAACTAGCTCCACCATGTTGGGCAAATTACTTCTTTTTCTGAGGCTCAGATTTCTCATCTGTAAAATGATGGAGCTGGTCCTTGTTCCCTAAGGTCCCATTCAACTCCAATGTGTTGAAGTTATGAGCCTATATAAGATTTGAGATGGCTAAAATAGGAGAAGGAGGCAGGTGGTATATTGGGCTTAAGAGTTCTGACTAGGAAGAGTAATAGGAGTCAAGAAGTAGAAAAAGAAAAGCAGACACAATTCTATTTAAAACAAGTAAAAAATCAGAACACACCTGGAAAAGTAACTAAAGAAGGTAATAGCTGATAGCAAAGTCCATTTCAAAGGTATGGGAAGAAAACTTGGCAAACAAGACCAAGATGTATGAGGAAAAGAGCATGGCAAAAATTAAAATGTTGCTCATGAGGGCATCCCTGGTGGCGCAGTGGTTGAGAGTCCGCCTGCCGATGCAGGGGACACGGGTTCATGCCCCGGTCCGGGAAGATCCCACATGCCGCGGAGCAGCTGGGCCCGTGAGCCATGGCCGCTGAGCCTGCGCGTCCGGAGCCTGTGCTCCGCAACGGGAGAGGCCACAACAGTGAGAGGCCCGTGTACCGCAAAAAAAAAAAAAAAAAAAAAAAATGTTGCTCATTAGGATGAGCAGAAAAGAACTGTCTAGTGAGAATTCAGATCATCATATATTCATACTGCCAAATTCTTAAAAAGGAAATCTATACCTAGGGGTAAACAGGCATTTTTTAAAAAAATGTAAATGTGTATCATCCTTCATGTGTCTATTTGTCTATGGTTTGAGCCAGGCTGGGGAGCATGGTCTTATATGACATGTAACAGGGAATCCCCATTATACAGTGAAGTGACAAGATGAAACACTGCCTATTGCTATAGACTGAGTGTGTGTGTCCCTCCAAAATTTATATGTTGCAATCCTAACCCCCAATGTGATGGCATTAGGAGGTGAGGCTTTTGGGAGGTGTTTAGCTCATAGGGTAGACCCCTCATGAATGGGATTAGTGCCCTTATAAAAGAGGCCCCAGAGTGCTGTCTTGCTGTTTCCACCGTGGGAGGACACAGCAAGAGGAGGCCCAGAAGAGCACCTCCACCAGAACCACCCCCATGCTGTCATTCTGTTCCTGCACTTCCAGCCTCCAGAACTGTAAGAAATAAATGTTTGCTGTTTATTAGCCACCCAGTCTGTGGGATTTGTTCTAGCAGCCCGAATGGACTAAGACAGAGATGCAGAAAAGTTAAATAAATTGCCCAATGTCACAAAGCAAGTAAGAGACGGAGCCAGGCTTCCAACATGCGCCATATGATTCTGGAGCCTCTTTGCTGCTGCTTTGACACCCGTAAGTCTTAAATATTAATTAAGATAAATGCGGCAAAGGGAAGTAACCTGGCCCAGGGGGTCGGGGAAGGCCTCCCTGAGAAGGGGACATTAGAGCTGAGACCTAAAGATGAGCAGGAGTTAAGCAGGCACAGAGGGGAAAGCTGCTCTAAGTGATTATCAAATAATTACTTCACTTTTATTCACAAAGGCCGTTGTACCATTAGCACATAGAGATGCCTAAAATAGCTTTAAGTACACTGTTTAAAAATTATTTTAGTAATCCCAACGGCGTACAGAATTATCTTTTTATGTAAATTCAGGATTAGACAACCATTTCTCTCTAGGCTGTGCTATAGAAATAGTCTCTAAGACTCTTTCCTGGATCACAGTGCCAGGAACCTGAAGATTCTGGTAATGAAGCCCTCACTTCCAAATGATGAGAGCGGGGAAGTTGAGGAGATAGGCTATTCTGTATAGAGAGGATCCAAGTTCTATAAATGAAGAATGACTGGAACCCACACACCTCTGACCTTCTCTCCATCCACTAGCTGGGTGCTCACTGAGGGAGGGCAGGCAGGATTCTCAGTCCTAGGGTTAAGAAGAGCTTCTGTGGTTCAGGATGGAGCTGTTCCTGGTCACAGTGCAGCAAAGGGAGCAGATAAGATGGTCGGCTTTGGCCACTGCTGCTGCGGGGAGCAGCCCGCAGCAGGCTACAAACGGCGGGAATCATGGGTGCCCATGGATGCCCGTGACTATGCTGTGTCTGGGAGGTATGAAGTGAAGGGACAAAGGCGGCACTCCCTTTGTGTCGGGGGCATATACTGAAAGCTAGACCTAGACCAGTTCTAAAATATATTTTACAATTCTGGGTCTAGGAGAGTTTTTATGCTTTGTGCTGCTTCTTCCAGAAACTATGCTCCTATTCCACAGAAAGGAAAAAGGCCATGTCCATAATTCTAGCCTTAGGTTTCTTTTTAAAAAGGATAAAATGGCCGTCATAACCCAAGCATTCCTAGAAAACTGTTCCTACCACCACTCGTTTGTTTTTGTTTTGTTTTTTTTTTGCGGTACGCGGGCCTCTCACTGTTGTGGCCTCTCCCGTTGCGGAGCACAGGCTCTGGACGCGCAGGCTCAGCAGCCATGGCTCATGGGCCCAGCCGCTCCGCGGCATGTGGGATCTTCCCAGACCGGGGCACGAACCCGCGTCCCCTGCATCGGCAGGCGGACTCTCAAACACTGCGCCACCAGGGAAGCCCCACCACTTGTTTTTTAATCCTGACTTCCATTTCCAGTGATGCGTCTAGCGGGGACCTCATGGAGCAGGCGTCATGTAACAACAGTCATACGTAAAGACTCTACACATACTCTCCAGTGGCCTACCTTAGAGAAATGATCCGGGCTTGGAATATTTACCTGCGGGAGGAAGGGTAGCAAACTCGTATTTATTGACAACAGCTCTGTAACTGGCACTTTCGCAAATACACCGAGCCTTCGCATCCACCCAGCAAAAGGAACCCAATGTTCGGAGGAGGACACAAGGCTCAGGGCCTCCACCTTCACATGACCCCCTCCTGCAAAGTGATTTTACTATGTGTGCCTTGAGAAAGGCAGGCAGAGAGCATCAGCAATGTGATCAGCGCTTTCGTGTGCTCGGCACAGATTTTAGGTGCATCTGATAACGTTATCAGAAGCAGTGCAGATGCGACCTGCAGACTCTGCCCATCTGGGGTAGCCCAGCTGTGGACTACACTGTGAAGTGTTTGCGTACACAGAGAGGCCGCAGGCTGACTTTCAAGGCAGCAACACCCGTGTATCAGGGTACCACCCACCGCTGAGCAGCCAGCTTTGGAAATCCCTTGGAGGAAGAGTGAAAGGCGACGTGACCTCGATTGAGACAGAGTGTCTGGACGAAGTTGGTGAAGGGCAGTGGGTGAAGGGGTATCCAGGGCACAGGGCAAAGGTTGGGGAACCTGGCTCCAAATGGGGCTGAGATCACCCAGGTCCCTTCTGCCAATGAGGCGAGTTTGGGGAAAAGGTTGATGGAGCAAAGTTTTCCAAAGGAAAACTGCCAAGAGCATTTTAATTTTTCTCTCACTAAAACATGAAGAACAGCCATTTATTTGCTTCACCTCTCACAGAAAAATAAATAACTGACCCATCAAAGCCTATGGAGCTGACCTTGGCCTCATATTTCCCTTTGCCTCAAGATCCAGTCTTTTATTCCTTTTTTACTAACATTAAATTGTGGGTTATTAAAATGTAACGCAAAAAAACCTAGCTTGTGAAAACTAAAACTACTAACAAGCAGTGGATGTTAGTTAGGGTTATTTTTTTAAGGGTATTCATATGCAACATTTGTCTTACTTCAACATTTTATTTCCAGTTAAGAACACATGCTTTTTCTTTTCTTTTAAGAAAAAATACACACACATTCTGAAAGGTTGTACTATTTCTTCTCTCCTTGGGCGTGGGTGGCAGTGCCAACAATAGAAATCAGCATGAGGAACACGTGACTCCCCTCTTCAATGAGGACATAAACCTGTTACAAGTAAATGCTGAAATAATGACTTTCTTTGGACATTTTTTTAATTAGAGCTGAAAGACTTTAGAAAAAATAATAACCACCTGGCAAGCCAGCTCCTCTTTGAAAGCGGAATTAAAATCAAATGAGAGAAATAATTAAGACAGCTGGAAATAATAAAAACAATAGATACCAGACACATCTTTGACAAAACACAACAAACCAAAGAGACATTGCAATGTAAAATCTTAGTTGTGTCACAGCTCGCTAACTCTCTCTCCTTCCACTCCCCCCCGACCCAGTTCTTGATCACAGTGAAAAACACTGTATATCAATATGCAAGCCAAAAAGCAATAACATTGTTATAGCCTAAATGGGCATGACGATAAACAGAGGTAGCTGCTATAGGATAGTGTATCTAAACAGACACAATACTGCAATTTGAATGAATTACACTTCTCCTTTTTTGTCCCTTGTATGCAGTGTGAATTTTTACTTCTTGCAAGTTGTTTGTAGACTAATACCAACTTTTTCATGTATGTATCAAGTCTTAAATATGGGGCTGATTTGGATTCTAATGTCCAGAATCAGAATGAAAACAAAAAAACAAAAACCCTCACCTGAGATGAATTATGCCACTCCTATAGAATGCAGAAGCTTCTGTAGTCACTGCCGTTCTAAATAGCATTTTTTTCTTCCCATTTTGCAGGGGGGGTAGGGAGAGGGCCATATGCCAAAATGCTAACAGCGGTTTTCTTTGGGAAATGGAACTTCTGGTAATTTTAATTTGTATTTATGTTCTTTCCTGTATTTACCAAATTTTTCATAATTTAAAGCCAAACATAATTTCATGTAAATCCTTCAATCCTATAAATGCATCTAAGAAGGGGAAGCGACCCAGAGCACATTAACATTAAATATAAGCTATAGGCAATGGGAATGGAACGCAGAGGAATGAAGTTCACAGACTTTGCAAGTCCATTAAAGTGCAAATCACTGGCACCGTAAGTTACCTGTAATGTAGGGAAGGGTGGATCTGGAAATCAGGTTATCTAGATATTCAGTGACTGACATCCTACATGGTGGTGTGAAAGCCACTTAATCTCCCCAGTCTTTTTGCCATCAGAATATCTTCTTTACCACAGGCAAAGCTTCTGCTTCAAGTTAATGGAAACTGAGAGAATTGGGACACCTCTCCCTTTACTTTTTCTCTCTGTCAAACCAAGATAAAGGTTTTATTCAAACTTTTTTATTTGAAGAGGAGCAGCACCTGAATGAAATTTGGTCATGATCAGAAATCCTGAGAATTAGAAATTTCCAAACGCCCACAGAAATGATATAATGCCTTGAAGAAAGAGGGGGAAATTGTTATGAACAAAAATATAGCTATCTAAGCAGTCTTCCTTGAAATAAAAATGTTTTCCATATATGTGCATTTATAAAAGTAATATCTATCAAGAAGAAAAAAAATGAAAAAATTTTTAAATTTAAGATTTAATTTAATGAAAATGATTCAGGTTTTTACATTTTACTACACTGGCAAAAGCCATTTTGTTTTTAATTTGAATAGCAATAGCTAGTTTAACCTTTTTTTTTTCCTAGAGGTTTAATTTGGCCATGACTCCTTCTTTGAAAAATGCAAAGTCTTGCTTCTACATGTTTAATAATTCTATTTAATCTCCCACAGTCTGTCCAATTGAAAGTCAAAAGGGTATACGTAGAAAGATTACTGATTGTTTACCCAATTCTGCAATTAACTAAAATTAATGACTAATCCTGAACAAGTTGTTTGATATCTATGAATCACACAGTCCTGCTCACCAAATATTTGTTCAATGAATAAATGAATGAATAAATGATCAAATAATGCTGATTTCTCACCCTGTCACTTGATGACTCGCTCTAACCTTCTATGACCTATGTGTTTCTGTTAAACTATAGCAACAGTTCCCAAACACAAGTCAGCTGATGAATACCAACCCATCAACTAGTGTCAGCCTGTGATGAAACTTTCAAGACCTTGCATACAATGAGAGGAAATAAGGAAGGACAATATAGCTGGTTTCTCATAAAGCTAAATGTACCTAATTTAAAGGACTCTCCTGTAGTCTGAGAGTATGTCCTTTGTATTTCATTGAGGTGGTAATATCTTTTCTTTCATGAAATGATTTTAAAAAGTACTAACTGTTGGAGCTTTTTAGGGTCTTTACTTGGCAAAATATAAAGTCCACAATCTTATGTCAGTCCACACTCTTGTCTAATTTTATTGCTCTGTAAACGCTCTAAGTCTGGAAACTACTGACTTACAGAATGTGCATTACTTCAGGTACAAGAAAAAAGGAGCTTTCTCTTTTCCCATCCCCAGGTTTGTCGCTCCTGGGAGGACAGAGAGTCTATTAGCTGCTTCTCTACTTCAGACTTTTCTTTAACTCTTCCATCCCCCACAATCCCCTAAACGCAAAGGCGTAGCCAGGTAACCACTTTCTGCATCACAATGGAATAGTAGACCATCTATTCCAGGGAGAAATGATGTAATAGATGCAATTTCATTGACTCTCTCATAGTCCCTTCTAGAAAACTGCAGTGCAGCCGGTTCTAAGATTGACATCTACCCCAAGGCCAGCCAACTCATTTCCTAACCAATTACCAACAAGATCTGCTCTCTTTGAATCTGTGCGAACAGGACATAAAGCTGGTCTGTGGTGGGTATTGGGCCCAAGAGACCAGGATACAAAGTTGGGGCTATTGACGTCATACAGAGCCACATGTAAGGTGAGTGAGGAGGGCGAGCTGCTCAACACAAACATCAGGGTGGATGTACAGAGAGAAACAGACTCCCCAGAAACCATGACAGTGGCTTCATTTTTCATTTCCAACTCCCAACTCCAGATGGATTCTATGAGCTCCTTATTCAACCCCTTCTTCCACCACCTCCCTTTTTGTACTTGAGCTGGTGCATATGTGTTCCATGTCGGAAAGAACACTGTCAAGAATTGAAAACATGGACTAACATTCATGCGTTCTCACAAGAGTGATTTACCGTTTCCTTTTTGCCCAAGTTTTTGTGCTTGTTTGTTTGGTTGGTTTTTATTTGCTAGACATTTTTTCTTCCTTTATTTCTGCAGCACCAACAATATACAAACCATCAGTCATACTTCCTCCTCTATGTTCCCGTTAAGCACTGGGCAAAAATATTTTGCATGCATGAGAAAAAGCACAGCTCTCAGCCCTCCTCCTCACCCTGCATCCATCCACCCCCATCTTCACCATGATGTAGGCTTGATCATGTGTCCCACCCCAGCCTGGTGCCCTGCTCAGACTCAGAACCAGGTAAGGCACAGCTCAGAACCACATCAGTGACTCCACTGGGTAAAATTCCTCATCTCTGCCATTTTCCCATTGAGAAAAAATCCAGAGGGGTGAAGTGAGAATTCAATGTCATACAAGGAAAGTGCAAGGAAAATAGCATTTTATTTAATCTTTTCAACTACCCTAAAAGGTAAAATGTCATCCCCATTTCCTATAAAAGGAAACTAAGCCTCACAAGGCTTGCCTATGGTTACCAAAGATCACATTACCAGTGAGAGCTGAGTCCTGGCTTTGAGTGAAACTTATTAAACTCCAAAGTCTATACTTGTTTAAAAATATATCTTACTGCCTCCAAATTTTTAGTAGTCAAGCCACATTTAAACCCAAATCACGTGACACCTAACTCCTAAACAAGTGCTCTCTCCACCAATTATGCAGGAACAGCTCAGAGAAAAAGCTGTCGAGATGTGGCACTGGGTAGATACTGAGAAGGGAGGGCAGCTGAGTGCACTCTTATTACCTCAACCCTTTCCCATCTTCTTCTCTGCCTTCATCAACCAAGCACATGATTCAGAGCCATCTTCAGGTTGTGGTCCTGAGTCACTGCCCCTACCAAGTCCAGTACTAGGGTAGGCAGCGGCTAAGGTGGCCGCCAATGATCCCCACCTGTTAGTATTCATACTCTTGTACTCCCTCCCGTTGTACCTCCATTGGTCTAGGTAGGTAATTTTTTAAATGCAATTTCTGTCTTGAGTGCGCTCCCCCCACACACACCCACTCTCTCTCTCTCTCTCTCTCTGTCTTGGATCACACACTCCAGGGGAAGCCAGCTGCCATGTCACGAAAACACTTGGGTAGCCTACAGAGATGCTCTGTAGATGCCTACAGAGACTAGATGCACTAAAGTCTCCAGTCAACAGCCAACAAGGAAAGAGTCTGTCAACAACCATGCAGGTGAGCTTAGAAAAGACTCCTTCCCCCAAGCAAAGTGTTCAGGTGAGACTGCAGCCCTGGCAAACACTTGCATGCAACCTCATGAGAAACCCAGGACTAGAACCACCTAGCTAAACTGCTCCCAGATTCCTCATCCACAGGAAAAAAAAAATTGTTATTTTAAGCTGATATGTTTAGGTGTAATTTGTTGTGCAGCAACAGATAACAAATTCAAGCCCTGAGAATTCTCTCCAAGAACTAAACATTTCTTCTACCTTGGCCCACTCAGGTGTTCCCACCGGGGAAAGAACAGTTCTTCTCCTTTGCCTTCCATAAACATTTGTGTCAATACACTAACTCCCCGTCTCTGGCTGGGGAGTAAGCTCTAAGGCTAATTCACAAATACTTTCACTAGAAATACGTATGTGGTTCTAGATAGTGGAATCTTCAGAAAGCCACTACTGTCTCTCTTTCCCTTGCTCCATCATTTTTATACTCACTTTGGTTTGTGGAAACTTTTTCTCACCAGTCAATAGAAGCCAGAGAATGTGAAGGAAGAGTTTGACTCCTCTCCTGAGCAGAATATTTAGGTCATACATGATTGTTTGTCTTCAAGCAAACCAGTACAATTATGCAACAGAAATTCTTTTGAAGCATCTGGGACTTCAGTTCAATTTAAAATCCTGTGGGGTTTATTACCAGAATGAATGATTATAAAATATACGCATGCAAATGAAGAGATAAGAAAATTAAAGAGCATATGAAATTTAATGCACGCTACTTGTAATTCCATGCCAAATTGTTAAAAAAGACAGTGGCTATGCAATACCATGTAAAAGTGTGGTTTATAATATTTATGACTTTGGAATGTGGATTTAATATTCTACTGTCATGAATAGATATTATAAAACAGAGTAGAGAATTAGTTTCTGGGTGCTAATAGGAAGGGGAGGGGAAGAAAGGTTTACAGCTGTCATCAGTTTTACTGCCAAAATAAAGAGCCCTGCTTTCACCCCAATAGTACACCACAGTGAAAATCTTGTGAAAATGGAGATTCTCTGTTTTTCAGTGTTCTTATTCTAAGAGCTCATTTGGGGCCAATCTAACTTAATCAATATGTATTAAGTGTCAAAAATGTGAAAACTAGTATATTTGAGAATTTGGCGGTTGAGAGAGGAGGGAATAAAAATTGAACCTTACAATCCCTATTTTTGAGGAGATCACAATCTAGAGAGATAAGCAGGTATGTGCATAAAGAATCTGAAACAGGACTGTGTAAATTGTTGCAGCCGCCAACAACAGGCTCCCACCTCCAGACTCCTCTTCTAATCCATCCTCCTCATGGCTGCCTGAGTTAGTTGCCCAATATAAAAGTCTACTTGTTTCGCTCTCCTGCACAAAGCTCTCCATTGCTTAGAAAAATATAGTCCAGACTCCTTAGTACAAGGCCCTTCAACGTTTGGTCTGAAACTACCTTTTCATATCCAAATAACACTCTGGAGAACAATGGGTAAGAAAAAGAAAAATAGATTTTACTTGAAAAGACTAAGGATTCCAATATAGTTCTTCAAATAGTGTATGGACATCCACTGTTTCTGCAGGACTCATCCCTTCCTAATTTTTGTCTTCAGCAAGAGAACTAGTTCCTAAAGAAGGATGGAGTCATGTCAACCACGAAGCAGCTGGGGCATTTCCTTGCAAGGACTGGTACAGAAGGAAACAAATGGGTGTGTTACTATGAAAGAAATTCACTGATATTTGCATCTCCTTTTCCTAGCCCCTCCCACCTCAGTCCTAGTCCATCAAAGAGGAAAGTGTACTTCTAAATGTCTCAGGCCTCATACTTCATTCAGGAAGAGAAACTGCTCTGAGATCTCCCCTGAATATAGAGGGATTGGTGAGATTTGGAGACAGAGAAAATTGGTTAATATTTATTAGGCTGAGGCAGCAAGGTCCAGCACTGTGGAGGTGAGAGTTGAGGAGCCTTAGAATGGGGAGGCTTTTTTCTTTGGATTTGAGTTTTTTAGTGGGTGGGGAATTCATGCATGGTGTAGAGACAGGTCCTTCTTTATGCATCACTCCTACATCACAGTATGCCTTTAGAAGGGAGACACTATGAGAGCACAGCAGGTGGTGGAACCCCTGAGCAGTCGCTAGGGAGCAAAATGTCTGCCTGAACTCCCAGTATAGTCAGGAGATCAGCCCCAACGGGGAGGAGTAATAAGGGCAGCACCATGGACCAATGCTGCCCATCCTCATTGTGCCCCATGAGCCCCTAATAAACTCAGTTTCTGCGCAATCTCAAAGAAAAGGCAATCAGAGTTTGAGTCTTCCACCAGTCAAAGTAGAGTGAGTTCAGAGAAATACATATTCGATTTAGAGATTTAAGGAATGCATCTTATATCATGTTTTAAAATCCTTGTATACCAGACATAGTTCAGGGGCTGCTTCCAGATAAGAATGCTCGGGCCACTGTTCCAGATTCTTGAAGACCCTTTGCCATGCCGAACCCCATATACACAGGTCTATAGAGGACACCAAAGTACAATTTATGGAAAAACCCATAGGCAGAGCATTGAGTCCTGCCTTGGAGTTTCCCTTTCGGGCTGAGGAGAGGCTGGTGTGCCTTTTAGCAAATGTCCCAGGTTATTCTGACTGGGGGCACTCTTCCAACCTGACTTTGAAAAACACTGACTTAGACCACTGGTTCAGAAACCCCCTCTCTCCGGGGT
This sequence comes from Orcinus orca, assembly GCF_937001465.1. NCBI lineage: Eukaryota > Metazoa > Chordata > Mammalia > Artiodactyla > Delphinidae > Orcinus > Orcinus orca. Next base: position 60,034,165 of record NC_064563.1, on the reverse strand, counting down.
GCACCGCTATCTGTGGGGAAGGTTCATTCTGTTTGTGTTATCCTGGCTCGGCTTCTCACTTTGCACAGCACAAGTATCTCAGCAGATTTACATTTAAGATCCACACATACCCATATGGTTTCTACCCAGTATTAAATATTTGTTATCTTTAATCATATTTTATATCTCTCCTACTGAACCGCAAATCTCTCTGGGGCTGATACTTCATTTTATTCATTTGGTTTTCTCCCACTTATACTTGCCACAGTGACTTGCAACTAATAAGTGCTTAATAAATGTTTGTAGAACGAAAGGACTGCAAAAATAATTAGGTGTTGTTCTGAACCAGCAGCTTGCCTAATTCAATTTAAAACAAAAGACAGTCAAAAAGAGGAGTACGAAAAGATGACAGTAGTGAGAATTCGTATCCATTGCTAATATTTTCATTTAAAAGGAGAAACTTAAAATATGGCTTGGAACAGTTCCTTAAGGCATAGATTTTAATTGCCACAACATTTTTGTTCTCCCCCCCCCCCATGTATTTAAAAGAGCTGCTCTCTCAGTAGAATATAATCACTGAGGAACACGAACAAACTCAGGCCACTCAGCTCCCCTCTACAGGCATGTTCCAGTAGAACTCTTCTCAGGTGTCTTGGCTCAGGTCTGGAAAGCACTCCGTGGACACCTGGGAGGAGGCAGCTCTCCCTGCTGTTATCCTCCCCAATTTTACAGTCAAGATGTTTCTAAGCCAAGGTGGGCTTTCTAATCCCCAGAGACTCTGATAGACTGAAACTCGAGTAACTGCATTTTTAAACAAGCTCCTCCTGGGAGTCTAGGAGCCAGGGGTAAGAGTCACAGGTGGAGTCCTGGTAAACAGAAAGCTGGCCTTGGCCACTGGCTACCCGGAATTTCCTGGTTGGCTGGGGCTGGAGTCTGCAGGCTGTCCCCACAACCACCAGCACCCCCACCCCCGACCTGTTCACCTTCTCAGCTCAGGCTTGTGGGCACTTTATCGGCTTCAGAAGGGAGAAGCCCAGGCTGCAGGGTTCCCAGGCTGACCACTCACCTTGCAGAGACAGTTGAGTGATGTCTGGCCCCTCCCAGGTGCTCAGGCGGCCACTCCTGCATTCCTACATTCCTGGATTCCTGGCAGCATTTCTACAAGCACACCCTCATTCCTGGCAGGAGGGGACCTGTGCTGGCCATGGGGGCAAACTCTGTAGTGCAGCAGCCCTTGTAGATGTATCGCCTAGGAGTACATGTGAGTACTTGTCAAACGCCTAGATCCATGAATTCTACCATGGCACATAATAGAATTTTTCCCATTAAATTCAGTGAAAGGAACTAGAACATTGTAACGAGTTGCTTAATGAAAATAAGGGACTATGTAAGGAGGAGTGGAAAGCGTGAACCTGCAAGAGATGGGTGCTGGGCAGCCGGCTAAGTTTACACACCAGCTCAGTGACTCCTGGGCCACTGCGGCCAGACAGCATGTGATTCAAATCTGTGCTTGAACAGAAGAACAAATTGCTATACGTCATAAATCTTCTGGGTCATCTGCAAATAGCTGAAACTGGGAATGTTAAATCCATGAATGCCAAGGATGCGTTCATATATCAAAATGAACATTTGTGCCGACAACATGAGTCCAAGTGAGAGAAACATGCAGTTGCATTTATGTGTAAACGTGATAGATAAAAATCTATCCATTGACTCTTTGAAACAATATCTCTACGGCCCCCTATATTTCAAAGTCAGCAATAGGTATAATAAACAGATTTTTCTGAGTCAAAATCAGAGCATGTGATTTGAGAAAATATTTTTTCTGCATTGTAGATGTATTTATAAAGAAGGTTGCCTTGGGCTCCTAGGATGACAAAAAAGCTACAAAAACAGGGATGCTGACAGGAAGTGCTAAGGCTGGAAGGAGGGAAGTTCATCTGAAGAAGGCGGCAGGTCTAGATCACATAGCACTTAGGCACATGTGAGCCTGCACCTGAGCAACAGCCCAGGAGCCCAGGGGACCCTACAGACAGCCCGGGGGCATCCAAGGCTGTGCCTGGAGAGATAGGGCCCCAAAAGTGCAAAAGAAGTCGAAATGAAGAGGCAGAAGTGTCCTCCAAGATCACAGAGACAGTTGCATCAACATCTAAGAGATTAGAATCCACCCTGGGGAGGAGGGGGAGGAAGAAGAAGAAAATCTGAGGGGTAATTTTAACTTGAAAGTGACTGAATTATAAACCTGAGCTTGCTGAGAAGTGTCTGAATTAGACTGAGTTTACTCAGAAATGACTAAATTCAAAACATTCTGCTGCGTCAGAAATTACATTTATTGTAAGAAGATAAGACAGTTTTGCACATCTGAGTGGGTGACTGGGAAAGAAAAAGGCATCTCTTAGGTTTTGTTTATTCTCTCCTCCTCAAGTGGGCAAGGACCCTTCTTTCATTGAGGCCAGGGCAAGAGCGATGGCCACTCCCTGAGGTCTCCTTCCAAAGCCACTGCAGTGGGAAGTGGCCAAGCTGAGGCCACCAGCAGAGGCAGGTGTATCTATGCATTCTGTCATTCAGTCACTCAACAACTGTCTTCTTTGTGCTCCACACTCCCAAGCCCTGGAATTCTGAATCAGGCAGCGAAGAGGAAGTTTGGGAAGCCAAGAACAACCACACCAGACTTTCCTCTAGATAGACAGCCCCTTTTAAAAAAAACTTCCTTAACAACGAGATTTTTTTTTTTTTTTTTAACTATAAAAGCCAGTATTGCCACTGTGGCAGGGAAATGAGCACACACACCCACCATTGCACTCGGAGTAGAATGTAAACGTGAGTGGCTTTTCTGGAAGGCAATTATATACTCTGTATCAAAAGCCTTTAAAATGTGCATACTTTCTTAACAAGAAATTCTAGGTCTAGAAATTTGCTTAAGGCAGTAATTAAATAGACCAATATAGTGTAGTGGTTAAGAGCCAATCCTTGATGTCAGTAGAATCTGGATTCAGGTCCTGATTCCACTGATGAGCTGAATGAAATTTTGGACAAGTTACTGAAGGTGAACTTCAACACCCTGTGTGAAATGGGGGTAACAGGAATAGCCGTCGCACAAGGCTGTTATAAAGATAAATTGAAAGTATGGAAATGCTCCACACCAGTAAATCTGGCAAGGTACGTAAAGATGATGGTACAAGGATGGTCATCACACCACTGTTTGTACAAGGGAAAAGCTAAAAATGCAATGAAACTAATAATAAGTGAAGCATTAAACAAATTATGATGCAGCCATATAATGAATATTAAGCTGTCCTTTAAAAATGTTACGGAAATATATCTATTTTGCTATAGAAAGATATTTACAATGTATCATCAAGTGAGAAAAGCAGGCTTACAAACTAGTATGCACAGCATAATCTACTTTTGTTTATACATGCACATATATGCATAGCAAAATATGTGAAATGATGGACTCGATATTAAGATCATTGTGAGTGAGATATTTTTTTAACCTGTATTTCTTTGGCTTTTTGTATTGAATATGTATTGTGTTGGCAATAAGCAAAAAAAATTTTTTCACGATGTCACTTTTAGTGCAAACACTCCTTGGGAAGTCATAGGTAAATTTTATCAGGTAATTATCAAAAATCAAGATGATCCCTCACAGAAGAATCGCAAGTAATAATGTAGAAGGGGTGAGGGGAATAGAAAATCACAATAAAAAAAACACAGTAATAATTGCTGCAGGCAAGATCCACCACTGGAGGCTCAAATTTGTGGGTGAAAGTTCAAGGAGTAGAATAGTTACATTGTCTCAAAGGATCTCCCTCAAGATAGCTATTAATTACCAAGGGGAAAACAATAGCTTTACCATGGAAACCACTGGCAGACAGCAGCTTAACATGACCACGTGACCAAGATTAACATGACCAGCAATGAGACACATCAACCCCCTGAATGAACCCCCTGATGTGATGTCCTGCATGAGAAGCACATGTGACTTCTGTAGTACTCTTGCCAAAAAAGGCACAACTTCCATCTCACCATGGGAACACATCAGACAAACTCAAATGGAAAGATAGTCTGTAGACTACCTGACCAGTTCTCATTAAGAGTATCAAGGTCATGAAAGATAAGGAAAGACCAAGGAACTTTCATAGATTGAAAGAGACAAAGGAGACATGACAACTAAGTATAGTGTGAGATCCTAGTTTGGCTCTTAGAGGAGCTAAAGGCAACTAGTGGAGGAACTGGGGAAATCCAAGTAAAGTCAGTAGTTGAACTAACAGCATTATCCTAATATTAATGTCTTAGTTTTGATCATCGTTACATGGTTATATAAGATAGTAACATTAGAAGAAGCTGGGTGAAAGGTATATGGAACTCTGAACTATTTTTGCAATTTACTTATACATCTAAATCATTTAAAAATAAAAAGTTTAAATATAAAGCAAGACTGGACAAGCCTAGGTACTTGGGGTTAGGCATTATTGGGAAGTCCCCAAGACCGCCTAGGCAGGGAAGGTCTCAGTCCTATATTTCCTTCTCCTATTTGAATAGAAAATATTACTTTTACAACTTGTTAGGCTAAAATTAGATTAAAGCAAACATAGGGAAACGTAGCATACCAGTTTTCAGCACACAGCCACAGAACATTCACAGATATTACCAAAATTCAACATTTCTCTTTTGAATTGTCACTCTTCAAAAACCATAATTTCCCCATTCCAGTTCATTGGTTCAATTCCTTTTTTTATCTCAACAATCTTTTTTTAAGTCATATCTGTAAGTCAACAAAAATTAAAGATCAAAGTCCTTTGTATTTTAAATATCCCCCAAAAGTGTCTTTATTATTGCCCATTTCTTTTGTCTGCCCTTTCAGAATCAGATATAAAATGTTTGTTTCCTCAGTGCCCACTGAACTGGTATCTAAAATCACCAATCTACACAAGCTAGTAGACCTCATGCTTCCTTTGGGAACATGTTTTAACCTCCCATTCCATGCCTCTTAGTAATGAAAACAAGTAGCAAATAAAAACACAACTAAATTTATTGGAGTTTGCTTATATTATTTCATTAATCCTCACAACAACCCTCCAAGTGGGTGTTGTACCATCTCCATTTTACAGGTGACAAAACTGAGGCTTAAGGAATGAATTAATTTTTTCAAGGTCACAGAATAAATGGCAGAATCAGATGCCAGGTGCCAGGTACTCTGTGATTTATTGTTTTCTGTTTTCAAAACTTGTGTGAATGTTCATTGATGAATACCACTGATATTGGAGGTCAATCTAGAAACCTCTGGAAATCCAAAACTGCTGGTTGAGGAAAGGATGCCTATTGCAGGTAGGAGCCTGCTGACATAGATTGCTCTTTCTTTCTTGTATAGAGTAACTAAGAATACACAGATCTGATTAGAACAAGGCAAACCACAACTACACCGTGCAAATCAATGCAAGGACCAAATGGAAGTTTGATAATCTAGGGTTTCTCTTTAGCTATACAGAGATTCATTTCACATTTTAATATGCAAAATTTCACTTGATGTAAAATGAAGACTAGATTCTCTAATCACTATAATTCCACATGTAGAGACTTTCACTGGAGGGAGGGCACCACCTCCTCATGGATATTCTCTTCCCTCCTCTAAACCATCCTATGTACATCTGCCAGATTAACCTTCTTAAAGTTTTAATTACCTCATTCCTCAGCTGAAAAAGCTTAAATGGCTCCACATTGCCTTTGAAATATTGTCTAAATTCCTCAACAGTCTGGCTTCAATCTCTCTTTCCAATAAAATTTTATCATCAGTTTGGATAATTTCTGTAACAACTAACAGAAATCCCAACTCAAACTGGTCTAAACAGAAGGAAACATTTTCTCATATAACTGGGTGAACAGAAGTTGGATAGGCTTTGTGGTGACTTAATCCAGTGGTTCTGGTCCCAAGTCCCTAGGACTGATTCATTTCTCTCTGTCTCTCTGTCTCTGTGTGTGTGTATGTGTGTCTCTCTGTCTCTCTTTCTGTCTCTTCCCTCTGGTCAATCATACTGTACTCAAGTCAAATGAAAACACACATTCTTGCTTTCCCACTTTGTCATGGAACTTCCTGCACACCATTTCTATTCATCCTTCAAGGGCCGCATCTTCCATGGCTCATCCCTGTTTTTCCCAGCAGAGAGCCTTGCCTGCTTTCTCTGTAATTCCATGGTACCTTATACTTGTGTCTTTGGCCCTTACTATGACCTGTCTTGTAAAAAAGTCACCTATATCTATGCCTTACTTGCTGTACTAAACAATAAGGTCCTTGAGGGCTGAGTCCACATCAGCCCCTCTCTGTATCCCCATTTCCTGACTAGTGCTTTGTACAAAGGCTCTCAATAAATGAGCCAATCAATCAACAAACAAGTCAACCTTATGAGAAAATCTGCATGGTTACTTGTCCCAAGGCACCATTTTCTCCCTCTCCTTTGGTGGTCTTCAAGACCTAACACGAATAAGACAAGTTTTTGATTTTTAGTTAAACATGCCATTCTCATTAAATAATAAAGAAGGCTTCCTTTTTTAAAAAAATAATAAATTTCACAAAAACTCCTAAACGTTGGGTTGAAAACAACTAGAGGACACTCAGGTTTAGAGGAGGAATTTTCTGCAGAAAATAGAACTCTCAGCAGAAGAACTGTTCCAAAGTCTAAAGTGATCATGGGATCCAGGCTAAGCCTGCCTCGTGTCAGTGATGTTCCCTCTGTGTCCCTACTGACCTGCACATTATCCTTGTCTAAGTGAGACACCAGGCAAAACCCAGCATCTCTTGGCATCAGTCGCTCTCTAAACCCATTCAGAGGCCCAAAGTAGTCTGCTCTAAGATCTGTCTGCCCAGAGTGGAGTCCAAGAGAAACCCTAGGGGAAATTACATGGTAAAGTCAGGCTCCCCCGACCACCTCCCTACCCAGTATCATTACCCACACAAAGCACATTGGAATCTGTACTATATCAGAGAAAATTGGACACCAGTTTCCTTTAGTTAATAAAAGCCAAGAAGTCAGCAAAAGCATCATGATGCCTGAGTGCTCCGTGGGAGAGAATGAGTTTGCTCTGGTGTAGGATGAAGTCAATGGTCTGGCACTGGGATTCATTCACTCACTCATCCTAAAATATTTAGTAAGTGTCTGTTAGGTGTTAGGTACTATGTTAGTTATGAACTTTAAACTTCTTTGGGGCCAGCTGGAAAAGCTGACCCTTTCTTGTCCCAAAGACACCTCCCTCATCCATGATCCAACAGCTCAAGGTCTCCTTGGGATGTGGAGCTCAGGGTCAGCATCTTCCAAGTCACAGTGTAGATGTGGCCAAGACTCACTGCAGGCTGTGGCTGTGATAAGCCTGCTGGCCATGCCCCATGGACTGCTAAATGAGTGGGGAAATGCACCCACTCATCCCTTGTGAAAAAAGCTCTAAGAACAGATTGCTTATGATTTGCAACTAAAGCCTCACTGTAGATCACGGCACAGGGCAGTCCTTTGAATATGCTGAACTGAGGTGATCAGCCTAACACCAAATTTTGAGGGGTCTCCATGGTGATGGACAGTGGCTCAGAAAGGGAGCTGCTGATAGGGAGATAGCTCACTCTTCCATCATTCATTCATTCATTCATGTATTGATTCATTCATCCAACGTTGAGAACTTCCATCTCCAGGTTCTTTGCCCCTGAAGAGCTAATAGTCAGGGAGACAGACACGTTAAACAAATAATTACCATGTGCTACCATCAGTGCCATGATAGAAATAGGCACAGAGTGAGGGAGCACAGAGAGGAAATGACAAACTCTGCCTGGAAAGTCAGAGAAGGCTCAGAGAGAGGGTAACACAGGTTCAATGAAGGATGTAAACACTGGAGATGTTCCAACCCACAAGCTATTCCCGAGCCTTCAAAGTAAGTATAAGTGAAGATGTGAGTAGATTTACTTTAAATATAGGAAGAGTTGGAAAACAGCAGGTTAGGACTTTTCAGCAAAATATGGGGATAAAATCATTTCATGAAGACAACCCAAGTCACTGATCATTTTCTTATTGACAATAACAACTTCTTTCCTGAGGCCCTTCTCTGTCTCCTCAGTTCCCTGTTGCTTTTGGGTAAATAGGCACCTGCTACCTTACAGTCTTCCTGCTTAATTGGCAAACAGCTGCCTCTAGGAAATAAGTATTATGTTCAAGTGTAACTATTTTTTCCACCCCCATCTTATCACCAGGAAAAAGACTAAGTCAAGAAAATACATTCTTAAAATAGACAGCTTATTTAAAAAAAAAAAAAAGCAATGAGATATAAAGTTAGTGCTGAGAATTCTATCTTTTCTACGGTGTCAGCTTAAGATAGACAAAGACTATACAATTATGATCTAGTGATTTTTACTGCATTCACAAAGCAACAGGAGCAGACCTAGTCAAATGTTAGTGATTTCTTCTTTATCAAGTTAAAGAATTAGCTACCCCCTGAACTGCTTTTTTTTTTTTTTTTTCTTCCGGTACACGGGCCTCTCACTGTTGGGGCCTCTCACTGTTGTGGCCTCTCCTGTTGCGGAGCACAGGCTCCGGACGCGCAGGCTCAGCAGCCATGGCTCACGGGCCCAGCCGCTCCGCGGCATGTGGGAACTTCCCGGACCGGGGCACGAACCCGTGTCCCCTGCATCGGCAGGCGGACTCTCAACCACTGCGCCACCAGGGAAGCCCTGAACTGCCTCTTTTGAGAGTGTTTTTATTTGAAACTTTTATGGCCCTTGGAACTTTTGAGACTCTTCAGTAGAAAATTTCCATGGTCTGGGAGCTGGATTTCTGGGTGAGCGGAACGCGGCCTCTCCGCTCAGTATAGCATCGGTAGGACATGCAGAGAACAGGAGCACTTTGGAAGAGAGCCATGCACGTGTGATGGATACATGCATGACTAAGACCACCCTGACTGGCAAAGGGAGAAAAACAAAAACATCAAGGCATAACTGGTTAAAGGGCAGCCCAGAGAGAGGGGAAATTCCTAAAGCACAGAATAAATAGTGCAGTTCTAGGTGCTTTGGTCCATGGAATGGAAGAGATTTCCCTGGGGAGGTATTGGGGCTAGTACTGTTGTGTACAGCCTGCTAACGGAACCATACTTCATAGCGTCGCTATCTCTATTTACTTGTTAACATTGATATTAACATATAAAACAAAGAGTTAATTTTTTCACCCAGAAGACATCAAGATTGTGATGCAGGAATAAGAACACAGTGTCTTATAGACGTAGCAGATCAAGACCCAGAGAAATTCAACAGCCTTCTTATAGTCCCAAATAACTTAATAATATAAGAAATTGCACAGCAAATATTTCCAAACTGAAGATGGAAATTCCCCTGCTGGCAGCTCCGATGCAGGGCATTTTTCTGAACTTGAAAGGGGGCAAAAAGAAATGCTTTATAGGAACGTGTATATGTTCCCTCCAGGTCATCATAAAAATCACAACAAATCATAACATTTTGGAATTCAAGAAAATCTAATAAAATTCAACTCCTCCTTTTTATAGATGAAGAAGACGAGGCCTCAGGGTATACTGTGACCTGCTTAAAGTAATAGAGCTACCAAAGTATATGAAAAAGCCAAAACCTATGCTCGAGTCATCTGATCCCAACTTCAAACTATGTCCAACACCACCCCCCCAAAATAAAGATAATGAGCAACAGTAAGAAAAATAAAATCTCTACTTTTTCAAAGAGGGAGATCATTCTGCCAAACATCTGCAACTTCATGTAAATACCAGCCTTAGTACTAATTTGCATTCTCAGGCTATCACTCTCCTTGGTGAGTACCGTTTGTCTGATACCTGCTATGTTAAGTTAGGCTTCTTTTTTTTTTTGCGGTACGCGGGCCTCTCACTGTTGTGGCCTCTCCCGTTGCGGAGCACAGGCTCCGGACGCGCAGGCTCAGCGGCCATGGCTCACGGGCCCAGCCGCTCCGCGGCATGTGGGATCTTCCCGGACCGGGGCACGAACCTGTGTCCCCTGCATCGGCAGGCGGACTCTCAACCACTGCGCCACCAGGGAAGTCCAGGCTTCTTTTAATGACTATAATGAGAGAATGTGGCTCTAGCTTTCCAGGTATTGTTCCATATTCATCCTGATCCTTCTTGGTTTTACAACTTCACTAGATAAACTAGAAAATATCTTTCTTCTCCTAAGAAAATCTAATCTCTCCAAGGTTGCAGCTTGGTGCATTTAAATCTCTCTGAGGAGAGAGCAGGAATACGAGTCAGTTGGAAAACAACTGGTCCTCTAGCAGAATTCTCTTGAGAATTCACATGCACTCGGCTCCCCTCTACCACTGCAGCTCAACATTTGCTCTTGGTTTTGACCTGTTTCCGTGTCCTGGCAGCTGCCTCTGGGCCTCTGCATCCATGAGAGCCTGTCCTGGTTGAACACGTAGGAGGGTATCACCCATCCACATCCGTCATCCCTAGCACGTGCCTAGTTTCCTCTTGGTCACCATCCTCACCTCCCACCCCTGCCAAGGACTTCCAGTCACCACTCCTTTGGTCCATACTCCTTCTAATCTGTCCTAGGGTGGGAGTGACAACGAAGCTCCCAGAGCAGAGGTTCACACACGTGTAAAATTTCCTGGAGCAACTGCCCTAGGGTTTAGAGGTCAAATATCTCTAAGAGTCAGGACAGCAACAAATTACCAAATCTGCACATAGGGCCAGGACTTGGGTGAGGAGAATGAGGCATTGGCCTTGGATGCAAAATGTAGAGGGATGCCCAAAACTCAGGAATCAAGATAAATGATGTTGGGCTTCCCTGGTGGCGCAGTAGTTGAGAGTCCGCCTGCCGATGCAGGAGACACGGATTTGTGCCCCGGTCTGGGAGGATCCCACATGCCGCGGAGCGGCTGGGCCCGTGAGCCATGGCCGCTGAGCCTGCGCATCCGGAGCCTGTGCTCCGCAACGGGAGAGGCCGCAATAGTGAGAGGCCCACATACGGCAAAAAAAAAACAAAAAAAAAACATAAATGATGTTTTAATAAAGCAAAATTAATGCAAAACTCCACCCATTTTGAATAAAATATTAAGATCTTCAGTAAGGACAGGATCAGTATTACATCGGTTTTTCCTTTTGCCACAACTCCAATATGGCTCTGACAGCTCCAAATGCATGAATGCAACCCATGTTGGGACCAACGGAAATTAGAGTGTTCCTTATATGACGCTGGGCTGCCTGAATGGGGGGCCACAGTGCAATCTCTGGGCCTAGAGTGGTCTGTGCGCTACCAGTTCATGATTATCAAGTGTCTCAGAAGAAGGCTTACACTGAGGAATATAGATAGGTCAAGGCACACTAGCCAGAGTTTTCTTTACAAAAGGAACTGATAAACTTCAAGCAGAATGAAAGGAAATGTTCACCAAAAAACTCAGGTCTGAAAATTCTACAAGAAGGAGAAAAGGGCTGTCCCTTAAACACCTGCCCTGGGTGCCAAATGGAGTGGGGAATAAAGGATCCAGGCCGCGAGCTCAGTCTGGGCACCCTGCTGTATGCCAACAAGAGGAGTCAAGGCCATATGGCGGCATACTGCTTCCCTTCCTACACCGGAGGGGACAAAAGAGAGGTAAATTTTTAAAAAGTGAACTATGTCCCCCTGAGAGGCACTGAGACTGTAAAGCCTCTCTGTTTGTGGTCTAATCGTGAAGGCTCATATTTATTGAGCACTCCCAGTGCTTAGCACTTTCATACACTATCTCACTTCATACTGATAACATCTCTCAGAGGAATACATTAGGCTTTTTTCATAATAAAGAAACTGGGGTCATAGTAGCATAGCTGAGACTTGAACCCAGGGAGTCTGATTCCAGAGCCTGCATGCTTAACCACTCACTATACTGCCTCTTAGGAGTTAAGACAGGAAGGAAGCACTTTCCCAAAATAATATTGATGGAAGGGTGTTTGGAGAATATACAGTCTGTCGATTCCCCCAGATATTTCAAATTTCAGCCTTGGATCAAGGAAGAACTCTAGCAAGCTGTACAGCCATTAGCTTGACACTGAAGGACATTATAATCTAACATTGAAGGGCAAAACAAATCTAACACAAAGATGCTGTTGAAGGCATCATCCACTACCTTGACACAGTATCCTCCTTACCAAGACCCATGGGGAAACATTTCCTGTTACTCTCAGTATCAGGAAAAGCTGTATTCTTCTAAATAGTCACTTTGTTTACAAATGTGAACAGAGTAAATTCTGTTCCTGTTTGGTTTCCATCTTTGTTATGGCTGCTACGAATTATGAAGCCAAATTTATATCCCACATCTAGAAACTCTCCAGGACCATATACCCATAATAAGTCTTTTTGTATACTATGCTCACTCCTTGCTTTATTAGTTTCCTACCTATATTCTCCTTTGGTTCTGATTTCCAAAGCTATTTGTTTTATTCTTTCCTTAATTTATTACACAGTCTCTAATCTCTTACAGAATGAGGTGCTGAATGAATGAATGAATGGATGTATGCATGAATGAATAACAGCCAAACAATCCGTTATTTTTTTTTAATGAATTGGAAGAGATGTGTGACACCTATAAAATTCCTGAATCCCAAATTGGAAGCCCAGAGTTGATCAACAAGGCAGTTCCTGGGGCCCTATGATCAGTAGGGTTCAACAGAGGCGGTAACAACATCTTAACTAGCAAAGCCATGGTATAAGTGGACAGGATAAATGATGACCTCATGTTAACAAAGAAAGGAATATTAATGCTACCCTGAAAAGCATTTCAACCATCCTGGGGTCCCTGCCAACGACAGAGGACTTTGAGGACTGGGTTTCCATTCATGATGCTGATGAAGGCTTGAACCTGAGACTCCTTATTAGACATTCCTGAGTCCATCATTCCAGGCCACAGTGTTCAACAAGATACGACTATATACATGCAAGACTGAGCTGTGTGTTTGCATTGGCTTGCCTCTCTAGTTTGCAATTTGTGACTACAACCATAATTATGCTTTTTGGTACCAAGTTTATCCCAGGTCTACAAATCATTAAGTGATTTCACTTTTGAGGGACCCCGAAATGCTCCCAAAGGTATCCCTATTCAAGACATTTAAATCTTTAATTGTTGATTCAATAATACAGCCCCAGCAAAGCCAGGTTGATTGGTCTATTCCAAATGGTCAGCAGAGGAAAGGGATGTCCAAGAGGAAGGTAAATTTGCCTGAAGAGGAATCACATGAGAGGAGCTCTGATTAGGGCCTTGCTCAGGGTGTGGAAGCAAATACACTCTAAATTCTGTGTTCAAGATTCCCCTGGTTGGATCCTGACTGACAGACTGATTAAGCACATCACCCCATGTCTGGGCAGTAATCTGGAACTTAATGATGCATGATCATTCCAACACTTTTCCTAAATGATTATACCTGCCGTAAGAAAACGTCCTGTGCTAGACTGGAAATACGTGGAGAAGGCCTTCATGGTTTTGTTTTGTTTTGTTTTTTAACATCTTTATTGGAGTATAATTGCTTTACAGTGGTGTGTTAGTTTCTGCTTTATATAACAAAGTGAATCAGTTATACATATACATATGTTCCCATCTCTTCCCTCTTGCGTCTCCCTCCCTCCCACCCTCCCTATCCCACCCCTCTAGGTGGTCAAAGCACCGAGCTGATCTCCCTGTGCTATGCAGCTGCTTCCCACTAGCTATCTATTTTATGCGTGGTAGTGTATATATGTCCATGCCACTCTCTCGCTTTGTCACAGCTTACCCTTCCCCCTCCCCATATCCTCAAGTCCATTCTCTAGTAGGTCTGTGTTTTTATTTCCGTCTCGCCCCTAGGTTCTTCATGGCCTTTTTCTTTTTTTTTTTTCTTTTTTTCCTTAGATTCCATATATATGTGTTAGCATATGGTATTTGTTTTTCTCTTTCTGACTTACTTCACTCTGTATGACAGACTCTAGGTCCATCCACCTCACTACAAATAACTCCATTTCGTTTCTTTTTATGGCTGAGTAATATTCCATTGTATATATGTGCCACATCTTCTTTATCCATTCATCTATTGATGGACACTTAGGTTGCTTCCATGTCCTGGCTATTGTAAATAGAGCTTCAATGAACATTTTGGTACATGACTCTTTGAATTATGGTTTTCTCAGGGTATATGCCCAGTAGTGGGATTGCTAGGTCGTATGGTAGTTCTGTTTTTAGTTTTTTAAGGAACCTCCATACTGTTCTCCATAGTGGCTGTACCCATTTACATTCCCACCAGCAGTGCAAGAGGGTTCCCTTTTCTCCACACCCTCTCCAGCATTTATTGTTTGTAGATAGGCCTTCATGTTTTTGAATCAATGAATTAAGTAACAAGTATTTTTTAGTCATCACCTATGAGTTCATCATTATGACAAGTTTATTGGTGAAACCACAAAAGAAACCAAGACCTGTCTGCTGCTCTCAAAGAGCCTCCTGTTTAGTTGGAAGGATAAGACCCTCATAAAAAATGAAAGAATCCTTATAATCAAATATTTGGCAGGACTAATAGAAGTTCAAAAAGGAAGAGAACACTGAGAGTGGGGGTTGTTAAAGCAGAGGTAGAATCTGAGCTGACCTTGAAGAGGAGGTAAAGTTTAATGAAGAGCAAAAACTGAGAGAGCTCATTCCAGGTTGAGGAGAAGAGAAGGAAGATGGTAGACAGAACTAGCCATAGCCGTTTTGAGCTAATACTAGAGTTCTTTCGTCACGCTGGTTGGCTTAAGAGATGCTGACAGATACTCCAGGAAAGGAAGCACAATTCTTCCAAAACCACACAACTTAAATAGTTTGGCGGAAGCAGTTCCAAAGTTTTGCTTTTCCTTATTTACCAGGCGGACTTCATGTGATTCTTTCCCCTTCCACATGGGTCTTACTTTCCCAGTTATATTTTGATCTGTAATCTTGAAAGCACATTTATTGGGGTTTGTAAAGAATGTTCAAAATACAGTTACATATATTTTTCAGTGGGAAGTCTTACCCTTCCAATGGCTCTGCCACAAGGAATACTGTTTCTCACTCTCTGCATTGGGATGAGGGTGCACTTTCCAATTATAAAATTAATGTAACATAGCTCCAATTTCCTGTCTGCTTCTAGCCATGTGGGAGATCTTCATTTTTCTTGGAGATGATGATGGAAGTATCTGAGGAATAAGGGAATACACTTTTCCTTGGGGAAGGGGGCAAGGAGCTAATTGATTCATAGCCAGTAGACATTTAGTCTCAAAGCAACCAGTGACGTTCCCGAAGCGACTAGAGCTAACTGGAGCCTACGTTCTCCTGTCAGGCTAAGGGCTTTAGAGGAACCAGGGAGAGGAAAACAGCACATTCTGTTTCTTCATAATAAATCTCCCATCTTATTGTCTGAGACATTTTGCTCTCCTGAGGACATAGGGCCTGCTTCTCAGGCTTTTCCAACTGGCTCTTTCTTGCCTCTCGCCCATTTATATTAAAATGGTTTACTTGGGGGGGGGGGCTTCCCTGGTGGCGCAGTGGTTGAGAGTCCGCCTGCCGATGCAGGGGACACGAGTTCGTGCCCCGGTCCGGGAAGATCCCACATGCCGCAGAGCGGCTAGGCCTATAAGCCACGGCCACTGAGTCTGCGTGTCCGGAGCCTGTGCTCCGCAACGGGAGAGGCCACAACAGTCAGAGGCGCGCGTACCGCAAAAAAAAAAAAAAAAAAAAAAAAAGGTTTACTGGGATCCAAAAGAAGCAAGCTACCACATCAAGCTTTTTCTTTTCTCCCCCTTCCCTACCTCCCCATCCTGGTCCTCCTCAGCCATCCATCATGACCCAGGGGGTCTCCTTCTACGGGTCTTCAGAGAGACACAATTCCTAGATTGGATCGTGAATCAAAGCATTGTGAGACTCTAACTCAACCTCAATTACTCTTTGGCACTCCGGTTTATGGGTGAGGACTGCAATAAAAATAGAAATTTCTAAATTTAACTAGCATTATACAATGCAATTATTTATTACAGAAAGCTGTTGTTTATATATTGCCTGAGCTATTGATTAGTGTGAAAAGGGCGGTGTACAGGAAGCCATATAAATCGATCATTATTTAAACTGGTTAATCAAGCATCTAATTTGTTTCCATGAGTTTTCCTCCAGTAATCATGCTGCGTATCACACAATGTTCCAATGGGCTGTAATCCACAGCCACATACCCACCCCTAGAATAGAATCAGCAAGAGATGCAAAGAGATGACTTCCTCATTCTATTGTTCGAAATGCGGGAAAAAGCAATTCAAACATAGCAAACTATATTTCTCTTCCACATACCCATCCTCACTTTGCTCCCCCCCCCAATAACCATAAGCTGAAACCACTTAAGATTACAATTAACCGTCATCACTATCACCCATATTATGATGAGGCTGCTACCCACTGCAAACGACGCTTCTGAAAATGAAAGATGCTCTTCTGAGAGATTTTTGTTTGCTTGTTTTTTGCTTTATAGGTTCCTTCGGGCAGAATGGGGGCAGGGGGGAGAAAAAGAGATGGAAATTCAGTCAGGAAAACAATTAACTAGCACAGCTTCACTGCACAGTAACATCAAATCATACAGCAATTAGAGCTCTGTGAAACCCCGGTTTGGTTTCATGTGCATTTAAGGATGAAAACTGATATGTACACTGAGCTGATGCTGGACTGCCAATGAAAAAAACCAAAGAGGTAAACATTGTAAAATTTCCTTCTCTGCCTAATCACATCTCTAGAATGGTGATTTGGGCTAAGTATTTTTAGTCTGTACATAAGAAAATTCACCTTTTCCCTCCTTGAGCCTTGGTAGATAGCCAGAGAATTGTCTACCATACTTTTATTTCCAAATTAAATATTAAAAAGTCAACGTTTGGGACTTCCCTGGTGGCACAGTGGTTAAGAATCCGCCTGCCAACGCAGGGGACATGGGTTCGAGCCCTGGTCTGGGAAGATCCCACATGCCGCGGGGCAACTAAGCCCGTGTGCCACAACTACTGAAGCCCACGAGCCACAACTACTGAGCCCACGCACCTAGAGCCCCTGCTCTGCAACAAGAGAAGCCACAGCAATGAGAAGCCCACGCACCGCACCACAACGAAAAGTAGCCCCCGCTGGCCGCAACTAGAAAAAGCCTGCACATAGCAACAAAGACCCAACACTGACAAAAACAAATATATAAATGAATAGATTTTTTTTTTAAAGTCAATGTTTGCCAAAAAATATATTGCACTTGTTGGCGAATAAAGGAGTTATTTAACCCACTGTCCTCACAGATCACCAAAGCCTTACTTGTTAAATCCAGGAAAGTAACAACTAAAGCACCCCCCAAAGCAAGACAATGGTGCTTTTAAAAGAGGGAAAGATCTACCAAGCCTCGTGTGGCTGAGCTTTACTGCACAAAAGAAATTCACCTTTATCTTGTAAAAATGCCAGTATAGATTACATAACCTGCAAAATACGTATATTTCCTTTCCATTTTTTTCCTAATTTAGTGATTTTTCCCTTGGGAAGTTTTTGGTACAATAGGAGTTAATTTATAATTCAGCAGGAATTTCCCTATACAAAGCAATTCACAAAGTCTCATCTTCCCCTCTCTACCGCTGAAGGTGTTTATATCATTTGACAATGGCTTTAAAAAAGAAAGTGACTAAGGCATCTGCTTCCCTTATTTTTAAATAAATTATTTTGGAATAATTTTAGATACACAGAAAAGTTGTAAAGGAAACACAGGAAGTTCCCATATACCCCTTACCCAGTTTCTGATTTTTTACATCTTACGTTAGTATGGTACCTTCATCAAAACTAAGAAACTGACATTGATAGATTGCTAATAATTAAACTCTAGGCTTTATCTAGATGTCACCAGCTTTTGCATTACTGTCATCTCTCTGTTCCACCACCCACCCTCTGGTACCATGCTGCACTGAGTTACATGTCTCTCCAGTTTTTCCCGATCTGTGACAGTTTCTCAGTCTTTCCTTGTTTTTCATCACTTTGGCTGTTTTGCATACCGATCAGATATCCTGTCACATGTTCCACAATCTGAATTTCTCATTATTTTTTTTTCTTGAGATTAGACTGGGGTGATGGGGTTTTAGAAAAAAATAACACAGAGGTGAAGTGCCCTTCTCATCACTTCATACCAGGGGTACCTTATATCCATATGATGTCACCGATGCCATTAGCCTTCATCCTTGGTTAAGGTAGCGTTTGCCAAGTTTCCCCACTCTTGGTTTTACTATCTTTCCCTTTCCTTTATTTATTGTTTGCGGGAGAGTCACTAAGCCCAGCCCACACTCAAGAGAGGTGGTGGGCGAGAATCTCCTGGACAGGGAAGTGTCCACACATATTATTTATGGAGGGGAGTATCTAGGAATTATACTGTAAGAAAGACTTGTCTCTTCTTCCAGTATATTTATTTATTCAATCAGTTGCTTCCCTTAATTTTAAAATAAGACAGATCGCTGAGGTGATGAACATCTTAACTGTAGAAGACACAAAGAAAACACATTAGGGGTTTCAGTTTTCAAAGAAATATTGCTGTTTCCAAGGCTTTTTCAATAAACCAAATTTAATATTCATTTAATATACCTAGGGGAAAATATACGCATAAGGTTATACGCCCACTCTCTGACCCCCACCAGAGAGCTCAGTGTATATTATACAAATTAGGTTTTTTTATCCCAAGCTGTTTATGAAGACAAACAGCCATTTGAAATTTTGGCTGAAGCATTTTTGTTCAGCGATATTCTAGTCTCTTCTCAACCCTACTGAGCCACATGATTTGTTGGGCAGCTGTGTGGCTGCAGTGGAGGCAGATACAACAGTAACAATACAGGCACATGCAAGGGAAAACACAAATTGAGATGATTCCCAAAATCAGTAACAATTGTTTCCACTAAGAGCCCCATGATCAGAACCACTGATTTATTAAGTCCCCTAGGCTGGGGGTTGTATCACTCAGGGCCTTTACCTGTGTCCTCATGTGACTTAATAAAGATGATACCTTAGCCGACTCATCAGGCATGAACACACAACATTCTGCTTGAATAATGGCACAGGTGCCTCCTTGCAAGGCAGTGATAATGTCCAAGGCCATTCTATTCTGGAGGACAGCTTTTCTCACTAGAGACATTTCAGCATTCAGTAAGGACAAGCTTTGCCGGCTACCATTTAAGTCTTGTTGGGTAAATTTAGTAAGGGCTTCTATGTGTGCTACAATGTCCTCCAGGACTGTGGAGGGGAGAAAGATGGTGGCCAAATTATCACACCAGTAGAAAACAGAGCATGCCCATCTGGCCTTGAGGAGAGGGAAGTCAGCAATTGTTATTACCGTGGGGCAGATTCTCCCCTGTGCCCAGGGAAAACCCAGGGTACAGGGGTCCAACCATCCAGGTGGAAGCCATGCCCAAAGATTTGCACCACACAACCAGTGGGTCCCCTTCACAGCTACCTAGTAAATACCTGGACAGCACAACCAGTCAGTGCCAAACAGTCACTATCCTTTAATGTGACAGAATGACTGCACAGTTCCAGTGATATCCATCCCATATCCCTCATGCCATTGAATTGGTTTTTCTGTTCCCAACACAGGGGTGCATAAGTGCTCATATGTCCATAAGCTGGGGTAAGCCACATGAACCCATCCCAAATCTGAGTGTAGCCACTCATGGCTCTGATGGTGGTGCTCTTAGGACCCTTCTGGGCAGCAGTATAGTTTGATTGACAGGAAAAGCAGATCCATGCCCAGTGTCACTGAAAGTATGTGCCACAGGCCAGGTTTCTGAATCAGTATCGGTAATGACAGGTGAATTGAGTACTAGTCCTAGCTTGCTCTTCCTTAATGTGCTGCCTTAGTGCCTTCCATCCCCTCCCTGGAGTGGTGATACCCACCATGGTAATCCCAACGAGCTAGAGAGGGCAGCTGTCCACATACCCAAGAGCTGGATCCCATGCAAGAGGCCTATGACACCTACAAAGCCATCGCAGTACCTGAGCAGAACTGGGCATATTTGTCATGTTTATATCCTACAAGGCAAGAGTACACAAGCTGCTGCCACCCGGCACACAAAGCAATGGGTGATGGCATTTAGGGAAAAAAAATCAATGTGAAGTTAATAGGACCTTAGGAAATAGAAATCTGGAACTTTGAGACTAAGTTTGAACAGAGTCACTATACTTTGGCTCAAATCTGAGTCAAACGCCTAAGATCTAAGGGATATCGATGCAGGAAAGGAGGGGCAGAAACATGAATTTCAAAGAACAGAGTCAATGGGAATAAGAGACAATGGCCACATCAAAACAGGCTGAGTGTCAAACACTTCAAGAATCAAGATTAAAAATTCTGTCTGATATCAAGCCAAGGTAAATAGGAGCTGGACTCAGACCTCAGAAAATAAGGCTGGTAGGAACAAGAGAAGAACAGTCCTCACTCCAGGTGCTGGGGCTAACAGGATCTGCTTCCTTTTACCTGGATGGCAGTGCCTTATTTAGAAACAGAGAAATCCAACAGCAATATCAGCTACTCTGAAACAAAAAGTTAAGAGTAAAAAAAGAGCCAAAGGGGCTTCCCTGGTGGTGCAGTAGTTGAGAGTCCGCCTGCCGATGCAGGGGACATGGGCTTATGCTGTGAATATTGTTTTATAACATTTTTTCACTCGTAAATATATTGGGAACAAATCTCCATGACCATATATGTTTTTTAATTAATTAACATAAGGGCTTCCCTGGTGGCGCAGTGGTTGAGAGTCCGCCTACCGATGCAGGGGACACGGGTTCGTGCCCCGGTCCAGGAAGATCCCACGTGCCGCGGAGCGGCTGGGCCCATGAGCCATGGCCGCTGAGCCTGCGCGTCTGGAGACTGTGCTCCGCAACGGGAGAGGCCACAACAGTGAGAGGCCCGCATACCGCAAAAAACAAACAAACAAACAAAAAGAGCCAAAGAAGAACTAGAAGAAACCATATGTGAATATTTTTATCATTTTTAAAGTAAAAAGAACGTTTTAAGAGAAGAGGGCTACTACAAAAACACTCCTTATTTCCCTACTTTAGTTTGTAACCAACTGAGAGATAGACCCCAGAGTCAGAGAGATGATGAACATTTTCACTGATACAGCAGATGTCAGGGAACATAGTTTAAGTCAGTAATGACAATGGACCTGCTCATACTGTACCCCAGAAGTTGACTTTCCCAGTTACAGGCAGCGCTGACCACCTGCAGGCCTGCAGCTTTGGGCAGACACCCTATAAAACAAGGATCAAAGGATGTGTGCTGTTTGCAGAAAGGGGACAGACTCAAGGCCAAGGGTAAAGGTAGCTGTCTCTTCTCCCAAATTCACCACTCAGGTAAGTGTCAGCCCAAAGGGGAGCCAGGTGTGTTACTCTGGTAGAGGCCCTCCCACATGAAAAATATGAAGAGTAGAGAATAAATGTTCTCCCAGTAACAAGCACAACACCAAGTCACAGTCCACAAAGAACAGATTGAAATATCTGAGTAGATAAAAACTATAAGTGTCTACATGTGAAGAAGAAAAAAAAATATATATATATATTCAATTATTGCTATATCCTGTAGTTAATGTTCTATAATGTCACCATGAACACTGATTTAGCAAATACCGAAGCATTGCTCCTGGGGTAAATATATGCCTAGGTTCCTGCAAGCCCCTGACCCCAACATTTTTGTCAACCAATTAATACATAACTTTATACATACTACTGTTTAAAGAGACCTTATTTAATATACACTGTTGATTCATTAATACTAAACCCATGGCCAACAGCTACTATAACTCATGCCTGAACAAAGCTTATCGAACACGTATTTTCTCTGCAAGGCACATCACAGCCTTCTTGCACTGAGGAACACTAGACTGCACTTCAGCACTACCTTTTGGGGGCC
The DNA here is from genome assembly GCF_937001465.1 of Orcinus orca. Lineage (NCBI taxonomy): Eukaryota > Metazoa > Chordata > Mammalia > Artiodactyla > Delphinidae > Orcinus > Orcinus orca. The sequence continues at coordinate 60,012,289 of NC_064563.1, read as the reverse complement.
ATTTTAAACAGTGAAATCACCAACAAAAAGCATCAAAATGTGAAAAACATGGCACTAAATAGACTGTGAAAAGGACACTCATTTACAGTATGAGATGTGAAGCAAGAAGGTTGAAGGTTGCCCTATTGGACCTCAGCTGGGAATTATCGAGTCATGCGATTCAAATTTTTCACTGCTCTGCACATGTCCACAAATGACCACAGAAAACACCACAAATATTGATTTGGGGTTACAAGGAAATTTTAGTGAATAGGCAAATTTGCAAATGCAGAATCCATCAATAATGAGGTTGACTGTACATAAACACACACATTTCAAAAGCAAATGACAAAATGGGAATTCCTTCATGTATGTCAGATGAAAGAGTTATTAATCACTATACAAAGAGATCTTGTAAATTAAAATTAAAGTGCAAACACCCCAATAGAAAAAAACAAAATCGAAGGATATGAATCATGCAATTCACACTTGAAAAAATACACATAATTTCTGGAGAAAAAAACTCTTCGAAACTTTTATACGAAACCCCAACCCCTCCTTCATACATGCTCATGCACTGTGGGTGGGAGTACAGCTGGGCATAGCCACTCTGGAACCAATGAGGAAAGGTTTCAGAAAGCTCATCTCATGTAACCCAGTAATGCCAACTGTAGTAAGTAATCCTAAGGAAATAAATGAGAGATAAATAAATAAATAAATTAGTGTAAAGATATATGTCCATTGATAATTCTTTTGCCCATTGTTTATAACAGTAGGAGAAAATGTGGGGAAATTTTGTACTTCTTTTTTTTTTCTTTTACTTTTATTTGCATTTATTTTTTTGCAGCATTTATTGCCGGGCCATACGTTTTTGTTTCTTCAGTTTCTTCTGGGATATCTTTTCCTTCTGTACAACCTCCCCTTCTGATTCAGGAACAATCTGTTCTTTTTCAGTAAGGATCATCTCAATGTGGCAGGGAGAGCTCGTGTATGGGTTGATCCGACCATGAACTCTGTTAAGTCCCACATTGCACCTTGGGGGCATTGTTCACTTGGAGGTGCTCAATCTAAGCCCTTAAGTTCAGCATTACTCTCTGCATTTTTGAGCATGTGCAGTAAAAATTCAGCACTCTATTTGGGCCACCGACCCTGCATCTAGCCCCAATGTTTGGCCTGGGCACACCTGTCATCTCCATCACTGTAGCGACAGGATGGCACACATTGCTTCTGTAAAGTGACATCCTTCATACACTTGGTGGCTTTTCAGATATGCATATGCTTAATGGCATGGGCAGTTTCACGAGTGTCTTTAAAGTGAACACGAAGATTTGAAGCTCTTGATTTGCATGATTTTGTGCAGTTATCTGGGTCAAATGAATAGCAAACTATTTTTAGAGGTCACCTCAAGCCGCTTACCAGAAAAGCAAAATCTTGTATTTCTAAAAACAAAACACTAGTTACATACATTATGACATACCCGTAGAATGGAATACTATACAGACATTAAAAATGACGTTAAAATACATGCCTTGATATGATACAATATTTGTGCTTGTCTTATGTCATCTTTTTTTTTTTTTTTTTTTTTTTGGCGGTACGCGGGCCTCTCACTGTTGTGGCCTCTCCCATTGCGGAGCACGGGCTCCGGACGCGCAGGCTCAGCAGCCATGGCTCACGGGCCCAGCTGCTCCACGGCATGTGGGATCTTCCCGGACCGGGGCACAAATCCGTGTCCCCTGCATCGGTAGGCGGACTCTCAACCACTGCGCCACCAGGGAAGCCCTTATGTTAATTAATTAAAAAACATATATTGTCACGGAGATTTGTTCCCAATATATTTACAAGTGAAAAAATGTTATAAAACAATATTCACAGCATAAGCCCATTTTCACAGGTCCACAATTATATTCACCAAATTTTTAAGAGTAATTATCTATTAGGGGTGGGAATATCAGTATTTCTTAAAACTTCTTGTCTTTTCAAATTATTTCTATAAATCACTATGCATAGTTTTTGAAACAAAAATAATATTTCATGTTAATGTCATATATCTGCAACGATCTTAGCATTCTTGATTTAAAAAGGAAAGCTGATCCTTTCCTTGGTTCCTCCAAGATTCTTAAATATTTTTATCGTTTCAAAGAGTCAAATGGATTAATTCAAAGAGCTAAATAGGTTAATAGGTTTGGTAAGGAAAAGGACCTTTTATGGCTGGTTTATGAGAAATTGTGGTTCTCCTTGTATTTCCTTTCCTGCCTTCAGACATATGCCCAGCTCCCTTTGATTTCAGCTGTAGAATCTCAGGCGGTAGGCTGAACTTCACACACACGGGACAACACGTGGATGTGATTACATTATAAGTGGGATTCCCCTGCTCTCCGCAGAGCAAGAATAAAATCTAGCAGTTCAGTGTGCTGTGGGGCTTTTGTCATTTTGTAGTGTGCCTTTGGTAGCTCTTCACTACAAGGCTATCAGTTTAGCTGTTGGGGAATGTGTGGTAATAAAAGATGTCTTCCCTCTCACCATATGGAGCTATTCTACAGAGTGTATGCCCTGCCATTTCACTAACTATTAATAGAGCCATGCCGATTTCTCCTCCAAGCTGTTACAATCTCTTTAAAAGATGATGTCTAAATTTGTATGCAGATATTCTGATTCCCACAGCATCTCCTCTCCCTTAAGCTTCCTGAGCATAATCTATACCTTATTTTCAAATCTGGAGTAGTCGATTTTTTTTCATGACAATATCCTTTTGGGATAGGGCTCTAGCTGACGTATATGACAACGGAGAGTGCTTCGTCAGCAAAAAACTTATGGAGCAGGTGTGCTGAGCACATCACACTGTGAGCCAGGGATTATGGGGAGACATGTCATCCCTGCCCTGGGGGAACCTTTTGTCCAAATGAGAGCTCACAATTTCCCTGAGTTAATATCCTCCATCCCAAGGAAGTCTCCCACAAGGGCATCTGTCTTCCATGTTTATCTTGCAGGCTGCGTATCTCTCCCTATTGAGGAACTGAGAACTTAACCTCAGATTTTTCTGGGATAAGGTTTATCAGAATAAACACACTCAAATCCACCTGTCATATCCACGAGGCACTTGGGCATTTTCCTGGAACCTCTTGAGCCTAAGATCTGAAGCTCTAAGGACATTTCAGACACTGTGTGTTCCCTCCTCTTTAGCATGCTTGAAAGCGTGGTGGATGCTGAGCATGTTATTATACTGGAAGGATACTGAGATATTCTCTCTCCAATCACATACTAATAGGTGGCATGTTCCCAGTGCTGGGAAAGTCAGTGTTTGTACAATACGCTATTATATGTTGTTGAAAAAATGTAAAGAAGCAAATAGTTCATAACCTTGTTAAGATGTCAGTCATCCTTTTTTTATGAGACTCAAGTGTAACTTAGTGGAATAAGCATGGCTTCAGAGTCAGGCAGACTAGCTTCCTTTCCTGTTCCACTACTTACTAGCTCAGTGATGTTGGGCTTACTACTTAGTATCTGTGAGCACAGCCTTGTAGAAGGAGCCAATGAAATAATAGCAACCTTATAGAGTTGCAGTAAGATTCAATTAGATAATGTAGGTAAAGTATGGGGCAGCAAGGGCTCAGTTAGTCATACCTCTTGTAACTGTGAGTGACTTTGAAGGAGAATAACTTTCTGCTTCACTGGTATACAGTCATTCATGCATTGAGCAAGTCTTATTGAACTGCTATGTTGCTACTAAGAGCCAGGCTGACATAACCACTGGGGAATTAGTGTGTGTGTTGGGAGGGAGTAGGGAAGGAACTAGTCCCTGTGGCACAGAATTCACAATCCAGCAGGAAGGGGCAGGAATGTTAACAAATAAACATAGTCAGCGGGATAAGTTACATAAAAGGTGTACTATAGACAAAAATTTACAGCAGAGGGGTTGACTAATGTCTGATTGGTGCATTCAGGCAGGGCTTCAAAGAGGAGACGAAGGATGAGCTGCTTCTTAAAGCATGAATAGGAGTGCCCAGACACACAGGTGGGAAGAGAAAGGTCCTCCAAATAATTTGACCATGAACAACTAACGAAAGCCCCTACTTTAGCAAAATGCCATGCACGTTGTAGATACTCAATAAGTATTTAATGAGCTACCACTTGGTCACGGTAAAGATCCACATAAAGGTACATATGTTGTAGACACTAATTTCACAAATCTCAACCACTGATGTGCAAAACATAAAATCTTTTTTTCCCCCTAAAGCCCACCGTTGTTTCTTTGTCAAGCACCATACTTTTTGATGCAGGAAATGTGATCTAGTCACCTCTGGCTCATCACTTCCAGTTAATTCAGTAAATTTTTTTTACAGCCATTTCAAGAGATGACTTGCACATTCAGGATTCTGTCCCTCCACCACTCTTTTCCAGGGACCATCCTCCTGACCTATAAGATGGTGCTGATTATACCTACATTGGTGTAAGTTTTAGAGGTAATGTTTGTAAATCTCAAATTACTAGGCACACAGTATGTGCCCCAGATGTGAGAACAGCAGCTATTACCCACCCTCGGCCTGATCTAGATCAAGGATGCTCTTGCCACCCTGTAGTCCAATTTTTAAAATGTTACCCTTTTATTCAAGGAAAATAAGTTTTAATGGTTCATGGAATAGCATAGAGAAAGTACAGGTTTCCTCCCACCCTTGAAAACTGGATGCCTAAACCCCATAACGCCTTGCCTGCGACTGTACACACTACCTCAGCCAAGCAGAGCCCCATTTCAGCAGTCAAGCCACAGTTGACTTCGGTAAGTCTCTTTGTTAAAGGGCCACACAGCGAGATGCAGATTTGCTTAGTACTTCTCTGGATAATTATGAGCTATATATCAACAAAATTTCAACCACAAGAATTTTATCTAATCGAGTTTACTTGAACCATTTAAAGATTTTTAAGGAATACCTCAAGAAGGTTTTTGAGATTCTCTAATGAGTTACTTAAACTGTCTGGACTCAGGAAGTCCAGTGTTGGCAGAAATAAATCAGTATAAGGCCATGGCTAGTAGTTTGGCCAAAGTATCAAGATGATAATATGGGGATTAAGCTTAAAATTTGGCAGAACAGTAGCACTCATGGATAACCCTAGACTATTAACAAACAGCTAAGCAAACTAGCTGCTTACACAGTAAGGTGAGGTTAAAGGTAGTATGATTCATATAATTACTTTCAAGCTTCACAGTCTTCAAGTAACCTGCCTACAAGATACTTTTTGTGTGACAAGGGAGTAGAAGACTTAGAGTCGATTAGACAATAATGATGACGATCACTGAGAAGATTGGAAGAAAGAAAACGAGCCGCAGCTGACAAACCCGGAAAACCCTCCAACATTCATGTTTTATGCAGTCACTTTATGGTTAAGAGATGACTGTGAGGACTTAACAAAATAACGTTAGAATTTTAGGATTTTTTTCTAGGTTGCATAGAACTAGGAACTGACAGACCCCAGGCACAAGAAATCTCAGGTTACATAAATCTTGTGTGGTTTCACTGAGGTTATGTTGAAACCAAATTAAGTTGTAGGATGAGAACTTCCTTTCTTGCGTGATCCGTCCTGCCTGGCTCTTCCTTGCCCAGATTTTTCTTTTTTTTTTCTAAGACTCACAACTAAAAGGGAGGAAAATAGGAGACCAATGCCTAACTCAGGAGCTGTGCCTGCTGGATACCTGGTCCTTGCAGCCGCTTCAACCCAGGACCCTAACAATAGGGTCATTTGACATTTGACACAGTTCCTTCAACCCTTCTCTCCTTTCCATCTGTTTAATGGAGAACAAACACTAAGTGCTCCAAAAACAAAACTTTCTCAAGATTTCTAGTAACTTAAGTCCTTAGAAAAACATACAATAGCTTTTACAACTTCCCATGTTTTTTAAAAGGATGTACACACTAAGAAACAACTAGTTCTCTTTTTTCCTCTTTCTCCCAGACTTATGAACAAGAAGAATTTTAAAAGAGAAAAAGTTAAAAAGCAAGGTTCAATCTACGATCCATTTACATACAACACTGCTCACCATGGGGGTAATTGTACCCACCTTCATTTGTTCCTGTCTGTTACACCTGTTACCAGATTACCTGGTAAAAGTATCTCTGGATTGGATGTGGAATCTGGTTTAGAATTATGTCACCTGCAAACACATACACACACTCTAACATAACTACCTCTGTGGTAACAACCTGAGAAGAAAGCAAAATAGCTAAAATCTCTACCTAAAGAAAAACCATTTAAGCGCTGCAATTACTTGCAAGCTACTCTGAATGCATAATACCCAGATATTCCTGTAATTAAATGTGATTCTGGGAAAGTCACTGGTACCATACATAACTGTTATTTGATACTCCAAGTATTAAATTCTTTATCACGTTGAAATATTAATATTATCACTTTATAACTCTCCATACCTGCCTCCTACTGATTTAAGAGAGTCATTTGCTATGATAATTCAGACCCAAGGCAACCTGGAAACAAAAAGAAATGCCAGTTAATGTCAAAATGAAGCCAACTCTTGGGTGTCACACTTTGAAACAGACTCAGAATCTAATCTCAAAACATTTTACTGTTTTGGAGAAATTGCAAGGAATAAAATGAATGTTTTTCAAGAAAACATTCTTTAACATTCTCATAAATATGTGTGTCTTTTAAATACCAAGAATATGAATTTTGGCTATACTGTAATATCTTCAAACCCAAGATATCATTTGTATGACAGAAAGACAAATTACTTCAGATATTTCTACATTATGCTCCAAAAATTAACTTAGATGTATAGAAGTTGGAAATAAATTTCCTCATTGAAATAAGATTTTAAACTAGCAGTTAGTCCCCCTAAACTAGCCTTCAGAACTCAATTTATCTTACAATGTTGCTGAACTATTAGATATTTGGAAAGTGTTAACTAATGCTACTACAATTATCATTGCTACAGTATAGTAGCTATTGCAACATTATCCAATCTCATGACATAACTGGGCACAGAACGTTTCATTGTAAATAGGACAAGATAGACTAAAATAATACAGAGAATCATTTTTACTTCTAGAAAGCATATGTGGGACTTCCCTGGTGGCACAGTCGTCAAGAATCCGCCTGCCAGTTCAGGGGACACGGGTTTGAGCCCTGATCTGGGAAGATCCCACATGCCGCAGAGCAACTATGCCCCGTGCACCACAATGACTGAACCTGTATTCTAGAGCCCACGATCCACAACTACTGAAGCCCGTGCACCCTAGAGCCCATTCTCCGCAACAAGAGAAGCCACCACAATGAGAAGCCCGCACACCACAACAAAGAGTAGCCCCCGCTTACCACAACTAGAGAAAGCCTGCGCACAGCAACAAAGACCCAATGCAGCCAAAAATAAACAAATAAATAAATAAAAAGCGTATGTGGGTGATATTCTTTTTTAAGCTCTTACACTTCTATTTCTCTCACCTACAAATGACGATTTAGCTGGGTATTAAAATTTTGACTAACTTCTATACCCCCTCAAATCCCACAGACATTGTTCTATTGTTTTTTATTTTCTACCACTGGCAGATTGGAAATCCAAGGCACCATGCTTTTTAATCTATTGTAGGTAAAACATTGTTACTGTTGTGGTTGTTTGATGGAAGCAGAGGTGAGGGCAAAATGAAGGTTAGGACATCTGTAGGAAATTTTACAAGAAGTTAACTATATGTTAGTGTTGTGATTTTTAAATCTGAAAACTTAGGTCTTTCTTCAGTAGAGAAACAATATAATTACACCATATCTTTATTATTTTCCATTTATTTCATCAAAAGGATTTAAGCAGAGAAGTAGCATGGTTGGAACTTATTTTGTGAACACTTCTGTGGCAGTGCAGAGAATGGCTTTTGGGCAGGACAAAAATTGATGCTGGAAAATATACGAGGAGTCTTCTGCAAAACATCAAGATACAGAGAGCATTACAAAGGGATAGAGAAAAGGAAGTAGATGGAAGAAATACCTAAGAGGTAAAATCTGAAACTACATGACTTAGTGATTCATTGAATATGAGGAAAGAAGGAATAGGAAAAATTTAGAATGAATGCTCATATAATGTAAGGGTGACAGTGTCACTGATACCGTCACTAATTATGATTGGGCATATAGGGGAAGGAGTAAGTTGATGTAGCTGTGTGTTCTACCTATCTATTGCTGTATAACAAACCATCCCCAAACTCAAAGTTTTGAAATCACAATCTTTTTTTTTATCTCGCCAATCTGCAGTTTGGGCAGAGCTCAGGGGGGATCTCTTCTGTGCTCCACGTGGTGTCAACTAGGGCAGCTTGAATGGGAGCTGGAGGATTCACTTCCAAGATCACTCACTCATTTGCCTGGCAAGTCCGTGCTGGTTGCCTACCAGGACCTCGGTGGGCTCTCATGTGGCTACCTGACTTTTTCACAAAAGGGTGCCTGGGTTCCAAAAGCAAACATTCCAAAACATGAGAAGTGGAAGCTGTCAGCCTCTTAAGGCCTGGGTGCAGAACGTGGCACCATGCCATTTCCACTACATTCTATTGGTCAGGCAGTCGCAAAGCCCAGACTCAAAGAGAGGGACATAAACCCCAATTCTCAATGGGAGACATGTCGAATAATTCGGGGCCATGTTTTAAAACCTCCACACTGTGGGACACCTTAAGTCCCACTGTGGGACACCTTAAGTCCCACTGTGGGAGAAAGTCCAATAAGTAATTTAACTTACAAACCTTAAGTTTAGGAATGAGGTCAAAGAAGGTATGTCAACTTGGGAGTCATCTATCTATAGATGTAGACAAAGATACATTTACTGTAATTTTAATAAAGCTTAAGTTTCAGGCAATTTACTTTCTGGATGAGGCCCTGTGCTTAATTTTGCATTCTTTTCCTTAAAGAGAGACCCCAAAGTTGTATAAGCTTCAGACCCCACAAAACCTGGGCCTACCCTGGGTAATGTTTAATGTTTAGAGTAGATAAGATGATCTGAGGAGATTGTATAGAATGAAAACAGCAGTGAACTTAGAATGAAAATCTAAAAGTGTCAATATTCACAAGGTAGGAGAGAAGGAGGAAGGAGTTTATGAATAGGATTTTTAGAATAGGATCAGAGACAAGCAGAGATCCGAAAAGAATTTTGTCACAGAAGTCAAGGAGTAGAAAGTTTCTGGAAGCAATGACCGGTAAACAGTCTCAAAGCATAAAGGTCAAAAGAAAAAAAGAACTAAAAAGAATCCTTTGGAGTTGGCATCCTGGAGTTCCATTAGCAACCTTGTCAAAGCAGCTTCAGAGGAAGTAGAACCACCTTTCAGTGTGTTGAGAGTCAATGTTAATTGAAAGAAATGAAGATAGCAGGAAATCTGGTTGAAAGGTATTTGAAATAGATGCAGGAATAAGGGAGGTTGACAATCTCACAACTTCCTGAGATTGTTTTAAGCAAAATGCAAAGCCTGAATAGTGTTACAACTCTTAAAGAAATTGACACAACATTTTAAAATATTCCTACAATGAAAACACTAGGCTCAGATGGCTTTACACAAAAATTCTCCCAAACTTTGAAGGAAGAAATCATTTGTCTTTACCAATTTCTTCCAGGAAATATAAAAAGAAGAAACATGCCCCCAAGTCATTTTACAGAACGAGAATAGTCCTGACCCCAAAACCACGCCAGCATTAGGAGAAGGGTAACTTTCTGGTTTCTAATTCATGAATAAAGATGCAAAAATGTTAAATAAAACACAAGCAAAGTCAAATGGAACAGTGGAAATAAAAGATAATATACCATGACCAAGTTGCTTGTAACCAAGGAACACAGGGCTAGTTTAACATTAGAAAATTTGTCATGTAATTCAGCACATTAACAGATTTTAAAAAGAAAACCACGAGACTATTTTAATAGATGTGGGAAAAGCATCTGATAAAATTCAACATAACGCAAACTCTAGTAAAAGGAGAAGAGAAGGGAGCCTCCCTAGACAGTCTCTATTACCCAGAAGTGTTGTAAGCATCCTCTTTAAAATCAGGGATGAGGGCTTCCTTGGTGGCGCAGTGGTTGAGAGTCCGCCTGCCGATGCAGGGGACACGGGTTCGTGCCCCGGTCTGGGAAGATCCCACATGCCGCGGAGCGGCTGGGCCCGTGAGCCATGGTCGCTGAGCCTGCGCGTCCGGAGCCTGTGCTCTGCAACAGGAGAGGTCACAACAGTGAGAGGCCCGCGTACCGCAAAAAAAAAAAAAAAAAAAAAAAAATCAGGGATGAGACACTATCATCACTTCTTGTCAGCCTTGTGGTGAAGGCAACACTGATATCACAGGCCTAATGAAGCAAGTCTTCCTTGGTTCTGTGCTGAGCCTACCACTCAGTAGTCTTTGCTAACTCAGTGTCTTCCTGACACCCACATGTGCTCCTTCCTTGGCATCTTCTTCTCAGTGTGGGCTGCACAATGGAATCACCCAGTCTTTAAATTTACTGATGCCTGAGTTCCACCCCCAGAAATTCCTATTGTGACTGATCTGGGCTATCACACAGGCATCTGGATTTTCAAAATCTCCCCAGGTGACTTTAATGCACGTCTCAGGTTGAGAAGCACTGAAGTGGCAGAAGAGGAGAGATGGGAAGGAAGGGAAGAGTAGAGCTATGATTCTCAAACCTGGCTGCACATTAAAAAATCCTGATGCCCTGATTGTATCCTATACCGTTTTTTTTTTGTTGTTTTTTTTTTTTTGTGGTACGCAGGCCTCTCACTGCTGTGGCCTCTCCCGTTGCAGAGCACAGGCTCTGGACGCGCAGGCTCAGCGGCCATGGCTCATGGGCCCAGCCGCTCCGCGGCATGTGGGATCTTCCCGGACCGGGGCACGAACCCGTGTCCCCTGCATCGGCAGGCGGACTCTCAACCACTGCGCCACCAGGGAAGCCCCCTATACCTATTTTTAAGTCAGAATCTATGGAGGTAGGATCCCCAAAGTTTTCTTATATATAGCCAAGATTGAGAACCACAGCTCTCTCCTTCCTTCCTAGGCGATGTCATCAGCTCCCCTGGATTCAATTACTAAACACATGGCAATGCTTCAAAATCTGTATATCGTGCCTGGAGTTACCTTCTAAATAGGAACATTTTAAACCCAACAGCCAACTCTACATCTCCTCCTGGAAGTTCCAAGGCTGCTGAAGACCCGAAGCTTCTCCTGCATCACAGCTGTGTCCACTTACTCCATTCTTCCCATCAGGCAGCAAGCTCCACAAGGAGGAGAGTGTTACTACTGCACGTGCTGTATGTGAGGATTGAGGGTGAGTTTCTTAAATCTCCCTTATCTAAAAGACAGGATTGTTTCCACATCATTGGCACATCCTGCAAGTGGAACTTAAGACCCATAACTCCTGAGAAGAGGAGAGGTACAGGAGCAAGAACCCAGCACAGTGTTGATATTACTGATATTTAAACAGTTCTGGGGAGACAGTACAGAAGGAATGGGAACCAGCCTTTAGTAAAGCATGCATTAGAAACAGACCAGCACTCCCACCTGCAGAAGCACAGAACTGATGTCAAGAAGACAGTCTGGGGCTGTCTGGTGGCGCAGTGGTTGAGAGTCCGCCTGCCGATGCAGGGGACACGGGTTCGTGCCCCGGTCCAGGAAGATCCCACATGCCGCGGAGCGGCTGCGCCCGTGAGCCATGGCCGCTGAGCCTGCGCGTCCGGAGCCTGTGCTCCGCAACGGGAGAGGCCACAACAGTGAGAGGCCCGCGTACCGCCAAAAAAAAAAAAAAAAGACAGTCTGTTTCCAGTCCCATGAACCTCTGAACCACGTTGCCCAGAAGTACCCTTCCACATGTTTTCTTTCCCCCCTTTTCCATCCATATTAAAGGGGTGAAAAGGGACTCCTGTAACCCTCACTGTCACAGCAGTGAGAAGAGAAATCTTCCCACACCCCTGCAACCCACATAATAAGAAGGGACCTTCCTGCCTAAGTGACAAGATGGGAATCCCCTGCCACAGAGGCATCTAGAAAGTAAGGGATGTCCACTGTAAATGGAGTAAGCACCTCTCGGCCAAGGAAACTGATCTTTCCTTGATCTTTTTCAACTCGATCTGCACTTTTCATAAACTATCTTACTGAATCTACATTATTATCTCTAGGGTACAGGTGAGGAGACGGGGCTTGCCCATGGTCCCCAAACCAGTGACCAGTGGTAGAACCCAGTGGTCAGCCCACCTAGGCAGAAAACAGGTATCCCCCAGTTTTGGAAAGTTTGCTTTACGCCACTCCGCTTTTACAAAGACCTACATTAGTACCTATTTTTGCTAACCGAAAGAAATCTGAAGAGGATTTTCGCTATTAGCGTCCAGCATTTGTTTTGCAGCGAGCTGTTAGAGAGGCAGCATGCAACCCCAGTGGGGAGAGCAGTACTGCCAGGCTCCTTCCCGGAGAACCGCACTCAGCATCTCGGCATCCAGCCGCCATAGCTTTGAACTCTGTCTGTGAGCATCTGTGCTTTTATCTCAATTTATTTTGTGTATCCATTAGCAAGGTGTGTCCTAAGGTGTTTGCCTCTTCTCTTTACGCCATTTCGGCTTACAAAAGTTTTCATAGGAAGGCTCTAATTTCATATGGAGAGGGGGAAAACCTGTTACTCCAAAATCCTTGTTTTTTCCACATTAAAATGCACTAGCCTATTGTTGTGGTCAACTGACTTTATTTTTTTTCTTTTATTCCTATAACAAGGGCAGGAAGCAAAAAAGGTAGTTTTAAAGGGAAAATTCAAATGAAATGGTAAAGGCTGAAAAACTGTTCTCGAAACGTTTCCAAAATAGCCCTCACTCTCTTGAGAAGGAATGCAGGTTATCTTTGATCTCATGTCAAAACAACATAGAATAACACCATGAACTTTTTCCATCTATCATTATCAAGATCAAGGAACCTGGCATTCATCTTCGTAAACAGTCTGTTACCCCAGACTCTAGGCCAGCTGGGGAAACCCACCGCCCTGGGGACCCCACTCAACATTCTCTGGTTGCTAAAAGCCACAGGTTTCTCCAGGGAAAAGGTGACGCTGTACAGGAGGTCCAGTCGCCTTTGGGAGACTGCCAGGCAAAGCCGCCATCTCAGGCCTCCTCAGCCAGGGCCAGAGTGCAAACAGCGCATCGCTGGCAAGGAAGCGGAAAGGCTCTGCTTGTCCCGGCGAGGCAGCACCAGCTATGCAGCACCAGCTATGCAGTGGCCTCCCTGAGTCGCTGCTGTGCCAATTTATTTTGTGGCTTATATTCATCAGATTAAAATGACTTAATTAGTGGGGAAACGTGGGCTTGTTTGGTGTGCAGCATCACTCCTGCATTTTTTGGTTGTGTCCGTGCATTTAAACCTCAGGGGAAAAGAAGGGTATCTTAATTCCCACGGCACCCTTCTAAAACAAATTAAATATTGTTTGTTCCTGCTGCCTCCCTCACTGACCTCACTGCTTTTCGGCGGCATAATGGGAAAGAAAACATTTCAGTAATTGCCACACTGTGAAGAGCTGTGGGGAGTGTTATGGTATGTCATAGTACTTAAGTTTTAGTTTAAAAGAATAAAACTGGTAATGGAGGAGAGGCCGCAAATGCATTGTTTTCTCCAGGCTGGCTCGGTCTTGGACTATCTGTGCTCCCTTGACAAAAATGGCCAAAGACACGCAGAGATAGTCTAACTCTTCTTTGTTCACCCACGTTCATTTCGGGAGAAGCAATTGTGAACATGAGGGGAAAATACAGAATGTTCCGGTGCCTTACACACAACTGGTGCTCCAAAAAATACTTGTTGGTTAGATCTTTGATATGATTTAAGATCCAAGCCTTTTCCAATCCCCTCAACATTAAAGACTAATGCCTCTTAACAAAAATAAGTTCTCTCATTGCCCAGCAGTTGCCTCTGTAGCTTCCAAGGCCCCATTCATTCAATCCTTCCACAAACCCTCAGATCCAACCCTGTAACTAAGGCACCATCTTCTTTCTGATTTAGCAGCTCCTAAAATCCTATGTCCACCTAAGAAATGCCTTTTAATCTCTCTCCCCTACACATACACCCTACCATGTAATTCCTTTGATTCCTCTTTGCACAACACCCCACAAAATTCATGTATTTCTTTGCCTATGGATAACAAAGATTTTATTTTATGTTTGTTCCTCTTTCAATTGTTTTTTTCCCCATAACTATACAGCAAGAAATACAGTAAGAAAATAGGAGCCCATCTGCTGTGTTAGAGAGAATCTCCATTGCTGCTTTAGCTTCCTGTCTACAGTGTTACTTGGTATGGCATTTAAGAGAGTCTAGGGAGAAAAACCAGACTGAAAACTTGCTATTTCAGCGACCACAAGCAAGGACAAAGTGTCCTGCCTGCGTGCCCGTCCTCACTGGTGTTGTAGGCATAGGTTACACTCATCTGTGCTCACAAGAAAATATCAGAGACTGACTGGAGAAAATCAGGATCACTTTTTTGAAATGTAATTCATACATCATACCCATTATGTCAAGAGCACAGTTAAGGGTCTCCTTGCCTATGACAGCCAGGTCCTAGGCTTTTACTTTGTTGTCATTGTTATTGTTCTGATGCATTACCTTGAGTTTTTATAAAACCATCTCAAGTCTTTCCCAAGCGAGTCAGCTTCTTCTGTTCCACTTATGAATTTTGCAGTTTACTGGGCTCTAGCTCCATGCCAAATGGCAACCAGACAGACAGTCTCCTACATACGTTCTTTACATGCACAGGAGAGGACCTGCCTGGTGCAACCTGCCTGGCATCCATCCATCCATCCACCCATCCATCCATCCTTTCAAAATATTTTTATTACTAGCCTACATCGCATTGTCCTGGGCATTGAGGATACCACCCTAAGCAAGGCAGACATGCACTCCATTTTATGAAAACTACCCTGTAGGACATAAGCCACTCTCCTGACCTCTAGACAAAGTTTCAGATGCAGCACAGCTGTGCCCTTTTATAGACGTTTTACAGTTGTACACAACTTAGTTGGGGCCACATTCTGCTCCATCATTAACTCTCTGTTCCCCCCTGCAGCATGGAAGAATTGGGCAAAATATCACTGGTTTGTACAAAGTGCACACTTCTAGACTTTATTTTATAAATCTATACCCAGCTCACATTTGGTAACAAAATATCCTTAGACATTGTGACCACAAACCAGTCAGCCAAGAGACATGTCCCTAATTCAAATGGATGATACTTTAATATGTGTAGAAATTGTGGATTTTCTAGATAAGAAATATACTAGAAGAATGCATGATTCTCTCCAGTTCAAAGGTCTTTAGAGTTAGATGCAAAGATATCTACATATCCTAAGGGCTAAAGAAATGAAAAGTCCAATCAAGCAAGGTTGCTACCTGAGCCCTTGCCTTAGCTTGGTACAATTAGATATTACAGAATTACATCTACAAAAGTCAAACAGCAGACTTCCCATATAGACAAAGCTAGAAAAAATTTTAGTTGAATCCAGTGGACATCGGCTACTCCAAATGGAGGCCATTCACCCAGTTAAGTATGAAAAGGGGCTCCACCAGACCATTTTAGTCCCAGATGAGGATTTCTTTATGTCCAAGCCAACATCTCCAGGCCTTAAGTACCTTCAACAAGCTGAGAAGGCAAGTCCCAAAATCAAGAAGGAAGTCAAACCCCAAAACTCATCTGAGTAACACATTTTTTCCCACAATGGATAAGCATCTTTTAATCTTCAGGAATTTTAAAATTTAATTTAATAAATGTTTCATAAAATCAAACATGTAATATTTATAATTTTATATTAAGTGATATATGCAAATTTGAAATTTTAAATATTCATGTGACAATTTGGCCTCTTCAAATAAAGTTCAACCTTGTAGTTCCAATTTAAAATATGTAATTAAGTTATTGATTTAGAGTTGTGACTGTGAAAATACTATAATATTGGAAGATTTAAGAGATTTTAGTGTTCCCATATCTGTGAATTTGATTTGTGAGATTAATAATAGTTATTTAAGTACTTAGGAAGAGTTTTGTTAGTTAAAAAGAAAATCATAGTCTATACAAAGAAAATCAAGCATATTTAAATTATAAATGAAATTTAAAATATTTCAGGCTGGCTTTCCCTGGTGGTGCAGTGGTTGAGAGTCCGCCTGCCGATGCAGGGGACACGGGTTCGTGCCCCGGTCCGGGAAGATCCCACATGCCGCAGAGCGGCTAGGCCTATAAGCCACGGCCACTGAGTCTGCGTGTCCGGAGCCTGTACTCTGCAACGGAAGAGGCCACAACAGTGAGAGGCCCGCGTACCGAAAAAAAAAAAAAATATATATATATATATATATATATATATATTTATTTCAGGCTATTTAAATATGTAAATGTGACCAAGCATTAGTCAAAGGCCCCCTTAAAAGTGATTAAAATTTGCTGGACTTATATAAACAGAAAAATAAGATTTTTAAACTGAACTTAAAAACTAAAAAATAGGAGTTACATTTGTGGATTCATAACAATTAATGGGTTATTAACTTTTTAAAAAAAAACCTCTGAGTAATCTTTTCTGCACACAAAAATTGCCTTAAAGGATATTTTTTAAAGCCACATTTAGAGGCATGCTTGGCAGTTAATTAATGAAAATGCTTTTTTATTTTCAAATTTTTCATTATTTGTAATATTTTTCAACTTTTAATAATTTATAATATTGTGATTTATTTTCTCAGTCTAAATAAGTACTCACTTTTGTACAAAAAAAAAAAAAAAAAGCCACATTTAACAACATCCTTGGGAGCTTAGAGAGTGATTGGAGAGAAAGAATTATGCTCCCAAAGAAAAGGCAGGAAAAATATATACCTTATATAGCCCAGAATTAGCACTAAACAGGACATTTTCTCCTACCCTCTACTATCCTCCACTAAATGCAGGAGAAATGCTACAAGATAATGTGCGAGAAACAAAAGGGCAGAATTACTATGTATTGTTGAGTGTCTACTCTGTTTAAAACTACGGGAAAATACAAAAGCATATGAAGTTTTTAATCTAGTAAGACAGGTAAAATGCAAAAACCTGAAACAATTAGGGAACAGAATGATTCAGTTCAATGAACAGTTATTGAGAGCCAACCTTGCACGAGATACAGTGATTGGCTCCAGGGAGCAGGAGAGAGCTAGGCTCAAAAACAAACAATAAGCTTTATAATTAAGCGCTAAATTGTGTGTTGCAGAAGACAACTGAGAAGCATTCAGAGAGAGATACCAAAGTATATTGGAACAGCTGGGATTTATGGATGAGGTAACAATTGATCTGGGCTTTGAAGGATGGCAAGGACTGAAATACACAAAGGGGGGCAGGGCTGGAAGGGAGAGGTACTATGACCCTGTTGTACAAAGGAAACAACAAAGAAGCCAGCAGAGAAGAGATGCATCACACTGAGTGGTAGTGGACTGAGATTACGGAGCGATTTCTAAATTACATGAGACTAAAACAAAAGTTAGTCACTAGTGTAAGTTACTAAAGACTAGAACTAAAAACAATATCACTACCAAATATTGGGAGTAAGTGGCATAAAATAAAACATAAAACAGATAGCATAAATTCTCATCTGTCACAGCAAGGAGCCAACAGATACTATGTAAATTTGCTTAATCAGAGAAAAAATATAAGCATGTATTATTAGACCTTTGAGAGTAAATAGCGAAGGAAACATAAAGTTAAAACAGCTTGTCTCTGGGAATGAAACTAAAGATAAAGAGGGCTGGAGATCAGAGAATGCTGTTTCTCATCCTAAGCTCTTCTGCACTATTTGAGTTGATAACATGTGAATGCATTACTTACGTCCAAATATGAACATTCAAGAGAAATAAACTTAGTTATTAGGCCACATTTGTTTGACTCAGAAACACATTTACTATGAAGGTAATAAAGCTTCAGCTTTGAGACCCCTCACTTTACTGATCCCTTCCAAGGCCTATATCGAATTTTGTAATTAGATATTTTCTATTCTGTTTTCTTAAGAGTCCCCCAAGTCATATAAGCTTCAGGCCCTGGATGACCCTAACTTGAACCGTGATCTTTTCCATTTCTTACAGTTCCTTAATGTCTAGAGGGAACCCAGTGTGTCTACTTTTGATGTCACTTTTAATCAAGGCACACAATCTTGGTTATGGTAATAAATAATTTTTACTCAAAATAAAAATTCCTACTTGATTCAGGAAGCAATATCAAAGCACCTAGATTTTTAAACATGGAAATGATATGAGGGAAGTAGTGATTTATAAAATATTCCCTTGACATAGCCAGACTGAAGATGGGAGATACTAGAGGCAGAGGGCCCAGCTGAGAGCTGTGGCTGTAACTGGCAGGTGAGATATGAAGGCACGGAGCCGGTGGTAAAAGAAGGGATGGAGAAAATGAATGGATGAAAGTGGTAGTTTAAAATAGAATTGAACAGGCCTGGTTACCAGCTGAAGAGCTGCCCCACAAACAATAATAATCAGTTAGGATACTTCCAAATTACATGTTGGGATGGCACCTGATTCTTTACCCTTCATTGGGTGGATTTCTCACGGACTTCAACTGAAAATTTGACCAGTAAAACCAATACGAATGAACACATCCTGCCAGTCAGTCTGTAACTCTAGCCAAAAATTTATGGATGGAATTCTATCATCAAAGTTTAAAACAATAAACTTTCTTTTAATCGACACAATCATGAACTTTCTAGCCCTGGATATACATTCATATTCTTGCACATAATTTCAGGAGCATGTGCTGACAGGAGAGGCTAATAAATGGATTCAGTTAAATCCCTGACAGCCCTATGGTTCAGGGTATTCTCACTTAGACAGTTTATACAGTTTACACAGTTGCCCATATTCCTAATGCGGCAGATTGGTAACTAGTCCACATTCTGCAGGAACAGGCACATAACAAAATGGTTCTATGAGGGTCAAGCCATTTGGCAAAAAACAACAAGCTAAAGAATTTTGTGGGACTTCCTGGTGGCACAGTGGTTAGGAGTCCACATGTCAGTGCAGGGGACATGGGTTCGAGCCCTGGTTCGGAAGATCCCACATGCCTCGGAGCAACGAATCCCACGTGCCACAACTACTGAGCCTGCACTCTAGAGCCCATGAGCCACAACTACTGAAGCCCACGCACCTAGAGCCCGTGCTCCACAAGAGAAGCCACCGCAGTGAGAAGCCCGTGCACCACAACGAAGATTAGCCCCCGCTTGCTGCAACTAGAGAAAGCCCACGCACAGCAACAAATTCAGCTGAAAATAAATAAATAAATTTATTTTTAAAATAAAAAGAATTTTGTGAAGAACATCTAAATGTGTCTTATTGTTCTTGTGAGCCAGAATAATTTAATATCTCCACAGTGTATCTGGGGTTGTGTGTATGTAATGCGGGGATTCTGAATACATCAACTGTCAGTCTTTGAATTTCTCTGTGGAAATAAGAAATTTAAAATCACGGCTGTATGCAGCCAAACCAGCACAGCTGACCTGGAAAGTGAAGTCAGTTAATGATGCACCTGGGTTGTTTCCTGATCGATTGATTCGACTGCTATACGTCTGGATGGACTAAATACAGCCAGGCCTGAAACTTGGTAGGAACCACTCTCTTTCAGCCTCCATTCCCTGGCTTGGGGATTTTTTTCTCTTACAAATGCAGCCTGATGCTCTGCCCTTCTGTCTAAAAAAATATATTAACCTTTTTGATGGGATAAGTAAGGACTAAAATTTCACTCAGTAATCAGAATGCCTACCGAGTATAGAAAGTGAGTTAAGAAGTGGAAATACAGAGCTAACTATGTATAGTGCCTTCCTGCAACAGCTCCAAAACTAGTGAGTAAGTTAGACAGACCACCAACCTGTGACAGCATCGTACAAGATGCCACATTCAGTTCTTTCACAGTATGTAAAAAGAAGAGGGGGGTCCTCCAGTGCTTCCTTTCTGACATTTTCTCCCACCTCAATCTATTACATGTCCCGGCTCTCTTTACACCTTTCAGCTCATCCTCTCTGCTGGCTCTTTGCCATCATCACATTGTAAGCATGCTAATGTAGTCTCCTTCAAAAAAATAAAATAAAATAAATTTCTCTTGTAACCACTGCCCTTCACAACTCAAACTTCATTAAAAGCTACGTCCAACACAAGTAACAAATGTTGGCGAGATGTGGAGAAAAGGGAATGCTCCTACACTGTTGGTGGGAATGTAAATTTGTGTAGCCAATGTGGAAAACAGTATGAAGGTTTCTCAAAAAACTAAAAATAGAACTACCATATGATCCAGCAATTCCACTCCTAGGTATGTATCCAAAAAAAACCCCCAAAACACTAATTCAAAAATATATATGCACCCAAATGTTCATAGCAGCATTATTTACAATTGCCAAGATATGGAAACAAGCTAAGTGTCCATCAACAGATGAATGGATAAAGAAGATGTGGTATGTATATACAATGGAATACTCCTTAGCCATAAAGAACGAAATTTTGCCACCTGCAGCAACATGGATGGACTTAGAGGGCGTTATGCTAAGTGAAATAAGTCAGACAGAGAAAGACGAAAACTGTATGATCTCATTTACATGTGGAATCTAAAAAATACAATCTAGTGAATATAACAAAAAAAGAAGCAGACTCACAGATATAGAGAACAAACTAGTGGTTACCAGCCGGGGTGGGTGGGGGGAAAGTGTAGGGGTGGGAGAGTGGGAGGTACAAACTATCAGGTGTAAGATAGGCTCAAAAATGTATTGTACCACATGGGGAATATAGCCAATATTTTGTAATAACTGTAAATGTAAAGTAACCTTTAAAAATTGTATAAAAAAAATTTTTTTTTAAAGCCATGTCCAGGGCTTCCCTGGTGGCGCAGTGTTTGGGGGTCCGCCTGCCGATGCAGAGGACATGGGTTCGTGCCCCAGTCCGGGAGGATCCCACATGCCGCGGAGCGGCTGGGCCCGTGAGCCATGGCCGCTGAGCCTGCGCTTCCGGAGCCTGTGTTCCACAACGGGAGAGGCCACAACAGTGAGAGGCCCGCGTACCGCAAAAAAAAAAAGCTATGTCCAATCACTGCCTCCTCAGCCTCACCATCTACTCCCTTCTCAGCCACAGCAGTTTCACACCTGCCCCTACTTCTCCCAAGGAACCACTCCTGCCAAGATGGCTAGTGATCTCCCTAGGCCAAATTGAGTGGCTTTTATTTCCATGATCTCTTAGCTGCTTTCAATACTGTTCAACTCTCCCACTACCCTTAACTTCCTTGCAAAAAAAAAAAAGGAAAAAATTCTTTTTTGGTTTTTACTCTTCTCTAGCTACTTTTTCTCAATCTCTTTTGCTGGCTTTTTTTTTTTTTTTTAAGTATTAGTTTAATATGATCCCAGGGTTTGTTTTCTGGCTCTCTTCTCTTTTCCTTATACACACTCTCCCAGTGATGTCATCCTCTCCAATAGATTCAGTAACCATTTATAGGGGCTTCCCTGGTGGCGCAGCGGTTGAGAGTCCGCCTGCCGATGCAGGGGACACGGGTTCGTGCCCCAGTCCAGGAAGATCCCACATGCCGCGGAGCGGCTAGGCCCGTGAGCCATGGCCGCTGAGCCTGTGCGTCCAGAGCCTGTGCTCCGCAACGGGAGAGACCACGACAGTGAGAGGCCCGCATACCGCAAAAAAAAACACATTTATGTGTGAATGACTATCACAGTCTAGCTCTCCTGCTAAGTTTTAGAATCTTAGATCCAATAAGCATCACCATCTGGCTCTTCCAGAAGCTACCTAAGCTCAACATGTCTAAAACCAGACTCATCTCTCTGCTCAAACCTGTTCTCTCTCCTGGGTTTACCATCTTGTTGGATAAAGCCAAAGTCTACTTAGCTTTGTTATTCTGAAGGACACCAGCACCAGCGTAGCCAAAGTGTTCAATATCTTAAGAGTTGTAAACTTATTTATCCCTATTCTGATCTAATTAGTGCAGATTCACTCTTTTCACCCTACTATTCATGTGACTTTAAATGTCAATCATGTTAGATAAATAATATGTCTCATTAACTACTTTGGAAGATACATAACAAACCGAAATGGTACATAAAACGTTCAACAAAATACTTCAGGAGATATTAGTAACATTCGATCCCTTGCTGAAGTGCCACTAAAAATCCAAATCAATATCTTTTAGGGACCAGAAGGATTAGATGGACCCCAATTGGGGATACCCTGACATTACCCTAGAAAGATTTACTCACGTGTAATCACATACACTGTATTTTATAAAGTAGATCTATGCCCAACTTCTGTTCTTCCTTAGGCAATTAAGGTTGAGTAATAAGTATTGCCAGGGTCAATCAGGCAAACACAGAGCAAAGGATGGCACAAGTGTTGAGCTTCCCTGCTTTCTGAGACTTTCTTCACCTGCAACGTGGGGTAGTTATACCTACCTCACGTGAATGTTGGAAGAATTAATGAGACAACATGCACAAAATGCCTGGCATAGGCTGGATGCTCAAAAATTTCAACAACAAAAAAATTTATTTTAAAAATTTTCCCACCATTCTCTCTTTTCCCCACAATTTTGAGGCAACTGAAGCCTTCTGGTACAGAATGAAATATCTAGAAAAATCCAGTATGATTCCAGATGAGAAATGTTCCAGTAGACCTGTAGGAGATTAAATTTGGCTTAAAATTATTTCACATGTTTCAAGTGTCCTAGACTGAAGTTCTCAGGTGTATGGACCCAAACCCCTAGGGTACCTCAAGAGTGGCCCTGACTGCTTAAGGCCCTCAAAATTCTCATTGGTGAGATTAAATTAAATGGCCAGAAGCAGTGAGGACTGGCTTACCCTCCAGAGGTAACTTTAGCTCATATATGAAATTCTCACAAAGCCCCAGAACAAACGAGAAGAAAAAGGAAGTGGAGAACAAAGAGGACTCTTTGAATATTATCTCCTCTAAAAATTCCTGGCTTTCTTTCAAAACAACAAACTGGAAAGAAAGTTTGTGCAACGGGTGAGTGGGGAGGGGATGCGGATGGGGGAAGCAGTTGACTACTCCTAGGAAGAAAGAGGCATTGTTCCTTAAATCGGGGGCTGGGGGCAAGGGTGAGGTGGAGGGGGGCAATCCTCACTAGACTCCCCATGGAAAAGAAAGAACTATGCTGAGTATAACTTATGAAATCCCATGTTGCTGGTGCTAGACCAGCTACCAGCCACCAGCAGCCCTCACAAGGAGCCGGAGGCTCTCAGCAAAGATGCTCTTCACAATTTCTTTAGTGCAGCCCTGACAGGGAGCTCCCATAGAATAGGCTGCAAGATATAATTGGGCCTACAATCCCAACATAATGAATATGTTTTTTGGGGGGTTTTTTTGTTTGTTTTTGTTTTTTTTGCGGTACGCGGGCCTCTCACTGTTGTAGCCTCTTCCGTTGCGGAGCACAGGCTCCGGACGCGCAGGCTCAGCGGCCATGGCTCACGGGCCCAGGCGCTCCGCGGCATGTGGGATCTTCCCGGACCGGGGCACGAACCTGTGTCTGCTGCATCGGCAGGCGGACTCCCAACCACTGCGCCACCAGGGAAGCCCTGAATATGTTTTTAGTGCAGTCACTGGCAGCACAGACCTCCCAGTATCTCCCCTTCACTGCAAGAACCCAGGCCTGACTTTTTTCCAGGGCAGCCACCTCAAGCTAGGGTACACATATACCCCTGTAGGTACATAGAGAGACTTTCCAAGAGGTGCACAGAAACGTTTTAAGATCATCAATTTTATCAACTTCTATCAGTACTATCCGGCTGAGAAAGAGCTTGATTTCAAGATGACATCTTCATCTCCCTGTCTTCTACTTTACTAAAGAAATGCACACCCCAAAAAAAGAAGGAATTATTCAGCCATAAAAAAGAAGGAAATCTTGCCATTTGCAACAACACGGACAGACCTTGAGGGCATTATGCTAAGTGAATAAGTCAGACAAAGAAAGACAAATACCATATGATCTCACTTATATATGGAAACTAAAAATATACAAAACAAAAAAACAAACTCATAGTTACAGAGAACAGATTGGTGGTTGCCAGAGGTGGGAGTGAGGGTGGAGAAAATGAGCGAAGGTGGTCAAAGGGTACAAACTTCCAATTACAAGATAAATAAGTCCTGGGGATGTACAGCATGGTGACTATAGTTAATAATACTATACTGTATATTTGAAAGTTGCTAAGAGAGTAGATCTTCAAAGCTCTCATCACAAGAAAAACAATTGTAACTATATGTGATGGTGGATGTTAACCAGACTTACTGTGGTGGTCACCTCATAATACATACAAAAATCACATTATTATACTTGCACCTGAAACTAACATAATGCTATATGTCAATTATATCTCAATTTTAAAAATTAGACAACATAGACAAGCAGAAATATAATAAATAAGTAAAATGTCCACTACCCAGAAAAAAAAGCAGAAAGAAATGCATACCTTATACCTGTTCCCAATCCTGCGGTACACTGCCCTGAGGCACGAACATATGCAGAGCAAAGACTTAAGTCTTAGAATAGGTATAGAGAAAGCAAGTAATTTTAATGACTTGAAATAAATACCTTTACTAGTCAGGTGGTGTCTTAGTTCAGGCTGCTGTAATATCGCATCATAGATTAGGTGCTTTATAAACAACAGAATTCATTTCTTACAGTTCTGGAGGCTGGCAGTCCAAGATCAAGGCACCAGCAAACACAGTGTCTGGTGTGAGCCTGCTTTGGTTCACAGATGGCCATCTTTTCACAATGTCCTCACATGGCAGGAGGAGTGAGGGTTTTCTTTGGGGTCTCTCTTATAAGGACTCTAATATCATTCCTGAAGCTTCCAGCCTCATGACCTAATCACCTCCCAAAGGCACCACTTCAAAATACGATTACACTGGAGATTAGGTTTCAACGTATGAATTGCGGGGGGGGGGGGAGACACACAGACATTCAGGCTGCAGAACATGGCTTCTTATTTCTTGCTCCCCAAAGGATCAAAGTAGTATCTAATCACAGACGCTTTTCGGCAAGCCCAAGATGAGATCTTTGGCAAATGATTCGTAAGGAGATAAAGAATGAAAAGCAGCAAACGAGAAACGTAAAGATGATATTGCTATTAAAAACACCGCTTCCATTTCCATCTACCTGGTCATATGATAACCGTTCTTGTGCGCACACAAGTGTATGAACAAAAACTAGAAAAGAATCAATGCTTACTCTAGTAATAGGAAGCAGTAGTCATCCATGGATATGCTGATTGGAAGAAAAGCCATAGTCACCTTATTAGAATATATAATCAATAAAAATTTAACACTAAAAGCCATGTAATCACATAGAATTTTTTTAAATTAAAACTTACATTTATTTTGTTAGCTCTATAAGGATCGCCATATAAAGTCAATGAAAAATATATGTAAAGCCTGCCGGTGTTTAAGAAAAGCTTGTTCATGTATTTTTTAAGTAAATGATGATGGGTATCTGATTGCTATGGTATTTGGATCCCACTGGATATATATATATATATATATATATATATATATATATTTTTTTTTTTTTTTTTTTTGCAGTACGCGGGCCTCTCACTGTTGTGGCCTCTCCTGCTGCGGAGCACAGGCTCCGGACACACAGGCCCAGCGGCCATGGCCCACGGTCCCAGCCGCTCCGAGGCACGTGGAATCCTCCCGGACCAGGGCATGAACCCATGTCCCCTGCATCGGCAGGCAGACTCTCAACCACTGCACCACCAGGGAAGCCCCCACTAGATATATTTTTTAAAGTGATGTAACAGCTTTATTCTAAATTTTTGTAGTACACTGGATATTATACCCTTTGCAACAACTTCAACTTATGTTGCAAAACCGTAGCTGTCATTTTTAGGGGGTACATGAACAAGAGTCTGAAGATGACAACAATTTATTTTTTTTGGCTTCGTTGGATCTTTGTTGCTGCGCACGGGCTTCTTCTCTAGTTGCAGTGAGCGAGGGCTACTCTTCGTTGCGGTGCGCAGGTTTCTCATTGCAGTGGCTTCTCTTGTTGCAGAGCATGGCCTCTAGGAGTGAGGGCTTCAGTAGTTGTGGCATGTGGGCTCAGTAGTTGTGGCACACGGGCTTAGTTGCTCTGCAGCATGTGGGATCTTCCCAGACCAGGGATCAAACCCATGTCCCCTGCATTGGCAGGCGGATTCTTAACCACTGCGCTGCCAGGGAAGTCCATGAAGATGACAACTATTATAGAACAGCAGTCCCCTAACTTTTTCATGAGGGAGCATCCCCTCTTGAACATTTTTTTAAAGGCAGTAAGGCATTAGTAGTTTTACTTTCTGTGTCTATTAACCAAGAAAAATTAAGTCACAAAAAACTAATAGTAACACTTATCAGTAACATTTATAAATTATTAAATGAATTTTATATTCATCAAAATAGCATCTGCATGCATCTGAAGACTTTAACCCATATGGATTTGAGGTGTATTATCCACTAATCCAGAGAGAATGTTTGAGGCACACAAGGATTCACAGAAACTCTATACTAACACCACAGCCTCTAGTCTTAGAACCACATGGCCCTAGTTGGGGTCCTATGACCTTTGCAGTGTGGTCTTTCCCTAGGAGAAGGCTAGGAAATACCCATGAGGCCTATTTCAAGGGGAAACCTTTAAAAGGAGTACACAGATTCAAATGCTTTTTGCAGCGGAGCCAAGCCTGTAGTTCAAATCAGTAACCCTGCCTAGGGGTAGGTTGGAACTGTGGCCAATAGCAGGCTGTGTCCTGGGCTTAAAGGGACAGCTCTACCCAATTGTTGACATGGCTTGAGGAAAAAACCTTTTCAGGAAAAGCTGGATTTTTATGTGAAAATCTCTGGATTTTTTTTTTTTTTTTTTGCGGTACGCGGGCCTCTCACTATCGTGGCCTCTCTTGCTGCGGAGCACAGGCTCCGGACGCGCAGGCCCAGCGGCCATGGCTCACGGGCCTAGCCGCTCCGCGGCATGTGGGATCTTCCTGGACCGGGGCACGAACACGTATTCCCTGCATTAGCAGGCGGACTCTCAACCACTGCGCCACCAGGGAAGCCCAAAATCTCTAGATTTTTAATCCATTTAAAAAAAACTGTTTGGGCCAACCTACACACAAACGTGAGCTGAATTTAGTCCTTAGACCTCCAGTATGCAATCTCTGTCCCATGCTACTCAAAGGGCATCCCAGATCCAAGAACTGTTTGTTACATTCCAGATGAGATGTGCATAGCAACTGAGGATAACATTTAGAAACATCTACAGTAGTTTGACAGAATGATTTTGTGAATATAATTTTCTCTCTCTAGTAATAAAAAATTGGTCTTGTATTTTTATATATTTTGTAATTTATTTCTCTAATGTTTTTAAGCAAAAATATCAGTGAGCAATGGATTAGAAATCTTGCCCACAGATAGTTGAACCACTGTTGTCATCTTATCAAAGTAAAGGGTCTATTTAAAGATGCTGTACTTTCTAAACCAAATCAGGGCTTGATAACTGAATTTAGTCTCTGGAATCTTCATATTACTACAAAAGCCTACGAGTTAAAATGCACCCAGTTCTAACCAGCTGACAGATGTCTGGCAGTAAAGGCCTAGAAGCTGACCTCTTTTCCCTAGAAGAATGGGGAACTATCACGTCACTCCTGCAGGACTGCTCCTGAACCCATCAGGACACCAAATCTCCTCCAGGGTCAGTTGTGGGAGGAGTGGCCAGATGCCACAGGTCACATGGAGTTCCTCCTCCCCCCACCGGTACACACAAGGACCAACCCAGGAAAGGCCCTCACCTTGGTGCACTGGGCATGCTCTCTGGCTGTTGTTTGTGTGTCTGCCTCCTGGAACATACTAAGCTCCTCTAGGACCAAGAATCCTGCTTCCTGGTCTCCCCAGCTTAGCTCCATTGCACTGAATTCTCTCCTCTTCCTAGCCAGTATAGGCTCCTTGCTCAGCAAAAGTGTCAGCCACCTAGTTCTGGAGCTTCGATAGCTGACAACCAGCTTCCTGTCCTGGAGCTTCTGCCCAAGTGGTCCCCGAGTGGTTCTCTGACCTGTGCACTCCCCTGCTTAGGCAGAAGCTCCAGGACAGGAAGCTGGTTGCCAGCTATCAGAGCTCAACACCTAGAATGAGGTGGTTGATTTCCTTGTCTAGTAAGGACCCCCATTTGGGTCAGTCACGTCTAGAAGGGGCTTAGGCAAAGGCCAGAGGGCCGGTAGGCAAGAAAACAGAAGTGCTTTGAGAGCCTCTTCATCTTGACAACTAAAGGGACAAACTCTGGGGTCTGCACACTCCTCTCTCAGGAGCAGAGGGAAAGCTCCTAAATAAACATTGCACTGGTGGGGGGAGAACTCCGGCCCGAACCCTCTTCAGCAGCCCAAGCTCCACAGAATGAACACCTACTGAACCATCTTGGAGGGCTGGTGCGCTGGACCTCGCCAGCTGCCAGCACCTCGGAAATTTCCAGGGCAAAATTGGAGGTGGGAGTGGGAGAGCTGTAGGGCAGGCTTGTGGAGGTGATTTTAGAAGTGCAAACCTGGTGGGGGAATTTTTCTCAAACCGTCTAGAGGGAAGTGGTCATAATCCACTACAAGTTCTCCTGAAACCATCAAGTATACAGAGGGAAAGGGTTACATTGCTGAGAAACATGGCTGCCTTGCTTCCTCCCCAGGAGTTCCAAAGACTTTTATATCAATAGGTGACCTCTCCCTGCCTGGGGTACAGATGGATGAGATCAGGCCAGTGAAGAACTGCATTTTCCTTGTAATTCTCCAGGTAGCCACTTCCCAGCCAGTTGTCATTTTTTTCAATTTAAAATACTCAAAAAATTTAAATGACATCAGTCCTGTGTGTGTAAAAAAAAAAAGAAATAATCCGTTCCGCCAAACAGAAAAGGTACCATGTTGTGGAAGCTATTGAATTTTACATATTTTAACTGAGAGGTGTGTGTATCAACAGAACAAAAGTGCAGTAATCTATACAATTAGTTATTTAATCCATTACGAGTACCACTGCAGCAGGAGGGAGGTAAGAGAACATCTAAAATGATTTTTAAAAACTCATTCTAGGAAAAGGAAATGCCAGAATAGTAAGATAAGGAGTCTTAATTAACAATAAATTCATCTACTTCCCTCCTTCAAAATGAGACACTCTTCTAAGGCAGTTTGCTTGGAGAGCAGTTTTGCACTGTAAATCTGGGACATGTTTTTTTGTGTGTGTGTTTACTCTGCTTGAGGCTTAAGAAAAACACAGCAACCAAACCACCCAGACCAACCCTGCAGGGAAAGAGAAGACCTAATCACCCGTGATGGCGATTACATAATAGAGATTCACACACACACACACAAACCCCAAGAGTCTCAAAAGAATCAGCCTTTGGCTTCCTGTCATAAAATACGCCTTTTTTCCCCCCTCTTTGTAAGGATCACTAAAAATGGTTCTTAAAGACCAAGTGGATGTCTTTGGTAGACACAGAAGTCACTTAGGAATGATTTATAAGTGTGCCCCCAGCCAAAATGAAGCGTGTATCGATAGCTAAAGTGCATCTGCATTTAGTGCAGCAAAAGCTCATAATCTGTTTCTAATCGGTGCCCTGAAAATGCTCCCCGGGAGGAAAAGGCCTGGCTTGGGCAGCCGCTCCTCCCCAGGCCCGCGTCCCAGGTCCTTCCTTGGGCAGCCGGAGTGCTCCTCTCTTAGATAATGCCAGGTACTCTGGAAAGTAGCCGTGTAATAATACACAAACCCCTGATGATGTCAGCGTGTTATTGACTTTCCAAGTCTGAATGACTGAGCAGAGGAGCGGGGGTGGGGCGCGATCCACCCGGCAGCGCGGGGACCGGCCAAGCGAAAATGGGCTCGCGGGCAGAGCGGGGGAGGGGCGGCAGCTGCTCAGCGCTCAGGCTCCGCCGAGGCGGTGTCGGGGTCGCTGCTCGCTGCATCCCAGCCTCGCCGCGGCTCCCGCTCCTCCGCTGTTTACGTTTGGTCAAACACCCCCCGGCAGAAACCACTCAGGCCGCCCCCCTGACCCCCGGAAGCTTTCACCACGTGGCCGAGCCGGATTACAAAGCGCGGAGAAGAGGGCAAGAAAGGGGGCCCCTTGCCCGTCCCCCACCAGAGCCTTCCGCCCCGGCTGCGGTGATTTCGCATATCCGGGGGTCGCCGGCCGTGGTGTATTTCCCTCTGCGGGAGACCCCCTTGGAAATTGCACCTCAGCGGAGGTGATATTTTTATGGGATGTGATTGGCTTCTTTTATGGCGCTGGAAGTGCAGGTGCAGGGTTGTAGGTTCCCGTTCTCACCCTGTGGATTGACCACAGAGCTATGTAGTCTTCAAGGCTAGGTGCGAACCGGGCAAGGTTGCCCTTAAATGGAATTGCATTTAGAGGCCGGTATGTGAAGAAGAGCACTCCAAGCTGGGGCGTGGCCTTCCCCACTGGGCCTCGGCCTTCCTTTCAGGGCTCGAAGCTCCTGCCCGCCCTCCTCCCTCAGGCCCACACGGCTTCACTGGTCGCCCTTTTGGGACTAGGCACCCAGACCTCTGCCCGCTGGTGCAGCTCCCTTACTCCCTCTCCCAGACCTTCTGAAACCCTCCCAGGAAGTCCAGGTCCGGCGCAGAACTTCAGCCCCAAGCCCCAGGGCTGGGCTGCTCCTCCTTGGAGCTCCTGCCTCCCTCTCCCCCATCGCCCACCTCACGGAGTTGTGTTTGTTGAAGCCCGGTGCGGGGCAAACCTCACACAGGCTGTGCAGCCACCTGGCTCCGCATCCCGTTCTGCCCCTTATTAGCTGTGTGAGTGTGGCAGAGTGCTTAACCTCTCTGTATCCCTCTTCCGTGAAAAGGGGGTAGCAGTAATCCCCGCACTGTTGGGAGGATTAAATGAAAGCCGGATTTCGTTAAGAGACGCCTGTCCTAGAATATTCTAGTCTTTTGCCCTCATTAGTAGTGTCACTTGTCAGGCCAGAGTCCCTGTGGTGGTTCTGAAAACGCGGTCAGCTGACGTGCTGGGCCCACTGTTTCCCCTACTCTCCGGGCTTTGTGGAGCCCGCTGCCTCTGTCGACCCGCCCCGACCCACCCCTAAGGGGACCCTGAGAAGAGTCATTTTACTGCCAGGCTGGCGTGGGGAATGTGCCTGACCGAAGGTGGACCATTCACAGCCTTTTCCCAAATCTTCTCCTCCCCCACCTTGCCCCGTGGGATTGGTCCAGAAGTGAAAAGTCCAATCAGAAGTCTTCTTGGAGAATTTTGAGACTGGAAGTTAATAAGTCAGTTTCTCCCCAGGGGTAAAATTGCAAGATGTTATATAAAGGTGGGAGCCTTCTCTATGACCACGTTTCCCATCAAGTGGAGGAAAGGCCAATCTGAAGACAGAGGTGGAGGTAGAGAGCCAGAGATAGAGACAGGCTGGGAGAGTGCCGCTGAACGGCCCAGAGATCTTATGTTGGCCGTGCTACTTCTTATGCCCCTCATACAGTCGCTTCTGCCCCAGGTTCTTGGTGACAACCCAGGAGTTTTTATAACAGATTCCTCTTGTTGTTTAATTCAGTTTGTATGTTTAGTCCTTGCAACCAAGAAAGCCCTAATAATACACCAACATGGCATTTATTAGCCTAACTTGTACCATTTCTTAGTTGAGTTCAAGACTAGCTCCCCACCTCTACCACAAACCCCCGGAGAGCAGAACTGTGTCTTTTACCTCCCCCACCCCTAGCCCCGCAGTTAGTGCCTCATAAGGAGGGGCTCCATTAACGTGCTGGTATGGAATTGAGCAAGGTGTGAGTGGACAGGAAGTGGCTGTTGGAAGGGGAGGCTTCCAGTGGTTCATTTAAAGGGGAAACATTACCTATTGTTGCAGCCTCCTGGAAGTGCATTTATCCTGCCCTGGTGGTAATTAGTGTTTATTCGAGTGAATAGAAAGAAAGAAGAGAAGAAACTTTATCCCTTCTAAATTGCATTTAATAAAAATCTTGGAGAAAATGAGGGAATTGTCAGGCTTAATAATTCCCCCTGGGTTTTTGTTGGAGAGAGGCTGAAGGACTGTACAGTACTCAACATTTATGGGACAGCAGATCCACATTTTATCAGAGAATAAAATGCTGTAGTGACTTAACCTCTTTTTTTTCCCCCTCATTTGTTTCCAAAAGGTTTTTTTCCAGCCCATGAGTCACTTCCAGGCAGATCCAAAGACAAAAGCCGGCTAATTGTGTGTCAGTGAGTCAGGTCCCCACCCTGCCTTATCATGAACAACCCTTTCTAGCTCCAAGAAGACAGGACACTTTTCAGCCTATGAGGCACTGAGTGGAACCTGTTACACACCAGGGAGTAGTGCTGGGCCCTCCCAACTCCCTCTGGCATCTGGCAGCTGATCTCTCAACCAATAGCATCTTGGGGTGTTTCCCTCCCAGGGTTACTTTCAATCTGGAACTCTCCATGCAGTCTACTCTGTTTTCAAGGCACCCTGTTGAGCCCAGGGATACAAAGGTGAATTTAAATTTATAAAAGGAGGTCCAAAACCTCTAACAATCTGTCAAATAATGAAGGAGAAGGGCTGGAAAGAATCACTGTCAGACACGCTTTGAGAGCTACAGAGGAGTTCACGAGAAGTCTAATGATCTTTTAGTCACCATCCCTCCCCATCTCTCAGCAGCACTTTACCTGGTTGACTGTTTCTAAATTCTTGACACCCTCACTCTCAAGAGGCTTCCTGGATGTCACCCTCTGAACAGTTTCCAACCAGTTCTCTGCTCCCTGCCCCCACATCATCTCCCTGTCTCCCTCTTCCAGATATCTTTCTCTTCTTGGTAATGGTACCACATCCACCTGGTGCTCACACCAAAGCAGCAATCCTTACTCTGTTCTTTTCTCCATTCGCCACATTCAGTCCATCAGCTTGTTTACCTGCAAAAGCTATCTCCACCCATGGGCTTCTCCCCATCTACACTGCCACAGCTTAGCTCTCACTCATGCCCCTGCTCAGGCCTCCTAGACCGTCTGTAATCTGGTCCCTTTTCCCATTCACGCCACCTTCCCCAGCTCATACCCTCCAGCCACACGAGACCCTCTTTTTCTTCTTCTACCACCTCATCCCTTCCTACCTTAAGGTGTCTGCTCTTGGACTTGATTCCATCTGACTGGGAGACTCTTCTGGCACTTCCTGGGACTGGTCCCTCTGTATCTGTCTTAGTCCATTCTGGCTGCTATAACAAACTACCATAGATTGGGTGGCTTACACACCAGAAATTTATTTCTCACAGTTCAGGAGGCTGAGAAGTCCAAGTCAAGGTGCCAGCAGATTCAGTGTCTGGTGAGGGCCCACTTCATTGTTTGCAGACAGAAGCCTTCTTCTTGTGTCCTCACATAGAGGAGAGAGAGAGCATCTCTCTCATGTCTCTTCTTATAAGGGCACTAATACCACTCCTGAGGGCTCCACACTCATGACCTAATTACGTCCCAAAGGCCCTACCTCCAAATACCATCATTTTAGGGATTAGGGCTTTAGCACATGAATTTGGGCGGGGGGGGGGGGGACACAAACATTCGGTCCATAGCAGTATCCTACAGGTTTCAGTGTAGCTGTCACCTCCCTAGAGAGGCCTTCATGGCCACCACATCTCACATCACCCAGTTTGTGA
Organism: Orcinus orca; assembly: GCF_937001465.1. Lineage (NCBI taxonomy): Eukaryota > Metazoa > Chordata > Mammalia > Artiodactyla > Delphinidae > Orcinus > Orcinus orca. Next base: position 59,978,686 of record NC_064563.1, on the reverse strand, counting down.
CCTACACAACACTTAACATAATCAGTGGTGATCAATTACCTTATGTCTTTATTTGTATGCCTCTGTATTCTCTGTCTCCTCATTGGAATATAACCTCTGGGAAGGCAGAACTCTTATCAGGCTTATTCATTGTTCACTGATGAGTTCAGTGAACCTTATCTATTTCATAGCAGGCACAGAGTAAGTCTTTTTGGATGAACGATGAACATTAGAGAAAGCTCAGTGTAGACATAGCCAAATTAGCTCCTCAAGGAAAAGAAGAAGTTCTCCAGGTAGACTCCAGAAGAAGGGCATCTCAGAAAGGCAGGAAGGCATCCAACTACCCAGTGTTCACAGAACCCTCTCTTGACCTCACTTACTCCTCCAGCTATGCCTCAATACTCTGCTCCCTTTATTGCTAAACAGTGCTCAAGGGTCACTGTGACTCACTATGTTCAATTCCTCTTCTCCCATTCTCTATTTACCGCCAATTATGCTTCTGCCCCAAACCACTCCACCACAACTGCTTTTCCCAAGGTTACCAATGATCTCCATATTGCTAAAGTCAACTGTCAGTTTTCAGGCTCATCTTAGTGAACTTATCAGCAGCATCTGATAGAAGTGATCACTGGCTCCTTCTGGAAATACTTTCTTCACTTGGCAACTGAGATGCTACCCTCTGCTGTTTTTTCTCCCCCCTTACTGACTGCACCATACCAATCTTCCATGCTGATTCCTCCACTCTACCCATCCTCTGTTCCCTGAATGTTGAAGCACTCCACATCCAAATCCACTTTTAAAATAGATCCCACTTACCACTTCCACCGCTGTTACCTTGGTCTAACCCATAATCCTCTCTCACCTGATTATTGCAACAGCTTCCCAGCTGGTCTCCCCACTCCTGCACTTCAGTCTGTTCACAGCACAGCAGCCAGAGGGGTCCCTTGAAAATATGTCAGGTGGCGTCACTGTCCTGCACAAAACCCTCCCAAGGCTTTCCGTTTCACTCAGAGTCAGAACCGAAGTCCTTACAGTGTCATTCAAGACCCTACTTCATCTGGTCCCACCACCCACCCTCTGCCAGTTTCCTTCTACTCTCTTGCTTTTTCGTTGCCATTCCAGCACACCAGCCTCTTCACTGTTTCTCCAACGCAATAGCCATTCCCTGTGTCTCGACTGCCTCTGCCTGGAAGGCTGTTTTCCAAGATGTCTGCATGGTTTGCTCCTATATCAACTGGCTACTGTTACAATCATTCTCATAACTGAAACATCCCCTTACCTTCTCAGAGAGGCCTACCCCATTTCCCTACATAAAATGTAGCCCCCATTCCCATTCCCAGCACAACTAAAGCTCCCTCTCTTGCTCCAGTTTTCCCAAATGTCTCCCAAATGTTTTCCAACTTGCTATATAGTGTTTATCATGTCTTCCCGTACAATGTAGGTTCAGTTTATTTACCGATATATCCCCAGCACTGAGAACAGACCTGACACTCATTAGTAGGCATACATTAAATATTTGCTGAATAAATATGGAATTTGAGAACAAAAGTTTATAGACTGGAGCCTAGAACTGTGCTGTAGAAGACTGGGCAATAATCACAGCAGAGATAGGACTGCAGAAATAAATGGAAGCCATATTTTTCAAAGGCCTCTTAGGCTATGCTAAGTTGTTTGGATTTTATTTTACATGCAGCGGAGTAGCATTAAACATTTTTAAGCAGTGAACTCTCGTGACAGTGAATGTGCCTAACGTGGCTCTGGAGGCATCATGGAGAAGAGTAGGGTAGAGCCTGGTGGCCCAGAGCCTGGGTGGCAGGCTGTGGGCAGTTGGACTGATGAGTAAGAAGCCTTGTCTGAGCCTCTCAGTTCAAGCTGTGTGAGCAGTTGCTAACTTTGCTCCTTGCTTACCTGACAAGGGCTCCCCACATGTGCCAGAAAGAATACATGGAACGCAAATGTTGGGAAGGAGGCCCTCTTAGCCAGATTTCTTTCACCTGAGCCTCCAACTAAGGGTAACACTTGGAGTATATATTGTAAGAATAATAATCACTTACCCTTACATAGCACCGTAGAGCTTACAAAGGATTTTTCCAACTATTTCATCTAAAGACTCAAAGACCTAAAGTACTCTAGCCAGTATGTTTAAGTATCTAGCCACTTCACTGGTTAAGAAAGGAAATAACACTTATGTCCTGAAATTCACTAGGGAACTTTTCTGGTGAATTGCTAAGAACATAGTTAAAACACAATCTGGGGCACTTCTTTTCTTCTTCTAACAAACACCATATTGCTTCTGAAAATTTCAGAGATCACAGGTGAGTGATGTTGTTCAACCTGATTCCCTACGTTCTTTAGAATCCATCAAATGACTCTCCTCTCTGCAGTTGAGTCCCTTGAGTATGTTCAGAGACTCACATAAAGGCACTCACAGGTAAAATAGGTACTTTCCCCAGTTACTTCTGCATGGAGTAAGAGATCGCACTTAGCTTCCCCCAACCACCGAGAAAGCATTCAAGCTTGTAAGAGTATTTATAGGGCTACCAGGAGTTCCCCATTAGTCCCCCGAACTCTTTGCACACCCCTGAAAGGGTTCGTTTTTACATAAATAGTCTTTGTACACCCCGCATGCCTTCCTTCCTTGGCAGAAGCCCAGTTTGGCCATGACTGTATTTGAATGTCATGGCCCAAGCAAGGACTTTCATACAGATACACAGACTTTCATAGCTGGAAGCAGCTTTAGACATTATCTAGTGAGGCTAACTTCTTCATTTTCCAGATGAGAAAACTGAGGCTCAACAGCAAAGGGAAAGAAAAAGGAAAGAAAAGGGATGCTTTCAAAGCTGATGCCACGATCTAGACCTGTGGCAGACAGTGTTCCATACGTGACTTCCTTTATTCCTCTCCATAGCAAAAAAAAAAAAAAAAAATCTTTAAGGTCAATGTATTAGAGTTCTCCAAGGAACAGAACCAATAGGATATGTATATGTGAAGAGAGGGACTTAGTTTAAAGAATTGGCTCACGCGATTATGGAGGCCTCTGCAGGATGGGATGTGAGACTGGAGACTCAGGGAAGAGCTGATGTTGCTGTTCAAGTGCAAAGGTCATCTGCTAGCCCAATTCCTTCTCACTTGGGGGGAGTCTATCTTTTTTTCTATTCAGGGCCCACCTACATTTACGGGGGGCCATCTGCTTTACTCAGAGTCCATCCAATTTAAATGTTAATCTCATCCAAAAACATCCTCATAGAAACATCCAGAATAATGCTTGACCAAATAACTGGGCACCATGACCCAGCCGAGCTGACACATAAAATTAACCGCCACAGTAGACAATATCCTAATTTTACGAAGATAATTTAAAGACTGCTCTCGAGAAAGTTTGGAAGACTTGGCCAAGGTCACCTAGCTGATAACTAGCACTTGGGACTTTTAAGTTCCTAGAGGGTCTTCTTTCTGCAAAAGAAGAACAAAACAAAAATTATGTTTTGTTCTCCAATGAAAAGAAGGAAAATAACAACTTTTGAGTACCTAACATTTAAATATTTGTCAGGCTCTATACTAAATGATTAACATAAGTGCCCATTTAATAGACCACCAACATACAGACCAGCAAACGGAATCTTAAGAAAGTTAAATAACAAGCCCAAAGTAGCAAACAATTTCTAGCAAAGCCAAGTTTGAGTCTAGGTCTATGTGGTACCAGTACTTCCCACCATCTGGCTCTTTTTAATGATGTTTTCCCTGCTCATCTCTCTTTCAATTCGGCAGCATGTAATTTCTCCCCCAAATTTTAAGAAATGGCCCAGAGTCTTCATCCACTAAGACCATATTCTTAGTTCAAAGTGAGTTTTCAAATTTCAGATGTGACTATAAAACGAGGAGACTGATTTTAGAGGAATATAGGAACTCTACCGCATCAAAATGAGTGTTGTCCCAATTATAAAAGCTACCCCAGGCATCAATACACTCCTTCCATTACTCAAAACTCCTCTGTGGCTCTTCTTTTGAAATTACCTTCAGGACCTGTATTGCTTGCTTTTCCCAAATAGTTTTCATGTTAGAAAACGTTCATTGTTTGGTTTGATTTTTGGGAAACAGCCCAAATCATCTGGTGCCAGATCTGTTGAATGAGGTACATGATCAAGCTAATCTAGTTTAGATTAAGAGTTAAAAAAAAACTGAGGCGTGACTATAAAAGGATGAGTGACGTTCCTTATATCGCTAGAAAAGTAGCTTCAAAGGCAACCCAGTCTCATTTCTTGAGCAATGACAGCAAAGTTGGAATAAACGTTGAGTTGGAGAAAGTAGTCTCCCAAGTGACTACACAGGACAGACAATATAGTCTGTCTGGTTTATCCTATTACATCATGGTCACTCCACATGTTAAGGTTTTTTTTAAAAACATAATCAATATTTTTAGAAATATTTTGGAATGAGATACTTTTACACACTCAATGGTTGGTTTTTTGCTAGATGAAGATCTAGCAATGTCAGGAGCTATAATATCTTAGCAGTTATAGTTCAGAGAAAATGACTGAGAATTTTCATTATTATTTTTTGAATCCCAATAATGCAAAGAGCTAATCAGAAAAACTGCTTTTCTTGGAAATATTCTCTCCTTTTTCAATAAGCACAAATGAAACATATGAGTGAAAAGATCTTTCCGCCCAAAGCAAATTAGAGAACTGTAGGTCTTTGAAAGTTGAGGAAAAAATATCTTCCTGCCACACAGCTGTCTTGGTAAATGTCCTCTCATAATATCCCACATAATCCATATGTGGAAGTCCCCTTAGATTCCACACATAATTAACACTTGGCAGAAATAAGGAGAGTGAGCCTGAGGCTCTCTTAAATTTCATTTAAGAAATTCAGATTTCCATGAGGGTGTCTGGGGGAGGGGGAATGTAGGCCCCATTTCTCCCACAGTATTTCCAGTTGCTAAATTCTACATGAATTTATAAAGATGTCCTTAGCCAGTCAAAAGGCATTTGAGTGTCTGCTAAGTGTAGGGCACCACGTAAGTGCTGAGGGAGTCGCAACATGGTATAAGACAAAATTCCCATTCTCATTTATTTTATTGCGGTCACTACAGGTCCTAAAGAATATCTAGGTGTTAAGAGGAAAAGAAATGGTTGAGGAATTGGAAAGGATAGAAAAGGCTTAACTGAGAGGTTAGAAAGGAGCTGTATTAGAGAATGTGGTTAGGCGAATTCCCTGGCAGTCCAGTGCTTAGGACTCAGCGCTTCCACTGCTGGGGCCCGGGGTTTGATCCCTCCTGCAAGCTACGTGGCACAGCCGGAAAAAAAAAAAAAAAAAATGTGGTTAGGATGAGGATGGCTGGAATAGGGCAAGGGTGTCTCTGTTTGTAGAAATGGAAAACATGTGCTCAGGACAGCACATGGAGACTGTTCAGGAAAGACTTACAAGACAGGCTCTGGGAGAACCTGGGAGGCTGCAGAAAGCCTGTTTGTCACTCAGCATACATATAGGGAGTTGGCTACAGCATTTCAGGCACCGTTTTAGGCATTGGTTGACTATGGGACTCTGAGGAAAGTCTTTTGAATGTTCAGTTTTCTCCCTTAAGTGAAAGACAAGGTCATCAGCTGAGAATATGGATTGGAGGATACGTGTTGGGGCTATTTAATTTGGTTTTAAATAGGTAATACTTGTATACGATATTAAATACAAACAGTGTGGAAGGACAGAGAGAAGAGTCTCTCTTCTACCTGTGTCCACCAGCTATCCAGTTCCCCTCCGTGGGGACAACCAGGCCCCCGGTCAGGATGGCCTCTGAGCAAAAGACTGGCATAAAGGAAGCATTAAGTTAATTTAAAAGAATCAGAAGAATTGTTGGGGCACCTAATTTTTTGATCCTAGGTAATCAGCTGACTTTTCTCCCAAAGCAGCAAATAGGAGAGGGTTTAAACCTGTTCCTGTCTTGGTCTTCACAGGATTTTACTTTTCCACAGATGGCTGTCATATCTTTATTCTGCTTCTTTATCATATTAAAAATATTTTGCAGGACCACTTCACCCAACACCTGTTACTACCTTGGTGGTTACCCTGGGTCAGTCCCTCCTAGGATGCTTAGAGCCTGGTCATCTCTGGAGATATCCCCTTCTGAGCTGTGTACAGGGAGCCCCAGAGTCCTGGAAGCATGTGGGTATGGACTGGTCTCCTCAGGCTGGGCCCCAGCCCCTTCTCACCAAGGAGGGCCCAGAGAGAAAAGAGGAGTTCTCAAGGAGTTTGTTAGGATGGTTCAAGCATAAATTTCCCCCTGTGGTCCCAAGAACGTTCTGTGAAACCAGAAAAAAATCAGGAATCCCCAAACATATATTCGTATCTTACACTTTTCATCTTGTTCTTATTCAAGAAGTTATTGGGGTGTCCCTAAAAACATAGGAGAAAACTGTCAGTTCAAATAAAATGCCACGTACCTCTTTCTGCAACTAACAACTTTAAAAAAAAAGAGAGAAAATCTGTACACCTTTATGCTGCCTGATGGGCAGCGGAACAGATGTTCTACCAATAAAAAAAGACCCCTCTGGATAGTTTTAAAAGGAAGGGATTAAGAAGATTACTGAAAATGCTGGAGGTAAGGCTCTAGGCCAGATGTTCTTGAACTTCGGTGACTAAAACGCATAGCTAGAAATACATTTTACATTGTGACTCAGAATACACAAACATAAAAGTATGTACACACATGTATGAAGCTGAACTACTAGTTGCATAAAACAAATTAACCTTTACTAGGGACAATGTACTCAGATATTTTTTCTATTCCATTTTATTTTATTTTATTCTATGTTCTTTCTTTCTTTCTTTTTTTTTTTTTTTTCATTTTGCAGTACACGGGCCTCACTGTTGTGGCCTCTCCTGTTGCAGAGCACAGGCTCTGGACGCGCAGGCTCAGCGGCCATGGCTCACGGGCCCAGCCGCTCCGCGGCATGTGGGATCTTCCCGGACCGGGGCACGAACCCGTGTCCCCTGCATCGGCAGGCGGACTCTCAACCACTGCGCCACCAGGGAAGCCCTCTTTCTTTCTTTTTTAATGCTTGTCCCATAGCACTTAATAGATTCTATTACCTATAGTTTGAAAAACATTGCTCTAGTCGGGCTGCTCTCTCAGGCACAACTCCCAGACCTTAGATCCAACTGCCTCTGCCCCATGGGAAGAAGTCTGTTTCCATTGGTGCACAGGTGCTGAAGCAGGAGACTTCCTGCCAGATCAGGAGGCCACAGCTCAGCTAGTGGCTCCAGAACCAGGCCATCCCCACCACAAACCTGCAACTCTTACCTTTAAATTAAATTCTGAGTTTATCTGATTGATGGAACCCTAGCTGCAAGGGACTCTGAGAAATGTAGTTCTTAGCTTTCTAGTCTCCAGAAGCAGGGAGGGATGAGAATGAGAATGAGAATGCCCTGCTGCGAGGTTGAGGGTCCCCATGCCAAACTTCAGACATTGCTAGACCTCCAGCCCACCTTGTTCCCTGGTCTTTACAATGAAAAATCTTAAGCCCAGGGTATTCCTGGGGTCCCTGCACTCCTGGGAATCCAAGAACTCTATGACTATATTTTACCTGGGATGCATTGAGCATCCCTACAATTTCTTAGAGAATTTCAACCAGTTTGACAGTGTAGATATGGTCACTAATAAAACTGCATGCTCACCTGCAATCACTCGTGCATGTGCGTGTGTGTGACAAAAATGTTTAGGGCTGAATTTTAGGTGTAACTGGAAAATAGTAGCATCACATAAACTTGGCCTCTCAAAGAATTGCATTCTACATTCATAAATCATTTGGGAAGCATTTATCAACCACCATTCTGTGTCAAGTATTGTTATAGCCGCTGTTATTCACGGTTAATTAACTTGTGATCTCTGCCCTCAAGGAACTTACAGTCTGATGGAACGATAAGCGCATGAATCACATTAATAATATGTGACACAGGTTAGGATGGGCTCGATCACAGGCTGCCAAGGGAACACGTTAGACAAAGACTTGAAAGAGACTGTGGAATTACAGAGATTTTGGAGGCGGTGACCTTTGAGCTGAGTTTTGAAGGATGAGCAGTCGTTACTAGGTGAAGAAGCAGAAGGACATGCTGGGGAGAAGAACGAGCCAGCCCAGCAGCCCCGGTGCATAAAACAGGTGATGTGCGTGAGGAATTCCAGACCATTCCATGTGACTGAATAAAAGTATGAGGGAACATGATGGCACTTGAAGCTACAGAAATAGGCAGGTAGATCCCAGACATGCCTACTCTGCTAAATAAATAGCCAGAAAATAACAGGAGTAATTGATTTAAACACTGTAGGTGTATTGTCTCTCTCTGCCATAGTTTCATGAGATTTCCAGGGTAGAACACATGGATTCAGCATTTCTTCCTCATTTATCAAACATCCTATACTCAGCATTGTTAATTCTATGTGGGGGGGGGATGAAGCATGGTCATATATATATATATATTTTTTTTTTTTTTAATATATATTTATTTATTTATTTTTGGCTGACTTGGGTCTTCGTTGCTGCGCGTGGGCTTTCTCTAGTTGCAGCGAGAGGGAGCTACTCTTCGTTGTGGTGCGCGGGCTTCTCACTGTAGTGGCTTCTCTTGTCGCAGAGCACGGGCTCTAGGCACACAGGCTTCAGTAGTTGTGGCTCGTGGGCTCAGTAGTTGTGGTGCACGGGCTTAGTTGCTCCACGGCATGTGGGATCTTCCCGGACCAGGGCTCGAGCTCATGTCCCCTGCATTAGCAGGTGGATTCTTAACCACTGCACCACCAGAGAAGCCCCTTGGTCATATATTATGATGCAAATACCACGCTGAATGAACATCTGGAAATGGATCATTTATAACAGCACTATTAGAGTGCAAGTATTTTTTAGGATATTCCAGGGAATACATACCTACATAAGTTTATAAAAATACTCTTAAAAGCACAAATAAATGACCCATTTGTCATTGTGTTCTTGTTATCAGTAAGATTTCTTCGTATGCATTCACAGCTGTCACAAAGAAATGCTCTGAGGCTGAAATCTTTTATATTAGCATTATAATTTTAGACTGACTCCTGAGCTCCAAACCACTTGGAAACTTTTTGCCAGCTCTGGAATAGGTAGCAAGCAGGGTAATACTCATTAAATTCTTTTGCACAGTAATCTGATGGCTGAATATGCTTCAGAGATTCTTTTAGGACTAGCTGGGGAATGAAATCAATCAGAGTGCATAAATTACAAGAAAAGTGCTGTTGGTGTCAGTTACCAAAGCTCTGTGAATGTAAGTCTTCTAATTTCCTGTTAAATCAGTAATGTTACCAATCTCACTCTATTATTTTAAATAGGACTGTAACTGCAGTTGCTAGGAGTTGAATGAGGGCAGACAAATGTGAATAGTTAATGAGTGTCACCAACTACTAGCAAGTGGAAGGTGTCAATAACAGTGATATTATAACAGGCTCGCAAAGCTCCACCCTGATGTCTGCAAAAGAAGCTTTGTTTCTTTTTTCATGTGTGCCCCTGTACTCTCCCTAAATCCATTTTGTACACAGCAAATGCCAGGTGAATATGGGTGTTCCTATTGCCAGAGTGAGTCCCTATCTCTCCGCAAAGATAATGACCCTGAGTTGGTACAGGAAGTTTTGGCTGCACTTTCCCTGGTAATCTACCCACCCCCACTGCTCATGGCTACATTTCACTGACTCATAATTTCCGACTATGATCAGTATGCTAACAGGAAAGATACAGTCACTGGGCAAAGCAGCAGCCCTAGAGAGCTGGCCAAGGCCTATCCAATAACCTCTGCCACCATTGACGGCAAAACAGAAAGAAGGACGATAACAATAACAACAGAACCAAAACCTAGAGAGTACAGGAACCTTCAGACCTCTGCACACCAAGCACCTCCACTATACATGGGACTGAATGGGGGAGTGCAGCTGTAATTAGCTCTTGGCTATCAGTTCACTTCCTATCCTCCAAAATAATAAAACTAGCAAATGGCACATCACACTGAGCACTATGACAGAAATCAAACAGGCTGGGAGCCAAGTTACAACTGAGGTTTGCACGGACCTGGGTTCGAGTCAGGATGTCACATACTGTCTGGTCAGGCTGGGTCCTGCCTGCATCGCAGGGCTCCTCCTGTTATTAAACATACTCTCAGATGGCACGTAGACGACACGACTCAGCCAGTTCTTAAACAGGAAACACAACTCCACCCTTCCACTTTCCTTGGTAAAGCCTCATCTTCCTTGAGTCAAAGAACTTCAGCTTTCTAAATCACCCCATTCTTTTTCAATTTGCATTTTTCTGTTTGTCAGCATCTTGCAAATGTAAAGGTACCTCCAGTTCTCTAAATCCATCCTCAAGTGCCCCTTTGTTTCCAATTACACTCACAGTACACTTGATGAGTGAAGGGGAATCCTATGACAAAGAATAACTATTAATGAGTCAATTATCAACCAGTCAGATGAAGGAAATAGCTAGACTCTAAATAGATTTAAGGAACTGGACAGGAGCTCAAACAAAGTCAGGTCTTAAAGTCATATTTAGTCATTGGATCAGTTTACTACTTGCCTAACAGATATTCTCAGAAGAGAAGTTTCATTTAGCGCCATGGGAATTAAATGTAAAAATGAATGAATGAATGAATGAAGAGAGAGAGAGAGGAAGGGAGGAAGAAACAGGAGTAAAGTAGCCCAGGTCAACTCCCGTATAACTTGTTCCTCTGGGAGCATTTGGAAGAATTGAAGAGGATTAAGAATAAGGAAACTGGCAGGTCTCCCTGTTTGCATTTCCTAGGTTCAGAAAAAGCCACAGCAATCCTATATGTGACCCTAGTCTGTTTTGCATCATGAATGAAGACAGTATTATAAATTAGGCTGAAGTACTTATAACTATGATGCTCATCCTACCGCCTGAGGATTGGAGAGATACTGAGAGAAACAAACTCAATTTCTCTGGATCACAGAGAAATCCAGGAGCCATGGAAAGTCACAGGACTCATTAACAGCTGACTAGCCCCCAGTCCAGACCTCCCGCCACACTCCACGTTGCTTCCAGTCTTGCCATATCTGGTTTACTTTACAGATTGTAAGGTACTTGAATACTGATTAATTATCTATTTTCAACCTCTGTGACTGTAAATGAGATTAGAACGTCTGTGTGATGGGAAATTCAATGGTGCATCATGTGATAGCAAGAGAAGAAATGTACTTATGATAAAATCCTTTCTGACACAAATAACTCAGCAAGCTGTTGAGGAAGGCCAGGTCTGTACACATTGTGACGTTATTATTAGCCAAGACTCTAGTTATGTTTGTACTTCCAGTCAGGGACAAGAAAAAAAGACACTAAATACCTCAAGAAAGATTTACCTAGTGCAGAAATTGAGTTATTTTCTGTTTCAATACAAAAATGTCTATTTTTGTGAAATGATCTTTCCAGAAGATCCAGAAATTATCTTTCCATGCCTTATCAAGGAATATTTTATAGACTTTTCCAACATCAAAAAATTCTCTGAGAGAATCATCATAGGCTTTTTAAATGAAAAAAAAAAGAAAGAATATACACTCAAAAGCCTGTACTTATAATCAGGAATTATTATTGCTGTTATTTCATCCTCTTTTTCCAGAAGGATCATATGAAAGTTGTTCAAAAATTTTAGATGGATTGAGCAGGTCTCAGATTGTGACAGCCTGCTGCAAAGTCTGAAGGTTGAATGGGCTATTGCTTGCCTGGACAAAGCAGGGGTAGGCGACAGAGCAGAAGGTAGGGTGGGAAGGAGAGCCTGGGTGCTCTGAGCTGCTTTTCTGCTAGAAACTTAGGCAGCTTTGCACAGATTCATCTTGTCCTGCCTTGGGCCTTTCTCCTGGAAGCCAACAAATGAGTATACATTTTTAAAGAACAGCAATACTACGAACTAACATCAATCATGTGCTTGCTAGATGCTAAGTCCCGGCTGAGCACTCTCTCCCTCCAACAACTCTGAGAGCAGGTCAGTTACTATCCCCATTTTGTAGATGGGGGATCTGAGGTTTGGGGAAGTTCGGTACCTTCCATCTTGTAGCTCTGGCCTCCTTGAGATCCTTGGAGTCCTCTGGATTCAAAGGGTATATGGGAAAAGAGAAAGAATGGAGCAAGTGTGGGCCAGGCCAGTTCAGTCACATGGTTACACCTATTGCAAATGTGACTGAGAAAGGTAGTCAATCTAGCTGCAGTCCAAAAAGAAGCAGGGAAAACGGATATTGGGGACTGTTGGGCCGCACCCCGCAGGCCTGCAATCCTTGTAGCAGCCCAGCCTTGTGACCAAAGAAAGAGCCCGGATACAGCGACAGAGACATCAGCGGTTTATTGGACAGGGGATCTTATGCGTCTGAAGCAAAAGGTCCTGGAGCGACACCCTCATGGTGTACAGCCTACGGCCGGCAGGCCATGGCAGCAGTCTTCACTACTCGGGGGAGAAGGCTACCATTTGTAAGGGTAATTGATGTCAGGTGGGCTTACCGGTTACCAGGGAAACCAGGGGCTGGGGCAGGGGGCAAGCACACAGGCAATTACTGATTAAGCCCTGTAATTAAGAGGATTGGGTAGTCATGTGAGCGAAGCAGGGCCTGGTCAAGCAGGGGATGGACAGAGAGCGAGAGAACAGCCATCTTGTATGGCCTGACCATACAGAGATCATGAGCAGCCTTTGCCTCAGGAACCAGTATTTTCACTGGACTCACTATTTAATTCTTTCTGGGCTTCCCTGGTGGCGCAGTGGTTGGGAGTCCGCCTGCCGATGCAGGGGACACGGGTTCGTGCCCCAGTCCGGGAAGATCCCACATGCCGCGGAGCGGCTGGGCCCGTGAGCCATGGCCACTGAGCCTGCGCGTCCGGAGCCTGTGCTCCGCAACGGGAGAGGCCACAACAGTGGGAGGCCCATGTACCTCAAAAAAAAATAATAAATTAAAAATAATAATAATTCTTTCTCTCCCTGCTGCCCAATAATCTAAAAACATTTTAAGGAATAGTAGCTATAGAAGATTTCTTGAAGGACATATAATCTACTGATTTCTAAACATCTAGGTGTGTACTTAGACCCCCTGTTCTGCACCCACATTCAATATCCTGGAAACATGTTTTCTAATTTGCATGAGCTGTGCCTTTGGCTTGCATTGAGGAATATAATGAGACACAGCTGTATGAAATTCACTGTTGTATCTACTGAGAGGATGGTATTAAGGGAAAAACTTTTCCCCACACTCTGAGTAAAAGCTATGCTTCTCTTGAACTGATTTTTTTAATCTTATGAATATTCTGAATATTACAATAAATCATCTGTCCCACTTTGCTAAGGCCACTGAGCAACTCAGAGCCAAAGTTGATACCCTTCGCCAGACACTGAACAGGGACTCTATAATATTTATCTCCGTGTACAAATTCGACCTATCTTTACTATTTTCCTGTCAAAAACAAAACAATTTTCCCTTCACCCTAATTGTTCCTAGAGCTTATTTTATATTTTTGTATTTTATACATAGAGAGAAAACCTTGTGGTGCAAGATGGGTAAAGCACATGAATTTGGTCGTATTTGTGATTTGCAATCTATGCTAAATTCCAGCTTGGTTATGGGGGTTTTTCAGAAAGACAAATGTGATAGCTACTGCCCAGCTGTCACGCTGCCTCAGTGCAGAGGAAACTCTGTGAGCAGCTGACCCTCCGAGCTGATCTCAGGCCAGTGGCATTCTTGGTGGGATCCCCACCAGGTCTTAGAGGTGAAAAGTTCTGGGTGTAGCACGAGTGACAAAACTGCTCTCTTAGTTAGGGCCTTTGCTTAATGAGGAGCTGTGGAAACGTGGAACCTACGGTAATAGTTTAGGAATTCACCTTGTGTTCACACAGCAAATTTACTGGGGCTAACTAGCTGAGTGACCTTGAGCAAGGCACTAACCTTCTCTGGGCTTCCCATGTATTTATCTTTAAAATAAAAGGCACTGGACCATGGGACTAAGTGATCTCTAAAGCCTCTTCTAGCACAATAAATCTGTTATGAGTTCTTTATACAAATTAATTATAATTTCAAAAACTCCACCAAGCATTTTTGAAATAAATGACGATGTCAAGAAAAAAAGAGCCAGTGGACAACCCAGAAATGGTGAAGCAGGCTGACAGCTAGTGGTAAAGGTATTTTGAAACCACCATGGTAAAATGTAGCTGCTTATCTTGCCTCTGTGAGCAACAGGAGGTCACAGTTCCACTATACAGAGGTGAAAGGTTGTATCGACAGGATGTATTAATTTGGGTCGGAATTTGGCTGGAGCAGCTGGACAGTTAATCCGTCTCTGGGCTTCAGGAATCTGATATACTCTGAGAACACTGTTGCAGAATTCACAAGGCATCCTGGACGTGGAACTCAGCTTGCCCCACTGGTGGGCTATGAAAAGGCTCAGGTCCACCTAGCACACCCCTGGGAACCATCCCAAGTTCCTGACTGCCCCAGTCTGCATGTACAGTGTAAAGCATCTTTCAACTGTAATCCAGGACTGTAAGCCTGCCACACCCAGTCTTTGCTTGCAGTTCAGGACCTTGTGCTGAAAATGCATTTTATGGTGAAACAAGGGATTAGCTAATCTTTTGGGCTAACAGAGGGCCAGCTACAAATGTTTCCTGCGTATATTGTGAAACCCTGAGATGACAGAGAAGTTCCTCATTGCTCTCTGAATTTCCCTTCCCCCAAGACTTCCAGTGGTCACACAAGCCATTTATGTGAGGCAAGCTGGCCGGAGCACAATGTTGTAATTTTTCTTGGTTCATACTTCTACATTAAATCTGCTTGGAGAGAGAAAAAACTAAAAAAATATTTAAGTTGTGTCGTAAATCATGGAGGAATTTTCTATTTTTTCTTCATTTATTGGCTAGTCTTATTTTTTGTTAAGAAATCATTCTTTGGATCCTCAAAGGCCAAAAACAAGAAGAAGAAAAAAAAAAACAGAAACAAAACACTCTAGAAACTAGGCACTTAAGCAATAAGAACCCAGACACCTGTGGTTTGATACAAATGCACTGACACAGAGCCCAGGCTGCCACTCTTAAATTTCACATATGCAGCCAAGATCAACGATCCACTTTGATAAATAAATGTGAATATGATTTTCTTTGACTCATACTGTATGCATTTAATATTCTCTTTGGCCTTACTTATAAGAGAGTTTCTTTTTCTTTTTTTTTTCTAGGGTAAAGGTGTGGGAATTTCCCAACCACATTGTTCCACTTCACATCTTCTTCTTTCTCTTCTGATTTTATTTTCACTGCAGAGCAGCGTGAAGGCAAATGTGTATTATTTGGTAGCCTCTGGGAACCAAGGGAAAACTGATTAGCAGCTACTACAGCAAGGCATGTATCTGTAACCACTAGGACCCTCACATTCAAAAGTTATAACCAGCAAAAGTCCAGGCCCAAAACATCTACCCTCTTATAGCTGTTTATTGTTATTATTTAAACAGGACTATAAACTTTCTGACATAAAAAGACTGGATGACTTACCTTTTGAGAACTGGGGGGAAGGGGAGATACGAATATGTATCTGTATTTGCCTATATGTGTATAAAAATACCGGAGAGATACACAAGAAACTACTAAATTGTGATCTGTAAAGAAAAAAAAAGTAGGGCTTCCCTGGTGGCACAGTGGTTGAGAATCCGCCTGCCAATGCAGGGGACACAGGTTCAAGCCCTGGTCTGGGAAGATCCCACATGCCGCAGAGCAACTAGGCCCGTGAGCCACAACTACTGAGCCTGCGCGTCTGGAGCCTGTGCTCCGCAACAAGAGAGGCCGCGACAGTGAGAGGCCCGCACACCGCAATGAAGAGTGGCCCCCGCTTGCCACAACTGGAGAAAGCCCTCGCACAGAAACGAAGACCCAACACAGCCATAAATAAATAAATGAATAATTAAAAAAAAAAAGTAAATGGCCATCTTCCAAGGATCAATTGCTAATTTTGCCTGACCTCTTTCTTTATTTCTTCAATAATAAATCTATTGTCATGCGTTTAATTAGAGAACACTGAACCGCCCCCAAAACTCAGGCTGAAAATACTCCCCCTCCCTCCCCAACAGCGTAAGCTGTTTGTCATTCATTTCATTAATGCTATGAAAATTACACAGTGATACTGAATGAGAATAATATTTTAAATTTTATCACACTACCAGCTGAGGAATCTCAGTGTACGTTCTTAATTCACTGACATTTACCACACAGGAAAGCAAACACGGTGTTTCAAAACTGAGAAAGCTAAAGCTCCTAGGAGAAGTCTGCAGCCACAGCGTCCTTAGTCCTGTTTACATGAATCATTTGTTAACTCAGATTCCTCCCAGAACTCCTCTCTCACCAAAGTTCCTGTCTGATTCCACTCTGGTTTGTGTCTTTGTGAAAGCACGCTGATGGCCAAGGCGCAGAAGGGCTGAGCTGGTTAAAACACAAATCAGATCAGGAATTCCTGCCCTGCAGCTGGCTGGGGATGTAACCATTAACCATTAACAAAGAGCCAGAGCTCTCTGTAGACCCCCAAGACTGAAGGTTAAGAGGCAAGGTTTGAGTAGAACGGTTCAGAAGCTGCGTACCACACAGCTGGAAACGAAGGCTGAGCTATTTTCTGGGGAATTTGAATTATGTGTACAGTCAATCAGAAACAATAAATGGATTTGAGTCCAGTGATAATAATTCCTCCTAGTTATAGACAGATTTACAGTTTATACAGCATTTCCTACACATTCTCTCTCAGTGAGCTTCAAAAGCAGCTCTGTGTAGCAAAAAGGGCTGTTACTTTCAATGCTGTTTTAGAGATAAGAGCTCCAAGGCTTGGGGGATGATAGAGTTGGTTCCTTTGAACCAGATATGAGTAGCAGGTGGCGATCTGGGACTCACACTTAGGTTTTCTGAGGATACTTTCCACTGAGCTGGCTGCCTCGGGTCCTCCATCCAGTCACTCAGTTAAGGAATTCACCCACTTAGCCAACTTTCCATTTGACAAACCAGAGAGTCCTATTAATCTAACTTTGAACTTCTGTTAGGCTCTTTGCCTTGTACTGAAACGCAAAATCAAATTCCCATCATTAAGTAAGTTGTAACAATGATGAAATTGTACGGCTCTTTCCCCCTCCTGCCTGTGTCCTCTTTTCATTTCTTTTTCATTGCTTCTGTAACTCAGGCTGTATTAGAAATTAGAAGAAGATGGAAACTAGGTATATGGTGACCAAGGAGAGGAGGGTGGAACCTGGCCCCTTATTTCTAGGCTTTTCAGTGGAAGATCTGACAACAGGAGCAGTAGCGTCACAGTGTTCTATGCAGTGTCATTTTATTTTCCTGAAAACATTTGTCCTTGCTGCAAGTGGATTAGAGGTTAGAATGCAGGATTGGCAGGCAGGATTTGTGGTTTCTATTATTAGGACCGCCACAGTTTTATCACACAAGGGTGAGCCCTAAGCAGAGTGGTTTATTGGAGAGAGAACTTGATTGGAAGACAGCACCTGCCTTCCTGTGAATGAGAGAGGCTGAGTGCCACAGCTGAGCACCAGCCCAGGGGAAGGGGACAGAGGACAACGTGAGAGCCCTTAGTCACTGAATGCAAGGCTTGATCTGACTGATGCACGATTCACCTCTGTACAGGGGTAACTGTAGAAGAATCCCATTAGGCCTCCCTCTACAACTCTCTACAGGGGGAACAAAAACGACCCTTTTATGAAGACCTGCTCAAGGAAGGGGGAAGGACCCTGAGTATTGCTTTCCCCGATGTGCTTTCTGTGTACAAACCTACAGGTTTCCACCCAGTGAGCGGTGGGGAGGGTAGGCCAAAAGAACACTAATGTTGTTTGGAGAAGTAGGGATGGGCGTGGTGTTGATAACATTTTCAGATGATTGCTGGTGTTTCCTTGACTTCAGATATCATAATACAGGCTAGACCAAAGAATTTAGGTAGGGAAGGGGAGAAAAACAATCTTGCATACACTCAATTCTGAGAGAGATCTATATTAGCCTTCGGAGCTTAGTGATGAATTGAACCAAATATGTTCAAAACACACTATGTCGGCCCTCTGTTGCTTCCAGGCAACATAGCCCCAAGACCCTTCCATGCTACTGAGAACACCTATGGACACCTCTGCTCAGCCCTAATCCAAAAGCCCCAAGACCCAATGTTACCTTAGGCAGGAGAGACAAAGGTTCTGAGTCTCAGCATCTGTGGCTTTGTTTTCTGGCCCCAACCCATCTTCATTTGATAACTGTGCTTTTGCGTTCTTCCCCATAGATGAAGCTCTGTGTGATTACTCTACCTGCTAACTCAGTCCACTGGGAATTCATGCAACGCACTCGAATGAATTAATGTATCCAGTCAAGAAATATATACACGCACATATTATGTGCCAAACACTGTGCTAAGCTTGAGGATAGAGTAACAATGACAAAACAAGACAAAAATGCATGGTGTTTGCCTACATGGAGACAGGAAAAAAATAAAATAAAATCACACAAATAGGTGTATAATTACAACCAGTGGTAAGCGCTGGGAGGGAGAAAGTCAGGATGCTTTAAGAGCCCTTGAAGCCCCAGTCAGGTGGTAGAGGACCTGGCATCAGAAGATAAATATTCCAGACGCCAACCACCCGAATTTGAAGGTGCCCCTCTCAAACTCATATGTTGAAGCACTAACCTCCAATGTGATGGTATTTGGAGATGAAACCTTAGGAGGCAATTAGGTTTAGGTGAGGTCATGAGGGTGGAGTCCCCACGATGGAGTTCTCTGTCTCTCTCTCCCTGTCTCTGTCTCTCTCTGATACAGTGAAAAGGTGTCTGTCTGCAACTCAGGAAGCAGACGCTCACCAGTCACCGATCCTGCTAGCACCATGATCTTGGACTTCTCAGCCTCCAGAACTGTCAAAACCATGAGTAATAAATGTCTGTTGTTTAAGTCACTTAGTCTATGGTTATGTGTTGTGGCAGCCGGAACCGATTAAGGTAATGGAGAACTCAGAAGGCACTGCTGTAGGGGTCAGGAAACTTGGTCCCTAGCTCAACCACTAACCTTGTTGCCTGTGTCACTCTCTAAGGTCACTGAGGAAGTTTGATTTGCTTAGGTTTAGGGTGAGGCTCAGCTGTGGGATGACAGCGTCTGTTGAGCACATTCACTGATTCTTTTTGAAAGGTGAAAGTTTAGTGTTTTATTTTTTAGTATCAAAAAGTTGCTTCACTTGAGGACACGGGGAGGGGGAAGGGTAAGCTGGGACAAAATGAGAGAGTGGCATGGACATATATAAACTACCAAATGTAAAACAGATAGCTAGTGGGAAGCAGCCGCATAGGATGCTCAGTGCTTTGTGACCACCTAGAGGGGTGGGATAGGGAGGGTGGGAGGGAGACACAAGAGGGAGGAGATATGGGGATATATGTATATGTATAGATGATTCACTTTGTTATAAAGCAGAAACTAACACACCACTGTAAAGCAATTATACTCCAATAAAGATGTTAAAAAAAAAAAAAAGTTGCTTCTCCATCAAAACTACTACATCTAAATGCCATGTATACTTTGTACCTTATCTGTGACAGCCCAGCATCTTGCCACTCTTAAGTCATTCACTCTGGTGCTTGGATAACAAGAGAGGAAACCAACTAGGAAAGAGTCAGGGCTAAATGTTGAAGCGGGTGGGTAGAGGAAGGAGAAAGCCTGAGAGTAGGTGACTGTGCTTGTAGCTGTGAATACATTTATTTTTGATTTTCCTTTTTTCTATGAATAACATCCTATTTGACTGAAATTAGTATTTAGTAAATCATAATCATGGGCCAGATACTTGGCTAGGATCTGGAAATTAAATGATAAATAATATTGCCATGGTCCCAGCTGTCAAAGAGCTAGGATCTCTCAGAGGAAATACAATGGAGCATATGCATACAACAGGTCATATTCAGTCTCAGAGGTAGAATGCAGAAGAGGCATCGAACCCAGATATGGGAAACAGAGAAAGACACAGCCTAGAAGAAGAGATGTCTCAGTTGAGACTGTTGCCATCTAGTTATAATTTTTCAGTGGTAGTTGAATGACATGAGGTTGATGGGACATAATTTACTCAAATGTTCTTTACTCAAATGTTCTTTAATTGTGAAAAATTTGGTTCCCTCTCTCTCTCCTCTCTATTGTAAATAATAACGTTATTAACCATCGCTAGCAAGTCACTTGTCACTATAGCAGGCCTCATTTTTACCTATCAAATGAGCTGGTCTCATGCTGATGTGGTTTATCTAAGAGGAGAACTCTCCTGTCTCTAAAGTAATATGAAATACAACCTTATGTAGGTGATTTCATTTTGCAGACTGTAGACAGGCAAAAACACACATCTCTGGACCACTTCTGACCAATAGCCTGACACATAGGCATATCTTCCTTCCAGTAATCAGCATATATACAAGGAGACTGAATTCACTGTAGACTTCATTTAATTAAAGCATAACTATGATAGTATATTTTCATATGATTTCATTTAAAAAATCATGTAACTCATTCTAAGATCAAAAATAAAGGATTTTGGACTAGCTGCATTTTTAAAAATATCTGTGCCATTGTTCATTGAGTAGAAGTGTTTCGGGTATTATCTGTGGTTTGTATTAACTGTGCTTTTTCTCCACTGGGACATACAGTAATTGAAAGTTGAGTACAGACTTTATGACTGTTTTTGAATTGATCAAATCATCTTAGAGTTGCTTTCTAAAGCTTAATTAATGCTTCTTAAATGCTTTAAGATCATATTAAAAGCATTGAAAGAAAGTTATATTCTAAATTCTGAAATATTAGACTTCCACATTATATCTACATAGAATATAAGATTTCTTTTATGTCAAAATCTGTGAAAGCAAAGTAGGAAAAGAAAGAATTGAGGGGATGATCTTCTCTAAAATAAAACATAAATGGTGACACTTCCACTCTGCTCCTTGTGCAATGCATTACCTAGGAGAATCATTCCTATCTTCAAAGCTCCTGTAATTTACATCCTAGAATTCATAATGCCTAGAATCATTTTGTGCCATGCTTGCTAAAAGATGACCTCCAACATTCAATCACAGAAGTTTCCTATGCAATTTACTCAAAGCCTGTAAGCATAAAGGAAAAAAAAATAATGCTAAAATACTCTTCCTGAATCCTTATGCACAGTTTCCACCTGTATAATAAATGAAATAAAGAGATTCTAATTTCTTTGTTAATATTCTCTTTAAACAAATGGGATGCATACACCTCAACAATAAGTTACATTAGCTGGATTTGATCATCAATTATGAAGATACCATTTAATTTTTTAAATTATTTGAAAAATAGATCATTCTTCTACCTGCAATGGCTAAATATAATAATAACAATTCCCTTTATTCATTCTGTTCAGGATAAAAACCTTTGGTGAAATGTTAGGCAACTATTTTGTTTTTGTCATATTCTCTTGTGTTCAAGACATTCAACAGAATAATTGTTCAAAGAAATGACACGAACATAATCTTAAGTAAGAAAAAAATCTTGGCTCGGGACCATTTTGCCATGTAGATTTGTATGTAGTAAGGGCTTTTAAAAAGTTAATTAAAAACTGAGTTGCTAAAAGGGATTCAAAATCATGATGGTGATTCAGGAAATTAAATGGGACCATTTTCCGAGACAGAAAAAAATTAGTACCCAAAGGACCACAGTTTCTTATGGTTTGGAATACCATCCCTCACCACCGTCTACCACCAGGATCTCCTCTCCAAGGCCCATCTCAAATGTCCCTTTTCCTGATTAATTTTTTTTGGCAAACCTAAACAGTTAGTCACTCCCTTCTGAGTGCCAGGCCATGGACTGAGTGCTAGAGATACCAAGACTAATAGGAAACAGTCTCTGTTCTGCCCTGAAATGGGGGAGAAAGCCATGAATAGACAAATTACAGTCCAACAGAGAAAGTGTCAATAGAGCAATATGATCAAATGGGCTCAAGAACATATATTTATGATCTTGATATTTCCACAGTACTCTCTCCATACTTCCACTATATCAGTTTATTTGTATTTGGGTCAATCTCCACACTAAACTGGGAGTTCCTTCATTCGTTCAAAAACACACATTTAGTTTCCATTATGTGCTTGGCATTGTGCCAGGCACACCAAGCATTATTGTCTGGGTTCTGATCCAAACGTAACCCTTGCCGTAATGAATGCAGAGCCCAGCACAAGCCCAACAAATATATAATAAGAGTCTGACACACTTTGGTTGAATAAACAAACAAACTGAATGAATTCATGTTGACAAATAGGAGAGCCTTTGGAAAGCAGAATGGAAAAAAATACATGTTTGATTTAACTAGGCAGGAAGTTGAAGTTGATGCCCACCTGCGTGCAGGGAACCTGCTTTTTTGTTTTGTCCTTCTCGGTACTATACCTATAACTTATCCGTCACTTGGGAACGTCACTTTTTTAAACTCCTGGATCTTAATAAAAATTAAAGAAAATCAAAGTGAAGGAACTAGAAAAGAGTTTGTAGCAGTTACTATAAAGAACTTTTTCTGTTCTCAGAGATTTAGCGTGAAAAATGGGAATTTAAACATGAATTTTAATAATTTTGGAAAAATGTTTATAGCAGCCTTAGTCCTAATCGTTGAAAACAAGAAACAACCCAAATATTCATCAACAGGTCGATGGACGAATTCTAATAACTTTATACTAAAATAAAAAGAAATAAACTTCTGATACAATGTAACGACATGCATGAACCTCAAGAACACTATGTTGAGTGAAAAATGCCAGACACAAAAAAGTTCATACTGATTGACTACATCTATACAAAGTTCAAGAAAAGGCAAAAGTAATATATGTGACAGAACAGTGGTCACCTTGGAAAGTAGAAGAGGAACTGACTGGGAAAGAGCAGAAAGGAACTTTCTGGGATGATGAAATGTTCTAATATCTTGTTTTCAGTGGTGGTTACATGGATATATACAATTGTCAAAATTCACTGCACTAAGCCCTTAAGGTCACTGCATTGTACGTAAATTATACCACAATAATAGAAAAAAAGCCTTATGAATACTGCATATCTTCTAATTATGGATTCCTTCACAGAATTTTTATTTAAAATGTAATCTTAAGATCCTCATCTTCATATTACAGAATTTTTAACATGTTTCTTAAAATCTGTATTATTTTTGTAAATTACACCACAATATGTATACAAGTAAAATGTTTAGTGCAGATCAGATATGGCACTAAACCAACTAATGGGAGAGCCTTTGCCCTATCAGATGCTCTTCAGAAACCAGAGGAACTTGGTTTGATATATTCCTCTTTTGTGAATTAGCTCAGTGGCTCCTTCATAAGCACTCACACAGATTTCAGGGATATGTAAGAGACATCTGTTTTGAGTTATTGCCCTTGGAGGTGGTGAGGCTTTATGCTGACTCATTCACACCCTCTCACCTGACCTCCCATAACCCAGCACATATATCCGTAAAGCAGTTGGTGCAGGTTAGGGATTTAATCTGTGCTGACTGGAGCTGAGGCTCTCTTTCACTAAGTATATTTGCCTGTATGGAAATGAGAACCCTGACCTTGGCCTCATTAGCACTCCCTTCCAAACAGCTAAGTGAATCAGCCGCTGGCACAGACAAACAATAAACCGAAAACACGTGGGGTTGAGAGTGATATTAAGGTGCACAGAAGGCCATTCTTTTCCCTTTAATCCCTTGGTGACTTGAAGCAAATTTTCAAGCTCTCTAATACCCAGAATCACAGTTCCATCCTTACTGCTGCCCTGCTTTTGCCTTCTGTGCCCCCAAAACAAATATACAAGTAAGAGGTATGACTTTTAGTCCATACGGAAGGGTTTATGTGAAATGTCCCAATACTTCATTTTGTTCCTAAATCAAAACAGACCTGAAGATAAGTCCTCATCTCACTGGGCCTCTCAGTGTTGTGAGAACGCCCCTGAGAACTTACCTAGGTCACGTCAGTTGGATGAAGCCCTCCTGTCTTCAGTCCACACCAATCACCATCCATCACTGTCTGAGCTCTTGCACTCCCTTAAGTTCAGGCAGCTCTGCTGATTCCTGCCAAGCTTGCACAGAACTCTTTGCCAGGGCTGAAAGGCCCAGAGTCTAAAGTCCAGTCTGTCTAGGGGCACCACACAGTCTTTCCTCTCCAAGTTCTTCCCCAGGGTGCTTCAAGGGAGCTGGGCATGGGTCTCTGCTCCGTGAAGAACAAACCAAAGACCACCATTCTTTCGCAGTCTTGAAGAGTTTCTCTTGCTCTCTGCTTCTATCCCCCCTAGGATAGGGTTTGGGGAGGAGGAAAGGAGGAAAGAAAATAAAACAAGAATATGTAAATTGACATTTCAATTATGCAAACATATGCACATATCCTAACAATATCACCTATATCAACATATCAAGCCATATAGCTGGTTTTGATTTGACACTCTATTGCTGATCAGCTGTGAGTACTCAGGTAAGCTACCTAAAAACAGAAAGCCTCAGTTTCCTTATCTACACAATGGGAATACACTGTAGGCTGACTATTTTATGTACAAGCCTATTATGAGGACTAAAGTAAACAGCAATGACTATGCATTATTTATAGAGTCTGTATTCCACTACTATTTCATGTATCTTCTACGTCATCCTCAAACACTGTCAAAGATGTGATGGTGTTTTACAATGAGCAAAGAATGGCACAAAAGTTATATAATGTTGTCCTTTTTGAATGAAGACCCAGTAATCATATCTTGATATATTTTTTAAATTTTCTTCCGGGCTTCCCTGGTGGCACAGTAGTTGAGAGTCTGCCTGCCGATGCAGGGGACACGGGTTCGTGCCCTGGTCCGGGAAGATCCCACGTGCCGCGGAGCGGCTGGGCCCGTGAGCCATGGCCGCTGAGCCTTCACGTCTGGAGCCTGTGCTCCACAACGGGAGAGACCACAGCAGTGAGAGGCCCGCATAACACACACACAAAAAAAATTTCTTCCATGACTGCCCTCAACTACTACATTGCATATCACATATTCCTACATTCTACTAATTGTGAAGAACTTTATTCCAATTATTTTCCCATTATCTCTCATGCTCAAATCCAAACTTCTACATGATGGCTCTATATTTGGGCAGCTGTTAATCTAACAAATGCTTTTTACTTTATATCAATTTAAAAATGAAAGGGCTACCAAAGAATGCCTTCACCATCTTGTCTTAGAGCTATGTTAAGTCTCTGGGCATAATCTCATCTGCAGGGACCTTGATCCCACAAGAGATCAAACCGGTTCACTGCATAGCAAACATCATGATGTTTGAAACTGATGACTAATAGTAGCATGTACTACGTTAGATGCCTAAGACACACACTTACCAAAGGGGAGAAGTAACAACCCTTGAAAGCTAGGAGTCAGCCACCTAGATGAGGTTTCTAGGAGTCCAATATTCTGGATCATACTAGGATATTCCCTCCAAAGTGAGAGAAAAGTTGTTGCACCTTGCACCAACTCTAACCAGGAATAATTTTGATCATGTGATGGCCCTCTGTATTTTGGAGACAACATATGGCACATTTGAGTGTGGTCCTCTGACCAATTTGGTGTATAAACCACAATGCAGCCAGATATGCGTGGTGACCAAGTAAAAGAAGGCTTTGCAACTAGTCCAGGATATAGATTCTAGACTAATCCTGCACAAGCTATACTGCTACATGGGCCTTATGACCCAGCAGATCCAGTAGCACTTGATGTTTCCATGGTAAATAGGGATCCTGTATGGAGCCCACGGCAAACCCCCAAAGGATAACCATGGTGCACACCTGAGGGTTTGAAGTAAAGAGGTGCCCTCTTTTCCAGAAAATTGTTCTTGTGAGAAACTTCTCTGCCTTGCTATTGGACCTGATAGAGAATGAACCCCTGGCCCTGTGCCTTGAGCTGCCCGTAACTGACTGGGTATTATCTGGTTCATTAGGTCACAAAATTAAGCATGTACAGCAACACTTCATCCCCCAGTGGAAATGGTATGTGTAAAATCAGGCTGAAAAAGATCCCAAAGGAACAATAAAGTCACAAGTGTGGATAGCTCAGGCTTTTATAGCACATTCTTCTGCTGCACTGCCATCCTTCTTTCATCCACTGCTAGATTTTTATGGAGATCTGCCTGTGAAAAAAATGACTAAGGGTCTGGTTTACAGACTTTTTTCTCATTATACTGGCAAACTAGGAATAGAGCACTGTAGCCACAATTGGGAGTGTGCTTAAAAAAACAAAACAAACAAACAAAAACACTGGAGAAGGGAAATGCTCTCAGTAGGAAAATCTTTAAGCAATATATCACAATGCCCACTTAGACTGGACTGAGAGATGGCCCAAAATATGGACAGACCTGCACTGCTTCATGGGTAATGACTAATGGTTTGGCTGGATCATTGTGGATTTGGAAAGAAAGGATGGAAAGATTGTCTGCAAAGCAGTATGTAGATGGACCTCTTAAATTGGCACACAGCATGAGGATATTTATATGAATGGTAAGTGTTATGTGACTGCTCACAAAGTCATATGCTATAGACGAAGCTCTCAATAATCAGGTAGAAAAGAAAGCCTATTCAATGGATGTCTGTCAGTTTCTTACTCCAAACACCCAGGTACTTAGTCGATAGGTTCACATACACAAGACACAGCATAAGGAACGGGGCGGGCGGGGGGGGGGGCGGGGTGCATACGGGCCCAACAACACGGAGGTCCCATCACCAATTGTGATCTGGTTATCAGTGATCTGATGAGGTCTAGAACTGAGAAGACTCTCTAAGGCATCTCTTAGTCATTCATTATGTGCAAAAAAAGAGAGACAGGACTGAAAAATAATTTAGACCATTGAAGAATGAAGGTATGGGTCACCTCATCAGGTAAAGAACACTGACCAGCTGGCTGAAGGCAAAGGGAATATAGAATGGGTGGTAGAAAAAGGAATTTATAAATATCATCTGTGGCTTTGTGACCAGTTCCAGAAATAAAGTAACAGATGTGAATTGTTTCTTCCTCACTTGTTTCCATTCGTTTTCTTTCTAACTCCCTATTATTCTATATAAAAAGTGTTGATGACAATTAAATTTATAATAGTCTTTAGTGAAAAAATAAAAAGATAATTAACATCACTTGAAGATGGACATGAAGAGCATTAGAGATTTGTGTCTCCGTTTTGGGGGGTAAGAAGGTGAAAGTATGTATTTACAAAGGGAAGTTTCAACTTACCAGGCAGAAGCATGACATTGTTATTGTCGTATAGAAGTTTTAAAATGGGTAGAAGAGAGTGTGTGGGGAATCGGTAGCCAAAGGGTGGGGGAATCGGTAGCCAAAGGGTGGGGGGATCTGTGATCCTTTATTCATGTACTGTCTCTCACCTTTCTACATTGTGCCCTGTGACTCTGGGGCTGGTGATATAAGGACCACATTTCTAAGACTCTTTTTGTGGCATGTTCCAGTTAGATTCTGCCAGTGAGAGGTATTATGTGGGGAGACTGAACGGGAGGAGAAGAGAGGAGATTTTTCCCACCTCCAGCAGCTGTCAGCATCTCTCCAGCACAAACAGGCAGCAAAGACTCTTGCATCTTTTGGCGTCCCAGGACAGCCATGCAGAAGCCCCGCAGGGGCTAGACACAGCCATGCTGCCCTCTC
This sequence comes from Orcinus orca, assembly GCF_937001465.1. Taxonomy (NCBI): domain Eukaryota; kingdom Metazoa; phylum Chordata; class Mammalia; order Artiodactyla; family Delphinidae; genus Orcinus; species Orcinus orca. Next base: position 59,951,028 of record NC_064563.1, on the reverse strand, counting down.
AGAAGTCCCAGGAGCCCCAGCACTAGCTGTGAAGCACCCCCTCAGAGGTCTGAGCACAGCTGCATGGCCCCCTCTCAGCCAACTCAGCACAGCTAAGCCGTGGCCTCTCCCACCACACTCCGAGCTGAGGTAGCAGCTTCCCACCTCTGCTCCCCACTTCTGCTGTCTCCACCTTTGTTTTTTTTGTTCTCCTATCCCTAGGGGTGGTAGCTACTTCTGAGTTACTGATCTCTGGGTTAGCTTACCATCCTTTTCCTTTCTTTCAGGCTATTAATCCCTTGTATTGAATCTCCTCTGTTTAAAATACCTACTGTGGTTTCTGTTTTCCTAACTAGACCCTGACAGATACTACAATATAAATTAAAAGTTGATAATAAAAAATGTTTAAACACAAGCCAAAATGAAAATATTTAATATCTATAAACATCTTTTATTATTCTGAGTTTTAAAGAATTAAACTTCCTCCAGAATTTGACCTCTTTCTATCCCTGGATAGTGTGAAACCTCAATTTCCCTTGGGATCACATAATTGTATGTCAGTCTACCAAGTGGCATTTTACCCAGCTTCTAGTCTTCTTCCTCCAAACACAGAAACAGGATACATATCCCCTCCTAGAGTGCTGAGAACAGAGACTAAAACCACTGTTTAGATGTGATTGTCAGGAAGTCAAAACAATGACTTTTTTCAAAAATTGCAGACTCAGCATGTGCCCATTACACAGAATGCTTTTCACTTCTCAGATCATGTGCTATAAAAACACAGTGAGCCACTTCCTGTCTTTTGGTGGGGGTCATGTGGGTCAATCTTTAGACTGAAATGTGAACTTCCTAGTTCTATCACATGTCACGATGAGAACAGCAATTTGGGCAAACATGCATGCTAATGCTACTTGGAAGAAAATTTGTGAAGGACTGGCTCTTGAGAAAAAACACTCTTCCTTGGGAATGTGACAACATTTACAGACTTCCTAAAAGTTCTGTACAAATGAGGTTTTTCAAAATAGAACCGTGAGCAGAACAACAAGGTGTTCCTCCTTTGCTTTCCATTTTATTTCTGTGACCCACCCCCAATCAGCACCTGTACATAAGGACATGACATAGTTTCCATGTGGAAGCTCTTTTGAAAAGTGAGGTGAAAGGGAGCCTCTAAGATAAAGTGAGGGCTCCCACGACCATGGATATTGGAATTCCTATTGTGGATAAACAAGCAATGGAAAACTTCTCAGTAATACGCTTTCTTTTCCATTACTTATTAAGTTCATCCCACAGAGGTGGAGATGGCAACTTTCCATTGTACTGGGAGACCGGGACTTGAGTTTAGCGTCATCCTTGCTTCTGCAGATGGGTTACAAGCAAGATAATAAGATGGGCAAGACCAAGATAATATGATCGTTCACACTGCCATCATGGGCCTCCTCTTAGCATATTTCCAATGGGCTCTTATTTTAAAGGAGGCTCTGACCCTTCTCTAACTTGTCATGTTACTAGTCACACGGCTTTAGTAATTGTCAGGCTACAGACAAAAGAGCGAAGAGGAGAAAAAAACATCTAGCCATTTTTAAATATTTAAATAAGGGACAAGGCCACCATTTTGAATGTGAACTGTTGCTTATTGTAAGAACAGCTGTTTTGGCCACTGGCCTACAGATGAGGTCTAAGATGGAAGATTTTTTTTAATGAGGAAAGAGCACAGGAATATGGAGAAAGGATACTGCTTTTCCTAGGTGGCTAGTCTTTCTAGAGGTACTTTACCTAGATCTTCTTCCTGCTCCAAACCAGAGGAACAGATTAGGTTGTCCCACTGAGAGTGGAGACTTGAGGTTTGGGAGGACCAGAAAAATCACTGGAACTTGAAAGAAGTATCACCTCCTCCAGAGATAATTAGTTTCTCCTTCTCCATACTTCCACTTCCACATCTGTCGTAATTATTTGCTTAGATCTGTCTCTTTGCTGGAAGGCAGGAAACACATCTATTCATCTCGGTGTATGCCCAGCATTAGCCAGTGGCTGGCACAAGAGGGTTCCATGAATGATGGTCAAGTAATGATTGAACAAAGGAGGCATGCTTGGAAACTAGGTCTTTACCTCAGTCATGAACCTGCCTGGATATTCAGAATGAAAATTGTTGGCAGAGGTTGGATCAGAACATTGTTAAAGCACATTACCTAAAGTTTCAGGATTTTAGCAATAGGAAAAGGAATGATAAAGAAGCCAGGGGCCCCAGGTCAAGAACACGATGAAAGAAGGGGAACATAGAGGAAAGGGCTTCCTGCTGACGATGTGTCCTGTAGTCCCAAAGACCTTACCTCTGAAAGCCATCTCTCACCTCCCTTCCTTTAAGCCTTAGGATATCAACTGCTAAGATCACCCCAAGTACATGATTATATGCGCACACACCTGTATGTGTGCAAAATATAATGTCTTTCCTATCAAGAAGTCAGCCTTCAGGCTTCTCTCGTGGCATAGTGGTTAAGAATCCACCTGCCAATACAGAGGACACGGGTTCGAGCCCTGGTCCAGGAAGACCCCACATGCCGTGGAGGAACTAAGCCCGTGCGCCACAACTACTGAGCCTGCGCTCTAGAGCCTGCATGCCACAACTACTGAAGCCCGCACGCCTAGAGCCCGTGCTCCGCAACAAGAGAAGCCACCGCAATGAGAAGCCCACACACCGCAATGAAGAGTAGCCCCCGCTCGCCGCAACTGGAGAAAGCTTGCACACAGCAACAAAGACCCAACGCAGCCAAAAATTAATTAATTAATTAATTTTTTAAAAAAGGAAATATTTCTCATTGCCAGAGGCTGACGACTTCTTTTTTTTTAATTTATTTATTTTTATTTATTTTATTTTTGGCTGTGTTGGGTCTTCGTTGCTGTGTGCAAGCTTTCTCCAGTTGCGGCAATCAGGGGCTACTCTTCGTGGCAGTGTGCGGGCTTCTCTTTGCGGTGGCTTCTCTTGCTGCAGAGCACGGGCTCTAGGCACTTCAGTAGTTGTGGCTCACGGGCTCTAGAGTGCAGGCTCAGTAGTGAGTGGTGGCACACAGGCTTAGCTGCCACGCGGCATGTGGGATCTTCCCAGACCAGGGCTTGAACCCGTGTCCCCTGCATTAGCAGGCGGATTCTTAACCACTGCACCACCAGGGAAGCCCAATGAGAAATTTCTTAAAGTATTACGAGCAAAGGAAAAAAAACAACAAAAACAAAACCTCAGACAAAAAACAGAGAGAAAAGAATGGTGAATAGTTGAAGTCCTGAAATAACACCCATTCAAAATGATTGTTATTTAGAAAGAAAGAAATGCCCTTTTATATTTATGTATATGAGGAGGGCTATCCTAGCCAGGCTGGAGTTGGCTCCCCTGCATGGTTCCCCTCAGAGTCTCTCAACACTAACTAGGTCTGGAAATCAAGACCCCAGGGACTAGCAGGAGACTGAAATGCTGCCTGAACACTGGAGAGCACACTAAATTATGCTCCCTTTTCTCGGGACAGGCTTCCAATTTGGTTCTGATCATAGGCTTTGGAGTTCTGGGCCTATCTCAGACAGGTGATTAGAGCCTTCTGAGTTGGAAACCAGGGTGCCTGACATCAAAGCACCATCCTCTTTGGATTACCTACTTTTTGATCCGTGGCCTGTACCTGTCAAAGATAATGCACAGAAAGAAATCAAGAGAACTAGCTCACTTATGAACTGTCAATAAAAAAGCCTAAATAAAATAGTGGTCAATCAAATCTGGAACTGGATTGAAAGGATCCACAAATAATGGGGACCTTTATAATAGAGGGAACAGACTGCAAACACCTGAAACCATTGATCAATCACTAAATATAGGACAACCGAGTTGCATGTGCCTCCTAATGTGGTACAAAATCAAGGGTACAGCATCACCTCTGACATATTCTTGCTTAAAATTTGAACTTGAGTCTAATCAAGGCTGTAGGTCTAACTACCAGTTGTAGGAAATGCGAGGGAAAGGAGACTGTTTACAACCACAGGATGCAGTCAATTGAATCTTGAACAAGGAGGTCAACAAATGACCCCATTTCTTTAACAAAGCATGAAGAACATAAAAAGAAAGGGAGAGATCTTGTTGATTAAGAGACTTCTTAAACTAACGATTAGAAAAAGCTCAATATTTGTGGCAATTGGAGAAAACTGAACTTGGACAGGTTATTAGATGTCTCTAAAAAAACAGTATTAATTGGTACTTTTGTTAGATATCATAATGACATTGAACTTGAATTTTTTTTAAGTCCTTATCTGTTAGAGAGCCACATTATAGTATTTACGGGTAAAATGATAGATTGTCCTAGAGTTTGCTTTAAAACATTCCACCAAAAAGGGAAGGATAGAATAGTTGAATCAAGAATGTTGATAATTATGGAATTCGGTATAGATTATATGAGGATTCATTATATTCATTCTCTACACTTTGAAGTTTCTTTGAAAATTTTCATAACTAAAATGAAATAAAAATAAACACCACGACCAAATAAGGGAGTTTCCAGAAATGCAAGAATGATTTGAAAGTTAAAATACTTCACCATGACAAAAAAGTTAACAGAGAAAAATCATTTAATCAACTTAATAGACCCTAAAAAGGTCTTTGAAAAGTTCAATATGTTGTCCTGACTTTAACAACAAAAATATTGGAAACAACAGAGGATCTGGTAAATGTATTTAAGTATCTCCACCTGATAAAATACCATGCATTTGTTTAAAATGATGTTAAGAGAGAATAGTGACATGGAAACATACTCAAGATGTACTAAGTAGAAAAAAACTTTCCCAGAAGATTACGGCATGATTTCATGTTATATTAACATATATACCAAAGTGTGGAGAGTGGTTAAATGTGCATTTGGATTTGGTGTTGTTTGTGGTTTTCATTTTCTTTCTTGTACTTGGCTGTATTTTCCAAAATGTCTACAGGTAACAGATAACACATATTACTTTTTAAATAAGGGAATAGCACACAATGTTATTTTAATTTTTTTGAAACTCCTGTGGTCATTCCTTCAGTCACAAATACACCTAAATTAACCCTGGTCTTACTAATATTTCTCCATTTTGCCCAAAAGGATATCTTAAGAGACTTGTCAAATGCCTTGTTGGAATTAAAATCCAATGTTTGCAGTGTTTCCTGTGTAATAATGCTATTGAAATAAAAATCAGAAGCCCTATTGAAACATGGTATTCATATTAAACATCCTGAACTACCCTGAGATTATTAGGTTATATCAAATGTATTTTAAATAATTCCTATTGTACAACTCTGCATGAAAATGGCACAAGGTTTGAGAAAATGAAAAAATGGAATCAGTTTTTATGCAGCAGGAGATTGGGAATTTATCCTTTTTCATTTTCCTTGCGACGTTCCAAAGGACAAGAAACTATGTAGTACATTTTAGAATGATTTGTATCCAAAGTGAATTAAATTGTTAAAATTTCAGTAAGAGACTTCAGTTATCCCTCTCTCTCTCTCTCTCTCACTCACACACACACACACAATGTAGTACTTCATGAGATACTTCTTTGCTGCAAGAGTATGAGAGACAAACCCATGATTTTCTTAACCAAATAATAAATGAATTATTAGGAAATAGAATTAAGCTTTATTATGAACTTGCTTTAAAAAGGGCATTCCCTAAGAAAAGTATAATTAACCTTTAAAAATAAGCTCTGGAGATATCACTGAGCTGAAGGAACAACATGCAGGCTACTATCTTCATTCAAATAACTAAACTTGCCTAATTAGCACCCAGACTATTGTGACTTGAGAGGGAGCATGGCCTAATGAAGGTCAGCTGGACTGCATGCTAAATAAAATGCAAGAATGTTAGGTAGCATTGACTACTGACCTTCCTCCTATATTTAGTTTTTCGCATCCCTGAAAATACAAAACTATCTTTAAAATGCTCATTTTCCAAATGACCTGGGTGGACTTGACATGAGATGATTCTTGACTGGTGTAGCCTGACAGCTGTATGATACTATGTCCTGAGCTTTTCTTCTAATAAAAGAAATACACTGATCCAAGTTCTCATATAATCTAAAGTAAATATATCTAATTTCTATATAAATTGTTGAACTGCTATTTTAAATGAATAGGTTTTACCCTATTTTTTCTCATCCTTTTGACACAGGTTCCAAACCACTGACTGGGGAAATATATAATATTGAAAGTAAAAATTTATAATACTGAAAGTTTCAACTTGAGCCAAGTTTTGAAATACCATAAGACATATTAATAATAGTACCGTTTATTCATTTAATTCCAGTGAATTCAAGAGCTACATGATATATCAAAGTACCTATCTTTTTTTTTTTTCAGTATTCTTATAAAATTTTTGATATATGTTATATTGGCCTACAAACATGGAATTTTAGAGACTGGGAGAAAAGCAGATCATTTAGCCTACTCTTTTTACTTATTGTTACAAATTCTTAAGTAGACTTGGAGATGCTAGTCTATATGATAGGATGTTACAAAACATTATTCTTTAGGGTTGAAGTTTCTGTTTCCCGCCAACCTAATAGGGAAAAAGAAAATGCACACAGACATACACACACACACACACACACACACAGAGACACTGCAGTGAATAGAATCCAGTGTTGATATAAATAAATCCTTTTACAGTGGAATGATTTTATCCATTACCAAGTTATTCACACTTCATTTCCATTCACAAAACTTGAAATAGTTCTTTTCTGTTGGGCACTAGTCTTTCTGAGGGTTTCTCCAGAATCTATAGTTCTAGCCATGCTCTCTCTTTCCTAAGCTCCAGGTCCATATTTCTACCAGTCTCCTGCTCACCTCCATCTGGATGACTCACAGGAACTCATTTTCCCCACCCTCCATCCAACCCACTTCTTCCTTCAGGGCTTCTAAACTCAGAAAATGCAACTGCCATCCACATAGTCATATTATCACGAGGGTCGGAAATTTTCCCTTACTGTCCGTGCTTCATTAGATACCAAGTCCCAGAGAGCCTATGACACATTCCTCAAATGTATATATTCTATTACATTACCAATGGCTTTGTCCTATTAAGGTTATCTTTTCCTTTCAAGAATAATATTTTAAAGGACTCTGAATAGACTTCTGTTTCTGGCCAACACAAAATAACAGTATAGTTGGTGCCCTGTAACTGTGAGTTCCACATTCAAAGATTTAACCAACTGCAGATTGAAAATATTCAGCAAGGACTTCCCTGGTGGCGCAGTGGTTAAGATCCGCCTGCCAATGCAGGGGACATGGGTTCGATCTCTAGTCCAGGAAGATCCTACATGCCGTGGAGGAACTACGCCCATATGCCACAACTACTGAGCCCGTGTGCCACAACTACTAAAGCCCGCACGCCCTAGAGCCCATGCTCCGCAACAAGAGAAGCCACCGCAATGAGAAGCCCACGCACTGCAACAAAGAGTAACCTCCACTTGACGCAACTAGAGAAAGCCTGTGCATGGCAACAAAGACCCAACGCAACCAAAAATAAATAAACAAATAAATGAAAGGGTGTTTTAAAAAAAAGAAAATATTCAGCAAAACAATTCCAGAAAGTTCCAAAATCAAAACTTGAAATTGCCGCACACAGGTAACTATTTACATAGCATTTACACTGTATTTACAGCTATTTACCTAGCATTTACACTGTATTAGGTATTAGAAGTAATCTAGAGATCATTTAAAGTATACGGAAGGATGTACCATTTTATATAGGAGACTTGAGAATCCACAGATTGTGGTATCCACAGGAAGCGGGGATGGGGCTTGGAATCCATCCCAACACCCACCCCCATTCCGGGGGATGACTGTAACTGAATTTATCCTGAAACAAACATTTCTTCATATGAAACAACGGTTCACAAAACTTTGGTCATCAGGCAACAGAGGACAGTGCTCCTTGACAGACAGGAAACAAATAAGATTGGCACTATGATTGCCTTAGCTTTGCACTTAGAAAAAATTTTCATGCTTGGCACAGGGAGGGGAATCTAAGTGGAGCCTGACTGTCTCCCTGAGTTGAGGAGACAGAATTGTGAGTGTGAGGAAGCCAAAGCATCTAGAATTCACAGCGCAGATTACCAGAGGGAAAAGAGCTGGACATCTGCAGAGCGTAGCCCTTGGTGTTCAGCCGAGTACTGATCACTGCATGCGGGTGAGGCCAAGTTAAAATCACAAAACGAAACTGAAAATATTCAAGGGAATAATACCCTTTTCTCAGGGGGACTGAAAAAATTGCCTGTTCCCATCAGCCAAATTAGAAAGCCTCATAATTCATGGGGGCATCAATGAGAATAGTTAAACGGGGCTTTGCCCAAGTAACAGGGAAAAACTAGTCCTAGACTAAACATTGTTTTGGTCCTGCTTAACAAAGTTTTAAAGCCAGCCACAAAAGTAGCTACTGTTTCAAAGGAATTTAGGCACAACCCAGAATAAAGCTCACGAATATTTATAGGAATATTAAAATATCCAACAAGGTAAAAATCACATGCCTGACATCAAACCGAAAGTTACAAAGCAGGAAAAGAAGCAGAAAATATGGCCCATGAAGACTAGAAAAATCAGTCAATCAAAATTGACCAACAATTCGTGTAGATGACATATTTAGTGGATAAGGATATTAAAACAGTTATTATAGCTGTATTATATGTGTTCAAGAAGCTAGAGGAATGATTAAACATGTTAACTAGAGACATGGAAATATAAAGACTCAAATTGAATTGCTAGAGATGAAAATTACAGTATCTGAGATGAAAAATGTACTAGATGGAATTAATGGCAGATTAGACATTGCAGAAGAAAACATTACTGAATTTGAATACCTAACAATAGAAACTCTCCAAAATGAAACACAGTGAGATTAAAAAGTCTGAAAAATGAAATAAAAAGAGCTACAGTGAGCTGTGGGACAACTTTAACAGGACTAATATACTAATTCCCAAAGGAAAGGGGGAAGGGAAAATAAATGGCTAGAATTTTTCCAAATTTGATGAAAACTATTAACTCACAGATTCAGAAACTGAAAAAAAAAGTCAAGTACAAGATGCATGAATAAGACTGCATCAAAGCACATCATAATCAAATTACTTAAAACCAGTGATTATTAGAAAATCATAAAAACAGCCAGAGACAAAAGATACATAACATGCGGAAGAACAAATATACGTTTTCATATATATATATACATAGATATATGAAAGATTTCTCATTGGAAACAACACAATCTAAAAGATACTGGGGCATCATCATTAAAGTACTGAAAGAAAAAATGGTCAACCTAGAATACTTTACCAGTGAAAATATCTTTCAAAAAAGAAGGCAAAATAAAAACTTTTTCAAACACAAAACAGCTTTATCATCAGCAGACATGCTCTACAATAAATGTTAAAAAAAGGCATTTTAACGAGAAGGAAAATGATACTATATTATGTCTACACAAAGGAATGAAGAGCACCAGAAATGGAAAATACATTGGTAAATATGAAACATTTTTGTCATTTTTTAAAGTATCATTAAAAGACAACTGACTGTTTAAAACAAAAATAATAACCATGTATTATGGGTATACAGTAAATGGAGACTTTAAATATATGACATTTAAAAAAGCCTGGGGAGAAAGAAGTGAAAGTATAGCGCAGTAAGGTTGGTACACTATATGGGAAGTAGAATCATATCACCTGAAGGTAGATGGTGATGATTTAAAGATGTATACTATAAACCATAAAGAAACCACTTAAATACCATAACATAGAGATACAGCTAATAAGGTAATAAAGGGGATGAAACTGTCATAAAAATACTCAATTAACTCAAAAAAGGTAGTAAAAAAGCAAACCAAAACCAGATAACAATGGGTTTCAAGTTTTGTTAATTTGTTTTCTCAGCAAAACCTCTTTTATATAGAGAACCTTACAGTTAAGCTGAATATAATGAATAGATAAAAGTAACAGTGCTCTGGTTAAAGTGGGAGTGGGAGAGCCTCGATTCCTCCCTGCCTGTCCCCCTAAGTAGGTCCTGCAGCAAGAGCGGCTCACAGCACCTCTGCGTGACCCACTCCCAGCCCAGAACTCCTCCTTCCTAGATGGAGAACTGAGGATAAAAAGACCAAGTGACGCACACAAGTTACTGACCTGTGACTGAACCCTAGATTGTTTTACTCAATATTAACTCCACCATGCTGCTGAGAATAGAAAAATATGGGAAGTATATGAAAACTATCAATTGTTATATCAGAAAAAGAGAGTGAAGAAATTCAAAAAAGAATAATGAGCGTATCCTGACAAACCTAACCACAAATCTATTTTTTACCCAAGATAAAAGTAAATATTAGGTATTTGAGTTGATATTTCCACTAATGTTCATTAGTATTTGTTTTCTTCGATCTGTATTGGCCATTTGGGGGTTTCCGATACATGAAGACAACCCAGGGAATGAACTTCAGATATGCTGAATTTGAAATAAAAACAACTTATTAGTTTCAGTGAATTAAAAACACCACACCCTGCATATCCTGCCAAATCAGCTGAAGGCTGAAGAAATGTTTTATTCTTCTGGAAAGGCCTCTTTCTCCCCTTTTTCTTTTCATTTTAATGGTGGAAAGATGGTATAATAAATTCTGTGATAATGGCCTTCATTACTGTAAACTGAAATCAAATGCTCCAATTTCAATCTGTTTCCGATTTGAAATGATTATGCTGATAAGTAGTAAAGAAAACGACATATAAGGGATATTTCCAAATAACGTGATCTATTTATTTCAATATAACATGAGCCCTAAAAACAAACATCAACAAAATATACTGCAGAACTTGGCTATAAATTTCAGTGTATGGTTCCCTCAGTAGGAATACTATTTCTACGGTAAACATTTAAGTGTTTAGTTGAGAGGACCATTTCATTAACACAGGTGTGACTTCGGATGGCAGCAGAGCCAAACCTGTGTACAGTGAAGCTGCCATTCTTCAAGTACAAGAACAGTCTTAGGCTCTGACCAGCTTCAACATTTCATACCAAGCTAGTACTTACAAGTGTTCAGTCTCCTACTTGGTATCTCACTACTCCATTTCTGTGGCTGCCATTGAGTTCCAAAGTTACGTAGCAAAAAAATATTTTATAGGTTTTATTCGTTAGAGTAGGCTAAATGAGTGTAAAAGCAGTATTATCAACTTTTTTAACTAAAACTAAAAATTGTTATCACTATACATTGATAAATAGTTTCTTTTAAAACTCTTCAATCCAATATTGCTTCTACCCAAACCAAGATTATTTTGAAAGCATGAATAAAGTGGAATGCAAAATCAATGATGTCAATGAGCTTATTTTACCTTACAGCACGTGTGAGGATATGAAACCTAGTCCTGTGTATGAGCTGCTTTTTTTAAACATGCATTTTTTTAAAGGGAAAATTTTTTTAAATCAGTAATGTTGAGATTGAATAAATAAAATTTTAGTTTTTAAAATTAAACTCATAAGCAAATAAACCACTTGGTTTGCATGGTTCGGGTTTAGCTTTATTATAAACAAGGTTTATTACTCAGTCTGACTTTTGATCAAAGCTTTCACAGTTCTCCTTCAAGTCAGTAGAGAACATAATTTTCATGCCTGTGTTTTGAAAAGAATCTTAATCAAAATTAAAAACGACAGTGCAAATCTCTTGAAATCCAAAATGAACCATAAAAATGTATTAAAGTAGGATTAATACTATGAAGTGTTTAATGCAAGGATTGCTTGGACATTTTATCAATATTTACAAAAACAGTGAGCTATAAGACAGATTTAGTTACCTGTCTTCAGGTGGATGAATGTCTAAAACTATTACTTCTCAATGGAGACGAGAGATGGAATATGGAATAATCTGAAAACATCCTTCAAACTATGCACATTCCCTCTCCCTATCAGGGGAAATGTGAATGGTTGGGAAAATACCCAAGCTTAATCAGAAGGTCACCCCCCCACCCCCCACTTCCTAAGAACTCTCATCTAACCATCTTCATGATAATCTCTAGGAATAAAGATTCAATAATAATAATGATAATAAAATAATGACAAATTCTTATATTGTGTCACTTTGCTATTTACAAAGCCCTTTTATTTAATTGTCTCTCTTTTTCTAAATATTTATTTATTTATTTGGCTGTGCCGGGTCTTAGTTGCGGCACGCAGGACCTTCATTGTCACGTGTAGGATCTTCATTGCCGCATGTGGGATCTTTAGTTGCAGCATGTGGGCTCTTAGTTGAGGCATACGGGATCTAGTTCCCTGATCAGGAATCAAACCCAGGCCCCTGCATTGGGAGCATGGATTCTTAACCACTGGACTGCCAGGGAAGTCCCTTAATTGTCTCTTTTGAGCCTCACAGCAATTCTATGAAGTAGGCATCCCATTTTATAGGGTCAAAGAAATCAAGGGTTTTCCCAAGTTTATGCTGCATATGCTATTCTAGCTGTATATGCTAGAGCTGAGGGCTAGAATTTAAGGTTACCTGATGCTCAGTTCGGTTCTCTTTCTCCTATATAATACAGTCTCCAATGTCATAATGAGATGGTGCTCCCTCAATTTTTTTTTTTTTAAAGAAGATGTTGGGGGTAGGATTTTATTAATTTATTTATTTATTTTTGCTGTGTTGCGTCTTCGTTTCTGTGCGAGGGCTTTCTCTAGTTGTGGCAAGCGGGGGCCACTCTTCATCGCAGTGTGCGGGCCTCTCACTATCGTGGCCTCTCTTGTTGCGGAGCACAGGCTCCAGACATGCAGGCTCAGTAGTTGTGGCTTACGGGCCTAGTTGCTCTGCAGCATGTGGGATCCTCCCAGACAAGGGCTCGAACCCGTGTCCCCTGCATTAGCAGGCAGATTCTCAACCACTGCGCCACCAGGGAAGCCCTCCCTCAATTTAATTTAAAAAAAAAAAAAAGTTGCTCTGACTTATATGCAAGTCAGTTTTTTCATTTAGTTCCCTCTCATGTTATTCCAACTTCTGGGTTAAGACTTCTAAAAAGATATGAAAGGAAACAAAAGAAAGAATTTCCCTCCCCAACACATTAAATTTCAGTAAAATACAGATTCAAAAACATTCTTAGGCATAGGTTCACCAAAGTCAACCAAGAAAAGAAAGAGGTGTAATCTGATGCCATATATCAAAAATTTATGGCCAGGGAAAGAAAGAGAAGCTTCTGAGAGAAACAAGAGAGAGCTGGTCTAACTCAGCTACAGACTCTAAGATCAGACCCTCAAAGTCATATTAGCTTCATAAAATAAACAGAAGAAAAGGTACTCAGCTTAGAACCCTTGCTCAGAGAGGAAGACATGTGGGAATTGAGTCAAGAAGTCTCCCATGCTGTAACAGAGGCAAGCCTGGACAGAACTGATCCAGGCAAGAACAGAAAGAAAATAAATGTAAAAATCTGAAAACAAGATACAGGGAAAGAAGGAAGGAAGGGAGGAAGAAAAGACAGAAAAGATCTAGAAGGAAATCATTAACATTTGCTTCATGCCCTAACATAACTTAAGGAGAATATGCATTCAATAAAGTATGAGCTCAAAGATAAACTGACAACAACACGAGAGTAAAAGGAAGATTTAACTGAAATAATATTATCATAAAACTAATTGATAAACCAGAGATGACAAGGAAGAAGAGACACCACAGAATATGAAATTTTAAAAGACAAATAAAAATTCAATTAAAACACTAACAAATATAGAGAAAATAAAAGGTTAAAATCCCAAATAATGGTAACTGGCGCTTCTGTGCTACAGAAACTACAAATAAAGCAGAAGCTGTGGTGAAAGGTATAGTAGCAAAAAATTCCCCCATACCATCACCCCAAGTGAAGGAAAAAACTGAATATGCAAGTCAGTTCCAAGAAAATTTGATATAGACACTACCTGGGTTAGCTACTGAACATCAGGAACAAAGAAAGAATTCTTTAGATGTCCCGGAAAGCATACTACTACTGTGATGGTTAATTTTACGTGTCAACTTCACTGCCCAGACATTTGGCTAAACGTTATTCTGGGTAGTCTGTGAGGGTGTTTCTGGATGAGATTAACGTTTGAATCCGTAGACGAACTAAAGCAGATTGCCCTCCCCAATGTGGGTCCCTCTCATCCAATCAACTGAAGACCTGAACAGAACAAAAAGGCTAAGTAAGAGGGAACTTCTACCTGACTGCTTGGGTCTTGAGCCTGCCGGCTTTCAGACTTGACCTTACACCATCAGCTCTCCTACTTCTCAGACCTCTGGACACAGAATGGAACCATACATCAGCTCTCCTGGATCTCCCACTTGGGACTTCTCAGACTCCATGACCACATGAGTCAAGTCCTTATAATAAATCTCTATAAATATCATATATAGGATATCTCTCTCTCTCTTTTCAGTTCTGTTTCTCTGGAGACCTCTCATACACCTACAAAGAAGAAACAGATCAGACTGGCCTCATCTCATATGTCTTCCAATAACATATAACAGCCAAAGACTAGAGAAATAGCCATAAAATTCTAGTGAAAAGAAACTGACCAGTATCATTCATTCGGTCATATCTTTCTAGTATAAAAACAACAGATATTTTCAAACATGAAAGAACCAGGAATATGGTACCAATGTGTCCCTTTTGAAAAAATTATCTGACAATGAAATCCAAACAAATAAGAGATGAATTAAAGAGCGAAGAAATTATAGTACAAAGACTGGTGAGGAACAACACTTCCATTTAAATAAAGAAGTTACACTAAAACAATGAAATTATAATTGCAGAAAGTAAACATTATCACTCTGGATAATTTGAAAATAATAATATAACAGCACTTGAGAGATGGGCAAAAGGGAGATGGCAGAGTGATGATGTTCATGTTTTCATTTTATACCACCTAAAATTGGGGGAAAATACATTTAAATGTTCTTCACAACTTCTTTTGTAACATTAGAGGAATATTTAGGAAATATCCCTAATGGAGAAGAAGAAAAACACTTACTTGAAGTTTAACAGTTCCTCCAGTTGTGTTTCATTTGATTTTTCTTCTATTAAATTCAAAGGTTTTGGGCTTCCCTGGTGGCGGTGGTTAAGAATCCGCCTGCCAATGCAGGGGACACGGGTTCGAGCCCTGGTCTGGGAAGATCCCACAAGCTGCGAAGCAACTAAGCCCGTGTGCCACAACTACTGAACGTGCGCTGTAGAACCCACATGCCACAACTACTGAAGCCCGTGCACCTAGAGCCCGTGCTCCACAACAAGAGAAGCCACTGCAATGAGAAGTCTGCTCACCGCCACAAAGAGTAGCCCCCGCTCACCACAACTAGAGAAAGCCTGCGCACAGCAACAAAGACCCAGTGCAGCCAAAAATAAATTTTTTTTAATAAATAAATTTTTTTTTAAATTCAAAGGCTTTTTTTAATTGAGAAATAGCACTTATATCACAATGCCATTTTTATAAAGTATATCTATTTGACTGTATGCATAGAAAAATCCAGGTCCATCCAGCACTAACTGTGGCAATTTCTGGATGGAGGCATTCCAGTTGATTCACTCTTACTGTTCATTTTTACTTTCCTAAATAGTTTGAATTATTTTTAAAACACTAACGTAGTTTTTCTTTTTAAAAAAAATACTAGAAGCTAATATGCAAAGATCTTAACAGGAATGGGAATATATCCAACTATTCTTCATTTGTTTTTCATACAAATTTTCAATTTCTAAAAATATCAAGTAGCTCCATAGCTACTGTCTTGCTATTAAAAATTTGACACAGTATTTTAAAAGGATGACTCAAAATTCTTTCACATAACTTCCCCTGCACTCTCTCTCAATGGAGAGAGCTAGAGAAGCTTTAGAAGGAAGAAAATTAGACCTCTTACCTCCTTCCACTGAATGTAAATGACTGCAGTACCTGCATTTTACCTCCACAGTAAATAAATTAAAGTGACCCAGATACTGTCCTAAATAAGACTGAATTCATAAAAGTGTGGGCAGTGGCAGTAGGCAGATCTAGGATTGTATCAATATACAGACTCCCTCATTTTCTAG
Organism: Orcinus orca; assembly: GCF_937001465.1. Lineage (NCBI taxonomy): Eukaryota > Metazoa > Chordata > Mammalia > Artiodactyla > Delphinidae > Orcinus > Orcinus orca. The sequence continues at coordinate 59,934,999 of NC_064563.1, read as the reverse complement.
CTATATGACCTTGACAAGATCTTCTATCAGATTCTTAGGGGATAATAATACTGAACATGATATGTGATGGAAGGAATTAAACAGACAACATGTGTAAATAAATTGGCACATATTAGGTCCTCAGTAAATGATAGTTATTAATACTTTCAAAACAATTAATTATTTCATTTCACTGAAAGGAGGAACTGGAGGAAGAACCCAGTTGGGGGACACTCTAGAAACCTCTCAAAAGGCAGTTTTTGCCACTCCTATGACATCTATTCAGTTATTTGTGTCTATGGTGGCAGAATGGGCCCTTCTCAGGTGAGGTAGACATGCCAGTTGTAACCAGGCAAAGCAGCAGAAGCAGCCTCTTTCCTCCTCGGCACTCTGTGGCCCCTCACGCAGTGTCACCTATCCTGGATTCAAGTAGAAAAAAGGCCTCTGCTCATTCTTTCACTTCATGGTGTCAGCTTTGTAGCCTGTGTCTAGATTAATTTTTATGAGCCCTTAGACTATATCATTGACCAAGCTGTAAAGTGCAATCAGGTTGCCTGACTTCTCAGAAAACAGGTTTGTGAGATTGTGCTGAATCTTTCTGGGTGAATGAATGACCAAAATGAAAACCCCTCCCAGCCCTTCACTGAACCCTGGCACCACAGGGTGTGACTCTGCTTTTATCACTGGGCCCCAGAAATGCCCTGCAGGCCAGCTTCCCAGAGCATGAGCCCTGCTCTGCATGCCTGGTCCTTCAGAGGAGGGCATTTACAGGTCACACAGCTGTGCAAAAGGAATCATTCCTTAATAAAATAGGCAGCGCACCTTAGGCTGGGCTTTTGTGAGAGAAGAATAACACATGCTTTGTGGAGATGAAAGATAAGAAAATCCTGTGTCCTGGCTGCAGGTCCAAGTCCAATCTCTTATGTTCATGAAGCCCATCATCTGAGTCAGGAGCATATATATATCTATCTCAGGTCCATTATTACTGGGATTATTTTCCCTCCTTCAGTTCAGACCTCTGTCTTCTCTTATTCTGAGACCATGTATAAACAAGGTACAAAAGTACTATGTACTACCTTATGAGACACCCTAAAAAACTCTGAACTCTCAGTTCTGTGTCAAAATCTGATGTGGGTCAGGCCTCAGGCCTAAATACTAGAGGCTGGGAAATATTTCCACAAGCACTGCTTACATTTGTCCCACCACTCGTATGTCCCTCCAGAAGGGTAGAGTTTTCAGAGGCACAGTCGCCATCTTACTTCTCTGTGAGCTGTACAATGTCTGGCACTAACAGGGGCTCCATAAGTATTCGGTGAATAAAAGAATAAAGGAATTAATACAGAGATAATTACAATAACTTTCCAAATGGATGTCTTATCCCCATCTTTTCCTTCCAAGTCACTCAATGTCACATCATTGCCCGTTTCCTCCCCTTCAAATATTTCACTCCCTCGTTCAAAAATCCTCATTGGCTTCTATTTGCCTGTACAGAAAAAGGCCTCTTTAGCCTGGCAATCAAGGCCGTACAAATCTCTTCCAATACAATATCTCTATAATCCCTTCATATTTCCTGGGTACCTACCAAACTCACCCACTCCCCCCTCACATCCCTACATGCTCCCCATACAAGTTGTTCTGTTAAGCTGGAGCCCCTTTCACTCTCATCCCTACACAGCTGAATTCTACCTTGCTGGATTTTAAGACCCAGCAGAAAGAGGCCCTTAAAGAATGATAAACAGTCACTGATATCTGGATAATTAATTTCTTCTCTCTTGTTATGTTTTTCAAGAATAGGGCTATGTACAGCCTCCACAATTGTTTTTTAAAGTTGATTTACAATATTATATTAGTTTCAGGTGTACAACATAGTGATTCAATATGTTTATAGATTATACTCCATTTAAAGTTGTTACAAAACCATGGCTATATTTCCCTGTGCCGTACAATATATCCTTGTTGCTTATTTATTTTATACATAGTAGTTTGTGTCTCTTAATCCCCCACCCCTATCTTGCCCCTCTCCCTTTCCTTCTCCACCAATAACCACCAATAACCACTGGTTTGTTCTCTATATCTGTGAGTCTGTTTTGTTATATACATTCGTTTTATTTTTTAGATTCCACATGTAAGTGATAACATAGAGTATTTGTCTTTCTCTGACTTACTCCATTAAGCATAATACTCTCTAGCTCCATTCACGTTGTTCAGAATTAGCCTCCGTGCTTTAAGAAGAGCTCTGACTGGGCAATCTCTGTGTAAAGTCTGGCTGTAGGAAAAACTTCTATCCACAGAAACAGATCCAACAGGATGTGTGTGTGTGTGTTTATTCATGTAATTGGAGAGGCCTGGTAAGTCCAAAGTCTACAGGGCAGGCCAAAGACCCAGGAAAGAGTACAAAGGCAGTCTGCTGGTAGAATTCCTTCTTGTTCAGGGAGGTCAGTCTTTGTTCTACTCAAGCCTTCAACTGTTTGGATGAGGTCCACCCACATTATGGAGGGCAATCTGCTTTTCTCAAAGTCCACCAATTTAAATGCTAATCTCATCCAAACCAAAAAAATAAAAAATCACAAAAATATCGAGAATAATGTTTGACCAACTATCTGAGCATCACAGCCTAGCCAAGTTGACACATAAAATTAACCATCACACATTCCAACATAGCCTCCTCCTCCTGCCACCACTACCAACCACAAAAGGGGTAGTTTCTCTTGGCCTCTTTATTCACCAAAACCGGCTCAGGGGTATTAGGCTCCTCCCAGAAAATCTGGGTACAGAACAGCAGAGGGTTTAGGGGAGGGGTGGGGAGGGTGGAAGTTCCCCTTAGCACAGCTGAAATTTTCAGTCACTTTCAAGAACAATACCAAGAGAAATAAAAGGAAATGATTACAGATCATTCAAACAAGTTGCTAAGTTCCTAAAAGACAGATTTCTGGTTTTGCAATTGCATACTTGTTTATAGTTGTATATATCTGACACCTGCCTGAGAAGCAAACAATTCCTCTTTTTAATTCCTAGAATTGTTGCTTTTCTTCCCACACCTTTTTTCACTCCTCCTCCCTCCTGGAAGAGGGGTTGAGGTATCTGGGGACAGACAGACCTTCCCGGGAAGGTAACAGGTTAGGTAATTGCAGTTTAAAGTCCAGTTGTTGAAGAAAGAGATCAGCTACCGCCGGGCACTCGGCCTAAGACAGTTTATACACCATAATACACCCAAGTTTGCTTTAAAAGCAAAGTCCCTCATCCTTATCTCACTGTCAATTGTCATATAAGGTAATAGTTCAGGCACAGAGATGCCCTCTCTTCCTCAGATCATGAGTTATTTTCTCACAGCTCTTTCCTAACCAGTTTTACCCCTAAAATGGGAACTCAAGAACAAATCTCTGCCATGTTTACCCCAGGCCTGAAAAGAACATGGTTTAATTTCTTTTGGTGTGAAATGGGGAAGATTTGGCCTCCTTGAAGGTAATGACCCATGCAGTTTCTTTTTTTTTTTTTTTTGCGGTATGCGGGCCTCTCCCGTTGCGGAGCACAGGCTCCGGACGCGCAGGCTCAGCGGCCATGGCTCACGGGCCCAGCCGCTCCGCGGCACGCGGGATCCTCCCAGACCGGGGCACGAACCTGTGTCCCCTGCATCGGCAGGCAGACTCTCAACCACTGCGCCACCAGGGAAGCCTACAGTTTCTATTATTATATCATCCTTCCCTGATGTAGTTGAGCATCAGTTCAGCTAACGTGGACTCAGGGGTTTTGCTGACAGGCCACTAGTTCATGACATGAAGTACACACCTCCAGAATCATCTGCCTAGCACATCTTTTCTAAGACACAACTCCTCCTCACCTATATTTTTTGCTACATGAGCCACTGTATGTGTACATTAGGCCCCAGATCCCCGGCTACTGTTCATTCCTTTACAGGTAAGCACCGGACTTGAGCTGAGCCACAGTCCTTTTTGTGGCCTGTGGCCTTGGAATTAGGTACAAGTTGAACTAATCTCTCTCCAGTAGCTCCATACTTTGATATAAAACTCAGATGCTTCTGATAAGCAAGTCTTCCAACAAGTAGAGAAAGGCAGTCTGAAATGAGAGAGAGTGAAGCCAATATCCAGAGAGGCACGTGAGACTGAGAAAAATCTTGACAGCCTTCTAGTACCTGGCTCAAAGTGTTTATAACCCAGCTGCATCTCTGCTCTTCCTGTGTTTTGATATTCAATGCTTCCTAGAAGTCGATGGGAAAAAAAACCATCAGTAACCTTCCAACAAATTCTTTCTTGAATAAGGTAGTTTATTTTGGGTTTCTAACATTTGCAAACAAAAGGTTCTAAAAATTATATAATGTGGCCAATGCCACATGGTGTGCTGATAAAAACATCGCCCGATTACTGGGAGAATTAAGTGAGATGATTAATGTAGAAATGCCTTGTCATCTGCAAAATACAATGCATAAATGTGGTTCTTCTAAAGTCTTTACATTCAATTAACTTGGAATAAAAATTTCTGCTTAAAAGCAAAGGGATTTTCATGTTTCACAATCTTCTTACTTTTCATAAGTTTTGTAATATGTTATCACTTTTTGTGATCTTGAGATTTATCTATGTAATATGAAGTCATCTTTACATTAACAGAACTTTGAATACAAAAGTAACATATTTCAGAGAAGTGCGATAATAACATTTGTAAAATGGCCTATTGTACATCTAAATCTGTAATACCTGGATGCTTAGGGATCTGTGAAGTTAGCAAGATATCCTGGGGCTACTTTAAATATTTTTCAACGTCTAAAGACAATTGTATATGCACCATACATTTATTTACACAAGTTAACTATAACATCTTCTTTGTTTTGGGCTAGAATTATATCAGTTCAGTCTGGCAACTGTCTAGCTCAAGTTGCTCAAAAGTTCTGATTGGCTGTTGATGATACCATAGGAATTTCTCTGATGAAACTGAGGGCTCAGACTGTTATCGGGTTATAATATCCAAACTGAATACCCACAGCAGAATGGACCTAGGAACAGGTACAGGTTGGTAGCCAAAACTAAGGAATCTGCAGCAGGGAATATTGCTTATACATTCCTATGCTTACATAACTTCATTTGAGTGAGATAAGTATGGTTTTATTTACTAGGAAAAATGTTCAAAACATGAGATAAAAGGGGAAAACCAAAAAAGGAATCCTGGGTGAGGAAAAGATTGGTAACTTCTAGCCTGTAATATAACCTATAAGGTGTTTCCCTAGGCATGTTCCCCCAAACACTAATTCTGAGGTATTACAATGGAGTTATAAAAAAGAGTTACGTAGGAAAAAATATCTATATTTGGGAAACGCTGCGTCACACATACTTGTTTGTTTTGCTACATGCTTTCTCATAGCCTTTAACATCTTTGTTCTTGGTGAATTTCCAAGACGGTGTCTCCCAAACTTATCTGAGTACCATGGAACTCTTCTTTTTTGAGGCATTTTACCAGACTAAAATACCATGAAACATACCTTGGGGAAAGACAATCTAATAAACTCTCATTAAATCCTTCCTATTTGTATTACCTGGCCCACATAGAGATTTATAAACAGAGTTGGCCCCATCAGTTGGCAGAATATGTGAAATTAGAGTTGCTTCACACACCCACCAAAGGATCTCTTCCACCTCCCATCAAACCACCTTCATTTCTATCAGTAAAGTGTCATTTCTTTGGTTCTTGAATACTTTTTGCCGTTCACAACACAGATGCTCCTAAGAAGAGAAACAAATGAGGCCAGATTTCCTCAAGCACCTGTAGGAAAACACCTCTAGCAGCAGAGCAGGGTGAACTGAGAACCCTGAGGGTCTGAGTGAACCGACCTTGAAGCAGCTGAAAGCTCAACATTGATAAGTCAAGTCTCCTGTTGGATTTGACATTTTACACCATAATACACCCAAGTTTGCTTTAATATAAAACTGTCTTAGGCCGAGTGCCCGGCGGTAGCTGATCTCTTTCTTCAACAGTGTTTGGACCGCACAGACCCAGGGATGCCGCTTCTTCCAGCTTCTCACCACCCTCCACCCTCTTTTCCAGTCCCACCCTTCAGAACCAAGCACTTAGCCATGCTCGGCCTCTGGGACCATACAACACTTTTTTTTTTTTTTTTTTTTTTGAGCTTAGCTCCTTAGTGTGGATCAACCACGAGCTCCCAGGTCTGTCAGAATTATTCCACCTAGCGGAAGGCCACGGATAACCGCCTGGTCAACCCGTATCTGCGGGCCTCCTACACCTACCTCTCCCGGCGCTTCTACTTCAGGCTCTGTGGGCCGTGGGCACCTCGACCAGTGGGCCGAGGAGAAGCGCAAGGGCGTCCAGCATCTCTTGAAGATGCAAAACCAGTGCGCCGCAGGACGATGTGAAACCCTCTTCCAGGACGTGCAGACGCCGTCCCAAGATGAGGGGTGCGAAACCCCGGGTGCTGTGAAGGCCTCCACGGCCCTGGTGAAGAACCTGAGCCAGGCCCTTCTGGACCTGCGCGCCCCGGCCGCTGCCGCGCAGACCCCCCACTTCCGACTTCCGGGAGAGCCGCGCCCATGTGAACAGGTGAAACTCATCAGGAAGATGGCGACCACCTGGCTGACTTTGCGGGCTGCTGGCCCCAATGGAGGGCGGGGCAAGTAGTTCTTTGTGTTTTTTGTTTTTTGTTTTTTTTGCAGTACTCGGGCCTCTCACCGTCGTGGTCTCTCCCGTTGCGGAGCACAGGCTCCGGACGCGCAGGCCCAGCGGCCATGGCTCACGGGCGTAGCCGCTCTGCGGCACGCGGGATCCTCCCGGACCGCGGCGCGAGCCCATGCTCCCCGCATCAGCAGGCTGACCCCCAACCACTGCGCTACCAGGGAAGCCCGGCAAGTAGTTCTTTGAAAGGCTCACCCTCAAGCACGACTAGAGCCGCAGGAACCCAGAGACTCTTGAGGGGCCCCTCTGCATCCCCCCGGTGTCAGGGCTTGGGCCTGAGCCTCTCCCTGCAGCCACTGGGCAGCTTTTTAACCACCTTGGAGCCCTCTCCCAAGCCGTGGACCAAATGGAAACAATAAAGCATTTTTGCATTAAAAGAAAGGAAATTTTTATTGCTTGGCAGCAAATACAATCGATACTATAAGAAGATGCACTACGTTATAGTGTCCGTAGGGGACCCTGTGTCACGTTGACCAGCTGAATGAGGAGTAAGCCTTGGGAAAGGGCTTTGGTTAGACCCCAAGAAGGAAGTCAGACAGAGGAAAGACACTGTCTGAAAGAGGAGGTGGGTGAGAGCCAAAGCAATTATACGGAGGCCAAGGATGTGTTTGTAGCTATGGGCGGGCTCAGTCAAGTGGGGTGTTCACCCCACCCCCAGCAAGCGGGAGGAAGAGAGCAGAGCTGCGGAAGCGGTGCTGTGGGACCCGCTCAGGGAAGAGGCAGTCCCGGTTCTTCGTCGGAGGCTCTAATTCCCTTTCCTTTCTGAGCAGGAAGGCTGCTCTGTGGCCACAGTAACCTTTGCCTCCACTTCCTCTTTTTTTTTTCTGTTCCTTAACTTCATTTTTGTTGCCTTCTCCACTCATTCTCTTGATTTCCTCTTCCACTCTCCCCCTAATTTAGACGTAAGGGTTATTACTGTCTGGGAGGTGGGGGGAGCTGGGAGGGACCGGGATCAAAAGTGTGTCAGCTCTTCATAGAGAAGGAAACAATTTCAGTTCCTTTCATTTCATGCCATAAGATCTACATGGATGTGAACACAGTGGGGAAGGGAAAAATAATGTTCCACCACTTTTTTCCCACTCTGTACTAACTGACATTGATGCCAGTGTTGGAAGTGGCTTTCGATATCACTGAGTTCTTGCGATTTTCAAGCTTTTGAAATTGAGAACTCTTTTTCAAATCAATTTATCGGGAACAAAGAACAATAGCATTTTTTTAAAAAATAAGGCACATTTTTATTGCATTTTTAATCCAATAATTCTTTATTATAACATATGCATTTAGTGTTTGGTACGCAGGCCTCTCTGTTGTGGCCTCTCCCGCTGTGGAATAGCATTATTTTTAGTGTATAGATGTTACCATTGCGTTCAGTATTCAGGACCCAGGAGAGGTAACAGAAAATAACTTTATTCCTTTCTCCTCACTGCCCCTGCATGCCAGTTCTTTGGAGCTGGTGTTCCCTGTTCTTTGGATGCAATTCAGTGCCAGCCTTTTCTGGTCATTCTCAGACTTAACCAAGAAAATAAGAAAGTCCTTTGCTCACTGTACTGCTCCAGACCATTTCGGTTCAGTTATTAATCGGATGACTCCAATGTAACCAAAACTCTGAGCTCCTTTCCAAGTTTATGCTTCTCCACTCCACAGTGAAGATGGCTTTAAGCTGGGTCTGGCAAAGGGGCCAGCGGGGAAGGGGCTTTGGGCTGGCTGATTCTTTAGCTTCGCACCTTCTTGTTCCACCTGCTTCGCCCCAGCTAATTAATGGAGTTTCTGACACCTCCAGAATTAAAGGGTCAGGAGAAAGAGGGGAGGCAAAGAGGCAAGGATATTCTTGCTTTAAACAGTCTATTAACTGTTTAAAGTTGACTCTTTCCTGGGGTGTTATTATAGTTCTTGGAAGATTTTCTCTCTATAATGGACTTAACACTTGCTGTTCCTGTGACAAAGGTAAGTGAATGTCTTCAAACTGGTTTCTAATGAGTCTTTCATCAGTCCCTACCTCCAGCCTTTTCTACTGAGGTCTCCTTGGCACCCTAGGGAGCTCTCTTAGGTGGAATCTAAGGCAACCCCAAGCTAGTTCTTTCTCTTTCCGAGCCTGCATCTGGTCCACAAGAAGCATGCACCTTTGGCCTTTCACTCAAAGGGAGTGCAGTTACTTCCTAAACCACAGTCTGCCGTTCCAGGTGGAAGCCAGCCACTGGCTCTAGATCTCTCCAAGTGAAGTCAGATGCAGGTCCACAGGGTCTCTTCAAACTGCAGGGGGCACAGATCAAGTAGTCCAGGTGGTCTCCCTGAAGCCCTGCTCCCGGGTCATGGGGTGAGTGAAAAGCACCTCCTTTCCCCTCTCCATGGGTAGAGGGTACTAACAGCATACTGACAACACTCTCTAAAGCAATCTTCCAATTCCCATCCATTCCTGATCTCTTCAAATTTAAGCCTTTTTTATTCCAAAGTGGGTGAGGGGTTAAGGTTGCAAAACTAGTTTCAACATCTCTTTGTTCGTTCCACATAGTTATCCGGTTTCTCCTACGATACAGTTTAAGTTCACATATATAACATTTGAACTAAGATGCTATTTAAATGAACTCAGAAATTTGAAAACAAGGGTTAAGAATGGTCAGAGGTCAGCCTCCACCTCCATGAAGTCAAGTAAACATTTGCAGAACCTTAGAAATGCATGCATGAAGCCATCCCCGCTGATAAACACTGGTCTGTCCCAGCTCTTCCTATTAGAAAGGAGGAAACTAAGGCCTACATGCGTTAAGAGATTTGCTCAGGATCACATAAGTACAGGCGGCAAAATGATAACCAAATCACAGTCCCTCCACCGACTCCAGTAAGTTTATAACCATGCAGTCTTGGCCGACTTCTCTGTCTCTCGAGAAACATAGGAAACTTGCATGGGTTGGGCAGTCTCTGTGGCTGTACAGTCAGAAGCCTGGCCTCAAATCCTGCCTCCTCATGCACCCTCCTGAGTGAACCTGAGCAAATCTCTTGTCCTCTCTAAGCCTCAGGTTTCTGTCTGTAAAATGACATTGATAACAGTAGGAAGAAAATAATGGGTAGTTTATAGGAAAGTGCTTTCCAAACTGCTATACCTTGGGCAAATGTTAGTTGCCATTATTATTATGATATGGGGGGAGAGGTGATGACAGTTTGTTCAGGATAACCTTAGTCTTAGGATTATTATGCGATTTCTTATAAGATCGCTAATGTGTCATGGTGTTTGGTCATAAGAAATGCATGACCTAAACAAGTTCCAAAATTTTTCATATAACTTTTCTGCAACTATAAGGCTATTACCCAGCCTATTAGAAATAAACATATATTAAAGAGAGTGGTACACATGTTATACTAATGGTACAGTGTTAAAGAGCAGAAAAGGACACATACATTTTGTCTATATCCAAGAGCTATAAAAACAGCTAGATAAACAAACGGAGACTACAAAGTACCATGGAACTAAGGCACAAGCATTACCACAGGCCTGGCAAAACCGTGTCCAGAGCAAAAGGACTTTCACCCCCAAAGACTGTGGAAGAGGAAATGGCCTTTCTCCAAGGAAACATTCGATAAGGGACCACGAGGCACCCACTTCAACACCACGTGGTGCCTGAGAGCCTTTCTAACACGCAGAGGACAAATACACACCAGGTGTTTCGCCCAACAGGAGTGACTGGACCTAATTAAAGTCAAAGACACAGAGAATGTCAGGGGATGTCAAGGAGCATCTTATAGAGACTCACAGAAAAGGTTGCCGGCATTGAAGGGGTCCTCCTGTAGGAAACTCTGCCCTTTATCCTTGCTTGACCTCCTTGGATTGCAAAATATATGCCATGCTCTTCTCTGACCTATGAGCCCTTAAGAAAGAGGGCGGGAGAGGAGTACTTAATAGGGGGAAAACTTTAATCTTCACTGTCATCGTTTTCTGAGAGAAGTGAGAGAGATCAAAGAAAAGGGTTTCACTTAGACTGGAAAACTCTAGTAGTTACCATCCAAATTCAGCCTTCCTGTAAGACATTATATGGCCAAACTTACATTTGTTTTTATTTGCATTTATTAAAAGCAAGAAAAGCAAGTTTGGAATTAACCGTGTGTAAGTAAAAGCACTGAGCTCAGTAATCAGTGCTGATTACTGATATGTGGGTGGCTAATGCCTGGGTGGGTATTGGTGCAATGTGACACAGGTAAACCAAGTGTCAGTTAACTTGCCAACAGGCTGCCTGGATCCATTTATTTCTGCTATTTCATTTTGCATATTTTCTCAGCATAATCATACATGTACGTAATAAATCACTTAAGTATTTTCTTCTACAGTTTAAAAGAACGTGTTCAATGGGAGGCACACTGACTTTTATTTTTTATTAAAAAGTCGTTTTCGGGCTTCCCTGGTGGCGCAGTGGTTAGGAATCCGCCTGCCAGTGCAGGGGACATGGGTTCAAGCCCTGGTCCAGGAAGATCCCACGTGCCACACAGCAACTAAGCCCGTGTGCCACAACTACTGAGCCTGCACTCTAGAGCCTGTGTCCCACAACTACTGAAGCCTGCACGCCTAGAGCCTGTGCTCTGCAACAAGAGAAACCACCGCGATGAGGAGCCCCCGCTCGCCGCAACTAGAGAAGAAGCCCGTGCACAGCAACGGAGACCCAACGCAGCCAAAAATAATAATTAATTAATTATTTTTTTTTAAAAAGGTCATTTTCCCTTTAGCACTAGGTTAAAGAGGCTCTGAGGACCGTCACTCTACTAGTCTATGAGTCTAATCATTCTACTGTGAAAGGCCAAACTGGGCTCAGCCCTGAAGAGATACTGTGCAATTTATTCAAGGCATTTGGGAGACTCTTGGGCATCCAGGCAAGATATGACTGAGTGTGGTTAAATGGGGAATGGGGAGAGCAATGAACATTCTGGAATGTGACCCTAAGATTAAAATCTCTTAAGATAAAATCTGTGTTCAGTCAGCATTCATTTGCCAAGCTGGGGGCCAGCTCCGGAGGCCCTCTGGATTTTTCAGACTTACTGAGCCACCATCTCTCTTCTGTGACTATGAGCCTCATCACTGGGGAAATAGGGCCTTAACAATTTAGGTTCCCACAGGGAGAAGCCTAATTCCTGGAACGTAATAGTGGCCCAACACACATTGAACTATCATCAAACATCAAGCAGGTCATCAAACCCTAGATGTATTTTTCATCTAACCACTCTCCTTCAGTTGCTTCTTTCTCCCACAGGGACTGATGCTCTACAGGCAGGAACTAGTGAGTGAATGAATGAATAAATGGATGTGTTAATAGATGCGTATTGTCTGATTATATATAAAAGCATTTGTAGAGCTTGTGAATGTAATAGTGTTTTTTTCCTAATGTTGTTTTCTCGAATATGGTGTCATTATTCATTATGATAAATGCACCTTTATATAAGACTTTGTGCTATTTGCAAAATGCTTTCACACGCATCAGCTTATTTAATTCTCACAGCAGTGCTGCAAAGTAGACATTATTATCCTCCACATTAGATAAGAGGTGATTTATCCAAAGTACACAGTAAGTACAGAGCTGGACTTGAACCCAAGTTTTGCCACATATACTTAGCAGTCTTTCCTGGTTTGAAGGGTGAGTAGAAAGGCAAAGGTTGTAAGCATTTTAAACAGATGCTTGTTTCTGAAGATTTACTGGTGTGTAGTGTCCAGATAGGGGAAGTGGCATCTCTAAACAGCTGACAAGCTCTCCCACCAGTCACCTGGCTTGCCACTGGCTACATCTGCTTCTAAATGCACAGCTGGTCTTACGCCAGCTCACTCAATAGGACTTACAACATTTGATTATAGCTACTTGATACTAAAATAACTAGTGAAAAGAGGGAAAATTCAGACAACCAACCAGTTATTATTTTGTCTATACAATGACAAACAACCTCTGGGGTAGATTTTTGTCTTTGAGTTGAGTTGCTAAATTCATGGAGATACCACAATTATTTCCTCTCCAGTTAAATGTCAGCCCACAACAAGGAAGCCAGCAGGCTTGAACAGCAGGAGTCAATATTAAAAAAAAAAATTAGAAAAAAAAAAAAAAATTAGGCCTCAAAATGTGGCCTGCTTCCTAAGGCCCCTGGTGCCCTTTTCTGTGCTAATGATCTGTGTTGTTGGCATTGCAGCTGCAGACACACTTTATATCCTAGAGCTGAAAGGACCTTAGAAATCATTTAGTGCAGCAGTTTTCAAACTTTGGAAAAATGGTACTGAACAATTTATTTAAATGAACTCTAATATAGAAGCCCGATGAGCAAAGCAAATCCATGCAGATTTGCTTTGGTTGAAAAGGAGATTGTGATTAAGCCTGAGGGGGCCTTCCCAACAGGGCTCTAAAAGTGGGGTAACCTATCATTTTGCATGTGAGGAAATGAGGCCCAGAAAGCAAAATGACTAAGGTCAAGAACCAGGAAATCCACTTATGTGGTTCTGCTACTTTTAGAATGTCTACGTTCCTCATCTCAGTTTAACTTGCATTTCTGCCTGGATTCCAGCCTCCTTTCATATCCCATCCTAAGTCCATAGAGTTACACCTGCTTACTACATCCAGGACCACACTAGCATTCTAACCACTGCTTGGAGGACATCATATTTCCCAAATGTACCTGGTCACAAATTCACAGAAGCCCTTGTTAAAAATGCAGATCCTTCGATTCCCTTCTTTGCAGATTCTGATTCAGTTGGTTTGGGATGAAACCCAGGTGATTAGTGAAGTTTGGGAAACCCTTGCTGGATAGAATGGGCCAAGGATGTCCTCTTACAGGGGCAGTAAAGAGTAAACCTAGGGACTTCACTGGTGGTCCAGTGGCTAAGTCTCTGCACTCCTAATGCAGGGGGCCTGGGTTTGATCCCTGGTCAGGGAACTAGATCCCACATGCTGCAACTAAAATTCCCTCATGCCGCAATGAAGATCCCGCGTGCCACAACTAAGACCCAGCACAGCCAAATAAATAAATATTAAAAAAAAAAAGAGTAAACCTATGTGGGCCATTCATCACCTATGCCAGAGAAGATCTCAATATTGTCAGGAAAGTTTTCTCTTTTCATCATAATCAAGGAATGTCATTTCTCTGGCATAAAGGAAAAACTTCAACCAAAAATTAAATTTCCATTCACTTTTGAGACCACAAGGTTTTGAAGGTGCATTGATCTGTAATGTCACATTTGACTAGCCGGGTAGGAAAGCACAACTCACGGCGTGATCTCTGCTCCCTCGCCGACTGTCAGCTTTTGCTCAGGCACGCCCACGCAACTTGCTCTTTGCCCACAGGGCCTCCTTCAGGTCCTTGTTTCCTTCCCTAACCATGGGTGTGCTTCATACAATGTGCTGTTCCTCTCCATATGGCCTGGACTCCAGGATCAGCTAGACCCACTTACTTATCCACTCTAGACTTGCCGGCACGTCCGTGTAACTATATGTGGAACACACGGGTCTGCTCCCTGGAAGTATCCCAGCCCTCTACTCTGCTGGTACCACCCTTTCTTTTAACATTTACACTTATCCTCCCCACTTGTATATGAGATTTACCCCCCTTCCATTTTGTCTCAAAAAAAATTTAAATATTTATCTTTTAAAATCTGGAGATTGTCTCCAGACAATCTCATGGTTTGTCTCATGACTTCCTTTCCAGAAACCATGTAGCTGTAACCTGTCTCTCCACTGACTTGACTCCAAACCCCTCTGCCTTGGTCTCTGATTTCTTTTCTGCTGATCTTAGAACTAGAGGATCACTCTTTTCCTTTGGAATAATGCTGCTGTTGGTGACGCTGGCCTCAAACGAAGGGGTCACCCAGAACACTGGGCTTCTCAGCACCTCATCATCCCTTAATTCCCTACATCACTATTAACACAGGCTACTATGCAAATAGACTGTATGAAGATCAGGGGATAATTAGAGGAAATAGATTTACAACTGGATGCCAAATATAAAAGTTGAAGGAAAGGGGATTTCAGACACAAGATAGGGGTTTCCTCATGGACAGATTCTGGTTCCTAGCCTTGGTTCTATCCCTTGAGGTCTTCAAAGAGAGCCCCTCCATGATCCTTCACTGTATGAATAAGAACCCTCCATGCCACAGATTAATTATATTTACCCTAGAGTGTGTCTCAACCACACCCACGTTGCTCCCCAACACACACACACACACACACACATGCATGCATGTACACAGCCTACATGCATGTACCTCAGGACAGTCCATAGGATACATGGTCTGTAGCAGCACTCTGAGAGTATCACCCACACTGGAGAGCAGGGGATATGAAGACAGTTTGGGGCAGATTCCAGACTTCCATATCCTATCTATTTCAGGGTCACTCTGCAAGTATAAGGTGAAGCTATACCTCTTTATTCTCTATCTCTACTCCTGTTTGTCTCTGGGCCACTTTGTTTATGTATTTATTTTTACTGAGGTATATAGTTGATGTGCAATATTATATGTTTCAAGGTGTACAACCTAGTGATTCATAATTTTTTAAATCTCTGGGTCACTTTTAAAATATGCACACATGCACATACATGCACACACTCTCAAGAAGAGACAAAAAATCACTTTCCTAAAGCCATCCTAACCTGCAAAATCTTCCCAACCCAAGAGAAAATACCCTTTTATACAATTATGCAGAGGAATTAGAGATCCCTTTAGCCCAATGTCCTTGTTGCAGCCCATGCCTTCTTACCCACAACAATCAGGCTGAGTGGATTGCTCACGTAGCATATGGGTGGCACCACAGAGATGGGAGAAAGCCAGTCCCGTGCTTTGTCCATCTGGTTATGATTTTATCCTCTCCCAAACACTGTGAGGTAGGTGGAGCAGATAAGGCATCTCGCTAGTTATCTTTCGATGTCCGTCCTCTCCTTCCATAGTAATAGAGTTTTACCTGTACACATGGCTACTTAGCTAAAGACCACTACCTTAAAACCATTCCTGAAGCTAGAAGCAGTCATGTGACCACTGGTTCTGGCCAATGGAATGTGAGAAAGTGCTTTGTGTCATTTTTCTCAGTTTGCCCTATAAGAGATTGATGTATGTTTCTGACCGTGTACTTCCTTCCTGATGGCTATAGCATGGCTAGAACAAAAGCAGGCACCTTAAACCCAAAGGTGGACTACCTATCTCTTGGCTTCTGCAGAGAAAGAGATCGGCATCTACTTTGTGTAAGCCAGCGTATGTTGGGTACTGTTTGTTACAGACGCTTAGGTGGAGCCCTGTCGAGTACAGTGGCCATCCTCATAGATGCCAAGTTTCTTGCAGGAAACATAATCAGTAAGAAGCAGAGCTGAGCCTTGCATCTAGTGTTCTAACCATACAGCTCTCCTCATCCATCCTAAAGATGTCTTTGTCAGAACTTGAATACTTTTTAAGAGAGTAGAGATATCACAGTATGAAATGTGACATTTTATTTTATGTCATTTTGTAGTTTCCTTCTTTAGAATAGTTACTAATTTCGCTTCTGTTAAGATAATGCTGTCTGTCCAATGATCATCAACGTCTACCACAACAGCAGCCTTCACTTAGCCTGGGAGCTTAAGAGCATAACACATTTTCTGGAAGCAATGATTTCTTTCTCTTTAGGAGGTTCAGAAGGGAATTTATAGTCCTGAAACTTAAAGGCAGAAGTCTTTTAGAACCAACAAGGATAAAAGGGGCTTTACAAATAAGTAGAGGAAATGAGGGTCCAGATAATGAGAGCTCATTCTTATTGACTCAGGGAATGTAACTCCCTCTCTCAATCCTTCTCCAACAGTCCTGCTAAGCCCCGCAAGTGAATAAAAGTGAAATGACCTTATCATTGCCAACAAAAAAAAACACTGGGTGGCAGAAATTTAATTTTAAATCACCATTCCTCATCCTTACCAGGAAGAATAAATCACCATTTGACAACCTATGCTAACTCCATCCAAAGAATGGATGTTATTAACCCTATTTTTGGATTTACTTTAATAACGAATAATAGCAAACTCATATAGCATTTACTGGGTTCCAATGCCATTCTGTGTGATTTTTACATATTAACTCTTCTAAAATTCTTACAACTATATGAAGTAGGTACAATTGTTTTTTCCATGTTACAGGCAAGGAAACCAAAGGCATAAATATATTTTACATGCTTGTTAGTAGACTAAATATATTTTAGTATGTATGAAAAATGCCACCGTCTAGAGATCTTTTTGCTGGTGGTATGCTGAATGATAATTAATGAAGTGTGAGCATTCACATTTCACTCATCATTTCCCTCCCACCTGAAACTATACTCCACTGAAACTAACCTGCTTCCTCAGCAGGTAAAAATAAATTATCCAACTCTACTGGGCTTGTACCTAAAAGTCACATTATTTTCAGTTGGATCAAGTGTTCTGTTCAGGAAAGTGGTGTCTTCATGTTTTATGAAGCACATCTCTGTGTTGAAAATTTTCATCACGTTGTTCATGTGTTTATTATCACTCCACAGGTTTTTTTTCCTTAAAACATCTGGTTTATTGCCATATAAATTTCCATAAGAACCGGAATACTAAGATTGATCCTTGTTTTAGAAAAAAGTGAATACTTATCTTTCAAAATACGTACTTAATGAGAATTAATAATTAACAAAGAACCCACAAAATTTGCATTGGATTTTGATCATTTTAGTTATGAGCCAGCTCTTCAAGTGGAATTTAATTATAACTCCCTGTTTTCTTAGAATAATTCCAAAGATTTTAAAACTTTTTAGCGTCAAGACAATATTATCATGTTGTATTATCACATTGTTTTACAGTATCCAATTCTGCCATGCAAATGTTGAAATAGTGTTGTTGCTTGACAGTTCAAAGTTGGACAGTCCAAATTGCTTTTCTTCTTTAAATAATACTAATATTCCTCTATGCTATATGTGGCAAAAATTCATAATTTTCTCCATTCTCACCTTTTTCTATTTGGGACAACAAAGTGATTGACTAATAAAAGCAAAAACTAACAAAACTTCTTAACACATAGAAGTGGCCATGTGTTCTGACCAACGAGGTATAAGTGGATGTCACTGGGTGAGACTTTTAAGGATCCTCTTTAAAAGCAGTCCAGACTCAGCTAAAAATATTTTGCCTTGTCCTTTCCTTCTTCCTTCCTGGAGAGTAGCTGTGATGCCAGGAGTTGTGCCGTAAGTTTGGGCTCATGAGGTAACAAGCACCCATTAAGGACAGCTGAATGGAAGCACAGAAGGAACCTAGATTGTACTGGTAGCAGGGGGCCACCACACTGGCCCTGTACTGTCTAGCTCCAGACATCACATAATGTGAAGAAAATAAAAGCCTTCATTTGCTTAAGCTTCTGTTTTTCTGGTTTCCATTACTCACAGCCAAGTACAGTTTCTGACTTCTAAGTGAAGTCAGAACTTCAACATCTTGAAGCTTAAAAATTGGGATAGGTCTACAAAGCATGGTTAAACATTCTGTTATATAGCCATTAGGTATTTCCAAATAATATTTGAAATCAAATCATCTGTCGGTGATTCAGATCAATCATTTGAAAATATGATCCAGTTATTAAGATGAAAATACTAATGCAACCATCCAGTCTCCATTTATTTCAGTAAAATAAGTTTGGACCTAAAAAAGAAGACATGCACTATGATTTTCTTTTTCCTGTGGAAATTGACAAGAAGTACAAAAAGTTTGGGGAGTTTTAGCATGAAGAATTCTTGTGCTCAGGAATATCTGTAGTATTGTCACACAAGTAAATGGACTTTTAGCTTTAACAATGAAAGCAATAGGAACCTCTAAATTACAGAATTGAAAAAAGTATGAAAAATACTACTAATAATGAGTTTTTCCTATCTGTATGTACATGTGACGATAGTGATAATCGCTACTATTTTTTTTTTCAGAGTACAACAACATTTAATAGTCAGAAACAGTTGTACAGTGTTACAATCAGTCACAGAAGCTGTGCTGGATGACAGGAGCTGGCATATGGCTGGGCCCATGTCCTCATCCCTGTGGCCTGAGGGGAGACCACCATCTAATATGCCCCAGGTTCCACTACTCTTCAGAGGAGGAGTGTAAGCCCCACATGCAAGAAGAACCCCTTGCCCCCAGTGTCAAATGGGATGTGAGAGTTAGGATTAAGGGGAAACCCTGTGCAAGGTGTTAATGGGGTTCAAAGGGGTAGGGATTACCCCTGTTCTCCATTTCCCAAAGGTGCTTACTTTTCCAGTTTTTTCATCCGTTCATCAATGTTGGCAAAGTTCCCCTCAACTGTGGACAGGTTTTCACACATCATTATCTGCACCTGGGTCAAGAGGGTAGCATTGTCCTTGAGGGAACAAGCAATCATCTGCTGTGTGGTATCCAAGTATGTCAGAAGCTGACCAAACTGCATGGTTTGTTCATGCAATATAGCTACTTTTTTTATATATATAAATTTATTTATTTATTTATTTTTGGCTGCATTGGGTCTTTGATGTTGGGTCTTCATGGCTACACACAAGCTTTCTCTAGTTGCGGCAAGCGGGGGTTACTCTTTGTTGCGGTGCGTGGGCTTCTCATTGCGGTGGCTTCTTTTGTTGCGGAGCACGGGCTCTAGGCACGTGGGCTTCAGTAGTTGTGGCACGCGGGCTCAGTAGTTGTGGCTCGCGGGCTTTAGAGCACAGGCTCAGTAGTTGTGGTGCACGGGCTTAGCTGCTCCACGGCATGTGGGATCTTCCCAGACCAGGGCTCGAACCCGTGCGCCCTGCACTGGCAGGCGGATTCTCAACCACTGCGCCACCAGGGAAGTCCCATAGCTACTATTTTTAATGGGCCGAGTTCTGTAGTAGATCTTGGGACTTAGAAGCAGGCCTTTTGACTAACCTCAAAATCTAGGTTTTATTTCTCTAAATCATTAGAGCAGAAGGATCCTATGCCTGAAGAAGAGAGGTGTTCACTGGATTTACTGATGGGTTCCCAAGTTTATTCTTTTGTAGAAAAGAATAGAGATTTGGAGAGGCATTTTATGTGATTAAAAATTCTCTCGGTGGTTGCTCCTAACCACAACTGTATTCCTTTTCTATTGCTGTACAATAAATTATCACACACTAGTGACTTACGCAATACCCATTGTCACCTCACATGTTCAGTAGGTCAGAAGTCCAGTAAGCCATACTGGGTTATCAGCTCAGGCTCTCACAAGGTTGAAATCAAAGTGTCCGTCAAGCCACTGTCTCATCTGGAGCTTGGGACTCTCTTCCAAGCTCACTTGGATTGTCGGTAAAATCCAGCTCTTTGCAGTGTAGGTCCCCATGACTTGCTGGCTGTCAGCCAGGGTCTTCAGGTTCTAGCCATGTGCCTCCTTCTCTCACAACTTGGCAGTTTGCTTGTCCTCAAACCAGCAGGAAAACATTTTACTAATGCTCTACCTTCTTGTAAGGAGCTCATTTGATAAGTCAGGCCCACCCAGTATAATCTCCCTTGTGAATAACTCAATGTCAGTTAGTAACCTAATCATAGGAGTGATATCCCATCATATTCACTGCTCCTATCCACACTCTAAGGGAGGGAATTTTAGAAGGTATGTGCACCAGGGGACAGAATCTTGGGGTCATCTCAGGATCCTTTCTGTCACAACAACCTACAGCATTTTGTTGCTTAGAGAAATGGTTATAATGCTTTGTTTTATTTATTTATTTATTTTTGGCTGCATTGGGTCTCTGTTGCTGCATGCAGGTTTTCTCCAGTTGTGGCGAGCGGGGGCTACTCTTTGTGGTGGTGCATGAGCTTCCCATTGTGGTGGCTTCTCTTGTTGCAGAGCACGGGCTCTAAGCACATGGGCTTCAGTAATTGTGACACGGGAGCTCAGTAGCTGTGGCTCGTGAGCTCTAGAGCACAGGCTCAGTAGTTGTGGTGCACGGGGTTAGTTGCTCCGCAGCATGTGGAATCTTCCCGGACAAGGATTCTTAACCACTGTGCCCCCAGGGAAGGCCTATAATACTTACTTTAATTCAGAGGAATTCCTTCCTATGAAGAGAAAGGTAATGCCTATATTCTTACCTAATTATCTGGAAATATCATTGTCAGCACTGCACTGTTTTGAGGTTACGTGTTCAACACTTTAGGATGACTGTCCCATCAAGCTAGAATAAAAGGAGATTAAGCGTTCCTTCCTAGATTATGCTTTTGTACACATGCCATAAGCATTGTACTTTCAGACCTCCATCCATGGAGTTGGCACCCAGGAGTTTTCTCCGCAGGCCAGTTCTGCTGTGTGGTTCCGGAGCTGGCAGCAATGAGGGCAAGTCCCTCATTAGGCTGGTTCTTCAGTTTGGCTCTAGACTTCACTTATGGAAACTTAGCAGTTTTCTTCTGCCTTTCCAGTTACTTCCTAAGCTACCTAATATCCTTTATTAGATCTATTTCAGTAAAAACTAGCTTGAGTGAATTCTTTTATTTGCAAATAAGAACACTGACCAATTCAGTAAATAATGGCAGATGTGATGGTGGACAAGAAACCTTTCAGGAAATGAGAATGTGTGGCTGTTTATTCGATGTGGTCAGGTTAAAAGGCAATGAGAATCCATGGCAGCAGTGGAGAGAGTTACTTATATTATCACTTGGTCATATGGCATGAGGAGCCTATCAATGCAAAACTTTCAGGGACCAAATAGTTGCAGTTTTGTTAGGGTAGGAAGGCATGTGGAAGAGAAGACTGAAGGTAAGTCTCGATGCTTCTAATTATTATGGGAACAAAAAGGAAGTGTGATGGTTAATTTTATGTGTCAGGTAGGCTAGGTCATAGTACCCAGATATTTGGTCAATGTATGCATACGTAACCACACACACACACACACACACACACACACACACACACACACACAATCCTATTGCTTCTGTTTCTCTGGAGAACTCTGACTAATACAAATAGACTTAAGTTTACCATGACCTGGATCAAGTTATGATGATAAAGCTACATATGCCCTAAAAAAATGCCTTATGTGGCCACAGTGTTGTTACAACTGAAAACGTAACACACAGTGTTAATCCTATGGATTGTTGGATTACATCAGCTGATTTCATAGTCTCATTGCTTCTCTTATATGAAAATGAAGCTATTGTTTAGGGAAGAGTAATACCACCCCACAGACCCCATTAACAATTAATGAGACACACGGGAGGAGTCTGGTGGTTCACTGTACTCTAAGTTGACTAGTTTCACTGAGCACTCCTGTGCCAGCTGAAGCAGCCCTTCCTGAACTATCTGATGAGCTTGCCCCTGTCTTTCGTGAATTCCATGTATGTAATGGCCTAGACAGAGGCAATTCCTTTGTAAGGGAAATCTACTTCTCCTCATTCTCCTCCCCTGAAAATCCTCATTGCCTACAGACTTATAATTAGAAATTTCCAGGGGCCAATTACAAAGTCAAACCAGGAAGGAAAAAGCATACATACATGAATGTACACACGCATGCACACACACAAGTAAGCAAGATTTTGCCAATATATAACAGCAAAAATCTGGGGAATATATGTGGGAATGGGTTTTCAGCATGCTTGACATAGATAGATTTTCCAGTGATGGCAGAACAATATCTTCTATTTCACATGCCCCTCTTTGACTCTTCTCCTGTCAAGACTTTAGGTCTCTTTTCCTTCCTCGTGAATTTGAGTGGGCTTGTGGCAGAAGTGAAATTTTGTAAAGTTGTGTGACTTCGAGGCTGCATCATAAAGGGCAGTGGTTTCCACCTGGCTTTCTTTGGAATGCTCACCCTTAGAATCTAGACACCATGCTGTGTGGTAGTCCAAGCGACCACATGAGGAAGTCACATGCAGGGCTCTGGACCCATGGCCTCAGCTGAAATCCCGGGCAAAGTCTTGCATCAGTCACCTGACAGGTGAGTTAGTAGGCCTTTATTCAGCTCCCCACCACACTCCAGCTTCCAAATCTCTCCAGCTGAGGCCTCCAACATCATGGAGCAAAGCTGTCTTCACTATACCCTTTCTGAATTCCTGACTCTCAGAATCCATGAGCTTAACCAAAAAAAGTTTTATGGCACTGACTTTGGGATAGCTTGTTATACAGCATTAGTAGCTTAGCCAGTCCTTAGGTCAGTGAATGTAAATTTAGATTGGTCTGAGTTATTGAAATGAATGCACTTACTACAGATTCTGGAGTCAGTATGCTAGGTCAAATATTTAGAGTTTAAAGTTTTGCTCAGTTAGCTCACTGAAACCTGGATTTAGTGATGGTCTTCCATAAATGAAGATGTAAAAGAAGTTGTCTGATATTATGAACAGGAAGAAATACAAAGATTTGGGATAGATAAGAATGTTGGTGAATATTTATAATTTGTAAACCACTCACACACATATGAATACACACACACACACACACGCTGTGGCCCTCAAAAGAGCCCAGAAGAAACTCCTTTTACCATACCATTGAAAAATAGATTGGCAAGTAGAAGACCAGCATCTTTGAAAAGTGTTATTCTCTGTGGGCAAGGGACTCTACCATGGAAATGTGCTCTCTGATGAGCAGATCTTTGGTTGACAGAAGTCTAACAGCAGTTTTTCACTTCAAGAGAAAAGGTGGACATGGTTATGGTAATAGACTATTAGGCCATCACAAGAGTCATATGATACATAAGTGCTAACTTGTTACAAGATTCCCAGTACAAAAATATAGGGGCAAACCATGAAGATCTTTCTTGATATAAAACACAAAACAAAAATAAATAACAACAAAACAATAAAAGCTTCTTATTCTGGAGAACAAAAGCATAAAAATGAGCTGCCACAATACAGTCAAAACCCAATAACCAATGCCCAGACCTGAGTCAGTTCACAGACCTGGAAGTCCATTAATGAAGGAAGGAGCTCAGAAAACCCCTAAGAAAAGACCCTAAGTGACTGTCTTTTCTCCATTGTACATTCTTGCCTTCTTTGTTTTATATTAATTGACCATAAGTATATGGGTTTATTCATGGGCTCTCCATCCTGTTCCATTGATTTATGTGTCTGTTTTTGTGCCAGTACCCTGCTGTATTGATTACTATAGCTTTGTAGTATAATCAGAAGTCAGGGAGTGTGATCACTCCAGCTCTGTTCTTCTTTCTTAAGCCTGTTTTAGCTATTCAGGGTCTTTTGTACATCCAAACAAATTTTACAATTATTTGTTCTAGTTCCGTGAAAAATGTCATGGGTGTTTTGATAGGGATTGCATTAAATCTGTAGATTGTCTTGGATATAATGGACATTTTCCATAACATCTTATGGAAAAACCCAAACAAACCTTTTGGCTAACCCAATACAATGGAGATAAAACAGTCTCTTCAATAAGTGGTGCTGGGAAAACTGGACAGCTACGTGTAAAAGAATGAAATTAGATTAGAACATTCTCTAACACCATAAACAAAATAAACTCAAAATGGATTGAAGACCTAAGTATAAGACCATATACCATAAAACTCCTAGAGGAAAACATAGGCAGAACACTCTTTGACATAAATCACAGCAATATTTTTTTAGATCTGTCTTCTAAAGAAAAGGAAATAAAAGCAAACATAAACAAATGGGACCTAATTATACTTAAAAGCTTTTACACAGCAAAGAAAACCATCAACAAGACAAACAGACAACCTACTGAATGGGAGAAAATATTTGGAAATGATATGACTGAGAAGGGATTAATATCCCACATACATAAACAGCTCATACAACTAAACATCAAAAAAAGAAACAACCCAATTTAAAAATGGGCAGAAGAACTGAACAGACAATTTTCCAAAGAGAAAATGCAGATGGCCAACAGGCACATGAAAAGATGCTCAACATAGGTAATCATCAGGGAAATGCAAATCAAAACCACAATGAGATATCACCTCCCACCTGTCAGAATGACTATCACCAAAAAGAACACAAAGGGCTTCCCTGGTGGTGCAGTGGTTAAGAATCCATTTGCCAATGCAGGGGACACGGGTTTGAGCCCTGGTCTGGAAAGATCCCACATGCCGCGAAGCAACTAAGCCCCTGTGCCACAACTACTGAACCTGCACTCTAGAGCTCACGAGCCACAACTACTGAAGCCCTAGAGCTTGCACCTAGAGCCCATGCTCCACAACAAGAGAAGCCACTGCAATGAGAAGCCCGCATACCACAACGAAGACCCAATGAAGCCAAAAATTAAAAAAATAAAATAAAATAAATAAAATAAATACATTTATTAAAAAAAATTACCCTCATTTATGTGAGGCACTTCAAATAGTAAATGCATTAAATCCCTATCACCCCACAAAATATGAGCTATTTTTTTTTAAAAAAAAGAACACAAATAACAAATGTTGGCAAGGATATGGAGAAAAGGGAACACTCATACACTGCTGGTGGAAATGTAAATTAGTACAGCTACTGTGGAAAACAGTATGGAGGTTTTTCAAAAAACTAAAAATAGAACTACCATATGACCCAATTCCACTCCTGTGTATATATCCAAAAAGAAAACAAAACAAACAAACAAAAACACTAATTTGAAAAGATACATGCACCCTAATGTGTTCATAGCAACATTATTCACAATTGCCAAGATATGGAAGCAATCTAAGTGTCCATCAACATATAAGTAAAGAAGACATGGTATATATATACCACTCAGCTATGAAAAAGAATAAAATTTTGCCATTTGCAGCAAAATGGATGGACTTGAAGGGCATCATGCTAAGTAAAATAAGTCAGCAAAAGACAAATAATGTATGATATCACATATGTGGAGTCTAAAAAATAAAACAGAAGAGTATAACAAAAAGGAAGCAGACTCACAGATATAGAGAACAAACTAGTGGTTATCAGTGGGGAGGGTGGGGAGGGGCAATATAGGGTTTTCAGAGTGGGAGACACAAACCATTAGGTGTAAGACAGGCTCAAAGATGTATTATACAACACAGGGAATATAGCCAATATTTTGTAAAAACTGTAAATCAAAAGCAACCATTAAAAACTGTATAACAGAGGAGCTTCAAGATGGCAGAAGAGTAAGAAGTGGAGATCACCTTGCTCCCCAAAAATACATCAGAAGTACATCTACATGTGGAACAACTCCTACAGAACACCTACTGAACGCTGGCAGAAGACCTCAGATTTCCCAAAAGGCAAGAAATTCCCCACGTACCTGGGTAGGGCAAAAGAAAAAATAAACAGAGACAAAAGAATAGGGACGGGACCTGCACCAGTGGGAGGGAGCTGTGAAGGAGGAAATGTTTCCACACACTAGAAGCCCCTTTGCGGGTGGAGACTGCGGGTGGCGGAGGGGAGAAGCTTCGGAGCCGCGGAGGAGAGCGCAGCCACAGGGGTGCGGAGGGCAAAGCGGAGAGATTCCCGCACAGAGGATTGGTGCCAACCAGCTCTCATCAGCCCAAGAGGCTTGTCTGCTCACCCGCCAGGATGGGCAGGTGCTGTGAGCTAAGGCTCGAGCTTCGGAGGTCGGATCCCAGGGAGAGGACTGGGGTTGGCTGCGTGAACACAGACTGAAGGGGTTAGTGCACCACAGCTGGCTGGGAGGGAGTCTGGGAAAAAGGCTGCAGCTGCCGAAGAGGCAAGAGACTTCTTCTTGCCCCTGTGTTTCCTGGTGCGCGAGGAGTGGAGATTAAGAGCGCTGCTTAAAGGAGCTCCAGAGACGGGCGCGAGCCACGGCTATCAGCGTGGACCCCAGAGATGGGCATGAGACGCTAAGGCTGCTGCTGCCGCCACCAATGCAGCCAAAAATAAATAAATAAATAAAACAAAGCAACAAAATGCTGTAGGTTGTTGTGACAGAAAGGATCCTGAGATGACCCCAAGATTCTGTCCCCTGGTGCACATACCTTCTAAAACAAAGCATTATAACCATTTCTCTAAGCAACAAATAGCCGTATATGACAAACCCAAATCCAACATCGTCCTCAATGGTGAAAAACTGAAACCATTTCCACTAAGATCAGGAACAAGACAAGGTTGCCCACTCTCACCACTATTATTCAGCATTGTTTTGCAAGTTTTATCCACAGCAATCAGAGAAGAAAAAGAAATAAAAGGCATCCAAATTGGAAAAGAAGAAGTAAAGCTGTCACTGTTTGCAGATGACATGATACTATACATAGAGGATCCTAAAGATGTTACCAGAAAACTACTAGAGCTAATCAATGAATTTGGGAAAGTAGCAGGATACAAAATTAATGCACAGAAATCTCTTGCATTCCTATACACTAATGATGAAAAATCTGGAAGTGAATTTAAGGATACACTCACATTTACTATTGCAACAAAAAGAATAAAATACCTAGGAATAAATCTACCTAAGGAGACAAAAGACCTGTATGCAGAAAACTATAAGATAGTGATAAATTAAAGATGAGGGCTTCCCTGGTGGCGCAAGGGCTTCCCTGGTGGCGCAGTGGTTGGGAGTCTGCCTGCCGATGCAGGGGACACGGGTTCGTACGGGTTCGTGCCCCGGTCGGGGAAGATCCCACATGCCGCAGAGCGGCTGGGCCCGTGAGCCATGGCCGCTGAGCCTGCGCGTCCAGAGCCTGTGCTCCGCAGCGGGAGAGGCCACAGCAGTGAGAGGCCCATGTACCGCAAAAAAAAAAAAAAAAAAAGAAATTAAATTTGGGCTTCCCCGGTGGCGCAGTGGTTGAGAGTCCGCCTGCTGATGCAGGGGACATGGGTTCGTGCCCCGGTCTGGGAAGATCCCATATGCCGTGGAGCGGCTAGGCCCGTGAGCCATGGCCACTGAACCTGCCCGTCTGGAGCCTGTGCTCCGCAACGGGAGAGGCCACAACAGTGAGAGGCCCGCATACCGCAAAAAAAAAAAAAATAAAAAGATGATAAAAACAGATGGACAGATATACCCTATTCTTAGATTGGAAGAATCAACATTGTGAAAATGACTATACTACACAAAGCAATTTACAGATTCAATGCAATCCCTATGAAACTACCACTGGTATTTTTCACAGAACTAGAACAAAAAATTACACAATTTGTGTGGAAACACAGAAGACGCCGAATAGCCAAAGCAATCTTGAGAAAGAAAAACGGAGCTCGTGGAATCAGGCTCCCTGACTTCAGACAACACTACAAAGCCACAGTAATCAAGACAGTATGGCACAGTACTGGCACAAAAACAGAAATATAGATCAATGGAACAGGATAGAAAGCCCAGAGATAAACCCAAGCACATATGGTCACCTTATCTTTGATAAAGGAGGCAAAGATAACAATGGAGAAAGGGCACCCTCTTCAATAAGTGGTGCTGGGAAAACTGGACAGCTACACATAAAAGAATGAAATTAGGACACTAACTAACACCATACACAAAAATAAACTGAAAATGGATTAAAGATCTAAATGTAAGGCCAGACACTATAAAACTATTATTAGAGGAAAACATAGGCAGAACTCTCTTTGACATAAATCACAGCAAGATCCTTTTTGACCCGCCTCCTAGAGAAATGGAAATAAAAACAAAAATAAACAAATGGTACATAATGAAACTTCAAAGCTTTTGCACAGCAAAGGAAACCATAAACAAGATAAAAAGACAACCGTCAGAATGGGAGAAAATATTTGCAAATGAAGCAACTGACAAAGGATTAACCTCCAAAATTTACAAGCAGCTCATGCAGCTCAATATCAAAAAAAACAGCCCAATCCAAAAATGGGCAGAAGACCTAAATAGACATTTCTCCAAAGAAGATATACAGACTGCCAACAAATACATGAAAGAACGCTAAACATCATTAGAGAAATGCAAATCAAAACTACAATGAGGTATCACCTCACATCAGTCAGAGTGGCCATCATCAAAAAATCTAGAAACAATAAATGCTGGAGAGGGTGTGGATAAAAGGGAACCCTCTTGCACTGTTGGTGGGAATGTAAACTGATACAGTCACTGTGGAGAACAGTATGGAGGTTCCTTAAAAAACTCAAAATAGAAGTACCATATGACCCAGCAATCCCAGTACTGGACATATACCCTGAGAAAACCATAATTCAACAGGAGTCATGTACCACAATGTTCACTGCAGCTCTATTTACAATAGCCAGGACATGGAAGCAACCTAAGTGTCCAATGACAGATGAATGGATAAAGAAGATGTGGCACATATATACAATGGAATATTACTCAGCCATAAAAAGAAATGAAATGGAGTTATTTGTAGTGAGGTGGATGGACCTAGAGTCTGTCATACAGAGTGAAGTAAGTCAGAAAGAGAAAAACAAATATCATATGCTAACACATATATATGGAATTAAAAAAAAAAAAAAAGGTTCTGAAGAACCTAAGGGCAGGACAGGAATAAAGACGCAGATGTAGAGAATGGACTTGCGGACACGGGGAGGGGGAAGGGTATGCTGGGACAAAGGAGTGGCATGTATACATATATACACTACCAAATGTAAAACCGAACTAGTGGGAAGCAGCCGCATAGCACAGGGAGATCAGCTCTGTGCTTTGAGACCACCTAGAGGGGTGGGATAGGGAGGGTGGGAGGGAGGGAGACGCAAGAGGGAAGAGATATGGGCTTATATGTATATGTATAGCTGATTCACTTTGTTATAAAGCAGAAAGTAACACACCATTGTAAAGCAATTATACTCCAATAAAGATGTTTAAAAAAAAATTGTATAACAAAGTTTTTCAATTTTTTTAAAAGAAAAAAAAAGAAAAGACCCTAGATGACATCACATGTAAGTGATGTATAAATCTTTCTTCTGGTCTTTCCCAATGGAATTTGCAACCATTTTGCGAGGATGACTGTGTACTACTAGAGAAAGGAAGACACTTTGGGGGATTATTGCATTGAGTCTGAGTTACAATTAAACTATGGGAACCTAGGCTTTAACTATTACCCACTGGTCAGAATGTGGCCTAATGGGGCCAGGTGATATGTGAATTGTGTGGACCCACTCAGTCTTAAAGTGGACCCAGTGCTTCCACAAAACCATCTTGCTGATATTTTCCCAGTTCTCAAAATAGAGTTTGAATAGAAATACTCAGGAACTGGCAAAATCCCCATATTGTCTATTGACCCCTAGAATAAATGCTTAAATTATTGTAGAAATGACTAAATGTAAGTCCCTAGAGCTACCTGCCCTCCCAAAATGTTAAATCAAATGCAGAACCATATTCCTGTCATAATCATGGAGACTAAAAGACTTAAAAGATGCACAGCTGGTGATTATTATCATATTCTCATCTAATTTACCTATCTGACCATTGCAGAAGAGAGACAGGTCTTCCAGAATGACAAAGGATTATTTTACACTTAATTGGACTGTCACGTCACAAGGATGCTTAGTAGAGAAAATGAATCCAGCCCCTGCATTGTAGCTAGACTGTACCTTTCGGTCTGGACAATACCTTTTTCTCTGTCCCAATAAATGAGAACACTGGATGCAGTTTGTTTCCACCTGGCAGGGACATATGCACACCTTCACTGGCTTCGCTGCCAAGAACAATAGGAACTCACTGACTGTGCTATAATTTAGTCCACAGAACATCATAGCGGTCTATAAACCAATGACCTTATGCTAGTGCAACCCAGTGCACAGGATGAGTATGTACCCAGATATGTCCATAAACATATATACATATCAAAAGATATGACAAATACAGAGACCTGTCAGATGAGTGAAATTGCTGGACACATTGTTCTCAGACTTCTCAAAATGTCTCCTCCAGCATGAAAAAAAAAGGATTACACTATACACCCCCTGTCATAAGAGAGGCAAACGATGCTTGCTCAAACTTCGTATTTTGTAGAAAATCTATGTGACATTTGCCTATGCTCCTCCAAATAATGAACAGGTCACAGAAAGTCGTCTAGCTTTCAGTGTGCACAAAGCAATAGAAGACTCTCCGGAAGATCTAGATGACAGTGCAGAACTTCAAATTTCAAAGTACAGTATCTTTTTCAGTAAGTAGCTATGGTGTTCTCCGTTCGAGAAAGTCTTCCCTTGCTGCTGGATCCTGGCAGAGACTGAATGTTTGAGAGCAGTACACCCTGTGGCTATGGAAATTAAGCATCCCACCACGAAGTGTATTTTGTCTCATCTACTGAGCTATAAAGTGAGATATTCCTTGCAGCATCCATCATCCCTGGGAAATCACTTATATTTGAATTGGTTCAAGTAGGTCCTAAAAACAGAAGTTGCAAAAGCAGATGACTCATGCTCTGAGTGCATCTACTCCTGCCATGCTGCCATTGTTCTCTCAAACCACACCTCTAGCCTCATAAGAGATCTCTAGGACCAGGTGACTGAGAACAAAATATTCCAGTTTACTGTTAGTTCCGCTGGAAATGACAATACTAAGAAGCACCCTATAGGAACCTCTATGTTAGAGAAGAATTCTTCTGGTCCATGTCACATAGCAGTATTTCTTTGCCCCTTTTAATGCAGCTCAATCACCCCACCTATAGAAGTGGACTGCTACATCATGTAAATCCCACTCAGGGGTGACCTGACAGTTTGTGTAGAAAACTAAATATTCCCAATGGGCAGAGCTTCAAACAGGACATCTTATGATCCATTTATCTGGAAAGTGAGATAAGCTACAGGTCTCTGTTAATTTATAGGCAATAGCTAATATTTTCATTGGATAGTCAGGGATGTGGGAGGAATAAGATTAGAGGATTGGTGGTAAGGAAGATTAGAGCAAAGACCAATCTAGAGTTTTAAACTCTTCTAGAGTTTTTTTAATTAATTAATTAATTTATTTATTTATTTTTTATGGCTGCGTTGGTTCTTCGTTGCTGCGCGCAGGCTTTCTCTAGTTGGGGCGAGCAGGGGCTACTCTTTGTTGCGGTGCATGGGCTTCTCATTGTGGTGGCTTCTCTTGTTGCGGAGCACCAGCTCTAGGGTGACTGGGCTTCAGTAGTTGTGGTGCGTGGGCTCAGTAGTTGTGGCTCGCAGGCTCCAGAGCTCAGGCTCAGTAGTTGTGGCACTCGGGCTTAGTTGCTCTGCGGCATGTGGGATCTTCCCAGACCAGGGATCAAACCCGTGTCCCCTGTATTGGCAGGCAGATCCTTAACCACTGCGCCACCAGGGAAGTCCCTTTTCTAGAGTTTGAGAACATTTGTGTCCCATGTGAATATGGAAAAAGACAGACACTATATAGAGCTTCAATAGATGATTGGACAAGGTGACCTGCCATGTGGATCTGTTAACCTCTTTCCACAGTCACCCAGTAATTATTAAATGGTCTCATGAAAAATAGAAAAATGATCATGGTTTCAGACAGAGTACGCATGGGCTTAACAACCTAGACTTCTTCTCCCCCAGATGTCTGGATAATACTTCTGCTGAGTGCCCAGTTTGAAAGCAACAGTGAACAAACATGAGTCCTGCCATATGGTACCATACCCCAAAAGGAAAAACCAGCCACCTGATGGCAGGTTAATTACATAGGGCTTCTTCCAACATGATGAGTGTTGGAATCTGTGCTCTATGAAATTGCTATGTTCTACACATGGATTTATCTATCTTGCCTACCAAGTTTCTGCGAGCAGCATCATCTGTGGACTCACCAAATGCCTCACTCGCTGTCACTGTAATTCACATAACATTGGTTCTGACTAGAGATCTTATCTTACAGCAGAATGATTAGGACAACAGATTGATGCATTTAAGAGGCATTAAGATTTCTAACTAGAAGCTGTTGGCTGTATAAAGAAGTGAAATGACTTATCGAAGATTTCGTTTTGGTACATACTGGAAGATATCTTACAAAATTAGGATGACATCTTGTAGAATACAGCCTATGCTATAAAATAGCATCCAATACACAGCGTGTTTTCAGCCATGCCGGAACATATGAGCTTTGGAACCAAGAAATGAAATGGGAGTGGCACTTCTCACTATTCCCTTAATGGCTCACTAATGCAAATTTTACTTCACATCCTTACCACTTTCAACTGCTTTGGTTTAAGGATCTTGGTACTCAAAGGAGGAATACTTCCACCACGAGCACAACAGTGTCTCAAAGCACTTGACAGAGCAGACAAGGGGATTACTATGTTGGCTTTGAGCATGATTAAAAAGGAATAATTACTGTTAAGCAATGTAAATATAGAAGAATATTTCTTTAACACAAGAATTCCAATAGGGCTTTCCTTAGTATTTCCATGTCTCTTAGTGAATACTAATGGAAAACTATAGCAACCTCATACAGTCAGAACCACGAGGGCTCAACTCCCAAAAAATGGAAGTTTGGGCGTTGATAAATAATAGATAAAGAAATCCAGTTAACTGAGTCACTACTGACCTGAAGATAAAAGTAATATGGAATGGTTAGTTGTTGATGGAGAAAGTTATCCACATCAACTAAAGAACATTTGCAGAAAATGTAACTAATTTTCTGTTTACCCTTGCTTTATTTAGTATGTTTTGATACCATTTACTTTATAATTTAGTCCACATATTAAAAAAACCAAGGCAGGATCGAGGAAACATAATCATCACTACATACATTAGACCTAGAAAAGATTGTATTAGAAGATTGTACTAAATAAAAAAGATTATACTAAATAGTCTCCGCATCTGGGGAGAGAATGAGTTTATTTGTATCAGAGATAGTCACCTTATTAGGTGGGAATATAGTTTTTGTTGCTCTTGTTGTTTTATGTTTAGAAAACGGATGTATGTCCAGATAAGGGGTGACGTCTCTCTCTTGCGGCTGCTCAAAATATTTTAAATACTCTTCTTGCTTTTGTTTCCTATTTTGTAAATCGTGTTTTCCCCAGGTAGAATCCCCCAAACTACATCTTTACAGACTCTCTTACAAATAGTGCAAACAGTTTTCTGATTTCAGCCATGAGGGAAAATAGGATCTGCATAAGTAATTCATTTTTTGGTGGTGTGAATGGCATCAGAGGTAGAGGGAGTGATGGAGGCTTCCTCTCTAACCCATGACATATGGTTTTGGAGTTAGTGCCAGTGGCAGGTCTGTGGAGTGGTTCTAGAGTCTGTGGTGGTGACAAATGACAGCTCCCTCCTTAGTGCAGTTCTGTGTGTGCCTCAAGGTGTCGTTCCTGAAAGCTTTATCTGTTCTCCAACTCTCCCAATGATCCTGTATAGGGGATCATCTAGTGTGCCATTTGAACTAAGACACATTTGGGAATAAAAGGGGATGCGATGGATAATGTCAAGGATCAACTAGAACTGTACTGAACAGATGGGACACGTAGTAACTCTAATACTGCGATTTACTTAATACATTTTGCTGCTTAAATTAGAATAGACTTACTTGTTTTTTACTAAGAATGCTAACCAAAATACCATTAAATTTTTAGGATTATAAAATTAGTTAACAATATAAGTAGACCCTTTGTACTATATTGTGCCTGTAACACAGGGGAGAATATTCTATTCTACAATTCTATTATAAAGCAAATTCAGATTAATTCAAATTCATAGAATCTATTATATCAATATTAGTTGACTTAATGTAGCCATATGCTTGTTACCTAAAGAACCATGACTGACACTGATGTTATATGTGGTTAATGAAGCCTAGGGAATGGAAACAAAATACAGTCGCCCTTTGGTGTCTGCAAGGGATTGGTTCCAGGGACCCCCACAGGTACCAAATCCTCAGATGCTCACGACCCTTATATAAAGTGGCTTAGGGTTTGCATATCACCTATGGCACATCCTCCCATATACTTTAAGTCATGGCTGGATTACTTATTATAATACTTAATACAATGTAAGTACAGTGTAAATAGTTGTGTGCACATGGCTAATTCAATTTTTGCTTTTTGGAACTTCCCGGAAATTTTTTCCAAATATTTTCAATCCGCGGTTGGTTGAATTCCCAGACGCCAAATCCAGGGATACGAAGAAATACAAAGGGCCAACTCTATCTTGTCGTGATGTTTTTACTATAAACAGTGATTCACTGACATACAGGAGAGTCAAGGTTGTTAAACGCATTATTACTAGGACAGAACATATACTTTAAAAACTCTTTAAGAAATTTAAGATTATACTGTAAGAAATCTTTAACGCATATAGCTATATGCATTTTGTTCCATGCTATAAATGTTTGCGCTAAATGCTACTAAGGCCAGAAACCCAGGAAGAAACAAATACAGTCTCATGCATCATTCCAGAGTCTTCATTCAAACAGCTGGATCCCTAAGTGAACAGTTACTGGCACTTTACTTATTCACTCAGCAATTCATATAGGCACTGGTCTGGTAGCTAAGAATACAGTGATGAGCAAAAAAGACATGAGCCGGGGGGCAGGCGTCTAGTAGTCTCAAAAAGGAAATGCAGTCATCAAACTGTAATACAAATAAATATATGGTTACAAACTGTAGTGAGCACTATGCAGGAAATGCATACAGCATCCTGGGCCATAAGTTATGCAGCGAGTCAGGGGAGATCTATTGGATCAGGTGGAATTTGAATGGACACCTGAAAATGACAAAACCATAACTAAGGGTGGGAGTTAGTGTAGGAGAAGAGGCTGTTCTAGACATAGAGAAAAGCGTGTAAAGATCTATAAAGCAAAACTGGGCATGAATTTCAGTTCAAAGCACTGGAAGGAGACCTGTACAACTGGAGCTGACAGCAAGGAGAGTGAGACTACCATGGACTCTTGGAGGTAGCCGGCACTACCCCAGGGCCCTGTGGACATGCATGGGAAGGAGGCCTTGCCGAGTCCTCTCCCCAACTCTGGAGAGCTGGCAGGTCAGTAACAACTTGCAACAGAATAGCAAGAACAGAAATTGGGTTCTGAGAGGATAGCTAGTGCAGAAAATCTACCTGAAACTGTAAAAAGCAAGGATATCAAGAGAGAAACCCAAGCCAAAGTCCTTGTGGGAAAGCCAGAAATTAGGAGTCCAGACACCAAATCATCAGCACCAAAGACAAGGTGGATATGTAAAGAAAGACATCAGATTGAACACATACATTCACCTACCCTTTCTCTCCCAAATTTCATAGCCTATCAAACATTTTTTTCAATTTTTACTTATAAAGAATAATTGTGCTGAAAAACAAACAAACAAAAAATGTACCATCACCTGACCAGAAATCTGAGG
This sequence comes from Orcinus orca, assembly GCF_937001465.1. NCBI lineage: Eukaryota > Metazoa > Chordata > Mammalia > Artiodactyla > Delphinidae > Orcinus > Orcinus orca. The sequence continues at coordinate 59,899,267 of NC_064563.1, read as the reverse complement.
AAGAAACAGTGGATGGGAAATTGAAGGGAAATAAGAGACAATAAAATAAGAACAAATAGGGGCTTCCCTGGCGGCGCAGTGGTTGAGAGTCCGCCTGCCGATGCAGGGGACACGGGTTCGAGCCCCAGTCCGGGAAGATCCCATATGCCGCGGAGCGGCTGGGCCCGTGGGCCATGGCCGCTGAGCCTGCGCGTCCGGAGCCAGTGCTCCGCAGCGGGAGAGGCCACAACAGTGAGAGGCCCGCGTACCACAAAAAACAAATAAAACCCCCACCTAGCCTAAAACACAAACAGGTGAAAAGTACTTGAGTAAATTCATATTTTATAAGCAAAAATTGTTTATAATCAAAATTACCATTGAAAGGGGCTATATTTTTACTGCACCCTTTTACATATTTATAATGTAGTGCATTGTGCCTGTATTAGTTGAATAGTTTCAGGAGGCCAGGGTCTGCTAGCAGGGTAGGACACCTGGGAAAACAGCCCTGGGCAATTGATCTCCAATTCATCCATTCTTACAGTAAGCGCTCAGGAATGTGCCAGGGTGGTCATGAGTTAGTTTGCATCTGGTGAACATTAGAAACATAACCAAAATCTCCAGAACAGTTAAGAGTGATCAAGAGTGAGTAAAAACTTCTGAGCAATAGCAAGAAAGACTTCTTTTTCTTTTTCTTTTTTTTTTTTTTTTTTGCGGTACCCGGGCCTCTCACTGCTGTGGCCTCTCCCGTTGCGGAGCACAGGCTCCGGACGCGCAGGCTCAGCGGCCATGGCTCACGGGCCCAGCCGCTCCGCATCACGTGGGATCTTCCCGGACCGGGACACAAACCCGTTTCCCCTGCATCGGCAGGCTGACTCTCAACCACTGCGCCACCAGGGAAGCCCCCCAAGAAAGACTTCTTAAAAACACTTGAGTTCTTTCTGTCAACAGATGATGCTACCAGGAAAGACACCCTTGTGGGAGATGACAGCCAGGTAAATTTCCCCTCCAATAGGGAGATTGCGATTGTGCCTTCTGCCCCACAGAGCTGTCTGGATATAGCAGCTTACATCTTTTCAATTTCCATTTAAGGAAGTTGTATTATATACCTGAAACTTTACTCTCTTCCAGTCAACACAAGCATCCTTATAAAAACTGTACAGCTACCTATTTCCTAAAAAAGGAATAAATAAGGGCTTCCCTGGTGGCGCAGTGGTTGAGAGTCTGCCTGCCGATGCAGGGGACACGGGTTCGTGCCCCGGTCCATGAGGATCCCCCATGCCGCGGAGCGGCTGGGCCCGTGAGCCATGGCCGCTGAGCCTGCGCGTCCGGAGCCGGTGCTCCGCAGCGGGAGAGGCCACAACAGCGAGAGGCCCATGTACTGCAAAAAAAATAATAAATAAATAAATAAATAAATAAATAAATAAAAATTAGCCTTGAAAAGGCCACATTGCAGACAATCAAAGTATCTCTTAAGCATCCAGCACAAGTGATTTTCCTAAACATTGGAAAAAACTAATATTTCTTTGGTTAAACACCTGAAGAAATGCTTGGCTTACATTTAGAAACCATGCTATAAGGTACAAAGCTATATCTTTAATCATCATTGTCATACTAAATGTGGTGAATGCTCTTACTACAAGAGGCACACGGATGCTAACTGTTATGGAGAGAACAGCAGATTTACATCTCCCACCTGAGATTTGCTCCTTCTGGGACAAAACTGATTGAACAGAATGACAGGCAAAATCATCTGCCATATTTAAACTTTCATTTTTCCTTATGTTTCCCCTATAATGTAATTGAATTATGGAAAATTAAGTGTGACTATAACATAACTCTACCATAAAAATAAGAGCCATTTCAGATATACTCTAAGGTTAAAGGCAACAAAAATGAAAAGTAGAGTAGCCTTGGCACAGTTGTCAGAGCAATTCATTAAACTGTGATCTTTGGATAAGCTACATAAGTCAGAGCTTTTTCTCTTCCCCTGAAAGTAGTAAAGGGTAGCTACTGCTGTTTCCCCCCAAAAGCAAATAATATGCTTACAGTGTGAGTGTGATAAGTTTTTGAACTGGAGAAAGAAGAGCAGTGAGGTAACTACAAACCTCCATATTGATAGGAGAGAAAAGAAAAAAGCAAAGAAAAGAGATAAATCAGGCACTTGTCACCAGGGCAATTTTTAAGATATTGTTCTCTAAGGTGGGTTTTCTGACACAAGAAAATCTAATTGGGACCAGAAAAGCAGTGAAGAATGCCAGATAATTTAAGATCCAAAAGAATGATAGGGAACCCTGCCACCACATCCAAAATCAAGCTGTTCACAGACTTTTACCTAGTTACATGTCCTATTCAATCCCTAAAGCGCATTGAGAATCACTAAACATTTGCGAAAACAATTAGCAAAAATCAACCTAAGGAAAATTACTAATCAAACAAATAAGCAATCTTGTAAGTTAAAATATGTCTTTAGCAATGTTCCAGATATCTATTGCTGCATAACAGATCACCAACCTTGTAGCTAAACAGAACTCTTTTACCATATTTCACCATTTTGGAGTCAGGGAATTGGATAGGTCTCAGTTGGGTGATTTTTCTATTTTATGCCATTGACTGAGGTCTCTTGGTTATACACAGCTGACAGATAAACTCATCTAGAGTTTGCAAGACAGACTGATTCACATGCTTGCTGCCTTGGTGGGGAAGCCTACAAGAACGGACTTAGTTGGAACTGCCAACCAGAGCACCTGTAAGTTGCCTCTAAACATGACAGTTTCAGGGTAGTCAAAACTTCTTACCTGGTGTCTGGCTTCCCCAGAGCAAAGATTCCAAGAAACCCGAGTCGAAGCTGCAAGAAGTCTTAGGACCTAGTCTTGGAAATTCAAGAATATCACTTCTGCCCACATTCTAATGATCAAGAAAAACTAGGGCAAAGCCTGACTCAAAAGTAGAGAATTAGATTCTATCTCTCACTGGGAGGAATAGCAAAAATATTGTGATCACGTTGAATCTACCACAGATGGACAGTTTCCACTTATGAACATGATGGAATAACTAGTACCAGTAAACAACTAGAAAACTGGGAAAATGTATGAAACAGCTGTTTTCAGGTATTGGACAAAAAGCATGAAAGAGTATGATCTCTGAGAAAAGAGAAATAAATGAAGTGACCTCAACAGTCACCTGGCTTGCTGCCTAGAGGCACTTCCCAGAAATCAGTTTGAGGAGAGAAAACCTTAGCAGAGCACAGTGATGTTGATGAGCTGAGTAGACAGAGATTGAATTGCGGGAAGGCCAAGGTTACTGAAAATTGCAGAGCAAAGTACAAAAGAAAGGAGGAAACAATGCAGACAAATAGTGCCAGAAATATGCTTAAGGGGCCGTTGAAACATTGACTGAATCCTAACTTCAGAGGATAGGAATCCACCATAATGAACAAACTAAAATTATGAGAAAAGTACAACAGCAGTAGGATAAACAACTACTGAGCAAGTACAAAGCAGAAAGGTCTTTGACCAGTTGCAAAAGAAAAATTTTAAGTACCCAAAGCATTTGGTAGAGGTCCCCGGGGGGCCATGCTTAATGAGTAGGGCTAAATTAGCCTTACAGCAGTGGTTCTCAACTGGGGGTGATTTTGCCTGCCAGGGGACATTTAGTAATATATAGAGATAGTTTTGATTGTTAAACCATTGGGAGAGTTTGCATCCAGTGGATAGAGGCCAAGGGTGCTACTAAAAATGCTACAATGCACAGGACAATCCTACTAAATAAGAAAAAAAAAAAAAAAAAAGAATTATCTGTTTCCAAATGCCAATAGTCTTGATACTGAGAAACCCTGATTAGAGTAAGACTACTTTAGACCTGAACTAACAAAGTTTTAAAACAAGATTCAAATTGGTGAAGCTGATATGGCATTAAATACCAATTGCAATATCAATTCTACCAATCAGTAAAAAGATCTCTAGAGTCTTTAAATGAAACAACAAAATTAAAGAAAAACAAGAAAATTCAGCGTATTTTTAAATGTAATCACAATGTCCAAATTCAACTACAAATTTTCTAAACATGCAAGAAGCAAGAAAATGTAACCCATACAAATAGGGGGGGAATAGAGTCACTAGAAATGACAGACCCAGAAATGACAGAGATGATGGACAGAGAATTTAACGTAGATATCATAAATATTTTCAAGGACTTTAAGGAAAATATTAATATAATGAAGAGAGAAATGGAAACTATGAAAGAGAACTGAACTGAACTTCTGAGCAAAAATATATGTGACAGCTGGTAATGACCCTGAGCACCGAGGAGGGACACCCAATGCAACGCCGCACGGGCTGAAAGAGCATTCCCGGAGGAGAGTCGTGGAGGGGACAGCCCAGCACCCGCAGAGGACAGCTTCCTGCTGGGAGGACGGCAGCGAACCATCTACCTGGAGAAGAGTGATCCACCAGGCAGTGAATGATGTGACCTCATTTTCTTCAATAAATGATTTGGCAACTGTGGTCTGTGATGTATTTAAGAGGCAAAACAGTTCAGACTTATCACCAGTTCCTTTGTCACCTTGTTTTTATTTTGTTTTATTTTTTTTTGCGGTACGCGGGCCTCTCACTGTTGTGGCCTCTCCCGTTGCGGAGCACAGGCTCCGGATGCGCAGGCTCAGCGGCCATGGCTCACAGACCCAGCCGCTCCGTGACATGTGGGATCTTCCCAGACCGGGGCACGAACCCATGTCCCCTGCATCGGCAGGCGGGCTCTCAACCACTGCGCCACTTTGTCACCTTGAAATCAATGGGGGGGCCGAGGGGGGAATGGCAATTTCAAGTTGCCCAAGGGATGAATAATATGCACACTTCAGGGCTTCCCTGGTGGTGCAGTGGTTAAGAATCTGCCTGCCAATGCAGGGGATATGGGTTCCATCCCTGGTCCGGGAAGATCCCACATGCCGTGGACCAACTAAGCCTGTGTGCCACAAGTACTGAGCCAGCGCTCTAGAGTCCATGAGCCGCAACTACTGAGCCCACATGCCACAACTACTGAAGCCCACGCACCTAGAGTCCGTGCTCCACGATGAGAAGCCACCGCAGTGAGAAGCCTGTGCACCGCAACGAAGAGTAGCTCGCCGCAACTAGAGAAAGCCCGCGCACAGCAATGAAGACCCAACACAGCCAAAAATTAATTAATTAATTTTAAAAATGCACACTTCACACCAAAAAAAAAAAAAAAAAAGTGAAAGTGCCACTGGATAAGCTTTTAAGATTAGAAACTGCAGAAGAAATTATACCTAAAAACTACAAAACATTCTTGAGACAAATTAAAGAGGGCTTAAGTAAATGGAGAGAGATAATGTTTTCATGGATTGATTCAAATTACAGAAAAGTCTATGCAATCTAAACGTATTTATATTTGGAGAAAGAAAATCAGTGGTTGCATGTGAACTGGAACTAGTGGGAAGAAGGAATTTCAAAGGTGCACAAGGAATCTATGATTGATGAATATACTGACTTTCTTGATAGTGGTAATGGTTTCATGACTGTATACATGTTGCAAAACTTATCAAACTGTACTCATAAATATAGGCAGATTATTGAATGTTCATTATACTCCAATTAAAACTATTAAAAATTAATTTTTAAAAATTTGGCCAAACCTTTTTTTCCACATTTGATGAAAACTATAAACCCTTATATCCACGAAGCTCAATAAACACCAAACACAATGACATACAGAAAATCACATCAAGTATTTTACACATGGAAATACACCACTCAGATCCACCTTCAAGGAAAGATTTGTTGTCCCATCTGTGAGAGTGCTGTTAGCAAACAGCATTTAGCTTTCAGCCCCTTCAGGGATTGCTTCAGCTGCAGAGAGCTGCCTCACCCCAGGTTACATCCTTCAGCTGGGAGCCCATATTTGATGATTGACCTAGGTGTCCAGAGCTCCTGGTGAGGAAAGCTGGGCATTCATCATAGCCTGATGTCCCTCTCTGCCCAATTCCTACTTAACCTGCCATCCTTCCACAGATGTGGAGCCCATGGGCACTCCCTCATAAACAGTCTGAACCCTAAAGCCTACCTCAGAATCTGCTTCCCAGAGAATCCAACCTGAAATGTCAAGGCACATCATAATGGCTATAATCCAAAGGTAAAGAAAAATTCCTAAAAGCAAACAGATAAAAGACACATTACATACATAATTTTTAAAAGGCTACTGATTTCTCACTAAAAAAAAATGCAAGCCATACAACTGTCAAATCATTATGTTGTATACCTGAAACTAATATGTCAATTATATATTTTTTTAAAAATGCCAGCCAGAAGACAAGGGAGCAACACCCTTAAAGTATTTAAAGAAAAAAAAATGTTCAAACGAAAATTCTATATGCAGTGAAAATATCCTTCCAAAATTAAGGCAAGATAAAGACTTATTCAGAAAAGCAGAAGAGGTACACCAGCAGACCTACACTGCAAAAAAATGACAAAGGAAGTTCTTTAAGTGGAAACAAGATAATACCAGATGGAAAGGCTTGAAGAGTGGGAGAAATGATAAATAAGAGGATAGATACTATGTAAAACTCTTGTTTTCTTCTTGTTTTTAGTTTATTTCTGTGATAACTGATTAAAGGAAAAATAATAACATTGTACTCTGGGTTTAAAACATGTAGAATGTATGACAACAATAGCACAAAGGACAGGAGAGAAGCAATAGAAGTGTATGGTTATAAGATTTGTGTAATATGTGGCAGCCAGCTTCCAAGATGCCTCTCAGTTGTCTTCACCTTCTGATATTCATGTGATTGTGTGGCACCCTCTCACTCTGAACCAAGTGACCTGGGTGACCAATAATTTTGTGTCACTTTTGAAGTTAAATGATGGAAGGCATTGTGGTTTCCAGCTTGTTATACTTGTTCTGAGGGAAGGTTTCCCATAACATGGGACACTCAGTCAGCCATGTAGAGTAACCCCTATGGAAAAGAACTAAGTCTACCCACAACAATCAACACCGTCTTGCCAGCTATATGAGAGAGCCACCATGGAAGCATCTTCTCCAACCCTAAAACAGCCTTTGGAGACTGAGATGATATTTTGACTGCAGCCTCAGGAGAGGCCCCAAGGCAGAAATGCTCAGTTAAGTCACTTGCAGTTTCCTGACCCACAGAAGCTGTGAGAGATATTTCTTTTAATGTCTATTGTTGTTTATAAGCCACAAAAATTCCCACTCATTTTATAAGTATTATGCTATATCAAAACCAGATAAGAATATCACTCAAGGACTTCCCTGGTGGCGCAGTGGTTAAGAATCCAGCTGTCAATGCAGGGGACACAGGTTCCTATGCAATCCCTAACAAATTACCAATGGCATTTTTACAGAACTAGAACAAAAAATCTTAAAATTTGTATGGAGACACAAAAGACCCCGAATAGCCAAAGCAGTCTTGAGGGAAAAAAACGGAGCTGGAGGAATCAGACTCCCTGACTTCAGACTATACTACGAAGTGACAGTAATCAAGACAATATGGTACTGGCACAAAAACAGAAACATAGATCAATGGAACAAGATAGAAAGCCCAGAGAAAAACCCACACACCTATGGTCAACTAATCTATGACAAAGGAGGCAAGGATATACAATGGAGAAAAGAGAGTCTCTTCAATAAGTGGTGCTGGGAAAACTGGACAGCTACATGTAAAAGAATGAAATTAGAATACTCCCTAACACCATACACAAAAATAAACTCAAAATGGATTAGAGACCTAAATGTAAGACCGGACACTATAAAACTCTTAGAGGAAAACATAGGAAGAACACTCTTTGACGTAAATCACAGCAAGATCTTTTTTGATCCACCTCCTAGAGTAATGGAAATAAAAACAAAAATAAACAAATGGGACCTAATGAAACTTCAAAGCTTTTGCACAGCAAAGAAAACCATAAACAAGAAGAAAAGATAACCCTCAGAATTGGAGAAAATATTTGCAAATGAATCAACAAAGGATTAATCTCTAAAATATACAAGCAGCTCATGCAGCTCAATATTAAAGAAACAAACAACCCAATCCAAAAATGGGCAGAAGACCTAAATAGACATTTGTCCAAAGAAGACATACAGATGGCCAAGAAGCACATGAAAAGCTGCTCAGCATCACTAATTATTAGAGAAATGCAAATCAAAACTACAATGAGGTAGCACCTCACACCAGTTAGAATGGGCATCATCAGAAAATCTGCAAACAACAAATGCTGGAGAGGGTGTGGAGAAAAGGGAACCCTCTTGCACTGTTGGTGGGAATGTAAATTGATACAGCCACTACGGAGAACAGTATGGAGGTTCCTTAAAAAACTAAAAATAGAATTACCATAGGATCCAGCAATCCCACTACTGGGCATATACCCAGAGAAAACCATAATTCAAAAAGACACATGCACCCCAATGTTCATCACAGCACTATTTACAATAGCCAGGTCATGGAAGCAACCTAAATGCCCATCGACAGACAAATGGATAAAGAAGATGTGGTACATATATACAATGGAATATTACTCAGCCATAAAAAGGAACAAAATTGGGTCATTTTTTGAGACGTGGATGCATCTAGAGACTGTCATACAGAGTGAAGTAAGTCAGAAAGAGAAAAACAAATATCGTATATTAACGCATATATGTGGAATCTAGAAAAATGGCTTAGATGAACCAGTTTGCAAGGCAGAAATTGAGACACAGATGTAGAGAACAAATGTATGGACACCAAGGGGGGAAAGTGGTGGTGGTGGTGGTCGTGGTGTGATGAATTGGGCAATTGGGATTGACATGTATACACTGATGTATATAAAATTGATGACTAATAAGAACCTGCTGTATAAAAAAATAAATAAAATAAAATTCAAAAAAAGAAAAAAAAAGAATCCACCTGCCAATGCAGGGGACACAGGTTCGATCCCTGGTCTGAGAAGATCCCACATGCTGAGAATCAACTAAGCCTGTGCGCCACAACTATTGAGCCTGAGCTCAAGAGCCCGCAAGCCACAACTACTGAGCCCACGTGCCACAACTACTGAAACCCTCGCGCCTAGAACCTGTGCTCTGCAACAAGAGAAGCCAGCACAATGAGAAGCCTGCGCACCACAACGAAGACTAGCCCCTGCTCGCCGCAACTAGAGGAAGCCCGTGCACAGCAATGAAGATCCAATGTAGCCAAATTAAATAAATTAATTAATTAAAAAAAAAAGAATATCACTCAAAAAGAAAACAGACCGATATCCCTCATGAACATAGATAAAAAACTCATAAAGAAGTACGTTTCATAATTGCAAAGAAATACATGTGAGGTTTATACCATGAATATATTTAACAATTGAATATGTGATTACAAAATATCTGAGAAAAGCTGTATGATCATACCAATATATGCAAAAAAAGAATTTGATAAAATCTAACACCTATTCATAATTTTAAAATAATAATTCAGGGCTTCCCTGGTGGTGCAGTGGTTGAGAGTCCGCCTGCCAATGCAGGGGACACGGGTTCAAGCCCTGGTTCGGGAGGATCCCACATGCCGCGGAGCGGCTGGGTCCGTGAGCCATGGCCGCTGAGCCTGCGCGTCCGGAGCCTGTGCTCCGCAACGGGAGGGGCTGCAACAGTGAGAGGCCCGCATACTGCAAAAAAAAAAAATAAATAATAGTAATAATTCAATAAACTAGAATTTAGAAGTTTAGACAGAAGGAAACTTCCTCAATTTGCTAAGGATATTTATAAAAAGCTGCAGGCAGCATTATACTTAGTGATAAAAGATTTAATGTTGGGCGTCTCTGGTGGTACAGTGGTTAAGAATCTGCCTGCCAATGCAGGGGACACGGGTTCGAGTCCTGGTCTGGGAAGATCCCACATGCCGCGGAACGACTAAGTCCGTGCACCACAACTACTGAGCCTGCACTCTAGAGCCCACGAGCCACAACTACTGAGCCCACGTGCCACAACTACTGAAGCCCGCACACCTAGAGCCCATGCTCCACAACAAGAGAAGCCACTGCAATGAGAAGCCTACTCACTACAATGAAGAGTAGCCCCCGCTCACCACAACTAGAGAAGGCCCACGCACAGCAATGAAGACCCAATGCAGCCAAAAATAACTAATTAAAATAAATAAATTTTTAAAAAAAGTTTTAATGTTTTCTCCAAGTTTGTTTAAAAAAACAAAGCTAAGATGACTGCTCTTATAACTTCTATTCAACAGTGTACTAGGGGATTCTAGCTTGGTACAGTAAGACTAGAGAATAAAAAGCATATAGATTAGAGAGGAACAAGTAAAATTTCCGCTATGTGCAGACGACATAATCAGGTATATAAAAAATCTGAAGGAATTTCAAAAAAATAAGACTAATAAGTTAATTTAGCATAGTTATAAAATGCAAGGTCAGTATACAAAATTCACTTGTATTTATATGTACTAGCAACAAGTAATTAGAAAATAAAATGTAAATAATACGATTTAAGGTAGCCAAAACAAGTAAAATACTTAACAAAGTATATGCAAGACCTACATCCTGAAAACTAGAAAACATTGCTAAGAGAAATTAGAGAAGTCCTAAATAAATGGAGAGATATACCATGTACATTCTTAAGAGACTAAATACTGTTACAATGTAAATGCTCCCCAAAGTTATTTGTAGATTTAATGCAATCTCAATAAAAAATTCAGCAGCTTTTTTTGCATAAATTGACATACCAATTCTAAACTTACATGGAAATGCAAAAGACCAAGAATAACCAAAGGGATTTTGAAAAATAAAATTAGAGGACATACACTACCTGATTTTAAGACTTACTATAAAGCAAAAGTATGATGTTGGTATGAAGATAGACATTGGGATTAAAGAAACAATAAAAAACCCAGAAATAGACCTAAACATATGTGGTCAGTTCATTTTTTACAAAGGTGCCCAAAAAATCCCATAGAGAAAGGATAGTCTTTTCAAAAAATTTGCTAAAACAACTGGACATCCATGTTTCCAATTGGGGGAAAATAAAAGAAGTTTGGATAACTCCTTGCATCATATACAAAAAGCACTAACTATAGAAGGAAAATTATAAATTATACTTCTACAAAATTAAAATTATTCTTCAAAAGGCACTGCTTTTCAAAAAACACTGTTAATAAAAAGTTAAGCAGAGACAGGAAAAACTTTCTGTAACACATATGAAGGACTTTTAACCAGAAGGTCTACAAGTCAATAAGAAGACAAATGATTCCATTTAAAAATGGGTAAAAGGTATCCCAAGGAAGATGTGTGAATGGCCCCAAAGTCCATGGAAAGATGCACAACACCATTACACATTAGGGAAATGCATATTAAATCCATAATTAAATACTACTATACACCCATTAGAAGGGCTAAAATGTAAGCCTGACAATAACAAATGTTGATGAGGGTGTAGAGCAAATGGAACACTCATACATTGCTGGTAAGAATGCAAAATAGTACATCTACTTCAGAGTACCATTTGGCAGAATCTGATGAAGTTAAACATATATTTATCACAAACCTAGCAATTCCACTCCTTGGTATTTACCTAAGAGACATAAAAGCATATGTCCACACAAAGACTTGCAAGTGAATGTTCATAGTAGCTTCATAGCCTCAAACAGGAAAGAACCCAAATGCCCATCAACTGGTAAAGCAATTGAACAACTTGTAACACACCCAAATAATGGAATACTGCTCAAAAATAAAAAGAACGAACTATAGCCATATGTAACAACATGGATGAATCACACAAACATTATGGCTAACAGAAAAACTAAATATAAAAGACCATATACTGTATGATTCTATTTATGTGAAGTTATAGAACATGCAAAACTAATCTACAGTGATAAATTTCAGACCAATGGTTGCCTGGTGTGAGGAAAATGGGGGAGTATTGACAGCTCCAAGGCACAAGGAAATTTGGAGGTGATGAAAATGTTCTATATCTTGATTGTAATAGTATATATTCTATACACATGATTATATACATTTGTCAAAATCCATCTAACTACCCAAAATATGACTATTTTGTTGTATGTACATTATACCTCTAAATAAAGTTCATTTTTTAAAAATAAAATCTGGGGCTTCCCTGGTGGCACAGTGGTTGAGAGTCCGCCTGCCGATGCAGGGGACATGGGTTCGTGCCCCGGTCCGGGAAGATCCCACATGCCGCGGGGCAGCTGGGCCCGTGAGCCATGTCCGCTGAGCCTGCGCGTCTGGAGCCTGTGCTCCGCAACTGGAGAGGCCACAACAGTGAGAGGCCGGCGTACCGCAAAAAATAAATAAATAAAAAATAAAATAAAAATAAAATCTGTATTTATAAATGAAAAAGCGTGTCTCTGAAATTAAGTTCAAAAGGTGGGATAAATATGTAATATACTCAATTGAAGATCAAATCAGTGAGCTAAAAGATCAAAAGCCATGTTTCTTAACCCAAGAGGACATGGCAATATTATGTATTATAGAATAGTTTGATATTTCAGATAATTAAAAAGTTCTAGCAATCATTAACAGGAGTTATATAAAGAGGAAATAGAGAGGAAGAATGGGGAATTTTCTAGAAGAAAAATACAATTTCCCAGAGCTGAAGAAAGTCAAAGGGCTTCACACTACGAGTACCACTGGCTGCAGAAAAATCAGGACAAATGGAAAAAAAATTGTTTTAATACCAACACAAATACTGGTAAAATTTTAGTATTCTCAGGAAAACAAGAAAATTCTAAAAATTTTAAATACAGAACAATCTACAAAGGAACAAGGATTGATTGGAATCAGATTTTTACATTGGAAACACCGATTGTTAGAAGGTAATATAGCACTGGCTTTCATATTCCGAGAACAAAAATGATTTATAGTCTAACATTTTGAACCAAGTCAAGCTAGCATTTACTTCTGAGGGTAGAATAAAGATATTTTCAGACGCACAAGAACTCAGAAAATTCATCCTCCCAAGACTTTTCCTGAAATACCTTGGATCTTTTCACTTCTTTCCATCTCAGCTTGGCTTACTGCTACCTCCTCTCTCTGCCTCTGGTCTTGCCCCATCCCGTACCTGTTTATTTTTGCAGCTGGGGTAATGTTTAAAAGGCAGATCTCATCATTTACTCCTATTGTAAAGCCCTTCACTGAATTTCTTCTCCACACTCATCTCCAGCCACTTTCCTTTCCTTCCAGCTACTCCAGGTCTCCTGAGAGTCCTGCCTTCTCTCCCATTTCTCCCTGGGCTAAAGTCTTGGGTCTCTAGAATGTACCATGTTCCTTCTGATTGCCTCTACTGAGAATGCTCTTTCCCTGGCTCATTCCTCATCTTCCTTCAGGTCTTTCTTAGTCTTGATATCATTTACTTAGAAAAGTGTTCCATGGGGCCCCACTCTCATCCTGTTCTTCCATCAGATTAGGTTTGACTCCTTCGTTATTGACCCTAACAGCACCTGTAATTTTACTTATAATTACAGTAATTGTATTATACAGCCATAACTTTGTATAATTATTTTGTATAATCTGTATAATTATTTAATGTCTTTTTTCCCAATAGACAGTCTCATTCCACCCACAGCTCTGTGAGTGAGAATGCTGTCTGTCCCTAATATTTGTTCCTCACTTCCCTGGTAACAGACAAGATTTTCCAGTCTCCCCTGGCTGTGTGGCTAAGTTCTGGCTACTGGGGTATAAGCACAGCTTGTGGGTTGTGCTCTTAAAGGAAACAGGTTTGATCCTCATGCCCTCATTTCACCTTTCTGCTTGCTCGTAAGCCATCATAAATCTTACTGCAGTCAAAACCTCAGGGACAGAGGATCAGTAAGGCACAAACAAGTATCCCTGACTGCAAGAGGGCCACCTCATACCAGTCCTGGAATAATGTTCTTAAAATGTCACATGAATGAAAAAAGAAAAATACTCCAGATTCAATTGTCAGACCCTAGCCTCCTTCCTGAGAAATCCTTCCGCCGAAGAAACAACTCTAAAATTGCCTCTTGTTTCACTTACGATTTCTTATATGCTTTTTCCTTTCACTCACAGGTACTATTTCACTCACAGGTACTATTTCACTCACAGGTACTTTTTCCTTTCACTCACAGGTATTATTATATTCAATGATCTACTTATATAATCTTTCAATTTTTTATTATCCAGTTATCTAGATGCCCTCTATACGACCCACTGCTTCCACATTATCGATCTTAAATTATAATGGGGAAAGAAGATGTAACTGCAAAATACCTTCTTACAAGTTATATTTGGAGTCCTAAAAGTGTCCTCACCTCAAGGAGAGATAGGATATCCATGCCCAAATAAGCAAAATTCAAGTCCGTGTAGAAAGGTCTTATTGTATCTTGAGTTTCAAGGGCCATTGGCAAGGACAGCTCACACAGAAGTGGGAGTCAGTTGTATAGGTGTAAATATCTGTGGACAATTGCAGTAGCCTCTTAATTGATCTACCTGCTTCTACTATGAACCCCTCAAATCTGTCTGCCAAAACAATCTGTCTAAAATGAAAATCTGATCATGTCACTTTCCCTGCTCAAAATCCTTCTTTGGATTTCCATTGTTCTTGGGATAAACACCAAAATCGTCACTGTGGCTTGCGAGCCTCTTCAGGATCCTCTGTTATGTTCTTCTCATACCTCCCTCTCCCCTGCTCTCTGAGTGACAGCCCCATTTGCCTTTCTTCAGTTCACTCCAAAGCCCTGCCTCCTTCGCTCTACTCAGGATGTTCCTTTTGCCTGAAATATTCTTTCCCCCATCATGCCTCCCTCAACTTATTTAACTACTACTCAAATGTCACATTTTGGGGGAAGCAAGCCTGCCTGAATCTTCAGACTTACTCACATTCCCCATTCTATACACGTATACTCTTCTACTTTTTCGTAGAACTTATACCGTTGTAATTAATTTATCTATGTGTAAGCGTATTTGGTTTTTTGTTTCTCTGTTTGGCTGTGCCACGTGGCTGGCGGGATAGTTCCCCGACCCGGGATCAGACCTGTGTCACCTGCAGTGGAAGCGCAGAGTCCTAACCACTGGACAGCCAGGGAATTCCCTTAATTTTTATTTTTAATTTTTTATTGAAATATAGTTGATTTACAATGCTGTGTTAGTTTCAGATGTACAAATAAGCATGTTTGATTCAAGTATCTCTCCTTTATTGGCTACAAGGTTCATGAGAGCAAGTACCATGTCTATTTGGCACACGATTATATCTCATGACTTTTGAGGGGACTTAATAAATATTGGTTGAATAAAATGAATGAATGAATAGGATATGATTTGTAGGTAAGGGTAAAAGTCACTCCTGCCTGTCTTTTCTAACAGCTTGCTATTAGGGCCTGGAATTCTTTTTATTGCTTTAATCTAGTATGGATTAAGGGTTTGTAGGATTTGATTGTTGAGCCTGAAATATATGCTTATCAGGCTCTATTTCCATCTATAAATACCAACCAGAAGCAGTGTGAAAGAACAACGCCCCTGTGGAAACGCCTACTGTGTACATAATGTTCTGGGGTTGCAAACTCAAGTGTGGAAAGGGGAGAGAGAGGCTTGCTGGAGGGGAGGTAGCATGGTGTGGTACTTAGGAGCTCAGACTTTCCAGCCCAACTCTCTGGTTTTGAATCTCTGTCCCATCACTTATGAGCTATTACTCATAGGCAGTTTTCTGTCCTCTCTGTGCCTCAGTTTTCTCATCTATAAAATGGAGCTAAATATTGTGTGCCTCATAGGATTAAAAGGATTCAGTGAGTTAGTATTAATAAAGCACTTAGAAGAAGCAGGACAGAGGACAAGTGTTTGTATATGTGTTTGTAAGTAAAACATGTTACATGGGAGATACTGCTCCCAGATAGGTAAAAACAAGTCACTAGTCACAACAGTCAAGTATAAATAAATGCAACTTCAGAGGATATAGATCAGGTCTACCCCCTTCTCACGACCCTCAGCACACTGCTTTGGGTTAAGGAATTGTGCCCCTCAGGCATTTCTTGTTGTATACAGTCGTCATATATAAACAGGGAGCTATTTCACCACAGCCAGTTTTAGCAAGGTCCAAGTGCAAGGCCTGAGATGATTCATTTTAATAAACAGAGGTGGGAGAGAAGTAGTTCACTTCAACTAGCAAATATTTACTGAGAATGGTGGAGGCTGGTCAGCTGTTCCCCTTTACGCATGCTCTCGGCCTCCTTGGTGCATGGCTAGTCTGCACGGTGCAGGCCCACTGCACCTAGAAAGTGACCGTGAAGAGCTCTCCTCAGTAGACTGTGGGCAGAGTGAGGGGTGGCACTTTTGGGCCCTGGCAATAAAAGCAGGTGTTCCACTCTCCTGTACCCGCTCTCTGAGGATGTGCTGGAGTACTCAGACTTCCTGCGTGGGGCAGAGCACTTCCCCTAATTCCAATTCAAGGTTTCTCTTTGTGATGGGAGTTTAAATTGGAGCCTTAAGTTATTTCAATGGGACCTCATTACCAAGAAGCCTGATGAATGATTTTATATTTAAAACTAGCCTTGCGGGCTTCCCTGGTGGCGCAGTGGTTGAGAGTCTGCCTGCCGATGCAGGGGACATGGGTTCGTGCCCCGGTCCGGGAAGATCCCACATGCCGTGGAGTAGCTGGGCCCATGAGCCATGGCCGCTGAGCCTGCGCGTCCGGAGCCTGTGCTCCGCAACGGGAGAGGCCACAACAGTGAGAGGCCCGCGTACCGCAAAAAAAAAAACAACAAAAAACCCCCCAAAAAACTAGCCTTGCTATTGAAGCTATAGATTGCTATTAGACTGTTATGTGAGCAAAAAATAAACTTTTATTGTTTATTTTATTTATAAACCACTGAGACTTGGGGGCCGTTTGTTACAGCAGTTAGCCTACTCTGACCAACACCCAAAGACTGGGCCCGGCACTCTGATTATGTAACTCAATTTCGATTGAGATTTCCACGTCCGTTGTAATCCAGATATGCTGTTCAAGTGCATACAGTTGTCATATATAAACAAAATGTCATATATATTTCACCACAGCCAATCTTAGCAAGGTCCAAGTGCAAGGCCTGAGATGATTCATTTTAATAAACAGAGGTGGGAGAGAAGTCGTTTATTTATTTATTTATTTTACGGTACACGGGCCCCTCACTGTCGTGGCCTCTCCCGTTGCGGAGCACAGGCTCCGGACGTGCAGGCTCAGCGGCCATGGCTCACGGGCCCAGCCGCTCCGCGGCATGTGGGATCTTCCCGGACCGTGACACGAACCTGTGTCCCCTGCATCGGCCGGTGGACTCTCAACCACTGCGCCACCAGGGAAGCCCGAGGAGTAGTTCATTTAAACTAGCGAATATTTACTGAGAATGGTGGAGGCCTTCTTCCCTTGGGAATGGTGGGAATGGCCTTCCCCAAGATTACTGTAATGTCTGTGAAGTTGTATTATTCTGCTCATCTCTGGCACTGATCTGTTGGTTCTGCAGAATTAGAAGAACTTACTCATGCTATTTCTCGAGCGCTTTCTTTATCCCCAGCAGCATCAACTAAACATGAAATGCAACCTTGGCTCAACTTCCACCTCCCTCCCCTGCAAATTCCACTCTCACAGTACTTTTGTCATTCGGTTGACTTTACTGAAGGTGGGAGTACAGTGAGACAGGGCAGGCATTCACCTTGCACCTTCCACGGAAACTCAAAGAGAACAGCGGGCCTTTTTTCCTCAGTCTTTCAACTCTACTCCACCCCATAAAACTACAAGACATAATCTTCCACCTCCCTGCAATCTTTTTTTCTTCTCAACTCTCTGCCTTAGCCTGCCCCTAATTTGAGAACATCACATTTTTCTCCCCTGCATATGTACTTCAGCAGTTTTGATTTAATGAAATTCACTTCTAAACCTTAACTTATTCTAGGCCCATCTTTGTGATGCCAAACCCATTAAGGTCATCTTCAGTGCAAAAGGGCGCTCCGTGTTTCAGGATCCTTTCACAGAGACACAAAAAATACACAATCGCTCCCACGGGAGATTTATAGCCTCGTGGAAAAGATAAGACAAATATACAAATAATTATAAATCAGAGTATCATATGACACCTCACCAACCAGGCTACTTCGTTCACACCCCACAGGATTCTGGGGGAAAGAGCAAATCTGGCATGGTTCCTCTTCACACTGTCACTAACAAACATCTCTCAGCTTTCGGGGAATTAAAAATTGTTTTCCCTCACGAAAGGGGAAAGACCTTTGGTCTACACCTTTTTAGCTTCATGACAGTCTTCTCTCTCCTGTGGAGACAGAATTAAATCCTAACTCTCTGTGCTAAGCCCTCAAATAGTAAATGGAGGCTACAAAGACGATTCTAATTCAAGGTTTCTTTTTGTTGTGTGAGCTTAAATTGGAGCCCTGGGGTTATTTTAATGATACTTTGTTGCTGAAGAATATTACGAATGGTTTTATATTTGATACTAGTCTTGTTATTGAAGCTATAGATAAATGACTCTCAGTAATAGTCAGCTTTGGTGCTTCAGTTCTGGGATATTACATTTTAAATAAAGTACAAGGCAGAAAACAGCTCAGCACCTTAAAAGTCTTCTGGAATAGTTTGATTTCATCATATTACTGATTCTGAGCCAAATGGTTTATTGTATCAAATGATATAAATAGGAGTGCAGAAGAAAATACTGAGCGATTATAGTCATCCATTACAGGGCTGATGCTTGATAGAAAGCACTAATTCATTTTCCTTGTTAAGTGTCCACTGAAAATGCTATCATATCCTAGTGGTATGAAATAGGTACTATCATAGTAGTATGATCCTTGAATAAAAGGCTGGTATTATTATTAGAATCTCATGGCTAAACCTGTCTTAACGGATAAAATAATAAAACTTTGTTCACTTAAGATAATACATTTTTAGGTCTCAAAACACTTGTTTTCCTTTTGTTCTTTAAACGTTAATAGATATAATTTTCATTTTACTATAGTCATAAAGAAAAGTCAAATTCCATTAACTATTTCCTTTTAAAATATAACATAGACTCTAAGTTTCTTCTCTGAATCACTGGCTTTATTCCTTTTATGCAGGAGATGTAAAGCTTAATGAGAAATTGAGGTGAGTTAGAAATATTTTGTCTACATTTATTTAAGAATGAAAAATGAGGGAATTCCCTGGCAGTCCAGTGGTTAGGACTCCGCACTCCTACTGCCAAGGGCCCAGGTTCGATCTCTGGTCGGGGAACTAAAATCCCACAAGATGCAGCCAAAAAAAAAAAAAGAATGAAAAATGAAAATACTACATATGATTTCTAAGCCTTCCATATTAGCTCCATTGAATTGATATTCAAAAACAGCTGAAAACAGGTCTTAGATGAACCCTGTGCTCTAAATTATTATTGGTCGACTGGCTGTACCTTTGAATCAGTATATTATGTTTTACTCTCCCAGAAACAGGCTGAATCTCAATAAAACTTTTACGTTAGCATGTTCCCCACAGAGATAGAGAGTTGGACCTGCCAACTGTGTGTATATTTTTCTA
The DNA here is from genome assembly GCF_937001465.1 of Orcinus orca. NCBI lineage: Eukaryota > Metazoa > Chordata > Mammalia > Artiodactyla > Delphinidae > Orcinus > Orcinus orca. Next base: position 59,879,770 of record NC_064563.1, on the reverse strand, counting down.
GCATCTATAAGTCTATCTGAAATAAAATCATAGATTTTCAGAACCTCAAGTGACTTTGGACTCTTCAATTATAATCTAAACAGCCCACTTGCCATTTGTCAGATGGCATCTGTTTGAACACCAAGAAAAATCTTAATTAGGCTTGAAAAAATAATAAAATCTTATTTTTCAAAATCCACATTTAAATAAATTGAATAAGAAGTGAGCTAATAAGAAGTAACAGAAATGAGATTGGTTTTAATTTGCTTTTAACAAATGACTCAAGAGCTTTGCTTTTTTTAACTAACTTAAGCTTAACCTCGTGCTGTTACACACAAAATTCTTGGGCTGCAGTGAAAACTGCATGGGGCCTGGGGTGATGAGAAGGGGAGCAAAAAGGATGAAGGAGAGAGGCCCTGAGGGATGATAACCTGGTCTAGTGGGTCCCAACCTGCAATGCATCAGAAGCTCTTAGGGAGTTTTGGGGGTTTTTTTTTTTGTTTTTTTTTTTTGTGGTACGCAGGCCTCTCACTGTTGTGGCCTCTCCCATTGCGGAGAACAGGCTCTGGACGCGCAGGCTCAGCGGCCATGGCTCACGGGCCCAGCCGCTCCGCGGCATGTGGGATCCTCCCGTACCGGGGCACGAACCCGGGTCCCCTGCATCGGCAGGCGGACTCTCAACCACTGCGCCACCAGGGAAGCCCTCTTAGGGAGTTTTTGAAAATGCAGATTCCCAAGTCTTGCCCTAGAGATCTAGATTCAGTAGTTATGTCAAGACCCAGAAATATATGTTAAATTTCTCAGGTAATTCAGGTGATCAGTTGACCATTTTAGTCTAGTTTCCCATTTTCGAGTATCTGAACATGGCTTCCACAAGATTAACGAGTAATCAGAATTGAGATTTAAATCCAACTATCCAGATCCCATGGATAATAAGTAATTATTCTAATCAGTAACCAGAATTGAGATTGGAATTCATATCCTATACATTCCCATATCCATGTTCCTTTCATATTACTGTGTTTGAGGAAGAGAAGAATGAAGGGACCATGGGCTGAATGCTGAGAACCAAAGGCCTGGCTACATGCTCTTTACCTTAGATAGTCCTGGTATCTGTTCAGATGAATTTGATTCGGCAGTTCCACTTAGACTAACTATGATAGTGGAAAATTAGAAGCAACTTAATTGACCAACAATAAGATATTTGATACATAAATTATAGTAGATAGTTATGGTACAAGGGAAAATCTGTGGCCTTTAACAAAGATGGTGTAGACATATACTTTGGACATGGAAATATATTCACAATATATATATAGACACAGAAAAAAATTCTGAAGGATATACCTCAAAGTGTTAGTGGTTTTCTTACTGAGTGGTTTTCTCACATGGTAGCAGTAAGATCATGGAAATTTTTTCAAAAGTTTGCTGATCACATGTCACATATTTTGACAACAATCACATATTGGTTGTAATCAACATATATACACAAAACACTTACATACAGATCCAGAGGTTGTATGGCTTTGGAGGCAACATGCTATAGTTCAATGTTTCTGTTGAACCAAAGTTCAGACCAGCAAGAGTAAAAATGAGAAGGTTGCAGGTTTTTTCCTTGAGACACTTTTCTCTGGGCTCTTTTTTTGTGTGTCCTATAAAACTGAAATAAAATTATGCATAATGTATATATTTAAATAAACTGTATTTGTTGATGGTCTGTGTTTGTGTTTAAGACGCTTCCATAGTTCCTAGCATATAAATGTTAGCATCACAATAAATGTTACTTTCCCTTTCCCTTAGGGATTTGATTGGTAGTTTAGAAGGGGCTATAATAATACATGTATAGCAGGTTTTTTATAGCAGGAAAGGATTTAGATTCTGTAATTGACCTAATATTAGATCTACAGTTACACCAAAGACCTTGCCTTCTACTGTGTTTATTAATAATTTAGCTGTAGTGGTGTACAAAGGAAGTGGTGTATATTTACAGAGAAAATATTGAAACCTCAGTTGAAGATAAGGTTCTACTGGCTGGCAATAAAAATGTGTGCATATGTAATATATTACTACCTTTTCCGTGTTGACTGCAGCTCTAGTGGGTCAAAGGTGGTTACTTCCTCTACAAGACAGGGTTGTTATGGAAAGAGCATTCGCTGATTTCATGATTCTAATCTTGTCTCCGCTACTGACTAGTGTGATCTTGGGTAACAGATAAATGTTAAGTTCAGGGTTCAAAACAAATCTGACACACTCGATAGAATGTGCCCGACTTAAATGTGTGTCTATCTACACAATTGTAAGTATATGTTTATGTATGGGATATGTATCCATAAGCTATATATACAAAGTTCTTATACTATAGTCTTAAGCTAAGAATTTCAGAGTCCATAAACTAGACATATCACTCTTTTATAGGCCATCTAAAAATAGATATCTTTTGGGCTTCCCTGGTGGCTCAGTGGTTGAGAGTCCGCCTGCCAATGCAGGGGACACGGGTTTGTGCCCTGGTCCAGAAAGATCCCACATGCCGCGGAGCGGCTGGGCCCGTGAGCCATGGCCGCTGGGCCTGCGCGTCTGGAGCCTGTGCTCTGCAACGGGAGAGGCCACGACAGTGAGGGGCCCGTGTACCGCAAAAAAAAAAAAAAAAAAAAAAAAAAAAAAGAGGGATGACAGCACAAGGTACTTTTCATAATCCCTGCTTCTTACTGCCTTAGGACTTTGCTGCTAGTTTTCTAGTGGTGAGTACATCATGCTGAGGCCCAAGGCAAATGGCTGGGCTGGGAATATGATTTGGTTATGTTGGCTCCGTGTTTTGAGAGTATATAGCTCTATATACCCTTAAGGTATCTGGTGTATTCCAGCCTCATGGTCCCAATAGTGGTAATAACTATTATTCATTCAGTGCCATTGTTTGTAAAAAATATTTTACATGCATTAACTCATTTACTCTTAATTTTATTGATGAGGAAATGAGGCACTGAAAGGTTAATTAACTTGCCTAAGGTTACTCAGCTAGTGAGAGGCAGAGCCAGGACTCAAACTTAAAACATTGATGCTAGAATCATTTTAACAATTCTCTGCACAGCCTCCTTGATAGGATGACTGCCAAGTTCCATGAGGAGAGAGGCTAGTACTCTTGTATTTTTATTTTATTCACAGAATCTGGTTCTGGGTATGTATTAAATAAATATACCTAAATAATGAATAAATGATATTGGTATTCTTCAAATCAGTTGCAAGGTATTTTGCAAATGATTTGTTTTGAATGATAAAGTACCAAAACTTTGAAGTGTCAACTTAAAAAAAAAACATAGAGCAGAATCAAGGTTGACTGGGAAGTGGTATTCTTTACTGATCTGCCTTTTTAAAAATTATTTATTTATTTATTTGGCTGCATTGGGTCTTTGTGGCATGTGAGATCTTTCGTTGTGGCAAGCAGGCTCTTTTTTGCGGTGCACAGGCTTCTCTCTAGTTTGTGATGTGCAGGCTCTAGAGCACGCAGGCTCACTTGTTGCAGCATACGGGCTTAGTTGCCCTGCAGCATGTGGGATCTTAGTTCCCCGGCCAGGGATAGAACCCACATCCCCTGCACTGGAAGGAAGATTCTTAACTACTGGACCATCAGGGAACTCCCTGATCTGACTTTTGATATTATAATAAACAAGCTCAAATATCTCAGTGACCTAACACATTACAACATGTCCACCGTAGGCTGAGCAAGTTGGCAGGGCAGCTGTTCTCCATAGAATGCCTCAGTACACAGGCTGCTTCCATGTGCCCCACCATGCCAATGTAGGGCTCAGAAAAGAAGCTGCAAGGCCAAGCAGTATGCACCTCAGCCTGAAAGGACATGTAAATGACCTGTCACTTCCACTCAGAACTTATTGACCAAAACTAGTTACACAGCCCCAACTAATCACATGGGATCTGATCAGTGTGTCTTCTGTGTTCCGAGCAGAAAACTGGATATAGGTAAGCCCTAGGGATGTCTTCCATAGAGAGAAAGGAGTGGGCATTTAGTAGGTGCTGGAATTTCTTATAACATTAGAAAGAGCTGTTAAAATGTGCCTTACTGACCAGTTTTGCCTTAGGGGTAGGAGAGAAATAAGAAGTGTGATAGCATAATTAAAAAGGCACAGGGAGGGACTTCCCTGGTGGCACAGTGGTTAAGAGTCCGCCTGCCAATGCAGTGGACACGGGTTCAAGCCCTGGTCCGGGAAGATCCCATATGCCGCAGAGCAACTAAGCCCGTGAGCCACAACTACTGAGCCTGTGCTCTAGAGCCCCCAGCCTGCGCACCTAGAGCCTGTGCTCCACAGCAAGAGAAGCCACCGCAATGAAAAGCCCGCACACCGCAATAAAGAGTAGCCCCCGCTCGCTGCAACTAGAGAAAGCCCGCGCACAGCAACGAAGACCCGACACAGCCAAAAATTAATTAATTAATTAATTAATTTAAAAAGTTATTTTAAAAAGGCACAGGGAGAGGATGTTATCATGTCTCCTTTCTGCGCAGGAGTTGGAGAATTTGTACAGAGTTTGTCATATGCACATACAGAATGAAGAAAATTACCTAACCATATACAAACAAAACATTTTCAATGAGTTAAATGTTAAAAAAAAAAATCTATAAACATATTTGCAAACATATAGGAGAGTGTCTTTATCTCCTTAGGCTAGAGAAGCCCATCTTAAGGAAGACAGTATAAAACCTATGGAGGAAAAAGACTGATTTTTAACTACAGGAAAACTAAAACTTCTCTTTGACAGAAGACGCTGCAAACCAAGTTGAAAGAAAGTCGACATACTAAGAGAATATATTTTCAACCAGTCCAACAGGAAAAAGAATGAACAATCAAAATATAAAAGGAATCCTAAACATAAACAAAAACAAAAAACAAAAAGAAAACAATGCATTTAAGAGGAAATACCACGTAACAATAATCTTTTGAAAAGATGCTTTCCTCACTAATAATCAAGAAAAAGCAAATTAAAACAGCAATGAGATACTTTTAACTCATGAGATTGGCAAAAATCAACATGATTAATAAGAGTCTCAGAAACATTGATAGTTATACCTTCCTTTATAATGTTAGTGGGAATATAGATGGTGATACCTTTCTGAAGGCTATTTGGCAGTAGTTATTACAATACACATTCCGTTCAACCCAGCAGTTCCACCTCTAGAATTTTATCCTGCAGAAATTTGTATGTACGCAAAAACGCATGGGCAAGACATTTGTTAAAACATTATGCAGAGTAGGAAAAAAAAGAAAACAACTTAAATGTTCAACAATATTGGAGGATGAAGTAAATTATAGTGTATCTATGTCATAGACTATTACACTTCACAGTAAAAAGAGTAAGACGAAAGTAATTAGAAACAGCAGGAAAAATAAAAGCAAAACTCCATAATAAAAGGTGTGATGTTAGTTTTTTTTAATACAGCATGATTTTGAGGAATTAGTAGACTGGAATAGGGAGAATTCATTGTAATATTGACTATCAACAGTGTGTGACGTTGGAATGGCAGAGTAGGAAATACATCACATTGTTTATCTCTGTAGTGCACAATATTTACAGTCATGATAATGTAAGCGCTGTTTATTACTTTTCATCTTTTAGAATCAACCTAGAAAGCAAAAGACCTAATTAAGGTTATTAAAGATTCAAAAATTTACCAAAAATTGTTACCAACCATAACAATGTTACAACAAAAGTTAACAGTGGCATAATATGGTTGGTGGAAGGGGCTGGGAAGCATGATGGCAAGGGTCAGTGTCTAACAACCCCCTTTTTTTTTTTAAATTTTTCTTGGAGTATAGTTGATTTACAATGTTGTGTTAGTTTCAGGTATACAGCAAAGTGAATCAGTTATATATATATAACTAATATATATACATCCATTCTTTTTCAGATTCTCTTCCTATATAGGTTATTAAGTTGGTAACATCCTTATCTCTCAGAGGAGGGAGAAACACTGTCAGGGCGAGTTTTGCTTGGCCTGAATAGTTTCAAATTTTTGTAGTGTGAATATACTCATATATTCTTTGTGCACTTAATAAATTTAAATTTTTTCATTCAATTTTTTAAGAAAAAGAAAACAAAGTGTGAGAATAATTTTTTGAAAGCCCTCAAAGATCTAATTTAAATATCTAGATATATCTGTGAGTGTATTTTTTATCCAATTAACTGGGAAAATCTTTCTATTTTTCACTTTAGTGTGCAGAGTAGAATCATTCTTACAATTCATTTTAAAAATGTTTCCTAGTATATTCATATAAGGAATTCAAAGTGTTCCTCTTTAATTTTCCCTTTTAGATCAATGTGTATTAAATAACATATTTGAAAGTTCTATTAATATTATAGTAATATAATACCAAATGAGAAAAATAGAGCAGAAACATCACCCTAAGGTGATTTTAAAAGCACTTAATTATCCAATGTAATTATTTCTTAAGCCCCAATTATAATACACTATTACGTTACTGAAATGCCAGCTGTCTTGGGTCACAGACAAAAGTGGTGGTATTAAGAAAAATGTACTCCTGGTCAACATCTGTTTACTGTTTAAAAACACCTTGCTTTCCTCCAAGTTCCTGAGCTATGTAGCTTCCAATCTCATGTTAAAATGAACGGGGAAGTTGAGGCATAAAAGTGTGTTAATAAGAGCTATTTCTACTCTGACTTATTATTTGTTCCCTCTGTATCTTCCCTAATCAGCAGGATGGTGCCTGCCATATCCTTACACAAAGCATCAAAGAGCTTCTGCAGGGGCTTCCCTGGTGGCGCAGAGGTTGAGAGTCCGCCTGCCGATGCAGGGGACACGGGTTCGTGCCCCGGTCCGGAAGATCCCACATGCCGCGGAGCGGCTGGGCCCGTGAGCTATGGCCCCTGAGCCTGCGCGTCTGGAGCCTGTGCTCCGCAACGGGAGAGGCCACAACAGTGAGAGGCCCGCGTACCGCAAAAAAAAAGAGCTTCTGCCTTCTAGAGTTTGGAGGCTGCTGGAACTCTGCTGACTTCAGAGTCTTGAGCCCCAGTGGGGTGAGATGACAAAGGCTGCCCATCACCATCAACAGAGGAAAAAGCCAATGATGGCTGCCTTCTCCCTTCTGCCTTCCAAATCTCTCACCAATGCATCTGATTGGCAGAGCCCAAATGGTATCTGAAACCCTCCTGGCAATGAAATATGCGAAATGTTGTTCTCGGGTTTCTAGACACTGCAAAACAGGAGAGATATGAGTGTAAAGGGGCCAGATACTCATGGACAATATCTGACCCATTTGTGTGTTACCACATTAATATGAGTAGCCATGTTTGAGTAGAAGAAGCATTAAATGTGTATAGAGAAGACTGATTACTGGTTGGAGAGAGTTGGACAGGAGGAAGGAAAAGGAGAGAAAGCTACACCTAAAGATGGAATGGGGGGCTCCCCGGTGGAGCAGTGGTTAAGAATCCGCCTGCCAATGCAGGTGACACGGGTTCGAGCCCTGGTCCGGGAAAATCCCACATGCCGCAGAGCAACTAAGCCCGCGAGCCACAACTACTGAGCCTGAGCTCTGGAGCCCACAAGCCACAACTACTGAGCCCACGTGCCGCATCTACTGAAGACCGCGTGCTCTAGAGCCTGTGCTCCGCAACAAGAGAAGCCACGGCAATGAGAAACCTGCGCACCGCAACGAAGAGTAGCCCCTTCTCGCCGCAACTAGAGAAAGCCTGCGTGCAACAACGAAGACCCAACACAGCCAAAAATAATAAATAAATAAATTTATATTAAAAAAAAAAGATAGAATGGGTTAAAGTGATGTTTGCTAGAGATCTGCAGTGGTCCTTAACCAGGAAAGTTACATCATGAAAGTAGTCCTTTAGGGCAGTGATACTGCTGATATGCTAGAGAGGACTTGTGTGTGTGTGTGTGTGTGTATGTGTGTGGTGTGGGAGTGGAGAGACTTGAAGTCAGGAAAACTTACTTGTCCTAAGGGGCACTTTGAAGAATCCACAAGTGAGAATACAGAGGCTACAGATTAGGATAAAAGTGGCAAGAATGGAGGCAAAAGGGCACGTGTGAGAGACATGGTCCCTGTATCCAGAAAGAGAACCTTGTCCCCAAGAATATTCTAGTGTCCAGCAGCAGCAGCCCACCACGTGACTGGTCTGTGCCTCCAGCCCCTGTCTCCTGGGGAACTGCCAGCCCACAGCAACCTAACAGCCTCAGCAACCAGCGGATCAGCAGTCATCTTTTTCTAAGAAAGAATCCAGCTTTGCTTCTGCATTTTTATCTCCTTTTCGAATGCCTTTGGAGTAATTACACTAAATATAGAAATGAGGCAAGATGAGCCGAGGAGTTCCATCGTGTTCCCTCCCTCTCCCATCACCTAAGGGAGAACTTGCCTCAAATTCATCATTCTTACAACTCATGAACTGCACTTTCTACTCCAACTCCACTGGAACACTGCTTCTATCAGGCCGACCTGATCTGACCATTCCTTCATTCAGTCACGCACACACGCTTCAGTCAGCAACTATTCATCGAGTAGCTACTCTGTGTCGGCCCTGCTGAGGATTTAAAAGTTAAAATAACAACAACAATAAAAATTCCTGCATTATGGAGCATACATCCTAGTAGGGAGAGGCAAACAAGAAGTAAAGTATAGAGTATGTTAGAACCTAAGTGCAAAGAAGAGAAGTAGTGCAATGCCCACCATTATAGAATTCTTTTTTTTGTTGTTGTTGTTGCTGCCTTTCTAAACCGAGACTACTTTTCAAGATTCAAAGTAAATTTTCTTTCTACTCTGTGCCTTGTCTAACCATTTCAGCCCACAACAGCCTCATCTTGTTCAATGCTTCTTATCATCTGCTCAAGTCTTTGGGTACTATTCATGCACACAACACTCCTCACTTTTGAAAAACATGTTCTAGGAAGAGATGTGGTTGTTCGTAAACATAGGAGCTTGAGAATTTTTCTTTTAAATGTTCAGTGTGATCGCATGACTTCTGTAGAAAGATGATACTGTTTTATAAGAGGCTAATTGATGCATCTGAAATAATGAAGTAAAACTTGGAAGAAAAAGACATACTGACCTGTGTCGGAAATTGGAGGTTAGGCAATAAAAGGAAGGGGTGGGGTCCAGGCTGGACTGGAATAGATTTATAAGAAATGAAGAGGTCTTTGTAGTGAAGCCATGGGACAGCAGAAGAAAAAGGGTAGAAGGAATTTTTCTGGCGTAGAACATTTTAAGAGGAACACTGTAAGAGAAATATGTAAGAGAAAAAATATGAGGACATGGAAAAATAATAGGTAGGGACTTCCCTGGTGGTCCAGTGGTAGAGTATCCGCCTTACAATGCAAGTGATGCGGGTTCAATCCCTGGTGAAGGAACTAAGATCCCACATGCCGTGGGGCAACTAATCCAGCGTGCCACGACTACTGAGCTCTCGAGCCTCAACTGGAGCCCGCTTGCTGCAAACTACAGAGCCCACGCACTCTGGAACCCATGCGCCACAACTAAAGAGAGAAAACCCTCATGCCACAGCTAGAAGCCCAAGCGTCACAAGGAAAGATCCTGCATGCTGCAACTAAGACCGACGCAACCAAACATAAATTAAATAAATAATAAATAAATCTTTTTTTTTTTTTAACATCTTTATTGGGGTATAATTGCTTTACAATGGTGTGTTAGTTTCTGCTTTATAACAAAGTGAATCAGTCATACATAAACATATGTTCCCATATGTTTTCCCTCTTGCGTCTCCCTCCCTCCCACCCTCCCTATCCCACCTCTCCAGGCTGTCACAAAGCACCGAGCCAATATCCCTGTGCCATGCGGCTGCTTCCCACTAGCTATCTACCTTACTACGTCTGTTAGTGTGTATATGCCCATGACTCTCTCTCGCCCTGTCACAGCTCACCCTTCCCCCTCCCCATAACCTCAAGTCCGTTCTCTAGGAGGTCTGCGTCTTTATTCCTGCTTTACCCCTAGGTTCTTCATGACGTTTTTTTTCTTAAATTCCATATATATGTGTTAGCATACGGTATTTGTCTTTTTCTTTCTGACTTACTTCACTCTGTATGACAGACTCTAGGTCTATCCACCTCATTACAAATAGCTCAATTTCGTTTCTTTTTATGGCTGAGTAATATTCCATTGTATATATGTGCCACATCTTATAAATAAATCTTAAAACAGAAAAAAAGAAAAAGAATAGGTGGAGCAGCATCTGAAGGAAAAATATGTGTTAATATAACTCTGTTCATGATAATGTCCTAAGAAGCTGAATATTTATAACCAGAGCAAGGCTAATCAGAGATATCCTCTGGACCAATAATCTTCAAGTTTGTCTGATAAGAAAAGTCCACTGCATGTTTTTCCAAATTATAAATTCCTAACTCTATCCCTAGATCAAATGAATTAGACTCTTCTAGGGAAATCACAAGGAATGTACATTTCTGTTTATTTTTATTTATTTATTTATTTATGGCTGCACTGGGTCTTCGTTGCGCGCGGGCTTTCTCTAGTTGCGGCGAGCGTGGGCTCCTCTTCGTTGTGGTGCGTGGGCTTCTCACTGCAGTGACTTCTCTTGTTGCGGAGCACAGGCTCTAGGCGCTCAGGCTTCAGTAGTTGTGGCGCATGGGCTTAGTTGCTCCACTAAGGAATTGATGGCATGTGGGATCTTCCTTTACCAGGGCTCGAACCCATGTCCCCTGCATTGGCAGGTGGATTCCTGATCACTGCACCACCAGAGAAATCACTATGTTTCTGTTTAATATGTATTCTAAGTGATTCATTTGATTTGGTAAGTTTGGAAAACACAGCTTGGCAAAGCCTGTGGCAGTGGGTATCAGATTTTACTATCTACAATACTTTTTGGTTGTCATTAGCTTTGAGAAGAACCATAACTAACAATGGCCTAGGTGTAGGATAATGCTGGCAAAGCTGGTATGCCAACTCTCTGCCAGTTTATACTGGAAAGCTGTGGTAGATACTGTTGATTGGCCGACCAAGAGTCGTTCTCAACTGCCCTGCCATTTTCACTATAAAGTCCAGAAGAGCAATGCACTTTCCCATGTACCCTTGCTACTAGGCAGGTCCATGTGACTCATATTGGCCAATTAGATATAAGTCGAGGTTTTCTGGGGCTTCTGAAAATGCTTTTGTTTTCTTGGTATAACAGGCAGACATGAGGTACCACCCCACACTTTCTTCCTGGTCAAATCCAGGTATGATGCCTCTGTAGTCATAGCAGCCATTTTGGGATTGAAGGGAATGAGCAGGAAGGACAAGAGAGACAATGACCCTAACATTGTGGGTCCAGATTGCTTGTTGTGGTAAGGAAGGAGGAGGCGGAGAGAATTTCTATTTCTAAAAGCCATTTTTATTTATTTATTTATTTTCCGGTACGCGGGCCTCTCACTGTTGTGGCCTTTCCCGTTGCGGAGCACAGGCTCCGGACGCGCAGGCTCAGAGGCCATGGCTCACAGGCCCAGCCGCTCCGCGGCATGTGGGATCCTCCCGGACCGGGGCACGAACCCGTGTCCCCTGCATCGGCAGGCGGACTCTCAACCACTGCGCCACCAGGGAAGCCCATCTAAAAGCCATTTTAAAAGCTGGTTTTCTATTCCTTGCAACTGAAAACATTCCTAACTAAATCAAAGGAGAAGTGGGGTAAGCCCAGGCCTGAGGCAAGAAAAGACCCCGTCATCTTTAGAAACACACGTGCATGAAAGGGTGGGCTCACCTTCTCATTAGGGGATAGATGAGGACAAGAGTACAAGGATTGAACCCTAGAATCTGAGTCTGAGGGAGAGTTCTAGAAGGGAATAGAACAGAGAAAGCTGATAGTCATGCCTGGGCTATCCTAAATAATAGGATATTTGCCCAGGATTAGGCAAAACTAATTTGCCTTAAAAGGATATGTTGTAACTTCACATTCCCTCAACAAAATGCAAAATTGGCACAAGCAATGTATAGTGAGTAGTAAAGGGGGATGCAGCTATCAGGGCATCTGTCTCATTGTGCTAAAAGCAATGCATCTGATAAACTGGTAACTTGTTTTTCTGATAATTTCATCTGGTAAAGGGTAAAGGAAACAACCAGAAGAACTGCTACTTTGTATTTAATTCTAACCAAATTAAAAAAAAAAAGACAGAGAGAGAACTGTTTGTGGAATGGATGTGGAGTCTGAGGAGAAAGCACACAGGTCACCTTAGATGGTACGATACCCAACAATGTCAAAAGTGCTCTTAGACACCAGGAAATTAGATTTTAGGAAGTTGAAGGGAAAGATGAGTCAGATTCAATGCCTAAAACTCTAAAGGAAAGATTATTTTGAAAGTCTTTCAAAAATGAAATTTTCAAGTCAACAAATATTTAATGATCACCAGCAACATGGGACAATCTGTACCAGTAGCTATAAAATTCTTACTCTCAAGGAATTAATTGTCCGTGGAGGGAGGAAAAGGAGACAAGCACTCAAATGCACAGCTACCATTTATTGAACATCTACTGTGAAAAACAATATGATTAAAAATTTATATATAATATGTAAAATATTTACAAATGTTTTGCAAGATAGATATTATCCTCAGTTAACAAAGAGACTAAATGTTTAGAATGGTTGAATAAATTGCTCAAAGCCTCACAGCTCATGAGGAAATGAGCCCAGCCCCCCTCCTCTTGCATTTATTGGATCAGCTTGGTCCCAGGGGCCTCGTAAAGCAAAAGGAGCAAAAGGACACTCTGTTCCCTTCTACTTTCTCCCATGTATCTTCAAGAACACCAAGAGTTCATTGGCATGGATTTGGCCCCTAAAAGTAGAAGCTTTTAGCAATTGACTGCAAAGGAGTAAAATTAGTTCCATCTTTGAAACTGGAATATCTGCTAAACTCCTTGTGGGAGAATTCATTCCTTGAGCGAAGACTTACCATTATCAATCCTTCTATATTGAAAATCTTTCTCCTGAACTCTCAGGAGCGTAGGTAAATCAGCACTTAAAAAACAACTGCTTAGGGGCTTCCCTGGTGGCACAGTGGTTGAGAGTCCGCCTGCCGATGCGGGCGACACGGGTTTGTGCCCCGGTCCGGGAGGATCCCACATGCCGCGGAGCGGCTGGGCCCGTGAGCCATGGCCGCTGAGCCTGCGCGTCCGGAGCCTGTGCTCCGCAACGGGAGAGGCCGCAACAGTGAGAGGCCCGCGTACCGCAAAAAAACAAAAAAACTGCTTAATGACAGAATATGTAAAAAAGATTTAGCATTCTAAGAGAAGTTATATATTTAAAAAAATAAATCGACTCTTTAATGTTGAAAATAACATATTGTGCAATGTGTTCAGAAGCCTAAAATGTTAAGATGTGGATAAAATTATAACATAAGAGTTTTACTCGAAACATTTAATGAATTATATAATAAATCATCGTTGACTAAATAAAACGGAAGACTTGACCAGTTGTATATTGATCAAGTTTGGCATATACATGTATCTTTTTTTTTAAAATGTGAGTAAAACAAGCTAAACACTCACTTTCTTCACTTTAGCAGCTAATTCTTGACTGAATTATTGAAAAATTAAATTTACACTCCTATTATTTAGCTATGGAAATTCAACTTACATGTTTTAATAAAAAAAAGTAAGAAAGCTAATAAGGCCACTAGAGGTGAGAAGTCTAGGAATTATGTCTGCAGAGGTTCACTGACTCTGCTTAAGAGGACAGCAACAAGAGGAAGGTCCAGCCAAAGAACTTCACTGAAGTGAAAGAGCCCCACAACCAACCACACCCCCATTTCCTGTATATTCCTGGAAGGGGAAAATATCCAATAAACTGAACATGGAGATTACATTATAACACTTTTAGTGTACACAACACCAGCTTTCCTGAAAGTTGGGGGAAAGTTGTCCACGTTTTTCTTTTAGTAGCCAAAAAGGACTATGTTTAGAAGTAAATGATGATGCAATTTGGTCCATTCACATCTCTCTATACGTAGAGAAATTAGAGAAAATCACAAAGCACATTTAATCAGTTATTTGCTTTGTACAGAGACATACATGTATAGAATTATCAAAATCCCCTCATTGTTAGGTAAGGCCTGGAATAAAGTGGCAAAATTGGGGCTTAGCATCCAACCTGCTCCCTCTGGCCACACCCTGGGCCCTGGCCAGTGGGAGGTCCCAGTGGAGGAAGGTGTATCTAGTTCTAATTGGTCTACCCAGAAGAGATACAAAGACCTGGGTTTGCTGGCTGAGGCTCTCGATGGCCCTGGTCTCATGAGTAAGAAGGACAAAGGAAGTAACCCAGAAAGAGACTTTCTCATGCGGGCATAGGGATGATTGTATCAACTGGCCCTCCTGAGCTCTGTGCATCTGGACAGCACGGATCTGAGGCTGCAGAGTATAGGACCACATACTTGGTGCTTTGCTAGAGGGAGTGGGATGGACCTATTCCTCCACAAAACATGCACTTCTTTGCTAGAAGGTGTTTATATGACTGGCCTGGCTCTCAAAGAATATCACCTTATTTGTATGCTGAAAACGATAGACCCCTGGTCAATACTACTTTATGGCTCTAATGGGAAAAATACTCAATAACTTGCTCTCTTCCCACCTCCTTATAGTTGTTTTCTTCCCCCTTGACCCTAAGTACTCCTTGACCTAGAATCCCAGGGTGTTAGAAATTGAGAATCCTTTGAGACCAAACCCGGCCACCTCTTGCTTTCTGCATGATAGAACTGAAGCCATTTTGCCCTTTCTGCCCCCACTTAATTCTTCTGATATCCACTCATATTTTATATCATTTACAACTTTTGGAAAATATGAGTTAGAAAAATTTGCTCACTGCAAATCTTGCTCTGCCTAGTCTCAACCCAAAACTAAGGAGTATGAGAAGAGAAAGAAAGAAAATGAGACACCTACATGTTTTGAAATTTTAAAGCATTGATGACATTCATTATATTATTTGTATGCTATGCAAACCTTTTATTTCCTTAGTTAAAAACTTCTTTGAGAGTAGGGGCTGTGTCTTTTACATGATCTTTTAATATATATGGATTCTAGCACAGTATCATGAATGCCTAGGAGTATAATAAGTGTTATTTGTTGATGATGAGCCACTCTATCCCCTGGCCTCCTAGGAGGATCCCACATAATCATCCCAGACAGACAAGAATCCAGCCTGCTTTGAAAGACCTACAGGGAGTGAGAATCTAAACCTTCTTCCATAACTCATTTCAGTGTCTAATAAAGCTTAGTGTCTGCTGGAAGATTCTTCCCAAGAAGGTGGCATCTGGGAGTGTTGCAGAGTAAATGCTGAACTTCTTCTAAGGCCTTGGAGCCAGTCACTTGAATGACTAGGAACTATCCTGGGGGAATGAGTGGGTGCTGGTGGGGAAGGTAGTCATATGAGGAAGAAAAAGGACAGAGATTAGGTTTCTTTGCGGCTCAGAGGAAGTGGCATTGTTCACACTTGCTAGCAGAACTGCCCAGTGTTAAGGATTTGGGATGGGTAGAAGTCAGGAAGCTGTGGAGCTGGGGAGAGCTCTATGATGGAAGAAGGCAAGTCTGCCACTGGCTACCCAGCTGTTTACATCCCTCCCTGGAGCTGACTATGATGATAAAATTGCCATTAGTATTCCCCATTAATATTCCGTGGTCATCAGTGTTAGTTCCTGTTAACAGGAAAGGAATGTGCATACCCTAGCCATGCTACAAATGAGATGAATGCTTCCTTTGCAGTGTGTGTGTGTGCACACACACATGTGCAAATGAAAGGGTTTGTGGAGGTGCAAACCTGGAGTGACAGGAGGTGAATAAAAGAAGGATTAGAAGGACCCTAGCAACCTCTCAGGCCAAAGCAGACTAAAGCAAGTGATCCAAATCAGGGCTGAAAATCAAAGCAGATGCCCAAAGGAACTCAAATTCAGTGAAAGCCTAGGACAGGAAGTGGGAGGGCAGAGTTGGAGGCGGAATAAGGATTGAAGAGAGGAAGTGCAGGTCAGAGAAAGTAGGCCTGCTGAGATATCTGGCACTGGAAGGGATGAAACAGAACTGAGCCTCCAGGAAAATGGGTTGGCAAGATGGAGTTGAGAAGTAAGTTTCAGCCTAATGGTTGGGATACATGGCAGGGCTTCCATCCGCCCTGTGCCCTGGGCTAGTGGAAGGGCTCAGGAATGCTGTGAGCAGAGGACCTAGGCTGAAGGAAGGCATGTTGGTGGCCTGGCCTCCTCCCTGCCAGGGGCCTGGGATGAAATGCAACCGGATGAAGTAGGTGCCACTGGTTAGATCTGAGAAAGTATTTGGACCGGGAAAAACCAAGACAGTTTTCAAATTCTGTTGTGCCCTAATTGTCTGGAAGAGAGAACAAGGCCCGCATCTAGCTAGAAGCTTGTTTTGCGGTAGCTGAGACCGGGCAAGGTTGGGGCACACAAGGCCTGTGGAGGGAACTCGTACCTCAATGACAACCAAGTAATCAGTCACTTAGGAGAAGAATCTAAGTCAGTTTGGGTGAAAAGCGCCCTGGTCCACCGTGCCTTAGACAGTCCTTCTCAGGGTCCCCACAAACAGAGAAGGCAGCTGATTGGAGAACAGTAGGAAGCAGTGGAGTTAAAACCCTAGGATAACACAAGAAGCCCTAAGTGGTATTAAGAGCTTGGAGAGGAAGTGTGGGTGGAAGGGTAAGTCATAACTAGTGGCTTGTAAGCCTTCTAAGGACTGTCAACCCCTTGGAACAGAACAAAAGCTCCATTCACTTGTTCCAGGCCCTGTTTCTTGTTAGCTCCCACAAGTCATTTTCTATAGCCCTGCAGGAACCTGATGTTACTTTGCTCAAATTGTAAATGATTTATTTTATGAATGCTGAATAACAGGACCATGGTTAAAGGAAATAATCTTCACATAAGAATCCTTGATCTGCTCCCTAAACACTTCTTTTCTTCCCTCCCTTGTGTGTGTGTGTGTGTGTGTGTGTGTGTGTGTGTGTGTGTGTGGTGTGTGTTGATTGGAACATCTGTTCTAGATATCAGCATCATCTTTAAAGCACACATTTTGAGGAGCTTTCAGGTCAAAAACTTGAATTCAAGTCCAAAACTGGCCAGAGCCCTAAATACCATTCCTACTTTTCTTGGCACTTTCCAATTTCTTTGGCAAATATCTGTGAAAAATAATGAAATACTGTTTATTAAACATTTTGGTTATAGTGGGCCTTTTGTACACTTTTGCTTACGTGTTATTATGTACCTGTTTTACATTAAATCAAGCTGGAGCATTTAACATATTTACCAAATGCAAACCTGATCTGAGACAATACTGGGATTTCTATAACACTATATTAGCTCAAATATTTCCTCTATAAATCAGGGATACATTTATACCTATATATCTATAGATACAGATATATGAGATTATATGCTTTAGAAAACAATGTTTTACCACAAACTGATCGAGGCTTAAGAAATTGTGAGGGTGTGGGTATGGGTCTTACTTATTACTACTATCCTGATCTCATATTTTTAAAAGATTAGAGAGAAAGGAATCCTTTTTCTATATTTTGGGTGCATTTTGTAATCCTCTTATTTAAGCACTTCTCAAAGTTCTCGTCCTGCTACCCTTAATGGTAGAATGTGTGCCCCTGTAGGCTGACTGGGGGAAGGATGGGGGCGGGGAGTCTGGGGGGGGGGGCCCTACATTTGCTGCCTACAGATCAAAAGGTCTTTAGAATTTCTTTTATTTGAAAACTCCATAATTTCTCTTGGTTACGCTATAAAAATACCCCCACACACACAATACACCCATGAATAAACCAACCCTTCAGAACAGTATACTCTGTTGATCTAAAAGCATTGTTTCTCATGTTCCTACTAATTTATCAGATGGAAGAGTTTGGCATCATGCTTACGCATAGGTTTTGTTTTGTTTTGTTTTGTTCCTAGTCAATTCTGTAAGTGGTAAACTTGTACACAGCGTTCTAAAAGACTCCAAATGAAAAGCTGATCTACTGTTCCAGACGTATATAATAATAACAGCTCACCTTGAGTGCTTCCTCTGTGCCTTGTACATTAATAAATAAAACAAGCATAATCTTTGCCATTAAGAAGTTCATGGTTTAGGGAACCCTCCTACACTGTTGGTGGGAATGTAAATTGGTACAGCCACTATGGAGAACAGTACAGAGTTTCCTTAAAAAAAACTAAAAATAGAGCTACCATATGACACAGCAACCCCACTCCTAGGCATATATCCAGAGAAAACCATAATTCAAAAAGATGCATGCAGCCTGATGTTCACTGCAGCACTATTTACAATAGCCAGGACATGGAAGCAACCTAAATGTCCATTGACAGAGGAATGGATAAAGAAGATGCGGTAGATATATACAATGAAATATTATTCAGCCATAAAAAACGAAATAGTGACATTTGCAGAGACGTGGATGGACCTACGGACTGTCATACAGAGTGAAGTAAGAAAGAGAAAAACAAATATCGTATAATATTGCCTATATGTGAAATCTAGAAAAATGGTAGAGATGAACTTATTTGCAAAGCAGAAATAGAGGCACAGATATAGAGAACAAATTTATGGTTACCAAGGGGGGAAGGAGGGAGTGGGATGAATTGGGAGATTGGGACTGACATATATACACTACTATGTATAAAATAGATAACTAATGAGAACCTACTGTATAGCACAGGGAACTCTACTCAGTGCTCTGTGGTGACCTAAATGTGAAGGAAATCGAAAAAAGCATGGATATATGTACGCATATGACTGATTCACTTTGCTGTACAGCAGGAAACTAACATAACGTTGTGAAGCAACTATACTCCAATAAAAATTAATAAAAAAAAGAGTTCATGGCCCAGTGGACGAGACAGACTGTAAACCAAATAATTAGACAAATGCACATGAAATGGCCACTGTGATAAGCACTGTGAAGGAGCAGAGTCCTGTTAGAAAGAGATCATATGAATAATGGGGACATTTGATCTTGTCAGGGGTCAGGAAAGTCTTCCCAAGGAAGTGATGCTTGAATTGAGACCAGGGGGTAGGAGTGAAAGTGTGGGGTTAACTAGGAAGAGGGAGGGTGTGGAGGTTAGCACGGGGAGAGCAGGTGGCCCAGGCAGCTGTTACTGCAATGGCAAAGGCTTTGTGGTGGGAGGGAGCACAGTCCATGCACTGAACTGGAAAAACTCAGCGTGACCACAACACAGCCCGGGGCAGAGGGGCACATGCAGGTGGGGCTTCAGAGAAGTTTGGGCATTAGAGGTTTTAAGCTGCTTCATGCAAACGTTTTGGAGGAAAGCTGGAAAGGAAGCAAAGACTAGGAGGTTATTGCAGATGAGAGCCACTGCTCCTTGGTCTAAGTACCAAATATATAGAGATATATAGAATTCATAGGATATAAAGGGATCTCTAAGATAAAATGTATTTCAAACCTTCCAAGTATTAATTTACCTAGACTACTCCAAGTAGATAATTATTTGTAATTTTAAACCTCCACAGAACATTTTCCTAAAATTTACTGTGGGGCAGTTCTCTTATTACTGTTTCTTGGTTAATTAGGCAGTCTAGTCTGCCTGCCTTGGCCAACACAGGAACCGTTGTCAGGGAGATTGCAATGGGCCACCCAGGCAAGGGGAAATGTAATGAATTCAGTAAGTGCTTCCTAGTGTTCCCTTTAAGCAGGTCCCAGGCAGGATTTGTGAACTAGGGGAAATTGTTTCTAAGACCTTTCTGCCCTAGCCAGTGGCCACTTTCAGACCTCTAAGCCATGGTGGACCAAAGCTACTCAACTGGATGTTTCTCTTGACCCCTTCCCTCTCTCATTTTTTTCTTCCCAAACTTCATGTTCCTACTGAAAACTTTTCTGTCCTTTGCCCCATATCAACAACCTTTCCCTGTATTCCATTATACATTTTCTCTCTGACACTTTAAATTCATGTGAAGTGTATTGGAACGTTCTAATAATTATTTGGATGCCACGATCTCCTGTAAATTTTTAGGTTAAAAAAAAAAGCGTTATAAGTTCCCTCCCCTTTTCCCACCTCCCTGCCTTAAAACTATGCCTTTGTGTTAAGAATAGCTCTAGTAAATAGCAGTTCAAGTTCAAGGTGGGAAGAGAAGAACTGTTTTGTGTCTAGCTATGAGACAGATAATTTGGGGCAGATGGTAGGACAATGAGCTGCCCCTCTAATAGCAAAATTTGTAAAGCTGCTTTTTTTACAGCTGAGCTTCCTTATTGCATATCTGGGCTCTTCAAAGGAGACATTATGACTGAAAGTCAAGTTTACTTAAAGGTACAGTTTCTTCCTGCTGAGGTCAGGCTCTTCTCAAAGACATTGGGACATTCCATTTTTGGGTACTGAGAGAAAAGTTTGCTGCTCCACTTTCTCTGAAACAGAGTAATACTGAGTATCATTGCTCTGCAATATTGTCTTGGGCATCAGTTCCCGAATGGAATGTGGCATGAAACATAAGTCTTGCAGAGTTGCTCATGTGTGCAGCTGTGCAAGGCATGATAATCCCCAGAGCAAACTTTGGGGTTGCCAAAAAGAGTTAGTCCTGTAGCACCCCCGTGGAACATACCTCACTCAGACTTCAAGATGCATCACCAGGGTCAGAACATTACGCCCTTTTCCTCATCACAGTGATCCTCCAGTTCCTTGGAGGGCCCTAGTTTGAGGTAAATGGCCAGTTTTGGAGAGGAGGGCAGGGTCAGACTCAGGTAAAATGGTGAGGTTTACCAATGATTTCTCTAGATCGGGAGTCGGCGAACTATAACCCGCAGACCAAATCCAGCAGCAGCCTGGAGCTAGGAATGGTTTATACTTTTTAAAAGGTTGGAGGTAAAAACAAACAAACAAAACAAAGAAGAACATGGCCCGCAAAGCCTAAAGTAGGTACTATCTAGCCCTTTACAGTAAAAGTTTGCCCCCCAGCTTCCGAGCCCGCCATGTCCCTTTCTCTGCCCTCACTCCTCTGTAGCTCCTTTCTGACTCCTCATTAGAAGGAAGCCTGGCCCAGCTCTCAGCTCCAGGTGTACTTACTCAAGAGAGCTAATCCTTCTGCCCAAAGGCAAACCCATTGACCTGGCTGCCTTTCTCCAGCTGGAGGGAGGACTGCAGTCTGCTTCTACTCCTCCTTTCCTCCTGCCCCCTTCCCCTGGCTTCCACCTCGTGCTATGGTCTGGAGCTACCCTTCCTCAGGCTGTGGTTGCCCCAGTTCTCAACGCCTGGGGGCAAGGGTTTCTGCCAGCCAGGAGCTTCTGGAGACCGAGGGTCTCATGCATCCCTCGCTAGAGTAGTGAAGAGGTCTGCTCCTTGAGACTTCCTCGGATTCTGACACCTGTGGTCCTAAGAGAGGCCTCCCAGGACCTCCGGGCTGGCTTGTGACCCAGAATGCTCTCTGGCTGCAGCAGTTCTGTCCCCACCCCCACCCCTGCCAGGCTCAGATCTGCTTGCTGTGTGGAGTAGTGGTTAAGGGTATGAACTCACCTGCCTAGATGAAAATCCAGCTCTGACATTTATAGCTAGGGAACCTCAGGCAAGTCACTTAACCAGCCTGTGATTTGGTTTCCTCATCTGTGGACAGGGGATAATAATAGTTCCTCATTCATCTGGCTGTGGCGAGGATTAATGTTAATCTGCATCAAATGGTTTTGAACAAAAGGCCTAACACATGGTAAGTACTCAATAACATGCTCTCTCTTACTACTATTTGATGTTCTGAGGTTAGCTGTGTCATGAGCTGGTCTTGGCCCAGGTCTCTACTTCCTCTGGCTGTAGCTCAAAGTGACTTCTGCTCTCAAAGTTAGTCAGGCCACCCCCGGGGGGTTGGGGGTGGGGGGAGGCAAGACTTCCAAACAGGTGAAATGTGTTTAAGAGGCTTCCCATAGCTCTTATTCTTTATACCTTTTATTATGCAGAATAATGACTAAAAATACCTTGCTTTTGAAAGGAGGTTGTGATCTACTTTCACAAACATTATTTCATTAGAGGCATGGGACAGCCCTGTGAAATAGCTGGCACGTGGTAGTCACCCACAGACGTTGACCGAGTGATGGAGATGGGCTGTGAGCCTGCCAGTTAGCAGGATGATGTGGTGTGGCCATGCAGAACTGGCCACTTCGGAGCAATCTTGTTAATGTGCTCCCTACTTTATTCATGAGGAAGCTGAGTTTCTGAGCTGCTTGTTGCTTTGTCTAAGATGACACACAACTCGGATAGAGCTGCATCTAGAACCCAGTTCCTCTGACCTCTACACTAGCCCCGTGGTTGTTATACCTATCACTAAATGTGTCTAAAATCAAGTTCATTTTATTTGATTCAATGATAACCTGGGTACTGGCATACACAGTCTTTCCTTTGTGTTGCTCAAGGAAGATCACATCAAAAGCTGTAGAAAGGGAGGGAGGTCCTGTGCCCCATGAGGAGTTCTCTGAGTCTCTGCAAAGGACAGTGACTTTCAAGAGTGTCGGAAGGAAGTGAGCACAGGTGCTCAGTGACTTCCCCTCTCTTATTGGAGGGGACTTGCCACGGGACACATAATTTCTCTCGCCCTTTGCCCCTGGGAGAGCAGTTTCCCCTGTGGGGAAGGGCTGTGACTATTCAGTTCTGTCTGTGGCTGGGTGGGATAAGTTTAGGGGAAGGCAAGTATTAGGAAGCCCATTTAGTTGTATATCTAAGCTTTGATCTCCAAAAAGTAGAAAAATAAAAGATCAAGAACTAAAATAAAGACATTTAACCAAATTTGAACACAATCTACCAAATGCGTTCCACAGAATGCTAGCTTTGCAAGATTTTGAAAGGTATGTCTTTGAAAAGGGGGTTCAAAGGGTTTATAAGATGTTCATACTGCAAGGTTTCTCGGTCTTTAACATGCTAACGAATATTGCAAATCTCTAGAAGGTGGATTTAACGTGAGATTTCCCAGCTTTCTTTAATGTTGAACCTTTTACTCCCCAAAGTGCAGGCTATGTGCCCACGATGAGTGGAACACAATTTAAGAAATCTTAACATAAGGGCATTTGGCGTATTCTTATAAAGTGAAGTCTGCTCACTTTCCAGTGGCCATAATAAGGGCGTGTGTGTGTGTGTGTGTTCAGAACTGCAGAGCCAGCCACAGACATGAGAATGTGCACAGTTAATTTCTGTAAGAATTGTAGTCCCATCAGAGAAGAATAAAATACAAACAATTCAGAATAAAATGAAATAGTTTATAAATTGGTTGAATTCCGCTATGTGTGTCAGCAATCTAGCAGTAGGGGTACAAATACCAATCACTTGGAAGAAGTAGGTTCAGCCAGAATCTGTGAGCAGGAACGGTGGCAAGACCACTACCCACCTGAAGGCAAGAATTTGGGGTTCCCATTGGCGGCATTAAGGAGGGTTCAGTATGTCTTATCAGCTGTGAGAAATGCTACTCCGATGTCTGCATCTCCAGCCAGACGTCTCAGGACAATTAGCCACTTACCCTAACTCACCTGGGCCAGTAGAATTTTTTATTTAAAGCATGTTTCTTTTAGCCTCAGTAAAGCATAAAGTTAAATAAAGAGATAAGTATATCAATACTTACTTAAAGCTTATGTACTTAAACTTTTTAAGTCTACTAAATTTTTTATTCTATGCTTAGAAATAACTTGTGCATATTTGTATTTGATGTTTTAAACATTTGTAATGTTTAAGACAATTTGACGTTTTAGGATGCCTGACAGGTTGTCCTTGTGATGCCAATTTAAACCATCTATGTGAGCTCTGTAATTGATTTCGATTTGTGATTTCCAGTGAAAAGATATGAGAATTTTATTAAATCTGTGTTTTTGTTATATTCAAAAGAACTTAAGATTCATCATATTTTATAATTAGTTTATCATATTTATGAGCATTACTTGTGATTCTTTTGTTTGTTGAGCAATGAAGTATTTTATCATTTATTTTATTTTATTTATTTGTATTTTTTGTCTGCATTGGGTCTTTGTTGCCGCGCGCCGGCTTTCTCTAGGTACCGCGAACGGGGGCTACTCTTTGTTGCAGTGCGCGGGCTTCTCATTGTGGTGGCTTCTCTTGTTGTGGCTCGCGGGCTCTAGAGCGCAGGCTCCATACTTGTGGTGCACGGGCTTAGTTGCTCCGCGGCATGTAGGATCTTCCCGGACCAGGGATCGAATCCATGTCCCCTGCATTGGCAGGTGGATTCTTAACCACTGCACCACCAGGGCAGTCCAATGAAGTATTTTAAAAAGAAGATTGAGTACATTAAATGTATAAATGAAGTTTAATACTTCAAAGGAATTTAACCAGATTGTAAGCATTCACTTAAAAGAGAGACTTAGATATGGAGCTTGAAAGCTTAAAGGAAAACTAGGTTTTCAAATTTGTAATAAATAAAACTGAATTACAACATGTTGCCTTCTTTGCCCACAAAACCTGTCTTCGAGAACACGCCACACCCAAACTGCCACGTGGGAGCACTGGAGGTGGTGAGAGGTAGGGAGTGAGTGGGGCAAAGGTCTTCCTCGTGTAATCATTTCTTCCTTGTGTAGATGCACTAATAGCTCAGAGTGCAAGTGACTGAATGCAGCTGGTTTATTATAACCACCGCATTCAATAAGCATTTTTTGAGATTCTGATCTAGCAGATGTGGGTCATATAAATGAGATTAAGATGTGGTTCCTCCCCTGAAGCAGTTTCTCCTTTTTTCCACTTTGCATTTCTCTCCTCTGTTCATGGAAGGACTTTGCAGCAACAAACACTTGCACTTTCTTGACTTGACCTGCTTAGTTGCACTCAGTGGAAAGGCAGACAAGGCTCTCAGACAGCCTTGAGTGCAAATTCTTGTTTTGCCATTTGCCACGTGAACATAGATAAGCTATTTGGTCTTGTTACTTTAGTTTCCTCATGAATCAAACTGAGATAACAGTATTATTTACCTCTACAGGTTTTCGAGAAAATTAGGGACAGCAAAGATAAAAGTGCTTGGTAACAAGCAATAAGCTTCAATAACTGGTAGCCATTAATATGACCTATGGTTTCTTTCCATCAATGTCCTTGCACAGACAGAATGTCACCTTCTATCCACCCGTGATAAAATATGTTTAGGCTTCTGAGCCCATCAAGAGCAGGGGAGACATTTGGGGCAGGAGACAGCTGAAGGTAATAGAGAACTCTTCTTTACCTAGACTCACTCTCTAGCCACTTGTATCCAGAACTGTGATTTCAAATATCCTTACTTAACTGATGAGTCCCAACGTTATATTTTCAGCTCTGATACCTCCTCTGAACACCAGATAGGCATATCTGGCTCCGTATTTGACATCCTCACGGGGATGTCTGATTGTCACATCAAACTCTAAAACAAAACTCTTGATTTTTCCCTCATAAACTTTCTCCTCTCCCAGACTCTCCCATCTTGATAAATGGACAGTCCATTCTTCTACTTGCTTGGTCTAAAATCTCAGAATCATCTTTGAGTCTTGTGTTTCTCTCGCATGCCACAAATATATTTCCTGATCCTTGTACACAGAGTTTAGCTTCTTTTAACCAGCTCTTGCCACCATCCTCCATGCTGCCAACCTCTCATTGGGATTTCTGCACTAGCCCCTAACTGGTTGTCCCCTTTCCACTGTTGCACGATTGCACTTAACACTCTGCATAGTAAAACAGAAGTCGCGTCAAGTCACTTCTCCACTCGAAACCTTTCAATGGCTTTCCATCTCATGAAAAGAAAAAGGCCTTCACATGTGGTCCCTGGCTCCCTCTCCCGCCACGCCTTGGCTGACTTTGTGCCTGTCAACTGGCATCATTTTTATTCCTCGAATACAGCACCCTTGCTTTGGCCTCTGTTCTTGTGTATTTGACATTCCCTCTGCCTTCTTCTATTTGCCACTCATCCCCCAACTTCATTTTGTTTCCTGCTCACAGGTCACCTTAACTGAGCAGCCTCTTCTAAAAGCCCCATCTAAACTAACGTATGCTCCCAACCCTCTCCCCACCTTATTTTACTTAAGCTTGCTACCTGTTATTTACCTGACTTACTAGCAGCTAGGTATGGTCATATGCCCAAGTTCTGGCCAGTTAAGTACGAGTAGAAGTGATAAGAACAACTGCCAGGACGAGTCCTGAAAGAGAAGACATAAGTCCTCTATCTCTCCTTCTTTCTGGCCCAGTGGCTGGAATTTGAATGTGATTGCGGGAGCTAGAAAAGCCACCTTAGACCACTAGGTAGGAGATACCGTGTTGAGCTAGTAGAACAATCTGGGTCCTTGATACCTTATCCGTTCTGGAATGCTTACATTTGAATGGCCATGTTAGAGAATAAGCTTTTATTTTGTTTAAGCCATTTTTTAATATTGCCTTTGTTACAGAAGTCAAACGATAGCCTAATGCAGACATATTTTTTGAAAGTCTGTCTGTCCTCCTAACCCCCACCTGACTGGACTAGACCATAAATTCCGTGCGAGTAGGGACTGTGTTTGGTTTACTGTAAAAAGCTTCTTGAACAGTGCCTGGTATGCTAAGCATTCAGGAAAAGTTTGTTGAATGAATGAACAGCAAAACCATCAACATAATGTGAGGCCTTGAGCACCCTGAGGAAGACCATGGCTGGTCAGTATAAGTAAGTGATTGGTACAGCAGTATGCTCTGTGTGTGGCTGGTTTTCTATTCTGACTAATCACAAAGGCAGGATACAACCTGCTATTTCCATTATCTGAGAGGCATAAATACTTGCAAGATGGTTGTGTGTTGCTTTTGTAATTTAAATGAAGACTCCCAAGTAAAGTTCATTGTTGTAATGAAATCGGGTCACAGAGTCATGGAAAACTGTGACAAGGTTCACGCTGATGAGGAAAGGTCACACATCGCATGCTAAGCACAGATGGAGAAAAGGAGCTTGTGTGCTGAGATCTTGAGATGTGTGGCTGAGATGTGTATCAGTGTGGGTGGCAAAAGCTGATAGCTGGAAGAACCACAGACAAAGAATTGCACAAACGGAGTCAAAATGAAACAGAAACATGTCATAGGGTGCTAGCAAGAAGCTTGGGGGTAAATGCTGCAGACATAAAGCCACTGATTTCATGGGTGAGTAACAATACGAAAAAGAGTTACAGTGCCAAGATAATATTTTTGGTATCAAATACCATTTTCATGATATTAAGTTTGTTTTGAATATTTTAATTACATAGATCAGCTAATATATACAACTTAAAACATCACGGTGACTTTAAAAATACAGTAATGAGATCCTGAGGTCTGGGATTAAACCACCTTAATTTTAAAGTGTTCTATTTCCTGAGTGATAAAATTTGCAAAGGTATAGGATATCTTGCCATACCACATAACCTGGGTGTAATATTACTGAAATAAAACAAGTCAAGATTTGTTTAGTCATTTTATAATACACATGTAACTTCTGGTAACTGTTACTGGTAAGAAGTTTCTCTTCCTTGAGAAGTTAGCTAGAAAGTTCAAGAGAACTTTCTTCATAATGTGCCTCTTTGCTTTAAAATTTCTTAGTAACAGTAATTTCTCCTTTCTAGAAACATATTAACATTTATATTCAAAACATAAGGACGGCTTTTAGATTAGGACAAAGTACTGGAAATTGGTTGTTACTCTTGTGCCTAATTATTGCTTGCATTTTGGTGAGGCTCTGATCTGGTATGCTGGATGTGTTGGAATGACTAGTGGGTGGAGTAACAATACATGTGACCTTTGTATGGTGGCTCTTTTATCTGAGTATTTCATGTTGAAGCCACAATGTCATATCAGATAGGTTCTGGAATATAGAAATCCAAGTGATCAAAATATGGCCTCCTTTAAAACCCCTTCGCTGAGAGAATCAAGGCTTTTCCACATTTGGTACTGTTTTTGTCCGAAGGGTGCTTCAAGTCTGTCTTCAGTGAACATAGCGGAGGAAGTTCACTTTACTGGAACAAGCTTATGGCACAGGTCCCCTTAGGTGACTTTTATTATGATATTCAAACTAAGTCAATTATGCACAGAAATACCTTGTAAACAAATGCATCGATTATTATTATCATTGTGATAATAACGATTTAGGAATTTCTGTTAGGAAAGGAGGGAGCTTGGTGTAGGGTATAAGAATTTCAGGCTAGAAGCCCGGGACCCCATGAAACTGAGGGAGGGAATGAGGTCATTTTGAAGGAAGATAAGTCTGGGGTCCCAGGTTTGGAGATGACCCTATTAAGAAACGGTGTAGTTGGGAAGTCGTCATTCACTGGATGAGTGGTTTGATTTTATAGTAGCTGCTGCCTGGACGGGACCCACGCACAGTGGTGGCACAATGAAACTTCATAAACAAGCTAGGCCAGTAGATGTGTTTCATTGGGTGGCTCAGATAAAGAACCCTAGCTGTACTGAGATAGCTTACTAATTGAAGAGAGGATTATGCTTAGTGACATACATACGTATGTCACTAAAAATATTGAAAAATAAAAGAAGAAAGAAATATTCTTAGTGCTTCTGGAAAGCATCTTTGCAAAGCTACTAGTTCTCCAGTAAATAAGCCTAAGCTTTAGAATCTTACTGAAATGCAAAACTAGCTCTCTTTGTGCTGTTTCCCTGTACACTCAACACAAGTGTTTTGGAAACCTGCAGTTATCTGAATTCCCATCAGGTGACATTGTTTAATCTAACATTCCCTCTTTCATATATGAAAATAGCTCTAAGGACAAACCACCGAGATGCTTTGAACTCTCTGGTGGTTCAGAGGGAGTTTCCAATCTCACTCCCTTTCCTCTGATGGTTTTCCTGCCCCTCCTGCCCCGCCCCTCCCCCAAAGGTCTGGAAAGGCCTTCAGCTGCTCCTCCCCACCCCCCTCCAAGAGCTCATCAGGGGCAAGAGCCTCTGACCTTGGCCAAAAAAAGCACCTGTCTCATCACTGAGCTTATTAGGCCACCCGGAGTCCAGACGTGTAAAAGTTACTTCTAATGAACTTTTTTTTTGGTGTGAAAATTTAGGTCTCTGATATTGAGAGGAAAAGGCTATTGCTTCAAAATAATGACTACACCAATTTCCAAATATTGTTATGAAAGTACGAAAGTAAGAAAGCAGAACCCCTTACCTAAAATGGCTGCAAAAATTGTTATTTTACTTTGAAGACAGCAATAACTGAAAATAACAACAAAAAGGTTTCTCTGAGGCCAAATCTTAAAATTAAAAGGGTAAGCTGCTTTCTTTACCCTAGGCTTATACAAAGGTCTGAGTAGGCTCCAAGACCTGCTTTTTGAGGACCTTGGATGAACACATTTGTTTCAAAAACTGTGAGGTACTCCCTTTTTAAAAACAACCCGCTGCACTCATATTGTCAGATTATCACTCATCTAAGTTGTACTCTATAAACCGCCTTGATGTGCTACACACATGCAAGAAGTATACAAAGTGGATATACTTCTACTGTCTTTGCTGCCGTTGAGGTATATATGTTTAGTAAACATTTAGTTACATTATTTTATTTTTGTGAAACGCGAACTGATCGACCAAACCTTTCAAACAGACCCACCAGACGATAAATACCACCATATGTTTAATTCACAGTACATTTGGGCATAAACACTTCAATTACAGCTTTGTGTTTAGTATCAAAACCCTTTTCTTGTGTTAGTGTGTTTTCTCCACAGATCCCGTGTTCTGGATTACATTTTGAATATCGCTTATTACAGATAAAGCACCTTTCCAGGTACGCTTCTGAGAAACATATGTATTTACGCACACAAAGGTGCGTGCAGATCTTTTCACAAACAAACGTCCATATGAAGCCTGCGCCGCGCTCCCCTCACATGCTCACCGCGTGCGTGTGGCCCACAGGCCGCGCCGCGCAGCCCGGGTGCCCGCGGGGCCAGGCCGTCCCCGAACACGCGGGAGCCCCGCCGGCCTACCCAGAAAAGCTAACCGGCGTTTTCCCACCCGAGGCGGCACAAGCCTTCCCGCCCCCACCGGGCCCGGGGCCGCGCAGCCAACACCCAGGATGCCCCGCACCCGGCCGCGCACGGCGGTGGGGGCGGGGCGGCCGGGGGCCGGGCGACACCTCGGAGCGCCTGCAGGTCTGTCTTTCTTTTTAAAAGCCTGCGCCGCGCCCACCCAGCCCCCAGCGCCGCCGCGGCGGGCGGGAGGGAGAGGATCCGGGCCGGCAGTACCCACCCCCCCCCACCCCCGCCGCGCCGCCGCCGCCGCCGCCGCCGCCTCCTCCCCGCGTCCGCGGCGCCCCTCCCCCGCCGGCCCCTCCCCCGCGCACCCGCCCGCCCGCCCGGCGCAGGCCGCTTGGGTTTGTTTTGCTGCGCGGCCGCCGCCGCCGCCGCGGGCCTCGCGAGCTCATTTGTGCCTGGCTGGTCCCCATTCCTCTCTCCCCAGTGTTGAGTGTCTGAGCCGTTGGCTGCTCCGAACCGTTTGGCTCTTTCCCTTAGTAACAGCTTTTACCTTCTGCCTCAATTCCTCTCCCCGCTCGCGCCCTTCCCCCGCGCGCCGCCTCCCCCCGCCGCCGGCCGCGTGCGCCCCCGCCCCTCCCCCCGCGGCGGGAGCACCTCCGCTCGCCACCTGGGGACCCGCGCCGCGCTCCCCGCCCCCGCCCGCCCGGCGCCCATCCCCCGCGCCCTCCGCTCGCCGGGGTTATAATTGCCTCTCACCCCCCGGAGGGGTTATTTTGGGGGTGGTTGGAGGTGGCGGCGGCGGCAAGGAGGGGAATTTCCTTGTGTCTCCATTCCCGGGAGGGGGGAGCGGCGTCGGAGGCCACGGTTTCCAGGTAAGCGCCGGGGGCCGGACCCCGGGGTGGGGGCGGCCGCGGGCCCGGGCGGGGGGCGCGGGCGGAGGCGGCCGGGGGGCGCCGGGCCGCCGGGGGGGGATGGGCGCAAGTGGAACATGCATTTTTCAACTTGGCCCTTCGGGGAGCTGGGGGTTTGGCGGGGGAGGGGAGGGGAGGGAAGGCATTTAGGGTGCCCCATCCCCCCTTTTTGCTCTCAGGCTTCTTTGAAATGCTCACGTGCCTGCCCACCCCCTACCCTTTCCTGGTCCCGGGGGATCCTCACCCTTATTATGTTGTCCCCGAAAATGTGCACCTCGGCCTTCTCCCCCCTTCCACCCTTCGTGCATTTACACCCCCATTTTGTGTGTGTGTGTGTGTGTGTGTGTGTGTGTGTGTGTGTGTGTGTATGTGCGGGAGGCTTTCAGGAAAGAATTTGCAGCAAATTGAATCAAGGAGCCATCATGAGGCCGACTCCTTTATAGCCTATTTTTAGCAGGGGAGAGGGATCTCTTCGGTGCACGTTATTTTGTTAAACCTCAGGCAGCAATGGAAATCCGCTCCCCTCCCGCGGCGCGGCCCCGGGCCCGGCGCGGCGACCCTGGCCGGCGTGCTGGGGGCTGCGGGCGGCTGTTGGGGCCGCGCGTCCCGGGCGGGGGCGGGGGCGGGGGCGCGGGCGGGGGAGGGGCGCGCGGCCGCGCTTCGGGACGTGTTTATTTGTAAGTTAGTGCTTTTTATCGTCTTGAGGAGGTATTTGATAGAGCCTCTTTGAAGTTGGGTTCAGAAGTGTAGAATTGGCAAAGTTATTGCCAGCTTCCTGGTAAGTTTTGGGTGGCTCAGAGTCACATTATTTTCTGACAGTGTAAAGGCCACGTTGTGAGAGTGGTTTATCGGTAACTTCCTCTTTGCAACCGATGTCATTTTTTGAACAGAAGCAGACTTTTATAAGTGAAATATTAATCTGAAATGGCAGCTCGAGGGAAGACATGCGTGTGTTAGCGTGTTCAGTATTTTTGGAAGTTCCTAATTTGCTGGAACAGGCAGCACTTTGCAGTGGCAACCGAAAATAAATTTAGGTTGTGAAAATGGTGTGTTTCATGTAAAATTTGGGTTGTAATGGCTCTTAAAAGACGCTCCCATTGTTAGGTTATCTAATAATATTCTCGGAAATAATTGGGTGATTACAAATGACAAAAGTGTTGGAACCTAGTTAAAAACTAGGTTTTTTCCTCAGTGTCTGGAGTTTACTTAAAACCGTGGACTCTGTGGGCACCAAGGTGAAGAGTTTTAGTACTTATGTGATTATAGTTGACAGAGGGAAGTTGACTTTTGGCTTTCTTGTTTTCTAAACAAGACCCTTATGCTGATCTCAACAAGCTTGTTAATAAAATTTGGTGGGTGAAATGTGGGTTATTTTTAGTCTGAATGGTTTGATTCTTCCTCCCCCATATAATTAAGTAATCGTTTCTCTTTCCCCCCCTTTTTTTCCCTAAAGACTCCTTTATCAGGTTGGATAATATAAGGCCCTGGTGGTGTTTTCATCTACTTACCTTAAAAAAATTGTAATAAATATCCTGGTTACACGTTGAAGATAGAGTGAGTGACTTTTTGGTTTTCCCAGTGTGGTTTATTTTCATTTTTTGTTAAATAAGACCCATGCTGCATTGGTGTATTTTAGTAATCTTGACTTCCTGGAACTGTGTGTTCTCACCATTTTAATAAGTTTGTAGTCTAGGGAAATAGGGCACCTTTGTCTCCATGAAAACAGTGTGTGTGCTGAGTTGTATCATGGGAATTCATGGCAAGCAAGCCTCGGAAATTATCCTTGAGCGCGTTCTAGAAATAGTTAGCGTTTACCTGTGGAGGAGGAACAGCAGAAAGAAAATATGCCTGAAAGTGGTTAGGCGAGTGATTCGTGTTTATACTTTTTGCTCTTCAATCGAGGTTTTCCTGCTTCTTTGGAATATGAATTTTTTTCTCCCAGTCCTGTTATGCACCATGTGATATATGTAATCACAACCATTAAGTCCATAAGTAACTACTACTTTTTGTCACTTGAGTTGTTAGAATCAGACCTAGAGGGCAAAATACTAAACTGTATGGGGGATGAAAACAATATGTACGTGGAGAAAGTTTTTCTTACTGTTAAGGAACTTAATTAAGGTACTTGTTAATGGCATAAAAATTGTTGCAGAGCTCACCATCAGTTTATAAGATGTTTTTATTTCAACGTGTACCAGCTTTGGTTATTAATATGGGAGATACCCGTGGTAAATGGAATGGCCCTTTGTGAAGGTTGTAGTTTTTCACTGGTTGCTTCAAAGAGGCAAATATTTTAATACGGTTTTAGGCGTGTTTAGGAATCTTTGTTACCTGTGTTCACACCATAAGATTTATCATGATTACCATGATACATGCCTATCAAGAGAACGAGAAGTAACTGCTTCCTTTTTACTGGGAGAGTTTCAAGCTAATATGCAGAAAGGGCAGGAGCTTACTATAAACATAGGGGTTACTGATAAAAAGAGATGTGACTAATGGACTTTTTAAATGACAACCTGTTGAACGAATACATCTGTTCATATATAACAATGAAATATAAGTACGACCTTGTCAAATGAGTAGCTAATAAAGGAGTTCTTCTCCAATATACTACAGCAGTTATTACTACAAAGAATTTCTGATTTGACACATTTTGATGAAGAAATAATTTGTTGGGTTTGTTCATTTTCTGTGTTATTTGTATAAAAAGAATTGAGAAGAATGTGAATAGTAGTAAGTCGGGGAGAGAGAGTGGCAGAAATATTGGCACTGTTCGGGACTTTGTATTTTCTAGTACATGGAATTTGACTCATTTCAAATGGTGTTTATAGTATAAGTCATTGACGTGCAAAAAGAGAAAGCAGCTAACACTGAGACATTATACATCCCCATAGTACAGAAGGGCTAGGACCCCAGGGCTGAGTAGTAACGAATTGGTAAGAGTATAGTTCGGTTTGGGGACCCCATGGTGGGATCTCCTGCTCTATCACCAGTAGATACTTGAATTAAAAAAAAAGCCTGTGTGAGAGAGCTTATGCTGGAGAGGTTTGCTGTTCACCTCCTCTGGGATTGGACTCCCTAAGAGTACAGTTAACTGCCCTGTTTGCAAGAGTCCAAGGAAAGGGACTCAGCTTGGGCTATACTATAGGAAAGGTGTGAGGTGCTTTCTATGTCATTTATATCCCAGGCTAATACTGAGGTGGGTAGTGTTGGGCTCTTTTTGTGGATGATAAAACAGCAAGGTCAAGATAAGTTAATTCACTTGTTCAAGGCCACAAAAGGATCAAATGATGTACTAGGATTTAAACCTCGGTCTGTCTGAGCTCTAGTCCATGTTCTTTCTAGATGACTGTAGCTGTGCCAGAGTTTCAGCTGTTTCATCAGTCTTTAGATACCCTTGCAAAAACTAGTGTTCCCAATCAAGTTTATAATTCTGTACTTGCGAACTGGGATCTCTACTAACTGGGTCAAGTGATTGCATGGATAAATGAAATTCATAGGGCTCAAATACCATTGGCTTAACTCTCTAGAACTGTTTAATAAGATGCCGTCTTCTTGTCAACTGCTGTATTTCCTACCTTTAGATTCACAGCAGTGACGTAGCCTCTCCACACACTGCCAGCAGAAATAGGAAATGTGGTTCCATACCTACAATTAATTAAAAAGGAAAAGCAAATAAGAGTATCTCACGTATTTCTGAAAACTTGTGTAAGAAAAATCATAAAAGTCTGTTTGTGCAGCATACTGATTCTATCAGGGGTTCTCAAGATGAACTGCCCAGCTTCAAATTCAGGCACCATCCCTTACTAATTATGTCACCTTGGGGGAGTAACTCCGCTATGTCTCAGTTTTCTCCTCTGTGTAATGGGACGGTCAACTTCAAAGAGTTGAGAGGATTAAGAGAGTTGTATGTGTGATGCAGCTGGAGATTATCATACTAAGTGAAGTAAGTCAGAAAGAAAAAGACAAGTACCATATGATATCACTTATATGTGGAATCTGAAATGCAGTACAAGTGAACCTATCTACAAAACAAAGAGACTCACAGGCATAGAGAATAGACTTGTGGTTGCCAAGGTGGTGTGGGAGAGGGAGAGGGATGGACTGGGACTTTGGAGTTGGTAGATGCAAACTATTACATTTAGAATGGGTAAACAGCAAGGTCCTAATGTATAGCACAGGGAACTATAGATAATCCCCTGGGGGTAAACCATAATGGAAAAACATACATATATTAAAAAAGAATGTATATATGTGTATAACTAAGTCACTTGCTGTACAGCAGAAATTATTAGCACAAGGTTGTAAATCAAACTATAATGAAAAAATTGTATATGTAAGTTGCTGAGAACAGTAGCTGACAAACAAGCATCATGAAAATGTAAGTTGTTGAGGATGATAATGGGTTTGGATTTGAAGTTTGTTTCTTTGTATTACATTTTATTTGCTTGTTTTTTAAGTAGGGGCATAATGTCATAGAAAGTATTTGGCAGTTTTATTTCCTGAATTTTTGGGCAAAATAGTCGAAATAAGCTTGGCATAATTTATTTACTCCTGAAGTTGTGATTTAAGGCTTACTTGAAGAATTAGGTTGGGTTTTATTTCATTTTATTTTAAAAATTTAATTTATTTATTTTTGGCTGCATTGGGTCTTCGTTGTTGCGCGTGGGCTTTCTCTAGTTGTGGAGAGGGGGGCTAACTCTTCGTTGCGCTGCGTGGGCTTCTCGTCGTAGTGGCTTGTCTTGTTGCGGAGCATGGGCTCTAGGCACGCGGGCTTCAGTAGTTGGGGCACGCTGGCTCAGTAGTTGTGGCTCACGGGCTTAGTTGCTCTGCGGCACGTGGGATCTTCCCGGACCAGGGCTCGAACCCGTGTCCCCAGCATTGGCAGGCAGATTCTTAACCACTGCGCCACCAGGAAAGCCCTAGGTTGGATTTTAACGCTAAGGGAAACAATACCAAGTTCCATAGTTGGTGTAGGTAGTGGTGGGTCTTTTGTGTGTCTTTGTTGCCGTTCTTCTGTCACTTGGGCTTGAAATTTTTAAATCTGCTCGCAGCATTTGAAAACATTTTTTAACTCTTTTTTTTTTTTTTTTTTTTTTTTTGGTGGTACGCGGGCCTCTCACTGTTGTGGCCTCTCCCGCTGCGGAGCACAGGCTCCAGACGCGCAGGCTTAGCGGCCATGGCTCACGGGCCTAGTCACTCCGCAGCATGTGGGATCTTCCTGGACCGGGGCACGAACCGTGTCCCCTGCATCGGCAGGCTGACTCTCAACCACTGCGCCACCAGGGAAGCCCTTTCTAACTCTTTTTAAATAAAAAGTGATTTTATTGTTCGAGGCTGGATCTGGCAGTACCTAGGATCTGCTTTTTAAAATTGGAGTGGTTATTTTTTAAGTAGGTTATTGTTTTCTCCAGCCTCAACCTTTCATCTGTGTTCTTGTTCTACATTTTCAGCTGCTGTCAAGACAGTTCTGCTTGGAGGTATGTTCCTCTGAAATATCTTTGAATCTTGTCTTATTTTCCCTTCCCATTTTTTATCGTTCTTAATTCACCAGTAATGTTAACGACTACTAGAGTTCTATGTGTCAGGATCACGAAGATGCTTTGATAGGTCCTTGTGACAATCTAAGCGACTGGTATCCTTATTACTAACAGCGTGGAGACCAAGGCTCAGGTAGTAAGGTGTGTACAGAGGGGTTTAGGTCCAGTGTGTCTGACTTATAGGCCAGTGTTCTTATTTATTTAAATATTTATTTGACTGCATTGGGTCTTAGTTGCGGCATGCGGGCTCTTCTGTTGCGGCGCACAGGCTTCTCTCTAGTTGTGGCACGCGCAGGCTCTAGAGCGCGCTCACACACGTGTGAGGGCTTGGTTGTCCCTTGGCATGTGGGATCTTAGTTCCCCGACCAGGGATCGAACCCACGTCCCCTGCATTGGAAGGCGGGTTGTTAACCACTGGACCGCCAGGGAAGTCCCTAGGCCAGTGTTCTTAACTAGCAGTCCGTTCTCTCAGTGAGTGAAGGAGAGAATGAATGAATGGTTTTAGGTTTCTGGGTTATTGCATTACTTTTCAAGTAGGTTGCTCGATATCTTCTTCTCCATTCTATCTTCTCTAATCACCAACAGTGTAATTTATTTAAATATTGGTTTCATGATGTCAGTTCGCCTGCAGAAGAACCCATAATGGCTTCCCTTTGCCAACTGGATGTAGTTCATATGCTTCAAGTCTGGCTTTTAAGGCTCCATTCTAACCCATTCAGCCGTATTTCCTACTCTTCTCCAACTGGGATTCTTGCCTGTCTATCAAATACTGCAGTTTTGGCATACTCATTACTCCTCTGCCTTTGTGCATGCTGTTCCTTCCCTTTATCCTTTTAATAGCCTAGTTTCAGTCCCACTTTCATGAAGTTTTTTCGGGCCATCCTGACTCAGGATATTTCTTTGAGATTTCATCACATTTAATGAGTATCACAAACTCCATAATTATTTATTGTTTTGTGAGTATGTGTCACATTGCCTCAACCAAATGTTACATTTCTTGAAGGAAAGGGCCACTTTCCTTATAGTATGTAGCAAAACTCTTGAGTTTTGTATTATACTATCTTCGTAATAAAATGGATTGCTTCTACAAGGGCCCATGTTAAAATAAGAACAGAGACAGTCCTGTTTCATTCTTGTTGATGTGGCAAAAGCTCCTTTTTGAGTTAGACCTTCAAAGTTCAGTTGTACTGTAGCCACATTAATTTGAATTTTCATGTTGGCAGTGTTGACAAGGAAGGGGAAAAAAAAATCTAGTCAACATTTAGAGTGAAATGGAAATGGATAGTTTTATCCTCTTAATCCTGGAATAGTAGCCACAGTCCTGGTGAAAAACCTAGTCTAGTTGGGAATCATGTCTCACTAAATTGGCTTTATCTGGTTATATTTGTGTTAGTTGTTATGAAACTTAAGATTTCGGGTTTTATTTTTTTAATCCTCAGGCTTTTTTTGCTTGTTATTTTCTTAGTAGTATGTCTAAATAAGATAATGTTTTTAGCTCTCAGTATGTGTGACAGCATTCTGACCACATTGGAGTCCCATTTGAGCCGTTACTATGAATGTATTAACATGTATCTATCATGTAGTGTCAGTGGGTTTAGTCTACCAGAAGAATGTTGTAACCATCTCTCTTCAATAGTTTGTTTTTTTGAGGGGGGGCACGTGGCACGGGGGATCTTAGTTCCCTGAGCAGGGATCGAACCTGTGCCACCTGCAGTGGAAGTGGGGAGTCTTAACCACTGGACCACCAGGGAAGTCCCTCTTTAATAGTTTTCTGTGGTAAAGATGTGCCAAACAACCTGGGTAATTTATTCTAAAGGCAGCTATTTCGGTATTATGTCCTTTTGAAATTTTTAATATTTAGAGTTTTAAAATATGAGGGTTTCAGTGTCAAACAATGAGTTGGATGTTACCCTGCTTTTTGAGAGCTTAGATTCATAACTCAGAAATAATACAATCAAACTATAAGGGTCATGCTGAAAGATCAAAAATTAAATTTCAGTATGCAGAGTGTCCAGATTAAGATATTTATGCGAAATGAACAGTTTAAGGAATGAATGAGGAAGAATATAAGTATTGAATGTTTAAACCTGGAAGTTTGCCACCTGTTTTCCTTTTATCGGAAGTTTCTTTCAGGAGGTAGAATTTAAAATACAGAAGAAAACATGGGGGCCAAGGATCAGAGATGGTCATTAAGTGTCTTTTTTATATTCTTCTTTATGTGAAATTGTACTCTGGACTCTCAAACATTTTTTTTAAACAAAGGAGATGTTTTAAATCTTTAACTACTTAAACAGAGTGAAGAATTTTTACTTTCTAAGAACTAGATATCAACCTACATCTTGGTATCTTTATTTGTCTGAGATCAAAGATGGTACCAGTGCTTTCCTCTCTTCCCTCCCTCCCTCCCTCCCGCATTGTGTCTTTTTTATCATACTGAATGATAGGCATCATAACTAGGTGATCAGCGACTTGATTGGTTTTTTTTTTAATTTTATTTTTTTATATAGCGGGTTCTTATTAGTTATCCATTTTATATACATCAGTGTGTACACGTCAATCCCAATCTCCCAATTCATCACACCACCACCACCACCCCCCGCCACTTTCCCCCCTTGGTGTCCATACATTTGTTTTCTGCATCTGTGTCTCAATTTCTGCCCTGCAAACCGGTTCATCTGTACCATTTTTCTAGGCTCCACATATATGCATTAATATACGATATTTGTTTTTCTGACTTACTTCACTCTGTATGACAGTCTCTAGATGCATCCACGTCTCTACAAATGACCCAATTTCGTTCCTTTTTATGGCTGAGTAATAATCCATTGTACATATGTACCACATCTTTATCCATTTGTTTGTCGATGGGCATTTAGGTTGCTTCCATGACCTGGCTATTGTAAATAGTGCTGCAATGAACATTGGGGTGCATGTGTCTTTTTGAATTGTGGTTTTCTCTGGATATATGCTCAGTAGTGGGATTGCTGGGTCATATGGTAATTCTATTTTTAGTTTTTTAAGGAACCTCTATACTGTTTTCCATAGTGGCAGTATCAGTTTACATTCCCACCAACAGTGCAAGAGGATTCCCTTTTCTCCATACCCTCTCCAGCATTTGGTGTTTGTAGATTTTCTGATGATGCCCATTCTAACTGGTGTGAGGTGATACCTCATTGTAGTTTTGATTTGTATTTCTCTAATAATTAGTGAGGTTGAGCAGCTTTTCATGCCCTCTTGGCCATCTGTGTGTCTTTTTTGGAGAAATGTCTATTTAGGTCTTCTGCCCAGTTTTGGACTGGGTTGTTTGGTTTTTTAATATTGAGCTGCATGAGCTGTTTATATATTTTGGAGATTAATCCTTTGTCCGTTGATTCGTTTGCAAATATTTTCTCCCATTCTGAGGATTGTCTTTTTGTCTTGTTTGTAGTTTCCTTTGCTGTGCAGAAACTTTTAAGTTTCATTAGGTCCCATGTGTTTATTTTTATTTCCATTACTCTAGGAGGTGGATCAAAAGAGATCTTGCTGTGATTTACGTCCAAGAGTGTTCTTCCTGTGTTTTTCTCTAAGAGTTTTAAAGAGTCCGGTCTTATATTTAGGTCTGTAATCCATTTTGAGTTTATTTTTGTGTATGGTGTTAGGGAGTGTTCTCATTTCATCCTTTTGCATGTAGCTGTCCAGTTCTCCCAGCACCACTTATTGAAGAGACTGTCTTTTCTCCATTGTATATCCTTGCTTCTTTTGTCATAGATTAGTTGACCATAGGTGAGTGGGCAACGACTTGGTTGTTAAGTGGATGTTTGTTCTTACTGCTTATCTACTTGAATGGTGGCTAGCATTTTAATGTGAATTCAGTATTAAGAAAATGAATTTTTGCCATGATTTGCAAAGCCATAGTTACATGGGTAAGTCATTTAGCTTCTAGAAATGTGTAAGAGGATCAGATGAAATGCTACCTAAAGTTTGCTCTTTCATTCTACCAGTACTTATACAGTCAGTTCCTGTATTAAAATTCTGAGATTTTTGTCATTTAATTTTGTGATTTGTTTTTTTTGTTTTTTTTTTTTTGAGAGAGAGAGTTCTAAATTTTCTTAGCGTATTTAAGGCCTGAAAATCGACACCTTATAGAATAATAGTCAGGAACTACTTGACATTAGCGTAAGCAAACACCTCGTCAGAAAAGTTTTAGTTAATAGCATATTTTGGTGGTTACCTTCAACTGTTAATAGAACACAGCTTATGGGTTAGGAAGAAGTGTTTTATGCTTTCCCCTTAATTTAAAAGGGCTAATTGGGTAGACTGCATACTAATTTTGTTCTATTTCTATTTTGTGGCTATCAGATGTCATTAACTGACAGTGTAAGGCAATTGGGTCATCTGCTTTGGGTTTCTGAAGTAAGGTAATGGGAATAGATAATGAA
Organism: Orcinus orca; assembly: GCF_937001465.1. NCBI lineage: Eukaryota > Metazoa > Chordata > Mammalia > Artiodactyla > Delphinidae > Orcinus > Orcinus orca. The sequence goes on along the minus strand of NC_064563.1, from coordinate 59,839,060 downwards.
TGAATTTCCTTAATGTTTTTTTGTTTTTCCATATAATTGTTCTTTTATGGGATAAAATTTATCATACGTGTGTGAATTTTTAGATGCTGTTTGTAGTTATAGCGATTTTTTGGGGGCATCTTTTTATTTTAAAATGTAATACCCTATGTACTTAAAATTTTTTCACCCACTAAAGTGATGGATTTTCCCTAAATCACCTTTCTGTGTTTTCCTTAGTAAGCAATATACATTTGTGAGATCCTAGACTGGGGTTAGGAGTGAAGTCTGTTTCTGTATCAGGGAAATAGTTTTTTATTCTTGTGCAAAATCTCATAGACCCTCAAGGGGATTACTTCTTAGCCCTTGGACTTCCATATGTCCTGCCAGCAGAGGTCACCAGTTTTAACATCTGGTGAAAGATGTTTTGTGTGAATTGTTTCTTTACAGGTTTTGTTTAGATTTGATGTTTATGACTTTCTTGTTAGCATTTATAGGATCTTCTCAAAGGTACATTTAAATGAAAAAAAATGGAGGCAGAAGATCTTATATAGTCTTCTGCCATTTTAGCGCAAAAAGAGGGGGAGGAATGGAAAGGAGGACACACGGGATGGAGTGTGTGTGTGTTTGTGTATGTATGTTTATATGCTCAAGGTGACTCCAGGAAGATACACAGGAGACTAGTAACAGTGGTTTGGGGGGTGGGGTTGAGGTGGGGAGATCCTGTGGCCAGATGTGGGAAAAATTTATTTTCACATATAATCTTTTGAACTGTTTGAATCTTACTATGTTAGTATTACCATTTCAAAAAAAGTAATGATTGTGAAAGAACAATCATTAAGAATTCTTAATCTTTCTAGTTCTTTCGCTTTGGATAGTCAAAAGAAGAGAGAAAACTATGTAAATTTCTCCCATGCTTTCCAGCCAGTTCTTAAAGAGCTGGCACTGTGTATATTTTTGCAAACACTTATTTTTATTTCTCAGATTTGTTGGCAGAATTAGAGCCACTGAATATGATTAAAACGTGTTGTTTCTGTGTCATGAGTGGGTCATCAGACCAGTGGAATTATTTAGTGATAGTGAACTTATGATTTTCGAGTTCTATCCAAGGTTGATAATTAGAAATGAACTCAATGCAAACTTTAAAAAGTGATGTTGGTTGTTCAGAAGTAAATAGGTGTTGCCTGATTTCAAAAGTGTTGTTTTGCCAAGGGTTTGGAAATTGGGTGAAAATGGGGGTTCTCGTAGTTTAGTAGTTAATTTTAATAATTATGGTAGTCTTTGGTGTAATGGGATTCGTGGAAATGTAGATTCTGATATTGCATGCATCCTAACATGACTTGTGAATTTGGATGTATGTGTTACTGACTTCAAGGAGACAGATATATTAGATTTTGATTCCATTTTGGGTTGCAATTGGTGTCACTTGTAATTGTGCACTTGTAACTTAAGTTTTCAGCTTAAGCTAGAACAACCTCTGGGAGAGAGAGCGCCTGTTTCTGTGCATCTAATTCTGCTGCACAGACCTGACGCTAGCCTTTCCTGAGGGCAGTGCCTCTCCAGTGATTAGAGGGCTAAGTAGGGTCTGTGTCTGACCTTTGGCAGTAAAGTCTTCCTGTAGGGTGTTACTGTGGCAAAGAGCTCAGCCTCTGGAGCCAGGCATACCTAATGTGAATCCTGTCACCTTATCAGTTGTATGGCTTTGGGAAATTGTGTAACCACTCCAGTTGGTTTCCACTCTGACAAATGGGAATTTTTCTCTGTAGAGCAGTTGTGAGGATTGAAATGTGAATGCATGTAAGGCAGTTGTCATAGGGCCAGCACATAGGAAGTACTCAATAAATGCTAGTACTTGGTGCTTTTGTTAGCTGCAGCAGCAACAGCTGAGGAGAGAGGCAGAAAAGTGACACTGCTCCTGCAAACTATCATGGCTTTCTGTGGCAACTGCAGAGAATGGGATGGTTAACATTCCCAATTCAGAGGGCTGCAACTGCATTTGACGACTGAGCTTTTGTTGCTCACTCTAAAATGAGGATGTGTGCTGTGGAGCTTTGCTGTGTCTCTGATACATATGTTGTTTTACAGTGATGTTTTGTGTTGAATTTGGTCACATCTTGGTAAGATGTTTCAAGAAAAAAAAAGTTATTACCTTTAAAAAAAAAAAGTCTTTGCTTTTTGGAATGGAATCGTTCTTCCTTTTCTGCAGTTTCTGGGAGATCCAGCACTGTTCTGGCTCTCAGTGGACACTGCTTGGATGATCATTTCAAATACACATTCTGAAAATTTTGAATTGGACTTTCACTAAGAAATACATATGACATAACATAGGGTATGTATATGTGTAAAAATACTGAAGTAAGTTTTCAGGAAATTATGCTTATTTTAATATGTAGTACACACTCATTTTCTATACTCTTATTTATAAACATGCTTCTATAAACTTGTAAACTGATTCTGTTATTTTACAGGTAATAATGATTTCATTATTCACTGGATTTAGAAAAGACTGGTTCAGAGGAGTGTGGTCTTTATGGATTTAGAATTAGTACTCAAAATTAAAAACAAAGTATTATTCTGAATGATAGCGCATAGGTAAGTTACATTTATTGGTGCTAATGTCTTTAGGTAGTATTCTGAGGCTCTGTTAGGATTCTGAAGTTCTTATGCCCCAAATTTTGTAAAGTATATGTACAAAGGATAAGGAATTTGGTTGCTAATAAATTTGAATATAAATGACTTTTTTGGAGGGGTAATCTGCAAACAGCTCTGGATTAAGAACCTTGGTTGTCTCTCATAAAGAGCAGTAATTATTAACAAAGGAATAACCATCATACTAAGTTTCTTATATCTCATTAGGAAAGAAATTTGGATAGTTGTTTTGTACTACTTAAGAACTAACATACATAACATATTGGCTGCCTGAAGTTACACGATTTGATTGAATATTAAGCATCTTTCTATGACATCTTTAAATTAACATCCTGGCCTATGTCCACTAGTCATCTGTTTCCAGCACAGACCTCTACTTGATTGTTATTTGTTGACTCTGTCTCAATAGGCAGGGCCTTCCTTGAGGACAGTTGCATTTCACCCATCTTTATCCTCAGCATCTGGTCCAATTCCTGGCACGCTGTAGACTTTGCATTCATATTAAGTTGAATCCTTGAGGCTCTCTGAATGAGGTACAGGTTTCCTAGTATAGACCCTTACTTCTTTGAGGTGATTCAAATATACAAAAGTAGAAAAGGGATCCCTCCATTTTCACAAATTCATTGACCCTTGGATTCATCATCTTACTGTAAGACTTGTGAGGGTCTGCTTGATAACCTAGCATCCTGTTTTTGGTGTCTGTAGAGACAATGAATATGTTCAAAACCTGGGTTAAAAGAAACAAAGACCTTGTCCTGACGTTAGCAATTAAACTTGATTTTGGGGTGTTGGGTGGACTTGTCCGTGTGTTCCTGATACTCATGCACTTCTTCTAGTGTATTCCCCCTTGGTCTTTTTTTTTCCCTAATTACCTGATACTGATATTGCCTTTCTTGGTTGGCTCCTGGTTCTTGATCTTAGCATGTGTGTTCAGTCTGTGCATCTACTGGTGCTCTCTCCTTTGACCGTGGCCTTCCCTTAGGGCTTAGAGGAGATGCGCACTCCTTGCCCTTTGTCTCTTTAAACCAACCGTTGCTGTACAAGTGATTCTGTGGCCCAGATTGGGTCTTAATTCTGACCTCCTCTTCTCCTGATCTGTAGCTACCCACATGTTAGCATAGGGATATCCTATACTTTCTGGGTTTCTGCTATTGAGTGTAGGCTGGCAGTGGCGTTACATTTTCATTTAATGATATTAAATCATGATGAGACAGAGGTGGAAGATAGAGGAGGGTCAGAGCTGAGGCAACATCCTCTACTTCTAGCTACTGTTGAAAATATCCAGGATAATCTGAGATATTGGGTGTTTGGAGTGGAGGTTGGAGATAAGTGGTCTTAGTAGCTGTGATTCTGTTATCATTTGGAGCCTTCCAAAGTGGCACCCCCTTCCTCCTCCACCCCCAGCTTTATTGAGGTATGAAAGATGATCCTTTTGTCAGAAGGAGATAGTTGAGTTGCTTTCTGGAAACCAGGGAAGATAAGATTTTCAGTTTTTTTTTTTTTTTTTTTTTTGGTACGCGGGCCTCTCACTGTTGTGGCCTCTCCCGTTGGCGGAGCACAGGCTCCGGACATGCAGGCTCAGTGGCCATGGCTCACGGGCCCAGGCGCTCCCTGGCATGTGGGATCCTCCTGGACCGGGGCACGAACCTGTGTCCCCTGCATCGGTAGGCGGACTCCCAACCACTGCGCCACCAGGGAAGCCCGAGATTTTCAGTTTTAAACTTTGAACTACAGTGGTGTTTCAAGAAATATTTGTAGTCAATACATAAAAGTTTAAAATTCATCAGCAGATTTAAAAAATTACTAAGGATAGTACATTTAAAAGATTAACATTTTCACTTTCCTCTGAACGTTGTTGAAACTGGCAAGGTACTATTAAATGAAATGAACAGAGAATTTATCTTAGAATAAGCTTTTGCATTTTTTTACCCTTTGCTTACTTGTCTGCCTGAGAGTACTTTTGTTTAAGTAGATAACTAATCTTTCATATCCCTACACTCTTTGCTTGTTGTATTAGGTATGTTTTCTAATTTCTTCTCTACTTGGTTTGTTCCTTTTTTGGGATCATATACTCTTGTGAATAGCTGGCTGCCTTTTATCTAGTCTCATTTGCCTTTCTTGCATTTTCTTCATGTATGTTTTGCTAGTAGATAACGTTGGTTGGTTGGTTCATTTGGTCTGACAAATAAATGTAGAAGTGACTTCCTATAAGTGAGAACTGGTAGTAACAGGAAAAGTTTTTGTTTTTTTTTTTGAGATTGTGCATAACAGCATACTAATGATCTTTGATAAATATTGTGATAAATACACATGGTATAATTTACAGGAATGCATATATGGTATTACAGAATGCATGGCAGAAACATTTGTACATACTATTTTGTAGGCATATGTAATAAGTGTTAGTTTCCTTCCCTTTTCTCTGTGGGTTTTCTATCACAGTATAAAATACTAATGTTTTTCCTTAGCCTGTGAGGGTCCCACCACCATTCTGCCCTTTGGCCACCTCACAAATCGTATCCTATTTCATGGCACCCTTCCCCTTGTTCACTGTGCCCAGCCATACAAGCTCCACACCCACAGAACAAGCTTGTTCCTGTCTCAGCGCCTTAATTGCTTTGCTCTTTGCCTCAGGCTTTGCCCTGAGATTGTCATATGGCTAATTCTTTTATGTCATTCAGATTTCAGTTCCAATGCCACCACCTCAGAGAGGTCACATAGAGGGGTCACAGTGAAGTAGCTGCCCAGTCTCTAGCCATTTTCTGTCACATAGCACTTATCTCTCTCTCTGGTAGCCTTAATTGTTGATTTATTTTTTTTTAAAGTCACCTCTGTAATTTAACCTCCCTGAGAACAGGGATGGGCTCTGTCTTGTCACTCGGGACCTAAAACAGGACCTGGTAGGTGTTCAGTAAATATTTGAGTGAATTGTTTTCTCGGGGATGTTTTCATGACCAGCTGATAGGCTTAAATTAGTTTGTCCTTAGTAGAATACTGGAAATAATTCATTAAAAGGTCAGCATTTAGAGGAGTGTTGGAAGAGGCTTTACTATTGATACCTTGGTATCTACGTTTGGAAGCCCAGGGACATATGTGAGTGCTGTCCACTTTTCTTGGAGGAACATACTTACAGATGGTGTTTGAATCAGGAAAAAAAAATATAGATGGATAATTGATGAACCAATTTGAGTATGTGCATGTGTTAATAATAAATGTTAGATTTTAGTAGGTTAGTACTTCACTTTAACATACATATTTCATTCAAGAAAAATGATGAGGGCTAGATACCACCGTTTAAGATTTGTGCAGGTTCAGGAGATTTTGTAATTTACCTTTAGTTACATTTACCTGTGATTTTCTGTCTTGAGTAATCATGGTCAGCTTCCCAAGGTTGGTAGATGATTCAGAGTTCTTTTAGTTGTACGATAGATACCCAGTTCAGACTAGCTTAAGCCAAAAACGGGAGATTTATTAGTATATGGAATCCAAAATGGATTGAATAACTCAATTATAAGGAAAAACATTTAGCCAGCTGGGCTTTAGGGGACAGCTAGAACCAGACCCATTTGAAAGCTACCAGAAATCTTTGCTAACAACCTTGCTTTTTTTGTTTGTTTGTAGATTCGTTTCATTTTCTTACAGTAGATTTGCTTTCTTTACCAGGAGGAAAATATAACTTGCCATTGCCAGTTTTTATCCTGTTTTCTCCTGCTGGAGAGTAAGGACTACCTCTTTCTCTTTTTCATTTGGAAAATTCTTGAAGCACTGGCAAGTTTGATTTGGGAAGGGGCCCACCATGGCCATAGGCCATATAAAAACTATGGCTGTCCAAAGTACTCGGTGGGAGTGGGGGGAATGAGAATTGAGTGAAGACGGGAGTTCTGGGCAGACAGCCTCTTCCCCTCCTGCCTCCCCCGCCTGTTTCACCCCTCACAAAATGTGTGTCCATTTATAGTTGGGGAGGTTGTGTCTTTAATCCACCATGGATTGTCAGATGAAATTTTCCTTTAACCAGAACTGGCACTTTTTTGGTTTTTTTGCTCTGTGGTTTCCAGCCTTTTCAAATACAGATCCATTTTTTTTAACGAAAAATTGAGGTCCCTCCTGTGGTAGCAACTGTAATTTTATGAACTCTGTCTCTGGCTAATATCGGTATTCAAATGAATTTGTTTTCTCAAAATGAGTTACATAGTAAACAACTTGATGCAGTTTATGTTGGCTTTGTTTTTAACATTACTTCTGCTAATTTAACAGCTAATAGAAGCCAGTATTTGAGGGCAGCTGTTAGAAAATTATCAACAGGTTAATTATACGTATTTAGGGGATATTTTAATCTCTGAGGAAGATAACCACCTTTATCCTAATCAGGTAGTTAAATAATTTTAGCGTGTAACAACATTAACAAATTACATGTTCCCAACAATTACTTTGAGCAATATTTCAGCAGTTCACTAAAATAAGAAAATGGTTAGCCATGTAGGAAAAGCCTTTTGTGACCCCAAAGATAGTCGTCTTTCTGGACTTCAGTTGCTTCATCTTTAAAACATTGAACCAGGTCTCTGAGGTCTCTTCTGGAGTTAATGCTCTTTGACCCTGTGATTGCACATATAATTTAAAAATTAGGTCTGTGTTCAGCCAACTTAAATGGAAAATGATCTCTTCAGGTCAATCATTACCTGAACAGCTTTTGCTAAAGAAAATACTTGCATTTCTCTGACACCCTCTCAATTTTGGAAAAGTTAGCTGTAAAGAAAATATTTTTTAGATGTCTGAAGAAGAAACTTCTGTTGTTTAATCCAGTAGTCTTTGAGTTTAGGTGCATTTGTTACATCCGATTTCACTGTAGAGTAAATTAAAAGAAATAGCACCAAACACATTTTTGAGAATGATTTTTCTTTAATGCCCTTAATTGTGTGATTGCTGACTGTCAAAGCCAATAATTTTTCAGCAGTTCAGGTTTTACTTTGCTCTGTGTACTACACATTTTAGAAGTTGTACCAAAAGTATATGTCTTAAGTACTATGAGAAAATGCTGCTCACGTTCATAATTTTTTAAATACTAAAATAAGTTTCAAGTGTTGCCCATGTTAACTACTAACTGAGAATCTATGTATATTAAAATAATTTACAATGAAAATAGATATGTGAGTGGTATAACAAAAGGGGAGGACATATGTTAGGGCATAAAGATGCCAAACATGTTGATCTTTTCTGGCAAACAGTTTTGTTTATGTGTAGCACATGATTTGAAAGCTGGAGAGTGATGAGAATGCACAGGGTAGGTAAGTAGGGATCATATCATGAAATGACTTCTTTGCTGTGATAAGAATTTTGGACATTCTTCTGTGACAGGAAGCTAGTGAAGGACTTTAAGCAGAACTGCAGGATTATATTTTATCCCTGGATATAGTGCACAAGGATAACATGATGGTTTCGGTGGGAAAGGGGCCTAGCTGTGGACTGAAGGGAGAAAGTTGAGCTGGTAGTGTTATTGGTGAGAGTGACACCACATATTTCTGAGAGTCTTGCAAACTGGTCCACATTTCTGAATTCTGGGGGAAAAAAAGGCAATTGGAAATTCAGGAGAGAATGGAGCATCCAGGTTTTCTTCTCTCTGGCTTGTTACTGCTCTTCTTTTTGTGGGGAGCAGGGGTATGAAGACTAGGGGCTTGTGGGGATGGGGGATTAATTTGATATCCAAACAGTTAATGGACAAAATAGGGACAATGCAAGGAGGAGGAAATTGCCCTTGTCATCATATCATAACTGAGGGATAACTAAATTAGGTACTTATTTGAGAATAATCACAAAAAAATAGGTTGGTATAGTACTACTAGTTCATGAAGAGTCTAGTGGGTGTAATTTTTATTGAATTCTAGGTTAGTGACATTTTCATATATTTTCAAAGCTTTTAAAAAGTTTATATTAGTATAAAAGTCATTAGACTCTCAACTTGATAACTAGAAAATTAATCTGAATTAAATACTGTTTAACATTACATAAATGTTGTTTTTTAAAAAACTTATTATTTTGAAATAGTTTTAGGTGCACAGAAGAGTATGGGGCTGAGGTTATGGATACTTAGGGAAGAATACCACAGAGGTGATGTACCTGTCTTGTATCAGGGGTACATGTCAGTGTTTACATACAATAATACTATCAATTGTTACTGGTGATGTTAACCTTGATCACTTGGTTAAGGTAATTATTACTGGTGATGTTAACCTTGGTCAAGACCGTTAACCTTTTATCTAGAATTGTTTAGACTGGCACTATCCAATTACATATACTGTGTACCACACATAATTTAAAGTTTTTAGTAACCACGTTGAAAAAAGTGATAAGAAACAAGTGAAATTAATTTTTAACAAATGTTTTATTAAACCTAATATAACTACATTATTATCATTTCAGCAGGTTTATTCATTATGAAATTACTGTTGTTCTGCTTTCCATACTCCATTCATTAGAAGTAAGTCACTGAGTTCAGTCCTCATTTGAAGTGTGAAGGACATTAAGTTCCACCTGCTAGAGGGGACGGTATCAAAGAATTTGTGGACATGTGTTGAAGTTACTACAGTTATTAAGAAATATTTTGGGGAGGTACTCCGAGGATGTGTAGCCTTTTTTTTCCTTAAAGTTTTGCCCAATAATTTTAGCATTCATCAGCGGGACATTGTTTGCAGCAGTGATTACTGTGGTGTTCTAATGGTGACTTTCTAATTCTCTCATACCTTCTACATGTATTAATTGGATTTTTCTGTACAAATGTGTTCCTTTTCCCTCATTTATTTTTTCAATCGAGTATGTGCCTGTGGATCCGTAGATATTTATTTTGTTATTTGGGTTATAAATTAATATCATTTCTCTTTAATTTGTTGCTCAGCTTGTTCCAGCTTTGGTCACTGGGAACTCGTCCAGGCTGCCTCCTGCACCCTTTCAACATGACCCATCCTTTGTTTTTTTAATCACTTGCTTCCTGACATACAAGGTGCTCCAGGTTCATCTTGTATTTTCCCTTTCCTAGCCCTGGGATCAGCCATTTCTCCAAGAAACCCTGGCTACCTTTTATTGGAATCACAACAAAATTTTATTCTAATTCTGGAAGTAATGTCTTTATACGGATCTTACAGAGTGTCAGTATTGGCTTGTGATTCTACAACAGATTTTTCTTATGGTTTCTGAACCACGTTTATTCATTCGGCAAACGTTTAAAAAGTGTTTATGTGCCAGCATTCTTACTGGGGATCCAGGGTCAAATAAGACATGGACGTTGATCCCAAGGAGTCTAGATACGAGAAAGCAGATCTTTTTTTTTTCTCCTAACACATTTTATTGAGTGCCTCTTATGTGCCAGGTACTGTGCTACAAGTGAACAGGAAATACTAAGAACTGGAGCAGGATAGTGTAGGTTTCTTTTAGGAACACATGGGAGGGATTCTTAACACAGTGTTGGGCCAGGTGGAATGTGGAACAAGTCTTGAAAAATGACTAGATATTAGCCAAATGTGGAATTGAGTGGAGAAGTAGGACAAGGGAAGCTATTCCAAGAGGAGGAAGAGCAGTGCCAAGACCACTGGGGATGATGGTACGTGAGGTAGGGCCAGAGATCCCTGTGTGGGATGGTGGTGTTGGAGAAGATGGGAGCAAGTGGTGGCAGGATCCTGGTCATGAAGGTCTTGTGGGTAAGCCAAGCTTTGGAAAGTTTAGGGACCTTTTCAAGGAGTTTGAGTTGGAGGGTAATGTAATCAGATCATCCTGCTGGCACCTTGGAGGGTATGTTGGCTTTCTTGAGGGTCTTGCCATGGTAGAGGTGTGAGGTGAAAGTCTTAACTAGGAACTGTGTTGGTAGTTCTAAGACTTCAGTGTGGGTCACCTGGAGAACTTGTTAAAACATGTTTTAATATCTCTCAGCCCCACCCGCAGTTTCTGATTCAGTAGGTCTGGGATGGGGCTGAGAATTCGCATTTCCTTGGACAAAGTAGTACTGATTATTTTCTGTTCAATTGTAATAAGTTCAGTTCAGACTCTTGATACTTCTTAAGGATTAAAAATAAAACAAAACTTTAAACCAGACTTATTTAGGGGGAATCTGTGACCATTATTTATTTTATGTGTTTATACAAGTATATCTCTGTGTGTATAGGAAGTGAAGCTGATAACTGCTTTGAAAGTGATTTGACTAGGTAATTTATTCACATTGTTCAAAATTCAAAAGTGTTCTTTTTCCTGTGCTTCTCCAGTCCTCCAAGCCACCAGTTACTCTCCTGGAACCAAGCAGTGTTATCAGTTTCCTCTGTATCCTTCCAGAGAAATACCATATATGTAAAAGCCAATAAGCGCATAATTTACACTCTCTTTGGTATTGTTTTAAACACAAATGGTAGGATACTAGTCACTTTGCTGTATTTTACTTTTTTCACTAATGTATTTTAGATCTCTCATCAACACCTGAAGAGCTCCCCCTTTTTTTTTTTTTACATCTTGATTGGAGTATAATTGCTTTACAATGGTGTGCTAGTTTCTGCTTTATAACAAAGTGAATCAGTTATACATACACATATGTTCCCATATCTCCTCCCTCTTGCATCGCCCTCCCTCCGACCCTCCCTATCCCACCCCTCTAGGTGGTCACAAAGCACCGAGCTGATCTCCCTGTGCTATGAGGCTGCTTCCCGCTAGCTAGCTATTTTACGTTTGGTAGTGTATATATGTCAATGCCACGCTCTCACTTTGTCACAGCTTACCCTTCCCCCCCTGTATCCTCAAATCCATTCTCTAGTAGGTCTGTGTCTTTATTCCCGTCTTACCCCTAGGTTCTTCATGACATTTTTTTTTTTTTTTTTTGCGGCACGCGGGCCTCTCGCTGCTGTGGCCTCTCCCGCCGCGGAGCACAGGCTCCGGACGCGCAGGCCCAGCGGCCAAGGCTCACGGGCCCAGCCGCTCCGCGGCATGTGGGATCCTCCCGGACCTGGGCACGAACCCATGTCCCCTGCATCAGCAGGCGGACTCAACCACTGCGCCACCAGGGAAGCCCCATGACATTTTTTTTTTCCTTAGATTCCATATATATGTGTTAGCATACGGTATTTGTCTTTCTCTTTCTGACTTACTTCACTCTGTATGACAGACTCTGGGTGCATCCACCTCACTACAAATAACTCAATTTCGTTTCTTTTTATGGCTGAGTAATATTCCATTGTATATATGTGCCACATCTTCTTTATCCATTCGTCCGATGATGGACACTTAGGTTGTTTCCATCTCCTGGCTATTGTAAATAGACCTGCAATGAACATTTTGGTACATGACTCTTTTTGAATTATGGTTTTCTCAGGGTATATGCCCAGTAGTGGGATTGCTGGGTCCTATGGTAGTTCTATTTGTAGTTTTTTAAGGAACCTCCATACTGTTCTCCATAGTGGCTGTACCAATTCACATTCCCATCAGCAGTGCAAGAGTGTTCCCTTTTCTCCACACCCTCTCCAGCATTTATTATTTCTAGATTTTTTGATGATGGCCATTCTGACTGGTGTGAGATGATATCTCATTGTAGTTTTGATTTGCATTTCTCTAATGATTAATGATGTTGAGCATTCTTTCATGTGTTTGTTGGCAATCTGTATATCTCCTTTGGAGAAATGTCTATTTAGGTCTTCTGCCCATTTTTGGGTTGTGTTGTTTGTTTTTTTGTTACTGAGCTGCATGAGCTGCTTGTAAATTAATCCTTTGTCAGTTGCTTCATTTGCAAATATTTTCTCCCATTCTGAGGGTTGTCTTTTGCTCTTGTTTATGGTTTCCTTTTCTGTGCAAAAGCTTTGAAGTTTCATTAGGTCCCATTTGTTTATTAGGTCCCATTTGTTTATTTTTGTTTTTATTTCCATTTCTCTAGGAGGTGGGTCAGAAAGGATCTTGCTGTGATTTATGTCATAGAGTTCTGCCTATGTTTTCTCTAAGAGTTTGATAGTTTCTGGCCTTACATTTAGGTCTGTAATCCATTTTGAGTTTATTTTTGTGTATGGTGTTAAGGAGTGATCTAATCTCATACTTTTACATGTAGCTGTCCAGTTTTCCCAGCACCACTTATTGAAGAGGCTGTCCTTTCTCCACTGTACATTCCTGCCTCCTTTATCAAAGATAAGGTGACCATATGTGCGTGGGTTTACCTCTGGGCTTTCTATCCTGTTCCATTGATCTATATTTCTGTTTTTGTGCCAGTACCATAGTGTCTTGATTACTGTAGCTTTATACTGTAGCCTGAAGTCAGGGAGCCTGATTCCTCCAGCTCCATTTTTCGTTCTCAAGATTGCTTTGGCTATTTGGGGTCTTTTGTGTTTCCATACAAATTGTGAAATTTTTTGTTCTAGTTCTGTGAAAAATGCCCTTGGTGCTTTCATAGGGATTGCATTGAATCTGTAGATTGCTTTGGGTAGTAGAGTCATTTTCACAGTGTTGATTCTTCCAATCCAAGAACAGGGTATATCTCTCCATCTATTTGTATCATCTTTAATTTCTTTCATCAGTGTCTTATAATTTTCTGCATACAGGTCTTTTGTCTCCTTAGGTAGGTTTATTCCTAGATATTTTATTCTTTTTGTTGCAGTGGTAAATGGGAGTGTTTTCTTGATTTCACTTTCAGATTTTTCATCCTTAGTGTATAGGAATGCCAGAGATTTCTGTGCATTAATTTTGTATCCTGCTACTTTCTCGAATTCATTGATTAGCTCTAGTAGTTTTCTGGTAGCATCTTTAGGATTCTCTATGTATAGTATCATGTCATCTGCAAACAGTGACAGCTTTACTTCTTTTCCGATTTGGATTCCTTTTATTCCCTTTTCTTCTCTGATTGCTGTGGCTAAAACTTCCAAAACTGTGTTGATTAAGAGTGGTGAGAGTGGGCAACCTTGTCTTTTTCCTGATCTTAGTGGAAATGGTTTCAGTTTTTCACCATTGAGGATGATGTTGGCTGTGGGTTTGTCATATATGGCCTTTATTATGTTGAGGAAAGTTCCCTGTATGCCTACTTTCTGCAGGGTTTTTACCATAAATGGGTGTTGAATTTTGTCAAAGCTTTCTCTGCATCTATTGAGATGATCATATGGTTTTTCTCCTTCAATTTGTTAATATGATGTATCACGTTGATTGATTTGCATATATTGAAGAATCCTTGCATTCCTGGAATAAACCTCACTTGATCATGGTGTATGATCCTTTTAATGTGCTGTTGGTTTCTGTTTGCTACTATTTTGTTGAGGATTTTTGCATCTGTGTTCATCAGTGATATTGGCCTGTAGTTTTCTTTCTTTGTGACATCCTTGTCTGGTTTTGGTATCAGGGTGATGGTGGCCTCATAGAATGAGTTTGGGAGTGTTCGTCCCTCTGCTATATTTTGGAAGAGTTTGAGAAGGATGGGTGTTAGCTCTTCTCTAAATGTTTGATAGAATTCGCCTCTGAAGCCATCTGGTCCTGGGCTTTTGTTTGTTGGAAGATTTTTAATCACAGTTTCAATTTCAGTGCTTGTGATTGGTCTGTTTATATTTTCTATTTCTTCCTGATTCAGTCTTGGCAGGTTGTGAATTTCTAAGAATTTGTGCATTTCTTCCAGGTTGTCCATTTTATTGGCATAGAGTTGCTTGTAGTAATCTCTCATGATCTTCTGTATTTCTGCAGTGTCAGTTGTTACTTCTCCTTTTTCATTTCTAATTCTATTGATTTGAGTCTTCTCCCTTTTTTTCTTGATGAGTCTGGCTAATAGTTTATCAATTTTGTTTATCTTCTCAAAGAAACAGCTTTTAGTTTTACTGATCTTTGCTATCGTTTCCTTCATTTGTTTTTCATTTATTTCTGATCTGATCTTTATGATTTCTTTCCTTCTGCTAACTTTGGGGATTTTTTGTTCTTCTTTCTCTAATTGCTTTACGTGCAAGATTAGGTTGTTTATTCGAGATGTTTCCTGTTTCTTAAGGTGTGATTGTATTGCTATAAACTTCCCTCTTAGAACTGCTTTTGCTGCATCCCATATGTTTTGGGTCGTCGTGTCTCCATTGTCATTTGTTTCTAGGTATTGTTTGATTTCCTCTTTGATTTCTTGAGTGATCACTTCGTTATTAAGTAGTGTATTGTTTAGCCTCCATGTGTTTGTATTTTTTACAGATCTTTTCCTGTAATTGATATCTAGTCTCATAGCGTTGTGGTCGGAAAAGATACTTGATACAGTTTCAATTTTCTTAAATTTACCAAGGCTTGATTTGTGACCCAAGATATGATCTATTCTGGAGAATGTTCCATGAGCACTTGAGAAAAATGTGTATCCTGTTGTTTTTGGATGGAATGTCCTATAAATATCAATTAAGTCCATCTTGTTTAATGTATCATTTAAAGCTTGTGTTTCCTTATTTTCATTTTGGATGATCTGTCCATTGGTGAAAGTGGGGTGTTAAAGTCCCGTACTATGAACGTGTTACTGTCGATTTTCCCTTTTATGGCTGTTAGTATTTGCCTTATGTATTGAGGTGCTCCTATGTTGGGTTCATAAATATTTACAGTTGTTATATCTTCTTCTTGGATTGATCTTTTGTTCATTATGTAGTGTCCTTCTGTGTGTCTTCTAATATTCTTTATTTTAAAGTCTATTTTGTCTGATATGAGAATTGCTACTCCAGCTTTCTTTTGGTTTCCATTTGCATGAAATATCTTTTCCATCCCCTTACTTTCAGTCTGTATGTGTCTCTAGGTCTGAAGTGGGTCTCTTGTAGACAGCATATGTATATGGGTCTTGTTTTTGTATCCATTCAGCCAGTCGGTGTCTTTTGATGGGAGCATTTAATCCATTTACGTTTAAGGTAATTATCGATATATATGTTCCTATTCCCATTTTCTTAATTGTTTTGGGTTTGTTATTCTAGGTCTTTTCCTTCTCTTGTGTTTCTTGCTTAGAGAAATTCCTTTAGCATTTGTTGTAAAGCTGGTTTGGTGGTACTGAACTCTTTCAGCTTTTGCTTGTTTGTAAAGGTTTTAATTTCTCCATCAAATCTGAATGAGATCCTTGCTGGGTAGAGTAATCTTGGTTGTAGGTTTTTCTCCTTCATCACTTTAAATATGTCCTGCCAGTCCCTTCTGGCTTGCAGAGTTTCTGCTGAAAGATCAGCTGTTAACCTTATGGGGATTCCCTTGTGTGTTATTTGTTGCTTTTCCCTTGCTGCTTTTAGTATGTTTTCTTTGTATTTAATTTTTGACAGTTTGATTAATACGTGTCTTGGCGTGTTTCTCCTTGGATTTGTCCTGTATGGGACTCTCTGTGCTTCCTAGACTTGATTAACTATTTCCTTTCCCATACTAGGGAAGTTTTCAACTATAATCTCTTCAGATATTTTCTCAGTCCGTGTCTTTTTCTCTTCTTCTGGAACCCCTATAATTCAAATGTTGGTGTGTTTAATGTTGTCCCAGGGGTCTCTGAGAGTGTCCTCAGTTCTTTTCATTCTTTTCTCTTTATTCTGCTCTGCAGTAGTTATTTCCACTATTTTATCTTCCAGGTCACTTATCCGTTCTTCTGCCTCCGTTATTCTGCTATTGATCCCATCTAGAGTATTTTTAATTTCATTTATTGTGTTGTTCATCGTTGCTTGTTTCATCTTTAG
Source organism: Orcinus orca (assembly GCF_937001465.1). Taxonomy (NCBI): domain Eukaryota; kingdom Metazoa; phylum Chordata; class Mammalia; order Artiodactyla; family Delphinidae; genus Orcinus; species Orcinus orca. Next base: position 59,822,798 of record NC_064563.1, on the reverse strand, counting down.
TTCTTCTAGGTCCTTGTTAAATGTTTCTTGCATTTTCTCTATTGTATTCCCAAGATTTTGGATCATCTTTACTATCATTGTTCTGAATTCTTTTTCAGGTAGACTTCCTATTTCCTCTTCATTTGTTAGGTCTGGTGCGTTTTTATTTTGCTCCATCTGCTGTGTGTTTTTCTGTCTTCTCATTTTGCTTATGTTACTGTGTTTGGGGTCTCCTTTTTGCAGGCTGCAGGTTCGTAGTTCCCGTTGTTTTTGGTGTCTGTCGCCAGTGGCTAAAGTTGGTTCAGTGGGTTGTGTAGGCTTCCTGGTGCACAGGACTAGTGCCTGTGTTCTGGTGGATGAGGCTGGATCTCGTCTTTCTGGTGGGCAGGTCCACGTCTGGTGGTGTGTTTTGGGGTGTCTGTGGCCTTATGATTTTAGGCAGCCTCTCTGTTAATGGGTGGGGTTGTGTTCCTGTCTTGCTAGTTGTTTGGCATAGGGTGTCCAGCACTGTAGCTTGCTGGTCATTGAGTGAAGCTGGGTGCTGGTGTTGAGATGGATATCTCTGGGAGATTTTTGCCGTTTGATATTATGTGGAGCTGGGAGGTCTCTTGTGGACCAGTGTCCTGAATTTGGCTCTCCCACCTCAGAGGCACAGCACTGACTCCTGGCTGCAGCACCAAGAGCCTTTCATCCACATGGCTCAGAACAAAAGGGAGAAAAAGAAGAAAGAAAGAAGGAAATAGGGAAAGAGAGAGAAAGGAAGGAAGGAAGGGAGAGAGAAAAAGTAAGCTAAAATAAAGTTATTAAAATAAAAAATAATTATTAAGAAAAAAAGTTTTTTTAAAAAGTAAAAAAAAAAACAAAACAAAAAACGGATGGATAGAACCCTAGGACAAATGGTGAAAATAAAGCTATACAGACAAAATCTCACACAGAAGCATAGACATACAGACTCGCAAGAGGAAAAGTGGAAAAAATAATAAATCTTGCTCTCAAAGTCCACCTCCTCAGTTTGGGATGATTAGCTGTCTGTTCATGTATTCCACAGGTGCAGGGGACATCAAGTTGTTTGTGGAGCTTTAATCTGCTGTTCCTGAGGCTGCTGGGAGAGATTTCCCTTTCTCTTCTTTGTTCGCACAGCTCCCGGGGCTCAGCTTTGGATTTGGCCCCGCCTCTGCATGTAGGTCGCTGTAGGGTGTCTGTTCTTCGCTCAGACAAGACGGGGTTAAAGGAGCAGTGGACTCGGGGGCTCTGGCTCACTCAGGCCGGGGGGAGGGAGGGGTTCGGATGCGGGGCGAGCGTGCGGCGGCAGAGGCCCGCGGGATATTGCACCAGCCTGAGGCACGCCGTGCGTTCTCCCGGAGAAGTTGTCCCTGGATCCCGGGACCCTGGCAGTGGCGGGCTGCACAGGCTCCCCGGAAGGGGGGTGTGGATAGTGCCCTGTGCTCGCACACAGGCTTCTTGGTGGCGGCAGCAGCAGCCTTAGTGTCTCATGCCCGTCTCTGGGGTCCGAGCTGTTAGCCGTGGCTTGCACCCGTCTCTGGAGCTCCTTTAAGCAGCGCTCTTAATCCCCTCTCCTCGCGCACCAGGAAACAAAGAGGGAAGAAAAAGTCTCTTGCCTTTTCGGCAGGTACAGACTTTTCCTGGACTCCCTCCCAGCTAGCCGTGGTGCACTAGCCCCCTTCAGGCTGTGTTCACCCCGCCAGTCCTCTCCCTGCGATAGGACCGAAGCCCGAGCCTCGGCTCCCAGCCCCGCCCGCCCCGGCAGGTGAGCAGACAAGCCTCTCGGACTGGTGAGTGCCGGTCAGCACCGATCCTCTGTGCGGGAATATCTCCTCTTTGCCCTCCGCACCCCTGTTGCTGTGCTCTCCTCCGTGGCTCCAAAGCTTTCCCCCCACTGCCACCTGCAGTCTCCGCCCGCGAATGGGCTCCTAGTGTGTGGAAACGTTTCCTCCTTCACAACTCCCTCCCACTGGTGCGGGTCCCGTCCCTATCCTTTTGTCTCTGTTTATTCTTTTTTCTTTTGCCCTACCCAGGTACGTGGGGAGTTTCTTGCCTTTTGGGAGGTCTGAGGTCTTCTGCCAGCGTTCAGTAGGTGTTCTGTAGGAGTTGTTCCACGTGTAGATGTATTTCTGGTGTATCTGTGGGGAGGAAGGTGATCTCCGTGTTTTAGTCTTCCACCATCTTCCTCCGACCCCGACTGCTAGTGTTGGAGGGTCTCCTGCAGAGGCGGGAGTTGGCTCTGTCTCACCGTGAGGACAAAGACACTGGCCTCCCCTCCTCTTTTTTAATGGTGGTAAGGTGTTTTATTGTATTAATATACCTTAATTTATTTAACTTGTTCCCACAGTTAATGGATATTTAGGTTGCTTCAGTCTGCTGCTATTACAAACAATGTTGCAGTAAATAACCTTGCTTTATCTGTCTTATGTATGTGAAGATATCTGTGTAATGCGTTACTTGAACTGGAACTGCTGGGTCAAAGGATATGCGTGTCTGCAAGTGCTGTAGCTACTGCCAGACTTACTCCAGAGGCTGCCCCAGTTCACTCTGGTGCTCCCAATGTGAGTCTCTTTGTCCACACTCTTGTCAACATAGTGTTAACCAAATAAAACAGTTTTGCTTTTTCTAATATGATAGTAAAGATCGTATTTAATATCCTTCTAATTTGTTTTTTACTTTGAGTGAAGTTGAGCATCTTTTTATATATCTGGGTAATTTTTTTGATGAACTGTTGTATTTTGGACTCCTCCACCATTTTTTTTTATTGTGGTATAAATTGCATAAGGTAGAGTACACACATTTTAAACTCAGTAAACTTTGTTTCAGTTGAGGTATAATTTCCTGTAAAATGAACAGATCTTAAGTGTACAGTTTTGATGGGTTCTGACAGCTTTATATGACCATATAACCAACTCATCCTAGATTTAGGGCATTTCCATCACCCAGGAAAAAGTTCCTTCAGGCTTCCTTTCCATTCAGTTTTCCTTTCTCCCTACCTCAGGCAGTCACTTTCTAATTTCTCTTACCATCAAATTAGTTGTGTCCATTAATTTTTAACATGTTATAAACCCATGTAACTACTAAGATCAAGATAGAGAACATTTCCTGCCATCCAGCAGGTTCCCTTGTACTCCCCCTGTAGTCAGTTATCTCTCCCACCAAAGGGAAGTACTACACTGACCTGTGTCCATTATAGATTCATTTAGTAAATCCATGAGTCACCACTATGTTGTGTCAGTGTTTTTGGTTTTTCCTCATTGCTATGTATGGGAATATAACACTATTATTAATTTTATTTTGGATGGACAGATATTTGGTTTTTTCAACTTTGGGCTCTTTGAATAAAACTGCGGTGAATATTCACATACATGTATTTTGGCAGATCTAAGTACTTAACGTTTTCTTGGTATATTAGAAATGTAATAGGTGGGCTATAAGTTAGTTATAGATATATGTCTATTTAACTTTAGTAGATACTGTCAAACAGCTCCTCAAAGTGGTTGTACATTTACATTTCCAGTAACAATGTCTGAGAGTTCTGGTTGCCTGTATCTTTGCTAAAACTTAATATTTGTCCTTTTAGTTTCAGTCATTCCAGTGGTATCTTATTGTGATTATAATCTGAATTTCCATGGTGACAAATGATGTTGAGTGTCTTTTCATGTGCTTATTGTTGACACATGTTTTTTAACTGGGTGATGGGTCTTGGAGTGACTTGTAGGAGTTTTTTTTTTAATTTACTTATTTTATTTATTTTTGGCTGCGTTGGGTCTTCTTTGCTGCGCGCAGGCTTTCTCTAGTTGTGGCGAGCAGGGGCTACCCTTTGTTGCAGTGCGCGGGCTTCTCTTGTTGCAGAGCACGGGCTCTAGGTGCTCAGGCTCAGTAGTTGTGGTTCGTGGGCTCTAGAGCGCAGGCTGAGTAGTTGTGGCACACCCACTTAGCTGCTCTGCAGCATGTGGGATCTTCCTGGACCAGGGCTCGAACCTGTGTCCCCTGCATTGGCAGGTGGATTCTTAACCACTGTGCCACCAGGGAAGCCGAGGAGTTTTGTATATAGTGTGATAAGCCCATTGTGTTGAGTTTGCAAATACTTTTTTTTGTTGGTTTGTAATGTGTCTTTTACTTTTGCTTGCCTGGCAGAAATCACAGGGGGCAGACTTTAAATAAAGCAGACTTTATTTTGATCAAAATTTTCATTGTTTCAAAATTGCCTCTCAGTTTTGTGGTATACTTTTGAAAAGCTTTCTTCATTATGAAGTTACCATATTTTTATGATTTTTTTTTTTTTTTTTCTGGTACGTGGGCCTCTCACTGTTGTGGCCTCTCCCGTTGAGGAGCACAGGCTCTGGACGCACAGGGTCAGCGGCCATGGCTCACGGGCCCAGCCGCTCCGTGGCATGTGAGATCTTCCCGGACTGGGGCACAAACCTGTATCCCCTGCATCGGCAGGCGGACTCACGACCACTGTGCCACGAAGGAAGCCCCTATTTTAATGATTTTAATGTGTCATCGGCTGTATGATATTTTGTTATTTTGTGTATCCCCATAAAATAGGAAAAATGCTGTTAAACTAAAATTTTTTTCTTTACCTCAGAATCTGTATCTTATAGTGTTTTTTTTGTGTTATATACTACTCTTCCAGTTAAATGAGAGGAAAATATACATGAAATAAATTGGTTAGAGTATTTCCCCTAATTTTTCACTTTTACGGTAGGACTTCCAAGTCACTTTTTGACTTACTAATGTTTCTCCATTGTCTTCAGTGCCACGAAGAGTGTTGGGGGGGGGGGAGTGGTAGGAGTACTTCTTAAAAGAATCCAGAAAAGAACTAAAAACCATTGGTGCTTTGCTCTTAAGCTGACTTTGCAATTAGGTAGACCTAGTTTATTTTTTTATTTTAGCTTTAGGAACTGTTGTAAACATTTCTTATTCTCCAGCTCCTGCACCTCTTCACCTTAACTCTGATATGTAGGGCTTAAAAGAGTTGTCAACTATTGTTTCAGCTTCCCAAGTTGCTGACCTTCATTCTGCAAATGTTGATGCTGGTTGCGTAATTACAAGCAAGGACAGATATGACGTGATGCTAGCTGGCCAGCACTAGTTGTAAGAAAATCCTTATTTTAGACTCCATGTCTTACATTTAATGAGTACAGCATGAAATCAAAGAAATACATTTTTTCTAGATTGATCAGTTTGAATTATTATTTCCCTAAGTTAAAGAAATCAGAATGTTACTGAACCAATCAAACTTAGTTCAGTAACTAATTTTTTATGTATATACGTGAATATATAAAATTTAGTTCATGGAAGGCCAAGAAACCCACCAAACACCCTACTATATATGCTGCTGAACCATTTACTGCCTTCTGAATATTCACAGCCTTGGCCAGTGCTGCTTGGGGGAATCAGTCTGGTGCTCTGATGGTCATTTTACAATGATTACCTTTTATGTAGGATTATACATGTTTAGTGCTGAGGTCAGAGTCTCTGACTTGCATTTTACTAATTGAAAATGGAATTAACCGAAGTGGTTCATAAGGTACATAAAAATGTGCGGTAGATGCAGGAAATCATCTGTTTACCTACTGCTTATAGAAATCTTTCTTTAATAAGGGTTTTGGGAAAAAGAAAACTTAAAGGGTACATAGACCAGCTAAAATAACCACATGAAAAGTGAGAAAGACCAAGAACTGGCTTGGGTATCTGAGATAGTAGGTGGCAGAACTATCAGAAAAGTAGCAAAGCATAACTTAGTAACAGAAATGGAAAATTATGGTGTTAAACATTTATTGAATTTTAAAACCCAATGTGTTTGTGCACATTTATGTATATGATTGTTGTTTAACTGGGTTTGATTGTTTAGTACTTAATTATACATTTATAATTTTTTAAGCTTCTAGAGTATTATAGACTAGGTTTGTTTTATGATTTAGGACTGAGTTTAAAATTACAAAACCCAATAATTGAGAGCTTGATGAGAAAGGAGAATTTATTGGAAAGTATCTCATGAAATTTGGTGGGGGGATATGTTGTGGAATTGGGAACAGAGTGAGAAGGACTCAGTGGAAACTATTCTGGACATAATGTGATTCTTTCTCTCTGCAAACTAGATACTTCTACTTATCTGGTCCACAAATCAGCAAAACAAAGCTTCCAGTAGCTCTTTAATTTATATTATTTGGCTAAGCTAGAGAAAAGCACTCCTACTTTTGTTCCTTCCCAATCCTTTTTTCTTTCTTAGATTAAGTAATGTTCTTGGATCACATGGAAATCTGACTCTAGCCATGCTCTTTACCACTACTTGATGTTATTAAGTTAAATTAGATAAAAATTCTGAGGTTAGATACATGAACATGGTGGTATCAGTGACCGGGACCCATTGATTACACTTCTGAAAAAAATAATTTAAATTGAAGTATAGTTGATTTACAATATTGTGTTAATTTCTGCTGTACAGCAAAGTGACTCAGTTGAAAACTTTAAACATGGTAAATTTAGCATGTTAAAATTAAAACATGTGAAATTTTACTGAAATAAAATGTTGAGTCCTTGTGAAGATGTATATAACTAGTGTCTTTGAAACTCAGCAGCATAGCCACCTGGGTTTGGGGCTAGCATAGCTTGTCTTAAAAACATGAATGGTCATCATCAGTCTTTACCAAGCCCCATGTACCAGGTGGCTGCAGTAATGTTATTTGCTTAGAGAGGGCTTTCTTGGTGTCATAGAAATACTTCTCTTAGTATTTACTGCTGATTGTAATTATACATTTATTTGGGTGACTTTTTCCCTTCCATCTGTTTCCCACTAGAATGTTAAGGGCTGACACACCTTTAGTGCTTGGAAGGGGTATTATAAATGCTTATATTAAGAAAGAAGAGAGACTGGATATAAACTCATGCTATTAAAAATGTGATGAGGATTTTTTTGTCTTCGTGTTTTCAAGTAATTTTGATTAGACTTGTCGTTTATGTTTGGGTAAATTATATACATTGACTTTTACGTAGTTTTTCTTTTTAATAACACATGCAATTCTCATAACAGTGTCAAATGTGCTCTATTTTCAAGTATAGGGTTTTTGTTTTCAAAAGTGATGCTTTAAATTGTGCTGTAAGTGGTAATTTACTTACCATTTTTGAAGGAATCTTTTTAACATTAGAGAATTGATATAATTTCAGGAAGCTTGTTCATGCAGTTCCTCAGCAGCAGGAATCAGGCCCAATGTTTTAAATCCATGATGGAAATGGATTTCTTCTTTTTTCCCATTGAGAAAATTCATCTGGTGCCACATAAGTAAAAAATACCCTTGTCACTACAGGAATTTAAAAAGAATTCTTCCTGTTCTTTTTACATTTTAGAACTGCAAGTCTAAAATTCTAACAGGATATCTCTACATTGAGGCTTTTTTTTTTTTTTGGCTATCAGACAGTTTTATCGGAAACATACTTTCCAAAAAGTCAACATTAGATTTAATGTTTTTAAGCAAACTTTTCATTTAACTACAACGTACATATGGAAAAGTACACAAGATTTATATTTGTTCTGAAAGAATTACATCCTTGCAGTTATAACCTAAATTTTAATAAATATTGGATAAATGGTTTTTTCCACAATATTTTGTTTCATTTGTCACCATACAGTGCCAATAACACCTTTTTACTTTTTGCATGAAATTTTGCCTTCCCCTAAGTGGATTCACTTCAAAGTGTTCTTTCCTTTTTCCCTTGTACACTTGTTCTTTTTTTTTTAATGAATATCTAATTTATTTATTCTTAACATCTTTATTGGAGTATAATTGCTTTACAATGGTGTGTTAGTTTCTGCTTTATAACAAAGTGAATTAGCTATACATATACATATATATACCCATATCCCCTCTCTAGTATCTCCCTCCCACCTGCCCTATCCCACCCCTCTATACACTGAGGCTTTTTGAAAGCTAATGATTTAAAAAAATTTTTTATACCTTTAGTTTTGCAGGTGAGGAGAGATGTCCTCTTAGTGGCCTCAGTAGTTTAAATGTGGCCTATAGGATGGACATTCCTGTTTCTTGACTTATTGTATGTGTGTAGAAGAATATTTGTTTAGTATTACTGCAGGGAAGTGAGGTTAATTTTCTGGGTTCATATAACCTTAATGTTGTTAGTGGTTGCCCAGTGGTGCCACAGATGATTTCCCAGTCACAGCCACACCCAGGTCTGTTGGGTTCTTAGCTCTTCTTAGTTACTGCTTCTGAACTGTCTCCTAGAAGCAACACCACAGCAACATGCAGGATTTTCATTTCTTAATATACAATATGGAATTTAGGAATGTACCACTGCCACAGTTGTAACTTATTCTAAATTCCTATACTTGAACTGGAATTTGCAACAGGTTTTTCTTTAGAAATAATGTTATAAAAAGTATTTATAGTTCTCCAATGGTAAATATTATTTACTCCCTAGCCATATAAATCGTTTTACTGAAAACTGCCATAGTGGGAACTTAAAGTATATGAGAAAGATAGGTTGGAGTATTGAGGTTATGAACCAACTAGAACAAGATACCGAGTAAAGATAGTATTTATGACTTTTACAATAAATTCTTGAGGCATACTTTAGATATAATAAAAGGTATCCATTTGAAGTATTTATATAGTTCACTGAATTTTGACAAATAAGTATACCTGTAACCACCACAATTCAGGCCAAGGCTCATGTTCATTACAGAGAAAGTTCCCTGTTCCCAACTGCAGTCAGTCTCACTCTGCACCCTGATCTGCTTTCTAACCCTACAGATTACTTTTGCTTCTTTTAAAATTTTATATAAATGGAATTCCATTCTGTTTCCTGGTAGGCATAATAAAAGATGTCCATACTTTTAATCCACAGAACCTATGTATTTTTTTACCTTACATAGCAAAAGGGATTTTGCAGATGTAATTAAGGGCCTTGAGAAGCGGGGATTATCCTGGATTATATAGGTGAGTATAATCTAATTACTTGAGTCCTTAAAAACTAGTCTGAGAGATGACTACTGAAGAATGGTCACAGAGATACAATTTAGCAAAGTAGGCTTTGAAGATTGAGAAAGGGGGCCCTTGAACCAAGGAATGTGGGCTGCCTCTAGAAGCTGGAAAGGTCAAAGAAATCAATCTCCCCCTATAAGCCTCCATGGAGGAATGTGGCCCTACTCTTACATCTTAATTTGAGCCCAGTGAGACCTGTGTCAGATTTCTAACCTACAGAACTATAAGGTAATACTTTTGTGCTCTTTTAAGCTATTAAATTTGGGGTAATTTGTTACAGCAGCAATAGAAAGTGGTACATACACTTTTCTTTTGTGCCTGCTTTTTTTGTTTTTTCTTTCTTCTCCTGTTTTAAGATTCATCATGTTGGGACTTCCCTGGCGGTCCAGTGGTTAGGAATCTGCTTCCACTGCAGGGGACACGGGTTCGATCCCTGGTCAGGGAACTAAGATCCCGCATGCCGCGTGGCGTGGCCAGGAAAGAAAACAAAGATTCATAGTGCTAATTGTCTCTATCAGTAATTAGTTCCTTTTTATTTCTTAGTACCATTCCATTCTATGGATGAACCACAATTTTTTATCCATTCACCTGTTGATTAACGTTTATATTGTTTCCAGTTTTGAACTATTAAAAGTAAAGCTACTGTGAATGAATATTTGTGGACAGGTCTTTGGACATAATGTTTTCACTTCTTTCCACCTAGGAGTGGGATTGCTAGGTCAAGTGGTAGTTTAATTTTACAAAGAACTGCCAAATTGTTTTCTAAAGTAGTCGTTCCAGTTCATATTCCTGCCAGTAGTTTCTCCACCTTGGAAGTTTTAGCCTTTTTTTTTTTTAATCTTAGCCATTCTAGTGGATGTTTTGTAGTATCTCCTTGTGTTTTAGTTTTCATTTCATTGATGACATTCATATATCTTTTATGAACTGTTTAAATATTTTGCTCATTATTTATTTGGGCTGTATGTCTTAACATAATTGTTAAAGTTTTTTTATGTGTTCTGGATATAAGTCCTTTGTCAGAATTACATAGAATACTTTTTCCAGTATATGGCTTGCTTTTTCATTCCTTTCATGTTCTTTTTTTTAAGAGTCAAAAGTTTTAAATTTTGGTTGTTTAGATTATAAATTTTTTGTTTTATGATTTGTGCTTTTTGTGTCCTAAAAAAATTTATCTTATGTCTTTTAGAAGTTTTAGAGTTTTTAGCTTTTACATGTAGATCTGTGATCAAACATTAAATCACTTTGATTTAATTTTTGTTTATGTTATGAGGTAAGCTCATTTTTTCCCCCCCCACCATGTGAATACCCAGTTTTTTCAGTACCATTTGTTGAAAAAGACTATCCTTTGTCAAAAACCACCTTTTGGGAGGGTTGATTTCTTGTGATTTTCTATGTACCTGATCATACTGTCTGTGAATAAAGATAATTCATTCTTTCTGATTTGTATGCCTTTCATTTCTTACTTTATTTCAACTGGTTAGGGCCTCCAGTACATACAGTATTACAGTTGGTGATACGTGACATTCTTGCCTTGTTCCTAATTTTAACGTCAAACCATTCTGTCTTTCATCGTTGGGTATGATGTTAGCTACAGGCTTTCATAGATACTCTTTATCATTTTGAGGATGTTTTCTTCTATTCATAGTTTGCAGAGAATATTTATTGTGAATGGGTGTTGAATTTTATCAGAGGTTTTTGCTGCATCTACTGAGATGCTCATATGTGTTTTCTCCTTTATTATTTAATACGTACAAATGTTAAGATATCCTTGCTTGAATCCAGAGTCATGATGTACTATCCCTTTTTTATATTGTTGATTTGATTTCTTGATATTTTGTTAAGGATGTTTTCATCTGTGTTCACAAGGGACATTGACCTACAGTTTTTGTTTCTTTGCTACTCTCTTTGTCTGGTTCTGGTATTGGTGTAAAGCTAATTCCAGAAAATAAGTTGAGAAATGTTTGCCTTCTCTTTTTTTTCAAAGAGTTTGTGTAGGTTTGGTATTTTCTCTAAATGTTTGATACAGTTCACCAGAAAAGTCATCTGGGCCTTGTTTTCTTTGTGGGAAGGGTTTAAAATAACACATCAAATTTCTTTTATAGACATGGGGCAGTGTAAATTTTCTGTCTCTTCTCCAGTTTTGGTAATTAGTGTTTTTCAAAATAATTTTTTCTTCTAATTGTAGAATTTATTACCTTAATATTTTTATTATCTTAATGAGTGTGGAATCTGTGGTTATATTACCCTTTTTATTTCTCATAATTAGCAATATGTCTTTCTTGATGAGGTTAGAGATGGCTATAAGTTTCATTGATTTATTCAAAAATAGACTTTTGTTTTCACTGCGTTTTCTCTCTTGTGTGTCTATTTCCTATTGCATTGATTTTGACTTTCTTTTTTTCCCCATTTACTAAATTTAACTTGCTCTTTTTCTAGCTTCTTAAGCTTATGTAAGTGACATCTAAGCTCAGTTCTTTTGTATCCAGTAATACAGAGCGATTCAGAGCTACAAATGTCCCTTTAAGTCCTGTTTTAGTTGCATCCCACAAATTATGATAAACTCCTTTCATTTTCATTTAATTCAAAATAACTTCTAATTTTCCTTGTGATTTTTTTTGACCCTTTGTAAGGTGTGTGTTCTGTTTTCAAATATTTGAGAACTTTGTACATGCCTCTCTTTTGTGATCAGAAAAACTGTGATTTAAATATTTTAGATTTATATCTGTTTTATAACTCTGCATGTGGACTACCTTGGTGTGTTGTATTTGCGCTTAATGTGTTCTATTTTTGTCAGGGGGTGTTTCCTATAAATATCAGTTTGAGTTAGGTTGGTGAAGTGTTCAGATATTCTATATTCTTATGATTTTTATGTTTAAAAATAAAACATTTGCAGAGGGGAGTGTTAACCTCCAGCTCTAAATGTGATCTATTCTCCTTTATGTTCTATCAGTTTGCATATATATACAAATATATATATTTACAAGTTATGTTGCCAGGTGCACACATTTAAGTTTTTTATGTCTTTTTTGATGGGTTAACCATTTTCTCATTATGAAATGTTTGTCTTAGTCCTTGTCATGAAAGTACCATGTTTGATTTTAATGTAACCACTACAGTTTCTTTGTGGTTAATTTTTGCATGGTGTGTTTTCGATTCTTTTACTTTTGATCTGTCTGTCTATATTTTTATAAAGTGGGGTTTTTTTAAACAGCATATAGTTGTGTCTTTTAAAAAAATATTTGGGCTGACAATTTGTTTTTGAATTGGATTTAGATCATTTACATTTAGTGTAATTATTAATGTGGTTGAATTTAAGTATACTACCTTGGTATACGTTGCTTCTTTTTAAAAATTTACTGCCTTGTTGATTTAGTCATTTTTAGCATTCCATTTTATTTCCATGTTGGCTTTTAGCTACATCTTCGTTTACTTTTTTTTTTCACACACTATGTTCAAGTAAAATTGTATCACTTTACATATAATGTTACTTACAATAGTCTGTTTCTCTCCGTTTTTGTACTATTTTTGCTCTATATTTTCTTCCCGTAGGTGTTATAAACTTGAGGATATATTATTATTTTTGTTTTAAACAGTTAATTACCTTTTAGAGGAATTTAAAAAATGAAACTTTTTTATATTAGCATGCATGTTTACCAATTCTGTCACTCTTCATTCTTTTGAGTGGATCACAGTTTTTATGTGTTGTTTTCTTTCTGCTTAAGAACTTTCTCTAATGTTTTTATCAGTCAGGACTGCTGGTGAGGAATTCTGTTAACTTTCGTTTGTCTAATAAAGTATCCTTTTTTTTTTTTTTCTTTTGCGCTACGCGGGCCTCTCACTGTTGCGGCCTCTCCCGTTGCGGAGCACAGGCTCCAGACGCGCAGGCTCAGCGGCCACGGCTCACGGGTCCAGCCGCTCCGCGGCATGTGGGATCCTCCCGGACCGGGGCATGAACCCGTGTCCCCTGCATTGGCAGGTGGACTCCCAACCACTGTGCCACCAGGGAAGCCCCTGTCCTTCATTTTTGAAGGGCATTTTCACTGGATATAGAATTATGTGTCATCACTGTTGTAGCTGAGTACCTAAAAAAAAAAGTCCATCCATTATCTTCTTTCTTGCATTATTTCTGATTTCTGATGGACAATCTACAGTTCTTTGTTCCTATGTATTTAATTTGTTATTTTTTTCTGGCTGCTTTTATGATTTTTCTTTTTAGCACTGATTTTTTAGCAGTTTGATTATAATATGTTCAATTTTCTGTTTATTATTGTGTAGTTTTAAAATTTTGCTTGGATTCTGCTAAGCTTCTTAGATTTCTAGATTTATACTTTAATAGAATTCAGAAAAACTTAAGATTTTTTTCTTTCCCACCTTACTTCTGCAACTTCAGTTATACCTTTGTTTGACTGCTTGCTATTGTCACACAGATTACTATGGCTTTTCTTTTTTTTAATGAAAAAAACCCCCTTAAATTCTTTTAAAAACTCAATTTAAATCTTACAGGATAGTTGTGGCTTCCGATAGATGCTGGGTATTACTGTTTTCTCCTCAAATTTAAAAACTTTTATATTGCCCCTGTGAATTCATTCTGGCACTCCAGGGTGCCTCAGTGGCCTGTTCGGGAACTGTAGGCCTGTGGCTATATTCACAAATTCTCTGAAGGTCTTGAGATACACTACTCATGTATATTAAGGGCCTGTTACTCTAGAATGTTTTATTATTGAAGATGCTCTTCCTTATATACCAATGTCCTTTTCATGAGGACTTATGATAGAAATATCTTTGTGGTGTCAGTAACAGGGACTGATACACAGTCTTTTTTTTAAAATTTAAATTACAGTCGTGAATTTTTTAGCAGTTTTAGCTTCTTTTTTTTCTTTTTCATTTGCTTGTAGAAACCTGGATTTTCCGTGGTACAATGCACTGAATATAAAATTTACCATTTTAACCAATCTTAAGTGTAGAATTCAGTGGCATGAAGTACATTCACAGTGTCGTGAATCATCACCATTATCCATTTCTAGAGCTTTTTCATTATCCCAGACAGAAACTCTGTACCCATTAAACAATACCTCCTCATTCCCCTCTTCTCCCAGCACCTGGTAACCTTTATTCTACTGTCTGTCTCTAAGAATTTGCCTATTCTAGGTATCTCATGTAAATTCAATCACAAAATATTTCTTCTTTTGTGTCTGGCTTATTTCACTTAGTATAATGTTAAGCGTTACAGCATATATCAGAATTTCACTTCTTTAAAAAAAAAATTCTCCCGCAGTTTTATTAAAATATAATTGACAGAGAACATTTTATAAATTTAAGGTATCTAACATAATGATTTGGTATATGTATCTATTGTGAAATGATTACTACGATAAGTTTAGTTAACATTTGTCTCCTCATACAATGTTACTTTTTCTCGTGATGAGAACTTTTTAAGATTTACCCTCTTAGCAGCTTTTAAATATGGAATATAGTGTTGTTGACTGTAGTCATCATGTTCTATGTTATATCCCCAGAACTTAATTTATCTTATGACTGGAAGCTTGTACCTTTGACTATCAGTAAAAAAGAATTTTATTTCTTTTTATGGCTGAATAATATTCTGTTGTTTATGTATATACCGTAATTTGTTTATCCACTCATTTGTTGATGAACACTTGGGTTGCTTTCTTTTGTTGGTTATTGTGAATATTGTATACAATTCTGTGAACATTGGTATACAAATATCTTGAGTCACTGATTTCAATTCCTTTTGAGTAGTTACCCAGAATTGCTGGATCAAGTGGTAATTCTATGTTTAATATTTTGAGGAACTCTGTATTGTTTCCTCAGTGGCTGTACCATTTTACATTCTCAATGTACAAGTGTTCTAATTCATCCAAATCCTTTCCAACACTTGTTAGTTTCTGTCTTTTTAAACTTTTAACAGTATTTTTAATTGTGGCAAGGCACAACAAAAAATTTACTGTCTTAACCATCTTATGTATACTTTTCGGTCATGGTAAGTACATTCATGTGGTTGTGCAGTCAGTCTCCAGAACTCTTTTCATCCTGTGAAACTTAAAGTCTGTACTCATTGAACAACTCACTAATCCCCCCCCCTCCTCCAGTCCCTCACATCCACTTGTTGTTTTTATGAACTTGACTACTCTAGATACCTTATAAATGGCATCATATGGTATGTCTTTTTGAGACTGGCTTCTTTCTTAATGTTCCTCAAGGTTAATGTGTTTAATAGTATGTATCAGAATTTCCTTCCTTTCTAAGGTTGACTTTTACTCCATTGTATGTATAGACCACAGTTGGTTTATCCATTCATCCATCGATGGACACTTGGGTTGCTTCCACCTTTTGGCTGTGGTGAATTATGCTGTTAGGAACCTGGATGTGCAGCTGTCTCTTCCAGACCCTGCTTTCAGGTTTTTTGGGTATATACCCAGAAGTGGAATTGCAGGGTCATATAGTAATTCAATTTTAATTTTTTGAGGAACTGCCATACTGTTTTCCATAGAAGCTGCACCATTTTACATACTCTCCAACAGTGCACAAAGGTTCCAATTTTTCCATCTCCTTGCCAGCACATATTTTCTGTGGGTGTGGGCTTTTTAATAATATCCATACTAATGGATGTGAGATGATATCATTGTTTTGATTTGCAGTTCCCTAGTGATCAGTGATGTTGAACATCTTTTCATATGCTTTGGTCTTTTGTACATCTTGTTTGGAGTAATGTCTATTCAAATCCTTTGCTTATTTTAAAATCAGTTTTTTGTTTTTTTTTTTTTTACTGTTGAACTGTAGGAGTTTTTATATAGTATAGATATTAATCTCTTAATAGATATATAACTTGCAGATGTTTTCTTCCGTTCCCTAGGTTGCATTTTTTTTTTTTGAGGAACAATTTCTCTATTTTATTATTTTTTTTTCTCTAGGTTACCTTTTAACTGTTGATTGTGTGCTTTGATGCACAGATTTGTTTTCTGTTTATTTGGTAATAGCTATCCCTAATGGGCATGTGGTGGTATCTTACCGTGGTTTTGATTTGGAATTGCCTAATACCTAATGATGTTGAGCATCTTTTCATGTGCTTATTGGTCATTTGTATATCGTCTTTGGGAAAGCTTAAGAATTTAACAAGTGTTTTTGTACTATAGCTTCATTACTACTTCCATTTATTTTTCTGTTCTTATTTGTGTTATGCATTAGTGTTAAATTAAAAAATTTTTTTTTACATTGTTCTCTTCATTCTTCTGTGGCCCTCTTTTTTTTTTTTGTGGCCACACCACACGTCATGTAGGATCTTAGTTCTCCGACCAGGGATAGAACCCATGTCTCCTGCATTGGAAGCGCAAGTCTTAACCACTGCACTGCCAGGGAAGTCCCCTGAATTATTTTTGAAACAATGTTTGATAAAATTCTGGGTAAGGTGTATGCTTGGTTGGTGAAGAATTTCTCTGTTGTATTAAATCTTGACCTTGCCATTATTCAGATATGAGATACTGGGCAGATCAGTTTACCTTCTCTGGGTCTATAGCAGGTAGTAGTGTTACATGTGTTGGTTGTAAACCAGTCTTCAAGCGGGGTAGCATCAGCTGAATAGGAATGTGAGAGCAGGAATTGTGAAGAGCAAGAGCTAAATAGACTTTGAGGAGAGCTGTGTGGAAAACGGAAAAAGAGCAGGGGGAAATGGAAGCAGTATTAGTTCATTTTAGGGAGCAAAGTAAGTGGGATATCACACTCTGTGGAGGTTCTGTGAATGAGGACTAGAGAGATCTACATAGAAAAAAAGTAGAAATATATAGAACTTGGGGCCAGCTTTGCCTGAGTAGGTGAGGGAAATAAATATGGAGTAGAGTGGGGCTCAAATTAGTCAATCCTTTGGCTCTGGAGAAACCTGAAAGAGAAGGATAGTGGTCTGGGAGTGAAAAGTAAGATGCCTAATCCAGAGTAAGATGCCTAATCCAGAGTGAGTATAGCAATTTAAAAGTCTGACTGCTGGGAGTATTTTTGGAAGAAGTTTTGCAATGCAGCCAGGCCAATTTGAGTAATCTAACAAAATTTTTAATTTGCTATAATTGTATTTAATTTATTTCTGAAATTCCCTCACAGTTATCCATTTGAATCAACTTGGAACAAATTGTACTTAGTGGTATTTAGGACGAAAGAGTATCTAGGACTACATATAGTGGGAAAACTCCCTTTACTCTTGGGTGGTGAAAAATTAATCTGAGATTTCACCATAGGTGAGGCAGGGAGTATACCACAGGTGTTCTGGAGTGCAGCTGGTTTCTCACTCAGCCTATTTACTACTTTACTATGTGAAACACCACCAACTAATACAATCTAATGCAAATGTTTTTAAAATATTGCTTCTGATACATACTGATAAAGTTATGCCATATTGGGATGTATATACATTAAAAAAATACTTGATATGTAGAGATGATGAAATCTGAAAACATATGGCTTTACTGAGTCATAGATCTGGCTCTCTTACCAGTTTTGATTTTATTTGTACCACGGTGACACTGGGCAAGTGACCCAACTTTCTCTTCACCAGAGCTGCGATATCTATAAAATAAAGGAGTTGAACAACATCTTTAGTCAGCATTATATCTGATTCTGTGATCCTTTTTTGGGGGGGATTGGTTATTAGTTTTCCTGAGCTATCTTAGAATCAAGTATAATACATTATATATAACCTCATTCACTGGAGAGAATAGTTCTGAACAACCAGCTTACGTTCCAAACCTTTTATCAGTGGTAGATTTGTATTTTATTTTATATGGTGAGGTCAAATCTCATAGATTCTCAAAAGTTGTTCCAATTTGTGTCCTAATTTTTAAATGAAGGTAAAGTATAAAACTTTGTGACTGTTTCTCCTTATTTAGAAGTAATTCCCTCTACTTTATTCTGAGCCTATTTGGATTATGTCACAGAATCCTTAGATAACTGATTTCTGTTAGTTGCCTTCCGAATGGCATATGAATAAAGGCTTATACATGACTTATTCCACACAGTAACATCATTTTGGGGCCTGGAGATAGTCAGATAGAGCTAGAAATACTACCAACAGATGGGAAATATTTTTTTTTTTCTAAAACGTTATTAAACTACATGACGGGAAAAGTGTTTGAATCTGAGTACTTCAAAGGGACAAATGATTTTTTTTTGCTAGGTAACTCAGTTCATAGATACTGAAAGAGCAGAAGAGAATCAGGGATGGGTACTGATCTGGTGACTTTTGGGCTCTGGATTTTGGCATGCACACAAGGCACCCTGTTTTGAGCATTTCTTAGCATCTGCATGTTCCAGTCATGGAGTCCTGTTTGGGCTCATTTTGCTTAGTTTTAAGGAATTGAGGACTTTCTAATCCCCTGCAAAGCGTCATCCCTTTGGACACTACACTTATTTGTTCCTTTTCTGTAATCTTGTAAACCTATTCTCCCCCCTCCCCCCCATAAAAAACCTTAATGCCAGTTATTTTTTTTTTTAAAAAAATCTCCCTTACTGCTGGCTTTCTCAGTTTCTACAGAAAATGAATAGTCAGGTACATTTGGCTCTTGGTGACTTGGTATTGTCCTGGAAATAACGTTTTTTGACACTATCTTTTAATTTGATGTGTTTGCCCTTGCTGTAGAAGCAGGTAAGTGACAGAAAAAAAATTGGACTTCGTGGTTCAGCTTTAACTGTGAGTTAAATTGTGCAGTGTTCCATGTCTTATATTCTCAAAGTAGGTAATCAACTATGATAGAAATACACATATATCTACTTTAACATTAGTTTACATTGGCATTTCCTCAGTTATTTTAGAAGAATTTTGGAGCAGAGGTCGGCATACTGTTTCTGTAAAGAGCCAGGGAGTAAATATTTTAGGTAGCTACTCAAGTCTGCTTGTTGTAGTGGGAAGGCAGCCATAGACAATATGTAAATGAGTGGGCATGGCCTGTGTTCCAGTACAATTTTATTTATGATAGACACTGAGATTTGAAGTTCATGTAATTTTTAATATTTTCCCCCACCCCCATTTAAAAATGTAAAAACTATTCTTAGCTTGTGGATTGTACTAAAGCAGGTTGGATTTGGCCCATTAGCCATAGCTTGCCAACTCCTGCTTTAGAAGAATGATGATAAATTTGTTTCAGTCACTGTCCTGTACTATTTAAGTAATTAATTGTAGAATTTGTATAATATAAAAGAGCAAAGTCTAAGCTTTCAAATCTGAGAAACCAGATATCAGCAGATTACCTAACAATCTAATCTTTCAGTTTTCTTATGTGTAAAATAGGAATAATACAAGTATTGTAAATCATAGTCCTTTATAATAAACACAACTCACCCTGGCTATTGTAAGTGGAACAGGGAATTATTAAAGAATATTGGGTAGCTCACAGAATAAGGAATTATTAAAGAATATTGGGGAGTGCTAGAGATATGGACTTTAGTCCAAGCCTCTGGGAACATTTCCCAAAACCATAGTGCAGGACTAGGTTTGAGAAAGCTACTGTTGCTGACCACTAACTGCCAGGTACTTAACTTGATTGCAGATGGTACTACTGTTGGCTGTGGTACTTTTTCAGTGACAGGAACTCTATATTGTAACCACTGGAAAATGGCTGCCACCACCATCAAAAGTCGAATGTATCTGTTGCCTTGGGCTTGAGCAAAAATGGAAGTTCTCCTCGTTGCTTACTTCCAAATCAAAGTCTCTTGGAGATTTATGTAATACAGAATAATGTGCTATGTCCTTAGCTGTAAAGGAGGCTGGCAATTTTAACTTCTATTTTCTACATTAGAGATTATATGAGCAAATTAGAAATTACATTAATATATTAGGCAGTAGGTCATAAAATTTGTAGAAATACCCACAAATTAAAGTGTGTTGAAATTTTTAGTAGTGATGAATATGATGGATGTCCACACTAGTAGATACATAACTGTCCCTATTAGTATGTATACCTCCTTTTTGTATTTAGACATCAAACAACTATAATAAGCTCTCACCTAAAAACTATAATTTATGAAAGTTTTGTGTTCTAAGTTGGTATGTGAATTGGTTTTCTAGAACCTAAAACGGATTCTCCCTTCAAAATAAGAAGGTTATAAATAATGGACTTGTTTCCAGGGTAGTCAGCATAAGGTTGTTTACAAAAGCCAAGTGTCTATTTCACAGAGATAAGTTCCTTCATGATGGAAAGATCCTGAGTGTTATCAGCTTGCTACCAGGTGGCTCTTTGTCCACAGTGAAATATGGTACTGTTTAGTGTGGAGGTGAGAGGGACTCAGTTGCTGCTCATGGTAGATTGTATTATTCTAAACAATTTGATTCCCTTCTTTACTGGGCTTCTCTCTGCGGGGTCCCTACCTATGGGAGGAGTACTTCCTTCTTTCCATTGACATCAAGCTTGGCCATGGGACTTGACCAAAGTCAATGGAAGATGAGACGTGATATAGGTCATGTCTAAGAAGAAGCTCTGGAAGCCATTGCATGAATTTATTTTGCTCATTTTCCTCTGCCACAAGAAAAACAGGTGCCAGATAAAGGCTTTTTCTTTTGCCAGGATTCCAGAATGAAGAAGATACCTGTAACCAACCCAAAGTCAACATAACAAAAATGAGAAATATATTTTTGTTCTAGTAAAACAGTAGTGCTCAAAGTGCTATATGTTGAGCCCAAGACCCTTTAAGGGTTACAACTATTCTAATAATAATACTGAGTTCCTTTTTCATTGTGTTGACAATTGCACTGTGGTTCATAAGCTATGGTGGGGAAAACTGCTGGTGCCTTAGGAAAAATCAGTGCAGTTGCTTCAAACTGTGCTCTTTGTCACCATATATTTATAGTAAACAAAAAATATTATACCTGAGAATGTACTTGATGAAGCAATGAAACTTACTAATTTTAAAAAATCTTGATCTTGAGTACGCGTCTTTTTACAGGTCTTTTTACATGAAGCAGGAAGTGTTGATGAAGCACTTCTGCATGCTGAAATATGGTGGTTGTCACACGGAAGAGCACTTGTGATTATTTGAGTTATGAGCTGAACTAGCCTCTTTATGGAATATAATTTTCACTTGAAACAGTGATTCACTAGGGTTATTTTGACATGAGCATTTGACAGACATTTTGTCAGCTGAAGTGAGCCTTTACTTCAAGGAAAGCAACTGGCAGTATTTGTTGCCAGTGATAAAATCTGAGGTTTCAAGTGTAAATTAAAATTTTAGAAAATTATCAGGCAGTGTGTGCTTGACAGCTTCCCAGTACTTAGGCTTTTTCTGCTGAGCTTGATGGTGATGGTAGTGAATGCAATTTTTTTTTTAAATTTGATGTTGTATAATGAAATGCCAACATTTGGGAGCTATACCAAACTCAGTGGACCAGTATTTATGACTGACTGATGAATGATGCTGCAAAATTATACATGGACAAAAGATTGATTCATGTTGCCAGACTGATGGATTTTAATGCAACAGTACAAAAGTTAATTGATAAGATTCTATATTTCAATGAACCTTTTAAAAATATATTTTTTAATTGACATATCGTTGATTTATAATGTTGTGTTAGTTTCTTCAGTGAACCTTTAAGACACTATTGCTTGTTGAGTTTTAATATAGAATCAAAGAATAATATTCATAGATATTCAAACAAGCCATCAAATATTCCTCCCCTTTCCAACTACACATCTGTGAATTTGTATTTTTTTTTCATGTATTTCAACCAAAACAACATATTGCAGCTGACTGGATGCAGAGGCAGATATGGTAATCTGATGTCTTCTGTTAAGGCAGACCTTAAAGAGATTTTTAAAAATACAACACTTCTTAAAACTTTATTGTTTTGTTTTTTTGAAGATGTAGCTTATTTTAAAATAAAAATTTTATTTGTTTATATGTAATTGGTTTATTATTTTAAAACTAATTAATAAATACACATTTTAAATATTGTTTAATTTCTAATGTAGTAAATATTGTTAAAGCTCATGTAAACAGAAGTTTGAGAGCCTCGGTTTTTTTTTAATTAATTTTTATTGGAGTATGGTTGCTTTACAATGTTGTTAGTCTCCACTGTACGACAAAATGAATCAGGCATACACATACAGTCCCTGTGCTATACAGTATGTTCCCATCAGTTGTCTATTTTATACATAGTTATCAATAACGTATATGTGTCAATCCCAGTCTCCCAGTTCCTCCCACCCTACCCCTTTCCCCCTTGGTATCCATACATTTATTCTCTACGTCTATGCCTCCGTTTCTGCTTTGCATATAAGATTACCTATACCATTTTTCTAGATTCCACATATATGCATTATTATGCGATATTTGCTTTAGTCTTTCTGACTTATTTCACTCTGTATGACAGATAGCCTCAATTTTTAAGAGTATAAAGAGGTTATCAGCCCCAAATATTTAAGAACCACTGTTGTAAACTATTAAGGGTTTTAGGATTGTTTGTTACTACATCATAACCTAGTGAAAGGTGGTACATTGGCAGGGTAGCTAAGTCAACCTTTTTGTGAAGTGCAAGTTGGTACAATTTCTTGAGCCTCTTTTGTGACGGTGGCTGTTTTTTGTGAGGCCATTGATTAGGCATTGAAGTTGCTGGTGAAAATTGTTGACTGACTTCCAAGGAATGGATCATCTTGCCTCATGATTCCACATGTTTATGGAAGTCTCCGCCACAGCTAGGACTTTCGGCGAGCCTTTGCATGGGACAGAAATATTTTCACACTTCGTTAATTCTAACAGGTCCATCTATGTATATCTTCCTTAAATCATTGTCCATACCTGTGTTTTTTGAGGACCTGAGCTTTGTAGTGATAGTAGTGAATGCAATTCACTACTAGCAACATGATTGCATCCCCCCCCCCCCCTTTTTTTTTTTTTTTTTGCGGTACGCGGGCCTCTCACTGTCGTGGCCTCTCCCGTTGCGGAACACAGGCTCCGGATGCGCAGGCTCAGCGGCCGTGGCTCATGGGCCCAGCAGCTCCGCGGCATGTGGGATCTTCCCGGACCGGGGCACGAACCCGTGTCCCCTGCCTCGGCAGGCGGACTCTCAACCACTGCGCCACCAGGGAAGCCCAGTTGCTCCCCCTTTAAGAATGGTTGTGAACCTCACTCTGTTTCCCTTTATTGACAGTGTGGATCATGAGATGTACTGCCCAGTGGGAGGATTTCTCTTTCTAACTTTCCTTAACAGTTACTCCAGATGGAGCAGTAGGATAGACAGAATCAATTTCTGGGTGATACCAGCATGTCGTGCAGAGTCATGTAATCCAGGGTCATATATTTTCTTTCTCAGCTAGCTAGTCTTGGAGGATCCTCCATGTCGTGATAGGCCTTGTGTGAGGAGGAAGTTGCAGTGCATCAGGAATGGACACCGAAAATGTGAGCTATCTGCTCGTGCTTCACAACCCAGCCTGAATCCTGCTCTGCATGTGTCATAACCGCTTGATGATGGAGTGTTTCTGTCACATCAGCTTTGACTTGGTAGATCAGATGATGACAGTTGCCGACGGGCAACTCAGGTTTTATAGTTACCTGTGGCCATGTGTTCATTCTCTACCAGTACAAAAGGTACAAGAATTATTTTCAAAAGAGAGTCTTAGTTTGATAAAGAAAGTATGACTTTGCCCTAAGAACTCTTAGGGGTCTTTGCTGTGACTTTCCTAGAGGCATTTGCCAGTAGTTCCTTATGGCATTGATACGTTGACCCTTGGAACACCATTGCAGTCAGAGGGTCATTATGGTCAAGTGACAGAGCTACTTGAACTGCAACCTGGATTGGCTAGGACATTTTCTCTTCCTCTGGGATAAACTTAAAACTGCTGGATTTCAGGTCATTCAGTAAATAGAGCAGCACACACAAATTGGTATATGTTGTTTTCAGTATCCAAAGCGGGCCCAGCAAGCTTTCTGCTCCTTTCTTTGTTATAGGAGGTACAAGGTAATGACCTGCTTTTTATTTTGAGGGAACATCCAGAGTTGCCACTCTCCACTGGCTCCTAGAACTTCAGAGTGGTGGCCGGACACTGTATTTTCTTGGGACTTATTTTCTGCCTTCTGGCATACCTGTCTTTTTAAGGCATGTAGAGTATTGCTGTTTCTTCCTCACAAGGTCCTTTTGGCTTTAGTTTATCAGAGTAGTGGACCAGTGTGATGCCGAATGGTGTCATTAGATAACTAAGGTCGTATGAAAGTAGAAACTTGACTTAACCTGAGGCAATATAGTGAATATGTACTGCTGTCCAAGCGAAGTGAAAGCAAATTGTAGAGACAGAGACACCATTTGCTAGAACTCTAGCTTTATACCAGGTACTGCACTAAAGAGATCAAATTTGGATTACCAACTTTGCTTGTAGTCATTAACTTTAAAATACTGTTCTCTAAGGACATTTGTGTGTTCTGCATTAGACAAACAGTTGTACTAAGTGAATATCTGCTAGGGATTCCAACCCTTGTTGCTTTTGATTCTTGGATAATTCCCCCAGGAATGCAGTTTTTGATTGGCGGGAGAGCTCCAGGGGTCTCTCTGTGATTTTTCCTGATATGATACTACCCCACTACTCCACCTGTCCTGGCATAAGTGTGGGCTTTTCTAAGTTGGTAGCTGAGACCACCCTTTTCAGCTGTATGTTCAATACCTGGAGAAATAAGCCTACGATGGGAGGATTGATCCACTCTCTGATAAATGGACTTGGGCCAAAACTTCATGTATTATTTGGCTACTGTAATCTTTCATTCTGACACGTATGTCACGATGGTGCTATCTGGGTACTCAGGATTAGTTTAAGAGTTAGATTTTATAGTCCCGTAAAGGTTGGGGTATTTCTCTTTCTCAAGTGTATGGCTACGCTGATAAGTGGCTGTTGATCTTTTGTGGAAAGCCAAGAGAAGAATCGCAGTGCTAGTGATGCAGTCATAGAGCCTGTTTTGAAGGGTACTTTGCCTTACCCTTATTCGAGAGGCTCTGGGACTGGGAACTTGGAGTGGCTGTGGCTTATGCTCCCTTGGTCAAGCCCAGCTGTATGCTGTATCTAGAGTTGTTTGTATAGATTAGGGATCAGCAATCCTTTTCTGTAGGGGGCCACATACTAAGTATCTTAGGCTCTGTATGCTGGACAGCCTGTGACAAAACTACCTAACACAGCTATTGTAGTGCTAAAGTAGCCATAGATAATACATAAGTAAATGGATGTGTCTATGTTCCCAGAAAACTTTACTTACAAAAGCATTGTGGGTCAAATCTGGACTGTAGCTTGTAGTTTCTGTACCTCTGGTACAAATGATATAGGATTATGGTGGGATTTCCTAATATCATGATCTTAGGGACTTTGCAAGATTCTTGTAGATAAATCAGTTTGATAACCACTACGTTTCTGTTTCTTTAACGTTGCTTGATGTTATAATTAGGCAGTTAACAAAATCAGACTATGCATTTTGGTCTTGCAAGATCTAGGAGCAGGGGTTGGCAGAATATGGTCTGCAGGTCGAATGTGGCCTACACTTGTTTTTGTATGACCCACAGCTAAAAATGTTTTTCACATTTTAAAGTAATTGGGAAAAAAATCAAAAGAGTGATACTATTTCATGACAAGTGAAAATTATATGAAATTCAAAATTTCATATATAAGGATTTATTGGAACACAGCCACATTAATTTATGTATAGTTTCTGGCTGCTCTCACTTCACAACAGCAGTTTGGTAGTTGTGACAGAGACCTTCCATGACCTTAAAAAAATGACTCTTTGGCCCTTTATTGAAAATGTTTGCTGATTGCTGCTCTAGAGTTTGGAGAAGAATTCTTTTATGTTGTACTTAGTAACTGCCTTGTTTTTTGTCAGTGCTTTGAGTCAAGAATTTACACTGTGAATGTCACTTTCTTCTTTTTTTGAACTCTCCAACGCTATTAGAAGCAATAGTCCTACTTTGTTTTCCTTGTACGTCTGCGTCATTCCCTTCATAGTTTTGTACTACTGCTTTCACTTAGTCCCCAAAGCCTTCCATTACAGACGACCACAGTTGATAATTTAATTTTGTCATAGCCTGAATGAACTATCAGAGACAGTCTTATATAGTTGTGTGTACACTGCATTCAGACCCAACCAGATTAGATAACATTCTCAGATTCCCATTACCTTGAAGGTTTGCTCATATACCTACCTCACAGAGTGATTGTAGGAATTTAATGCTATAAATAATATTAGGCAATATTTTATTGAATTTTTACCATGTGCAAGGTTATCCATGAGTAGTAAAGTGCTTGTGTGCTATGTAAGCATTCAATAAAGGTTGGCTGATACATACATTTTTAAAATATTTATTTATTTTTGCTGTGCCGGGCCTTAGTTGCGGCACACGGGATCTTCGTTGCTGCATGCGAGCTCTTAGTTTTGGCATGCATGCGCATGCGGGATCTAGTTCCCCGACCAGGGATTGAACCCAGGTTCCCTGCATGGGGAGCGCAGAGTCTTACGGACCACCAGGGAAGTCCCGAGCTGATATTTATTTTTAATTAGAAATAAATTACCCCCCCTCCATACTTCATGTATTATAAGAAACTTCATTAACCGTTAAAATATTTTTAAAAATCACATTAAGTTTAAGTTGGAGTGATTGACGTAACTTAATTTTTTGGCTTATAATGTTGCTCCTTAAAAAAAAAAACTTGTAGATAAATACAGTCAGTTCTCATTATTCACAGTAGTTAAGTTTATAAAGTTGTTGTGAACACTGAATTAGCAAATATTGAACTGTTGCTTCCTAAGGGAAATACAGAGTTAGGTTCCTGTGAGCCTCTGGTCACAACAGTTTTGTCAGTGGATCAGTAATAACTTCGTTTTGTGTGTTTGTTTAAAAGACACCTTATTGAATATATATTGTTGATTCATTAGCATTCACTCATGGGCAGCAGCACTCTAACTCCTGCATGAATGAAGCCCGTCTACCACATGATTTCTCCATAAGGCACATCAGGCTGCCTTGTGCTTAGGAACACTAGACAGCTTTTCAGCACTATGCTGGGGATATTTTAAATAGCAAAATCACCAACAAAAAGCACCAAAATACAAAAACGTGGCACTAAATGGACCACACAGAGGACATTTGTTTACTGAATGAGAGCTGAAACAATAAGGCAGAGTGCTGGGCACGTGCACTATAGG
Source organism: Orcinus orca (assembly GCF_937001465.1). Classification (NCBI taxonomy): domain Eukaryota; kingdom Metazoa; phylum Chordata; class Mammalia; order Artiodactyla; family Delphinidae; genus Orcinus; species Orcinus orca. The sequence continues at coordinate 59,795,643 of NC_064563.1, read as the reverse complement.
CAACTCAAATTTTTTGCTCTTCTGTACATGTCTGAAGCTTGCAGAAGTGTCACAAGTATTAATTTGGGGGTTGTATATAACTTTTAGCAAGTAGGCAGATCTCACAAATATGAAATCAGTGAATAATGAGGATTGACTGTATCTCCCCAGATGCTACAATTTATCATTTATCTTTTTTTTTTTTTTTTTTTCCTGGTATGTGGGCCTCTCACTGCTGCGGCCTCTCCCGTTGTGGAGCACAGGCTCCAGACGCGCAGGCCCAGTGGCCATGGCTCAAGGGCCCAGCCGCTCCGCGGCATGTGGGATCTTCCCAGACCGGGGCACGAACCCGTGTCCCCTGCATTGGCAGGTGGACTCCCAACCACTGCGCCACCAGGGAAGCCCTATAATTTATCTTTTATTTGTTTTAATTTTGGGTTTTTATCATTTGCTTTCGAACCTTATTTATTTATTTATCTATTTAAAATTTATTTATTTTTTGCTGTGTTGGGTCTTCCTTTCTGTGCGAGGACTTTCTCTAGTTGCGGCAAGCAGGGGCCACTCTTCATCACGGTGCGCGGGCCTCTCACTGTTGCGGCCTCTCTTGTTGCAGAGTACAGGCTCCAGACGCGCAGGCTCAGTAGTTGTGGCTCACGGGCCTAGTTGCTCCATGGCATGTGGGATCTTCCCAGACCAGGGCTCGAACCTGTGTCCCCTGCGTTGTCAGGCAGATTCTCAACCACTGCGCCACCAGGGAAGCCCACGAACCTTATTTATTTTTTAATTGTGGTAAAATACACATAACGTAATAGTTTGATTGCACTTGAAGGTACTTAACTAATCTCCAGCACGCTTTTCATTTTTATACCCATTAAACAACAGCTCCTTATTTCCCCTTCTCTCTAGCCTCTGGCACCCACCCTTCTACTTTCTGTTTCTATGTGTTTGATTACACTAGATACCTCTCCTAAGTGGCGCTATATGATATTTGTCTTTTTGTGACTGGCTTCTTTCACTTAGCATAATGTCTTCGAGGTTCATCCATGTTGTAGTATGTGTCAGAATTTTCTTCCTTTTTAAGGCTGAATAATATTCCATTGTATGTATGTAGGACACATTTTGATTATCCATTCATTCGTCAGCACTCACTTTGATTGCTTCCATCTTTTGACTGTTGTGAATAATGCTGCTATGAACATGGGTGTGCATATATCTCTTTAAGACCCTGCTTTTTAAAACGAGTTTATCTTTGATATGTCATGCATACGTATGAAAATGAGTGAACCAACTAAACAGAACAGATGTATATTATAAAGTGACAGGTGAAAGTTCTCAGTTTGACCTCATTCTATTCACTAGACACAGCTGAAGAGTTTGGTGTGTATTCTTTCAAATGTGTTTTTGTGCACAGTTAAGGACTATTTTTTATATATATATATATAAATATATACATGGATATATGTATCATCTATATGTATATATAATTGAGAAAAATATTTACTCTGACTCATTTACATACAGTTTAGTAGCAGTTGGGATGACAATGCATACTGTTCTGTTGACTGGATAACCTAATATTTTTAGAGTAAAAATTGCAGTTTGGAACTACTTAGTTCTGTGCCTCCTTTTTTCTTATGATTTTAGAAATCGAAAGAGTTGCTAATTGTTTAACTGTTTTTTACTATGTAATATTTATGAGGAGGAAGATACAATACTGTCTTATTAAACGTTTGCTGTTAAAGGAGAATCTCCCACTGTCAGTGATAAGCGCATCCTCTTTTATTTTCTTATTCATTTGTTATTTCTAGATCATACACAGCTGCCGCTGTGTCTTCCATCTCATGTTGTGTTTTATTGGATTCCTTTTTTGCTTTGGTGCTGTATCTTTTGATTTTTTTCATAAGTTAAATTTAAGTTCTTGAATGTCTGAAAATGTCTTTATTTTGACTCTTGATGGAGAATCTGACTTGTGAGAGCAGTGCTTTCCAACTTTTTTCATACCATAATATGTATATAGAAAATGATAATATTTGTATGGTGAGTGAAATTGTTTGCAGCAGAGGCCTCTGGCTGTGCAGGTTACCTGGTAACCCATTTATTTGTAACACACATGTTGGTAAAGGTCTATAGGAATCTGGTTTCAAAATATCTTTCCCTTAGAATTTGGAGGATACTGCTCTGTTATCTTATAGCATCCTGTATTTTTGATGAGAAGATGAATGTTAGAGTGATTCTAGTTTCTGGACGCTTTCTTAGCATTCTGAAATTTTTCCAGCATGATCCTGGATATGGGTCTTTTTTTCTTTTTCTTTCTTTTTTTTTTTACACTTATTTTTGTTCCGTTGTATGTCTTTCCAGTTTGATGACCAAATCTTGCTTTAGCTCTTGGAAAGTTTAATATGTCCCCCTTTTTGGATTAATTTCCCTCCACTTTTAGATGTCTTATGTAAGTGGATGTTGGGCCCCTTAGATCTCTTTTTTTTAAAATAAATTTATTTATTTATTGACTGCGTTGGGTCTTTGTTGCTGCGTGCGGGCTTTCTCTAGTTGCAGTGAGCAAGGGCTACTCTTCATTGTGATGCGCGGGCTTCTCATTGTGGTGGCTTCTCTTGTTGCAAAGCATGGAGGGCTCTAGGCACACGGGCTTCAGTAGTTGTGGCACACGGGCTCAGGAGTTGTGGCTCGCAGGCTTTAGAGCGCAGGCTCAGTAGTTGTGGCTCATGGGCTTAGTTGCTCCAAGGCACGTGGGATCTTCCTGGACCAGGGCTCGAACCCATATTCCCTGCATTAGCAGGCAGATTCTTAACCACTGCACCACCAGGAAGTCCCACCGGGCCCCTTACATCTTAATTCACATTTTCTTTTTTCTTATAGTTTGCATCTTTGTGTGTGTGTGTGTGTGTGTGTGTGTGTGTGTGTGTGTGTGTGTGTCTGTCTGTCTGTGTGTGTCTGTATCTGTGTTTTCATTTACCTTGAAAATAAGGTAAATTTCCCTTCCCTTTAAGGGAAAATCACTTCAACCTTATAGTATAGGTAAATAATTTGGTGTTTAGTCATGCCTGTCCGTGTGTACCCTGACCCCCGCAGTTTTGTTCTCTCTGTTCATCTTGTTCCTCTTTTATGCTCTTAGGTTTCCCCAGGTGTTTGATGGATCATGGTTAATATTGGCAATTGAATTGTGTCTGCCTCAGTGTGTAGTTCTTTCTCTACCAGGCCTCTGTCTTGAATGGTAGTTTTGGTATGATGGATTCTTAGGTATGGACCAGCAGACAAGACCTCCTAGGGAGGGTGGTGGGTGAGGAGTGGGTGAGGCAGCACCCTTCTCACCTGGATAACTGTGGTGTCTTTAAGTACTGTAGGGGGTAGTACTTGGATAGATGTCACTCAAATGGTATTGAGATTGCTCCCTCTCCCCCTCTTCTTTTCCTTGCTTTTCCCCTTCCTCCCTCTTTATTTCTCTCTTTGTGTTAGAAGTTTGATGTTCCCACCATCTTGCTGCTCTCCTTTTCTCTCAGGTCTGGCTGCGTTCACAGGAAGCCCAATCTAGGCAGAAATTCCTGCTTTATAGAGATCAGCTCTCTGGCTTTATCTTAAAGGCAGAAGCTGCCACCACCTGTATCTCTGTTCATAAAGTGAAGGGGGGGAAGGGGAATTGTGTGTCTAGAGTAAGGTAATGCAGCACCCTGCTGAAGTACCCTAATTGTTTCCTCCTCTTTGTCGTTGTGATTAATTTGATTATAACTTGAACGTCTCTATTCTCTAGCATGTCCTTGGAAAGACTTTGGTGTCTTACATGTGGTTTCATCCTTTTTTCCTCTTTTAATCCACTCTTTCTACTTTCTATCCCCCCAGAATTCTTTAAAATTTATGATTATCGAGTGACGTCTTTTCTTGTTCTACAACAGTGCTATCATTTCATTTTACTTTGTATCTTTTTCCTGCCATTTCAATGGGACCTTGGGATGGAGGAAAGAGAGATGGATACGTTTATTCAGTCCACTGCCTTGTACTGTAATTGACTAATTTATGACTGATTTTTAAAAGGTAGATAAGTTCTTAAACACATCTCTCTCTTAATGTGCATGACTTTTGTGCCTTAGAAGATTTACTAAATCATCTTTTTCCCCCAGTAATAAAGGACATTTTAATTTTCAGTCTAAGTCATAATGTTCATTGCTGTTCTTTGGGCATATGGCCTCTTGTAGAAGAAAACATGCACAACCATAGTGACATTGCTGGCCATCACCTTCTGAATGCTTGTGTGTGTGTGTGTGTGTGTGTGTGTGTGTGTATAAGGTTATACATGTGAGTGAAGTCATCATCTTTTTTAAAGAAACAATATAAATTGGAGAATATCCAGTTACTCATGAAAATGGTCAGAAAACTGATAAAATTATGTTGTTACCTCTAGTGAAGCATAGCAAAGCAGGGAAACATTTTTGAAAATGATTTAGTAAAAGTCTAGGGGAAGAGAGTAAAAGAATAACTAGAACATTTTTGTTCTTTGCCATCTTGTATGGATGTGCAGTATAGTTTAGCGTACACTTTGCTGGAGGGGAAAAATATGGTACTTGTGTCCCAAATACTACCTTTTCACTTAACACCTTGTAACCCTCCCCCACCCTCCCCTTTTTTTGGTAGTGTCTAGGATATTGGGTGACGGATTTTACTGCCCAAATGTTTTTAAACATCAGGCTTTTGATGAAAAATTGAGAAGATGTGTCAGTGCATACAACTGTAATAAAGACAATGCTCATGTCCATGGCTTTCAGAATTTTTTGGTCTGTGGTCCACAGTAAGACATACATTTACAGTGCTGCCTTGTATGTGTGTGTAACGTTGGAATTAGAGTTTCATTAAACACTATTTACCCTTGATATGATGTACTCATATTGTCTATTTCATTAACAAAAAGAGTATGACCCATTAACTTTATTTCATGATCTACTAATGGTTGTGACCTGCAGTTTGATAAACCCCTGATTTAGATCCTGGTCTGTAGGAATAGTGAGAAAATGGAGGGATTTGGATTCAGGTAAACCTAGGGGGTTCTAGCTTAATGGTTTTGGGTAATTTCCTTCTTTGAATCCGTCTTTGAAACTGTAAAGGGGAATAATAGTATCTTGTTACGTTGATTGTGAGAATTAGAAATAAATGCAAAGTGCCTAGCAGTGCTAGGAATGATGTAGATGGTTAATAATTGGAAGGTTTATTATTCTTTACTTTTATTGTATGCCATCTATCTTATTAAGTAGGCACTGAGATTCAAACGTTCTTGCTCTTAGGTAGTTAGGTAACATTTTATTGATATAGAGACCTAACCGTCCTACAGAGTGAGAAGGATGTTACTAGGGCTTCCCTGGTGGCGACTGGTTAAGAATCCGCCTGCCAATGCAGAGGACACGGGTTCGAGCCCTGGTCTGGGAGGATCCCACATACCATGGAATAACTAAGCCCGTGCGCCACAACTACTGAGCCTGCGCTCTAGAGCCCACGAACCACAACTACTGAACCCACGTGCCACAACTACTGAAGCCCACGTGCCTAGAGCCCGTGCTCTGCAATAAGAGAAGCCTGTGCACTGCAACAAAGAGTAGCCCCCGCTCGCCACAACTAGAGAAAGCCTGCACGCAGCAATGAGGACCCAATGCAGCCAAAAATAAATGAATAAATAAATAAATAGATAAATAAAACTTTTTTTTTAAAAAAAGAGGTATAGTAAACTAAAGGAGGAAGTCAATGTTGGGAAATTACAGGCATGCCTCCCTACCCACCACCCCCCCTTTTCCCCCAAGGAACAGGTTCTCTCAAATTAGTTCCAGGTAAATGGGGTTTTTTACTTCAAGGATACATAAGGGAGGTAAGGAAAAACAGTTGTTTTAAAGCTGCAAAGCCAGGCGTTTCAGAGACTTGCAGTGCTGTTTTGACCATAATGGATTGTTTTCATTTTCTGACTTCATGGATAATTGGCACATCTTCTAGAATATAATAGTCTTAGGGACTGAATTCTCATGTTTCCCTACAGTAGCAGCAACCCTGGGCCTCCAAGTCCAGTATTCTACCATTATGACTCAGTTTTGTCTCCCACTAGATCAGCTTCTCCTCTACTGTTCTTTATGATTTCTGCTGTGGTGTGACTTTGGACCTTTGTCACACTCTTGGTTTCTTGACTCCTGTTCTTTTTTTTTTTTTTTTTTTTTTGGTTGTAAGCAACAGAAATAGATTTTAGGTAATTGAAGCAAAAAAGAGGAAAGATATGTGGTAGTTGAATGAAGCAATGAAAAACTGAAGAGCAAGAGATCTAGGTCATAGGAATCAATGAGCTGGCTTGGCAGTAATTAGTGATCTGCAGTGATTTTCTATGTAGTTTTTCTCTCTTCACATTCAGAGATCTAGGAGAGAATCTGATTTACCTAGCCTGAGTGATTTCCATTCTTTGGCCAGGGGAGAAGAAGACACGCTGAATGAAAATCCAACCAAGACTCCGTGTAGTAGAAGCTGTATTGTGTTTTAAAAGCAAAATTGGAGTGTTGTTCCAGAAGGAGACTGGACGTTGGCAGTCAAAAACAACAGATGTCCAATACAGTGTTACTGTGTGTGTGTGTTTGTGGAGGGGTATATATATATATATATTATTCAGCCTCCAGAGAGAAGATGTGTCCGGTTCTTAATCATTATCCTGTATAGAGTATGTTTACTGGGCATGCTGTGTGGTTTGAAAAAATGAACAGAACTTTGGGAAGGTAGGTGACTCGGCCTTAGGGCATATATTTTGAAGCTGTGTGATACGAGAGGAGAGAGAGAATAAGCAAGATAATGTCATCCCTGGGATTGCAGATTCATTTATTTTAAGCTGTCAAATGATATGATCATATTTACCTTTTAGAAAGTTTACTCAGGAGGCCTTGTAAAGGTTGGCGTGAGGGCGAAGGGCTGTTTAAACAGATAGAGGTAGCAAGACCAGTGAGAAAGCTGTCTGGTTAGTTGAAATGCACATTTATAAGGCCCTCTGTGATCTGATTTAATTTTCCACCATTTATCCTTTGCTTACCACTGTCTAGCCATACTTTTGCTCAAATCAAACTTGTTCTTACCTCAGAGCCTGTACACTTTATTGGAATTCTCCCACCTTTGGTTAGCACTTGCTTGGATTCAGTTTATATTCCCTTCCTCCTCTCCTGGCTATCGTCTCTAATCTCGACACCTCTTATGGCATTTCGCTATCAGATTATTCTGTTTTATTTTTTTCATCACAGTTATTACATTCTGTTACTTTCTTTCTTTCTTTCTTTTTTTTTTAACCTGTTCGGCTAATAGTGGCAGTTAGTCAAGGTTTGATTGCTAAAGAAGACTCAAGGGACCTGAAATGATGGTGCTAATCTGTGGTTTATTGCTGAAAAAGGATGTAATACAGCAACTGCATTGGAGTAAGGTTATACATCACAACCACAGCTTGCCTCACAGTAATGGACCTGAAGAGGCTGAGTGTGAACTGCAAGTGTCCTGCCTCTGTAGGATCATGCCGGACATGCTTTCTCTCTCAGCTCAGGATCACTGAGGTGTGCATGAAATACCCTGCAACCAGGGAGCCCACAGTGGAGTCTTAGCTGGGACTTCTTATGTCCTGCTGGCAACAAAGGCGTGTCTGTGCTATGTAACCCCAATGGCAGAGCTCTCTGGAGGTCTCACCAAAACCAGGTGTAAACCATCAGTCTCACTGTTAACAATAAACATTGCTGACCAGCTGGTACAAACAGTCCAAAGCTCATTGGACCCATAGTTTCAAATCAGCACTATTAATCAGTATGTTTTATGCTTTGACCAGGCATGGGTGCCATGTAAGAGACTTATCTGAGGAATATACTCAGGCCAGTTCCAGGCCTGCTGGAATTAACCCTCAGAATGCTTTTTGTTTATATGTTTACTTATCTTTCTCTTCCACTAGAATATAAAGGCCAGTAGAGCAGGAATCTGTGTTGGAAAATGTCAATGATTTCCTTCAAGTGTTTAAGATTTGACAGTGATAAAGATCAGATTGTGGCTGAGGCTGAACTGCAAAAAAAAAAAAAAAAAAAAAAAGATTTGACAGTGGATTTTCAGAATGACCAAAAGTATCTTTTCCATTTAGTTTTTTTTTTTTTTTACTTAAACTTTTAAATTTGGGACCTTAGTGTTTTGGCAAGGACCAGGCACTTTATGCAGGGTTGAGGTCAGGAAGCAATGAGTGATAAGAAGGAATGGGTATAGAAGTGAGTGTGATTGTCTTCCCCTTCTGTTATTCCTTCATCTTTCCCTAACCACGCCCTTAAGGATCTTCATGTCTAGGCAAATAAGGTAGTTTCCCTTTTTTGTTTGTTGCTATGTGTCTTAGAGAGTTAGATACAAAAAATTTGAACTGTCTCCTATGAAAAGAATTACAGCATGTTTACAGGCAGGGGAGGCAATAATAAATAGGTGCCTTTTTTTTTTTTTTTGGAACGCCTTTTATTCACCAGACATTGTACCGAGGTTTGTTGTTGTTTGATTTTTTTTTAAAACATTCATTATCTCTAATCTTTATGAGAATACTACAACGTGGGTAGTAATATCCCTATTTTATAAGGCTCAAAAGTTAAGTACTATGCTCAAGGCTGTTCTTAGTAATTATTTGGCAGAGATAGATTTGGACCTAGATCATTGGGGCTCCAAAACCAGAGTTCTCCTCATTGTACGATGTAGTAGGAAGTAGAAGATAGCAGGAACCTTATAGTGAATGCTCACTACCATAACCTTTCAACATATGCTGGGAATATAGATTTTAAAAAATTCAAAGTTCTGCCCCTTACAGCTTGCTGATTCCATATTAAACATAATTTCTGGGGGGCTCTATCATCTGTTTCTGTTTCCTTTTATAGTTACGTATTTAGAACTGTCTCATCTATCTTATTTGGATTCATGTCAGATATGTTGAGGTTGGACATTCCTGATTTGCTAAGTTCTCTTTATCATGTTCTCTGAAACTTAGTTTCCCATTGCTGTTGTATCACTGACCTCACAATAAGCTACAGTAATTTGATTTCCCAGTACATCTAAATCCAAAATATTGTGGCCTTTTCTTTTTAAAACATTTCTAGATAGTCTTTCTCCAAGAAGTGATGAATAATTGTTTAATCTAGACTCTGATAATCTCTTTATGGGTTCCTATTTTTGCTTCCCTTTCAGGTAATTATTTTTTAGCTTCATGGTTCTGAACATGTAAACATTTTATACATGGCTCAAAGTTTAAAATTTACAAAAGTATATACATGGAAAGATCTTCCCTCAACCGCTTGGTTCTCCTCCCTGGAGCAGCCAGTGTTATTTTCTTATACGTCTTTCCAGAGATGATGTTATATACAAACAAATAATATGCTTTCTCTCAACTTTCTTTCCCCTGAAATATTGTGTATTATACACACAGTTTTGCCTTTTTTTCCCCCTTCCTCTTTTTTGCCTAACAGTATATCCTGGTGATCAGGACCTTATCAGTACCTGAGGCGTTTCTTCATTCTCTTTTTTTGACTGAATAATATTTCAGTATTACCAAGCCCCTGTTGATGGACAGTAGGTTGTTTCATTTCTTTTGCTAATTCTGCAGTGAGTAACTTTGTACATAGGTTATTTTGCATATATGCAAGCATATTTTGAATGATAAATTCTCCACAGTGGGATTTTAGTGTCAAAGGATATGTGCTTTTTTTTTTTTCCCCCCCGGTATGCGGGCCTCTCGCTGTTGCGGCCTCTCCCGTTGCGGAGCACAGGCTCCGGACGCGCAGGCTCAGCGGCCATGGCCCACGGGCCCAGCCGCTCCGCGGCACGTGGGATCTTCCCGGACCGGGGCACGAACCCGCATCCCCTGCATCAGCAGGCGGACTCTCAACCACTGCGCCACCAGGGAAGCCTGGACATGTGCATTTTTAAGTTTCACTGCCACATTGTCTTCATGGAGGTTGTAGTAGTGGACACTCCTACCAGCATTGTTTACGTGTAAAGCTACAAAAGTGTTATAGCCCTTTTTATCTTTACCAAACTGGTAACTGAATAGTACTGTCTTGTATTTTTTTTAAAGATATGCTTCTTATTATAAAATACATAATAAAAGGACACAAAATATAGCTTGCTGAATTTCACAAATTGGGCACACTCATGTAATCACTAACCCCAGTCATTGCTCTATCCCCAGCCTCTGGAAAGGTAAACATTATCCTGACTTATATTATTAATTCATTATTTTCATACTTCATTTAAATCATACAGTATGTGTACTTATTTATGGTTTGCTCAGCATTGTATCTGAGGTTTAACCAGGTTGTATCAGAAGTTCTTGGTGAACTCTTAATTACATTTCTCTTACAAGAAGAGAATCTTTTCATGTTTCAAGCTTTAAATTTTTACGAGCATCTTTTCATGTTTCAGGCTTTAAAGTTTTTATTTTCTGTAAGCTATTTATTTCCTGTATCCTGAATGGAGGATCATTTTCTTATGGATGACTTTATATGTAAAGGAAGTTAATTCTTTATCTGGGATATGAGTTGTAACTGTTTCCTTCAGTTAGTCATGCCTTTTGATTTTGCATATGATGGTTTCTACGTGAAGATTTTAAAAAATTATGTAACTGAATTAATTTTTGTTGCCATTAAACTTTTCCCTCCATAATATTCCTTACTTGTTTTCTTCAGTAAGCCTACTCACTGTCATTTGAACATCACAGAACTTTTATTAAGCCACACCTTAATATTAATAAAAATGAAAGTGCAATAAGGAAATGAAAAGTGATAACTCTGAAAGTGATATTTGAATCAGATATAAATGGAGTTACTGAAGAATAGAATGTTGGCACTGTTTAGGAGACTCTAGATTTCCAGTCAGAGGAACTTAATGAAAGCAATCTTATGTATAAATGAGGAAAGTGGTTGTGCTGAAATGGGTGATGTCCAGAGGAAGGGATGCTGGCAAAAACTTCACACTGATGGGACTCTTTTGACATTGAAAGTGCAAGGGATAAAATGTTAGAAGCTGGTCACAATTTAGAAAGGAATATGACAATTACCCAAGATTTATAAAAGATGCTCCCTCTGTACTGTAAGTTATACCATTAGATGAGACAAGTGCTGTTCAAACTACTGGATAAGTTTATTTATAAGCAAATAAAGCACTTTAGTTCACAGTGGTTCTCATTTCTTAAATTACAGTGTACAAAATGAATATTAGTTTTACTATATTTTTATCTTCTTACACATTTATAACTGACAGTTTTTAAGGTCATGGAACAAGTTCCCCCATTAAGTTTACTTGGCTTGGTTTCATCTAACATGGTCATTTTTATGGTCCCACACCACTGTACAAAATGAGGACTGCCTGTGTGTGGGTTTTTTTAAAAATTAATTATGCATTTATTTATTTTTGCCTGCGTTGGGTCTTCGTTGCTGTGCGCGGCCGTTCTCTAGTTGCGGAGAGTGGGGGCTACTTCTCGTTGCGGTGAGCGGGCTTCGCATTGCGGTGGCTTCTCTTTTTTTTTTTTAATTAATTTATTTATTTTTGGCTGCATCGGGTTTTCGTTGCTGCGCCTGGGCTTTCTTTAGTTGCGGCGAGCGGGGGCTGCTCTTCATTGCGGTGCACGGGCTTCTCATTGCAGTGGCTTCTCTTGTTGTGGCGCATGGGCTCTAGGCGGGCGGGCTTCAGTAGTTGTGGCACATAGGCTCAGTAGTTGTGGCTCACAGGCTCTAGAGCACAGGCTCAGTAGTCGTGGCGCACGGGCTTAGTTGCTCCGCGGCATGTGGGATCTTCCCGGACCAGGGCTCAAACCCGTGTACCCTGCATCGGCAGGCGGATTCTTAACCACTGTGCCACCAGGGAATCCTCTTTTGTGTGTGTTTAAACAATGCTTCTTCCTCTCCCTCTAAAACTCCTTAAATTGACCTGATATTTTTCAGAAAGTGATCCCTTCATTGTCTGTTCTGACCTGGGAGTCCATCATAGATTAAATAGGATTCCAAATATGGTATGTTTGTTTTTCTTGCACTTAGGACTTGAGTTGTTGAAGCTGCTCTGGATTGCATTTCTTCCCTAAATTGCCAAATGTAGATACTAACAGCCTTATGTACTTATATGAAGAAGAGTATGTGAGATCATGTAAGATACAGTGGTTTTGTGTATTTCTTGAGCACCTGTCATTTACTAGGTTCTGTGTTAGTTATTGGGGTATGAATAAAATTCGGTTCTCTTTTTTTCTTGAAGGAACTCATAGTCTACTAAAGTTGGGCAGACAGATGGAGGATAATATAATGGAGTTATGTAGAAAGGTAGGAGAATTATAGTTCATGATACTGAAAATTCAGATAACAGAACATTATAAAAGTGTTGCTGAATTCTTTGCTGTTTTCTGTGTTGTTCTCTGATGTTGGAGATACCACAAGAACGATTCTTGTTTGCAAGGAAATTGGTGGGAACTGTGTATACAAGTTGAGCCTCTTTATATAGGTCAGGTGGCAGCATATCTAATATATGCCGTAACTGATGTATTTTTGATATAAATAATATAGAAATACTTGTACTTGGGCAGCAGGTACATACTGATTGTAATCTGTCTTTGGCATATTAATCTTGAAAGCAAATATCCTGATTTTGGATTGTGCATGCATTTTATGAGCCGAGTAGGTTAATTGACCAACTCGAGGGTTATACTGTAAGTTTCTCTTGGAGCTAGGTTTTGAGCCTCCGGTCCAATGTTCTTATTCCTACTCTTGTGCCTAAATTGTTAAGTATTATAATTTAGCATTATGTATAGTCATTTGAAAAGTGTTTGGTTTTCAATTCCTTACTCTGTAAAAGCTTGACCTACTATGCCTTCCTTTTTTTTTCCAGAGATGAAATCAAAGATATTGATTCTGATTATTTTCTGAACACATTTTTATTCAGTATTTTTGGAGAGCCTGTGCTAAGAACTGAGGGATATGAAAATGTCTAGCTGTTGGCTACCATGAATTTTAGTTTAATAGATGACATAAGTCTTGAATACAAATAGCTAACCAAATAATACAATATAGGCTGGCAGTCATTATCTTATGGGTGGTACAAGTGAGGACTTGGGTTCAAAGGAGTAAGCAGTTATTTACAGCCAGGGGAATCAAAGACTTCATGGATGCAGAATAGCTGATCAAAGACTTGAAAGATACTTCATGGGCATGTTAATAGAAGCATGTACCAATTGTTTGGTAAATGATGTTTGACAAATGTTCATCAGATCATAAATATTACCAATTTTTGTTCTCAGTAGAATATTGTTAATATGATTCAGGATCATATAGTATAGTAGGTCTCAAAGTATGGTCCCTGGCAGCATCAACATCTTTTGATAACTTGTTAGAAATGTAAATCCTTGGTCCCATCCTAGACCTAGAAGAAAGTTGGGGGTGAGGAAGGGGGAACCAGCAGTCTGTGCTTTAACAGTATTTTCTTGTTTTGAGAGAACCAGGCATTTATAGTCCATTTTTATCTTTGGAAAAAATGCAGTATCTGTATCAGCTTTATTTGATAGAACTTACTTTTTTGTACATGATCTTCCTCTAGAAGCTATTAATGATGATTAATCACCCATTCTGTAACTTTGATTAAAAGTCATTGCTCTCCACGGACTTCCCTGGTGGCTCAGTGGAAGAATCCACCTGCCAGTGCAGGGGATACGGGTGCAAGCCCTGGTCCGGGAAGATCCCACATGCTGCGGAGCAACTAAGCCTGTGTGCCACAACTACTGAGCCTGTGGTCTAGAGCCCGCGAGCCACAACTACTGAGCCTGTGTCCCACAACTACTGAAGCCTGCACACTGCACGCTTAGAGCCTGTGCTCTGCAGCAAGAGAAGCCACCGCCATGAGAAGTCCGTGCACCGCAAGGAAGAGTAGCCCCCGCTCGCGACAACTAGAGAAAGCCTGTGCACAGCAACGAAGACCCAACGCAGCCAAAATTAAATAAATAAATAGATTAAAAAAAAGAGTCATTGCTCTCCAACTTAACTATTTGATTATAAAATCTCTGTCACTTTGAAGGGTAATTTTTTTTCTTAAAAATTTGAAAATCTAGAAATTGAAGAAGTTAGCTGTTTTAATTGTCTGTCAGTGGTAAGTATAAAGAAAATTGCTAGCACATCTCGGCACATCAAGATATACTGGCTGCTTTATTCCCATCTAGAATTTAGAAATGAGTTATTGTAGTCATTGGTAAAACATATAGAAACATGTCCTGATAAAAGTTTTTCATTTTTATGAAATCTTTTAATGACACCTGTCAATTTTACACTAAATAATTTTTTGAAATTTTCTAATAATTATTTCAAATGAAATGGTAATAATTGAGGAACTGCCAGAATTTTCTAAAGTGGCTGCATTTTACATTCCCACCAGCAGTGTATGAGGGTTACTGTTTCTCCACATCCTCAGTAACCATTATTGTTTTTTTGTTGATGTTGATACGCATCCTAGTGGGTGTAAAGTGGTATCTCATTGTGATTTTGATTTGCATTTCCGTGATGGCTAATGATGTTGAACATATTTTCATTAGCCATTTGTATACCTTCTTTGGTGGAATATCTATTCAGATACTTTGCCTGTTTTTAATTTAAATTGGGTTGCTTGCCTTTTTATTTTTGAGTTGTAGTATTTCTTTACATATTCTAGACACAAGTCCCTAATCATTTGCTTTGCAAAAGTTACCTTCCATTCTGTGGGCTGTCTTTTCACTTTTCTTAATTGTGTCCTTTGGAGCAAAAAAGTTTTAAATTTTCTTGATAGCAGTTGATCTTTTTTTTTTTTCCTTTTGTTGCTTGTGCTTTAGGTGTCATCCATAAGAAACCATTGCTTAAATCCAGAGTCACCTAGGTTCTGATCCATTTTTAACTAATCTTTTATATGGTATGAAGTAGGGTTTCAGCTTCATTCTTTTGCATGTAGATGTTCAGTTGTCCCAGCACCCATTTGTTACAATGACAGATTTTTATGAATTTAAAAAAAAATTTTTATTTTATATTGGAGTATAGTTGATTAACAATGTTGTGTTAGTTTCAGGTGCACAGCAGAGTGATTCAGTTATACATATACATGTATCTGTTCTTATTCAAATTCTTTTCCCATTTAGGTTATTACAGAATATTGAGCAGATTTTTGTGAATTTTTATCTATACTTCCTAGATCATATTAGCAGTTGAAGAGATTTTTACTATTCCCACACTGTTGTCTAAAATAAGAATAATTTTACTAAGTATTAAAGAAAAAATGCTGTGAGTAAAAGCACTGCGTTCCATCTTAGGAGTCATATTTTTAGAAGGACACAGACTGGGAGCAGCTTTTGTAATTGTTATGTCACAGTTTTTTAAAATGGGAATTAACAACGTTTGGCAATGAGACTGAGAGAGAGTCCTTCCATTCAGTACCTAAAGATTTTCATTTGGAGCAGAGTTAAGATTGTTTTATGCAGCTCTACAGGCCCTAAATAGAAGTTACAGGTAGATACATTTGAATGCTAGAGAGGAAAGAACTTTGAAACAATGAGATCTGTCTAATAACTTAGTAAAATGGACACCCAGGAGCTCAAGCAGAGGTTGAGTCATTTTGTCATTAAATTGACAGAATGGATTTCTGCACGGAACAAAGGTTGTTGAAGGGTTTCCATTTTTCTATTCTGCTTTGCTTTCATATTTGTGAAGGGTTTTTCTCTTCAGGGTTCATCCTCTTCCAGACTTCTGTCAAATAGCAAAATGAGGGTGAGTTAAAATAGGAGGTTAATGTTTTGAAGGATTAAATGACAGAAGCACTGTACTCCAGTTTTTGATTGGCTGATATTATACATTATCCTGAAAATTGGTCTCCTTCTTGAGCTAATTCTTTTCATTTTTGGCTTCTCTAATCCTGTTGGAAAATGCAGTGAACAGTGGGGATGAGGCACTGTAGCAAGAGGGAAAAATTGGTGAGAACTAAAAATTAAAGCATTAGTCTAACATCACATCTGTGAATGGTTGTGATTTGTCAACTGTTGATTGAAGAAAGTTTGCATGGATTTCAGGAAACTGTAGATTGTGATAGTGTAAATGGAATTTCATTGTTATCCTTTGGGGAAAGTCTAAAAGCTACCTTTCCTGATTCAGGAATTTATGCTATTATTTTGTAAATGATCCATTAGAAGAGAGTATAGTTAAAAGGAGAACATGTACTAGTACCTATTGTACTTTTGTGATAGGTGTATTTGAATCCTATGTTTTAAGGTGTGGAAGAAACCTGATTGTTATATAAGCTGATTGACGCAAATGAATTTAAATACCTGGCTTTTAGGCAGAATGATTTAAGGACCTTTTAGTGATAAAACTCTCAAACTGTGTTACTCAGAATAGAATTAGGAACTTGAAAAAATTAGGTGTCTTTATTTCTTTGAAGTGAGATTTTTGGAAGGGTTTTTAAAATAGGGGAAAACTTTTGAGCTTAGCCTGTTCCATGTTTTAAACATTTATCTTGTTTGCTCATTTTATAGGCTTTTCCTTATTTGAAAGACTATGCCAAAATCTCATTTTGAGCACAGCGTGGATCTTGGTTGGTAACAATTGGCTTAAAATAAAAGCTTTCTTTCTGTGATGTTGGTACATGTATGCCTCAATGCAAAGTAAAGATTTTATATGACTAAGACTTAAATTTTAAATTTTTGTTAATTGTGTATTTTTTTATACTTAAGAAAGTAAGAATACTGTTTTTAATGTATATGAGTTTTCTCCTGAACTACTTACACATTAAAAAAAAAAAACCTGTTAAAGTATACTGTCAAGATTTTCATTTCCTTTGCCTGCTTTTGAATGGACCACCTAAAGGTTCCTACTGTTCACAGGTCTCTCTCTGTGACCCCACCAGAAGTTAGTAAAAGCCTTCACTTTTTCTCAGTTAATAGATATAAAACATATGTGTGCATTACAGGGTAGAATGTGGAGGAAGTATTACACAACGTGATGTTTTCCTGTGGCTGCCTTTTGCTTAGCCCTATTAGCTAAATTTATTAGAGAGGGATTCACTGTATTAAAGAGTACCCTGCGTTCAAGTAGAATTAGCTGTATTGCAATTTGAGAAATACTGTTGGAATTGGAAGATGAAGACATTGTGGGTGCTAATTATTTGGTATTTGCAAAAGAGCTTGAAAAGACTGATACCTGACCACCAGTTTTTTCTGCATGTATGTGATCTGTGCTTTGATTCAAGCTACCACCACTTATTTAAAGAGCCTGTTGCTCTTTGCAACAGTCTATTTAGCTCTGTTAGACAGGAGCCATTGATCCAAAAGCTCTGCTTTTCCTCAAACTTGACTGTAATAGCGATATGAAAGCTAGCCCAGCAAAATTGAATTTCCAACAATGCGGCTTCACTGTTGGTGGACTTGCAGTATTTTAGGTTCTAACATTTCAGGTCAGAGGTCATGTCTTCTTCAAGTGCACAAGAGTTCAAATTAGAATGTATAGAGCCAAATTTGACATCAGTGTTAGAGGCTGATCTCATAATATTAAGGGATTTGGATTAGTACTTAGAAGTTTTCAAGGGATATGCTGAACTTTTTGATGTTCTTCTCTCCATTCTGTCATCTCACCTCTTCTTTTACCCCAACTTGGAGTGATACTCTTATCTGCAGTTGTAGGTGCTTTGACACAAGCTTACAGTGTTCACCACATGTCTTGTATAGCAGTTATGTCTTCACATGTCTTATTTTAGAGGAGGAAATTTTTGAATTGTTGTATACCCTGTAACACCTAATAGAGTCTACTTTACTTAATAGACACAATATTGTGGAATAAGTAAATTTGACAGTAGTGCTCAGAAGCAGAATTTTGGTGAATATGTCAACATTGTATAGATATATTGTAATTTACGTATATCTTCTCTTAATAGAATAAAAGTTCGCTTATTAACACTACTGTAGTTTTTCAACACGCTTCGTGGTTTTGACTTCACATTGATTAATTAGGATGCTGGAATTAGCCTCATTTCTTCATCTGTGGGATAGGGGATGAGGGTGGTTCTTGTAATTACTTCAAACCCTATCTTATTCTAGGTTTCTAGTAATCTGTGCTTCTTAATTAGTTGCAACTTCCATTGATTTTACTTCTTTAGCTAAGAAAAATCTTGCAAAATCTAAAAGTAGTCCCATATGAAGGCCTCTGTAGCAAAACCAGGCTTGCCTTCCTTACACCTCACAGAAACAGGTTCAGTGAGGTTGTGGTTTCCTCTCCCATGTGCCAAAGAGAGACTTGAGTTCAGAGCCAGTGATGAAAGGTGCTACATCATCCTGTTAGGCCATGAAATGTATGTGAATCACCAGATAAGACCCTTTTTATCAAGGAGTTTAGAATTTAAAGAGAAAATGCATCAGATTGTGACGTTTTTCTGGAGGAGGTAGGCTGTAGAAGGGAAGGAAGAGATTGACGTATGGGAAGATTTCTCAGTGAAGGGTTTTGTTTTTAAACTTTTATTATGAAAAATGTCAAAATACACAAGAGAATAATGGCCAATCTTTTGCATCTGTATCAGGGATCAGCAAACGAAGCCCTGCTTTTTGTAAATAAAGTTTTGTTGGAACATAACCAAGTCCATTTGTTTTTATTATTGTTTGTAGGCTGTCTTTGTGTTACAATGGCAGCATTGAGTAGTTGCGACAGACTATGGCCTCCAAAGCCTAAACTATGTGTTATTTGGTCCTTCACAGAAAATGTTTGAATATGCCTACCCATTCCTCTCTCAATAATATCTTTTTTCAACATTTCTGTAAATTTGAACTGTCGCATACCTTACAAATAGATTTACCAGTTTTGGACATTTTTGCACATTTGCTTTATATTATTATTCATCATCTCTTTTATCATTTTTATTTATCTCATTATTCTTGTTTTAGCTGAGCCATTTGAGAGTAAGTCCTAAATATCATGATTTTTTACCTTTCAATACTTGTATCTCTTTTTTTAAAAAATAAACAAATTTATTTATTTATTTATTTATTTATTTATGGCTGCGTTGGGTCTTCGTTGCTGCACCCGCTTTCTCTAGTTGCGGGGACTGGGAGCTACTCTTGGTTGTAGTGTGCAGCCTTCTCATTGCAGTGGTTTCTTTTGTTGTAGAGCACGTGCTCTAGGCACACGGGCTTCAGTAGTTGTGGCACGCGGGCCCAGTAGTTGTGGCACACAGGCTCACTAGTTATGGCACATGGGCCTAGTTGCTCCACGGCATGTGGGATCCTCCTGGACCAGGGCTGAAACCCGTGTCCCCTGCATTGGCAGTCGGATTCTTAACCACTGCGCCAGCAGGGAAACCCTTGTGTGTATCTCTTAAGAACAAGGACATTCTCTTGTTATAAGTAATCTCAATGCGGTGATCTAATTTAGGGATATTGATGCAGTATTCATACAATACTATTATTTAATGTATTTCATATTCAAATTTTGCTAATTGTCCCAATGATCTTGCTAACCATTGTTTTGCCCTGATGTAGGATCCAATCCAAGAGCACACATTGACTAATCTTTAATCTGGCCGCAGGCTTTCTTTGTGTCTTACTACATTGACATGACAGTTTTGAAGAATGTTCCTCAGTTTGAGTTTGCTTCCTCAGGAACAGGATCAGATTATGTTAACTGTGGTTTTAAAGAAAAGGATGGAATCCTATAACAAGAAAAAGCTATAGATTATAATTGCAAAAATTCTGGACCAAGAATCAAGAATGAGCCTGAGTTCTAGTTACAAAGAAAATTGCTTATCCGTTGTGTGTGTGTGTCTGTGTCTGTGTGTGTGGTGAGAAGGAAGAAAAAAAGAAGTATACTATATTTGAAGAGCATATAGTTCTTAATAGCAGCTGTTTGTGGAGTAACTATTATGAATAATTGTTTGAACATAAGCAAATTACTTAACATCTTAGGGCCATTTGTAAAATGTGGCAAATATATTTCTGCCTTTTCAAGTTGTTTTGGGGAGTAAATGAGATAACACATGCAAAGTAAAAAGGTGCTACATTGTGTGATACTGATTTAAATGTAGTAGGTTTGGAAAAGAGGGAAATTAATATGAGTTAGAGCTGTCAAAAAGAAACTTGAATAGAGAAGATTGCACTTGAACTGTGATCTGAAGGATGGGTTGACTTTGGATAAAATATCGTGGAGAATCCATTGGAAATTTTTAAGGGTAAAGTAATATCGTCAGATTAGTGTGGGAAATAAGATTAGAGTGATCAGATTCCAAGAACAGATAAACCTTGATTTTTAAAAAAAATTTATTTATTTTTGGCTTCGTTGGGTCTTCGTTGCCACGTGTGGGTTTTCTCTGGTTGCGTTGAGCGGGGGCTACTCTGTTGCGGTGCGCAGGCTTCTCATTGCGGTGGCTTCTCTTTTTTGCGGAGCACAGGCTCTAGGCACATGGGTTTCAGTAGTTGGAGCATGTGGTCTCAGTAGTTGTGACTCGCCGTCTCTACAGTGCAGGCTCAGTAGTCGTGGCGCACGGGTTTAGTTGCTCCGCGGCGTGTGGGATCTTCCCGGACCAGGGCTTGAACCCGTGTCCCCTGCATTGGCAGGCAGATTCTTAACCCCTGCGCCACCAGGTGAGTCCAAACCTTGAATTTTGAGTATGAAGATCTGGATTATATTCCAGCCTTCGTCATTGGCTAGTTGTTTGAATTGGGGTAAATTGCTTAAGCTCTCTGGACTGTATTTTCCAGCCCTATAACATGACTTGTAAATTGCCAGAGTTCTGCAGAGAGGAGAAACATCACTGGTAGGTTGGAGTATTAAGGAAAGATTTTTAGCAGGAAGGAATTGAGCTTAGTCTCAGAAAATGGTTAGGCTCTGGATAGAATGAGAAGGAAAGGGAAAGCCATTAGAATAAGCATACTAAATTAAAGAAGGCACCATTGAAATTAAACCTACTCTATCACAGGTTAAGAAGGGATGCATGTTGGACAGTAATGAGAAACTAAGGTTCAATTCTAGGCTCTATAAGTGGGATCTTTATGATTAGGTATAGCATTTAGAGTTGTGGAGTAGGAAAATAGCCCTCTCAGTTATTTGAATAAAGTTTGGTGAGACACGTATTGCAATATAACTAGATTCACTTTATGCAGCATTTTGGAATGATGGTTTGTGGATAGTTTGATGAGGGAGCCTAAGGGCTTTTTGTTGGAGAGGAGGATACCTCAACTCTCTTCTTCCAGAAATTAGGTGTTAGAGATACCAAGATTTAGTGGAAGGAAAGGGCAACGACAGCACTGCAAATAAAATGACCTTGAAGAAAATGCGTGACATTGAAATATAGGCTTAAGGAGTTTTTGGAGTGTTTCTGCATATCAGTTGATTTTGGAGCTTCTGTTGATCTTGCAGGAACAATGAATGGTTTTGGAAGTATAGCCGATTAACAATGTTGTGATAGTTTCAGGTGCACAGCAAAAGTTTTCGTCCATACGTATACATGTATCCATTCTCCCGCAAACTCCCCTCCCATCCAGGCTGCCACATAACATTGAGCAGCGCTCCCTGTGTTATACAGTAGGTCCTTGTTGGTTATCTGTTTTAAATACAGCAGTGTGGACGTGTGGATCCCAGTCCCCGTATATTATAGTGTACTCATTTTGTGTGTATGTTCTCTTCTGCTAGAATATAAACTGCAGGGAGTTTTCTTTACTGCTCTGTACTTATCATTTGAAATGATGCCTGGCATATAGTAGGCACTCAATACATAGTAATCAAATGAATGAAGAAATATGGTATTTCACAGCATAATGTGTAATTAATCCTAATAATAATTATGAATTAAGCCCAAAAAATGAGAATTCACAAAAGGATTCTTTTAAAGTTTCCCTAAAGTCTTTCTACTTACTCCCTTTCTTGTTCCCCCTTTGTTTATGGGCTTTGCTTTGGTCAGGGAAAGGGGAATATGACAGGTCACATTTTAATTTCGTCTAGGAATCCCGTTATGCCTTTGGATAAAAATATGTTGACCAGGTTTTTAGTCTTAATTGGAAAGGACACTTAACATCCTTTAATAGAATAAAGCCAGCAATTGAAAAGTTTATATTATACTAATGATCATCTAAAATTTAAAACATATTTGGTAAAACTCCATACTGAAGATTTTCTACCTAAAAATTATATTAAATCTCGTTAAATTACCAAATTACCAGTGATCGGGGTGTGCAAAAGGCAAGAGTAGTTAATGTTTGTTATTTGCATAAAGGAAGTTTTATTTCCTGTCTTTGGATGACCTAGAAAATCAGAAATTTCAGTGCTTTTTAAAAAAAAAAATACCGTGGAAGTAATGAATGCATGTAATAAAATAAAAAATAAAAGGGGGAGAGGACTTCTTTACTAGCGCTATCCTCAGGAGACAACGATGTTAAGAACTTTTGTTTTGGTTCTTTTGGTGGTTGCCATTATTCATTCATTCATATTTTTTGCAGTACGCGGTCCTCTCACTGTTGTGGCCTCTCCCGTTGCGGAGCACAGGCTCCGGACGCGCAGGCTCAGCGGCCATGGCTCACGGGACCAGCCGCTCCGCAGCATGTGGAATCTTCCTGGACCGGGGCAGGAACCCGCGTCCCCTGCGTCCGCAGGCGGACTCTCAACCACTGCGCCACCAGGGAAACCCCTATACATTTATTTTTGTCTTTCTTGATCTGTGAGCTTTATATGCAATTTATTGTCTTCAACTTTTAAATGAAATGTCCTTGATAACGTCGTAGTGAAATGTGTTCTTTGAATAATGCCTTGGGGAGAGAAAGTTGTTGTAGATTGACATAAAGAGAACATGAGAATGTACAATAATAAGAGGTTTATCAGGCAGGAGAAATATTGGGAACTGTTGAGGAAAAACATTACTGAGGTTTTCTTTCCTCACACACACAATACTTCTGACACTGCTGATCACCAAACGTGTGGTAGTTTTATCCACACCAGTTCTCTGCAAAACCAGCTGAGTGTCCTACAATTCATTTCAGTTCTGACACTGTGTACCTGGACTTAGCATCATCTCACAAGTTAAGGGGTCAGTCCCACAGACTGCGCCCATTTCAGACGCCAGACACAAGTCCTAGGTTGTTGCTTCTGACGAACTGGCTATAAATTGGGGTTCCCATGACCCCCTTCCTGGGTTTGATAATTTGCTAGAATGGCTCATAGAACTTAGGAAACCACTCATTGACGTTTACCGGTGTATTATAAAAGGATTTGACAGAGGATACAGATGAACATCCAGATGAAAGAGATGCATAGGGCAAGGTATGGGGGAAGAGGTGAAGAGCTTCCATGCCCTCTACAGGTGCACCACCTTCCTAGTACCTTCATGCATTCAGCAGTCCAGTAGCTCTCTGAATCCCATCCTTTTGAGGATTTTATGGAGGCTTCATCATGCAGGCATGGTCAGTCCTTAACTCAGTCACCAGTCTCTCTCCCCTTGCTGGAGGATGACAGGGTGGAGTGGAAAGTTCCAAGCTTCTAATCATGGCTTGGCCTTTTTCATGACCAGCCCCATCCTGAAGTTATCTGGGAGCTCACTTTCTCCTCATTAGAACAAAAGACATTCCTATCACCCAGCAAATTCCCAGGAATTTAGGACCTCTGTCAGAAATCAAGATCTAACATCAAATATTAGAACGAAAGATATTCCCAGTGCTGTTATCATTAGGAAATTACAAGGATTTTAGGAGTTCTGTGCCAGGAACTGAGAGCAGATATATGTATGTATTTTTTTTCTATTATTTCACAGTATCAAATGGATCAAATGAGCTGTAAGGTCATTCTAGATATACTTTGAACGAAAGTCTGGTGTTTCTCTGTGTTCTCCTTGTATACTTAACGTCAGTCTAGGAATACATATCTGGATGTAATTGGACTTCAGGGAGATGCAGTGTCTGCCAAGTCATTCTTTATGCACAGAATTCCTTGGGGACTTGGGAGTTTGAAGCAGTTCTAGAAGTTGACTTTTGCATGTGTAGTATGGTTATAACTAGCCTGTTCTTTAACCCTTTACAATGTAAAGTCCATGGTGCTTAAATAGGCTCTGAATAAATGTTGAAGGACATTGAGAGTTTGAAGAGATAAGTGATTTTGAAAGAATAGATGTTTTATATTGGCTTGGAATGGAAAAAGTTTCTTAGAATGTGGCTGAACGGTATTCATGGCCTGAGTATTCATCATGTCCTGAATTTCTGACCAAGAACAATGGATAAAGGAAGTGAGGAAATGAAAAAAAAAAGTCAAAATTTATATACCTTTAAGAGATGTATAAAAGGCCATTGGTCCTAGATGACTTATTATTTTAAAATTTATTTTATTGAAGTATAGTTGATTACAATGTTTTGTTTATTTCTGCTATATAGTAAAGTAGACTTTGTTTCCTACCTTGCATGGTCTAAAAAAGCAAATTGATGGGGTCATAATGTTCAGTGGTTCTTGGTTGACATTCATCTTATACTAGCGAACCCATTCTGCTCTTCAGTACTGCTTTCTGTCCTTTGAACGAAATAGCCAGTTTTGCTCTATATTTCTCCCAATCATTGACACAGAAATCAAGCAGAATTTATTAAAGCTCCAGGTGGGATTTGCTGACTTCTTTCAATTCAGAAAATTAGTCTCTTACTAGTGGCATTCGAAGTTAGAGTGAATCATACTGTTAAAATCATTATTACTATACTAGAGAAGATGCATATTAATGGAATTTATAGAGCGCATTAAATTGGCCAGGGTAGCAGACATCAGAAAAACTGAGAGCTTACACTGCCTGTAGGGAACTTCCTGGAATGGAAAACTACAAGTTATTTCCTATTCATGTTTGTAAATTACTATTGATGTTATATCTAGAAAGAAAATAATTTTAGACTTCACACAGATATTCAGTAATCTGTATGACATTCAAAACCAAAATAAAGGTACTATTTTTTTTGTGTGTGCGGTACGTGGGCCTCTCACTGTCGCGGCCTCTCCCGTTGCGGAGCACAGGCTCCGGACGCGCAGGCTCAGCGGCCATGGCTCACGGGCCCAGCCGCTCCGCGGCATGTGGGATCTTCCCGGACCGGGGCACGAACCCGTGTCCCCTGCATCGGCAGGCAGACTCCCAACCACTGCGCCACCAGGGAAGCCCAAAGGTACTATTTTAAAATGCTGTTTAATTATGGAGAAGGCTTAATGGAAGCCTTATTAAACTTACCCATTATTTGCTATCACTTTCTGAAAGTTGCAATTCCCTGGAATTAAGTGTTGCTGTTTTAGGTAGTAGCCTCATTGCTTCTTAGCTACTGTTTGGAAGCCAGGGAGCAGGAATAAAAATGTTAGACTGATACTTCTTTAAAATGTGGACATTTGATTAATCCAATACCCACTGTAGATAATTGATAGTGATGTTAATTAAAAATGGGTATTATTTCTTAGGGGCCAAAATCTTGACCACCCCTGCTTCCTTGTTTGATAATCCTCTTTTTTTCCCTCTCATTTTATATCCAATATTTAATCCAGAAGTGATACCCCATTTTCAGAATGCCAATAGCAGTCTGTTTAAAAAAAAAAAAAAAAAAGAGTTCCAGTTTTGTTTTTATAAAATAAACTGTGCATAGCATTCATGAAAGCACGAAGTTTTCTGCATATTTAGATTGAGTGTATTGACTGATAGTTTATTCCAGCAAATATCTTCCATTAAAGGACAACTCAGTGTGTTTCATCACACACAAAATCTAGTAAAATAACAGTACTGTCATTAATTAAGTGCTTTTTATATCTCAGGTGCTGTTACATGCCTGATACGCATTCTCTTTTTTAGTTCTCATAACAACACCCCTATGTAGTTTTACAGATGAGAAGACAGATTTAGAGAGGTTGAATAACCAGCCTAATGTATCGTACTTAGTAAGTGGTAGAGTCACAGTATTTTTGCAGTTCTATTCTAGTTCTGTGGGTAGTTTCTTTTGCCTTAAATCCAAGAATTTGGTGAAGAATGGGTGAAGCTGGGAAATAGAAGACAGTGTGAATATTTATTGAATGAATGCACTAATGTAGTTGAATAATGGTAAAGAACTAGACATTTGTTTTTTATAATCGTGTATTGTAAAGAAATGGCTTGGCATGGGGTTATTAAATACATCTGGGAAGGAGTAGGGAATTTGGTGTGGTTAGAAGAGAGCAAGGACATAAAATATTCAAATCACTCTGAGAGGGGAAAGCAAGAAGTAAAAATGATAGGTATGAGATAGGGATATAATTTCATAGTGGCCACGGATAAACCTAGAAGTTTTGAAAATGCCTAGACAGCTTCATTTTAGTAAACACGTAAAGAACATCCATATTCTTTCAGATTTTATTTCCTCCAATGTTAGAATGCCAGTAGAGCAAATTTGTCTACCTTCCTTGTCTTTCTTTCCAGGATCTTGGGGTTAGAAACTGATGATGAAAGGAGTCCCTGCCTATTCTGTGCAGTTTTTGTCTGTAGAACAACGAAGGGAAAAATAGCAAACCTTAGACCTTTGTCAGCGATTCATTCACTTTAAGCTGTTGGTAATTCTTTTTATGCAGTTGTCCTTTGCCTTCCCAGTTCCTCTAATCTGGCCTAAAGTGATCAACGGGCTCAAAATCAAACCGTGAACCCTAAAAAGAACAAAACTAGGAAATGCCTTTTAAGACTAGCCATTATATTTTAAAATTTGCATCTGCATTTGTAACAGAGTGGCACTGCATTGAAATGGTTTTAAAATGGTTTGCTAAGATGTGATAGTTATGATCATGTGTTTGGGTAATACAGTATTTTAGAGTGAAGTGTGGTTGTTAAATAATTGGTCATAGTTCTTATTTTTTAGCCTTGGAACAAAAATGATATTTCCAGGATTCTGAATTTCACATATGGTGTTCATTAGACTAACATTTGTCTTCGTTCTTCCTGAAATTGATTTTGTGAGGGAGTGAAAAACAATACAGTGATGTTATTGTCATAGATTATGGTACCTGTGCAGATAAGGTCTTCATTTTAATCACCAACCCCCTTTTGTGAGAGGGGTACATTTTACCATATTTGCCATGCTTTGTTTTAAGCATTTTTCAAGATAACATATTGTGTATTGAAAGGAGACAGGCATATAAAATAAGTATCCACAGTGGTGGTAGAGCTTAGGTGGGATGTAGGTGATCTAAAATTTAGCTAGAGGTTACAGCATATCCAAAGTCATGAGGGTGTGGGAGGTTTGAGGAACTGAAAACATATTTGTGAAGTAACACCCTAGAGATAGAAAGTAATGGTGTTTGCTGATTGATTAAGCTGTAGGAGATGAAGGAGGAGGAGGAGCCATATTTCTAGCTTGAGTGACTGGAGGATGGAGCCATACACAGAGGGAGAGAATATAAGAAGAGGAACAAGTTTGGGGTGGGAGGTGAATTAAGTTTATATATAGTAAGTTTGAAACGCTTTGGGGACATCTAGGGAGAGAGTGATGTCCAGTTGGCTTCAGGTAACTGAAAGTACTATTTTAAACAAATTTTAAAAAAATAGAGAGGCAAGAAGTTGCTTTTTTTTTTTATCCCATTGTCCTTAGTGGAAGGAATTTCATCAGGCTCATTGCCTCCATTGAAAAATGGCTGCTGCTTCAGGAGGCATTCTGTTAAATAATAAAGCAGAAGGAAGTGCTGCATCTGTTGTTTATTTTCAGGAAAGCAAACGCCTCCCTAGCCTCTTCCCTTGCCTTGATGGCTGCCCTCCCCAACCCCTGTTTTTTAACTTCTGAATACACATAGCATTTCAAGAACTAGTTAGTTGTATGAAATATTCTAGGTCAAAAGTATTTGGAAGCTGGGTAGGTGTGGGTGGCAAAAAAGTTGTATTTATTGGTGGGTGGACTTACACTGTCCCATGGTGGGGGTACCTGAGGTCCATACTGTACTTGACTCCATCCTATCTGCAGCAATAAGAATTTGGATATAGATCTCTTCCTCCTAAGTAAAGTGATACTTTCATTACAAATTATTTGTTGGGTTGGAGTAAGAAAACTCTTTTTGGAAACAAAGGTTTTGAAAGTGGACTCGGGACACCTAGAGGAGGAGAGTGATAAGAGTTTAACCCCTCATCTGATGTCCCTTATTCTTCCGCTTATTAGTGTCGATCTTGGTCTAATAACTTCTTTGAGCCCCAGTTAGCTTGTTTCTGAAACAGAGATAGTGATACCTACTGTACAAGTTGGTTATGAGATTTAAATGATACTGAGTGCATAAGCAGTGCAGAGTTCAGTATTCATTTTGTTACTTCTGGTAAGAAATATTGAACCTCTGGGCCTCAATTTCTTAATAAACTAGACTGCTTTACTTTCTTTAACCTTCATATCATCAAAAATAAATGCTCTATGCTATTTATAAGATACTTTTCATTTTCATTTTTTTGGCTGCACCATGAAGCTTATGGGATCCTAGTTTCCTGGCCTGGCCTGTGGTAGTGAAAGCACCGAGTCCTAACTACTTGTTCTCCAGGGAATTCCCTATAAGGTATTTTTTAGTCAGTTTGGTTTTATGTCTGTGTTGCCTTTATTTTTGAGAAATCAGAGAGCCTGTTTTTTTTTGTGAGCCTAGTTCTTACTTTTTAAAAGACATCAAAGGATTTCACAGTTCAACCCAGTCATTGCTTATATAGGAGCTGAATTAGTCCCATAGAAGCTTTAAGTTACAGGCCCAAGACCACTGACATCCTAGAGGCAGAGTAGGGATAAGGACCCAGGTGTGTTGTGAGGGAAGGATTCACCGAACCTTCGTCTTTCTGTGGATAAATGACCTTGGTTTAATTTTTAGCTGTGTTTCATGTGACGCATAAAGGTGGAATGTCAGCAATATTACCAGCCAATGTGGAGCATGGCAAAATGGTCCCTGACTTGTGAGTTGCATCTGGAGTGGGAGTGAATACCTGGTAGGAGGATGTGGTACATTCTTCTAACTGAGCATGTCCCTTGATGGGTTGGGTCCCCTGGAAGCTATACCCATGAGACTCTTAAAAGATGGTATTGGTTCCTCTGTGGAGCTTAAGGTTTCCAAGCCAGGGTGGCTTCCACACCCCTCTATGAATTCTTGCACCCTTTTACCTGAGCAGTCACGTGGTGGTGGTAGGAGGGAGAAGTGCAAAGACAGCAGCTCCTGGATTGCATGTTCTGCTGTCTGATACCCTGATAGGCTTTCCTGTCCTACAGCCTGCGGAGTGAACAGGTTACAGCTGTGGCCGGCTCCTCAGGGTAGTTCCTTTCATCTGATTGGTTAGCCTTGACTTGAGATCAAGAGGCCGTGAACAATCACAACAGATTTTCATCCTCTTTGATTTTCCTCAAAATATTCTTTAAACAATTTCTGGCTTATTTCCCTTCTTACGAGGAAGAGGTAAGATCTTGTTGCCACTCCACAAATCTTACCAGCACTACCATCCGTGTCGCTGGAATCTAGAATTACATTTTAGGTATGGTAGTGGGTACAAGCTATAGAGATACTCTTATTTTTTCCAGGATTTTACAGTTGAAGTTATTGTTGTTCTACTAAAGAATATGGAACACAGTGGGAGGAGAGTGAACAAGACCAGAGACCCTTAAGCATTTGAGGACACCTTGGTTTACATCCACAGTTGTGTTTAGTTCTTTTTCCCTAGTTAAGTATTTTAAGGTGATGATGGGTAGGTAAGTGTATAAAGTACTAGGCACAGTATAGCATTTGGTGGATATTAAAAAATTGAGTCTTCTTTCTAAACTGTAGTAGGACTTAAGTGACCAGGCATTCCGTTTCAGTGACATTTTTCTGTTTTCAGTATCCTGTGCCTTGAATAAGTTTGAAGCTCTTTGATGTTAACTTTGTAAGAATGCCTGTATGAAAGATAATTTGCCTGAACAGACTCTGGGCAGTAGTTACGAAGGTTCTCTTATTTAGCATATCTTTTCTTTTGCATTTGATAACTTTTATGATGGCCTCCATAATATTATAATGCTAAATATTTAAATAAACCTGTCACTTATAATGCCTAATATCTATCCTAGGAATTATAGCTTCATAATACATAGTAGATGTAGGTAAGAACAGACATTTCAGAGAAAAAATTAGAGTAATTGAAATATAAATGACCTATTTTGTGAATATGGAGGTTCTGTTTCCAGCACTAAGCTGACAGCATCAAGATAAGGCACATCTTCATACATGATTGCCTGAATACAAAACATAGAACGTACAGTAGCTTCCTGACGATCTCGCCACCTCTCGATCGAAATACAAACCAGTTCTGACCATCCTACTGCTACTGCAGTGTGGGCACCGGCTCCTCCTTCCCCCAGAAAACTCCTAATTCTCTCTACCCTATTTGGACTTTTTCATTTTTTAAAAAATGTGTTTTGTTGTTGTTTGCTTTTTGTTTTTTATTTATTTTATATATTTTTAAATTTGTTTTTTGCTGCGCCATGGCATGCGGGATCTTAGTTCCCCTACCAGGGATGGAACCTGTGCCCCCTGCAGTGGGAGCATAGATTCATAACCTCTGGACCACCAGGGAATTCCCTTTTTCATTTTCCATAGCATTTATCACCTTTTACATAATAATTTTAAATTCTGCTGGAATTTGAACTTTGTGAGGGCAAGGATCTTTATTTACTGATGTACTATAGTAATTTTGTTCTATTTGTTAATATTATGGATATCTAGTATAGATGTTAATATTAATGTCAACAATATATGGTAGAGATGTTAATAAAACTTTTCTTCCCCTTCTTTCTCCCCTCCCCCTCTCTTTTCCATTCTCTCCACAGTTCTGTTGTCTATTGCAGGATACATCTTAGAGTCAGCTTAAAAAAAAACAACAAAAAAACCCAAAACCTACTGTTTAACTTGGTTTAGAGATAACCATGGGTTTTAAATTACATTGCATCCTGGTCTTCTGAAGGAGAATCTGGCTTTCTTCTCAGTTTGCCTTTTCTTGAGTAACTGATGCATCTCTAATGGAGAGAGTTTATTTATAGCATGTGGATCCTTTGCTGTTGACGGAATTTTTAGTTGCTTTGGTATTAGAGAAGTGGGAGAAGATAAGAAAATTGACATTTTGTTTTAAATATAATTCTGTCTATAGATAATTTTATGAACTTGTTTTTAAAAAAATAATTACAAATACACAATTTACTTGTTTCTTTCCCAGATTTATCTGTGAATTATATTATGATTTAGGAGTGTTAGAAAATGTGAAAACATCTTTTGCAGTAACAGTTTAGTTCACGTTATAGAAGTGATTTTTGGTGTCCAGTTATCACTAACCGTGTCAAAAAAGTAAAATACAAGATCATTTTCTCTTAATTAAAAATATACAAAATAATTCTTCTTACTCACTACTTGGTGAACATTAGCTACTTTGGCAAAACTTATGGCCAACATTTTTTCTTGCTTCCATTTGCTCTGGCCAAGAGAGTTCATTTCCAGGACCACTTTGATATTTCTGTGCCTTCATTGTTCTCTTTCTTTGTTGTTGTTGGGTTTTTTTAAAATATTTCCCAT
Organism: Orcinus orca; assembly: GCF_937001465.1. Classification (NCBI taxonomy): domain Eukaryota; kingdom Metazoa; phylum Chordata; class Mammalia; order Artiodactyla; family Delphinidae; genus Orcinus; species Orcinus orca. The sequence continues at coordinate 59,764,132 of NC_064563.1, read as the reverse complement.
AGCTATTTTTATCTCATGGTAAGTCATAAAAGTCATAAAGTTTTTTTATTTAGAACCTAAATTTTTAATCTTTCAGTACTATTCTTAACCCTTTTTTTTTACACTCTACAAGCAGTTATAAGTAGCTGATATTTATTAGTATTATTTCTGTGTGAAAACATCTTTAGAGATTTAATAGGATTGGTGCTCTCTTGTTTTTAAATCATAGTTGTTGTTTTTTTCTTACAGTAACCCAAACTATATGTTCATACTTGCTGTGAAGCTCTCTAGTGCTCACACAGTCTCAGCAGAGTGTAGTCTTGTAGAATAGCCTCATTCTGCAGATGAGGACGCTGAGGACTTGCTCATGGTTCTAAGGGTGTGACATGAAGGACTTGTGTTTTTAAGCAGCAAGAGTAGAAATCTTTCGTTCTTTCCACTGCCCTTTAAGTCTGAAGATGGCAGAGAAATCACTAGAGTTTTAATACTCTTCCTTTCTGATTGAACTTCATTATTATGTATAGTGCCATATAAGATAATACGTTTGAATGCATTGGAAAATTACCTTCCCATAGAATGGTTACATAGTTTTAGTGGAGAATGCTTGAGTAATTTATTTTTGCTTGGTCTGTTTACTTTATTTGATTAAAAAAATTTTTTTTTTAATTTTGTTTAACCTAAAAGTGTTATGCTCTGTCCTCGATCAGTAGAATTTTGGATGGTCTTGGGCATTACTTCAGGGGCAAAAAGTGTTGCCTGTAGCCCTTTTTTTGGTATGTGTGTTTTGAATAGTTTTTGTGTAAACAGAAATACCCATTCATTTCTATATTGCCTGTGACTGCTTTGCACTATAATAGCAGAGTTGAGTGGTTGTGAGAGAATTGTGTGGTCTGCAAAACCAAAAATATTTATTTTCTGGCCATAGTGTCAACCTCTGTACCATTGCATGACAGTGAGTGGAAAGTCAGGTGGAACCTTTGTAGTATTCATATAGTCTCCGTTGGTGCTTTATTGTAATTTGGGTGGTGGGCAGGGAGAGGAGTGGTGTTTTGTATTGAAGTAAAAAATTGAATTACCTAAGAAAGGTGGTCTTCTGTCTTTTCATGACCCCCTTGGAGAGAGTGAGTGTGAAAAGTGTATATGTGTGTCCCTATTCCTGTGTTTGTGTGTCCTGAGTGGACCAGGCAGACAACACAGTGTATTTGCTGGTTTAACTGTTTCATTTTAAATTTGGTGAAATTGAAAGCAGTTTGGCAGACCAACATCAGATGGGAATTAGGCATATTTTAGAATTATGAATATGTAATTTATTTTATAATATACTCATAATGAATTATGTTAAAAGACAGCCCTGATTTCTTAAAGGGGTGTATTTCGGACTGCCATTCTGATAGAAACATGGTAGTTAAATGAGCAATTTGTTTTAACTTACTGAAGGCAAAACATTTGTTGGTACTGTCTAGATTATACCTTAAGCTATATGTAAGGAAATACTCTTAAGACACAGAAGAGTGACTCTTCTGGATCTGAGTAGAGATAGAAATGTAATATTTTAAAATTCAGAACCTAATATCTAATTTAATGTAAATATATTTTTTCTTTTTGTGTCTAGAGTACTTCAGAATGACAGTTTCATTTCAGTAATTATCTGCTGGCATGTTCTTAATTTTTTAAAGAAGTTAAGAAGCATATTCCTTTCTATTAAAAACTGAAAGTTGAAGACTTCGTTTTGAAGAGGCTCTGCTTCAGTGTGTGTTCTTTGTCACTCCGTGTGGTCACACTGATTAAGATAACTGTCTTGTTCATGCACACTGCAAATCTGTTGTAATTTAAGACTTTTATCCATCATTACTCTTTTTTGTGTGTGCATACAGTAATGCTCTTATATCAGCTCACAGAAGACAAAGCTGGACTCTACAGTCATATAGCACACAGCATAGCAGAATATGAATGGGCAGTTGGTGTACTGCACGGAAGTTTGCAGCCAAGGGGACAAGTGGGTGCTGACATTCAGGCCACACTGTCAGCCAAGCCATTTCCCTGTTATTGGGACTGTGTCTTCTCAGAGGAAAGGCCTCTTTACTTATATGTATTATTTTTAAATGATTTGAATTCTGTGCCAGGCACTGTTTAGCATTTTATAAATATTAAGTTTTTCTATTCTCATAACAGTTTATTTTACAGATGAGGAAACTGAGGCACTGAGAGGTTGAGTACCTTGGCTTAGATCATCTAGCTGTAATTTCAGAGCTGTGTGATTCCACAGTTCAGGCTCTAAACTCTCTGTACTGTAATATGCCTTCTCTTTTTTTCTAATTTGTCCTGCTGGTGTCTAATTTGCACAAAGGTGCTGCAGAGGTTATTGGTGGCCCTGATAGCATACTTGAATGAGTTGGAAGGAATTGGACAGGGCACACATACAACCCTGTATCATATCGCACTGTAATAACTTCCTTGCTGAGTGATAATTCAGGTTTTGCTTAAAAATTTCCATTGATTTGTAGAACAGTTTTTCATTAGAGTGAGCAGAAAAAATATCTTTCTATAATGTCTATCTACTACTTAGCATTTTGTGACACAAAGCTGAGTCTCATTTGGTCTTTCCGTGTCTCTTTATCTAAATGTAGGTATCAGCAATGTTCCTTTTGTGCCTTGTTAAAGGATAATTCCTGTTTTGTGGTCTGTCTGGCTCTCTTTCTGTTTGAGGTGTCCTCATTATTATTGTCCTTCCTTTCCTAATTCATTTTTGGGGAGAAGGATTGAGTTTATCATTTATCTTTTGTTTCTTTTGTTAATCTTAAAATCAAATTAATAAAACTTTTACTCAATGTAGTATGTTTCCCACTCTAGTTCTGAGAATGAGAGGACTCACTCTGCAATGCTAGTGTTATTGAAAGAAGTGATCCCTCTGTGCTTTCCCCCTCCCACCCACAGCCCCATAGATTAATAATTAGACTCTGACTAGTAAAACTCCCCATCCTGCCCTTTCCTGCCACGTAGTCCAGTGGTTCTCAACCCCACTGGAATCATCTGTGGGAGCTTTTAAATTCAACAGATGTGCAGATTCTACCTTAGACCAACTAAATCCAAGTGAAGGACCCACTATGTCACAGGTTAGAATCTGGAAAGGTATTTCTGTAGGACAGAGTTAATCAAAGACCCAACATCCCTGACAAAACTGTTCTCGTTTCTTCTGGGAATGGATTGTTCAGCAGAATTTTTGTGTTGTCTTAGCCTAATTAACTATTCAAATTTTTTGGTATCTTGAATCAATTATTCAACCCTTGGGAAGAGTAAATAATCTAATAAGATTTGGAATTATGTCAGTTTTTTCTTCTAACTTGTTAAGTACCAGGGTACCTACCTGTGTGATCTTAGGCAAATTTGGAATACGGAAAGTTTAGGTTTTTTTTTCAGTCCCCTTATTTCTTAGATCCTTATGCTATTTCTATTGCCTCCTTTTACCTTTTACTTGTTTCTTCCTCCCAAACTACTTAAAAAAAAAAAAAAAAGATTTAGTTCCTATCAGCTTTGCCTTAAGAAAAAAACAATGTCAGATCTGTCATATTTCTAAGGCATCTTAAGTTATAAGTTGCACCATTAATTTAGTAACAGTTTTTTTGGGGGGGGGAGGAAAAAAGAAATTAGTTACAGTTACACAGTGTTGATGTTCTCACCTTTTAAAAAAGTAAATGATAATAATATTATATTTATTCATACATCTAAAATTTTTTTTTAATTGGAGTATAGTTGCTTTACAATGTTGTGTTAGTTTCTGCTGTACAACAAAGTGAATCAACTATATGTATACGTATACCCCCTCCCTCTTGAACCTCCCCCCCGCCCCACCATCCTCTCCCGTCTAGGTCATCACAGAGTACCTAGCTGAGCTCCCTGTGCTGTACAGCACGTTCCACTAGCTATCTGTTTTACACATGGTAGTGTATATATGTCAATCCTCATCTCCCAATTTGTCCCACCTTCCCCTTCCCCCACTGTGTCAACATGTCTGTTCTCTACATCTGTGTGTCTATTCTTGCCCTGCTAATAGGTTCATCTATACCATTTTTCTAGATTCCACATGTATGTGTTAATATACGATATTTGCTTTTCTCTTTCTGACTTCACTCTGTATGACAGACTCTAGGTCCATCCATATCTCTACAAATGATCCAATTTCATTCCTTTTTATGGCTGAGTAATATTCCATTTCATACATTTTTATATCACCTTTCTAGCATCACAACTTAAGTTTGAGTCTGAGCCTTTTCTCGTATTCAAGTTCTCTACCATTGAAAGTTAGTGAACTGGAAGCCTTTGATGGGTGGATGTTAGTACCTAAAAATAAATTTTACTTTTAATTACACTTGAAACTGCCCAAACCAACCTTTAATTTAAAAATCTCTGTGGCTTTGTATGAGAGAGTTTGTTTTTAATTGCATGCTTACTTCCTGACAGGCAGATTTTGGGGTCCTTGATAGTTTTTTGTCTTTTTCTGCACAATAGTGTTTTTTTGGTATAAAGTTAATATAAAATTCAACCACATGTGATACCACCAGTGAAACTAACTCAACTGAAGTAATAATTGGATGACTAGACACCAGTGCATGTTTAAATTTTTCTTTGTGTGGGTTTGTGGTCTTGTGTATTTTTTAGTTTTAGAAAATTTGGGATCATAATATACAACTTTTAAATTCGTTTTCTCTAAACCACTTAAATAACAAAGCGAAGTGAAAATCAGAGTCAGTGATGGCAGAGTTGTGTTTGACCTGACTGTTCTGCCTCTGAGCCTGATCTCAGGGTCAGTTTTCTTAAGATAACCCTCTGTCCTAGCTCCTTCCCCCTTTTCACTCACCTCATCTTTTGGCTGCCCAGAATATTATCTGTGTGTATGATTCCGTGGGAAATGAGAATAGGGTGAGGAGAGTGCGGGATATAATGCTTTAGAGCTTTGATGAATGTGTAGTATGTTACTTGAGATTGCCATGTTGTAGAAGGCAACTAACAAAGTCATTCTGTGTGAAATGGATCAGTGGAATTGAGAAGATTCATTTGAAACTTTGATTTACAAATATATTCCTTATAAAAAAAGTTCCAGTTGGAGGTAATCACCATTTATTTATTGTGCTTTGAATCTTGTGCTAAGCAATTTAATTTGAACTTTATCAGTGACTTTTCTTTTGCCCAGAAGTTCACTTAACAAAAACCTTTCTAAGCAGGTTAATTATGATAGCATTGTTATGTTTTTCTCTTAATTCTTGAGATGATTTCCCCCAATTCTCCAAATTTAAAAAATTCATTTGTAACTTGTGTTCCTTAGGGATACCAGGTACACATTCTTGACTTTGTTACTGACCACTAGGTTCTAGATTAGATTATATCTCTACTATAAATTATAAGCAAATATTTTTTTGTTTGTACTTTTTTCTAGGGAAGGGGCTCATAATCCATTAGCTTTTTTTTTTCTCTTGCATTTTATTATTTTTTTTATACAGCAGGTTCTTATTAGGTATCTATTTTATACATATTAATGTATACCCGTCAATCCCAATCTCCCAATTCATCCCACCAACACCAGCCACCACCCGCTTTCCCCCCTTGGTGTCCATACGTTTGTTCTCTACATCTGTGTGTCTATTTCTGCCTTGCAAACTGGTTTGTCTATACCATTTTTCTAGATTCCACATACATGTGTTAATATACAATATTTGTTTTTCTCTTTGTGACTTAATTCACTCTGTATGACAGTCTCTAGGTCCATCCACGTCTCTACAGATGACCCAATTTAGTTCCTTTTTACGGCTGAGTAATATTCCACTGTATATATGTATCACATCTTCTTTATCCATTCGTCTGTCGATGGACATTTAGGTTGCTTCCATGACCTGGCTATTGTGAATAGTGCTGTGTTGAACATTGGGGTGCATGTGTCTTTTTGAATTATGGTTTTCTCTGGGTATATGCCCAGTAGTAGGATTGATGGGTCCAAGGGTGCTATTTTTAATTTTTTAAGGAACCTCCGTACTGTTCTCCATAGTGGCTGTATCAATTTACATTCCCACCAACAGTGCAAGAGAGTTCCCTTTCTTCCACACCCTCTCCAGCATTTGCTGTTTGTAGATTTTCTGATGACACCCATTCTAACTGGTGTGAGGTGCTACCTCATTGTAGTTTTGATTTGCATTCCTCTAATAATTTGTGATGTTGAGTATCTTTTCATGTGCCTCTTGGCTATCTGTATGTCTTCTTTGGAGAAACGTCTGTTTAGGTCTTCTGCCCTTTTTTTTTTTTTTTTTGCGGTACGCGGGCCTCTCGGTACTGCGGCCTCTCCTGTTGCGGAACACAGGCTCTGGACGCGCAGGCCCAGCAGCCACGGCCCACGGGCCCAGCCGCTCTGCGGCATGTGGGATCCTCCCGGACCGGGGCACGAACCCGCATCCCCTGCATCGGCAGGCAGACTCTCAACCACTGTGCCACCAGGGAAGCCCCCTTCTGCCCATCTTTTGATTGGGTTGTTTGTTTTTTTAATATTGAGCTGCATGAGCTGTTTATATATTTTGGAGATTAATTCTTTGTCCATTGATTTGTTTGCAAACATTTTCTCCCATTCTGAGGGTTGTCTTTTCATCTTGTTTATAGTTTCCTTTGCTGTGCAAAAGCTTTGAAGTTTCATTAAGTCCCATTTGTTTATTTTTGTTTTTATTTCCATTACTCTAGGAGGTGGGTCAAGAAAGATCTTGCTGTGATTTACGTCAAAGAGTGTTCTTCCTGTGTTTTCCTCTAAGAGTTTTATAGTGTCAGGTCTTACGTTTAGATCTTTAATCCATTTTGAGTTTATTTTTGTGCATCGTGTGAGGGAGTGTTCTAATTTCATTCTTTAACATGTAGCTGTCCAGTTTTCCCAGCACCACTTATTGAAGAGACTGTCTTTTCTCCATTGTATATCATTGCCTCCTTTGTCATAGATTAGTTGACCATAGGTGCATGGGATTATCTCTGGGCTTTCTGTCTTTTCCATTGATCTATATTTCTGTTTTTGTGTGAGTACCATATTGTCTTGATTACTGTAGCTTTGTAGTGTAGTCTGAAGTCAGGGCATCTGATTCCTCCAGCTCTGCTTTTTTCCCCTTAGGATTGTTTTGGCTATTTGGGGTCTTTTGTGTCTCCATACAAATTTTAAGATTTTTTGTTCTAAGTCTGTAAAAAAATGCCATTGGTACTTTGATAGGGATTGCATTGAATCTGTAGATTGCTTTGGATAGTATAGTTATTTTCACAATATTGATTCTTCCAGTCCAATCCATTAGCTTTTAAAAGAGATCTGTAAATCAAGTAAATTTGCCTTTGGAGACTGCAGGGTAGTATGTTTGAAGATCAGTCAAAATATACTGTTGTGCTGTTTTATAGGATTTTTGCATCTTAAAAAAATCCTAGTTATGTATAGGTGGTAGATTTAGGATGATGTCTGCTGAGATAGCAGTGTCAGTTTCTTTACTGAAAGATTAATACTTCATTTATTTTAGATAAAATGTTCTGAGATTCTAAAAGCAAAGCGTTTTGTTTGGAGACAGAACCAAAGCCTACAAACATTTATTTCATCACAAGAAGTAAAGCACATAGGTTTAGTTTATGTAGTACACCAAGTAGTTGTTCGCTGTACACATTTTATAATGTGACTAATCATAGAGTTTTTTTTTTTTAATGGCAAAAGATCAACCTTTATTGACCACTTTCTGGAAGTGATATTAAAATTATTGTATAGCCAGGCTCTCCTAAGTATTTTAAAAAAACAAAACAAGATTCACTGTTGAGTTCCTCCTTATCATTGTGATTTATTTGTGTTGTAATTCAGTATCTACTGTGTTTTATTCTCGAATATGTGTGTACCTATTCCCACACATTTAGATACTGTATCATTTTATCAATAAATGTATCTCAAGAACTGTGTATGCTCAGGGCACTGTTCTTCTGTGGTGGGACAGCAAGATGAGCAGATTAGCCCCTGGCTTGGGGAGGTCTGATAGGGGAGGCATGGTGAGAGAATAAGGCATTTCAGAGCTGTGGTTAAGAGAGACTGGTCTTTCTCTCTCAGTGCGTAAGTAATCAAGGGAGGAAGCTGATTTGGGCTGAACCTTGAAAGAGGAGGTGGACTGGATTTGTGGGCAGAGCCACAGTAGAAGGACATTTCTGGCAGAGGAATGAGCAGTGTCATGGCAACCTAAGAGTGCAGAGAACAGAGAGGATGATATGCTGCAGTGAGAGTACAGGAGGTTGAGCAAGTGAGATTATAAAGGCAGTTGTTAAGGATACACATGGTTTTGGTTTTTGGACAATTTGAATCACTTTAGTACAAATAGCTTTAATATATATTCTATTGGATTATCTTAAATCACCTTAGATTTTTATAATTCCTTTGTAGAATATATAATTTTATCTTTTAAAATTCAGATACTCATTTTATAAAGCTGAAGAATTGTGATGTATGCTTTAGAAATGTACTGCACAATGGCCAGGGCATAGGTAAATGGGTCGAGTAGGAAAACATTAATACAGAAACCAAAATACAGCCCTGCATACGTTTTTTAAAGTTTCCTGGGAATTCCCTGGCGGTCCAGTGGTTAGGACTCCGCGTTTCCACTGCAGGGGGCATGGCTTCTATCCTTGGTTGGGGAACTAAGATCTGCAAGCCACATGGTGTGGCTGGGGGGAAAAAAAATTCTCAGTTTTTCAGATTTTATTGTATGTGCAAATGGGCAGACCTGTTGATACACCATTTTCCACAGATTTATTCACCCTTCAGATCCTAGAATCAGATATTTAACCCCTTCAATATTTATTAAATCACCTTTGTGGCCTTTTCCCATAAGGAGCTGTAGTCTTAATAGGAAACGCTGAATGAGTGAATGAATGAATGAGGAAAAGAAGGGAAGAGAAAATACGTTTAGAGAAAACTGAGATTAGAGACCTCTGTGAGCGTGATGAGAGAAGAACTCACCACAAAAAAGTAAGAGGAGAGAACCAGGGAGAGGAGGTAAAAGAAAGACTAGCAACTGGAATGATCTGATTTAATATTTCCCTAAGGTACATGTGTGTAAGTTTGTGTATGTTGTGTGTGTACACACAACAATAGTAGTGAAAACAAATATCCATTGAGGTACAGTGCGCAGTTCATTTGAGATTTTAAAAATTAAATATAATTAGTATTTAATATTGCAGTTAATTTGTACTCTCATTTGGCTGTGATGTCAGAGAGTCATGTATAACATGTGGTACATAACGGTATTCAAAAGAGTTGGGGGTTCCGTAGGGCAACAGTGGCACTCCCATTCATTCATTCTATTTCTGGGAATTTGCCATGCATTTGAGCTTATTAATGTATGTTTGCTTGTGTTTGATGATACAGATTTGTGGATTATATTATCCAGTTTTAACCAAACCCCACAAAACAGACTAATAATATAAACATTCCTGCAAAGAAACTGAATATAAGAAACATGAATAAGAATAGGAAACAAGAAAATGGTAGAGCTGTTACTTAAACTATTAGAATAAGCTTTTCATCTGCCATGATATAATTATTTTAGAAGATGGCTGAAAAAATTGGAGATTCTCAAGAAAGATATTTGACAGACAGGCATATGTTCACTATTAGTACTGATGAGACTTACTCTGAGACTAAATTGTGGCTTGAGATAGTAGTTAATAATGATATAAAATCATCATGATTAAGAAGACGTTTAAAAGTTTAGGACCTAGAATGTTATAAACAAGATTGTATCACCGTAAATATGCAAATAATTTATTTTTTACTTCGGTTTTGTGTGTTTTAAAATGTATAAAATTCAGTAGCATGTTAATTATTTATAAATAATTAGAATGAATGTATGCCAAACTACATAGCTTAGAGCTCAAAAATTCATGAAGAGTTTATAGTAAAATAATGGATGTTCATAATAAATGACCCTGAGTTAGACAGAGCCTGACAGTAATCTAGTTTTTATTTGAGCTCAATCATGATGTCTATAGGACATTTCCTCAGTAGGTGCTAGAAAATACCAACTAGCTCATAAATGTTTTGTGCCAGAAAGCCTTGGTGCTCACTTACCTGTCTTGAACCCCAAAAGGCTGGTGGAATATCGTATGTTGATATAGCTGTCTATAATTCCAGTTATAAGTGTGTGGTGTGTTTAATAAGTATTATTTTAATTCCTAGGAATTAAAATAGGAATTATTTTAATTCCTATTATTTAATTCCTACAGCTCAACTGTCTGAAAGTTACATAGCAGCACTGAAGTTATTTAGTGTGGCCTTGGAGTTGGTAATGAGCACAAATGAGGGTTCTAGTCAATTAAAGATAAAATCAGAAAGGAGCAAATTTCAAGGGATTAAATTCTTTCTGTATTTATTCAGTGTATTTGCTTAGTTATCTTTTTAGTGTTACTGACTTAATTCACCTTTTTGGTGTACGAAGAAAAGCTCTTGCATTTCTTTGTTTGGCATCAGCTTGTACTCCTGCAGAAAAATGCACTCTACGCTTGCACACGGTGGGAGTTGCCCTGGTCAGTGTTCCGAGTCGCCACTCTGACAGCATTGTGAAAAACCACTTGTATATTTGCAAAAAAGATTCTTGGAAAATAATGTGCTGTGACTCAGCAATTGAGAAGACTGGGTAAACTCCGTAGAATATAAATTCTGAAGAGATAAGGTTTAATAAGTTTTGATTGAAATTGTTTCAAAACCAATTAGGTATTTCTCTTTATTGTATTAAACAATATATAGCATATAAGTTTATACCATTCTTTACAGCTCCTGATGATAGATTATGAACCTGCTATACTGGGCCCTATTGCAGTAGTATTTGTATGAGTTGAGTTGAATGGGGGTGAGTGCCTCCTTTATGCAAATTCATCTCTTTTGAGTCTCATTCTGTTCATTGTGTCAACCTTTTAGGAGTTTTGTAAAGATTCAGTGCCTCACATACTACACGCTCAAAAGTTGCTGCTGCTTATGACAGCAGTTGCTTAGGAGGAGAAAGATACTCACTGGTTGGGACCTTAAAGACATAAATAGTATTTCATACATGTAAAATTTGGTATGGGAAATCTTTGAAACTGGATTTGTTTTAAGACACACTGAATATTTTACTTTCCTTTTTCTTAGCATCAGCAACAGCAATTTGTGATTGGCAGTACCAGACATTCAGTTGTACATCCCCACATCAATGCACTGCCAATGGTAAGAATTCCAACTACTCTTTTTGTCAGAGCTTGTTTTAATTTCTGTTTTTATTATTCTCTTATTTTTAAGAATCTGTTAAGAATTTTGAAAGTTTTTCACAGTTTGACAAAATACATGTGTTCTCAAACTGAAGAAATGTTTAAAAAAAAACGTAATTTTTAAGGTACTTAAAATAATGTTTGATTATTTGGTGTTTTTTTTAAAAAGGCAAAACCTCTAATTTGAAGATTTCTATTATCTTGGCTATGGTTATCAGAATGAAAAGTGTTACTATACAGTTAAGATCTTATATTTTAACATGTGGATTATATTTTGTGAATAAAATTTTCTCACTAAACTTAAGTTAGAGTGGCAGTAATGGGTCTTGTGTTTTTGTCCATCATCTTACTAAAATAATCATATTGGATTTTTCCTAATATTTATAGTTAATGGGCAGTTAAATGGCTAAAATACTACCTGTCTTTAGTTAGTGGGTAATTTTCAGGAGAACCATTCTTATTTATTTAACAAGGTCATTTAGAATCCTTTCTCTGTGGAATGAAAATGTCCACTATGTTATATAGCAGCAAGACCACTGGACTCTGTGGGAATTGGGAGTTGCTCTCTGCTGCATATGTCTTGGATGACTTTTGGCAAGTACTCTTGTAAAATTTGGTGATAGAATTGGACTAAATTTCTAATGTTTATTCTAGCTATAGGCTAAGTGATCTCATCACTGTTCATTAGAATTCAGAATGGTTTTTTACCTTACAAAAAGTAATTCCTTATATAAATGGTATGGCCCTGTATTTGGGGCATCAATAAATAGCAGGAGAATGAGTTTTTATTTTTTTTGTTTTTTTAAAGAATTAATTGCTTAACAACAGTGTTTTCTATAGTGCATTATCAAAAATTTTAATTATTTTTACTTAAATTTTTATTTTAAATATTAAATCAGGGAGCTATAGAAGCTAAGGTTTATAGAATTTGGTGGGAAATTATAGATGCATCAGTCTAAGATAAAAAGTAGTAAAAATTAACTAGAACCAGGATGAGTGAGTGAGATGGGAAAGTTATCTGTGAAAATATTCCTAGGAAATGATTCATTTTAAAGATGAACTTGTCAGTATGTCAATAAGATTTCCTCTGCCTAAACTATCTTCTGAATTCTTACTGCTGAAAAGAAAACGAACTCTCCCCCTATCCAGCCTCCTTTTCTTCTCCCTTCCTCCTTCCCCCCAGTAGTTAATGGGGAATGTTGGGGAAAATAAGGATTTTTGTTCTGGCTTTACCTAGCACGAAGGATGACACCGTTCTTCATTAATATATGAAAATACTTGCTGGGTTCTTTATGGTACCTGGGTGACTCATTAACCATCATTAAATCTTTTGTTTCTTCTGGAGCACTACACTTCCTCACGTAAGCAGCTCATCTTAGGCATTTTGAGTATCTGGCTTTTTTGAAGTTCACGTTTGAAACCTGTGCATTTTTCTTGGTTGTTGGAGTCTTAGCTATTTGTGGCACGTTTCCCCTGAGAAGTGAGTTGCACAGGCCTGTTGGGTGTCTGAGAGCCACGTGCCATGCCACTGGCTCTCTCTTCTAAGTGCCTGTCCTCAGGTGACTTTGTAATATGCCACTCACATAGCCTGCGTGTCGTTTTGTTTTGTTTGGGGAGCAGCTTGTAGACAGTATTTTAAATCAGATTATCTCAAACACATTTGCCATCACAAATGTTTATGTTAGTGTTAATTCTGTATACGTGTTAGAGTGAAAGATGAAGAAGGTCAAGATTACACAAATTTGCTTATAGCCTAGCTGTGGACATCAAAGCCATTTCTACACATTTGTAATTTGTGCTAGTAAGTTTATAGATACTGGGTTCAAAATGGTGGTTTTCCCATGAGCCTGAGCAATGTAGTAGTGTTCGGGGTTAAATCTGTGCTGTGTACTATCTCACGTGTTTTTCTCTGGAAATGCCATAAAGGAGTGCTTTGTGAAAAGTCACCTCTGCCACCCCCCACACCCACTTCAACTTTGTTTTTCATATAAGAACCATGAATATTCTTTTTTTTGCCTCACTCTTCATTTGCCTAAGTGCAAGTTATTTTAACTCCCATAGCACCTTAAGTCACCATGATTTACAGCTACTTTTAGTATAAATGTTTCATGCTACTTTCTGTAATTATCTTACTGCATTAATAGAACCCAGTGACCAGTAGGTGTATATTATTATTCAGTGTGAAAAATTTTAGATGTACACTAGAGAGAATGGCATGATGAACTCTCACCCAGCTGCAGCATCACCAGCTTTGCTTCCTGTAACCGCTTTGCTCCCATGTTGTTATGCCTCTTTCTTCCCCACCCCCACCCCCATTTATTTTGGAGCCAATACATATGTCACATGATTACATTAATAAATATTTCAGTAGGTATTGATGGAAGATGTGAAATTTTTTTTTTTTTTTTTTTGGCGGTACGCGGGCCTCTCACTGTTGTGGCCTCTCCCGTTGTGGAGCACAGGCTCCGGACGCGCAGGCTCAGCGGCCATGGCTCACGGGCCCAGCCGCTCCGCGGCACGTGGGATCTTCCCGGACCGGGGCACGAACCCGCGTCCCCCGCATCAGCAGGCGGACTCTCAACCACTGTGCCACCAGGGAAGCCCGATGTGGGCTTTTTAAAAGTATGTACTACAGTACCATTATCCCACTTTAAAAATTGACAGTAATTTTTTTATTTGAAAAGGCATTTAAATATACTTTTAAAAATTATAGTAAAAAACACATAATGTAAAATTTACCATGTTAACCATTTTTAAGTGTACCGTTAGTACACTTAAGTGTAGTGTTAACTATATTCACATTGTTGTACAACAGATCTCTAAAAATTTTTTATCTTGCAAAACTCATTACTCTTTGAACAAAATCTATTTCTTCCTCTCCTCAGCCGCTGTCAACAATCACTTTACATTTTGTTTTCATGAGTTTGACGTCTTTAAGTATCTTATATAAGTGGAATTATACTGTATTTGTCTTTTGTGACTGGCTTATTTAACTTAGAGTAATGTTCTCTAGGTTTGTCGGTGTTGTATCTTATGACAGGATTTTCTGCTCTTTAAAAGGTGGAATTTTTGTACATATATATCATTTTCTTTATTCATCTATCAGTGAACATTTGGTTTACTTCCAACTTTGGCTATGGTGACAAATGCTGCAGTGAACATGAAAGTGCAAATATCTCTTTAAGATCCTGCTTTCAATTCTTCTGGATAAATATCTAGAAGTGAGATTGCTGGGTCATATGATAATTCTAGTTTTAATTTTTTGAGGAAGCTCCATACGCTTTTCCAAAGTGGCTGCACCATTTTACATTCCCAACACTAATGCACAGGGTTCTGATTTCTCTACATTCTTGCCAGTACCTGTTATTTTCTGTGAGAGTTTTTGGCTGTTGTGAGGGTTGGTTTGTTTCATTTTGGGGTAGTGAGCACTCTAATAATGGGTGTGAGGTGATGACAGTAATTTCTTAATATCACCATATATCCTTTTAGTTTGAGCTTTTACAGATTGACAGCAAAGTCCATACATTACATTTGGTTGCTACGTACAGCTTATGCTTTACCTCTTTATTATATTTTCCTTTTTATTTGTCTTGCAGGGTTTCCTCGTTCTGTATTTTGTTAATTGCATCCCTGTAGTAAAATGCCTCTCTTTCCCTTGAATTTTTTAATTTAAAAGATTAATTCAGTTTTTTTTTTTGCATTATTTTGGGGTGGGGGTAGGATGGCAGAATATTTTTTAGGTGGTACTAAGTAATTCCATGAAGAGGCATATAATATTTGCTTGTCTCTATTTGTGATATTAGGTGACCATTGATGATCATTGCCTAGATCATCTCTCATTATTTATTATCTGTAATATTTCTATAAAGAGAAACTTCCTTCATCAGATATTTGGTTACTCTGTGGCACAGTTTGCACCGGAAAGGCATACCAGATTCTTGATTCTTCCCTTTATGTCCCAATTTTCTACATCTGTAACTCTATTTCTGTTTCGAAGATAAGTTTATTTTCCAATTTTCAAAGGGCTAAGTTGTTTCCTAGAATGCTGGGAAAAGTAGACCAACAAAGACTTTTTTAAAAGTGTCTCTGTGAGCTTGGGGATTTAAATATTTGATATGTTATTGCATTGTAGTTTTTATTCTTATTCTTAGGATACTCAGATTGTCTTGGCCAAAGGAGCCTTTTTAAATTGACTTCTGAATGTTTTTGACACAACTCTAGTAGTCTCTGCTAGCGTCCTTGCTTTTTGACATAACAAGATGTTCCTGAGCTCATCTTGCACATGTTCTTCCTTAGTCCCCAAATCAGCTGTGTCTCCAGAAAGTCCAGTTCCTTTTAGTGAAAGCAGTATGTAGAGCCACAGTCTAGTGCTAAGGGTATTCGTTGTTTCTGGATGTCTGGTATGTCTGTGATATATCTGATAAAAATGTTGGATTTTAATTTTTCAAACTTAAATTCTTTGATTTCAATATTTCTGTCCTTTCTCATGCTGAAAAATCTTTTTCTAATGGTATTTATATAAACTTGTTTCTTTTGTATATTTATATTATGTATAATGTTATATATATTTAACATATAAATGTATAAAACAATATATTATTTAAAGGTATAAAATACAGAATATGTAAGACGTAAATATATAAAATAAATATGAAATTATTGTACATAATATAATTTGTATCTTTATAAATATATTTTTATATTTTTAAACCAGTACCACCAATATGATTACTGAAAACTGCTTTTTCTTTGTCCCATGACCCACTGGGGGTTTACATTCACAGTATTTTGAAGTACTCAAAGTAAATCCACTTGTATGATTTTTCTACCAACTTAGTACAGAATCAGGTCCATTTGTTTTCATTGTATTTTTAATTTTTAGGATTTTAAAATATTGATTTAATCTTATAATTTTATAGAAAACATTGATAGTACTTCAAAGTGAAGTATGTACTTAGTTTCTTCTTCCCCTTATAGGTAACCAAGTTTAACTGGGTTGCTACTTTTAAAAATAAGCAAACCTATGTGTATATATATATACACTGAACATTTTGGAGATCACCTTATAGTAGTGTATAGAGTTAGTCCTCATTCTTTTTAATAGCTGTGGAGTAGTCCATTACATAGATGTAGCTTAGCTGTTTCACGAATGGCAGTTTTAGGTATGAGCATAAATGTTCATGTAATTTTGAGGCAGTTTGCCAAATTCTTTTCTGTAGGTTTTATGCCATCTTATATTTTTTCCAGTAATGTATGAGGGTGTCTGTTTTCCCACTTGTAAACAGGGTATAGTCAGAACTTTTTGGATATATACATATTTAATCTGATAGTTGAGAAATGGTGTCTCAATGTAGCTCTAATTTGCATCTTATGTGTTTTAGAACAATTTGTATGTTTTTTTTCTTTGAACTGTTCGAAAGATAGATTCTCATTTTCAAGAAATGTCTATCAACTTTGTTGACCAATCCCTTTAGGCCTCCTCTTTTCTCTTGTTCTAATTCTACAGTTATCCCACAGCTTCTAAAACTTAATTTGGTTTAACAACAAGATTTTCCTGCTAAGAATAGAACCTCGCTGACCAGTTGTTTTAGGTTTGATTTCCGTGGAATCAGACCCTCGATTATAACCATTTTATTTGAAAGCTGAACCCAGGAAGTTCCTGTGGGGAAATGAGAAAAGGAAGATAAGGAGGCCAGTACAAGATGCCTTTGAGTAAGTTAATATGTTAGGCAGTTGGGACTCACATCTTGTGGGGACCTCTGGGAGCCAGTATGTAGAACATGCCTCTCAGCTCTTCCACTCATGGGTCAAGAAAGTTGGGGTACTTTGTCCACCAACTCTATTCCTTATTGGTTGAGTTATGCTTTGGGAAGGGCAGGGCATCAGCTCCTTAGAACTTCCCCTCTGACCTAACTGTGGCCAGAGATGACCTTCAGGTGTTTGCAGTAAGAAGCTGCCTAGTTCCTAAGGAAAACTGAGTGATCAGGGGTTATGGGCTGGACACTGCCAGCCTCTGTTGCATCGATGAATATTCTAGTCTACTGGCAACTATATTTCTCAGTGTAAATTAGTAAATCATTCTTCTCATTCATAAATTGCTCTAGTGTATTTTGTTAACATCTGTTCTCCTAGAACTTGATTATCCCAAGAGAACAGATAAAAGTAAATTATGGCTTGCCAGACTGAGGATAAGCCCCCAGAGTTGTAACCCTACCAAGAGGTAACTCCCAGGAAGCAGTGTGGTGCGTATTGAGGAGCTAGTGATCTGTTCCCTTTTACTCTCCACTTCTCAAGCGTGTCATCTGTAAAATAAATTGTTTTGTTCACTGTAGAGAAGTTCATTGTCATTATTTATCATCTGTCTTTCACTGTCCTGTACTTTTGAAGTGGTATTACTAAATGTGAAGCATGAATGGCACTGCCATATAGACAAGACTGTGTGAAGTATTTATTTTATTTTGGTTGAGACTTTATGCCTCTGGAGAACTAATTTTCAAGTCAATAGTAAGAGGGTTACATTGAAAAGCTCTCTTAGTTTTGGGGATTTCTTTTTTTCCTTTTAATGGATGGAGCTGAAAATAGCTAAAGGCTGAATTTCTTTCAGAGGGGTCTATGCCTTTGCTTATGTCTGAGCAAGTATACCTTTGAAAATGTATGGTTTATTTTCTATTAAAAACAGAACAAATGATAAGCTGAAAAGAGCAGAGCACATGCACATTGGAGTTGTAGTTAACTGAATGCCTTCATCTTTACCATTGGATGTTTGTTGTGTGATGTGAGGCTGATACAACTGTCTAAAATGGAACCTGAGTGGCTGTGGTTTCATTTGGAAGGCAAAGAACGTGTGGATTCTTTCATGGATTTAATCCTTAAATTAAATGTGATAGTAGAACTTGTTATGGTGAGTTGATGTTGCTATTTAAAAATTGATCTTCATGCTTCAGATAACTTGGTGTCTGTTCTACAAGTTCTTAATATAGGCACCATGCAACCAGAAATAAAATGTACCTCTCTTTTTGTCTCAGGGAACCCAAAATAAAGTGAGCAAGGACTTCCACCTACATAGAGGGATGAATATTTAATGGAACAATGTTAAAACAAGAGGTGTCCTGTCATTGATTATTTTCTGGCTTTATTTTTTTAAGTTTTTGCAACTTCTCACACTGACCTCACTTTGTTAAATTCAGTCTTAATAGGGTCTGACACATTTAAGATTGAGCTGCCTTGTCTCATATTAGCAGTGTAGCCAAATTTGAAACTACAGGCCATATTTCATAGGTGTATTGAAGCCATTTGGGGTCGTCTTCTCCTTGCTTTCTTTCATCAATCCATCCATCTTCCCAAGGGATAGTATTGCTTTTTAAAAAAATTTGAGTTTTAAGTTTTTGCTCCAAAGAAAAACTAACATACTGAAGTTTGGTGTGTAAAAGACAGGAGTTTCCAAATTTAACTGTTTGTTTGCTTCTTCATGTTCTGTCCTTTTCTGTAAGCCAGTTAATTTCAGTCACACCTTTTGATTTTTCTCTTGGTTCTTTTTAACAGAGTTCCTTCATAATGCCTGTTTTTTTCTCCTACACTATGATTACTATTTCCTCCTGTAAGGAGGATCTTTTTTTTTAAAAATGCTAACGTTCTTATTTTTATATATATATATATATATATATTAAGGACCATCTTGATTTGATATTCATTTCCAGTCAGAGTTTAATGGAATCATTTTGAGTTCATTGTAATCTGATATTTTAAAAAAATGATTTAGAGCATAAGGGTTTATGAGTTTAGAACAGAGTACATAGAAACATATTAAATGTGTAGGAGACACCAAGAGACATTTTCATGAGTTTAAAGTTTTTTGATATATGAAAAAGTAAATTAAAATCAGACAAAAAATGGAAAGATGAGTGAGTGTTCTGAGAGAGAGAGTAGATATCTTATTTAAATGTCTCTGTAACTCTGTGAGGCTGTTAATATTTCTGTTTTATAGATGAGGAGACCATCATTCTTGTTTATAATCACCTAGATAATAAATTGTAGAGTCTGAAGTCTGAATCAAGTCTGTTTCCACAGTTCTGTCCTCTCTTCTGAGAATGCGTATGTATTTCTGTTCTCATATGGAAATGATAGGAACTGTGACATGATGGAACTGGGGTGGGACTCTGGGTTCTTACAGAGATTGGTTATTGCCCTTTGTTTTACCTGAGGAACAATTAAGGAATGAAACTGTTGTAGAGTCCATTTTAAAAAAATTATATCCATGAAAAAAAAACAGGGGTTTCAGTATTTGCAGATTTACTTAAGCTTTTTGTTATTTTCATTCAGAGGAGGGATTCAATATTTTGGCTGAAATTTCAGAAGCTAAATAAGTCACAGCAAAGCATCTGAATTGAATATTGTGTACTTTTAAAACATTTTGTGTATCCTTCACCAGTCTTTTTTTTTCTTTGTGGTACGTGGGCCTCTCACTGTTGTGGCCTCTCCCGTTGCGGAGCACAGGCTCTGGACGCGCAGGCTCAGCGGCCATGGCTCACGGGCCCAGCCCTCCGCAGCATGTGGGATCTTCCCGGACCGGGGCACGAACCCGCGTCCCCTGCATCGGCAGGCGGACTCTCAACCACTGCGCCACCAGGGAGGCCCCTTTCACCAGTCTTTTAATTCATTTAATTGAGAAATGTATTTGTTTTATAAAGTCTTTTAATGTATTTCTTACATACTTTGCCCTCAGTTGTGGATAGGATAGAATAAACATTGTCTTTCATAAAAGTAAATATTCAATACTTGTTAATTCATTTATTTTGAAATATACATAAGCCATTTTTTTTTCTTTTACTGCAGTTCTACCCATGGTAGAGATGGAACTTTATTTCAAAACCAGGCTTTCTCTGATTTGTCCTCCTGCCTGTACCATGGCAGATCTCATAACCATCAGTGGCATACAGTTTTTGTGTGTGTATATATAAGGCAGATAAGTCATCAAGACACCTTGGGCCTTGTTTGCCTTTGCCTCACTTTCCCCTCCCCTCCCACCCCACAGCTGCACCTGCACTGGGTAGTGTTGTGGCCACTCTAGGTGTAGCTGTTGAGCACTTGAAATAACGACTGGTTATAACTCAGATGTACTGTAAATATAAAATGCATGCTGGATTTTGAAGACAGTTTTTTAAAAAAGTGAAATCTCAATCTTATACGGATTTCAAGAAATTATAATATTTGGATATATTGGATTAAATAAAAATACATTATTAGAATCAGTTGCCACCTATTTCTTTTTAAGTTTTACATGTGGCTACTAGAAACTTAAAGTTAAATATGTGGTCTGCATTGTGGCTTGCATTGTAGGTCTATTGACAGTGTTGTTCTATACCTTGCTGGTCATAGCTACCAGACCTAAAGATTCTCCTTGTCTGCCAGAAACAAGTAATTAGAGCGATAAAGAACTTAAGATCTGGGGAAACTGGACTGACCCTCAGAGTTCCTAAAATAGATCATGGGACTACATTACAAAGCTAAGTAGGTTGTCATTATTTATAAAATGAGAACCCAAGGCTTAGAGAAGTGATGCCAGATCACGTACTTTGTTACAGTAGAGCACCAGGACTTGAACCAGACCCCCTAATTTGTAGTCCAGCTTTCTTTTAAATTCTGTGTTAATACAAACTGTATAGAATTTGAATATTCTTCAAAGGTGAATCATGAGTGCTTTCACAGGACCTCAAGAGGAGACAGAATAATAAAGATTAAGGCATCTTGGCTAGAGATCTCTAGGGTTTTTTTCCCACTATAGTTAAAGGTACAAACTGTGAGGAAATTTTTCTTTTATTAAAATTAGATTTTTATTCTCATCTATTTGTGTTAATCTCTTATTCAGGAAGATCAATATTTGCTCTCCTTTGTCTACACTTATTTTCTTGTCAAATCACTTTTCCCCTAGATTTTTCAGTTATACAGTTTCTGTTTGGTTCTTTTTATACTTTCTACTTCTGAGAAGTTCTGTCTTTACCATCATTTCAAGTGCCTACCTTTAGCCCATGGAGGATGGATAAAACAGCTGCCTTAATATCTTTGTTTGATATTTCTCACATCTAGATCATCTCAATATTGGCATCTGTTATTGTCTTTTTCTTTGGGAATTAGATTTTCTTGATTCTTTGTATGTTGAGTAGTTTTTTATTGTATTCTCTCAGGAGATGATGATGATGATGATGATTTTTTTGTCTGTTTGAAAACAGACACGTTCACTGGAAGTTCTGTTTGTGTCATGGACAGTGGTTCCACTGTGAGTTCAGTGTTCAAAGCCTTTGCTCCGCTGCTTTGGGTGTACTCCTCACGTGCATCCCTCGGTGTTAGTGTGGGATGCTGGCGGTGGCTCAGATCTTCAGTTCTCAAAGCCTTTGCCTTTTTGAGTGTGTTCTGTATCCACATCCTGGGATGAACTTGGGACCTGGGTTGATGCGTATACAGAATTACAGGATCCAGCTCCCAGAGGCCTCTTTTTCCTGGTTTAGTTTGTCTCTTTTGAATCAGGGGGACTGGCTCAATCAGGGTCTCGAGAGGAAAAAACATGAGAAAGGAGGTATGTCAATTACAGTCTTGAATAAGTGTGTTCTTAAGCATAGTAGGGGGTTATAATTCCAGAAAATGGGGTAGTGACTCCTATAGGACAAATCCTCCCACAAATAGTGACTGCAATCTCTGGACAACATATGAAAAAAAAAAAAAGTGAGAGGACACTGTAGAGCAAACAGAAACAAGAAGAAACTGGTCTGGAGTGGTATCTTAAAAGAAGGGAGTGGCCCTGGCTGAGCTTCCCGTCGTGGTGGTGTTTTGTCAGCGGGCAGGCTCCTGGTGGCTGGTTTGCAGTCTCACTGGCTTGAGGAGCCACACAGTTCAGAACTACCACAGCGGCTGCAGAGCAGTGCAGCCCAACAGGAGGAAGAGGGGGAGGCCTAAGGAAGCAAAGAACCACAGAGGTCGAGTACCGAATTCTGTGTATAAACTGTCAAATACGGGGGCTGACCCCTAAACTGGAAACAGTCCAGGTATCTATCAACAAGAGAATAGATACACAAGCTGTGCTGTATTTGTATCACAGAGTACTATTGATCAGTAGAAAGGAGCAAACTGTTGGTACCTGAAGCAATTTTGACTAATCTCTGAAACATTATGCTGAATGAATGGAGCCTTACATAAAACAGGACATAATGTATGGTTCCGTTTATAAGATGTACTAAAAACAGGCAAATATCTATTGTGTATTGGGGTGGAGGGTGCAAAGCTAGTCAATGTTGGGGGGAAAAGTCATTGGCAGGGTTTAGAAATGGATGAATGGGTGCTGGGGACAGGGATTATGTAGGAAAAGATATGTGGGAACTTTCTAGGGTGATGGTAGTATCCTATGTCCTGTTAGGGATTAGAGTTACTTGAGTTTACGCATTTGTCAAAACTCATTGAATGGTACACCTTGTAAGTATCCATTGTATTTTGTTTGCATGAAATTTTTACTTTAAGAGAAAAACCATACTAAATACTTTATTATAGTTAATGATAGGCAATAATGAAGTTATATATGGGGGAAGTTTACTGATATCTGTAACTTTTTTTGGAATGCTTAAAAAATTAAGATTAATTAATAATTGTGGTAAAACAAGTAGAAGGAAGTGTTAATTTTAAAGTCTTGGTGATAGCTATGTGAATATGCTTTGTACAGTGCTTTCAGTTTTTCTGAATGTGTGAAATTTGCAAAATGAAACATTATATTGAATAAAAGATACTACTAGGCAGTATATCTCTAAACTAGTTTCCTGCTGTTAGTACGTTGTTTTTAGTGGCTTTCATAAAAATTGATATTTCTCTGAATTTCAAAAATAGGTTAAAGAGTTTATCATTGACAATTTTCTGCCTATGCACTAAGCTCTGAACTGTTTAGGATGTAGAAAGATATAGAAGTAGAAATAAACAACTAAAGTGGGAAGGCAGACATCCACACAATAATTTGATTACTTCAGAGTGATATAGCAAAATCTCACTAAGATCATTTATAATACATAAATTCTGAGGGAATGGATACATAATTAGAGTGTGATCAGAGTTAAATGTAATTAGTGGGAGATGGAATCCCTGGGGTCGCTTATTTTGAACAAGTTTTGAAAATGCTATTAGAGGAAATTATTAGATTCCCTTTCCATTCTTTTAATTGGCCAATTGTGGTTTATAAAGTATGGTTTAGGACATTTTTTACTGTGTTGTATTCATCCTTCAGAAGAGGAATGCTACATGATTTTTATGCTAAAATTGTTAGATTGAATGATGAGAATTTATTTTAAAAAATAATCTGTATTTTAGGAATATGGTAATTGTATGTTAATAAGCTGTTCTATTAAAAAGCAAATGATCATTGTTCCAGAATTTTGTAATTTTATAAAGTCTTGAGAGATAAGTATAGTGTTATTAAAAAAATTTGACATAATATCCAGTATTAAGGATAACCATTCTAAAATACTGTTTTGTTTTTGGTTTTGGTTTTTTTTGCGGTACGCGGGCCTCTCACTGTTGTGGTCTCTCCCGTTGCGGAGCACAGGCTCCGGACGCGCAGGCTCAGCGGCCATGGCTCACGGGCCCAGCCGCTCCACGGCATGTGGGATCTTCCCGGACCGGGGCACGAACCCGTGTCCCCTGCATCGGCAGGCGGACTCTCAACCGCTGCGCCACCAGGGAAACCCAGTACTATTTCATTTTTTATCCTAATTTACTCTTCAGAAATCTATTATGATAGACTGAATTTTTTAGATGTATATATCAGAATAAATTATAAGTGGATAAAGATGAGAGAAAACTGAAATATTAAACTGTAAATTGTAATTATGAAATGTGAGATTTTTTTAGCCATTAATTTGATTATCTCAATTTCTTTTTATTGGCAGTTTTTTTCTTCCCCAAGCCTGATATGAGAACTTTGAACAAAACTAGGCAGTTATTAAATACATTTTAGAAAATAAAAAGTTATATGTAATTAATTGATGTTTAAATGGCTTGATAATTTCTAGTGAGCAGAAATTAGTCAGGTTTGGACTTATTTTTGGTCTTTTGTGTTTTTATTTTTCCAATTATATTGCAATAATAAAAAGAACGACCATTTCTATTAAAACTTTCTCAAAGCAAATGTGCTGCAAAAAAACCCAAACAAACAAAGAGCAACTGTGCTGCTGTTTTGTGTGCAGCATCTAGCCATTTATAACTGTTTCTAGAATTTTGTATTATTGATCTCTAAATGAGGCGTTTTGGTCTTTGGGAAAATTGTACTGTATGCTGACTTAATGTAAGTGGTAGGAAGAATAACAAATGTGCTTATGTTCTACAAATTGAAATTTAGTGAGGAACAATCCAGTGGGCTTCTTGCCACATACCAACTAGTTATTTAAACATCAAATTCTCCTTTAACTGCTAATCTTGGTACCAACGCCTTTCCAAAGGAGAATAATACTTTACCCAGTACAGTCAACCAGTCCTGAATTTTTGAGGAGCTGGTTTACATCTGTTTGATTTTGGCTAAAAACAATACTGCTTATAGTAATCATTAGTAATTGTATTTTTATAAGTAAATAAGCATAATATTTAAGTGTCTCTGAAAAAGTCATAGGGGGAGGGGGTAGTGAGGTAGTTGGAGTAATTGCTGAAAACAGCTTAGGCTCAAAATAGCACCCTAAAGTATGCTTCACGTATCATACTGATTTCTACTGTGTGCAGCTAAGTGTAAGGTTATTTTAATCAACTCATTAGGGCTGTAAATCAAAATACCCAGATTAAAGTCGAAAATATATTTCATGTGAGGGAAAATTTTGTTTCCCAGATTTTTTTGTCTCAGAGATACATGGATATCACAACTATTTTAAGACTAGCCAAGAACAAATTTCATTACCATCAAGACAGCTTTATTTTTGTCTTTGTTTCTGCCAGCCAGAGAGAAATTTTATTAGTGATTCTGAATAACATATTAGGTATTATATTGCCAGGGTGAAATGTTCAAGTGAATAATTAATGGAATTGTGTGTATGCCAATTTATTTTATAATCACTATGTAATTTGCATAAAGTAAGCTGTAAAAACAAGTTTTTTTCATTGACTGTTTCATTTTATCTTTAAATCCTTTAAAAGATATAGATTACATCCTTTAAAAGAGATTTTTGATAGTGGGTTTTTTTTTTTTTTGCGGTACGCGGGCCTCTCACTGTTGTGGCCTCTCCCGTTGCGGAGCACAGGCTCCGGATGTGCAGGCTCAGCGGCCATGGCTCACGGGCCCAGCCGCTCCGCAGCATGTGGGATATTCCCGGGGCACGAACCCGTGTCCCCTGCATTGGCAGGGTAACTCTCAACCACTGCGCCACCAGGGAAGCCCTTGATAGATTCTTGATAGTAGAGATATGTTTTTGTAGAGATATGTTTATTGGTTCTCATATGCCTAGAGTTTTAAAAGTCTGCCAGGTGAAAATCATAGCATTCACATAAATAAAAAAATAAAGTATAACATCAGCAGATCTATGAACTTAAAACTGAATTTATTAGACCCTGGATGATTAGCTAGGACCAATCAGTTAATTACCTATATTTAGGAAATTGCAGTTAGGAAACCACAAGTTTTTGAGGCACCAGAGCCTTTCTATTATTTGTTACTTATAGAAGCTTGATTTCTTTCAGTATAGAAAACTTAAACAAAAGATACTCTTCTCTTTTTATATTTCTTTGTGTCACAAGTGGAAAAAAATGTCAGTTATTTCAAATTACCTTGTCAGAAGAAGCCAGGTTCTATTTTGAGAGCTAACCAGGGAAGAAATTATGCTTAGGGAAAATACTCTCATTAACAAAGAAGGATATCATAGCATAATTATTGTTTTATTGCAACTAAAAGTAATTGTTTAATTTACTCTAATCATTTTTTGTGTCATTTTACTCTTTGTTCAGTTACTTAATTGTGGAAAGTTATGAGGCATTTTATCACCTAAAGTAATTACTAGCCCAAAGGTGTTCCTGTACTGTTTCCAAGATTTACTTGGGCAGTCTGGCTGCTGAATAGGTTTTTTGAGGTCATAATTTGGTCACTCACTGCTAATCTAGTTTAGATGATAATGTTACTTACTAAGGCTGGTATATTGTAAAAACCTTTCTGGTAGTTAAAAGTTATGAAGTAATTGCTTTTTGCAGTTCAATATTTGTGAAAATTGTTTTCATCCCTGTTCCATCTGCTGTTTGCAATGTTAACTTTACTGTTAACAAAAATCCTGCATTTTATTGCTTCTTCCTAAATTCATCTGTAGAATCCCTCAATGTTAAAGCTAGAGGAGCCCTTTCAGATTATCTAATTCAGCACCCTCATTTTACAGATGAGGAAACTGAGGGCTTGGACTAGAACAGAGGTCTCCTGACTCAGTCCAGGACTCTTTCTATTACATCATGCTGCCTGATGTTTGTTTATGGAACTCGGCAACATCACGTACAGGGTGAGCTTTTTTTTTTTTTCCCCCCCAAATGAACACACAAAGTAATAGCTACTCATCAGCTGCTCTTCATCATTCTTAACTTTCATTTTCCTTTTTTACCCATACCTATTTTAATCCATAATATATAGCCCAATTACTCATGACTTTATTTTGCTGCTACTTCTTGGCATTTGACCTTTTTTTTTTTTTTTTAATTTTTTTGCGGTACGTGGGCCTCTCACTGTTGTGGCCTCTCCTGTTGCGGAGCACAGGCTCCGGATGCGCAGGCTCAGCGGCCATGGCTCACGGGCCCAGCCGCTCCGCGGCATGTGGGATCTTCCCGGACCGGGGCACGAACCCGCGTTCCCCGCATCGGCAGGTGGACTCTCAACCACTGCGCCACCAGGGAAGCCCTTGACCATTATTTTTAAGAGCTAAACTCTTAGTAACAAGGTTTCTTATCAGTAACCACGGTAGCCTTACCAGGCACTATAGCAACAGTAGATTAAAATTCATAACAGGAACAATTTATGGAATCTTAGGTTTAGATTTAAGAAGTGAAATATAAGTAGGTAAGTACAAGAGTGTGTATATGAGATCTAAGAGCAGATGTGGTACCAAATATGAAAGCAATTTTTTGGTGAAATAACAAAATGCCAAGAAATATTAGCCAACAGTGTGGCATGGTTGCAGTAAAATGCCTTGTCCTGTGAACTCATGGCTTTAAACACAATTGTGTTTTAGATTATTGGATTATTTTCTGTATTGATGCGCATATTGTCCCATTTTTGGCTAGAGAGAGCCTCTTCAGGTTGGTTCCTATGTCCTTTAGATAAGACCTTAGTTTTAGGTAGCTGTCTTGCTTTTTGGTTTGACAAGGTATTACAGGTTTGTATGGTTTTCAAAGGTAACTCAAGGACTTCTAAGTTCTTGTAATTAAGTTCAAGATTTATAAGTTTCTTTAGGACCAAAGTATCATCTCCACTCTTCCATTTTTATAAAAGTTTTTTATAAACACTGTCCATCATTAATTTTGCTTTTTATGGAATTAGGAAAAGACAAAATCTTTCAGCTTAGACAAAATTAACATGCTTCTCATATATATTTTTAAAAATCTCTTGTTTCATGTCACTGAAATAACCATAACGTTAACCTCTAGAATTTTAGGGTAAACTAAAGCACTAATGCTCAACTATGAATGCTGGATAAGTTTGTTGGATTGGTAGAATACTGCCATCATAGTCACACCTTAATCACTTACATATGTATTATATATATGTGTAACTGCAATTCTTTGACTGTTTAGCTATTTATCAGCCATTTTAAAGGGTCCCTACCCACCTGCCAGTTAACTAATTGTGTTTTGTGTTTCAGGCAGGTGAACTAAATCAGAGGTCCCGAAATATTACGTGACAGTAGTTTTTCTGAAAATATATCTGTGGGGAGAACGATTGTAGGATGTTTTACATGAATTGTGCTTTGATTATATTTCTTACGCATGAGAGCTATATTTTATGACTTATGAAGATGTGTATATATATATATATTTTTTTTATAGCTATTATGTGTTGAGTGCTAGAATATAAAGTACAGGCTGCCTTTTTTTTTCTTTTTTTTTTTTACGGTACGCGGGCCTCTCACTGTTGTGGCCTCTCCCATCGCAGAGCACAGGCTCCGGACGCGCAGGCTCAGCGGCCATGGCTCACGGGCCTAGCCGCTGCGCGGCATGTGGGATCTTCCTGGACTGGGGCTCGAACCCGTGTCCCCTGCATCGGCAGGCGGACTCCCAACCACTGCGCCACCAGGGAAGCCCCAGGCTGCCTTTTAAATGCTTTAATTTGGTAGTGACTAAAAAATCAAATATGCACAATAAAAGGTGATATAATAACAATGTTAACATGTAAATTATAAATTGGCTTTCCATGCACTCCTACCTACCTGTGAGGTTCGTAGATTAGATTTTATTTCTATTTTTCAGAATGAGAAACTGGGGCTCAGGGAGGTTAAATGTCTTAATGTCAAAAACAGTAGCATTTGAAAGAAAATAGCAACATTCTGATTTCTAACCTAACAGTTGTTTTTTAACTACTGACCAGTTTTGAAAAGGGTTTTTTTTTTTTTTTTTTTTTTAAAGAAACAAAAAAGCAAAAAACTATGCTTTGGGGTACAGGTAGAAAGGAGGAAGCATCTTTTTCAAGGTTGGCGTTTGAATAGGCTTCATAAGGAGATGACATTTGAAGAATAGAAAAATTTCACCACTTGTAGTTGGAACAAAGAGCTTAAAAAGCAGAAATGTGGGAATTGGGGGGATGTTAGAATGATACAAATATATTCACCTGAAGGTAGAGTACATTCAAGGAAGGTGCTGTACAGGTAGATGGATACTTTGAGACCATATGGAGAAGGAGAACGTAAATGCTTCGATAAACAATTTAGAGTAAATGTGGAAGCTAATAGATACCGATGAATACATATGACATAATCAGGGTTATGTTTTATGCATAGATTTTAGAAGACAGTATGAAAAAACCTAGGAGACATTGAAGTTATTGTAGTAATACAGGTGGTAGGTACTGCAGAAAGGAAGGCATGGTTGAAAGTGGCGTTGTATAGGTAAGAGAAGATGGAATCCAAAGGATTGCAGGTAAAAGCTGAGGTAGAAAATTGAATCCAATATAATACTAAAATTTAAAGTGTTGGTGAATGATGGAATTAGTGATAGTTACAGGCAAGAGGAGAAACACGTTTGGGAGTATAGGGCATAAATTGCCGCTAATAATGCCGAGTGATGATATCTGAAAGGATGTAGATATTTGCACATCAGTCAGCTGGAACTGGAATGTTTGGAATGGGAAAGATGAGGGGACGTGTTAGAGAGTGGCACGCAATGGGAGAGTTGGTGGTTTTGTAATTCTTCAGAGTGGATGAGATCCTTAGTTGGGGTAGTAGAGTGAAGATCAGAGGACTAAAAAAGAAGTCAGCTGTACACATGTAGGGCAGGAAGAAAAATCAGTAAAAGAGATAGAAGAGGACAGAATCAGAAAGTCAAATGCTGGAAGTTTAAAGATTTTTTATTTCAGTCTTCTCAAATGCTGGAAATGGCAAGGAGTGTGAAGTAATGAAAGAGTATGAAGACCTGTTGAATTTCGAGTTGATTAGTGAAGTTATTTAGAGTCCATAAAATTTTAACAGTAACATGTTTTTCTTCATTATATGTGTACATGTATTCTTTTACTTAAATGTGTGGATATGCTTATACTTCTTGTTGTGTACTTTTTTCTTTTGCTCCCTCCTCCATCAGTTTATTGTTTTTTGATGACTTTATAATCCATGAATATTATGAATGTACTGTGATCTTGTTTTGATACTCTCCTTTAATGGGCATTCACTGTATTTCCTCCCCCCGCCAACCTTTGCCACTAAAAAAGTGTTCTTAAACATCCTTAAGAACTTGTGCTTTTATTTCTCTGTGTTGTAGAGTATATGTATTAGTTGAACTACGTGACATTGCAGCTGTGTGACCATTGTAACAAACAAACAAAAAAAGGGAAATTCTTATGTTCCAGTCTAGTGTTTTTACTTTTACTAAAAAGTTGCCAGATTGTTTTCCAAAGGGTTTTTTTTCACATTTCCTCTTGCACTATGTGACCTATCCCCACATTCCTGCCAGAAATAAACATTCTAGATCTTTTAAATTTTTACCAATTTTAATGAGTATAATTTTACTCCATGTTACTTTGATATGTATTTTCTTGATATCTAGTGGATCTTTATGTACTCAGATATAGCTGTCTTTTCTTGTATAGTATTTGAGTTTCCAGTCTTGGTTAAAAAGATTTTTTTCCTGCTCTCTAGATTGGACATGTAGCTTCGATGTTTCTTTAAGATGTGTTGATATATGTGAAGTATCTGTGTATATGTACACACATACACATATATACACAAACATACACATTTATGTGCTTTAAATATTTTGGAATTAAGTTTTGTCTAGAGTAAAACGTGGGCCCACTTTTATTTCCTCTCAGATGGATAGTTACTTGTGACAGCTCAAGTCTGCACAATAATGCAGCCTCTTCCTTTGTTCAGATCTTTGTATTTTTCAATTGACTATTATGTTTGGTCACATAAATCTGTGCCTTTCTTGTTAGTTTCTTTTGTAAATATTTAATAGTTTTTTGCTCTTGTAAGTGGAATATTTATTTTCTCATCTGTATAGGTGCTTACTACTGGAGCAGAAAAAAGCTATTGTTTTTGTTAGCCACTGTATTAAATTCCTTTACAAAGGGCTAGTGATTTTACTAGTTAAATAGTATATGTAGGAGACCCAACAAATTACAGATTCAATGTTAGAGACTATTTTTTCTCTTTTGTATCTTTTTCTACTACTTCCTCAGAGAGGCAGCACAAGATAATAGGATGAATAAAAATAAAGATTTTTGAATTGAGCAAATAATCAAGGAAGTTCTAATAACTTTTACCAAAGAATTAAAGCCATCTGAGATTGAGGGGCTTTTAGTGAGATAGGGCCCCTAAGAGAAGTTAAAATTTTTGAAAATCCATGATGGCAAATCTGATAAGGAAGTTAAAAACCTAATAAAATGATTGTCAAATAGCTCAGAGGTTGCAGAATGGTTTTAGACACAACATGGTTCGGGATTTACATAAGTTACAGTGCTTGAGTTGGAATTGGTAAGACTACGTGAGTTAAATGTCACAGTTCTTGAAATGTCTGATCAGTAGCTTTGCATGAAAATGGAGGGAATGCAGATACAGTTAAGGAGGATGATGTGGGATTGGAGGACACTGAGAAGCATGAGTAACGTGACGTTATCTTGAAAATCTGTTCAATTAGAAACTGAGTAGAGAGGGCAGACAGCAGAAGCAAGAAGAACTACAGTTCTTCGGCCTGTGGAAGGAAAACCACATTCACAGAAAGATAGAAAAAATGAAAAGGCAGAGGACTTTGTACCAGTTGAAAGAACGAGGCAAAACCCCAGAAAAACAACTAAATGAAGTGGACATAGGCAACCTTCCAGGAAAGAATTCAGAATAATGATAATGAAGATGATCCACGACCTCGGAAAAAGAATGGAGGCAAAGATCGAGAAGATGCAAGAAATGTTTAACAAAGACCTAGAAGAATTAAGGAACAAACACCTAGAAGAATTAAAGAACAAACAAACAGAGATGAACAATACAATAATTGAAATGAAAACTACACTAGAAGGAATCAATAGCAGAATAACTGACGCAGAAGAATGGATAAGTGACCTGGAAGACACAGTGGTGGAATTCACTGTCGTGGAACAGAGTAAAGAAAAAAGAATGAAAAGAAATGAAGACAGCCTAAGAGACCTCTGGGACAACATTAAATGCAACAACATTCACATTATAGGGGTCCCAGAAGGAGAAGAGAGAGAGAAAGGACCCGAGAGAATATTTGAAGAAATTAGAGTTGAAAACTTCCCTAAAATGGGAAAGCAAATAGCCACCCAAGTCCAGGAAGCACAGAGCGTCCCAGGCAGGATAAACCCAAGGAGAAACACATAATAATCAAATTGACAAAAATTAAAGACAAATTATTGAAAGCAACAAGGGAAAAATGACAGATAATGGACAAGGGGACTTCCATAAGGTTAACAGCTGATTTCTCAGCAGAAACTCTACAAGCCAGAAGGGATGTATTTAAAGTGATGAAAGGGAAGAACCTAACACCAAGATTACTCTACCCAGCAAGGATCTCATTCAGATTCGACAGAGAAATCAAAAGCTTTACAGACAAGCAAAAGATAAGAGAATTCAGCACCACCAAACCAGCTCTACAACAAATGCTAAAGGAACTTCTCTAAGTGGGAAACACAAGAGAAAAAAAGGATCTACAAAAATAAACCCAAAACAATTAGGAAAATGGTAATAGGAACATACATATCGATCATTGCCTTAAACGTGAATGGATTAAATGCTCCAACCAAAAGACACAGGCTCATAGAATGGATACAAAATGGATATATGCTGTCTACAAGAGACCCATTTCAGACCTAGGAACACATACAGACTGAAAGGGGATGAAAAAAGATATTCCATGCAAATGGAAATCAAAAGAAAGCTGGAGTAGCAATACTCGTTTCAGGTAAGATAGACTTTGAAATAAAGAATGTTACGAGAGACAAGGAAGGACACTACATAATGATCAAGGGATCAATCTGAGAAGAAGATACAACAATTATATGTGCACCTGACTTAGTAGCACCTCAATGCATAAGGCAACTGCTAACAGCTATAAAAGAGGAAATCAACAGTAACACAGTAATAGTGAGGGACTTAAACACCTCACTTACACCAATGGACAGATCATCCAGACAGAAAATTAATAAGGAAACACAAGCTTTAAATGACACAACAGACCAGATAGATTTAATTGATACTTATAGGATATTCCATACGAAAACAGCGGATTACACTTTCTTCTCAAATGCACATGGAACATTATCCAGGATTGATCACATCTTGGGTCACAAATCAAGCCTTGGTAAATTTAGGAAAATTAAAAGCAAATGAAGCATCTTTTCTGACCAAAACGCCATGAGGTTAGAAATCAATTGCAGGGGAAAAAAAACATCACAAACACATGGAGGCTAAACAACATGTTACTAAATAACCAAGAGATCACTGAAGAAATCAAAGAGGAAATCAAAAAATACCTAGAGACAAATGACAATGAAAACACGATGATCCAAAACCTATGGGATGCAGCAAAAACAGTTCTAAGAGGGAAGTTTATAGCAACACAAGCCATCTCAAGAAACAAGAAAAATCTCAAACAATCTAACCCTACACCTAAAGGAACTAGAGAAAGAAGAACAAACAAAACCCAAAGTTAGTAGAAGGAAAGAAATCTTAAAAATCAGAGCAGAAATAAATGGAATAGAAACAAGAAAACAATAGCAAAGATCAATGAAAATAAAATCTGGTTCTTTGAGAAGATAAACAAAGTTGATGAACCATTAGCCAGACTCATCAAGAAAAAGAGGGGGAGGACTCAAATCAATAAAATTAGAAATGGAAAAGGAGAAGTTACAAAGGACATAGCAGAAGTACAAAGCATCCTGAGAGATTACTACAAGCAACTCTATGCCAATAAAATGGACAACGTGGAAGAAATGCACAAATTCTTAGAAAGGTATAACCTTCCAAGACTGAACCAGGAAGAAATAGAAAATATGAACAGACCAATTACAAGTAATGAAATTGAAACGGTGATTAAAAATCTTCCAGCAAACAGAAGTCCAGGACCAGATGGCTTCACAGGTGAATTCTGTCAAACATTTAGAGAAGAGCTAACATGCATCCTTCTCAAACTCTTCCAAAAAATTGCAGAGGAAGGAACACTCCCAAACTCATTCTATGAAGCCACCATCACCCTGATACCAAAATAAGACACACATACTACAAGAAAAAATTACAGACCACTATCACTGATGAATATAGATGCAAAAATCCTCAACAGAATACTAACAAACAGAATCCAGCAACACATTAAAAGGATCATACCAAAAAAAAAAAAAAGGATCATACACCATGATTAAGTGGGGTTTATCCCAGGGATGCAAGGATTCTTCGATGTATGCAAATCAATCAATGTGATACACCATATTAACAAATAGAAGAATAAAAACCATATGTTCATCTCAATAGATGTAGGAAAAGCTTTTGACAAAATTCATCACCCATTTATGATAAAAACTCTCCAGAAGTGGGCATAGAGGGGACCTACCTCAACATAATAAAGGTCATATACAACAAACCCACAACAAATGTCATTCTCAGTGGTGAAAAACTGAAAGCATTTCCTCTAAGATCAGGAGCAAGACAAGGATGTCCACTCTTGCCACTATTATTCAATATAGTTTTGGAAGTCCTAGCTACGGCAATCAGAGAAGAAAAAGAAAAGGAATACAAATTGGAAAAGAAGAAGTAAAACTGTCACTGTTTGCAGATGACGTGATATTATACATAGAGAATCCTAAAGATGTTATCTGAAAACTACTAGAGCTAATCAGTGAATTTGGTAAAGTTGCAGGATACAAAATTAATGCACAGAAATCTCTTGCATTCCTATACACTAACAGCAAAAGATCAGAAAGAGAATTTAAGGAAACAATCCCATTCACCACTGCAACAAAAAGAATAAAATACCTAGAAATAAACCTACCTAAGAAGGTAAAAGATCTGTACTCAGAAAACTATAAGACACTGATGAAAGAAATCAAAGATGACACAAACAGATGGAGAGGTATACCATGTTCTTGGATTGGAAGAATCAATATTGTGAAAATGACTATACTACCCAAAGCAATCTACAGATTCAGTGCAATCCCTATCAAATTACCAGTGGCATTTTTTATAGAACTGGAACAAAAAAATCTTAAAATTTGTATGGAGCCACAAAAGACCTGGAATAGCCAAAGCAGTCTTGAGGGAAAAAAACAGAGCTGGAGGAATCAGACTCCCTGACTTCAGACTATACTACAAAGCTATCGTAATCAAGACAATATGGTACTGGCACAAAAACAGAAATATAGATCAATGGAACAGGATAGAAAGCCCTGAGATAAACCCACACACCTGTGGTCTACTAACCTATGACAAAGGAGGCAAGGCTCTACAATGGAGAAAAGACAGTCTCTTCAGTAAGTGGTGCTGGGAAAACTGGACAGCTATATGTAAAAGGATGAAATGAGAACACTCCCTAACACCATACACAAAAATAAACTCAAAATGGATTAAAGACCTAAATGTAAGACCGGACACTATAAAACTCTTAGAGGAAACATAGGAAGAACACTCTTTGACATAAATCACAGTAAGATCTTTTTTGATCCACCTCCTTGAGTAATGGAACTTAAAACAAAATAAACAATTGGGACCTAATGAAACTTAAAAACTTTTGCAAAGCAAAGGAAACTACAAACAAGACAAAAAGGCAACCCTCAGAATGGGAGAAAATATTTGTAAATGAATTAATGGACAGAGTATTAATCTGCAAAATATATAAATAGCTCACGCAGCTGAACATTAAATAACAAACAACCCAATCCAAAAATGGGCAGAAGACCTTAATAGACATTTCTCCAAAGAAGGCATACAGATGGCCAAGAAGCACATGAAAAGCTGCTCAGCATCACTAATTATTACAGAAATGCAAATCAAAACTACAATGAGGTATCACCTCACACCAGTTAGAATGGGTATCATCATAAAATCTACAAACAACAAATGCTGGAGAGGGTGTAGAGAATAGGGAACCCTCTTGCACTGTTTGTGGGAATTCAAATTGATACAGAGCCACTATGAAGAACAGTATGGAGGTTCCTTAAAAAAGTAAAAATAGAATTACCGTATGATCCAGCAATCCCACTACTCGGCATATATCCAGAGAAAACCATAATTCAAAAAGACACATGCACCCCAATGTTCATTGCAGCACTGTCTACAATAGCCAGGTCATGGAAGCAACCTAAATGTCCGTTGACATTTGAATGGGTAAAGATGTGGTACATATATACAATGGAATATTACTCAGCCATAAAAAGGAATGAAATTGTAGAGATGTGGATGGATCTAGAGACTGTCGTACAGAGTGAAGTACGTCAGAAAGAGAGAAACAAATATTGTATATTAACGCATATATGTGGAACCTGGAAAAATGGTACGAATGAACCGGTTTTCAGGACAGAAATAGAGACACAGATGTAGAGAAGAAACGTATGGACACCAAGGGGGAAAGTGGCAGGGGGGTGGTGGTGGGATGAATTGGGAGATTGGGATTGACATGTACACACTGATATGTGTAAAATAGATAACTAATAAGAATTTTAAAAATTCAGAAAAATAAGTGTAAAAAAAGAAACTGAGTAGATCAAAGATATAAGGAGTTTACAGTGAAAAAGAGGATGTGTGTGTTTTGTTTTGTTTACAGTTACAGGATTTAAAGATAAAGAAGTTTTTGAAGTGTGTAGTGTGATGTCGGCATGGTTTGTATGACCCGAGGAACTTGTTAAGATCGACATGCCTGGGCTGTACTTCTGACTTGCTGACCCTGAATTAAGAGTTTTCCGAGCTGTCACAAAGTTTATGACATTACTTTGAAGAAGCTGCCACAGGTGATTTTGATATACCACACTAAGCAAGAGTCACTAGTGGGCTAGAAACTGGAATGTGGCCTTTTTCTTTCTTCCACCCCTTTCTCCAAAAAAAAAAAAAAAAAAAAAAAAAAAAAATGGAGATACAAGTTATTGAAGTTGAGAGGGTAATAGAGATCAATATAGGGGTGGATGAGAAGGAACATTGAGTTGTAGTCATCACTGAAGATTATCTTTTGGTCTTTTTAAATACTACTGACTAGTGGGAAAAAAAAAACTATTTATTTTCAACAAATAATAATTGGGTGCCTCTTATGAATCGGGCTATATTTCAGGCATAATTAGTGAATATTAAGGATTAAGTGTGTCCTTTCCCATAGCTTGCATTTTTTTTAGCTTGCATTTTTTAATAGACATAAATAAGCTATCATTCCTAGAGTATTTAATTGCGTCACCACAGTGTTTGAAGTATCTAACCTATCCCACACATTGTATGATCCAGTATGGTTTCTTTAGCGTAGTGGTCTATGTAAATAAAAAATTAATTTTGTAATGAATGTTTTCATTTGCTGCTATTACCTCTAACTGCTTTTTTATTGTTGTAAGTATTGCCCTGAAAGTTTCCTTTACCACTAATATAAGGAGGGACAGAAAAAAGAGGTGAACCCATTTCCATTACATAATGGAAAGGAGGAGCATTCTTTCAGTTCTGGCAGTCTTGAGTTTCAGCACAATATGCTTCTTAAATACAGAACAATTGAAAGGAAAATAATTCTAGACTCTTACCTACTGGCTGTGAATAGGTTGAAAACCTTTCCTATATTAGATAACCCTGTGATAACTGATCGAATAACCAGAAACTGAGAAAAGTGATGGAGATTCTTCTTTGTTTCATCTTCTCACTCTTCCTCTCCAAACCCAAATCTCTGTATAAGTTTTGATAATAGCAGATGCTCTGCGCTCATGTCTGTTTTGCAATCACTATTTTCATGGGTTCAGTTTTGCATACTGCTCATATCTAGTACTGTAGCCATCCATTTTAGGTTTTTTTAAACCAGTTTTTTAAGGAGAAAATGAGTGTATATTTACATGTAAATGTTTTGAGGTTTTAATTAATAGGGGCAACCTAAACCAGGAGGAGAAAAAAATCTCTTGTTCCCTTCAGCTCTAAAGCCTATGATTCTTAATATTTTATATATTATAGGTTGTATCAGTTAACAGTTATTTTATACCAGCAGGCCCAAAGAAAATAGTACTTTTTTCCTGATTTGTGTTATATTTATTATAATTTATGTTTTGGGCTTTTAGGTCAGTAGAGTACTTATAAAATGCTGAGAAACCTTTCAGGAGAGTGAAAATAGGTATGATTTGTGGGAACAATTCTTAAAAATTTATATGACAGTTCAAATGCTCATTGTTTCTAACTTATATATTCATTTTCATTATAACATATTTTATATGTAACATTTTTATCATAACAATTACTCTTTTTATAACTATATAGGTATTTTAATTGAGGTTGAGTGTTTTTGAGATCAGTGGCCTAAACAGAACGTCATATTTTTTTGAAAGAATGTTTCTTTTTCCTTTTGTTCAGAGAATTGTATAAGAAAATTCTGCTCCAAAAAGCAGTTTTTAGTTACATAATTGAGATTAAAAACAAAGATTAACTTTTCCTCTGCCCCTGAAGCACACCGTGCTCACTCTGAGCTCCAGGCTCCTACTAAGCTAGTGCCGCCGTCATCTCCCCCAGTCCCCATTATGATTATCTACCGGGACCTCATGAGCCGTGATGAGATGTTCTCCGACATCTACAAGATCCGGGAGGTTGCTGACAGGCTGTGTCTGGAGGTGGAGGGAGATGATGGTCAGTAGGACAGAGGGTGACATTGATGACTCGCTTATTGGTGGAAATGCCTCTGCTGAAGGACCCAAGGGTGAAGGTACTGAACACAGTAATCACTGGTGTCGATATTGTCATGAACCATCACTTGCAGAAAACCAGCTTCAAAAAAGAAGCCTACAAGGAGTACATCAAAGATTACATGAAGTCAGCCAAAGGGAAACTTGGAGGACAGGGACCAGAAAGAGTAAAAAACCTTTTATGACAGGGGCTGCAGAACAAATCAAACACATCCTTGCTAATTTCAAAAACTGTCAGTTCTTTATTGGTGAAAACGTGAATCTAGATGGCATGGTAGCTCTGCTGGACTATTGTGAGGATGTGTGACCCCACATATGATTTTCTTTAAGGATGATCTAGAAATGGAAAAATGGTAACAAATTTGGCAGTTACTTTGGATCTGTCACCTGTCATCATAACTGGCTGGCTGCTCCTTTTCATCCACATGACACCAGGACTTAGAGAAATGGGACTGATGTCATCTTGAGCTCTGCGTTAGTTTTGACGGTGATTTATTTGGAGCTGAGGCATTGCTTTCGAGAAAAAATACGTCATGTTTGTCTAAACATACGTTTGTCTAAAAATAAAATGCATTTAAACTAAAAAAAAAGATTGAATATCTGATTGTAATCAAGGGGTTTTACTATACTAGTAAGAAAACTTACTACTAATTCCTTGGTGTTTTTGAAGTAAACTGATTCTGAAGTTGTCTCTGGGTGTAGACAGTATTCTCTTTTCCCTAAATGTGTTTCCTTCTCCAAAAAAGAGATGAGGTTGAGAGCAATGAGAAGAAAAGCACTTTCACTCGCTCAGTTGTTTTGTGTGTGTGTGCAGTTTTTTTTTTTTTTTTTAACTATTGAGCACCTAGCATGCCTTTGCATCATATTGAAGGAAAAAGGCTATTCTAATACCTGTACTTGGGAAGCAGAAAATTGATCAGCAATTTGATCGTCTGGTGAAAACCCTTGGAATATGTCTAGATGAATTTATACCAAGTCATCTTATCTGGAGTTGTTTACTATCCAGAGAAAGAGTCAAGCCCGGGATTTCATATTCAAATCAGGATCAGAAAACTAGGATACATGTTGAGTATGAAATAAGTCATTGTATTGTCTCTGCACTCACTACCCTCATCCTTATAGATTTCCTTATCCTTCCCATTCATTACTGTGGAGAAAAGGCTAGGCTTCATATGTTACAGTGGTCTAGAAAAGATGAAAGGCTTATGAGAAACTGGAAGAGATAAAGAGAATTAAAATTTTTCTTTTGCCTTCCAAATGACATTTTCAGATGGTTACTTTTAAACAGAATCCAAACAAGGTCTGCACACTGCTTTTGGTTGCTAAATTTCAGTCTCTTCCACCTGTTGGTAGAAAAAAATTTGTCCTGTCAAATTCCCCACATTCTGGATTTGGCTAATCACATCATTGTGGTATTACTAATACATTCTGCTGTCCTCCTGTAACTTCTGTAAAGTGCTAGTTGAGGTATGATTAAATTCACTTTTAATTCTTTGATCACGAAGTCTTTTCTTCCTTCTGCCTCACACCATGGGGCATACACCATCTGGTTGTATCACTTTCGGTGGTGTTGATGTTGATTGGTGGATTTAGTTGTTGTTAGTCTGATCTATCCATTATAAAGTTCCACATCAGATATTCCCCTGGTGGTCTTAGTGTCCATTAATGATTGTTGCCTAGATTCTTTATTTTCTTAGGGATAGAAAATTGTTGTTTTAATTATATCATTGTTTTTGCATTGATTAGCTGGAATTCTGTGAAGAAGGACTCTTCCTTGTCAAGTATTGGGATACTGAACTAGAACTTGCACAGCAAAAGCAGGGTATGTGCTTGAGTTGTTTTAGTTGTCAGTTTTTAGACTGATGAGTTGGTGGTGCCCTCTCAAGGTGACCAGTGCTGTGAAGTTTATTTTTAATTTTTATAATCTCATGGATTAAGAACTATTTTTGAGGTGTTTTAATCCACTGCGATTCCTGTCTCCTTTTGACGTGACACACGTGGCCTTCGGTTGTTTCCTTGCTTTCTTGCATGGCAAGATGTTCCAGGTTTTCTGCTTCAGCCCTGAAATTGGTCTTTCCTCCAAAGCATTCCTATTTTTATGAGAAGTGTTTATTTAGAGACTACAATGAAAGCATGGAGTGCTTTTTACTACTAGGTTGTCATTAATTGCTGCTAGGCCTTTTTGGAACAAGGAAATGCGTATTTAGTAAGAGAAATAATTCCTGCTTATATTTCAATTCAAATTTAAGATTACTATAGGGTTTTAAAGCTTGATTTGTGTGAATTTTATTGAAAATACATCTGTATTATAAACATGAAAATAATTTTAATTTTTTGTATGCAGTTCCATCAGATAAATGATTTTTATAAAAGTAAAACGACCAAACTTATTTATTATCAAGAAAAATTGTTCCTTGAGATAATGTGACACATTCATCCTCTGCCTTCTCATCCTTCCTAGCATATTGCTATATATCTTTCAGGTGTAGCCAGCTTGAGGAGTACAGACAGTACTATACCATGAAGAGAAAATGAAAAGATTTTTACTGCTTCTCTATTCGTATATATTTTTTTCCTTTCTGAAAATTTTGATTTGTAATGGATTTAACATAATTTCTTATTTGTTTTATATATATTTATAAAAATATTCAAATTAGTAATGCTAAAGAATTACTATAATAAGACTACAGAAAGAAGTTTAAACTTTCTTTGTGATTCTTTTTTGTCCCTGGGTTATATCCTCTAGGGATATATGCAGTCAAAATACTACTTTAAAGTATGTTAGTTTTCTTTATGATTATAAATAATTTCACTGGTTTACAAAAATAAAGATTTATTTTCCAAATATTTTGCATGTAGATAATGTGGGTTGGCTGTGCCTCTGTTCTGTGTCTTCTCATTTGGGGATCCAGGCTTTCAGAGCAGGCGCCATGTAGAACATGCTCATTCATGTGGCAGAAGAAAAGAGTAAGAGCACTGGCAGATACTTTTTTTTTTTTTTTAAGATTTTTTTGATGTGGACCACTTTTAAAGTCTTTATTGAATTTGTTACAATATTGTTTCTGTTTTGGTGTTTTGGCCATGAGGCATGTGGGATCTTAGCTCCCCAGCCAGGGATCGAACCTGCACCTCCTGCATTGGAAGGCAGAGTCTTAACCACTGAACTGCCAGGGAAGTCCCTGGCAGATACTTTTAATACCTCTTAAAGCTGTGATTGGACAGCTCATCTACTCAGTTTCCGTTGGCCAAATTATGTCACATAGCCAGGGTCCAAGGGTTACGGTGGGGATGAATAACTATTGCAGGAAAAGAGAAGAGTGATTAAATTCTGAACAGTAATACATTTGACGACATAAAGTTACTTAAATTATTCCATGCATGTTGATGCCATCATAGTTAACATAATTAGTGTTGGTCTGAATTTTGTTTTAAAGGGATTTTATCTGATAGCCAAGCTAGAGAGATAACTGAAGGTCAGGGGAAAAGGCTTTTTTGTTAGCCTTCGTTTACAGCTGCCATCTACACTTTTGGAGGGGTAAAATGATGGCATCTTTGTTTACTAATCCTGGGCTTTCTCTGCTTAATGACTGTTATAGGTTGAATTGTGTCTTCTGAAATTCATTAGTTGAAGTGCAAACCCCCAGTACCTCAGACTATAACCTTATTTGGAAATAGGGTCTTTACAGAGATAATTATGTTAAAATGAGGTTATTAGAGTAGGCTCTAATCCAATATGACTGTTGTCCTTATAAAAATAGGAAATTTGGACACAGACACACAGGAAAAACAGTGTGAAGAGCCACAGGGAGATATGGCAAGGTGGCTAGAGTAATACATCCAAGGAGCCAAGGAAGCTAGGAGAGACCCTTCCTCAGCACCTTCAGAAGGAGCCCTGCCAACACCTTGATGTTTGGACTTCTGACTTCCAAAACTGTAAGGCAATAAATTTCTGCTGTACGCCACCTTATCTGTGGTACTTTGTTATGGCAGCACTAGGAAACTAGTACAGTGATGTAGTTTGACAATGCTGTCCAGTTTGGCTTGATTGTAAGGGTATTGGAAGAAATATAAGCTATACCTTTAGGTTACTATATCAGAAGGGACTTTATTGTCAGGCTAAAGAATTTTGGACTTTGCTAAAGGTGTGCCTTAAAATAGAAGTTTGGCAGTCAAGGC
Organism: Orcinus orca; assembly: GCF_937001465.1. NCBI lineage: Eukaryota > Metazoa > Chordata > Mammalia > Artiodactyla > Delphinidae > Orcinus > Orcinus orca. The sequence continues at coordinate 59,721,165 of NC_064563.1, read as the reverse complement.
TAGAAGAAACTAGCTTGAGAGTAGTTTATTCTTTTAACCTTTATAGTTTAATAATGGAGTAGTTTGCTGCTGAGGAGATGAAAGAGGAAGGATGCTCTGTTTAAAGTACCTTCAAATCTGTTGTCCTTTCAAGCTCTGAAAAGGTGCAACATAGTTGAGTTAGTTCTCTCTAAGCTGGAGTTCTTTGTTTAACTGCATACCACTAAATTTTATAGTTGATTTGTTAGGGGAGTTTTGAAACTTAAGTGTATGAGTTGAATTATGTCCCCTCAAAGATATGTTGAAGTTGTAACCCCTGGTACTTGTGAATGTGACCTTATCTGGAAATAAGATTTTTGCAGATGTAATTAAGATGAGGTCATTAGGGTGGGTCCTTTTTCCACTGTGACTGATGTTCTTATAAAAAGAGGGAAACTTGAACACGCACCTAGGAGAAGGGCATGTGGTATGTGAAGACACAGACACAGTGGGAAGATGGCCATGCGAAGATGGAGACAGGGATTGGGTTGCCACAGGTCAAGGAATGGCTGGGGCTACTACCCAAAACTGGAAGAGGCAAGGGAAGATATCAGAGTGCTTTCAGTTGAGTAAACAGGACTTCCCAAACTTTGCTCTGCCCTGTATTCACCTGGAAATCTTTTAAAAATATTGCTATCTGGCTCCCACCTCCAGAGATTGTGGTTTAATAAGTATGGGATGCTACATGGACAGCAGGCTTTTTAAAAGTTCCCCAGATGATTTAATGTGCAGCAAATTTTGAAGAACCATGGGGCTAAACCTTCTAGCTTAGTCATATATTCTCCCAGGTCCCTCTGCGCATGCAGTTTTGATTAGCCTCTAAGTAATACACTTCCCCCTCCCCTCACCAAATTTGATTGTGCCTTGGCCTGTCATGATTTTTTTTTTAATGTTGTATTCTATTCTGTTCTTGCCAGCTGGTTAGGCATGTGATTATATTCATCTTCATATATGATGAATTATTTATAAAGTTGTTCTAAGATGTCTATTTGTATTAAAACATCAAATACATTTAAAATTTTTCTAAGTCATATATGTATATCTGCTTTTGAAGGTTGAATTATATTAGTGTTACATAAGTTGCAAGTAAATGAAAAAATAACTTAAATTTGTGTTGAAATAGACTTGTATTTCATGAATTATACAAGTAGTATAATTATTCAAATCATTATTGACCATTTCCTACAAGATTATATTAGGAATGATAAATTGAAGGACCTGAAAACATCCACCTCCTCGAATATTTCTTTTTGTCTTCAGGTCTCCCACTTTATATCATTTTTTTCACGTTGTTAGATCACAAAGTGAGTAACATCCAACATCTATAGATATATTCTGGGTTAGTAATTTCTCCATGAGAAATTAAAAACTTTTTTGTCCATGTGGTAGTCTAAAAATAAAATAATATACATAACACATTTTAGATCATCTGGGTGGCCACTTTGTAACAAAGTAAGACCATTTGTGTTTATTTTAATTCTGTAGTAGACATTGTACATAAAGTACCTTGGTATTTTATTTTTTTTAATTTTCTTTTTTAATTTTGGCTGAGTTGGGTCTTTGTTGCTGTGCGCGGGCTTTCTCTAGTTGTGGCGAGCAGGGACTACTCTTTTGTTGCAGTGCGCAGGCTTCTCATTGCAGTGGCTTCTCTAGTTGCAGAGCATGGGCTCTAGGTGCGCGGGCTTCAGTAGTTGGCTTCAGTAGTTGTGGCTCACGGGCTCTAGAGCGCAGGCGCTCAGTAGTTGTGGTGCACGGGCTTAGTTGCTCTGCGACATGTGGGATCTTCCCGAACCCCAGGGCTTGAATGTGTGTCCCCTGTATTGGCAGGTGGATTCTTAACCACTGCGCCACCAGGGAAGTCCAGTACCTTGGTATTGATAGGTAGTTTTTTTTTTTTTTCATTTTATAGTTGGAAGTGCTTACAGATGAGGACCATGCCTAGTGTTTTTATTTATATTTATATGTTAGTAACAATAAAATATACAAACCAACTCTTGGGACTAGTGTGTTACTTTGTTTTCTTATAGAAGGTACTTGGTATTACTCAAATTTGAGAAACACCGAGTTAAGGTAATGTAATTTATGCATTTGTTATAAGTTCCTTGGAAAGCAGGACATCAAGCCATTATTATTCATTGACATTTTGTTACATCAGATTGTTAAGGTTGTCATCTACCTAACTTTAAGGGATGAAATGTATTTGTTGGCTGTGTTGGTTGGGGACCTAGTGTAGAAAACCTAGAGTACAACTACCGATTGAGGAGGGCAGGGGCTCAGCTGGTTTTAGATTGTAGGGGGTCAGAGGTGGGGCTCAGGGGGAAGCTGGAGGGAGTTGTCAAGGCAGAGAGTTTCATTGGTAGAGTAGTGCTAAGTACTGGAGTGCTAAGTATTAGAGTGCTCGGAAAGGAGACTAGTCTGGGGAAAGGATGATGGGAGATCCTGGGGACAGCTGTGTTTACCCAGCAATTCTGCCTGGGCCTAGGTTTCTCTACCTGGCAAAAGGGTGGTAATAGCTTATATACAATATCAAAAAGAAGGGAAACCCGATTAGCTTAGGCTTGAATTTCTTCTAATATATCCACGGCAGTTATTGATATGGTTAGGAGTAGCAAAATGAGTGTGGATTAGTTACTTGCCGTTATTAAACACAGATGTGCCTCTGTTTCCAGGATCTCCACTCCCCACATCTCCTCTGCGTCTTTCTTTTGTGTCCTCACAGTGCAGAGAGGCAGGTATGGAATTTGTACCATGTATAGCCTGGAAATCTGACTATAAATAATTGCAGATGTGTTGCTCAGCTAGCTGTCTCCTTTTATTTCTCATGTAGCTAACAGATGGAGTATATGATTTAATTGATTCTGTAGTGCCAAGGCCCTGCATTATTTGTTTCCATGTATATGGTGAAGAAGGCTGCCATTGTTTGCAGTGTTGAATGTATTCTCTTTAGGAAACAAAGGCTGCAAGACAGAGACCAGCTTCATGTTTCAGTTGTTGGGGAAGGGATTGAAGCCCTTTGGAACCTGCCACTTAACACAGATGTGAGGCTGGGCAGACACGCAGGATAGTGGGAATCCACACCATTGGAGGAGAAACTGTCACGGGGGCAGTGCTCCTTTACCACAGCCTCCACACCATTTCACTGCTTATTGTGAAGGAATTTGATAAAAATATGGGATGCAGCCTGGAATTTGGCTGTGAAGACTATTCTGTACAATATCATTCTTTGTATTAATGGATTTCTGTATTGCAGCATTCAGGGCCTAGAACAGTGCCAGGCTTATATTAGCACTCAGTAAATGTTTGTTGAATGAAGGACAGAGAAACTGAATTTCAGTCAAATTATTGAAATTTACACACAAGCGGGTGTATCTGGAAAGAAGTTCACTTATAGGTGTAGTCTCAGAAAATGTATAATTTTCACTCCTCCGTATTTTAGTTAATAGATTCCGTATGTTTTATCAAAACTAGAACTTTTACATGAAGATGTTTATGGCTTTTAAGTACCTTTTTTGTTTATTAGGTATAAATTTACAGGATACCTAATGTAATTCCAATATGAACATAACAGAAATCATACCACTCATGATTTAGGTCATATTATAGTATGAACAATATTGTGGCATAAGAGGTCTATTTCCCCAGGGAAACTCTTGAATTTTTCCAGAAAACATTAGCACCAATATTGCCAAGAGGGAATCAGTTTTTATACTAGCAGGTCTAAAACATTTTAGACATAGTACCTCATTACATTCTTAATTTATTAATGACTCTAGAAAAATTTTCTTTAAATGGGTTATAGCTATCAATATATGCTGCATCAGAAATTAACACTGTGAAGTTTTATAGTACTAATGCATTTTAACATAACAGTAACAAACCTATCTATAACATGTTAACACACATAATATGTTTTACGGAAAATGATTTTCAAGACAAAAAATTTCCATGAGAAGAGTGGCGTTGTTTTAAATTTTTGGAAGTCCCTGTTTAATCTCTGGTTTAATAGAAGACATCTGGGTTCTCACATCTGCTTCTGCATTCACATGTTGAGATACATTGTTACAGTGGAAATTTAATGGCCTTTCGAGGATAGATAGATGTAATTTTTTTAAATCAAAATAAAAATTCATTTTTCAAATAAATTTGGATGTTCTTTGCTACTACACCAAATCTCAACAAGTGGATAGTTTCTTAAGGGTTAGGTGCAGTGCAAGTTCTGAAAGTGTATCAATGAACATTTTGTATTCTGTTATATTAAAATCCATTAGTCTCTCTTGAACTTTGAATGGATTGTTTTCCTCGTGCATAACCTTATGCTAGTCATTGGGAAAATATTTGTTCACTGAGTTATACAAATCTTCCAAATGTTCATTACACAATAGAAAAAACCAGAGTCATTAACATCCCCACTGATCTCATCACAGAAATTTTGGAGTAGTATCAGGAAGCTCTCAAGCTCATGGTGGCTGATAAATTTTCCAAATCCTAATTATCTCTTAAAAGCTTAAGTTTTATTCTTGCCAACAAATATTGTTAGTTGTTTTCTTAAAAGTGACAGATTCACTTTGTTTATTTGCAAGAAAATGTCTGCCAAATTCTCAATCTGAAAAACCATACTTTGTGAGTTGTTTGAAGTAAAAATGGTGTTCCATGAAAAAAGTAGCTAGTTCAGCTTGCAATTCAAACATTTTCACAGTGCTTTTCTTTGAGACAACCGTCATTTTAGTGTGCAACAGAAATACTGTATGTGTACTTTTTGTTACAGAGGATATTGAAAAGGTGTAATTTCAGGGTTAAGATTTTAATAAAGTGTTTTTCCTCCTTCATCAAGGAACCTCTCAGTGAAGAATTTTTGTGAGTTTTTTTTTTTAAGTGCCTGGTGGTGAATAGTATAATGACTACTAATACTGTAAGGTGTTAGTGCCTTGATTCCTACTAAGGTGTGAGCAGTTTTACCAACTATTGATTTGTAATATCAGTGTAAACATAAATTCAATGAAAAAAGCATATTTTATAACAATATTTTATATTACTGTAAAAATAATTTTGATCTTTAGGACCCCTTAAAAAGTCTTGGGACCCCAGGGGTCTACAGACCTCATTTCTGTACTAAATAAAATAATCAAACTTTGTCATGGGCATGACAAAGATAATGAATCTGGGTTTTAGTTTTGAGCACTTTGAATAGTGTTAGCCGTTGAAGTACATGTACTATGAAACAGAAAGAAGCATCTTTTAATGAGATACTATTAAAAGTCTGTCTTTGCAGTTATAAAGTCTATATAACCTGACTAGGTAGAGTACTTACAAAGGATGGACACGGGAGACCCTTCTCCCCGTGTGGTTATGGAGTGATGTACTTGATTTGTTTCTCTGTTGTGTTTTTTGTCTGTTTTTTAAACAGAAAATCTTACAGGATAGTTCTACTATTTTCTCTTACCCTGTGAGATTGACCTATGAGGTTTTCATGGTGGAATCCCTTCTCACTCCACCTTTTTCAATAAAACTTTGGAAGCCTGCCTCAATTCATATATATCAGCAATTTCTACTCCATTTTCTTTTGCCTTTTGTCTTCAAGATTTACTCATAGCTGGGTTGTGTGTGTGTTGTGGGGGGTGTGTGTGTGTATCAGTCTGCTGAGTTTTAAACTTGGTTTTACATCATCTTCTCTTGATTTGAACAAGCATGTATTGCCCATTGGGATGAATGTGATCTCTTTACATCTTTTTCCCATACTTGGACACCTGATCTATATTAATCATACATCTCTGCTACCAGAACAATCTTCTGCACATTTTTACTATTGCTCTCCCAAAGAATTTACCACGTATCGGTATAACCAGTCCGTGGACACTTGTTTTGATTCACTTAGGGCTTAGTAGTCTTAGTTTTTATCTACTTAGTCTTTTTTTCTTTTGAGGAACCAAAGAATATCTATTCCTTATTCAATAAATTGTTTCATAAATACTGTTATAGGTAGTATTTGTTTACATCTCTTTGAGTTTGTTACACCTGGTACCTTATTCTGTTTATTTTGCCTGCGATATCTCAGTTTTAAGCCAAGTATCCATTCATTCAGGTGACTGTCATCTTAAAGTTTTAGCTGCATTCCAGTCTTACAGGTCCTTGTAACATTTCTGTTCCAAAGCCAGAATAGTAAGTTTTTAAACTGAGAAAATCCTGTTACCATTCTTATATTGGTTCCCATTCCCACAAACTCAGAGCTTTTCTTGCTACTGGGAGGGGACTAGGGTCTTGATTTTTATTTTCTTACCTGACTTTTCATTTCCAGACTTTTCCTTCCCAAACTGACTGGGAATGACTAATTACTGCTTAATAGTTGAAAAAGACCAGAACTATGGCCTATCTTCTGTTTCCTTAGTGTTTTAGTTTCTTGTCCTTCTTTATTCCGCTGTCAGCATACCTTGACTATAATTTATTCAATCATTTAACACATGTTTATTGAATCCATCCTTGAATCATATAGTTTTATATTTTAAAGGGATCTTAGAAGACATCTGTGTGAACGACCACTTTTTTATATGTTTGGGAAGTTGAAATCCACACTTGTGGACTGTGAAGCAGCTCATCAGAGGCTTTTTGGGTATAAAAAGAAAGAGAGCTGTAGCGAGTGTCAGTTGAACTTTAAAGTTGACTCATCCCATAATGCATGCTAGTTTACTCTTCTCAGTCTAGAGAGCTTTGCTGAGACTCTTAAAATTGCTTAATTGGGATTCAAAGTTAGTGTTCCCTATCATCAAATCAACGACACATGTTCTGTAAAAACAGTTCATTGTTTTGTGAAAACCACAAGGTATTGTGGGCTAAACAAAAATGGGTGATGGGTTGGAATTTACACACAGGCCAGACTTTGTAAACCCCTGAAATAGATCACAGTTGAATCAAATGATTGACATTAGAAGTCTCAGTTGCTAATGAAAAATTGGTTTGATATACCTTTTGCCTATGCTTTTATATAAGTCAGTATTTATAAAGGATAGCTGGTCCTAATAAGCATTATGCATAATAAGTTCTTAAATATTTCTTAATGAGGTGGACTCATTTATTTTCCCTTTTCCTAATTCCTGGAGATGTCCATCTGAGGTCTGACAGTTTTAAAAATCCTCTCATGCACTTGTAAGCCTATTACAAAATGCTTTATTAAAAATCACTGTGTGATCTGGTACTCTCTTAGCCGGCAAGATTTACATGTAATACTCTGTGTACTTGTACTGACTCAAATCATTGAAGTTTAAAAGTGAAAGAGACTACTGTCTGCTTCACTTTCCTCATTTTCTAGATGAGGAAACAGGCCCAGAAGATTTGTCTAAAATCGTACAGGATACCTGAGATCTTATTTGTCTCTCATGTTATCTTTAATTTACACGAGAGCTCTGGATTCCAATGGAAAAGGAAAGGAAAAGCAATTTAGAAGTTTATCCCTTCTCAGTTATGCTTTAAATTCTTAAGATTCACCAACTTTGTTGACCATTAATCTGATAACAAAACAAACAAAGCAACAACAACCAAAAGAAAAAATTCTAACAGCACAAAAATTGCCTACAACTACAGCCATACTTCAGAGATACTGCAGGTTCGGTCAGACCACTATAATAAAACGAGTCACGTGAATTTTTTGGTTTCCCGGTGCATATAAAATTTACCTTTATACAATACCTTAGTCCATTAAGTGTGTGATAATAGCATTATGTCTTAACAGATACATACCTTAATTTAAAAAATACTTTATTGCTAATAAATACCATCATTTTGACAATGCAGGGTTGCCACAGACCTTCAGTTTGTAAAAAAAAAAAAAAAAAAAAACCAAAACACTTCAGGACAATAAAACGAGGTATGCCCGTGTTAAAAAAAATAAGAAATCAACATTTATGTAAAATATACATATTGCCAGGTACACTCTTAGTAAAATTATCTGAAAGATGCTCATGTGCCCAAATTGGAAGGTAAAAGTCAGTGCTAGTGCTTGCTAGTTTCCCTTCACAAACTATCTTGTCCACCTATTTTTTTTTTTAATTGTATTTGTTTCTCTTGGGTGGGGGTGGGTACTATAGACTTTTTCACTAGGACATTATATTCTCATTATTAAAGATACCCTTAAAAAACTTGCATAAAAAATGAGATACAGAACTAATTATTTTAAAAGGATATTTTCTCCTTTTTAATAGTATGAGTAAAAATTATCTCATAAGATTGGGTCTTTAAAAATAATAGTTTAAATTCAGCATTTATCCTAATGTCAAGAGTGGTAGAATTTTTGTTTGTTTTAAGGAAATGCACTACTGTGCTTCTCTTTGGACTTAATGTTATAGGCATCCATGAAAAGACATCCTTAAAATGTCTGACAAATAAACCATGGTTGTAGTCCAGGGCTAATGCTCTATGAAATGTATGTCTGCTGTTGTCATTAATGCTTTAAGAAATCAGTCAAATGATTTGGTTTTATTGTACTGGGTTTTATATTTTGTTTTAAATTTGGTTAGTATTAAAATACGCTGAAATACATATTTCAGTTAGCGCTTAATGTTTTTTTCTTCAGATTATGTGTTTCTAAATCCTGATTTGTTGCATTTTATGATTTACAAAAGTAAGTTTTGTAAACATGATTTCATTTAGTGTAATACAATTTTGTGAAATCTTAATTTAACATTGCAAAAGTTCAGAATGTACCTTATACACATTTTAAGCTATATTGCTAAAGACTTCAGAACTAAGTCTCAGAATACACCTTCCTTCGTTGTACCATATTTTATGTACACAAAAGTGTTATTACCTAACATTAGTAGGATTTTAATTACTGTTTTTAATGTAGTGGGGAATTAAGCATAATGCAGTTTTTTTGTGCTGTTCATGAGAGTGTTGCATGGGGAGTGGGTGGAGGAGACAAGCGGGTACTGTGGGGAAGAGGATTATGAAGTGTTAATGCATCCTGTTAATGTCATCTTTGACAATTACAGGACAGGATAGGTTCCTAAAGACAGAGGCAAATTTTCAGAAAGGCAGAGCCTAGCAATCGTGAACTTAACATTGGTAATTTTAAAGTTCTCCAGTGAATGATCAGAGTTTTACAGAATTTGTGATGATAGGTATGTATCAGTTTACTAGGGCTACCATAACACGGTACCCCAGACTGGGTGGCTTATAAAACAACAGAATTTTATTTCCTCGCAGTTCTGAAAGCTGGGCATCCAAGATCAAGGTGCCGGCAGGTTTGGTGTCTCCTGAAGCCTCTCCTTGACTTGCAGGCGGCCGCCTTCTCCTTGCCTCCTCACAGGGCCTTTCCTCGGTGCACATGCATTCCTCGTGTCTCTTCCTCCTCTTAAAAGGACAACAGTCACGTTGAGTTATATTCACATTATTAAAGGTTTACCCTAATGGCTTCATTTTAACATAATCACCTCTTAAAAGACCCCATCTCCAAATAAAGTCATATTCTAAGATACTGGAGGTTGGCCTTCAACGTATGAATTCTAGAGGGGTACAGTTCAGCCGTGAGATGGTAATAACCACCAGTAACTTAGCTAATGCATAAATTGATTTAGTTTCTTTCCTCACTCTATTTCATTTCCCTTCCATACACTTTGTTTTGTTGTTGTTGTTAGTTGTCCTAGTTTGGTATTTTTGCAGTGTGTCATGGTTTTAACAAGACAATTTGACAGTTTCCTATGATGACCCATGGAGATAGCACGGCAGTGGATGAAATGTTACTTTACTTCACAGGCAGATTGAGAATTTATATACAACAAATTTTGATACATGATTCTTTGTGAGTTTAGAAGCTGTTATTTAGCAGGGTATTATAAGCAGTTTGTTTGTGACTGTAGTGGTGGCTGACCATTTAGGACTGCCAGTCATATCAAGGTCCATGTAAGCTGTGTAGTGATAACCTGTGCCGTACATATATCCTTGGCAACATATGTCATGGCTTGGAATTAGCAACTTCCTAGGACCTCCTAGTGCTAAGAATTTTGATTCTTTTTATAGTTATTAATTCTTTTACATTATACATTCCATACTTTTTTTTTTTCTTCTCTGAGGAGAGTCAGTATAGTATTTGAGTAACATTTCTGAATGCCCAGATCTGTATATAGACGTGTAATTCTCATGTGTCGGTGCTATTGCGTTAAAATGAGGAATATAACACTGAAGAGGAAATTATATAATGTGTATGTGACCTAGCCCCATACATAGCACGTAGCAGCTACTCAGTAAATGCAAATAGTCTCCTGTTTCATTTTCCTTATCAAATTAATGAGAAGCAGTGTACACACAGATGGGAGCAAAGGCAACTTGGTGTGCTGCAGACATTTTGAATTAAAAGGAAAATTAGTTCTTCCAACACTGTGCCTATTACAGAAACCTGTAAGCCACCCACATTTTACATCCTTCACCTGTCTGCACCCCCAGCCTCAGGGTGTATGCTTTCATAATTTTCTGTATTTTTTCTTATCTAAGTTGGAGTTAATTGTTCTCTATCTTCCCAGCAAGATCTGGTCCTGGCATTGGGTAGCCATGTCTCTAGCACCTGTCATAGTGCCTTACACATTGGAAGTGCTCATCCAGTTTTAAACGAGTGAATAAAATAAATCTGTCAGAAAAGTAGTGCTTTAGTGCGTTTTCCCCCCATAGGCTTTGTTAATTCATCACCATTGTAGTGTTTACTTTTCACTTGTCATTGCCCCATCCTCACAAATGTGTCTAGTCAGCATTTGTTTGGGTTGGTTTGTCACCCCAAAGTAATACAAGTAACTGGAAGTTTGACCTTCCTGTGTGAAGGGAACAGAACCAGAGGTACCGCTTTCCATGAGCAGTGAATTGTAATATTATACTCTGGAGCATTTCTGCTGGGATGTCCTGTTTTACCTCTAGTTTAACACATATAAAGTGTGACTCCCCAGAGGCCTGTGCTCTCTAGGCAGTCCATTTCTATAGTAAGTCTTTTCACTTTCTAGTCTGGGAGCAACTGGGAATTTTTGGATTCCCACCCCCCCTCTCCACTCCTTATCTCTCCAAATATAGTCTGTCACTGACTTTAGTCACTTTCTTGTTTTAAAACATTTCTTGGGTTGTCTGCTCTCTTTAGGTTGCAACTGACAAATCTTCACTGGATTATACAGTAAAATTCATTTTTGACTTCTTCAAAATACTGTGGTAAATTAACTTCAGATAGTATTTGATCCAGTTGCACAATAGATATTCAATGTCATCAAGGACACAGTTTCTCTTGTCTCTGCTCTGCCCTCCTTCTCTTTCTCTCTGATAGCTCTGTTCTAACCTCAGTGATGCACATTCATCCCAGGCTTCACAGAGTGCCCTTGTTGCCTGCCCACTCCTGTGAAAGGAGGAGGTTGACTTTCATAGAAACCAGCACACGTCTTCTAATGTTTCACTTACTGGGAGTGATTGAGTTGGGACACGTGGGGTATGGTGTGAGTCTGTGGAGGAGGAATGTCAGCCCTAAACCAAAGATATGATTTGCTGGTTGGCTTAAGCAAATAAATGCCTTCCTTTGGACCAGGAGGTCCATCCCATTTAAACCACAGGGCTGAGAATGGAATAGGTCTCCAAATGGAAGGCAGTAGTAGTAAAGTAGTACTGTCTTTCGCAGATAGTGTCAGTGAATGCTACAAGAGGCAAGCCACAGTTTTCTTCATCTTGCGAATTATGGTCACCCCATGTCTCAGCTGCTGAGTTCCAGAGAAGCCTGAGTCATTCTTTCTGCTAGATGGACTCCCAACATATCAATCACCTTGGGCCCCTGTGGGTCATTAATGTTTATTTGGAAGGGTATCCCAACATGTCCAGGGTTACATTGTTTGATAATTATTTGTCAATATTAAAACAACTGTTATTTTAACATCAGAGTTCTTTTAGCAGCTTTTAATATTGTTGCTCTTTTTTTCAACTATTAGACAGCTATGGCCAGTAGTTGTAGATACTGTATTTAAAGATACAGTTTCTCTTTTGTCACCAATCTTGATAATATTGAGTATTATTTTTAACTGTTTGCTAATGTTATGGCCAACATGTTTTTGTTGTTGCTGTTGTTGTTTATTATTGGTTAAGTTGAACATTTTCCTAATGTTTCAGCTTGAGGGGTCCTGAATTGGTTGTCTTTTGAGTGGATCTAATTTGTTGGTATTCATTAAGAATCACAATAGCTATTTAGCTATTCCCTTTGTCCAGTAATTTACTTGTAGGGACTTTTCCTGATCTAGAGGACTATTCATAAATGTACACCTACCAAAAAGAAATGGAAGAAAAAACAACTTTAAGCATAAATAGTCTTATAGGAGTCTTAGAATAGTGAAAATTTAGAATCATCTAAATGTTGAACAAAGCAAAAGTGAAACTAATGTGTCTGTTATGGGATACTATGCCACCACTGTACATTTTGGACTAAATTATTTTTGTAAGATAAAGAAATTTTGATCGTGCATTTGATTTTGGATAATGCAAAGGTTTTCAGACCTCTAAATAGTGTGTTGTAAGCAGGAGATTTAAGAATATCTTTATTGTTTTTTTTTTCTCTCTGTCCATAAGTTTTACTGTTTTTTCAATCTTGTAAATTTAAAATAATGTGATTTAGGATAATAGTTGGGCTCTGGTATGCTCCAGAAATGGTATCAGAAAAGAATATAGTATCTGTCCTATTTGAGGCCAAAGGCAGAAATGTGCTAGATGTGTAGAAGAACAAACGAGGAGATGGTTAATACTTGGAGCAGTTATTATCCAGTTTGTGAATGCTGAACTCAGTTTTGTGGTGCTGAAAATGCCGTACATATTCAGTTGAAGGAATCGTAGCTGAATTGCATCAGCAGTCCTGTTTTTGTAATATTTGCTAGATTGTTGTCTATAAAGTCTTGAAGTAAAATATTTCATACTAAACATTTAAAATATTAAGTGTGCTTTTAAATATAAACACTTGGCTAAATATTGGTTAAGATTGTAATTTTTGGTTTTACTTCTGGCTACTTTAATATAGCAGTGGGTCTTGAATTAAGTAATTGATTGCCTGTAACTGATGGAAGTTTTGAATAAAAGCTTTTATGATTTTACAAGCTGTTTCTGAGACTTAGGAAAGTACAAAGGTATTTAATTTTTTTTTTTTTTAGAACTCAGTCATTTACTATTTAAGGATGAATAGGTATGATCCAGCAGAATATACAAATAAAATGCTTTGTGATTTTAGGACGTTTTGGTTTATTTTGGATATCTTGTTTAAGAGTCCATCAGCTCCTTGAGGGCAGGACTTATTTTACACATAGTAACCTCTACCAGGCGTGACATTGAGGGCTGGACCTCTTTGGTATAGGGTAAAGATTGGATGAGTGTCTCACTGTTGTTTTGTGACCTTGTTTAAGGGTAGTTGTTCTGAAAGATACCACGATGGAGGAAGTACAGTGGTAAGGTTTTTATGTGTACCCTAAAAATCGGTGATAGCTGGTATGAGTATCTGGTCTTCACCTGGGGCAGATGAAGACTACATCATATTATAGATGTATAAACAAATCAAAATGGACCAGTTCTGCAAAGCTATGGTGAGTCCATTAATGAAAGTGGTGGCATTTTCTTTAATTTTGCTCTCTGGTATACAGGTTTTTTAAGGTGTTTTGAAAGTGAATACTGAAGTTTTCAAGCAGGGAATGTCTTAATGTTTGTTTGTTTGTTCAGTGGAGTATAACTGCTTTACAGGGTTGTGTTAGTTTCTGAAATGTTGTCTAATTTCCTGTTCTTTTCAGGTGACCTTTTGATGTTAGAATTTAAACAGACCAGTTTCATAGGAAAGCATATTCTAGAATGAGTGTCTTTGAAAGTGGATAAACTCAGGTCTTTACAGAGTCTATGTAATTTTATTGCTACTGTGACTGAAACTTTTAATGCAGGATTGCATTGACTTTGCTGGGTTTTTTTTTTTCTCTTTTCAAGGACACATTTGTTTGTATGTTTCTCTTCACTGAAAAACTGTCAATTCTGCAAGGCTTGGGACACTTTATTTCGTCTATCTATTCCTAGCTCTTAGCACAGTGCTTTTGTCCATCCTAGGGATATACTTGGTATAAGGGAAAACAATAATGTTCTTTCTCTCCAGGAATATAAGAGCTAGCTGAAGTAGGACTAGAGCTAGAATAACCCTTTTGAAATTTGAACAATTTACCCTTTTCCCTTTAAAAAAAAATTTGGTTCTGTAACTTTTGGTTACAGAAACTAATCTGGTACCATGATCAATGTAATAAACCCATTCATAGCAATTTGAACAGATAAGAACTTTCCTGTTCTTCTTGTTTAGTGTTTCTTGTTGACTTTAAAAAATATACCACCAATAATATGTATTTATTATGGGAATTTTTATAGATAATAATCTATATCATTTTGACTTGTGTTTTTCTTTGCCCTGGAATATATTAGGTGATGCAGAAGCACCCATGATCACTGCTTTAAGTTGGGACATTTTGGTGACCTTTGCTTACTGGAACCAGGCCTTGTTGAAAATTTTTACATAGGTACTTCAGTGCCATTATTTGTTATTTGAATATTGGACTGAATGATATATTAGAGAAAAAGAATACTTACTCTGTTTTCTTTACCAGTCTTTTACTAGAATTCCACTTAACCAATCTCATTTTGGGAAATCCTCTTCATCAAGCAGTGACTCATTGTTCCCCTGACAAACAGATACCTATGATTGGTCAAGTTGTGATTTAATTTCTTACAATGATAAAATGGGTGGTGTGGTTTTATTTTTTAAATCATTCAGTCAACAGGCTTTCAAAATTGACTATTGAGTACCTACTACGTGTGCCGAGCACATTATTACACATTACTGTGGGTCAGGATAGAATTGAGCAAGATGTCCTCCAGAGCACAGATCATCTGCTGTGCCACAGGGACATCTAGACAAGGAGTCTTGAGCCACAATTATAGGAGTATTTACCTTTATCATTGTTAAGTGTCATGCATATGTGTATCACATTCAGGTGATTAATTATAGTATTTGAGTTAAATCGGGGCGGGGGTGAGGTGCATTTTTCTTCACATGAAGGTGGTCATTACTTTTCCTCCATGGTTTCTCATCTCAGTAAATGAAGTACTACTCATCCAGATGTCCTAAAAGATTCTTCCCTTTTCCTGAACTCTGTGTCCAGCCAATCACCCTTGAGTCTGCTTCCTAAATATCTTTGGAATCCTAGTATTTCTCTTCAGCTCTAATGCCACAGTCCAGGTTTTTAGGTTACTCCAGCACCCTCCTAACTTGGCTACCTTTCCTTCTAGTCTGTTCTTCGTATTAGAATTCTGGATGATCTTTTTAAAATGTAAATGTGGTCATTCCTCCTCGCTGCTTAAAACCTTTTAGGGCATTAATTTTCTCTTAAGTGATGGTTTCAAGGCCCCTCTCAAGCCTTGCTTCATGTTTTCTTTCTTTTCTTCCCCCAGCCCTTCCACCGACTGTTGCTGCTCACTGGATTGCTTCTGTTCCTTGCCTTCCTCCCCAAATATTCATGTTCTCATTCTCCTCCCATCTATCTTTCAGGTCTGCTGTTGGGCTCTGAACAGGAAAAGTTTGCTGACCTTTTCTTTAAATCCCTTCTGTGACATGAGAACGGATAAATATAATTAGGACATATTTAAGTTATGTTTCAGTTTCCTTCTTTCCCTCCTTCTGAGAATATCATTTGAGTTTTCAGAACTGTACTCTAGTACTGGAGATGTATTTCCAGACTACTAAGATTGGTTAGGGCTTCCTCTGTGTATTTCCAAGGGGGAATTGTTATTACCTCCTTGTTTGTCTTTCTTTTTTTCTGAGATAAGCTCGATGAGTGTTTAGTCACCAGGTTTTCCATAATTTACAGCAGTAGCAGTTCCTGTCACATAGTAGCCTGCTCAAGTGCTTATTAATTTGTGATTTTTAAATATACTCTTAACCCTGCATCGTAAGAGATTCATGATGCGGCAGAACAATCAGCATAGGCCAATGATTAGTTACCCTTTTATACTGAATAGATGTCAATATATCCTTTTTTTAAACAAGGGACCAAGAAGCTATAGTCTGTGGGCCAAATCTGGCCCACTAACCTTTTATAAGGACCACAAACTAAAAAAGGTTTTTAAATAAGTGCTGAAAAAGAAATCAAAATATTTTATGACACAACAGTGTCACATAAAATTCAAATTTTAGTGTTGCTAAATGAAGTTTTATTGGAACATGGTTTCTGGTTTTGCACTACAACTGCAGATTGAGTAGTTGTAACAGTGACTATATGACTGCCAAAGCCTAACGTATTTACTGTTGGGCTGTGTACAGGAAAAGTTTGCTGACCTTTTCTTTAAATCCCTTCTGTGACATGAGAACGGATAAATATAATTAGGACATATTTAAGTTATGTCTCAGTTTCCTTCTTTCCCTCCTTCTGAGAATATCATTTGAGTTTTCAGAACTGTACTCTAACCTCTCTGCCGTATGCATTCCTAGAGCTTTTTGGAACTTGAACATTGCAGATTAGATGTTGAGAAGTTAGAGACTTCACATTCTACTGAATTATGTAGACAAAACCAGCATGGATGGCTCATCCCTCTTCCAGTAGTCTAAAATCAGTCTTTTCCTAAGTAATATTCTGATTCTTAAAATATTCTGTTTTTTTTACAGTTAAGGAGAAAAAAGGAATGACTTTTTATGCTATTTGATATAATCATTAAAATATGATGCCAAAGGCCCTTTTGTAAATTTTGAATCATTTTTGCCAATATGTTGCAGAAAAAGAGACCCAGCCGTGTTTTGGTTGTATAATCTATTACTAATTATTGGAAGTAACTATATTTGTTAGGGTTTATTAATAGGCAATATCTAACCTTCATTTTACATTATTTAATAAAATCATATGGTTTTTACAACATTGTTTACATTTTGTTTAAAATATTTTATTGAGAAAATACTTAATTAACTTTGTTTTATTTTTAGGGTTATATCCTGTGTTGTGACCTCATGGTTTAAGTGGGAATAAAGATGAGTATAAGCAGTGATGAGGTCAACTTCTTGGTATATAGATACTTGCAAGAGTCAGGTGAGTACTTTCATAAAGTAAATAGGCCTCAAATTATTTTAATATTCTCAAAATAACTTTTTATGCATTTGAAATTTGTACCAGTCCAAACTGTTGAACTTTGTATGTTTCCTTAATGTCTGGACTGCCATTTTAAAGCTATGTGTTACTGCATGGTTTAACTCTCTGACTCTTTCAAATATGTTGGAATCATCTCAGGCAAATATTTGTAACAAGTGGTTTGGCTTTCACTGTTCAAAGACCATTTTTGTAATTTGTAATGAAATGAGATTATTGCACACGGTTGGTAGGAACATACAAATTCTCAGATACCATCAATTTGATAATGTATATTCAGAATCCTCAGCTTAATGTTACTGGTCCTGATTGCAGTTAGCATTTCAAAAGGTAAATTAGCCATATTTTTTCGTAATGCTTTCATAAGTGTCATCCCAATTGATTAAATGTGTCTTTGACCTGAATTTTACTAATGTATTTCATTGGGGGGTGATTAGTAAATATAAATCATTGAAAGTCATTTGTAATCAGTATTAAGTCAGTGATCTCCCAGTTTTCTAGATAGATTAAGAGGTGTTGTCATAAAACAGAAGGAAAACTATGAGGGAAGATGTGGGATGGATTAGGGGGAAAAATGTAAAAGTAGAAGAGGGAGAAACTTGGGTTGGATGGGACATAGGATGGTGGAAAAGATGGACTGCAGTGGTAAGTTAGGTTGTTAACATGAGATTGAATCATTTGGTGGTTGAAAAAATGCTGGAGAGGTTGAATTTTAGAAATTATAGTTTAAAGTTATTGAGATGTTTAGTAAGGTACGGTTTGGTATAAAAAGATAGTTTTGGTAGTCACTTTTGAGAGGGGATGGAAGGAATAGGGTAGCATGTTGAGCCTTCAATTTTGGTTTGAAACTCTAGTTATTTTTCTTATAGGGCTTAGTTAGTTGTTCTTTCTTAGGCAGAGAATGTAAACAAGGCCTTAGATCTTAGATTCTGCTTGTTGAGATATTCCCAGCTGCACTCCAGTTCTGAGCTTTTCTCTTGGGCATGGGATTTTCTATTCCCAAGCACCATCACTTCTCCTCTCTGGCTTGGAACAGCTGAGAAAATTATGTCAAACAATGGTAGGGAGGGAAAAAGGGAGAAGAAAGTAAAGTAACCAAGAATGCAGAATAACTTGTTATGAAGCTTTGAAATTAATAGATCTTGTTTTGCTTTGTTTTGTTTTCAATTGGTATACTGGTATTGAAGGCATGTCCAAGGAGGACATCCATAGAATATTTTGCATAAGATATAATGATTAGGGCTTCCCTGGTGGCGCAGTGGTTGAGAATCTGCCTGCTAATGCAGGGGACACGGGTTCGAGCCCTGGTCTGGGAAGATCCCACATGCCGCGGAGCAACTGTGCCCGTGAGCCACAACTACTGAGCCTGCGCGTCTGGAGCCTGTGCTCCGCAACAAGAGAGGCCGCGATAGTGAGAGGCCCGCGCACCGCGATGAAGAGTGGCCCCCGCTTGCCACAACTAGAGACAGCCCTCGCACAGAAACGAAGACCCAACACAGCCAGAAAAATAAATAAATAAACAAATGTGGGGTTTAAAAAAGAAAAGAATTTAAAATTAATCAATACAATCATAAATAGCATGTAGGTCAAATAATAAAGCATAATTAAAATTAGAAAAATATTTTAAAAAAAAATTCCAAAAAAAAAAAAAGATATAATGATTAATAAAGTGGAAAAGGTAGTGATTTAATGACTGTTACATATGTAACATGTATGCTCATGTTTGGATATTGTTATATAGTACTTTGGACCATTTGGAAAGAATTTGTTGAGTCAAAATGAACTCTGGTTTTTCTGCCTTTGAATCTGACCACCAGTTAAGCTAGAGCTTTGAGACCTTAGACACTAAAGCAAAAAACAGTGTGAAACATTAGTACATGGGAAGTATATTGTAATGGCTTGTAGATATGTTGCAAAGGCAGCTATTTAGGTTCAACCATATGAAACTACTGTTTCTGGAGATGAGAAGCAGTTGTAATGCTCAGCAGCATCCTGTGGTTCAGCCTACGCTGAGGTGAAGTAGGGGAAGGTGAAGTTAGAGAGATGAATGAACGCTCAAATCTTATTTCCAAACAGAAACCCACAGGTTGATGTTTTATGTCGCTATAAGAAAATACAGCAAGTGAAAGGGACAGTGAAATAATACTCTGGATTAATTTCTGAAAGAGTGTCCAGTGATTAAATATTATGAAAAGTCTTAAAGTTGCTTATGTTCTCAGAGGAAATGCTTTTAAATTTCATGTTTTAAGGTATTTTATATTGCAGTAAACATAAAGCAAGAATAATATTTTTTCACAAAAAACTTTGTATGGTAGACTGATATTTATCGTATTAAGTCTGTGTAAATGTTAACTGTGTTCCTAGTTGTGCTTTGTGTATTCTTTAGAAAACTTTATACTTTACAGTCGTACTGGTGATGAAGTATGATGTGAAGCCACATCTCTAAAAATGTGAACACCAGTCCCTTTATAAAATTGGTAACTTCCTGTTTACATTATGTTTTATAGGGGAAAAATCAGGCTACACTGATGACATTTTTTTTTAAATACAGAAGTGACTTTATTATGGGTTTACATTGTAAAATAAAATTGTCTTCCAGAAAATTAAAATATAAAACAACTTGATAATAGTACATGGTTGCTAATTATTTACAAACTCACTTTAAAAACTCAAAATCGAAGATTGTGCCATTTTTCCCTAAATCTAATTCTAGATCTTGAAATCTTTGATTATGTTGAAACTGTTTTCTCCTGCATGAACTATTAATACAGAGTTTTCTCATTCAAATGTAATTTGTTCAGGAAAGGTCACAACATAAATTTGCTTTATAAGCTTGAATGTATAGTACACACATTGGAAAAGCACATGTTTGTTATTCTCAACACTCAGAACTCTGTGTTAGGCAGTGGTTTCCATCAGATTTGCTCTGGCAGTTGTTTCTTAAAAGTCTTTAATTTTTTTGTTTTCTCCACACAGAGGGAGAAATGACACCCCCCTACCCCCTCATATCTCTGCTTCAGAAAGACTGAAACTGCAACAACCAAAATGATAAACTACTGAGGAAAAAAGCCCACTCAAATTGATAGGTCCCAAATTCCTTAACTCAGCTATTGCAGACTAATTTTAGGTGTGAATAGCTCATAAGTGTATTCTTTCATGCCAAATAATGTCCGATTTATGATTTTTAAAAACATAATTGCTGTAAACGTGGGCAGTACGCAGCCTTCGTATAGGTTCTGATAGGAATAATTGAGTAAATTTCCCATTTTGCCTTATTAAATTACACATTATCTTATATTGCGTAATGTGGTGAATCTGGTGCTCATTTGAAAAGGAAGGAGGTACTTTTCAGACGAGCTTGTGTTTTGAAGACTGCTGGGGAACAGAATGAGAAGTCAGCATAGTGGTACTTCCAGTTTCCTTTTCTGGCCCCGCCACAGAAAGGATGGATGCAGTAAGAAGGTCCGAGATAGAGGGTGTGTTCCAGGGAGAGGGAAGGGGACCTGGTAACACTGATGACATTTTGACTTTGCTCTGCTGGTGGGTTGACATGTTCCAGGTGGTTCTTAGGCACTAATAAGTTTGAAAGCCACTGGTCTGTGTTAGTTGTAGGACAGTTAGAACTTGACAAGAAAGTGTTGCATGTCCACAGTATCTTGAAAGAAAAATTATATTTAGTAAGTATTTGAGCTAAAGTAGAAAGCCTGAAATGTACATACTGAGGTTTGGAGTGTGAGAATATCTCCTAAAGAGGGAGCTGCCCCTAAAGTGGTGTATTTTTATTTGTAGGCAAGGATTAGCAAGAATGATGAGGCATGTTTATGACATAAAGGATACCGTGAGACATTCATTTGAAATTAATTCCAGAGATAAGAGATAGGAAAGAGTTTAAGAAACATCCGTCAACTCAGGACAGGTTTCAGATAGAGCTCGGAATCTAACCCATCTTAACACTTGCCACTTGTGATTCTGATCTCTAATTATACATTAAAATGGCCACTTTTGTAGTGGATTGTAGTTTTTGGAATCACCTAGTCCAGTAATTCCTTCTCTGGGTTGTTTTGGGGATTCAGTATTTATTTATCACCGTAACTTACAAGAATTTCATACTCTTACGGAGAATTAGTTGTTAAATAGCTAAGAAAAAATGTCAGTTACTTTCAGGCCATAGTTATTTCACTTGAAAGATTTAAAACAATGCAGAAGAAAGAATCTTAATATTGCTACCTTCCCTCTAAAAGAGTACTGAATCGGATTAGGAGATAAGAAGAAAAGAAGTATTTACAGCAAAGAAAATATCTGTGCCAAGACATTCAAAGGGCTGGTTTGTAAAGACCTGCCACAAAGGAAAGTAAAATTTCCTTCCTGCTTGTCTCATTATCTGAAAAGTTCTCAGAAAGTCTAAAAACACCTTATGAAAGTCTTGTTCTTTTTTGATAAATGTGTGATTTAGAAATAATGTTTTCAGTAAGAGCTTCTCATATTCTCTGCAGTGTTTAATGTTGACTGGACTGTGGTATCCATCTCCAGAGGAAATAAAATCACTTAAATTGTTTTGATCTTAAATACTTTATACTGTGTGCTAAATCTTCTATTACGAATATTATCAGCACTAGAAAATATTACCTGTTAAAAGTACCCCCCCGCCCCCAGATACATAACTTCTCAGAGCTCCCCATTTTCTCATTCATAAAATTTGTTACTTGTTGGAAAGGGACTATAGTGTGATAGCCTCAAATGTTTTATAAACTTCTGTTTGAAATAAACCATCCTTCTCTATTCATTAAAATTAATTAAGAGGAAAGTTTATTTATTGTGGGATGGTTTTACTGTGTTGGAACTTTTGTCTTTCTTATTTTTATCTCTAGAAAGTTCACCCTAAACATATTACTTCGGTCATCATCGTTTTGCACTATTATGAACTAGACTTTTCATATTTAACACATTTCCTGGGGAATAAAATTTGTTATTCTTTTTTTCTTTTGAGATGACTTGGAAATTGAGTGTATTAGACATGTAGTACTGTAAGTAATGATGGATTTGATTCAGTATGCTCCCTTTAATTAGCATTCACCCAAGGCCATTAATAATTTGATTGCCCTAACAACTCCTATCTAGCAACCATATGCAGAATAAGTACTAAGTGGTACATACTATAGTTAGTTGTATATAACAGAACCTGATGCAGTGTTAATTTTAGAAGAGCTAAGCTGGTTTGCATCTGTTAAATTTTCCTTCCCCCCATCTGCTCCCCCTTTGTATCACTTGACTCTCCTGTAGTTATTCACAGGTTTTTTTTTTTCCTATAGAAATTGTTCCTGGCAATTATTTGTGAACTTTGTGGCACCCGTCTTTCTTGTTGCTTTGTTTAAGATGAAATTTTATTTTGCTTAAATTATGTATTTGGTTTAGGGGAGAATTCTGGATTCTAGATTTAACTGTCATCTGTTACATGTTTAGGAACTCAGTAACATATTTATGGTGAACTTGAATGTTGAATGCTATGAAACGGTTGCATCTTATGATTGAAAACTAACTGGAAAATGCAAAAACAACATGTGCTTGTTACTGAGTAATTTTCTAGATTGTGATTCTGAGTACTGTTATTTTTAAAAATCCTCATGTTTTTAGAACTAAGATTCATCTTGCCATGTAGTCTCCATTTATAAGAAGGTGATGATGTATGTAGGCTTAAAGCATTTGCTTCATGAAAGATCGTCTTGTCTCTACTGCACCCCACTTCTCTCCACTGTTTCCTAATCGTTTCAAAGGGCTATTGTGTCTCCTAGGAAATAGGCCATGTACCACACCACTTCTTCTGACATGATGCTTACTTAAAATGTTATATTTGCTTTTAAGATCACACATCAAACACACACTTAATTTGGAAATCTAAACATGATCATAGTGGGCACAAACTAATCTGAATGTTTATATATAACATTAAGGTTCTGACTTACAACACCAAAGAGCCCATTCATTTGTCTTTTTCATTTAGTGACTTTGTATTAACCCGGACAACGGGCAGTAAAATATCAGCAATAAAATGACAGTGTGGTTTCTCTTGACTCAGAACTGGGCTAGATAAACATTCCTTCCTACATATGCCCTGCTGGTGCCATTTATAAACAGATTTTTACAGCAGCGGGATGGAGTTAGGTTAAACTGGCTATCAGTAATGTGCCTCTAGCCGTGAAGCATGGGAGTGAGGGGAGCTCAGCATCTGGTATATCCACCGTGAGTCTTTCTTTCAGTTTTTATGAGTAGATGGTCAGTTACAAGAGTGTAAGTAGGTATATAGTTTTGCTTTATAATAAAATAAAATATGCAGTAACATTGATTTGACACACGGAGTTGTTTTACACATGACTCCTTAGCAACAAACAGCAAGCAGTTGTCATAAATGCTGGTAATTACTCTACTTTTATACTTCCAAATCAGTTTTTCTCCTCTTTTTTGTAAGCTGACTATTTTTTTGCTGATAAAGGAAATTCCTATTACACATTCCTACTGACATACTTGTTAAAAGACAAAGGTCCTTTAATAGTTGCCAAACAGAGAACTTGTTCAATCTTGATAGTAATCTTTTTGTTTTTTTTAGGAATAGCCAGCGTAGCAAGGGTATAAGGAAACATATAAATTGCTGATGGCATTATAAATTTGTACAATTTTTTGGAAAAGCAATTTGGCAATCATGAACTTCCTTTAAAATGTTGATGTCCCCTTCTACTTTTGAGGGACTCCATCCTAAGGAGAAAAAAAAAAAAAAAAAAAATATATATATATATATATATATATATATATATATAGCAAAAGCCTATACACATAGATATTTGAGGTAAGAGTCTTTTTAAATAGTGAATATTGGGAAACTCCAAATGACCAGCCATAGGATGAATAATTTACTAGCTAAGTACATTTATTGGCTGAATATTATGATAATAAAATTATTTCAGAAAATATAATTCATATCAAATATTCATAGTTATATATATACTTTAAGGGCACAAAACTGTACAGCCAGTGTATTGTGCTGGAAAGAAGGAAATAAAACTTTTTTTTTTTTTTTTTTGCGGTACGCGGGCCTCTCACTATTGCGGCCTCTCCCATTGTGGAGCACAGGCTCCGGACGCGCAGGCTTAGCCGCCATGGGTCACGGGCCCAGCCGCTCCGCGGCATGTGGGATCTTCCCGGACCGGGGCACGAACCCGCATCCCCTGAATCGGCAGGCGGACTCCCAACCACTGCGCCACCAGGGAAGCCTGGAAATAAAAACTTTTAACAGTTGTATTTGAGTTTTGGTATTGTAATTTTTTCTTCTTCTTCTTCCCTTTTTTTTAAGTGCTAGGTCTAACTCTTCAACATACAAGGTCCCCTATAGCATTTTTTCCTCTACTTCTTTTTACCTTTTCTAAAACCTTTAAGCATTTAAGTAGGGAATTTTTTATAGTAAACAAAGCTCTGGGTCTGTAGGACAGAATTGGAAACAGATTTGGGGGCAAGGGAGTGTTATGGTGATGGAAGCAGGGATATAACTTTCTGGGCTTTTCTGACCAGAAGCTTAAAAAGGACCTTGGATAAATCAGATTTTGCTTCCAGACCAGGGCACTGTGCTGTGATAGTAGTTAAGCTTTGCATTTCCCCGCCCCCCCCCCCGACACCCCCTTGTTCAGACACCCTACACCATAACCGTGTTCAAGGCCCCGTTTCATGGTCCTGTATTCTCAATTTGCGAAGGAGACAGGCTCTAGAGGACTTGACTTCCCTTTGAGAATATAATCCCTGTCATGCCAAGGGAGAGCACTCCTGAAACAAGCAATATGTAGAAAATGGTTGTCTTGTGACCTCATTTCTTACATGGGAACAGTGCATGGTCTCAAGGGTAACTCCACATAGACCCCCTACCACTGCTGGTCTTTATCACTGAATGTAACTGAATTACTGTATACTGAACTCTGTGGTTTTCAGCCTTACTCCTCTCTGGAATTCCTTTTCTACCTTCCAAATCTTAATCACGCTAGTGAATGTGTAGAATATTTGATTACAATATCTTTATACAGAGTATTATTTATATCATTTGCTTCTACCCCTGGAAACAAGGGATGCTGTATTAGGCAAGCAGGCTAGACTTCAGCATTTCACAGATTTAAGTTGATCCTTTTTGCCTTTTACCATGTAGATCAAAAGTTGTCCCTGAAAAAGTATTACCTGCATATATATTTACAGATAAGTGCAAATAAATATATTTTGGCATAACCCTGGTTCAGGTTTTAGTTTCTCAAGGGAGATTTAAGTTGTATGTTTTTCCTAGATGCATAGATTTCCTGATGTGCTAAGATAAATTACAGTAGAATTGCATTCTGACTTAACAAATGTTTTTTGAGCACTGGTATAATTAGGTGACATCTAGTTTCCCAGAACTGAAAGATTACTAGACATAAACCCCATCCTCAGGCAGCCAGTCTGTTAGTCATATACATACACACAACCCGTATAGATGCTATACATATACAAGTTATAGGATTAGCATAGAAGAGAATGATCAGCCCTGGAGCAGCAGAAGGAAGGACTTCACCTCTATTCACATAGGTGAAAAGAGCACAGGAACGCATAAGGCCCAAAGGCATGAGATAGCACAATATATTCTAGGTGTTACCTTGTAGTTGGCAGTCACTTGAATTTAATGTGCATTGGGAAGAGTGGGAGGGTGGAATTGGGGAGATGAGCCTGGAGAGATGGGTAGGGTCAAGATTACAAAAGTAACTGTGTGCCACACTTAGGAGTTTGGCCTTGATTATGAAGGCCAAAAGGATCATTGAAAGTACTCAGGAAAGGAGTGGTATGATCAGTTTTTTTGGTTTGTTTTTAAACATACTTTGTTTTTTAAAATTTATTTATTTATTTTTGGCTGTGTTGGGTCTTCGTTGTTGCACGTGGGCTTTCTCTAGTTGCGGCGAGCAGGGGCTACTCTTCTTTGCGGTGCGTGGGCTTCTCATTGCGGTGGCTTCTCTTGTTGCAGAGCACGGGCTCTAGGCACGCGGGCTTCAGTAGTTGTGACTCACAGGCTCTAGAGCGCAGGCTCAGTAGTTGTGGCGCACGGGCTTAGTTGCTCCGCGGCATGTGGGATCTTCCCGGACCAGGGATCGAACCCGTGTCTCCTTCATTGGCAGGTGGATTCTTAACCACTGCTCCACCAGGGAAGCCCAGCATGATCAGTTTTTGTTTTACAAGTAGTAGTCTGGCTATGGTGTAGCAAGCGTACTGGACTGGGGAACAGAGGAAAGGAACTTATGACAGCAGTAGTCCAGGCAGAGGATGATGGGGGACTAAATTCCACATTCTGGCACAAAAGGAAAGCTGATGACAGGGACCAGAGAGGGAGGATTGATAGGATTTGGCAAAATGGTGGAATGCCAGGGGCTGAGGTGGAAGTTAGGATGACCTTCAGGTATAGCAAAGTAAGGTGAGACATTTCTAAGGAAAAAGAAGTTTTAGGGAGGGGAAGAAGAAGAGTAGTTTGTTTTTTTTTTTTTGTTTTTTTTTGCCGTACGTGGGCCTCTCACTGCTGTGGCCTCTCCCGCTGCGGAGCGCAGGCTCAGCGGCCATGGCTCAAGGGCCCAGCCGCTCCGCGGCATGTGGGATCTTCCCGGACCAGGGTACAAACCCATGTCCCCTGCATCGGCAGGCGGACTCTCAACCACTGCGCCACCAGGGAAGCCCAGAAGAGTAGTTTTGAACTACTGTCGTGTAATGCTGTAACTAGAAATAAAAAGTTATAGCTGAGTTCAGCATGTATTTACAGCAGAGCATTTAAGTATGGACCTTCTTTAGGGTAAACATTAGCAATAAGTGCCAAAACTGTGCTAATGGCCGCTTTAGGGTTGTTTTCTTGCTATTTGAGAACATTCTAAGCACATACGTAATAACTTGAGATGGCAGTGAGCACCTGACCTCACAAAAAAAATTGGGGATATAGGCAACATTCCAGCCAAAAACTGACATCGTTCTACCTGCAACTCTTAGGATATTCTTTGACATAAGTTTGGACTCTACCATCTAATTAAACAGCGTTAAGTGTAATTCATGATTATTTAAATTGTACTTAGGAGTTGGAGTACAGAAATCATAGACTCTGCTACAATTTAGAAGGCTTATGAAGATCAAAATAACTTGCTAATAAAGTGTCTTAATGTTTCACGCACTACTGATGCCACTTTCTAATGCCCTGAGATGAAACAAGAACAATGATGCAGTCTTTTATTTTCTGTCAATAAACAGGAGCTCGCTCTGCCTTAACTTTATCCTTGACCATATTCTAACTGTTCAGTAGGACTGGGAGAACGCCGTGGTGACGGCCATGGTCCCTGAATGAATCCTTATTGTCTATGTAACTGTTTTCACACCTGCTAATTCAGATAGTAAAGTAATAAAAGTATATGTGTGTGCATGGTATAGGCCCTCTGTAAGTGATATCATCTATCTTGAAGTCTTTTTAAATCCCTAAGCCACTAGGCTGTTTAGCTTTATTTTTCTATTTATGATCTACTGCAGAATTTATTTGGGGAGGGATATGAAATTGAGAACAGGAGTCTCCAACCTCACTGCTCATGGATTTCACTGCTGTATCTCTCACCCTTTCTCCCCATCCTTCCCAGTCTTTTTTCTCAGCTTCCTATCCTGGTGATCTGGAGTCTACTCACGCTCAAGTAGTTGTGGGTTTCCTGACAGGGACAATGCAAAATGGTGCATTTTTTATTTGTATGTTTCTTAGCCTTCCTTGTGAGCTCAGGTTAAGTTGCAGACTGTACATGCGTTTAATAATGATCTTGTCTGTGGGCGAAATCAAGAAGTCAAAATTCAAGTCTTAAAGGTAACATCTTTTTACTTCTCACTATGGGTATTTACAGGAATGGTTAGGTGTCCCAAAGAGGTAAGGAAGGAGCACCCCTAAGGAAAATCAACCTTGGTGTACTTTGGCTCTCTATTAACCACTTAAAGTTTCTCCTAGCCACATGCTATTTGTGAGCCCACAGTATTTTATTATAGACTGTTCGTAAGTGCCACAAGGAGCCTGAGAGTGGGAGCACAAAATGGAAAAAGACGTGGACTAATTAAGCACTAAACAGCTAGGATAGACAGGCTAGATAACACATTATATGGATTAAATTAGTTTAACCAAGACCAGATAAGCCCATGTTCGTTTACTTTATTTAGTATGAAACTTTCTTAACATTCTGTACAGATGTAGAATTGAATTATTTAAAATACATTAATGACAGTTACTATTTAATGATAAGCTCTGCAGAGGATGATAATGTTGGTAAAGAAAATAACCACCCTTGGGCCTATCAGTTTACTAGAATTTTACTTTTGAATTAGGACTTGACTTCAGTTAAAAAAAAAATCAAGGCCAGCGTAAAGAGATTTTTGTTATGTGAATGTTTTGGTTTATGTATTTCAAATTAAAATTAAAGAATTGTTGGACAATCAAATTGGATTTTCACTTGCCAACTCTTCATTTTCTAAAGCTTTCATTTAGATGGGTTATTACTAAGTAGCAAAGAATTAGTAACATTTTTTTTTAACACTTAATCATACATACAATGAAATTTAAGCATACAAATTATTCTTTATTAAATTTCAGTTTTCATTCCTTATATTAGTTTGCTTTTAATTTCCTAGGTAGTTTTTAAAAATAACCTGCAAAGTATTGAATTTATAAGGTGTGTGATGATTTATATGTAGAAATTTAAATATACTACAGAAATATTAAATGTCAGTATACCTTGGGCTGAATTATCTTGAGTGAAGCAGTTGAGTCACATGGTCTACAAAGGCCTTTTTCCAGTTTTAAAGTTTGATACTATATTTGTTGAGGAAAATTATGTGCCACCATTATGTAATTAAGGTGAAAAGGAAAATACATAAAGGTTAACTTGTTTGGATTTTGATACTTATTTTGTTTAAAAACATATTTAACCTTAGCTAACAGTCTGGGATTTCAGATGGGTAGAATGTGATTTTGAAAGACTGTAGAGGTCTTTCATTTGTGTCACATAACATGTTGCCACTTGGAGAATAAATTGTTATACCTTTTCTTTTGCTTTCAGGATTTTCTCATTCAGCGTTCACCTTTGGTATAGAAAGCCATATCAGTCAGTCTAACATAAATGGTGCCCTCGTCCCGCCTGCTGCATTGATTTCTATCATCCAGAAAGGTCTCCAGTATGTAGAGGCAGAAGTTAGTATTAATGAGGTAAGGAAGACTTAGCTCAAATACTGATTCTTACTCCTAAATGTTTCCTTCAGTATCTGGTATCTTGCTTACTCATTCATTATCTGACTTCAGCTTCACCAGGTAAACAAGATTGAAGGGCATTATTCCTAATGTGGTGGTCAGGTCATACAGCCAAGGCATGTTGGCTCCCAACTGTAAGAGCCATTATCTTACTTCTCTTTACATGGTTTTTATAAGTATACAGTAAGAAATAATTTTCTTTAAAATAAGAAAATTGTGCTGTGGCATACTGAGAGCATAATTGATTGAGAAGTTAGAAATTCTCAGGTTATTTGGTTATAACTGATTTTGGAAGGAAGTTTATAATTAAAGACAACTCTTGCTACTGTTACCTAGGTCTGTATGGTATAGGCAGTTTAACTCATGTGTCAGCCAGCTATGACCCATGAGCCAAATCCTGTCTTGCTCGTTTCTGTAAAGTTTGCCTGGGACGCAGCCATGCTCCTTCATTTTCATAGGACCTGGCTGCTTTTGTGCCACAGTGGCAGCATTGAGCGGCTGTGACAGAGACCTTATGGTCTGCAAAGCCCAGGATATTTACTCTCTAGTCTTATACAGAAAGAGTTTGCAAACCCTGGTGTAGCTGAAAATCTTCACATGTGGTCAGGATTTATGACAAATGGAGCTTTTTTGCCTTATTTTCATTTCAGAGATTAACATATCCCCCTTTCCTTTTGCAGGTATTTTAAAAACTGAAGCATCCATGGTTTCTACGTCACTATTTATTACTATAATTATATAGTCTGTTAAATTGATTATTTTTTCGTTTCCTCATGTCTATAACTGAAAAATCCACTAATACTAAATTAAAAGTGTCCTCATTGTCTTTTAGCACTTTCTCTCCCAACGGTATCCTTTACTGCAGAGGATGATAAACAGTTTGTACCAGTGGCCAGAGATGAAGTCTCATTTTTTCTGAAAATTTTTTTTGTAGGTTTAATATAGTACTCCACAATGTAGCTGTATTGGTTTTAATATTTTTAAGTTACTTATAAGTTTAAATACTTTCTCCTACTCCTCAAGTACTCCATTACAATTGGCAGTTCAGAAAGATGTGCTGTGTTTTGTAACTTGGAGCACCCCATCACACTGCTGTAGATTATCAATAGTGCATGTTCACTAGCTTAAGTGAGCCCGGCTTCACATGTGCCTATTCCTATCTAATATGCACTCTTTCTATTTCTGACTTGCTCTGTATCTGTGTCTCTTCTTGTGCTTGCTGAAGAACTCATTTTGAACTTCCGAATATCAGTGAGAGGAGGTTTGGAAAATTATAGCAACTTGATAAAATTAAAGAGCATTAGCCTGTGAGTTATGGCGGTACTTCTCAAATGTTAGTGTGCCTAAGACTCCCCCAGAGAGCTTGTTAAAACAGGGATTCCCGAGCCCTTCAGAGATTTTGATTCTGTAGGTTTGAATCTACATTTATAACAAGTTACCAGGCGATGGTGGGAGTGTTGGTCTTTTGATTGTGCTTTCAATAGCACCAGTTAACAGATTCCAGCTGCCATTGACTAGCTGTGGAACTGCAAGTCTTTAACCTTGTGGTGCTCATATTTCAACATTAGTAAAATGAGATGCTTGTATAACATAATATCTGATGTATATTTCTGTTTTAATATTTTAATCAAATCACAAGAAACTTTTGAGTTCAACAAAACTATTTTAAAAGTTTTTAGTTGTAAAGAAGTATTGAATATTTACTAAAATGTGGCACCAAATCTCTCATCATTGTATGAACTATTCCGTATTGCTTTTGACTAACAGAACTTTGGAATACAATTAATAAGCCTTTTTTATCATACAGACCTACTTTTTTTATTCCTTTGAAAATTTCAGCTTTAGTCTGTGCAGCATTTAACAATATGAACTCTGTGAGGAGGATTTAAGCAGCTGTTTGTGGTGCATCTTGTAGGTTCCTTCTTCCCTCCTGATTCCTTTCCTTCTTACATGCATTCAGGAAATTATCTGAAAGTATTTTTTCTTGGAATGAAGATTTCCATTTCTGCTGTTGACTTCTATGAATACAAATTACTCTAAATGTGTTACCTTTGATTTTTCTTCTCACAATTTTTCAAATCCAGGATGGTACCTTGTTTGATGGTCGACCAATAGAGTCTCTGTCACTGATAGATGCCGTAATGCCTGATGTAGTACAAACAAGACAACAAGCTTACAGAGATAAACTTGCACAGCAACAAGCAGCAGCTGCTGCAGCTGCCGCAGCTGCAACAAACCAACAAGGATCTGCAAAAAATGGAGAAAACACGGCAAATGGGGAGGAGAATGGAGCACATACTATAGCAAGTGAGCTGAGAGAAGAATTTTTTTAAGTTCCTTTGCAGAAAAGATACTTGCTTTATGGGGGTGCCTCATTTTAGCTGAAATAACATTATCTATTTCATTTTTGCAACTTGTTCCCCTAACTTGTATCACACAATTCAGATTTTTAAATGCCTAAAGCTCCATAAAGCTAGATTTACTTTCATGGATTTTATTTTCTTTTTTAAATATTTAGAAACAACTTTACTATTGTTAAGTGAATTTCATATCTGCATTTCATTTCTAAATATAATCTGTAACACTAGTCATTAACAAAAACAGTGAAGCTTTGACATGGAGATATAAAGGCAACCGTGATGTTATATGAATGATACCAGCAGCCCCTACTGGCAGAAACTCAGAGCAGTGCTGGCATGGATTATACTTAATTCAAAACATTTTCTCATTTTAGCTATGTTTGGGTCTAACCTCCTTTCACAGTCTTCCTCTATTCCTGCTCCCTGCGAACCCCATCTCTGAACACAAACTTAGATGCACATCTCTTTTTGAAAAAAGTATGTTCATACTTAACTAAAGATAGGAATTTGTTTTTCAAGTGATAAATACTGTGTAGTCATTTTCACCATTACCTGACATAGTGGAAGAAAAAAAGTTACACTGTATTATGAAGGAGGTATTTGCTAGTTAAGAATTCTTTTTTTTCTCCAGGATGTTGTAATATTACCTAACTGGAATTTTCCATTTATTTCTCATGATGCAGATAATCATACTGATATGATGGAAGTGGATGGGGATGTTGAAATCCCTCCTAATAAAGCAGTTGTGTTACGGGGCCATGAGTCTGAAGTTTTCATCTGTGCCTGGAACCCCGTTAGTGATCTGTTGGCATCAGGGTACGTTTCTCAAAGTGAAACTAAAATGGATTTCTAAAAGTATCTGACTGAAATATTGCATATTTTATAAATACATTACGTACATTTTCAGGTTTTTTTGTTGCTTATTTGTGGTCCTTTTGCCTCTGTAAACCTTTATTTCTTCATAAAGTAATCTTACAAGTTTTAATCTTAAAAGTTACTACCTCAGGAGTGTTTGCCACCCCCTCCCCAAAATGGAGACTGAGAAAAACACTGGAAATGGAAATCCATCCCTGATAATCTAGTTTTTATTTGCCTTATTAATATAGAATGTAAATCTGTTGCCTTGATTCTGGAATACTTGAGAATATCATGAGGATTTAAAATATGTTGAGGATTTAAAATATGTTGCATACTTTATAGGTCTGGAGACTCAACAGCAAGAATATGGAATCTTAGTGAAAATAGCACTAGTGGCTCCACACAGTTAGTACTTAGACATTGTATACGAGAAGGAGGGCAAGATGTCCCAAGCAACAAGGATGTGACGTCTCTAGATTGGAATGTGAGTATCACTGTACTGTCCATGATGGATGTAGTTACTAATATACTTAACCTCTCTGAGCCTCAGACTAATCACAGGGTATGTCAGTTTGTTCAGATATTTTTGGATTTCACCAATAAGAACAACAGACTAGAAGTTCCCACCCCCAAATGTGTTAAAAACAAAGACTGGCCTTGAGCACTCAGACCAAGGTTCATCTTCCAGCTCCTCAGTTTATTTAGCTGTAGAACCTTTGTATAACTGGTGGTCGGTCACTCTGTACTGCATTTTCATCACACGTAAAGTAGAAGTGTAATGGTCCTATGTAAATGAAGTAATAGGTGAAAACCAATAACAGGCACATATACTGAGTTCTTAACTACTGAGTCCTTTGTTGGGGGTATAAGAGAAATCTATGTAATAAAAACATTCTTGTTTTCTCATTTTGCTGTGAACTGATGAAAACTTCATCACCAGCTGCCTTTTAGGAACCATTTGTCTAGATTACAAGCTTTATCCTAGCTGTAGGAATCTTATAATTCTCTGATTCAACATCTTTGACTACTCTGACTTACCAGGAAGTTTGATTTCATTATTGATAAAGCTACACCCTTTCAGTTTCAAATACATGATTAACAGCTTTGTTTGTTTCCATTCCCTTGATTACTTTGTGGAAATTAGCATTTTTAAAGTTTCTATACCTTTTCCTTTATTCCATGTTGCCTTTTTTCTTCCTTATAACTTTGCATCCATTTTTTAACAACCCCCCACTGCACCACCTACCCCCCCCCGCCCCCGCCGCCAATTCTAAGAAGACTCTTAGACTGTATCAGTGTTACCAAGAATTTTAGGGGTCAGCTGTGCTTTCCTTAGCAAGTGGACACCCTTCTCTGGCCTCTGTTTAACAACTTTTTGTGGGGCTTTCCAAAGAATCTTCCAAATCTCATTCCAGGAAATGAGATCTGTCTTTAAAAATGATTACACTAGCTAAAGTTCTCAGTTTCTATGAAGTTTTTCCAGATTTCATAGGTAAGGTTTTTTAGTGTTCTTAGTTCTAAATTTCCAGCAATGTATTTATCCTTCCCCTCCTATAAGGTTGAGAATTCTAAAAATGAAAAGAGGTTTAGCACATTTCAGTATTATTTGATTGTAGGGTCAGAACTAAGAATTATCTTCTTAATATGGGACCTTACTGTATCGTAGGTCAAAGGCGTTACAGCCTTCTTAAGCTGTTTGGCTCAGAGACCGTGTTAATTTAATGAAATTTATACTTTTACACTGAAAAGGATGGTTAACAAATGGTTTGTTGAGCTTGGTGGTTCTGAACTGCAAGTTAAAGTTTTTAAAAGTGTGAACTTTTCAAAGATTTATTATTCACTATGAACTTAAATCTTCTGCTAAAAGGGGAAAATGTTACTATTGATTAATGGCTCATTTCCATGATTAAAGCAAAAGCCTGTGAGGTATCTGATCTTCAAAGTATTCTTTTCCTACCTTAGCGGTCCGTGATGTAAAACATTTGGGGACCATTAGTTTAAAGGAAACTTTCCATTGTGCAGAGTCTGGAAATAAGCTTTTGCTGTTGGCTTCGACATTGCTCCCTCTTCCTGAGATAGAACTAGAGGGGATATCCAAATCCTAGCAAAACTGAGTCTACAACCCCTAGAACCAGCATTTGTTTGTCACTTACTTGTACAGCTAGATGGCTTGAGAGGTCTGGAAAAGGTGATCTTGTTTTCAGTGCCCTGCCAAAAAGCATCAAAAAGTACTGAGTAAGGCAGGAGTTCATTCTGTCTCTCCAGTAGTGTTTAATCATCCCAGCAGTAGTCTGTGTAACGTACTCTGTAACTTGCATTTCCATAGAATAAGTTAGGTCTTATCAAGTCCTTCTGTTGTACCATTATTCAAGGCACAGTAGAGGAATATAAGGTTAGAGAAAATGGTATGGATTTCTTCTCATAGTAGAGTAGTTCCTGACAGTTGGTACTCACTTCATTAACTGTAAAGTCAGCCTACACTCTTCTGGCTGTTTTTCTTGTGTTGCTATTTTTATTGGTAAGGATTTCATATTGGGAAAGAATTAACAAAGGAAAGAAACATTTAGTGATACTTAAGAATCTGACCATCTGAAACAACAATATTGTTTGGAACACACACACACACACACACACACACACAGTTTAGACAGTAAACGATTTAGAGGGAGGATCATATAAAAACTTCTAATCGTAATGAAATATTGTGGAAGATTTTGCTTTTTACTTTTATAAAATCATCATAAGATTATGATTTTGATGTCCTTCCCAATCCACCTCCCCACCCCCATCTTTAGTCATGGTGCATTTATGAGAATGCAGTAGAGCTTAGCATACATAAGAGTGATGTTGATTCTGCTCCAGAGCAGTTCCTGCCATTCTTGAGATTTGGGTATGAGACTTGCACACTGACTGAATGCTGCCAAAATACTGGCTTCACAGCAATGAAGGGTGTTTTGTAGGCCTTTTATGGCACTTCCAAATAGACAAAGCTGAAGATTTTGAAGCAGAGAATGTCACAGATCTGCTGTACTTAGGATTTAAACATAATATATTTTAATAAAAATTAAACACCCTTTCTGGATTATATAATTGAAAGAAATGTGTTTCTCTGACAGAGTGAAGGTACACTTCTAGCAACTGGTTCCTACGATGGGTTTGCCAGAATATGGACTAAAGATGGTAAATGAAGCTTTTTTTTTTTTATCTTTCATTTGTTGTTATTGTTGATCTAAGTTATAAAGCTTAAAGTAATTTTAATGTTTTTCCTTTTGAATATTAGGTAACCTTGCTAGCACCTTGGGGCAGCATAAAGGCCCTATATTTGCATTAAAATGGAATAAGAAAGGAAATTTCATCCTAAGTGCTGGAGTAGACAAGGTAAAAAGAATATTTAACTTCTGTAAAGGTTAATTTGTTAAAGAGTATAATTGAAAATAATGTTTTTCTCTACTAATCACATAAATAAGAAAACATTCATATTTGGTAAATTCATATATAAATTCATGATAGGAATAGTAATGCTTTCTTAGATTTTCTGTCAACTCATTCCTGAGTCTGCTCATTCAGATGCCTTTTATTCTTTATCTGTGTGACCACTCCTCATTTTTTGGGAATTTGAGCCATAATGAATGTCATACATCCTATACTTTTTGCCTCCCTTCTACAGTTTCTAGTTAATCTCATCAGTGAGTATAGCTCTGGAGAGATTTCATGGGAAATCGTAGAGCCAGTCTGTTAGCTGAACTCCTAATGTTTAATTGAAAATGTAAGAAATGCCGGATCTTTCCAGCTCTTTTCACCTAACAAGACTGGTAAATATGGATAGGTTGAAATCATGGCCTTCTTTCTCCTTCATTTTCTTAAGTTACTGCCTTTACCACACCTCCCAAAATGAATACAGATTTAAGATTATTCTAATACAGGAAAGTACACACTCAAAGTTAACTGTATA
Source organism: Orcinus orca (assembly GCF_937001465.1). NCBI lineage: Eukaryota > Metazoa > Chordata > Mammalia > Artiodactyla > Delphinidae > Orcinus > Orcinus orca. The sequence goes on along the minus strand of NC_064563.1, from coordinate 59,684,541 downwards.
TTGCCAAAAAGGGAAGTAGAAAAAAAAAGGAAGAAAAATGAAGGAGGCCAGGAATGGGAGGGAAGCACCCTATTAATAGTTATTGCCAGTCTGCAATATTTTATGACCCCAAAGTTATGAAATTAGTGATGGGAGGGTATTAAAGGAATTGTAAATATATCTGTTCACATTTATATGTCATACTTTGATGTAACGTAAAAGACATTGTTTTACTTATTGTCAGAATTCAAGCTGCCTTTATAGGTAAATGTGAGTGTTAAAAATCTTAATATTGGGAATTAACTGATTAACTTTATTAACCAAAAATTTGCCTCCTTATAGCTTAGCAGCTATAAAAATCTTACATTAAATACACTATTGCAGTGGAGTTTCTTAAGCAATCTAATATAATGTCTGGTACTTTCTAGACAACAGTAATTGTTATTTGAAGTAAGTTGACTGATAAAAAGTCACCAGGGAAAAATTAAACAGCTTAATAGTCATCCCTCTCCTCCCCTTCCCCCGAAGTGGAATATAGCCTCGTTGTACTAAAGGTAAATGTTAAAAAATTAAACTAAATGCACTGTGACATTTCATGTTGCTTTAATATAATTAGGCATCTAATTTATGCATCTATGATAAACTCTTTCTAGCTTCTTAGCAGTATATTTTTCTTTTCTATCTCAGACTACAATTATTTGGGATGCACATACTGGTGAAGCCAAACAACAGTTTCCTTTTCATTCAGGTAAATCTTCACAATTTACATGAGAATTAGAACTTTCTTCTATTTTTCTAATTAAACTTATAATAGCGTATAATTCATCTAAAATCTTGAAATATCCAGTATCAGTCTTGTTACTAGTCCGTCGAGTTGATGTTCTTTGACTTTCAGATAGTTAATTGTCAGAGGATCTTCAAACGTTTTCTGTGAAATGTACCATAAAAAAAGCATTTGCAGCCTGGTGCAATTAGAGTTGGTAATATTTAATGGTAAGAACATAGATTTTTGAGTCAGGAGGTCAAGGTGTGAATGTCGATTCCACCCCACTTGACAAGCTTTAAGATTGAGCAAGTCATTGAACCTTCCTGAGCCTTACTTTCTCTATCTGAAAATGAGGGATAAAAACAATACCATTTGTTAAGAGCATAAGACATATATATGAAAATACTGCATAAACTCCTACAAGTTTAGATATTGTCTTTTTTCATTTTGGATTTATGTATCTAAATCAGTCCACCTGCTTACCTAAAATAAAAATTATTAGGCTTTCCTGGTAGTGTTGGAACTTTGGTGCTTTAGATGTTTTTCTCTTTTAAGAAATTGATACTTAAACCAGATAAATATGAGCCCCAGAATAGTGTGCTTCTTTCTCCATGATATACGGCCATGCAACAGGGCATACATCCTGATGTGTAGAGACACCGGGATTTGAGTACCTACACTCTTGTGCAGCCTAGAACTTTTGTGCCTACTTTCAGGGAGGTTCCTGAGGACAGGAACTGATGTTGAACTGGACCAAGATGCCTAATAACTATTAGAACAGTAGTTTTAGTACTGCCTGATTTAATTGCATTTTGCAAGATTTTGTTGTGGTTGGGTAGAGTTTTGCATCGGAGCCTGACTTAAGTAACTCTGGTTATTTTCAAATCTTTGGTAACATACTTTTTACAAACAGCCAATGACACAGTGTTACCATTAAAATTGAAATATACAGCTTCTGGCGTTTTGCTTTTTTGTATTTCTCTATTTAGTGTGATTAAGCAAGCCAAATAAGGTACAAAAATGATTTTTCAGTAGTATCTGAGTAACATAATTTTGCAAGTATTATGTTAAACATTTCAGCTTGATTAACACTTACCACATTAATAAGCATTTACACGTCAGTTTTTGTTTACCTGTTTTAATCCCGTTTTGCCTTTGCTTCTAGTCCTCACCCAGACGGAATTCTCTTAGCCCTCTGGCTGTTCTGCCTAAAGTTTCTCCTACATCCTAGGAGTGATGGAAAATTGAAATAAGTGTGTGTGTGTGGCACTGTTGCTAGCTGCTATATAATGTGTACCACCTTTGTCTTGGAGATGATGCTCTTTATATACACGATCCCGTTTAGTCTTGGCTACAGCCCAATGAGGTAGATGGTGTTGAAGTCATTTTACAAACAAATAACCTTTTTACCCATGGTATTCTTTCCTGTCATGCTTTTTTGGTTTTTTAAACGGCTTTATTGAGGTATAATTGGTGTAAAATCATCTATACATATTTACATTGCACAGTGTAATATATTTTGACATGTATACACACACACACACACACACACACACCACTGAAACCATCACCACACTCAAGACAGTACATCTGTTAGCTTCAGAAGTTTCCTCCTACCCCCTTGAAATCATTCCCTTCCCCTTCCCCAGGTAGCCACTGATAGTCTTTCTGTCACCAGAAACTAGTCTACATTATATAAATAGAATCGCACAGTATGTATTCTTTTTGTGTCTGGTTTCTTTCACTCTGCATAATTATTTTGCATTTCTTTTGATTTACGAGTAGTATTCTGTTATGTTGATATACCAGTTTGTTTATCCAATTACCTGTTGAAGCAAATTTGAGTTGTTTCCAGGTTTTAGCTATTACAAATAAAACTGCTATCAACATTCCTGTGCTTATCTTTTTATGAACTTGTGTTTTCATTTCTCTGTGTAAAGACCTAGGAAAGTTATGGCTAGATATATGGTAGGTCTGTGTTTAACTTGTTAATGCCCAACTGTTTTCCAAAGTTTATGTTTTCCAAACTGGTTTACATTCTCAACAGCAGAGGGTATTCCAGTCCCTCCATTTCCTTGCCAGCACTTGGTATGTGGTCAGTCTTTTTCATTGTAGCCACCCTAATGAGCGTGTAGTCGTATCTCACTGTGGTTTTCATTTTCATTTCCTAATGACTAATGATGTTGAGCATCTTGTCATGGTTTAATTTACCATCTGTATGTCTCCTTTGGTGAAGTATCTGTTCAAATCTTTGGATTTTTAATTTAACTTTGTTGTTTTCTTATTGAGTCTTGTGAACTCTTTATATATTCTGGATACAAGTCTGATCAAGTATTTACAAATATTGTCTCATAGTCTGTGGATTGTCTCTGCATTGTTTTGGCAGTGTGCCTCAAAGATCAGATATTATTAATGTTGATGAAGTCCTTAATTTATTCATTTGTTCTTTTATGTATCGTGCTTTCAGTATCAATCTAACATGCTCTTTTTCTTTTTGCTTAATGTAGAAGTTGGGGTCACTGATTTGAGACCTTTCTGCTTTTCTAATGGGGATATTCAGTGCTATAAATTACTTCTAACTACTACTTAGTGACATCTCACAATTTTTCAAATGTGTTTCATTCAGTTCAAAATACTTTCTGGAGTAATTTTGATTCCTTCTTTGACCCATGGGTTATTTAGAAGTGTGTTAATTTCTGAGTATTTGGAAAAATTTTAAAGATCTTTGTAATATTGCTTTCTAATTTAATTCCATTGTTCTCATAAATGTCATTTAGGTCAAGTTGTTTGATAATGTTCAAATCTTTTATGGCCTTTAGTGATTATTCTGTGTACTTAGACCATCTGTTACTGAGAGAAGGGTATAGAAATCATCAACAATAATTGGAAAATACAGTAATTTCTGTTTTCTTTGAAGCTCTGTCAATTTTTGCTTTATGTGTTTTGAAACAATGTTATTTGGAGGATGAACGTTTAGGAATGTTGCAACCTTATGTTGAATTGACCCTTTTATCGTTTTGTTAGCGGCCCTGTTTTTTTTTTCCATTTTATTTTTTGTGCTCTGAAATCTACTTTGTCTCATATTAATGTAACCCTTCCAGTTTTCTTTTGGTTAGTGTTGGCATGGTATATATTTCTCCATGCTTTTACTTTTAATCTATTAATTTTGTTATATTTGGTGTATATTTTATGTAGGCATCATATATTGCTTGTTCATTCAGTATCAGCGTCTGCCTTTTAATGGCAATATTTAGGCTATTTACATTTAATGTGATTATTGATAACGATTGCATTTAAATTAATCATATTTCTATTTATCTCATCTTCTTTTGCTATTTTTCCGCTTCCATTTGGATTAATCGAATATTTGTGTGATTACATTTTTCCTCCTTTGGTGGGTTATTAATTGTAAATCTTTTATGATAATGGTTGCCTTGGGATTTATAGTACACATCTTTAACTTACCACCATCTATCTTCAAGTGATATTTTAAAGGGGTTAAATAATAAAATTTTTTACCCATAGTTACCATTTCCAACTCTTCATTCCTTTGCACAGATACATAGTTTCATCTGGTATCATTTATTTCCTGCTTGAACTGCTTTAACATTCCTTATAGTGTAAATCTTATGTTGATGAATTCTTTTGTAGGTATTAAGAAGTCTTCATTACTGAAAGATATTTTTGTTGGGTATAGAATTCTGGGGTTGACAGGGTTTTTTTCTTTCAGTACTTTAAAGAAAAGGTTGCTCTGTCCTCTTATTTACACTGTTTCAATTTGAACTTTCTACCATTTTCATCCTTATTATTCTTGTCTTGTTTTCTCTGGCTGCTTTTAAGATTTTTCTCCTTATAACTGATTTTGTGCAATTTGCATATGTTGTGCCTTGGTTTAGTTTTCTTTATGTTTTTTGTCCTTGGAGCTTCTTGGATTTCTTCGTTCATAGTTTTCTTCAAATTAGAAATTTTTTTGACCATTATTCTTTAAAAAATATTCTACCTCCTCCCCACATTTATTTTTAACTTGAAATTCTGATTATGTTTATTAGTCTGCTTGATGTTCCGTAATACACTGATGCGCCGTTCATTTTTTTATCCAGTCTTTTTTTTTTTCATAATCTCTGCTGTTTTCAAGCTCACACATCTTTTCTTCTGCAGCATCTAATCTAGAGTTTATTCCATCCAGTACGTTTTTTATCTCACATGTTTCGGTTTTAATCTCTAGAAGTTTGATTGAGGTCTTTTTTACATCTTCCATGTTGCTACTTAACTATTTGAACAAACCATATATAGTTGCAAGTGCTTTAATGTCTAGGTCAGTTTTTATGATTTGATTTTTCTCTTCATTTTGGTCATATTTTCCTGCATCTTTGCATGCCTTGTTACTTTTGATTGGAAGTGAGGCATTTTGAATTTTATGTCGTTAGTTGCTGGATATTTCTGTATTCTTACAAGTATTTGTGAATTTATTCTGGGACATAGTTAAATTACTTGGAAATGGTTTGATCCTTTTGGGTCATGCTTGTAAGATTTGTTAAATGGCAGTGAAACAGTGCTCGGCGTACGGCTATTTATTTCCTGGTAATGAGGCAAGAACCTAGGTGTACTCTGACCAGTGTTCCATGAATCAAAAGGTTTTCTAGTCTGGTGGATTTAGACAGTGTTCCCAATCTTGAGTATCAGGCATTGTTTCTTCTAATTCTTTTGAGTGGTTCTTTCCCAGGTCTCAGCTAGTATCTTCAGGTACTTGTGCTGATTAGTACTCAGCTAACTGTGTGAATAGGGCCCACTTCAGGTCTTCAGAATTCTTTCTCCGTCTGCATAGTTCTGTCCCTTCTAGTTTTGGGAATTCTAGCTGCCTTCAGTTTTCCACATTTTGAGCTTTATCTCTTCTGCTCAGGAATTTCATTAATCTCTTCCTAGGGAGATTCCTCTTCCCTGTGCCAAGATCTGGACATTTTTCCAGATCATATGTTTGAGCAGTTATAGAGGCACACTGTTGGTGGATTTCCCTTCTCTCAGGAACCACGGTCCTTTATTGCCTGGTGCCCAGAGTTCTGAACTATTATTTCATATATTCTGTAATTTTTTTGGTTGTTTTGGGCAGGAGGTAAATTTGGTCCCTGTTACTCCATCTTGATCAGGAATGAAAGTCTACCATGCTTTTTAAATTACCATATTTTAATTCCTGTACTGTATTTTTGTCCATATACACTCTTACATAAAGCATAAATCATGATTATAGATGAGTTAACCACTTCATATTCATTAGGATGGCTATAAAACGTAACAGTGTTCACGATGGTCCGGAGAAATTAGAATCCTTGTACTTTGCTAGTAGGTATGTAAAATAGTACAGTCGTTGTGGAAAACAGTATGACAGTTCCTCAGAAAGTTAAATAGAGTTACCATATGACCCAGCAATTCTACTCCTAGGTAATTGAATTGAACGCAGGGACTTGAACGAATTCATGTCCGTCAATGTTCATAGCAGCATTTTTCACAGTAGCCAAAGGGTAGGAACAACCCACTGTCCATTAGCGGATGAGTGGAAAAACAGATTGGGTCTCTATATACAATAGATTATTATTCAGCCATAAAAAGGAATGAAGTTCTGATACATGCTACAACACCAGAGAATTTGTACATGTTATGCTAAGCGAAATAAACCAGACATAAAAGGACAAAGAGTATGATTCTACATGAGTAGAATCTAGAATCATTCTAGAGTATGATTCTAGATATTTCAAGAGTATGAAATGTCTAGAATAGGCAAATTCATAGAGACGAATGTAAAGATTCAAGGTTACAGAGGCTGGGAGGAGGGGGAAATGGAGAGTTACTGCTTAATGGTTACAGAGTTTCTGTTCGGGGTGATGAAGAACTTTTTTTTTTTTTTTTGCGGTGTGTGGGCCTCTCACTGTTGTGGCCTCTCCCGTTGCGGAGCACAGGCTCTGGACGCGCAGGCTCAGCGGCCATGGCTGACGGGCCCAGCCGCTCCGCGGCATGTGGGATCCTTCCGGACCGGGGCATGAACCCGTGTCCCCTGCATCGGCAGGCTGACTCCCAACCACTGCGCCACCAGGGAAGCCCGATGATGAAGAACTTTTGAAAATAGTGGTGATGACTGTACAACATTGTGAATGTAATTGATACAACTGAATTGTACAGTTAATTAAGTGACAAGTTTTATGTTATGTATGACCACAATATTTTAAAATTATTAATGTAATATACTAAAAACCATTGAATTGCACACTTTAAATGGATGAAATTTATGGTATATGAATTATATCTCAATGAAGCTTTTTTTAAAATAAAAATAAATGAATATTAAATGCCTTTTTTCCCTTCCCTCATAGGTTTGTTACCTTTCTAAATTGTGAAGGATGCATGGGTTAACCAAAAAATAAATCAGAATTGGAGGACACAAAAATTGAATCTTAGCTCCAGGAATTTTTTTTTTTTTTTTTTTTTTTTTGACTACACTGCATGGCTTGTGGGATCCTTGTTCCCCAGTCAGGGATCGAACCGTGCCCCTTGCAATGGGAGCACGGAGTCCTAACCACTGAACCGCCAGGGAATTCCAGCTCCAGGAATTTAAAAGATTTTGTAACCCTAGGCAAATTAACTTTTCTTAGCCTCTTTCATCATGTGTAAAATGAGACTAGTAATAGTAAACACACCTCTCACATATTACCTACATAAAAATACATTTTATGTTAAAGATGTGTTTTTATCCTAAAGAACTTGTATTACCTAGACTCATTTTTATTTATTTATTTATTTATTTATTTTTGGCGGTACGCAGGCCTCTCACTGTTGTGGCCTCTCTCGTTGCGGAGCACGGGCTCCGGACGCGCAGGCTCAGCGGCCATGGCTCACGGGCCCAGCCTCTCCACGGCATGTGGGATCTTCCCGGGCCGGGGCATGAACCCGTGTCCCCTGCATCGGCAGGCGGACTCTCAACCACTGCACCACGAGGGAAGCCCCCGCATGTGTCTTTTTGAATTATGGTTTTCTCTGGGTATCTGCCCAGTAGAGAGATTGCTGGGTCATATGGTAGTTCTATTTTTAGTTTTTTAAGGAACCTCCATACTGTTTTCCATAGTGGCAGTATCAGTTTACATTCCCACCAACAGTGCAAGAAGGCTCTCTTCTCCGCACCCTCTCCAGCATTTGTTGTTTGTAGATTTTTTGATGATGCCCATTCTGAATGGTGTGAGGTGATACCTCATTTTTAAATTTTAGGAATAAATATAAAGTAATGAGGTACGGGTTCTTAGATTATACCAGTCTGTTATTGTATCTTATGAGCCAGGCATATCACAGAAGTATTAATCACATAACTCATATGGCACCACTCCCCAGCTTCCTCCACTTATCTTTACCTGGTTATACAGTTTGTTTTTGTTTTGTTCTGAACCTATTGGTATATTTGTTTGAATGCTGTTTCAAATTTTCTCAGCCTTCTATTTAACATTTTGCAGATGACTCTACCAAATTAACACCCTGGTGGAACATGACAGATACTTGGCTTTCTTCATAGCATTTTATTATACTTTTTTTTAAAACTTATTTTTTGTTGGTTTTTGCGGTACGCGGGCCTCTCACTGTTGTGGCCTCTCCCGTTGCGGAGCACAGGCTCCAGACACGCAGGCTCAGCGGCCATGGCTCACGGGAAGGAGCCGAGAAAGGGAGCAGTTGCTGGTGAAGAAGGTCCAGGCTCAACCTGATCCAGGCAGGGCTCTGGAGTGTTTGTTGCACCTCAGGGTTTTCCTCATCTTGAGCCAAGGGTGCTTGGTTTTTGAATCTCACCTTCCCCCCCAGCTACCTACTGCCTACTCTAAATCCAGTGTTTTTGATATGCTTCTATTGCTTAACCCAGTTACTTGCTACATTACCTTAATCTGCATTGCTAATTATAGAGAGGCTTTGCACTTTGCACCAGGGGAAAATGAAAGGAAAGAATCTTTAATCATATCAGATCTAAAATAAGTATTAAATGCCAGCCAGCTTTTGGGCCTCTGAGGTTTTAAATTCAATGATGTAGATTTTAAGAGGTATTTGACAAGAATCACTTAGAAGAAAAATGTATTTGCAAATCATGCAATATTCCATTTATCAGTTGAGTAGACAGTGGAAATGATACTTATTCAGTGTAACGTTTGTCTAACTTGTAATTTACATAATATTTTCCATACACAAAATCTAACTTGATTTTCACAATATTCTTGGGTACTAAGCTTAAAGGTTTTATCCCCATTTTTAAATTATTTTTTATTTTTTTAATTTTTATAAATTTATTTATTTATTATTTATGGCTGTGTTGGGTCTTCGTTGCTGCCCACGGGCTTTTTTTTTCCTAGTTGTGGCGAGTGGTGGCTACTCTTTGATGTGGTGCGCGGGCTTCTCATTGCGGTGGCTTCTCTTGCGGAGCACAGGCTCTAGGCGCACGGGCTCAGTAGTTGTGGCTCACAGGCTCTAGAGCTCAGGCTCAGTAGTTGTGGCGCACGGGCTTAGTTGCTCCGTGGCATGTGGGATCTCCCCGGACGGGATCGAACCAGTGTCCCCTGCATTGGCAGGCAGATTCTTAACCACTGTGCCACCAGGGAAGTCCCCCCATTTTTTTCAGAAGAGAAAGATAGCATGAGAGGTGACTTGCTTAGGGCCCACTAGTTAGGGAGTAGCAAAACAAGGCTTCTTATCCATTGAACACTCACAGAATTTCAGAAACAAGAGGAAGTGTAGCATCACATTTAATTTTATCATTTTGCAAATGAGGAGCCAAGAATCCAGTGCTAGTAATTTACAGGGCAAGCTCTCAGGAACCCTCATCTCCTGGTGACCAGACCAGTATACTTTCTATTAGGCTGTGTCTCACATGGAGACAACCAAACTGAAATGTATTAATATTTGTAATATTTAAGTACCATAATTTTAAAAATTCTATTAATACCATAAAAAGTATAAAGTAAAATATTTTAAGTTCCTATTAATAGCATACTTAATGTCTAACCATGGTTTAAAACTAAAGCTCCTAGGTTTCAGTACATGTGGAATGAATGCAAACCTTGCCTGTTTTTCTTTTCAGCGCCAGCATTGGATGTTGACTGGCAGAGCAACAACACCTTTGCTTCTTGTAGTACAGATATGTGCATTCATGTCTGTAAGTTAGGACAAGACAGACCTATTAAAACATTCCAGGGACACACGGTGAGAAACCTTTTTTTTCCCTCCTTTAAAGTGATTATGATGAATAAGTAATGTTTCAGAGTGGTTTTGAAGTATGCATGTTTAATACCCAAAAAACAACCAAGTCTATGAAATGAAAATGTGAATGTTCACTGTTATTTTTAGAATGAAGTAAATGCTATCAAATGGGACCCAACTGGCAATCTCCTGGCATCCTGTTCTGATGACATGACTTTAAAGGTAATTCAGATAGTGGGGAGAAATGGGGTTGAGGAGTTACACACTGTGGCTGCTCTGGCTGTTTTAAGATTGTTTAGAATGTCTCTCTTATAGTTGGGAATTATGATACTGAGGTTTGTGCTATTATAAATTGTCTTCACTATTAGGGAGTCATATATTGGTACAATTAAAGGTTATTTGCACATGTAAGGATCTGATTCATAGGTAGCAAAGATCTTTGTAGGATTCATGGATTTGACTGAAATTCTGAGAATTGTGTTAATTGGATTTTGCTGTGGTGTGAGTATATATCACCCTTTCTGGGAAACTGATATATAGTAGATACATAGCTTAGTTGGTGAGTGAGTATAGCTGACATGTCAGTATTCACATCTCAATATGAATTTATATTTTTCTTGTTGCATAACTAAAAGCAAAAACTAACACCTAGCACCTACGCATATGACATACCAAAATTAAAGAAGAAGGGCAGTTTGAGACGCAGAACAACATAATACTAATCTTCAAAATTAATGAAGCTTGCACCCTGTGCTTCACCATGTTAACTGTATGAAAAGAATTTATCTTTGACTTTACAGTGCCAGTGACTGCAGACATGATGACTCTTATAGATAGGATAATCATGAAGGAAAACTGCTTTTCCTCTTCCCATGAACAGACTAAATGTAACCTTGGTAACCTGGTGGTTTTTTTCCTTAAAATACCTGCTGTGTTTCTAGTTAGATAGTTTTTTCAAGCCTGGACTCCTTTGTAAACGTTGCTGGTAAAAATGCTTTTCTTCACGCTCTTGTTTGTGAGATTACTTTGCGTGCACATGCATTATGCTTATAAAATGAAAAACTTCTGCAACAGAGTATGGCACATACGAGGAAATGAAAGAAGGCCGGTGGCTATAGAGAGCCTACTGTCAGGGACTGAGTTGCAGCTAGAGAGAGAAGTTTAAATTAGAAAGTATTAGAGAGCTTTTTTTAGTTCTAAGAATAATAAAAGGTCATAGAATTTTAAAGCAGAAGCTAGAAGGATGGATAATGTCTAGTGAAGCCATATTTTGAGAACAAGGAACAGCAGAAGAGTGAGAAGATTATCTCCAGCTTGGACAGTGCCTTTGAGTCATGCAAGTGGAGGTGCCAGGTGGGTCTGATGCTCAGAGAACAATTCTAAGCCTGACATAAAAAATTTGGGAATTCTCAATAGGTGGGTGGTCATTCAAAGGCATGGGCATGGACAAAATTGTGTAGGTAGAAATGTACAGAGTAAAAGAAGAGGAAAGCTTAAAGTCTTAAGAAACTCTAGCATTTAGCAGCTCAAGAGGAATGAGACTCCAACAGGAAATTGGAATGACCTCTGGAAACAGTGTGTAAAGAGAAGAGTACTTCAAGGGAGGTGATGGATGGGAGTGGTCAGTGTTATCAGTGCTGTCGAAAGCTCACATGAATTATCAATATGTTTTGGAAACATACCTTTTGGATTTATTTACATGGAGTTATGTATACCTAGGATACAAAAACATGATGTTATTGCTTCATTATCTCATTAGTTTCATTGCAGAAGTGTGAAGCACAGCTAATTTTTGTTTCTTTGTCGGTACTTGGGTTTGGTGTATGTGTGTTTGTATTTGGCAAGGTTTCCCCCCATGTCTTTACTGAATGATTTTGTTAGAAATACTGTTGGTGTAGGTTTCTCTTAATTTTTGCTCAAAAATAATATGAATTATTTTTTAACCTGTATACACAGGCATGTTTTCAACTCTAGAAAGGCGTATTCTCTACTCACCATTTTAACTTTACTGCTTTGTTACTTTTCACGGTTTCTTGTATGTGAATCATTTACAATTTCTGAATGTTATATGGGAAGAATACTTGACATGAGATCTACTCTTAACAGATTTTTAAGTGCACAAAACAAGTGTTATTGTCCTAAGCACAATGCAGTGAGGCAGATCTCTAGAGCTGAGATTTTATGCTTATTAGCAGCCCCTCCCTGTGACCCCACCACCTCTGGCAACCACCATTCTTTTTTTTTTTTTTTTCATTAATGTTTTTTTTTTCCTTTTTACACCAATAATTTATTTTTTATTTTTGTAACATCTTTATTGGAGTATAATTGCTTTACAATGAATGGTATGTTAGTTTCTGTCCTTTATGGTTTACTATAGGATACTGAATACAGTTTCCTGTGCTATACTATAGGACCTTGCTGTTTATCCCCACCATTCTTTTCTTTGCTTTTATGAGTTGGACTCTTAGATACATCATGTAAATGGAATCATACAACATTCGTCCTTACAATTTATCCATGTTGTCACATATTGCAGGATTTCCCCATATGTTAAGGCTGAATAATACTCCATTGTATATATATGCATTTTCTTCATCCATTCATCCATTGATGGGCACTTAGGATGTTTCCATATCTTGGCTTTTATGAATAATGCTGCAGTGAACAAGGGCATACAGATGCCTCCTCAAGATCCTGATTTCGATTTTTTTTTTTTTTGATAAATACCCAGAAGTGGAATTGCTGATCATATATAGTGGTAGTTGTTAAAATTTGGGGGAGCACCTCCATACTATTATTCATAGTGGCTACACCATTTTGCAATCATTTATCAATAGTTTACAAGGTTTCCAATTTCTCCACAACCTTGACAACATTTTTAAAAATTTTAATAGCCATCCTAACAGTTGTGAAGTGGTATCTCATAGTTTTGATTTTCATTTCACTGATGATCAGTGACATTGGACATCTCTTCATACACCACCTATTGGCCATTTGTGTATCTTCTCTGGAGAAATGTCTATTTAAGTCCTTTGTCCATTTCTAAATTGGGTTATTGGGGTTTTTGCTGTTGAGTTGTAGGGTTTCTTTACATATTTTGGAAATTAACTCCTTATTGGATATATGGTTTGCAGTATTTTCTCTCATTCCATGGTTTGCCTTTTTACTTTATTGTTTCCTTTGCTGTGCAGAAACTTTTAAATTGTATGTAGTACTGCTTGCTGCCTTTTTTTTTTTTTTTTTTGCTTTCATTGCCTGTGCTTTGGTGTGAACATGAATCATATATTTATCTGTATGTTGCTTATCTATTTTCTCTTCCTGATTGCAAAATAGTTCCTGATTCTAAATTCTAAGAGGAATTTGTAATGTAGATCTTTTATTTTAAAGGACAGCATAAAAACTAATGCCTTAAACATTGTAGGATCATTAACTGAGGAACTTACTGAATGTTGGAGTTTGTACCATCTGAAGCTATCAAAAGTAATCTTAGAACTACAGTTAATTGAATCCTGAAGCCTCACAATAGTGAATATTTAGAAAGGACTTGAAGCTAATTTGTCATTTTTAAAAGATAAATATTAAATATATTCTACATTTTAATTTATTTGTATGTATTTTCTTGATCTCTATAATTATTGTTCTGGTATACCACTATATTTTGGACTGGCAAGATAACATTATAAAAGTACCCTTTGTATGGAAAAATAATTACATACCTTTTTCCTTTTTGCTTAGATATGGAGTATGAAACAAGACAACTGTGTCCATGATTTGCAAGCACATAATAAAGAAATTTATACTATCAAGTGGAGTCCAACAGGGCCAGGGACAAATAATCCAAATGCCAACCTCATGTTAGCAAGGTAACATTTCTGTTTTGCTTTTCCTTTATGAGTCTTTTACAAAGAAAACCTCTTATAAATATGACAGAAAATTAGGAAAAATTCCATGAAATGGGAATGTATCCTATAAGGAATATTTTTTTTTAATGGGAACCTTTAGACACAGAGTTTTATTATTATTTCAGGTCATAATGGCTATTTGTATCTGTAGATAGCAAATAATTTACTGATAATATCAAATATTGATTAAAACCCAAGTAATTGAGGCATAATGCAATAAAGTTTTTTCAGCATTTAAAAAAAATAAGTTAAAAACATATTTAATGTAGCATTTCAAAACCGTGGGTCAATATAAAGGAGTTATTTAAAGAGAAAAGGAATACAGTGAATTAGCTCATTTATGTTTTCCAGTTTACAGACTTGGAGATGCCCTTAATGAAGCTGTCATGTCTCCGATTAGCTTTGTTTCCAGAACACTTTCTTCCTAACAGCACCGTCTGCTTCTCATGAGGAATTCATGGCTAGCTATTAGGAATGGCTGAATATTGTAGATTGGAGGTGGGGCTGAGAGTATTTCATTACTTATAAAATCTTTTTTTTTTCTCCCTTGTCAGTGCATCCTTTGATTCTACTGTTAGATTATGGGATGTAGACCGAGGAATTTGCATCCATACTCTGACAAAACACCAAGAGCCTGTGTACAGTGTAGCTTTCAGTCCTGATGGCAGGTATCTGGCGAGTGGTTCTTTTGACAAATGTGTGCACATCTGGAACACACAGGTATGTCCAAGTTATTTAAATAGTCAAGTATTCTTATATAAGAATATAAGAAGCATTTGTCTGAACAAAATTTTTTTTTTTTAGTTTTGGTTGTCATTCCTTTTGTGTCATTAATTCAGTTCGTTTTTATATGAGCACTTTTTTGGGAGAATTTACAGCTAAGTAAAGATCGAAACCAGCTGAAGTGAGATTTTCATAATATGGACCAAAATTTAGAGTCTCTGTTTTATTTTTTCCAACAGTTTTGCAGACATGAAATGTGAGAGTTTAAGATGCATTTATTTAGATAAATGATACCATTTCTTTATGTTCTAAAAGAATTGTCTTCAGAGAAGGTATATATGAGCAGTTTAAAAAATGTGTTAAAGGACAAGGTTTTATGATTGAGCACATAATTTATCAGAAACGAACTTAAAACTATGTACCACCTTTTTAGGGACAATGCTACAGAGATCCTTTCTTAAAAATGGAGAAAACAGTTTTGTTGTTTTCATTATTTTAATCTTTTCAGTGTTTTAGTTTTTACATGCCAAATACTTTTTCTTTAATATCAGTCATGTGACTCTCCCTGCCCCACCCCTTGTTCAAAAATCAGATCTTTACTGCTTGTATTATATGCACAATAAGTTATTGTGGGTTATTTCTCTTTGTGTTGCTGATCACCATAGTTGGTCAGCCTATTTTGCATAAATCATCATTTTCCCATATTATTTTTGATTAAGTTATACATTCAAATGGTCTCCAACACCCTCCCCCCACTATAAAAAGGTATACACTGAGAAGTTTTGCTCCCATTTTTTTCTTGATCCTCTACAGATAACTTTTTTTATCAGTTTCTCTTTCATTCTTCTTGAGGTTTTTTTGTAAATAAAAGCATTATGATTCTTTCATTTTATACTCCCACTGTTTTATTTTTTCATTTATATTATACTCCCTTAGAATTGGTTTTTATATATGGTGTGAGGTATAGTTCTAATTCTGTCTTTCTTTATGGATCACCAGTTTTCTTGGCACTATTTACTGTCCCTTCACTGTTTCAGAATGTCACTTCTTTCATATACTACGTTCTTGTATGTTTTGTTCATAGATTCTCTTGTATTCCATTGATTGATACATTTGTATGTACCTGCATTGTTAGTTTAATTTTAGTGACTGTAACTTTGTTATTCCCCCTCATTAAGTCTTTTTCTTTTTCCTTCAGTAAAGTTTTATAATTTCTTCATAAAGATCTTTTTTACAAAATGTATTCTGAGATGCCTTATGGATTTTATTGTTACTGTGTTTAGCATGTTTTAAAAAATAATATTCCTTTTACTTGTGGTTGCTCATGTTTGGAACATTATGAATTTTGGCATGTTGATGTTGACTCCATCAAACCTGCTGAGCCCTCTCATTGCTTCTAATTACTTACCGGCTTGCAGGATCTTAGTTCCCCGACCAGGGATTGAACCCATGCCCCCTGCAGTGGAAGCACAGAGTCCTAACCACTGGGCCATCAGGGAATTCCCAATCTTTCTGTTTTGCTTGAATAGCAGAGGCTTTATAGATAATCTGCCGGTTGTATACATTTTCCATCACTCATTCACTCCATTTTGAGTAAATTAATTTAAAATAAAATTTGGGTATAGAACTGTAGAGTTCTAAGGGAAGACACTGCTAGACTTCTAAGGGCATTTGAGTAACCATACTGTTTTGTTGTATCACTGTTGTGTATCAAAATGTCATTTTACTTTTTTTCTTTTAAGTTTGAAAATAGCAAAATGCATCTTGTGAGCTTTCAGTGCAGGAGAAAGTAATTGTCTTTTTGTCAATATGTACATCTGTTTCTTTCATTACTTGGATGATATGTTATCTAAGCATTTGACAGTTAAATTGTTACAGTCTGGTCAGAACACAGGTTTGAGTAGATGCTGAGGATCCTTTGGCTTTTGTTAATATGATAGCTCTGGCTTGTTGACCATGCTGTCTCGGTTCAATTATAGCCTGATTCAAGCTTAGAAATTGGTAAGTACTATTGAAAGACAGTGTCGGTTTTTAACCCCAAAATTGACAATCCTGTAGATTTTACTCTATATACAACAGCCTATCTTAGATCTCGTTGGCGCCACTCCATTCTCTTCTAATTAACTGTAGATACTTAAGGCCTCCTGTACTCGTGCTTTTTCATTAATCTCTTAAATTGTGAGAAATTTTAGGTAGGAGGGAAAGAACAGTTGAGACTTCCCATTGTGATCTTCTAGCTTAGTGATTAGCTTAGGGCTGGCTGTCTCAGAAGGTTATGTCTTGGTTCCATGTTGTGTTTAGGTAGTTCTGCTACTTCCAGTTTGAGTTTTTTAGTTCACCATGAAGCTGTGAGATACTTTTCTGGTTTGTCAGGACAGAACACCGGAAGCATATTTTTCATTATTTTTCATTTCTCACAGCAGAACCTCTGACCTTTGCCCTGTTTAATAACTGGTTTCCTAGGAGAATACATTTTTGTACTAAGTTTCAGTTATTGAATGGCAGCTGAATGATTTTGGTTTCCATTGCCGAAGGAATAAAATAATTGAGTTATATTTATGAGTTGGCTAAATTGATGATGAAATTGGTAGTGTTCCTGGTTGTACTTTGTTTTCTTTTAACTTAAAAAATCTTTCAATAATAATGTACATATGCTCTTTTAGCTTCTTTTATAATTCTCCTAGCTTAGGGGCACTTCTAGGGTCAAAGCACTTCTTAGCTAAGAATGGTTATCAATACTGGAGAAGCCGCGCGTGCGCGCGCGCGCGCGCGTGTGTGTGTGTGTGTGTGTGTGTGTGTGATCGGTTGAGAGCAGGCTAGTGCTGTCTGTTTGTAAAAGGATCATCATTTTACGTTTCTGGTATTTCAGAACTTGTTTATTTTGAAGTTGAAGCTAAATCCTACATTGGATTGCTAGAAATAAAGCCATATAATATTTTTACCTCAGTATTTGAACATATATAATAATATATTATTTTTAAGATTCCACTTCTCATTATTTTAGACAGGTGCTCTAGTTCACAGCTATAGGGGAACAGGTGGAATTTTTGAAGTTTGTTGGAATGCAGCAGGAGACAAGGTTGGAGCCAGTGCATCAGATGGTTCAGTAAGTATATAATGAAGTGTTTCCAAAGGGGGTGTGTGTGTGTGTGTGTGTGTGTGTGTGTGTGTGTGTGTGTGTATGTAAGAAAGAGAGAAAAGCATAGTGAATAAATGTGGCTTGTTGTGGTAGTGACTACGAAAGTGTTCTTTTTAAAAAATAAATTTTATGATATGGGTATTGACCTTTTTTACTGAAGGCTCTATACTTTTTATGTTCATTTCATTCAGATAATGTAAACAGAATTTAGGCTATCTTTGCCAGAAGAGTGCCTTCATAATCAAGAAATGGACAGTTATTTTTAGTGTAAAACTTCATCACTGAAATTAAGTGTAGCACTGTGAGAGAGACTTGAATTTTTAATGCCTATTTTTGCCTTCTCTTCCTTGTAGAAGAGTGTTGGTGGCCCAGGGAAGGGGAAGTAGAGGCAGTTGGGTCTGCATTGAGGAATGTGTGATACCAAGAGACTTTCAGGATGAGGTTGGCCATGTATTCACAGAAATACTAGTTATGACTTCTAAAGTTCTGAAAGCCAAGGGAAGATGGAAAGGGGATAGCTATTAGCTGTTTACTGAAGCAATGGCTTAATGTAATCTGTAGTATCTTTCATTAAGATCCAAGAGAGAGAAAATGGTCTATTTTGAGTATATTTTTTCTACTTTTTAATTAAGAGAGTAAATCTTCAGCATGTTAGCCATGGTTCTTCCTCTGTAGTATTAACCCATGGTTGTTAACTCCATCTGCTTTCAGCCAATTTATCTGATTTCTGTTGGTGCCCATTGCTATGATTACTTTTGTTTTACCAGTTTCGTAAACTTGGAACTAAGAAATAGATTCCAAACTGTATAAAAATGTACAATGAAATTCTTTACACACTGGTTGATTATTTTAATTTCTTACAGGTTTGTGTATTAGACCTTCGGAAATAGCGCTACTAGTTGGAAGCCATGGACCGACTATGAATGTGTATATAGCCAAAATGACTGTCCCCGACCCAAGTACTGCTATAGTCCCACTTGAACCATGGCCAGTCCACTACAGCCAAATCTAAGAGAAATATATACATACAGTGTATATAAACAAAATTGCACCCTGAAGATGACAGAATTTTGTCACAGCTTGTGAATTCTGTTCACCAAGTGCTGGAATCTAATCTGCTGTGCCCCTAAAATAGCATTTAGAAGTTTTGGATATGAAAAACAGAAGAGAGAAAAAAAATAAGCGTTATAAAAGCAGCCCATACATGTACGAGTTTTTGGATACTAATGACAGCCTTGTTTCTCCCCTTTGAATCAGCAGACACCATGGATTATATTCTTTTTTCCCTTCAGTAGTTTAGCAGTTTGTATGTACAGAGAAAATGGACTTACAAAAACTTGCAGCAGTAGTTTGTTCTTGCTTTTAAACTTTGTTTTTGGTTTAGTTTATGGATGCATGAAGTAAGGGAGTGAATCAGTTTCTTGTTTATATTTTTTTCACCTTTTAAACAAAAAATTCTTAAAAATATTTTAATGCATTCTTTTGAAGAGATAGATGTTTGGTACATTTATGGCTCCCAGAGCATATATTCGATTGGTGCATGTTGTAGAAGGGGGAATTGGAAATTAAATGGAACTATATGACTTTGGTCATGTCAATCTGTAAGACACATCAGTAAAAGGGTATTATGCTCTGTTTTTTGTTTTTGCTTTTGCTTTGTGTTTTTGTTGTGAGGTTTTTTTTTTTTTCTCTTTGGTTTTTTTGTTTTGTTTTTTGGTGATGTGGCTTAAATGCAATAGTTTCTTTTTTGGGACATATTTCTGCCAATTAAAGACTAGAAGGGCACAAAAAATTTTTTAATACCATAGAGAAGATGCATAAAAAAAAATCTTCTGATGTCTTGTAGCCATAACTAAATTATGGTTAAAATGTGCACTATTGTGAAAAGGAGCAAAGTAGGTTTGAGGTTTTTTTGTTGTTTGTTTATTTGTTTCTTTTGCTTTGTTTTTTAAGAGATTAAAATGTTTCTGGTTAAGGATTAGCTTCTCAAAGTGTCCATCATTCTGTGTAGAAGCTTAAATATGTAATGTAACCAAACTCCAGTATTAAAAATCTCTCATGTTATTTTTCTTTTTACAAAGCAAGATAACAACATATAACACTGCCATTACATGGCAAAATGTTTGCTACCTTAGTTTAAAAACAATCTTTAAAACAAAAGACTTGCTTCAAGGTGTTTTCACATAGCGGTGGTTCAAAATTTTTTAAAAAGGTATAATTGCACTAACCTCCCTGCTGCTCTAATTCTGCATTTGTGGTACTTGTGACTACATTTTTTCAAATAATAGATAGATTTAAGCTGCTATGTTTCGTTTTTTCAGTAATCACTACTATATCATGTCTTTTACTCTGTTTATAATATCACGTATTTTCTTAAAGGTATAGGTATCAGATCAAAAACCTCCTGTGCTCATGCAACTAAAAGTTAAACTATACAGAATCTACAAATGATAGCATGGGGCTATGTTTATATGTGTGATTAACAGGGTTTGTCATGATTAATGTAATAATCCAGAAGTGTCGATTTTGAAGAGAATAGTTGTCAAATTTATGTCTCAAAGATTTTAATTAAGGAATATCATTTATTATCAAGCTTGGCAAATTTATAACACTGTCACTAATTATTTTGAAGCTTTTACTGCTAAAATTTTAACCTATGTTTTAAGTTTAAGTAGAAACTGATTTAACCCAAGTAATGCAGCTTTGATTTTCAGCATTTGTTGTTTTGCTATTTTTACAAAACAGCATTGATTGAAGCAAGTCTTGGTTTTACTAAGGTAGGATAGCATTTGCTATTGGTAAAGAGAATAAATACACTTAATTTCACAATACATTGTTTTATGTGTACCCCAGTTGTTGTTAGTGGGGACTATGATACTGTAATAATATTTTTTAAAATTTACATCCAGAGAGGCAGTCATTCATGATGGTTTTGTGCCAGCTGTTTTTAGGGTTTTCGATCACATTATAGATATTTAGAACTATTACCCTGTGACTTACGTAGGAAACCTAATACGCTGAGTATCTGGCACTTGAAATCCTGCTTTTATTGCTGGAGGTCCACATCTGTGGTTGACCTCTGTTGTTGTTTTAAAAAAGTAAATAAAATTTTAAAAATCTGTGCAATAATTTTTAAATGTGCTCCCAGGAATAGACACAAATGTTTTGAGTATGTTTAAGCTGCATTTTCCTTTAGCGATGCATTTGTCAATTGCACTGAATTTAAATCTGAAAGTCAGAGGTGATTATTGATAGTACTTTTTGTATTTTGATATGGACAGTTTATTCATTTGCATACAGTTATTGACTTTTTTTCCCCAGCTGATTAAAAGATAGTCATGAAGTTCTGCAGTATAGCTGCCAAAATAGACAGCTACATGTTTATGGTGTTGTCATCTTCTCTGTTTTTTGGGGGGTTTTTTTGTTGTTGTTTTTTTATCTTTAGCTATTTTACTTAAGCATAATAGCCACAATAGGACATATAAAAGATTATAAATACAGAGCTTTATTATCCTGAAGTCTTGGGTCTTTTAAGTATAAACTATCAGAAAGGTATCCATTTTGTAGGCTTGGGTTCTTTGTGAGCATACAGTTATTTCTTTTTGCTGCTGTTCTCACCATCATCATTGCCTGCTGATGTGCCACGATGCTGCTCCAGTAGACATAAATAAGATTGCCTCTAATTTGAGCAGTAACATGATTATAAGAGACCAAGTTTCACAGCCTGTAAAGTTCTATTTTTGAGGTTCTTGCTTATTTTTCCTTCCTTTTTTTTTTTCTCTCTAAGAACTTATCTGAAGATCTACTGATTCCAGTAGATTTTCTGTGGTATTCATTATATATCATTGTTGTATAGGCTACTGTAAGAAACTTATAAGGAAAAATAGAAAGGAAAACTTGAATGAATAGAATACTCATTGATTAAAATAGAATAAGGAAAGAGCAGCTGTCACTCTTAAACATCGTAAAGGAATATCTTTTTTCTTCTCCATGTAGGAAATCCCCTAAGTTCTTAATATTTGTTCCATTCCCAATTTCCTGTCATTGATCAGGTACCATCATTGACTTTCAAGTGACTTTTAGAAGTGGTTAACTTTTAATTTCCTAATAGGTCTTAGAGTGTATTGAATTCTGTTTTAATTAGTTATTCTCTAGGTAAGTATGTTTTAGGATTAAACACCTTTTACAGATACTGAAAGTGCCTCCTTTTGTGGTGTAAAAAACAAATTATGGTGCAAAAAGTAATCATTAGATTGAATTACATGAAGGTTTTTTGCTTTTTGACATACAAAAATGTCAAGAGAAAGGCCAAAGATTTGTACTTTTTCACTTAACTTATAAAGCACTCCTTTTTTCCTTAAACTTATTTCTGTCAAATTAGATTTAATGAGAGAGTACTATTTTTAAGGAGCTATCTGTTTATGTAGAATGATTTTGTTAAGAGTAATGTAAACTATTATTGAGTAGAGGCCTGAAGAGGAGTATGCATTTTTGCTGTTTAAAGGACTCACAAGTGACCATTCTTATGTCAGCAAAAATGTTAAGTTTTACTAGATAAGTAGAAAAAATAAATCTCAAATGCAGTGCTATTTACTCTTTTCAAACAGTTTTCATTTTCTTAAGCACATTGTACATTTCTATAGAACCCGCATTTATTCTCACATGCTAAGGACGGTACTTGCATTTGGTGAATTACTGTTGACAGTTTCCACAGGAATCCTATTTCAGTGGACCAACATTGTGGCATGGCAGCAAATGCCAACATTTTGGGGAATAGCAGCAAATCTACAAGAGACCCTGGTTGGTTTTTTGTTTGTTTGTTTGTTTGTTTTCTTCTGAATCAGCAGGGATGGAAGGGGAGTTAGGGAAGTTATGAATTACTCCTTCCTGTAATAGCTCTGACGTGTCACGTTCAATATCAGTTTTTTTTTAAAAAAACGTGATTCTAACTAAATGTAGAAGAGAGAGCAAAAAAAAAAAAAGAGAAAGTGTTCACTTTTTTAATACACTGATTTAGAAATTTGATGTCTTATATCAGTAGTTCTGAAGTATTAATAGCATTCTTTATTTCTGCCTTTACGTTGACAGTGTTGAAGCAGGGTGAATAACTAGGGCATATTTTTTTTTCTAGTAAGCTGTTTCATGATGTTTTCTTTGGAGTTTCTGGATAAGTTCAAGAAAACATTCTGCATGTTGTATCTAGTCTAATGTACTTTTCCATCTCATTAAAAACAAAAACAGACAGACTGCATTCTGTAGCTCTGTAATCCCTAAATACAGAAGTAATTTTCTTCTTTCCTGACTTTGACATTGTAGCTATAATGTTCTAATTTTGATTTTTACAAATCCTTTGGGTCTAATTCTGTGAGCCTACTTATAGCACTGGATTAAAATGTCTGCATCATTTCTTTAGTTATCCAGTTAACTTTAAAACTGTTGTACAAGTGTAAACCAGCCCATGACAGTTTTTTGTACATGTTAAAGAACTTTATTGTTCAGTTTTCATGATTATTGTGTAAGGAAGACTGATATAGATGTTCTATGCTGTCCTGGACCATGTTAATTACACTTATGATGTATTTTGGTTCCACATCACAATGATTTGTCCCCAATGACCCTTTTCTCCTTTCTAGGCACATTTTTTGTTGTTGTTGTTGTTGCAGTTTCCCTTTGCATTGTATTGCTTTGACAACTGTAATTTGAATCAGATCTGAAAGAGGTCCAGAATAAAATATATTTTGATATTATGTTGGCTGTGTACATATATAAAACCTTTGATATCTATGTAGTTTGTATAGACTATTTACTAGTCAAGTAAAGGGAGAGGGATGCTATTTCTTGTTTACAATTCCTTGTTTACATTTTATCGCAATTACTCCTCCAGTGTTCTTTTGTAGAATAAACTTTTTTGCTCTGACTTAGCCTTCATAACATATAGCATGTCTATTCTCCCATACTGGTGTTACCAGTTGTAACAACTGCCATCAGAACCCAAACCACTGTATTTCATAAATGTATTGTTTTACAAGATAGACACTTTAAGGTAAGCCCATAGATAAAATTACAAATTTTACTATTTTATTACTTCTCGTAGGAGATAAGATTTTTTAAATGAAGGGATTACTTACTATTTTTATTAAAGACTAATAGAGCATTTAATCAGCTAAGGAATAACAATTAACTTTTGAATTATTTTTAAAAAAATCAGTGTTGTACTTAGAAGACATTGTTTCACATAAACAGAGACAGATTCATTTGCTTAGAGTCCATTTGAGCACAAAACAATGTGTACATGTTGTTGAAGATTTTTAGGACAGGGTGTGCTCAACATCCTTAATGCCCTTTTTTCTTCATAGAAACCTATTATAATTTAATAATTTTTTTCCTTAGCTAGTGGCTTATGTTGCTAACAAACCTTATAAGCTGTGAGGAAAGATACTAGGCACCTTCCAGTTTTAATTAATCCCAACTCCTGTAGAGTTACCTAGAGACTTTTTTAAAGAATCATTGAGCATATTTTTTAATTTTTTGTTTTTTTAAAAACTTGTATTCTCCAGGTCTTCTACATTTCCCTTCCATTACCTTAAGTATAAACTACTTATGGGCATATAGCCTTGTCATGTTTTATTAAATGATAAGCTACTGCAGTTACTAGAACTTTCTGACAGCCTTTCATTTTCAAAGGGTTAACTTTTATTGCATGGCATAGATTGTTAATACCGTTCTGCATTTTACACTTTTTCCGAAAGTGTTGGACAACTAAGGATTATAATCTGTCTAAGTTTGAGGTAAAACAAGTGCAGAAGGGGTTATTTGAAATTTCCTAGTTCTTACACTTTACAGTAGATCAGATTTCTTACCTATTATAATACATAGCAGGTCAAATTAAAGTTTACTGTTTCCCTAGTATATACGCTTGCAAATGCAGTGGAGGAAAAGACACTATGGACAGTAGTTTTACGGTGCTTTTCTCTGCTGTACCAAAGCTCTGTCAACAATGAAATGTTAACCCTATGCTACTTTTTCTGCATGTTTCTTCTCTTCAAATGTCATATATCTCAATGCTTACTTGTCCTAACTTGTAATATTTTTGTATTAAATTTTTTTAGGAGTTCCTTGTAATTTCTTTATAATTTAAAATATATTAAACACAAAGTGTTTAGTAAAGTAAGAAGACAATTATTAACGTTTCTTGGTTGTTGGGTTTGTATGATCAATTGTGCAAACAATTCACACTTCAAGAACTAGGACCAGTGGGGTGTAATCTGCACAGAAAAATATACCACAGTTCTATTAAAAAACAAGCCATCTTAATAAGTTATACAATCGAGTGTCAGAATGGGCTGCTTTAAGAGTTACTGCACTACCAGAAATACCAAAATCATAGGTCGGAGGGCTCCTGGACTGCTGTGGAGGGATTTAAACACTGCATGGACACCTCAAGTAGTCAACTCTTCTTACATTAAAAATCCAGTCACACTGAACTCAGTCTGAGATCAGACATTTGAAAACATCAGCTTCCAGAATCTCACACATTCAAATTTAGGGGATTTTGAAAACTCTGCAGATTGTCAGGTCCTTCTCCACATAAGCTTTTACTGACTTACTTTATATACACTACTTGACCAGGTGAATTATCTGATTTTCCAACTCGGGTACCTGAGGAACAGAATACCTCAGGACAGGGAATGGCGACCTACACGTCTGACGTGGGTAGTATCATACTGAAGGCCCAGAGTCATGAGATAACTCAAGTTGAGTTTAATATGACATAAAACTATAGCTGTGTGGTATGTTTTTAAATGTCTCCTGTGAAATGGTTGAAATAAACAAGTTTGAAGTTGGACAAGTGTGTTGAAATAAATGAAGTCTTACTATAATCAAGACTAAATTAGAGGTAAGTAAATTTTACTTTTTTAAAAACAATGTTGACTTAGAGTCCCTTAAAACCCTTTTTAAAGTAATATGCCTGGCCCTACCTTAACCCACTCGCTAATGTGATGGCGCTAGGTATGTGTGCCTTTTCTTAATGTTTGTGTGCCATAGATGATATTCGTAAGTACCCACTCATAAAGAAATTGAAAAATTCCCATTTGCAAATATCCAACCAGTTCTTCTGTGGTTACACGGTTACCACTCTGCTGTGTGTCCTTCCAGACATTTTTAATACATGCGTAAAGAACAAAACAGGGTTGTAATATTCACGGAGTTGAGAAACTAGCTTTTTCGCTGAACCGGTCAGGGCCTGTTGTGCCATCAGTGTATATACGCCCCTCTACTGTAGATGTGGAGTCTACCATAGAGATTTAGGGCATGAATTCTACCTGACTGTCTGCGTTGAATCCCAGCTCCACTCTTAAGTTGTTTGGCCTAAGGAGTTACTGTCCTGGCTTTCCCATGTGTAAAATGGGGCTAGCAATAGTACCTACCTCACAGATTGCTTATGAGGATTAAAATTGTTAACGTATATAAAGCCCTTAGGGAATCATGCCTGCTTGTATAAAGCATGCTATATGCTACCTTTATTTTGATTTTTAATGGTTGTATACCGTAATTTAATTAGCCCCCTATAATGTATATTTACTGTTTCCTATTATAAACAGTGATGCAGTAAACGAATCAGTAGGGCAAACTCAACAGTTGATTCTGATGTACACTCCCGGTTAATAGGCATTTTCAAAGAATCTATACAACTTGCTACCCACCCATTTGCTGGCATTAACTGAATATGTTATTTTGAAAAGAGTCACCTGGGAATCTGTGGAAGGGAGATTTCTTGGGGAAAATGCTCTGGATGTTTACTCAATGTACATACAGGAACAAGAGAGAAAATAATTTAGACCAATAAAGGACAATCATGTGGCAGGAGTTAGCAGAAAACCACTAATGTTTTAAGCCTATGTTACTAGTCATTAAATGTTCAAGATATGAGTAAGATTTTGTTTAAACATGGAAGAGTATTTCTGCCATGGAGCAAGATACATAGGTTATAAAGTTACAGAACTACCAGAATATTTAGTGACATATACTAATAATGCTGGGAGCCAAGTTCCTAGTCCACGTGCTAGAATGGCAGACATGTCTTTATTATAGGACTTAAAAAAAGTTCTGTCGTTATACATTTTACCTTCTCGAGTCTTGGGTCTTCTTGTGTTACTTTTTCAGCACATATTTATTTGTTGGAAATCTAGTATGTCCCAGGAAGTGCCTTTCCCACTACAGTAGTAGTACAATGGTGAGCAGGAAAAGATAGGCTCTGCCTTTGTGAAGTATTGTAATTGAATGCTGTAATAGGGAATTAGGTTGAAGCTGTTTCTCTAAGTCAAAAACTACTAAACACTGGAAATTTTAAAAGGTTCAGCTTAATTTGAGGTACTGTTTCTAAATGGCAAGGGGTTTCTAACAGTTTGGGTTGTTGGCCCCTTAGACTAGGTGAGCTCATCCGGCTATGTATGTCCCAGTACGGCCCTCTCTGTGACCCACGTTGCACGTGTAATTACTTGTTTTATGTCAGTCTTCTAATGCTGCTATTAAAATTTTAAATAGTATGTATTTACCTCCATTTATTACTTAAAACAGTGTCCATCGATTCCTTACCTGGAAAGCCAGAGAAATTAAGCACTTCATCTCTTCTCACCTCAAGAGCTCTGTTATGATTTTTACTCGTTAAAGGTGATAGGCGTATTTTTGCTGTTACTGCTGTTACAGTCAGGAACTCATAAATGTTGGAAATGTGTGCCAATCTGTGTCTCAAACCTCACCCCTACCAGGTTTCCAAAGGCAGTTACACACAAACAGTATATGAGTCAAAGTACCTCTTTTTTAATAGCTACAGGAGCTATACTTGTATCAACCCATGCAGCTCTAGAGGGAGGCTGCTTTGAGGTTTGTGGTTTAGGGTTTTGCTACTCAAAACTGTAGCCCATAGGCCTCACCTGGAAACTTGTTAGAAGTCGTCCCAAGCCCCACCCCAGGACCTAATGAATCTGAAGCTGCAGTGTAACAGGGTTCCCCCCACCACACACACCCAAGTAAATTGCATGCACATGAAGGTTTGAGAATTACTGTAGGGTCCGAAGTCAAACTAGAGGACCTTGTACCACTTTCCCCCTCCCCATGCCTATCCTGAAGTCCTTGAGACTAGCAGCGTATGTTGGGACACCATAACAGTTGCTGTTCATGATAGGGGTAGAGGTCCCCAAAGGGACTCTAAAACACAGCTTACTGATAAGACACAGAGTGGTAAAATTTTAGGGTATTGTATTAAAGGGTTCTCAATAGACACAGTAATCTGCTAAAGTTAATAATATCCCAATATCTCAGGCTCTGACCAATCAACTGGGAGACCATGGGCAAGAACACCCTCTCTCTGCCTATGTCCTTACCTGTAAACTGGAAAATGACAGTCACCTGTCTTGGGTTGTAAGGATTAAACGAGATGATGCATGTAGTTTTGAGCACCATGCCCAGCTCATAGTTAGGCATGAGGAAAAGTATAACCATTATTGTCCTCTGGTGGTGGTGCTGATGGAGGGTGCTAGGATGATGCGAGGAGCGGAAGCTCCTATACCTTTATGTTGAGATGTATGTGATTTGTATTGTCTTCTGTATACACATCTGTTTATATTCAGTTTTATATCTCGGTAAGTTCAGTACTCACTTTGAGACCGTGGCTTCTTTGTTCCTGAGTTTATTTGGACCCAGTTTTTAGTTGTTGGATTTAGTTGGATTTCATCTTCGTTTAGTCCTAGTGAGTTCTGTCTTCCTTGAATCCTTGTGCATTTGAGGCTCTTGCTGTACTGTCCTACACAAAAATGAATACTTGAGAGAGTATATGATTCTTGCATCACATTTTCTTAAATCTCAGTTGATCAGCATTAAAGTGGAAGTCAAGAACTCCCAACGTGAGAATAAGTGGTATTTCACCCAGGACCTGCTAAATCAGATTGCATGCAGAGTGAGGATCCTCAATCTGTGTTTCCAGAAGTTTCTAATGCACAGGAAACCTAGAGAACCACACTGTGCTACTCGCCTGTCTTCTGGCAATCACCGCTGCTGTGCTGAAGTGCGAGACCACCGTGGCTTTTGTCTCAGGTAATTTTTTCCCCCTGGATTCCTGAGGATTCCTTGTCCTTGAAATTCTATAACTTCTCAGGATATGCCTAGGTATTGCTCCCTTCTGCATCTGTTCTAGAACCCAGCAAAACCTAGTAAACACAGTAAGCCCACAGTCACGTTTTTCTTCACTTCCAAAAACCTTATTAAAATGTTGAATCTGTTTTTCCTTTTCATGATATTTTGCTGAGCCTTGCGGCAGACCCAGCTGAAGTTAGCAATCATGACTATCCAGTGGCACCAGTCTACACGCCCTTGTGTGCTTTTTCTCCATGGTGCTCAGCAGGCCTGGGGAAGAGGATGTCTTAGGTGGTGATTGAGACTAGCAGGGTCAAGGAGCTTTCAACAGTTCACACCTTGCCAGAGGGTTAGCACTCCAAGAACTTCCAGGACATGGGGTCCTCTAGTCAGGATATGCCTGGGACAGAGTGAGTAGCACTTGTGAGAAACCTCAGGTTTCTGGAGACTGGAAAGGTTTCCATGTGTCTGGAAGGAACCGTCATGACCCAGGTTAAAGGCAAGGGTGATAACTGGCTTACGTATGCCTGGCGTTCATGCTTCCTGGGAGATAGTGGAAGTTCTGCCGCCGTGAAAGAGCTTGTCAGATGGGTTAGAAGATTATGGTTGCTCAGAGCTGTCAATGAGAATACGCGGCAATGCCTGGGAAGGGGACTGTGGAATAGAGGCTAAGTGTGGGGCGGGGCAGGGGAGCAGGGTCGGTTTAGCAACATGAAGTTAGGCGGCTGAGGCAGCTGTGTCTCTTGGATTCAGTCACATTCTTATCTAGCCATACTGAAATAGATGCACCTCCTGTAAGGTTTCTTCTCCCCTATATAGTCATGTAATTTCTGTACCTGGAATGCCTTCTCCTTTGCCTAATTCCTAATTATCAGGTTCAGTCAAGCCAAGTGCTTCTCGGAAGACTGGCCGTTGCCTACTGCCTTCCTTCTGCCTCTACTTCTGCTCTGGGGTAGGTGCCCCTGCCACTCTCAGTGCCCTGTCCACAGCTCTGGTGATAGAATGGCTTCCTAGGCTGCCTCTACTAAACTGAGTTCCCGAAGGGCAAAGCCTATCTATCGTATTTCTCTCTGGATTCCCAGAACCTAGGATAGTGCCTGGGGGAAATAGCTGTTTGATTAATTCGAGAGATAAGGGACGGAAGGCACTCATGGAGAATAAATTGTGAACATGAGAAGGTCACATACTGTAGTGAAAAAAAGCATTACCTTTTTCCTATGGATGTGAGCTGGAACAAGTTTCTTTATATCTGAGCATCAATTTCTTCTGTCTGAGAAATATCTATGTAAGATATCTTGCTTTCAAGGTAGTTTTAAGGATTAGCAGTCTTGTAACTTGTTTAGCACAGTGGCTGGCATAAATTAGGCTTTTACATACATGGCATGATTATTATTGTTGCTATTTTTACTGTTATAAACATGCCAGAGAAAACATTTGTTTGACAGGATCATTTGTTGAAAATAATTAGTGGTAATTAGATTTACAAAAGCACTACTATTATGGACATGAATGTGGAAGTAGTTATTGAACAAGCTGTTATTTACAGTTGCATTTTGTTATGATGGTACATTTTTAAATATGTAATTGTTTTTTGTATGCAACCTAGTTGCGTGATGATGATGATGGCTGTGTGTCTGTGTAATCAGTTCCCTTGTGTTACTCCACCTGTGTTTTTTTCTGTCTTGCCCTTAGTCTCCACTAAATTTTTTTTTGGGGGGGGGCATTGTCAAAAATTGGAGAATGCACTTTTAAATGCAACTCTGTGCCAAACATCCGTTTTGTGATCTATTATTTATAGAAAAACATCGGAAATGGCATCAATATTAAGAACCAAGGTTCTAAAGGAGTAGCATTTCACATTTTGCTTTCTTTTGCCTTGATTTCAATTATCTCAGTTAGACTTCAATTTTGAAACATGAATCCAGGTCAAAATAGCACTCTACTTCTGTGTGTTTGGTCACCTTCATTTTTCAGACATAGACCTTTTGATCTACGTAATTGTTTTTTTCCTTATGGTAGTAATGTGTGCTCATTTTAGAAAATCTTTAAGAAAAAGTGTTGAGGTATATGTGTAAATAAGGAGAAAAATCACAAGTGTAAATTTTATCTAGCTTTAAGCAGGATGCTTAGGTACTGCTAAATATAGGCCTTTCTGCCATTTCAGTGAAGAATAGGGCGTCCTGCTGACCTCCATGGGACGCATAACATGAGTAAGAAAGATTAATTGTTATTTCAGGTTACTGAGATTTTGGAGTTGTTTGTTATTGTAGCATACTCACTCTTTTACCCCTACCTCTGACCCACCTGGGCATTCTCTCCTATAGTAGCCTCTGTTAGCTACATAATATTCTAGACACTTTCCTACGTGTTTATAAACATAAACCAATGGTTTGTTTTAACATAAAGGGGATTATGCTGTACTTGTTTTTCTGTGGCTTGATTTTATTTCATTTAGTATATTAAAATGTCTTTCCATGTCCTTTTTCAAAACAGCTTTATCAAGCGCTAACTGACATAAAGTACATATTTATTTGTTTATTTTTAAAGGTTTAATTTTATTTTTGGCTGCGTTGGGTCTTCGTTGCTGTGTGCGGGCTTTCTTTAGTTGCAGCGAGCAGGGGCTACTCTTCATGGCTATGTGTGGGCTTCTCCTTGTGGTGGCTTCTCTTGTTGCGGAACATGGGCTCTAGGCACGTGGGCTTCAGTAGCTGTGGCTCATGGGCTTAGCTGCTTCGCGGCATGTGGGACCTTTCCGGACCAGGGATTGAATCCGTGTCCCCTGCGTTGGCAGGCGGATTCTTATCCACTGCGCCACCAGGGAAGTCCCAGAGTACATATTTAAATTGTACAGGTTTACGTGTTTCTACCTATGTATATACCTGTGACATAATCACACTTAAAAAATGGACCTATCTGTCCCCTTCAAAGTTTGCTTTTGCCCCTTGGGAATCCCTCTCAGCCATCCCTGTCCTGACCCCAACCATTCTCAGGTTATCTTCTCCCAGCAAAGATGTGTGGCAACATGCATGGAGTATCGCCAACCAGGAAAACTTGTCCAAGCCCTGGTGTTAATGCCGAAAACTCGGCCTCTGTGCACTGGTGCCGAATTGAATCTTGGAGACAAGAGTTTGGGGTGAAGTAGAAGAGAATAGTTTTATTGCTTTGCTGGACAAAGCGGGACACAGCAGGCTTGTGCCCTCAAAAACTGTGTCCCAACCCGGGAGGATTTGGTGAGGAGTTTTATAGCCATGGTTCAAGGGCGGGGTTGCTGATAAGGATCAGGGTGCGTGCAGGGCCTGCACCCCTTTAATCTGGCCTCGGGTGGTCTCCTGGTGATCAGCTTCTCTGCAATGAAGAATGCTGACATCTATCTTCCATTTGTTGGGGGGTTTCGTGCTGCAGAAGAGCTCAAAGATGATGTCATGTGTATCCCTTGAGGCAGAACCAGGATCCTGCCCCAAGCCTGGCTTGACTGCTCCTTCCTTGCCTCCGCATCCCCTCCCTTCCCCGATTAACAACCCTTTGAACCTGCCTTTTAGAACTCAGGGAAGGTCATGGAGGCTGAAGCCTGTTGCCTACAAACCAGAGACGGGGAACAGAAAGGCTTCCGTGCCCAGGAGTCCCACAGGGTCCTGCTGGATTTCAGTGGTCCAGATCTTACTGGGGGCTGGGTCACAAACACGAAGTTGACAACCCATGTGGTTGGCCTTAGTTTCCAGCCCCTTTGAAGGCTGAGCTGATAACTGTCTGGCCCAAGCCCCTCCTCCCCCACCCTAACCATAAATCACATTGTTAGCATAGATTATCTGGCATGGCCCAATGCCTCCAGGTAAACAAAGACTCTTATCAGGCAGGACTCTGAGGAGCTTATAAATTACCTCCCAGGAGCTAGAGGCAAAGGCCAAATCTCTTTAGGCAAGGTTAATCCTTTACTGCTCAACTGGTATTGACTTGCAGATATTTATTTTATTCTTCAGGTTAGAATCCAATGCTGTCATTATCTATTTTGATGATCATATCAGTCCTTATTTGGCCATTGAGAGGTCTTTCAGGTTGGCTTCTGTGCTCTTTCAACATGCCCCAGCACTTTTTTTTTTTTTTATAAGCACATTATTACTTTTTGACACTTCAAGTTTGCCCAGATTCATCTAGTATTTTCCCTGCCTCCACCATAGAAAAAGCCATTTCTTCAAAGAGCTCAGTTTTCTTTTACTGGAGAATGGTATTTAGGCTGTAGGTGTTTTCATTGTTACTGTTGCTGCTTCTAAGTCCCCCTCAGAGCTAGTACACAAATACATGGATGTATGTTAACCCATGTATACTTATATATCTTGATTTATTTCTCTAGCTTTACATGTATTAAAATAAATGTGAGTTTATACTGACATCTGACTTTCTTCTAGTACCACTTGGGTTCCTTCTAGTTTTCCCCCTTGTCTACGTGTCACTTCACTCTTGTAACCTGCCTCTCATTATCTATAATTTATTTGCATATTGATTTAACCCTAGTCTACATATAGTTTCAGAATTACTAAACTGTGCCCCTGTGTAAAAAAAATTTTATGAGCCATAATACAATGTTGTTTTGTACAATTCTTTACATTTACAGTGTCTAGTCAAAGCAGTGTTATCCAAAGTTAGGTAAGCTCCTTTTTTTCCCACCCCTTCAGTGAAATTATGCATTTGTAATATAATTGAATTTATTTTTCAGCCTGGATTTCATACTGACATCCTACTTGAACTATTTCTTAATTTGCATGCAGTAAAATTCACTTTTTACGGTATAAAATATGGGTTTTGTTAAATGCATAGTCATTTATATACCAACCACCAAAATACCACAGAGAAACAGTTCCAGTACCCTGAAACTTCCCTGGACAGCTACTTTGTAGTCAACTGCCCTCCCCTCCCTCAGCCTTCAAGCCATCACTGATCTGTTTTCCATACCTGTAGTTTTGGCCTTTTTCAGAATGGGATGTAAATGCAGTAATACATGTAGCCTTTTAAGGCTGCCCTCTTTCAAATTTTTAAATGCATATGTGATTCATCCATTTTGTTAGATCGATCAATAGTTTATTCCTTTCAATTGCTGACTAATGTTCCATTGTATGGATGTACCACAGTTTTTTAATTCATTCACCCATTGGACATTTTGGTTGTTTTCAGTTTTTGGTGATTATGGCTAAAGATGCTATAAACACTTACATACAGATTTTAGTGTCAACAGAAGTTTTCAAATCACTTGGGTAAATGCATAGAAGTGGGAAGAAACAGTCAACTGTTTTTGCCAAGTGGCTGTACCATTTTTTTATTCCCACCACAATTGAATGAGTTCTTGTTGCTCCACATCCATGTCAGCATTTGTAACCATTAAGCTGTTTTGAAAAGCCATTCTAATAATTGTGCAATGGTATCTCAGTGTGGTTTTAACTTGCATTTCCCTAGTGACTATCTTTTCACGTGCTAATTTGCCAGCCATATATCTTCTATGGCAGTGTCTGTTCAAAGCTGGCCCATTTTTTAATTGGGATGCTTGTTTCCTTTTTTTTTTGAGCTTTGATAGTTTTTTATATCCTAGATATGAGTCTTTTATCAGATACTTGTTTTTTCTTTTAACAGTGTCTTTCTAAAAGCACATATTCTTAATTTTGATGGTGTCTACTGTATCACTTTTTAAGCAGTTATTATTTGGTGGTGTATCTAAGAATGTCATATAGTTGGAATCATATGGTATGTAGTAGCCTTTTCACAGTCGTCTTTTACTTAGTAATATGTATTTAAGTTTCCTCCATATCTTTTCATGGCTTTATAGCTCATTTCTTTTTAGTGCTAAAATTGCATTGTATTGATATACCACAGATTTTTTTAAGTTAATTAATTTATTTTTATATTTGGCTGCGTTGGGTCTTTGTTGCGGTGTGCGGGCTTTCTCTAGTTGCGGTGAGCAGGGGCTACTCTTTATTGCGGCGCACGGGCTTCTCGTTGTGGTGGCTTCTCTTGTTGCGGAGCATGGGCTCTAGGCGTGCAGACTTCAGTAGTTGCAGCACGTGGACTCAGTAGTTGTGGCTCGTGGGCTCTAGAGCGTAGGCTCAGTAGTTGTGACACATGGGCTTAGTTGCTCCGCAGCATGTGGGATCTTCCTGGAGCGGGGCTCAAACCCGTGTCCCCTGCATTGGCAGGAGGGTTCTTAACCACTGTGCTACCAGGGAAGCCCCTGTACCACAGATTAACCATTCATCTGCTGAAAGCCATCTTGGTTGCTTTCAAATTTGGCAATTATTAATAAGGCTGCTATAAACACTCATATGCAGATTTTTGTATAGACATATGTTTTCAAATCCTTTAGGTAAATACCAAAGAGTGTGATTACTGAATCATATGGTAACGGTACATTTAGTTTAGTAATACACCACCAAACTGTCTTCCAAAGTGGCTGTACCATGTGAGCTTGAGAAGAATGTGTATTCTGCTGTTGGATGAAGTTTTCTACAGATGTTGTTTATACATCCAGTTGATTGATGGTGTTGTTGAGTCCGTTTCTGAAAGAGGAGGTGTGGACTTGCCCAACTACGGTAATAGATTCATCTGTTTCTCCTTGTAGTTCTATCAGTTTTTGCTTCACATAGTTAGATGCTCTCTTGTGAGACATATGCATGTTAAGGATTGTTATGTATTCTTGAAGGATTGACCCCTTTATTATTATGTAATGCCCTTCTTTATCCCTGGTAACTTTCCTTGCTTTGAAGTCTGCTTTGTCTGAAGTTAATATAGTTACCTCTGCTATCTTTTTTTTTTTTTTTTTTTTTTTTTTTGCGGTACGTGGGCCTCTCACTGCTGTGGCCTCTCCCCTTGTGGAGCACAGGCTCCGGACGCGCAGGCTCAGCGGCCATGGCTCACGGGCCCAGCCGCTTCACGGCATGTGGGATCCTCCCGGACCGGGGCATGAACCCATGTCCCCTGCATCGGCAGGCGGACTCCCAACAACTGCGCCACCAGGGCAGCCCACTTCTGCTATCTTTTGATTAGTGTGAGCACGGTATATTTTTCTCCATCCACTTACTTTTAATCTATATGTCTTTATAATTAAAATGGTTTTCTTGTAGACAACATATAGTTGGGTCTTGTTTTTTGATCCACTCTGACAATCTCTCATTTTCCCCCAGCTTTATGGAAGTATTGCTGACAAATAAAAATTGTGTATATTTAAGGTATATGTGATGTTTTGATATGTGTGTACATTGTGAAATATTTACCACGATCAAGCTAATTAATATATCCATCACTTGACAGTTACCTTTTTCCGAATATGTAGTGAGAACACTTTAAATCTACTCTTAGCAAATTTCAAATATAATACATTATTATTAACTATAATCACCGTGCTGTACATTAAATCTCCAGAACTTACTCATTTTATAACTGAAAGTTTGTACCCTTTGACCAACTTTTCCCCTTCCCCCCATCCCCCAGCCCCTGGTAAATATCATTCTACTCTCTGTTACTATGAGTTTGACTTTATTATTTTTTAAATTCCATATATAAGTGAGATCACATAAATATAATATATATCACATATTCTTTATTCATTTGTCTATTAACAGACACACGTTTCCATATCTTGGCTACTGTGAATAATGCAGCAATGAACATGGGAGTGCAAATATCTTTTTGAGGTAGTGGTTTTATTTCCCTTGGATATATATCCAGAAGTGGAATTGCTGGATCATATGGTACTTCTAGTTTTAATTTTTTTGACTTTTTGATAATGGCCATCCTAACAGGTGTGAAGTGATAGCTCATGATTTTGATATGCACTTCCTTGATGGTTAGTGATGCTGCGCATCTTTTCATGTACCCATTAGCCATTTGTACATCTTTGGAGAAATGTCTATTCAAGTCCTTTGCCCATTTTTAAATTACTTTCTTTGCTTTTTTGCTATTGATGTATGAATTCCTTACATATTTGGGATTTAATCCCTTACTGGATATTATGGTTTACAAATATGTTCTCCCATTCCATAGGTTGCCTTTTCATTTTGCTGATTGTTTCATTTGCTGTTCAGAACTTTTTAGTTTGATGTAGTACCACTTGTTTATTTTTGCTTTTGTTGCTTATATAAAATCTGTCTTTTAATTGGTACATTTAGACCATTAACATTCAAAGTGATTATTGATATAGTTGGATGATTATCTACCATATTCATTACTGTTTTCTGTTTGTTGCCCTTGGTCTTTGTTCCTACTCTTGTCTTCCACTCCTATTTTGCCTTTTGTGGTTTTAATTCGCATATCAGTTATACAGTCACCCTTCCTCATCCAGGGTTTTCACATTCAAGGATTCAACCAACTTCGGGTCAAAATTATTCAAAAAGAGATTCCAGAAAGTTCCAAAAAGCAAAATTTGAATTTGCTGTGTGCTGGCAAACATTTACGTAGCATTTCCATGGTATTTGGTATGATAAGTAATTTAGAAATAATTTAAAGTATATAGGAGGATATGCATAAGTTATATGCAAATACTATACCATTTTATAAGAGAAACTTGAGCATCCTTGGATTTCTGGTATCTTCAGCGTGTCCTGGAACAAATCTCTCGCAGATACTGGGAGATAACTGTACTGTTTTTCTTAAAAAAAATTTTTTTTTAGTGGTTGCCCTGGAGTTTGCAATATACATGTACAACAAATTCAAGTCCACCCTCAAATAACAGTATACTACTCAGTTTACAGGCATGAACAAAATAATCCTAATTCCTCCCTCCCGTCCCTTGTATCATTCCTGTAATTCATTTTACTTATATATAAGCATATATACATTAGACATACATACACACACTGTTGACCCTTGAACAACAAAGGGGATA
The DNA here is from genome assembly GCF_937001465.1 of Orcinus orca. Taxonomy (NCBI): domain Eukaryota; kingdom Metazoa; phylum Chordata; class Mammalia; order Artiodactyla; family Delphinidae; genus Orcinus; species Orcinus orca. Next base: position 59,646,823 of record NC_064563.1, on the reverse strand, counting down.
GGGGTGCTGACCTTTGTACAGTTAAAAATCCACGTATAACTTTATAGTTGGCCCTCCGTTACTGAGGTTCTGCGTCTGCAGATTCAACCACCTTCAGATCATGTAGTACCATATTATCTATTTAGTGAAAAAGAAATCCATGTATAAGTGGACCTGTGCAGTTCAAAACCATGTTAAGGGTCAACTCTGTGTGTGTGTGTATGTGTGCGCACACGCATGTGTGTGTGTGCATGTGCATGTATGATATATGTAGGTGTATATAGTTGAATACACTGTTGCTATTATTTTGAATTAACATCTGTTACACCAATTAAAAATAAGAAAAATAAAAGTTTTTATTTGACCTTCACTTTTCTGAGACTCTTCCTTTCTTTATGTAAATCTGAATTTCTGACCTATATCATTTTCCTTGTCTCCAAATAGCTTTTTTTTTTTTTTTTTTTTTTTTTTTGCGGTATGCGGGCCTCTCGCTGTTGTGGCCTCTCCCGTTGCGGAGCATAGGCTCCGGACGCACAGGCTCAGCGGCCATGGCTCACGGGCCCAGCCGCTCCGCGGCACGTGGGATCCTCCCGGACCGGGGCACGAACCCGTGTCCCCTACGTCGGCAAGCGGACTCTCAACCACTGCACCACCAGGGAAGCCCCCAAATAGCTTTTTTAAACATTTCTTGCAAGTCAAGTCTATTGGCAACAAAATCCCTCAAATTTTGTTTGTCTGACAAAGTCTTTATTTCTACTTCACGTTTGAAAAATTATTTTGCAGGGTACAGAATTCTAGGGTCTGTTTTTTTCTCTCAGCACTATTTCATTCCACTTTCTTCTTGCTTGCATGGTTTCTGAGAAGTTGCATTTAATTCTTGCCTTTCTTCCTATGTAGGTAAGGTGTGATTTTCCTCTGGCTTCTCCCAGGATTTTTTCTTTATCTTTGATTTTCTCTTGTTTGAAAATTATATACCTAGATGTAGGATTTTTTCAGTTTTGATTTTGGTTTTGTTTTGTTTTATTTGTATTTATTATGCTTCATGTTTTCTGAATTTCCTGAATCTGTGGTTTGGTGTCTGATATTAGTTTGAGGAGCTCTCAGTCATTATTGGTTCAAATATTTCTTCTATTTCTTTCTACCTTTCTTCCTCGGATGCTCCCATTACATGTATGTTACACTTTTTGTGGTTGTCCTACAGTCCTTGGATATTCTGGTTTTTTTCAGTCTTTGTTCTCTTTGCTTTTCAGTTTTGTAGGTTTTTACTTTTACTGAGATACCTTCAAGCTCAGAGACTCTTTCCTCGGGCATGTCCAGTCTACTAAGTCTATCAAAGACATTCTTTATTTCTGTTACAGTGTTTTAGATCTCCAGCGTGTCTTTTTGTTTCTTTTTGAGAATCTCTGTCATCTCTCCTTACATTACCTATCTGTTCTTGCATATTGTCTACTTTATCTATTAGACTCCTTACCATTTTAATCATAGTTACTTTAAATTCTCAAGTCTGACAGTTCCAAAATCCCTCCATGTCTGAATGTGATGCTTGCTCTATCTCTTCAGATTGTGTTTTTTGCCTTTTAGTATGCCTTGAATTTTTTTCTTCATAGCCAGACATGATGTGCTGGGTGAAAGGAACTGCTGTAAACAGGCCTTTAGTAACGTGGGTGAAGTGTGGGAGGAGAGGAAGTGTTCTATAACCCTGTGATTAGGTCTCAGACTTCTAATGAGCATGTCTCTCTGGACTGTGAACTTCACAAGCGTTTTTCAGTTTTTCCCTCCCCACTTAGGTGGGACAGGTTGGCTAGAGCTGACTTGAGTTGGGTATTTCCCCCACCCCACCCCGCAGAAGGTTTGCTCCGGTTAACTAGTTTCTCCTGAGGGCAGGCCTGCACAGAGTGCTCTGGCGTATTTCAAAACGGTTCCTTTTCCCCTCCCACTGCCAGCAGAGCAGCACAAGGGAGTTTTTCTCAGATTTTTACTGTGAGAACCTAGTTGAGCTCCTTCAGATGAAACACAGAAGTGCGGGGGGGGGGGGGTCCCCTATGACTGGGTCCCCCTGGAGTTTTTAAACCTCAGACTTGTCCTCACTGAGTCTCCAGCAATTCATCAATTACAGTTCAGGTTTTCCGACCATGGCACTGGATCCCCTGGCTGTTTCTGTTCCTTTGTGTCTGCTTCCGTAAGCTGTGATGATCTTATTCATCCTATCTGTCTCTCCGTCTTGGAGGGAAACATTTTACCTGTCTCCTCTTCGCTCTTATGGGCCCAAGAAGAGCTGTTCTTTCAATCTGTTCAGCTTTTTACTTGTTAGGACAGAGCAGTAACTTCCAAACTCCTTACGCATGGGACTGGAAACCAGAAGTTTCATCTACCACTTTTAAAGGACCCTTTATTTACATCGGGGCTACTTGAAAAATCCAGGGTAATCTCCCTATTCTAAAGTCAGCTGATAAGCAGCTTTGGTTCTGACTGCAACCTTAATTCCTCTTTGCCATGTGGCAGACTGTCATCACTGGTTCTGGGGATTTGCATGTGGACATGTTTTGGGTGTCATTACTCTGCCTACCACACCCCACTGTATCTCTTTAAAAAAAAAAAATATTTTAACGAAGATGAAATGTTGAATAGAGGGTTAGAAATCACTCTTACTACTGCTAAGCAGCTATTGTTATTTTTGGATAATATTTAGACGTACTAAGCTATGTCCACCTCCTTCTTTGATTCCAGCAGGCAGCTAGCTCTGTGTTCATTGCCTCAGGGAAAGTATACGGCAGTGCAGAAAACAAATTTTCTCCAAGTCTTTCTGAGTTCTCTTAGGAGAACTTAGTGGATTTGGAGTCATAGTAAGAGTATGGGGTGGGGGGGGAGGGAGGGAGAGAGAGAGAGAGAGAGAGAGGAAAAGAATGAAAGGTCTGTGTGTTCCAAGAGCAGAGAGGACCATTTCCTGCTTCCAGACAACACTACTGTGTGGTCCACGTTATCCTGAGAGGAACGGCACTAAGCTATGTCTAGGCACATGGGATCTGTGTGGCCAAGCAGATTTCCATCTTCTGTCCAAGAAGAACCTAGAAGGAGCAGAGAATCTCTAGGTCTAAAGAGACTATAAACTTAAGGAAAAGTGCTCATCTTTTGCCCCAACAAAGGATTATCTGAAAATCACATCTCTCCCCATGCTTCGGCATATCCGAGGGGCCTGGAACTGTAGTACCACCCAGAGGAGGGTGGTGAGAACTTCATAAAGTACTAGGGTACTTTTTTCTTTGACCCTGTGGAGTGGGGTAGACTGGAGGGTGGCTCAGAGTCAGAAATTAAGTTTTGTTTTTAAAAATTCTACTTTCTTATAATTTTGTGGAATGGCATTCCTGCCTGGTGCTTTGTAGTTAATTTCTGAAAGTCATTTATTCTGCCTGAGTTCACAAAGTAAACGGTTTCCGCATTCAGCTGTGTTGATAAAGAGTAAAAATGAGTCGTCTTTTTTTTTTAATGTGTATCTCAGCAATCCTAAGACAAATGAAGCTTACTTAAAAATCTTCAACTGCAGAATATCATAAAAGTACAAATGTAAATTATACTGTGGCAGTCAGTTGGTTTTGACACATTTTAGGTAAACAGTTGTAGTCAGAAAGATCCAGGAAGGTTTTAATCTCACCTAGCTTAAAATTTTCTGCTCTAAAGTCTCTTGAAATTTGATAACATTTTTACAAATTCCTTACTTTCCCTTAAAATAAATTCTTTACAATTGCTTCTTGACAGGTTATGACAGCATTTTAGACAAGTAGCCTGAAACGATGTTGCTTCACTTTCAATACTGTGCTCCCAAATGAAATTAGAGTTCTTTAGCATGAAGATTACTTTTTGAATACTCAGATTTAACTGAGGGAAAATAGAAAACATCTCAGTAAATGTGAATGGAATGATTTGAGCATCCTTGCATCATCATCACTCTTACTAAGGAAGTAAGTTCATGAAGAAGGTGCTCCCTGGAGACAGGTGCTTCTTAGTGAAACATTTGAATGCTGGCCCATTACATACAGTAGTCTGACGACTGTGGAAGCAGCCATTATAAAAACCACAAGCTCCTGGTCCACAAGGACCATTCTTTTTCATTTTATATTTCCAGAACCTACCACATGTTTTGAATGAATGACAGCCCGAATAATTGAAAGAATCAGTCATTTGGACTAAGTTTGTATCACTCACAGGAGAGGACGTGGCACGTGGTTGGTACTCAAAACTCTTTTTAGTTGCATGAAGGAAAGAATAAATAAAGGAAATAAACGTGGCAACTCATGATTAGTCATTAGTAAGATCTAATGTTTGCTATTTTCACGCGGTAGAGATTTCCTGTCTGATCAATCAGCTGTTCACACTTGCACCAACTGAGGGCCTCGGCTCGGCCAACTCTCCACCAGTTTACAGGGCTGTGGTCTTTGAATGGAGCAGACAGGAAGGAGAGTCTGGGTGCGAGTGAGTGGAGCCTTGTGCATTTCACCTAACCTCTCAGAAACCGCTCCCTCATTTGCAACATGAGAACCACAGTGCGGATTTAACAGGGTTGCTCTGAGGATTAACCAAAAATCATACAAAGTTTTGGCACACTCTGCAGATGTTAAATATTGTTATTTCTCGGGGGAAGACAAAGGTTCTGGGATTATAGCAGTGCTTACCTTTTTTAAAAAATGTATGCGCGTAACTAGTGGTTTTGTTTCTGAAACTAATGTTTAATTAATTTGGATCAGTCGACGTATTCACTAGGTTATACTTTCTAGGGGTTACTGTTATGCAAATTCAGTAGAATTTTGTGTTCCTATCAAACTTTGTTATTGTCAGTCTCCCTGTATTACCCCTAGCTTTCACTTATTCAAAGTCATTTAGCCAACTTCTTAAAAACTTTGATAATGGGAAAAAAATTAAACATGGTTATCATCAAGATAGGTTAACCTAATTACTTCTGGGACTTCAAACCAGTCTCCATTAGTAGCTTCTCTGCGCATTTACTAAGACATTGAGAACGGTAAATTACAAAATAATTACAATACATTAAGGATGAAATTAAAAATACATTTTGCATAAATATTTGAACTTACATGGAACGTCAAGATTGAGTTTAAAGACCTAAGAAGAGTTAGTGTTAAAAAATTAGAAGTGTTGGGGCTTCCCTGGTGGCGCAGTGGTTGAGAGTCCGCCTGCCGATGCAGGGGACGTGGATTCGTGCCCCGGTCTGGGGAGATCCCACATGCCGCGGAGTGGCTGGGCCCGTGAGCCATGGCCGCTGGGCCTGCGCGTCTGGAGCCTGTGCTCTGCAACGAGAGAGGCCACAACAGTGAGAGGCCCACGTTCCGAAAAAAAAAATTAGAAGTGTTTTGTTAAGAAGATTAAGATGACAGGTTACACTCTATCTTGACACAGGAATTTCAGAATTCGGAAGGAATATAGAGATAACCTTTAAATGTAACTGCTGTTTTTTTTTGTTTTTGTTTTTTTTAATAGATGGAAAGACTGAGGCCAGGAGAGGGTGAGTGGCCTATCCAAAGTTTAACAGGGGAAAGTAAATAAATATATAACAGCTGTTAATAAACATCGAGGTAATGATACAAGACAGAACATGAATTCTAGAGAGCAGGGGCTAGACCTGTGGTATACGTAGTAATGTTTTGTTGCTTCATAAGTTGAGTCAGTGAGAAAGAGCCACATAGTAATATTTGGTCCTGGTTAATATTTCCCCCAATTAATTATTCCCTGAGACTGTGGTGGTATAGTAGAAATCTGGTTCTGAAAGTAATGATTTGAATAACCTCAGGCAAATCGTGTGGTCTTTAAAATTCTGTGTTGTTGCTTTTTTTTTCTTTTAATCTATATAGTGGAAATAATCTGCATCACCTATCTGGTTATGTACAGAACCGCTTAGGAAAGAACTGACTCATGTCCAAATGAAATTTTTCCATTAACAACACCCTGCTTATAAGGGTGCTCAGGTGTTGGGCCAAGTGACCATGACCTTAATGGACTGACACATGTTAGGAGGCATCTTGACATTTGGCCTTATGATGAGTTAATGTGGTGGTGGTAGTCGTAGTGACACGGGGACAGCTGTCTGAGGTCCTTCCCCCTGTACCCTATAGCTCCCCGTTGTTGGGACACTGTTAGCATTTCCTTTTCCTGGGGTCACCCCAAAAAGCCTGCACAACAATGGTGAATTTACAGTGACAGTTCAGTATCCACAAAGATGGAGGTTAGCGCCAGTTGAATGAGTATAAGGAAGATCTATTTAAAAACATACTGATTCTGATACTTGAGCAGCAATCAACTCAGAATCTTTTCCTCTGTCTCCTTTTCGTTTTTACTGGAGTGAGTTTCAAGAGGAGGAGCTGTTGTACCGTCCCCTGGAGACGCTGGGGAAAAGATAGGGTGTTGTCACAGTGACTGGGTGACACTATGTGTGTTAGTGCTGACATCCTATAGCGTGCCAGAAAGCCTTACACAGGAAGGAATGGCCCCTCCCACAGAGAGGAGCAGCTGCACCTTTCTCTGAAGAAGAACCGTCATAGAGGCCCTGAATCTAAGACCAGGGCTCTTCTGAGTTCCGCTCTACGGAGACAATGTCCTTCAGTGCGAGGGTCTGCATTTTGCTTTTACGTTACCTCTGGTTTTGCAGCGCAGATAACCTCTTCCCAGCTGTGTAACTTCAAGTTCCTTCATTTGTTGAATGCTCCCTTTTCTCCCATGTATAATGTTGGGATAATAATACTGACCTTTTAGGGCTGCTGTAAGGATTCAACGGCATGACGTATATATGAAGTGCTTAATGCCTACAGGAGCAGATAAATGTTTGTTTCCTTCTTTCCATAAAAGAGATGCCTGCTTTAGAAGAGGATGGAAAACTGAATCAGCTGTTTCTTCAAAACTGCAGAGATGCAATTAAAGTTCCTACTGGGCCTCCTTGGTCTTCCATGGCAGACTGGCTGAAACCCCACTGGCTGTTTTTGGGAAAGGAGGGCAGGATTAAGCCTTCCTAAAGTGAAGTGGTCCCCCTGGGTGTGTATGACGGCGATCTGAAAGGGTCCCTCTCCCCAGCCTGTGGACAGGGAGTGCTGTAACCTGTGTGGAGTTCCTGGGCTTCCCTTTTATCGGGGTGCCAGTGTCTTCCCAAGAGTAGTGAGGTTAGAGACCAGAGCTGAGTGGAAGTCGCCCTCAGCTGGGGCTGGGCTGGGGTTCAGGGGCAGGAGTGGGGTGGGATGGGGAGGTGAGGGGAGGGTGGGCCCGGGGCTGCGAGCTCAGGCCAAGCTGGGGGCCACGAGGTCAGAGCCAGGCTATAGGTCACCCTCACGTCCCAGCCAAGGTGAGGGTGGGGCCCATGTTCTGAAATGTCCCTGAAATCTGGGCCAGCAGAGGTTTAGCACAGGCGCAGAGCTCATCGCTGGCCTCAGGATAATATCCATATTCTTTCCAATGGCTTTTCATTGCCTTAAGGGGATCTGGCCAGAGTTCACAACTCCAGGGTCACCCCCTTTCCCATATAGATTATGCTTCTGCCACAGTGAAAGGAGTTCCGTCTTTTTATCTCAAGGCTTGTTCTTCGGTCCTTTGTTGTTCTTTCTCCTTTGGATGTCATCTTCACCCCCACTTCTGCCTTCAGTAGCTTTCACACTACCTCTTGACATCAATTTCTAGGAAAGCCACACTCCTCTCTGGTTGTCTCTCCCATGCGCTTTCACTGTAGTAATTAAATTATTGATCAATCTAATCATTGTTTAGGTCTCATTATGTAGTAAGTATGAATATTGTCCCCCAACTAAGGTACACTAAGACTTTATTTTCTAATACTCAACTTCATGTCTGGCTTCACGCTCCGTATCCACCAAACTAGAGGAAAAATTTAACCTCAGATCTTTTCAGAACTTGCCTCCAGAATCTGTCCCCCGCCCAGGGTTGAGCTACAGTTCCAGGATCCAAAGCATGAGGAGGGCCATGCAGTCCTTGGCACTTGGTACTCACAGGCTGTTCTTGAGTTGCTCACTGTGCCTGCCTCTCTGGTCCCTTCGGGTCCAGCTTCTCTCTGCTCCTCACATGCTCCCCAGGGACATGGGAGCCTTGCAAGGCTGACGTGGTCCTCCTTGCCTTGACATTCCACACTGCTGACTCCGCCTGCATCACCGAGGAACAGGGCAAGGGTGTCTGCTCCCGTCACCAAGGAACTTCCCTCTATCTCTTCACCTCCAGCCCAGGATGGGCTGCTGCAGATCTGGACGGACGTCCTATCCTCCTCCCTCACTCTTTCTCCAACACCAGCGATTTAAGCTTGGACATTCTGTTTTACTTTTTATCCTTAGCAAACTCTGGAAATTCTCTGACAGGTTTAAGTCTTTTGGAAAACAAAGGATCCTCCTCTGAGGCAATGAGTACACACCTGACTACCTATCTGAAGGTTGAATGCAGAGAAAAAAAACAGAGGGGAGAAAAAGCCCTTAATATCCCCAAACATTACCCAGCCACAGCTGTATGCTGTTCACTGCTGAGCATAGAGACATAGGCTAAGTCAATGTACAATTAAAACATACCCTATACTTACCCAAATCCTAGAATTTATCACACACTATCAGAATTATTTCACTCCTTTTACTCCAGCATTTATTTGGGGGCTGCTCATGTCCCTTGTTACCTTCTCCAAGATCCTTTAAATATCCCCACACCAGACTAATCTATTTGGACAAAGCATATGTCCAAATTGGGGTATTAAAAATAATGGAGAGAAGGAAAGCAAGCCAAAACTCTCTTCCTAAAGACTACGCATATGTTGATTTACCTTTTCTGTAAAAGAATTAAAAATGTCCCCGTTACAAATCAAGACATGGAATAATTTCAATTTGTATTAGGGGAAAAGGATATTTTTTTCCACACATTCTTTTTTTAGTATCATTATTTTACTGTTTTCCAGAAAGGAGAAAATAAACAGCAATAAATACATGAATTTAAAAGTTTTGATTTCTTCTGAAATTATATGTTTTGTTGTTTTTAATTATCAAGTTCAATATTACAGCATACAAAGTTCCTTTTTTTTTTTAGAAAATGTTATTATCACTTAACGTAGCGCATTTGTCTGTTCATATATGCGGTCTCGCTCTGGCAGCTGTCTGAGGCATGGTACTTCCTGGGGAGGCATTTGTATCGTGTTTATGTGCATATTAATGAAACTCTACAACTTTCCTATTTTAACTTAAACACTTCGTTGCCACTTCAGCTGATTATGGCTTTGGATAATTGCCACAGTGAATCTTGTATTTAGTGGAAACAAGATACATTGATGACAAACATGTTTCCTATCAAAAGCCAGAAAGATGGATCTGAATTCAGATTGTGCAGTAAAAAGAAGTATGTAAACTCATTAGACAAGATTCAAATTTACAAAGCCTGAGAAAAATGTTGAGGACATGGGAAGAGGTAGCATCAGGCCTCATAATTGTGAAAGCTGGGCTAGAAGCTAGAGTTTTCAGGGCATGCTTGTGTGGAGGTGAATATTAAATTATCGAGTCCCCTGGGTGGTAAAAGAGTGAGAGCCCAGTGACTGTGGTGGAGCAGCTTAAGGGGCTGGAACCACTGTGATCGTGATTGTCACTCCTTGTTGTGTTTGCTTTGTGGTCCTGCCTAAGCAGAGGATTGAACCAATAATTTAAGCCCAAGGGTTTCCTTTTTATACTGGCTAGGTGGCTATCTTAGTCTGTTCCAGCTGCTATAACAAAAATACCATAGACAGGGTGACTTAAACAACATTTATTTCTCACAGTTTTGGAGGCTGAGATATCCAAAGTCAGGATGCTGGCAGACCCAGTGTCTTGTGAGGGCCTGCTTCCTGGTTCACAGATGGCCATCTTCTTGCTGTGTCCACCCATGGTGGAAGCTGCAAGACAATTGTACATTGTCTGGGGTCTCTTTTATAAGGGCGCTAATCCCATTCATGAGGATTCTACCTTCATGACCTAATCACCTCCCAAAGGTCCCACCGCCAAATACCATCTCATTGGGGATTAGGTTCCAACATATGCATTTTGGGGAGACACAAACATTTAGTTTAAAGCAGTGGATTTACAAGTTTTCACATACTATGCACCTAACCTCAGTTAAGTGTTCTGTAAATATAGGTGTCTTAACTCAAACCAAGCCTCTAGGACTACTATGAGAGAGGGAAAGAGAGAGAGAGAGAGGCTAAATTTTAATTACCTTTGAAGCCCTACCAGAAAAGCACCTTATGTGGTAGGCCAAAAAGTGACTCCCCAAAAGGCATCCATGTCCTAACCCTTGGTACCTGTGGACATTACCTTATATGACAAGAACACAGAAATTTGCAGATATGATTAAGGATGTTGAGATGGGAAGACGATCCTGGATCCTCCAGGTGAGTACAAAATGCCAATACATGTATCCTTATAAGTGGCAGGCAGAAGGAGATTGGATACAGAAGAGGGGAAGGCAGTGTGACTATGGAGGGGGAGGATGGAGTGATGTGACCACAGGCCAAGGACTGCTGGCAGCCACCACAAGCTGGAAGAAGCAGGGAAGGGGTTTTCCTTTAGAGGCTCTAGAAGGAATGCAGTGATGCTGACACCTTGATTTCAGCCCAGTGAGACTGATTTCAGACTTCTGGCCTCTGGAACTGTTAGAGAATACATTTTTGTGTTTTCCGCCACCCAGTTTGTAGTGATTTGTTTTAATGGTGATGTAAACACATCCAGCTTCCTTCAGACAACTTCTCTGACCTGTCCGTTGGGGTTGGATGCCCTTGTATACATTTGGCAGCACACAGTACTTGGTGTGTCATGGCACTAATGGCCCTGCTAATGATTTCTTCTGTCAGGGTCGTTTGCCTGCTGGATGGAAGCTCTCTGTGTAGGGGCCCCATTAGTCTTGTTTTCACTGCCCCAGAGCCCGACACTGTGCTTGGCACCTGACAGGTACTTATGTTTTAACTGAGAAATTTTAATTTGCTGACATTGTATTACTTAAACTTCCAATATTTATTGGAAAAAAAAAGTGTATATATATATATATATATATATATATATATATATATATACACACACACTCTTTTTTTTACAGTCTTTTTCCTAACTTACAATATTTAAAAATGGGCATGTTAGTTTTCTAGAAGGTGTCTGTGTGTCTCATATTAATTGTAAAGGATCAAATCCCAGAGTTCCCCCAGAAAGTTGCAGCATAAAAACAAAAACCCTACTGTTGGAAATTTGCCTATGTTTACAGAAGAACTGACATTTGGGAAATAATTTTACACTATAAAATCCTGAGCAACCTTCAAGATGGCAGAGGAGTAAGATGTGGAGATCACCTTCCCACAAATACATCAGAAATACATCTACATGTGGAACAACTCCTACAGAACACCTACTGAACGCTGGCAGAAGACCTCAGACCTCCCAAAAGGCAAGAAACTCCCCACGTACCTGGGTAGGGCAAAAGAAAAAAGAATAAACAGAGACAAAAGAATAGGGATGGGACCTGCACCAGTGGGAGAGAGCTGTGAAGGAGGAAAGGTTTCCACACACTAGAAGCCCCTTCGCGGGCGGAGACTGCGGGTGGCGGAGGGGGAAAGCTTCGGAGCCCCGGAGGAGAGCACAGCAACAGGGGGTGCGGTGGTCAAAGCAGAGAGATTCCCGCACAGAGGATCAGGGCCGACCGGCACTCACCAGCCCGAGAGGCTTGTCTGCTCACCCGCTGGGGCGGGTGGGGGCTGGGATCTGAGGCTTGGGCTTCGGAGGTCAGATCCCACGGAGAGGACTGGGGTTGGCTACGTGAACACAGACTGAAGGGGGCTAGTGAGCCACAGCTAACCTGGAGGGAGTCCGGGAAAAAGTCTGGACCTGCCTAAGAGTCAAGACACCATTGTTTCGCGGTGCGTGAGGAGAGGAGATTCAGAGCACCGCCTAAACGAGCTTCAGAGAAGGGCACGAGCCGTGGCTGTCAGCGTGAACACCAGAGACAGGCATGAAACGCTAAGGCTGCTGGTGCAGCCACCAAGAAGCCTGTGTGCAAGCACAGGTCACTATCCACACCTCCCCTCCTGGGAGCCTGTGCAGCCCGCCACTGCCAGGGTCCCGTGATCAGGGAGAACTTTCCCAGGAGAACACACGGCATGCCTCAGGCTGGTGCAATGTCATGCCACCCTCTGCCGCCGCAGGCTCGCCCGCACTCCGTACCCCTCCCTCCCCCCAGCCTGAGTGAGCCGGAGCCTCCTAATCAGCTGCTCCGTTAACCCCATCCTGTCTGAGCAGGAACAGACGCCCTCAGGCAACCTACATGCAGAGCCGGGTCCAAATCCAAAGCTGAACCCTGGGAGCTGTGCGAACAAAGAAGAGAAAGGGAAATCTCTCCCAGCAGCCTCAGGAGCAATGGATTAAATCTCCACAATCAACTTGATGTACCCTGCATCCAGGGAACAACTGAATAGATAATGAATCATCCCAAAATTGAGGCAGTGGACTTTGGGGGCAACTGTAGACTTCGGGTTTGCTTTCTGCACCTAATTTGTTTCTGGCTTTATGTTTATCTTAGTTTAGTATTCAGAGCTTATTATCATTGGTAAATTTGTTTATTGGTTTGGTTGCTCTCTTCCTTTTTTTTTCATATATAGATATATATTTTTTCCTTTTTCTCTTTTTCTGAGTGTGTATGTGTATGCTTCTTTGTGTGATTTTTGTCTGTATAGCTTTGCTTTTACCATTTCTCCAGGGTTCTGTCTGTCCGTTTTTTTGTTTTTTGTGTTTTTTTTAGTATAGATTTTAGTATTTGTTATCCTTGGTGCATTGTTTTTTTGATTTGGTTGCTCTCTTCTTTCTTTCTTTTTTTTAGTTACTTTAAAATGTTTTTAATAATATTTTTTAATTTTAATAATTTTATTTTACTTATTAACTTTATTTTATTTTTTAAATTTTCTTTCTTTCTTTCTCTCCCTTTTCTTCTAAGCCATGTGGCTGACAGGGTCTTGGTACTCCGACTGGGTGTCAGGCCTGAGCCTCTGAGGTGGGAGAGCCGAGTTCAGGACATTGGTCCACCAGAGACCTCCAGGCTCCACATAATACCAAACAGTGAAAGCTCTCCCAGAGATCTCCATCTCAACGCTAAGACCCAGCTCCATGCAACAACCAGCAAGCTACAGTGCTGGAAACCCTAGGCCAAACAACTAGCAGGTCAGGAACACAACCCCACCCATTAGCAGAGAGGCTGCCTAAAATTAGAGTAAGTTCACAGACACCTCAAAACACACCACTGGATGTGGTCCTTCCCACCAGAAAGACAAGATCCAGCCTCAAACATCAGAACACAGGCACCCGTCCCCTCCACCAGGAAGCCAACACAACCCACTGAACCAACGTTACCCACTGGGGGCAGACACCAAAAACAATGGGAACTACAAACCTGCAGCCTGCAAAAAGGAGACCCCAAACACAGTAAGTTTAAAAAAAATGAGAAGACAGAGAAGTACACAACAGATGAAGGAGCAAGGCAAAAATCCACCAGTCCAAAAAATGAAGAGAAAATAGGTGGTTTACCTGAAAAAGAATTCAGAATAATGATAGTAAAGATGATCCAAAATCTTGAGAATAGAATGGAGAAAATACGAGGAACGTTTAACACGGACCTAGAAGAACTAAAGAGCAAACAAACAATGATGAACAACACAATAAGTGAAATTAAAAATTTGCTAGAAGGAATCAATAGCAGAATAACTGAGGCAGAAGAACGGATAAGTGGCCTGGAAGATAAAATAGTGGAAATAACTACCACAGAGCAGAATAAAGAAAAAGGAATGAAAAGACTTGAGGACAGTCTCAGAGACCTCTGGGACAACATTAAATATACCAACATTCTAATTATACGGATCCCGGAAGATGAAGAGGGATAAAAAAGGACTGAGAAAATATTTGAAGAGATTACAGTTGAAAACTTCCCTAATATGGGAAAGAAAATAGTCAATCAAGTCCAGGAAGTTCAGAGAGTCCCATACAGGATAAATCCAAGGAGAAACACACCAAGACACATTAATCAAACTATCAAAAATTAAATACAAAGAAAAAATATTAAAAGCAGCAAGGGAAAAGCAACAAATAACATACAAGGGAATCCCCCATAAGGTTAACAGCTGATCTTTCAGCAGAAACTCTGCAAGCCAGAAGGGAGTGACAGGACATATTTAAAGTGATGAAAGGGAAAAACCTACAACCAAGATTACTCTACCCAGCAAGAATCTCATTCAGATTTGACGGAGAAATTAAAAGCTTTACAGACAAGCAAAAGCTAAGAGAATTCAGAACCACCAAACCAGCTTTACAACGAATGCTAAAGGAACTTCTCTAGGCAGGAAACACAAGAGAAGGAAAAGACCTGCAAAAACAAACCCAAAACAATTAAGAAAATGGCAGTAGGAACCTACATACTGATAATACCTTAAATGTAAATGGCTTAAATGCTCCAACCAAAAGACATAGACTGGCAGAATGGACACAAAAACAGGACCCATATATATGCTGTCTACAAGAGACCCACTTCTGACCTAGGGACACATACAGACTGAAAGTGAGGGAATGGAAAAAGATATTCCATGCAAATGGAAATCAAAAGAAAGCTGGAGTAGCAATTCTCATGTCAGAGAAAATAGACTTTAAAACAAAGACTATTACAAGAGACAAAGAAGGACACTACATAATGATCAAGGGATCAATCCAAGAAGAAGATATAACAATTGCAAATATTTATGCATCCAAAATAGGAGCACCTCAATACATAAGACAAATGCTAACAGCCATAAAAGGGGAAATCAACAGTAACACAATATAGCAGGGGACTCTAACACCCCAGTTTCACCAATGGACAGATCATCCAAAATGAACATAAATAAGGAAATACAATCTTTAAATAATACATTAAACTAGATGGACTTAACTGATATTTATAGGACACTCCATCCAAAAACAACAGAATACACTTTCTTCTCAAGTGCTTATGGAACATTCTCCAGGATAGATCATATCTTGGGTCACAAATCAAGCCTTGGTAAATATAAGAAAATTGAAATTGTATCAAGTATCTTTTCCAACCACAACGCAATGAGACTAGATATCAATTACAGGAAAAAATCTGTAGAAAATAGAAACACATGGAGACTAAACAATACACTACTAAATAACCAAGAGATCATTGAAGAAATCAAAGAAGAAATTAAAAAATACATAGAAATAAACGACAATGAAAACATGACAACACAAAACCTATGGGATGCCGCAAAAGCAGTTCTAAGAGGGAAGTTTATAGCAATACAGTCCTACCTTAAGAAACAAGAAACATCTCAAATAAACAACCTAACCTTACACCTAAAGCGATTAGAGAAAGAAGAACAAAAAAACCCCGAAAGTTAGCAGAAGGAAAGAAATCATAAAGATCAGATCAGAAATAAATGAGAAAGAAATGAAGGAAACTATAGCAAAGATCAATAAAACTAAAAGCTGGTTCTTTGAGAAGGTGAACAAAATTGATAAACCATTAGCCAGACTCATCAAGAGAAAAAGGGAGAAGACTCAAACCAACAGAATTAGAAGTGAAAAAGGAGAAGTAACAACTGACACTGCAGAAATACAAAGGATCATGAGAGATTACTACAAACAACTATATGTCAATAAAATGGACAACCTGGAAGAAATGGACAAAGTCTTAGAAAAGCACAACCTTCCGAGACTGAACCCAGAAAAAAGAGAAAATATAAATACACCAATCACAAGCACTGAAATTGAAACTGTGATTAAAAATCTTCCAACAAATAAAAGCCCACGACCAGATGGCTTCACAGGCGAATTCTATCAAACATTTAGAAAAGACCTAACACCTATCCTTCTCAAACTCTTCCAAAATATAGCAGAGGGAGGACACTCCCAAACTCATTCTACAAGGCCACCATCACCCTGATACCAAAACCAGATAAAGATGGCACAAAAAGAGAAAACTACAGGCCAATATCCCTGATGAACATAGATGCAAAATCCTCACAAAAATACTAGCAAACAGAATCCAAAGCACATTAAAAGGATCAAACACCATGATCAAATGCGGTTTATCCCAGGAATGCAAGGATTCTTCAATATACGCAAATCAATCAATGTGATAAACCATATTAACAAACTGAAGGATAAAAACCATATGATCATCTCAATTGATACAGAAAAGGCTTTTGACAAAATTCAACACCAATTTATAATAAAGACCCTCTAGAAAGTAGGCATAGAGGGAACTTACTTCAACATAATGAAGCTCATATATAACAAACCCACAGCCAACATCATTTTCAATGGTGAGAAAATGAAACCATTTCCTCTAAGATCAGGAACAAGACAAGGTTGCCCACTCTCACCACTATTATTCAACATAGTTCTGGAAGTTTTAGGCACAGCAATCAGAGAAGAAAAAGAAATAAAATGAATCCAAATCGGAAAAGGAGTACAACTGTCACTGTTTGCAGATGACATGATACCATACATAGAGAATCCCAAAGATGCTCCCAGAAAACTACTAGAGCTAATCAACGAATTTGGTAAAGTAGCAGGATACAAAATTAATGCATAGAAATCTCTTGCATTCCTATACACTAACAATGAAGAATCTGAATAAGAATTTAAGGAAACACTCCCTTTTACCATTGTAACAAAAAACTAAAATACCAAGGAATAAACCTACCTAAGGAGACAAAAGACCTGTATGCAGCACACTATAAGACACTGATGAAAGAAATTAAAGATGATATAAATAGATGGAGAGATATACCATGTTCTTGGATTGGAAGAATCAACTATGTGAAAGTGACTATACTACCCAAAGCAATCTACAGATCCAATGCAATCCCTATCAAACTACCAATGACATTTTTCACAGAACTAGAACAAAAAATTGCACAATTTGTATGGAAATACAAAAGACCCCGAATACTCAAAGCAATCTTGAGAAAGAAAAATAGAGCTGGAGGAATCAGGCTCCCTGACTTTAGAGTATACTACAAAGCTATAGTAATCAAGACAATATGGTACTGGCACAAAAACAGAAATATAGATCAATGGAACAGGATAGAAAGCCCAGAGATAAACTCATGCACATATGGTCACCTTATCTTTGATAAAGGAGGCAAGAATATACAATGGAGAGAAGACAACCTCTTTAATAAGTGGTGCTGGTTATACTGGACAGCCACATGTAAAAGAATGAAATTAGAACACTCCCTAACACCATACACAAAAATAAACTCAAAATGGATTAAAGAACTAAATGTTAAGTCACACACTATAAAATTCTTAGAGGAAAAGATAGGCAGAACACTTTATGACATAAATCACAGCAAGATCCTTTTTGACCCACCTCCTAGAGAAATGGGAATAAAAACAAAAATAAACAAATGAGGCCTAATAAAACTTAAAAGTTTTTGAACAGCAATGGAAACCATAAACAAGCTTAAAAGACAACTCTCAGAATGGGAGAAAATATTTGCAAATCAAACAACTGACAAAGGATTAATCTCCAAAATATACAAGCAGCTCATGCAGCTCAATATTAAAAAAACAAACAACCCAATCCAAAAATCGTCAGAAGGTCTAAACAGACATTTCTCTAAAGAAGATATACAGAGTTAACAAACACAAGAAAGGTTGCTCAACATCACTAATTATTAGAGAGATGCAAATCAAAACTACAATGAGGTATCACTTCACACCTGTCAGAGTGGCCATCATCAAAATATCTACAAACAATAAATGCTGGAAAGCATGTGGAGAAAAGGGAACCCTTTTGCACTCTTGGTGGGAATGTAAATTGATACAGCCACTATGGAGAACAGTATGGAGTTTCCTTAAAAAACTAAAAATAGAACTACCATATGACCTAACAATCCCACTCCTGGGCATATACCCTGAGAAAACCATAATTCAAAGAGTCATGTACCACAATGTTCATTGCAGGTCTATTTACAACAACCAGGACATGGAAGCAACATAAGTGTCCACTGACAGATAAGTGGATAAAGAAGATGTGGCACATGTATACAATGGAACATTACTCAGCCATGAGAAGAAACGAAACTGAGTTGTTTGTAGTGAGGTGGATGGACCTAGAGTCTGTCATACAGAGTGAAGTAAGTCAGAAAGAGAAAAACAAATACCATATGCTAACACCTATATATGGAATCTAAGAAAAAAACATGGTTCTGAAGAACCTAGAGGCAGGACAGGAATAAAGACACAGAGGTAGAGAATGGACTTGAGGATATGGGGAGGGGGAAGCGTAAGCTGGGATGAAGTGAGAGAGTGGCATGGACATATATACACTACCAAATGTAAAATAGATACCTAGTGGGAAGCAGCCGCATAGCACAGGGAGATCAGCTCGGTGCTTTGTGACCACCTAGAGGGGTGGGAGGGAGGGAGATGCAAGAGGGAAGAGATATGGGAACATATGTATATGTATAACTGATTCACTCTGTTATACAGCAGAAACTAAGGCACCATTGTAAAGCAATTATACTCCAATAAAGATACTAAAAAAAAAAAAAATCCTGATGGTATTGACATGGTTCCGAATGTGCTACACCAAATTTTGGCACCTTGGCATTTGAAGTTTCAAGCTGAAGGAATTTGAGAAATGGGAGGTGCTGGAAGGACTCTCTGACCTCCCTTGTCTCCCCTGAAACAGGTCAGAAGACCCTCACTGGAGAGGCACACTCACTGTACCTGCAGGAAAAAAGCATTCTATCTCCAAGATGAGGGATGCCCAGAGGAACCTGAATGAACAGGCCTTGCTATTTCCCCCAGTTTATCATCCTTAGCTCATAGCCTTTTGTCCCAACACGTTTTCCCACAGCTTTCCACTCTTCATTAAACCACAGAACAACACAGGTGTAGCTGCTTCTTCAGGTCTTCATTTCCTTATGAAGATTCTCGTGTCACCTAAAACTTAACATTAAACACATCTGTGTGCTTTTCTCTTGTTAATCTGTCTTTGGTTAGACTGCTCAGCCCAGAACCGTCCTCAAAAGGTTAGAAGGAAAAAGAACAGTTTTTCTCCCCTACAATGTAAGGAAGTACCTCTAAGTTTGAGTAGGACAACTACACATCTACTCGTATTATTTAAAGTGTCTTATGTTTGGTTTTCTAACTGGTCTCTGCCTCGCTCTGCCTTTCCTGTCCCATCACCATCGGGGTAGTGTTCAAACTTGATAGAGGTGCGATCATTCCAGAGCCTGGCCCCATCTGCTTTCATAGCCTCATTTCCCACTGCTCACCGATATGTAACTTCTCCGCTGCAAACCAAAATCGTGTCCATCCCCGGGTGCAACATGGTGTCTTGTTCTGTTTTACTCCTCCTGATATTCTTCACAAAGTTAATTTCTCTACATTTGAGGCTGTTTTCTCTCATCTCTGCTTCCCCAAACCCCTATCCTTCTAGAACCTGATCAAATGTCACTTTTCTGAAGCTTCCCCACCACAGTGTTGAATGACTCATTAGAAATCTGATTGCACTTAGCTTTATCTCATATTTTCATTTCACTAAATGGCAGGAATCTTTCCCTGTGTGGATTCGGGCCTAGAAATGGAAGTCGAAGGTGTTCTATTATGCTGCTTACAATAGACATTCAACAGATATTGTATAATAGGTGAATAACATCCAGCAACTATTTGAACAGCCTCGCATTATCTACTGAGGGCTCAACAGATAGCTAAAGAAGCATGTTGTACAGTAGCATCATTTGACTGAAATGTTGAGCAGCTGATCTCATGGGATGCAGCATCCACCTCATAAGTCAATGAACTTGCCTTTACTTAATGCTTTCCCCCTCCCCTCAGTCTGGCGCTGAGCTTACTTAGGAAAATGCTTTTGTGACAAAATGACCATGTACACTATAAAATATCTCAGAGTTTGAGAAATGTACCAAATGTCAGGCTGTGGTTTTGTCTTTATCATGTTGTGGCTCTGGGGTCCAGACTGCACCCTGTGGTGACAACTGAATGGATGTTGTCACTATTGGTTATTGTGGGAAGAGGTAAATCCTACGACAGTGAGAGGTAGACAGTGGTGAGGGAGGACTTCTTACTCCCTGGGACTGGGAGGGAGCTGGACCCAACCTCCCAGGCCTGAAGAAGCCTAAATGGTTTTAGGAGGGGACTGAGCTGCTGCTGGCCATCTGGAGGCGAGCGGAGGACAACAGCCACAGCGAGCCCTTGCTTTTCGGCGGCACTAACACTGTGGACAGAGCAGATGCTTGTCAGCTTCTGAGAGTGAGGTTAGTATTCAGTTAGATCCATTTCACCTTTTTTTTTTTTTTTTTTGCGGTACGCGGGCCTCTCACTGTTGTGGCCTCTCCCGTCGCGGAGCACAGGCTCCGGACGCGCAGGCTCTGCGGCCATGGCTCACGGGCCCAGCCGCTCCGCGGCATGTGGGATCCTCCCAGACCGGGGCACCAACCCATGTCCCCTGCATTGGCAGGCGGATTCTCAACCACTGCGCCACCAGGGAAGCCCCCCCATTTCACCTTTAACCTGCCCTCACCGATCAAGCTGGCTTCCACTGTTTTTACAAAAACGTGCATGTCCTCCAAGCCTTATGTAGCCTAGATAATAAGATGTTTGCCTAAGTTGTTTTCTAGGAACTTGGAGTCAGCTGTGCCCAGTTTCAGCTCCAGCTGGTTAAGACTTGTTAAGACCACCGACCATCCAACTGAGCATGTGCGAGTGGCCGCTGGGTGACCTTTTGACGTCAGAGGGCCCAAACTCCACCCTCGGTTCGTGCTAACTGCTGTTTTCTGAGCACGTGTCCCAAGGAGGGGCCTGGAGCTTAATTGCATCTGCACAGGATGGTGATGACCTCACCTTTGTCCTCTCTCCAATTACCTTTCCCCATGCTCCCTACACCTGGGCTTTATCGCGCAAGCGTCCAGAACCCTGCGCTACAGGCAGTCAGAGCTCTGCGCTGGGCTGAGAACCTTGGCGTCTTGGCGTTTGGCCTCTGTGGATCCGGCCACTGAACCTCGTTTGTTAGTACTTCTAACAAAGCCAGGACCTGGGGAAAATGCTGGGGAAGTCTTCCGGTCGCAGGAAGGTATGTTTGATTTTCGGCTTCATCAGAATAAGTTGGGATGTGCATGAAGAATTGTGGGGAGTTTTGGACGTGGGAGAAGGGAGCTTGGGAATGACCAAACTTTCTGCTTGTCTGGTATACGAGGTCTTAAAGTTGGCACACTTCGAGAACAGATTTTTTTATCCTAAGTCAGTAAAGGTGGCTTTTTGGACCAATACAATCGGTTGGGTCGTTCAGGTTTCCTACTA
This sequence comes from Orcinus orca, assembly GCF_937001465.1. Lineage (NCBI taxonomy): Eukaryota > Metazoa > Chordata > Mammalia > Artiodactyla > Delphinidae > Orcinus > Orcinus orca. The sequence continues at coordinate 59,625,485 of NC_064563.1, read as the reverse complement.
GGTTTAGTCAAATTTCCAAACTCTTTCCCCTGGTACCGGTAGCCAGATGATACCTCCTGGTATTTTCTCTTCCTCTCCCGTCACTCATACAATGGTCATTTAGTGGCCATATGGTGAAATTTGTGCCAGTGGGCCTTAAGTAGGATTGATATTTATATCTTCTAAGTACTCTTTCTAAAAAAGAAGCTGCTATCCTTGGACTTCGTCCCCTCTCTATAGGCTGGTATATTGATGTAGTGTCGACTCGGCTTCAGCCATGAAGGGCAATGCCCTCGGGTAATGCAGAACCAGACGGAAAGAATGTGAGCTCCTGCAGAGAGCTCTAGCATAGACCTCCCAGGCTGTTTCACGAGAGAGAAATAGAAGTCAGTCGCTTGCTTTTGGAGTCTCGTTTTTGCAGCGTCATTCTTACTCTAATTAATACAGATATTGGTGTTTATCATTATAAAAACCTTACATATGTGGTGTTGCCCTAGATGTCAGACAGTGGGCAGTGAAAAAACAGGAATTTCAGATACTGGGAAGACGATGAACTTTGTACTGTCAAGGCAACATTTGGTAAGATTGTCTTCAGTTTTTAGAAGAAAAACCTCATGTCTGTATAATCGTTAGTCCTAGAGAAAGCAGTTGGAAGTAATCAGGTTATTTGTACGTTGGCTGCCCTTTGCTGCTTTCCACAGGTGGTTATTAGCAAGAAATGAGCCCAGGCAAGAATTGACTAATTGGCAAGAAGAGTGGGAGGATAATAGAACCCCATGGGGTTGGAAAAATCAGCTGTTGTTAATCCCACAAAGGCAGAAAACTGTTACCAAGGGTGCTCTTCCAAGTTCTCCCATTAAAAGATTCTCAACTGAGCAAAGGTAGTCCTAGCAACAAAGGTCAGATTAAGTCTACTATGTCAGATGGCCTCAAGGGAGTAGCCTTTTAAGGGAGGAAAGAGTGATGGCTAAACTCAGATGCCAGAGAATAAAGTGGGCTTAAGAAACAATGCCCAGTAAAAATTCTGGGTGGGTACTGATGTGTTAAATCAGAACAGAATCAAATAGACCAGAAATCTACCACGGATTGAAGCAAACTTTGTTGCCAGATGAACCACTGGCTTGTGAATGTTCAATCCTAATGTAATCCTCAGGCTCACTGCACTGGTAGGAAGCAGTGTAAAAAGAACTGAGCATCCTGGGAGCAGGGCTCATGAAAGAAATGTCTCCAAACTCTGGTGTGGCCATGAGGAACAGTGGGCAAGGAAGAACCACAAGGCAAAGCCACAGGCTCAGGGGACAATGCACAAGGGAATGCCCCCAGAAACAAAAACCAAGATCTAACCGTGAAAATATTCCACTGCCAGGGCAGGTCGCTTTATAATTACTGCCCAGCGCGATGCCATCATTGCTAAGGACCAGTGGCTGCTGTGTGTTTTGCTGCTTCTCTTTTCTGAGAAGAAATATCTATTGTGCATGTCTTGTCTTACCTACCGTTGTTTACTGAGTTTGTTGTGGGTACAGGGATGGGTAGGTGGGACATGGGGGAGGGAATGAGCTCGTAACTTCTTGGCTAGGAGACACATCCAGATGTGGTAGAAGAGACTGCATGTTGCCCACGTATCTTGGACTTCAAGCTGTGTGCCATAGCAGGATGGGAGCTGTCTCTTTTAGGGTAGGGGTAATGTGTTCTGTGTGAGGGAGGAAAAGGGCATGTATCCCCATGTTCTCTTTCCAGCTGGGTGCGGACATGCGAATAGTTTTTGGCAAATGGAAAGTGAGCTGAAGTGGTATGTGTAATTGGGATATAATTTGCCACTTAAAGACAATCATGTTTCTCTGGGTTTTGGCTTTCTCCCCCTTCTTATAGGCTGTAATATGGAGGTTGGGGTAACCTAGCTGTGACAGTATGGATGCGCATGTTGGGGAGGAAAACATTTTCCTCTGCCCATCTAGGTTCTTATGGATGGTCTAAGAATTAAATTGACATGAGACAGATGAACAGAGAAAATCGAACAAAAGTTTAATAACATGTATACGTGAGAGACACCCAGGAAAACTGAGTAACTTGCCAAAATGGTCAAAACCCTCACCTTCAATAACATCTTCAGCTAAAGTTAACAAAAGAGGATGTTAGGGGTAATGGTTTGGGACTTCAAAGGGGAGGAAAACAATTCACATGAAAATGGAAAAGCATATTTTTGGTAAAACAAATGTTTGCTGGGCCATGCAGAGAGGATGGGACACAGAGGACTCTGATCTCTAGGTCTTGTTGAGTCTCCCCTGACACACCTGGTCCATATTCTCTGCAGATACCTCAGGTGGTAGCTGTATTGTGGGAACAAGCCCATTATGTGAATTCTTTTAGGCAGTTAAGGGAGAGGTAACGAGAAAAACTGAGTCTTCAGTTTCTGAAAAATAATGAGCCTATTCTTTTCTATCATGGCTTATCACAGAATATTGAATATAGTTCCCTGTGCTATACAGACTATAAAATACATATGTGTGATTGAATCATTTTGCTGTACTGCATAAATTAACACAGCTTTGTAAGTCAACTATATTTCAATAAAGAAAGAATAATTTAAAAAAATCAGCCTAAATTGATCGCCACGCCACAGAGACATTTTGGGGTGGCAAATGTTCCTCCACAGCTTCCTGTGTAACTGTCTACTGAATGAACACAGGAAAACTATTCTAGATTATACATGGTTGATTTCTAAAGTTAGAGGTCTAGGGACTTCCCTGGTGGCTCAGTGGTTGGGAATCTACCTGCCAGTGCAGGGGACATGGGTTCAATCCCTGGTCTGGGAAGATCCCACATGCTGTGCAGCAACTAAGCCTATGTGCCACAACTACTGAGTCTGTGCTCTAGAGCTCGTGAGCCACAACTACTGAGCCCGCACGTCACAACTGCTGAGGTTCGCGTACCTAGAGTCCGTGCTCCACAACGGGAGAGGCCACTGCAGTGAGAAGCCTGTGCACTGCAGCGAGGAGTGGCCCCCGCTCGCTGCAACTAGAGAAAGCCCGTGCACAGCAACGAAGACCCAACGCAGCCAAAAATAAATAAATAATAATAAACTTAGAGGTCTAGATTGCTTAAGACCTGGGACTTTCCTCACAGTGTTACCGGAGTGGCCATTGCCACAGACGAGAGGAAATAAGTGTCAGTCTGTTCAGGCTGCTGTAACAGAATACAACAGAATGAGTAGCTTATAAACAACAGAAATTTATTCCTCATAGTTCTGGAAGCTGCAAATCTGAGATGAAGGGTGCCAGCCAACAAGGTCGAACCTCTTCCAGGTTGCAGAGGCTGGTTGTGTCCTCCCATGGCAGAAGGGCCCAGGGAGCTGTGTTGTCCTTTTGTATGAGGGCACTAGTCCCAGTCATGAAGGCAAGAGGCGTCACCTTGAAGTTAGGTTTCCGGTGTGAATTTTGGGGGGACACAAACATGAAGACCAGAGCAGTAGGTGATTGTTCTCAGACATGATTCTGAAAGCCCATTTCGGGGGAATGTTAGGACAAAACAGAATGTTGAGGAAAAGCCTTCTGCAGTTCTCCTTGCCGTGGTTCTCATGCATTGCCATTTCTGCAGCGTTTACAACCTTGACTTCTTCCTTTCAGAGAGCTTAATTTAGTCCCTAGGGATTCCTCTAAGTAATTTGCAAGCACAATGGAACAAATCAGTGTGAGATCCCCTGTAGGTCCCAAACCCTCCAAAATGTATCAGAGGTTAGTGAGAAGACCTCACTCAAAGTCCTGCTTATACTGGCTCCCTCTGCTTAAAATCCTCTCATAAACGTCTTCCCGTGGAAGCTGCATAATTCATGGTACGGTGATATCCATAAACTGAATCACTAACAGAGAAGTCAGTAGGTTACAGTCTAAAAAGACTTATTTAAAATTTTGTACCCACTCTACTACCCTTATTTGCAAGGAGGTCTCCTGATGATGGAAGTCATGGGGAAGTAGGTGGGCTTCCTGTGTGGGATCTACCAGAACGCCTCCCCAGTTCACTTCTTTCCCTAGAGTGCCTCTGGCTCTTTCTTGCCTTTGCTCTTAAGTGTGAGAGGGTGACCTTAACTAGTCTCCGTTGGATGACTCTCCTTGGATGAGTGGTGATACTAGACGCAATCACCCTTTTGTTGGTGACTAGCCCTTAATCCTTGCCCTGAGTGTGAAAGAAAATCATTAAGTTATCTAAAAGTGTCTCATTGTGCTTCTAAGTTCTAATTTTATAACAACCCTTTGTGATCTTAAAACCTTCAAAAGTAGACTCTACTGATGAGATTCTAAAAGCATTGGAACTTAGAGAATTCCTGTCACCTTGGATTTTTTTTAGGATGAGGCTGTCTCTTTCAATTACACCAGGCTCCCCTTCTTTTCCATGCACTGGGTTTACTCATGGTCTCCCAACATCCCTGCTTTTGTTTTCATCACTCCTGTTTTGGAGACGAGGATTTGTAGTGGTCCCAACTCCTCATGGGATCAAGCGAACATTCCCCTCTGACTTTGCTTTTTTCCTTTGCAAATAAATATATAACCTGTATGATCATTTGGTATTGTGTTCCATATCCTTGGGTGACATAATTTTTTATGCTCACAGGCAAATAAGCATCATCCAATAATAAAAAGTGGTAGATGTACTTGAATTGAAAGCTTTGATAATTATGCAATCTTTAAATTAATTAATGAGCCAAAGGCAGCTAAACATTAGCATTTAGAAAGCTCTCTACAGCATCAGCTACTAATGAGTTCATTTAGACCCATCCTGCAACCCGTTTTGGAACGCACAGACCATATTTAATCATATTCAATCAGATCTAATATTGAAATTATGAACACAAGGCATTGTTGAGTGTGAAATTACCATAGAATTTTACTTGTTAAACACATTTCTTGTTGGTGCTCCTAGATGAATGGTAATTTGATGATGAAGTAGGTAATTTGTATACAATGGACCATTTGTGGAACAATAAGGAATTCTGAGGTGTCTTGATTTGTGTTGCTCATTCACATACAAATTTAAATTCATTTGCCTCAGCTGCTTCAGAGGTTCTGCTGCCCTCAGGCAAGAAGGATGCACTCTTGGACATCTTTTCCCCTTGAGTTTGTAATTTCTTTTTTTTGAGAGGACATAGAAAATTTTAGAAACGTATTGTAGCAATTGACTAAGATCATTAAAAAATTTTTTAAAAGGTAATAATAATACAAAAACAGCCCCCCTGGCTCCACTTGGCTTCTTTTTAGTCATTACCCACCCTCTTATCCTGACTTCTAACATAATTGAAGTGTTTTGCCTGTTTTTGTACTTTATATAAATAGACTCATATATAGTATATATCTTTTTCGTCTGGCTTCTTCTGCTTAACATTATGTTTGTAAGATTTATTCATATTGTTTCATGTCACAGGTCATGCATTTCTCATTGCTGTGTAATATTGCAGTGGGTGAACAGCCCACAATTTATTCATTTTACTGTTGGAGGACATTTGGTTAGTTTCCAGTTTCCAGCTATTATAATTTGTGCTACTCTGAACATTCTGATACATGTTTTTGTTTTTATGCTTAATTATGGTAAAATACATATAACGTAAAAATTACTATTGTAACCATGTTTAAGTAACAATTCAGTGGCGTTAAGTACATTTACATGATCGTGAAACCAATCTCTAGAACTTTTCATCTTGCAAAACCAAAACTATCTCCACTAAACAACACCCCCTATTTCTCATGCCCTTGGCAACCACCATTCCTACTTTCTGTTTGTATGAGTTAGACTACTCTGGTTACCTAACCTAGAGTGGAATTACACAGTATTTGTCTTTTGGGACTGCCTTATTTCATTTAGCATAATGTCCTCACTGTTCACCCATGTTGTAGCATGTGTCAGAATTTCCTTCCTTTTGTAAGACAATATTTCATTGCATGTATAGGCCGCATTCTAGTACATGTTTCTGATGAGCATATGCACATATTTCTGATGGGATTATATGTAGTTGGGGTCATAGAATATTTAAAGATTCAGCTTCTGTAGATTTTGCCAGTGTTTCACAGTAATTGTACCAATTTACATTCTTGCCAAACACGTGCGAGTTAAGTACCTTTTAATGCAATTAAATTGTTTCTTTTACCTATGTACGCTACAACAGTGGCCAGATGCCAGTTATAGGATCGTATTGTTTATTTTCCTTTTTAAAACTCATGGTATTAGTTATGATAACATCAGCTTCTGCAGTAGATTCAGTTTATTTCTCACTCACTAAATAGTTCAGTGTGGGGAACACCCAGTAAGGCAGTCTCCTCTCCTCTGAGAAGTGATTCAGGGACTGAGAATTATTCCATTTGGTGGCTCCACCGTATTTGACACGTGCCTTCCAATGTCACCCTGAGCTTCGACATCCAGAGGAATGTGGAGAAGGCACACTGTCTTTTAACTATCTTAGCTAGGAAGTGACACATCCTTTCTGTTCACATCCCCTTCGTAGGAAAATGTCACATGCTACATCTAGATGCAAAGATTGGGGTGGGGGTGTGTGTGGAGGAGAGGAAAAATGTTCCCTGGCTGGGCAGCTGCTTCCATTAGCAACTCTACACTTAGGGAAAGGAGCACAGATACCTGTTGGGCAGCTGCGTTTGCCACACGTGCCTTCGCATTTTTGTATTCCATCCTCTCAGAGGCTCTTGTCCTTAGGATCCCTGGCTGGAAGCAGTGATGACAGAACAATTGAAGAATCTTAGAAAACTTGCTGGAAAAATTTGTCACGGACAAACGTAATCCGTTGAGACCCAATTCATAGAAGTATTTTATAAGTGCTTGTATACTGTGAGCCCGTCTGCATGGTAACATCTTTTTTATTTATTTATATTTGCGGTACGCGGGCCTCTCACTGCTGTGGCCTCTCCCGCCGTGGAGCACAGGCTCTGGATGCGCAGGCCCAGCAGCCATGGCTCACGGGCCCAGCCGCTCTGCGGCATGTGGGATCTTCCTGGACCGGGGCACGAACCCGCGTCCCCTGCATCGGCAGGCGGACTCCCAACCACTGTGCCACCAGGGAAGCCCTGCATGGTAACATCTTAAATACTCCTCTCACTGTTTGACATCTTCCTCATAACTTTGAACCAGAAGTAAGCAAGGAGGAGGAGAGTGACTTGCAAGGAAATTGAGAAGTGAGGCTGCAGAAGGGCGCATTTGTCCTCTGTGATCTCACCCAGTGTCTTGGTAGAGCCTTGATAAGCACCAGGTGTTCAATATTTGAAAGTCCTGATCAGAATCAAGGCCTTGGATTTGGGCGCCCTGGAGAAAGCTTCAGGTGAGGCAGGCCTCAGTCATGTCCAATATCTATGTCTCAAGCATAAGACAAAAGTGCAGATCACACACATCCAAGGTAACAAATAGGAAGAAGGTGGAGGGCCCAGGATTCCTCATCCCTTCTGAGGTCATGATGATTTTGTTTTACAAGATAAAAGGGTATGCAGTTTATTACTGAAAGCATTAGCATAAGAAAGGAAAGTAGCAATCTCCGCCCAGGGTGACAGAGAGAGCTATTTGGCTAAGACCTGTTTGGAGAACATACGAATCTCCCATCTCTCTGATCCGTAACCAGAGTGACCTGTGTACATTGTTAGTGTAGCTTCCTTTTCATCTGCTTCCTAAGATGTCTCTCAGTTATGTTATGAGGCTGTTTTTGGTTGAACGAGTTTTGAGGTTTTAAGAATGAGTAAATTGCCATGTGGCGCTGAAATCTGTATGCATAAGGGGTGGTGTTGGGGAGGGGGAGGATGGAGAAGTCTCCAGAAATAACAGCTCCATGGGTGGAATACTACACAATGTGCAGTTACTATGTGCTACACACTTGATCTGCGCTAGTCCCTTTAATCCTCACATGGAGAAGGAAAATGAGGTTCAGAGAGGGGACTGCTCATGGCCACTCAACTAATAAGAGGAGGAGCCACAATGTGAGCTGGCTCTGACTCCTAGTCACAGGCTCCACAGGGAGGAAAGAGGTCCTCTAAAGGAGGCGCTGAGAAACCTGAGAGTGGATACAGCAGCATGGATTATCCTCGGAGTCACGGACTTGACTTTTTTTTTTTTTTTTTTTTTGCGGTACGCGGGCCTCTCACTGTTGTGGCCTCTCCCGTTGCGGAGCACAGGCTCTGGAAGCGCAGGCTCAGCGGCCATGGCTCACGGGCCCAGCCGCTCCGCGGCATGTGGGATCTTCCCGGACCAGGGCACGAACCCGTGTCCCCTGCATCGGCAGGCGGACTCTCAACCACTGCGCCACCAGGGAAGCCCATGGACTTGCCTTTTATCAGCCTCCCCACCACCCCAAAATTGGCATCCCCCCAGTAGTGAGGGCTCACTGCCATTCACATTCATCACCGTGACCTTTTCTGGTGGTATGGAAAATAAGCAGAAGCTAAAAAGCAATCACACTTCTCAGGTGCTAATGTCTAAATATTCTTTTCAATTGTAATTGATTTCTACGTGTGCAAGTATGCAAGTGAGCAGTGGGTTCAAATCCTCCCCAGCTTTCACGATTAAAATGTTAACAGCCATTCCTATACACTAACAACAAAAGATCAGAAAGAGAAATTAAGAAAACAATCCCATTCACCATTGCAACAAAAAAAATAAAATGTCTAGAAATAAACCTACCTAGGAGGTAAAAGACCTGTACTCAGAAAACTATAAGACACTGATGAAAGAAATCAAAGATGACACAAACAGATGGAGAGATATACCATGTTCTTGGATTGGAAGAATCAATATTGTGAAAATATACTACCCAAAGCAATCTACAGATTCAGTGCAATCCCTATCAAATTACCAGTGGCATTTTTTACAGAACTAGAACAAAAAGTCTTAAAATTTGTATGGAGACACATAAGACCCCAAATAGCCAAAGCAATCTTGAGAGAAAAAAATGGAGCTGGGGGAAATCAGACTCCCTGACTTCAGACTATACTACAAAGCTGCAGTAATCAAGACAATATGGTAGTGGCACAAAAAAAGAAATATAGATCAATGGAACAGGATAGAAAGCCCAGAGAGAAACGCACGCACCTATGGTCAACTAATTTATGACAAAGGAGGCAAGGGTATACAATGGAGAAAAGACAGCCTTTTCAATAAGTGGTGCTGGGAAAACTGGACAGCTACATGTAAAAGAATGAAATTAGAACACTCCCTGACACCATACACAAAAATAAACTCAAAGTGGATTAGAGACTTAAATGTAAGACTGGACCCTATATAAAACTCTTAGAGCAAAATATAGAGCACTCTTTGACATAAATCACAGCAAGATTTTTTTTGATCCACTTCCTAGAATAATGGAAATAAAAACAAAAATAAACGGGACGTAATGGAACTTAAAAGCTTTTGCAAAGCAAAGGAAACTACAAACAAGATGAAAAGACAACCCTCAGAATGGGAGAAAATATTTGCAAATGAATCAACAGACAAACGATTAATCTCCAAAATATATAAACAGCTCATGCAGCTAAATATTTAAAAAATCAACCTAATCCAAAAAAATGGGCAGAAAACCTAAATAGACATTTCTCCAAAGAAGACATACAGATGGCCAAGAAGCACATGAAAAGCTGTTCAACATCACTAATTATTAGAGAAATGCAAATCAAAACTACAATGAGGGGCTTCCCTGGTGGCGCAGTGGTTGAGAGTCTGCCTGCCGATGCAGGGGACACGGGTACGTGCCCCGGTCCGGGAAGATCCCACATGCCGCGGAGCGGCTGGGCCCGTGAGCCATGGTCGCTGAGCCTGCGTGTCCGGAGCCTGTGCTCCGCAGCGGGAGAGGCCACAACAGTGAGAGGCCTGTGTACAGAAGAAAAAAAAAACTACAATGAGGTATCACCTCACACCAGTTAGAATGGGCATCATCAGAAAATCTACAAACAAATGCTGTAGAGGGTGTGGAGAAAAGGGAACCTGCTTGCACTGTTGGTGGGAATGTAAATTGATACAGCCATTATGGAGAACAGTATGGAGCTTCCTTAGAAAACTAAAAATAGAATTACCATATGATCCAGCAATCCCACTACTGGGCATATGCCCACGGAAAACCATATTTCAAAAGGACATATGCACCCCAATGTTCATTGCAGCACTATTTACAATAGCCAGCTCATGGAAGCAACCTAAATGCCCATTGACAGATGAATGGATAAAGAATATGTGGTACATATATACAATGGCCTATTACTCAGCCATCAAAAGGAACGAAATTGGGTCATTTGCAGAGATGTGGATGGATCTGGAGACTGTGATACAGAGTGAAGTAAGTCAGAAAGAAAAAAACAAATATCGTATATTAATGCATATATGTGGAACCTAGAGAAATGGTACAGATGAACCAGTTTGCAGGACAGAAATAGAGACACAGATGTAGAGAACAAATGTATGGACACCAAGTGGGGAAAGCGGTGGGGGGTGGTGGTGGGATGAATTGGGCGATTGGGGTTGGCATGTATACACTGATGTGTATAAAATAGATAGCTGATAAGAACCTGCTGTATAAAAAATAAAATTCAAAAAAAATGTTAATAGCCAATCGAGGGTGTATGCTCCAGGTTTTTTCACCACATCACTGGAAAGGTAAAAGCTTGTTTTCTAGAACTTAGCATAAACCCATCCCTAAAGCAGGGTGCTGGTCACGGTGACTGTCTTGCAAGTGATGGATGGCTAGTGGTGTTTGGGAGCTACGCTGGTGTTATTTGTTTTGAAAGTGCTCAGACAAGCCGAATTTCACAACCATTAGGAGTATTGGGTTGTTACAATAAATATCAATAAGAGATACAACTGCTCCAGGGAACCAGTGGATTTTAGAAAAAGTGGCTTTATGCCTGCGTATAGTATGTCAGGTTGCCTCAAAATGATAAATTATTTATCAGTGAGAGAGGTGAATTAATTCTGTAGTAAAAGGGAGCTTAATTTGTTACCCAATCAGAAGGAAACTGGAAATAGCAAACTGTAACTATATCAAGAGTTTGTTTCTTTTAGATACCTTATTTTTCTTCCCAAAGTATTGGCCACTATTTGACCTCTGCCAGACAGTTCTACCAAGTTAGGGAACATTTACATTTTCCAACTCCTTTCCATCTGTTTTCAATCTCAATCCTCAATTTACTGAATTCCATAACAAACTTAATTAGAATTACTTTACTTAGAGGCATTAGAGCCAGTTAAATTAAAGATTCAAGTCCTCAGTTGTACTAACCATACATCAAGTGTTCACTTGGGGCTAGGGGATACCATATGAGATAGTGCAGACGTGGAATACATCCATTATTTCAGAAAGCTCATTGGACAGCCTTGTCTTCACCCACCTGGCCAAAGGGGAAAAGCAAGTGAGCAAGTCTTGACCTGGACGTGGTACACATCACTTCTGCTCACTTTGGTCGGTTTGGACTCCCACACACTGGGGCCTGGTGTCTTACTCCATTCGGGCTGCTGTAACAAAAATGCCAGAGACTGGGTGGCTTATACAACAAACATTTGTTTCTCACAATAGTGGAGTCTGAGAAGTTCAAGATTAAGGGGCCAGCAGATCCCATATCTGGTGAGGGCTTGCTTCTGGCTTCAAAGATAGCTGTTTTCTCACTGTATCCTCACATGGTGGAAGGGGTGAGAGAGCTGTCTGGGGTCTCTTTTATAAGGGCAGTAATGCCATTCATGAGAACTCTGTCCCCATCACCTGATCACCTCCCAAAGGCTCCACCTCCAAATACCATTACTTTGGGGATTAGGTTTCAACATATGAGTTTTGGGGGGACACCAATATTCAGTCTATAGCACCTGAGTAGCTACAGTCCTATACTAGGGACAAGAAGGATTGAATTTTACCAGGCCGTAGCCATTGCCACCTCACTAGACAAATTTAATAATGCAAATACTGCCCAGAGGAAAAGCCTTTGGAAATAGGCTTGGATTCAGTCCTTCTTCTGCCACTTCCAGACTGTTTGACATTGGGCAAGGAGGAAGCCCTGACTCAGCTTCATCATTCTTAAACGGCAACAATGATAATACCTAATTCCTAGAACCTTCATCAGGATTAAATATTAAAATTATATCATGTAGATGTGCTCGCTTCAGCAGCACATATACTAAAATTGGAACAATACAGAGAAGATTAGCATTGCCCCTGCGCAAGGATGACATGCAAATCCGTGAAGCGTTCCATATCTAAAAAAAAAAATTCTATCATGTAGAAATGCAAATGTACTTTAAAGTTCAAGTGTGTACCCACGTGTGATAGATTGTCTCATGGACCACAGTTCTTCATCTGTCCCTGCAGCCTTGCCTTTTGCTATGTGACTTTGCAGTATAGTTTCCTGCCCCTTGAATCTGGGTTGACCTTGTGAATTGTTTTGGCCAATGGGATGTGGTGAGAGTGTCACTGTGCCAGTCCCGAGTCTAGGTTTTGAGAAACCTTGTAGGTTTCTGCCATCATGAGAAAATCCTACCTAGGGTAGCCTCCTGGTCCCAGGAAGAGGTTTGATAGGAGAGTGGTACTCTCCTATCGGCTAGTACCATGTGGAAGAGTGGTACGAGTTGGCCCGGCTTAGACCAGTAGCTTAGACCCTCAGCAGAGGCATGATCTAAATAAATGCCTATTATTGTATGGCAATGAGGTATTGTTGCTTGTTAACTATTGCTGTAGTAACGGTAAACAACTACGATTAGTTTGTTCATCTATATCTCTTCACTTGAGCAACTTTTGACATTTAATTAATATAATCTAAAACAGTAAACGTCAGTAAAGGAAAAGTTTGGGTTAAATTTTAAAAATATTAAAAACTTTTTTTTTTACATTGTCTGGTACTTTTCATATGGTGACTCAGAAAAGAATTAAAAAGCAATAACAAATGAGATGAGATAAAAACAATGAAAAGAGAAATAATTATGTGATCTACTTTTTTTCCCCTTCAAATTTTTTTTTTAATTGAACTATGGTGTTTCAGGTATGGAGCATAGTGATTGAGAGGTTTTTTTCCCCAGATTATATTCCATTATAGGTTATTAAAAGATATTGGTTATAACTCCTTGTGCTATACAGTAAATCTTTGTTGCTTGTCTGTTGTATGTATAGTAGTTTGTATCTGTTAATCCCATGGTCCTAATTTGTCCCTCCCCTACTTCTTCTCCCCTCTGGTGACCATAAGTTTGTTCTCTATGTCTGTGAGTCTGTTTCTGTTTTGCATGTAGATTCACTGGTATTATTTTTTAGATTCCACATATAAGTGATATCATAAAATATTTGTCTTTGTCTGACTTACTTCACTAAGCATAATATTCCCTAGGTCCATTCATGTTGCTGTAAATGGCAATATTTCATTCTTTTTTATGGCTGTGTAATATTCCATTGTATATATGTACCATGTCTTAAGCCAGTCATCTGTTGATGGGTACTTGTGTTGCTTCCTCATCTTGGCTGTTGTAAATAGTGCTGCTATGAACATTGGGGCGCATGTATCATTTTGAGTTATTTTTTTTCCCAGACACATACCCAGGAGTAGAATTGCTAGATCATGTGATAGTTCTGTTTTTTTAGGGAAACTCCATACTGTTTTCCATAGTGGTTGCACCAATTTATATTTTCAACAGCAGTGTAGGAGAATTCCCTTTTCTCTACACCCTCTCCAGCATTTAATATTTGTAGACTTTTTGATGATAGCCATTCTGACAGGTGTAAGGTGATACCTCCTTGTGGCTTTGATTTGTATTTCTCTAATAATTAGCAATGTTGAGCTTTTTTTCATGTGCCTGTTGGCCATCTGTATGTCTTCTTTGGAAAAACGTCTATTTAGATCTTCTGCCATTTTTTCATTGGGTTGTTTGTTTTCTTGATATTGAGTTGTATGAGCTGTTTGTATATTTTTGATATTAACCCCTTGTCAGTCACATCATTTGCAAATATCTTCTTCCAGTCTGTAAGTTGTCTTTTTGTTGATGGTTTCTTCTGCTGTGCTTTCAAGTTTGATTAGGTCCCATTTGTTTATTTTTGCTTCGATTTCTTTTGCCTTGGGAGACTGTGTGATCAGTGTTTTTAGGCAAAGGGCTAGATAGTAAATATTTTCGGCTTTGCAAATTCTCACCTCTGCCTTTGTGGTGTGAAAGCAGCTGTAGAAAATATGTAAACAAATGAGTGTAACTCTGTTTCAATAAAACTTTGTTTACAAAAACAGGCAGCAGGCCAGATTTGGCCCACAAGCCATTGTTTGTGGACTCCTGCTCTTAGACATACTAATTATTGGTATGGAGATAAATATACTTAGACCCATGCCTCATTTCACACACTGTAAAAAAAAAATGAAATTACAGAAAGAATACAAAATTATAAGACATGAGAAAGGATTATTCTGGTTATAAAGGGCAATAAGTTTAGAGCTATTGGGTTGAATTTAAGTCTAATGTCTACTACATTAGACAAATTAGACTTCTAATTTAAGTCTTCAACTTAGTATTTGGCACACAGGGCATGCTCTGGGACTGTGAACTATATTAATGTGAGAGCAATATAAAAGTAGTATAAACAAGCTGATGGGCCTAATTATATAAATATAAAATCCCTCAAATATGTGCTCAATAAAAATCAGTTAAGGTAAAATGGAAAATCATATAAAAGTGTACATATAAGCTCTGTAAATACAGCATACTATTGCTTCACCAGCCTTGGGTACTAATAAGGCCATATCTCACTAACAAGAAATTCTTTCTTTTATCCTTTGGAGTCCAGATAGTTTCATCCATAGTTTTTACTATGGATGTTTTTACTCAGCCCAGATATTAGTCTACAATAGTTTTTACTCAGTCCAGATATTAGTCTACAATATGTTGACTTCTTTGAAAGAAAACTGAAAAATCTAACCAGTCTCCAATAAGCCCTGATGCTATTACGGGGAGTTATGTGAGGCACTGGGGATTCTGCTATTGGTTTTATAACATGTAGTGTCTGATATGTCAAGTTGCTCCAGCGTTGATGGCGCCAGAGCTGGGACGAGCTCCCTTGGTACTGGCTACCACCTATGCTGCCACAGAGCTGCTGCCAACACTGTTATGGGGAGGGGGGAACACAGGGTGGGAGGTCTGGGAGTACTGCCCTCTTCCAGCTGCCTCCTAAGACTATATTCTTTCCATCACCTTCTTATCATTCCCAAAGTCTG
Organism: Orcinus orca; assembly: GCF_937001465.1. Lineage (NCBI taxonomy): Eukaryota > Metazoa > Chordata > Mammalia > Artiodactyla > Delphinidae > Orcinus > Orcinus orca. Next base: position 59,610,318 of record NC_064563.1, on the reverse strand, counting down.
TTTGAAGTGTGCCTCACCTCCATTCCTACTCTTAACATCTTTCTGGTCCTATAGTTTTGCTACTCAAGGCTCCTTATTGGCATTTTTGAACAGTCTGACGTAAGTGGTTTCCCTAAGCTCTGGGCTGTTCAGAGTTCTCCAAGGTCACTGTGATGGTTAATTTTAAATTTTATATGTCAGCTTGGCTAAAAGATGCCCAGATAGCTGGAATAAACATTATTTCTGGGTGTGTCTATGAGGATGCTTCTGGAAGAGATGGGTTTGATTCAGTAGACTGAGTAAAGAAGATTGGTTAATGCCCACCCACGCTGGTAATGGCAATCTGTTGAGGGTCTGAACGGTGAAGGGTGAATTCTCTTTCATTGTGAGTTGGGTCATCCATCTTCTCCTGCCCTTGGACATTGGTGCTCTTGGTTCTTGGGCCTTCAGACTCTGGGGTTTATTTACCCTCTACTCCTCCCCTGGACTGGGAGTTACACCATTGACTCCCCTTGCTTCTCAGGCCTACTGACTTGGACTGAATGGCAACATCAGCCTTTCTGGTTCTGCAGCTTGTAGACCACAGATTGTACAGATTGCGGGATTCTTGGCTTCCATGACTGTATGAGCCAATTCTTTTTTTTTTTTTTGCGGTACGCGGGCCTCTCACTGTTGTGGTCTTTCCCGCTCTCCCGCCGCGGAGCACAGGCTCTGGACGCGCAGGCTCAGCGGCCATGGCTCACGGGCCCAGCCGCTCCACGGCATGTGGGATCTTCCCGGACCGGGGCACGAACCCGTGTCCTCAACATTGGCAGGCGGACTCTCAACCACTGTGCCACCAGGGAAGCCCTGAGCCAATTCTTATAATAAGTTTCCTCTTATACATATCTATATATATCCTACTGGTTCTGTTTCTCTGGAGAACTTTAATACAGTCACATTACTACATAAATATTATGAATAAAGTATTAATATTAATAACATAAAGTGAATGGAAGCCTATACAGATAATACTTAAAATCCACTGAACAAATGAGTAAATACAAATTCTAAATCTCTCCTGTCCCCTGTGGGATAGAATGCAGTTTCTGGTCCTTCCTCTTTCGTTCAGCTCTTTTTTTGTGGCCCTCAATGTTGAGGCACTTAGGAGAGAGAGGTGAATTCGTATTCTTGCCAAAAGAGGGACTTTGAAAACAACAAATGCCACAGGCTTCTAGCCGGAGATACTGGCTAGTGGTTAAAAACCTGTGACTAAAATGTTCACTTTTCGGGTTCCCTGGTGGCGCAGTGGTTGAGAGTCCGCCTGCCGATGCAGGGGACACGGGTTCACTTTTTAAAAGAAATTTAAGTGTCTGTTCTAATAAAACCCCAGAGAAATAAGCTTTGATAGGTGATATTTATCAAATGGACCATAAACAGATTAGGGAGTATGACTTTGAAAAGCTGTACAAGGTGATAGTTGTACTCAGTGGTTTTAAAAAATAACCCCCTTTCCCCCTTTATGTAATAATTTTTTTTTAATATATGAAAGAAGCAAATACAAAAAAGTGCAAGGTTAAGAGCCTGGGCTCTGAAGTCAGTTAGCCGAGTTAAATCCCAGCCCTGCCACTTACCAGTGTGACCTTGGGTAAGTGTGTTGACCTTTCTAAACCTCAGGTGCTTCATTTGAAAAGAGAGAAATAATGGTCTCTCTCAGGGGGTTTCTGTGAATACTAGATGAGGTCATGCTTGCAGAGTGCTTTGCATGCAATGCGCAGTGAGCATTCAGTGTGAGTTATTTTTATTACCCATAATACCACTGCTTAGGGATCACTGCTGCTAACATTTTGATGTTTAGGGGTTTCTGATTATCTGAATATATTTTTTTTGACTCACAGCAGTTACAAAGTTGTTAGAATATAGCAGCATAAAAATATTCACTAATTTAACCGACCAGTTATAAGATGTCTGCTGTTAGAGATTTCCTGCTTAATCCTTGCGTCCAGCCACCCAGGGTATCAACGCTCAGTGTTCCAGGGCAAAAACAAAGCAAACTGAAATGTGCAACTGCAAATTTTACAGAAGATGGGGGATTTCAAGTAAGTGATGTTGGGGGACTTACACTGAGAAATGAGTATCTGGCAGAGTTAGACCAGTTAACAACTGAAGAATGGAAAGTCAGCTGCAATAGTGGCCTCAGAGGCCCTTTGAACGGGAATAATTTGGATATCAAAGGGCTCAGAGAGGCCCTCAGGATAATTGAAGCCCTCAAATACTTCTGTAAAAGAGACTCTTCAGTCTTGCTTTTTAGACAGGAACTAATTTTGCGAGATAGTTTTTCTAGATGGACTCCATTTCTTCACTGTAGTTGTATCTTGCTATGCCCATGGCCATCAAAGTGTGACTGTTAAAGTGGGTTCTCCAACATAAACCCTGTAAATATTGATGTAGAAGAGCTTGAGGTCTACGGTGACACCTGTTTGTCCTCCCCTTATCCCAGACAGGGACCTTACATAACAAAAAGGACTGTGACTCTGGAGAAACATGACCTATTTTATTTTAAAACAGCTGATCTCTTTGCTTTTGGGGGGCAATCTTTAGAGTTTTTGGTAGTAGAACTCTGTTTTTAGTAGTAGATCCCATTGAGAAACTGATAACAGTTAATTATGCTCATCCCAGAAAAATGAACATTTGTATCCACTGTGAAAATTTTCATACAATTTGAAGGGAGGCCCCATGGAATCCATTTACAGATCACAGGTTCAGAAACTACATACTGTTGTATTTCAACATCTGAAAGTATTTATGCTTTTTAAAATTTTCAGACTTGCATGAGCTTTAATTCAATACATATGTTATTGAATATTTGCTCTTTTATCTGTAGGAGAGAAAGGAGAAATGTTGGACATAACTCGAGTTTCAGCTAGACCAAGGGAACACACGGAGGTGCAGACACAGGGTATGGTGAAGTAGAGAGAGACTGTCAGTCTACGTAGGCAGAGTTACTCCAAAATATCATCTGCAGAAGGTATTAGGAATAAGCCTATAGTGAGGGCAGGTAAGGGTAGGGGCCCAGCTAAAACTTCTATCCAGATCAGGATACGGAAAAGTGTGCAGCTAAGAAACAGGAAAAGGAAGGCACTTGAGTCAAGAAGTTCTTACATGTTCTCATTCAGGGCCGGACTGATTTCAAGCCTATAAAGAACTGGCTTTATCAGGCAGCCTACTCTCCTGCCTCCTCAGTCTGGGCACCCCTATGGTGACGACAGCCAGCATGGGCTTCTACCTTGTTAAATGTACTTGAAAAAGTTTTTATAGTGAAAATAAAAACCAAAAGTGAGTGAATATATATGATCAAAAAAACCAAAGTGTTTACTTAAACATCACACCCATGTCTGTATACATCCGTACAGGATTTAAAACTAATTTACAGGTGTAGCTGCTGCCTGGTGCTGGTGTTCCTCATGAATTCCTCCTCTCTAGGATATTGTGGAAGCCATCAGCCAGGCGGCATGACTTATTTCTGCACAAGTTCTAGGAGGTGCAGCTCTCCTTACTACAAATTCACTGTGCAAAATGCAGTAAAATGAATTCTCCCTCCTACTGTGGCTAGGGGGGGGTCTCACAGACTTCTAGCTTCTAGCAGGGAAAGAATTGACTGTTACTTAGAAGAATCCTTCTCTGTGGCTTTGTGTCTCCTTCCCCTCTTTTCCTATCTACTTTTTCTGCTTGTAGTAGCAAGTGTTAAAATGATTCGGCTTTTGCTACCTTGCCAAAATTTTGCTGTTGAGTTATTTAAGCTTCAGTATAAATGGATCCCACCTGGAGATTAATAGACATACCTGGCTTGGCTGAAATAAGGAAGAGTGAAAGGAACTGAAGACAAGACCAACATACAATAGAAGCCAGTATAAGATGGTGCATGACCAAATGCTCCATTATGTGATTATAAAATATGAGCAGAATCATGCGGGGAAGCTTTGAAACAAAGCGAGGTGTGAGTGTGGCGTTGACGTCCAGGTAATAATCACCTAAATTTGATGTCTAGGCTGGATGTGGGAAGGAGAACGGAGGATGGAGGAATCATATATTTCCTAGGAAGGCAATGTGATGCAGAGCAAAGAGCATGACGCTACAATCCTTTCATTGCACAAATATTTATGAGAGCCTACTATGTGCAGGCACTGTTCTGGGTCTAGGTATGGAGTAGTGAACCCAAGTCCGCAGGGCACTCACGCTAGGATGAGACTTGTATTCAAACCTGACTCTACAAATTATCTTGTTCACGTGGAGAAAACTTCTTAACCTCTTCGAGCCTCAGTCTCCTTATCTATACAACTGAATTATACGAATTCCTTCAGTTCGGTTTGGAGTAGAATAAACCAGATTAGATAACTGAATTCCTTAATAAGCCATAAAATTCAATGCCAAATTTTAGTTACTATTCCAACTAGCAAGTGACAGGATGTATGATTTTTTGAATTCTGAATTTTCAAATATGAATTCTTGGAAGAAGAGAACGTCGTCCTCTGGCTGGAGAAGGGTCCAGAAAATGCTGAAACTGAGCTCACCTGGCCCTCCTCTACCTGAAAGCTGGTCTGAGATGACAGCCTTGGCTCTGGACAGAATGAAAGGGGAGTGAGCAAAGTGAGAGGAGAAGAGGAGCTCAGTGTAGAACGAATGACTGAAGATGGTGTATGAAACAATATGGGGGGAGACAACTGTTCCCACCAGGTTATGTGGGAGATACAGAGTTCACAGGAAAGGTGCCACTCAACTGTGGACTGAAGGGTCTGGTGTGCTATAGCTCTTGGATGAGGTTGAAACAGTGTATTTTTAGAAAGTTCATCATTAATAGTGCTGTTTCCTGAAGCCCACAGTGTTTAGGATCAACTGCAAATACTATATTTCTTCCTAAGAGCTTAGGCTTGAAAGCTATGGCTTTCTTTCCTTTATGTCTTTAGAATTTTCTATATGGTTTATTGGTTGTAGTGACCTAAGTACCTTCATCAAGCTGCAATTAAGTCCCTGGGGCTGAGCCATGTGCGTCTGTGGGAGATAATTATAAAAGCTGGATTAATTTGCCATTGAATTATTTATGTAAACGTAAATATTGCAGAGGCAATTAAACCTCAGGTATTTCTTAAGGCATAGATAAATTAATTTACATCGTGTTCCTCCAGTTCATTTCAGATGAAATGTTTGACAGGAAATAGAAATCTTTGTCAAAAGGAAAAATACCCTAAGAATCCGTCCCTCCATTAATTTTCTTTGCTCTCTAAACATACCCTGGAAAGTAATTTCGTGTTTTGTTGTAATTCTTTCCAACTGCCAGAGATAATAAGTCAAAAGACATTGAGAATTTTCTCTCCTCAGTACCAGGAAGTCAATCTTCTATTTCAGTATAATTTAGTACAGTGAGAATCAACTGATTTCACAGATATTAACTTTATCAAGTATACAAACGGAAGTGTTATAGGGAAAATAATTTCTTAGTGAACAGCAGAGGTAACTTAGCAATCAGGAAATGCAATCTCCTTTTAGTCTCAAAACTTAACTCAAAGTCTGGAGCGCGCCTGGAATCCACCCCCCTTCTCCCCCCACAAAGCAGTGATTTAACAGAAATGAAACCTGCAGGATACCTATTATGCAAATGCTCTGGGGAAGTGAATCATAGCACAACCAAACTAAAATTGATGGAGCCGCAGCGAAAATAAAGTTATTAAATTTGTGGTGAAGGGGAAAATGCAAAAGGTAACACTCTAACGGTATCTCATATATAAAACCAATCAGCTACTTCTTCAGAATTTGTTACTTGCGGTCATCACATCCTCTGCCCTTCTTATCCCATCATATACTTCCAGCTCTGTCTTAATTTTTGGCCTTCTCTCATCAAGTCGGTCAAGATTTCAGATGCTTTATTTTTACCCCAGCTCCAGTGTAAGCACTGCGTCTCATATAATTTTCTCCTTATATACAAGGCCACCGAAGCCAGCTTACAGCCCTCATTCAAAGCCACCCTGATTCAACTTAGGTGATATCTTCCAGAGCAACTGAATTTTTCACAGATCTAAGCCATCTTTATCTAGATCTTTCCTATGGTGGACACATGGAGGTATCCTAAGCAGAGAAGTGAAAGGCTTAAAAGATGTTAATTGAAACGAACAAATTTATAGTACATTGAAATAGAAGCTACAGGAGGGCAGGGGCTTCTCTTATTACTGATTCAACAGTGAAAATCACTTGTGATTCAGATTGGTGCTCTGCACATTATTGGGAATAAATGACACATGACAAATTTCAAGGGCCTGGGTTGCGTTATGTGAGGGATGCAAAAGAAGGTGTTAGATGTGGAAGAGACAAGCTCCAAGAGTTTACCCTAATCTCAGGTTCTGTGGGAAGCTGGAACGCAAGGTCTTAACCCCATTCTGGTCCATCCTCTGTCACATAGAGAGTGGCTTTGTTGGAATGCAAATCTCATCATAGCATTTATGGCTTAAGACACATTTTTGGCTTCCTACTGCTCTTGGTCTAAGGGACCAAATCTTTAATATGGACTGACAAGGCCCTGCATGGCCTGGTCCCTGTCTACCTGTCCAGATTCACTTAGCTCTGTGTGCTACAGCCGTGCAGCCACTTCCTTGAAAACACTGTACTTTTTCCCTGTGCTGGGCCTTGCACGTGCAACTTGATCTGCCTGGATGCGGCTTCTCTCCCTGCTCCAATCCACTAACGCTTACCCATTTCTCAGGTCTCAGTACAAACTTCATATCTTCAGGGAGAACTCAGATCTTTGCAATGTGGGGAGACAGTTCTCCATGAATTTCTTTCATGCCTCATTTGTCCAAGCCTTCTGAGCAAAGGACATGTTGGAATAGCAAACAGCCTAGGAAGCTAGAGATAGTGTTTCCCTAGAGAAAGATTTGGAGACATACTGCCTGGAGACACCCTGGGAATAAGCTCTCTCCTTCCCCTCCCTGGAGACATTTGCTTACATTCCAGAGTAATGATTTGTCCCCTTCTCCTCTGGAGGAGATTTAATTTACATTAATCTCACTTTCTCTCCCGAGGCATGGATGGGTTGGATAGACAGTCTTCTAAGAGCCAGTGTCCTAGAATTCGAGGCTCCTTTCCTGTGGTGCACCTTACTACAGGAGCAGGTAACGTCTGGTCAAATCCTGTTGCTCTGTGGAGACTGGGGAAGTGATACAAGATACTGCCCTGGATGCTGTTTTGTTATGAGTAACCAACAATTAATATCACTGTTTCTTACCCAGGAGTCTTATCTTGGGTCTTCTGTCATTATATGTACGTAAAACTGGCAGGCTATCTTGTTAGCTTGCGGGTTGGATAACATTTCAGACCCTTTACAGTTTCTGACTTAACACATGGCTGGTCAAATTCCCTCTGTCCTAGCATCATGTGCCACTCATTTATGGCATATGACACAATCAATTTTACATTTATCCACTGATGATTTGAGAAATGTTTCTCTCTCCAAGTATGTTGTATTTTTTTCCGCTGTTGTATATCTTGCCCCTAAAACAGTGCCCAGTGAATGCTTTATTTGTTAAATGTGGAGAGAGAGCTTAATTCTAACTTAGAGGATGAGAAAAGACTTCATAGAGAAGGAGACACGTGAAGTGGGCAGAAAACAGACAGTTGGAAGCAGAGGATGCATGTGTCTGGCAATGGGAACAGAGCAATCAGGGCTGGATAGAGCACTGTGGGCTGTAGGACCAGTTCCTTGTGGCTTGGGTGTGGACTAGTGTGTGTGTGGGGTAATAATGAAAAAGGAGCCATTTTCTTGGCAAATGTCACTCTATTTCTGAATGTAATAAAACATAGAAAATTCCGAAGGCGAGTGGAAATAAGAGACTGATGTGTTTATAGGGATTTAATTTCAGGAGGCCAAATAGAATCAAGAAGGGAAGGACTTAAAGGTGCTTAAGGATTTGGGTCTCATTTCTTTTTTCTTTTTAACATTGCTAGGGAGGAAGATGATTTATATCTTAAGTTTGTTTTTTTTTTTTTTTTCCCTTTCTGGTTGACGGGAGAAGGAGGAAGATGTTAGCTGAAGTATACTTTGTTCTTGAATTTAGTGTTGGTTAATCCCAAGGCATTTTAGGACTAGGAGAAGTAAGAAAAATATTAGGACACAAAACAAAATAACTAACTCTGGAAGACGACAATAACTGTAGTTCGTAAATGAGAAGGTGAAGGCCGGGGGTGATGCCGGAGGCTGTTGATGTCCGTAATGACAGCTCCTGTTACATGGTTTCTCTGAGTTTTAGGGCTCTTCACAGAGACGGGATGTTGGTGTGTTCCTTAGGATGTGGTGAGGCAGCTGTGCAGTAACTCCTCCAGGTACAAAATTAATGAATGTATTGAGCTTAATTTCAACATTTCTGAGAGAATTAAAAATATTTTCGGGGACTTCCCTGGTGGCGCAGTGGTTAAGAATCTGCCTGCCAATGCAGGGGATATGGGTTCGAGCCCTGGTCTGGGAAGATCCGACATGCCGCGGAGCAACTAAGCCCGTGCGCCGCGACTACTGAGCCTGCGCTCTAGAGCCCGCGAGCCACAACTACTGAAGCCTGTGCGCCTAGAGCCCATGCTCCACAACAAGAGAAGCCACTGCAATGAGAAGCCCGCGCACCACAACGAAGAGTAGCCCCCGCCCACCACAACTAGAGAAAAATCCACATGCAGCAATGACGACCCAATGCAGCCAAAAATAAATAAATACATTTATTAAAAAAAAAGTTTGTGTTTTCTTTAGTTGATCCTTTATTTAATTCAAAAATAGAATTGGGAATTAAGTGATCTCTCTGGGATTCTCTTAAGGAAAAAGTATAAGAATATGAAATCATGTCTCAAAAACCTAAAAGAAAAACTTTTCCCAGAGATTGTCTTCAGCAATTATAAGTACAAAAAATTATATTTAATGGGACTGTCATGAATAAGCCTCTATCCTTTATTAATATTTTAGGGACCTCATTAATTCTTGAGTTCTGAATTTGGTAAAAAATTTCTAGGGTTTTTGGTTCATATGATGCTGCTTGTCTTTTTACTGAATGGCCACAGGTAGCTGTGCCTCTTGAAAGTAATAGGGTTGACTTTTTATGACTTTTCAGTTTCTTACCTCAATTTCTGTTGCCATGGTATACCTGGTTTGATTCTAGCCACATTTTTTCCCTTTCTATGCTGTGGTCATTAATCTTTGGAAGGAGAGTCCCGATGAAACAAGCTGGTTAGAGGTATGTGGGAAGCAAATGCAGATCAGCTATGAGTGATGGCCTAGGGAGCTGGATCAGTTAGGATTGGGTTGGACCGCACATAATAGAAAAATCCATAATACCTTTGGCTTAAACAAGATACGTTTGTTTGTCACATAGTATAAATCAGAAAGTAGGTAATTCAGGGCTAGTATGGCACTATGGCAGACTTTATTTTATTTTTTTTTGTGGTACGCGGGCCTCTCACTGCTGTGGCCTCTCCTGTTGCGGAGCACAGGCTCCGGACGCGCAGGCTCAGTGGCCATGGCTCACGGGCCCAGCCGCTCCGCGGCACGTGGGATCCTCCCGGACTGGGGCTCGAACCAACGTCCCCTATATCGGCAGGCGGACTCTCAACCACTGCGCCACCAGGGAAGCCCCAGATTTTATTTTTTGAAGATGGCCATAACGACATCTGCTGCTGTTCTTAAATTATGATCTTGCTGTTCTCTGTCCTCATCCCCCAGAGGTGAATCTGAGACCCCTCTCCTTGAACCTGGGCAGAACTTGGGTTTGCCTCAGCCAGTAGAGTGAGTGCAGCAGAAGCAACACCGTGTATTTTCTGAGGCCAGGTCATAAAGGGCTGTACGATGACTGCTCGTTTCTGCTGCCGTGCTGTGAGGAAGCCCAGGACACGTTGGGAAGCCATGGGTAGGAAACCCGGGCAAGAGTAAACATGAACCTTCATATGTGAGTGAAGAAGTCTACATGATGACTTCAGCCCCACACGAGCAACCCTGAGCAAGAACTGCTTCACTGAGCCTAGTCAACCCTTAGAACCATGAGAGAAAATGATAGTAAATAATTGCTGCTGTTTTATGTCACTAAATTTTTGGTGTTTTTGTTACTCGGAAATACAAGACTGGAAGGGGGACTCAAGAAAGTTATTAGTGACCTGGGCTCCTTCCAGCTCTCTGCTCTGTTATCTCTAGCACAGAACTATCATCCTCATGTCTCAAGATGCTGCTGGAGTTCCAGTCATCACATCTGTATTCCCAGCAGCAGGAGGGAGGCATGGAAGAAGAAGAGTGTACTTCTTTTCGAGGAGACTTCCTGGAATCCTGTACAATATTTCTAGGTTTTAGTGGTCAGAGTTTAGTCACATGGTCACTCTTAGCAGCAGGGAAGGCTGAATAATGAATCTTTTATTTTGGGTTGTAATGTACCCAACTAAAAATTGGGCTGTCTGAGGAGGAAGACCCAAATGGCTGTTGGATTAGACAATTGGTAGTTTTCAGGCCTTTTCGTGAGCCAAGTGTATGAGTTTTAATTCACAGAAGCTGGTACTTTTTTACTGCATTCTCAATATCTTTGGTTGATGGTTAGGTGACTTCTTTGTACAACTTTCACTGGAACTGGGATGTCAGTATGCTTATTCTGTTATTTCTGTGTTGCTATGGTAGCTGATAAGCAATGCCTGATAAGGCTCCTTCAAATTTCCTCTTAAAATACCCACAAATAACGACAAATAAAATTGGCACCAAAGCCATAAACTGAGGAAAAAACAAAAATAGTTGAGTCCAGATAGACCGTACTTTTACTGCAACATGCTTGGGTTTCGATTTTGAAAAACATTGTATGGCTTCACATATCCGTCCACTGATCCAAAACAGTGGAGAGAGGAGAAGACTTGGATGAAGGCCAATGACCTCCCTTAACTCTGGGACTCTGAGTCCTCCATAGTCAATGAATCTGGGAACTGGCTTTCATTTGCGTATGAATCATCTTCTGAACCAGCAACATCTGTTCCGTGTTCCCCAAATCTTTGCCTCTCCATGACTCTTCCTCTCTGACTTTCATTATGAGGTCGATTTGAGGAATATGACTTCCAGGATTCAACATAGCTGGTAGGAAATCTTAGAGGATGGGCCATGAGGAGCTGCATCATTGGAGATCCCATCACTTTAGAAAGGCCCATGAAAAGGCAGAACCAGGAATAGGAAGAGAGGCTAGAGCAGACCACAGTGGGGTGAGCCAGCATGGGCTGGCTCGGCTCCTTAAGAGAAACTCTGCTGAAGGACTCAGAACACGGGTAGGAGAAGAGTTCCCTTGACGAATGCCTATAGGCTGGGCACACTAACCTTCTCCCTAGGTCTACATAATATAGAGGAATGTATCTAGTTCTCAAGTGGTCAGGGAGGGGATGAAGGAGCCTCTCCCTTCTGTGTGGAAAGAGAGAGTGCATTTATCTCACTCAGAGAACAGTAAACGAAGTTCCCTTAGACTCAATCAGATGGAGAAAATTCACAAAAAATCATACCAAACTGATATCAAATATTTATTATTTTTTAAAGGGCATAGACAAAAAATCCTTATGGGAGTATCTCAAGGCCATTAAAGATTCTGTCTAATCTGTTTGCTATGATGAGAACTGATGTTCAGCGTGAGAACCCACAGACACTGCAAGATTTTCAATCATCAAATATTCAATTACGTTCTCTATGTTCTATTTACTAAGGCAGGGAAGCAGACATTAAAAAAAAGGATTTCCATAATAAGAATTGGTTTTAGTTTCAGACACTGTACTCTCCTGGTTGCGTTTGTTCACTAGAGTAATTTAGAGTCCCGCCAGCAAGGAATCTAGACAATGCCATGGACAAGTAGAAAATGTTGAACATTTGCATTTGGGTGACCTAGAAACAGAATAACATAAAAAAAAAAAAGTTTAACCACTCTACAATCTCCAGTCATAGCCTTACAGTCCTCCATTTGTCTATCCATTTATTGTTATGTGCACTATCTTTTAACATGGGTCAGTGGACATGAATGGTTATAGAATTTGCTGTATTACTGCTCATTTTATTTATGCCATTCAAACATTTTGTTACGAACTGAATGTTTGGGTCCTTCGAAATTCGTATGTTGAGGTCCTAATCGCCAATGTAATAGTATTTGGAGGTGGGGTCTTTAGGAGGTCATTAGGGTTAAAATAGGTCATGATGGTGAGGACTCAGGATAGGATTTGTGGCCTTGTAACAAGAGGAAGAGAAATCTTTCTTTCTCCTTTTCCCTGCCATGTGAGGATCCAGTGAGAAGGCAGCCGTCGGCAAGAAAGGAAGACAGCTCTCACCAGAAATTGAATTGGCTGGCACCTTGGTCTTGGGTTTTCCAGGCGCCAGAACTGTGAGAATATGGATTTCTGTTGTGAGGCCACCCCATTTATGATAGTTATGGCAGCCCAAGCTAACAGATTTCTATGTAATAACGATGATAATGATGGTAGTAGTTTGGATTCTGGCCATTTGCTAGACATTGTCTTAGATGGTTTATGTGCATGAGTGCTTTTAATCTCCACACCAGCACTGTGGGTCGGTTATTATTCTTTAGTCCCATTTGATAGGGAAGCAGAGGTTAAGTTACTGAACCAAGGCCCTGGGGTCAGTAAGTGATAGAGCTGGGACTTGAACCCAAGCCTGAGACTGGAAATACTCTGTCCTTTTCCAGTACTAGGTACAGTACTTCAGTTCTGAAAGCCGTCAGTTAATAACTGTGGTTGGTGTGCGTATTACGCTCTGTTCTGTAAAGCGTGTGTCTATTTGCATCTGCTTCTCGCAGCATCTCCAGGAATAGGTGTTACTGATCTTGCCTCAAACATAGACATCCTTGGGTCACATCTAGTGCTGTTTCCCCTGTGCCTCACCTGCCACTTCCTTACCTTACAGATGCTGCCAGTACCCACCCTATCCTTTCAGACCTTACCATGTCATTGTATTGTAGGTCAGCTGCATTCAACGCCGGCACACATCTCCCTCACTGAGGGCTTTTCTGGCTGCTAGAGTAAGTCTGCCCATGTGCCTGGCAGGTCTGAACTGCCAATGTTGATGCCCTTCTGCTTCTCTCAACCAATGGTAAATTCCTTTGCTCCCCCGCCTGGGTGGTGTGCTTCTGAGGGGTGTGTCCCTCACAGGCTCCCAGGTTTTCCTGCTGTGTGATGTGATGCTGCGACTGCTTGTAGGCGTAATTTGCTTGAGGACACATCCTTTAGTGCCTGCCTTCTCTTCCCTGTCCCCGAATAAAATACCTGCACTTGAATTCCTTGTCTCACGTTCTGCTTAGGGAGGGACACAAACCAAAACAGCTCCGCGTTTTTTTTTTTAAATAAAATTCTTTAAAAAATGAATTTATTTTATTTTTGCCTGCATTGGGTCTTCGTTGCTGTGTGCAGGCCTTCTCTAGTTGCGCCGAGGGGTGGCTACTCTTCTTTGCGGTGCGCGGGCTTCTCATTGCAGTGGCTTGTCTTGTTGCGGAGCACGGGCTCTAGACACGTGGGCTTCAGTAGTTGTGGCTCGTGGGCTCTAGAGTGCAGGCTCAGTAGTTGTGGCGCACAGGCTTAGTTTCTCCGCGGTATGTGGGATCTTCCCAGACCAGGGATTGAACCCGGGTGCCCTATACTGACAGGCGGATTCTTAACCACTGCGCCACCAGGGAATCCCAGCTCCGTGTTTTTGGATGACAACCATTATGTACTTTATCTGGCACTTTACCTCACCACTTTTTTATCTCCTCTCCCCAGTCATACTGTGAATATATAGTTTTCCTTTCATGACACCTAGACTCTCGTGTGTTTTGAATTCAAGAGGGATGTTAAGTAGATGGACCAGCCATTCCTTGGAACCTCTGGGGATAGGGCTTGGCTCATGCCAACTCACTGTGGGCTCTTACGTTGACTCATGTAGCCCTTACTGTGTATCGCTCATTCTCTCTCTCAATCACATGCTCTCTTGAGATGCTTGATGATTTCTTGAGTGTAGGTTTGGTCACCCATTCAAAGCAGTGGTTATCTTGAAAGCAGCAGCTGTCTCACCCTGATTTTGAACTTCCCCTGGTATGAGTGCTTCGTAGATACTTCTCATATGCTTGAGTTTGGAAGTGTATATACTGTTTTTGACTTATAAGTTATTCCATGTGTGCTGTGTGTGCTTTCCCTTGAATATCTGTGTCATAGCTGAGATGGTTGTTTATTAAAAGTTCATTTGAATGTGTTTTTTTTTTTTTTTTGTGGTACACGGGCCGCTCACTGTTGTGGCCTCTCCCGTTGCGGAGCGCAGGCTCCGGACGCGCAGGCTCTGAGGCCATGGCTCACGGGCCCAGCCGCTCTGCGGCATGTGGGATCTTCCCGGCCCGGGGCACGAACCGGTGTCCCCTGCATCGGCAGGCGGACGCTCAACCACTGCGCCACCAGGGAAGCCCTCGTTTGAACTTCTTTAATTCCAAGTTTGTGTTAGGGCTAAATGCAGACTAGAGTCATCTTTGCACTACCTATTAGGTAAAGAGAGCCTATTAAGTTTGGCATAAACAGTCTTGTCTGGGAAATACTTTCTAAGTAAGAGAAGCTTTTCTTTCATTGTTTAAGCTACTATTTCACATACACTTATAAGGAAAGCAGAAGCAAATGGAGACTCGGCTTTGTTCCAGTTTTTACAAACCATGCTTACTTACTAATGCAGAATGTTTACCAGGTGACATTGGTGTTTGAATGAATAAATACAGGAGGGTTCATTCATGGCCAGGGTGCATGACGCATCTCTGCACTCACGTTGGTGTCATCCTGGGCTGCCCCGCTGGAATCTGGATTCTGTGGTGCTGTTTTATCTGTGCGTGTGCTTAGCGAGGAAAGGAGTTAAGCATGAAACTTCCCATTGCACTCATGGGTGGTGTAATGGACGTGTTTCTGGGTGGCTGCCTAGCTCTCAGAACTCCAACCTGCTCTGATCCATAAGCAAGGACTCCCAGCTGCCATCTGCCGTGTCTGGTCCAATATGACCTTGCTTTCTCTGCAATGGCTAATGTTTTTTTCAGTGAATATAAGCTGAGCCACTTAAATTCTCTGTCCTGGGGATTTTATTTTATTTATTTATTTATTAATATTTATTTATTTGGCTGCACCGGGTCTTAGTTGCAGCACATGGGATCTTCGTTGCTGCTTGCGGGATTTAGTTCCCTGACCAGGGATCGAACATGGGCTCCCTGCATTGGGAGTGCGGAGTATCAACCACTGGACTACCATGGAAGTCCCTGTCCTGGGAATTTTAGAATTTGACCTAAAAGCAGTGGACCTGGGAGTCATCAATGTGATATTAATTCAACATTCCAGAGATTCTCAACCCTGGCTATACATTAAGATCAGCTGGGGAACTTTTGAAATATACTTATTCATGGGCCCCACCCCCAGAGATTTTAATGGAATGTGTCCTAGTAAAGCCAGTACATTGCTTGTTTTTCACATTAACCCATGTGATTCTATTATGTGATCAATGTTACATAATAAGAAATAAGAAATTGCCGATGAAGCCCCTGGAGCGTCACAAAATCCTACTGGTGTCCTTCTAATAAATTCTTTCTCTCTCTCTCTCCTTCCATGACTCTGAATCTAGCCAGAGTCAGTATTTATTTCTTGCTACTAGAAGAACCTTACTTAATATAGATGGTATCAGTGTCAGAATTACCATCTTTGGAATTTTGTTTATGGAAGCCACATGACTTCCTATTTTGCTATTATGCATCTGGGTTTTTAAAAACTGCTATTTTAAAATTTTCCAGTATTTTCTTAAAGACTCATGCATATTCCCCTAGGATATGACTATTTTGTTTCCTTTGGGTTTTCAGGCACTACTTCTATTCCATTATTTTAGTTTCCTATTTTTGTGTCTGCATAATTCTTGTCCTAGTGGCCAGACTATAACTTTTGAGAGTGAACAATAAGTATAGACAGCTAGTATATGTGTGTGTATTTTAGTAAAATTGCAGGACCAGTCCTCACACCTTAACGTACTGTAAAATACCTCATTTACCTTCTTTTTCTGGCTGTTCTTTTAATTTTTCTTATTTGCTCCACATTATTTCAAAGGGATGAGAAACTTCATTTATTTGAGCCTTTTCTTGCTTACTATCAGTCTGAAAAACAATTGCCAATAGACTCTATTGGTTTGTATCATCAAACGTACATAGATTCACACACACACATAGTCAAAATTTAGTGTAATCAAATGGCCAAATATGTCTTTGGCACGGCTGCCTTGCCAGTGACCAGCTGAGACTTCTGCTCCTAGACTCAGTATGTGTGTGCTCCCCAGCTGTACTGACCAGCTGGCATATGACACCACGCTGGCACAGGGGTCCTGTCAGCCCACAAGCATGCCATTCCACCCAGAATAGAACCAGAGGGCCCGTTTCTGCCTCTGCACTGTCAGCAGAAATGTCCTTTCACAATGGCTTACGATAATTTTGTAAGCATGAAGGAGATCCATTTAGTAGTATAACTTACTTCATAGCCTTACTTAAGGTTCAGAGAACCCAGAGATTTTTTAAAAATTGAAATATAGCTGTACAACTGATGTACAATATTATGGCAGTTTTAGGTGTACAGATAGTGGTTTAACCTTTGCATACATTATAAACTGATCACCATAAGTCTAATAATCGTCTGTCTCCATACAAAACTACTACAATATTATTGACCATATTTCTTAGGCTGTGTATTGCATCTCCGTGGCTTATTTATTTTCTTTTGCACCTCTTAGTCCCCTTCAGCTATTTCACTCAACCCTCTCCCCCTCTCCCCTCTGGCAACCATCTGTTTGTTTTCTATATCTATGAGTCTGTTTTTGTTCTGTTTTTTAGGTTTCACATGTGAGTGAGATTACATGGTATTTGTCTTTCTCTGCCTGCCTGAGTTCACCTAGCATAATACCCTCTATGTCCATCCACGTTGTCACAAATGGCAAGATTTTTTTTTATGGCTGAGTAATACTCCATTTGTGTGTGTGTGTGTGTGTGTGTGTGTGTGTGTGTGTATATATATATATCACATCATCTTTATCTGTTCATCTATTGATGGGCACAAGTTGCTTCCATATCTTGGCTATAGTAAATAATGCTGCAGTGGACTTTGGAGTACATGTATATCTTTTTGCATTAGTGTTTTTGTTTTATTTGGGTAAATACCCAGGATTGGAATTGCTGGATCATATGGCTGTGCTATTTTTAGCTTTTTGAGGAGCTTCCATACTGTTTTCCATAATGTCTGCACCAGTTTACATTCACACCAGCAGTATATGAGGGGTGGGAGAACCTAATGATTTCTTTTTTTTCTTCTTTAACATCTTTATTGGAGTATAATTGCTTTACAATGGTGTGTCAGTTTCTGCTCTATAACAAAGTGAATCAGTTATACATATACATATGTCCCTATATCTCTTCCCTCTTGCATCTCCCTCCCTCCCACCCTCCCTATCCCACCCCTCTAGGTGGTCACAAAGCACCAAGCTGATCTCCCTGTGCTATGTGGCTGCTTCCCACTAGCTATCTATTTTACACTTGGTAGTGTATATATGTCCATGCCACTCTCTCACTTTGTCCCAGCTTACCCTTCCCTATCCCTGTATCCTCAAGTCCATTCTCTAGTAGGTCTGCATCTTTATTCCCACCTTGCCCCTAGGTTCTGCATGACCATTTTTTTTATATTCCATATATATATGTTAGCGTATGATTTTTTTTTCTCTTTCTGACTTACTTCACTCTGTATGACAGACTCTAGGTCCATCCCCCTTACTACAAATAACTCAATTTCCTTTCTTTTTATGGCTGAGTAATATTCCACTGTATATATGTGCCACATCTTCTTTATCCATTCATCTGTTGATGGACACTTAGATTGCTTCCATGTCATGGCTATTGTAAGTAGAGCTGCACTGAACATTGTGGTACATGACTCTTTTTGAATTATGGTTTTCTCAGGGTATATGCCCAGTAGTGGGATTGCTGGGTCGTATGGTACTTCTACTTTTGTAAGGAACCTCCATACTCTTCTCCATAGTGGCTGTATCAATTTACATTCCCACCAACAGTGCAAGAGGGTTCCCTTTTCTCCACACCCTCTCCAGAATTCATTGTTTGTAGATTTTTGATGATGGCCATTCTGACCGGTGTGAGATGGTATTTCATTGTAGTTTAGATCTGCATTTCTCTAATGATTAATGATGTTGAGCATTCTTTCATGTGTTTGTTGGCAATCTGTATATCTTCTTTGGAGAAATGTCTATTTAGGTCTTCTGCCCATTTTTGGATTGGGTTTTTAGTTTTTTGATATTAAGCTGCATGAGCTGCTTATATATTTTGGAGATTAATCCTTTGTCAGTTGCTTTGTTTGCAAATATTTTCTCCTATTCGGAGGGTTGTCTTTTCGTCTTGTTTCCTTTGCTGTGCAAAAGCTTTTAAGTTTCATTAGTCCCATTTGTTTATTTTTGTTTTTATTTCCATTTCTCTAGGAGGTGGGTCAAAAAGAATCTTGCTTTGTTTTATGTCATAGAGTGTTTTGCCTGTCTTTTCCTCTAAGAGTTTGATGGTGTCTGGCCTTACATTTAGGTCTTTAATCCATTTTGAATTTATTTTTGTGTATGGTGTTAGGGAGTATTCTAATTTCATTCTTTTACCTGTAGCTGTCCAGTTTACACAGCACCACTTATTGAAGACGCTGTCTTTTCTCCACTGTATATTCTTGCCTCCTTTATCAAAGATAAGGTGACCATATGTGCGTGGGTTTATCTCTGGGCTTTCTATCCTGTTCCATTGATCTATATTTCTGTTTTGGTGCCAGTACCATACTGTCTTGATTACTGTAGCTTTGTAGTATAGTCTGAAGTCAGGGAGCCTGATTCCTCCAGCTCCATTTTTCGTTCTCAAGATTGCTTTGGCTATTTGGGGTCTTTTGTGTTTCCATACAAATTGTGAAATTTTTTGTTCTAGTTCTGTGAAGAATGCCCTTGGTAGCTTGATAGGGATTGCATTGAATCTGTAGATTGCTTTGGGTAGTAGTCACTTTCACAATGTTGATTCTTCCAATCCAAGAACATGGTATATCTCTCCATCTGTTTGTATCATCTTTAATTTCTTTCATCAGTGTCTTATAATTTTCTGCATACAGGTCTTTTGTCTCTTTAGGTAGGTTTATTCCTAGATATTTTATTCTTTTTGTTGCAGTGGTAAATGGGAGTGTTTTCTTAATTTCACTTTCAGATTTTTCATCATTAATGTATAGGAATGCAAGAGATTTCTGTTCATTAATCTTGTATCCTGCTACTTTACCAAATTCATTGATTAGCTCTAGTAGTTTTCTGGTAGCATCTTTAGGATTCTCTATGTATAGGATCATGTCATCTGCAAACAGTGACAGCTTTACTTCTTCTTTTCCAATTTGGATTCCTTTTATTTCTTTTTCTTCTCTGATTGCTATGGCTAAAACTTCCAAAACTATTGTTGAATAATAGTGGAGAGAGTGGGCAACCTTGCCTTGTTACTGATCTTAGTGGAAATGGTCTCAGTTTTTTACCATTGAGGACGAAGTTGTCTGTGGGTTTGTCATATATGGTGTTTATTATGTTGAAGTAAGTTCCCTGTATGCCTACTTTCTGGAGGGATTATATCATAAACGGGTGTTGAATTTTGTTGAAAGTTTCCTCTGCATCTATTGAGATGATCATATGGTTTTTCTCCTTCAGTTTGTTAATATGGTGTATCACATTGATTGATTTGTGTATATTGGAGAATGCTTGCATTCTGGGGATAAACCCCACTTGATCATGGTGTATGATCCTTTTAATGTGCTGTTGGATTCTGTTTGCTAGTATTTTATTGAGGATTTTTGCATCTGTGTTTATCAGTGATATTGGCCTGTAGTTTTCTTTCTTTATGACATCTGTGTCTGGTTTTGGTATCAGGGTGATGGTGGTCTCATAGAATGAGTTTGGGAGTCTTCCTCCCTCTGCTATATTTTGGAAGAGTTTGAGAAGGATAGGTGTTAGCTCTTCTCTAAATGTTTGATAGAATTCGCCTGTGAAGCGAATTTCTTTCTTTCTTTCTTTATGACATCTGTAGTTTTCTTTCTTTATGACATAGTTTTCTTTAGTTTTCTTTCTTTATGACATCTGTGTCTGGTTTTGGTATCAGGGTGATGGTGGTCTCATAGAATGAGTTTGGGAGTCTTCCTCCCTCTGCTATATTTTGGAAGAGTTTGAGAAGGATAGGTGTTAGCTCTTCTCTAAATGTTTGATAGAATTCGCCTGTGAAGCCATCTGGTCTTGGGCTTTTGTTTGTTGGAAGATTTTTTTTTTTTTTTGCGGAACGCCGGCCTCTCACTGCTATGGCCTCTCCCACTGCAGAGCACAGGCTCCGGACGCGCAGGCCCAGTGGCCATGGCCCACGGGCCTAGCCGCTCCATGGCATGTGGGATCCTCCCGAACCGGGGCACGAACCCGCGTCCTCCGCATTGGCAGGCAGACTCCCAACCACTGCACCCCCAGGGAAGCCTCCTGTTGGAAGATTTTTACTCATAGTTTCAATTTCAGTGCTTGTGATTGGTCTGTTCATATTTTCTATTTTTTCCTGTTTCAGTCTCGGAAGGTTGTGCATTTCTAAGAATTTGTCCATTTCTTCCAGGTTGTCCATTTTATTGGCATATAGTTGCTTGTAGTAATCTCTCATGATCCTTTGTATTTCTGCAGTGTCAGTTGTTACTTCTCCTTTTTCACTTCTAATTCTGTTGGTTTGAGTCCTCTCCCTTTTTTTCTTGATGAGTCAAGCTAATGGTTTATCCATTTTGTTTATCTTCTCAAAGAACCAGCTTTTAGTTTTATTTATGCTTGCTATTGTTTCCTTTATTTCTTTTTCTTTTATTTCTGATCTGATCTTTATGACTTCTTTCCTTCTGCTAACTTTGGGGTTGTTTTGTTCTTCGTTCTCTAATTGCTTTAGGTGTAAGGTTAGATTGTTTATTTGAGATGTTTCTTATTTCTTAAGGTAGGGTTGTATTGCTATATATTCCCTCTTAGAACTGCTTTTGCTGCATCCCATAGGTTTTGCCTCGTGGTGTTTTCATCGTCATTTGTTTCTAGGTATTTTTTCATTTCCTCTTTGATTTCTTCAGTGATCTCTTGCTTTTAAAGTACTGTATTGTTTAGCCTCCATGTGTTTGTATTTTTTACAGATTGTTTCCTGTAATTGATATCTAGTCTCATAGCATTGTGGTCGGAAAAGATAGTTGATATGATTTCAATTTTCTTAAATTTACAAAGGCTTGATTTGTGACCCAAGGTATGACCTATCCTGGAGAATGTTCCATGGGCACTTGAGAAGAAAGTGTATTCTGTTGTTTTTGGATGGAATGTCCTATAAATATCAGTTAAGTCTATCTTGTTTAATGTATCATTTTAAGCTTGTGCTTCCTTATTTATTTTTATTTTGGACGATCTGTCCATTGGTGAAAGTGGGGTGTTAAAGTCCCCTACTATGAATGTGTTACTGTCGATTTCCCCTTTTATGGCTGATAGTATTTGCCTTATGAATTGAGGTGCTCCTCTGTTGGGTGCATAAATATTTGCAATTGTTATATCTTCTTCTTGGATTGACCCCTTGATCATTATGTAGTGTCCTTCTTTCTCTCTTGTAATGGTCTTTGTTTTAAAGTCTATTTTGTCTGATATGAGAATTGCTATTCCTGCTTTCTTTTGATTTCCATTTGCATGGAATATCTTTTTCCATTCCCTCACTTTCAGTCTGTATGTGTCCCTAGGTCTGAAGTGGGTCTCCTGTAGACAGCATACATACGGGTCTTGTTTTTGTATCCATTCAGCTATTCAGTGTCTTTTGGTTGGAGCATTTAATCTGTTTACATTTAAGGTAATTATTGATATGTATGTTCCTATTATCATTTTCTTAATTGTTTTGTGTTTGTTATTGTAGGTTTTTTCCTTCTCTTGTGTTTCCTGCCTAGAGAAGTTCCTTTAGCATTTGTTGTAAAGCTGGTTTGGTGGTGCTGAATTCTCTTAGCTTTTGATTGTCTGTAAAGGTTTTAATTTCTCTGTCAAATATGAAGGAGATCCTTGCTGGGTAGAGTAATCTTGGTTGTAGGTTTTTCTCCTTCATCACTTTAAATATGTCCTGCCAGTCCCTTCTGGCTTGCAGAGTTTCTGCTGAAAGATCATCTGTTAACCTTATGGGGACTCCCTTGTGTGTTACTTGTTATTTTTCCCGTGCTGCTTTTAATATTTTTTCTCTGTATTTAATTTTTGATAGTTTGATTAATATGTGTCTTGGCATGTTTCTCCATACAGGATTTATCCTATATGGGACTCTCTGTGCTTTCTGGAGTTGATTAACTGTTTCCTTTCCCATATTAGGGAAGTTTTCAACTATAATCTCTTCAAATATTTTCTCAGTCCCTTTCTTTTTCTCTTCTTCTGCGACCCCTCTAATTCCAATGTTGGTGCGTTTAATGTTGTCCCAGGGGTCTCTGAGAGTGTCCTCAGTTCTTTTCATTCTTTTTTCTTTATTCTGCTCTGCAGTAGTTATTTCCACTATTTTATCTTGCAGGTCACTTATCCATTCTTCTGCCTCAGTTATTCTGCTATTGATCCCATCTAGAGTATTTTTAATTTCCTTTATTGTGTTGTTCATCAATGTTTGTTTGCTCTTTAGTTCTTCTAGGTCCTTGTTAAACGTTTCTTGTATTTTGTCTATTCTATTTCCAAGATTTTGGATCATCTTTACTATCATTATTCTGAATTCTTTTTCAGGTAGCCTGCCTATTTCCTCTTCATTTGTTAGGTCTGGTGGATTTTTGCGTTGCTCCTTCATCTGCTGTGTGTCTCTGTCTTCTCATTTTGCTTATCTTACTGTGTTTGGGGTCTCCTTTTTGCAGGCTGCAGGTTCATAGTTTCCGTTGTTTTTGGTGTCTGTTCCCAGTGGCTAAGGTTGGTTCAGAGGGTTGTGTAGGCTTCCTGGTGGATGGGACTAATGCCTGTGTTCTGGTGGATGAGGCTGGATCTTGTCTTTTTGGTGGGCAGGTCCATGTCTGATGGTGTGTTTTGGGGTGTCTGTGGCCTTATTATGATTTTAGGCAGCCCCTCTGCTAATGGGTGGGGTTGTATTCCTGTCTTGCTAGTTGTTTGGCATAGGGTGTCCTGCACTGTAGCTTGCTGGTCGTTGAGTGGAGCTGGGTCTTGGCTTTGAGACAGAGATCTCTGGGAGATTTTTGCAGTTTGATATTATGTAGAGGTGGGAGGTCCCTTGTGGACCAGTGTCCTGAGCTTGGCTCTCCCACCTCAGAGGCACAGCCCTGATGCCTGGCTGGAGCACCAAAAGCCTGTCATCCACATGGCTCAGAATAAAAGGAAGAAAAGAAAGATAGAAAGAAAGAAAGAAGCAGATAAAATAAAATAAGGAAAAATAAAATAACGGTATTAAAATTAAAAAGAAAATAATTATGAAGAAAAATTTTTTGAAAAGTAATAAAACAAAAACAAAAAAAATGGACAGACAGAACCCTAGCACAAATGGTAAAAGCAAAGATATACAGACTAAATCACACACAGAAGCATACACATACACACTCAGAAAAAGAGAAAAAGGGGGAAAAATATATTTATATATAGTTATCGTTGTTCCCAAAGTCCACCTCCTCAATTTGGGATGATTCGTTGTCTATTCATGTATTCCACAGATGCAGAGTACATCAAGTTGTTGTGGAGATTTAATCCGCTGCTCCTGAGGCTGCTGGGAGAGATTTCCCTTTCTCTTCTTTGTTCTCACAGCTCCCAGGGGCTCAACTTTGGATTTGACCCCGCCTCTGCGTGTAGGTCGCCTGAGGGCGTCTGTTCTTCACTCAGACAGGACGGGGTTACAGGAGCAGCTGCTTCGGGGACTCTGGCTCACTCAGGCTGGGGGGAGGGAGGGGCACAGAGTGCGGGGAGAGCCTGCGTCGGCAGAGGCCGGCGGGACGTTGCACCAGCCTGAGGTGCGCCGTGCGTTCTCCCGGGAAAATTGTCTCTGGATCCCGGGACCCTGGCAGTGGTGGGCTGCACAGGTTCCCTGGAAGGGGGCTGTGGATAGTGCCCTGTGCTCGCACACAGGCTTCTTGGTGGCGGCAGCAGCAGCCTTAGCGTCTCATGCCCATCTCTGGGGTCCACGCTGATAGCCGTGGCTCGCGCCCGTCTCTGGAGCTCCTTTAAGCAGCGCTCTTAATCTCCACTCCTCGCGCACCAGGAAACACAGGGGCAAGAAGAAGTCTCTTGCCTCTTCGGCAGCTGCAGCCTTTTTCCCAGACTCCCTCCCAGCCAGCTGTGGTGCACTAACCCCTTCAGTCTGTGTTCACGCAGCCAACCCCAGTCCTCTCCCTGGGATCCGACCTCCGAAGCTCGAGCCTTAGCTCACAGCACCTGCCCATCCTGGCGGGTGAGCAGACAAGCCTCTTGGGCTGGTGAGAGCTGGTTGGCACCAATCCTCTGTGCGGGAATCTCTCCGCTTTGCCCTCCGCACCCCTGTGGCTGCGCTCTCCTCCGCGGCTCCGAAGCTTCTCCCCTCCGCCACCCGCAGTCTCCACCCGCAAAGGGGCTTCTAGTGTGTGGAAACATTTCCTCCTTCACAGCTCCCTCCCACTGGTGCAGGTCCCGTCCCTATCCTTTTGTCTCTGTTTATTCTTTTTTTCTTTTGCCCTACCCAGGTACGTGGGGACTTTCTTGCCTTTTGGCAGGTCTGAGGTCTTCTGCCAGCGTTCAGTAGGTGTTCTGTAGGAGTTGTTCCACGTGTAGATGTATTTCTGATGTATTTGTGGGGAGGAAGGTGATCTCCGCAGCTTACTCTTCTGCCGTCTTGAAGCTCCTCCCCAATGACATTTTATTGAATGTATTGTCAGAAATTAGATTTAATAATGTTATTCCTGTATTGAAATTCCATTACCCAGGATTGTGCCAAAGAGCTTTTGTGAGTCACTTGGATTCACCAGCTGCACTTTTGATTCTGAATTACTGTGCTGCCTTGGATCTAGGAAGGTGCCCGCTATTCTTTTTGTCTTTAGCAAGTGACATCCCTTCTAGTTTGTTTTAAAGTGAAGGATGGTAAACTGGGTTGGGAATCAAGAGATAACCAAGAGATAAATATAATCGAGATAAATATTTGGATTACGTTTCTACCACAAGGGCTTGAGTGACCTGTGATTTAGTTAGGCAGGGATATGATGGTAATTGACTGAAAAAATGCCATACCATTCATCACTGTGTCATTCAAAGATATCAGCCTTTGGGGGCTTCCCTGGTGGTGCAGTGGTTGAGAGTCCGCCTGCCGATGCAGGGGACACGGGTTCGTGCCCTGGTCCGGGAAGACCCCACATCCCGCGGAGCGGCTGGGCCCGTGAGCCATGGCCGCTGAGCCTGCGTGGCCGGAGCCTGTGATCTGCAATGGGAGAGGCCACAACAGTGAGACGCCCTCATACCGCAAAAAAAAAAAAAAAAAATCAGCCTTCAAGAGTTATCATTCCTGGGCTTCCCTGGTGGCGCAGTGGTTGAGAATCTGCCTGCCAATGCAGGGGACACGGGTTCGAGCCCTGGTCTGGGAAGATCCCACATGCCGCGGAGCAACTGGGCCCATGAGCCACAACTACTGAGCCTGTACATCTGGAGCCTGTGATCTGCAACAAGAGAGGCTGCGACAGTGAGAGGCCCGTTCACTGCGATGAAGAGTGGCCCCTGCTCGTTGCAACTAGAGAAAGCCCTTGCACAGAAATGAAGACCCCACACAGCCAAAAATAAATAAATTTATTAAAAGAAGAGTTATCATTCCTTTGCTACTCACAAGCAAACGAAACAAAATAAACTCAAGGCCCATCTCACGTATAGTTGGGAATCCTATTATCTCTGTAAGGCGGGGCTGGGGAACTAAACTGTTCCTAGCATGTCTTCCTGTGGTTTCTTCCTGCTTATGCTAAATTATTTGCTGCCCTCCATCTGACCTCCTGGTCTGTTTTTTCCCTTCTGTTTTCTCATCAATTCCATATATGGAAGACAGTTTTGCCTTCAATTTTCCACCACATGTCTCTTATCTAAGACAGTGTGTCTAAGAGACTTTTACTGAAAATCTAGAGGTAGAGCGTATGGGTGGGGTGCATGCATGTCACGGGCTGAATTGTGCACCCCCAAATTCATATGTTGAAATCCTAACCTCCAGTACCTCAGAAGGTGACTGTATTTGAAGATAAGGTTTTTAAAGAGATAATTAAATTTAAAGGAGGTCAAAAGGGGTAGTCCTAAACCAACATGACTTTTGACCTTATGAGAAGAGAAGATTAGACACAGGCATATACAGAAGAAAAGACCACATGCATGAAGACACAGGGAGAAGATGACCGTATACCAAGAGATGGTCTATCAGCCCAGGAGAGAGTACTCAGAAGAAACCAACCCTGTCGACACAGCGATCCCAGACTTTGAGCCTCCAGAACTGTGAGAAAATCCTGTTGTTGAAGCCACCCAGTCTGTGGCGACTTGTTACGGCAGCTCTTGAAAAATGAATCCTGGGGGCTATTTCAGAGCAGAGCACTGCACAGGAAACAATTTACAATTGAATAGTAACCATCTTTGCTTCAAAGATGTCTTGGCTTCCCGCTTATCTTTCTCTGATTTTACCTCTGAGGGGGAACTGACTTTGGCAAGGAGAAATGGACTATTTAGGGAAGCATACGGCAGGTGTGGGTTCTTGGGGGGCAGAAAGGCCTGGCAATTCCTGCTGGGCTCCACTACTTCCCAGCTGTAGGGTTTGGTGTAGATTACTGAAGACCTTCATTCATAAGTGTACTTACCTGTAAATTGGAGGTTTGGCATTTGCATTTCCGCAGTTGTTTTGATGATTAAATAAAACAGTGCATGTAAAGCACTTAGCAGAGTGCTGAACTCAACAGATACAAGCTGTTATTATGTCGCCGTCCCATCAAGTGGTGCATAAGTGGGTGTAGCAAAAGGATGATAAATTGATGCAGGTGCCCAACCAGCCTGTGTATAAATACTGAACAAGGTCACCTTGACTTTGATGTACAAATGGACCAGGCAGGCCTTTCTCTTTGAATTAGTGCATCTCTTCTTTTACAAGCTCTGCTATCTTTCTACTCGGGGCTCTGGTTCAGGCACCAGCAAGTTCTTTGAAGGCCTGACAGTAGCAGAGCGGGCCGAGACAAGGGAGCCACTGAACAGTTGTCTTGCTTGCCTGTGGTACAGCTCAAGATGTCTTTTTGGCTCACAGAAGGTCCAGCCTAGGTCACAGGGTAGGAGAACAGAGAGTTCAGAGCAGAAATCTCAGTTAATAATAATGTCTGTGTGTATGTGCATATTTTTTGGGGGACCTGGTGTGGCTATAAATTGCAGGATAGGATTCAAGAATACAGAGAACTGACCCTTTACCACAACCAATATAACATTGTTGTTGTTGAGGCATAAGTAGAAACAGCCTATGCTAACCTGCTGGCATCATCAGCTCATTGCGAGATAGACCAGCCTGCACTGTTGCCATCCCCATGGCTGGGGATGAGCCCCATTTATAACTCAGAAATAATGAGTGAAACTGTCTGTAAGGAGCCAGCAGCCAGAGTGCCCCCCAAAGATGTTCAATCCCAGAGAGATGCCACTTCAGGCACACAGGGCAAGGACAGACCCAAGTGACACCAGTCTGGCCATCAGGGATGTAAGCTGTGTAACAGCGTCGGTACATTCTGCCATCGAATATTGATTTCATCTCCTTGGAAAGCTTTCCCTTTTATGTGTAGTTAATAAAAGACATGGAGGAGAAAGCACTGTTCAGGGCTTGACTTTTTGTCTAATGTGAATCCTTACAATTTCTCACACAGAGCTTTTAGGGGGTAGTTATTAGTTACACACATTACAGATTATACAATCAAAGTGCCTGAATTCCTCTAAATTATCCCATAATTTGATCACAGAGTAACCCAGTTAACATGGCAGAAATAACTTTTAAATGATGTCTAATTACCACCCTAACCGCCAGATGTCAGTTTTTAAATGCAGGTCACTGATCAAAAGGCATTTTTCACAACTGTAGGGGAGGGAACAGTGGCTGGTGAAGGAGTTCAGCAGTCTTGGTCCATGGCTTCCTGGGGAGTGTGTTTGGGGATTAGAGCAGAGCGGCGGGAATGTCATTTCCATTTGAACAATGCTGCCTAGTGATGGAGTTTGTGTCTGTGTCCTGTATATCATAGTCAGACTGTAGGGTGACCCTGATCAGTATATGCCTGGGCCCCAGAAACTATCATAAGGCCTCCAAACATATGCTGAGTTGAGTATCCGGGGGTGGTGCTGTTTTGTAGGTGACGGAGCTGGACACTAAGTGCCTGTGGCAGGGGGGTGGGGGGAGGTGTGTGAAGCATCCCCTTGTCTCTCTCTAAGCGGCACCATCACACAGAGCAAGCAGCCCAGGCACTGTGTAACGTTTCAGTAGACCACCTCAATCCAATTTCAAGGTAAAAGCCTCAAAGCTGCCTCGGTGTTATTTTTTCTCACGTATGTCCAGACATTAACATTCAAAGCTGCCTCGGTGTTATTTTTTCTCACGTATGTCCAGACATTAACATTTTGGTGGCTAATGAGCAACGCCATCATTTTCATTGTCATAATTCTATTTCATAACTAGGTAATGTGAAATGTGAAACTCTGCATCTTCTTCCAACCAAAGATGGTCTCTCTATGGGATCAGTGAAGCTGTTGTATGAAAGAAGATGTAGCCTTGTCATAGACGTTCCTGTTTTTCTGAATTGGCTCTCATATATAAATTGACGTACAGCCTGACTGGCAGGCTCTGGAGGTGATGTGGAGCCCCCTGCATTTCAAAGAGGCAGAGAAGTATGGTAAAGGCAAAGGCGTGTGGTCTGTGAAGTTGTAGGAACTTGTGTTCTAATCACAGATTTACTATTTTTTTTTATGCTTTGGGCAAGATAAGTTGAGGGTAAGATGTGGATTATGATACCTCTTTTTTTTTTTTGCTGTATGCAGGCCCCTCACTGTTGTGGCCTCTCCCGTTGTGGAGCACAGGCTCCGGACGTGCAGGCCCAGCGGCCATGGCTCACGGGCCCAGCCGCTCTGCGGCATGTGGGATCTTCCCGGCCCGGGGCACGAACCGGTGTCCCCTGCATCGGCAGGCGGACCCCCAACCACTGCGCCACCAGGGAAGCCCTTTCCTAGAGTTCTTATGAGGATTATATGAAGTAGTGTAACTGACGTGCTGGCACTTGGTAGGTCACAGTAACCTGCGGCTGTCGCAGTCATCAAGCATCGTCATCAGCGTTGTCCGTCATCATAACCATCTTGTTTACTCATAGTTTCATAAACAGATGAACTCAATTCCTGGCCTGCAGTGCTTACTTACCCGCTTTCCACATTCTCTTTGATCTTTTAAATCATACGTGGCTTGACTCTAACTTCCCCCTTCACCTCACTCTTCCTGCCCAGGACACTCCTCTGTTCCACCCTGGGCTAACTTTGCTAGTGTTTGCTGCCCTGTTTTCTAACTTCTTTTCGTATTTGCCTTTTCTCCCCAGTGAAGGTTCTGGAAAGCAGGAACTTGCCTCACCCCTTGTGTTTGTCTTATCAGTTCCATGCCGAGTAGAGCCCATACAGTAAGAGGTCAGTACGTACTTGAATGATGAATAAAAAAGTGTGTGCAAATTGTTAAGTATATGCACTTGGTGATGTGGATGGATCAGGATTCAGACGCACAGAATGAAGAAATCGGGAAAGACCTCTGAACTTGTCTAGTCCATCTTTTATTTAATAGGTGGGGAAACGGAGACCCAGAGGAGAAACCGACGCTAGTATTCAGAGCTTTAACTTAAGTGTGTCCCTTTGCTTGAACTGCATCATGTTCAGTAAAAGTTCACAGAACATTTATGTCCTAATAGACCTAAAGGTGAAACTTTGCTATGGAAGCATATTGGGTTCTTTGTACGTGGACTGCCGGAAAGTGTCCCCGTAAAATTATTTCAAGGATTAAAAAAAGTGACGAACAATTCATCATATTGATCTTTGTTTTCACAGCCCAGACCACTACGTCTCTGTGTTCTCACGAGAGTGGGGACTTTGAGCTTCCTGCCCTGCCTCCACCCTTTCCCTTTTCCTTTTTAACGAACCTGAGTTGTGTGCAGGTCTACTCTCCTCCTTCATACAGCCCATGGGACTCAGAGGAAGCTGACCCTATTCAGCCCCAGGGACAGATCATGATGGATCTAAGACTCCAAACCAATCAGATTAATCTTAGAGGCAGCCAGTTCAAGAATGGATACATTTTAGTATCTTGACCAATGATCCAAGAGAAATGGTTTGTCAGGGCTTTATGGGAAAATCCTTTGCCTGCCCTAGGATCCTCCTGAGAACCATTCTTTTTCCCAGTGAATGTGAATAGCATGCATTATGGCCCAGATTTCTACTGGAAACATTATAAGATCCCAAGAGTAACCAGCTTCGGGATAAAATAACATTGTGGACAGCAGAGCAAGGCATGAAAAGAACATGGTTTGTTTTTTTAAAAAAATTAATTTATTTATTTGGTTGCACTGGGGTCTTAGTTGTGGCACATGTTCTCTTTAGTTGCGGCTCTTCGTGATAACTGTCCAGCTGCCAGTCAGCAACAACATTAGCTCTGGACTTCATGTTACATAAGACAAAGTACCTTGATGTTTAAGTCCATTTCATTGGGTGTTCTGTTGCATGCCTAGCACTCTAACAGAAGCATTCATGGGTAGGTGTGTCCCTGCAAGTACAGAATGGTTTCCTGTCAGGTAACAAGGTATTATGTCAGCTGTAATACAAATTAAAACACTTGCAAAACCCTCCAGTGAGTTTTGAACTATTTAAGTATTTCAGAGTACTGTTAGAGATTTCTAGAACAGTGACTTCTTAAGTGTCACACTGCAACTAACAGCTCTAAAGGTCTACGACTTCTGAATGCTAAAGCTTACTGGACACCGGTTTGGAACCAGCACTTGATGGAAGTGGAGAATTCTGTAGGCTGGGAGTTGATGGCAAGGATGATAGAGAAGGAAGAGCTCTTAGCAGGCTTAAGGTCTTTATTAAATTGCTGAAAACCCCTCACTTGAGTTTTAGAACTTACTAATAATGGTCATAATATCAATTATTATGCACTTACTCTGTGCCAACTACTTTATAAACATTTATTTGCCCATTTAGTTGGTCTAACTACCTTGGTGTTATTATCTTTATTTAATAGATCAGCAAACTGAGGCTCAGAGAAATTAAGAAATATGACAAAAGTCCAGTGGAAGATAGAAAAGAGAACCACAGTTTCAACTTATGTTCGTTTGTTTTTAGAACTTAGTTTATTAGCCAGTGCACTAAAAAAAACAAGTGCACAAACGTGTGTGTGTGTGTGTGTGTGTGTAATGCTTACACAATGTAAAATGTAATGGAAAAGCCGAAGCTTCTTGTGTGATTTCCTTACAAAAATAATAACATCTAGTGAGGCAAGATGTACACCTAACAGAACTGGTGCATTTTGGCTCTAGGGAAAAATGCTGTCACAGTTAGATTGCAAAAATGAGTCTGTGGCTCTTGGTGGGATGGTGCAATCTTTAATGCTTGCCAGTAGGTGGCATTCATGCCCTATAAACATTAGAGACAGGACCCTGATTGGCACTTCCAGCTTACAAAGAGACTTAAGTTCTTTGATTTTATAATGCTAGAGCTTCCTATGCTGTCTAATTATCTCTGTTGAACGGGTTGGGTATATGAAAGACTTAATCAGTGCAATTTGAAATACAGGTAATGTGGCTGTGTAATTTTCAGTGACAATTTATACAACTTTTAGTTTAACGTAGTCCTTAAAGTGCAGCACATTTCGTTGAAGCCTATGGATTATATTTACATTCATGGCAAACCATCTACTGCATGATGAAAATAGGATTATGGAAGTACAGCATTTCGCTAAATTATATGGTCAGAACACACTTAGAGTCGAAAATCTAATAAAGGTTTTCACAGTGGAAAATGCAATTGAAAAATAAAACCCATTCCTAGAAATTGATATGCCTTTTAATCAAGCTTGCAGAGTTGTTCTGATAATCTGCTCGGAATCTTTGCTATTTTAAAGGAAGGTGAACATTGCAATCTGCTGGATTTAGAAAGAAAAGACATGCACATTTTGCGCTTTGATGAAAGACCTTTGGTATTATCCTTTTATTATCACCCTTGTCATTTTTCTTTCGAAATTAGGTTGAGGGGTTAAAACAGGTAGATTTGTAGCACAGGGGCATCATTTGGTCTTTTCGAGCCACACTACTTTTTGCAGTAAGTGATTGAGCCCCAGTGTTGGATGAAGCCTGAGATGGAGAAGTGAAGGGAATTTTAAAGGAGGTGTCTATCCTGCTGCTTTGCTAGTGTTGTTAAAAGCCTCGCAGACACTGGGCCTTCGAATGCTTCCTTCTCCCTTGCTGTTATACTTGCTAGTCTGTAGCCTTCTGCATTTGCTGAGAATGTTATTTGCTTTCTGTCAGATTTATTGTTTGAATTGCAAGGAAACATCTTATTTTAAAAGCCTCAAACCCCTTTTGTTGCATTGTTAAGAAGCTACCTGTCAATTAGTATTCCCAAAAGACATCTTGCTGGTGTGTGCAGCAGCCACTGAATGTGTGACTCAGTTGCTTTTGTGCTGAAGACCTGGGGGTGCCAGTGCTATCTCTTCTACATCTAATCTGGAAATAATTGTGTTTTAGGAAGTTGCTAGATTTTTTTTTTTTAAAGGAAATACCAACCTCTTATGTGTTTCAATTGCTAGCCTAGCATTATGCTATTCTATGACTCTGAAATTACTGTGGATATATTTATTTTTGTTTACTTTCTTTCCCTCTCTGGGGTGTGTGCCTATTAATCTCAGTAATAATAAAATGGCATCTTCTTGAATTAAATTTCATTTAGGAAGTTAAAACCTGTCCTTTACCTTTTTTCTTGGAGGCTAGCAGGAGAGTATAAGGAAGTTTTCAATCCCTAGAGGGACTCCTTTTCTCAGATCCTTTCTGAGAAGTTGGCCGCTCACCTGTCTGTAGTTCTGGTTCTTTCTTAAGCTGGATTTAGTCCAATTGTTCACTATGCCAAATTCGTCTAAACAAAATCATGTCTGATGCCTTCCACTTCTACCCTATCTAAGCCTTAGAATTAAAAAAAAATCCAGAATTTGTTCCTGATAGATTTTTAAAAACCTCACAATTTGTTTTTGTTTTGCTGCAAGACCAAAGGAAAATAAAAAAATAAACAACTGAACTAGTAATAACAACCTGTCTTGAGCTGGGATAAGGTGGGAGATGAACTAAAATTGGGCAAAATGTCTATATATAAACAAAAAATCTTTCTTTGATTTTGGCTTGGTGATCGTCCTGAAGGTGTTAACCTAATGATACTTGGGTAAGAAATCTCAGAGCATAGGAGGACCGTCAATTTAGAATTCTTTGCATAAGTCAATTCAGTGCTGTTCCTGGGACTCTGTTCGCAAATGCCAGGGAGAGATTTCCTCCAAAATGCCTCGGTAAAAAGTGGATCAGGGTGGGAGAGCCTTTGATAGAGCGGAAGCCAAGAAATTAAAGGTAAGTCACTTGTGCGATGTGGCATTTCAACAAGAGTGACAGCCAAAGAGCTTAGTTTTCTATTCCCTGCCTTTACTGAATGTATCTTTCTTGGAATGCTAAGGTGGAGGAAAAAAATCAACATTGTTTATAGCTGGAAAGAAAACCTTTTATGAAACCGTGGAAAAGTGGGGACACTGCAGCTTTCTGAAGTGTCTGAGGAAAAACGGCACAGCTCACTGCTTCTAAATTAGATCACAAATTTTCTGGCTGATAGCAGCATCTTCGTGCTTGCCCTAAAGGCAAAGATCTGAACAAATTACATTTTAATATCTTAGGTTCATTTATCCCTGCTGAGATCACACAGAAGCAAAGAAATACACATACATGGAAATCCAATAGGCCCGAGGGGCTTGGCAGCGGTGCTGGAAAGAGGGTGACAGTGAAAGTGATATGAAACCTCTCTGTTTCTGCAGCAGGTGATATACTCCACCTCATATGTGTCATCGCTCCGATAGAGCACACCCCTCTCGGGTAAAAAGGGGCATGATGGATTTAAGAGCTAAACTTTGCTTATTGAAATGTTCATGTAGTTAAGTGCTTCAACCCTCACTTTTCCCCCCTATACATAGGAAAGATGCTAATGTTGACCTGAAACTCAACTAAAATGTTTTTGTGAGAGTGTAATGACTTTGGAGGACAAACGTAGGAAAAGGTAACATAAGATGTGACCAGACTGGAGAAGACTTTGGGCTGGGCTAAGGCATTCCATCTTTATTCAACAGATCTTGGGAACCACAGTATATCTTTCAGAGTGGAAATGATTACCATGGAAGAGGCGTGTATCTTACGTGTGGATGGTGAAATGGAGGCAGATCATTTAGGATACTTTTGTAATGCTTGGGGTTAAGAGAGAACTATGACCTAAAAGAAGGATGAGAAAGGGGAGGAATGGAGATAAGAAAATGGAAGAAGGGGCAATCATGAACTGGTAGGCTTGAGAGCTGCTTGGTTACAGCGACCAAAGAGAGAGAGCTTCTGAGCCTGGATCACTCTCCAACTGGTGGTGCTACTGATAGAAATAGGAGTGGAAACAGGTTTGGGAAGAGACGAGTATTCCATTTTCAATATGGAGAGGGAGGGACATCTGGGAGAGCCATATGGAATTGTCTATGAAGACAGTAAAAATGTGGAACAGGAATGAATGAAGGCCTGACCTGGAGTTGTTTAGGGAGGGGAGAGTTAGGGCATAAGAAGCAAATTTTCTTGGAAAGTTTATGCTTCATCTAAAAATTCATTTCAATTTTGCATTTTATTCTTTGATATATATGTTTTTGCCCCTTAACATTGCTTTACAACTGAGCTTGACAAGTACTTAAATGAAAAAAATCTGAAGTGTACAGATTGATATTTGTATTTGTTTTTAACATGAGAAGAGGTTTGAGAAGCATCAATACTTCTGGGTATTGGCCTATACTCTACCATGGACCCCAAGGAGTATGTAAATGAGCTTTTGACTTCAGTGGTCGCTTTTAGTAACGGAAGAGATTGTCATAGGAGAGAAAAGAGAAAGGAGGCTAAAGGGCTATAGCGACACATTGGGGACAAATCTGTACCTAAGAGAAAGAGGAAGATAAGCCCAGGCGGTTGAGGAGAAAATTCAGAGAATTTGTGTTGCTGGCACCGTGGGGAGGAGGCGGAGATTAAAACATGAATGGTCAGCTCAGCCAGATGTTCCAGAGAAAGCTTCAAGAATGAAGAAAGAATCTAGATCAGAAGGGGAGGTTGAGGGAAGAGAAATTCCAGCAGAGCAAAGAGAGCGGAAATCAGATGTCAGGATTAAGGAGTAAGTGGATTAGTGAAGCAGTAGAGGAAGGTGAGTTTAGAATGAAAAAACTTGCATGTTTGCAGGCTGATGAGAACAAAGCAGCTTCCAAGGAAGGACAGAAAATACAAGCGAGACAGAGGAGAACTTCGTCTGGGGGAGGCAGGAAAAGGGGGTGGGTAGGAGGAAAGACTTAAACCCGGATGAATCCACAGATGCTAGATCCTGTTTCGCTCCTCTATGTTTAGCACAACTACAAGGAATTTAGTGGTTAAGAAAAAAATCCTGTTTTGTAAAGTCACGACAGATCTAGGTTATTCAAAAGGCAGCGTTTATTCTTGTTGGGAAATGAGCTGTGGGGAATCCAGTCTGCTCAGATGGTCTTGTTGCATGCTGATGGAGTAGCAAAGCATTCCAGAAGCTCCCTCCTTGCCAATCTGGGGTTACTGGAATGTGTCTGCTGTGATACAGTGACCAGCTCTGCCTCGTTTCTCTCATCCAGTGGGTTATTCTAGGCCATGGAAGCGTGCAATTTAATGGTTGCTGGCCTTGCTGGGAGAGGTTCTCTAACATCCTTGGGCTTAAGAACTATCGTGGAAAGCATGGGTTAGGTTGGCATTTGAGTTTGCTGAGGTGTCAGCATTGCAGGATGCATATCCTGTTCCTGGAGAAAACGATAAACCTACTTGGCAAGTTTGCTAACTATGCCCAAAACATTCTTAAATCCGTTAGAGGTTGGCGCATACATTTCTTTTGCCAGTATGGCCAAAGCAGCGTGTATACTTCTTTTCCAAGCTGAGGAAAATGAGCAGACTTTACCCAGTTCCCTAGAGGGACGGCTCTGCCCGTCAACTTGCTACTCTTACTTATACCTCTCATCAGACGTCAGTGTTAATTATGACTGATTAAGATGAACTGGATTTGTGGACAGAATAGCTAATGTCGCTACATTATAGCTACAATGTTTGTTCCAAGTTAATTTTGTAAATGTATTCCAACTGAAGCACCATGGGGTAAGAACCTTTCTTGTTGCAGCCCTTGATCTATCAAAAATAGAAAAAGGAGATAGACTGTTGTATTGTACCTCCCTTAAACCGCTTAGGCTTGTGCCTGAGAAAAGCAAAGAAAGGAATTCCTGGGGGAACAGACCAATCTTCAGAGTTGTATGTGAGGTCTTTGCTGTGTACGTATCAATGAACACAATTGTTCTCAGATGCCATCTATCCTGGGATTGATTACTCAAGAATTCCTTATGGGCAGCAGTGGAGTTTATGGAAGGTCACTTAGTGTCATGTCTGGAAATGTAAGCTCAAATCCATTTCACTTGGGCGGACTAGCGACATCTCCTTGTGTTAAACGGAGGTATGTCAAAACGCTGCAATATTGATGTTGACACTTTTGAACTGATAGTGACATTTCGATATCCATGAAACCAGAGCTGTAAGCTTCCACAATAAGTAGCTTCCCTTAGCAAATGTAAATATTCTGATCTGACAAAGTAATATAAAATTAGTTTAAATCTAACCTCTTAAAAAAATCCTCACCAAAGTCACCTTAATACTTAGAGATGTGTTTTCCATTTTCTCAATTCCATCTCCCTGCCCCAAGGTGCTATTTGAGTATGCTCTCCCCTTGGCCATGCTAGGATTTGAGTGTGAAGTTTTTTGTGTGTGTTTTTTATTTCCTTTGGTCAACTTAAATGCCATATTCCAGTTTTCAATGGCAGGAGATTTGATTTATATTAAACATAATTTAAAGAACATTCAAGGCATTATTTACATGGTATTTCATTTTTCCAAATTAAACTTAATCACTTAAAATGGTTCCTATTGTATGTATACATTTCCGGATAAGTGTTCTCATATACAGAAACCCAACCTCATGATCTCAAAGGTTATCATTAAAATGCTTATTACATATATATCCACAGGGGATATAGAAAGACCAAGGATTTCCATAGTTAAACTTCAGAAGTTTGACTGAAGTCGGTAAGAAGGCTATGAAATATGTGAATTTAACCTTTGCCTATTACCATGTAAATCATTTAGTTTCAGAATGTTTGCCCTGGAATGAGTGAAAGTTTGTATTTTCTTCTTGTCAAAATACCTGTGAACTGGGAGAGAAACAGTGATGTTTGTAAATGTCAACTTTAATGCCTGTCTGCTGGATCCCAGGCACCTGCTTTTATATGTTTAAAAAGTTTGAAACCTCTGGATGTAGTTTAAGTATGAGCAGTACGTAAAGGTGGTTTTTCGAAAAAATGTTGAGTGTGTATAGTGACCAAATGTGAAAATCAATGTCATTCCTGCTCTACTTACCACCAGAAAGCAGGTAAAATGAGAAAATTATGTTCTTTATTTTGCCATAAAACCACTTCAAAATAAGTGTCATTGTTGAGGTATTTTCTTCCAGCACTATCTTATGTCTTTTCCCCAATGAAACATGTTCATTCCTGTGTTTACAGCACGACATTTGAGATGTAATTTCTTCCAGGAAACTTAGAAGCTTTGGGTTATGGTTGTGATCTCATTAGGAACCCCTTCTACCCAATAATTGCTATTGGTTTCACGTGGTAAAAATAAGTTACTGCTCAAAACAGCAGATGACAGACGAATGGTTAAAATTCTTGCCACAGTGCTGCCTGCTCCTCCAGGAAAGAATTCTAATATGCTTTGCATATAGTTGACTTCACTAAATCTCTCATTAGGGGGATACATTTTATAAGTGTGGGAGAAATGAAATGACTAGATTCAATTTTAATATAGTAAAAATAAGTTTTTGAGTGTTTACTCTCTGCTAGAGACTGTTCTAGGTACTTTCCACGTGTTATCTCATTTGGTCCTCAGGAAAGCTCAACACAGTAGCTATCTTTGTTTTTTCCCCTTTTACAGGTGACTCCACTGAGGTATTCCTTCCGAAAGTTTGAGTTCATACAGAGTGAATACAAATGAATTCAAAGATATTCTGAAAGTTGGCTGAGTTAGAGATTCTGCTTAAGCTTAATCTTTCCCCTTAGCTTCAGTAGGGATTCTTTCAGCCTGAACTCCAGGTTTCCTGAAGATAATAAACAGCCTGTCCCATCACTAGGAGGAGGGAGGATAGGAAAGATGTGACCAATGGTTCCTGCCTTCCAAGAGGCAGGTGGCTAGTGTGCCCTCTGTGGGTGGGTTAGATTTACTGGAGGTTTCTGCAGGGAGGTTGTAGGATTGTAAGGTAACACCCATACTAGCTATTAGCTCCCATCCTTTGAGAGGTGCTTACCTGGGGCAATTGCAGCTTCAAATTAATAGCAGACTACCAGCTTTAAGCCCCTCTGATATAAAATTTTGCAGCCCCCATCTGCCTGGGGGTCTTGAGAGCAGGGGTGTTCAGCCTTTGGCTGGATATGGACAGCATGTGTAGTAGATGTGAGCTGATGGGAACCAGCAGAGAAGAATGGTGGCAGGGTTCAAGGATGCTGCATGAAGGTTACAACTCTGGCAACATATGCAGGATGGAGAGGAGGAAGGATAAGAACAAGTAAAGATTTGCCACCAGGGCAACAAAGGCCAGACAGGGAGTAAATTCAGGAGTGGGGTGGGGGGCGCCCGATTTTTCGGCAATGTACAAAAAAAACAACTAAAAGCAAAATGGAAACACCGGCTAAGCTATCCCTGTTCACAGAGGATTGATCTTTCTGTCTGAGAGGAGATCAGTGGTCAAAGCTAAAATCACACTTGTCTTATTTAACTGAGAGATTCTATTTTTTAGAATAATTAGTTCAGTTAATAATTTAGCAATCACAATAAATTTTCTTTTGGGGTGTTAAGTTGTGATTAAAAACCAGAGCTATCTATTTTTAATCACATCAGATTTACCTGAATCTGACCAATGACTTTTTTTTTTAAATTTTTATTTATTTTTATTTTTTTCGGGGGAAAACAAAATTTTATTTTATTTTTATTATTTTTAAATTTTTATTTATTATTTATTTTTGGCTGTGTTGGGTCTTCGTTTCTGTGCGTGGGCTTTCTCTAGTTACGGCGAGCTGGGGCCACTCTTCATTGTGGTGTGTGGGCCTCTCACTGTCGTGGCCTCTCTTGTTGCAGAGCACAAGCTCCAGATGCACAGGCTCAGTAGTTGTGACTCACGGGCCTAGTTGCTCTGCGGCATGTGGGATCTTCCCAGACCAGGGCTCGAACCCGTGTCCCCTGCATTGGCAGGCAGATTCTCAACCACTGTGCCCCCAGGGAAGCCCCCAAATTTTATTTTTTAGTTGAAGTATTGTTTTTTTTTCACCAATGACTTTTTGATTATTGGGCCAGTGTCTGACCTGGGAGGAACTTTCCCCAATCCTGTGTCCCTGATCTTCGACCTTCCTGGAAAAGAGGAAAGGAGGCCCTGAAAAAAATAGTAAAACAAAGCCAGAGACTTGGGTTATTTTCTAATATTGAATGTGGAGGAGGGCTGCGAATCACTGAGACAAGATTATATTCCATTTGCATGCGTGGGGGCAGAGAAATTTGCTGGAGGTGTTTGTTTAATGTTGCTGTTAGTCTTTGGCTTGCACTACTTAATAGCATAGCTGTCACTTTGTCTCATGGGAATGTGGTATTTCTAGTAATTTGCAAGAATTTGTGAGCTAAAGTTTGCCAGATCTCATGGCTGGGATGAAATTAACGCATGTGATCAGTCTTCCTCTTGAGGGTCTTATCCCATTAGGACCAGAATACTAAATAACCTGTTTAAATATGCTCTGTTGTCTATCAGTTTATTTTACAAACGACTTTAAAAGTTGAGGCAGATATATCTATACCTATATATCTACAGACATGCATACGTACATACATACACATAATGTACATATAAAATACATATTTTAAAGATAACATGCCAAGAATTAAAAAGCAGAAAAACATAAATGCAACTTTAAATCTTCTGTTCAAAGCTAAGCTTTAGCAAAAGTATTTCTTTTTCCCTCTCCTTCTATTTACATTCTGTGTTCTACTTGATTACCCCAAATATTCATGAGTTTAAAACACTAGGTGCCTGTTATACAGTTTCTTGTAAAGTGTATTTGATATGCAAATTGTTATAGTGAACCATCATTCATAAGCTATTTATATTCATTTTGAAAGGGGAAGAAGTACCCTGTCTCATTCCATATAAATTCCTCTTTACAGTCTATCAAATACAGAAAGATGCTTGAGATTAAATAAATGTGCTTCTAATGTTAGTGAATATCTGATGCTTGACATATGTCAGAGATTTTTGGACATTTATAATTATGTTGCCCTAATTGCTCTGGGAATTGGAGACAAAAATGAGTGATGTGTAGCGCTTCAGATAGTGGTCTCCATGGTCCCTCGTCTCACTCCTAAAGATGACTTACTTCATAAAGAGACACGGGTCAGTAAGTGGAAAAGAGAAGCATTAAAAAGGTGAATATCCAGGAGAGAATGAAACAAGCATTCCTTCCTTCCTTTATTTACTGTTTGTTAATGGTCACCACCTCTGGTGGCGTGCATGAAGACGTGGCTCCTACTCTCAATATACTGAGAGTCTAGCGGGGGTTCAGACATGTGACACAATGAGTGCTTCTTGCTATCTCACCTTAACCTTAACTCTTGCTACAGAGAGCATGTTCTTTGCTCCCTTCTGTAAGCATGTGTCATGGTGCAGCCACCTCAGTTCTAGGCTGTACAGCTTTCCTGCATCTCTTCATCTTAGAACTGGCTTTCCTCCAGACGTGAGGAAGGACCATCCGACCCAGTGCTTCGCATCTATAGATGCTGCTTGTTACACTCTCTGTTTTTGTCCATTTTGAATCACTGGAAGAGCAGCAGCATTGCTTCCTGTGAGAGTGGAGGACATCTTTTCGGAATGCTGAAAACCCTCGTAAACCTGGTCCTATTAGTTGATGGTGGTGGCAATAGCATTCTAAATGTGACAGGTCTCCTGGGATTACTTACGGCAGCTCTCACTGGCCTTACAGATGGATTTTTACATCCTCTTGCACTTAGCTTACAAACAAGAAGCAATTTTTTTTTTTACTTTAATAAATCAGGCTGATGGTTGGTTGCTGTGAAGCTTAAGGCTATAGTTTACACAAGACTAGAGACAAGTTTGTGCTGCACACCCCCAGGCACAGGCACAATGGCCCCAGCCGAGGAACTGGTTCCATCCTATTTTTTCCATTTTATGTTTTAAAATACTTCTGTTTTCATTATGAGAGAATTTTCTGGAGATATATTTAAGTATTGGAGATTCAGTTGGATAACTAGCAATTTGTAATTAGTAACGTTTTTTAGATCAAGGATTCTCACTTTTTGGGAGCTTGTCAGGGTTGTAATGCAGGTTGTGACACAACATAGAGTTTGTGAAGTTGTTTGTAGAGAGTGTAATTCTGTTCTATAGGTGGATAACTATATGGCAACACATACTATATTTCTGATAAAAATGATACAACAATGTGAACACTAAACAGTTGGTGGGATACTTAATATTTCTAGGTCAAATGATGATGTTGGCTTTGTTTTCAAGACAATTGCCTTCCAAACATATGAAGATGTTAGCGAGAGAGGAAGTTGGTAATGGTGGGAAGGCCATGTTCACAGATTTGTTTTTAAATGTATCATTTGTTCCCTAATGATAACACACGTAGAAATCTTTTTCTTTGAGTAGCCTTAAGATGAAAAAGGAAAAACAGGTTTTCAAGTCAAACACACCGGGGATTGAATCTGAGCTCTGCCATTTACTGGCTCTATGACGTGAGTTAGATAAACTTACCTGGAGTGTCAGTTTATTCACCTGTAAAACATGAGTGAACATATACTTCTTAAAGGATGGCTGTGAGTTTACATTAAATCATGTATGTTTGGTATTCATCCCAGTCTTGCTGCAGGCAGGTCATCAATAAATGTTGGTGGATGAAGGGGTACAACCTTAATTGAGCTGAGATGCTGCCCAAGTGATGGGGGGCCTTTGTGGACAATGCATTACTGTTTACTGAGCACCTTTTGTGTGCTGGACTCTGGGCTAAGCACAGGCCTACAGAAATGTTGAGCCCCAGGTCCTCTCCTCAAGGAAGTCCCCGTCTGCTGGGGAAGTCGAGCCCCCGCATCTGCGTCACAGTGTCACGCAGTAGGAACGATGCAGTGGGGTACAGCAGGCGTCCTGGCAGCCTGAGGAGGGGAGGCCCTTTTGGGAGAGCTTCCTGGAGGGAGTGACCCTCGAGCTGACTATGGAAGGACAAGTATGAATCACTTTAATGTATTCAATAAGGGAGTGAGAAAGGAAGAAAGCGGGGAAAAGGCCACTGAGGCCTGAAGTCATGTCCAACTTCTCAGTTTGGGGTAGAACTTATATGGATGAAAACATCTTCTTCCTTTTTTGTGGAATTCATGCATGTTCCTTTCTCTCCCTCTGTCAGCACAGGAAGATCTGAGGAGGAGGGAGAAGACTGCAGGGCACACCACTGTAGGCCTCTGAGTCCCAGGTTCTCCATTCCAAATGGTGTCATTGGGGAGGTGGTGGTGTACTGGTCGTTTCCCAGGCCCGGGGAAGCCTTGCTGTCTATTTCCCAGGGGGTGGCAAGTGGGAGGGCAGGGCACCTTGGCAATGGTGATCCCACTGCTTTATGTGTGTGTGTGTGTGGTGGGTGCATCACCAAGTAATTACGTGGCATTGATGATCACTGCCCCACGATCCTGCAAGTCAGTGAGGGAGCATTTTGATAGCAAGATGGCTGTCATGCTGGAGTATGAAGGCTCCTCCCGGCTGTGTTCTGTATCTCAGTGATTCCCACCTGTCTCCAAACCACCCTCTCCCAACATCCCATGGCAATAATATTTCTTCTGGGAAACACACGTACCTAAAATACTGTTCCTTTCATCACCAGAATGTAAATCACTCCTTTGCATTCCTGGGTAGGTGGAATCTCTGAGGCCTGCAATTACCAAAGTTATGCAAACAGCCTCTTTTTAAGATTTCCTTAGAGTATGTGCTGCACAGGAAGAAGAAGATGCTTTGTGGAAATTGGGCATTAAAATTACCTTGAAAATACGTTTATAATTGCATATAAAACAAAATGTGCATGTGAGCTGTGTGGTTTTATTTTTAATTATCTGTTTTTTAGTAAACATTCCACTAAGATTTCAAGAAACAAAATCCCAGGGCCTCATAAATGAATAAATAAAATATGAGGCATAATAAAATCAGATGGTATAATGCATGTGATAAATGGGACAAGAGGAATATAAATATATAGTCTTGTAAGACTAACACTGTGCTTCTTTATGAAATATCTCTGGAACATTATAAGCAAACAAGTTTTAAAATTTAGAAATGCACTCTATTATTTTATCTTAGGTTTTATATCTAAACATTAATGTATTTAGATTTCTTTTCGTTTTTATGAATCCACTGAAGCAGCCTTTAGCTAATTCCCACAACCAAAATGTAGTTCACAGATGCTATCTTTTCATAAAGAAAAGAAATTTTGTATCTCGTGATGTGGCCGTATTATTTTCAATGAGAGGAGTTTTATTGTATTAGATTTTTCAATTCCTGCGTAACATAACAGTCTCAAAGTCTATAAAACAGCCCCACAAATAATAAATACTATGGAGAAAAGTAGGTCGCTCCGCATTAATTCATAGAGAAAATAGGTCAGCTCGAACGCTGGTCAGAGAGACGTAATTAGTGTTAGTCACTGCTTTAACGCTGGAAGAAGTTGCTACCGATTCTTGTCCTCCTTCCCTCCCTCACTTCCCAGACTCTTGTGTCAGCAAACACTGAAAAGGCAAATAAAAGAGCTGTTTCAGCGGTTCTGAGAGAGGCGGTCAGGTGAAGGTCTGGGGTTAATATGACCGCGTTTCGAGGCCCATCAGACAATGACTGCCCTGCCGCGGAGGTTGTGTGGCAGCCGGTCCCCTCACCTGGAGCCGCAGAGATG
The DNA here is from genome assembly GCF_937001465.1 of Orcinus orca. Lineage (NCBI taxonomy): Eukaryota > Metazoa > Chordata > Mammalia > Artiodactyla > Delphinidae > Orcinus > Orcinus orca. Next base: position 59,565,928 of record NC_064563.1, on the reverse strand, counting down.
CCGCTGCCCTTTCTTCTCTAGAGGAAACTTGAATCCAAATACAAAAATAGGAGGGTCATCTGACAGTCACGTCTCCCGTGTTTGTTGCTGATGTTTATATCTCTCGGGGCCGGTATAACTGCTGCTTGTGGGTTTCATTAGAATAATGAACTTCTCCACTAATAACTTCTCCACTAAGCTGGCCTTTGGTCCTGAGAGAATCATCCTGGCCATCTGTGTGGGTGGTGGTGAAGTAGTTTTATTTATGGAAAATTCTCCGGTGTAAATCGGCATATCTAGGGCACAGGTGGCAAACTCGTTGTTCCAAGATGTACTTTGTTTAGGGTGCCTAGTATTCTGAATTATTTTTCAACACTTAAAATTCAGGGGATTTGGTGTTAAAAATATCCAGATTTCTGGGTATTTTTAACAAATCAGAAAATGTGACAGCAACCCGCTCCTATTCCTTCATGGCAACAGCTGGCTGGGGCTAGGTATCAACAGTTAAATATACACCCACGTGTGTGGTTTCCGGCTCCGCAGGATGCCCTACCTGTTTCCCCACATTGCTGCCTACCTTTTTGTTTTTGGACCAGTGGTTGGCAAAACTGGCTGCATATTAGAATCACCTGGGGAACTCTTTGGCCTTGGCTTCACCCCCAGAGATTCGACGGTATTGGTTTGGCATGGGGTAGTTTCAGCAGCACCTCAGGAGATGCTAATATATGGCCAAGGTTGAGAAACCACGGCCCAGGGGGAATAGAAAGTGGGCACTGGTCACCTTCTCATGAGGTCCCAGGGGAACCATTGCTTGCCCTTGTGATGTTCATTAAAGAAATTTCTTTCTTGGTTCTTCCAAGGAGAATTGATCTAATTTTCTCTTCCTTTTTAATTTTATGGTGGTGTTTGGGGGTCGTGAGATTCACAGTTTGGTGCTGCTGGCAGGGGACGGATCGAGGATCTCATCTGTTAAGCAGTCACAGAGGTTGAGACTCACGCTCCGGGTTTTCCCATCTTACAGAGCACGTCGTGTGGAGAGCTGTAGCTTGCTCCCCCATTATCTCTTCCTCACTCCGGAGGAGGGACGGGGGTTGTTTCTCTGGAGTATGTTATGAGATCAACCTTTTTAATGCCCATAAAAAGACAGGATGTCAGTTTAAAGCCTCATCTGTCACAAGCGTTTTCAATCTTGCAGTGATTTATGAATTACTGTAAATTGCAGTCACACTGGCCCATAACAACCTGGCAGCTACTTCAATAGCAAAACTTGATGCAGAAATATGGCTCTATAGGTGGAATAAAAGTTTCAGAAAGGGAGTGTCCTTTAATAGGCAGGTGCTATTCTCATGCGCTTACTGACAAGGGAAAGGTTTCTCAGTAAGAAATGTTCTTTTCCACCCACACAACACCCTGCACAAAGTGTGGTGAAGGGGGATTCTGCTTTGCAGTTTTGTGCATCTCATGAGGGAGGAAGAGTTCAAGGAGGATATATCAGAAAAGGCAGGAGGAGAATTGAAGCTTTCATTTGAAATGAACCATCCAGGGTCCTCTTCACTGCTCTCTGTATTTTCGCCTGCAGACAGATTTTCCCCGCAGTCCTGTGGGAGAAGGCAGGAAGCTGTGCAGAACCGTCAGAACGGGCCAGTTTGATGTGTAATGGGTTGGCAGTTTTAAGATAAAAAAAAATGCAACTGTGTGTGTGTGGTGGAGGGGAAGGGGGATCAGTTGGGGCTGTGTTCCAGTTGGTTCTTGTACAGAAACTTTCATGTTAAAAAAGAGTGACTTCTTCAGAGCGGGTTGACAGAGAACCATACTCTTGGCTTCTCAGAAGAAATTTAGGATTTAGGATTCCTAGACTGCTTTTTGGACATGGGTTTGCTATCACCTTAGGTTTAGATGTTACCAGATTTTAGGGAACTTCACCTCAGCAGGGATCTGGTGCTGGTGGGGGAAACCACAGACTCAACTTTAAAACCAGGTGTTGCTGCTTAGAGGACCTGCATTGCAGAAAGGGAAGAGGGGGCTCACTACCCAGGGGCTGGGAACTGCCTCATGCCAGTTTTTTTTAACACATCAAAGTGACAGGCTTTCCTTTACATTCAATCTACCCTTCAAGTTTTGCCTTGTGGTCAGCTGGGGAGAAGAGGCTTCATAACACTCAGGTAAGAAAAAGGAGACCAAGGGACATTTAAGAGGGAAGGGAGGATGAACTTACGAGTTGTCAGGCTTCCAAAAATCTATTTGAAAGGGGTATATTTAAAAGGGATACTGATAATGTCCTTGAAAGATGTCAAATATCCATTTCAAAAGAGGTCAAACACATTTTTGAAAACAAAGGGAGGAGCAGTATTTGTTCTGGAGAACAAAGGAGATTATTATATTGAAATTCTATAAAGGTGTCATGATTGTACAAGGGAGTAAAATCTTAAGGATATTTTTGGATAGTTGACTTTTTGACGAGACAAGAAATTCTTTTGATTTAGGAGGGCTGATTTCCCCTCATATCCTATTTGTTTTTTATTTTTGGTTTTATAAAAAATTTACTGTTATTGATTTATACATCTTTATCTGACAAAAAGGATTTGAAGCAGCTGTCAGTTTCAAGATTTATCATTTCCTGACACTATCCCAGGGTGGACAATAGAACTAAGCTAGGGCAAGATGAGGATAAGTATCTCTTTCATTTATTTTGCTTTAAAAATATTTATACTATATCTTTATCTCATATCCTGTCTTGATCATCTTGGTGTTCCTTTCAGATAGTCTGACCCAGAGTAGGTGCTCAAAGAATACATTTTGATAAGTGATATTTCCCTCATGGGCAGAAAGAAGTTAGACTTAATCAGGATTTTGAAAGCACTTAATTATTTGTTGGAAGCCACCGTGGGAGATCAATTTTGTTATATCCTCTGACAGTGTTAAACTTTATAACAGGCCTGGGCTTCCCGAAAGCAGTGACAGTTAAGAAATCCCACCACACGTTTGTGTTTTGGAAATGGCTAATGGTTGTCCAAAAAAAAAAAAAAAATTGTGCAGGATAGAGTTAAACAGTCAAGGAAGACTTTATTGAAGACTATTGCAAGTAGGGAGAGATTGAACTCGTCTCCAGTACAACAGGGGCAGCTGTGGGTTTATAGACAAGAGGCAGGATTAGCAAGTGAGTGGATGGAGAACTGACAGAAACTCGGGTAGTTACCAAGGGTGGGGAGATTCTTGCTAAACTGGCGTGGCAGGTTCTTGTTACACGGGGTCAGTAGGCCATGCATGGGGCCTAGTTGAGAGGAGGGCCCAGAGGAGCCTGGCTAAAGTGCAGTTGAGGAGGGAATACTTGTCCCCATGAAGGACCATCTTGCTCTTGTTTGTTCAGAGGTAAAATCCACCCCATCTGTCCTCATGACTCCTCTAAGACTGGCAGATGACTCTTTTGTTTACTTGTCTCTATGAAACCCCAGGCCCCCTCCACCCCCCACCCCCCTTTTTTTGAGGCATTTCTCATTAATGAATCTTCGTCTCCTTAGTTGACTGATGCAGATTGTCTTTTCCGGTTCTGGGGCTGTGTCTCGGGGAGGGAGCGGCACCCTTGCCCTTGGAAACCTGTCCACTCCACCCAGGTATTATGGCCTCTCAGAGCCCTTTGTGCTCAGTTTCTGACTGACGATTTATAGGGGGTGGATTCAGTGTGTGTCAGACTCTTGCCTTCCCAAAACTGAATCCTAAAGGATATCTTTTGCATGTAAACTGTCTTTAAGATTTCCAGAGGGCTCTGGAAAATCACAAAGAATTTGTTCTTTCCCCTTGTAAAAAAGAGAGATGCTAGAAAGAATTAGGCTTATTTGATATGTTACCACTGATGAATTGCATGGAAAGAGAGATCAAACCAGAAGAGATACTTGGCCTTCTGTAGGTTACGTTTGTCTGGGCAAAGTGTTAATAATACAGATATTTCAGAAATTGTATGCTGTTGGAGAAGTTCCCAGAGAATTGTCAGGGCCCTTGCTGTCCATGCTGTTTCTACCTACCAGAGACCTGGGATGTTTTTCTTGATAATTGACAACAACAGGATAGTGTTATCAGCCACAATTTCAGTTATTTTTTCAATGTTAACGTGGTTGCAACTTATGTTGTGGGCAATTAGGGTATGTATGCCTCTGATGAGATATAGTATTTTCCCCCCTGAAACCACTAGATCACTTAAACTACAAGCATGCATACACGCATACAGACTTTCAATAAATGTCAAATGACAGCTACGTATCAAGCACTGTGCTAGGCACTAGCGGCCAGTCAGATTTATTATCAGGCTTATTCTATTGGTGAAGACAGATAATAGACAAGTGGTTAAAAAATAAGAGTTACAGATGATTTTTTATAAAAGAAAAGATGACGTGATGAAGATGAGAGGAAAGGTAAGGGCAGTCCTGGAGGGCTTCTGAGGGAGGTGGCACAGGCTGAAATTGGAAGACTGCTGCTGAGCCAGCCATGCGGACAACTGGGAGAAGAAGGGCCTTTCTACTTTTCTCTGATCTCCACTCAGGCTACACGCTGGGGTAAACAATGCTTTCCATTTGCTCAGTAAACACTTTTTGCCTGATGTGGCCAGCAGGCTACTTTCAAGAATGCATTTACCTTCCCACCAGTTTTATCTACTGATCAAGAGTCAGTTGTATTTTTTTCCCCAAATTTATTTATACTGGTTGTGTTGTTTCAATTATGCAAACTGATGAGAGATGCTTTTGCAAAGAGTCATTTCTATGAAAATTAACTTCAGTAGTATAGAAAAAATTTTCAAAAGGTGACTTGCTAAATTTTTGCTATCAAATTGGTTGTGTGGGCAAGACAACTGTCAGAGTTGGAGAAAAATTATAAAAATATGGAAGCATTTTTTGGACTTAGACTGCTTCCCAAGAGTCTTTATGTTTTCTCACCAGTTAAAGAAATCGAAACTGGAAATATTTGACAGTGTCGTACATAAAGGCAGATGATGTGGAACTATAAACAGTGGACCCACAACCAAACAAATGGAATCTTGGCCCTTTATCAAATGACTGGAGGAGTGTACATTTATGTTTTAGGTTAAAACAAAAAAATGTATTATTTATACATTTAACATTAAACACTTTAACATAAGCTACCTATCATCTTTCTTTCATTCTATCGCTTATGTTTTACCACTTTAACTTTTTTTTTCTTTTAACTGACCAATCTCCTGACCTGACTAGGGAAAAACAAACAAACAAACAAAAAACTACGGTATTTTTCTCACAAAAATGATATCACCCTATTCATATTGTTTTGTAACATTTTTTCCTATTTACCATACTATGAACACCTCTCAGTGTCAATCAGTATATTTCTATAATACAATTTTAGATGCCATCGTATTTCATGATATGAATGGATCATAGTTTCTTTTTAGCTGTTTATAATGGTCAGCTATTTAAGGGGTTCAGACTTGTCACTACAATGATCAGCCTTACATACACATATTTGCACACATCCTTAATAATTTTCTTAAGATGAATTCCCAGGTGAATTTCTGGCTCAAAGGCAGACACATTTTTAAGACCTTTGATATATACGGTTGAATTTTCCTCCAGTAAGATGAACGGTCACATGTCTTTTTGGAGTGAAATGTTTCTGAAATTCTCTGAATATTTCTGAGGCAATGTGATAATCAGACAGTAGGGTCTGCTGTTAAAGGTTATGTGCACATATAGAAATATGGAATTCAGGCCCCTCGAAGGACAGAAAGAATAGAACATAGCACTAAAAACAATAAAACATAGCACAGCAGCTAATACATACCCAGCAATTTCCCATCATCTGGTCAGAAGCTTGCTTTTGCCAGTTAAAGCCTTTATTTTGAGTGACAAATAAAATGTAATAGAATGTGAACTATTTTTGTCCTAGTGGTCCTCCCACTCTCTTCATTAAAATTCCTCACTGGCGGGCTTCCCTGGTGGCACAGTGGTTGAGAGTCCGCCTGCCGATGCAGGGGACATGGGTTCGTGCCCCTGTTCGGGAAGATCCCACATGCCACGGAGCAGCTGGGCCCGTGAGCCATGGCCGCTGAGCCTGCGCGTCCGGAGCCTGTGCTCCGCAATGGGAGGGGCCACAACAGTGAGAGGCCCACGTACCGCAAAAAAAAAAAAAAAATTCCTCACTGGCTACCTCCACCTTTTAGTTTAAAGGTTGCCCTTCAGAGAATAGGTATAACCTTGCTTGAAGGAGCAATCTCCTTTGTCAGCACACCTGGCTCTCTTTTTGATGATGTCTGTATAAAATTTGTTACTTCCTTTTCTTTAATCTAATATGTGGTCACTTTAAATATCATTCTTTAAAATGTCTCTTAGAGACAGCCCTAGAGGAAAAATAATTGCATTAGTTACAAACACTGAGATGCCGCACGGGCCCAGGATGATATACCAGTCAGATTTCACACCTTTTCCTGACATAGCTGTCCCTGGATGTCTTTCGAGCTGATAATTAGGTTTCCAGGGTTTTCTTTCTCATTAATGGCCTGGTACTGTCAAAACCCCCATTGAGGGTGAGATTTATTTAAGATAGAAATTAAATTCCAGTGCAGAGGGGAGAGCCAGACATTGCTGCCACATCATCCAGTGATAATGCTGTCTCTTGCCACTCTGTGCTTTAAAACGATTTAATAAGGGCCTCTTTCTTGTTCCAAGCTCAAATAATGACTTCCATATGTAAAGTTCTCTGTCAGTTATAATTAATTTCCTCTTTACTCAGTCTGCAGCTTTGGATATAAATGCTGGGTCATCTTTGGAAGCAAAATCTCTTAGGCATCCTGGAGAAGGAAGACATTGACACTTGTGGGAAGCTCTCTTCGTTCTGATGTGGGGAAGCAGCCCCTTGGGGGCCTTGAGTGGAATGTGATATAGGCCAGTGGAAGAGGTAGGCATGAACTTCTGTGGAAACACAGAGAAAGAAGTGACCTGAGTCCTTCTCGCGGTATCAGAACAGGCTCTACAGAGGAGGTGAGCTTTGACTGGGGCCTTGAAGGATGGGTAAGAGTGATGTAGGCAGAGAAGACAGGCAGAACAAGCACTGCAGGTGGAGGAAGACGGGGACAACCAGAGGGTAGGGTTGTTTAAGGAGACAAAGTAGGTAGCTGTTTGTGAGATGACCTGAGGGGACCAGGCAGGATCCTCTCTCCAAACCTTTGCCCTTACTGCCTCTACTGTCATCTGCTGTTACCTTCATTAAACGGTCATTTAAAAAATGGCAAAGTCGGGCTTCCCTGGTGGCGCAGTGGTTGAGAGTCCGCCTGCCGATGCAGGGGACACGGGTTCGTGCTCCGGTCCGGGAGGATCCCACATGCCGCGGAGCGGCTGGGCCCGTGAGCCATGGCCGCTGAGCCTGCGCGTCCGGAGCCTGTGCTCTGCAACGGGAGAGGCCACAAAAAAAAAAAAAAAAAAAAAAGGCAAAGTCTTTCTTGTTTTCAAGAATCTATTAAAAGGGGAACATTACTGGGAGAAATGGAGGGTAGTAGGGACCCAGATTCTGTTGGAGTTGCTTTACACGTGCTGTCCCACTTAGTTCACTCAACCAGCCATTGGCTTTTGGTTAAGGAAACTGAAGGTTTTTGGTGAACAGTTGTCAAAGGCCATATCCCCTGGCAAATCATCAAAGAGTAGAACCTTCAAGTGTCTCGGCAAAGGCGTCAGCAGGGAGGAGAACACGTTGCTGGGTGGGGCGTGGTCAGGCATGGGGGCCTTGGGGTGCATCTGCTGGCAGTGCTGGTGTGGCACTCAGCAGAGTGGGTTCCTGGAAATGGGGTATGGGGTAAAGAGAGGAGGTAGAAGGAAACCAAAAGAACTTGTCACAGATCTCCCAAGGGCATGTACGCATCTCTCTCTTACTCCTTTAATAAAAGTTTATTGAGCATCTACTGTGAGGTAGGCAGTGAGCCAGGATTGGGGTGACAAGGACACGCTGAGGCAGGATTGTTACTCCTGTGGTGCTCACAGCCTCGTGAAAACATGAGCACAGATGTATCACAGTTCACTGTAGAAGTCCTCACAGGGAGGTTCACCCAGTGTATCGAGGTGGGAGCTCTGCTTGAGGCAGGGGATAACGTTGAGATGGACCTTGAAGGATTCCCAGAAGGTTTTCTGAGGAAGGCCGGTGGGGAAAGGCATTTGAGGCAGAAGCGGTGAGGATAAAGGTGTCAACTTGTGAGGGGAACGACGAGTATGTGGAGTGGTGCATTCATCATGACTGAAAGAGGGTGAGGATGTGCAGTAGGGATGAAGGTGGGACACAGACCTGATTGTGAACGGCCTTAGGAGTCATTCTGAGGAGGGAACTGAACCCTGTACGTTTTGGGTTTTAAGGAGGAGCAATAGGATAGTAACCCTGGTGGCGATTTGGAGGATAGAGCTGAGGAAGAGAGAGATTGGAGGCAACAAAATAAAACAGGAGGATGGCACAACGGCCATGGAAGAAGTGATGAAGATCAGTAGCAGTTGGAAAAGAGAGAAGGATATGGAATTCCTTTAGATTTCTATATATTTTTAAAAGTTGTAAAAGCGATTCATGCTCACTGTAGAAAATGCAAATGATGCATGTGTATAAAATAAAAACTGGAGGTCCACACTTCCCGCAGAATTACCCCAGCAAACCTGTATGAATCCTTTCTAGACAGTGCTGTGCTCTTTCTACACACACACACACTCATTGATATATGCACGTGCATAACCCACCTTCTGGGTCAGTCCAACATTGGTCCTGTCCTTCCGGAGTTCACAGGCATCCACTAGGCTTCCAGTCATATGAATTTGAAGCTCAAAGCAGGGATTTGAGATTATGGGTGAATAACTGAAATATATCTACTCACCCCCCTCCATGGGAGACAGAAGAATCTTTGAATTCTTGTCTGTTCACCGCTACTCACACTGTGAACAAAATAATTGTTCCTACCTAAGCCTCCTCAGCGATCTAAAAGGAGAATCCAAGAAAATAGATTTAATGAGTTTCTGTTCCAAGTAAAATGTTTGGCTTTTTAAAAACTGGTGAATTAAAGACACCTTCTATTGCCTCCTTGGCAGTCCTTACTTATGAGGCAGTGCAGTAGATATCTAACACCATCGTTATTATCTCTCTGTTCACAGGTTTTTATAAGAACCTCTCAATCTCTCAGGAGGGGTATTTTAAAAAGCAACTCCATGATGAAGAGGGACTAACTGTTCTTTTAATAGTACTAGGACTTGGTTTCCTGAAAGTATGTGTGTATATTCTCATTTGTTATTTTCACTTTTTTTTTTTTAGTTTTTCACTTTACTTTTTTTTTTTTTTTTTTTGCGGTACGCGGGCCTCTCACTGTTGTGGCCTCTCCCGTTGCGGAGCACAGACGCGCAGGCTCAGCGGCCATGGCTCATGGGCCCAGCCGCTTCGCGGCATGTGGGATCTTCCCGGACCGGGGCATGAACCCGTGTCCCCTGCATCGGCAGGCGGACTCTCAACCACTGCGCCACCAGGGAAGCCTCACTTTACATTTTTAACAGCTCTAATAATGTATAATCTGTCTTAGTCTGTTTAGGCTGCTATAACAGAAGTACCCTAGACTAGGTAGCTTATAAATAACAAAGATTTATTTCTCCCAGTTCTGGAGGCTGGAAGTCCAAGATCAAGGCTCCAGCAGATTTGTTGTCTGGTGAGATGGCCATCTACTTGCTGGGTCCTCACATGGCAGAGGGGGGGCCAGGGAGCTCTCTGGGGTCTCTTTTATGAAGGCACTAATTTCATTCCTGAAGGCTCCACCCTCATGACCTAATCACCTCCCAAAGCCTCTACCTCCAGATACCACCACATTGGGGATTAGGTTTCAACATATGAATTTAAGGAGACACAAACATTTGGTCTACAGCACAGTACATTCCCCATATTTATGCATGCACTGGACGTGTGTAGAACTGGGAAACATCGTTACAATCAAGATAGTGAACATGTCCATCATTCCTACAAGATGCCTCATGTCCCTATGTAGTTCCCCTCCTGTACCTTTTTCCTATCCCCAGGCAACCACTGATCTGTTTTCTGTCACTACATAGTCACATGTTAGGTTTTATAAACAAGGGAAAAAAATCCAACCAGTCAGGGAAAGGTAGTTGCTTACCCAAACATCCACTCCCACTCTTTTCCTTTTAAATAAATCCTGATTTATATCATGGAGGGCAGTGATATCTCTAGAAGATTTTTTCCCCAGCCTTCTTTGCCACTAGCTATAACTAAGACCTTGCCAATGAGATGCAGGCAGAAGTGTTATATGAGATTTCTGGGAAGAGTGCTTAATGGGGGCTAACTTGGCTGGGGAAAAGGCCTCTTCGCCTTTTCTCCCATTTCTCTTGCTATTGTATGGAATGCATCTGTAATGGCTGGAGCTCCACCAGCCATCTTGGACTATGAGATGACCTTGAAAATGAAAGCTATTTACTGAGTTGGTGGAGCAGAGAGATGAACTTGCATTTCTGATGTCCCTGTGATGCTTTCCTACCAAACCTACACTGTCTGTATTTGGATTTCTTTTATGTGAAGGTATCATAAACTTGTAATTTTCTTAAGAAACTCTTACTTTGCTTTTATTTTCATATGCAACTGACCTTATCCTAACAGAAACATTCATACTTCTATGAATGTTTCCCATTAGCTTTCTCAGAACAGTTAGAGCAATGCCATTTGATTTTATTTCCATTTGAATTATATGCCTGATGTAGATCCCCCTTTAAACATTTATATTTCACTTTGACAGGGAATGGGTCAGTTTGCTGGGGTCAAGCCGATCTCAAAAACATTAGCAAGCAAGTTGTTATAGCAACTTGATTCCCTAGGCTATGACACATCAGCTCCTCTGCCAGACTAAACGGCTGTACAGTTAAGCACCTTTTTACCTTAAGGGAATTTCATAATGCATGGCGCCTTCAACACTTTCGAAGGGGGCTGGGGAGAATCCTTCCGACGCTCTTTCGCAATGTTAAGGAAAAGAAAGAATATAGAAGCTACAAACCTAGGCGGTAAAGAAGTGTCATTAGGGCTAAATGAGATCTTCCTAGAGACACTGTTCCTTTCCTGACATGGACATAGGATATTTCCAATACTGCCCTGCCTTCGTGTACAGTGTCTGCTATCTTCATGTGTGTGAAGCAGAGTCCTTGTTGCATGAGCCACCGGGCATAAGGCTCCACAGAAGACTGTGGAGGGCTTCACAGGCTTCTTTATGGACTGGGTTCTAGGACACATTCTCCTCACTTGCCCCTAACAAGTTTTCTTTTGTAAGGCGACGTGGCTCATGCTGTAAGATGTAAGCTTAATTAAGCTCTGTTAGGTGCTGCCTTCCTTGTGAAAAAAGAGAAAACGGATGAACTAAAATAAAGAAGAATTGCCCTAGGCAAACATTGGTGCTGTTTTTCACTGGCATTTCTGGAGATTACGCTATTAAATCAGGAGAACGGGTCAGACCAGTTTGATATTTATTTTTCATTCCTTGACTGCAAAGTAAAAGGCTTAACTTATAATGACATAAAATCAACACCTACTGTGTTCCATTCATTAATTCTGGCATTCTGTCAAAAACATCTCCCAAGTTTGTCTAATCTGATTTTTTTTTTTCCCCTTTGTAAAAGCCTGAAGCATATTAGTCATGATGCCACTATATTCTAGATGCTTTTTTTTTTTTTTTTGCGGTACGCGGGTCTCTCACCGCTGTGGCCTCTCCCGCTGCGGAGCACAGACTCCGGACGCGCAGGCTCAGAGGCCGTGGCTCACGGGCCCAGCCACTCCACGGCGTGTGGAATCCTCCCGGACCGGGGCACGAAGCCGTGTCCCCTGCATCGGCAGGCGGACTCCCAACCACTGCGCCACCAGGGAAGCCCATATTCTAGATGCTTTAAAAAGACTTTTGTAATTCCTCTCATCCCCTGCCTAGGACTTTTTAGTAAGAAAACAAAGCTGGATAAATCAGAAAGTTTGTGGCTTGTAAAGACGTCTTGGCGTTTTCTCATAGACTTTGGGGGTCTCCCCTCAGTTTTCAGTATTTTAGGAATATTGTAAGCAGTTTATTTAAAGGCGTGAACAATTTGGGTACTCTGTGGCATATTTAACTCAGAGCTTCTTATCTATTTCAGCTTAAACTTTACAGGGGCTTATTTCAAAATAATATTTCCCCAAATCTTCATTATTTTCCCACTGAGCACATTTATTTTTGCCATTTAAAAAAATTTATATGTAATGGATTTGTCTTGCTCTCCTAACATTTCTACCCTAGATGGTAAAGATATTTCCAGTTGCTTTCCTTTCCTTAATTTTATGCAAAAATTCCTCTCATTTCCTTTACTCAGATCACATAACCATCTTAAGGAGAAGAGTACAAGACTGTGGGTTCACTGGCTTGGACACTGTAGTGAAACGTGGCGCAGTGATGTAGCCGTCCATCTCCCTGCTAGGTTGAAAGCTTCTTAAGGTGGGAGGTGTGTTTATCTCTCTTAGCCCATTTCCTGCATCTAGAAAATGCTCCATATACATTTGTTGAATTGATTAATAACGGTACCAGAACAGAACTTGACTTGTGCTCACCAAGGCTGTGTTTACATAAAACATTGGACCTAATAATTTAAAAAATTGACATGACTAAATATTTATTTCCCTCTAAGCCAGGCCTGTTATGGTTGCATAGATACAATATTATAAGTTGATTTGACTGTCTACTCTTGAATTTTTCATGTGAAGGTGTTAGAACAGTGTAAGGACCCCTTTTCAATTATTTGGTTATCTACTTTTCACTCTACAAATGCCTCCACCTCTTGACCTGGGATCAGAGAAGGTCATATTTTCCTTGTAGCCACATGCCTCAAGCAGGGCAAAACTGAGCAATAAACATTTATTGAGGAATAAGTGATTGACACATACGGATTAAACTAACAAACGGAGAATATAACCATGAACAAGTATGAAACTATCAAATTTATTTTTGACTTTAAAAAAACCATACTTTTTATTTATAATCTCTGAATTTCACACATCACCTTTCCTCAGCTCTTTGTATACTTTTTTAATATGAAGAAGAATTGAATCCCACAGACCGAAGGCTGAGAAGGGAGGCGGTGGGAAACAAGCAACCTTCTAATACCTGATGACAGGCCGAAGTGGAGTCCTCCATGCTGCTTCTGTGATGAGCATTTCAAACGGACTCAGACTGCCGGCATCCCAGAAGAGACTTATGCCAGAAGCCTTGGAAATAAGGAATGCTGGATAGCCAGAGGCTGTGTGGGGCTTGGCTGCTACCTGAGCTGGAGTGTCAGGAGGGGAGCTGTTTCCAGCTCCGAATACACTCAGAGTGAGTCACCTACCCGTCAGGGAAAGATAATCCTTTTCCTCTAATCCGATCAGAATGATAGTAACTCTATATGTTGGTTAGAAGGTGCCTATCTTACAGTATTTTATAGGTGGAATTTTTGAGGTAAATGTATTACATAGATGAGTGAATTAAAACTAATTTATAATAATACCCTGCTATGAAACATCCAGAAACAAATTCACTGACTGTAATGTTACCCACCCGCCCAAGTTCTTATTTACAATTCAAATCTCTGTTCAAAGCACCTGTGGATGAAATTACTTTCCAAATAACTGATGGCGTGCAAGAAGACGTAGCGTTTGTGGATTTGGACTGCTTTGAGTCCTTATGGAAAACAAAGGTGTCCTGCTGTTGTTTATTGAGAAACGAGCCGGTGTGATACTTAGCCATTTTCACCTCCACGGGCTCCCAGAGGCCTCTGGACTGACGTGGCCACCTATAGATAGGCACGTGGGATGCAGCGTTTGCCAAGCTGACTGCAACAACTTCTCCCCTCCCTGTGCGCACGCTCCTTTCCAGTGTGATCTGGATGCCCCTCCCATTGAGAGGTGAAGGATCTGCTCCACCCCCTTGAGTCTGGGCTGGGCTCGGGATTCACTCGAACCAGTCGACTGTGGTAAAAATAATGTTGTGGGAATTCCAACCAGGCCTGAAACTTCAGTTCTCACTCTTTTGGAATGTTGCCCTGTAATTGCCATAGGGCAAAACGTGGTCTAACCAACAAGAAGATGAGAGGTCATATCAAACAGAGACCACCCCAGACCAACGAGCCAGTGGCCAGCACCAGCCAGCAGGCACATGAGTGAGGCCACCTTAGAGCACCCGGTCCCACTCAGCTGCCCGATGCCTTCAGCTGCGGGAGTGGCCTAAGGCAAAAGCAACAGAAGAGCTGCCCACCAAGCCCAGGCCAAGTTGCTCTTCCACAGAATCAAGAGCAAATACAATCATTGTTATTTTTAAGCCATTAACTTTTGGGGTGATTTGTGACACGGTAATAGACAACTATTACAGCGGCCTGTGAAAAGGACCCTTTTCTTCATTTTGGCAGTTCATGGTATCTCTTCAGGCCGCTTCTTATCAGCTCTGCTGCCCCTGCTGGCCTCACCCCTTGTTATGCCCTCTTTGACTCACACTTGGTCTGTGCCTCTCTGTCTCTGGCCTCTTTTCGACTCATGGCTTTGTTTGGAGTATCCGCTTTGATTCATGACTCCAGCCTCACCCTGGGATGCTGGACCTTTGGATGTCCTTCGGCCCCATACTTTTTAGCCTGAAGGCCAGACCAGCTGTGCTCGTGGTTACCAGAAACCTGGCTGGATGTGGTGTCCAGGGACCCTTCTTGGTCAGGAGGGGAGCTCGGAGGCAACAGTTAGTTGAGTAAAGGCTGGCTTGCAGAGTCATGGGGCCTACGTGAGAACTTACTTGGGTTAAATGCAGCCTATTTATACCCAGGACATACGCTTGTGCTTACAGTTATAGTGATTATTTAGAGGCAAATCTGATCACATTTCCAACCCCCTTTAAAAAGCCTTCACCATTGCTCTTAAAATAAAGTCAAACTCTCTTTTTATGGCTCACAGAGCTCTGCATGTTTTGTTTGCTGCCAAACTCCATCATCTCCTCCCTTACCGTTAACAGTCCCTGCACTTACTCCATGCTCCTGTCAGACTGAACTTATTACTTCATATTCTTGAATGTGCCTTGCTTACCAGCCCTGTTGTTTAAGCCACCCAGTTTGTGCCACTTTGTGTTACGATCTCCCGAGGAAACTAACATAGTCTACTGTTTGCCACGCGGTGTTCAGATGCTTGGTATATATGATTATACATCATTTAGCAAAATGCCCACCCTTGAATAATTTACATTCTAGTGGAGAATGACAGACCATGAACCGCAGATATCTGTTAGAATGTAGTACAGGCTGTGGAAAAAGGAGAAAATATGGAAGAGTAAGCGGGTTGGAAGTGTGGAGGAGTGGGTCAGCGGAGGTCTCACTGAGAACATGACATTTGAGCAAAGATTTGAAGTTGACGAAGAAGTTATCCAAGGGTTATGTGGGGAAACAGTGTTCCAGGCAAGGGAAGAGCAAAGCCAAGTCCCCGAGGCAGCGTGGGTCTAGAAGAGAACTGAGGGAGTCAGCATGGGGGAAGTCAGAGGTTAGTCCAAGGGGTGGGGTGGGGTGTTGGGGATCCAGCTTACACGGGGCCCCTTAGGCTCCTGAAAGCTCGCTGGCTTTTACTCTGACTGAAAGCAGAATCTGATGTGGGCTCTGGATGAGGGAGTGATATAATCTAATTTGTGTTTAAAGAGGATCACTCTGGCTGCTGCATGTTAGCACAAGCGTAGGAGGAGAGCCTACCGCAGTAATCTAGGTGAGAATGGGGCCTCGCTTGGGCAGTGGCAGTGAATGAGATAAGAAGTGGTCAAATTCTGTGTGGGTTTGGAAGGCAGAGACAGATTGAATATAGGAATGAGTGTGTGAAAAAGAGAGGAGTCAAGGGTGACTCCAAAGATTTTGGCTTGAGTAAACGAAGAGACGGTGTCGTCTGTTATCTCTTCTCTTAATTTGCTGAGGATGTTAAGACCTTTTGGGTGAAGTTGATTCCTTCTCTCTTTGCAGCCTCTGTTTCTTCTAGTTTGATTTGTTTGCTTTAGAATAGATACCTGCTTTCCATTTTAGGTGATTTCCTGCCATGTCCAGTAATCCTTGACTGTTCACATTTAAGAGTAGGGCACAAAAAATCTATTTGGAAGCTCTGTGTGTGTAAGGGAGGTGGGGAATGCTTGTTGACTGTGGTCTTCACGGCAGGGTGACCTTGTCATGCCACTTGATTAGGGAATCCCAGTGATAGACACTTTTGTCTTTCTTCCATTTGTTGAGATTCCTTAGAAAAGAATCTTTCAGTTGCAGAGAGTTACTTGTAAATATGTGCTTAGGATGTTAAATGGTTCAAGAAGGGTGGGTCTCTCAACAATGAGTGGGAGACCTACTTCCAGTAATGTATCCTTGCCTTGGGCTGTAACATGTGTTTTTAGTCTAGAGACTTGTTACACTCTCTCCAAAGGAAAAACCTTGGGTGTCTTGTCAGGGTAGGTAATGGGCAGGTGCCAGGCTAGGCAAAGAGAAGGAGGGGACCAAATCCCTCTCGTAGAAGAGTTTGAATCAGTGCACTTGTTTTAAAGCCATCTGTACTCCTACTTCCCCAGGTACCAAGGCACCACGGATTCATTCAGCAGCATAAATGGTGTTGCTTTTTGGTTTTTCCCTCTTGTGGTTGAGAGTCAGTTTTCTCCATTCAACTAAGTCATTTTCCCTTTGCAATCTGCTTTCTGAATTCCAGAATTTCTTGTTGGTGTCTTATTTCCCATTCTCTTTGCCCTCATAGGCTTATGTGTTTATGTCTTTTATTTAAAAAGTTCTTTTACTTTCATGTTAGTGAATTCTGCCACCTTTATCCAGAAGTCCATGTCTTCTCTTGAGTAATCACTGCACATCCTTCAATCCTCAGCTTAGGTGTCACTTCTTTTGGGAAGTCTTCAACTCTGAGTTAGGTGTTCTTACTGTGTTTCCAGAGTTTTCTGTATTTCCCTATCCATTTCTTTTCACATCATGTTGGATTGGCTTGATCACCATCCAACTTCCTCAGCAGATGATAATCTCTGTAAGGGCAGGGAGGGTGTCTGTCTTATTTGACATTGTATCCCTGGAACCTGACATAGTGTCTAGTACATAATAGAGATTCAGAAATGTCTGTTGACTCATTGGTTACATAATCCTTAACAGCATCCACAGTGCTCTGAACTCTGACCACACGTCTCATGGAGAGAGCCCACGGCTATTTTCTATTTTCTTTGACAGCATACACCACACCCCCGGAGTGTCTACCTCACAGCCCTGTCATGGGACACTTTGAACTTAACACAAGAAGCACATTTCCAACAAACCTGCTGGGAAGAGAATAACACCCTGGTGGAGAGCTTTCGCGCAGCTGTATGACAAATCTGCCACGTGCTCTTGTGTTCCATCTTTTCTCCCACAGGATTCTTCGTCTCAAATACTCTTTGAACAGCCATCAAAACCCCTAAATCTTCTTCTCAGTGTGCTGTATATAGATTAATAAGTCGACTACCTCCAGCACACCAGGTTTTCAAACCCTGGAATCTCAGCTTATCGATCTGGATCTTCTAGCAAAACGCGCAACTGTGGTTTCATTTTGTGCCACAGAAAATGCCTTTGCTAGGAAAACACTGTCGTTAAAACTAGCTTTGGGCATCTGGGAACTCACAGCCTGGAGGCCTGTAGATCAAAGGGAAAATTATGCGCTCGAAAGACTCAGCTTTCTTAATTATAATAAATTCCTCAAATTAAGAGAAGACTTTGACGTGATAAAAAAGTTACTGTTTCACAAAAGTTATTTCTCCCTTTTTCCAGGACTGTACTAGACTTTCTTTGAAAGGAATATTTCCCCCCGAGTTTTCTTCTATTTTCACCATGCAATCATACAGTAATTTGGCCAGGAGAAATAAATACGTGTGTAGCACAGACATAGTAAAATGAGGCATTAGGAATCAGGTAGATACAAGAAGTGAAAAGCTCTGATATTTATACAAAGGAAATAAGTCTTCCCTGACTTCCCTTCTCCAACCTAGCTCCACTGTACTACCTCCCCCTCTAGATTGGGTCAGCCTACACTGTTCTTCCATCCAACTGGGTACTTTTTTGTTTGTTTTTGGCTGTTCCGTGTGGCATGTGGGATCTTAGTTCCCAGACCAGGGATCGAACCCGTGTCCCCTGCATTGGGAGCGCGGAGTCTTAACCACTGGACCACCAGGGAAGTCCCCAACCAGGTACTTTTTTGTAGCATTCACAGCATGTCATCACTGACCAATGCCTGTCTTCCCTGCTAGCTGTGACCCCCACAAGGGCAAGGATTATGTCTATCTTGTTCATTGGTATTCTCCTGGGCTAGAACAGTATTTAGCACTTAGGAGGCATTCAGAAACTTTTTTTTTTTTTTTAACCTAACCATGAATGAATTTATAACAGGGTAAGGGGGACATGGTAAGTTGTTTGCAATGATGGCTGTAGCAATTCCTTGCACGCCTTTGCAATGTGACTTTGCTGCTCTTTGCATCAAGAGGTGGAGTCTGTCCCTTCCACACCTTGAGTCTTGGCTGGCCTTGTGCAGCTTCTGTTGTCACCGTCTTGGAACCAATCCTCCCTTGAGGAAGCCCAGTTAGCCTGCTGGCTCAGTGGCAAGCTGAGGTGCCAAGCCAAAAGCCTCCCCAGCTGCCATACAATGAGGTCTTCCAGAAAGACCCAGCCCCTGCCCACCAGCTGCCTGATCACAAGCACATGAGTGAGCCCAGCCAATACCAGCTGGAGCAGAGTTGAGCCTTCCCAATGGAGACCTGCCCCATTGTTGATCCAAAGAATGTGAGCAAGTAAATTATTGATGTTTTAAGGCATTAACAGTTGCGGGGGGGGGGGGTGATTTTTTGTGCAGCAATGATCGATACAGGAGGATTTTTCAGATTTTCCTCAGCACGAGCGTTTCTCCTCTTTATTTAAACTAGAGAATCTGTGAAATCTGCTCTCCGCCAACCTCTGTGGCTTCATGGCAGCCTCCAAAGATAAAAGCTATTCCTGGGTAATTGAAAGCAGCCCTAGGTAACTTACAAAGAGCAAATCAAATTAAATCCCAGAATAACACAGGTCTGTTACATAGAGTGATTAAAATGAAGGATCCGTTTTTAAAGAAAAATCATTATTTTTACGAATCCACCCTGATTAGAGAAGTGGTTCATGCTAATTACGGGAAATCTGGAAAAATCAGATTATATAGCAGTGATAAAATTTATACTTAAAAATTCCAAAATACGGATATTACTCTACTAGTAATGCATGACTACTACTGCTGGACTAATATGTGTTAGTGGTGAGTGTGCTCCAGATCTTTCAAGCTGCTGTAGTGACCTTTCTTTACAAGAACATGGAACTATCTTTTTATTTACTCTAGTTTTCGCTTAGGTGGCCAGGTTAGGTGGCTCTCATATGTGCAGGGATCCAGCTGATCTGGGAGGCCTCTGTTGGTAGGACAAGGTTGACTCGAGTCAGCTCCACGAATTTCATCTTTCACTAGCGCAGTCCGGCAAGTACTTGATGGCAAAGACAGAGACCTGCGAACTCATTGCAGAGGAGAGGAGGCACAAGAAGTAGTAGAAACATGCAAGCACTTTTTCAAGGTTCTGATTACGTAAAATTTACTAGTGATGCATTGGCCAAAGCAAGTCACATAGCCAAAAACAGTCAGTGCAGACAGACACCACTGCCACATGGCACAGAGACACGGAATTTTACTGGTAAAAGAGGAAAGCAATTGATTTTGTACACTCGTCTTTTAAATAACTATCTTACAGTTATTCCAACAGACATTTTAGTACATTCTCATGTTACCCTCTTTTTGATACTAATAACTGTAATTTCTGTTTCAGGTGTGAATGCATTGACCAGAACTTCCAGATTAGATAGTTGGACCCTTGGTGCCGTTCTGATTATTTTTATTTTATTTTATTTAGTTTTAGTTTAGTTTATTTGGTTGCGCCACATGGGATCCTCGCTGCTGCGTGCGAGATCTTCATTGTGGCATGCGGGATCTTTTAGTTGCGGCATGTGGGATCTACTTCCCTGACCAGGGATCGAACCCCGGCCCCCTGCATTGGTAGCATGGAGTCTCAGCCACTGGACCACCAGGGAAGTCCCTGTGCTGTTCTCATTTTAATGGGAAAGCATCTATTGTTTAGATGCTAAGGATGTAAGTGGCTGTTGGTTTAAGATAAATATTCTTTATCAAGTTAAAAAGGGATCTTTGGGGAACAGCTTGCAAGGAATTTATGTCAGCATTGTAGTTTGGATATTATTGAACGTCTCCTAATAGCACTAGCTTGGGTCATGTTGGAGGTCTTTGAAGGACATGGCCACTGGTTGACCCACAGGCTGGACCCAGGCACTCAAAGACCCCTCCCCACCTCCTGTCCTTGGAAAGTGTGTTTCCCTTGTCATCACTGCTCCCAGAGGCTGCCTCAAGGACGCTAGTCCTGAGATGATGTGGTGTGGAAACAATCTAGAACATGCCTCAGTTAAGGCCTCTGTATAAACCTTTAAGATGCTGGCGGCCTGGTGCAGAGATCTCCTTGTTTTGTGGTACCCAAGACAAGCCTCCTATGTAGGTTTACTTGCTTATTAAACCTGCCACCTACCAATCTGGAGTGGTCTGCTTCTTTGGTCTCCCTTTGCCTTTTGTGTATGGGCCAGTTTGCAAACCAACAGGTCATGACTTGGAGTTTCTTATTAGATCTGTTAATATATTAAGCAAATAAATTTCATGATATAAAGTCATCCTTGCTCTTATGAGAGAAAAATCTTTTATTTTCAGGTGGCTATTTGCTGTTAGTAGACCAGCATTTTATTTAGAAATTTTACTTCTATATTTACAAATAAAATTGCTTTATGGGGTGGGTCCATTTTTTCTTTGCCAGTTTGTAAAATCTGGGTTATACTAGTTTTATAAGGGGCATTATGTAGCTATAATAGATTTTGAAGACTTTGGGAGCATTATTAATAATGTAGAAATGACCATTTTCTCAAATATTTGAAGAACATTAATGGTAAAACTTTAGACGTTAGAGGGCTTTTTTTTGAGGTACTATGTTGATAAAAATTTCAGTTTATTTCATGGATATTTATAGAAAGTCTTTTTGATCCTATTTGGATAATTAACTAAAAAACCATTTAATTTGAGATTTCATTTCTTCAAAATCATAAAAACCAAATCTTAAGAATATTTTATATATACTTTTATACTAATATTTCATTTTAATAAGTTGAATATATTTTTCCTCCTTTAATACTAGATTTTTAAGAGAAATGTTTATCTAAATTGTTTTCCAAAGAACTAAGTTTTTGATGTATTCAACTGTGATTTTTTGAGTTTACTAATGTTGTCTTAATGTGTTTTATCTTTTCTTTTACTAGCCTTAAGTTTGTTTTGTTGGCTTTTTTAATTCTTAATTTTGTTTAATAATGAAATTTAAATTTTTTAAAAATTAAAAAATTTTATTTATTTTTGGCTGTTAGGTCTTTGTTGCTGCGTGCAGGCTTTCTATAGTTGTGGTGAGCAGGGGCTACTCTTCATTGTGGTGCGCGGGCTTCTTGTGGTGGCTTTTCTCGCTGCGGAGCACAGGCTCTAGGCACATGGGCTTCAGTAGTTGTGGCGTGCAGGCTTAGTAGTTGTGGCACGCGGGCTAAGTTGCTCTGTGGCATGTGGGATCTTCCCGGACCAGGGATTGAACCCATGTCCCCTGCATTGGCAGGCAGATTCTTATCCACTGCGTCACCAGGGAAGTCCCTAAATGTTTTAACACATTTCAAATATACAGAAAATTATGGAGATAATCTAGGGAACATGCATGCAGCTTCCTTGAAGGTTGAACAAAATTTAACATTTTCCCCTGTTTGCTAGACACACACACATACAAATACACACACACACATATACTATTTCAGACACAGGTGAAGCCCTCTTTTGCTTCTGATGGGTTATTCCATCCTCCTCCCCCGAGACGATCACTGACCTGAAGCCAGTGTATATATTGCTGACATAAAAGCTTTTATATTTTTAACACATATGTTAGCATTTATAGCAATGTATACTATCATTTCATGTGTTTTAAATTTTAAATGAAGGTTTTTATACTTGCATGTTATCCTACAACTTGCCCTTTTATCCAATTTAATTTTTTATTATATTTTTATTTAATTTGTTTTCTGGTTTATTTTTTTTTTATTTTTTAATTTTTTTGGTACGCGGGCCTGTCACTGTTGTGGCCTCTCCTGTTGCGGAGCACAGGCTCCGGATGCGCAGGCTCAGTGGCCATGGCTCACGGGCCCAGCCGCTCCGCGGCATGTGGGATCTTCCTGGACCGGGGCATAAACCCGTGTCCCCTGCATTGGCAGGTGGACTCTCGACCACTGCGCCACCAAGGAAGCCCTGTTTTTTGGTTTATTTTATATGTCAGGTGAATTAACCTTTCTGCCTGTTCCTACTGTACATCTGTTTTTATACTCTATTGAAAATGCCAATAATCTTCACTGTTTTTCTTTTGTTTTCCTCTGGTGTGTCGTTTTCAGAGGTATGCGTTTTTTTCTGATTGTTCAGGATAGTGTTCCATTGATTTCTAGTGTTTTTTTCCTCCCCATAGTTCTTATGGATTTTTGTTTCCTTACGTGTGAATCAAAAGAAACTCTCCCAGGCCCACTATTTGCCAACAGGGAAGCTGTATCCGCCTTGGATCCCACTCAGAGTCCAACTGAGTCTTGTTAAATATCGTTCTGAAATCATGGTCGAAAAGTAGATTACTGTGTTTATTCTTAGTCCCATGTATATTGTTTAGTAGACATTTAACTTACGCAGTTACTCTGGTTGAGGTAGGGTCTCCTGCTGTCAGTACCTGACTTCTGACAGTCGGAAGCAAGGTAGGACATGAAAAGCAGCAAAGCCACTGTTAACACTTCCTCGCTCTGCTCTGTTTCTGTGCTGGGGCTTCTCTTTCCAGGACAGAATAGAGCATCATCTATCTGGATAATACGTATCCGTCATCTATCTGTGGATAATATGTGTAGATTTCTGAATTGTGCTCTTTGTACGGATGTAGGAAGGGAGATATTAACTAAGTAACTAAGGAGGTAGCTTGTACAGTGGCCACCTCAATGGCAGTCCCCATGGGATTGCCCCCGACTGGTTTGGACCCCAGGACCTTGAGCCATGGGGCAGGCAGAGAGTGTGGGAGGGAAAGAGTGTCGCCCAGGGCTTCCCTGGTGGCGCAGTGGTTGAGAGTCCGCCTGCCGATGCAGGGGACACGGGTTCGTGCCCCGGTCCGGGAAGATCCCACATGCCGCGGAGCGGCTAGCCCCGTGAGCCATGGCCGCTGAGCCTGGTCCGGAGCCTGTGCTCCACAACGGGAGAGGCCACAGCAGTGAGAGGCCCGCGTACCACAAAAAAAAAAAAAATGTCACCCTGCCTTTGTCAGGAGTGAAATGCTCTGGGTCGGTATCAAATCATGCATTTTCCCTTCAGTTTTGATTCTGAATTTTGTCCTGTAAGTCTTATAGTTTGTACAAGTTCTTTTCAGATTAGCAGTAAATTGATATTCTTAGATATTCTGTGTTAGGTTTTTTTTTCTTTTTTTTCCTGTAATTTCAGCTCTGTTTTTAGTGGGATGTTAGGAGAAGTTGCACGGGGCTCTACAATTCAGATGCCATATATAAATTAAAGTTCACAAACTCTGTAAGGTTTAAAAATTGTACTATACTGATTTAGAACAGACTAGTTTGCGGTTTGTAACAGCCTGGGGCAATGGAAGGGCTTAGTGAAAGACACAGCCATATAACAAGGAAAGTTGAGAAAGATCTTCAGAGAACCAAGGCAGAGATGTTTTCCTTAGTCATTCCTCACCAAGTGTTTAATAAATTTCTTAGTTAGTAGAAATTACAATTTACTGTCAGATCTACCCTGTAAATATACTGTTATATACTCAGTATATAACTCAGGTCAATTGATGGTTAATGTGCTTTAAAGAGAAGTGTGAGATCATGTCTGGGCTCCACCAGAGATTGAGAGCCAAGAACAGTTAGGAATGGCTGCTGTGGTGTAGGATGTGTTGTGTATTTACAGCACCAAGAGTACTTAGTCAATAGGTTAAGTACTGCAGTATGTTCTCACTGTATCAATTCAGGTCCTTTGAGAAGCAGATGTCAACATGATTAGGATGTTGATATGATTGAGATTGTTTTGTGGGGGAAATGCCAGTGAAGGAAGAAAGGGGAGGGAACAGTAGGCAGCAGGTAGAGCCTTTAGGTGATGATACAGGTTCGGGACTTGTGAAAGGAAAGAGGAGAGGAAAGATTCAACAGGAAGAGTCTCAGATTGCAGTGTGTTTCTGAGAAAGTTTTGACCAGGCTGATTGGGAAGTCCTTGAGCTAAGACTGCAGACTGGAAGAGTCCTGAATTTAGACAGCAGTGGTCCAGCTCTAGTAGCCCCCGTCAAGCTCAGTCATTGGCTGGGTGCACCGGGGACGAAGTGTGGCCTCGGCATGAACACCATGCTGGATCCCCAGGGTGGGAGCTGGAAGTGTCAGTCTCCATTAACACCTGCCATTTAAAGAGAGCATACTATGATCCATGAAACTTTAATATTTAATTTACAAAACAAACTTGTAAGGTAAATAGTATTGCCCCTATTTTATGAATAACCAAAGTTCAATTTGGAGAGGATAAATAATTTAAGGTCAAACACTCAGTAAGTGGCAGTGCTAGACTTTGAACATAAATCTATAGATACATGTCAGGATTCTTTTGGTTGAAAGCAACAGAAAATAGTTTTTAAGAGGAGAAAAAATTTTTTCTAAGATACAGGCACAGTTGTTGCACAGACCCCAAGGGCAGACATGCACCCAGGTTGGCCTAGAAGCTGGGATTGGCATGTCATCAGCGCTCTCTCCAGTTCTCACCTGTACTCCTCCCAGAGCATCTGATTATTTCTTCTCTCTTGCTGCAGAACTGGTTTCCTTGTATATAGCAGAAAAGTGGCTGCTGACAGCTGTTGAGTTCGAGAGAGCATCCACTAAAGCTGGAACTGCTTTCTCAGGGAAGGGGTTCAGCATCAGCTAGGATCAGGTGTCCACCTTTAGAAAGGTTGGTTGACGGGGCCTGGGTTCTAGTGGGGAGATTTTGGTGGGGTGGGGTGGGGGTCAGGGTGTGCTACTGCAGTTATCATGTAAATAGCTGGGAAAGGGGAAAGGAGTTACCAGAAATTGGAGGTGTTGGTTGTAAAACTCAATAGCTGTCCATTGCAAGATAGCTTCTTTAGTGGGGTGAACCCTAAATATATAATAATATATATATGCATATGAAGACCAGTAACAACAGTCTTTATATATGGCCATTTAGCAAGACGTATTTCCTGTCTGAATACACACTTGTTTCACATAAAGATAACTGAACTGATTTTTCCCAATAAAATGTTCCACAAAATGTATTATTTTTGACATGAATAAGCAATGTATACTGAAGACCGTGTAGGGAAATCGAAGTGTGAGTTCACTGGATCCCTGGGGAAAATGTTACAGCATCTGGCCCTGATCTATTTCTCTCCTGTTACTGGGAGGATGCTCCTGGGGAAAGGAACAAGGCAGTGACTTGATCTAATCTTGTTGTGAACATGCTGATAGCTGAAACTTCTGGTAGATAAATTAATGACATCTGCTAGGAAGAGAATCTTCATCTATTTTCCTGGTTTAAGACTGCATATGGTGACCAAATTTAGGATATATAGATTTCTGGGGCATGGCTCCCTAGAAAATTTTCTTTTTTTTTTTTTAATTGAAGTATAGTGGATTTACAATATCATGTTAGCTTCAAATATACAGCAAAGTGATTCAATTATATATATAGATATGTATATATCTATATTCTTTGGATACTTTTATAGTTTATTACAAGATACTGATTATAATTCCCTGTGCTATGCAGTAAATCCTTGTTGTTTATTTTGTATATGGTAGTGTACATCTGTTAATCACATACTCCCAGTATATCCCTCCCTCCTTCCCCCTTTGGTAGCCATAAGTTTGTTTTCTATGTCTGAGTCTGTTTCTGTTTTGTAAATAAGTTCATTTGTACTATTTTTTTAGAGTTCACATATAAGTGATATCATATGATATTTCTCTTTCTCTGTGTGATTTACTTCACTTAGTATGATAATCTCTAGGTCCATCCATGTTGCTGCAAATGGCATTCTTTCATTCTTTTTTATGGCTGAGTAATATTCCATTGTATATATACACCACATCTTCTTCGTCCATTCATCTGTTGATGAACATTTAGGTTGCTTCCATGTCTTGGCTATTATAAATAGTGCTGCTATGAATATTGGGGTGCATATATCTTTTTGCATTAGAGTTTTTGTCTTTTCCAGATATATTCCTAGGAGTGGGATTGCTGGATCACATGGTTACTCTATTTTTAGTTTCTTAAGGAACCTTCATACTGTTTTCCATAGTGGCTGCATCAATTTACATTCTCACCAACAGTATAGGGAGGTTCCCTTTTCTCCACGTGCTCTCCAGCATTTATGATTTTCAGACTTTTTGATGATGGCCATTCTGACTGGTGTGAGGTGATACCTTCTTGTAGTTTTGATTTTCATTTCTCTAATAATTAGCAACGTTGAGTGTCTTTTCATGTGCCTGTTGGCCATCTGTATGTCTTCTTTGGAAAAATAGCTCTTCAGATCTTCTGCCCATTTTTTGATTGGGTTGTTTTTTTTTTGTTGTTATTGAGTTGTGTGAACTGTTTGTATATTTTGGAAATTAAGCCCTTGTCAGTTGCATCATTTGCAAGTATTTTCTTCCAGTCCGTAGGTTGTCTTTTCATTTTGTTGATAGTTTCCTTTGCTTTGCAAAAGCTTTTAAGTTTGACTATGTCCCATTTGTTAATTTTTGCTTTTATTTCTATTGCCTTGGGAGACTGACCTAAGAAAACATTGGTACGATTTATGTCAGAGAATGTTCTGTCAGTGTTCTCGTCTAGGAGTTTTATGGTGTCATGTTTTATAAGACTTTAAGCTATTTTGAGTTTATTTTTGTGTGTGGTATGAGGGAGTATTCTAAGACAATATTTTTTAAGCTAGATATAAAATGAAAGTTTTCCATATCCTAAATGTTTCCTGCTGTGAGGTCCTATGTACCTCATTAGAGACCTCACTATCACTCTGGGCTGGACAGATGGAAGGACCTGGGGAACCCTGTGGCATGTTCCAGAACTTTCATGCTTCAACTGTGCCTTTTGATTGCTTGTATCCTTGAAATCCTCCTCACAGAGGAGGACCATGTGAGGACACAGTGAGAAGACAGCCATCTACCAGCCTTAGGAGAGAGGCCTATTGGGAGAGAACTCTGCTGATATCTTGACCTTGGACTTCTAGCCTCCAGATTGTGAGAAAATAAATTTCTGAGGTTTAAATCACCCAGCCTGTGGTATTTATTATGGCAGCCCTAGGAAGCTAGTACAGATGGGAAGGGAGATTGTGTCCCCGTTTTTGTTAACTCTTAGAAGCCATGAAGAATCCAGCATTACTGGTTTGTGTGTCTTCCTTCTAGGGCTTTCCTTGATACTTAAAATTCCCTACCCTTTTAGTATTTAGAATATTTTTGTAACTTGACCATTCCCTCCCATATTAATAATAATGGATTATTATCAAGGAATAATTCATTTGAAGTGGAGGAATTCTTGTAAATAATTTTTCTCACTATTGTAGCATTTTGTTTATTCTGCTAGAAAATACAGGTCAAATTTTGTACCTATGATGAATGGAGTAAATTATCTTGATGCCATTTTGGGAATATGATAAAATATAAGAAAAGAGATAGGGACTTCCCTGGTGGTGCGGTGGTTAAGAATCTGCTCGCCAATGCAGGGGACATGGGTTCAAGCCCTGGTCTGGGAAGATCAGAGCAACTAAGCCCGTGCGCCACAGCTACTGAGCCTGTGCTCTAGAGCCTGTGAGCCACAACTACTGAAGCCCATGCAGCTAGAGCCCGTGCTCCGCAACAAGGGAAGCCACGGCAGTGAGAAGCCCACACGCTGCAACGAAGAGTCGCCCCCGCTCGCTGCAACTAGAGAAAGCCCAAATGCAGCAATGAAGACCCAATGCAGCCAAAAATAATAAGTAAATAAATAAAAAGAAAAGAGATATATAATAAGTACCTGAAAACTTAAAAACATTTATTGTGCTGTGTAACTATTACTGGAGATTCTGAATAGGTTTACTGGTTAACTTACCCACTCCCTCTTTTTTTTTTTCCTGGAAGCTTTGCAAATTGCAAACTTTCTAGTATTCTCAGTAGAGTCTATCCTGATTATAATTATACAGGCTAATAGAGATTCTTCTATCATTTTAAGTGGGGAATTTCCCCAGGGTGACTACTAGGATTGTGAACTATCTCATTTAATGCCTTAGTTTGGAAAATGTCTATGACTTCTTCCCCAAATGGGGCAGAGGGGAGTCACTCTACTGTTCTGTTTAAAGGGCATGAGGGAATCTGAATATTGAATTTTTATCTGTTCTCACCCTGCTTGCTAATTTTCACAGTGGTTGTACTACTTGAAAGCCTTCTTAGAAGTGAATATTTGACTTGATATTCTAACTTTTCCAGCAGCTAAACAATGGAAAGGTAGCAGCCAGCCGCTTTCCTTTATTGGTCCCCACTTCTATTTTCTGGGCTCAAGTAGGTGCTCAAGTGAGATAAAAGGCTTCAGTGCTCATGCCAGATCTATTCATAAATAAAATACCCACCCACTTTCTACCTCCTGCTTATTTTTTGAAAGGAATAATATACAGTAGATAATGTTTAAAAATGTTAAACCTGTGAGAAGACATTCATACTGACTCTGAGAACTCCAGAGCAAACAGAAGAGAGACAAGAAGAGTGATTGAGAAGTATTTTGTAGATTTACCTTTTTTGTCATTATTATTGCTGAAGGAGATGAAGATATCTTAGAGCTGATGAGAACTAGTTTAGGTACCATGCTCCAAACAGAAGGGGGCAGGGAGGTGAGAGGAAAGGGGCCACGTTATTTGTTTCCTTGCAGGCAGTATTCCCGGGAGCCTCTGGACAATGAGTTACAGGAGCTTAAGGTATATTTCCTAAGGGAAACCATAAGGTGTTTATTTCCTGTAACAATCTACAAGGTGTGCTTAGGGCAGAAGTGTGTGTCTAAGCCTGCAAGGTGTTTGTCTTCCTGCCTGAGGCCCTGACCAGTTATGCGATCTATCAATTCTCTCTGTTCGTCTCATCTCAGATCACCTCAGAAGGCGTTTACTGTGGCTTGTGAGCCACCAGCTTAACGGAGTGCCAGTATTAAGGGAGTTTGGATAAAGGACTGCATCAAGATGAATACAGATTTTTTTCCTTCCCTTGAAAAGTTTACTGTCTTGTAATAGAGCGAGCATGGAGGATATAAGACTCTCTAAACTCTAGCCTGATTAGAAATAATGAGTGATTGCCAGTCAGAATGGAAGAAATAATCAAAGAATAAAGGGAGAAGGAAAGAAAGTTTTTTTTTTTTTTTTTTTTTTCCGCGGTACGCGGGCCTCTCACTGTTGTGGCCTCTCCCGTTGCGGAGCACAGGCTCCGGACGCGCAGGCTCAGTGGCCATGGCTCACGGGCCCAGCCACTCCTCAGCATGTGGATCCTCCCGGACCGGGGCACGAACCCGTGTCCCCTGCATCGGCAGGCGGACTCTCAACCACTGCGCCACCAGGGAAGCCCAGGAAAGGAAGTTTTAACGAAGAGGTAAGAGATATATACTACTGGCACGTGGCAGATTCTGACACAGGGGAAAGCAGAGAATATATGCTTTAGTTTGAGTTATAATATGTCTATGGGACCTTTCCAGAAAAGGGGAATTTGGATCTTATGAAGAAATGGTAGCATCCCATTCTCCAGAGAAGGATCAGTAAAATTACTAGATCCTAGTCTATGCAGGTAAACCTGATATGAGGTCAGGGAGGGAGAGGTGCCCAACAGTGGTTGGTGTCTTCTCATTCAGGCCATAGCATCATCAGTTATATGGGAACTTGACATGGGAAATTGGACAGTGCTCTGTTTTCCTGGAACAGGTCCATGAGATGTGATACAGAGTTTCACTAATATATCAAATCCTACCAACCGTGATCTCATTCTGTTGACTCACGTGAGGTCAACTGTGTCTATCAGAGAAAAGTTGTGGTAAGTAAGGATGATTTAGAAGTCCCGTTAGAAATGGAAGAATTTAAGTACACAGTGGGTGTCCTTATTTCTTCTCGTCTGGGGATGGAATTATAGACAAGTGTTAAAATTACCTGTTTATTTATTTCAACACACTCATTAGAGGGAGGGGACATTGTTTATCTTTCCACTACTATAACCTCAGTTATTACCACAGCACGCTGTATTAAGATGTCTGTTGAATAAACACATGAAAAAGGAAAACGTTTATATTGAATGTATGGCAGTGAGGAAGGTGTTGCTGAAATAGAATTTAGATTTTTGAACTGTAACTTAAGACCCCAGGATAGTGGGGTTTTGGCTAGGGTGAGGATAGACCTCAAAATTATATGGTTGAGGTTTAAACTAAATATGAAAGAGAAGGAGACCAAATAATAAGATACACTGGAGTAGCCTCTGATTTTGGAGAACGAGGGTAGTAACAGGGCATGTAGGAGGTGCTTAGTGATTTGCATGGAAAATCAGCAATGGTCCTGAAAGCCAAAATTATGGCCTCCAATTTTTATGTACCTCTGCAGAACCTGAGAAGTGAACAAGACACAGTGAGATTTAACACATGGCAAGAAGTTTAAATACTTTCATAATTATTATTGAAATTCATTGAGATGTGATTCAAAATTGAACGATTATGACAGCATG
Source organism: Orcinus orca (assembly GCF_937001465.1). Lineage (NCBI taxonomy): Eukaryota > Metazoa > Chordata > Mammalia > Artiodactyla > Delphinidae > Orcinus > Orcinus orca. The sequence continues at coordinate 59,535,050 of NC_064563.1, read as the reverse complement.
TCTTTAAAAGGAACAGACATTTTGTAATAAGAGATTAGAGAAGTAGTTACGTATCAAGGAGACATAGACAAGTGTAGAAAACTCTGAATGGTATGGACTGTCAATGAGGAAAACAGAAAAGGGAATCAGAAATTATATTGTTGGAGGAGGGTTTTTCAAGCTGGCCAGATGACAGAAAAGATAACATGCTTTTGATGGAGATCCAAAAGATGATCTGTGTCGAGATGCAGTCATGATTGAGGGATTTTAGTTATCAAGAAACCTGCTGGAATTCCCAACCTGCTATGAAGCCAAGTGCTTGCAAGCTCATGAAGTTCTTTGAGAAGCTGACAAAGTCTCTCGAAAGATAGGCTAGTAAAAGAACACTCCCTCTGGGTCTGTCTGTGACATCTAGCAAAAAGGTATTGCCAAAGTGAAAGGGGCAGAAGCTTTGGGGAAAATCCTGTGACTTCTTAGAGTTTGTGGTAACCACAGAAGGGAAACCTGGCATGGTTGGTCATGTGCTACAGACTTCAAGAGGGCAGTTTTCAAAAAAGATCAAGGATAACATGGGCATGACTTCATTGCATGCTGTATCCAAGGGAAGATGACAACAGGTTTAGGAGCTTCTTACAAATACAGTTCTGATTCTCCATATTGTAAACCATCCATCTGATAACAATTAGGGGGAATTCCAAAAAGAAATTAAGGTCATTGCATAGAGAGATCTCTAGTGAACTCAGACTTTAGAAAGATATGTATAAGTGATACAAGTCAATTAATAAATATGTGAGGATGATCCACATGTATAAATGGACATTAGTCTGTAACACTCAAGTATACACAGGTTTGCAGAAATTGCCGCTGATAATAAAAATAAAATGGAATTTCTCCAATATATCCAGAGCTAGAAAAAGATCAAGGAAGAGGCAAGGTAACAGAGGTGGGAAGAAGATGCTATATTACATATAATCCAGTAGATTTCCTTGTATCAGCTTGATCATCATACTAAAAAGAGTGGGGCAGACATTAGAATGGGAAAATGCAAACTCAATACAAATACAGAGGTGAGAGAACATTAGCAGTTCAGGTGAATCCAAATCTTATGAAGCAAATGAATGACACCTTAGGGTACTCAGAAAATTAAAACAAATGAACTGAATCGCTATTTGTTATTGCAAAGAAATTGTGGAAACTGGGCAAGATGTGGGATGTTGCCCAGTTGACAGTTATCCTAAAAGTTTTTAAATAAAAGGTGATCTCTGTAAACACAATACACTTTTCTGTCAATATTTAGCCATATGTGTTGTTAATCTATTACAACCCTTCCCCCTTTTTTTGCTGATAATTTTACCACAATGCCAGATATCATGTAATTTTATCTCTAAATATCTCAGTATTCATTTAGAAAATTTAAAGAAGTTATTTTTATACATAACCATGGTACCAGTAGAGGTGGCTTATTTAAAAGATTTGTCATCTACCATAAGTAGAGAACGATCACTGGGATATGTACTGGGTTGACACAAGTTCATCCTAGACTGACTGACTTTCTTTGATAGGATTTCTTGTCAAGGAAATGATACAAAATGATACTGTATATCTGAACTTAATCGAGGAATTTGACACGGTCTCCTTAATTTGTGGATGAGATGGAGATACACAAATTGAATTCCAATACTCTACTGAAATAATGGATTTCTGTTCAATTGGAGGAAGTTTCTATTCTTAGCCTTGTCATTTCTGATATTTTTGCCCATGACTTTGAAGAAGATACAGAAAGTCTATTCATTCTTGTTGTGGATAAAAGAATCATTAACCAAATACTATTTTTTATCTGGAGGGTAGACGGAATCCAATAGGCTAAAATTTAACAGCTCTGAATATATGGTCCATTATTAATTTCCAGATCTACTCTAGAGACAGGTTTCCGTTGGCAGTAAGTACACAATTGACTTAGTGTGTGATGAGGCTTTCAAAGAAAAGAGAATATGATTTGAGATTGTAGGAATACTCATACAAGAGAGTAGTTATAACTTTGTTCCTTCTCTGCTCTGGTAGGTCAGTTTAAGAGGCTTTAGACAGACGAAGTAGCCAAGAGATATAAGAGAGAGTAACCAATGTGGTTAAGCCGTGTCATGTAAATAATGTACTGAATGAAGTGAGAATAAATAAATATTCTGGGGAAGAGAACACGTGGGTGATGTGATAACTGTCTTCTGATATTTGAAGGGTTGTCATTTGAACATATAATTAGACTTTCTGTGAAGACTTGAATGTTAGCGTTTTAACCAGTAATAGAACGTCCAGGGAGAGAGATTTTTGGCTCCAGATATGGAAGAAGTTTCCAATGGTCACAGCCATCTAAAGTTAGAATGTGTGTGATTTATTTCTTAAGCCATTGGAAGTATTCCAGAATAGATGCATCATTTCTTGGGATGTTATAACAGGCATCTAAGCTTTGGATGATTAGGTGACACTTAGTCTTTTTTCATGCTTGAATTTTTAGCATTCTGTGAAGCTGTTTTCAGCTTGCTTGACTTGAAAGAGGCCCATTTTCTAGTAATCCAATCCAAGATCATTTTGTTTTAACTGCAAAGGGATGGTGCCACTTAACAGGGGTCTTGCTTAGCTTCTTTTCTTCCTAACTTTCTTCCTAATCAACATTCAAGTGGCCTCTGACTGCTATCCTGTCTTCCTGGAAAATTCCTTCCTCCTTTAAACTTATGCCCCTTTCACAGCACAGGTATCCAGATCACCTGTACTTTTCTAATTTCTCATTCTGGTCTGATGGAAAGGTTCTTTGACATTTGATTGGCAGGAATTTGGTGACAGGCCCTCCGAAACACCCAATGAATATTCTAGCTCTTCTTCTCCTAGGTTATTACATTTGACCGGCTAAAGAACTTTCTGTGAAAACTCAGTCTTTATACATTTATAAGTTTACAAAATAGCCATAATTTAACTCTAGACAGAATCGCCACAATTATATTGAAGTCCTTTTATGTATAAAGTGAATTTATTTTGAAACTCACTTGGCTTGTGGGAGGGTTACGGTGGCAGACACAAGTAGAGATAAGCCAGCATATGTGGAGACAATGTTAGTAGGATTTGGGGGAATTTATGTAATAGATCGGTTGCTTAAAGAATGTGTAGAGAGAAAATCATGGGAATTTCAGCTCTGGGATGAGTGTCCTTTCCTGGTATTACTCCAAGCGTGCTCTGATATTTAGACAGGAGATTTAAATTTATTCAACACTCAGACCAAACATTAGTACTAAGAAAAGAATAAAGGTAAATAGTGTTTACATTCTTTTGTGTCATGGCCTGTGTAAGTACTTTATCTATGTTATTTTATTCAATTCTCATAACAACCCTTGGAGGCAGGTGATAAAAAAATACAGGTAAGGAAACAGTCCAGGAGGTTAAACACTTGCTCAAGTATACACGGCTAGCAAGCTATAGAGTGGCGGTTCACACTGAGATATGCTTGCGTTTTCTACGGTACCACACTGCATTCTCTGCTGTAGGGATGGAGGCGGGGGTCTCAAGACGTAACATGTAGCAATGGGGCAATGAGGCCGTAAGTATCTTTTCATCAATCTTTTTTTCCTACTTTTTGACCGCACTGTGAGGCATGTGGGATCTTAGTTCCCCGACCAGGGATTGAACCCGTGCCCCCTGCAGTCGAAGTGCGGAGTCTTAACTGCTGGACTGCCAGGGAAGTCCCTCTTTTCATCAATTTAAGCAACAAATGGTTATTTGCTTTAAATGGAAAACTCACAAGATTAAAATATTGGATTTCTGGAACACTCTTGACTTCAAAGCAGTTTATTTTAAGAAGCCATAAACCAGCTGCAAGTTTGGCAGCCGTCAAATACATGGAGCCCATAGCTCAAAGCATTCTGTGAAACATGGAAAAGCAGAGGTTGTTTATTTTGTTTGTTTGTTTGTCTTTGTTTTTTAAAATAATTCTGTTGCTGTCTCTGGAAACCAATGTGACAAATTTGCTCGACCACAAGTGTTTCAGGTGAGGAGATTAAATCAATATGGGAAAAGGTTTCTCGACCTTTAAATACCTTGAGTTCAGTGCGATTTGCTTGAGAGGATCTCTGATGCAACTCTAGGCTCAGGACTGTGGGAAGCCTTTGGAAGCTGCCGGCGTGTTGGTGGAGGGCTGTGATAACGCACTCTCCATCAATTTCCTTATCTCCTGATTACACTGCTGTTTAGAAGCTATCCCTAGGGTAAATCTCTTCAATTGATTTTGCTGTCAGGAGTCAGTTTGAGTTCACATAGGAAAGGAAGATTAGTACCTCACTGGTCAAGTGCTTTAGCAATTTGCCCAACATGTTAAATTATGGGCTTTATCAACTCAGAGCTGCTTAATTTCCAGAGCAGGGCGAAAGTGATAGCACTTGGACCAACGGTTGAGCTTACATTGCAGCCGTTGGGGACTTTGGCTGTTCAAACTTCTCTGTAACTTTAGTAAAACCCTCCAAGTCCTGAAATTGATTTTTAAATATCACTGGCAGCTCATGTCTCTCTTGATAAATTGCATGGTCACATTACTGTGAATTGCTAGAGAATCTGCCTTCACTATCTCTTCCAATTTCTTTAAGTGTAAGAATTTGCCCAAAATGATAATACTGTTGTTCGGGTTGGTTCCTGGTTGTGTGATGTGGCATATGCAAATAAAGCAAAAATAATTATGTTACCGAGAGAAGTGACGGGAAAAGCCACAGTCCAGCTCAGTATCAAAAAGTTGGAATAAACCACAGTGCTATACCCCAAATTTTATGTTTATTAGAGGAGGGGCAGTATTTCATTCCCTCCGTAGTCTTTGTTTCCTTCAGGCAACCCTCACTGAATCTCCTAGAAACAAATAGCCCTTTCTTTGTTTTGTACATTATTTCACTCTCTTTGAAATCTCTGAACTTCACTTACGTGACTAAATGGACTTCTATTTTGCAAATCAAATTTTTAAAGGAATGAGAAAGATTTTTAGTGAATCCTCTTGTTGCATGTTGGAAGAGGCTTGGTGATGATCTCCCACTGTGTTACTCGTTTCTAAGTGCTTTTGAAAAATAGATGAGCATCATGTTCACAAAATAATCCCTTATAATTTCTCTGAGCAACAGAGTAATAGATTTTACTCACTGACTTGTTCCCGATCTCCTTGCTTTCTGACCATTTTCTTTCCACTATGTGGACCTCTACTTGGCCACAGCCTCTCAGATTTCCTCTGCCTTCCTGACAGCTGCCAGTTGAATGACATCTAGGAGGTGGATTTTCAAATTTTGAAATCTGGTGGGCCTCCAGGTTGGAAACAGGTGGTCACCTGGCATCACATAGACATCAGGATAGGGTATCAACTTACTTCAGTGTTGAGGACTCAGAAAAGACTTCCTGGGAGAAGCGTCTTCTGAACTGAAGGATGGATGCATAAGCATTACCCAGGTAGAGCAAAAGCAGGGACAAAGATCCAAAAATGAGAGAGACTGATGTGAATGGAGAACCACAAGTGGTTTAGTACGGCTGCAGCAAAAGGTAAAGAGGGGGCGGAGGGGCAGGTGAGGTTGGAGAAGTAGGCAGAGCCAGATTGTGAAGGATCTTTTCCAGTTGCAGTTTACTTTGCTAAAGAGTTTGCATTTACTCTAAAAGAAGCAATTTCCTGGTCCTTCAGGAAATTTGTGGTTCCTGATACCAACAATCTACCTCCGTATCTCAAACAGGTATTGCTCTTTGGCAAACAAGGGTCTATCTCCTGGGATGAATAGAAGGGCAGATAAAAATCCTTCCCGCTGTTCTTCATGAAGCAGGTGTGAACCCTGAGCACATTAGCCTCAGAGATATGTCTTAGGATGAATCACTCTTAGTGAGTAGACATCTTTGAAAATCACGTTCCTTCTATTTGTAGGGTCTCCTACATTTAGCCACTAAATCTCTTGACTGGATCATTTCAAAATGCAAAATCTGATTGTCTCTCTCTCAACCTGAAACCATTCAGTGGCCTCTCATTACTCTGCTGTGTGGGGTCCTTTCTGGTCTGGTTCCCTGACGCCTCCCAACTTCATATGCTTGTTCTTTTCCGCAGCCTCAGAGCTCACTGACTTTCTTCCAGGCCCTTGTCCCTCCTGCCATTGAGAATTTGTACCTGAATATCCCTCTTTTTGTAATATTGTTTCATTTCCTTCTCACTCAGCTAACTCTCATTTCCCCACCAGATCTCAGCTCCGTCAACACCTCCTCAGGGAAATCTTTCCCAGATCCTCTCTCTGACCAGGCTGGGTTCCCTCCGTGGTACTTAGTCGTTTTTGCTAACCCTGCTTCCCAAGAGTTAGTTCAGGCCTTATGCTTTTCTGGATGGGCGCAGCACTCTGTTTCTCCCTTTGGTGTGTGTTTCCGGTAATTTCTTGGTTAACAGAACAATCAGCCACACATGTTGTCCTCACTGCCTCCCCGAATAGGTTTTCCCTGTGCTCTTGTGTGTTTGGGTTTACTCTGTTCTCTCCCCTTTCGTACAATGACTCTTAGGTCTACTCCAATATCTCCCACCACTTTTCCTTCTTCTCTGTTAGGTTCCTCTTCTTTCTGTGTCTCTGCTATGTAGGTACTCCTCAGGGCCCTGTTGTTATTTCTATTCTTTTCTTCCCATATAAACTTCCCCTAGGTTATCACGTCTACCCTCGTGACCTCTGCTGCTACTTAGGCACCAGTGAGTCTGAGACCTTTTATCCTCTCTGTCTAGCATTCTCCTGTCACTTGAGCTCAGTTGCATTTTTCTAAGAAACAACTGAACGTTTCACTTGGATGTGTGGAAGACACCTTCTATTCTGTATATCTAATGTCGACCTCCACATTTCTTCTCCCATTAGCACTGCTCCTTTCCCTTTATTCCCCAAGCTAGATCTTTTTATTTTCTTCCAGTTTATTGACATTCGTATACAACACTGTATAAGTTAAGGATGTTCAACAAAATGACTTGACTTACATTGCATGAAAGGATTATCACAATAAGTTTAGAGAACATCCATTATCTCATATAGGTACAGAATTAAGTAAAAAATATCTTTCCTTGTGATGAGAACTCTTAGGATTTATTCTCTTAATTTTCATATATAACATAAAGCAGAGTTAATTATATTTATCATGTTGTACATTACAACCCTAGTGCTTATTTATCTTATAACTGGAGGTGTGTACCTTTTGCCTACTCCTCCCTCCCCCCACCCACCTCTGGCAACCTCAAATCTGATCTCTTTTTCTATGAGTTTGCTTGTTTTCGAAGTGTAATTGACCTACCACACCATGTTAGTTCCTGTCATACAGTGTAGTACATTTCAAAATGATGAACATATGTACACATGCATATGTTTCAAAATGATCACCGTAATAAGCCTAATTACGATCCATCACCATACAAAGAAGTTAAATAGTTATTGACTATATTCCCCACACTGTACATTTCATACTTCAGACTCCTTTATTTTGCAACTAGAAGTTTGTACCTCTTAATCTCTCTTACCTATTTCTTTTTACCCCCTCTTCTCTGGCAACCTCCTGCTTGTTCTCTGTATCTATAACCATGTTTTGTTATGTTTGTTCATTTGTTTTGCTTTTTAGATTCCACATGTAAGTGAAATCATACAATACCTGTCTGTCTTTGTCTGACTTATTTCACTTAGCACAATACCTTCTAGGTCCACTCATGTTTTCGCAAATGGCAAGATTTCCTTCTTTTTTATGGCTAATATTCAACTGTATATATGCACCACATCTTCTTTATTCATCAGTGTATGGACACTTGGGTTGCCTCCATATCTTGGCTACTGTAAATAATACTGCAGTGAACATAGAGGTTCATGTTTTTTCAAATTAACGTTTTTGTTTTCTTCAGGTAAATACCCAGGAGTGGAATTGCTAAATCGTATGGTAGTTGTACTTTTAATTTTCTGAGGAGCCTCCATTCTGTTCTCCATAGTGGCTGCACCAATTTACCTTCCCACCAACAGTGCACAAGGGCTCCCTTTTCCCCACATCCTTGCTGACACTCGCTATTTATTGTCTTTGGATAATAACCATTCTGACAGGCGTGAGGTGATAGCTCATTGTGGTTTTGATTTGCATTTCCCAGATTAATGACATTGAGCTGCTTTTCATGTGCTTGTTGGCCATTTGTATGTCTTTGGCAAGATGACTATTCAGGTCCTCTGCCCATTTTTTAATTGGGTTGTTTAGTTTTTTGGTGTTGACTATGAATTCTTTGTATGTATATTTTGTATATTAGCCCCTTATCAGGTATTTGCAAATATCTTCTCTCTGTCAGTAGGCGGCCTTTTCATTTTGTTGATAGTGTCCTTTGGTGTGCAAAACTTTTTAGTTTGATGTAGTCGCATTTGTTTATTTTTGCCTTTTTTTCCTCTTGCCTGAGGAGACATATCCAAACTAGATCTCTCGGAATCAGTTCAGACTCCTCCCTCTTTCTAATTCCTTCTGCCTTCATCTCTATACTCATCTGATCACCAAGTGCAATTGGGTCTGCCTCTTCAATGTCTCTAGAATCTGACTTCTCTATTCCTATCTTTCCCCAAGAGGATATCTTCCGTGTCTCCATCTTTTGATGAACTCCCAGAGTTCATCAACAATATTGTCATCAGAGTTATTTCAAAACAAAGAGAAATTTGGTCATTCAACAATGGTTAAAAAACTTTGTTCATTATACATTTTCAGCCTGAAGGTGTTAGATCCTTGGCATGACATTTAACATCCTAGTCATCTCTTGTTACTTTGCCCGGGAATCATTCACTCTGATGATGCTGGTCTTCCCCATTCTCTACACACTTGCTGCCCTCTGTGGTTTTGCTCATGGTGATTCCTCTACCATTTGTTCCTTCTTCTTCCTTCTTTGACTGGGTAACTTCTTTATTATTCAAATGTCACCTTCCTTGTGAAACTTCCCTGGAACCCCCTAGCAGGAATTAGTACCTGTTCCTTCCTTGTTGCTGCCACAGTATTTTTGAACATGTCGTTGTAGCACTTATTATAATGAACAAACAAATATTATACATAGGTGTGTATATGTGATTTTAGCTGTTTTCACTTATGGGTGTGCTCTCTCCAATAAATAGGAACACTGTGAACATAGAGACAGCATCTTAGTATTGTTTTCATTTTTACATCTCCAGAGTTTAGTACAATGCTTGGAACTAGGCCACATGGTAGGGATTTGAAACCTTTCTGTCAAATTGAATTTAGCAAAAGATACTGTGCATTGGATGAACATTCTCCTATTTAGAATATGGGCAGAAATTGCTGAAAAAAAAAATCTAACTATCAAGAAACAGACCATGTGAATTGTTTGCTAAAATATTGAAAGATAAAAACATGTTTGACTTGTATTTGATGTAATATGTGCTGCAGGCATTAATATCCCCCCTTTAGAGAAACATAATTAGAGCCTCAGAGAGGTTGATACAGAAATCAAGTCCTCTGTTTTTGTTTTCCCTTCAGGTTGTCCACAGGTAAGAGAGATGGGGCAGAGCTGTGAGTGCAGTATTGTTAGGCTAAAGCAGAGGAAATGTGCCATGGTGATTAAGACAGGTGCTTTGAGAGACATACTGGTTTTAGAGAAGATAAATTAATCCACAATAAAGTCAGCAAAGGAGTCATTTCAGAGGTTCCCCAGCAGTTGGAAAAAACACATTTATTTATACTTTCAATTCATAGTATTTTCTGTTGAATGGTGAAATTAGTATTCAGTGATAAGTATATTTTGGGGGCTAAACTCAGTATGTGCTTGGCTCAGCGGTGGTCTGATGAGAAATATCACTGCACTTCATGTCAGGGGTTAAGCATAAAAGCATTTCATTCTGAAGTTAAAATCCATTTCAGTCGAGTAGATTGGAAATAATTATATCGTAGGACTGACTCACAATTTCTCAGTTTTAGAAAAGGGAGAATTATAAATGAAATTTAGGGTAGAAAAGGAGAGTAAAATAATATGAAAAACACTTTACATGCATCTAATTTACCCAGAGAACACTGGGGCTCTAAAAGTCATGTGATTTGTCTAAAGCCAAATGAGTCCGTGGCCAAGGCTTGACTGAACCCCAGTGAACTGACTGCTTGTCCAATACTCCTTCTGTCACCAGAGACCCGATTCCCCAGTAAGAATGAAAGTACATGTGCTTCTAAAATTTTCTGATCTTGGGCCAGTGGCTTTGATTTTTATCTGCTTTGAGAGTTTTTTTGATAGCTTCTATCCAGTTATCTCTTGGATTGAGGAGAATTTATCTAAATAGAGAGCTGTGCTTCTCCTTAATATTCAAGCACCTTATAAGATAATAAGTCAACTTGGGAAAGTGTATTTTTTCTAGAAAACTTATAGGCATATGCCTCATCATTTTAAGAAACTCTTCATAACAAATAATTTCTTGACTTTTTTGAAAGTACCTAGCATATAAGATGGGCCTTGCAACCTGCCAGAACAAAGCAGTTCCTTGTTCAAGCAGTCGAATTTAGTATAAGTGTGTATTTTGTTCTTACCAAAGTCATGTTTAATGTGAGAGTGTCAGGTCTGTCTCTCCTGTTGGAGCCTCTAGAACTTTCCTTGATGAAGTCCTGCTTTAATAAATGTTCGCATGAGACCTTCAAACTTTCTACTCTGAATGAAAGGAGGTGGAAACTAGGAAGAAAAGGGAAAGGTAGAGGAGGGGGAGTGAGTGCCTGGGAATCAACCCCTAAAGCCTCCTTCAACTCTCCTTGCCTAGTATCTGCAGAGTGCTGAATTGACCAACACTTTCATGTTTTTCAGCCATTTTGTTTTTACAATAGCCCTCAGTGTTATCACTGTGGACGTCATTATATAATGAAAGCTGAGGCTCAGTGGTGTTAGGTAATTTTCCCCATGTGACACACCCAGCACACTGCGGAGCTGGGACCTGGCCAACCTCTGAAGACTCCTAGCCCAGAGTTCTTTCCTCTCTCTCAGTTGTCACATTTCCAGTGTGGAGACCCTCCAGAGATAACAGCGTTTCAACTCTCATGGTATTTCTCTGGAGCATTTTATTGGGCCCTTGGGCACTGGAATTGAAAAGTGAATAATTTAGTCTTTCAAAGGAGACTTTACATAACCCTTTTGTTTGGCTTATTCCAGGATTCCAATGATCTTTCAGTAGGAGAGTTTCAAAGATGTTTATGGAAATGAAAATCACAGCCTTGACAAAAGCAATGTGTCAGATCTTTCCAACAGGAATCGGAGTTTCTCAAGAGTATGGGTTAGGCTGTTTTGTTTCTTTGTTATCTGTCTCATCCACATCCCAACAATAGTTACTAGCATGATATCCTACCCAAAGAGAGAGTTATTTGGATGTTAATTTGCCAGTGATACTAACGTCCAAATTTTCATTTAGCTCCAAGACCTTATAATTCTATGGGTCTGTACAATGAAAAAGATTTGTTTTATATACACTGTCATTCTATTTCAGAAACTCAATTATGTTTATATGCAAGAATACTATACATGCAATCATCCTTCCAAAATTCCCACGTTTCTTCTACACTAAATCCAATTTTCATGTTATGAATAATTGAATTGCAAATATTGTACACATATAAATGACAGGCGTGTGTATGCATATGGTTTGTGTGTGTACATGTGTCTAAATTCTACACATCAACCTCTTGTGTCTTGTCACTGTTGGTGATGCTGGGCTTGATCACTTCTTAAGGCGGTGACCACCAGAGCTCTCCATTGTAGACCCACATTACCCCTTTGTGATAAATAAGTAATCTATGGTTGATACTTTGAGGCCATGTGAATATATAAATAAATTTCTTTCTCCATCTCTGGAAAAAATGGGCCCATGCTATTCTCGCCCACGATCTGTCTTCTGTTAACTCCACCCTATGCAATATCCTTTTCAAATTAACTGTGCTGGGGGTCCCTAAACCACTGTCAGTTTTTTATGATCCACTAGGACTCAGAACTTAGAAAGTTGTTATACTCAGGGTTATGTCTTATTACAGGGAAAGAATACAGATTAAAATCAGCAAATGAAAAAGGTGCATAGGGCAGAGTCCAGGAGAAGCCGGGCTCCAGCTTCTAGCTGTTTTCTCCCAGGGAACTCATTTGAATAGCTCTTAATTCTCCTGCAACGGGTGTGACAACATGTCTGATGTATTGCCTACCAGTGAAGCTCATCTAAGCCTTCGTGTTTAGGGTTTTATTGGGTGTCAGTCATGTAGGCCAGGAGCACCTATTCAGTTTCTACCTATCTCCTCCCAGTCCTGGAAGTCAAACTAATGTAGCATGTCCTAGGGGCCCAGGAGAACAAAAATAGACATTCACCATAAATCTAGTTGGCTTAAACCATCTGATGTAATTCAAGGTTTCAGGTATAAAAGGACAGTCTTATGAGGCAGGAAGGGTTTAGGGGTTATCTCCCAGGAACTAGTTAAGGGCCAGTTCTTTCCTTGGAATGTAAAGGGCTTGACGCATCCCAAGCCCACTGAGTTAACCCTTTAATGCACATTTACACAAATATCCTCATTCTTCTAATTAACAGTTCCTTAAGAAGAAGTGTACTGTCTTTATCTCTTTGGCCCTCCCTTCTCTGTTGTACTTGGGAGTCCTCAAAATGTCACTAATTATAGCGGAAAAGCTGTGCATAATATTAGCGGTACATGTATTTCTTAGAAAAGGGATGCCATAGTTTTCTGAAGAAAAATTAGACATATAAATGAATCAGTATCATCACTTCTAATATTCTGTTGAGAAGCTCAATAACAATTTCTAAGTTTTCTTCATATAATGAAATTCATTTGTCCCCGCCAGAACCAGCATTCACTCTAAATTCAATTTTTCTTACTTAATTTCTTTCTATTTTGTATAATCACCAGTTTCATAATGTGATAGTTTTTTATTTCTTTTTTTAATGGCAGTTTTGTGGTATTTCTGCTCCAGTAAAGCTTATGTAATGTTTTTGAGATGACTTAGGAATTCAGTCACCACTTAGACGCCAACGTTCTATACAAATACAATCAAGGTCACAATCATGCCAATGCAAATTAATTTAGGGATATAATTTGCTTTATATATGTAAAGACTGCTTGTATTTTCTGAAATACAAATGTCTGAGGCAAAGTCTCTTTGACTTACAGATATTTTTACATAGCTATGTAAACCATTTGTTAAAAACAAGGCTTAATTCTTTTCTTTTAAATATTTATTTATTTATTTTTGGCTGCATTGGGTCTCAGTTGCAGCGTGCGGCATCTTTCATTGTGGCGCGTGGGCTTCTCTCTAGTTGTGGTGCCTGGGCTCCAGAGCGCGTGGGATCTGTAGTTGCGGCACATGGTCTCTCTAGTTGAGGTACGCGGGCTCGGTTGCCCCGCGGTATATGGGATCTTAGTTCCCCTATGAGGGATCGAACCTGTGTCCCCGGCATTGGAAGGTGGATTCTTAACCACTGGACCACCAGGGAAGTCCTAATTTTTTTTTTTAAATTTTTATTGGAGTATAGCTGATTTACAATGCTGTGTTAGTTTCAGGTGTACAGCAAAGTGAATCAGTTATACATATATTTATATGCACTCTTTTTTAGATTCTTTTCCCATATAGGCTATTACAGAGTATTGATTAGAGTTCCCTGTGCTATTCAGTAGGTCCTTATTAGTTATCTATTTTATATATAGTAGTGTGTATATGTCAATCCCAGTCTCCCAAAGGGCTTAATTCTTAATTCACTATTAATTTTCAGAGTGTTAGGGGACGATTTCACTCAATGATTGTTTTCTGTTTCGCCCTAGAATACTTTATACATTTATAAGATATATTAGTAGTCACAGTTCTTATATAAACACATCAAAATCCACTGTGGCTTGTCGAGTCAGGAGAGTATTTATTTAGAGGAGTAAATAAAGAGTTCAACGTTTCATTGAAAAGTCTGAAGAAACAGGCCCCGGCTGAACTACTTCCAGAACCACAGTGTAAGACCAGGCTCCCAAAGGACCTGCTGCCTCTGCTGGGGGCCATACAGCTGCTACTCAGGCAGCTGTAACCATAGTTATCAGCACAGAACTCACCAACTTGGCCAGGCTCAGTGCAGGAAAATATGTGACCTGCATCTTGCTTTGCTTGCTTTGTGTAAATCCATGCCAGGTCATGCAAGTCTGAAGTGAGTGCTTTTCTTTCAAAGTGACTCAGTTCTGACAAGGTCCTGCACAAGAATACCTGATGGGTGGCAACTGAATAACATGCAGAATGCTAGCTGCAGGGGAGCTTGGGAAATATAATTTTCCAGCTTGCCTGCTTTGCTATGCTGGAAGGTTGGAACAGGTCCTGAACCAGCAAACAAGCAAACAAAAGGATGGGAGGAGTGGCCCATGCACTCATATCTGTGTTTTCCTAGCTAGCAAATCATAAGCTAAGCTGACAGAATTACCTATACCCAGCAGAGAATGTTATACCTCATAGCAAATACTCTAATTTTCTCCTGTTATTTAGGACCTAAACAGAAAGTAGTTTCCTAAAATGTGTACAACTCCTGATTTCAATCTTGCTTATACTGGTGTGGGATTTTCTTTTCTCTCTGAACAGCACTTGGGGCTCTCTAATAAAGTTGCTTTAGAGGTGGACAGTGGGGGCATAGATGATGGAGACTCTGAGATAAATACACTGGAGGCTAATGGAGTGAGGTTTTAAAAAAGTTATCTGAGGGTAATGAAATGATCTACCCTGTACCATTGGCCTTCGGCATTCTTTGGACCTCAGTTCTCCCTGCCACAATTTTGCATACTTCATCCTTTAAATGGAAAAAAAAAAAATTTGAATATTTTTCAAATTTGTATCCTTAAATCTCTACCTCTCCGTAGGGGAAGCATGGTGGTGCTTTGCCTATTTGTAGATAACTGACTCTGGAACTCTGCCCTTCCATCAAATGTGTGAAAATGTTAGAAAGGAACTTCCTCTGTTTCTAAGTGTGTTAAAGTCTTAATCCCTTGAGGAAAGGCATTGTTGTGTCTTATTTGTTGTCTTTAATATTGAAAAATTTTGACAACTTATTTAAATTCCCTTGCTACCAATTTCTACTTGGTAGCAGCTGAAATGCCCTGAAAAATGAGTTTGGTCACTGGGGGACAGTTCAGAGAAATGAGTATAATTTCTGTGCTACCAAGAGACCAATAGTAAATATATGTATTAAACTTTATGATGTATTCAATAAAGTATCCAGGAAATTTGGGGGCTAAAATAACATATTTCTTTGGATTCCATTTCTGGGTCTAAAAATTTTACATACTAAAAATACAAATCACTGTGCCGGTTTTGGCAGATTTATCTCCAGCCGTTGTTTATATAAGAAACATGTATCCAACTGAGTTTCACAAATAGACTTGAAGTAATTTAGTTTAGAGCACAAAATTCCATTTAACCAAGAGCGCTGCTGTGAAGGGAAGATGTTACCCATTTTCCAAGTGCTCTCCTGCTGACATTTACACTCTTGTAGCTAAGAGCCCAGTGATGCCTTTACAGCCCAGCTGCAGATACTAGAACTGACTTTCCAAATGAGCTTGATTATTCAAGTAGAATTATGTGTTCAACTATAATTCCTTTCATTCTGTAATCTTTAGAAAAAATGTGGCACATGAATGAGTAGAGAGGCATAATATCTGAAAAAAAAATTTACACCAGAAGGACTGAGAGTATGAGGTAATTAGAGTAAACCAGAAACTTATTCAAGGTTTTGTTTTCAAATAATATCCTTCATACATTTTTCCGTAAATGACATGGTCAAAAAGAACTCATGCACATTTGTATCTTTAGCAACTCAGTCTGTGTGTTATCCTCAGGCAGTTTTTGTTTTTTTTTGATAGAATCTTCTTGAGATGTCAGTTATTTTAAAATTTTCTCACCACCTTTGAACTCATCACCTTTATGAGAAAGTAAATAAAGACTTTTCTTGTCCCCAAAGGTAATATACTTCAACATGGTTTAGAGTAATTATTTGGAATGTCTCTCATATAGGTGGCTGAGATATATCCAGGTAATCTGGCATTTGCTTTTCTCTTTCTATTAGGTAGGTAGCAAAAGCATACTCAGAATATGAGCCCAGAGATACACTAAAATCAAATTCCAGTTATAAGTGATTGTATGTTTAAATTAAGTAATTTGGTTCATTTCCACATCCCCTCTGCCAATGTTTAAGCTAAGAGAGAAGCTGTGTATCATGTTTATTAGTGTGAATGTTATGTGTTTCTAAGCATTTGTGCATTTTGAACATTTCATGGAACTTGATGACATTAAGAGATTTTCCCCAACAGGTATCAAAATTTATTATAAAGCTATAGTGATTAAAACAGTGTGGCTTTGGCAGAGATTTAAATAACTAGACCAAGAGCTCCCCATGTACCTGGGTAGAGCAAAAGAAAAAAGAATAAACAGAGACAAAAGAATAGGGATGGGACCTGCACCTCTGGGAGGGAGCTGTGAAGGAGGAAAAGTTTCCACACACTAGGAAGCCCCTTCACTGGCAGAGTCTGTGGGTGGTGGAGGTGGGGGGGAAGCTTCGGAGCCACAGAGGAGAGTGCAGCACAGGGGTGCAGAGGGCAAAGCGGAGAAATTCCCGCACAGAGGATCGGTGCCGACCAGCACTCACCAGCCCGAGAGGCTTGTCTGCTCACCCGCCGGGGCGCGCGGGGCTGGGAGCTGAGGCTCGGGCTTTGGAGGTCAGATCCCAGGGAGAGGACTGGGGTTGGCCGCGTGAACACAGCCTGAAGGGGGCTAGTGCACCACAGCTAGCTGGGAGGGAGTCCGGGGAAAAGTCTGGACCTGCCTAAGAGGCAAGAGACCATTGTTTCGGGGTGCGCGAGGAGAGGGGATTCAGAGCACCGCCAAAATGAGTTCCAGAGACGGGTGCAAGCCGTGGCTATCAGCGCGGACACCAGAGACGGGCATGAAACGCTAAGGCTGCTGCTGCAGCCACCAAGAAGCCTGTGTGCAAGCACAGGTCACTATCCGCACCTCCCCTCCCAGGAGCCTGTGCAACCTGCCACTGCCAGGGTCCAGTGATCCAGGGACAACTTCCCCAGAAGAACACACAGCACGCCTCTGGCTGTTGTAACATCATGTTGGCCTCTGCTGCCGCAGGCTCACCCCACATTCCATACACCTTCCTCCTCCCGGCCTGAGTGACCCAGAGCCCCCTAATCAGTTGCTCCTTTAACCCCATCCTGTCTGGGTGGGGAACAGATGCCCTCAGGTGACCTACAAGGATGGCTCCTAACTTTAGAACCTGTAAATGTTGCTTCATAAGGAAAAAGGGTCTTTGCAGATGTAAGTTATTAAGCATCTTGATATGAAGAGGCTATTCTGGATTATTTCAGTGGGCCCTACATGTAATCATGACTCTCCTTAGAAGAGAGGCAGAGGGAGCCTTGGCAAGAGAGGTAGGTGTCATGTGGCCACAAGCCAAGGAATGCTGGGGGCCACCAGAAGCTGGAAGAGGCAAGAAACTGATTCTCCCTTAGGGTCTCCAGAGTGAAGGTGGCCTTGCTGCTACCATGATTTTGGCCCGATGTTGCTGATTTCAGACTCATGACCTCCGGAACTGAGAAAATACATTTCTGTTGTTTTTAAGCCACTGAGTTTGCAGTAATTTGGCAGCCCTAAGAAACTAATACGCCTGGGTCGGAAGACAAGTTGTGTGGTTACTCTACTTTCCCAGAGCTTGAAAGTTATCTGTTCCCATCTCTTACTCCTTGCAGGCTGTCATAGTCACTCCTCTCTGCATCTCTGCTTTGTTCTTCCTCCTCTTAGTGCAACAGACTTTCTTTACTTAATTTGCCAGACCTCCCCAACAAGATTTCCTGGCTCCAAATATACTTGAATCTGAGAAGTCTAGTATCTGAGTCTAATTGACCCATTTTCTCAGTGTGCCAATTCTACTTCCCTAGGGAAGAAAATGAGATTGACTCAAATCTGTCTCCAGATTAATTCCTCATGTGTTAGCTCTATGTTTTTTTTTTTTTTAATCCAATCAGTGGTGATGCGTGGTGGGGAGAAGACATATAATAGAAACATGTTTGATATCAAGGCCTATTTCTTTGAAGATATGTATGTGTGGTGGCTAGTTTAAAAGAAGGAAGCGGGAGCAAAGAAAACTCCTCCAAAAGTGTCCACTTGTTAAAAAAATTAACCCAGTAAATATTAGGCTTTCCAGTGCTCATGAATATTTATTACTGTAATCAAGATCAAAAAGAAGGGTTTCAATTTGAAATTCCTTGGTGGTATTTTTCCTTACATATTTCATGTCTTGAAGTTTTCTGAGCTGAAGTTCAAAAAGATACTAATTTCCTTGAAATCGTCTTTGAATATCAAATCAATCATATAATCTGACTTTCATAATTAAAAAGAATTTCTTTGATATTTATATTGGTCTGTTGGCTTTCTATTATGTCATCATTAACTCATTGAATAGTGTAATCTATTGAGAAATACATTGGAGAGAACTGTTAACTTTAGAAGTTCCTGAACTTCCTTTATATTTCCTTTGAGACAATATAGATATCAACTTCTTTTACTAGTAAGTGTTTAATAAATGGAACTTATCCCTGTTCAGGTCTTCTGTGTACCTTTTCAGAGAAGTCTCATGTACGAGGGAAAATACATGTGTCTCCTTATTTAGCTATGAAATGTAGCCAGCACGATAGCATATTGTATCCCTTCATGTCTTATCTTCCCTTGTCTTCCTTCTTTGTTTCCTTTACTCTCACCATTTACCTATGCCTCCTAAATAAAGTGTTAACATTTTAATTCTTGCCTCAGAGGACCCAGAATTTCTTAAAAACCCAGGCCAAGATGATACCTAATGCCTTTCTTGTGATTGAAGAGAATTCAATCTTTTGACTTTAAGTTATAGTTCCGTTATGTATATCTTTCTGATATGTAAGACTCTAATGGTGGATTTTCATTGCTATATGTTAGTGACCAGGAAAATCAAACACATAATCTAAATCTCCTAGGTATACCTAATTGGATTCTACACCACCTGCTATCAGACGAAAGAAAGAAAACAATAATAATAATAACAACAACAAAAGTGCTAGCCTAGATAAATAGAGGTTTGAATTTTAATAGATATGGGGCTCAGGAGCCAAGAAGAAATACATCCAAAAAGGTGTACAGGGTTCTCTACAAAAATAGGATAAACTCCTTATATTTTCATACAAAGAAAAACTGTAAGATTCTTAGAGCCTTTATGTTTCTTTGTATGGAAATACATGTACTTTTAAACTTATTTTGTAAAATCTCCTGAGATATTTCAAAGTACTGCAATACCTAGGCACGTTTATAAGTAGAATGAAATTTTGGCTTTAAACTTACAGGAATTTGAACTGAATCTGGAAGTCTTACAGTATTTTCAGGAAAAAACTCTGGCCTCATGATTTGGAGACCTGAATTGAACTTCTGGCTCTGCTACTCTCTGGCTGTGTGACCTTGGGCAAGTCACAAAATTTTCTCTGAGCTTCAGTTTCCTTATCTGCTGAATGAGGAGTCTCTAGTAGATTTCCCATCTTTAACATTTCTTGTTTTCCTCAGGCCCTCATGACTTCAGGGTTGATGTAATTCTGAATAACTAGCAACTGTACCCTTGAGGTTAAGACAGAATGCACCATCTTTACAGTTGTTGAAGGTAACCTTGTCGTAGCAAGAAAAGAAGATAACAATGGAATGGCAGTGACTAATCTGTTAACCAAACCCTACATAACTAAAGTTTATGCCAACCCTTCCATTGTGAGAACTGTGACAGTTTTCCTGGTCTGATAATGCAATGGTGGCTAAGCTGAGGGTTCTGTATGCTCAAAGACTTACTGTCTACAATGTTAATGTGCATGCCAAGGAAGTATAGTGTTTTGAATGGTTGATTCTCAAATATTAAATTACTATCTGCGAGCTGCCAGACAGTCTGCCCAGAAACTCTGTTTTCCTTGACCAAGGCCAGTGTTTCGTGTTTGAAATTCTAGTAGATTGTATTGGGTGTCATGTTCTTCCAATAGGAAATCCTTGACATAGATCTTCTGGGGGTGAGGAAGGCTAGAGTTTGAGGACAGATTTCAGCTTTGCTTGTTGCTGAGTTTGCTTTAGATGATTTATACAAACCTGTGGAGAATGTGATATATATCATCATATACAAGAACATTTATTAGCAATGCGTTATTAAATATTTATATGCACTGCTCACCTTCGCATTGACTGCTTTGTCACTTCTTTATACGTATTTTTTTTTGCTATTACTAGTTCCTTCATGTGCTTTGATTAGCTTTAGACAATAGACAATGCTTCAGTAAAAATCTAATCAGAATGTAGTCAAGGAAACAAAGAGTTAAGAAAGTAATATAATTTTTGATGTTGTAAAAAGAGCAGTAGAATAAAAATCTGAATACTTGGCATCTGGCATTCATTCTGGGTCCAAATTCATTGCATGATTTCGGAAAAGTTCACTTAACTCTTTGGCATTAATTTCCTTATCTGTAAAATAGGCATTATTGTACCCGATCTATTTTTTTTCACAGATTAGTGTGAGGATCAATGGGGTGATTGATGCGGATGCCCTTTGAAATTTAAAAGGTTTTGGTCACATGCAAAATATTATAGAACCATAGAATTACAAAATTTTGGAGGTGAAAGAAACCTCAGAAAACACAGTTGAGTTGTTCTCAACCCTAGTGTAGAAACAAACTGCTACACTGAAATCAAGTATGGTGGATGAAAAGACTCTATTGCAAACTATAAGCAATAATTTCCATTTTTACCTATGAAGGAGTAGCTGCTATGAGACTTTCCCTCCCACTGAAAACAAATGAAAAATTGAAAAACATATGTATGAGACATGTGAATGAGAGTGTGTGGCATATTAGTAGCATAGTAAAGAGGATGTTTGGCAATAGACAGTGGCTTGTTTAATTTCAGTGTAACAATAACTGTAGGAGATGAAACTGGAAGTGTGGTTGATGTCAGATGATGAAGTACTGCAAATCCAAGACTGATCACTAAAAAAAATTAAATAAAAGAATTATAACACAAAACAATAATGGGGATAAAATAGCATCCTAAAATTACTCATTTAATTCAAAATAATACATGAAATATGGAAAAAGAATAAAAAAACAAACTGTAAAAATCAAAAACAAATAGTAAGATAGTAAGTTTAGACTCAATGATATTACTAATTACATTCAAGGTAACTGGTTTAAATGATCCAATTAAAAAGCTTTAATTGGGGGCTTCCCTGGTAGCGCAGTGGTTAAGAATCCGCCTGCCAATGCAGGGGACACGGGCTTGATCCCTGGTCTGGGAAGATCCCACATGCTGTGGAGCAACTAAGCCTGTGCACCGCAACTACTGAGCCCACTTGCCTAGAGCCCGTGCTCCGCTACAAGAGAAGCCACCGCAGTGAGAAGCCCGCGCACTGCAACAAAGAATAACCCCCACTCACCGCAACTAGAGAAAGCCCGCACTCAGCAACAAAGACCCAACGCAGCCAAAAATAAATAAATAAATTTATTAAAAAAATAAAAAGCTTTAATTGTCAGACTGGTTAAAAAAGTAAGACTGAGCTATATGGATTCTACAAAAACTCAATCTAAAAATAATAGATTAAAAGTAAAAGACTGGGAAAAATATAACATAAATCCTAATTATAAGAAAACTGAAATGACAATATCAAAGTAAATTTCTAAACAAGGAATATTATCAGGGAAAAGAGGGACACTTTACAATGATAAAGTGTTCAATTCATGAATAAGATGTAGACATCCCAAATGTGTATTTCACTTAATGGCAGAGCATCAAAATATATGAAACAAAAACTTACAGAACTCAAGGAAAAGAAAGACAAATCCACAGTTACAGTTGGCAATTTCAACACACCTCTCTCCTAGTAATTGATAGAAGAAGAAGAATGAAAATTGGTAAGGACATACAAGATTTGGATAATGCTTTCAATAAACATGACCTACCTGACACTTACTGAATACTCCACCCCACAACAGAATACATGTTTTTCAAATGTGTATGTGTATGTTCAGTAAGATAGATTATATGATGGGCCATTAAAACAAGTCTCAATTTCAAAGAATTGGAATCATACAAAGTATGCTCTTTGATGTCAATGGAATTAAATTAGAAATGAATAACAGTAATACATATTTCAAATCCCCAAATATTTGGAAATTAAATAATACACTTCTAAATAACCTATGGTCAAAGGAGAAAAATAACAGGAAAAATTTGGAAATATTTTGAACTGAATAAACATAAAACATAGTAAAATCTATAAAATGCAGCTAGCGCAGTGATTATAGTGGTCTCGGGAAAGTGACTGAATGTACATTAAAAAAGTCAGTCACTGTAATTCATCATATAACATGTTAAAGAAAATCCATATGATCAACTTAATAAATGCAGAAAAATTTTTTGACAATTTGATAAACACTCATGGCAAATGTACAATTGAAGAGAATTCTCAAAACCTGATAAAGGTCTGACATCATTCTTAATGGTGAATGACTAAACGCTTTTCTCCTATGATCAGGAACAAAGCAAGACTGCCTGATCTCATCATGTCTATTTTCTGTTGTACTAGAGGTCCTAGGCAGTGAAACAAGGCAAGAGGAAGAAAGAAAACACATTCAGATTGGAAAGGAAGAAGTAAATTTGCCTTTATTAAAGGAGAACCTTGTATACATAGAAAATCCTAAGTGATTTACAAAAAAGCAAGGTCACAGAATACAAGGTCAGTATACCAAAAAATTGTATCTCTATCGACTGACCAAGATCTATTTGAAAATGAGAAACAAACAAAAAACCATTTGCAATAGCATCCAAAAAATAAAAATATTAGGGGAAAATGTAACAAAATATTTAAAATATTTCTGTACACTGAAGACCAAAAGTATTGTTAATATAATTTAAAGATAAATCAATGGTGATTTATATCATGTTCCTTTTTTTTTTTTTTTTTTTGGTATGTGGGCCTTTCACTGTTGTGGCCTCACCCATTGTGGAGAACAGACTCCGGACGCGCAGGCTTAGCGGCCATGGCTCACGGGCCTAGCCGCTCCGCGGCATGTGGGATCCTCCCTGACCGGGGCACGAACCCGCGTCCCCTGCATCGGCAGGTGGACTCTCAACCACTGCACCACCAGGGAAGCCCTATATCATGTTCTTGAATCAATATTGTTAAGGTGTCAGTCTAATGAATCTATAGACTCAGTGCAATTTTCACTGGTATCCCAGCAAGTTTAGTTTTATAATTTGATAAGCTGATTCTAAAATTTATATGACAATTCCAAGAACTTCTAATAGCCAGAACAGTTCTGAAAAAGAGCCAAGTTGTAGAACTTACCCTACCTGATTTCAAGGATTTCTCTAATTCTACAATAACCACTGCCATGTAGTATTGTCATATGGTGAAACATACAGATTAGTGGAACAGAATAGAGAGTTGAGAAATGGACCACAAATATATGGCCAATTAATTTTTAACAAGGGTGCCAAAATCCAATGAGAAAGCAAAGTATTTTCAGTAAATGTTGGAAAAACTGAATGTCTATATTCAAAAAAGTTAAACTCAATTCTTAACTCACACAAATGAACTTGAAATGAATTATAGAAATAAATGTAAAAGCTAAAACTCTAAGACTTCTAGAAGAAAACAGAGAAATCTTTCTGACCCTGGGGTAGGCTATTTATTAAACAGAATACAGAAGTCACAAATCATAAAAAAATCGTCCAATTGAAATTCATCAAATTGAAAATTTCTAGAAGGGCCAGGAGTTAAATATTTTAAGCTCTGTAAACTTCATGGTCTCTGTTGCAACATCTCAACTCTGCCACTGTAATGCAATGGAAGACATAGAAGTTATGTAATGGATGGGGGTGGTCGTGTTCCAATAAAACTTTATTTACAAAAACAGGCAGTGTGCAGGGCTCATGAGCTGTAGGAAGCTAACACTTGCTCTAGTTTGATACAGACTCCATCTTGAGGCTCAACAAGATGAATGATTTCCTCAAAATAATAAAATCACTTAATGGCAGAAGCAGGACCAAATCCCAGTTTCTTCCCAGTTCATCCCGTTATACCTTTTTATTAATAAACTTGAAGATAAGGTTCCCTTCAGCACATAACTAAGCAGTGATGCAACTGTAGACATTCAGGTGTTGACTCAGGTTTTTTCTTATGTTTAATACTTTGATTAATGTCTTTCCCTTCTTAGAAGAAGGCAGAAATTAAAAGTAAGCAATTTTGTATTCTTTTTCCCTTGTATTATTTGAAAGCCTATCCTCATTGCAGCATCATTCACCAGAAGATATGAAAAGTGACTTTATATTCATGTGAACATTTTATTTAAATCTGTCAACATACGGAATCATGGCAGTTATTCATATTTTGACATGATTATTGTGGAGAAAATCACACATTAAGTTGTTACATGAAAGGGAACATGACAGGCATGCATCACAGGATCTTCCTTCATAAAATGAAATTTCAAAGAGAAAAAAACAGAAAACGATTAAATATGTCTTTGCTTTGTGTCACTTAAAAAAAAAACCCCTGCCATGTTCAAATGAAACAAATGCAGGAGTGAACTGCTGTACTATAGTTTTAGGAAGGGAAAATTCTACTTATTGAGACTAGAATAAACCAGATACTATGCAAAGGATTTTATTCATATTTTCTCATTTTATCTTCACAGCATCACTTGCACGTAAGTCTAGTTGTCTTTGTTATATGAATGAAGAAACTGATATTCCAGGAAGTTTAGTAATTTCATAGAGTTTGATGAAGCTGGGAAAGGTGTGGACCCATCAAACTAAATCCCAGGTCTGTTAGACCATAAAATCTGTGCTTTGACATTTGTGCATCTGGGAAAGAAAATGAAACAGACTGTGGAGTTTTATAGAGATCCATTTAGTAAATATGGTCACAACATTAAACAATGAATCAAAAATTCATAATTATATCACAAACACTTGCAATGCCTTTTATTTCACATTATAGAGAATTTCAGAGAGCCTGTATTCTATGAGTTCTTTTATGTTTGTATTCAAGGGGAGGGGAGAAAAAGTAACTACAATACCAAGGGTAATTTTAAGACATAAGTGCCCTGAACCATTCTTTACTTGGATAAAACATAGATATAGACAATCATTAGGATCCTGCAAAAGTTGAGAGAAATGATCTGAAGTAACCTCTTTCCCCTATTAGTGTAGGTTGAAATAATGAAAACTGAGTAGCCTTGTAGCCTTGGCAACAATTAAATTGTTCCACTGGAGGCATATGGATTTTAGTGGTTTTTATTATTAAGTTAGAAAAGCTCATGAGAGCTCTGCTGGGGCTGAGAGAGTGGGATCATGGGATTATTCCTACTAGGCTGACCCTTACTTAAAGTCTCCATTAGGGCTTCCCTGGTGGCGCAGTGGTTGAGAGTCCGCCTGCCGATGCGGGGGACACGGGTTCGTGCCCCGGTCCGGGAAGATCCCACATGCCGCGGAGCGGCTGGGCCCGTGAGCCATGGCCGCTGAGCCTGCGCGTCCGGAGCCTGTGCTCCGCAACGGGAGAGGCCACAACAGTGAGAGGCCCACGTACCGCAAAAAAAAAAAAAAAATAATAAAGTCCCCATTAATGTCTTTACCAAAATCTTGGCAAAATCAGTTTACTTTTCAGACTTCAGCATCTCTTTGGGACTATTACAGGCATAACTTAAATTCAAGAAAAGAAAAGCAAATACTTTTCCAGTTTGTAAATATGGTTTGAAGGTTTAAAAGTAAAGATGGTCTAGGGATGGAATTTTTAATTATGCTTCTGCAGGAAGTCTGACAGTAAGGCTTTGTGCCGGGAAGTTTAGGGCAAGGAGACGATGAAATTGACAGTGCCTTGAGCCTGGCAATGGATTTTCCCAGAAGAAATATTGATAATACAAAGCCGTCAAATGGATGACAGTTTCTGAAGTCTGTACAACCAACTTTCCCTGAGTCCTGACATATGGAGCACTGCAGAGGCCACATGATGAGGGAATTCCCAAATTTCCACTCTAATTTCTTTTCCTTTTCAGAAACTTTGACAGCTGACGTTGCAGCAGCTGACCTCTAACTGCTCTTCTGAGGGAGCGTGAACGCTGATCCCTGGCAGGCAGGATAGGCTCTTTATGGAGAAGCGCTGTGAGTGGCACTGAGGATTGTAGGTTTGATTGGGGGGTGTGGAGAGAGGGTTCTGTGCGGGGCTATTGGTCCTTGATTTATATCTTCAAGGAAGCAGCCTGGTGTAGGTAGACATCCCTGGATCCAAGTCTTAGTTTTACCACTGACAGCTGTGTGACCTTGGTCTGCTTTTTGACTTCTTCAAGCCTGTTTCCTCATTTGTCCAGAAAACCTGACATGTAAGGTTGTCATGAAGAGTTAGACTAGTATATGTAAAATAGCTAATCTAGTGCTCAGCACAGGTTAGGCCCCAGTAAAGGCCCTATGTATTTAACCCAATGAAATTCCTGTCATATTTTTTATTTTCAGAAATTCAGTTTCCCAGTTGTTCAACTAAGAGGCACACAGCATGGTCCTAGCACAGTGCTGGGAATTAGAAGATACAGAGGTGAATAAAACCTCATCTCAGCTCCCAGTTAGCACACAGTCTGGTAGGGGAGAGAGGGAAATACAGAACTTCAGATAAAGTAGAATAAATAACACAATGAGGGGAGCCTTTATGACTGAATGTCAATAAGGAAGCAATTTGATTTAAGCTCAGAGGAGCTCTGTTCCTGTGTATTCTTCGGGCAGGAGTGTCTTCTTTCCCTTCTCATTTGAACACCTCTCAGTTTTGGGTTCTCTTGGGGTTCTACCAATCAATGCGTTGTGGTTACAATCCTCTTAAATCCCAAATGCTGAGGAGCAGCGAGTAAGCCTGACACAATTTTTCATCTTTCACGGTGCCTAATGCAATGCTTCCATGTAGTTAAGCAACGATGCTTAATTAATTAACTCATGAATCCTGCTATATTAAACTTTCTTGGGTGAGTCATTGTTTTTAATAAAAAAATCTTTCTTTATTAAGGTGAGGGCCAGGAACCAAGGAACCAGGTAAAGTGTTCTTGGAGCCCACAGGTATCGTGAACATGTTAAATTAAAATGCAGGGTCTGAGTCTTAGTGTGTTGAGTTGAAAAAACAGGCATGATTCTGATTTACCCTTTGATTAGAGAAGTTAAATACAACATTAATTTTTCTAAATTTAATTTCACATGGAGACCATTAAGATGTCATGATTTGGGAGCTGCATGAGTATCCATGCCTTTTATCAGAACACCTGGTAATCCAGATCCTCAAATAGCAAAAAGCTATATATCAATATATAGTTTGTCCCTATTGGTCAATGCCAATGAAAACAAGTAGGTCTCACTTAATATGAATCCTCAACAGCTTTGGTATATTAGAAGCAAATTCAGTCACACACGTGGCTTGATGGAGATTTTAAAGCTGAGCAGGACTTCCCTGGTGGCACAGTGCATAAGAATCCGCCTGCCAATGCAGGGGACACAGGTTCGATCCCTCGTCCAGGAAGATCCCACATGCTGCGGAGCAACTAAGCCCGAGTGCCACATTTTCTGAGCCTGTGCTCTAGAGCCCGTGAGCCACAACTACTGAATCCACATGCTGCAACTACTGAAGCCCACGTGCCTAGAGCCTGTGCTCCGCGACAAGAGAAGCCACTGCGGTGGGAAGCCCGTGCACCACAACGAAGAGTAGCCCCGGGTTGCCACAATTAGAGGAAGCCCGCATGCAGCAACGAGGACCCAATGCAGCCAAAAATAAATAAATGAATAAATGGATAAATAAAGCTGAGCAAATTATAATCATTGCCTGAATCGGTTTGCGAAGGTTGCAGAGGCTTCTTTAGCTAACTTGGCTATGCTCGTTTTACAGTGGCAATCTCCATGTAGTAGGGGCTTGAGAGTGGCAGGGCAATAGGAAGGGGGTGATGGTGGCTGAGAGATGAGCCCTGAAGTAGCATTTGCACAGCTAGAGCAGTGCTCTTACCTTGTGTGGTTAGGGAGACTGTTGTTAGGGAGTGTGTGCCAAAGCTCCTCGCTCTGCTCACCTTGCTACGACGCCGTTCAGTGAAGGTGCAGTCTTGGCGTGCTTTGCCCTGAGTGATAGCAAATGATCAACCAGTATTTAGTGAATTCTCACCCCTGTGAGACATCACCACCTGTTTGTGTCTGGATATGTACATGAAGCCATGGTGTTTGGAGACTGATTTAGGTTGGAATGTCAGCCCTTCCACTTAAAAATTTTGTAGTATTTTGTGAGTGAAACAAACTATTTATTGGGTACCAGTCAGTAGGGAGCAAGGGAAGAAAATGACATGGTTCTGTTTCCGTGGAGCTCACGCTTTCAGAGGAACGAAATTGCATGGACATCCCATTTCCCTCATTGACAATGAAATAAGGTAACAGGGATTGGCTTACAGGGTTTTTCTGAAGATGGAATAAAATAATATTTCCAAAATAACATGTTCAGAGATCAGCCTGTAGTGGACTCTCAGTGAATGTTAATTGCTGGGCCCATCAGTGTGGCAGTAATTCAGAAAAGGGTGAGACTCGCGTGGACTGGAGAAGTCAAGGAAGGCTTAATGGTGAGATAGGGTTTGATGAGACCTTGAGGATATTTCCAGGCCCAGAGTGGGGGGTCCAGCACAAAGAAATGTCAGATGCTGGGGTAAGGCAGAGCA
This sequence comes from Orcinus orca, assembly GCF_937001465.1. NCBI lineage: Eukaryota > Metazoa > Chordata > Mammalia > Artiodactyla > Delphinidae > Orcinus > Orcinus orca. The sequence continues at coordinate 59,506,286 of NC_064563.1, read as the reverse complement.
TGTCTGCAGGACAGTGAGGCTCCCTCCCGGGTTGAGGGAAAAGCTGTGTTGGAGCAGCCGGTAGAGAGGCAGGTTAACCTGAATTTTGGAGGTCCCTGGGGGCTGGACAGGGGAATCCAGACTTGTTTTATGGGTGTTCAAAAGCTATTATGGTTTTCAAAGCAAAGGGCTGGCATGATGAAATTAGCCTTACGAAAACTGGGTCCATAGCAATGAGCTCAACAGATTGGTTCCAGAGAGACTCTGGAACCAGGGAGGACAGATTGGTTGCTGAAGCACATAACTGAGGATCTTGAATTTAAAGAGCTGTTTAGAACGTTAAGTTTGGGTTTTTTTCTTAATTTAATCTTCATTTTGAATCATAAATCCAGCACTAATAAAAAGAATTCAACATTTTTGCTCTCTCAGGGTATTATATGGAATCCTAGCAAATGGAATTGAATTTTAACCTAACCTGCTGTCTAATACCTTTTGAGACTCCCAAGCTGTATTTCTGCTCTTCTCCACTTGATCTGACACAGTGACAACAATATTTTTTAAAGCTGCTTTAGCCTCCTGGGGAGGAGTGTAATTGATCTGGTGTTCAAACGCTTTCCAGTTTGAAAGACTGGGGAAAACAGAGGTGGCCAGAATGTGCATCTTGGCCAACAGGAAGAAAGAGTCTTCATCATTTAAAGGTTTACTCCTCGATCAGGTGGAGGACTCTATAACTATCAAAACTGACTTGGATTATAAATTTGGAGAGTTCCTTTAAACTTTAGAGACTCACAGAATTTGTAAACTCATAGCTTTCATTTTATTTTTTCTTGTTAAAAGTTAAGATGATACTGCCAATCTAAGGGTCAGATCAGTTCACAGAAAAGTGTTTGGTCCTCAGGATTTTTAAGGTTAGGGAATTGTTAGGTCAGTTATAATTGTCCTCTAAACCTGGCTGGAGCCACGCTTGGCACTTTGTCTTCACTGTTGCTGGTCTGAAAGTGGTTACCTTGATTCTGTTCTATGATCAGGGGCTTGGGTGGGGCGGTAATGGCTCCTGGCAAAGGAAAACAGCTGAATTAAAAAAAAAAATTTTTTTTTTTCAGTAGGGGAATTTCCCTTTACCCCCAACAGCTTAGTATATTTTCTGGCAAATCTTCTCTGGGTTCACTGCAGGCTAACCTTACTGACAACCAGGAAAACTAAAAAGAATGGCAGGACTCCTGAACTGCAGCTCCCTGGATGTGTATGGTGTAACCCATCTTTTACCAGCTGTGTCTGTGTCTAACCCTTTAATGTGTCTAACTCTTTACTAAGACTTTTAACCCTTTAATTTCTGATTATAGAATTTTTTTTTGTTAAATAAGTCTAGAAAATATGGGAGGGGTGTAAGGAAGGAAATAAAACTTATAATCCTCACATCCAGGTATAATTATTGCTGTATTGGTATATTTTCAAAATATTGCATATTTGGAATTACTCTATATAACTTCTACACTTTGCTCTTTCACTGAAATTCCTATCATGAGCTTCTTTAAAAACTCCTTTAAAAACGTGATCTTAGTGGCTGTGGAGTGTTTTGTTGAAATACCATAAATTTATGTAACTATCACTTTAATCAGTTATTTATTGATAATATTCTTTTATAGAATCAGAACTTCCTCACTGTGCCTTATCATTGAATATATCTACATGAACATATGACCATCATATTCACTTAGGGTGACTGAAACTCCCTTTTGTACTGGTGAAGACATTTTGGTATCCTGTTTCCTTGCAAAATGTAACAGAGAAGGGACTACCGAAAGCACACCCTACTGGAGGTATGATAAGTACCTAAGGTCCAATCTACCACACAGAATACTTTGATTCTTCTACTTGGATTCCCTGCCCACTTTTTCTGATTTATTCCCACTTCTCTGGTTATCATGGGGAAGCCATTTTGGACAATATGACTTTATAACCTGGCCACAGTCCATTGTCCCAGACTTGGGTACCTGATCAAAGTAGGGCCAATTAGCATCTTGTTCTAAGACTTTGGACTAAAGCTGAGAGATACCTTTGATGACTGACTGATAATCGAAGCCATAAGAGATGCTACTTCAGGGCTGCTGGTGGCCACGTTTACTGCCATACGGACAAGAGAAGGAGAGAAAGCAGTTGAGAGACAGTGTGAAAGTGAGGGTGAGAGACTGAACAACAGGAGAGAGAAATGAAACAGATACACAGGGGTTAGCAGCGGTGAGCTATGAGAAATGAAGAGAGATATTAAATAACTGGCACTTAAATAACTGATTTGAGCTACTCCACAGACCTTGGCTCTCATGAGAATACTAGGGATCCTTATTACAAAAGTTCCTTCCCTCCACTTTATTTAGTTCAGATCGGTTTTCTGTTGCTTGAAATTAAAGTCATCCTAACTCTTAAAACTCTGCCTGCCCTTTTCCTTGGAAAAATTCTCATCTAGATCCTTCTGTTATTTTTTGGTCTTATTTAAAAAACTTTTTTTATTTCTCTGTTCTAGAGAAGGAGCTTAGGAAATAAACGAAAGAAGGCTGTAGGGGAAGTAAAACATATCTTTATAGAGAAGGGATGTGAAGTCTGTGAAATTTCAGAATGAAAGTGTTGACTATGAACCTGCCTACCTGGAGAATGCTATGTTTGCCAGTTTAACCCAGAAAATTCCTCCAGAGACCCTGAAGCATACTGGGACCTTGCAATCATACCTCCTGAGATGTGGTATCATATTCTAATGAAGTTCTTTAAGTATACTGCCTAGAGTCATTAGGCTTTCAACAAAGCAGATTCAACAGATTCTGCTTAAAGAAGAATACTATGATGTGGTGAATATCTACAATGTGTAAATCACTGTCCTAAGTGAGCTTAAGGTCGCAAAGAAACGTAAAAATATCTTGTGCTCAGAAAGAGCATATTCTGTTGTTAATATAGAACAACAGTAGTGCACATGTGTGTACACCTGCTCGTGCTATGGGGAGATACTACACAAAGTACTTTACCGTTCTTATTTTTCCTTTCCTTTCCAACAGCCCTTCTCAGCCTAATTATAGAAAACTAGTGCTCATCTAAGTTAAGAAATGTGCACAGTTGTGAGGTTGAGATTGGACTCAGCTCTGTGCATCCTCAAAGCCCATGTTCTTCACACTGTCATATGCTTTCACTCCCTCATGCTGTCTCCCCATATCTAGTTAGGAAATAAAACATATGCACATGACAATGTGACCAGTACAAGAAAACAGGAACCCCATGCTCAGAACCAGGGTAGGAGATGCAGAAAACAAATATCCCAGTGATCCAAAGTAGAGTGAATCCCCTGAAATGGGGTAGTTATGGACCCCTCTATGTATGAGGTGGGGCTTGAATTAATCCCTTCAGGAGGGAATATGCTTGGACACTAGAGAAAAGTGTGCAGAGCCCTCTTAGGTAAAGGAGGTTGCTGGAAATGTTGTGATGAGATAGTGGCTTCTAGGAATTGTGTCATTCTCACAGTTGATTATTTATGGGTTTAGCCAGGGCAGGGCCACCAGTCACTTTTATGGGGCCAACAAAGCCAACTGCCAATGGATTTATTTAATGATCTGCCCAAGTAGCCTGGGAGATTAGGGCAGGCTGGTGAAACCCACACAGACCTTTAGTTCTTATCTGCAAAGCTAATTAGGCTCTTCACAGCAAATTAAATTTTTCATTTCCCTATACACCCTATTTCATATTAGACAAGTGAGAGTGTTTAAATAATTGCAATTTCAATATTTTGGAGTACTTCAGGACTAGAGCTCACTGTATGTTTTCAGTCCTTGCTTTTCTCCTAAGAACAATATAAAGATTCAATTTATTAAGATCTTCATCAAGTTAAGTACTTGGCTTTGAAGAAATGGTAGATTTGCTTGAAAATGACAGACAGGGTTTCCTGCTTCAGTTGTAGATCTCAGTGGGTATATGTGGCATAAACTCCTCTGTGAGTACTGTTCTAGGATGAACTATTATGTAGATCAAGGTGGATTTAAGCAGGGGAACTGTGCTCTGAATAGATTCATTTTTTTCCCTATTTGAGACACAGAAGCCTTTAAGAGAATATTTTTGATAAAATCTTTGTGTTAATGAGCAGTGACCTAAATATTAGGTCCCTGACAATTGGCACATGTGGGATTTGTTTTATGAAGAAAGGTGTTGAGGCTCTGCATAAAGTAGGTGGTAATCAACATGAAACCATTGGTGTAAAACCCACAGCATGAATAGTCAGCTTCTTGGTTTGGGATTGCACAAAGCCTGGGATGTAGCAGGGGCTCATCAAATGTTAGATTCTCAAGTGTATATTCCTTGCACCACTCACTTGCCAATTAATCATTGGCTGTCTTGTGCCCTTGTTGATCCTGTCTTATTGTGTTTTGTTGAAGCAGTGTTGCAAAGTGGTTAACGTATGCCTGCTTAGAATTCTGACTTTTATGTGCTGTGTGATTTATATAACTTTTCTATATCCCATTTTTCTTATTTATTTTTTCCAGCTTTATTGAGATATTATTTTCACATAACGTATGTAAGTTTAAGTTGTACAATGTGATGATTTGATATGCATATATATCATGAAATGATTCCTACAATAAAGTTGGTTAACACCTCCATCCCTTTATATGATTACCAGTTTTTTTTGTGTGTAGTGATAGCATTTAAGATCTACTTTCTCAGAAACTTTTAGGTACATAATATAGTATTGTTAACTATAGTCACCATTCTACACATTAGATCTCAGAACTTATTTGTCTTATAGGTGGAAGTTTGTACCCTTTGGCCAACAACTCCCCATTTCCCCCACCCCCTATCCTCTGGCAACCACCATTCTAGGTTTCTGTGAATTTGGCATTTTTAGATTCCATATATCAATGAGAACATATACTATTTGTATTTCACTGTCTCAGTTACTTCACTTAGCATAATGCCCTCAAGGTCCATCCATGTTGTTGCAAAAGGTAGGATTTCCTTCTTTTTTGTGGCTGAATAATATTCCATTGTACAGGAATAAAGATGCACATGTAGAGAATGGACTTGAGGACACGGGGAGTGGGAAGGCTAAGCTGGGATGAAGTGAGAGAGTGGCATGGACATATATACACTACCAAGTGTAAAATAGGTAGCTAGTGGGAAGCAGCTGCGTTGCACGGAGAGATCAGCTTGGTGCTATGTGACCACCTAGAGGGGTGGGATAGGGAGGGTGGGAGGGAGACGCAAGAGGGAGGGGATATGGGGATATATGTATACATATAGCTGACTCACTGTGTTATACAGCAGAAACTAACACAGCATTGTAAAGCAATTATACTCCACTAAAGATGTTAAAAAAATATTCCATTGTACATGTACACCACATTTTCTTTATTTGTTCATCTATCAGTGGACACTTAGGTTGTTTTCGTGTCTTGGCTGTTGTGAATAATGCTGCAATGAACATGGGGGTACAGATATCTCTCTGATATAGTGATTTCTATTTCCTTTGGATGTATACCCAGAAGTAGGCTTGCTGGTCCATATAGTAGTACTATTTTTAATTTTTAAAGGAACCTTCATACTGTTTTCTGTAGTAACTGCTACAATTTATGTTCCCACAGTGCACAAGAGTTCTTGTTCTCCACATTCTTGCCAATACTTGTAATCTCTTGTTTTTCTGATAGTAGCCGTTCTATCAGTTGTGAAGTGATATATCTTTGTGGTTTTAATATGCATTTCCCCGAGTATCAGTGATGTTGAGCATCTTTTCATTTACCTGTTGGCAATTTGCATGTATTTTTTGGAAAAATATCTATTCAAGTCCTCTGCCCATTTTTTAATCATTGTTTTTTTAAATTTTGAGTTGTATGCATTCCATATGTGTTTTGAATATTAGCTCCTTATCAGACAAATTGTTTGCAAATATTTCCTCCCATTGTGTAGTCTTTTCATTTTTCTGATTTTTCTCTTTTGCTGTGCAGAAGCTTTTTAATTCGATGTAATCTCACTTGTTTATTTTTACTTTGTTGCCTGTGCTTTTGATGTCATATACAAAAATTTGTCATCAAGATCAATGTCAAAGAGCTTTATCCCTATATTTTTTTCTAACGATTTTTCAGTTTTGTCTTTTATACTCTTCTTTAATCCATTTTGAGTTAATTTTCTGTGTACAGTGTAAGGATCCAGTTTCATTCATTTGTATGTGAATGTTGAGTTTTCCCAGCACCACTTATTGAAGACACTATTCTTTATCCATTACATGTTCTTGGCTTCCTTGTTAAATATTAGTTGGCCATCCACGCATGGGTTTATTTCTGGGCTATCTATTCTGTCCCATTGGTCTATGTGTCTGTTTTTTTATGCAAATATCATACTGCTTTGATTAGCTTTGTAGTAAAGTTTGAAATCAGGAAGTGTGATTCCTCTAGCTTCGTTCATCTTTCTCAAGGTTGCTTGGGTTATTTGGGTCTTGTGTGACTCCATGTGAATTTTAAGGTGTTTTTTTCTATTTTTGTGAAAAAGGCCACTGGAATTTTGATAGCAATTGCATTGAATCTGTAGATGGCTTTGGGTAGCATGGACATTTTAATTATACTAATTCCTCTAATCCATGGACACAGGATATCTTTCCATTCATTTGTCTTCTTCAATTTCTTTCATGAATGTCTTGTAATTTTCAGCATGTATATGGTTCACCAACTTGGTTAAATTTATTCCCAAGAATTTAATTAATTTTTGATGCTACTGTAGATGGGATTGTTTCCTTCTTTTTCAGACAGTTCATTGTTAGTATATAGAAACACAAGTGATTTTTGTATCCTGCAATTTTACTGAATTCATTTGTTCTAATAGTTTTTTGGTGGTGTCTTTAGCAATTTCTGAATATAAGATTATATCACATTTGGAGACAGTATTACCCCTTCCCTTCTGGCTGGGATGCATTTTTGTTGCATTTTCTTGCCTAATTGATCTGGCTTGGACTTCCAGTGCTATGTTGAATAGAAGTGTGAGAGTGAACACCTTTGTCTTGCTCCTGGTCTTAGTGGGAAAGTTTTCAGTCTTTCACCATTTGGTATGATGTTAGCTGTGAGTTTAAGCTTCATTTTTTTCTTATTTATAAAATGGATTTAATAATGGCTTTTACTTTATAAGGTTATTGTGTCAATTAAATAACTCAATACATCTAAAGTCATGCAAAAATGGCTGGTGTATAGTCAATAAACATGCATTTTCTTTAGTAATACTTCATAGAAAAAAGTGATATTCTTTTCTTTTTAACCAGTTTGTAAGTTTATTGACTATGGGAATTGTGCCTTATTTAATCTAGTATTCTTTATAGTTTCCGGCATAATAGTCAAACAATTTATTTTTAGAACATTTATGTATTATATATGAGTATATATGTAATATATATTTTAAATTGTGCATGGTAAATTGAACACATATATTTGGATTTTTTTTTTCATTTGCATGAGAAATTTGTCATTGAATATGAGCTCCTGTGTGAGGAGAATATGATAGGTCTCTTTCAAACTCATGAATCCTGTGGGACTTCATGGTAAACTGGCCCCCTAACCTCAGGCTAATATAATAATTTTTGACTTTAGGGTTCTTTTATATCTGTTTTAGTGCTTGCCCATTTGGTGAATAAAAGAATGCCTGTATCGTCTGTACATGGTTCAGTAATGGTGTTCAGATACAACACAAACATTTTGGAAATTTTAAACAAAGATATATTTTATTGTCTTTTCTGAGCATCTGGGAATTTTCTTAAGGAGAAGACATTGGCATGTAGCAATGTGCTACTTTGTGAATAAAATGAGACCTGCAAGTAGCAGAGGGCAACTTTTATGTGCTTAGGACCAAATGTAGTTAAGATTAATGGCCCAGAGAAAGCAAAACCACAGGGAATAATGTAGGTTTGATAAAAAATCATTGCACGTATTTCTCCGGAATACTATAAGCACGACTCAACTTTCTGACTCCAGCCTTCCTTTGAGATAAAATAACCACCTTGAGGGCTTCCCTGGTGGCGCAGTGGTTGAGAGTCCGCCTGCCGATGCAGGGGACGCGGGTTCGTGCCCCGGTCTGGGAGGATCCCACATGCCGCGGAGTGGCTGGGCCTGTGAGCCATGGCCGCTGAGCCTGCACATCTGGAGCCTGTGTTCCGCAACGGGAGAGGCCACAACAGTGAGAGGCCCGCGTACAGCAAAAAACAAAAACAAAACAACAAAAAAAACACCCCACCTTGCCAAGAAATATCTGGGTTCTTCTCCACTCTACCAACCACATTTTGTCAGTGTGAGTGGGGTTACAACACACAGGTTTAGGGTCTTAGACAGTGGGATCAAGAATGCATCATGGGGTTAAGAAAGCACAGCAAACTACATGTTATAACTAAAATATAGATACAGGCAATACGTGTTCACTTTAAAAAATTCAAAGAAAATTATTTCTCCCTCACCTCCTCCATCCTTTTCTTGCTGCTTTCCTTCTCGTCCTATTCTAGATTTTTTTTTTTTCTTTTAACTTTTTATTTGTACTGGGAGTCTGTTAAATTTCCATAGCTGGAACGGACCTTGAAAATCATCCAGTTAATTTTCCTCGGATCAATATGGAAACAGACCCAGAAAAACATAGCCACTTGTTCATGATCTTACATTTAACTTGTCTCAGAATAACGCTGAGAAGTTTCACCTTTTGTCTCCAGTTTTCATTTTCCTCTCCTTGTTGTTCATTTTGGGAGCCAAGTGGTCCAGAGAATCAATTAAACACTGAATCCCTTTCAGAGAACATTCTCAACTGGTTTGCCTGGTGTATGTTTTCTTCCTTGTCTCTATTCTTATGACTGATACCTTTGAGGATCCCCTGAGCCTGTGGGCTCGTATTTTCCTGGCTTATTCCTAGCTCCTTATCTGACCTGCACTGTGGCCTTTGCAGAGTAAGCCTCTTCGCTTGCTGGGCCTGTTTCAGGAGTCAGTCAGGTGGTGAGAACTTCCATGGTTACAGGGATGTAATGGTCTCTTAGTTACTTCTGGTGCTGCAGTACAGAGGAAGGGAATCATAAAAGCTGAGGTGAAAGCACTCAAACATTTATGTTCAGATTTTCGCTTGATTTGTTGGTGCTACCACTTTCACTTCAAGTCCTTGGATTCAAAATACTATTTCTGACACTCATGCGTCATTATGTAAACACCAAAAAGGCTGCTTACACAGTGACTTCAAGTCAACAAGTAGGTGACAGTACACGAGAAGAAGCAAACTTAATTAACAGATTATTTATCTGCCACATATTTACACAAATTGGATCCCTGTAAGTTCAAATGCTTTGTTACATTCTCAAAGGAGCACTCAGGATATTGGAATTTTGTCTCTGTCCCCCTAAATCCAGTCTCCTTCATGAAACTTCCTTGAACACGCCATGTCAACATGATTTCTTCCCTTTCTTGAACCTGTTCGTTTTAGAGCTCTTGGATCCTCTGTGTAAATCATCTCAGGTTGACAGAATCACTTTATGTGATCACATTTTTTCCCAAACTAGACTCATTTAAGGATGGTGTCCTTAAGAATGGTGTCAACAAAGCACCTAGCACAGTGCTTTGCATATGGTGGGTACTTGATATACATATAAAGGGTATGGACTTTACAAGTCACTTAAGCATGTCAAAATACCTTATTTCTTTATTTTCATGTAACTGAAGTTAATATCTGTGTTAATGGCTATTTGGTCTAGTGGCAGAAACTTAATCTCACACAACTCAGATTAATGTCAGTCACTTCTGGGTTTTCTCAGTCAACTCAACCCCACTCCCCCTCCCCTGAGAAGATGGAGACTTGAGGGAGCAACTTATGTAGTGCTACCCTCTTGATAAGAAATGGTGGTATCTGGTCTTCACTTGTTAGCACCTGTCTTTGCTGGCATCTGCTGCTAATGTACAGCACTTGGGTGTCTTAGTGTTAATCCAAGCTGCTAGCCCCTGAAGACTGGGAACCCAGTTAATATCAAAATCACATGGTCCATGTCACGTCAACATCCATGGTGCCTTATGGAGACAACAAAACCCTTATGGAACCCCCATGTTCAAGAGCGTATTCACTCAACTCTTGCAACTGTGGTAAAACTTTAGTTCCTTTTTGGGGATGCCTGAGGTTCCCTGTGAAGCTAGTACAGACTCACCTGTCACAGAGCCCTATGTAACTATGTACACTCTTCTATGCTGTGGGGTGGTACCATAGGAAATTAAATAGGACTTGGTGTCTTTTTGGTGCTCCAGATCTCCTATTCTATACCATGCATGGTGCTATGAGGAATTCCGTAGAGCTTGGGGTCCTCCAAGAGTTCCAGGTCTTCTATCCTGTGCTATGGTGTTATGGAGAACTCTGTAGGGCTGAGGGTCCTTTAGGAGTTCACATCCAGCAGGCTGTGCTACCATATTTACTATATTCCTGTCATACATACCATGAAGGTGATGGGTATTCTTTTTGAGGCTTTCCACTCCCATATATCAGGCCTGAGTGTATCTTTTTAATATACTATGTTGAACTCTCTTCTGTCCTTAACTAACTCACTGCATCTACCCAGCTTAGAGTTTTCTCTCAATGGTGGATGTTTGGATGATAAAGAGTAGGAGTGAGGAGAGAGATTGACTCCCTTCTCAAGGGCTGTAGCTGTCCAGATTTATTTGTGGAGGGTAAGCATAAGTTGGTTGCAGAGACAACTCCATCCTTACCCATGCTGATTACACATTGTGTTATGTATTACATGTTGTACTATATATTATATATTACATATTGATTAATCTCCCACCATAATATTGATTATGTATAGTAAATTAACATTCAATCATTTTGAAAAAAATATTTACTGAGCATACACTATATGCTAAGCCCTGTTCTAGGAGCAGGGAAGATACAAAATAAAATAAGCATTGTTTATGATCTCTAGAACTTAGTCTGGAAAGAGGTCAGTTACATTATAATGGAGCAAGTACTATTATAAAGAGACTATATTGTACTGTGGAAGCACAAGGGAGGAAGGGACTATTTAAGGATGTCAATAGAGGCTTCACAGATTTGTCCGTGAGGCGCAAAATACGTAAATGATATTTACAGGAGGTTTGAAGGTTTTCAGGGCTGATCAAGGAAGAAGAGATGACCACAAGAAAAGTGTATTCAGGCAATACTTGGACAGGTTTGCATCAGCGGAAGTTGCTCACAGGAGGAGTGCATCAGAGGCTATAGCACAGCGATGGTGGGGTCCTGGAGGTGGTGGGTGAGTTAGAGGGGAATGGGGTGGGTGGGTGTAGGATGGAATGGGATAGTGGCAACCATCCAGAGGGGAGAAAGGCAAGGGAACTCCTGGGAAAGAGGAGTGTTGGAGAGGGGACATGTATGTCCAGGTGATATTGCTCAGCTGCACAGGAGGGAGTCCCTGGGTCTGAGAGCTCCAAGGTCAGCGAGGCCTTGGGTCTTTATAAACACAGGGTTTACCTTATCTGTGGCTAGCAGATGGTGGACAGAGTTTTTCAGGGTGTACAAAACAGCAGGCTCTAAATGGCTAAAAATCTGCTTTTATGGGCTATGTTTTAAAAACTTGGATATGTAAAAATTTGAGTTCGGCATGGCGAGCTTTTGAGCTAATGGGATTTAGCCTTGCTGTAAAGAAGTCAACAACCTAGGGGCCCCCCTATAGAGGCCATCATTGGGCCACTTATATGACAGTCTTTCAATAGGCAGAGGGCTATTTTATATAGAGGAACTCCACATTCAAAGATCTTGAGGAGTGAGAGTATAAGGCATGAATGAGACAACCTCAGTACCTTAGTATGGTTGGTGTGTAACTTGTACGGAGCAGGTGGCGTTAGCAGTGGGCATTGGAATATTAATCAGCGCTCAAAGGGAGAGGGCATTTTTAGTACCTTAGTATGGTTGGTGTGTAACTTGTACGGAGCAGGTGGCGTTAAAAGTGGGCATTGGAATATTAATCAGCGCTCAAAGGGAGAGGGCATTTTTAGCCATAGTAAGGAGTTCCAGCTAAGTATGTGGAAGCAACCTCCTGTTGGACACGCAAAGGAGGGATATATATATACACAAACACATGCATGGATGGGCTCCTCTCGTGCCAAATAGTGAACGTATCAGACATGGCTTTGTTGTGTGGGAAATTACCTTCATGCGAAAGTAGCCTCCAAACACATTACCAGGCAGGGTATCCCAGAAGTCACAGAACAACAGAAAAGCTCACAGATAAAGTTAAGATGCTTGAATCTTGATACATTGGCTCACTGAATAAATTTAAAATGGTGAGAAGCAAGGGGAAAGATGGCATAGGTTAACACGCTTAGGGTAAGGTGAAAATGGGTGGAAGGACCATCCTGCTTGTATTCTGGGGTATACAATGTTCATATATATATTTTTTAATATTATTTATTTATTTGGATGCATTGGGCCTTTGTTGCTGCACGTGGGCTTTCTCTAGTTGTGGCGAGCGGGGGCTACTCTTCGTTGTGGTGCACAGGCTTCTCATTGCCCTATCGTCACCAAATCTAATTGTCTAATATTTTTCCCAGCAGTACAATTATGAAAGTCAATGAATGTATTTTTCAGAAAGAAATAAGAATTCTCAATTGTCATTCAGCAGTATCAGATTATAAATTACAACCAGACTTCACTGAGACACTAAACTGTCACCAAATTACATTTTTATGTGTACACCTTAAACTATATTTATACAAAATCATAGGTAGATTTATGTTTCCATTTGTCACCTGGCTTTGGCTGTTCCTTTCATCCTTGTGAGCTGCTTTTCTTTCAACTCTGTGCTAACCTGTTCACAATCCCATTACCTTTCCCATCTTTGACAAAGCATCTGGTCACATAAAACACAATATAATTTTTGGAAATTTATTGAAGAATTTTGGAGTCAAAATCAGGGATAGAATTCAGTTCACATAATTTTATCCCTCTTCCCATATCTGCAGGTAGGCTGGGCTTTGAGTAAGGCAGGGACCAGTGGGATGTGGCTCTAAACCGCTGATTAGGGCAAGGTCAGCTCCAGGTAAGACAAGGCAGGTTCTTTTCACGTTGATAGCAGAAGTGCGGGAAAGGGCAAGTAGAAACATGGGGCGCCTCTTAAAGCCGAGTTTCAGAACAGGCACATGTCGCTTCTGCCCATGTGCCATTGGACAAAGCAAGTCATTTGGCCAAACCCAGCATCAGTGGGCCTGGAAATATACTTCCCTAGTGGAGGAACTGCAAAGTCATATTGTGAAAGGTGAGGATAGAAGAAGGAGTTAAATTTTTTGAAAAAACAATGCAATCTACCAGAGAGGAATTCGTCAAATTAAGTCTAAAGCTAGGGCTTCTATAAAGGACGTTAATAAAGATTAATATCCAGTTTTAACATGTGCTCTGTATGGTACAACCTACTGATATTCGCTTTACATTGCTAAGTCTTGGTTTACTGCTTCAAGTTATGCTAAGTAGGTGGTATTTTGTAACTAGTGGATGTGAGTGTTTGAACTCGCCCCTGATCGTCTAGAGCTTCTGGTGTTTAGATAGTCTCCACTTGCTGGCTCTCACTTCCTACCTGCCGTGCATTTCCTTCTGTTATAGAAAGTTGTATCTCTTTTTTTTTAACTAAAACTTCCTGTCCATTCCTTTCCATTTGCTCGAGGAAAGCACTACTGGCAACGAACCCACCGAAACCACCTTTCAGGTTGAGTAGAGATTCTCTTTTATTTTCTTGTTGACTTGTGGCCTGAAAAAGTAAGGAAGAATTCAGAACACTGGCTGTTAATATCAAATAAAATTTTGTTTTACTTATAAAACCAATAAACCTGAGACCCCACATACTGTGAGATATCTTTTATTCATTTATACTCGACACAGCATTTTAAAAAATATATATACACATGTATGTACATACATTCACACACACACCTTATTGTACCATACGGATAATTGACAGAAGTCCTCTGTGTTGAGTTGTGTGTAGGTTGTTTTTCTGTAGTTTAAGTATTAGATTAAGAAAACAAACATTTCTTAGCAGTAGCATTATCAGCTTTCTCTTTATCTCCATCCGTAAAAATGCCTGACTTTCAAGGAAATCAAGTCCAATAATACTAGAAATAACGCAATAATTCCCATGCAGGACGTATCACACCCATCTTCTTAGTTGTTCAAAGGCCTTCCCATGTTCAGGTTTAGAGTCTACTCTTAGAATGTGAGAGGCTCTAGGTCTTGGAAATTTGGCCCCAAATGAATATAGCTCATTCATTCACTAAATTCTTTTTAGCAAGTACTTCTTGACCAGCTCATATTTTTCCAAAAAAGATATGCATTGGGTGCTACAAAAATGAATAAAGCATCTTGAGGATCTTACATTCTAGTGGGGAAGTTGACTAGAAATAAAACGTAAGTAATTATAATGATATGATATGCTCTGTTCCATAGGTATAAGTCCAGTGTTTTGAAGCGAAGACTCTGGAAGGGTTGCAGAAGTCTTTCCTGCTTCATTTTCCAGCACCTTATACACGGCGTCGGCCTCGCAGAAGAATATGAAAGAGATTCATTGTAACTGTGATTCAGTGAGGAGACGCATCTGAAGGCTGGCCCTGGGGAAAATTTTCCGGTAAGTTCTGAGGAATGGCTTCTATCTGCCATTCCATTTATATATAGAATATAAAAGGTAAGGCAATTTTTTAATTCCACAAACATTTACTGTGTGACTGTTGTGAGCTCAGCATCATTCCCATTCAGTGAACAAAATAAATCTCTTCTTCCACAGAAGTTGTGAAGGAGACAGTGAACAATAAATGTAATAAATAAATGAGAAAGTATGTTGGAAGATATTCCTCAAGGAGTTACTCCTTCTACACCTCTTGGGGATTAGATAATTTCTTAGGAGATCTCATAATAATTGGAATTCCTTTCAATTGCCTTGTTCTGTTAGACTGCGCTTTCTTTGAATCAGCAGGACACAGAGAGCAGATACTGTGGTGCTCCAGTTATCTTTGGGTTGCACGTTTTGTAATGCTTGCTCGCTTATGTGTGTTTTCCCCCTAACTATATTATATGCTCCTTGATGGAAGAAAGTATTTCAGTTTTTATATTTCTGGAACCCTTTACAATGAATGCTAAGTAAAGGCTTGGTGATATTTACAATGAGTCTTGTAGGATGAGTGGGCATATAGATGCAGTAAGGGCAGATGAACAGGATGTGAAAGGGTGGGGAGAAAAGATCTCATGGAGTAGTTGAGGGACAGCAAGAAATGTAATGCAAGTTGATCTCTCACTCAAAAACTTCTTGATGTTCCTGTGATGTAGAAAAGAAAACAACTGGAGTAACTTTTTTAAATGGGAGAAATTAAGTGGATAGGTTCCTATTTCATTCTTAATGTCACAGTGACCCCCATGACTCATAATTCATCCTTCTCTCTATGATGAGCCAGCCATGTCAATTTATCTATCACTGTACAGAATTAATCATGTTCAATTTATGTGCAAGGTTTGTAGTTTTCTTAGAAGTTATGTCTTACCTGAAGGAATCTGTGCCCTTGAAGTCCTTGAAACAGAATCTTAGACTTTGCTTGCAATCAGTGTCACTGGTGCTTGGGTTTGATGAAGTCCGTCTTGGGCGGAGCTGCTTTTAGTGTCATGGTGGTCTCCTGAGGTTTTGATCAAATAAATTCTTCTCACTTCTGGCTCTTCAATTGTTTAACTTTGCAAGGGATTATTTAGCATCAGGAATGTTTAACTAATTTCACCGGACGTAGGGAACAATTCTTGTTTTCCTCGAGCCCTCTGGGGTCCTGCAGAATGGAGATGCTGTAGAAAGGGAACAGAGCATTATTATTTATAATGAGTGAGGGTGTGGAGGGATACAAGTAGGACTGCATATCACTGTGATGTAAAGATAATTAGTGAAACATCTGTAGCCTGGGCAATTCGTCTAGCATTACACAGAGGCTGGCTGGAAGGCAACACAGTGTATTATACAGAGTCCTGGAGGACCACTAAATGGAAACGGCAGCACTTCTGTGTGAGAAGAAGTGAGATAACTTGTTATGCAAGACAAATAGTGAAAGGAGCCTAAGCAAATGGCATAAAAAACATCGCTCTTCTCTTGAATGAAGTATTAAAAATGCAAAAGGCTGGGAGTGCATATTTTCTTTCACTGCAGCTTCAGTTTGAATACATTTGAGACTTTTCCCCAAGCACCTGCTCCTTCCTGCCTTTCCCACTGCCCTCCCCACTGGGGGAAGAAAAGGCCCAAACAAAACATGGGACACGTTGATTGGAAACAGTTCCAACAATCAGATAGGAATAAATGAAGGAATAGCGGAGTGAAGCCATCTATAAACATGTAAGTGAGCAAAAGTGGTAATTTGGAGACAGCGGGAATGATTGAGTTTGTGGGTAGAATAAAGAGAAAGTAGAATTTATAAGGAGAGTACACAGAGCTTGTTTCAATGTGAATGTTTTCTTGGTGAGATGATTTTGGGAGATAAATCAGAGATGGCTTAGACATTCACAGGATCTCCAGCCTTTGTGAGGCAGGGGTGGAGGTGGGTTGAAGATCAGGCTGTGTTTCCCTTAAGTACCAGCTAATACTGTCTAACCCCGTATCCTGCATAATCACAGGCGGTCTGGTTATGCCTTGAACATTACCAAAAATCACTGGGGAGCCCTGACATGGTCCACGAATCTGTCTTGGATGTTGTTGTTCCTCTCTTCAGGTGTCTGCTCTGGGCTTCTCCATTGATCCCTTCTAGCCCCGTTCTCTGTTGCTACAGCTCTCTCCAAGAGGGCCACCCTTCACCTTGTTTTAATGCTTTATTGAAGAAGTGAGAGCAACATAAGTGCCACAATGCTAAGTGTCACTTTTCTTAGTCCCTTCGCTGTCCTCCTTCACAGGAGGGCCCCCTGTTGGCAGGCAGACTTCTCAGACAGGAGCCTGATACCATCCTGCCTTCTCACTTGCCCTGTTCCCACTCCTCTGCGTCTAACCCACTTTCTCCTCTCCAGCCCATCCAGAGGGAGCCAAATTCAATTAATATCATAATATCTCTTGAGCAATGTATCTGCCTGCAGTAAAGCCAAATATTTTCTGTGTTAGAATATTAAACATCTCATTATGAATCTCCTACATTTGGAATAAATCTACTAGCTCAAGCATTCTCCCCAATTATAGGTAGGTTGTTGTCTTTTATTGGTTGACCAGAAAGCCTCATCAATGTTTGTCAACATTTCTAGAACGACATATATTTCAGTATCCACTCTAGAATGCCAAAGTCCTCTTTTCTTTCACCCTGACATATCCAGCTCCAACAATGCTGAGATCCAGATACTGTTTCCTAGGATTGGAAGGAATGACTGCATTTTAAAAGCCAGTTTATTTAAATCGTGATTTTTAATAGTTCTGTTGTCCAGGATTGTGGTTGTGTGGTGATGGTTACTAGGACTTAGAATGCTGCCACACAGGCAATTCCTATTCCCATCACGTTCCATTGCAGCAAACACCTCAAGGCACCTGCTTTTGGAATTCAGAAGTTGGACTCTGCCATTTAGCCGTATGACTATGAAAAGCTCGATGAATGTTCCTTGTGTGACTGTGCTGTGACAGCTGTGTGACTATGCACAGGTCTTTGAATGTTAGGTTTCCTCAGGACTTTTCTAATATCTTTACTTTATGACCGTTGTTATACAGTATTTCATTTGTTCCATTCATTTGGTAATTTCTGCACAGATGAAGACCACCGATTATGTGTAATAAGGTTCTTGGGTTCTGCTGTCTTAAATTTTATAATAAGAAAACCTTGTGAAGCTTGTAAAAACTTCAGAAGTTGATAAACTGTTCATTAATTTGTGGCTTCCCGGTGAAGTTAAAATGTTCTGATAGCATCAATAAAATGCTGTGTGACAAATTGTAATTGTAAATGTACCTTTAGATACCTGTGGTCATTTTGGGTACTGTAGGAAGAATTTTGATTATTGTCTGAAAATCATATTGGACTACCTCATTATAATGCACGTTACCGCGTAACACTTATTTAACATTTGTTACAAAACGAACCATGTTACAAGGAAGATATTCCTTGCTCAGGAAGATGTAAAGTTGCATAGGAGAGTTGGTTTTCCTAAATAAAATAGGTAAATAGAGAATAGCTATATGTAAATTATGAGCTGGTTTAGTTTTAAATGCTAAGTTTGACAAAAATAATATAAACAGTACTAAGAACAACAATTGCACTTCTGAACGTATAGCGGGTACCTTGCAGAGTGCAAAGAAATTTGCCTATAGTTTCTTATTTAATCCTGGTGATGAATTTTGGAGATGTGGGAGGGGTTTCCTGCTTCACAGGGGAACACTGCCTACCTTTCTCTGGTAGCCTTTTCATGCTTTCAGAACCTGTTGCTGTGGTTAACACTTAGTAACAATTTAATGAATGTTTAGCATTTATTGGATAAATAAGTAGTCGGAGAGATGACTTCTGATTATTTCAATGTAAATGGAGGGGGCGGTGTTTTAGAGACAAATTTTATTTGAAATTGGTATTTGAATTAAGCTTTGGGCCTCCTGGCAGTCAAAACTAAGAGAGGGATAGTGGGTAGTGAAATTCTATCACTGCTCCTTGTTTGTTGAGCAGTTAGTGTGTGCTAAGCTGTGTATTCACAAGTTTAAATCCTAGTATGATATTATTATATATTGATTACCCAGTATTTGCTAACATTTTTCTAAGTGTATTATATGTAAGGCACAAAGATAAAATGTGGGATGCCCTGTTAAATTTGAATTTCAGATGAAAAATGAACAATTTTTAGTACACGTATGGGATTTTTTCCCTGGAATTCAAATTAAACTGAGCATCCTGTGATTTTCTTTTCTAAATCTGGCAACCCTAGTCATATGCACTATGGTATTAGTCTGTTCAGGCTGCTGTAACAAAATACCACAGACATATGGGTGGCTTATAAATAATAGAAATTTATTTCTCATAGTTCTGGAGATTGGGACATTCAAGATCAAGGTGCCAACAGATTCAGTGTCTGGTGAGGGCCTGCTTCCTTGTTTGCTCTGTGTCCTCACATAGTGGAAGGGTAAGGGAGCTCCCCAAGTTTCTTTTATAAGGGCATTAATCCCATCCATGAGGGCTCCACTCTCATGACCTAATTACTTCCCGAAGCCCCCCCCTCCTAATACTCTTACGTTGGGGGTTATGTTTTCAACATATGAATTTTTGGGGAGGGATGCAAACATTGTCATAGCAATTATCTCAATAATACAACAATCCTAAGAGACACATTTTATAAATGGCAGCACTGAGGTATGAAAGGCTGTGTAACTTGCCCAGGGTCACACAACTAGTAAGTGTGAACCAGGGTTTAAATCCAGGTAGGCTGACCTCAGGGAAAGTTGTTAACTACAGTGCTAGCTCCCATATCTACCCCTATGACATAGGTATAATTATCCCCAGTTTACACATCAGAAGTTGGAGTTAGCGAAGTCAAGGAAGTGGTGCCGTGTTACGAAGCCAGTGAGAGAGGCAGAGCTGTGACTCAAACCCAGGGATGCTTGTGTCCAGGGTCAATGCTTTTAATCTTTATCTTTAAAGATAAAATTATATAACTGGAATTTTGAAGATGAGGAACCAGTGAGGTTTTGAATTGTTAATATTTTCTTCTAGGGTAAGTGAGACACAGGATAATGAAAAAAAAGGCCTAGGGAAGTCCTAATGCCATTTAGCATCAACAAATTATATATAGTGTCACCAAGATTCCTTTCAGAGTAGGGATTTATTTCACTATTTCTAGTAGCTTAAGTGTT
Source organism: Orcinus orca (assembly GCF_937001465.1). Taxonomy (NCBI): domain Eukaryota; kingdom Metazoa; phylum Chordata; class Mammalia; order Artiodactyla; family Delphinidae; genus Orcinus; species Orcinus orca. Next base: position 59,486,485 of record NC_064563.1, on the reverse strand, counting down.
GGCATTAGAATATTTCTGTAGCTAGAGGGTCTGAACTGTAGAGAAGCTGATTCATCTTCCAGCACCTTACCTAATGCCCATGTCAGCTCACAGGCTTTATTCAACATTCACAGTATAGAGATTTTCAACTTGATTGTAGTGAAAGTGTTTCCTAAATGTTACCCTTGTCTCCTTCATTTGGTCTTTAGAATTAGCAATGATGTGTTTCAATCTGAGAGAAATACATGCAAGACAGTTCTTTAAATTTACTCATTCTCACTGTATCCAGCCTGATTCTATTCCAACATGGTAACTCAGGGCAAATCTAAGAAACAATGCAAATATGGGCTTGTCAGTAAAGAGAATTTCTTAAATAAGCAAATCAGGCCATTTTAACTTTTTAAAATGTGTTCATTTGAATCAAATGAAATAAATCAAATGGATACATTTCCAATGACAGGCATAGAAATTGTGGTCTCAGAATTAAATTTGCCTCATCTCGCTTTGATTTGAGACAATTGACCATTTGTGTGAAAATCAAGTAATTATATGCTTCAAAGCTTTTTGAAAGAAAGGATGCAGGGAGAGAGAGAAAAACATGAGTGTGGGCCACCTGTAGATAACAAGACAACTTGATTCTGATCGTTTGGAATGAACTGAAAATGTTACCATCATGCACCTCGTGGGTGACCGTGTGACCTTTGACTCTACTCTGAGTTCTGTATTTTAAACTTGAGAATTATTCACTTCTAGGGGATGGAGAATGTCTGTTTAAATACTTTCTAAGGGTCATTATGTAAGACCTTTCTTAAGGGGCTCACGATGGTCTTTAGTTTTACAGAATGTAAATAGATGTTTACTGCCAGCTATACTGTGGCTCATTTGACAACTGTAATCTTTTACATGTTTTCACATGTTACAGACAAATAAGATGTTTACATTTGTTGACTCATTTTGTTCTCATAAATGAGATAAATAGAGCAGGTAGCATTATATTTTGTTATAGTTCCTGATGCTGGAGCACAGTTTCCAAGATCACACAGTCAGAGTCTGTTGGAACTAGAGCTGCAATTCAGCTTTGTGGTGCCTTCTCTATCATATAATGTTATTGCTGTATGATTTTGCCAGGTATAATTTGTTACAGGATTAGTCCAATTTGTTCTTAGGGCTTTCAGAGGTGAGTGTGGAACATGATAATTTTCTGAAAATTCCTATTTGCTGTAGAATTGGCCTAAAGCCAAATGTGAAGTGGATAATGTGTTATATCTTACTTTGTTTTTCTTTGCCCTTTGGGTTTCCCTTCTTCTTACATAGTGTCAAGTAGTCTCATTCTGTTCCTTCTTTTATATCCAAAGACCCTTTCTGCAAAATTTATCAAAAGCTATTTTTCTGATTGAATGTTCATGTTCCAAAATGATCTTCCTTCCAAGAAAACTCAGAGCATTCCCATGCAAGTGATCTAAGTAGAAACAAACCAACGAATTAATTCCCATTTATCCATAAATGACTGAATACTTTCCCTCTCAGTGGTATATGCATTTGAAAAGAGAATACTTGGAAGGTAAGGTACAGTAAAAAGAAATTCAACTTTTTGTCTTTTGCAATTTGTTCTGGGGTGAATTCATTTTCGTTTAGTCTGCTTGGATTTGTGGACTTTCCTGTATTTGGGTGTCCATGTCTTTCAATAATTCTAAGAAATTCTGAGTTATTATCTCTTCAAATGTTATCCTTCCCCCATTTTTTCTGTTCTCTTCTGGAACTCCTATTAGACATCTGTTGGATCATGTCAAAATATTAGTGCATATATTGTACATAGTAAGTGCTAGATTCTTGGTGACAATGATAACAATAATGATGAATTTAGAAATGGCTATATGTCATCAGTAAAAGATCAAGAACTTTGGAGTTACATTGACCTGGGTTTAAATATAAGAGCTGTGTGATCCTGGCCTTATTACTTAGCTTCTTTTAACTGCAGTTCCCTTATTTGTGAAATAACACTTAACTCCTAGAGCTTTAAATGACCTGATATTTAGTTAGTTCTCAATAAACATTCATTTCCATTTCTTTACTAGAATTGTTCTTAAAACTTCAAATCACACTGATTCTTAGGAGGAAGAAATAACCATGGTTTGGTCTTAGAAGGCTGCATGGAAGGGATGAGGCTGTTTAAGAATACGCAGGATTCAGTTTGGGGGAATTTTAAGCATGGCCTATGGTAGATACAAAGACTTTGAGTAGGGAAATATAATGAATGAGCAGAACCATTTGACTGAAGGGAGGGGGTCACGTAGATGCACATTGGGAGCTGTGATTAGAAAAGCAGTATGGGGCCAGATTAAGGATCACTGACCTGTTAGGCCAAGAGAGTGTGCTTTACCTTGTAAGTACATCAAAGATTTTTGAGGAGGGAGCAATTGGATCACGTTCAAGAAATCAGTGTAATGGCAGTTTGTGGAATGTGTTGGGTAACAGAAAGAGAAGGCAGCTATTGCCATGGTCTAGGAATAAGATACAAAGGATTTGGCCTAGTATATTGGCAATGGTATTAAAACAGAGGAGATTAAGGCCAAATGTGGCACACAGGTAGAAGAGAGAATGTGGTGATTGAATGGGAGGGTGAGGCAAAAGGAAAAATTAACAGAGAATCCAAGGTATTGAGTCAGGATGTAGATTCAAGCAGAATGGAAGGTCTGGGTTCAGGAGGGGGCAACAAATTTAATTTTTAGTATGTGAACAAAGTGATGGCAGGACAGCTGGGTGGGTCTACGTAGCTTTGTTGGTTATCTGGAAACCTTTGTAGTTTCCCACACACCATATCCTCTCTGTTCTCATAGCCTTTCCTCTACTCTTTGCTAGCTAATTTATGCTCATTTTGCACGACTCAATTTAGGAGCCATAATACAATCTTCTATGCTCCTGCTTCCCAGCCAGTGCTAGATGTGCCTCTTGTGTTATCCAATGAAGTCCTAATTAAACCTCCACCAGAATACTCATCACCTTATATTAGAATTACCTGTTGCCTTTTTCCCTCAGGACTGGGAACTCTCTAGTACCAAGCAGAGTGCTTATATAACCCATAGAAGGCAGTGAATAAGTTACTTATTGAATGATGAAACTTAAGTAGAAATATCCAGCGAACTGTCAAGAAGGTGAGCAGTAAGGGGGCTTATTTTTCCTTTTCCTTCTGAATTCATAGCAGATAAAAATATAGGCCTCTGTATATGAATATTTGGTCTTAAGTGTCAATTTATAAGTTTGCTTCCTTGACTTAAAACTAGGCCTACAATTTTGGCAGCCCTTTTGAAAAGATGCTGTGCTTAATCAAAACCTGTTTGAACAGTTGTCTGGGTGGAGGGCATTTTAATTCTTATCCATTCCTTTCTACATCCAGGAATCAATGGAGCAGCAAGAGAGCAGATTTTCCTGCATTCTCACTGCTCCTTGAGGTACAAACCAATTTTCTAGCTTCAACATATCCCAGCAAATAATTGTTTGCTTCTGAAATAAAACTCTTTATTGCAGCAATAGTGATAGGATACCAGTAGGACAATAAAAAATGAAGTCTTAATGTATCTGATGTGAGTGCGCCTGGCTGGCAGGGTTCCTGGAGGTGGTTGAAGGGAGCCCGGGCAGAACTGCCTGAAGGTCCAAGTGCAATCATAAATGCTTTCCATAAATAGTGCGACGGAGTCTTTGCTGTCTTGTGTGCTGTGCTGACAAAAGGGGAAGAGGCTGCTATTCCTGGAGTGAAATGGACTTCTTTTTATGTTGCTAACAAAGAAGAGCCCACTGGCAGTGCACACCATGGCATTTGCTTTGGGTTTTAAAAACACGCAGCTCCGCCTGGTTGAAAAAATTGAAATTCTATATGGCAACTCCCTGTGACACACGTAAGGCAAGTTATCCTAGCTCATTAATGATGTGACCAAGAGAAAAGAAAATCTCCTCGCCGCCATCTAGGCAAAACAATATATGGGCCAAAGGGCAATGTCACAAAAGGAATAAATGGATTGGGAATGAGGAGACTGAGATAAAACAGAGTATGGGCTTTAGAGGTAGACTTGGATGGTGACATTCTGTGTTCTGGTTTTCTTACTTTACGATGGGGGACAATATAGCTCTTTTCATGGGGTCATGAGGATTAAGCCAGAAAGTATGCCCAACAAAGAATATATTTCTGGCAAATATGGCATATTTCTAACACTTACTGAAGTTTAAATAGGATACTTGGGGGAATACTGAGTGAAGTTGTCAAAAATAATTAAAGGCTTAAGACAAGTCTCTTTGTTTTAACAGAAATGAGTAGTGTGACCCAAGTACCCATCTACAAATGTCCTGTGAAAGACATGGTGGATTGAAAATGGATATTTTCATTACCTGTGCTTTGCAAGTAGGAAAACAAATTTGAAAACTGCAGTTATGGCAACCTGAATCTTTTGGACTTTGCCTATCCCCACCCCAGACTGTGTGTGTGCGTATATGTGCACACTCATGTGAGCACGTGGTGCATCTCTATCCCATAATATTTTACTGAAAGGGACTGGGGAATGACAACTTGAAAGTTTGGAGAAACTGTCAACCTAAGAGTGTTAGGAAATCAGCACCTTTCTCTATTATTTGTGCCTGTGCCCCTTTGCTCTAGATTTTGGGAAAGTTTTTGAAAGAAATGGAATACAACAGAATTTGACAATCACAAAGAATACCCAAGTGTTTGCAGGTGGTTTTGAGGAGAGCTGTAATTTTCAGTTCACTTTCAGATTTTAGGGCAAATTGATTTCATTAGTTTGATTGAAGTTACTAGTCAATTAATCAGGAAAAAAAAAAAACCTAGCTAGGTTGGTTGGTTATGTAAGTCCAAACTTAGTACTAAGGAGTGAGATAACTAGGGTATCTCTGGAAACTACCGAGGACCAGGTGTCCATGAGAGTCTTATAGAAATGACTCAGGTATGGCTGGGAGATCCAGGCAGCAGGTGGTATTAAAGAATTAGAATTTGGAAATAGCAAAGGACAGTATGTGCAGGAAAACAGATAGAAGAAAAGGGCATTGAGATATTAGGGTCTAAAACTCACTGTTATGACCAATAAAAGATGGCAAGCCGAATAGGAAATGGAACCCTGCCTGCAGTGCAGAGTGATGAGGAGAGGCCTGTCTAGGTACCAAGGCAGGGAATTACTGAAAGGAGAAATTTTGAAAATAAAGGATGGGTCTCACAGTAATGCGGAGACATCAGTATTTGAGACAAACAGATCTCAGTGCAAATGTAGTTTCTACTCCTTAGTAGCTGATTATTTATCATATCTAGGGCTTATTTTCCTCATTTATAAAATGGTAAATATTAAATCCACTTTGCAAGGCTTATAAAGATAAACTAACTTTAAAAGTGCAAAAATATTTATTACTGTTTATAACACACAGTAGGGCTTAAAATGGTAGCTGTAATGACTATATTTTACCAATGAAAAAATAATGTTAAATCCTGGAGTAAAGATGGTGGGTACCTTGTATTTAATTCTCACTTGAATTTGAAGTAATATTCTCCGGAGAAGCTCCTTTGAACAGAGAGGGTTAAAATTTCATAGTGTCTCCTCGGAAAGCAGGCTTTACTGAGGCAGGGTGAGCACTCCTCTGAAGCAGCCTTCTATTCTTCGAGATGAAAGAGGCATTGAATTCAGATAACGCAGTCGGACATGTCTCTTTTTGATTGTTGATAAATATTTTATTTTACATTTTAAATTCATATGGGCGCCAAAATCACTGAAGATGAAAAAGAATTCAATACTAGGCTATTCCTTTGCAGGATTGTTTCTTATAGCACACTTGTTCCCGTTTTGTTCAATTGAGATTGAAGCACCTTGGCTGCTGGCCACTGACAGCCATTTCACAGCTGTAGAGAGCACACTCTGTGGATGAGTTTCTTTCCCTCTGTCCCCAAGTCTAAAATATTCCCCTTCCAAGATAAACTAAAAAGCAATCATTACTTACCTAGCTACAGGCTTGGATTTTATCTCAAAAATAACATCTTTGGGTTACCAATGCTACGTGTCTCCATGTCTTGCATTATAATGGAACAATGTGAAGCTGTTTTGTTATTTTTTAAACATTTTATGGCAAAGAGCTGAAACATCTTGGAGCTAATTACAGAGCAGGATTTTCATATATACATGAAAATGACATTCGGTTTGAAAATTTGAAAATTTTGAGAACTGAAAATGACCGAGACCATAAATGTTTCTAAGACTGTATTACTGTCCTCGATGCTGTTGAGTTTCTGGAGAGCTGAGCCCTCCTCTCCCTAAATTTCAATTATATTATTAGCAGTAGGCTATCTTCACAATAATTGGTACCCTCACTTTATCTAATGGAGTATTTTTCATCTAATTGACTGGAAACATCATATAAATGTCAAAGCCAAATTTTCTTATAATAACCTATTATCTCTGTAGTTCTGGCTCAGTGCATCCACAAGAAATGGCATAATAATCATCTTTGGGAGAGTGAAGGACAGCAACTTAATTTCCCTACCTCTGATGAGAATGACAGCTTCTTCTTAAAAAGAAGAAACTTTTAATACATTCACTTAATTTTGCCACATTTCTCATTCACAAGATCTGACTCTGTCCTATTCTAAACATAGGAGTGAATATTCTTGTTGAACGAGAGCATTACAGAGGCGGTAGGGAAGATAAAAACAAAGAACAGGACTAGAAGCATGAGGTCTGGATGCTGCTTTTAGACTGGATTTTGCGCAAATCACCTCATCTCTCTGGTTCTCAAATATCAAATGAGAAGCTCGGCCTAGAATAGTTGTTTCACAGCCTTCTGTCATTTATGTATCTCTTCTTCAAGGCCTTTTACACATTTACATACTTTCGTACCTACAATATTTCACTGTGTCAAGTAGTAAAAAAACAAAAAAACCCACCAAACAAAAAACCACAACTACATATGGATATATATATTTGAAAAAGAAATTAAAAATAAATAACAAACATACAAGAACTACCACTAGCAATAAATGGAACCTTAAAAATGAATAAATACCAATTTAAAGGAAGTATGCTTGTGGACCACTGGTGAAAAATCATACCAGGAACAATATTTCCATGATTATGCAGTTTACATTATTTATGCAGTTTATAGTATGTACCACAAACAGAAGAAGGCATATCATACTTTGGGAACTTTGGGAAACATTGGCCTACCTGATTCTGGGGGTCTTTTCCTGCTTCAGAAAGTCTATGATTAAGTTATTTAAGAGAATGTGTTTCGGGTGTGCACTTCAGAAGAGCCACCCGGCCTCAGAAATCCTCCTAAATCATTTCCATAAAAATGGGGTATTCCGAGTCAAAGGGTGAGATGTGACAGCCTATCTTGTTCTCCAGAGGAACCAATGAAAACATGGAGACTCATGGGAATGTCAGAGTGAGAGATGAAATAGAAAAATTCTATTTTTTCCCCCTAGAGAACATCAAATTCATGAAAATTAGTGTACTCTAATTAAGACAAAAATGTGAAGTATTATTTAGCATATGCTTTTAAAACTGGCACTGCCTTTGTTCATCTTACTTCTATGCACCAAGTCATGTAGCTATGCCCATATACAGAGCACAATTTGCACATGGTCTAAAAAGATTTAGATGCCAACATTTCTCTAATCTAAGAAAAGATGAGAACCTGGAAAAGGGCCATGAGTATGTCTGGTTTCTTTGAGCTGAATAGGTTTCTAGTCTTACCTCAGAAGAACCTCTTCTAGGAAACAATCAGTGATGAACTATAACAAACAAAGATTTATAAACATATTTACTGTTGTGATGTTTGTAATAGTGAAAAAAAACCACTTAAATGTCAAGCATCCAGGTTATATTTAAACAAATCATAATATATCAATTTGAAAGAATATATGGTCATTAAAATAGTATTTATAAAGAATTTTAATAAAGTGGGGCTAGGCATATGATACGGTGTAATATTGGACAAAATCTTGTGATCAAAATTATCCAAACATCTTAGTATGGTCTACAGATTAACTCAAGTTCTAGTATCTGCCTAACTTTCTTGTTATAGGAGACAAGATACCTCATGAAGCCCTTGGTACTTCAGGTGTACTGAAATGCTGATTATTCTCTAAACATAGCAAGTTCTCCCAGAAGTCCATGCTATTGAACATGCTAGGGTTTTTTTTTAAACATAAATACATTTTTCTTTTTAAAAAAAAAGAGATGGATATTGAGTTAGAAGAAGAGGTAAAGAGAGTTGATAGTGAAAGGAAAACCAAGTTTCTCACTGAAGGTGGGAAAGTAGGCCCTCTTATTTCAAAATTGCTGAGTGACTTTGTTATAATTTCTTCATCATTTCTCCCCCTTGTCAATTTAGTTGTAATTGGAATTGCAGTACAGCTAGTACTTTGATTAGGTCCCTAGCTTCTGGCTTTTACTCTAATTTTGTTTATTAAATGCGGAAAGAGAGAAAAAACAGTAAAATCTATTGATCTCCACTACTAGAAATAAAGAAACTTGTTATGAAACAAAGAACAGAAAGATTGTCATCAGGGCCAAATGAGGAATTTTCCCTTTCTTTCTGCTCTGCCTTCAACTGCAACCCATGACCCCTTCCTAGTCCAACGTTTTGAATATAGAAATTATTTGATACATGCCACAGTAAAAAAAAAAAAAAAAAAAAAATTTCCCCATTATAGTCAGTTGATTTTCAAACAGTATCTTGAGGATGCATTCCTTTCGGGCTTATAAAGTTCTTAAGGATCAAAACAATAAAAGTGAAAGGAATTCTGGTAAGAATTTGCTGCTGCCCATTGAGACAAAATAGAATGGACTTTTTGGTACATTACAGAGTGTAGATGAACTATCACAGACCTAGATTCAGATCTGATCTGAATCCCTCACAAGGTTGCTCTGAGGAGAGAATTAGATAAACTGTGTAGGACTCTGAAAACTATAATGCACTACATAAATGCTATATAGTTTCACAAATCCAGAGTCAAGTTAGAAGGAAAGAGCTTTCTAGATCTCTTACATGGCTATCACTTGGCATGAGATTTATACTTATTAGAAAACTTTCTCTTGAGAGATCAACAATAAGAGTAAAGCAAACTTTGGTCTGCTCATTCTGAAAATGAGACTACCTTCCAGAGTAATCGATAGAGAAACACTTAGTAGGCAGTTGTATGCTGAGAAATTCAATCCAGTTTTCATTGCCAAGGGTGGAGGAACAGTTTTGTCCAACTATAAATTTGGGTTGAAGAATCATAGGCAGAACTCATGTTTCAAAGAAATAAAAATCTGGTCATAGGGCTTCCCTGGTGGTTCAGGGGTTGGGACTCTGCGCTTCCAGTGCAGGGGGCACTGGTTCGATCCCTGGTCAGGGAACTAGGATCTTACACGCTGCAAGGCGCGGCCAAAAAAAGAAATCTGGTTGCCCATTCACCATGATTTCTGTGTCACTAGGAAGGTTGTCCAGGTCAAAAATAACTCTCTTCTTTGCTCCTGGAGTACAATAGTCCTCAAACGAGGAACAAGGCCTTTCACTCTACAGTTAAACCCAAATGAATAAATTCATCTCTGTACTTGCAGACTTTCAGAGAGTGTTACTGTTTTTTTTTTTTTTTTTTTACTATTTATGTTATCATTTGTGTCATTACTTATCCTTGCCCTTTCTAGATTTTCAACTCTTCAAGGTCAGAAAACCATATTGTTTTCATCTTTTGTTTCTAATGTAATAATGCTTAATATAGTAAATGCTTAATAAATATTTGTTGAAAGAATGAATAAATGATTAAAATGCAGTTAACCCCTACAAATAGAACAGTTGATTTGTACTTCTTCAAATTATGACACATTATTGATATCAGATTCTAAGCTGAGAGAAAGCTTTTTGAATGGGAACTGATCAGTGGAGAGCCATAAGGCAGAGATTCTGAAGAGGGGAGAAAAGGTGTATTACAGAGTAAAGAACAAAAAAAGAAACAAAGAAACAAAGGAAAGAGGGAAATTTACCTATTCACAGCTTTATCTACTGAAGCTCCTGGTCAGAGACTTTTTGAAAACATGCGGTGAAATTTACTGAGTAATAACAGAGGTAAGCTTCCTGATAATGTATTTAACAGAGAAGAAAAGGGACTGAAAGTCTTTCTCCATGTATAAAAAATATACATTTTTATTTTGAAACAATTGAGGAAGAACTTGAGTATGTTCAATTTAGCAATTTATAGCACTTTATTAGTGAAGTCACATGTTTTGATACATAAATACATACTTGTTTTCTTCGCTTAGTGTTCCATGCATGTTATTTTGTTTGTATCACAATATTTAAAGTTCCCTGGAGACTGGACTTCCAGAAAGCTTGCACTGTAAACTCATGCTTTGATGCTTCTCTCTGCTCTGAATACATAGCCGTAATATGCAAAACAATTAAAAAGAAAAAAATTGAAGACTAACGTAATTACACCTCTCAGGATGGTTCAGGTTAGGCTGCAGTAGAAAACAACACCAACATCTTAGTGGCTTAAAATACAAAGGTTAATTTCTTGCTTGTGCTACATTTTCATTGTGAGTTGGACTCGGGGTTTTGCCCCATCATGTCCTCACTTTGACATGCAGGTGGATGGAAGGACTGCCACTTGGGGCGTTGCGAGGTGCCATGGCAGAGTGAAAGAGAGCATGATGGGTCATACACTAGGTCCTTACCGTGTCCATCCAGAGGAGACACAAGCCACATCCACTCATATTTCATTCACCAAATCACAAGGCTATGTCCATGACAGAGACTAAGTTCCTGGAGTGCCTGGAAGAAAAAGTAGAAATATTTGATAAGTAGAACTAATTGTTAGTATAATAGCCATGTTGAAATCAATACTATCTGGGCCCCAAGATAGAACAGAAATGAGGAGTGGTAAGCAGAGAATAGTTCCGACTCCAGGGCCAGAGGCAGGCAGGAAGAATTAGGTGTTCAACTCTGTTGGGGTAAAAATGTCTGTAAAAGGCTATAAACTTGTATGCTTAGGGAAGAAAAAAATATGCCTGAAACAGCCCAGTAACCAGGATTTGAGATAACCCACCTACTATAGCACGGTGACCCTATCAATGATATCTCATTTTCATAGGTCAGGGATCCTATTGGATCTATTTAAGGGTCCCTTGAAGAATTGGTATTAGAAGCAGTAGCACACTTAGAGGTATGTAAGCCTACAGAGAGTGAGGAAAAATACCCCATATTCAAGATGTGTCTCCAAACCCCAAAGTTTAAATCACTCAAAGAAAACTAATGCTAAAATATCCAAGAAAATCAACAATTAGAAGATGAATTAACTCAAGTTGTTAAAAAAACAAACAAACAGAATTGTTGGAAATATTTTAAAGTTTATTTAGGAGCTCCAAAGAGATAAAAGAAAAAATAACATAAAAAAGAGAAGTAATGAAACATATTTGGGCATAAATGAAAGAGGACCCTGTAGGTACGGGAAAGAACCACTTTGAAATTTTGGAAAGGAAAAAAAGTAATTATTGAAACAAAAAATCAGCATTTCGTGTAAACTCAAGATGGGTTACAGTTGAAAGATAATCAGCTAATTAGAAGTTGGTATTGAGGAATGCTCCCAGAACATAGTACAGTGATGTAGGAAGATTTATAAAAATATGAGAGAGCAGTTAAGGGATATGGAAACATGATTGAGAGGCTTCAATACATGTTTAATAGGCTTTCTAGAATAAGAGACTAGAGGGAATGGCAGAAGAAAATTTAACAAGAAAAGAGCTGAGTTTTACAAGGATTATTAAAAAGCCTACATCCTCAGATAAAAGTGCATCTCAAGAACTAAGTAGAACAAACAAAAATAAAGGCATATCTAGGTGTATTATAATGAAGCAGCAAGAGATACAGAAAAATTGAAAATCTTAAGCGCTGCTACTGGGGAAAAGATTACCTCAAAAATGGAAAGTTAGACTAATAAGTTACGAGAGTAGATGGCAGAGGCCAGTACAGTAATATCTTCATATGTCTGAGGGAAACAAATATCATTCTGGGACTCAATACCTAGCTAAACTACCATTCACAACAGAGGGAGAAATAAAGATACTGCAAACCTGTGAAGACAAAGAAGCACATTTGTTACCCAGGGCCCATTATTGAAAGAACCACATAAGAAGAAATTAACCTAAAAGGAAAGAGGTTGATGTTTTTTTTTTAAAAAAGGGAAGCGGTCAGAGTCCAGAAACATGGTAAGGTCTTGGTTGGGAAGTTGACACTATTTTAAAATTTAAGGGTAATACCTAAGAAAACAGAAATACAACTTAGAGCTTCTATATCTGTTGAGGGAAAAGGAAAGAATATAGAAGGAAAGGGCTGTACCTTGTATTAGTTTGATTTCTCTCTTCCCCTTATCCCAAACCATACCACAAGAACTGAAAAATTAAACTAGATATGGATTCTGTTGAGACAAATGAACAAAATTGTTTGGAGTTGGAAAATGTGGCTAACTTTTATATTAGGCACTATACTGTTATTTAAATCCCAAGATAAATGCAGAAAAGCCTCAATTACGTGCAACCATTAACTCGCCCAAATTATTATTTCCCTTTACCTTAGGGAAAAGAAGAAAACTACAGGCAAATAATCAGTATGTATTTAAAGTGGCCTGATTCAAATCGGTATAGTTTCATCTAGCCACCTACAACTTTTACGTTTTCATCTCTACCTCTTTCATGATCACTCACCCGTAAAATGCCAGCTTTTAGGCAGATCAACCATCAAAGCAAAGTTCAGTCATTGTTAATGTATGTAATGTATAAGGATAGAAATTGAATTCATATTTTGAGAAATGTTTTCAGAAATAGGATTAAAGAAAGTCTAATATAACAGGAAAAATTCTGATTATGAGACAATAGAAAGTTCTGTTTACTGTGAAAAACAGCAGCACTTGTGGCATCCTGGAGAGCGTGCTGGAAAGCTGAGTTCTGGTTTCAGGTCTTTGTGGCCAAGCAGCTATGTGGTTAACATATAACTTATTTAACCTGTCTGAGCCTCAGTATTCTAATGCATGGTGTAAGAGGTTCAATTAGGTGAACTCTAAGGTCCCTGACACTTTTTAAAAGGTCTGATTCTGGAATACACCATATCCTGGGCATTCTGGTTAATCGAGATTTCAGGCTCTCTCAGAAATCTCTTTTCCAGCTGGTGTTGTGAATCTCCTAGACCCTGCTCTGTCATTGCAACCCAGTCCCACGTGCCCTCTCTCACGTGTTTTCTTACCCTAAAGGGTGAGGTGCTGTCGGATGGTGAGTACTATGATGGCTAAATAGAATAACAGAATGAATTCAAATAGTGAAGTACACAGGGAAGACGTACCAGCCAATTCTCAACTGACATATTTACACAAATATTGGACAGAAAGTTTCTAAGTTTGAAAAGGCAGGGTCTATAGTACCCTTGTCCAAGAAAAAATGTGAGCAATGAGAGGCATCGTTCAAGGAGATGGGCCAGAGCTGTGATAATGACTTCGGCACTGGACCATTTTTTCATCTGTGACATTTATCATGAAGCAGTATTCAGGATCTTGACTGGAGGCTCATGCTGTGAAATACAATGAAAGTAATATCTAGAAAACAAGGGAGAACAGATGTAGCTGGGTTGTATAATCCAGTGTGACACTCATTATCCTTATGAAAGGAATAACTATCAAGCTTGAAAGACAGAAAATAGATGCAGCCAAGATGGTCAGAAATCTGCCTGGTTTTAAAAGACGCCTGTAATTTCTATACCTGGGAATAGTCATTACGAAGCAGGATGTCATTATGCCAGTTCTTGTAACACACAAGCATCCCTTATAATAGGCTGTGCAGCCTGATTTTTTCCTCTGTGAAGATGTTTAAGTTTGTTCAAATGATATTTCATGGGCAGCAAACAAAGACAAGTAAGTGTGGAATGAGTTGGTCAGGAAATGTTTTTTCACAGATATAGACTCTGGTTTTCATTATCTTACTTTAGAGATGATGAAAGTATAATATACACGTTCTTACGAGTAAGAGAGAATGGAGGACCTTTGCGACAGAAAGTATCATTATTTTCAATGTATTTACATTATTCAGAAACATACCTTTTTTCCTTCTTTTTTGGGGGGGGATGTTGTTAGACTTGAACAATTGAAGTAAACTGCTGAAATCACGTTAGCATAATGGTTCCACTTCTAAGCTCTTATACCTTTTGGTATTTGAGTTTATGAAACCTTTTGTGGTATTTTAATATAAAAGAATAATTTTGTTTTTCTCTGCAAAATACTTTTATTATGAAAAATTATGAGTGTTTGGGGCTTCCTCTCTTGGCTATTACTACAGCAGTCAGGTTCCTGAGAGAGAAATAACAGAGACTGACCAAAGAGAGAGGAAGCCCCAAACCACATATTTGCTTAAATCCACCCCCACCCCCCCGACCCAAAAGGAATTGTAATGCTGTATTCTCTGGAACAAACCTGGAATCTTTGGTAGATACTCAATATCAAATTTTGTTTTACTGATGTAATGAAGGAGAGACACAGCATTCTAAATGTTTATTGAAATCTTTTTTCAGATGTATAGTGTACTTTGTTTACAGTAATGCCCTTATTTTCAATGTGCATATCTGAGTCTCTTGTCAAAAATGTATTTGACCTCTTTATTTTTACTCTTCTTGTTTTCACACTAGGTACTCAAACCACTTCTCAAATGAATACTTTAGCTTTTTGAAATTTATTTACTTTTGAGGCTCCCTCCCCTGTTCCAGGAATAATTCCTGGAAAGCTGTGGAATGGAGAGAATTGTGGGATGTGCTTATGCATAAAAGATAGCACACACAGTGATGTATTAAGGTTTGGGGTGAGACATTCACTGGCAGTCTGATAGTTGCTACCCTCTTTTGTCCCTGCGTCCAAACTTTCATTTACATGGAAGAACTGTATTTGAAAATATTCTAGGCCTATGGTCTTGTTTCCAAAGTACATCGAACACTAGCTCTTTAGTCCATAGGGCTTTTGTCATAAACTCTGGTCTACTTTACCATCTGATGCTGGGCTAGACGGACACCTCAACATCCTTTTACTTTTCCCTCTTAAACTCCTGAGCCTATCATGGATTGAAAACTAGTGGCCCAAAGACTAACTCCAGGTGCTTTCCAGTTAAAAAAACCAACCAACCAACCTTTAGATGGATGTGTGTTATTTTCTTCTCAGGTCCTCTCATTTCCTATTGTCTTTCAGGGGCTGATATTTAGATTGCTAGCCTGGCACCTGTAGGATCTGAATTTATGATTCTTTGCCAGGAATAGCCCAAGGCAGCCACCTCTCTGCATTCTTAAGCCCTGGGCTCTTTAGCACACAACTCATCTCCTCTTTGGGGAGGCTTTCTCTGTCCGCCTCTCTTCCTCTGTGGTTGGTTTGCTATGTGGTTCTCCAGAGTCAAGATAACCCAAACAAAAGGCACTCTCCTCCTAAATACACCTCCTTACTTGGTTGTCTCAGTTAGGATGCATCCAGAGAGGTAGACCAGATAACCTCCGGTTAGACCCTTACTTATTACCAAACAATAAGTATAAAAACCTATAAATAAATTTAAAAATTTTTTGGAAATATTTTTAGACTTAACAGAAAAGTTGTAAAACAAAACCTTCTTGTATATCCTTTACTGAGTTTCCCCTAATGTTAATGTTTTATATAATCACAGTATAATGATCACAGTCGGGAACTTAACATTGGTATACAGTAATAGTGTTAACTGCACTACAGATCTTTTTGAATCTCATCCATTTTCCCTCTAGTGTTCACTTTTAGCCACCCTACTTAGAGGTTCCACCTTCTGGTCCTGGTCCTTCTCTAGACAGGGAATGAAGTGAGGAAGAAGGGTGTGGTTGACCACTCCAACCTGTCTGGTGCCTTAAATGATCAGATCCATACCTGTTGCATGATGTAGCCACCACATGCAAACAAACAGATGCTTCTCAATTTTCCTGGTCTCTGTAATGACTTAACACGACCTCTCATTCTGCTTCCCCACCTAGTCCCTGTCTTCCCAGGTTCTGATCTTGTGACACAGTTTTTCTGCCAACAGCTCCAGCTAAATTTTTGTTTGCTTTTAACCCTATTAAATATTTGCCTCCCTTATGTATTATGAATTCAACTTCTAATAATCTGCTGGCCTTTTTAGTGAGAAGGAGACCACCTGCATCTATGTATCCAAACTCTCAGGACTAATACCCAAGGCCACCTGTGTCAGCAAGGCTTCACTGTTTGTGGCAGGAAGTTCTTATTCAGGAAGATAAGACTGTAAGCCAATAAATAATCTCACTGTTTATTTCAGGAAATTTCAAAGACTGATTTGTTCAGGCAAAATAATTTGCTCATCTGGGTAAACAGCTCTCCCTTCTGGGTAACACGCTGCTCAGCACAGCAAGCAGCCTGCACCTCCAGCACCAGCCTGCTTACCGGGACTGCCTTCTAGGCACTTGCCTTCACTGTGTCCACCGATCAGAAATCAGGTCACAGATTTGTCTAATCCCTTTCTGCTTTGTGCCTTGAACACCTTTCTTAACTCATTTGAGCCCAGACCCCAAGATCGGTAAATATCCATCCCATTCCACTCTTTTCTGAGACGCTACTCAGCCTTTGTCAAGATAGCGTTACTGTGAGCACCTATTATATTCCTAATAATGTGCTAGTAAAAGCACTGAATGTAAAGGAAATAAAGAAAGAATAGCCACTAAAAAAGATGGTATTACTAAAGTAGGTCTACCTAATACACTTAGCATTCTTTGATCAATAGGTTTCATGGAGGTCCTTTAGGAAGTCAATAGGTAAGCTAGGTAAATACCATATATGGTATTTACCATATATGGTAATGCAGCCTAACTGTATTGATGGTGTTCATTAGGTAGGCCTGAGGTGGTTGTATTTGACTGAAAATAGGGGAATTATCCCTATCTGGTGTGGGATGTTTAGAAGGGGATAGAACTGTTTTTCTTCAAACAATTTATGTATAGACTAGTATAATAGTTCTCAACTGCGGGTAAAAGGTTAAGGAGAGGGAGTCTTGGCATTTGATTCACCTGTTGGGAAGGTTTTAAATTATTCCCCCATGAAGATTCTAATAATCAGTTTATTTCTTCCTCCCTCTCCCTCAAACCAGAGGTGAGAACCACTAGTCTAGATACTTGTTCTACCTAATAAAATGAATGACAGAACGGAGGCCATTATCTATGAATTAAGGAGTAAATACTTGTTTTTAAACATGCAAATAATTAAGGCAAAGATGTCATGTTGGACGTGTGTGACATTTGCCTTTTTTCCCCACTCAATTTAGTCATTATATTTAAAAAATAGTGCTTTTCCTTCACCTTCTGTAGACTTTTTTTTTACATGAATGTTATAGATTTATTAATAATAGCCCCAAACTTGGAAACAGCCCAGATGTCTATCAATAAGTGAATAGATAAACAGTAATATATCCATAAAATGGAATAATATTCAACTACTATAAAGAGATACTAACAAATGGATGAATCTCAAAAACATTACGCTGAGAGTAAGAATCTGGACGAGAAGAATACATACAATATTATTTCACACATGTCAAATTCTTAAGAAGGTAAAATTATAGTAATAGAAACTACATCAATGTCTAGCGCCATGGGTGGACAAGGGGGAGATTGACTATAAAGGAACATAGGAAAATTTTGTGATGATGGAAGTGGTCTTTTATTGATTATGGTGGAGTCCATACCTTTGTCTGTAGACTTATTTTTATACAGAGGGAACAAAGCATATTTGGCTCTAGCCCCAGATGGGCACACGATTATGCCAGAGAAATTAAAGAGTAAGACGGGATTTGTACAAATCACTCCTGGGTTATTTTAGGAATGTTTTTCATAGAGCTTTGGCATGAGGGTTTTTGGTTTTTCTTTTTCAACATGGGAGTTGGTTTTACCTTATAAAATGCTCACTAAACTTTGTTTAAAAATGTTCCTTTCTGTCTATTGTGGAAGTTATATTTTTCCAACTTGATATAAAAAATACCATCCTCATAGGTAAGTCTAGAAAGGCTTTATATACTAGATAAGATTTTAGTTTTAACAAGTGGATAACTGGGGAGGGAGGGCTGAGAGGATTCCTCAGTTGGAATGGGATGATGGTGAAAGGAAGGAGGAAACAATCTACATTATAACTCTATGTCACCCTGTGTTTCTCTCTAAGGGATGCTACGCATAGCAACTCTTAACCACCCTCTCTTCTCGCGTAGGAATTTTTTGGTGATGATTTATCAACTTAATGTAATCTCTGTATTCTTTTTCATGGTTCCATTACTAAAGCTGCTTTTTCCTCCAGGCCTTCTTTGCTGTCAAAAGTTTCCATAGTTCTTGTATGTTTTACTTTTGGTGTTAAGTCTTCCCAGGATTCATGTTCAAATCTGTGTTTCACAAAATTTGGATATGTACTTTTTTTTTCCACTTTTCCCCCTAAGACATTTAAATTTTTAAAAATGTCATATTTATTTTAATATACCCCTCAGCCTTAAGTCATACTGGTATTGGACAGATAGCTCAAATTATACCGTGGGAAAACTCTGTCCAGGATATAGTGAATTGTTGAGGAAAAAAGGTTGATCCTCTTCTATGTATTAAAGTGTTGGGAAGAAACTAGCAAACAAGGATACTTTTGAAAGAGGGCTCTGCAGCGGTGATATATTCAATTCTGTCCTTGTTTTATTTACACTGCTCCTCAAGACGTACCCTTTAAATCCACAGATGAACCAGAAAGGATCCTTTGTACACTCCATGTAATAAGCACTTAACAGGGGTATAGTACTTAAACTTAGATATGAAAAGTGTACGCATATCAGGTTTTTTAAAAAAGTAGAGCCCATTTTGAAATTGTAACATGTAACTCAACTAGACAGAAGTATGTTTTGTTTTTAAGAAAAATTCTATATGAGGTGGCAGTATACTTCATAATTTTTTAACCCCTTCTATATAACAACTAGTATATAGTTGTTATGTAGGGCTCATCCATTCTAGGTATTCTTATAGAATAATACCTAGAAGGGGGTCCTTAGAATGTGTACTTCATCATGAAATGATATCAGAATATTCTTTGACTCCTCTCTCTCACATACAAAATCCAATCCATCAGCAGATACTGTTGGTTCTCCTTGAAATGATATCCTCAATCTTTTCATCACCTCCACCAGTCTCACTGTACTCAAGCTATAATCTAGATTATTTCAGCAGCCTCCTTACAGATCAGCCTTGTTCTGCCCTAGACTGTCCATATTCCGCAGTAACTGGAATAATTCATTTAAAATGTTAGTAAGATTATGTCACTTCTCTGCTCAAAACTTGCCAATGGCTTTCGTTTGCACAAAGAATAAAATTCAGAGTCTTTTCCTATCATGACCCCAAGGCACCATCATTTCACACCTGGCTACCTCCCTGATCCCATTTCTTACAACTCTCCCCTTGCTCACTCTGCTCCAGCCCCACCAGCTCCCTGGCTGCTCCCTGAACACACAATTTCTGTTCCACACTCTGGGCCTTGACAATGCTATTCTGCCTGGAATGCTCTTTTCCCAGACAACTGCATGGTTTTTTCTCCCAGTTCCTTCAGGTTTCTGCTTCAGTGTCACTTTGATCTAGAGGTCTTACCTGGCCACTCTATCTCAAGCAGCACCCTGTCCCTCTCTGTCCCCTCACTCTGTGTATGAGGATGCACTTACTGTCATCTGCACATATTCTGCTTATGGTCTGTCTCCCTCCCCCACATTAGACTGTAAGCTCCATGAGAGCAGAGAATACACTTGTTTTGTTCATTGCTTGGTCTCAGGACCTATAATGGTGTCTAGCGTACAGTTAAGTACAGAAAAAATATATGATGAATGAATAAACAACAGGGTTAGCTAAGAATGACATTATGACCTCCCTCAGGCTCTGTAATGACTGACTAACAGCTAGAATTTACTGTGAACGATGGGGCATCCTGGCTGCAGAGCGTGTTCTCATGTTACTCTGACTCCTTCCCACTGGGCGACAGCCTTTAATCAGTAATTTTGTCAGGACGGAGGGGGCTGCTTCTTCAGGGCCATGCCACTAAATCCTAGCCCTTGCTCATGTTTTTGTACTAAGCAGTCTTTACTTTGACTCTAGGATCACTGACATCATGTTGAATTTTATTTTCTCTCTAATATAAGCTTACTTTATTTCGTCATTGGTAGAATGAATACCCTCCTCTGCTGGTATTATCTTCCCTATTTGGAAGATAACATTTATTTTCCTCTGCATGTTGTGATAAGTTTTTCTCTTTTAAGAATAGTATTTGTTGTGAGTTTTTTCAGAGGCATTGCAAGAATACATGATATTTTAGAAAATTTGAAAAACCTAAAAATACGTTAAAAAATATTAACTATTATCCTTGTGATTTAGTATCTATCTAGGATTTTTAGCCAGTCCTGGGCATATGGCAGGATTCCACTTGCCTCCCCTCTTTGAAGTTAGTTTGGCCACGTGATTTGCATTTCCAACGAATCGTGAGTGGTAGGGACATGTGTCACTTCCAGGCAGAAGTTTGCAGAGCTGTGCAGGACTCGTCAAAGTCCTCTCTGTGGTCTCGTTGATCGGGGAGGGTGTATGAAGCAAGGCTACTATCGGTATGGGCCCCTGATTGACTCCATGGGCAGCGCATCCCTGCCTATGTAAATCAATAGGTGAGAGTAAACTTGTCTTGGGTAAAGCCACTAAGATCATGGGACTATTTGTTACCACAGTATAATGTAGTCTGTGCTGACTGATATAATGGATTATGAAAGTTAAATGTGGTCATTAAAAAAATTGGAAAAGACAGAATTATGTAAAAATGAAAAATATGTCAACTATTATCCTAGTGTCTTAGTCTATACCCCCTGGAATTTTATAAGTTTATGTATGTGCTTGTTTGCATAACTTTTAAAAATAAGGCTTATGCTCTAAATATTCTTCTGTGATCTACTTCTTTTTTCATTCACTAGTAGTAAAATATTTCCTGTGACATTTAATTTTCTTCTACAAGTTGACTTTTTAATGGCTCTATAGTAGCACATCATTCGTTTTTCCTTGTGAATCCATTCGCTTTGTGTGCTGTGCTTATGGGAAGATTTCTATGGCCATTTGGTAGGTAAAGACTTTTATGTCTAAAGATCTTATTAGAAAAGAATCTCCCATTTGTACTGCCCAGTGACACTTCCTACCCAACGCTATTAAATGTTCTCCAGGTAACAGTAGCCCAAAGATCACTATTTAATCAGTTACTGCTTAATATTAAATAAGTTACATAATACAATTTAAAATACTCTGTAGTAAATAGTTTCTGAAGGCAAGGAATGCTTTGGTAATATTAATATGCAGTGCCAATTCTTTACAAATAAGTTTTTATAAAATATATTATGTTTTCTTACAGTGAGCCAGAATTCTTGTAACCAATATCTGTACCTTACTTAAAGTTTCTGTAGCTCAGTGCTGTTACTAATAATAAAAATAATGCTTTGCCATTTAAAGCTGAAAGCAATAAATGGAAAATGCCAAGTTGAATGTAAGAGTTACTTCTACTTTAGTCCTTGGGGATTCATTTCAAGAGCTTCAACGGAGTGAAGTAATTTCAGCCATACAAAATTTATTTATGTATTTTTATTTTTTTAAGTTATTTTTAAAAAAGAAAATCTATAGTTACTATTGCAAAATGATGATTGTTAACATTTAAGATTTTGGCCTAAATTCAGTTTAAAGATTTTGTTTTCGGCATACAACACTGAATAAAACTTCAACTAATTGTTTATATTTCAGATCTGTGCTAGTTATTTGTCTTTGACATGTGGGACTTCTTCAAATTAAAAAGTAGAATTCAGAATTAAGAGCCTGGTTCCCTCAAATTCTACTTACTGTGTGATTTGGAACAGGGAATCTGTTGAGCAGTGCCTAAACTTCCTTATTTCTGGAATGGAGTTCCATCCTCTGCTTATCTCACGAAGGACTTTTGAGGGTATACAGGCTTGGCCTAAGTTGTTTTCTACTTTCTTTTCTGGGGCTCCAAGTACAGCATGTCCTCTTCACCAGCCTTCAAATTATCAAGCTGGGTTTTGAAAGGAGAATGGCTCCCCTGACTCCTCTCCACCACCTTTTTTTGTTACATGATTGCCTTTTGTGGAAAAGGGTGTGTGTGTGTGTGTGTGTGTATGTGTGTGTAGGGGAAGAAGGTAGAAAAAAATTTTTAGATGGAGGTGGACACCGTATATTAGGAGATAGTAATAACTGAGGCATAGAGTGATCTGACCAAATCCACATACAAATGTGGTCAGCTTATTTGATTTGTCTAAAAAAGTACAGGGAAAAGTTTTGAAATTCTAATCAGTCACCTTTCTGTGTTTACGGTGTACAGTATTTGATTCATCCACATTCTGATATAGGATATGGACATTTCATTGTATTGTGTTTATTTTATTCTTGTGCCTGTGATATTACTTTGTCAATCTTATACAAGTAATAAGAAAAGTGCTGTGAAAACAGTGAGTTCCCTGGTGATTATTATTAGAACATTGTGATTTTCTGTCCTTTCCTGTCTCTAACTTAAGATACATTCACTCCTCCAAGATGCATGCATAAGTGAATTAGACATTGATGATAATAGAAGAAATCTTCCATCACTGAAGGAGTGAATTCTGAAGTGAAAGTATAGATTTATATGTCTGTGACAATGCCTTTTCCTTCTCAGAGGTGTAGGAAAATCCCAGAATCTTTTAAAGAAACTTAGGAGTGACAGTGATACTCTAAAGGGCGGTAGTTTTTTTTTTTAATTACCTCTTAAGCAGCTCATTCTGATTCAAAACCTCTGATCTAGACTGACTTGAATGAACTTCATGCACTGTATGTCTTCAGAGCCTAACTCATACTAAGCAGAGTCCTGTGTGCCTTCAATTCTAGTTGGAATCATGGTTTCCCAATGGGGAGCATGACATCTTCTGGTGGTTTTGATTAATCATCGGTAGCAGTGGTGTTGGGAGAGAGTTTTATGGTCTACCATCTTTCTTCCTGGAGATTACAGTGAATGTGCTGAGAATTGTACATAAATCCATACCCTGTCTGATCTAGGCTGCAGCCTGACTCTAAAAATCTGGATCTACCCAGGGCATTGCTATGCATGTGAATGTGCATTTTTGTCCGTTCAGGTCCTTTAAAGAGTAAACACTAAGATGGGATTAGACTTGCAAGAGGTTTATTGGATAAAACAAGCAACCAACAAAGGATTAATCTCCAAAATATACAAGCAGCTCATGCAGCTCAATATCAAAAAAAAAAACCTAATCCAAAAATGGGCAGAAGACCTAAACAGACATTTCTCCAAAGAAGATATACAGATTGCCAACAAACACATGAAAGGATGCTAAACATCACTAATCATTAGAGAAATGCAAATCAAAACTACAATGAGGTATCACCTCACACTGGTCAGAATGGACATCATCAAAAAGTCTACAAACAGTAAATGATGGAGGGGGTATGGAGAAAAGGGAACCCTCCTGCCCTGTTGGTGGGAATGTAAATTGATACAGCCACTATGGAGAACAGTATGGAGGTTCCTTAAAAAACTACAAATAGAACTACCATATGACCCAGCAATCCCGCTACTGGGCATATACCCTGAGAAAGCCATAATTCAAGAAGAGTCATGTACCACAATGTTCATTACAGCTCTATTTACAATAGCCAGGACATGGAAGCAACCTAAGTGTCCATCAACAGATGAATGGATAAAGAAGATGTGGCACATATATACAATGGAATATTACTCAGCCATAAAAAGAAACAAAATTGAGTTATTTGTAGTGAGGTGGATGGACCTAGAGACTGTCATACAGAGTGAAGTAAGTCAGAAAGAGAAAAACATACCGTATGCTAACACATACATATGGAATCTAAAAAAAAAAAAAGGTTCTGAAGAACCTATGGGCAGGACAGGAATAAAGACACAGATGTAGAGAATGGACTTGAGGATGGGGGAGGGGGAAGGGTAAGCTGGGACAAAGTGAGAGAGTGGCATGGACATATATACACTACCAAATGTAAAACAGATAGCTAGTAGGAAGCAGCCACATAGCACAGGGAGTTCAGCTCAGTGCTTTGTGTCCACCTAGAGGGGTGGGATAGGGAGGGTGGAAGGGAGAAGCAAGAGGGAGGAGATATGGGAACATATGTATATGTATAGCTGATTCACTTTGTTACACAGCAGAAGCTAACACAACATTGTAAAGCAATTATACTCCAATAAAGATGTTAAAAACAAAAAACAAACAAAAAAAACACCTATGAAGGATGAAGGTGAAGGATTAGGAGAAGGCAAGAATCCTTTGACTGCAATGCAGGTCTGCTATCTGTGAAAAGGGAGAGAGAAGAAAGGATTGGGTATGAGCCTTAGACCCCAGCACAGTTCTGAGGAAGTTTCAGTTTCTCCAGTGGTGAGTCCCTGAGCTAAATGTGCCTGTTAGAGGAATCCTATATTGACAGAAATTGCCTGGTTCATATACCTTTCTGCTCATTCATTGGCTGGGAACAGCTGGGAGAGATATGGGGTGAATCTGCCATGGGTCCAAAGACGTGGCCGGTCGAGGTTGTAAATCACACACATGCCCTGCAGCAGGTTCTCTTGAAGGGAGAGCAGGCATCTCCAGGGCCCCACAGCACTGCGACAGAAACTCTGGGGAGCCCAAGGCAGAGCCTAGGGTTAAGGAAGCAGTTCCGTGTGGGGTACTGCGCTAGCTTGAACATCTGTCTCCATCATTTGTTATTTGTTAACAAGTTATTCTGCCTCTTGGGTAGCATGGCTTTTCTCATCAAGAAAATGATAATAGTCACAAAGCGGGGTTGTGTTGATGAAGTGAGTTTGTGATGTGTAAGTTCCTAGTAGGCAATGTTTGTTGCTGTGTCATTCTTCTCTTATGCCTCTCCTCGTCTTCCAGCTCCCTCTACTTCTTTCTTGTCCGTCTGCCTCCCCATTAGACGTCCCCGCCCTCTCTTCCTCTGTCCCTCCTCCCTCCCCCCCCCGCCCCCATTCCTTCCTTCCTCCCTCATTTCTTTCCATGGTGAAAGATTGATTTAGGCCAATTAGTTGAGCACAGGGGAAAACTCACCATAGTCACAAAATGCATTTTGTAGTCTTCTTGCAAATGTGTGGTCAGGAACTAGCTGATCAGGTTGACAACATTTTCTTTACCTCTAAACACCACCAAAAAGTTGCTTCATATTTCTGCCACTATATATATACATATATATGTATATATTAATCATATGTTTATCATAGATTTGCTTGTTATTTTTTAAAGGATTTTTAAAAACTTATTTTCTCACATTAATACTTAAAAAATTATAAGATCAAAGAAAAGACCCAGTGACTTGCTGGATATTGGTCCTATGCATGTGTGAAGCTTTAGCAAATACATTTTTTTTTTATTGTGGTATAGTTTTATACAAGTAGATTCTTTGAAGGTGATGATAGATGACATTTTATTCCATATATCAGCAATTCTGTTGACATAGAGCATTTTAAGTTATTTTAAATTGGTGTCATTAACTGAATTTAAAATTCTGTTTCCAGGTATTTTCTCGTAGAGTAGGTGTTTAAATGTGATTCATTTAAATAGCATTGTTTTCTTTTTTCTTTTTGCATCTGATTCAGCCTTCTCATTCTGAATTTTAGGACCACCTACAGATCCACCTCCACTGTCATTTAAAACATCTTTTCTATCAACTTCATTTATACTCATCAAGCAGATCATTTTAGCAATTGGTGCCTATTTACACTGAATTATATATTCCATTACTTCCAAAATCCTGACACCCATCTGCAAATGAGAGATTTCTCCTTCCACACTGTTTTTGGATCCTGTTTAATGCCCGTGTTATACAAATTGCTTAGCTAACTTTTGAGGTCTAGTGTGGGTGAAAAAACTGCTTTCCTTTCATGTATTCTCAGGATTATTTTTCACCCAGCTGTCCCATTCACTGACAAGAAAAAACATAAAAGAAGAAATAAAATTTCTATTAACGTGCATCTAGATTACAAAAGATTGATATTAAAAGAGAATGAGTGGGCTTCCCTGGTGGTGCAGTGGTTGGGGGTCTGCCTGCCGATGCGGGGTCGCGGGTTCGTGCCCAGGTCCGGGAGGATCCTGCATGCCGCGGAGCGGCTGGGCCCGTGAGCCATCCGCGGTGGTGAGAGGCCCGCGTACCAAAAAAAAAAAGACAAAAAAAGAGAATGAGTAAACTACTCCAGAATAAATACCAAGGAAGATGAAAGAATTTAGAACTTTGGCTTCACATTTCTGGAGAGAAATTTAAATCATTTTTTTCTACCTTATTATTTAATATGACCCTTACCACTCTTTATAGTTTGTACATATGTATATATATGTGTATATCATAACCAGAATCTGGTGGTTCAGAAAGGAATAAGTCACAAGACATGGTTTTTCTTGCTCTTGAGGCTGGTATAGTCCTGGTTAGATATACCCTTGCAGCCGAGGTAGATATTTGGGACCCTATGTTATCAGGTGTAGAGCTAGCTTAATATTCAGGAAATTGATGATGGTATCACATGATACCATCAAGGGTCCAGAAAGGCTGACCTGTAAATAAACAGAGTATAATAAAAATAATCCTCAACATGTCAGAAAACTCAAGTTCAAACTCTAGGCTGACTTACAAGTTATGTGTTAGAGATCTAGCCACCTCATCTCTCTAAGTTTTAGTTCCTCATTGATAAAATGGTTACAGGGATTTCCCTGACAGTCCAGTGATTAAGACTTCGCTTTCCAATGCAGGGGCTGCAGGTTTGATCCCTGGTCGGGGAGCTAAGATCCCACATGCCTCGCAGCCAAAAAAAAACAAAACATAAAACAGAAGCTATATTGTAACAAATTCAATAAAGACTTTAAAAATGGTCCACGTCAAGAAAATCTTAAAAAAAAAAATGGTTACAGCTTCCCCTGCCCCACCTTATTGGGCAGGAAGAACTGTCATTCTTCTTATGGATTGATCAATCAATGAAACAGTTAATCACTCAATCAACAAGTTAACCACCCCACAGATATTTATAAGGCATCTCTTGCTGTCATTAATGAACCAGGAATAATGTGTTTCTTCTCTGCTTATCTTTGTTTTAAAAATAAATTTATATTTATTTATTTATTTTTGGCTGCATTGGGTCTTGGTGGCTGCGTGCCGGCTTTCTCTAGTTGCGGTGAGCGGGGGCTACTCTTTATTAGGGTGGGCAGGCTTCTAATTGTGGTGGCTTCTCTTGTTGCGGAGCACAGGCTCTAGGCGCTTGGGCTTCAGTAGTTGTGGCACGTGGGCTCAGTAGTTGTGGCTCGTGGGCTCTAGAGCGCAGGCTCAGTCGTTGTGGCACACGGGCTTAGTTGCTCCGTGGCATGTGGGATCTTCCCTGGCCAGGGATCAAACCCATGTCCCCTGAATTGGCAGGCAGATTTTTAACCACTTTGCCACCAGGGAAGTCCCTTCTCTGCTTATCTTAATGGGACTGTGGAGGACTTCACATGTGCAAAATACCATTTACACTTTAAATCCTAAACAAGTATCAGAGGTTGTTATGATTAATAATGAAGACATTATTTGAAGACATTAAATATGAAGATATTATCTCTTTCCTTGTTCATCCTGATTCCACACTTAAAGCCAGAGTCTGTCTAACCTTTTGTTGAACAGCTGGGATCATCAGGCTACTGGTGCTCACAGTCTGAAGCTTGATGTCTCACTCTGCTTTGCATCGTATTTGCCAGTCTTGTCTCCTGACCTCTAGCTTGACCTTCATGTTTCTGAGTGCACTAGGGTGACTCATGGTCCCTAATGCTATTATGGCACCATTCTAATTAGCACTGCTCCTCAGCTACCATATGAACTCATCCCTTAGATACATCTACCTTCCAGGCACTTAAGGCACTACTTGGCCCAGGCCTTCATGACCTCTTGGATTCTGCCTTAGCTCCAGTCTCAGTGACAGAGGACTAGAACATTTCCCCCAGTATCTACCTGACTGCAAATCCCTCATTGCTCTGTGCCCCCTTTAAAATGCAGTGTTATCTGAAAGGAGTGATTCATGAAACCATCATCAGGTTTCAACACTTGAGCCAGAATTATGCTGGATTATCCAGCCGGCATCTTGAAGAAGAGTGAGGAAAGAGGATGTGCAGAAAATGTGTTTTCAGAGGGTGGCAAGGAGAGGTGGTGGGAGAAGGTCTGTTAGAAAGTGATCTGGTATGGAAGATCTAAGTAGGATCCGTGAGGGAACTTCTTGAGGGTGATACAATGAGAGAGAGGAAGGGATACTGGAAAAGAGGCGGAAGATAACAGAGAAATGGAAGTTCAAAAGGGCAGGTGGGGGAACCTACGTCAAAGAGCTACCATGACACTCTACTCCTGCCTCTGGTACGGCATGCATCTCATTGAGTTCAGATTAGCTGGGCATGGTTTTATGTTCTTTATAGAATGATGAATTCCTTGAGGTCAGGCACAATGTCTCTATCACCTTTATTCCCAGTACTTGGTAGAGTACATAGAGATATTTTAGGTATTCAGTGCTGCATTAGGAGAAAAACATTAATTTTGCTGATGGCCAGTTCTGCCTCAGAACTCTAATCTTCCCCAGAGAAAACTCCTCAAAGATACTGAGTTTCTTGATTCATGGTAAATTAAGTATTTCACCTTTGATACATGGTTTATTATTTTAGTTGTGCAAGAAATAAGTTTCTGCCTGATGATCTGAGGGAGAGTAGTGTGAGATAAAACCATCAAGGGAGACTGGGGCCGTGCTAGGGAGAACATTAAGCTCACACTTAGTTTGTAGGGAATGAGGCATTACAAAAGGATTTTGCACAAGGAAGTGACAATACTGGAGTGTAATTTAGAAATATTAGTATGCCAGCAATTCGGAGGCTGAAATGGAGTCATGCTAGGTGGTTAAAAGGGCCTGAATTACGGCAGAAGAAGTGAGGAATATGAAGGAAAGTGAGGAATGTAAAGAAATGTAACATGCTTTACCTATAGAATTGAAAACTATTTTAAAGGAGAAACAAGAGAAAGACAAATATTGAAAATGTCATGAGGGACTGGGGATATTTGTAGCAATAGAGGAATCAGTAGTAAGGATGTTTAGGGAGGAAGTTTTCTCAGTTAGAAAACAAGCAGGATGGTCTCACAGAAAAATGGTGGCTGTGACTTGGAATCCTGGCTTTGAATTCCTGCTTTGACCTTGGTCAAGTCACCTTTCAGGGTCTCAGCTTCTACAATTGTTAGAAAAAATGTGGGTTTTGGGCCAGAGGAGCTTTAACATCCCTTCCAGTTCATCACTGTGGAGACTAGGCCCATTTCTTCAGCTGTTCTATATTTTGGATACTGGAAGGAAGCCAGAGACGATAGATGGGGGATGACTCCTGAGTTGAGGATAAGGCGCCGGCAGTTGATGTTTTTATCCAATCACAGCAGCAGAGGGTACAGTACCTTGGTGTGTGGGCTGCCCACTGTGAGAACCAGTCTCATACCAACTGACGATTCCAAGCCTTGAGACTTTTCCTTTATTACTAGACTTATTGACCTGTATGGGTTTTTTGCTTGATTCTGACATTGATCCCCAGTGTGACATATAATGATAAGGATACCTGTCCAACCTGGCAACATTGGGAAGATACAGAGCCTCTGAAGGAGAGATGGATGCAGGGAGCCTGTCAGGACATTGCTGGATACGGTCAGCGTATCCAGACCTCAAAATAAGGAGGACCATGGCAGCTAATGAAAGTGAGAATAAGCTTTGAAAAGGAAATAGATGGGAGGACAAGAGAGAACATAAATGAGTGGTAGGGAGGTTTCTTTCTGGTGGCTGTCTGGGAAGAGAAAATGGAGGACAGAGGGAATTGACTGGAGGGCAGGAGCAGGGTTGATTGGGAGGCAGGACAGCAATGTTCGCCGTGCAGAAAGGTTACTTTATTTACAGAGAGATCCTAGAAGGAGGCAGAGGATGCTGGCAGGGTTGCGGAGATACTGCTTCAGGGCTTCAGCCCTGGAGACTGGGACACTATCTGGAGTGAGGGTCACAGTGAGGAAATAAATAGAACTCCAACTATTCCAATCTGATGCTGACATTAACCTAATTTTCTAGAAAAATCTTCTCTTCCAATTTTGTGACATTGTGCTGGAAGTGCGCAAATGGAGGCTTTCCTTTTAACTTCTCTTGGGAAGTCAGTATTACTGTAATTGCTTTTTATTTTCATCACGGAGGAAAATACTTGGTGTCCCTAACTTCCTGTCAGTGCCCCAGGCCTTCATGTGGGCAACTTCTTTTAATTTGAATCAATAGGAGAATAAGCCCTGAGGGGTACATTTAAGGTTTTGAACTGATTGCATCCCCAAATCAAGCAAAGTGTTTCCAGATGCTGCAATGTGCTGCATAAATTCAATAAAATTGCCATGTACATTAGCATCCCTGCCTATTGTTATGGGTACGAGCAAATTCTACCTTTTATTACCCAGTTTCCTTCAGTTCTTTGACTTAATGATCCCCATCCCAGAGAGAAACTCCATTAGCATTTGCAGATGTCACTGTAAATGTAGGAGGAAAATGCTTTAGGACATGAAATAATCAGGCAAGACCCTGGATATCTTGCTGCTTGTAAAAAAAAGAAAAAAATTAAGAAGAAAATAATTAGTTTCCATTCAGTGGATATAAAGTCCTAGAAAAGTACCAATTAAAGCTTTAGTTACTTATTATATTTATATATATATATATATATATTCATTCATTCATTCATTCATTCTCTGCCTCATTCTGCAAAGAATTTGATGGGGCATATAACAAATGCACATGCAATGAAATAATAAAAAGTAGAAGGGAGAAATAGAAAATTAGGAGCAGAGAAAATTATGACAACGATCATAAGGCCTCTGATTTGTCTCTGAGCTTCCTGGTAGCCAGAAACAAACGAGGTATATAATCACTGATAGAGCTCTTGTTATTGGAAAGCATTTTAGTTTCTTAAGGAAAACAAAAAAGTTTTCCTATCACTGTATTAATTAAAAAAACAAAACCTCATATGGAACTTTATAAATGGTCATTGAGTAATATAGTGCATGATGGCTTTAACATTTTTATATTGACTGCAGTTACAAATATCACATGTATGCTTCTGGCAGTAACCTTTGATAGGAGCCAAGAGAATATTAATAACTGTAATGTGGCATAAAAGCAATTCTCAAGGGGCTCAATTTCTTTTTTTTTTTTTTTTTTTTTTTTACCGTATGCGGGCCTCTCACTGTTGTGGCTTCTCCCGTTGCGGAGCACAGGCTCCGGACGTGCAGGCTCAGCGGCCATGGCCCACGGGCCCAGCTGCTCCGTGGCATGTGGGATCTTCCCGAACCGGGGCACGAACCCATGTCCGCTCCATCGGCTGTGCCACCAGGGAAGCCCCAGGGGCTGAATTTTGTGGGAATGAATGCCAGACTTTTATTTTATTTATTTATTTTAATAAATTTATTTATTTAGTTTTTGGCTGCGTTGGGTCTCGGTTGCTGTGCGTGGGCTTTCTCTAGTTGCTGCGAGTGGGGACCACTCTGCATTGCGGTGCGCGACCTTCTCATTGCAGTGGCTTCTCTTGTTATGGAGCACGGGCTCTAGGCACGCAGGCTTCAGTAGTTGTGGCACTCGGGCTCAGTAGTTATGTCTCGCAGTCTCTAGAGCGCAGGCTCAGCAGTTGTGGTGCACGGGCTTAGTTGCTCCGCGGCATGTGGGATCTTCCCAGACTAGGGCTCGAACCCATGTCCCCTGCATTGGCAGGTGGATTCTTAACCACTGCGCCACCAGGGAAGTCCTGAATGCCAGACTTTTAGAAGTCCAACTTTTTTCAGGCACATCAAGTTTGAGGAATGTATAGGTCCCTAAATTATGAATAATTGTATGGGGTAGTCTGGTTCTGGGCAAGATGGAGAAAGCACATGCTACTCTGTCTCTCCCAATGAAAGGCAGCTATGAGATATGGACAGGATTCATAGAGCAGCTATTTGGAGGCTATAAAAAGTAAATAGCATTGAGAAAAATTAGAACCGGGAAGAATACCAGAATTCAATATACCACCAAATTGGCAGTACATTTACCATTTAGTTTAAGTATCTCCTGAGTGGAACTTAATGCAGCCAAAAATCTAGAAATGAGCATTAGTACGGGCAGAGAGAACTCTAGGAGAAGCCCTCTAGTTCTGGCTAAAGAAGAAGTAAAGGGTTTTTCTAAAACTAATAAAGAGTGCTGGAACCTCTCCCTCTTATTTATATATGTATTTATTTATTTGTCTACCTTTTCTCCACTTTTTGGTCCTTAGCCTTCAAGTAATCCTGTGGTACTGGCATGGTAAAGCCAACAGAAACCTGCAGAAGCCAAAATATAATAGTAAAGGTAGTGTCTTAGTTCAAGCTACTATCACAAACTACCATCGACTGGGTGGCTTAAACAATATTTATTTCTCATAGTTCTGGAGACGGTAAAGTCTAAGATCAAGATGTTGATAGATTTGGTGTCTGATGAGGGCATCTGGTTTACAGATGGCTGCCTGCCTTGTTGCTGATCCTTCTATGACTGAGAGAGAAAGAGAGTTCTAGTTTCTTTCTTTTCTTCTAAAGACACTAATCTGATCATGGGGGCTCCACCCTCATGAATTTACCTAAATCTAATTACCTCCCAAAGGCCCCACCTCCTAATAGCATCACATTAAAGGTTAGAGTTTCAATATAGAAGTTTTTTTTTCTTTTATGCTGACATTAAGATACATTTTAATTTAAAAATTTTAGTACACAGGATTAAAAGAGGGTTGAACTATAAGTGTTCTTTCTCACCAATGGCCTTTTGTACTATCTTTTGAAGATGATTCCAAAAGCTGTTGCCTCATTTGCTTGCAAAATCTCCTACCCGAGCATATCATAATTTCAGTGAATTTATATCCCAGCCTGAATTCTTCACTGAGGAAGCCTATGATCACATTGTTAGAATTTTTAATGTTAGCTACGTCACTAGCGATATTTAATAACGTGGGAACTATTATCTCTAATATAGTACTACACACCGAGATGATGTAATTTTTTTTTGGATGACCTGAATAATATATATATATATATATATATATATTTATAGAGCAGCTTATTAGTCATCAATTTTATACACATCAATGTATACATGTCAATCCCAAACGCCCAATTCCTCACACCACCACCCCCATCCCCCGCAGCTTTCCCCCCTTGGTGTACATACGTTTGTTCTCTACGTCTGTGTCTCAATTTCTGCCCTGCAAGCCAGTTCATCTGTACCATTTCTCTAGGTTCCACATATATGCATTAATATATGATATTTGTTTTTCTTTTTCTGACTTACTTCATTCTGTATGACAGTCTGTAGATCCATCCACGTCTCAACAAATGACCCAATTTCATTCCTTTTTATGGCTGAGTAATATTCCAGTATATATATGTACCACCTATTCTTTATCCATTCATCTGTCGATGGGCATTTAGGTTGCTTGCATGTCCTGGCTATTGTAAATAGTGCTGCAATGAACATTTTGGTACATGACTCTTTTTGAATTACGGTTTTCTCAGGGTATATCCCCAGTAGTGGGATTGCTGGGTCATATGGTAATTCTATTTTTAGTTTTTTAAGGAGCCTCCATACTGTTCTCCATGGTGGCTGGATCAATTTACATTCCCACCAACAGTGCAAGAGGGTTCCCTTTTCTCCACACGCTCTCCAGCATTTGTTGTTGGTAGACTTTCTGATGATGCCCGTTCTAACTGGTGTGAGATGATACCTCACTGTAGTTTTGATTTGCATTTCTCTAATAATTAGTGATGTTGAGCAGCTTTTCATGTGCTTCTTGGCCATCTGTATATCTTCTTTGGAGAAAGGTCTATTTAGGTCTTCTGCCCACTTTTGGATTGGGTTGTTTGTTTCTTTAATATTGAGCTGCATGAGCTGTTTATATATTTTGGAGATTAATCCTTTGTCCGTTGATTTGTTTGTAGATATTTCCTCCTATTCTGAGGGTTGTCTTTTCATCTTGTTTATGGTTTCCTTTGCTGTGCAAAAGCTTTGAAGTTTCATTAGGTCCCATGTGTTTATTTTTGTTTTTATTTCCATTACTCTAGGAGGTGGATCAAAAAAGATCTTGCTGTGATTTATGTAAAAGAGTGTTCTTCCTATGTTTTTCTCTAAGAGTTTTATAGTGTCCAGTCTTACATTTAGGTCTCTAATCCACTTTGAGTTTATTTTTGAGTATGGTGTCAGGGACTGTTCTAATTTCATTCTTTTACATGTAGCTGTACAGTTTTCCCAGCACCACTTATTGAAGAGGCTGTCTTTTCTCCATTGTATGTCCTTGCCTCCTTTGTCATAGATTAGTTGACTATAGGTGCGTGGGTTTATTTCTGGGCTTTCTATCTTGTTCCATTGATCTATGTTTATGTTTTTGTGTGAATACCATATTGTCTTGATTACTGTAGCTTTATAGTATAGTCTGAAGTCAGGGAGTCTGATTCCTCCAGCTCCAGGTTTTTCCCTCAAGACTGCTTTGGCTATTCGGGGTCTTTTGTGTTTCCATACAAATTTTAAGATTCTTTGTTCTAGTTCTGTAAAAAATGCCATTGGTAATTTGATAGCGATTGCATTGAATCTGTAGATTGCTTTGGGTAGTATAGTCATTTTCACAATATTGATGCTTCCAATCCAAGAACATGGTATATCTCTCCATCTGTTGGTATCATCTTTAATTTCTTTCATCAGTGTCTTATAGTTTTCTGCATACAGGTCTTTTGTCTCCCTAGGTAGGTTTATTCCTAGGTATTTTATTCTTTTTGTTGCAATGGTAAATGGGAGTGTTTCCTTAATTTCTCTTTCAGATTTTTCATCATTAGTGTGTAGGAATGCAAGAGATTTCTGTGCAGTAATTTTGTATCCTGCAACTTTACCAAATTCATTGATTAGCTCTAGTAGTTTTCTGGTGGCATCTTTAAGCTTCTCTATGTATAGTATCATTTCATCTGCAAACAGTGACAGTTTTACTTCTTCTTTTCCGATTTGTATTCCTTTTATTTCTTTTTCTTCTCTGATTGCTGTGGCTAGGACTTCCAAAACTATGTTGAATAATAGTGGCCCATGAGCCGTGGCCACTGAGCCTGCACGTCCGGAACCTGTGCTCCACAACGGGAGAGGCTGCAGCAGTGAGAGGCCCGCGTACCGCAAAAAAGAAAAAAAAAAGAAAAAAAAATTAAAGATGATACAAATAGATGGAGAGATATACCATGTTCTTGGATTGGAGGAATTAACATTGTGAAAATGACTCTACTACCCAAAGCAATCTACAGATTCAATGCAATCCCTATCAAACTACCACTGGCATTTTTCACAGAACTAGAACAAAAATTTTCACAATTTGTATGGAAACACAAAAGACCCCAAA
This sequence comes from Orcinus orca, assembly GCF_937001465.1. Taxonomy (NCBI): domain Eukaryota; kingdom Metazoa; phylum Chordata; class Mammalia; order Artiodactyla; family Delphinidae; genus Orcinus; species Orcinus orca. The sequence continues at coordinate 59,450,957 of NC_064563.1, read as the reverse complement.
TAGCCAAAGCAATCTTGAGAATGAAAAATGGAGCTGGAGGAATCAGGCTACTTGACTTCAGGCTACAGTACAAAGCTACAGTAATGAAGACAGTATGGTACTGGCACAAAAACAGAAATATAGATCAGTGGAACAGGATAGAAAGCCCAGGGATAAACCCATGCACATATTGTCGCCTTATCTTTGATAAAGGAGGCAGGAATGTACAGTGGAGAAAGGACAGCCTCTTCAATAAGTGGTGCTGGGAAAGCTGGACAGGTACATGTAAAAGTATGAGATTATATCACTCCCTAACACCATACACAAAAATAAGCTCAAAATGGATTAAAGACCTAAATGTAAGGCCAGAAACTATCAAACTCTTAGAGGAAAACATAGGTAGAAAACTCTATGGCATAAATCACAGCAGGATCCTTTTTGACCCACCTCCTAGAGAAATGGAAATAAAAACAAAAATAAACAAATGGGACCTAATGAAACTTAAAAGCTTTTGCATAGCAAAGGAAACCATAAACAAGACCAAAAGACAACCCTCAGAATGGGAGAAAATATTTGCAAATAAAGCAAATGACAAAGGATTAATCTCCAAAATTTATAAGCAGCTTATGCAGCTCAATAACAAAAAGACAAACAACCCAATCCGAAAACGGGCAGAAGACCTAAATAGACATTTCTCCAAAGAAGATATACAGACTGCCAACAAACACATGAAAGAATGCTCAACATCATTAATCTTTAGAGAAATGCACATCAAAACTACAATGAGATATCATCTCACACCAGTCAGAATGGCCATCATCAAAAAAATCTAGAAACAATAAATGCTGGAGAGGGTGTGGAGAAAAGGGAACACTCTTGCACTGCTGGTGGGAATGTGAATTGGTACAGCCACTATGGAGCATAGTATGGAGGTTCCTTAAAAAACTACAAATAGAACTACCATATGACCCAGCAATCCCACTACTGGGGGTATACCCTGAGAAAACCGTAATTCAAAAAGAGTCATGTACCAAAATGTTCATTGCAGCTCTATTTACAGTAGCCCGGAGATCGAAACAACCTAAGTGTCCATCATTGGATGAATGGATAAAGAAGATGTGGCACATATATACAATGGAATATTACTCAGCCATAAAAAGAAACGAAATTGAGCTATTTGTAATGAGGTGGATGGACCTAGAATCTGTCATACAGAGTGAAGTAAGTCAGAGAGAGAAAGACAAATACCGTATGCTAACACATATATATGGAATTTATGAAACAAAAATGTGAAGAAGAACCTAGGGGTAAGACAGGAATAAAGACACAGACCTACTAGAGCATGGACTTGAGGATATGGGGAGGGGGAAGGGTAAGCTGTGACAAAGTGAGAGAGTGGCATGGACTTATATACACTACCAAATGTAAAATAGATAGCTAGTGGGAAGCAGCCGCATAGCCCAGGGAGATCAGCTGGGTGCTTTGTGACCACCTAGAGGGGAGGGATAGGGAGGATGGGAGGGAGGGATATGTAAGAGGGAAGAGATACGGGAACATATGTATATATATAACTGATTCACTTTGTTATAAAGCAGAAACTAACACACCATTGTAAAGCAATTATACTCCAATAAAGTTGTAAAAAAAAAAAAGAAAGCCTAAGGAGACATGATAACTAAATGTAATATGGTATCCCGGATGGAATCTTAGAACAGAAAAGGGACATTAGTAAAACTGAGTATATGTGAATAAAACATGGACTTTAGTTAATTTAAAAAAAAAAGATATGAAGAAAAGGGATCTCTTGTGTACTGTTGGTGGTAATGTTAATTAGTGCAGTTTACTATGGAAAACAGTATGAACTTTTGTCAGATAATTAAAATTAGAACTGCCGTATGATACAGTTCTTTCACTTTTGGCTATATATCCAAAGGAAATCAGTTATCTCGTAGAAAGAGTTGCACTCACATGTCATTGCGACACTATTCACGATATAACTAAGATAAAGAAGTAATCTAAGTGTCTATAGATGGATGGAAGGGTAAAGAAAATGTGGCATAAATGTAAAATTATTCAGCCATAGAAATATGAAAATCCTGCCTTTTTAACAGTATAAATAGACCTTGAGGTCACTGTGCTAGGTGATAAATCAGACAAAGAAAAATACTGTATGATCTCACTTATATGTGGAACATAAAAAAGTTGAACTCACAGAAGCAAAGAGTAGAATGGTGGTTGCCAGAGACTGCGGGGGTAGGAAAATTGAGATGTGAAAGGGTACGTACTTTCAGTTATAAAATGAATAAGTTTTGGGGGTCTAATGTACATTGTGGAGACTATAGCAAATAATACTGTATTGTATATTTGAAGTTTTATAAGAGAATGTATTTTAAGTGTTCACACCACAAAAAAAGAGAAAACTATGTCACAGATAATTTAAATAACTTGATTATAGTAATCATTTCACAATGTATATGTATGTCATAACATCACATTATATACCTTAAATAGGTACAGTTGTAATTTATCCATTATATTTGAATAAAGCTGGGAAAAACACAAGAAAAATGGTGTTGATACACCTGAACATCCATATGCAGAAGACTGAAACCTGACCTAAACCTCACACCTCAAACAAAAATTAATTCAAAATAGATCGAGATGTAGATATAAAATGTTAAGGCCGTAAAACTTTTAGAGGAAAATGTAGGAGAAAATATTCGTGACCTGAGATAGAAAAGAGTTTTCAGATGTGACACCAAAAGCATAAAATACAAATAAAAGTAATAAATTGGACTTTATCAAAATTAAAATATTTAATTTGTGAATGATATTAAGAGAATGAAGAGGCAAGCTATAGGCTGCAAGAATATTTACAAACCACTTATCTCACAGTGTACTTATATTCGGAATATATAAGAACTCTCAAAACTCAATAAGAAAACAAATAATTCAATCAAAAAGAAGGCAAAAGGATTGAACAAATGTTTAACCAAAGAAAATATATGGGTGACAAATAATCACATAAAAAGATGTTCATCATCATTAGCCATCAGCGAAATGGAAATTAAAGCCACAAGATACCATTTTACAACCTGTTAGAATGGCTAAAATAAAAATATCAAATGCTGCTGAGTATTCAGAGAGACTGGAAATCCCATACATTACTGGTATAAATGCAAAAGAGTATAGACAATCTGAAAACAATTTGGCAGATTTTTTAAAAAATCAATTTAAAAAATAAATTTGCCGTATGGCTCAGGCATGCCTGCTTAGGCTATGATAATTCATCTTCATACAACAACCTGGACATCAATATTCATATCTTCTCTACTTACGATCTCCAAAAAAAGGGAGTAACCTAATGTGATCAACAAACTGAGGTCCAACTCTACAATAGAAAACTATTTTGCAATAAAAGGGAATAGATTATTAACATGAAACAACTTGGCGTTTTTCTGAGGGAAAGAAGTCAGTCTCAAAAAGTTATATACTGTATGATTCCTTTAGTATGATGATCTCAAAAAGACAAAGCTGTAGTGATGGCAGAAAATCCATGGTTGCTGGGAGTTAAAGGTTGGGGAGAGAGGGACTACAGAATTATATCACAAGGGAGTTCTCTGAGATGATGGAACAGTTGTATCTTGGTTGTAGTGATGGCTGAACAAATTTATACATGTGTTAAATTTATAGAACTGTATGCAAAACAAGTCAATTTTAATGTATGTTAATTAAATAAAATTTAAAGTAGTGTAAAAATAATTTTTGTGTCCCCCCCCACTAGTGTGGATTTAAATTTCCTTGATTAAATATGTAACTGCCTAAAACTAGTTGTGTTTTGTACTTATAGCTCCTATGAAACCAAAAACCAAAAATATATTTGCAAAATAAATACAAATTCCAAAGTTGATAAAGTTCAAAGCACCATTAATTTAATATGACAGATAATATTTGGCTGAAACTTACTCTTCTCTCCTAATATGAATCTTACCTGACCATTCAAGCACAGATTCTTTTCTTTTGAGTTTGGTGTGTTTATGTTATTTGATGACTCAGTTATTTTACATTTCTATTCTAAACAGAGTGAATCCTTTGTTTATATGGTAAATTGTGAAGTCATTTGACTTTCACTTGGCAAATTGCATCATTGATTTGTTTCATATTTGCCTAAGGCAATTAAATTAACACTACTTCACACTGATGTGATTGTCAACATAAATGCAAATGTGGATAGTGAATCACAAGACAGAAAGCCCATAGTTGAAAGATGACCTTCAGATGATCCAGAATACATGCATGAGTGTGTGAGTGTGTGTGTTTGTATATAAAAGTTGCTGAGCAAATTGAAAACATTAGATTAAAATGTTTTTGCGTAGAACTCATGATCGCTAACAATATATTGGTATTCAGGCATTTGGAGAAACACTCAGCTAAAGCCTTTGGGGGGTTGGATAAAGGAGGATGAGAGTCACCCTCTACATTTTGGGGTTTTAAAGCAATAATTATCCATTTAATATTTAGAGGACTACAACCTAGCCACTGTTTGAAGTAGAGGTGTTTTGCTCCCTGGATGTTTCTAAGGCGTCTTTAGTCAACTTCCCTTGGTCTCTCCTTCACCCTTTGTTCTTAATGCCTCCGTGCCATCCCGGTGTTTGCTCTTCCAAGTTGGATTACTCCCTGATCAGGCTCTTAAACAGAAATGATTTTCTCTTATCTTCATCCATCTCTTTTTAAATTTTATTCTGCAAAGATTTCTCTTTTCTGGAGTTTCTATAAATGGAGTCATAGTTTTGTCTTTTGTGTCTGCTTCTTTTGCTCCACATAATGTTTTTGAAATTCATTGTTTTTTTGCATGTTTCAGTAATTTATTACTTTTTGTTGCTGAAGAGTATGCCACTTAATGACTATGCCATAATTTGTTTACCTAATCAACTTTGGGTTGTTTCTAGTTTTTGGCTATTATGACTAAAGCTCTTTTGAACATCTGTGCACGTTTATTTGGGTAGACATGTATTTTCCTTTTTCCTGAGTGAATACCCAGGAGTGCATTTTCTGTGTTGTATAGTAAGTTTATGTTTAGCTTTATAAGATGTAGCCAGACTGATTTCCAAAGTGGAATACTATTTTACATTCCCACCAGTGATGTTTGAGCACTCCAGTTGCTCTGTATCTTTGCCAAAACTAGATATTGTTGGGGCTTCCCTGGTGGCGCAGTGGTTGAGAGTCTGCCTGCCGATGCAGGGGACACGGGTTTGTGCCCTGGTCCGGGAAGATCCCGCGTGCTGCGCAGCGGCTGGGCCCGTGAGCCATGGCCGATGAGCCTGCGCGTCCAGAGCCTGTGCTATGCAACGGGAGAGGCCACAACTGTGAGAGGCCTGCGTACCACAAAAAACCCCACAAAAAACAAAAAAGAAACTAGATATTGTTGGTCTTATCATTTTAGTCATCCTAGCATGTATGTGTATATTGGTATTTAATTTTGGCCTTAATGTGCATTTCCCTTATAAGCAATGATGTGTGAATTGTGTGTTCATACATTTTTTAAAATGGGAAGTTTATCTTGTGATTATTGCATTGTAAAAGATCTTTTTACTCTGGATATAAGTTCTTTGTCAGATATGTGTATCATGTATGATTTCTCCAAATCTATCGTTTGCCTTTTCGTTCTCTTAACAGCATCCTTTGAAGAACATAAATTATTTTCATAGAGGGCAGTTTATAAATGTTTTCTTTTATGGTTTGTGCTTTTTATGTTCTAGCTAAAAAATTATTGCCTATTACAAACGCATGAAGATTTTCCTTCTATTTTTTCTTCCTAAGAGTTTAAAGGTTTCAGCTTTTGAATAATACTATTCAGTTGTATTTGTAGGATGCCCTCTGTTGGAACTTGATATTTTTTTCACAGCTAGGCTGGGGTTATAGATCTCTGGGAAGGAGATCGCTGAGGTGAAGTGCATTTTCATCACATCATATCAAGGGTACATACACATTATTAACAAGATTTATCAGTATTGATGTTGCCCTTGATCACCTCTTTTTTCCCTTTTTCCATGTCATACTCTTTGGAAGAAAGTCAGTATGGGTAGCCTGCACTTAAGGAGAGAGGTGTTATCCCCATCCTTTAAGATGGAGTATCTACATTGTTTATTGGGATTTTTTTCTGCATGAGAGATTTGTCTGCTCCCCATCATTTATTTATTAAATCATTTCTTTATAATCAGTATGGGCTCATGAATATTTATATGTTGGTTTATGATTCAGTACTGCTTTATTTATTTTGATGTTCAAATGCTCAAGCTTTGGCCATTGGGAACTCTTTCAGTTCTCCTTTGGTATAATTTCATTTTGTGTGTGTGTGTGTTTAAACACTTACTTTATGACGGTACAAGTTGCTATGGGCTCATCTTTTACAATTCTTGCCTCGGTCCTAATATCAGCCCTGGTCCTGTTTCATGGAGACTGGTATAGGAAACCAAGATCTGGGTGTTAGGTGTGCTTATTTCTACAGGGGTTTTATTTCTTTTAGGCCTTCTAAGATGACATAAAATCAAAAAATAAAATTTGTGTTTACTAGCCAGTTTATCACACGTGTCTATCAATATTTTTATAGGTACTATCTGTTAACCATGTGGTTAATTTAATACCACATAGATAGCTCTAGCCTGTTCTCCTTGCATGTTTGTAACTACCCACTCCAACAAAGAGAACAGTGTTGTTTTTTAATATTTATCTTTATTTTATGGATCCTGAATGCACACATGAAGTTTCTGGAGCAGAGCAGATTGTGATTTGCTGTAAAGTAAATAATAATACCCCTGTGGTTCCCGGGTGTTCCAGTTCTTACCCCTGGAGCAACACGATGAGAGCTGGATACACAAACCTATATACACAGTCTGTATTGTAGGTGAGGAATCCCCCCCAAATGAATCTGGGTGCTTACATACATGCTGTCTTCCTCTCTTCCCAAAATGAAGCAGAAAAAACCTATGCTTCTCTAGAAGGACTCTGAGTTCTTCCCTTCTTCAGAATGTAAAGAAATCTCTGAGGAAAAGTTAACTATTGTTTCCAACTTTACAACAAAGGATGTCTCCCTGGTCCCAGATCTTGGCTTCTCTTGAAGCGTAAACGCATACCTCTGAGAGGTAAGTCTCTCTGGAGTTTTCTCTAGTTAATCAAGCATAAATTACCTTCCAATGCTTGCTTTTAGCCTAGGTTCTAAGTTCAGTAAAATTTGCTCAGACATCCCTAACCCTGAAAAAAAATAAAAAAAAATTTTATAGCCTCACATACAGATGAGGAAAATGAAGCTCAGATAGGTTAAAACTTGCAAAAGTTATGGGTGCTAAAGATGGGATGTAAACTGAAGTATATCTGAGTCCAAAGCCCATGTTTTTCAAGAAGTGACTTAGTTCCAGAAGAGAGATGTTTCAGGAACATACTTAACTTAGTCCTTTGACCTTGCTCTGTTCATATCCCTTTCTTCGTCTGCCCACCTCATATCTTCATTAGTTAGCTCTTGCAGAGTTTTGTTTTCCAATATTTATTCATTAGTGCTTTGCATTTTTAGTATTTTGGTGTATCTCCTAAAGTATTTTTAAAATATTCTTTGCTTTCTAGAACTTGACATAGTATGGAATCTTATTAAAATCCTAGAGATCTTAGGAAAGATTAGGCTCTTTCCTAAGATGATGCTCGGATAAGCAAAACCATTATTGCTGTCTCTGGGAGTAACTTCCTGGTTTAATGTGAACAGATAGCTCATCTTCAGTTTTAAACATACCAGAAGTTTTCCCTGTATGTTTCCTCCTTTGTGTTTTCCTCCAATGCATTTTGTGCTTATTCTAACCTCATATTTTGTTATTCCTGTTTCCCTGAATGGTTTGCACTAACGCAACAGTAATGCTCAATGTGAGTTGTAAATAATTATTCAGAAGAGTGTAAACACCCCAATGGTATTTCCAGTAATGAGGTACAAGACAAACTTTATAATTGACATTTTTGGCACATTCTCTTCAATCCTACTGCCATACAGAGGGCTCAGGATAACTCTGCAATGTCATGAAGTTTTCCACATTGCTTAACAGAGTTTTGTGCATTTCAGTTATGGACTTGTATTCAGAACCACTATTTAATTCCTGACAATTGCTTGGGTTTGACAATTCCTGACTTAGCTGTTAGCTATTTCCCTATGTTTTCGAGAATGGGATGATAATGCAGACTCCTTTTACAGAACATAAAAGGACTCTGGACAGTTCTTGTAAATGTTCACCTGCAAGCCTAATTTCCTGCCATTATAGCATTAGAACAAAAGCCCAAGAGAAAACATTTCACTAGTCCTGTGTTTTGTCACAGGTTGTGAATATAGACCTGTAATTGGGGGAGTTTCCTTTCCTGCATGTGAGAATACTTAACTGGCTATGGTGAAACCGGAAGTCTTTTCAAGCAGTATAGCCAGGCTTCCTGAGGCAACACAGCCATCTGCTTAGCTGCAGTGGCCATGGTGCCTGTAGTTAACACAGTTTTGCTATTTGGAGCTCAGACATTTAGAGAGCTGCGTGAAGACTTTACTCCAAGCAATCTGCAGTCATCATTGAACACTGCACCGTGGTGTGGCTGCCTCTGGTGCTGTTTCCAGTAGCTGCCATGCTGATGGGCATCTGTCTGTCCTACTGTCAGTAGAGTACTCGCAACACTATTTTGACAGTAAGTGACTTCTTGGTTAGTCTTTTAGTTTTCTGTCTTCTTTCTACTAAAAGTCTGACTACACTTCATGACCATGACCTACTGACTGAACGTTGATTGCCAAAGATAACTGTTAATTTCAGATACATTTCCGTCAGCTTACCCACTCTCACCTTATTTGAAAATCTCACACTTGTGGAAGGTGCGTGAAACATGTGTGTGGTCTTTCCAATTGAAGATCATGTGTAGAGGAGAAGCAAACGGTTCTTTTGAAATAAAATATTACAAGGTTAAATGTATCCTTTGTATAGAAAAGGGGTTCCTTGGGTGACAAAACTCTATCCCTTCTCTCTACAAGTTAAGCATATGGAGGGAATAAAAACTATTTCAGAGTTTAAAAATAGTTTACCCTGTTTACAAATCAGTAATAATTCGATTTTAATTTATCCTAACAGCTTGGAAGACCTCTGTCAGCATGTCCTTTTGGTTATAGGGAAAAGATAAAACCATCTTCCTTATTGCTCATTTGTTCATTCATTCATTCAGCAGTCTACAAGTTCTAAATGGAAATGCACGAGGCAGGAACTCTGCCTGTCTTAGCCTGCAGAGAAGAGGAAGTCGTGGTCTTTGCATTTAAGCATACCTCAATGTTCATGGAATAAATGGATGAATGAATGAATAACTCTTTTTTTCTTTTGCTTTCTGGTAATCAAGAGTTTGAATATTGGGGGAGGAGAAATGTTGAATATTCTTTTAGCATAAGCGTATCAGAGCATCTACATAAGATGGTAGCAACTTCTACATTATATTGTCATCTGAGTTCATCCATCCACAGAATCAGAAATAATAACAACAGCAACAATAAATGGTAGAAATAGTCTTACAAGACAGAGACCTGTACAAGTAAACACTGTTTTCAGAGCTGTTAACTTTTACCTTTAGAAAGTTGAAGCTGTCACTTACCTGTCTGCTGCAAACGTCAAATTCTTACTTAGGATATATCTAGAAAAGCAAAACATTGTTCTTGACATCTTTATGATTTTTATATTCTGATTTTGTTCTACTATAACGTAGGAGGAGGAAATAGTGTCTTTCAATTGTCCAAAGGGTTTATACTTTTAACAGGCAAGTTGACTATGTACATTCCAATTCTCAAATATTTTTTGACATTCTCTTATGGACAAGGCACTCTGCTGTATTCTCTGAGGAATACAAAAATGGACAAGACAGGAAACAGTTAAATAGGGGCAATAAGAATGTGTATAGATACCCATAATACAAGACAAGGTGATAAATGCTTTCAGAGAAGGAAAAAACAATACCTGTTGTCACATGGTGGAAAGGAGATATATTTTGGGATTTATCAAGAAGGATTTATGAAAGAAGAAATACTGGTCTTGAAACTGAGACTCTTTAGGGTTTATTCAGTTAGAAATAAGAGTGGAGGCAATTCAAGGTAGGGTAAACCTTATGATCAAAGGTCATTTGTTTCTTTATTAATCAAACATTTATTGAGCACTACAGTGCATATTTGCAGTCCACAAGTAACTTGCGATCAGCTGAGAAGGAAGACATTTACCTAATAAACACAATGGGATGTGATAAATTTGGGCAAAGTGGTATGTACTGAGTATAATGCGAACACAGAGAAAGAAGCAATTTATTCTGACTAGAAGGGGAAGGAGATTACATTTGACTGGGGCCTTGGGGAATAAGTAGGAATTTTATGGTGGAGGAGAGGGAGAATGGTATTTCAAAGAGAAGAAAGATTATATGCAAATTGTCTAAGCCAGGGTTTCTCATAATGTGATTCTTTGAAGCTCCTGTATCAGAATCAACTAGTATGCTTATGTATACATATTCCTAGCCCCTCCCCAGATCTACTGAATTGCAATCTCTCTGAATGGAAGCCAGAATTTACCTTCTAAGGATATTTCTGAGCCTGATAAAGGTTGAAAATTGCTGGTCCAAATGAAGTGATGTGTGACTCCTTTGGGGAAAGGAGAGTAGTTTGACATAGCTCAAGCTTAGGGTGTGTGTGAGACGGAATGGCAGAGTGGTGGGAGAGGAAAGGTATTTTGGGCAACAGACAGTGCACTCTTTATTTGCAGTGTAGCAGGAGCTGTGAGAGAGAAAACTATGAGAATGGTCGGTGCCAAAACACTGAGAAACTTGAATAATGCATCAACTTTGTTCCTCTGGTAACTGGAAGCCATTGAAGTTTTTGAAGTAGGGGAGTGAAGTGTGTAAGACATCACATACATGAAAACCCAAAAAGTTTCCAAAGTTACCACCATGACTTTCGAACAGTCGATAATACAGTTGTTAAACTGATTGCTTTTTTCTCCTATAAATATACGTATAAGATTTTAGAGAACTTTAAAAAAATAATCCAAATTCAATGTCTTACTTATATGTTTCAGTTGTTATTCTGGATGTTGCCAATAAACATATTGTAGATCCTCTTTGTAATGTGTATTTAATGATTTCAGTGACTCTTTACAGCACAGCCTGAATAGGTATGATTGTATTAATTTGCAAATTCAATGAGGTAATTTTTCAATTGCTTGGGCCATCAGATGGAAATGGTGGACAGGGCAAATTGGCCTATGAATCTGTAGAGGGACCCAGCTGGCATCGCAATGGGGTTCTGTGAGCCTGTGACCCTCCACTCTTTGCTGTTTGGGAGACAGTATCTGCCACGGTGGCCGTCTTGAATTTGGGGACTTCAGCTGGTTGTAGCTTTGAGGTAGGGAGGATATAATCCTTGAAATGTCCTACAAACTTCATCTTCCTCTGTGAACTGTGTGCCATCTCCCTCTTGGAGATCACTGAAAATGTGACCTAATGGCTTCCCTTGTTATCTCAAAGTCTGGCGCCATTACCACAGTGCTCCCTCCTGGCGCCCACATTCCTATTTGGAGAAAGTTCATTACCTTTGGCAGAGAGGGCTTGTTTCATACTGTCTTGGGGGTCAGAGGCAATGGCTCAGTGACCTGAATATCAGGGTGTCCATCCTGGAGCTTGTACATTTAGGCCAACTGTGCAACTTTCCACATCTCAACCACATGAGGCTTAATCTATGCACAACCTAAAGAGTGACAGGGACTCTGCAGTACTCTTAAGTCTGTGCTGAGGGCTGAGAAAGCAACAAAGGTCTCTCTCAGCTCACCTCAAGAAGTTCAGATCTTCAGAGTATGCCTTGAGCCACTTTTATAAATTTTTTTAATACTCTATTCTCTGTCCCACTCCCCTCCTCTAAAAGAAAAAAAAGAAGGGCAAGGGGCGTGGCAAGTGTCCACTAACTTTCATGCAGCACAGCTGATGGCCAGTTCTCAGGCTTTTCTTTGACAAGTCGGCTGCGTACATATGTTGATCTGGCTACACTGTGCCTGTTTTCCAAAGTGAAGTGGGTCCCTTTGTGGGCCTAGTGTAGGGTGAGGCTCTCTGAGCACTCATTACAGAAACCCTTCCCTTCTAAGGAAGACTGGCTCCAAAAGACACAAAGAACATGCACAACCCCCAAGCACACCCCAAAGAAAAACTGGAGGAGGCTGCCCAGGGCTTGCCAGGACGTAGCGGGGTGGGGTGGTGTTAAAATTTGCCAGAATAATCCACATGGATGATTGATCTTTGACCATAATTGCAAAATTTTGTCCCTTGTTATGGTCCCTGATATGGCCATGGGAGGGACAGGCCAACCGATAGGCCTCTGTGAAGGTGAGAAGTTGGGCTATGAGCGTGGCACAGAGGCACTTCTGTCGACTTACCCTGAAGAAAAAGGCTCATTTTACAATGCTTGTAACAGAAGTATATCAACTTAAAAGCAAAATACTAGGCATTTGGGGTATATGGATCTCTAATAAAATGGCCCAAATCTTTCAGGAAGTTCTCTCATATTTGCAAAACCATCGATGTTGAGAGTGGCTTTTTATGATTTAAACTTCCCAAATGCTGTATATGTACAACAAAAAATAAATAAGAAAATAGGTGTAGGGATAATTTATTCATACATATCATATATGCATATATACAATAAATTTGTGTTTTGTTGTAGCATCATGGATATTTTCCCTTCCCTATCTCAAGAAGACACCCCTCGCCAATTGTCGTCCTCGGCACCAGGAGCCCTTGTGTGGTATGGCGGAATTTGCCATTCGCTCATGGCTCTTGCTGGTGAAACCTAGGCTTGTCAAGGAAGCATTGTTGCTAGGAAATCTTCAGGGATGAGGAACTGCAGTAAGATAAACTAGAGTAGGAAAGTCATGTTGAGGGCACGTATGTTCCCAGGGGTGTTCTTAGATGCCTTTCTGTAGACAAAAGCCAGTCTGTGCATGAAAACACATATGATGGGGGCTTGCTTGTTTCCGAACGAAGGTGGAGGAGAGGGGCTGGCGGGGAACTGACATGAACGCCTTACACCTGAACTGGTAAGGGGTCAAGGAGCTGCCTGTCCTCTGGAGGCCATACAGACCAGAGCAATGGTCATTTCTGGAGTAACTGGTGGAGTGCCTAGAGCACTATTTGACTATTCCAAACTATTTGTGACCCTTGATATTGTAGGGTTCTGGAAGGAGTTTGAAAGTGATGGAGCTCCAGTAATGACTGGAGTCATCACATTTCCTCTCCGCTTTGCAGGTTAGAGTTTAGAGATTAAATGTGATTTAGGGACCTAAAGGAATAGACATTTTTTACAACTAGATTTGTGGAAATTATGCACACTACAGATAAATATAGCACAGTTATTTTACTAAGAATATTCACATGTTATAGCCATGATTCACAAAGAGCCGGGAGGGCTTTTGTCCCATCTTAAGGTTGAGGGAAGAGAAACTCAGAGAAGTCGAGTTACTTTCCCAGACCCACGTAGGTAGTAAGTACAAGTTGCGGCCTGGGACCCACAATGTCTGACTCTAGATCCCAGTTTTTTCTTTCACATGGGGCTGATGCTAATATAGCACATTGCAGTAAAACGGAGTGCTTTTAAACGTGAGAAAAAAAAAGTCCTGTGTTATCAGAGTCATCGCCCCTCAGGGAACATTTCCTACGCTCTCTAAAATATCGCTGTGATCTGAGAATGTTAGATTTGAAAGGAACCAAGGAGATCATCTGCATGTTTCTCAGGTTAGAGATGAGGAAGGTGGAGCCTAGGAGATGACGTGACTTGACGATGGCCCGAAGGCTGGTTTGAGACAGAACCAGTGCAGGAACCCAGACATCTTATCTCCTAACTCAGGGGCCTCCATGTCAGCATGCAGTCTCCCACCATTGATGAGGTAGCGCAAGACACACTGCAATATCGTTTGTTATTAACTACAATCAACAACAATAACAACAAATAACAATACTGCTGAGTGGGTGTGTGAGAAAATCTGTGGTTCTCCTCAGTAGCCAGAAAACTTTCACAGTAAGTTATTTCATCCTAGAGGCTCATAATTATTTATAAAACAGACAGCCACATAGCTACTTGCTTTGCTAATAATAATAGCTGGGACATGCGGACACCCTAAAGAGGAAATGTGGTCTCTCTAGATCGGCAGACTGAGCTGGCTAATTCTTGATTTATTTAGAGTAAAATGTAATACTGATTTGGGTTCTGTCCTAACACATGCCACATGGAGATACTTCTGAGAAAAGAGCACTAAACTAGGAGACAAAAGATCTGGGGTCACATCCTGGTTGTGTCACTTACTCCTCTTTGTCTTTAGGCAAGTTGTTTGCTGTCTGAAGCCCCCCTCTTATGTGATAAGTGGCGTTGCCGCAGCTGCCCTGCCTACCTTACGAGGTCGTCATAAAGAGTGTATACTATATTGTATATTGTAATGCAGAAGAAAGGATTTTGTGAACTCTAGTTTTAATAGGTGATTATTCAGAAATTCCGTAACTTTATTAGGGTGAATAAAAAAGAAACAAGCTGGCTGGTGAAGATCTACTGTGAAGCTTCTCTTCCATGTTCAAGGCTCTGTGTAAAGGTGCTTTACACATTGTGCCTATAATTCCTACAACAACTCTGTGAAGTGTGTGTCATTAATTTTACAGACAGAGTTTGAGGATCAGGTTACTCAGTTGGCCATGTGGCCACCTGGTAAGAAAAAAGAGTTGATTTGAATCCAGTTTCTTCTGAGGACTGGACCCCTGCTCTTGAGTGGGTGTCTGTGCCACCTCTCAGAAGAACCCAGGGGTCTCATTTGCCATTGGCAGGCCTGTGGCGTTATTCACCTACAGGATGGATAGCACATTGGAGAATGGCTGACCTGGTGTCTCAGGCAGAGATGCTGGGTTGCAGTCGCAGTGCCTTGGCCCAGTCAGATCCTAACTCTGGATGTTTAGACTCGCCGTTGCAGAACGCACTTGTGTTTTTCCATTGTTTTATCACGAAACATGGCGATAAAAGCCTTTCTTTTATAGGCCTTGTGAAGTAAACTGAAGCACGGTGTTTACAAAGACATTGCACTTGATCAGTCTGCTGCTGCAGCCTTAGGAGTGCTCTGCCCCCGACAGCACTCGTTTTAATGGCCCAAAGGAAACAACCTTTTAAGAAGATCAAATGAGATACATGAAAGGAAATCTGGCTTCTTAGTCCCATGGGTAGGAAAAGTAGCTGTTACATTTCGATTTAAATTTTGAGAATTGTTTGCCTCTTCAGACTCCAGGGAAAAGAAATAGATTTATATTGGAATCCTGCCTGGAGATGAAGTTGCATACCACTGAGTTAACTTACTGCATTGTGCAGAGTGGGGCTGCCTGTGATGTGAAAGTTGGAAAGACTTGGGTTCCCATACTAGCTCTGCCACCCACAAGCTGTATGACCTTGGAAAAGTGAACGAACCTCCCTGAACCTATTTCCTCAGGTGTAAAATGCAGAATTTAATGTCTATTACAATGACCTTTGAAGGGTATATTAAAAATTCAAGGAAAATAAATTCAATTGATTCACAGTAGCCTATCAGTCGATTCACAGTAGGCTGTAAATTCCCCTGTAGGTTGTCAGTTCCCCTCGACCTGTGGACTGGTGACTGAAGTTTTAGTTCCACAAATTGGTGTGTGATTTTGGGCAAGTCACCTCATTTCTCAAGCTCTTCGTTTCTTAATTGGAAAGAAGGAAGAACTTGGACCAGAATTTCTCTGAAATTCATTCCAACCCAAATGTTCCATGTGTCTATAACTGATTACTTTAACCCTACAACCACAAGAATTTTGGTTGTTACTACTTGAAATACTTCAAAGGGAACTCTTTTCTATGGCTCTGACATTTTCCCGAGAATAAAATATAAGGATTCTATGCAGATAAACATGAAAAGGATATCTTCAATCTAATATCTGCATATTTCAGATAAGTTTGTGTATGGCTATAAACTTGCTTGACAACATGTATTTGTCTCACCACAAATGCATTTTGTGTAACTTGAAGGCAGGTGTTGGTATTTCACTCACTTTTATGGCAGAACAGAATTCTTAACACCCAGCAATTACTCAATGTGTATCAACTGATCGACTTTTTCAGTTTTTTTACATGTGTAGTTGCCAGAGCTATAGACTTGCTTGGACTAATAAAGAAGTGGTTTTTAGCATTTCCCTAAATGTTTATGTTTCTATCAACTCTAATTTATGTGTATGGACTAACTTCCCAAGCATTACAATGGGCTGATAGCAAGGGATGGGCCACATAGAACACGCACGATTCTCACTCAGAATTTCTCAGCAGAGGCCAACCCTGAATCTATACTTTTGGCAGGTAAGGCATGGGTATCATGTTTCCTGTCCTTCCTCTTATCCTCATCTTTCCTTGCTCCAAATCCTTCAATAGCTTCCTTTCTATTACGCATCGAATTTAACCATCACCTAGCTTTGTTAACTCTCCATTTTTAAAAAAATATTTTCATATATTTATGTATTTATTTATGGCTGCGTTGGGTCTTTGTTGCTGTGCATGGGCTTTCTCTAGTTGCGGCGAGCAGGGGCTACTCTTTGTTACGGTGTGCGGGCTTCTCATTGTGGTGGCTGCTCTTGTTGCAGAGCACAGGCTCTAGGCGCACAGGCTTCAGTAGTTGTGGCTCATGGGCTCTAGAGCTCAGGCTCAGTAGTTGTGGCTCACGGGCTTAGTTGCTCCGTGGCATGTGAGATCCTCCCAGACCAGGGCTCGAACCCATGTCCCCTGCATTGGCAGGCAGATTATCACTGAGCGACCAGGGAAGTCCCAACTCTCTATTTCGTATCGTTGGCCTCAATCTTTATTACAAAGAGCTCTTTCCAACATACTACATTTTCTCCTGTATGTACAGTTAGAAAACCCTGCAAGGACTTGAGAACTCTGGTTATTTTGAGGTTATCATTTCAGGAATTGAGAACTACCAGAAATTCTAGGGAGAGTTGGAGAAATCGTAGGCCTGCAATATCAGAATTTTTTGAGAGAAAAGAGCAGCATTCAGGAAGCTTCCAATGAGCTACCAGAGACAACAGAGTGATAAAGTTTTAGTGGTTCATTGAAATGGGCTTTTGTTATTTCTGTGAAATTCCCAAACTGAGCACAGATGGTAGTATTTTAAATCCATACAGACCTTGTCATTACAAAGGATGAGGAAGCACTTGACAAAGTCATTGTGGTTACCATGCTACACAGTGTCCAGTTGGGAGATAAAAGAATTGCACCAACCATTAGCACTTGAGAAATTGAACAACTGTGTAGAGAAGAGAAATGTTGACTAGTGACCCTAGGAGGGACTCTACTTTTCTCAAAAGGAACTCGAGAGATCTCAGATTAAAGAGCAGACTAGATTTTGATGTTATATAATTCCTGTTCTCATTCATGGAACAGTTTTATTTGAGCATCCGCTATGTGGTTGGCATCATTCTAGCATTGTAAGGAACACTAAGGTGGATAAGAGAGTATCTGCTTTTGTGTTTAGAAGAACAAAAAATAACACTCTTTTCTTCCTTTTTATCTTTGAAACCAATTGAAAATAAGATACCCGTCATCTGGCAATCAGAATAGTAGCTTTATTATTGATAAAGCTGATTGGAGGACCTGGACAAATGGACTTGCCAATGGTAGGCCTTAGGACAGCCCACTCTAAGAAGAGTTTGCATTGGCAGAGTGGAAACACTGACGTAGAATCATTATTGTCCAACCCATCTTGCCTTTTGGGCCAAAACTGGTAGCTTTTTAATTGATTAGCTCTACTTTGTAAGATTCATAGCCCCTAATAATCAGATAACTTATGTCTTCTTTCATTAGGAGAAATGAATAGGAGCACTGTGGAGTGAGACCCAGAGTGTTACGTCAGTGGAAGGAATCTCATGGAACTTTTGAGGTTGGGGAATACAGATCTCCAGTTAATATTTTCCAGCTTTTTTTCCCTAACTCATGGGCTTAATCTCTAAGTTTATGGTAAAATGACAATGTATTTGTCCCTCTCAGCAGAAGAGATCATCAGTACAGCAGGGAATCCATGCTCTAGGCTTTGCCATGCAACTCCCCCAGTACTAGTTCCTATTTCATTTTGGGTCTCTTCCTGAGGCCACTGACAGAAAGTTTAGTCTGGGTTATTAAATGGCCTTCGAAGTGGGTTAGAGTAGGGACTTAGGCTAAAATGTGCTTCCTATTTTATATCTCTTCTTAAATTGCATTCTATCATCTTGTCCAAGGTTGTGACATAAACCCAAACAAACAAAACTGACATACGGAGATGCCCCCAATTTGAATACAATCCTATTTTCACTACTGAGTTCCTAGGGAGAAATAAAAGCACAAAAATAAAATTCTATTGTTTTTAAAATAAAGTTCAAATTCGCTGAAGACTAAAAATTTGCTTAAGGACTTCAGTAGATAAGATTTGACAGTTTTGAACTTGACATAGAGATGACTTCTAGACTTGGACTTGCTTGTAGAGACGTCTTTGTACATCACACTTCATCACTATGATGTGGTCAGTTTGTAACTTTTTTCCACCAGTGCAGTGGAAGTCAATCTAGCTAACATTTATTGAGCACTTTCTATATGTAAGGCATTATGGGTAATACCGACATCACTGAAGACATAGCTTTTGTCCCTCAGAGGTTTACAATCAAGTAAACGAGATAAAATCATCGACATACAAGGTGCCTCTCTATCTGGTTCAACCTAAATCACCAACACCATTTCTCATTTTTTCTTCTCGGTTCCAGCCACACTGTCTTCATATGCTCTTAACACACTGTGCCTAATAACATCCCTGTATCCTTATATGTGTGTTTTCTTCCATAAGTGACCCCTTTTCTGCCTTTTCAGACAGGCAACCTCTAAGAACCAGTCCAAAATCACTTCTTTGGTTAAAACTTTGTTGCTTTTCTGGAAACAGATATTCAGACCTTCCACTGAGTTCCCATTGTATTCTTTTATACCTCCATTATAGCGCTTATCCCCTTTAGATTTAGTGCTTTAGAATAAGAATATCTTCGTTTGTTCATTCTTCTCTGGTGGATTGTAATGATGGCTTTGATTCTTTACCTCTTCTTATATCTGTGCCCTTTACCATGTGACTTTAAGGGTCTTCCCACCAAGAGGCAGAGCTTATGTCCTTGCTCTTTGATTCTGAATTTGGTTGTATGACTTTGGCTAAGGGGATGTTAGCAAAGGATGCAGAGTCTAGAAAGAGTACTTGAGTATTTCTCGTTGTGTTCTTATGCTTCTTCCATGGCTTTGAGGATATGCCCTGGCTAGCTCCTTGGAGGACGAGCAACACGTGGAGCATGCCAGTTTGGCCCAATTATACCAGCCAAAGCCAGCCTAGATCAGCGCACACCAGCTGATTCCCAGACATTTGAGCAAGCCCAACCAAGTACAGAATAACTGCCTCATATACAGTCCAGACTGACATGCAGCTCATTGCTTTACTAAATACATGCTTATCACTTTATGACACTGGGTTTGGGGTTAGATGTCAGGTAGCTATTTTGTCAAAATAAATAATATCCCTTCTGTTTCCTCCATTAGATTAGTGAGTTTTCTGAGAGTAGAGATTATGTAAGATTCATCCTTTTTCTTCCCCAATACTTAGCATAGAGAAGGTATATGTGTTTACTGAATGAAAGATAGCTTAGATAAATGAGTATAATATACCCAAATTAGAGATTACTTCAAAACTGATTAAATTTGACTTTGAAATATACAGTAAAAAAAATTTTTTTTATGGTTGTAGCCATTTATTTTCCTAATGTTTTCCTTAGGCTAACTTTTATGATGCTTATATACCGTATACCAAAATTTGAAGGAGAACAGACATCTAGGAAATAACCAAGAGAAAGCAAGTTAAGGATGAAATGAAAATGTCACTGTTAATCAGCTAGCTGACAATGTGAAATAAATAATCTACTGATTCCATTGTCCCCACTTCATGTAGCTATCAACCATGATATGAAAAATTATTCCCAGCTACCATTTTTCAAAATCGCTGTTGTCTGACACTAAAATAGTTCAGGTTATTATTAACGTAGACGCAAATATTCCTACTTGCTTGTATACATTTTAATGAGCACAGAATTGCCAGTTAAAGCAGCAGAATCAGGTGGTTTAATATTTTTCTGCTGGTTTCCCAGTGACAAGTAGCCCAAATTGCTGAAAGTTGGGCTTTAGGGACAATTTGTCAGTTTTTGATAGAAGCTGAAACATAATTAGGGTGTTAATTGGAAAGTTGAGAGAGCACTGTGTATAGGAATCAGTTTTGAAGAATGGGTGCAGACAGTCAAGCAGGAGTCTGTAGTTCTTGCACGGTGGAGCTGCCCCTGAGTCACAGCCTTCCCTGAGCTCTTACACACTGCACTCGATGAATGATAGGTCCATTCTGGACATGCAATAAAAACACAGAAACTGCAGGTTTGGGGAAAATAATTAAGAAGGATCTGTCCCTTCAGGCAATTTTTTTTTTTTCCATTGGCAAACACTGAGTAAACATTGCAGAATTAAGGTACTTGTAGAGGTAGGGAAGAAAAGAAAAAAGCCATTTTTGGTAAGCTGTTAAGAAATATGAATTAGAAAATTTAGCTAGTAGTTTCTTGTTGTCACGCTGGCTGGACATGTTCTGATCTGACAAGTATGAATATACAGAAATTGTTTTGCCTGTCATTGGAAAGAAGCCCTGGTCCATGAAAGTCCCCCTCCAGGCCTTTGTGACTGTATTCTTGATTCCTGTTTGGTAGCCAGTACACCAGAGTGTGGGCTGGCATTTTTTCAGTCTGTCTTTTTCACACTCCTAGGTCATTTATAGTGAGACCATACCCTCTACCCTAACTCATTTGTCAGACCAGAAAGTGAATTCTGTGATTCTTATGGAAAAGCTAAGTTTACTTCAAGGTTTTGTCGCAGGACATTGAAAACGGTCATCACTTATTTGTGTTCAGAGCCAGTTAGGACTATTGGTTTTAAGTTCTAAGCAAGACAGCAGTCAAATACAAAGGCAACCTCTGGGAAGGGTCCCGGTATCATGAAAAGAACATTGGTCTTAAAATAAGAAAGATCTGCGTTCTAATCTTCACTTTGTCACTTGCTAATTAGGCAGTCTTGGCTGGTTACACAGCTTAGCTGACTCAGTTTACTTATTTGTAAAATTGGGTTAATTTAAGTTTTATGGGTTAGTACAAATGAAGCATATATAGCAGGCATTCAAAAACAGTTTCGAGTTCTTCCCTTATTCTCTAGTTCTTTTGGTTTCCTCATGCCTAAGTCGTATAAACAGAATTAAATTAATCACTGGTGGTGAATGAAGACATGAAAGCCCAGTGCCGAGAGTTAGTACAGATTTGTCAGTATAACTCTGCACTGAGCTGGACTAACTAACTACCTCAATTCCAGTTCTAGGCTCTGATTACTGGGGTGCCGGGGTTGTATTAAAGTCAGTTGGTGAGAAAGAGACCCAGAGGTACTAACTCATTAGTATTCTCAGACAGTCAAGCCTTCCACATCACTGTTTTTCCCTCTTTAGGCTCAAGAGGTTAATTATATTTTTTTAAAAAAATGAGGTTTTCAGTGCTTGATGATTTCAACTGAGCTGGATATATAATCTACTTCACCTTTGACCTGATGAGGCTATAAGATGCAGAAATGTAACATGGTGATTTAACCCCCACTCTCTTAGAGAGATTTGCTAAAACACATATACCCACACACTTTTGTTATTTACATTCGGAAAAACAATTCTATTTTCAATCTGAGATAAGTGTTTTTATGTGTAAACTTTATTACCCATTCCATTTCTACTGAACATTGAGCTCCAGAGAAAGTGTTCAGGGATATGGTAAAATCTGAGTGATTTGAAAAAGAAAACGTATCCACAGTGAAAGATGTGGGACGGAGTCCTCACAGATGGGAGACAAAGAGTTCTTTTCCTATCAGATTTTGTAGGATGAGATGCAGATCTGATTTCTAGCTATTGCAGATCATGAGACTAAAACTATATGGGATGCTTTACTTTCTCCTCTGTCCTTCCTTCGCCCAAACAGTTGGCCTGGTTTCTGGGAAGCAACCTCTGTGTTAACGCTCATCACCTGCTATCTACAGAGTTCCAGGCAGGTTAACTTGATCATCTTGGTCTCCGCCATCTGATGATGGAGTGCTGTGAGACCTTAGAGAGGGATTATGGCAGTAGGAAAGGAACGAAGACACGAAAACCTTTTTCTGTAGATGGTTTTTGGTCATATGTGACATGCATTTAATTCTGGATTTAAATTGTAAGAAAACCAATAAGGGGTCAGTAAAGAGTATTCAGAAAGAAGGGTGGAACTTACTGCGATGGCACAGGTACGTCAAATGGCACAGGTACGTCAAAATGAATGAACTTTTAACTCCAGTATAAACTGACTTTTCCAGCTGAAATTCTCTTGGTAAAAAGCAGGAGAGCCTCAGGGAAAGGATTTAGGACTGCAAAAGAAGCCCTCATCTACAATTTTATTCTCTGTTTTTATAGTTATGTCACATTAACTTTAATGAGGCAAAATGTCTATCAAGCTTTAGAACTCTATGAGAAATTTTAAGGAGAATGATTATAGATTCAATTCAAAAAAGGTACTCTGGATAGTCAGTTATATCTTTTTTTCTTATTATTAAAGCTGACTTTTTGAAAATAGGAACTTTTTATATTTTGTGCTATGTGACATAACCTAAGAAAAACTTAGAAAATCCTGTGATAAAATTTTAAAGTGAAGTGTTTTGAGAGCTAAAAAGAATATGATGTGAGAAATCTTTTGACAGAAAGATGACAGGCAGGTAGACAGAAAAGACTTATGCATGCTAGCTGAAGAAAAAAACTGCCAAAAAAAGATACATCATATGACAATGGCCTGGGTTGAGTCATTTTCTTTTCATTTCTTAGACAAAATCTATTTAATGATTTTAACATTTATCCATTAATTTTTTTCTGCTTGAAGTATAATTCAAAACTCCATATCAATCCTCTGAAGGTTAAGGCAGGTATTTATTAAAAAATGAAAAAGATTACAGATTTTCAACCACGTAAGTCATAATATGGAAGAGATGTATAGTTGGAGACTTTGTGAGGAAATGTTTCTGTGCAGTGACTTTTTAAAAAATTAATTAATTAATTTTTGGCTGCGTTGGGTCTTTGCTGTTGCATGCGGGCTTTCTCTAGTTGCGGCGAGAGGGGGCTACTCTTTGTTGCAGTGCACAGGCTTCTCATTGTGGTAGCTTCTCTTGTTGTGGAGCATGGGCTCTAGGCACGTGGGCTTTAGTAGTTGCGGCACACGGGCTCAGTAGTTGTGGCTCATGGGCTCTAGAGTGCAGGCTCAGTAGTTGTGGCACACAGGCTTAGTTGCTCTGTGGCATGTGGGATCTTCCTGGACCAGGGCTCGAACCCACGTCCCCTGCATTGGCAGGCAGATTCTTAACCACTGCGCCACCAGGGAAGTCCTCGCAACTCCTCTTGATGAAGGCTTGTAATGATGATAAACCTCTATTCCTACTGAGGAAGGATAGCATTTCAGAACAAATTAAAAAAATTTTTCCAAGGTAAAAGCAATCAGTTTTGTAATTTAATTCTGTTCTGAGCCAATGTCTGTAATTTCAGGAGAAAGGTGAAGAAGATCTCCACGGTGTTCAGTAAATTGGTTTTATAATTTGCCTGTTGGGGACAAAAGGCATTTTCCCCTGAGGGAAGGTTTAGATTACCTTTCTTACCACCTGACTTGGCTGAGTTTGTGAGAGTAGAACATGGCATATGAAGGAACAAGATGGTTTCAACTGTTTCTTGACAGTTATGATGTCAGGAATGCATATTTAAAAAAAAATCTCCACAAAGGAAATATTTATTTATATGTCATATTGTTCATCAAATTATATTATTATATTGTACATAATACCTAGTTTCTTTATATACTCATAGGACATGTGCAAACTCAGTGGCTGTTCAAAATGTTGTAGGCTGACCGGGGCATTAGGACTTAGAGACTTTAATTTTCCAGTCTGTACTGGGCCACAGCACTTTTTCCTGATTGAAGGTTAGAGCCTGGAATATAGGCTTTATGTATAAAACACGCTAAGGAGTCTTAGAGTTTTAAGCTGATTAAATGTCCAGCCCATTACACGGTAATAGTTTGATATCTTGGGAACTGTAAGTCATCCCAAAGCCATATAACTGAATGACCCCAGATTCTTCCCAGAATGATTACCATGTTACCAGTTAATAGAAACCCATCACAACGTTACCATTTATTGACCAACTACTAGATATTCTACTAGCCTCAATTTACTTACATTATCTGCTGATGAGAAAACAGATGCTCAGAGATTTTTAGGAATTTTCCCAAAGTCATACAGTAGAGTCAGGATTGAATCCAGGTCTACAGTTTTTCAAAATCTCATGATGTTTCACTATCTCACATTGCCTTCTAAACTGAGAGGAAATATAATAGTTAAGTTCAGCTATTCCAAAACACCCCAAGCTATAGTGATTAGTGTTTATTTCTCTTTTTTGTCATAGTCCAGATTGACATGCCAGGATCTGTATGGCAACTCCACGGTATTGCGGACTTACGTTCTTTCTGTCGAGTTGCTCTGCCATTACAGGGGTATGTTGTTTTTCTATATGGTTCAAGAGGACTCATGTCTGCCCTTAGCCTTAGGGTGAAGCGGTTGGGGAGATGGAGGCGGGGAGGAGGGGAGGGAGGGCTTGCTGCTTCCCTGGAAGAGCACAGTCACTTTTACTCATATGCCATTGACTTGAACTTACCCATATGATCATGCCTAGTTGCAAAGGAAGATGGAAAAGGAAGGCTTATTCTGAATAGCTATGAGAATCGATAAATCTTGGGGGTTCTATTATTATGAATAAAAGGGAAGAATGGTTTTTGGAAGTAAATTAAGGACTGTCAGAGAGACTTTGCGTATACTAGAATCAACCTGTCTCATTTTAATGAGCATTCTAAGTTCCAGACTACGTACATTAGCTAAGGTTACACACAAGTTGGTGGCACAGAAAGTCTAGAAACCAGTTTATTTGACCTCCAGGCCTGTGCTTTTTCTACCTCATCAGTTTGGTTTGACAGCGTTGCTGCTACTGGTGAAAAAAAAAAAACCAAATTGGACCACTGGTGTGCAAATTACGTTTATTAACACATAAAACATTCCCAAAGAATCTATGAGATTCTTTATCCTCTTCTTCCATGAGTTAATTTGAAAATATATAAACATTTGTATATATTTGTACTTCCCTGAATAATGATTTTTTGAAAAGGGGTTTTAAAAAGCATTTTTGCCTAGCTGTAGAAATGTGGTATGAAGGAATTTAGTGCCATTTTCTTATGGATGGAGAGAGAGAATACGTTCTGGAATTTATTACACTGTGTATTTCACTTGTGTTGCCTGACAGATGATTAGAATTTAATTTTTATTAAAAATATGGTTCATCATAGTCTAATAATCTATAGCCTCAGACTGCCATGCAATTTTTGGAAAGGAATAGAAATTTGAAGTCATTCTTGGGTAAAGAAAATGTTTATGTGTTCAGCCCATGGGCCAATTCACAATCTAATTCTGATTCTTGAAAGACCCATGCTTTGTGAACACAATGGTTAAGAAAAAAAGACTGAATTTATTGTGACACATTAGCAGCTTAGTGCAAAGCACCCCCCAAAAGGAGTGGCTGAATAGATAATAGATTGTACAGGCATAGTGAGCAAAAACAAAAACCAAAGTGGGACAGAGGACTAACTGTTCCAGTGACAACTGTCAACTCTCCACTATCCTAAGCTTCTATTCACTGAAGCATCGCTTGTTTGGTATTGCCTGAATGACTTGTGTAAATGTTCATCAGTATCAATAACAATATTTTCTGTGTGCACTGTGCTTTATGCCTTATAAAAGGTTTTCCTTTATGAGATGTAATTTCATCTGAAAAACAATCCAGTGAGATAGATAGGGGAGAAACAATAATTTCCATTTTTATAGATAAGGAAATCGGTCATAAGAGAAGTTATTGTGAGATATGTTGCTTGTCACAAAAGTAGCAAAAGGGAGATGCATGTTTGACTATGAGTTTAATGTTTGTCTTTTGGAGACAAGGCATTTTGTGTACACAATTTTGTGTTCCTGGGGTCAAGGGACAGGTAACAAAGGTGGAGTCATGACATGACTATGTCTATGGAAATAATATCCAGTCTAGTATTTGAATCCTTTACATAGCTAGACTTTTGGTCCTGTATGTGAGTTCTATTTTTTTTTTTTTTTTTAACATGGGGAATTTTGAGAATTTTAACTCTGGGAGGCTGGAGTATCCATGTTGAGTTTTACTTTTCTACCCTTTCTTTCTGTTAGCATCTTTTACCATGCCCAGAGCTGCTGTCATCTGCTGTTTCTTGTAGTATTTGTCTCTGCACTCTTTATCATTGCTCCATTTTCTGCTCAGTTTAAGAACCCTACTTTGTCATGTGTCTCTTTGAAAACCTACCCGTGATCAGGAGATATAGATGGAAATATAGACAGACACAGGTATAGACACAGGTGTAGGCATGGACACTTGTATGCTTGGTTGATTACTACTCTTTACTGAAGACCACAGTCTGTGTGGTCATGTGGCCAGTACAAGATTTTCCCCTTGTGATATGGTAAAAAAGAGGGAATTTTCTTTTTTTCCTTGGGTCCATTTATTTTGACCTCTCAAGAGGTCAAACTTAGCCCGACCAATGGAAATGACCAAATTCTATTTCAAACACTCTGCGGATTAATTTGTTAATACCTTTGGCTTCTCAGTGACTGGTACTGACACTAATACTTTTATCTCTGACTTTTTTGCAAGCTGAATGCTTACATGGACTTAGCTTTGCTTTGGATCTTCTTGGTCCTCTTTGGCATTTGTCCAAGGTTGTAGCCTTGGACAAAATTACTAGCCTGCTGTGCTCTCTATCCACCATTTTCTCCATGCTCACATCTTTCCAAACAAGGATTAGAGGACAAAATCATTTGGTCATTTTTGTCAGAGAAGAACTTCCATGGTACAGAGCGCAATAGGTCTTACCGTAGCTTTGGGGTTGTTAGGTGGATGGAATTCAGCCTTCATGGAGGGTCTTGAGGCTCCTCAAACTTTAGGGATCTAAGCAGTCCCTTCCTTGTTTCCCCAGTCATGATGCCAGGTGCCCTAAAACTACCCGTGGATTTGCTGGTGGATCTGGGGTAGCCGTCCTGTTCTGCTCTCTGCTTTTCGATAGGAGGTGCTTGAAGACCTGAGCCTGGCTCATAAAGGGGCTTCCCAGGTCACAGCTGAGTTTTTGGAATTGGTACTTTTGGTGAGACTTTCATGTTGGTAACATTAAAAGCCATTGTATAAGCATAGAAGAAAGATCTCAGGATAGTTGGAAACTTTTGCTGTCTTCCTCAAACCACCATGGCTAACCATGGATTCAAGTCACTGGATAGGAATGAGAGTAGTACTTTAGATTTATGTTTTTTATTTTTTTCTATGTCTGAGTTACTATATCTGGATTTTTAAAACATATTTATTTTTTTCTAAGGATTCAATTTGCTGGCTTTGTTCTGAAGAGGCAACTCTGTTACTTCAGTGAATGTAATTTTTTTTTTTCCTTTTCTTTGCGGTACGCAGGCCTCTCACTGCTGTGGCCTCTCTCGTTGCGGAGCACAGGCTCCGGACGCGCAGGCTCAGCTGCCATGGCTCACGGGCCCAGCCGCTCCACGGCATGTAGGATCCTCCTGGACCGGGGCACGAACCCGTGTCCCCTGCATCAGCAGGAGGACTCTCAACTACTGCGCCACCAGGGAAGCCCCAGTGAATGTAATTTGTTGATAATTTTTCAAATGAGAGAAAGATTATTATTGAAAATTTCTTTATAGTCAACTACTTTAAGACTTTTTTTCTATATCTTGAATAAAAAGATTTTAAGGAATTTGGAAAGGTAAAACCTACCATTTCATCATCCAAGGTGAATCTGAGTAAAAAGTGTGTCCTGAGCAGTAGCATACATTAAGGGTTACTTGTAGTGGACTCTTCTTTACAAACAAAAACGAAAACAAAATATCGGCAAGAATTTTTATGTGCTATTGTTAAAACAAAAGAAACCATGAAATAACTTGTGCCCCATATTGCACCATAAAAAAAATAAATATAGGACTTTGCAATAAAAGGTGACATAATTCTACCTTTAATTGTTTTAATAAATTTATGTGTATAGAGTGGAACATATTATAGAATTATTGCCCATCTCCTTAAATTTATTTCAATGGTTATTTTCTCTGTATTTCTCAGGACCTGCCCTATCTGATCAGCTGGTCTACTATACATCTTTCCAGACACTTTGCGAAGTGTGATCTAATAGTAGTGCACTGTTTACTTCTAATGATTCTAGTTGAGCTTGAGAAAAAGCCAAGGCTGAGAATTAGGAAGCTTGCCTTCAAGTCTGATTTTGGGGAAATCATTTAATTTATCTCCATTTTTGTTTCCCCACTTATAAAATAAAGGGCTGGAATATAAATGCAGTAAGCCAAACTCTTTTCCTCAAAGTGTGGCTGGGGAAAGAAGCTGCACTGGGGATGTGATGCATGCCTTTCTCCCTGCACTTAAAGAAAGGGACAGAAGGACTGTGTACAAAAGAAACCTTGACTTTGGGGCCCTGGAATAATAATTCTGAGACTTTACTGTGTCCCCAAATCTATTTTCTGAAGAACTTACTAAAAATGACATACTTCTGGGATCCCTTATAGAGATTTTGATTTGTAAGGTCTGGGGTGAGGTTTAGTAACCCTCATATTCAGCAAATACCCAGTTGGGTCTGATATTTTGGGAGGCACTGATTTAAAGGCTCTATGGCTATGGATGGAACAGATAAGCACCCTGAAGCTACCAGTTGATAAGACACAAATTTCCCCACAAGTTTCCAGAAGCTTGGCAGATTTTGAGCTTAGTAATTGGTTGAATTTCTGCTGGGTGTGCTTTTGGATGAAGTTTAGCTCCAGATAGAGGGTACATCCTGAGAAGCTATGTTGTATCATTTAGCTCTGGTTAAGGGTGAGTGGTCTGGGATTCCTTCCAGACATCTGGCTCTGTATGTGATGTGAGGCAAGCTATCTTCCCATGGAAACATCTTATCTCTAAGAGGGGTGGTATGAAACATTTTCATAATGTTGTTACAATAAATATGTAAGACAGTGCATACAAAGCAATAAACAGAGTGTCAGGAAGTATAGTAGTAATGCTAAATAAATGGTACTGTTGTTGAAGGCAACAGGTTAAGCTTAGTAATCAATTTTTAGTAAAATGTACCCTTAAGTTTTTAATATATTCTTCAGGTATCTATTAAGTATTTGTGTGCTATGAACAAAGTACTCTGATGTGGCAGGATTATGTTACATGAAAAGCAGAGGTGAATATGAAGATGACCTAAAAAGGATGTACAGGTTAGCTTTGGTAGGACTTCGGCTAAGATGAGGGCTTGGAAACTATGTGAAAGGGAAGGAAGAATTCAGCATCCTTGATTCTGGGAGTGTCTAGACTCAATTCCAAACCAGGGCTGATGAATCCTCTCAGGTCTGAATAAACCCTGGTGCAGGGTTGTAAAAAAAGGGCATACTGGGGAGCTTTCAGTAGTTCCTTTATAAATTCTAAGTTGTAGTACGTTTCATAATCTGTTATGATTTTCACTGTCTAAGGGTTGGATAACCAACTCAGTGTTTCTAAAATAAAATTGAAGGATAATCCTTCTCCTTTTATTTGTTTAAGAAATTTATTAACCAAAAATATGAACAGTCATTGGGAATAAAAGAGCAAAACAAATTCTTAACACAGCTAAGCAGTGTTATACAACTGACCCTTGAACAACACCCTGTTCCACACCCTTGAACAGGTTTGTGTTGTTCCACTTATATGCAGATTGTTTTCAATAAATAAATACTACAGTACTACGCAATCCACGGTTGGTTGAAGCCAGGGGTGCAGAACTGCCAATATGGAGGGTTGACTGTAAAGTTACAGAGTTTCGACTGTGCAGAGGTCCTTGCCCCTGACCACTGAGTTGTTCAAGGGTCAATGTACTAACAATTCCTGGTCTGTGGATATGAAACCAAGGTTAAAGGAGGGCAGACAATGGGACTTAAGCATCTGTGGATTTTGGTATCCTTGGCCGGTCCTGGAACAAATCCACCTGCAGATACCAAGGGACCACTGTATATTTTCCTAACTGGTATGGGGAAAAAGGAATTCTTTGAATTTGGTGATACCTTATTGAGATCTCTCTGGCAAGTCTTCCTAATGAGAGAACATTTCCTTTGACAGACTGCTCAATACCTTTGCAAAACATACAGGAATCACTGCCTGGGTTAGAGATGTACACTACATAGATACTTCTTCCTGAAAGAAATATGTTTTCTCTATGTCCTTCAGAAGTCACTGGTGGAAGGGGAAAAACATTAAAATAAGGTTAACTAAATCTGAGTTTTATGGTGACTGCAAAAATCTGCAACCCAGAGATAAAGAATTCACATTTTATTGTAAAGAGACAAAACACTGGCTAAAGAGTAAACACAATTACTTCAGTTAGAAACAGGGGTCCTGAGAAAGGAAAAAGGGGTATCAGAACCATTTCTATTTTCTGACTGCTCTGCAGCTCTGGCCTGCTTCATTAGCAATGCGAAAGGCAGTACTTCTAATTAAGAAGTCATTTAAAATAATTTGCAAAGAGCAGGGACATGTCAATTGTGAAAAGTGACTCATAGAGGAGCACTACAGGGCTAACGATGATGAGACCGACAGCAGTTTGGGACCTCAGAATCTTACTTTGGCAGCCTGAAAGAGCACCTAATTAGCACCTGTGGTTCTGTTAAAAATAAAATAAAGGAAGCAATATGTGGCCTTGGGCCAGGTAATTTTCAATGGCAAAACGCCTTCATGTGCTCCAGGAATCCTGCTCCTCTAAATAAACAAAATCAAAACAAGGGCAAGTTCTATTAACAGAGAAATGAATATCTGAAGTGAAATCACAAAGAAAAACAGCTCAGAAAGTGAAGAAAGCTACCAGATTTTTGGGTAGTAATGTAAATGAATAGCAGGTATTCGCTATCAATTTGGATATCTCTATTTTGTCTTGTAAAAGAATCTATGCTGGTACAAATAATGTACTGTCTTTCGTGATTAAAGAGGGTGACACTGGCCTGTCACTTCAGAGTAGTTTCATTGAAAGGACTTGTGAGTCAGAGGCTCCTCTGTTCAAATTTTTAATTTGCCACTCAGTAAATGAATGATACTGACTCTTAAAATTTTTTTTTATTTATTTTTGTTTTGAATAATAGTAAACTTTAATTTTTCAGCTTTCATTTTTTCTTTATTATTTAACATTTAATACTTTATTCTAGAAATGCTTCATATTACACTGATTCTTTATTATGACTTAAATATAACTATTATTTATATACTCAGCATATTTTTGCCTGATACAAATTATCCAGGCAATCTTTTTTTCATTGAAGTATCGTTGATATACAATGTTATGTAAGTTACAGGTGTACAATATGATTCACAGTTTCTAAAGGTTATACTCTATTTATAGTTACTATAAAATATTGGCTATATTCCCTGCGTAGTACAATATTTCCTTGTAACTTACTTTATGCATAATAGTTTATACTTCTTAATCCCCTCTCCCTATATTTCACCTACCCCCTTCCCTCTCCTTACATGTAACCACTAGTTTGTTCTCTGTATCTGTTTCTTTTTTGTTATATTAGCTAGTTTGTTGTGTTTTTAGATTCCACATATAAGTGATATCATACAGTGTTTGCCTTTCTCTGACTTACTTCACTTAGCATAATACCCTCCAAGTCTATCCATATTTCTGCAAATGGCAAAACTTTATTTTTCATGGCTAAGGAGTAGTCCATTGTATATATGTACCACATCTTTATTCATTCATCTGTTGATGGACACTTGGGTTGCTTCCATATCTTGGCAATTGTAAATAATGCTGCTATGAACATTGGGGTGCACGTATCTTTTCAAATTAGTGTTTTTGTTCCTTTTGGATATATAACCAGAAGTGGAATCACTGGATCATCTGGTAGTTCTATTTTTAGTTTTTTGAGAAAACCATAATGCAAAAAGACACATGCACACCAATGTTCTTTGCAGCACTGTTTACAATAGCCAGGTCATGGAAGCAACCTAAATGTCCATCAACAGACGAATGGATAAAGAAGAGGTGGTACATATATACAATGGAATATTAGCCATAAAAAGGAATGAAATTGGGTCATTTGTAGAGACATGGATGGACCTAGAGACTGTCATACAGAGTGAAGTAAGTCAGAAAGAGAAAAACAAATATCATATATTAATGCATATATATGGAATCTGGAAAAATGGTACCGATGAACTGGTTTGCAAGGTGGAAATAGAGGCACAGATGTAGAGAACAAACGTATGGACACCAAGGGGGGAAAGTGGCAGGGGTCGTGGCGGTGGTGTGGTGAATTGGGAGATTGGGATTGACATATATACACTAATATGTATAAAATAGATAACTAATAAGAACGTGCTGTATAAAAAATAAATAAATTTCAAAAACAAAAGAAAATAAATCTGCTGATAGCCTAATGGGGGATCCTTTGTAAGTTACCATCCTTTTTCTCTGGCTGCCTTTAAAATTCTTTCTTTATCACTGATGTTTGATGGTTTTAATATGTGTCTTGGAGAAGGTCTTTTTTGCACCGAGCTAATTAGGTGTTCTCTTAGTTTCATGGATTTAAATATCTAGTTTATTCCCCAGGTTTGGGAAGTTTTTAGCTACTATTTCTTTAAATAAACCTTCCACTCAACCTCCCTCTCTTCTCCTTCTGTGATACCCATTATCCTAATGTTGCCCTTCCTAAAAGAAACAGATAGTTCTTGTAGAATTCTCTCAGTTTTTTAAGATCTTAATTCTCTCTCCTCTTCTACCACTATCTTTTCTGTTTTTCTATCTTCAAGCTCACGGATTCTTTCTTCCATATGGTCTGCTCTATTTTCAATGCGTTCTCATTCATTCTTCATCTTGTTTATTGAGTTCTTCAGCTCCAGTATTTCTGTTTGATTCTTCTTTAGAGTTTCAATCTCTTTGGTAAAGTATCATTTCTGTTCATTAATTTTATTCCTGAGCTCATTGAATTGCCTTTCTGAGTTTTCTTATAGCTCCTTAAGTTATCTTATGACAGTTATTTTGTATTCTCTGTTAGTTAGATTGCAATATTCCGTGACTTTAAATTTGGTTTCTGGAGAACTGTCATTTTCTTTTTGAGATATGGTATCACTCTAGTTCTTCATGGTGCTTGATGACTTGTTCCTCTGCTGGTGCATTTGAAGTAGCAAACACCTTTCTTTTTTAGGCAATTTTTTTTAAA
Organism: Orcinus orca; assembly: GCF_937001465.1. Classification (NCBI taxonomy): domain Eukaryota; kingdom Metazoa; phylum Chordata; class Mammalia; order Artiodactyla; family Delphinidae; genus Orcinus; species Orcinus orca. The sequence continues at coordinate 59,417,440 of NC_064563.1, read as the reverse complement.
TTGATTCTAATGATTCAACAGGTCAGAAATTAGAGGTCTTTTGTTTTGTTTTGTTTTGTTTTGTTTTCTAGTAGGTGACCCTATAGCACAAGTTTTTGGTTTCTCTTACCTGAGCCTCTGGTTATATTTGAGAAATATATATATATATTTCCACACTCCACTGCTTCTGCAGAAGTGTCTATTGGGTGCTCTCATTGTTGCTTGTACTTGGTGTCCCTGACATCATGGCCTGAGGTACTGAAGGGTGGGCACTTCTGCTGCATCCAGTATTTCCTGCTGCTGTGGGTGGGAGGTGGGAGGAGCCAGAGACATTGGTGCCTCCTTGGTTAGAGGTACGGGGTCACAGTTCCCACTGTACCTGCTGCCCAGTTACCTTTGTCCACATATGCTGCTGTGGCTGGGAAGCCAGAGTCACGTGTGCCACCTCCCCTGCTGCTACTGTCTTCCCTGGGGTTGGGGGCTCAGCTGCTATAGCTGGAGGGCTGGGATTGCAAGTACTGCCTCCAATTTTTGTCCCCTTCTGCCTCCTCTGTGTGGTCTAGTCCATCCACCTTTAGAGGTACAGATGTGTGGAATTCTCTGGCATTGTGGTGTCTTTGGCAGGGACACATTTGTTGAGTTGTGGATGTTTTACTGGCTGTAGTTTGAAGGGGAGAGACAGTGGAAGCATTTCACTCCACTTTGATGCCCTTATCACTCTCTATTGACTCTTTTTTAAAACTTATCTAAGCCTCAGCTCCTTCATCATTTTTATATTAAAAAATATATTCATGCTCATTTTACAGAGCTATTGTGAGGATTGATTATGATATATGGAAGGTACTAAAATTTATAGCCATTTTTATTCATATTATCTAATTTTGGGGATTCATTCACTCAACAAACATTTTTTCAGTGCTCATTATATGCTAGGCTCTGTATGGGTTCTGGATGGCTTTGTCATAAACATCTATTCTATACTACTTTGTCCTCTAAGTGATAATCAATGAACATATATGAGAATGGTTTTAATATTTAGTCCAGGAAGATATTATTTTATGAAACCAGTGGAATTGGTAAAAGTTTTCAAAATATGGCAAATATTACCATGTTTGGATACTCCTATAATTCATTATCCCAAAGGATGCTTGGAAGTGTATAAAATGACTTTCATCTTCAAAGAATCAATCTTTATTAATACTGGGGATATTGGCCTGAACATGCCATGGATACTAGAGTTCTCCAAGGTGAATTCTCAAGTTAGATTAGTCATGACCCTCTTATTGAAATAATAGCCTTTTACTTGTTATTTTGAGCAAAATTTTTCTATAATTTGTGTTATATTTCTATAATCTGTGCTGTTTTTTTAAAACTCAGACACAAACACACAGCTTATACCATCGGTGAAATTGCTATAGACAGGGACTCTACTCCGATTTTTATCTTAGTGAAAGGATTTGAGAAGCAGATGACTTTGGACGAAATAAAAATGTGATTAATAGCTCATTTAGGACTTTTGCTAACTTTCCTGGCCAATTAGAAGAACTGGTTATATTCTGCTTTAATTTTCTCATTGATAATTGGGAAATAACTATCTAGGACCTACTAGGATTCATATTACCTGTGTTTTAATCTTATATAGATAACACTAAGCAGTTGTTGTCAAACTTCAATTGCATCATAATCATCTGGAAAGCTTGTTAAAACACAGATTTCTGGGCCCCACCCTCCAGAGTTTCTAATTCACTAGATCTGCAGGTGAGTGGGCAAGGATGTGCATTTTGAACCGGTTTGCAGGTGATGTTGATGCTGCTGGTCGATACTGTGAGAACCATTGGATAAGAGGAATCCAGTCTGGTTTTTGTCAGGTGCTACAATGGCACTAGTACTAGCTAGTACTTATATAGTACTTGATAGTAAATGCTTTCTCATATAGTCTCATTTTATCCTCTGGTAGCCCTGGGAGGTAGGCGTTATTAGATCTGATTTATAGATGAGGACTGTACTGTAACCATTTCTAGTTTTTCTTTTCTAATAGGCTGTGAGTTCTTTGAGGCCAGATTCCATATCATACTCAATTTTCTATCCTCAAAAACATAGCAGGGGTCTGGGAATAAATGTTTGTAGAATGAATAGAAGGATGACTCTGGAGTCACACAGGGAGTTCATGGTAGAGCTCAGTTTTGAACCTGGACTCCTTAAATCTCAGTCTAGTGCTTTTCTACTTTTGGGTATATAAATCGAAAAGCAAATTTACTTTCGTACTTGAGAAAAGGTATTAGTTTTTCTGTTTTATCCTGAAATCCCGGGTTTACAAAGCTAACTAGCCGATGTGGTTAAAATTTGTTTTGAACTATACTGTTAACCACTGACGTACAACAGATCAGTCATGTCTTAAACGTTTATTCTTTTCTCTTTCATTGTGACGGCTTTACGAAATGCTTGGCATAGTATTTCAGGACAGTAGAAATGTTTGTTCAAGCTGAAACCATTAAAAGTGATTGTAATAATCAGTGGGGAAGGTTATATGTCAAAACATTAAGTATTCTCTTACTATCAGTTATGAATGTATAAATGTATAAGAAAACTTAAAATATGACTAACATTCAAAAGGGGAGAAGCGAGGGTGGTGGCGGTGGGATGAATTGGGAGATTGGGATTGACATGTTTATACACTAATATGTATAAAATAGATAACAAATAAGAGCCTACTGTATAAAAGAATAATAAAATAAAATCTTATGTACACAAAAAATGACTAATATTCATTTAATACATTCAACTTGGAACATTAGAAAGTCTTAGAATTATTCAATTGAGAATTGTTTTATTTCTTTGTAGGTAACTTGTCAGGCATAGTTTGAACAGTCCTCATCATATAACTTGGTATGGAGTGTACGTCTTTTCTATGCCTTGGAAAATCATCATATTCCTTTCTAAGTTTGGATCAGTTTCCAACATTTTATCCTTGGTGCTTTTGACATTGTAAAATAACTCTGAGAGTCCTTTTAATGTGAAGTTTTTTGCTGGTGTTACTTTCTCATGGGGTATCTTCATCCTTCATCTCAACCATTTCCTCGTTTATATTGATAAATTCTCCTTCATTAACTTTCTCTGGCTGCATAGCTAGAGTGTTTTAAATGGTGACAGTGTCAACATTCCCATGGTCAGCTATTTCTTCTATATCTCTTTGGAATCTCGGTGTAAATTTCACAAAAGCATCTTTATCTGAGCTACAGCTTCACCAGATGATTTAAGATTAATCAGTTCATGCCAATTTATGAAACAGTGAAACCAGCCTTTACTGGCAGCTAAAGGTCCTGCTTCAGGCTCCTAGTAGTTATAGTTTTCTTTCTGTGTGGCAGCTAAGTTCATTGCTTTGGCCTGAATGGTAGCCAGACTAATTGGGGTTTGTTTTTGATTACAGTCTTCAATCCAAAATAGAAGTAGATGCCCCACTTCAATGATATAAGCGGCTTTCTGTTCCTAATGCAATTTAACTAAAAGATGTTGATATGAGTTTACCTTGTTTTTTATATTCATTGGACCATTTCAATGTACCTTATACTTTATCTTCTTGCAGGCCTAGGTCTCAGTATGTCTTCATCAACATTTCCTAATCATGTACAATTTTACTTTACTTTTTGTTTGCTGCACTTTCATCTTTGTCTGCCAATTCCTTCTTCTGAGTATCCATTTTTGCAAAATGTCATGTGGGTTTATGGCTTGTCAACAAGGAGGCAACACAACCACACGCTTTTCTGTCTGTGCGAGACCTGAATAACAGATGTGGCTTGACGAATAATTGACAGAATGTGGAAAAAGTGATGCAGTGAGTCATTGATCATGATGTGCATTGGATTCTATGCAATGATTTGTGGACTGAAAAGCTAGCAGTGGAGTTTGGACTTTATGCAATTACTATGCTCACTGTTAATACACTGTGTTTGAAATTTGAGCCATGCTATTAATATTATTTAACTAAACCATGGTAAATAAATTGCATGCTTATTGGAACTGTGCAATGTGAGAATTACCTGAAGTAGAAAAAGTTTATCTGCATACTGGATGAAAAATATGTGTATAATTTTGAAGCCATCCATTGTAAAATAGTACCCCCCAATATTTTCTAAGTTGTTTAAAGAAACAACTTTCTTTCTTTGGCCTCCAGAACAACTGATTAAATTAAGAAAAACTGACAGACACATTCTAATATAGCTTAAATATATAACGTATTAGAGAGAGGGAGAGAGAGAGGGAGAAAGAGATCTATAAACTTTGTGTTTTTTTTAAAATTCAGTGTAACTTACATCAACCTATAGAGATCATTTAAACGTTGGATGGAATATATGAGGACTATGTTAACATTTGAGTATTTAAGACCTGTTCTACTGTAGCCTTCTTCCCATGATGTTTTTTCTCCATGAATAAAATGGACAAAGTGCTCAGGCAGACTAGGTGAGCTAGGTTCCTTGAAGGAGGGGGAATTTGAACTGGTCTAACAGATCATTTGTCTAAGTCCTTGAGTTTTCATTTCCTTCTTCCTCCCTTCCTTCTTTCCTTTTGCAAGGATTTTATTCACTGTGCTTTGCATTGCTGTGATGGAAGAGTTGGAGAGGTTTTTAGGCATTTATTCATCATTCACTTCCAGTAACACCACTTGGCACATAGTTGGCGTTTCATAAACACACAATTTATGGAGTCCCTACTGGGCCATGAGACTGCAAAGATAATTCACACACTATCCTTGTGGGCACAGAATTAACCTCCCTGTACCATGACTTTCTGCGAAATCTCTAGTATTGTACAATGATACTACTAATGAAATTTCTAGTTTATTCATTGCCTGCAATATACTGGCAACTCAGGGCTTCCTCGGTGATGCAGTGGTTAAGACTCTGAGCTTCCAATATAGGGGTCCAGGTTCGATCACTGGCCAGGGAACTAGATCCCTCATGCATGCCACAACTAAGAGTTCTCATGCCACAACTAAGGAGCCCACCTGCCGCAACTAAGACCTGGTGCAACCAAATAAATATTAAAAAATATATATACCAGCAACTCTAATAGACCTTTGCCGACATTACTGCTGTAGTTATCTGAAGCCAGGATTCAAGATGGAGGTTCTACTTCCAAGGTGATTCACTAGCATGTCTGGCAGATTTGGCTTGTTACTGGGCAAAGACCTCTGTTCCTGTCTGCTGGGCCTCTCCATGGGGCTACTTGAATGGCCTTACAATGTGGCAGGTGGCTACCCCCAGAGAGAGTGATCCAAGAGGTCAAGACAGAAGCTGCAGTGTTTGTTATGCCTAGCATTGAACACCATATGTTGTCACTTCCTCAGTATTCTATTGGTTACACAGGGCATGATTCCATGGGGGAGGGCACTGTACCAGGGTATTAATACTAGGAGGTTTTTATGTCTATGAGATATAAATTATTATCATCCTGCTTTATAGATAAGTAAACTGTGGCACAACTAATAAGTGGTAGAACTGCGATTTGAAGGCAGGCATTCTGTCTCTAAAGTTCATACTCTAAACCATCATGCTATCAGGTAAGCTATACTTTAATATTGACTATAATTATTAGATATTGTTCCCATATATGCTGGATATTTATGAGCTCTTCATTTTACTGGTCTATTTTTCATTCCTATAGCAATATCACATTGTTTTTTATTACTATAGCTTTATAACTTTTTTATATCTAGGATGATTTCCCCTCTTCATGCTTCTTTATGAGATCCTTAGCTATTCTTGGATCACTGTACTTCTATATACATTTTAGAATAATCTGTAATATTCCATGAGAAACCTTGTTGTTGCTTTGATTGGAGTTGCACTGAATGTATAGATCAATATTGGAAGAGCTGACGTCTTTAAGATTATTTTATCTTCCTGTTCTCAAACACTGGATTCTTAAATATGGCAATATGTCCATTGACCTGTCCTTTCGTTTCACAGATCTGGTGACTTTTCTGTTAGTTCCCTCAGGACAGTACTTGGCTAGCTTAGCTTTCTTTTAATGTCAGCCACTTAATCTTGGAAGAAATTGTTTGCAACTTTAGTCTTTTGCCTGTCCTAGTTTCCTAAATTAGAAAGAAGTATTGCCCCCATTTGTATTTTGTCATGTGGTAACCTGCAGTTCTTGGAGAATTCCTGTCATCCTTAATTTTCTATTTTTATAGCCCTTTACATCCCGAAAATACCCTGAGATCACTTCAGCTTTTTGCTTATTGTATCTACCGACCCCAACCCTTCTCACCTCTTCAGATTACTGGGGGTTTAAAAGATATTTTGTCAGATCTGCCTAGAGGAAGAGTTGGGTAGAGGTTAGGGGAAGGGAGAGGTATGTTGCAAAGGGCTGGACATATGGGTGAAGGGGTAATGAGAGCTATTTGGTTGATGAGCTCTAAGCCAGTGACTCCTGCCAGGAAGATTCATTTGGGTGCAAAGCCTAAATGTCTTTTATCCTTGGAGCTCATACTTACCATACTTCCCATTCTTCAGCTCTCACCTCTTCAGTCTCCTAGAGCAGCGGTTCCCAATGTTTCTGGCACCAAGGACCGGTTTTGTGGAAGACAATTTTTCCATGGACAGGGGGGTGGAGGATGGTTCAGGCAGTAATGCGAACGAATGATGGGGAGCGGCAGATGAAGCTTCACTCGCCCGCCGCTCACCTCCTGCTGTGCAGCCTGGTTCCTAATAGGCTGTGGACCAGAACCGGTCCACGCCTCGGGGGTTGGGGACCCCTGTCCTAGAGTGCCTGGTAACCCATGCAGAAACAAAGACTGAGTGAACACATACCTGTTCTGCAATATGAAAGCACATTTCTTTTGGTTTCACTTTATGTAAATGACCTAACATTGTTCTTTAATCCATGGATCTAAGTATGATCAGTGAACTTTCTTATTTATTATGAGATTTAATAAATAAGAAACCCAGCTTTGGAGGAGAGGGGCTAAATCCTTAAGGTGACATTAATGCTGTAAGCTCTTAGGTATCCTGTAGGTCCCTGTAGGGGTTATTTAGTTAATGACAGCTCATTGAATTGAAGGAAGCCATTTAGAACTTAGCAAAAAACTTTTTGAACCCTTAAGTCTGTCTCATTGTTTATTATATATAAGAAGTCCCCAGTGAAAGGGGTCTCTATGCACACAAAGCTAGGGTATTTTAATCTTAATTTTGCAAGGACTCTGATCTTAACAAGGGTGGTTAAAAGTACATGTTAACAATGAAATCCAAATAACCTAGGGAGAATCCTATGGAGTTCTAGCAGTATAGTCACTATGGGCAACTTTTCTTGTGAAACTTTAATGCTTATACCGGGAGAGGCGCTGAGTACAGGGCTGACTGAAGAAGGAAGTTCTCAGTGGGTGAGGTATACCCATTGCTGTTCAATATTTACTGGCCTAATGGAAGCACTTGAGAACACATATTCCCTTGTATGTGTTAAGCCTCATTTAGAGCCAAACCTTTCTTCAGATCCTCTATTTGTGAAATTGTAGGTAGAAATGCAGCAATTCTCTAAAAGGGCAAATTCTGCGTTTATTTAAAAGTATTTGCTGAGTTTCAGTGTTTTTATATTTACCCCCCAAGAGCAATTCTTTTTACTTTTTCAGCCTCCTTTCCCCCTGTTTAGTTCATATCCTTAGGTGGACAGAAAAGATGGAACAAAGAAACGGTTAACGATGTTATGCTTTTGGTTGGATAATTGGCATCAAAAAGAACTGAAACTTCAATGTAGCTTTTAAAACATGACTTTCATAAATCTGTGTGATTGGGAGCAGAGCTTAAGTTCATTCAATGCAAATTGTATCTCTCCTTTTCCCTTTTGGAACGTAGCCCATGAGTAGAAGGTGTGTTGGGGATTACCTTCGGTTTCAAAATTTTTTCTTGAAAATCTTTTCCCCTCCTTAGATGTAGACATTTTTGTTCTCAGGGTCTTAGTAAGATGAGTAAGTTAGGTATCTAATGCTTTAGTAAACATGGCCTCCCCTTGATGTAACGCAGGTAGAAATGGGCCTAGCCTTGTCTACTGGTGCATGCACAGGCACCACGGCCCATCCTTGGAAACAAAGAACTAATCACTTGAAGTTGAAGCCATTGTGGGACTTAAAGAACTGGGATGTGGTTAGCCTTTTTCTCTCTGGAAGCTCATCCTCACTGCTTTCCTTATCTTCTTTTGGTAAGACATTCCATGATTCAGAGCTACATTTCATGTTCCACAGTCATAGTCTTCTCTCCTGTACTTGCAGAAGGAGCAGGAAGAGAGACAGGAAGAGAAACCCAAAGCCAATATGGCCAAATGTGTAAAAGTCAGGCTGGTGGAGGGAAGAATGGGGGAGAGGGTAGGTGGGCAATGGAAATTCTGCCTCCTGGTGATGCAGAACGAGTCAGTGAACTCTTGGCGTCACTGTCCTCATACACAGGTTTAGGGTTTTAAATTTGGGTCCTTTCTACTATAAAAGTACATTACATCTTAAATCCTTCCCAGGCTTCCCTCAAAAGTCATGGACAGCCTAGCTACCTCAGATGTCATCCTTGAACCAGCGGAAGTCATCACCTCGGAGCTTGTCAGAAAGGCTGACTGTCAGGTCCTGTCCCAGATGTACTTTTACCGAGTTTGCTGCCTGATCCCTCTGCTCATTGTAGTTTCAGAAGCTGCTCTATGGGAAGTCTGTGATTAACTTGTTTGAGGTTAAACACAGTGAAACAAACACCAACCAACCAGTCAAAAGATCTTAGGGATTTACCTATCCTGAGGTCTCTTCTGTATTATAGGATCTTGGGGCTGTGGGAAAAATTTTGAGTGTGTCCCGCTGCCCCTGCCCAATATTCAGTATGTCCCAGTACTGTTTGTCCTCTAAGCAGCTAGAGGCCCTAGGGGAAGGCTGTTAGGTTTCACGTCTATCTGCCACCTCAGTGAAGACATGCCAAGACTGCCTCTGGTTACACTGTCTTCCTCAAAGTAGCACCAAGTACACAGCACCAAGCTCATGTTCATCTTGGTTTCCCTTTATGGACATCACATTAATGATGCACCTGTATACTTTCCAATTTTCACAGTAGCCCAGAGCAGGAGGCAGAGAAGGCCGTTGCCCCTAGGCTGAGAGCTAACAGTGACGTCTCTGAAGGTCACGGCAGCTGAAGAATTGATGGGAAGTCCCTGGATCTCTGCCCCCAAGTCCCGGCCTCCTCCCGCCTCTAGGCTGCCACACTTTTACAGAGAGCACAGGCTGCCAGTAGGGCTACGTTTTCCTTTCTGAGGCTTATAAAACCCCTTTTCTTATGAGATAGGCAGGTTTTGTGCCTGTTTTGTATGATCTGAGACACGGAGAATATGAAGACCAACATTAGAATATTTCCTCCTGGAAATCCCAGGTGCCTGGGGAGCTCCACTGGGCCACGTGACCTCTCTGTTTGCATCTAATGTGCATCCCCGGAGAGCAGGATGGTTCCCTGCCATGGGATTCCTAGCGGGTGCTCCCAGGGCTTCCCGCCCAGCTCAGCTACACCTAACAGCCTCGGAGCTGGTGATGAGGATGCTGCTGGCTTTTCTCCCTCTCCACCTGCTTTCTTTTATCTTCTTTCATCTTGTGAGATAAGATTCCCTCCCACACATGGTTCTTTCCCAAGTCCACATGTTTTACTTGTTTTAAGAAGCTAGAATCAATATTTTGCTACCCGCTTGTCAGGCTGCAAATACATTTTTATTTCCAACTCTTCCTTCCACATAGGATTCTGTAGGGGGTCTACGTTTTTTTCTGCATCCAGAGAAGGAGCATGCAGAGCTGTCTCCTAATCCTATGTATACAGGACTTGCGGCTGAGATCCAGGTCTGCTCTTTAGGACTGCGGTGTCTGCTGGGCAGAGCAGCTGGAAATTGGTCAATTAAAGCGTCTTGTTGGCAAGAGGTTGAAGTGTGAATCATTAGCAGGTGTGCTGATCTTCTGACCCACACCCTCTCTAAAAGCTGATTAGAAAGCTATTTTTGGTCTTCCTTGCCTTCATTTAGGCATACATTTCATGCTGCCTAAGTTCTGATAATTTGGCATGTTCAGCTAATGAACCTGTCAACTGTTGGAGCAGAGTTGAAGTAGGAAGGTTATGTCAAGTTTTCGCGGCTGGTAAAAACAACAGTAAGATTCCCTTTGTGTCTGTATGAGAGCCAGTGGCTGCCTAGAGGGGTCTTCCCAAGGGAAATCTCGTGGAATTCCTGCACGTATCAAGGAGGACTATTGCAATCAGAACCACTGAATGATCTTGGGAACTTGATTCTGTGGTGAAATATTTTCTGTGATCCACAGGGTGCTTCTCTGAATGAAAAGTAAACTCTCTTTGGCAATTCAGTCTTATTTTCCTCCAAACAGGTGTGGGCAAAGGCAGGAAAATTCTGTTGTTACTCTCACTGCATGTGTGGCCTTGAGGTTTAGCAATTTGTTAGCCTATTTACCTGCCTTGAAGAGCGAAATTCAGTGCTCTGTACACAGTAGGCATTCTGGAAATGTTGCTTGACTAATGATTTAGTTGCTTTCTGGCGCCAGGTTGGGGAAGGAATTTTGTTAGCAGGCATATGCAGTCTAAAAATTATTGCAGGTATTAATAAAAATTCAGGGAAGCTAAGCCACTTTGGGACATCACATGAAATAATTGGTAGAGAGAAGTTTTCTTTAGAGAATCCATAAATGAGCTCATTTTAAATGGGTGCTGGCAGGATGTTGCTATAGGATGGACCAGTAAAATAGTGACTTCTCCTTATGTTTTTCCAAGGTCAAGAACTGCTCTATTGAGTGAAGATTAGGGGAAACATTATTATTATGCAGATATTTCCTTGCAGAATTTCTCATTTTTTCCCCTGTTGTTCTCTAGATACAAACAAGGAGACTACAGATATATTGGAGCTAGTGTAATCACTCTTTTGCAAATAAGGTAAAATCCGAGTTCTGTAGTATGACCTGCAAAGCCCAGTATGACCTGGTGTTTTCTTACTTTGCAACCTACTCATAAATTGCTACCTGCTCACTTGATCCTTTCTGTACTGGCCTTTTTTCTATTCCTGAATGGTCTCAGAGCCATTGAACCTGCTGGACAAAGGCAGGTTCAGGACAAATATCGCTTTTTCAGAAAGTATTCTCTAGTCTCCCCATCAGAATTGGTCTCCCTTTTGCACTATCTCAAACATCATAATTTTCCATAGAGAACGAATCAAAACATATATTTGTTACTTGTTCTTATTTCAGGTTGAGCTACGGAGAGTAATTTGTGGTCATATTCTCTATGGAGAGTTGGGACACTGGGAGGTCAGTCTCAGGAAGTGTGGGAACACATCTCAAGGCATTTGGGATGCAGTGGAAGGACGGAGGTAGTAGGCTGACAGGAGTGTGGTGCTGGGTGCTACATAACCTGCTTTCCTAATTCAACTCAGCCTGCCAGGTGCAAAATAGGGCCAATGCTAATTGTCTCACAAGGCTACTGTGGGAATGTAATTTGTTAAGATGTTTCAGGCATGGCACTTAATAGGTGCTCAACTAAATCCTAATTTCCTTCAGATGGCTGGCCTGGCAAATTCCTTCAAAAAGCTGTTTGTTGAAAGGGTAAGACAGTAAAGTTACCTCCATGTTGGTATAAACGTGAACCTTGCTGGTAGAAATGACACACACACCACCTTTGTGGATAGCAGTTTTGTAATACATACTAAGAAATTCAAAATTTTCATACCATTGGTCCCTAGGATTATACCTCTGCCAATCCATCTTAATTTTAATTAAAAATGTAGAAAAAATTTTGTATTTGCTGATGTTCATTACCACATTATTACAATTATAAATTGGAAACAATTTAAATATCCAAAGTAAGAAAATGATGATATAATGTGTGGTGTATCTGCAGGATGGAATATTATGCAATGGTTACAAATAATGCTTTTGAGGGATTGTTAATAACATGGGAAAGTAATGGTAATAATGTTAAAAGGTGTGGACTATAAAATTATATATGTGATGATCCCAATTCTATTATAAAAATACAAGGTAGCATACTAAATATTAAGACTGTCTAGTCATTTATCAAACACTTATTATATGCTGGGTATTGTGCTAAAGGATTTATACATACTAGCCCCCAAACAGCTACTCTTGTCATTCACCTGTACATGTGAGGAACTCAAGGGTTAGCTTTATTAGTAATTTTCCCATAGATTCTTTTTTTTTTTTTTTTCTTTTTCTTTTGCGGTATGCGGGCCTCGCACTGTTGTGGCCTCTCCCGTTGTGGAGCGCAGGCTCAGCGGCCATGGCTTACGGGCCTAGCCGCTCCACGGCATGTGAGATCTTCCCGGACCAGGGCACGAACCCGCATCCCCTGCATCGGCAGGCGGACTCTCAACCACTGCGCCACCAGGGAAGCCCGATTCTTTTTTTTTTTTATAACATCTTTATTAGAGTGTAATTGGTTTACAGTAGTGTGCTAGTTTCTGCTATATAACAAAGTGAATCAGCTATATGTATACATATATCCCCATATCCCCTCCCTCTTGCATCTCCCTCCCACCCTCCCTATCCCACCCCTCTAGGTGGTCACAAAGCACTGAGCTGATCTCCCTGTGCTATGCGGCTGCTTCCCACTAGCTATCTGTTTTACATTTGATAGTGTATATATGTCAATGCTACTCTCTCACTGTGTCCCAGCTTACCCTTTTCCCTCCTTGTGTCCTCAAGTCCATTCTCTACGTCTGTGTCTTTATTCCTGCCCTGCACATAGGTTCTTCAAATTATTTTTGTTTGTTTGTTTTTAGATTCCATGTATATGTGTTAGCATACAGTATTTATTTTTCTCTTTCTGACTTACTTCACTCTGTGTGACAGACTCTGGGTCCATCAACCTCACTACAAATAACTCAATTTTGTTTCTTTTTATGGCTGAGTAATATTCCATTGTATATATGAGCCACATCTTCTTTATCCATTCATCTGTCGATGGACACTTAGGTTGCTGCCATGTCCTGGATTTTGTAAATAGTGCTGCAATGAACACTGTGGTACATGTCTCTTTTTGAATTATGGTTTTCTCTGGGTATATGCCCAGTAGTGGGATTGCTGGGTCGTATGGTACTTCTATTTTTAGTTTTTTAAGGAACCTCCATATTGTTCTCCATAGTGGCTCTATCAGTTTACATTCCCACCAACAGTGCAAGAGGGTTCCCTTTTCTCCACACCCTCTCCAGCATTTACTGTTTGTAGATTTTTTGATGATGGCCATTCTGACTGATGTGAGGTGATATCTCACTGTAGTTTTGCTTTGCATTTCTCTAATGATTAGTGATGTTGAGCGTCCTTTCACGTGTTTGTTGGCAATCTGTGTATCTTCTTTGGAGAAATGTCTGTTTAGGTCTTCTCCCGATTTTTGGATTGGGTTGTTTGTGTTTTTGATATTGACCTGCATTAGCTGCTTATATATTTTGGAGATTAATCCTTTGTCAGTTGCTTTGTTGGCAAATATTTTCTCCTATTCTGAGGGTTGTCTTTTCGTCTTCTTTATGGTTTCCTTTGCTGTGCAAAAGCTTTTAAGTTTCTTTAGGTCCCATTTTTTAATTTTTGTTTTTATTTCCATTTCTCTAGGAGGTGGGTCAAAAAGCATCTTGCTGTGATTTATGTCATAGAGTGTTCTGCCTATGTTTTCCTCTAAGAGTTTTATAGTGTCTGCCCTTCCATTTAGGTCGTTAATTCATTTTGAGTTTATTTTTGTGTATGCTGTTAGGGAGTGTTCTAATTTCATTCTTTTACCTGTAGCTGTCCAGTTTACACAGCACCACTTATTGAAGAGGCTGTCTTTCTCCATTGTGTACACCTTCCTCCTTTATTAAAGATAAGGTGACCATATGTGTGTGGGTTTATCTCTGGGTTTTCTATCCTGTTCCATTGATCTATATTTCTGTTTTTGTGCCCATACCATACTGTACTGTAGCTTTGTAGTATAGTCCGAAGTCAGGAAGCCTGATTCCTCCAGCTCTGTTTTTCTTTCTCAAGATTGCTTTGAATATTTGGAGTCTTTTGTGTTTCTATACAAATTGTGAAATTTTTTGTTCTAGTTCTATGAAAAATGCCCTTGGTAGTTTGATAGGGATTGCACTGAATCTGTAGATTGCTTTGGGTAGTATAGTCATTTTCACAATGTTGATTCTTCCAATCCAAGAACATGGTATATCTCTCCATCTCTTTGTATCATCTTTAATTTCTTTCATCAGTGTCTTATAGTGTTCTGCATACAGGTCTTTTGTCTCCTTAGGTAGGTTTATTCATAGGTATTTTATTCTTTTTGTTGCAATGGTAAATGGGAGTGTTTCCTTAATTTCTCTTTCAGATTCTTCATCATCAGTGTATAGGAATGCAAGAGATTTCTGTGCATTAATTTTGTATCCTGCTACTTTACCAGATTCATTGATTAGTAGTTTTCTGGTAGCATCTTCAGGATTCTCTATGTATAGTATCATGTCATCTGCAAACAGTGAAAGCTTTACTTCTTCTTTTCCGATTTGGATTCCTTTTATTTATTTTTCTTCTCTGATTGCTGTGGCTAAAACTTCCAAAACTATGTTGAATAATAGTGGTGAGAGTGGGCAGCCTTGTCTTGTTCATGATCTTAGTGGATATGGTTTCAGTTTTTCCCCATTGAGAATGATGTTGGCTGTGGGTTTGTCATATATGGCCTTTATTATGTTGAGGTAGGTTCCCTCTGTGCCTACTTTCTGGACAGTTTTTATCGTAAATGGGTGTTGAATTTTGTCAAAAGCTTTTTCTGCATCTATTGAGATTATCATATGGTCTTTATCCTTCACTTTGTTAATATGGTGTATCACATTGATTGATTTTGTATATTGAAGAATCCTTGCATTCCTGGAATAAACCCCACTTGATCGTGGTGTTTGATCCTTTTAATGTGTATTGGATTCTGTTTGCTAGTATTTTGTTGAGGTTTTTTGTGACTATGTTCATCAGTGATATTGGGCTGTAATTTTCTTTTTTTGTGACATCTTTGTCTGGTTTTTGTATCAGGGTGATGGTGGCCTCGTAGAATAAGTTTGGGAGTGTTGCTCCCTCTGCTATATATTGGAAGAGTTTGCGAAGGATAGGTGTTAGATCTTCTCTAAATGTTTGACAGAATTTGCCTGTGAAGCCAGCTGGTCCTGGACTTTTGTTTGTTGGAAGATTTTTAATCACAGTTTCAATCTCAGTACTTATGATTAGTCTGTTTATATTTTCTATTTCTTCCTGGTTTAGTCTCCAAAGGTTGTGCTTTTCTAAGGATTTGTCTATTTCTTCCAGGTTGTCCATTTTATTGTCATATAGTTGCTTGTAGTAATTTCTCATGATCCTTTGTATTTCTGTAGTGTCAGTTGTTACTTTTCCTTTTTCATTTCCAATTCTATTGATTTGAGTCTTCTCCCTTTTTTTCTTGATGACTGTGGCTAATGGTTTATCAATTTTGTGTATCTTCTCAAAGAACCAGCTTTTAGTTTCATTGGTCTTTGCTATTGTTTCCTACATTTCTTTCTCATTTATTTCTGATATGATTTTTATGATTTCTTTCCTTCTGCTAACTTTGGGGTTTTTTCTTCTTCTTTCTCTAATTGCTGTAGGTGTAAAGTTAGGTTATTTATTTGAGACTTTTTTGTTTCTTTAGGTAGGATTGTATTACTATAAACTTACCCCTCAGAACTGCTTTTGCTGCGTCTCATAGGTTTTGAGTCATTGTGTTTTCATTGTCATTTGTTTCTAGGTATTTGATGATTTCCTCTTTGATTTCTTCAGTAATCTCTTGGTTATTTAGCAGTGTATTGTTTAGCCTCCATGTGTTTGTATTTTTTACAGATTTTTTCCTGTAATTGATATCTAGTCTCATAGCATTGTGGTCAGAAAAGATACTTGATATGATTCAACTTTCTTAAATTTACCATGGCTTGATTTGTGACCCAAGATATGATCTATCCTGGAGAATATTCCATGAGCACTTCAGAGGAAAGTGTATTCTGTTGTTTTTGGATAGAATGTCGTATAAATATCTTAAATCCATCTTGTTTAGTGTGTCATTTAAAGCTTGCATTTCCTTTTTTCTTTTCATTTTGGATGATCTGTCCATTGGTGAAAGTGGGGTGTATATTCCCCTAGTATTATTGTGTTACTGTTGATTTCCCCTTTTATGGATGTTAGCATTTGCCTTATGTATTTTGCTTCTCCTCTCTTGGCTGCATAAATATTTACAATTGTTATATCTTCTTCTTGGATTGATCCGTTGATCATTATGTAGTGTCCTTCTTTGTCTCTTGTAATAGTCTTTATTTTAAAGTGTTTTGTTTGATATGGGAATTGCCACTCTATCTTTCTTTTGCTTTTCATTTGCATGGTATATCTTTTTGCATGCCCTCACTTTCGGTGTGTATGTGTCCCCTAGGTCTGAAGTGGGTCTCTTGTAGACAGCATAAATATGGGTCTTGTTTTTGTATCCATTCAGGCAGTCTGTGTCTTTTGGTTGGAACATTTAATCCATTTACATTTAAGGTAATTATTGATATGTATGTTCCTGTTACCAATTTGTTAATTGTTTTGGGTTTGTTTTTGTAGGTCTTTTCCTTCTCTTGTGTTTTCTGCTTAGAGAAGTTCCTTTAGCATTTGTTGTAAAGCTGCTTTGGTGGTGCTGAATTCTCTTAACTTTTGCTTTTCTGTGAAGGTTTTAATTTCTTAGTCGAATCTGAATGAGATCCTTGCTGGGTAGTGTAATCTTGGTTGTAGGCTTTCCCTTTCATCACTTTAAGTATGTCCTTCCACTCCCATCTGGCTTGCCGAGTTTCTGCTGAAAGATCAGCTATTAACCTTATGGGGATTCCCTTGTATGTATTTTGTTGTTTTTCCCTTGCTTTTAATATTATTTTCTTTGTATTTAATTTTTGATAGTTTGATTAATATGTGTCTTGGCTTGTTTCTCCTTGGATTTATCCTGTATGGGACTCTCTGTGTTTACTGGGCTTGATTAACTGTTTCCTTTCCCATGTTAGGGAAGTTTTCAACTATAATCTCTCCAGTAATTTCTGAGACCCTTTCTCTTTCTCTTCTTCTGAGCCCTCTATAATTCAAATGTTGGTGCGTTTAATGTTGTTGCAGAGATCTCTGAGACCGTCCTCAATTTTTTTCATTCTTTTATCTTTATTCTGCTCTGCAGTAGTTTTTTCCACTATTTTATCTTCCAGGTCACTTATCCGTTTTTCTGCCTCAGTTTTTCTGCTACTGATTCCTTCTAGAGAATTTTAAATTTCATTTATTGTGTTGTTCGTCACTGTTTGTTTGCTCCTTAGTTCTTCTAGGTCCTTGTTAAATGTTTCATGTATTTTCTCCATTTTGTTTCTAAGATTTTGGATCATCTTTACTGTCATTACTTTGAATTCTCTTTCAGATAGACTGCCTATTTCCTCTTCATTTGCTTGGTCTGGTGGGCTTTTGCCTTGTTCCTTCATCTGCTGCATATTTCTCTGTCTTCTCATTTTTTTAAACTTACTGTGTTTGGGGTCTCATTTTTGCAGGCTGCAGGTTCATGATTTCCGTTGTTTTTGGTGTCTGCCCCCAGTGGGTAAAGTTGGTTCAAGGGTTGTGTACGCTCCCTGGTGGAGGGGACTGGTGTCTGTGTTCTGGTGTTTGGGACTGGATATTGCCTTTCTGGTGGGCAGGGCTGCATCTGGTGGTGTGTTTTGGGATGTCTGTGAACTTATTATGACTTTAGGCAGCCTCTCCTAATGGGTGGCATTGTGTTCCTATCTTCCTAGTTGTTTGGCTTGGGGCATCCAGCCTTGGAGCTTAATGGCTGTTGGGTGGAGCTGGGTCTTAGTGTTGAGACAGAGATATCTGGGAGAGCTCTCGCTGATTGATATTACGTGGGGCTGGGAGGTCTGTGGTGGTCCAGTATCTTGAACTCTGCTGTCCCGCCTTGGAGGCTCAGACCGACACCAGTTCGGAGCAACAAGACCCTGTCAACCACACGGCTTTTAATCTAGCAATCTCACTTGTAGGAATCTTTCCCTGAAGATACACAACCACAGATACTGAGAGTAATGAGGATTCGAGGCTGGCAGAAGGACCAGAGTGTGGGAAGAAGGCCGAAGCAACCAAAATCATTGCATGCACACAACGAACGCAGCACCCGGCCGCCTCCCATTGATTTTAATACTAGATTTGCAGTTGAAATTTGGACTCCTAATTTATCTTTCTACATCCAAGTGTACTACCTCCTCACCTATTCATTCATTCTCTGTCCATAAAGCAGCAGACAAATCACCTTGAAACAGAAGTCCGATTATTTGATTTCCCAGGGCTCTTAGGATAAAGACCAACATTCTTGTCTAACTATAGAGCCTAAGCTCTTAACTAGAACTGTTAACTTTTCTCCAGATAATAGTGTTTTTTTCACCATTGGGGAAGTTACAGATGGTTTTTATTTTCTTTTTATGTTTTTCTGTATTACCCTAGTCAGTTAACATATATTGTTTATAATGGGAGACAGCGTGTGCCTAAAAGCAATGGTGGTGATGGTTTCTAAGAATAAATTTTATTTTTTAAAGAAAGAAAACCGAGCACCACAGCTGTGCCCTAGAAGGTCCAGGAAGGTGGTGTTGAACCAACTGCCAGTAGATGGGGGTACAAATTAGAAACATTTCACTGCAGCTATAGCTGAGGTTTTACCTGTGAAGCAAAAAAAATCCAGCATTAACTGTCTGTTCCAGTCCCCTTGCTCATAAGAACAGCAGCTTCAGGGAGGCCTTTTTAAGAGCATGCACTGGAAACCATGGATGGTTTTGCTGAAAGAGCAAAAATTGTGTTCGATTAAGGACACTTTATTGCTGAGTTCACTACTCTCATGTGCACTCTTTCTGGAAGAGACTCCACTTCCATTAAGCTTAACTTCCTGGCAGTGTTGCAGTGTTCTCAGATGTGCAGGGATTTTAGTAATCACCGCCAATTACTCTTCTTCTTCCAACACTTTACTCGCTCGACACATATTTATTGAGTGAATTCAAGTCTGTCCCAAATACGCAGGTATTTACCTTTTAGGTATCTCTTGGATCAGTGCATTAGTCTCCATCCCATGGTCGCCATTCCAGTCCAAGTCACTTCTATTGGATGCTGCGGTCTTCTCCTCATCGATTTCCCCACATCCAAATGTATCACCTCCCCACCCAGCCACTCCTACTCTGTCTGCACTGCAGCAGAGAAATCATCTTGAAACGTCAGTTTGATATTTGATGATGTGTTTCCTAGTGATGTTAAGGTAAAGGATAAAATTCTTGGTTCTGCAGGGCCTCTTGCAGGACCTGATCTCTGCTCTCTCTGTCCTCTGCTCATACTGTTCTGCCCTTGCTGGGTCTGCTCTGCTCGCTCAGCCTTTGCAGAAGACACATGCCGTCCTCTCTCCCACCCCTATGCTGGAGATGTTCTTCTGCCTGGAACACGCTTCCTCATTCTTCCATCAGAACTTAGCTCAGTGGCTGCTTCTTCAGGGAAACTCCCTGATTTTTTTCCCTAAAAAAGTGTCTCTTTATTTGATTTCACTTTTCTCTATTATATACCCTGAGTACTACTTATTGTGAAAGTCATCCTTGTTATATGTCGACATTGGCTCACTTTGCTGTGATTATTTTGTTGATGTGTGTTTTCCCCGCTAATTTATAAGCTCCAAGAAGGCAGGGGTCATGCACGGTTTTGTTCACCGTGTTATACCCAGTCTAGCATAGCTCACAGCACTTCAGACACTCAGCCCACGTGTGTTGGATGAAGGAACAAATGCCTACCATGTGGCAGGCACAGTATCCGATCCCGGTAAGGAAACCTGAATAAGACGTGGGACCTGCTCTGGTGAGCTCAGAGTCTAGAGAGATCGCTGTAAGTCCATGGGTTATTGGACATGGACAGGCTGGTGGCCGTGACTCAGGTGTGGACCAGTTCTGTAGAAGCTCCTAGGAGGTGCGTCTCCGCTGCAATGATGGCTCAGGAGAAGGTGCTTGAGACGAGTTTTGAAGAACAAGGGGGGGTGTCTAATGAGGAAAACGGCCTGGAAGGGGCGTGTCAGTGGGTGAGTGGCAGGCCCCTTAGAAGGAACTACACAGGAAACCTGTGTAGACCAGTCCCGGGAGGGGATGTGTATGGAGTAAGTGGCGTCGGTGCCTATCATCAGGAGTAGGAGGCTCAACGCTGCTGCCCACTGCATCTTAGTATCAGAGTCTGCAAAGAAAACACACTGCAGTCAAGCACTGGGTAGAACATATTTTACCTACGTAGAGAAGAGACAGAGCAAAATCCACTTCAGTGCATTGGTTTCCGGCAGCCAGCAGGTCCCTCTGGGTGGCCAGCACGGTGCAGTTGGCCTGCCTGGACTCCTCTTGTGCTGCTGCACTAGGAGCTGGCCCCTCCTGAAGGGGACAGATAAAGCAGTGGGGTTGGCCACGTGCCATATGATGTGCATGCTTAAGCAGAACAAAAGAGCACAGGGAAAGGTCTTGCCACACAAGGTGACTAATTCAGCAAGGCTGTGAGGACTCATCTCTTGGTGAGGAAGGTCCCAGGCCCAAAGTCTATACTTATTTGGCCCAGTGGGGTCAAAAGACTGCAAGCGGATGACTGCTTTTCCCAACGGAATGATGTATCCATCCCATATTGATCTGTTACATCATTCTTGAGGAGAATTCACTATTTTCCAGGAAAACTCGTATTTTTCAAGGTGCAGCAATTCTGAGGAGATCTTGAATTCTGGCAAAATCTTTAATTCAACTGATTTCTAAGTGTTAGTAAAAGGTCTTTATGTATTTCTTCGGTATAATTAAAGTTTCATTTTTATTCAGAAATCCATGTTGGTATTCAAGGAAACAAATGTCATTCTCATAATTAACTGGCCCCCTCAATCTTATAAATAATTGGAAGTAATTGGAAACTGAATCAAATCTCTATCCATTAAGCTTGGTGTTGATATACTGCAAAAAGCAGGGTCTACCATCTCTAATTTTGAACTCCCAGGTCCTGACCTCAGCTTTGACATCATTCACAATTTCAAATAAACTAGTTTTTCCAGTGCTGGTATCTGAGGTTCAGAAAACTTGACTCCTCCATCTGTGCCATGATTGAAAACATAGACTCGGAAGCCAGATATTCAAGGTTCAAAGCTTGGCTCCACTGCTTATGAGCTGTGAGAACTTTAGCAAACTCAACTCTCTGGGCCTCAGTTTGCATTATCTTTAAAGGGGGAGCAATAGTATTACCATAGAGGGTTTTTATGAGGATAAGTGAATGTATGTAAAATTTTTTACAACAAATCTTGCACCAAATAAACTTTATTTATAAATATTTAAGTAAGCAAAACCTTTCGGTAAATTTTAAAAGTTGTAGACATCTCCACAATCCCAAATTAAAGGCTAGAGTGTAAGTTACGTGTCTGATATTTGAATGGATTTTAGGTTGGCAGTTCTCTAAAAGAAGTTAGTGACAAACTCACAAGATTGAATTTAAATATCTCAGGTTACTAGAGGTAGCTGTGGGGATGGAGATTGGGTAGGAGCTGAGAGAATACCAGCCCTTCCTGGAAAAGGGAGTGCGAAGCGTTGCAGGCTAGTCTCATGCGTCCATTGGTCAACATCACAGGGCTCCAAGGTGTGTGCTGCCTGCGTTGGTATCATGTGTGTGGCTTGTAACCATAGCAACAGGCACTGTGCTCCCCCAGCGTGCTCACCGCCCGGCGCTCGGGATGAGTGAGGCCCGGCATCTGCCCTCACAACCCATAATTTGGTGGGGGGCGCATCTGAACATTTCCGCAAATAACAATTCTAAAGCACGTACGCTGTGCTAAGTAGTTAAAAAGCAATTTCCTGGAGAGATGGATTCCAAGTGGCAGAATATGAGAAAGCTCTCTGAGAAAGTAGCACTTGGGTTCACCTTTGCTCGGATGAAGGAAGGAGATTTCAGTAGGTGCTTTCATGACAGGGGGATCTGGCAGATAGAAGGGGCAGCTGAGAGAAAGGCCCGGTGGCAAGGAATTGAACAAATTCAGGGAACACAGGGCAGATATCGGCACCAAGACTGTAGGGTTGAATGGAGTTACAATCGTTTGTATGTGAGGAGAGCCTGGGACCTTTGTTTACGTTTATTTATTCCTGGCACAGGAGTGCAAATCTAATTTGCAGAATGAAATATTGACTCATCTCCTCCTCCTTCTCAGCCACCCCATCCTGTTTGTCCTTTCTCTCCCCTCACGTTTATGCTTTCCTGGAATAAAGACTGATTGTAATTCTCCTCTAATAGGAGACAACTGGGAACTGACAAGGAGGGACTAAAAGACTGTGTAATCAAAGGCAATAAAAAGATTCATTTGAATGGGTGTCTAGCTCAGAATTCCCAAAGTGTGCTCTTCTGCAAATACAAAATAATGTGCGGCTCCTCTAACATGCTGGCTGATGTCCATTAATCCCGTCTTCCTTTATCACTTAAGTTCACTCCCTGGGTAAATCCATCTTTCTTTCCTAGAACATCTTCTCTTTAACTGGGACAAAGGAATCTAAGCTGATAGCTTCCTGCGAACTGCATGAAAACCTTTTAAGTTACACAGCGTTGATGGATTTTCACCCCTTCCTCTAAATACAATACATATGCTATCCCTGGGGTTCACTTAATGCTTCCTTACTGATGATAAAACTGCTGCCTTGTGCAGACGAGGGCCCGGCACACTGCGTCGCTACGCACTCTTGTCAGATTGCATTCTAACTGGTGAAGCCGAAATGGAAAGTCTAAGCTCCTGATCCTGGAGGCACAGAGCATATTAAATGTTGTGCTCGCTAATGCTTCTCCTCTTGAATGTGAAATACATTTGCTACAGCTTCCAGATCCCAGTGCCCTAAGTGGTCGGGTGATTCTGAATTGTGTACCATGAACAAGCCTCACAGGGCTCAGGGGAGAGGCTTTCAAAGAAAAAATGATACGAATGCTCAACTTCTCCACCTCCGGGAGAGTCATTAACAAGAAAGGCTGCCTGCTTTGGGCTACAATGAAGTTACCATTCTTTGTTTGCCCTTTTGGAACATAATCCTAGCAGCCAGCCTGCAGTTCCTGGGCTGGTTGCATATACAACTTTATGTATGAGGAGTTTGACAAGAAGTGTTATTAAATGAACGTAAGGGACCTTGGATTGGATTGCTCCGAGCCAAGAAGACAAAACAAAACAGACTGAGCAAAATAATGTTTCGTGCCACAGACTATTATAGGTACCTGACTCGACCACTTCCTCTAGTGTTTTCACATCTGATAGTAGAGTGATTTATAATTTAGAATATGCTTCACCCACTTTATCTTGACTTGAGTCTTGCAAATATGTCAGGGATAGGGGCCAGGCAGAGATATTATCTCCAGGGGGCTGGTGCGGAAACTGGGGCATAGGAATAATGGAGTGGTCCAAAGTCACATGGCTAGTAAGAGGCAACACTATGCCTAAAACTTAGCTCTTCTGATTTAAGTCCAATATCCATTTAGCACTTTGCCTCCTCGTTGAAACACTTCTTGCCCCATAGGATCCTCTGAGGAGAATGAACCCTTCCCAGGGGCTTCTGCAAAAACTTCCCTGACCATAGGAAGCTCCACGTCTGGCTCCTCTATTCATTATGTGAACCACCCAATTTGGCAAATGTTGTGCATTCTCTTATTCCCTATTTTTAAAATAGTTCGTTTTGTGTTGATTTATTAGGATGCAAGCTTCTCAATGTGACACTGTTGGACACAGCAAGCATTTAACAGACACTGACTGACATCTATTTCCGTTATTCTAATGAAAGCTGTGTATAAGTACATAAGGAATGTGACTTTACATGGAGTAAAGTGGTGCATTAAAGTGATTGTTATAATTTTCAACTATCACTTTGATTCTCTTAAATGTCATCAACATGATGGAATACATTTCCTGGCATGTCGAAATCTAAAAAAAAAAATATTTGGGTAGCGGTCCGTAATCTTTTTTGCGCTTCGAGCGTCTCTGAGAATATGTTGCAGATTATGTGTTTGCAAGCACATCCAGGATGGGGACAGAAAGAGATCCGTGGAAGCCCTTCTTGGGCTGTAATCAGGGACTCCAAAATTAAAAAGATGAATGTTGCTATGTTGCCTGATAGTGGCCACTTCCAAGCATAATTCAACTGCAACCAAAGAAAAGAAAAACTTCAGCTTTCCTGAAATGCCGATGGTGTTCAGTCAGATAGCTATTCCTCTACCTCCGCTTTCCTTCTTAGAAATTCTGCAATTCCCCCTCCTGTGTTTTTGGTAAGAAGAGATAGGAACATTCCTCTAAAAATTCTTTGTCTGACGGTCTTTTGTTATGTACCTACCCCATGCCAGACACTCTGATGGCTACAATGGAGATGCAAAGTTTTTGGGGTGTGTTTCCTGTCCTCAAGAGGCTTACAGTCTAGAATGTGATTTTAAAAGTACGTAAATTCTGCCTGGGGGAGAAGGGTAAGACTTCTAGGAAACCTTACAGTTGGGGGAATAAAATAAGTGAGCGTTCTCCAGGTGCATAAGAGAAGAATGGATGGCATTCTAGCAAAGCACTCACTGGCTCGTGCTCAGGTTCAAAGAAACTACAGAGCACAGTCCGCTCAGGGCACAGTGGCTGGTTCAGTGTGCACTTAGAGTCAAGTGCTGGGTGAGGAAGTGGGTCGTGGAAGGGCAGTCAGGGCTCAGACTGTAAAGGGTCTTGAGACATAAGATGTGTGCTCTTTGTTCTACTGTTGCAAATACCCAGATGGGGGAAGCTAAAATCTGTTTGGAGATCCTTTGTGTTATGGCTGAGTTAGACTTACTGCCACTTGCTACCACGGGCTACACAAAAGGAATTATTGGCTTTTGTCATAACCCAGATGATAGAAACACAGCCATCTGAACAAAAAGAACTGCCTGTCCATTGCTAGGTATATGAACTATAAAAGCTCTTCAGTGCAATAAGCACATTTCCTTGGAGTCTGAGGATGTTAACACAGCTGTTTATAAACACTGTCAATCCACAAGCAGCAGGGGAAAGCCACAGAGCAATTTATCTGTCTGCCTGAGCATTTTGAAAAAAATGTTGGTGATGTGGTAGACACACTGTTGATATTTTAAGTGGCAGGCAGAATCTGTTTCCAGCTGGACGGACATGTAGTCTCTGTCTCTGATTATTTATGCATCATATAGCTCTATGCCGAATCCTTGCCATTTGCCTGGTTAATTCAGTGAATGTAGTGGAACTGTATTCTTTGCATTCGTTTATTTTTTCTCCAACATTGGTGGCAGGTCCAAAAGGCCAGTGCCTGCATATTAAAGTCCTATGAGTAAGTGGGTCGCACTTCACTGGAATCATCCTCACCAGGGCTTCTCTGTAACCAGCTCTAGTACCAAGTTGCTGTGTGTATTCAGAGAGTGAGCTGTATTCCCTCATCACTTAACTGCCTTAGGATTTGGGGGATGAACGTTACAACTGTACCCCCGCTGCTTTGAGGACACAAGATTTTTCAGTTGATTTACCATTGCTTCTTGGAGACTGTAGAAAGTGTCCTGCACAAATCAAGTCTCTTAGTCCTGTCAACTGATTCTGGGGTCACTAGAACTTTTACGGGTGAGGGAAATGATGAAATAAGATTAATGGTCTAGCTTCTTTGGGAAAGTATAAGAGTGAAACTTTTAAACTCGCTTTGCCTAAGAGCCTGAGAATGCTCTCTGCGGCAGATCCCCAAACAAGGTGCCATGGTAGAGAGAGACTGCCCTACATTATGTTTTGGATGAGTCTGTGCAGCCAAGGTGTCGCAGATGGCAGGGTAGACAGTGAGCACGATCCAGGTCAAGCTGCCACTGTGATGCCTGTGCTATTTAAATCAGCCCTACCAAAAAAAGCCCTATGGTCAACCAGCAGGTGTCGGGACTTGGTTCAGCTGTCTGGGTGCAGCACAGGGAGGCATGCTGTCCTGCGTATCTGCTCTTGGTTCGTTTGTCAGGCTTCATCTGTAGGATTGTACGACTCGGAGGAACCTCAAAAATATTATCTATTCCATTTTTTCCCCCATCTTCCTCTTTTTTGGACCATATTTAAACCACATTAAGAAAATGGGATGCTCTTCTTTTCTGCAGCTCGACAGAAAACGGCCTGCCTTGGTAACTCATTCTAAAATCCCCCTAGCCCATGAAATGTTTGCTCCGATAGTTTGTGAAAACTCCTCTTGCAGCTGCCCCTCCCTCCCCCAATACCTTGTTGAAGTTGGCCTAAGCCAAATTACTTCTAATTTTCATCTCAATTCTTGTTTTCATTCCTTTGGATAGATTTTTTAGAGTTTAATATTTACTAAGTACTTACTATAGGCTTTGCACTGTAGTAAATAATTTAACATGCATGCTCTCTTCTACTCTCCCAACAGGTAGGAACTCATTTTTACCATTTTCAGTATGGGGACATTGAGGCTTAAAGAGGTTGAATAACTCGTTCAGGATTAGATAGCCAACGAACGGTGGAGACTGAATTTAAATTCAGATGTGTCTTATTACAGACCCTGAATTCTAATCTTCATGCCGTATTACCTTCAGCCAGGTGATATGATACTTCACCAAGTATCCTTCACCAAATAACATTGCACGTATTTTGCTAATACTTTGTAGGTCTTTAAAAAATTTTTTTGAAGTAGTTTTATTCAAACCATGGGCTATAGCTCATTAGAAGGTTATGACCGGCATATGTGTATGTATGTGTGTGTATGTGTGTTTGTTTATTTAAATCAAATGGACTAGAATAGAATATTACAAAATAGAAAACACTAGAATATACTAATATTGTAACGATAGGTATATTTTTATGAAACATTTGTTGTAGGTGTATATATAGGTATATATGTGTATATGTGTCATTGAATCAATGCAAAATGTATTTGTTACTGTGAGTCATGGTAAATTTAAAGAAGCAGTGCGTGATATAAAAGCAGTATAAGTTCCTTGCTATCTAGAAACTTAGATTTCAGTGGGAAGGGAATATATGTATATATAAATGTTGGCAAGATACACAGCAGTAGGTTATTCAAAACCAAACTATGCATCTGTAGATAATATTAAAGTCATAATCCTTTTCTAGTTCTCACCGTCTACTGATTATTATCTCTAAGAATGTACGTGATGCTCTTTGAATATCTCAAGGAGCACAAGGACACGCCTTGTTGTTTGGAATCCCCAGCACCTTGAGCAGAGAGGGTGCTTGTTGAATGAATGGAAGGAGGAATGAGGACAGCAGCCTCCTATGTAAAGATCATTATTTTCAAATAGCACATCTTGAGTTTAGAGGGACTTCTAACCAGCTCTCTCATTTTATGCTTATTTCTTCCTTTTAAAATGAATCGCTTTCTACAATATGTGAAAGGACCTGAATAAGCCACAGAAATTTCCCGAGGAAGCGTGTAAGATGGAAATTGTTGTGGTGGCGCCTCGTCTGTCTTGACTCAGCTGGGGGCCTCTTCCATCAGCTTCTCTTTTCTATACAATATAGAAAATATATTTATAAGTGAACTGGGCCAAGTTTACCTAAAAGAAAATATGCTAGGCACATGTCCCTTGGTGTTTTAGTTATTTAACCTTACAGCTTTGTGTCAATAGCTGGAATTAATTAAAAACAGAGCTAACAAAATTAATTAATTAATTAAATTAAAAACAGAGCTAACACTTTATGAGTCAAAAGACTTTTTGAAAAAATGTCTATTTCCTCTTTAGCAGAGTTATATAAAGGTGTTTTTGTAATGTTCTCATAGTCTTCTCAGACAATATCTTATGCAGTTTTTGCCTTAGTATCTGCTATTTAAAGTTGTGTCAAGTGAATGATTTAATCAAAGTTGCATAAGAAGGAATTTAAATTTTAGTTTTTCAGGGGTCCAAAGGTTGCCTTTAAAAAGCTAGTGTAAGAATAAGCAAGAAGAAGTGAGGTGTGACTCAGGAACCACAAAATCTGGGCATACTGAGAGATAGCACTGAGAAATTTGATTTGAGATTCTTTTTTTTTTTTTGCGGTACGCGGGCCTCTCACTGTTGTGGCCTCTCCCGTTGCGGAGCACAGGCTCCAGACGCGCAGGCTCAGCGGCCATGGCTCACGGGCCCAGCTGCTCCGCGGCATGTGGGATCTTCCCGGACCGGGGCACGAACCCGTGTGCCGTGCATCAGCAGGCGGACTCTCAACCACTGCGCCACCAGGGAAGCCCTGATTTGAGATTCTTTAGTTTATTTCTTGATACCTAAAAATAATCTTTATTGACTTTATTTTTTTTAAGTAAACAGAGAATTTTAAAATTTTAAAATTCTCTGAGCAAATACTTATTTGGTTGCCTGATGTTTACCAAGCATTGAGCTGCATGCTGATGGGTCACTGAGACATGAGAGGCAAACCTGCCCTCACGGTGCTGAAGAGGAAGCAGACATAAGAGGTAGTCCTGGTACAGACGTGTGCATGTCACAGCAGGGGTGACACAGCGTCATGAATATCTGGGTGGTGGAGGGGAACTCCCTGAGATTGAGCCTTGTCGGGGGGGGGGGTGCTGCTTCTCAGAGGAATTGGGGCTTAGGTTGAGAGTTGAAGCATGAGTATGAGAGTTTGCTGTGGCAAGAGAAGGGGAACCCAAGGTGCAAGGAAGAGGGGAGAAAGGGCAGCTCGTATATGTTGCTTTCTGAGAATTTCTGAGCGGTTCCAAATGACCAGAACTCAAGAATGTAGGGGAAGGATGTGGAAAGATGTGGCTGAGAGAGAAGTGTAGGGATACAGGGTTTTCTCAACCATGTTCTGGAGTTTTTACTAAATCCTGAGGGGAGTGGGAAAGCTTTGAAGGGTTTTCATTAGAGGGGTGACATGACAGTCAACCCAATAGAAGGTAATGGTGCTTCGCAGCAGCCTGGAACCGCCTTTCTGCTTTTACTTTGTAGCAGGGAACAGAGCCACAGTGTTTCCCTCCACCTCCTCCTTCAGCTGCATTTTCCCGACAATGGCGGAAGGGAAGGATCAGACATCACATATGCTAGATCTGGAGGCTCTGTGGTGATAGGCAGAACGACAGTCACAACAACTTCCAATTGGATCCCCTAGCGTTTTATGAAACTCTGACTACCTGGAAAAAACGTTTTTTTCACTCTGATAGAAGAGGAAAAATGGTAACTGAGCAGCAATGTTTACAGTCCTGTATAACACATGGGGAGCATTAAGCCCACTGGCCTTTGCTTAAAAAAAAATGGTGCTGTGATTAACAAGTATTTTCTCCACCTTCATTGAAGGTAGAATAAAAAGAAATGAGTTTATACGGTGAGCTCTTTCTTTGTTATACATGCCTGCCTAGTGTTTCTACTTATTTCTGCCTGTAGGTTTCGTATTAGTTATCCTAGACTTATGCCTCAAAGAGAAATATATAAAATTAGACTCCGGTACAGACTTTTTCACCTGGCATCCCTGGTGTGCCTTTCTTTTGCTCTGTTCTGCCTTAATGCAACTCTGGATCACTTGGTTCTTAATTATTCTCATAGGACTTTGCATTTCTGCTTTCATCCATCATTCTTTAAAGGTCTTAGAACTTTTCAGAAAATGATTTTCATGTTTATTTTAAGGGTGCTTGAAAAATCATTAGAAGACAACATTCTTGAGCAGTAAAATGCTCTTTCCCTTCTCCTGTCTTTCTGCACTTGTTTTTGTGAATCTGCTTGAAATCTTAGGCACATACAAACCACTACGGTCGATGGATATTACTTGAACAACAAAACAAAGAAATAGTTCTCAACACATGTTAAGGCAAAAGTACAGCAATACATTATCTTTTTGGGGAACAAGAAAGGGTCTGGGTATTCTCGCAGAAACCATCACGTAGCGACGAATATAGTATCTTAAGAAAAAAAGAAACACTTTGTTGACTGAGTAAATTACTAAAAATTTCTGGTTTGTCTTACCACTCAGTGTCTGACCAGCTGCTTGCCATGTCTCCTGATACTTCTATTTGTCCTAACATCAACTGTCTACTTGCTTTTGACCTTTTGACTTGTAGAAGGTGGATACTTCTCCTAGGAGATGCTGAGGTCATCAGATTCTGGTTCTTGCCTTAGGCCTGGCCTGTGCCTAGGCTTACTTTTTATTCTTCATCTTCAGCTTTTCAAGCTCTCCATGACCTAGCTCCTAGCCCTCTGCCAAAGGTTTACTAGTACCTATGGTTCTGGTGTTAATGTAGGAGCTGGATCTTACCAAGATCATGGCTACGCGTTTGCCAGGCTCTTTCCGGATGCTATTAGTGCTGGCTCTTCCTCACTCTCACGTAGTCATGTGGCTAACTCCTTCCCATTATGCAGGCCTCATGTCCTAAATGCCATCTCCTGTGCTCATCCCAATATTTCTGTCCCAAGCCCTCATTGCCTAGTTTGGGGAAGCTAAACTGCTACTTAAAAAGGACTCATGATGGTGCTTATTTTTTACATAATAGTATTGACGTGCTTGGTCCAGGTTACAGGAAAATTCTACTCCATGAGATCATTCTTGTATCCAGGATTCTTTCATTTTATTCTGTCTGTTACAGTCAAAGTACTATCATCATCTGAATAATTACAGCTGGGTTGTTGTTGCATTCAGTTTCTAACCAATGAGAAGGGGTAAGGGAACATGGAGGAGGTCTAGAACCCAAAGTGGTATACATTATTTCCTTCCCTATTTCATGGATGAGGACATAATCACATGACCACACTTGCTGCAAGGGAGGCTGGGAAGTGTACTTAGCTGGGCATCCGTGTGCTCAGTACAACTCTACTTTTATAGTTGGATGGGTTCTCTTAGAGAACTAGTAGTCCTTGCACCACTAAATCACTCTGTTGTCACATGACCCTGTTTTATTTTCTTCAAAGCACTATTATTATCAGAAATAATTTTTAAATTAATGAGTTAATTCATTTTTCTTGTTTACTCATTAGCATATAAGATCTATAACAGCAGAACCCGGTTCCATTTTTGTGTTACTTCTGCATCTTTAGTGCATAGAACAATGTTTGGCATGTAGAAGGTATTCATAAAGGTTTGAGGTTCCTGAGACTAGGAGAACCACTTACTAAAGCTGAAAGCTACAGGTTTTCATAAGTAGTGTCTCCTGTTTTTACATCAGCTGAGAAGCTCATGCATCAGGGCAGTCAGGGGGCCAAACTTGAGCTGCATTTGACTGAGTTCTTGCCCTCTTAGAAATGACAGACCCCATTTGAGCTGGAAATGTTTGATCGTGGACTCCCCCAACGAGCAACATCTAGGTTGTTGGATTAATTCCATTTATCTTGCATTACTTAAATCAGGGGAGTGACTAGTGGCCCAGTGTATCGCAGAATACTGACGTCACGTCTCTGAAAGATGGTTCATTCTGCTTGCTGGGACATCTACCTTTTTAGCAATCAGATCATGCTATTTCTGTTTGAGGGCTGCCTCAGGCCTTGCCTGACAGGTACAGATCCTAAATAAGTGAGAACCCTTTTTTAAGGGAGGGAGGAAAATTTTAATCAGATCCTCTCTATTAGCATCTCCTCTGATTTCCATAGTTTGCCTCTTCAGCCTTACCGTGACCCCACCTAGGTCAGCACTTCTAGTTCCTTGCCTTATACTCACCTACATCTTGTCTTCTGGTTTGAACCGATTTCATCTGGTCTTAACTCTTCATTTTGTATTCATTCTCTACTAGTGTTTATGATTCTGATGTTGAAATAAAATTGCAAAAAGGAGATTAATCTAGACTCTAAGCTCTATGTGAGTAGGGACACGGTCTATCTCAGGCATTATTGTACACCCATTACCTAGCAGTGCCTGTTATATAGCAGGTAAGCAAAAAGGTAAACGAACAACAACAATGAAAAAATATGCATTGTACTTTGAGAAAAGTACAATGAAGGAAACACTAAAATTCTCAGATGAAGTAGAATGGGTACTCAGAGAAGACCTTGTCTAAAAGACTAATCTGAGCCTGCAGAAGAAAAGAATCTAAGGTGATATAGTACAGTTGCTTAAAGGGCAGTTTGGATTCAAAACCTGGTTCTATCAATTATGATATATACTATTCTGCTCAGTCTGTTATAACAAAATACCATAGACTGGGTGGCTTAAACAACAGACATTTATTTCTCATGGTTATGGAAGCTGGGAAGTCCAAGATCAGGGTCCATGGTGACCTGGCTCCTGTAGAGGGCCCTACTCCTGGCTTACAGATCACTGCCTTCTCGCTGTGTCCTCACATGGCAGGGAGAGAACTGACCCCCCCCCCCACCTCATAAAGCCACTAATACCACCATGAGGACCCACACTCATGACCACATCTTAACCTTATTACCTCTGACAACCCCATTCCAGATACCATCACATTTGGAATTAGGGCTTCAACATATGAATAAGGGGCGACAAAATTCACTCTCCGTAGCATGATCTACATAAAATAGCTCAATCGTTCCACATGGTTATGCTCTTTGTTTCTCATCTATTATAGGAAGATAATAACAGAACTTACCATAGAATTGTTGTGAGTATTAAATGAGTCAATATTCTTAAAGCTCTTTTAAAAAGAGCCCAGACACATAGTAAGGTCTATCTGAGGATTTGTTAAATAAATAAAAATAAAGTGCCCGTCAAACAGATGAAAGAGTATGGACACAACTTCTGAGGAAATATGGGTCAACAATTTCTGAACACAGGAAGGAAGCTGGTGTGAGCAGAACAATGAGTAAGGGTGGAGAGAAGCTTAAGGTGAAGTGGGAGAGGTGGCCAGGGGCGGGACCAACGCGGGCCTTAAGGTCCTGATAAGGGACATGTATTTTGTTGTAAATGAGATAGGAAGTCATTTTATTTTAATCAGAAAATTTACAGACTAGATTTATGTTTTTTTAAAAAGTAGCTTGGATAATCTGTGGAGAGTGGATTGCAAAGGGGAAAGAAAGGAAGGACGGATAATGACCAAGAGGCTATTGTCCTAGTCAAGGCAAGAATAATTAAGTTGACCGGAGCAGGGTAGTGGTGACAATCTGGGGAAAAATCCAGAACCTTGAGTTGTATTTTGGAGGTCAAAGTGGTAGAATTTATTAATGGAGTGGATGGAGGGAGAGGGTGATATGAGAATCAAGGATGATACCCAGATTTCTGACTCAAGTTTTTGGCTGTAAAAAGGTGTTAAATAATTCGTTGAAGAATATGAGGAGGTGAATAGATTTATTGGGCAGTGGGAATCAGGACTTCACTTTTAGATCTGTCTAACTTGACAGGCATTTGAGATATCTAGGTGGAATGCTTAATTGGCTGTATTATCTATACAGGAGTTTGGTGGTAAGGTGTGAGCCAGAGATGATTTGGGGGTGTGAACTATATGTGGCTGGTATTTAAAGTTACGGAATGGATGAGGGCACCGAGAAAAAGTACGAGAAAAAAATGTTGACGGGTTGAAGGTTTGGGGAGGATTGCGGGACAGGGGGTTAGAATGCCAAAAGATCGTCAACTTAAATGATTTTTAAAAACTTTTTTTCTGTTTTTTTATTATAAAACTTTTTAAATATACAAAAGTTTAAGCAAGGCTACACGGTGCAATGAACACATCTACTACCTGGATTTAACCATTGTTAGCATTTTGCCATATTTTGTTCATCTCTCTACCTATCTCTGTAAATACGTCTACAGTTATATTTATGTCTATCTATACCTGTTTCTCCAAACTATTTCAAAATAGGCTGTAGATATCATGACACTTTACCCCTAAATATTTCAGCAGGCATCTCCTAAAACTAAAGACATGTTCTGGATGACCACCATACCATTATCATATGTAAGACTATTGGCAAAAATTTACTAACATAATACAATACCTTATTCATATTCAGATTTATTCAATGTTCCCCAAAATGTCTTCTATGCATTTAAGATTGCCAACATTTAAAGATCAGGTAGGCAAACAGAAGCTATGAAAGGGGGTAGAAAAGTAAGGGTCTAGATAGAAAATAAGCAGGAAAGCCTGGCTTCAGGGAGGCCAAAAGAGGAGTGATTTCAAAGATGCTAAGTCTGTAAATACTAATGGCCTTCAGCAGTTAGCTCTTTGTTCTAGAAAAGCTGGGTCTAAAGCTATTTGAAAAACAATGAACAGCATGTCTTACTGATACCCTTTCAGACTAATGATTTATGATAAATTATGAGTATTTGATTTGATAAATAATTAAAGATAAAATCCAATGTTATTTAGTGAAGGACTGTAAATTGACCTTTGCCTGTTGACTTGTACTTTATCATTCTATTCGGTAGTTTTATAATGCTTTTCTTCTGTCAACTGACCCAGTTTCAGTGAGTCCTCTCTTTAGATTTTTCACTCCCTGCATGTCCCATTAAATATGTCATTCATTTCATGTTATTTATAATCCCAGTTCTTTCCTCCTCTCACCAATTAGAATGGCCATGTAATTTACCTTTCAAATTGGAAAACTTTTTATAGTAAAAGGGGGCACCATTAGTAGTTACGCAGAACTAAAGGTCTAAAGTAGACTGTTCTATACAAGCTAGTTTGTATGGTTGCCCTATCTGTGGATAAAGGGCCTTCTCCCTTTCTTTTTCCTTCCTCTCTCATTCTCTCTTTTATAACTGAGGCTTCTTAACATATCAAGAATGGAAGACCCCCAGGAACCCTTCATTGAAAAGCAAACTCTTCATATAGCTTTCAAGAAGTCCTAGACTAAAATGCATAACCATAACCTTTCAAAATTTTAAGCAATTTTAAATGGTTTTTAGCCATACCTTACTTTTTCCAATATTTCTGATTTCCAGGGTTTTCCTCCATTACAAATTTCTATCTAGTACATCATTTACAGAATTTCTTTGTAGTTATTTTATTTAGACTAATCTGCAAGAGTCTCTACTAAGCCCTTGACTAAAAATACACAAGTTAAGGTATACTTTAAGTATCTGTTACCCTATTTCATGTAATTGATGGATTACATGCTTGCAGTAAGGGGATTATATTTCTGTAGTAAAAAAGGAAGTCAAGTTAATGGAAGCACAGTTGCCAAACATATTTGAAAAAACCTTGTACATGGTAAGCTACCCATAGCTACTTGCTGAATGAGCAAATAAATGAGTCAACCAAATTATACTGTTTTAGTTTTCTTAAGTTTTAGAATACTAGGCTAAACTCTTTAATTTTCTTATAAGCAAAGTATCAGAAGGCAAAGTTGAACACAAAGGAGATTTATTCTTTCCTTCATCCCTTCTACCATGATTACTCCTTTAATTTGAAGCAAAATAAGTATATGGTAAGCATATACTAAGAGTTCCAAAAGCAGTGGATTTTGGGGTTTCTCCTCAAAGTAGGATTAAAAATGGATTATTACATTCTGTTTTTTTCAATAAAAAAATTTTATTGGAGTATAGTTGCTTTACAATGTTGTGTTAGTTTATACTGTACAGCAAAGTGAATCAGTTATTTGTATACATATAACCCCTCTGTTTTGGATTTCCTTCTCATTTAGGTCACCACAGAGCACTGAGTAGAGTTCCCTGTGCTATACAGTAGGTTCTCATTAGTTACCTATTTTATACATAGTATCAATAGTGTATATATGTCAATACTGATCTCCTAATTCATCCCACCCCCACTTTCCCCCTTGGTAACAATACATTTGTTCTCTACTTCTGTGTCTCTATTTCTGCTTTATAAATAAGATCGTCTATACCAATTTTTTCAGATTCCACATATATGCATTAATATACAATATTTGTTTTTCTCCTGACTTACTTCACTCTCTATGACAGTCTCTAGGTCATTCCGTGTCTCTACAAATGACCCAATTTCATTCCTTTTTATGGCTGAGTAATATTTCATTGTATATATTACCACATCTCCTTTATCCATTCCTCTGTTGATGGACATTTAGGTTGCTTCCATGTCCTGGCTATTGTAAATAGTGCTGCAATGAACATTGGGGTGTGTGTGTCTTTTTTGCATTATGGTTTTCTCTGGGTATGTGCCCAGTAGTGGGATTGCTGGGTCATATGGTAGTTCTACTTTTAGTTTTTTAATGAACCTCCATACTGTTCTCCATAGTGGCTCTATCAATTTACATTCCCACCAACAGTGCAAGAGGGTTCCCTTTTCTCTACACCCTCTCCAGCATTTACTGTTTGTAGATTTTTTTGATGATGGCCATTCTGACTGGTGTGAGGTGATACCTCATTGTAGTTTTGATTTGCATTTCTCTAATAATTAGTGATGTTGAACATCTTTTCATTACATTCTGTTTTGAAACATGATTTTGGTAGGTGAGTATAACCTGAGATTTTTTTTTTTTAATTTTGTAGTTTTCATTTTCTTCTCTGTCTTTTTAAAAAAGCCTTTATTTTTAAGAGCAGTTTTAGGCTTACAACAAAATTAGAGGAAGGTACAGAGATTTCTTACATATGCCCTGACCTCACACATGCACACTCTCTCCCATTATCAACGTCCCTCACCAGAATGGTACATTTTTTACCAAGGATGAACATACATTGACATATTATAATAATTCAATGTCCATAGTTTACCTTAGGGTTCACTCTTGGTGTTGTACACTATACGTTTGGACAAGAGTATAAATACATATACCCATCTTTATAACACCATATAAATAATATATTGTAATTATATCTGGTGTACAAACACCAGAGCATTTTCACTGCCCTAAACTCCTCTGTGCTCTGCCTGTTCATTTTCCCCCACCCCACCTGCTGTAACCACTTTGGTTATCTCCATGGTTTTGACTTCTGTTTTTAAAAAATTGTCAGCAATATGTCTTCTCCAAAATAATTTTGAAGGACTTTAATTTTGAAGTCGTCTCCTCTCAGGACTCACTGTCCATCCCCATTGTCTTCTGTGTTCTTTTTTGTATTACTGGGGCCAGTAAGCTAAACACTACGTACCCTAAATGAGATTTCTATTAGCGTTCTGGGTATGATTTAGATTCTAGCAGTAAAATGGACACACATGAAATTTAGGAGACAGAAGGGAGGCGGAGGCCGTCTTCTTGCTGCTGTGGTGTCTGCAGCAAGTCAGATGGGTGTGTTTCCTGTGGCCAAACTCCATGTGCCAGTGGGGAGCTACCATCTTTGTGATGTAGAGGTGGCAGCAGCAGCAGCAGCAACAGTTTTCTCATCCCTGGTTTCTAGCCAGGCTCGTGTGACCTTGGAGCTAGTGGTCCAGTGGTGGCTCCTTGACCTCTCTGCTCCTTCCAACAATTTGTAGGCACTGAATTTCTGTGTTACACCCCTTTCTGAATGAGATACTGAAAGGGTTTTTGTTTTCTTAAACTGAGTCTTGAATGATTATAGTATTCAGTTTTTATGTATAGCATGATTTAAAGAAGTACTTCTCTATTGAATATGTAAGTTGGTTGTAAGGTTTATACACTTTTAGTTTATACATGTATAAACTATGCTGTGAGGACCATTTCTTATTGTTAAACATTTCAGTTCATAATAGAAATTTTATCCTTGGCCCTTAGGGTACATTTCTGGAAAAAGAGTGTGTATAATTTACAGCACACACACATATACACATATGCATATCTATATTCTTTGTGACTCTATTTCATATAGATATAATTTCCTAAATTACTCTCTAGGAGGGTTGTAGAGATAAATAATTGCAGCAACTTTATATGAGAGTTGAGACAGTTTTATTTTGATGGAGTA
This sequence comes from Orcinus orca, assembly GCF_937001465.1. Taxonomy (NCBI): domain Eukaryota; kingdom Metazoa; phylum Chordata; class Mammalia; order Artiodactyla; family Delphinidae; genus Orcinus; species Orcinus orca. The sequence goes on along the minus strand of NC_064563.1, from coordinate 59,379,716 downwards.
AGGTAGGTAAATAAATGGTGGATCAGAGAGGAGTGGGTGGCTAAGTGGCATCCAGCGTAGGGCCAGTTAAACCCATAACATCCTCAGACATTGAAAATAAGATGGCATCTCCTCCCATTTTTATCTATCTATCCATCCGTCTGTTAATCTATTAATCATCTATCTACCTCGCTCTCTGAATATATGTATGTGTGTAATATATAGGTACATATATATGTCTAAATGTCTCTCTATATAGATAAATAGGTAAATATTTCTAAAAAATTTTGCTTTTCTCCCTCTGTTGACTACTTTGATGCTTAAAAATATATCAAGGGACTTCCCTGGCGGTCCAGTGGTTAAGACTCCGTGCTCCCAGTGCAGGGGGCCCAGGTTCTATCCCGGTCAGGGGACTAGATACCGCATGCCTCAACTAAGACACGGCACAGCCAAGTAAATAAATAAAATTGAAAAATAAATATCAAAAATCAAATTCTTAACTTTTCTCTCTTTTAGGCCCCTGCTTTGCCAGTACGCTGAGCAGATGCGTCAGACTGGGAGTACTCAGTGCCTCGATTAAGGGTCTAAAACAACTTGTGTAGCTGTTGTGAGGGAAGAATAATGGTATCTTGAAAAGAACTTTTTATCAGGTTCACATTTTGCCTGAGTCTAGCCTTGGCCAGCTGGGCGTGAGCACATGAGGAAAGAGGAGAAGGATCACAGATCAGCTCTATCAAAGCTCTGCTTGCACCAGCTGCTTCTGGAGCAGTGGTCTGGCTGTCTTTTCCCTGTTAGCTAATTGTATGCAGCCCTTTCTAACTTGTACTTTAGTGAGCTCTTTCTCTCTGCCTTGCTAGGTTCTGACAAAGTTCACCCCTAAGCACTTGACAATATGCTGATATCTGTCTCTCAAAACGGCTTTATTTATTTATTTGTTTGCTGTACATGGGCTTCTCACTGTTGTGGCCTCTTCTGTTGCGGAGCACAGGCTCCGGATGTGCAGGCTCAGCGGCCATGGCTCATGGGCCCAGCTGCTCCGTGGCATGTGGGATCCTCCCGGACCGGGGCACGAACCCGTGCCCCCTGCATCGGCAGGCGGACTCCCAATCACTGCGCCACCAGGGAAGCCCACAAAACGGGTTTATTGAATAAAGAGAGAAGGGGATAACTGAAGTAATGGAGACAATGCACGTTACCCTAGCACCCTGAAATTCCTCCTCCCCCATCACACATGTATGTGTGAGATAAAATATATTAGCTGAGTGTGTCCTGAACTAGGCTCAAAGATGTGTGTGTTCTATTCTGAAAAATGTCCTTTTCTGAATTTCCATTGTTTCATTTCTTGTTTTATGCAGGTGGAGTTGGAGATAGGAGTGTATTTAGAAGGCAGTAAACACCAAAATTATGTAACACACATCCATATTCTCATTGTTTCTTGGCATTCGTGAAAGCAGTTCCTTTGGGGTAATTTGATGTGATCTTCTAAAGCTTTTTCTTAGCCATTTATCTCCACGATTTTCTACTCCATCTTTTGTGAATTAAACTCAGCACCTTGTTTTTCTTAGCTGAAAGGTCAGACTTTCGATCTGGTTATTTCACTGGAATTATTAGCCAGTGACATCTCTATTTCCCTACAAATATTGATTTCTCTAATTTCCTTTTTCTCTAAATAGATCTCAACGCTAATAACTTTTAAGGTAGTCTTTCTCTTAATGCCAGGATTGCATTTTGATGATTTTAAGGTATACTGGGAAGATTTAGTTGACTCACTATTTGCTTGTATTTATTTAACGAATGAAATTCTTTGAATGCTTATACAGTAAGAAACATTTACGATGTGTACTTCCAAAATATATTACAATATATTATAAGTTTCTAAAAGATTTGTAGAACTGAAGGAGACACCGAGGCTATTTCTGCACATTTTCAAGTATCTGGATATGGAACAGAGACTTTGTTTAGTAGGTTTTAAAAAATATTTGCCAATTTAATCAGGAGGGAATCTGAAATTTCCACCAAATTACCATATAATTCAGATTCACTAATTGGTGCTTTGTAGTTCAAGGTTTTTCATGGTATGTTCTAAGGGACAGCGGTTTTGAGGAATGTTAATAGGTGCTACTCAAAGAGACGACTGTGGTCAAATAAACTTTTAGGCAGAACAAAACTAAGTGGGCTTCTTTACAGGAAGTCTCAGAAACTGACACATGCTTCTGTGCTCTGCGTTTCTCCAGGAGGGGCATAAAGTTCACAGATTTTCTCAGGTATTTGACCTCAAAGAACACCCTGTTCACACAGAGCAATTTTGTGGAATACATTCTACTAGACATGTTTTACAAATAGTGTAAAAAAGACCAAAAGATTGAGATGGACAAAATAAATTTTTTTTTTTTTTTTTTTTTTTTTTTTTGCGGTATGCGGACCTCTCACTGTTGTGGCCTCTCCCGTTGCGGAGCACAGGCTCCGGACGCGCAGGCTCAGCGGCCATGGCTCACGGGCCCAGCCGCTCCACGGCACGTGGGATCCTCCTGGACCGGGGCACGAACCCGCATCCCCTGCATCGGCAGGCGGACTCTCAACCACTGCGCCACCAGGGAAGCCCTAAATTTTTGATTTTTAAATCATTTTTCAGGATAATAAATGAGTTGAACTGATGTTTCTCATCTTCTTTTAACCCTTTTAAAGATCAGTTGAATCACTCATACATACTCCTCCCAAGTAACCCTGGGCAGACAGCCACTTCCCTGAACCTCACAGAGGTTCTAAATCGATTTCCCAGTGACTTGTTGCTGCCTTCATTTCTTAGAGTCAATAGTGGGCAGGAAATTAATCTCTTATAATGTTGGACACTGTTAACAATATCAGAGAGCCTTTCTTACTGGGCTAGCATCCTGGAGAGTGGAATGTAGAGTACAGGGGTCTTTGTGGAATGAAGACCTCCTTAAATAAACTCTAAATTAAGCAAGCATCCACCGAGTGTGGGTGTTGTGTCATTGCTTTGTGAAGTGGGCAAAAATGTGGATGTCGAGTCCTCTTTTTTATCACCTCCTTCACGTGAGCCTTACTGTTCCGTAAGGAAATTCGGATTATGTTTTCTACTACTGTGAAATTTCCCTAACCATATACTCAATCCTTCAGTAATATTCTCTTTGTGTTTGTTAATTAAAAAAGAAGCAGGCATAGGGATGCAGGGGAGTAAAAACTTCTGTTGTAAACATGTCAAGCATCAATGCTCTATTAGATGTTAAAATGGAGATGTTGAGTAGCTGTTGGACAGAGGTATCTAGAGTTGAAGTAAAATTTGGGGCTGGTCATATACGTTTGGGAGCCATCAGTGTAAAGATGATGTTTAAAGCGTGTGATGGATGGAATAACCTAGGTACGTAATAGAGATATAGGGCAGAGACAAGGCTCAAGGGCTGATTCCTGAGGGCAAATCAGCATTCAGAGATTAGGAAGAAGAGGATGCAGCAAAAGAGGCAGAGAGAAGTGACCGGGGTCTTGGAAGGAAGAACTAATAATATGCTACATTTGGGAAGCCAGGTGGAGACAGTGTTACAGGAAGGAAGAAAAAAGTCATGTCAAGTGCTCTGGAGTCAGGTAAGATGAGGTCTAAGAACTTTCCATTGGATTTGGCCATGTTGCTGTCATTAGGAACACTGAGGAAAGCAGTTTATATGAAGGGGGTAGCCTCTGTATATTGCCAGGTGTGGATGATATATAAATTGCTTTTCCAAGGGGTTACTGTATTGGCTTAAGCCATAGATTGGCCCCTTATTTCATATAACTCTCTTTGGATCAGAAGCTACTCATTTAGTCCTTATAAACATTTTGTTCCTTGTTTGGTGACTGCATGTATCGATAGATAGACTAGAGATAAAAGGAATTTATTTGTGTGGCTAAGATTTTTTTTTCCTGTAATCTTTTAATTTAAACTTGGTTCATGTACCCAGAGGATATGCTGGATATGTGATGAAAAGCTGTAAAGTAAACATTTGAAATGAAACCCTGATACTGAGTTTTTCAAATTATTTTTTCATTTTAATGAGGCTCTTCCTTTGGAACCAAAGCACCACTATTTCTTCCTAGACTACTTTCTAGTTAGTATTGTGATATCAAAGTAAACTTAATTTTGTAGAGTTTTATATGATTTTTTATACTGAGATGGCTTTAATTTATATTATTCTAATTCTTTATCCTGGGAGTTGATTTTAAAAAATCACAGGAAAGTAGGGTAATATGGATGCTATCATGTCCATCTCCTAGTATATTATAGATGAGCTACAACTAAGAAATTAGAGTGAGCTAATTATACATCCTAATATTAAATATCTCCAGGAAAGGAGATTAGAAAGGTACTAGGAAATTGGGGTAGAGTCAAAATGGTGGTGTGGGAAGATGTGGAGTTAGCGTCTCCCCATAACTAAAGTGCCTGCCGGCTGCTGTTGGGGGACTGTGATGCCCAAGGAGATGGGAGGAACCCCCAAAGTGAACCGGCTCTTTGTAGGATCTTGGTTCACAAGCCTGGGGTCGGGCTGAAGCTGCTGTGGTGGGAGCTCTGAGTCTGAACCACTGGACTAACAGAGAACCTCAGACCCCAGGGAATATTCATCAGAGTGAGGTCTCCCGGAGGTCCTCATCTCAGCACCAAGACCCAGCTCAACCCAATAGCCTACAAACCCCAGTGTTGGAAGCCTCAGGCCAAACAACCAGTAAGGCAGGAATACAATCCCATTCATAAAGAAAAAAAAAAAAAGAGACAGCAAAAAAATATGTCACAGATGAAGGAGCAAGTAAAAACCTACAAGACCAATTAAATGAAGAGGAAATAGGCAATCTACCTGAAAAAGAATTCAGAGTAATGATAGTAAAATAAAGATGATCCAGAATCTTGGAAATAGAATGGAGGCACGGACTGAGAAAATACAAGAAATGTTTAACCAAGATCTAGAAGAACTAAAGAACAAACAGAGACGAACAACACAACAACTGAAATGAAAAATACACTAGAAGGAATCAATAACAGAATAACTGAGGCAGAAGAACGAATAAGTGAGCTGGAAGACAAAATGGTGGAAATAACTGCTGAGGAGCAGAATAAAGAAAAAAGAGTGAAATGAATTGAAGACAATCTCAGAGACCTCTGGGACAACACTAAACGCAACAACATTTGAATTATAGGGGTCCCAGAAGAAGAAGAGAAAAAGAAAGGGTCTGAGAAAATATTTGAAGCGATTATAGTGGAAAACTTCCCTAACATGGGAAAGGAAATAGTCACCCAAGTCCAGGAAGCACAGAGAGTCCCATACAGGAGAAGTGTACTAGGTAATTGTAATAGCTTTTCCTGAAACATTCAAGCTTTTTCTGGTAAATATTGTTAATTCCAATCTCAACTGAACTGAGTTCACACTGAGCAGTCAGGAATAGCTTCTCAATACCATTTGTATATTTTATATTTTTCCTACCTCCTATTTTAGTCTGTGTGTCAAATGGAGAAAGTGAGTTATGATGTTTCTCCCTTTCTCTCGTTTTTTTGAAACTAAGACAGCCTGAAAATGAACTAAGCTTTTCAAAGTCCTCACTGTCTATGCCTGTTTCTTCATTTGCAAAGTAGGCTAAGAGTTTCCCCTTGGTCCTGTCCTCTGAGTGTTAGGAAGTCTGACTAGATTATTAGAATCAGTAGGTACCCTCCCTGTCAGTTGTCTCCTTGTATTAGGAGAAAGTCAGTTTGCTCTATTTGTGATTTGAAATCTGTAAAAGAAAGACTGTTTGTTGTATCTGTTATTTGAATTTGTGAGGAAGTTTAGGCAACTTATATCCAGCTAACTTCAAGAGAATTTCATATTAGGTGCAAAGCTTGATCCTTAATGTAACCAACTAAAACCCTCATACTGATACTAGCTTTTTTTGCTCCTTAACATTTACCATGGTAGAGCCTTTGAGCAAACTTCTAATGCCATTTCCAAAGCTCTTTATCACTTCAAAGTCGACTTGATGCACTTTTTTTTTTTTTTTTTTTGGGTGAGTTGTGAGATAATTTGCAAAATAGCAGTGTCTGGCAGAATAATCAAATAGGACTGATTTTGGACACATACATTTTCAAACTCAGTGATTTCTAGTTTTGATTACAAACATGTTTTTAAAGGAGTGGTCGAATTTTGTCATTTCATATCCTGTAGATGGCAATATTGTACTTGAAAAATAAACAGATAAATGCGTAAAGAAAGTCTAAGTTTCCCAGATGCAGCATTACTTAATAACCAGTGAAAGGGAGCTGTGATGCCAACTCAAGGTATACTGTTCGGAAAATATATTTCAAATGTAGAGTATATATGGAATAGGTAAATATCTATAAGTGTCAGTATTTACATTTTAAATTGTGGGTGGTTGTAGAGAATGTTTTGTTTAACTGTGTTATTTTTTCTAAGCTGTTTCACTTTTCTTTAACAATGTTTTATTTCAGGGCTCACACTTAGGTTGCTTTCACATTGCTCAGAGATGAATAGGAATCATCATTTCCAAAACCTACAGACTTTAAAAGTATACACGATTCAGTGAGCCGCTGTGCAACCAGGCAGACAAAGAACCTGGGGATAAACATGTGTGGGCTTCCCCTGGGGTTCAAGGGTAGTACCACTTGCCCTGGGTCCTGAGGAGTCAGGCGGTGAGGTGGTAGGGGAATGCTTTCTCAAGCACCTCATTTTGTTATTCTCATTCAGTGGATTTGATTTCAAAAGCAGCTAGGAGAGAGCCAGATGAGAATGTTTTAATTAAAATATAAACCCTCAATAAGGCAGATATGCTAAATCACTTGCTTTTAAATGGAGATGAAAAATTCAAATGTATGTAAAGGCATACTGCAAACTTAGAGCTGGAAAATGTAAACTGAGAATACCATCTCTAGAAACCTAATTTCTTGCCACTTGGACCCAAAGGTACCTTTTTTCATGACCATAGACTGAAGGCACATGAACAAACAGAATCATGGTCTTGTTCTGGCCCATTTTCCTCCTTAAACCATGAAATTCCCAGCACTATTATTGTTGCTCAGAATATAAATTTCTTGGTAAATTTAATCCAGACAAAGAAGCAATTATATACTCTTCGATAAGAATGGGAGCAGAATAAAAGTAGACTGGGATTGTGGAAAGATTTTGAAAATGTGATTTAAAAATTTTGGTATACTATCAGATTGAATGAGAACGACCTTCTTGAGGAATAGAATATAGGCTAGCCTGATTTTTTTTCTAAAACATGTCTTTGGTTACTGAATATGAATTTGAACTGTTAGGAATTTCTGGTCATACTCCATTTTATTGTGCATTTATGCTCCAGCTTCCCTTCTTTTATAAATTTATTGCCAGCGCATGAGAAGTTATGCAGAGCACAGGTGTCAAGTTTGGGCAGCCGTGAGGTGACACACACTTGGCTGTGCCCACCTCAGCCTGGTGACTTGGTGTAAGTCACTTGATTGTGATGTACTCAATTTTAATCAATAAAATAGTAAGAATATTTGTACCCATCTCTTAGGTATTTTGGCTCATAATACGTATTCAATAAACAATGGCTTTTATAGTTTTTCTTTCCTCTGAGAAATAATCTTTTCTCTCGTCATTTTTCCTCCTTTTGACACCAGAAACATTACATAGAAAGTATTCAATAAATATTTGTTAAATGAATAGCTGAAAGAGTGAATTAATTAATTATTGGAGAACGTTTTTTCCGTGACATTCATGTCAGAAAATTCCCTTCAGCTTCTCTCTCTAGACTCAAGCTTAAGCGAGGAGTAACCATATCACAAAGGTCTGTGATTAAATCATACAAAGAGAGGAAGCAAAGAAAATGAAAATCAATATATTTAAAATTTTATTATGGCCTGTCAAGTGGAATCATAGAATTTTTCCCATTGAGGAGAATTTCTAATGAAGTTCATACAGGACTCTGAACTTTTCAGTTTATGAATGGGAGCCCATTCTGGCTTTTGCATTATAACTAGGAAAATAAGAGAGACCTCAAATTCCACATCAAAAGAAAGGTTAATGATTTGTTGTTTGCTCGCTTACTGTATGTATATGTATGCTTTCACTTTAAAGCAAAGAGACTACTGGGGTTCTGTTCTATATACAAGTAAGTTTAGAGAGCTTTACAAAACACATAGAAAACACTGCTGAAGTCTCTCAAGGCAAAACATTTGGGTCTAATGAGATTTTAGGGGATGCAACTCCTTGTAAATTAGTTTTTTACTATGAAGTGAATGCTTCAGCTAATGATCACAAATAAATCTAATCCTACAAAAAGTGTGGCCCATCTGAGAAGTCTGTGATTAAAAACTGGATTCCAGATATAAACTCCTCTTCTTTTCCTGGGTTCAATGTGTTTTGTGAAACAGCCTGCCAATAAGGAATAATGCATTTGGATGACTTGCTTTTAAGTAAAAAACAGAAGGCAGGCTTTCAACTTTTGAAATAAAACACTATCTCAGGTACATGCTTGATATCTAGAAGGCATTAATTTCTATCAGTGAACATCGAATGTCTCTAATATTGAGGGAATGCTTACCCCATATCTGGTATTATGTTAGACAACTTACATGGCTGGTCTTTCCACAGTTACCTCACCCTAATAGGTGAATGCCATTGTCATCAACCTTAGTTTAGAGAGGAATAGACTGCTGGTGAGGTTAAATAAGGAGTCTACTGCTTCCCACAAGGAAGTGATGTGCTTGGGCCCTGAACCCAGGCAGTTTGACCACAGCTGTAGTCTAGAGACCGGACTCTTGATGATCCTATCTCTCTAGCAAACATGTTTCTGTGGAATGCTTGTCAAAACTCTAGTTGAAGGAGAGAATCTTAAACTAAAGCAGTATAAGTCTATGTTTCTTAGTCTGGGGTGTGTTTGTTTCTCCGGAGGTTCTATTATGACACAGAATGAATATAACATGCCTACAGCATGAATCATTTTACTTTCATATAGTGGGTCATAACATTATTACCATTGCATGCTTGTGGCATGAAATTATTTCCAGTGGAAATGATTGAAAAACACTTGTAATTTAAAAAGTTTTCATCTTATTCTCTATGTTAACATAAGCTTGAAGGCCAAAAAGTAGCAGAGCTTAGCTGTATTCCTCTGGTTCTTTTTAGAATTTTTATTATTGAGTTCTGTTGGAGTATTGCATGGTCAGCTTTCATGGTGGTCAGATATAACAGGAAGTTTCTGTAGCATTAAAAAATACCAAAACTGCCATTAGGTCTTCATACATTACCTGTTCAAAACCCCTTGTAAAAAAAAATTCTTAGGACAAATTCCTCCAAGAGCTGGGAACTTTCCCATTGAGTTCAGTGTCTACTTGATGACGTTGTACTGTTTTTGACCTGGATTGCTAGGAATTTAGTGTTAAGGTTGGAAATCATTCTTATTTTTCATCCAGTCAAGACTTCATATAATTTTTCTCCTTAGTTCTCCTGCTACAGTTTTTTAAAAACATTTTTTCATGAGTTAATAGTCTTGGGTCTCCTTATATGCTTTTGTTTCTAATTGCCCCATTCTGTTTGGCAATGAAAAGGCTACAAAAGAAATACACATAGAAGGAAACATTGTAAGGTGTACATTTGTTTTGCCCGTGCATGTGAGTAGAATTTTCTTCAATAGGGTGAACAATATAATAAAATTTCAGTGTATGCCTGACAACATCTTTCTTGCTCTTTTTAAATTTTTGATGCATGGATATTATGGTTGTGAAATGACCTTCCACAAACCATACTTTAAAACAATTTTTATCTGATTCTATTAAGATTCTGACTGATGTTTGTTTATGATCATGTAGATGATATTGAATGTTTGAACAAAGTAAACATGAACTAGACATAGTGATCCTAAAAAATATTGTAAAATTATGGTAAAAGGAGGAGAAATTGAGTATTTTATATTCTTTATTAATTGTGAAGACCATGTCTCATTCTATTAAATGTTCTGTCTTTTTTAAAAAAATTATTAATTCATTAATTTATTTTTGCCTGTGTTGGGTCTTCGTTGCTGCGCATGGGCTTTCTCTAGTTGTGGCGAGTGGGGGCTACTCTTCATTGAAGTGCGCGGCTTCTCATTACAGGAGCTTCTCTTGCTGCACAGCATGGGCTCTGGGCACGCTGGCTTCAGTAGTTGTGGCTCGCGGGCTCTAGAGCGCAGGCTCAGTAGTTGTGACTCACGGGCTTAGATGCTCTGCGGCTTGTGGGATCTTCCCAGACCAGGGCTCAAACCCGTGTCTCCTGCATTGACAGGTGGATTCTTAACCACTGCGCTACCAGGGAAGTCCCTAAATGTTTTGTCTTAAGAAGAAAGTACTCACAACTCAAGGGGATAACTTAGCTTTCTACGTGTTTTCTTTAATTAAAATTTGCATTTTCCCACTCAAGCTATGGAAAATATAACATTTTTACAATAGTATGCAGATCAGTTTCTACAACTATGTGTGAGATAAAGGGCAAAGCTTTTTGCCTTTAGCCAAGTTCCGTTCTAAATTCCTCATGATTCAGTTATTATTTTCCCTTTATTTATTTCTATGTATATGTATTCAATTTATAATTAAATCCTACTGATTTTCCAAAACTCTTACAGGTAGTGATGTCCCACCTGTTGCTCAAATTGTATAAGTGTACCTTGTTTAGAAAAAAGTTATACATATGCAAAGCAAGATAATTTCAAAAGGTGCAACAGAAACCAATTCTAAAAGGATCATGACACTGAGGATGCTTGAAATAAGTTGGTATGTGTCTGGGTCATCGACGCTTCATGAAACTCTCATTTCATTAGTAGAAATATCTACCCAGAAAGTCAATAAAGAGTGCTGAGAGCATTTGTGAAATGCCGTTGACTTTTGCAGTTGGAAGAAATCCACCTCCCTAAACATGAATTGTGCTAAGTATGTGTGTCTTCCAATAAACATCTCCCAATCAAATAATTTCAATGTCAGTAAATAGAATGGAACATGAAAATCCCTTGTGTCTGTTCTTCCTTTCAGAACAAAAACTCTGACTATGCCACATCTATAGAAAGTTAATACACCTGGGAAAATTCAATACAGCTCTTTTGACTAGAACTGTAGCTTTAGTTTACATTTTGGAAACTATTGAAAGGTAATTTGACACCTTTATTTTAAAAAAAACACATTATATTAATAATTGCAGGAACCGTGTGAATAAAGTAATCCTTTTCAGTCAAATTCTTGTGCTTTTATGGAATGACTATTGTGTCTTTAATGACTTGGAACCATTTTCCTCTTCCTGGAGAGGGCATTAGGCTTTTGTTAGACTGTGATTTTTTTTCCCCCTCAGTTGTTTCTTCCTCTCCTAAGTGCCAGAAATCTTCCAAAAAGAGGAAACAGGGCACACTGAAGCCATTTTCTCAGAATTATATTGTCTACAGCATTTCTGTCATTTTTTGGTTATTATCTTTACTTAGGACAATATTCTTTTATGTTTATCATGTATTATTCAAGGACAATATTCTTTTATGTTTACTATGTATTATTCCTTTCAGTACATTTGGAAATTGGGGGTGTTATTTTCTTTATTTTACAAAGAGAGGATGTGAAGTTACAGAAAAAGCATTTAGAATTGTCTCCTATTACCTCCAAGAACACATGGGCAAAAGCTTCGGAGGATCATTGGTTCATTGTAAGAAAAGATTTTGGACTTGACTCTTGGCATTTCCAGTCTTCAAAAGGACCCAGTGTAGGGAACCCAAGTATCAGATTGGTGATATGGAATGTGCTCCTCCTATGCCTAGAAGACTCTTTCACAAATTTATGTTACAGCTAACTCTTATTTTTCCTTTATGGATCAGCTTGAATTTCAACCCCACTGGAAAGTTGTTTTTCTTGGAATGACTTCTCTCCCACCCGCAGTAATATCTCTGTGCTGCAGCAGTACTGTGTGCTTGTCTCTATCACAACACGTGTTACTCTTCATCCTTACTGTTAAATTACTCGCTCGTATTTGCCACTAGTCTTAAGTGGCTTGAAAATAGGGATCATCACTGACTTGATTTTGTATCTCTAGCATCCAGCACAGTTCCTGACATTAGTCAAGTTGAATGAAGGTATAAATATTTTTGGACTCTTCCAAATACGTGAATTGGAAAGATATTTGAAGGAAATCTCTTTGTGATATTTTAGTTTCTTCGGCTTCATTTTTATACCTTCTCCAAACTCGTACAGAATATCATGTTATATGGTATGATATGTGTACAATTGCTCTAAAAGATAATTTATTTGAAAATCCTTTATTGACTATAATAAATGCATCTCTTAGGATTACAGGAAAGATATTTTGCAAGTTTATTGTTGTTGAAAAATTATTGAATGTCAGTTTCTACATCCATTTTATTTCTTGTAGTACCAAATGGTACTTGAGTGGTAGTAATATTTACTTTTTCCCTTTACCGTTTCCATGGAGGTTGTAGATAAGAGCCTGACAATCGATTGAGCTAAAATGAAAAAGATAGAGAATGCTAAGTGTTGTTGAGGATGTGGACAGCTGGAACACTCAGGCACTGTTGATAGGAGTGTGAATTGTTATAAAATATTTTGGAAACCTGTTTGCTAATATCTCTAAAGCTGAATATAGGCATGCCCAATGACCCAGCAATGTCGCCATTAGGTATGTGACACATTGAAATGAATACATATATTCATCAAAATATATACATATGAATGTTCATAGCAGCCCTGTCTGTAATAGCTCTAAATTAGAAATAAGCCAAATGTCCTCAACAGTAGAATGGATGACTGCTGTATATAAATACAGTGAAATGCCCATATAGCAATTAAAATGAATGAAATGAGGCTACATGCAACAGCATGGATGAGTCACACACACAACAATAACAGTGTTGAATGAAAGCATCCAGAACTGAATGAGTACATATTATATGATTCCATTTATATAAATTTCAAACACTAACAAATCTGTGGTGGTGGAAGCCACCGTAATAAGAAGGGGAACATGAAGGAGCTTTTAGGGGGTTGACAATGTTCTATTTAATAAGTTGGCTACTGACTATCCAGGTGTGTCTAATTTGTTAAAAGCTTTTGAATTACACAGCTATGATCTGTACGCTTTTCTGTGTTTACTGGATATCATTAAAAGCTTAAAAATGACATAAAGTCAGAATAAAACATCAAAATCATGATCTAGCAATCAGTATACTCCAAATGGATATTTTGTCTTGAATAAAAATTTCAGAATTCCGTCATTCTTTTATTAAATGGGAAAAATTTGGCCGTGTTAATGAAGCCAGGGTTTCCTAACCTTTAGGCTTTGGTATATTGCTATGCTATTGACTGGCATGCAGAACCCCTTGGATAGTCATGTTAAAAACAAAACAGGAGGGCTTCCCTGGTGGTGCAGTGGTTGAGAATCTGCCTGCTAATGCAGGGGACATAGGTTCGAGCCCTGGTCTGGGAGGATCCCACATGCCGCGGAGCAGCTAGTCCCGTGAGCCACAACTACTGAGCCTGCACGTCTGGAGCCTCTGTTCCACAGCAAGAGAGGCGCGATAGTGAGAGGCCCGCACACTGCGATGAGTGGCCTCTGCTGGCCACAACTAGAGAAAGCCCTCGCACAGAAACGAAGACCCAACACAGCAAAAATAGATAAATTAATTAATAAACTCCTACCCCCAACATCTTCTTTAAAACAAACAAACAAAAAAAGCCAAAACAGGCCCTGGGAAGTCCCTGGCAGTCTAGTGGTTAAGACTCTGCGCTTCCAACGCAAGGGCCGCAGGTTCGATCCCTGGTCGGGGAACTAAGGTACCACATGCCGTGTGGTGGGGCCAAGAAAATATTAAATAGATAGACAGATAGACAGATAGATAAATAAATAAATAAATAAACAGCTGTTTAAAAAACAAAACAAAACAGGCCCAAAATAGAGTAACTTATGCTAAGCCCCACATCACCAAACTGAGACTTAATTTGATTACAGTTTCAGCTTTTCCAGAAATGGAGGCTTAAACCAATTAATTAGGACTCACCTGATCAGCACTAGTTAGGTCATCTGCCTGAGAGATCCCCTAAAAGAAGATAACCTTGCCATAATCAACCTACTTTTTTGCCTATTATAACTTCCTTGTTCTCATTCCCTTCTGTTTATGAAAGGCTTTCATTTTGTACAGCTCCTCAGAGATCCTTTCTACGTGCTAGATTAGATGCTACCCGATTCATAAAGCCAGTAAGGTCTTTAAAATTTACTCAGTTGAATTTTGTTTTTTAACAGTAGTGATAAAGTTTCCCCCTCACCACTCTAAAAAATTAACAGAGTAGACATGCATCACTGGACTATGAAATAATTTCTGATATTTTTGACTCACCATTCCTTCAGGAACTCTTCAAGATGCTACACAAGTGATATACTATTTAGGCCATGCTAATAAAATGGCTTCATTAGTGATGACACTTTAACATGAAAAACCATGGAACTTTGTGTACATTGTAAATTGATTTTTTTTTTGAGAATGTGCATATTATTTATAGGGTTTCTTTTTTAAAACATAAGAAATTATTCCTAGTTAAATAGAGAAATGCAAGTTGTTTTTCCTAAATAAATTCAAATTTCTGTTATTTTATGGATAGGTAGCAACTAAGAAAAATTTGTGAAAGACTGACCACGTGTAGAGAAATTTATAACATTTGTACTTATTAGCTACAAAAAAAGAAAAAAAGATAATAAATCTGTTACTTCTTTAGGGTCCAAGGAAAGAAGTGTTTTCATTAGCCTACTTGTAGGTAGACGTGAAATGAGGCAGAAAACACTAGTGTAGAGCAATCTAGAATATGAAGTTCTGACAGGAACTTGGATGGCTTCTAACTATGAAAAGTTTTGAAAAGCAACTTCTGACAAAGAAAACAACAAAAAAACAAGTTAGGGAAAACTACGAAAGTGGTAGTGTGAAAGATGATGTTACGATCTTTGCAATTTAGCTTGGCCTTTGAGATGTGCTATATTGCATAGTTTAATTTTGAAAGGTCATTTAAGTAGAGTTAATCACCTCTTTTAAATTGGTTGGCCAACAAGTTTTGTTCAAAGTTTTGGTGTACTTTGGGCCTCAGAAGTCAAACAAAAAATTTAATCCTTCTTAGAACTGGCCTAATAGGCAAGAGTCATAAGTGTTTCCAAGTATTACAATACCAGATAGAATAAAAATCTAACAACCTGACCAGATAAATATTGTCAAGGGATGTGAGTTAGAAATACCTAGCATTATAGTAATTTTTAAAGGGAGGAAGAGAAAAAATAATTACAAGTATGGGTTCAGACATCAACACAAAGTATTAGATATATGTAGTATTATGTTAGTATTACTTAAAGAAATTCTCTGTTCAATTTAGGTTAAATTGTTGGAACTATTATTTTGATGGCTGTTGTGTCAACGACATGGCCCTTGACTGGAAGGTACATGCTCAGCCCTGTCACTGGTTAGCAACACAGCAATTTATATATTTGCCTATATTAGGGACAGGTAGGATGCCTAATGTGCATTAAACACATTAAGTGTATTCATAAAAATCCTGAGTGATGGTAATATGGAAATTTCCAAAATCAGTTATAGGAAAATGTGGGCTGAATAGAGACCACTTTCCATTATCTGTGATAATGAGGATTTGGTATAATATAAAATTCATGTTTTAGTCTATGGTTCCAGCCTCTTTACTAATAAATTTTTACTACAGGCACTAACAAGTGACGGATGTGGTTGACTTGTCTCCTTCCTCTTTCCACTCTCTAAACAGCAATTAAATAGCCTGAAGCAGAACAATCAAAAGGTCTGGAAAATTCACACGCCAGGTAATCGGTTTCTAAAAAATGAGGGTTAATGGTATTTAGCTCTGTGGTTAGTCAAGAATTCCCCAAGCATCTTTCTCAGAATGGCTTTGAAAAAAGGGACACCCCATAACAGCATAATTTTCAGTAGTGGTACCATCTACCCAGTCTATAATTTATCAGCATCTTTTCAAATAGTATTTTAAACAAAGGTAAGGGAAGACATGCAATCATACATGCTGTGCTATTTGGGAGGACCTGGTGAAATTTTGATATGCCAAGGTAGCTTTCCTACTCAAGTATTACAGTATTACAGTTCCTCCCTCCCTCCCCTTCCTTCCACTTTTCCTTCACTCTCTCCTTTCCTCTACACATAATCATTGAGTGCTTGGTATGTGTCATACACTGCGCGCCTCAACTAGAGAGCCTGTGTGCCACAAGCTACAAAGCCCATGCGCTCCGGAACCTGCGCGCCACAACTACAGAGCCCACCCACCCAACGAAGATCCTGAGGGCTGCAACTAAGACCCAACGCAGCCAGAAACAAATTAAATAAATAAATAATAAATAAATCTTAAAAAAAAACCCCAAGCAGTCCAATGTTTCTGGACTATGAAGTGCAAGGTAAGGTATGGTGAGTACTAAGATGGGAAATTGAGGTAAGTGACATAATACATGCTAATGAAATTAGGGTTTTTCTTAAAGATTTCAGGGACTCACTGAAGGTTTTAAAGCAGGGTAAGAATATGATCACCTTTGCATTTCAGAATAGCACTCTGGCAGTATTGAGAAACTATAACCAAAACGAATGGTTGCTGGATTGAGGTTACTGATGCAGGAGTGCAGGTTCTGACAGACTCTGACATAGGGCCATGGGAGTAGGGATAGAGGACTGGGCTGCTATAATGCAGGTTTAGGAGCTCAAATGAAAGGCATTTGGTGATAGATTAAGCATGAGAATGAGAAAGGAGCAAAGAATAATACTCATGTTTCTGTGCAGACTTTGATGTCGCCAACTGAGTTAAAATAAGAGGAGGATATTAAGGATATCCTTAAGGATAATATGATATGGACTGAGGTGTGAAGATACTGCCTGCAAGTTGCCTTTAGGGTAAACCAGTGGAATGTTTAGCAGAGAAGAAGCTTTACAAGTCTGTACTTTTAGGAGGATATTTGTGCAGAAAACATACATTTGGGAATAGGGAGTGTTTTCATTTCAGGTGAAACAGTGTGAGTGGATGAAGTTTCCCAGGGATTGAAAGGTAGTGGTGTCAAGACACATGAGTACAGGAATCTCCTAAACACCAACATTTTGAGGGCAGACAAAGGAAGAGCTACACAAAGAAAAGAGAAGGTAGGCAGAGAGGAGTCAGAAAAAATACACTTAGGCACTAGTTACTTTTTAAAAATGAAGAGAAGTGGGCATCAAGAGAATGGAGAACTTCAAAGATAGTGCTTAGTGGGATCAAGTATTGCGGGAAGTCATTTTATAGGGACATTTGGTTGAGACCAAGGATACTGAGCAAGTTGGATTCTGCTCTGTTACAACGACCTAAAGAAGTTCTGGAAGAATAAGTATGAAAGACAAGACCAGGCCATACCAAACCCAAACAAAACCTTTTATTTCCAGGTGGAGAATTGGTTTCAAATTGCAGTGTAGGATTCTAATTTAGGAGTTTGTCCATACTTAGAAGAGCCTTAAAGACTCATATCCTTAAAATAGGCCAGGCCCAAGGCAGGATATTTTTAGGTTTTTTTTTTTTTTTAGTAGTTTGGCAATTTCTTTTAAATTTATTTATTTATTTTTATATTTTATTTTTGCTGTGTTGGGTCTTCGTTTCTGTGCGAGGGCTTTCTCTAGTTGTGGCAAGCGGGGGCCTCTCACTATCGCGGCCTTTCTTGTTGCGGAACACAGGCTCCAGACGCGCAGGCTCAGTAGTTGTGGCTCACGGGCCTAGTTGCTCCGCGGGCATATGAGATCTTCCCAGACCAGGGCTCGAACCCGTGTCCCCTGAATTGGCAGGCAGACTCTCCACCACTGCGCCACCAGGGAGGCCCCCCCTGTTTTTTTTTTTTGAGTCTTAGACCCAGTTTCGTCCTTCTGTGTTTTATCATTCAGATAATGAAGAAATGTGCATCCAGGGAAAACAAGTAAAGAAAAGGAAAATTTCAGCTCTTCCTTAGGCCTAGACTTCCTGTGTCTCACTCCAGGTCTTCCAGATGAAGACTTTGTAAACTAGAGGTAGTTGCAGATAATCTTAAAAGTTTTTGAAAGAGAATTCCAACTAAATCTAATGTCTGAGAAAAAGAGGGTAGAATTCACCATGGCTCATCATGATGTACACTCTGTGCTCTAAATAAATACACTAGATTTAGATGCACTGAGCCAGGAGTATCCCCTATTGAATGACATCTTTCCAGTAAGAAAACCTCTGAAATATATACATTAAAATTTATAAAAATTGGACTGTCATAGAATTTTTAAAATAAAGTTTTAATTTTAGATGAGTTTTAGAATTGCAGAATTATTATGAAGATGATACAGGAAGTTTGTTAACTAAAATCCATGCTTTATTCAGATTTCTTCAATTTTCCCCTACTGTTCTTTTCCTATTCCAGGATCCCACCCAGGATACCACATTACATTTAGCTGTTAGGAATCCTTAGCTCCTCTTAGCTATGAGAGTTATTCAGAATTTCCTTTGTTCTGATGATCTGGAGAGTTCGAGGTGTATGGGTAAGGTCTTTTGTAGACTGTCCCATGGTTGGGATTTGTCTGATGTTTTTCTTCTGGTTAAACTGGGGTAATATGTTTCTCGGACATTGGAATCCACAGAGGTAAAGTGCCATTCCCATCACATCACATCAATATAACTTATCACCATTCATGTTATCCTTGATCACCTCCCTTGCAGTAATGTTTGTCAGGTTTCTCTACTGTATAGTCACTCCTTTTTTCTCTCTTTCCGTACTATACTCTTTGGAAAAGGGTAACTGTGTGCAGCCCATACTTAAAGGATACGGAGTTATTCTCCATCTCCTTAAGGGTGGAATATCTATATACATTGTTTGGAATTTTTCTGCACAGAAATTCCCTCCCTCCCTCCTTCCCTCCCCTCCCTTCCTCCCTCCCTCCTTCCCTCCCTCCCTCCCTCCCTCCTCAGTTCCTTTTGCCTTTATTCTTTCTGAAGTTGGTTAGGTTAGCACTTTATTCCTCTACCTGCTTCAGTGAGGTTGACTCCATTTGACTTCCTAAATGAATTAAAAAAAAATTGAATACATTGAAGTTCACTCTTTATGCTGTAAAGTTCTTTGGGTTTTGACAGATGCTCAATGTCTTGCACTGAACGTTATAGTATCGTACAGATAATTTCACCTCTCTAATAGAGAACCCCTGTGCTTCACTGATTCAACCCCCTCTGCCCACCACCACCAAACACCTGACAAATGCTGATCTGTTTACTGTCTCCATAGTTTTGCTTTCTCCAGAATGTCCTAAAATTTGGATCATACAGTACAGTTGACCCTTGAACAATATGGGTTTGAACTGCACACATCTACTTATATGCCTTTTTTTCCTTCAGTAAATATACAGTCTGGGTTTTGTGTCTGCAAATCCCACCAATCTGCAGTTGGTTGAATCTGTGGATGTGAAACACGCAGATACGAAACTTGTTTTTATTCTTGGATCATGCTAATGGTGTTTCATTTAATTTCTTATCACCAAACCCAAGGTTATATAGATTTTTCTGTTATGTTTTCTTCAAGAAATTTTATAGCTTTGAATTTTACATTTAGGTATATGATCCGTTTGGAGTTAATTTTTGTGAAAGGTATAAGGTCAGTGTCTGCATTCGTTTTCTGGCTTGTGAATGTTCAGTTGTTCCAGCACCACCTTTTATCCTTTTTCCCTTGAATTCTTTACTCCTGTGTAAAAAATCACTTGACTATATTTGTGTGGGTCTATTCCAGGGCTCTCTATTCTGCTCCACTGAACTATGTGCCTATTCCTTGGCCAATATCACACTCTCTTGATTGCATTAGCCTTATGTAAGCCTTGAAATTTGATAGTTTGAGTCCTGTAGGTTTATTCTTCCTCTTCAGTATTGTGTTAGCTAGTCTAGGTCTTTTGCTTTTTCATATAAACTTTAAAATCAGTTTGTTGATTTCTACAAAATACTTCCTGGAATTTTGATTGGGATTACATTGAATATACAGACCAAGTTAGGCTGGACTGATATCTTTTAAGATTGGATCTTCAAATCTGTAAATATGGAATGTCTTCCCGTTTATTTAGATCTTCTTGTTTTTCTTTCATTAAAGTTTTGCAGTTTTGCATATATAGTTCTTATAATATTTTGTTAACTTACACCTGATTTTAATTTTGGGGGATGCTATTGTAAATGTTATTGTTACTTTAACTTTAAATTATAATTATTCATTGCTGGTTGTGGTAGGCAGAATGATGGCTCCCTAAAGATATCCATGTTCTAACGTTCAGTTCAGACTTGTGAATATTTAACCTTACATTGCAAAATGGACTTTGAAGATATAATTAAGTTAAGGATCTTGAGATGTGGAAATTATCCCGGATTATCTGACAGGCCCAATGTAATCATTAAGATCCTTTGATTCATATGTTATTTAGAAGTATGTTATTTAATCTCCATGTATTTTGTGATTTTCCAGTATCTATGTGTTATTGATTGCTACTGTTTATATTATAGAATTTAATTCCATTGTAGTCTGAGAACAGATGTTGCATGATTTCTTTCTTTATTTTATTTTTAGTTTTTGGCGGGGGTATGTGGGCCTCTCACTGTTATGGCCTCTCCCGTTGCGGAGCACAGGCTCCGGACGCGCAGGCTCAGCGGCCATGGCTCACGGGCCCAGCCGCTCCGCGGCACGTGGGATCTGCCCAGACCGGGGCACGAACCCGTGTCCCCTGCATCGGCAGGCGGACTCTAAACAACTGTGCCACCAGGGAAGCCCCTCTTTATTTTTTTTTTAAAAATTATTAAGGTGTGTTTTATGGCCCAGAATGTGGTTTAACTTGGTGAATGTTTCATGTGAGCTTGAGAAGAATATATATTCTGCTGTTATTGAATGAAGTAGTCTATAGGTGTCCATTATATCCAGCAGATTATTGTTGTTGAGTTCGACTCTTGTCCTGACTGATTTTTTGCCTGCTGGATCTATTTCTAATAGAGGGGTGTTGAAGTCTCCAACTGTGATAGTGGATTCATCTATATTTCCTTGCAGTTTTAAGTTTTTGCTTCATGTAGTTTGATGTTCTGTTGTTAGGCATGTACATGGTAAGAATGTTTATGTCTTCTTATAGAATTAACCTTTTTATCATTATGTAATGCTATTCTATATCTGTGATTGCTTTCCTTGCTTTGAAGTTTGCTTTTTCTGAAATGAATATATCTACTCCTGCTTTCTTTTGATTAGTATTATCATGGTATATTTTTCTCCATTTATTTTTAATCTATATGTGTCTTAATATTTAAAGTAAGTTTATTGTAGCAACATACATTTGAGTCTTTTTTCTGATCCACTCTGACATTCTCTGTCTTTTCGTTGGTGCTACTAGAAATCTCTGCCATAGAAGTTAGAACTAAAGTATACTGGAAAAAAGATAAGAACTTAAGAATCCTTCTACTAGGAATTCGGGGGTTAAGATCCAGTTCTGTGGACTGGCAGGGGTGTACATATTTATTGTTACTAATCTCAAACTGAAATTTAGCGTATCTTTCAATTGTAAACATAAGCAACAAACCACAATAGAACTAGCAGTACCTATTGCATTGTTACCTATAGAACTCACACATATTTTTATATCACATTTACAGTTTTTGCCGATATTCGCAATATCATTTATGTGCAACACTTTGAAAAATACACTAGTTAGTCGACTCAAAACTTGATCCTGTTATTTACTGCATCAGTGAAGAAGCACATATGTAACCATATCAAAAATTTGTTTTAAAATTCTTTTAGGGGGCTTCCCTGGTGGCGCAGTGGTTGAGAGTCCGCCTGCCGATGCAGGGGACACGGGTTCGTGCCCCGGTCCGGGAAGATCCCACATGCCGCGGAGCAGCTGGGCCCGTGAGCTATGGCCGCTGAGCCTGCACTCCGCAACAGGAGAGGCCACAACAGTGAAAGGCCCACATACCGCAAAAAAAAAAAAAAAAAAAAAAAAATTCTTTTAGGAACTATATTTAGGTAAAATTGATTTCCTTTGAAAATCATATCTATTTTTATTTTATGGAACAAAAATTATTCTGAGGAGGTATGGTAGGCAGAATAATGGCCCCGAAAGATGTTCACACCCTAATTCCTTATACTCTTGAATTTGTTGCATAGCAAAAGGGGCTTTGCAGATATGATTAAGGTTAAGGACCCTGAGATGGAGAGATATCCCAGATTATCCAGATGGGCCCAGTCTAATCATACAAGTCCTTAAAAGTGGAAGAGAAAGGAAGAATATTGGGTTAGAGAGATGTGACCTGAGAAGGACTGGACCTACTATTGCTGGCACTGAAAGTGGAGGAAGGCAACCATGAATGAAAGAACGTTGTGGGAAAGATCCTCATCTACAGGCAGCAAAGAAAGGGGATCTTGTTCCTAAAACTGCAAGGAACTGAAATCCATGAAACATCCAAAGGAGGGGGAAACAGATTATCTCCTAGAAGCTCCACAAATTGATTTTAGTCTAGTGAGACCCGCACCGGACTTCCGACCCGCAAAACTGTAATAAAATATATGTTGTTTTAAGTCCTTAAGTTTGTGATAGTTTGTTACAGCAGCATTAGGAAACTAATACAGAAGGAATCTCCATGCTTCATCAGCATTCCAGTGGTGTTCATGTACAAGAAGGTTAAGAACTGTGCTGTAGTTTAACTCAATATCAGGGTTCCAAAATCTTTAGAAAGGTGAAAATCATGGAATAAAATAACTGATGGTCATTAAGACTCCCCAAATTTTGGCACTGAAAGTGGTAATTCCATCTATGCTAATAAAGGCAAAATGGTTGTACTAACTTTCTTCTTTACCCCTTCCAGTTTGGTTCCTTTATTTTCTAACTCCAGGTTTGTGCCTGATTATTACAGTTCAGTTTTTCCCCAGATATTATGCTGTATATGTAAACTCAGGCATCCAACTTAAGAATAGCTTTTAAGAACTTGATTGCCACAAGCAATCAGTTGAATATAAACTTACATAATTGAAGAATGCGTATGGGCGGGAAGGACGTGCCAGCACGCTCTGAGGAGGAAAATGATGTATTAGAAATACAGAAGAGTAATGGCTTGTTCCCAGTATGCTTCTCAGGTTGGAATAAATTACGTTTTGTCATAATCTCAATATCCCTCGGTAAGAGTAACTATAAAAATGTGTATTGGTGCTAAAGCAGTATCACGGTGTATTCTTTATGAGAATACATTTTTTTAAAGCAATAGTCACAGGACCATGAAACTCTTTAAGCACCCATTAAAATTAGGGAGTGGTAAAAATCTAAATTATAAGGCTGAGGGAATACTGCAATATTCCTACCTGATAACAGAAAGTCCATAGGCAGTTATGTGAGAGGAGATAATTCTTGAAAAACAGATTGCAGACTTTTTTTCTAAATATACTTTTTAATTAGTTTTACCTTAGCACCTTTCTTTCTTGTAGTTTGCCAAACTGTACTGTATCTTTTATTCATAGCTTCTTTTCCCAGACTTCTTCAACTCAGCTCCTATAAGAAAACAATATTGCCTTGTTAAGTATTTGCTCCTAGAATTGGCAAGTTTTAGGTGAGAAAACATGACGTGCCATTAAAAGTGACAGTCTGTCATCTTTCAATCAGTTCTTATCTCAGGGTAAAATTCCATTCACTGTAGATGATCCAGGTGAAGACCTGCTTCCTTAAGATACTTTACTGCTTTATCCCTCTGTGGTTCTCTTCTTTCTCTGAAAATCTGACAGTGTTTGGCATATATAAATGCTACCTTGTGTCTCAAGCATTCATTCATTCATTCCTTCCGCCATCTACTCATTCAACTCTATTTGAATATCTGCTGTGTGCCAGTGTCAGTGCTACGCACTGCAGATGTAATGGTAAATGGGACCCTGCCACATCCTGAATCTAACAGGGGAACTTATATGAAAATGGATAATACACTGTGATAGCAGGTAATAGAACTAGTAAGATTCTATTACATATTGACAATTATATAATTATGGAGATATATCTTTTCTTTAGCTAAAGTGCTTTTTTGCTTTGTCTCTTAGTCTTTATTATACTGATCTGCACAAGATCCCTGTTCTTAATTAAGTCTTCTTGGTAAGAAGTTGTTTCTCTTAGTTTGCTCTTATTTTTCTCTGTTCTTCCAGCCCCTTTCTGTGCACAGTGTGAAGACATTTCTTATTGGTCAGCCCAGTACTATTATTTTGAGTAAGCAGAGGGTGATGGTTAAAAAAATACAGGCTCTGGAGTCAGATATCTGGGTTTGAATCCTGCTTTGGCTGCGGGATATCTTTTTAACACTGGGTAAGCTATGTAAATTCTCAGTGCTCACATTTCCTCATCTGTGCATGAGCAATGTTTAGACATACTGTAGGCATTGTTAGTGTGAAATAGTCTAAGATGCTTGACTGTTGGGGAGACCTTACTGAGCATTTGCCTTTAAATTATACTGTGCTGATATTCCACATTTACACTGTGGGAGTTTCATACAGTTTTGCTTTTTCCTCTCAATGTTGTGGTGGCACATTGTCTTAAGTTCAACTATGATACTGGTGTTTTAAAATAATAGCATGCCATTTAGTATTCACACTAATGGAATTTGTTGTTGTTAAGGATCACACACAGGGATGTCAAGATAAGGCAGAATTCTACACAGTGCACTTTCTGCACTGCTCAGGAGCCTTGTTACAGGTGTCACCTTCTTTTTTTTTTTTTATGAGAAAAATGTTTATTGTTTAAGCCACTATTTATGAAGTTTCTGGTAATCACAGATAAACATAATCTCAAAGATAACATCCATACTGGTTTCTTTCTATCATGTCGCCTTCTTAAAATTATTTTATAACAGTTATATGGATCAGAAGAAGGTGTCACCTTGCATTCCCAGGGGCTGGACTCTGAGAACCGCAGGACAGCCAGACTTCTGTGTGGCCAAATTTAAGGGAAGTCAGACAGCCAGAGTTCTCAGTGTCATGAGAATTGTGTGATGGGTCGTAAAACCTAGATCTGGAATATATGATTCTGCAGTTAAGGATGTGAGGGGACTTTCTTTTAACTATTTTAATCCCTCAGAGAGGTTTGAAAATGAATCGAGTGCTGGTTTGTTATTTTTCCCTTATGGTTCTCTGTATGTCTTTTTTTTTTTTAACATCTTTATTAGAGTATAGTTGCTTTACAATGGTGTGTTAGTTTCTGCTTTATAACAAATTGAATCAGTTATACATACACATATGTCCCCCTATCTCTTCCCTCTTGCATCTCCCTCCCTCCCACCCTCCCTATCCCAGCCCTCTAGGTGGTCACAAAGCACCGAGCTGATCTCCCTGTGCTATGCGGCTGCTTCCCACTAGCTATCTATTTTACATTTGGTAGTGTATCTGTGTCCATGCCACTCTCTCACTTTGTCCCAGCTTATCTGTATGTCTTTTTAAAAGTACAATGGCTTTAGAAATCCTTTCTCTGGTGATGTTTATTTCTTTTCTATTTGGGAAACATCCTAAGTCTCACAGTGGTACTGTGGCATCCTGTCACATCTCCCCTCTTCCCTGAATTAAAAAGAGAGAAAAATACCTGTGTGCACCTGAAGCTTTGTCAAGACTCTTTGGCACAATTAAGTGCCTGCAAATGTTACGGGATGGTGTGCAGAGAGACGCAAAAGGGCATTTGTCAAAACAGGGGAATGCCATTCAACCGAGACTCTCATTTCCAGCTCTCCGCTGTTGGGGTTGCCTTGACAATCATCATGCGTGAGCACTGTTTGGATCGGGTTGTGGCCTGGCCATGGGAAGAAGAGTCTGGGAATAAACAGCAGCTAAGTAGCACAAGTGCCAGCTGTCTGTTTAAATGATGTTCTGCAAATATCTGTAGGTAGCCTGACTAAACTTGAGGATTTCATTTTATTCAGCTTAGCGCCTCTCTGTACCACTGAACTGTGGAGGAGAAGCCTTTGGGGTCTTGCTTTTTAAAGTCTGCTTCTCATCCCTCCCCAACCACCAAAGCTTTTTACTTATTACCTCTGGCTCTTTTACCATTTGTTATGTGATCCGATTTCCTTCATTATTTACGAGTCATAAATGAATCAGGAGTCTTTTAAATACTTATGTACATTATATAAATGCATATAAATACATTAGGTTTGTTTCCTAGACAAAGCTCTTATTTTTCAATCTGAGTAACTCCAGCTACCTAGTTCTTGCAGCACTCTAAATTCTAATCTCAATCTCCTATTTTTCTAATTGAACTCTTCTCTTTAAAGAAAAACAAAAGAGAGAGAAAACATTTTTTAGGTGTTCCCAGGGTAAGCTTGTACAGTAGGAAAGTGCAGGTGCTCACACATATCTGGCCCAAATTAGAAAAATTTTTGACATACTCTTGTTTTTGAAGGAAAATAAAGAATTACTATTTTTAACTTTCAGGAAGAGAGGACAGGAGTGATGAATCTTACTTGCTAATGGAAGATCTCCGTTATCACACACTCTGGGGATCTTGTCTGCCAGATTTCTGTGGTACGTGGACCTTCACTCTCCATGGTCCTTGAATCTCTGTTCTCTTTTTTGGCTGTGGAAGATCGTGGAGTGGTTTTCCTCCTACTTCTCAGTGCTTCTCTGTCTTCCTGGATGGCTTCTCCACTTGTCATTTTATGTACTCTTATTATTTTATGTACTTATTTTATGTACTCTTCAGTGTTCACTCTCAGGTGCTTCCTTTTCCAATGTCATCAATTTTGAATGTACCTATATTGTGGCTTCAGAGCTCAATTTTATATCTCCTGCCCTAACATCTCTCTTAAGCTCTGAGTGTGCATTTTCACATACCTGATGGAATTTCCACCTCAGACCCACCCAGTCTAACACTGGGCTCACATCTCCCTGCTCCAGCCTTTGATATTTTTGCACCAAAGTTGTTATCCCGCGTACTCAGGGTCCAGAGAGCTTTGCTAAGCTTTCTACAGTTTATCTTGACTTGTGC
The DNA here is from genome assembly GCF_937001465.1 of Orcinus orca. Taxonomy (NCBI): domain Eukaryota; kingdom Metazoa; phylum Chordata; class Mammalia; order Artiodactyla; family Delphinidae; genus Orcinus; species Orcinus orca. The sequence goes on along the minus strand of NC_064563.1, from coordinate 59,352,713 downwards.
TCAATTAAAGGAAAATGATAAGAAAGTCTTATTTTAATTTTTCCTGTGTAAGCTTGAGTACAAAGGGTTTGGTTGTTGTTGAATTTTTAAAAAATTCAGTGTCTAAAAATTTTTGTTTAATTGCTTTGGACTTCTATGAAAAAAACTGCAAAATACTTCAAAATACGCACTTTCTAAATGCCTGGAAAGGTCTTGGAGGTCATTTAGTGAAATTGTTTATTACATAGATCAAGAGTATGATGCAGATAGAAGTTACCTGTGTTTCCGGGCCTTTCGTGAGGCTATGCTTCTGCTAAATATAATGAGAAAAGTATGGTTGTTAACTAATGATATATTCCACATCTTTCTAGGTATGTTCACATCCATTTCTCTATTCATAACATTTCAGATCTTCAGACCTGCAACAGTAACCCCTGGGAATTGCATGCTTTATATTTGTAAAAGTCCATGTTCAAAAGTCTGCCTTAGTTTTGTCTGACTCAAGTATATTGATTTCATCCAGGGAACTTGATTATGTGTCTTTGGGGTGCTTCACACTTTGTTTCCTGTGGATAGAGTCCCGGTCTCAGACCTGTCACATGGTCAGCCTCAAATAATTAGCCAAGTCCAATTTTTGCAATAATCAACCCAAGAATAATGACGTGGTAATGGGACTTTGGCAGCAACATAAATTATCTTAGATTTAACACATCACATACTATCAGCATATTAAGAAAATGCTGTTCCATTTTTAGAACGACTTTATTATGTGACAAAAAAGGAACTGAAAAAACATGTAACTTGTAGAAGTAAGGGACGTACACTTAGATATAGGCATAGCCTTGGTGAGGGGAAGTTTCTGTCATAAACTAATAAAATGTGATTCATTTCTCTGGACAAACATCTCTAAGTAGATCTATACAGTAGTAAATACCTACTGGCTTATGTGTCTGTAGTCCCTCATAGTCATCTGAAATGCACCTGTGGTGATGGTTTGCAGCTAATATAATTATTATTCTTCCACTATAGGCAAGGCATGGTTCCTTTAGGACTTCTGAAATGCCCTTTCATACTCCTTTCAGGGAGGTAAAGTGATTGCTTTATCAAATCCATGTCCACAGGAAATGCATTCTCTTATTAGATCAAATAACACTTTCTATGGATCAACTTGGCTCGGTCTTGGCTTCTCCTAAAAGGAAGGAGTTATAAAGACCACAGTAGAGATTTTTCACTTGGTTTGCCCACTATTGATAAAGGATAAATGTTGAAAGAGGATATTCATATAATCATGACTCTCATACAAATATGAGTTGAATATACATCAGACATTTTAGTTAACTCATTAATTATTGAAGGAACTAGAAAAGATAGTAAAACTAATCAGAACAAAGGAGAATCTTTGCTTAATAGAAACAAAACTGGCTTCTTCAATATGGGAGATGGAAGTCAGTTGAACCTCTAACTGGACAGAATTTATCTGTGTGCCTGGAACCAAGAACTACTTGGATTGCTTTCAGTGTTCTGCAAGTTACTAAATATCTCTGTGGAGCTACCACAAATTATTATATGCCAGAATGCAGGCTAAGTACTTTGTACTTGTTTTTCCTTATAACCATCCCATGGAGTAGGTGAGAAGTTAGGGATGATGACTGCAATAATACAACCAGTGGGTGGCAGGATGAGGACAGATATTGAGGTCTGCTTGCATTCAAAGGCCATACCCTTTGCCACTAACCTGTGTGGCCTCTGTATCTAGAACTGATGTGATGAGAATAGGGTGGAGTCTGTGATAAGTGTCTGTGGGTAAATGGGTCTGTGTGTGTGTGTGTGTGTTTGTGTATGTACGGGAGCAGCTGGGTGAGGTTTTCCCTATATCATTGCACAATCAAGAAAAAAAGTGCATTATCCATTTTCGCCCAGCTTGGATTTCTTACCATCTGTGCTTCTGTACGATAAAAAATTGCAGTGACTCTGACAACTGAATCAATACTTCTATTAACTGCAACATGCAATTTGAAGGTTCAGGAGGTGATTGGATTAGGCTTTGTAGAATTATCATCCTCCATTGGTGGAGTCTGTGCTGCCATGGAGGGACCGAGGAGTTTTGCAAATGTGTCTTGACTGCAGAGGTCATCTAGCCTTTCACACAATGGCATTTTGGCCCTTTAACTTGCCCCTGGCCCGAAGAGTTCAGAAATAGGTGCTATCCCCTCATTAGCCTTCAGACCTTTGTGTTTGCAGGACAGCTTGGCATTTTTCTTTTCCTTACCTTTCAAAACTTCCAATACCCTTAACATTTGATTTTTTTCTCAGAATTTCTTCCTCCTAAAATGTCTACATCTCTACTTTAGTTTTGCTTCCAATTTTGAACTCAGTGTGCTCTTCTGAAGTCATTTCCCTCCTTCTAATTAACCTGACTCTATTACACACATTCCCTATTCTTAGCTTCATTGTCTCATCTACATAAATTATGAAAGGTATTTCAGCTTTATCTCAGACCTCCTTTAACACCTACTCTTCAGAGTTCTTGGTTTCTTGCCATTACCCCTGATTACTCTCACATCTCTTTTTTCTAGCAATGACCTGGCAAGAAAATAATTTTTTTTTAATGTTACTTTCATTTAATTTAATTCTTTTCACCAACGGGCCAATATGCTCAGATCACAGTGCCACCCTGAATTCTTTTGATTGTCTTTCTCTAATATCCCACCAATGTGAACTGAAAGTAAAAGAAAATTCAAATGTGTAGGAAACTAAAATAAATGCTATAAAGATTTAGATGTTTATTTAGTTCTTAAAAATGTACTTCATCCAGTTTTGTTGGTCTGAGTTCTAAAAGGTATCTTTCTGGTGAGAAATAATTACACATATAGCATAGTACAGCAAAATAACTATTTTCAAGAATTTAATTTTTAATTTTTATTCATCTGTGATTACTCCAATAGACTAGTTTATGCCTTTCTTTTTGATTTTAACTTTTCTTTGTGGAAAATAAGCATTTGCAGAAGTGGTATAGTGTCATTAACTCTCATGTAGCCATCACTCTGTTTTAGCCATTTTGAACTCATGACCAGTCTTGTTCTATCTGCACTCCCAACCACTTCATCCTTCTCCTTGGAGTGTTTTGAAACAAAGTCTAGATGTCATGTCATTTTAAATGACTATTGGAAAAGACAATACAGTACCATAACCACAACTAAAAGTTTTCTTAAAATCATGAATAATAGTCAGTGTTCCAGTTTCTTTATCTCATTTCTTTTACAGTTTGTTCATTCAGTCAAATTGAAATAAGGTCCATAAATTGTATTGGTTGCTATACTTCATGTATTTTTAATATGTAGTTTCTCTCTCATCACTTTATTTCCACCAATTTATTTGTTGCAGAAACCAAGTCATTTGTCCTATAGATTTCCCACAGTCTGGATTTTGTGGGTTGCATTCATGTGGTGTATTTATACATTTCTTTGGCATTTGTATTTTCTCTAAGTTACTAATTAGATCTACAGTTTTGAACAGTTTCAGTTTTGATATTTTTGGGAAGGCTACTTCATAGGCGGTATTGGGTCCTTCCATTGGGATGTAACACAATGACTGGTTACCTCTCTTTTTGTGATGTTAGTGGCTATTGGTTGTCACAATTGGATCCATCAATTCATGCAACAGCATGATATTTTATTGTTTCTTCTTCATTTATTAGCTGACATTTTTGTAAAGAAAAACTTCCCCTCATCTACTGTTTGAAAACCCAAAGAGGAAGGTTTCCTATGATAACGCTCAATTTTTCCTTTTAATTGCCACTTTCTAAATAAAGAAGTTGTTCCCTAGCATGATGTGGAAGTAACGTATGAGACTTTTTCTTCCTATTTAAAAAAATCATTATGAACTCGTGAATTTACATATATTTAATGTATATCAATTCATTGTAATTAATATTCTGATGGATATTATCAAATTTTCATATCTTCTGCCAATGGGAGCCTATTCCTGAGTCCTTTTGATTTGCCCCAAAAGTCTTTTATAGTTTCCTTAATTTCAGGTATAACAATACGTTCCATGTTCACGTTGTACATTACCTTCACTGGGTCTGCAATCAGTCATTTCTCCAAAAGTCCAGGCTGCTTTTATAGACAATGGTAATTAAAGACTACTTGTATTGGGTCTTAATTCATAAAAGCATATTTGTTGCGACATTTATTTCATACCTTTTCATTTGACCCGATCTATTTTAGATAAATCAACACCTACACAGTCAGAAGATATACCTAGTCATAGAAGCAAATTTTAACAAACATTAGTGTCAGATTTCATCTGAACACACTCTTTTAGACTTCACCAATGTTTAGATTTTTCTTTGATCTCTGACTCTTATTCTAGATTTTCAGACTTGCTCAGAAACTTCTTGGGTTGTGGATTCATTTTAAACCCTTTCTCTTGTATTTCAGTTTGGCTTACTCCTTGGGTCTTGGTAGCCCTGTTGCTTTAGCCTGAACCTCACAGAATCCCAACCCAATAGGTTGGGATAAATCTATATAAATTTTGTGAAGAGTCGGTTTGGACAGTATCAGAAGGAAATGTTTGGGGGGTGGTGGTATTCCTCTGCTCATTAATATCAAGCACAAGTTTTTCTATTTTTTCCAGGATATGCAAAGTAGAGCCTTCTTTGTCAGGAATTATTTATTTCTTAGGTTTTAATATAGCTAAGTTAAGCAAATAGACATTTACTAACAAAGACAATTGTAGAATGACCAGTAAAATAAAGGGCTGACAGTGGATTCAACTCTCTTACTCCAGTTCAAAACAAGCACTTCGAATGTTTTTACTGCAAATCCAGGACCATTAATACTACTAGGAGTAAGAAGAAGCAACAAAAATTATTCTTGGCTATGAAATGAATTAATTATATATAGATAAAATCCTTACATAACCTGTAAATATGTATTATTGTTATTGACATTTTTACAAATAAGATAATGAGATCAGAGAGGTTGAGACAGATTCAATGTTTCACATCTAGTAAGGGGCAGAGTAGGGAAACAAACCCAGGCTTGCCTTTTCACTCTGCTGTGCTACTTCACAAGATTGGGAATTGGCTTCTAACTCAAAGCTTTGTAATTAAGTTAATTTTGGCTATGATTGTACAGTAACTGCCTATATATTTTCCTGGACAGATTCTCCTAATTCTAGTTCTCTCCCTTATTTCCTGTTACTCAGTCACATTGCCTGGGTGTCCCATTTCCCTGCCAGGTGATCTCTGTCCTGACCTGATCCACTGGATCCTCTACCACCTTCATGATCCCTGTCCATCTGGCAGGAGCTGTGTGCCATGGCTTATTCAGAGCCTGGATCGGCCCCAGCAACTCACCCTTAAACTTCATTTTGCTAACTCTTTTGGCATGATCTAACAACTTTGGCCAAATTGCCAAAAGTTCCTCCTTGACTTTATCAAGATCCATGTCCTCTTTGAGTGGAAATTTTATTTGTAGACGTAGAATGGAGTACTCTGAGCAGGGCTACTTATATGAGGGAAAAATCTTATTTTCTTAGCTTGGGGATTTTTAGTTGGCTTCCACTGCAGTGAGAGGGTAGGGAATTGGCAGATGGAAAGAAGAACATAGAAAACTCAGAATAGACTTCAGTGGGGGAAACAGTGTTTTATCATTCATTTATCCTTGTCTACTGATCTATATAATTTTATAGCTTTATTATTTATTTATTTATTTATATGTTTTTTGGAGGAACTAAAGCCATTTGCAATAAGAACATAAATAAAATAATGTTAGTGCAGAAATAATAAACGCAAGTCCAGAAAAAACATAAAATAAAAGTAGAAAATCAAGGGAAAAAAGAACATGCATATGCAAGTAATAAGGATTTATAAGGTTGTTATAAATTACCTTTAAATTTAGCTCTCAGTTTCTTAGAAGTAAATTTGGAAAGATACAGTCAGTAGTACAATTCTTCTTATCAAAAAAGAGGATGTCTACCACTTGCTTAGGGGAAGTCATGTTTCTCCCAGCAATAAGTTAGAAAAAGTATTTCTCAGTTCTTTATATGAGGAATGCTGAGTGATTTAGTGGGTAGTATTCAAAACAATATTTTAATAAAAAGATAGATAAGATAACTATTTCCTTTAGCACTAAGATATACATTGACCTCGTGAGATTACAAAGCAACTAGATGAAAATGATTTAGTGAATGGTTAAGGCAATAAAAAAGCTCAAATCTATAATCACCTCATGTCTTGCTTGACGTAAGCATAGAAATTAAGATTGCGCAAAGATGGTAATACATTTTACCTCCTCCAAACAAATATCCCTTTGTTCAACCACAGTTTCAAGGACATGGATAATTTGGGATTGCTGTATTGTCCCATGAGGTCTTGAAATGCTTGTATTTGGCGTTATCGGTTGAGGGTGCATGTACTTACTTTAGAAAGCTGATGAGCAAGTTGGCATTCTCTAGGTAAATCTCAAGAACCTAGCTAGATGTACAGCAAATTATTGTTGTTTTTTGGGGAGGGTGAGTATGGTCTGGATACAAACATAGTAAGCTGTTAACAATGATTAACGTTAGCAAGAGAGGAGAGGGAGGAAACTTTCTAATTTCATTCGATACCTCTGAATTTCCCTCCATCGCTATCTAGATGGTGGACTAGTGTTCACTTTTGTTTTCTTCTTTGTTTTTATGTAGTTAAAAGCCTAGTAAATGCGAAAATGAATGAATGAATTGAATAAAGTAATGAAGATATTTGACACTTATCTGGATGGCACCACTTCCCATTCTCAGTAGCAGACATGCTACATAGGCACCTGTCTGGTGGGGAGAAAACAAAACTAGGTCATAACACTTACAAAGCTGTTTCACCCGGGGAAAGTGACATAAGTGTACAGTAGAAACAATATAAACTTGAAGGGCATTGTCTCTAAGGAAAGTTCATTTCAGTTTACCACAATGATTGCGTGTTTACTAGGCACTGGGGGATACAAGAGAGATAATCATATTCCATTCTGAGATTTCCCACAGGGCTTTTGTGACTCCTGCAGAGAAGGAGGGCCTCCGTTCATGCCCCTGAGCACAGCACTTACAGGCTGTCAAAGCCCTGAGACCTCAAATGGCTTCTTGGAAGCTGTGAATCAACGACCTCACACCCTAATCTAAGCTGAAGGTGTCCTGCTCTGTGATGCTCTCTCCTGTCACACTGTTCCCCTGCGCTGCTCCCTTTTGTTCTGAACTGTCTGCAAAGTCTCTGGAACATCTGAACGTTGCTTTTTACCTCTTGCCTTGATGAAGCCAGTTGCCCCAACAATATGGCTCTTCTTTTTGGCCCCATCATGGAAGAGACCGCTCTTACTTCTTTGATCAAATCCCCCTTCAGAGAATGGAGGCTCCTTCTAACTCTGAACTTATAGGTAATGATTTTTCTTCTCTCTTGGAAAAAAAAATTTATAATGGTTCCGTTAATTATTCTTTTTAATAAGCTATACAAATATTTGTGTATACCCTTCCATGAAAGATACATTTTACATTATTGCAAAGAAGGAAACGTATGTTTTCAAAGTTGCTACAAGAATGATCTACTCCCAGATTGTTCTAGCTGGATGTTTAATGTGGGGCCTGACCAAAGAACTCACTTCAAATGAAGTAGGTAGTTGTGACTCTCCTTACTGCACTCAGTAACTTATGCCCTGAGGAAGGAAAGGGCTAGAACAGCCCTTAAAGCTGGAGGAACCCATCCTCAGCGCTGCCCTCTGTAGGGTGTTGAGTGAGGAAAGGTGTGAATTTGCTCAGACAGTTGAAAAGAAAAAATAGAAAAAAAAAAAATCTAAAAGTGTAGAGTGCTAAAATCAGGGGGACAAACGTGAGAAGATACTAAAAGTTGCATCACTTGTGAATGCATTTAGCTTCAAATAATAGAAAATCCACCTGAAAGACCTATATCAGTAGACATTTATTCTTTTCATAAAACATCCAGAGATGGGCTTTTTATGGTATGGGTTCAGTTACTCAGGTTATCATCAGAGACCTGGATGCTTTCTCCTCTTCTGCTCTGCCATCTGACGGTGCAAGAATTGTCTCTCCTTCTTTGATCCTTCTTTCTATACTTGTTGCCTCTTGACAACAAGATGGCTGCTTGTGTGCCAGGTAGTGTGTTCATCTTGACAGAAGAAAGAAGAAGTGCAGCCAATCTATCCTCTTTCACCAGGAAAGCAAAGATTTACCGAATTCCTCAAGGAAACTTTTATTTATGCCTCATTGTCTCTAGCTGCATCTTGGGGGCACCTCTAAATGCTAGAGAAGCTAGAGATCAGGGGGCAGTCATTGTCTCCCCTGGGACTAGGCACATGGCTGAATTACAGTTATCTATTAGCAAGGGCCAAACAAGGGTTGGGGGTGGGGGTAGAATTAGAGGTAGGCAACCATAAAGGATGGCAGAATAACTGTGTGACTCATCTCTAGGCCTTTGGAATCCTAGAATGTCTACTATTGGTGCTTGTTTTAAAAGATCCTAATTTAGGTTCAGACAGGAGCATGGAGTCACCATTGGTTTTCACATGTGCCTATGATTATCTGACAATGAGGATTTTAGAAATGTGTGGAGAGCAAATTCTTTATTCAAATAACCTCTCTTGTGTTGAGCTGTGGGGTTTCTTGACTTGGGAACTGTGGAGAAAATTGATGTGTGAGGTATTAGAGAGAGCTTCTTTCTTTCTGTTTCTGGAACTTCCTAATCCAAATGCCTATTTCCTCTTGCCATGGGAGTGTGGTGGGCAAAGAAACTCATTCATATATTGTAAGTTGTAACTATAAGCTTTGTTTTAATGTATGTGAGTTAATTTTACTGTTTTTATCTGAGATTCTGAAGAAAAATTTGTGACCTTGCAATTTTTTACCTTATGCAAACATAAAATCAAATTTAGTTAAAATTGTGTTTATGAAGATCATGGTTAAAAAGTGTAGTGTGGAAAAGTCAACTCCTAAACAGATAATTTAAGACAGTTGATTAATAACACAGATCATCTAAGGTTAAAACAAAATTCTCTTTTAAAGGTTTTGATTGAAAGATGAATGGATGTTAGTCCCTGAAAAGATAAATAAGTCTGTGTGAAAGGTTAGGAAGTTGAGACCTTTATCATTTGTAAGATGCGTTCTCACTCAGTGGACTAAAATGCTGTTATGAATCCCATCTTCAGTATCAGAATATTTTTTTTTCCGTGAATGTTTATAGCAGCTTCATTTGTAACAGCCCCAAATTGGAAACAACCCAGTTGTTCTTTAATGGATGAATGGTTAATGAAACTGTGGTATATTCATACCATGGAATACTACTCAGCAACAAAAAGAAACAAGCTATTGAGTATCAGAATATTTTTAAGGAAACCTGCTGAGACCAGGGAAAATGCCCTTTTATTTGTGAGGATCTAATTAATGAATTGGGTATGGTGGAAAGCAGTGAGACACATTCAGATCTCTAAGAGGTGGAAATCAATTAAAATATAAATTTGTTTACTATTCAGGTTTTCAGTAATTCCATAAATTAGAGCTAGTGTGATATTCTCTTTCAAAATCTAGATGATTAACTGTGAAGACATCCAATCATAACTGTTCATTTTTGGAGCATTCAGATGTGTGGGAGATTTTTTTTAACGCTTTTTCTTTTTCTTTCATTCCTTATTTTTGGCCGCATTAGGTCTTTGTTGCTGCACGGGCTTTCTCTAGTTGCGGTGAGCAGGGGCTCCTCTTCTTTGTGAGCAGGCTTCTCATTGTGGTGGGTTCTCTTGTTGCGGAGCACGGGCTCTAGTCACGCGGGCTTCAGTAGTTGCGGCACGTGGGCTCAGTAGTTGTGGCTCACGGGCTCTAGAGCGCAGGCTCAGTAGTTGTGGTGCACGGGCTTTGTTGCTCCACGGCATGTGGGATCTTCCTGGATGAGGGCTTGAACCCATGTCCCCTGCGTTGGCAGGCAGATTCCTAACCACTGTGCCACCTGGGAAGTCCCGGAGATTTTTAAAATAAAATATTTTAAGTAGTAAGCATATATATATATTCCTGATATAAAAAACATACAAAATTTTCAGAACATTACATAAGTTCTGAAGTTGAATAAATCATGTCTTGTGATGAAACAGGGTGTTGTGTAGTTTCATGGGTCAGAAACAGTTTTCTGAGGCCGACTGAGTGTTTGTAGATTGGATGGCAGGTTTACTAACCTTCCCTGCACATTGCTGTGCACACCATTGCTCCTCACTCGGGTGAAAAACTACTGCCCTGTGAGTCTCACGGCTCTGGTCATACTCTCTGGTCTCTGCATCATTGTCATCCATGAACACCCAGAAGCATCTTAAGCACTAGACTCACAGTTACCATCTCTATTCTATGTCCTGTCACCATTCTGGCTCCATCTCACTGGCCTTTCAATCCTAGGACATCACTGGTGCTTACCTCTGCCTCATTTTTATCACTGTTGGGTCCACATTCTAACCACATGCTCCTTTATAGCTCCTTTGGGCATGTTGGACTCCTCTCCTTCTAGAATCTTCTTGTCATCTGTGACATCTCCTAGTTTTCTCCCCATCCTCTGAATGGTTCTTCTTAGTCCTTTTTAAAGTTCCCATTTCTCCACATTTCCCTTGAATCTTGTTTCTCAGACCATCTCATTCTACATGCCATCCTTGGACCACCTCATCCCTCACATGTCTTCAATAAGCATCTAGATACTGATGAAGACAAAAATCTATAGCTCCAGAACTTATTCTTGAACTCTAGGCCTGTATCCCTCAATTTGGAGGTCAAGAGAGGTCTCCAACTCCACATGCCCTCATTGCTTTCTGCAGCACCATTGCCCCGTTGCCTATTCTATTGCTCTAGGGGAATTTACTGTTTTATCCTTCTATTTTTCCTGTCTCAGTATTGGCAGCTGGTTGCTCAAGTCATAAACCTGGAAGTTATCTTCACTTTTTCCTTTCCTCCTCATTTCTTATATAAAATCAATCAAGTCCTGTTGATTCTCCCTTCTAAATATCTCCACAGTCTTTCTCAAATGTGCTTATTTTTTCTGTTCCTCCTGCTATTACCCATTTATAGTTGACTACTATTTCTAAACAAGACTACTGCAATAGGTCTCAGTGCATCCAGGCTCCATCTAAATCTCTCTACCCCCTAAAGCCATTATAATATAGTTATACCACCATCTTTAAAGTGTCCCATTTTTCTTAGCCTAAATTCCTTATTACCTTATTCATTTACAGCTACCTTCATGACCTGGCTCTTGTCTACCTGCCTTATTTCCTGCTATTGCTTTCCTTGGCAACCTCTAAGACTCAGCCCACGTTATTCTTTCTGCTTGCAAAATTCTTCCATTCTCTCCTCCACGCTGCTACTAGGTGTTCCCTGAAGTGGTTGACTTCTACTTTCCTTTCACTTGTCTTTAGACATCATTTCCTCTGGGAAATCTCTCTTAACCACTCCCTGTCTCCATAATCAGTCACCTGTATTTCACTTACTCCTGGTTATGCCTCTTACCACTCAGTAACTGCCTGTTTGTCCTTTTTTTTTTTTAAATTTATTTATTTTATTTATTTATCTTTGGCTGCGTTGGGTCTTCGGCGCTGTGCGCGGGCTTTCTCTAGTTGCAGCGAGTGGGGGCTACTCTTCATTGCGGTACGCAGGCTTAGTTGCTCCACAGTATGTGGGATCCTCCCGGGCCAGGGCTTGAACCCGTGTCCCCTGCATCGGCAGGCAGACTCCCAACCACTGCGCCACCAGGGAAGTCCCCTGCTTGTTTGTCTTTTATATCCACTATGCAGTAAGTGGTTCAGGTTCTTTTCTCACCTCATTCATATTGTTTTCTCACTGCTCTGAAAAGTGATTGGAATGTGGTAGTCACTCAATAAAAAAGGACAGAATGAATACTTTAAAAATAAATTAATAAATGCCGTTGCTGGGAATCCGGCACCTTAGGTATGGAGTCAAGTAATTATGTGTTAGAATTGCTTCTCCACTCTTATTAGCTCTGTGATATTTGAAATATTTATTAATTCACTTAAATATATATTAAATATACATTAAATATATTAAACATATGATTTATATATATATATGATTTCTTCTTGTCATCCACCACCATCCTGGAATGACTATGCTAATGGGAAGGCAGATTATGAATAAATAAATAAACCCAATGATAGCATGTGAGGAAAATGCTGTGAGGAAAATGGGTTGGAGTATAACTGTGTGGCGCTCAGAGAAGGCCCTTGTGAGGGGGTGACATTTAAGCTGAGATTGGACAGAGGAGAAGGAGACAGCCATGTAAGAACCCGTGAAAAAGAGTATTCTAGGAGGAAGGCGTAGCAAGTGAGAGTTCCTCAGAACCTGGTTCTTCCCTTCCCTCATATGCGAATTATTACAGTTATAGCATCTCTCACCCAGGATGGCTTTACGGTTTGAATCAGACCAACCATATAAAGCATCTGTCCCATTCTCTGGTCGATAGTAAGCACTAAACAAATATTTCTTGGTAGTATAATTAAGAATAAACTAGATCAAGTTGGCCTTTTTTGAAGGGAGACTTTAGTTATAGGGATTTTACTCTACATACTGACCCAAATTTACTTATTCTCTGTCAAATCAATTCAAATAAATTGTTGTTGGGCACCTACTCTGTGTAAGCTGGTGTGCTGGATGCTATGGAAGGCTGAGGAAATATCAAGGAACTGAGAGCTCTGTTTTATTTTTATTTATTTATTTATTTAAATGGGTAATTTTTAAATTTATTGGTACTTATAAACGAACCAGCCAACTGGTAGTATTATGATGTGGACAAATCAAAACATCTTTCTACAAATACTAGAGTGGTGGAAAAAATTAGGGGTTGTAAGTAAAATAGCAAAAAGGGGCAGAGGCAATCAGTGAAGCACATTGTAGCTTAATCCTTCACCTTAACAACTGAGGTTCTTAACAAGTAAAGCCTCCGCATCCCAGAAAATATGAATAATCCTTCATCACACATCTTTGTACTTTTGCTCCGTATTCTTGAGGTTAGGTTCTAGATCCTAAAGATATCCAAAAAATAGTATTATAACCTAGTTATCTGTAGCCGCCAGTCATCTTTTATCATGTTGTCCGTAGAAGTCAATGCTTCTGAAACCTCTTTGATTAGACACCAATCATACACCCCCAAACTGACACAAAAGTCAGAATGAAAAGCAGCTTATCAAGGCAGAGAGAGACATAATTGTAAAAGAAAAATTCTAGGGAAGTAATACAGTCACGGCTCAAATTGAGATTGAATAATACAGCCATCGTTACAAATCTTCAGGCTGTATGTTCAGAGAGTAATTTGGGAATAAATCCATGCTTTGCTGTTGGGAATTGAAATACTTAGCAGTTTGCTGTATTATGTTATAGCTTTCCCTGGCAGTTTCCAAGGTGGTCTCCAAATCACTGACAGGAGAATTTTGCCGGTACTGGATCTGGGGCTGCAGGAATTCCTCAACATAGTTGTTGAATTGATTGTTCCAAGTCCGGTTATTCCAGGCTTGGGGGCACCAGGTCTGACTGTTCCAGCTCTGGTTATTCCAGGACTGACTGTTCCAGCTCTGGTTGCTCCAAGTTGGGTTATTCCAGGTCTGGTTACCCCACATGGGCAGGTTTCCGGAAGAGTTCACCAAGCATCCTTGGCGGTAGGAATAGAAGGCCGGGTATTCTGCAGTTGCTGGGCCCTGAGTCACAATGTTGGTATTCCTGGACCAGTTGTTTTTCTGCCACCTCTTACATTTCATTCTCTGGTTCTGGAACCAGGTCTTAACCTGTTTGTAGCTAAGGTTCAGGATGTTGGAAAGTTCTTGCATTTGCTGGAGGCTGAGGTATTTCTGCCTCTGAAATCTCTCATTGAGCACACGCAGCTGCGTCTGAGAGAACACGGTTCTGGTCTTCTGCTTCTTGACCAGGACCTTCTCTTCCTTCTTCTCTGTGCTCTTGTCTGCGGCCGTGGCCAGTAGTTTTACTCTGGGGCTTGTGGAAGAATCAGGACTGTCCAGTCTCCATGTCGTGGGTCTCAGCAGATGACATTTGCAAGGACACATAATTTTCTTCAGGCCCATAGATCTCAGGCATTGGTGAAGATTCCCTAGAATTGGATGCTTCGGGGCCACGCAGGCTTTGGGGACAAGCTGGGTCCACACTCATGTTGTTGAATTGAAGGAGAGGGAGAAAACCAAAGAGCTAGATAGATGGTAGGAAAAGTCCAGGCTTTAAGAATCTAGGTAGAAGAGCTTAGAGAAAGGTGATGATGTCCAGGTGTAAAAGTATTAAAAAACATGGGATGAAGGGAAGTCACCTGTGTGATAACAGAAGCCTACCAGCCCAGTGTAGGAAAATGACAAAAAAATTTGTGGAGGCTCTAGACTTATAAATAAGGCTCAGCCATACTTCGACCCGCCCCTCCTGGCAGCCCCACGCCCACCTGTTTTATTTTTTTAAAGATTTTATTTTTTTGATGTGGACCATTTTTAAAGTCTTTATTGAATTTGTTACAATATTGCTTCTGTATTGGTATTTTGGCCGCGAGGCATGTGGGATCCCAGCTCCCCAACCAGGGACTGAACCTGCACCCCCCCTCACTAGCAGGCGAAATCCTAACCACTAGACTGCCAGGGAAGTCCAGAGAGCTCTGTTTTATATTATATGTTTCACTTCTATTTTTTTTTTCTACTGCTTTATCTCACTATCCATTCTAGAAGCTTCTTCCCCAAGTGTATGTATGCATGCACATGCGTGCACGCACACACACATGCACCTCCTTACATTTTCCTTCCATCTGACTACTTGGAAATTCAGTATACATGGCTTTTCTTGGGTGATGACCTTATAAATCATTTGAATCACAGTTGGTATTTCTGAACATTTGAAATGCTTGCAGCAAGGAAGCCTTCACATTTCTGAAAGAAAGGCTGTCACAAGTACTGAACTTTACTGGAAAAGGAGCCAGATGCTAATGGAAAATATAAATGTTATCCAAGAAAAGTTTTGCATTTGTATATTCAGAATTTTTTGTACCTCGTAGCTACATGCAGGCTATATTTCTTTTCTTCATGTAGGTGTCCACTTCCAAGGAAATATGACTGAAATATTAGAAATGTAAAATTAATTAACACCTTGTATAGTTCATTTGGCTCCTGCAGATTCAGTAATGGTTTTATTTATGTATAACTGTGTCTGTTGCTTATTTTTGACAAGTTTGGACAAAATATCTGTTCTGCATAATTTCTGGGTTTCTGATGCTGCTGAGAATAACTACAAGGGTAAGAGATAATGAAAGGATAATGAGAGACTATGGAGTGTTACTGTGAGGGATTATGCTTTTATTTGCACTGATTATGTGTCAATCCTGTGTTTTTATTAAAAATGAGAGTATATTTTAAAGTTAATGCTTTCTTTGATAGAAACAAAGTTAAAGAAAATGACTTATTTTAGTTAGCGCTTTTAAAAACGTAAAGATTGCACCTTTAAGGATGTTTTTGATTGTCCTGAAACTTGATTGCTAAAGACAGTGTCCTTCAATAATAAAAGACTGATCTAAACATAACATCTGAAAAAAGGGCCATGAAAGTTTAACTTCACTTTGTTATCTATTATTCAATTGTTCTTTTGTTTTCATCTCACTTCTTTCTTTTTAAGACAAAGCCATAGCCTAAACTATCCCAAACTGGAGGAACCTATTCTTTTCTTTTTTAAAATAAATTTATTTATTTATTTATTTATTTTGGGCTGTGTTGGGTCTTTGTTGCTCCACGCAGGCTTTCTCTAGTTGCAGTGAGTGGGGGCTACTCTTCATTGCGGTGCGCACGCTTCTCATTGTGGTGGCTTCTCTTGTTGCGGAGCACGGGCTCTAGGTGCATGGGCTTCAGTAGTTGTGGGATGTGGGCTCAGTAGTTGTGGTTCGGGGCCTCAGTTGTTGTGGCGCACGGGCTTAGTTGCTCCGCGGCATGTGGGATCTTCCTGGACCAGGGCTCAAACCCGTGTCCCCTGCATTGGCAGGATTCTTAACCACTGCGCCACCAGGGAAGCCCAGGAATCTATTCTTTAAACTTGAGTTTTTCCTGATAAAACACTTGTTTGTTATATGTATGGAATAAAATAAAAGAACATTTTTAGTAGATCGTTGTTGGGCAGATGGAAAAACAAATTTCATCAAGTTTATAGCATGGTGACTCTACATTAAGACTTATTTCTCCGATATGAGAAAGACCTCTTTTTATACCTGCATATAAGTGTGTGTATACATATAAATGTGCGTGTATATGTGTGTGCATAAATATAAATATATATGTTACTGTGGTATATTTAAATCTTGAGAAGGCTTAGTGATTATAGAATTTCTAAATAATAAATAAATTTAAGTGGCATTTCTATTAGATTTTCAGTCGTAAGTTGGAAATATCTGAGGAACAGGTGGTTCATGAAGTATCAGAATTTAATGTGAAATCTGAGGTTAATTACTGTGGGTAATTGTCTTTGGAAATGCAGTGTGTTGGTAAATCTGTTTTTAGATCCTGAGAGCATTAGTAGGACATAGGAGAACAACTAGTGTTTATTTATTAACTCAATATTTATTTAGCACTTATCAGTGCTACGCACTGTGCTAAATTCCAGAGAAGCAAGCTGTAGCTGCTGTGGTTTTCCGCGGCCTATCACGTAGCCAGATCCCCTCTTTCTCTTAGTATCAGCATACCTTCTCTGCATAGCTGCCCCCTCTCACTTTTTGGTCCTGGTGAGGCAATGGTCATGAAGCCAACGTCCTCGGAGCCCATGGTGATAGGTATTTGACTTAGGTTGAGCTAATCATAGTACTTGGCTTCGTGGTAAATTTGTCGATGAGCCTATGACTCATAGGGGAATTAATCTGTGGATGTTTGGGAAGAAAGATTTGCTTTCCTTTGGGGTTGGTCATCTGAGATGCCACAGTCCAGGACAGGTGAGTTAGTGAACCACAGTGGCCCATTAGTTTCTTCGTTAGAACTAGGTTCCTAGGTTAATTCCATGTCCTGGCTATTGTAAATAGTGCTGCAATGAACATTGGGGTGTATGTGTCTTTTTGAATTACGGTGTTCTCTGGGTATATGCCCAGTAGTAGGATTGCTGGGTCACATGGTAGTTCTGTATAAACGCATATATGTGGAATCTGAAAAAATTGGTATAGATGATCTTACATACAAAGCAGAAATAGAGACACAGACATAGAGAACAAGTGTATAGATACCAAGGGGGAAACTGAGGGTGGGGTGGGATGAACTGGGCGATTGGGATTGATGTATATACACTACTGATACTAAGTATAAAATAGATAACTAATGAGAACCTACTGTATAGCACAGGGAACTCTACTCAGTGCTCTGTGGTGACATAAATGGGAAGAAAATCCAAAAAAGAGGGATATATATATATATATATATGTATAGCTGATTCACTTTGCTGTGCAGTAGAAACTAATACAACATTGTAAAGCAACTATACTCCAATAAAAAATAAAAACACACGCACAAAGAACTAGGTTTCTATCTCTTGTAGTCACAAGTCTGGGTTAATAAAATTGTGGATGCAGAGGTATAGAAAATAGGGGTCTAGGTTTTAAGTAATTCCATCTGATGAGACAGACTTATAAAGCAATAGTTCAATATAATATGAAAAGCACTGTTTGTGGTGTGTTCACAGTATAATGAAACCAGAGAGGAGAAAGAAACTTGGCCTAAGAGGACTAAGGGCTTGTGAAGGTTTCAGAGAGTAATATTTGATCTGGGTGTTAAATTATGCATCGATAGTTACCAAGGCAGATGAGAAAGGAGAGCTTATTAAAACCAAACACATAGCATGTAAAAGCGTAGAAATCAGAAAGTATATAATGTGTTCAGGGATTGTAAGAAGTTCTCTATTTCTGCTGTTCATAAATTGTGAAAAGTGGATGATAGATGAAGATGAGGTCTGGTGGTCCGTTGGGTGGGTTTTGATAAAATTTGACTGGTATGTACCTAAGGAAAAATCTGCCCACCCCTGGATATAACAATAATATTGGAATTTTAAAAATCCAGATATAATGAAGATTTAAAAAATAGTTAATATTTGAGTGTTAAAACCTCTCTCCTCTTCTTTTTGTCTTCTCCTGTATATGTCAGCCAGGTTCTCAGACCTTTCACATGCTGACCAGAGTAATGGATGAAGCAGAGCATTGCTAAAGGCAAAAAGATGAGTTATAAAGATAGATAATTGGGGGAACAAAGACTATGTTGTAGTCAGTTCAGGCTGCTGTAACAAAATACCATAGGTGGGTGGCTTATAAGCAATAGAAATTTATTTCTCACAATTCTGGAGGCTGGGAAGTCCAAGATCAAAGCACCAACAGATTTGGTGTCTGTGAGAGCCTGCTTCTTCGTTCACAGACGACTGTCTTCTGGCTGTGTCCTCACATGGTGAAAGAGGAAAACTCTGGTCTCTTTAGCCCCTTACAAGACTACAAATTCCATTCATTACCCTTGTGATCTAATCACTCCTATAGGCCCTACCTCCTAATACCATCACATTGGAGGTTGAGATTATAACATATGGATTTTGAGGGACATAAACATGTAGGCCATAACAGACTACTTCTGGAAAAGCGGAAGAATGGAAAGAAAGAGAGAGAGGAAATAAAAGAAGCAGGGAAAGTTGAGTTTTAAGATTTTTTGAGGATTTTAAATACATGAGCCTAGAAGCTAGAGACCAGAAACTGTGAGTAGTAGCTATGATACTAGGTTAGAGAATGAAAAAAAAAGAATTGGGAAACTGTGTTTAAAACCATTGCTGTGTGTTTTGAATATAGTTTCCCTTTGCTGTCTTTTCCAGACATATTAATAAATATTTTTTCAGTGATTTTCTTTTATTGTTACTGAATGCATGTTTTCTTTTTTGATGAGACACCAAATAAGGCTATCCAATTTTTATCAGCTTATGTAAAAATAAGGGACTTCTTCTCTACATATCTTCAGTTTAGAAAAGGTTAAGTATACAGTTTAAAACTCTAATGAGGCTAATTATATGGACATGTATGATGGTTAATTTTATGTGTCAACCTAGTGAAGCCAGGGTACCTAGATGTGCTATGAAGGTATTTTTTAGATGAGTTTAACATTTAAATCAGTAGACTTTGAGTAAAGCAGATTATCATAATGTGGTTGGCCTCAACTAAAAAATTAAAGGTTTTAAGAAAACTAAAGGACTGGAGTCCTAAGAGGACCTGTGTATTTTCTCCAATGCCTATATCCTAAGCTCAGTCTTCTTGGTTTTATCACTCTGATGGTAGGAACAATCAAGGTGAAAATTCCAAGGAAAATCTCTTTAAGGAAACATGGGAATGTTTCTTCCCTAGGGCCTTGGTAGTTGGTCTAAACACCTTTTGAAGATGGAGCCTCTTCTGAGCACAAAGTAGACCAGGCCCATCTAACGGATTTCAAAGAGAATCAAGATGAGTCCAAAACGAGGACAAATCCCAGGGGAACAAGCTACCTGAATTAAAATGATTTAAATGTCTTCTCTCCAAATAAGAAAAGTTTATATCATTAGCGTCAGCACTTTAGTCTAATAATGTGTTTTTAATCTTGATCACTATTACGGTTTCTTTCAGGTTCAGGGTTTATTGGTGGGTTCAGGAGGGTGGGAGAAGGAAAGCGTTTTGTGTTCCTTCCAGAATTCAAAGTAAATTTTAACCTGGAAAACTGTATGTATCATCTGCTTTCCCCCAAATTCCACAATTCTATTATATTCTTAAAATTTCTTTTGGTCTATAACAAATTCTTCTGCACTGCCATTTACTATACAACTCCCTTAACAACATTGGCAATATAGAATGGATCAGAAAGAATGTAATTAATTTAGGCACAGGAATAAGGATTGAGCATTCTTCTTGAATTCACACGAGAGCTTAAAATTTTTTTAGCTATCTCAAGTCTTCTAAGGAACTCACATCAGTAAGTTAACATCACCAAATGTTTTTGAGATAGTTGCTGAGACATACCCAAGGCTATTTATAGACACATTTAAAACATAAATAGAGGGCTTCCCTGGTGGCGCAGTGGTTGAGAGTCCGCCTGCCAATGCAGGGGACACGGGTTCGTGTCCCGGTTTGGGAAGATCCCACATGCCGCGGAGCGGCTGGGCCCGTGAGCCATGGCTGCTGAGCCTGCGCGTCCCGAGCCTGTGCTCCGCAGCGGGAGAGGCCACAGCAGCGAGAGGCCTGCGTACCGCAAAAAAACACATAAATAGAGAACAATAGGCAAACTGTAGTTTGTGGCAATCAAGCTGAATCCAGTGTTAAAGAGTAGAAACAGAAAACCTTCCAGCTAACCTTCCAGAAGTTTACATTATTCATCCTTATATCTACCACTACACTTAATACAATCTTATACCCATAGTAGACTCTCAGATATTTTTGGAATGAAATTTAAAATGGTTTGTAATTTCAAGATGATGGTGGTAGTTTTTATACTGATAAAGAGAATTATCTTCTGAATAGCACTGTGTACACACTCAGAATTTTACAGTATGCTTTTTAATGAAATAAAAAACCATTTTCTGTACCCTTTAATTGTATCAGCAGTCAGTGCTTATTTGCTGTGTCCTCGTGTAAGCACTTTCCTAAGCCCAGCTGGGAATAAGTGGCTTATTTAGGCAAGCTCCTGGAGCATTGCTGACCCTTTATGACCTCTTTAGGAGGGAGGAACAACAAACCTCTCTGGTATTACTGTCTGGGAAGAATACTGGTGAAACAATGCAACAGGCTTTCTTTTCAAAGAAAAAAATAGACTCATAATTGGAAAAACGTTTTGTGTGTTGCTGACCCTATAAAAGATTAAAATTAAACTCTAAAGTAAAAAATGACTCAAATCAGATGGTACTTTAAAACATTTGTTCTTGCCATTTGCAATCAAAGTTCTCATAGACACACTATAAATACTGCAATGTAATTATGTAATACATGACAATAATATCATTTAAATATATAATACAATCAAGGTAGATATCATAATCACTGCCATTTTTCAGTGCAGACTGTGTGTAGGGAAAGGTATTAGGCCCTTTATGTTTGTTATATTATTTATTGCTCTAAACAATTATATAAAGTGAATTTTATTATCTGCATTCAAAAAATGAGGAAACTGAGGCATAGTGAGGTTAAGTAACTTACCTACAGCAACAGAGCTAGTAAGTTTATGGAGCTGGAAATTTGAACCAGGTCTGTGTTTTCAAAGGCTGTGCTCTTTATTCCGTAGCTATTTATCATCACCACTAACTTTGATGATGTGCAAAGTAAACAAAGAAAAACAAAAAACCTATGTGCAACACAATGGATACAATCAGGTAAACAAAAGAATACATTTTTCTGAAAGTAAAAGTTTACTGGGTGTGTCTATATATATATATATATATATATATATATATATATAAAGCAAGCTACATAAACCTATTCTGACTTTTGTTCTGGAAGCTGACACAAAGCACACGAAAGATCAGCATACTTTATTTTTAGAAATCTGAAAACAAAGGATACTCATACTCAGATTATATTTGGTGACTGTTTCCAGTTTTACTTGATTCTTTTACCGTCTGAATCAAAGAGGAGTACTTTTCCAGAAATATGAGAGTCTACTTTTATTAATCCATGCTGGTCTTCTAAGTGGGATCAGATATTGTGTGCTGCTACTGTATTTGAGATTCATGCTGACATTCACTTCCGTGTTGTGCGGTTGCAACTATATACAGTTGGGCAAGTTATATGACAACACTGCAGATGGATATTACATATAGACTTCCTTTATCAGAATATATTTTAAATTCCACAGAAAATAAAAACCATACCATGGCAAGAAGGGTACTGATGAATAGGTGTTTTAGGCTTGCAGAGGCTACGATGTGTTCATTCATTCATTCTCATGTGCTCATTCATTTAATAAATACTTATTCAGCATTAACTAGGTGCTAGGCACTGTCATAGGCCCTTGGGATACATTATGAACAAAGTAGACTAAAATCTCTACTTTGTGAAATGTACCTTCTGCTAATTAGGTATGTCTTAAGCATGCCAAACTCCTATTTAACGTATGCCTAAACCAGAGGTCAGCAAGCTTTTTCTGCAAAGGGTCAGTAATAAATACTTTAGGCTTTGTGGGCCATACAGTTTCTGTTGTGATCACTCAACTGCTATGTTTCATTGTAATGTGAAGCAGCCATAGACAGTATGTAACATACGTGGGTGTCTTCCAATAAAACTTTACTTACAAAAAACAGGCAGTGGACCTAGACTGTATGTGATCTGGTCTAGGCTTGCGACTGATAGCTTGGAAAGAGCACACAAACGAAGCTATATAGTGTGAGAAGTTACTTTAGGAGTTAATCAAGTGAACTTCATATTGTAGATGAATTAGGTGAGGCACAGAGAGGTTGAATGATTAGCTTAAAGTAACAAACTAGTGGCAAAACCAAGACTCAAACCTGTAGCTCCTGACTCCTAATATATTTTCTTTTTACTTCACTTTATTGCCTTTACTGTGCTGGGAGCAATAGAATTTATTGTTAAATTGTTGAAATATGTAGAAAAGAACATTTTTCTTTTGTTTCCTGGGGTCCTGATGCTACCAGCGTTAAACGCTGGCCCCGCCATGTCTATTACCACCCTACCCCATCACCATCACAGCCATCCACCACCACTACCAACACCATCAAGTCACTGCCACCACCACTACCAGCATCACCGACATCACTTTCACCACCATCATCATCACAATGCCAGAAACCACCTAAAACCACCAGGAACACACCCATAATCCCAAAGCTGGGTTTAATTACCTGGTGCAGCAGGGTCTGAGAATTCCTTCAAGTGCAGAGTTAAAAGCATTTCAGGAAGGGAGTCTTGGGAGGACCTTCTTACAGGGTTTGGACTTCTTGTGCTGATGATTCTAAGGATGGATTATAAAATGGAAACTCATTCTGGATTTGATGTTATCAAGAAATAGGGACAGCTGGATGACTGGATTTCTTAATTCATTTTATCCAATAAGTGAGAGGATTAAAGCAGTGCTAGAAGTAGCACTGGTAAAGGAGCAGCCATCACTCAGGTTACTCAGAAGAGGGGCCGACAGTGAGTGGCCTTGTCAGTATCTCATTCCAAGCATCTTTTTTTCACATTCTTATTTGCATTTTTTTATTTCCATAAAAATACAGATCCACTGTTGAAAGTTATAAAATTCAGATAGGAAAAAGAAAATTAAATGCCCCATCCAGAGATAACCGTAAAGAACAACTTAGTGTGTGTCACTTTTCTGTCTGTAGATGCACATGCATGCATTTGCACCGAAAATGGGATTACACTATACATTCCAGTTTAAATTAAAATTACAACTTAATGAATAATGAGCAAGTTTCCCTTAAAAGATAGCATTCTTTTTTATGGCCTGAAAAATATTTCAATGTGTGATTGTCATCATTTATTTAAGCATTTAGTTTTTATTATATATTTAGAAGATAATTTCCAGCTTTTTGCTGTTATTAAAAAGACAGGCACATCTTTGTGTGCCTCCTAAATACTTTTCTTGGGATTAACTTGTGGAAAAGAGAATGTTAGGTCAAAGTGTATGCACATTTTTAAGTCTTTAAAAAAATCTTGTTAAACTGCCACCAGGCAATATGTATAAATATTTACTCACACTTGCAATATACAAGAATATTCCCACCCCACCCCATCCTATTTTATTTAAAATTGACTCCAGCATAATGTCCTAAGAGCATAATTTTGTTCAGTTCTTGTTACACAGAATTCACTCACATTTCCAGCCAGTTTTGTACTTTTACTGAGTATGTAGCGTGGGCCAGTCACTGTGCGAGGTGCCAAATATACAAAAATGAATTATCTGTGATTTTCCATGAAATCAGCATCTTGTCACAGTCTGGATACATGACCATCAAATGCTTTTATAGAAAAGGATGAGAAGATAAGCAAATCTGGTTAGATGAGCTTTTATTGGAGGCAAATTGTCTTTATTTTGTGGCACCTACTGCAATCAATATATTGTGAATAATTTATCATCATCTTGGATGTGTGACACAAAGATGAACATTTTCTCCGAATATTTAAAGCCTTTATTAGAGATAAGTTAATATAACTTTTGTTTGATCCATTCTTACTGGAAATTTTTGTTGGACTCCTAGGAAGGTAATCACCGTAAAATGCATTGCTGGCTCAGGGGCAAACACTGAACTAATTATTCTGGACAAAAAAAATGTGTTGGATTTAAGTCCTATATCCTTGTTGCTGCACCGTGCAAGTAGCCCCATATGTCAAGTTGCTACCAAAAGAAATAGCAACACAAGTATTAGTAAGTGAGATTGCATTGTATATCTTGAAAATTAAACTGTGTGTTGCAAGGCAAAATTAAAGCTGAGGTAGATAATTGCAAAGTAAGACAGTTTCTTTTTCTTAAATTTCATTTTCTGCTTCACTTTCTGAGATTGGGGAGTGGCTTCATTGTTAATCTGATTATTTCTTTCTACAAAACAAAGGTTAGTTTGGGCAATATACAACTGTCTTCAAATTGAATCAAATGTGTGCACTTTCCATTTCGCTATAGTATCTTATTTTTCCAACTCAGTGCATGTCAATAAATGCTATTAGACTTTGTGCTAACAGCTGAGGCTGTTTTTTAAAATTGAAATAATCCCATAAAAGTTTATACTTTAAGAAGAGTATTCATTTGACATTTATCTATATTCAGAAATAAAATATATCTACCAATATCACACTTAGATTGTTTTCTCAATACTTTCTTTTGCTTTTTCAATTGCAGTTGATTTCCTTCAGATGAAACCTAAGGTGTAATGGCCTGTTTTTAAAACAAATCATGATAATGACTATAGTTTGTATTCTTTACAGTTTATTTTTTAAAGTAGCATTGAATCATTCTACAAAAATTTAGATTAAAACCAAAATATAAAATGGACTCAGCATGTGAAATATTATTCATTTGATATACTTTCGTATGCCCACATTGTTCTAAAGTAATGTTTTATATTATATATCCAACAATTATAATAAAGATGAATTCTAACATGTCCATACAATCATAATCATACACAATATGTCTTTTTCTTCTTTTCCACTGTTATGCTTTATAAATTGCTACTTTATAACTTCAAGTGACAACAAAAATTATTATTGTCCATCCTGAATTTTAGGTATGCTAAGAAATTAATTGAATTGACTTTGTTGCTTTTATGTACTTTTCCAAGTTTTGTGTATATACAGTGGTAAAAGTTCAAGATCTTGATCTGAATCATTACTGAGACAATTAAGGATGACATTAATGGTTTAATTGTGGTATTTATAGTTTGCAAATGAAGTTAGTTTGAGGTAACTTGTACACTCTGCTATTCTTTTGGTTATTCATTTCAACTTAAAAATACTTTTTGGACTGCTCTGTGAGAGACACTCTCTGGGGGAAAGGTCCATGCCTCCCATGCTTTCATATAGGATCCATCTTTTGGCAAAATCTCTCTCTCTCTCTCATTCTCTCTCTCCCATTTTCTCTTCATACACACACACACACACACACACACACACACACACACACACAATTTATTGTGCAAAGATAAATATATAACCGCTTTTTAAAGTTTTTTTTAATTTTTAAATTTATTAAATTTACAACAATCCTTCTTTCCTTCCCTCCTTCCCCCTTTCCTCCCTCCCTTCCTCCCTTCCTTCTGTATAGTGCTATAAGTTTTGCCGATAATATAGAATCTGTGGCCACAGCCACAATCAAGATGCGGAAGTTTCATCACCAAAAAAAAAAAAAAAAAAAAAAAAAATTTCCTTGTGTTGCCTCTTTGTAATCAAACCCTCTTTCATTCCAGCCCCTGTCAACTGATGATCTGTTCTCTGACTGATGGTTGTTGCCTTTTCCATAACGTCACATACATGAAATCAGCCAGTATGTGGTTTATGGGTCTGGCCTTTTCATTAAGCATCTTGCATTTGGAATTCATTCATGTTGTTGCATGTATCCATAGTTCGACCCTTTTAATTGCTGAGTAGTATTGCACTGACTGTGTGTACAACAGTTTTTATCAATTGAGGGACATTTTGATTGTTTCCAGTATTTTAGCAATTATGAATAAAATGCTTTTAAATGTTAGCTTACAGCTGTTTTTGTGAACTTAAATTTTTGTTTCTCTTGTATAAATATTTACAAGTGGGATTGCTGTGTCATGTGACAAGTGTATATTTATATAAGAAACAATCAAACTGTCTTCCAAAGTGTCTGGAAGTTCCAGTTGCTCCACTTTTTTGCCAGACTTGGTATAGTTAATTCTTTTGCTTTTAGCTATTCAAATCAGTGTGTAGTCTTATCTGATTGTAATTTTAATTTTTGTTTTCCCAATGGTTAGTGATGTTGAGCTTGTTTTCCATTTGTATATTTCCTTTGGAGAAGTGTGCACTCAATTTTTTTTGCTCATTCGTTAATTTGGGTATTTTTTCTTTTAATGTTGAATTTTGAGAGTACTTGACATATTCTGTAAAGGAATACAAGTCCTTTGCCAGACGTGTGATTTGTGAATAAACTCTTCTAGTATGGCTTGTTTTTTCATTCTCTTAACAGTGTCTTTCAAATTAAAAGTTTTTTTGTTTTTTTGATGAGGCCAAATTTAACTGTTTCTTTTTATGGTTCATGCTTTTGGTATTATATCTAAGAGCTCTTTGCTTAATCCAGGGTCTCAAAATTTTTCTCCTATCTATTTTTGTAGGTGTTTTTTAGGGTGATTTAATGTTTAAATCAATCTTGCTGATCTGTTGGATCCTTGAACACTGAGTCTCATATCTAGGTTTCTATCTTGATTCTAAGACCTTGCCTCCAAATGAGAGTACTCTGTAAATTCTAGAGTGTTACAGATTTGTTTACCAGTGTAATTTTTCACAGGTCAATTAACCTGTCAGGGC
Source organism: Orcinus orca (assembly GCF_937001465.1). Classification (NCBI taxonomy): domain Eukaryota; kingdom Metazoa; phylum Chordata; class Mammalia; order Artiodactyla; family Delphinidae; genus Orcinus; species Orcinus orca. The sequence goes on along the minus strand of NC_064563.1, from coordinate 59,325,724 downwards.
CCTGATTTTCTTATGTATAAATCATGTAAGCACAAAATAGTGAACCAAAATGTTATGACTGCAACTGTTCCCCATTCCCCAAGTTCTCTGTACCTCTGTTCTTTCTGGCACTGTAGAATAAAGCACGGTGCTCAAGAGTTCTAGAGCCAAGTACATCTGTTTTTGGATAAATTTAGCTCAGGCATTTCCTAGCTGAGAGAATTTGGGAAGACTGAGTAATCGAAATACCAGTTCCCTCACCTATAAACTGCAGCTAGCAATTCATGAATGAGATGATTTTCATAATGTGTTAAGTACAAAGCCTGGCACCCTGTAGTCTTTTAGCAAATCTCTGTTGTGGTTGGTCATGGTTGCCATTTTTATTGGAACCATGACTTGCTCCTTCCACTTTCCTTCAGTCACTATGAAAGAGTCCAGGAGCTGAGGTCCTCTCCTTATTGCCAGTCTTACCTGCCATTGACCACTGTCCCAGATGCCCCATCGCAGTGCACCCTCTACTTGCAGGAACTTCACCCTATCAACTACCTCTCTGAAGACAATCATCACCAGTCCTGCTGCCAGATATTATAGACACTAAACTCTACCTGTCCAACCTGTTCCTCCCCGCTACCAGCTTTGTCCTGACATTTACTCCAAGTTAGGGCTCATGCCTGATACCAGGTCCTAGCTCCTCCTGGGGTTGCCTGAGCTCCACATTCCAGATCCAGAACTGTCTAGCGTATACCTGTTTTGCCCTTTTACAAAGCTTTTATTTAAGTTGTCAATTTTTAAAAACGTCTTAATTAAAAGACAAAACATATCATAACTTCATCATTGGTTTCTGCTTACCCAGAATAGCAAATCTATCACTTAAGTCTAGAAAGTTCTCAGTAGACAATGTATGTAAACTTCAGCCCCTCTTGGTCTAAATGGCTGCTATGAAGGAAAGTTAGAGCTTAACTTAGAATACCTTCACCTTCAATTTTCAGTTGAATGGGATAGAAAAACTTAGGCGGTGACAATAATTTGAACACAGTGGGTATTGAAAAGTTTCAAGTACCAGAATTGTGGGTGTGAGAAGGCAAAACTTGACTATTTTAGCTATAAAACCAACTGCTGAACTGTATAGAGGTTTATTGTCTCAGGTCACATAAAATTTCTTTTGTGAAACGTCTTTTATTTATTTAGGAGTTGGAGATATTGCTTACATTGCTCTGTAGTGTTTTGAGTACCACCATTTTCCTCCTTTGTAAAGACAGGAGTTTTCTGTGTGTTTTGAAGTCTGTTTTCATCTTCTTTCATCTTTTCTCACTCTCAACACTGAACTAAGGATGTGAGAGATGTACCATTTCCCTTTGCCTCCCCACCTGAGAGCTGTGATTTTTCAGAGGAAGAGATAGAAGTACCCTTTGATTACTGTGAAGGGGCAATTGTGACATCTTCCTGGAAAGTTAAGCACAGGGAAATATCAAACACTCTGTTTTGAAGACCATTGTGTGTGTTCACAGCACACATGAGAAAAAAATGTAGAACCGAAGAAAAACCACCAGTATAGAAGTAAACTAAAATCCAAATGATAATGGAGCTGGAGCAAAATTTTATAGATACTTAGGGAAAAAACTACACGCCCTAAATTGTTGGAAGATGGATACTTATTTATCACCAAGTGTATTGATACGTTAGAAAGCACCAGCTGGAATCCAAAGTATTGGAACCCAATACTTTGGCTCCTGTACTACCCTGCTGTTAGCTTCTGCCTGCAGTTCTCCAGAAAGTCTCTTTCGGAACCATCTGCTGCCTTGTGGGTTAAGGTGGAGTCAGCGGGGGTGCCAGCCACCTTGAGTCAGTGCTTATGGAGTGTCAGGAATTCATATTATTAGCCCAAGTGCTTGTTAAGTTCATTCAGTCAATATCCTATCCTAGGGAGGGTTAAAAAGTGAGATCTTTAAACAAGATTGTGCCCAGCCCATTCAAGTCTTTGGTTGGCTCAGGGTGGCCCATGTTGTCCTTCTGTTTGTTCTCCCGGGCAGGGCTCTGGTCGCTCTTCAACATCTTGTATTCTCTTTTACTTTGGGCTGCTTTTGCCTGAGATACCATTTGAGCTGTGATTTTTTTGTTGATTCATGTCACTTGGGTGTTTATCTAAGTTGTCTGTTGGGGAGATAATAACCTGGTGTATGGATGAGCAGAGCACCTAGCTCTATCTTGGAGATTTTCCCATTGCTAATGACTCAGGACTCTATGATACAAGATACCAAGAGCCCTGAAGGAAATAAGGTACAGAATGAGAACCTTCACACCATTAGATAAACATCTTAACATTGAGATGAAGGTCACGTCACAGATGCTTGTTCTCACCTCTTGCGTTGATGTTTCTGCTCCTTAGGATAGATCTTCGGTTGTAAAGGATTTGGGAAATATTTAACAGTATGTATGGTGTGCTTTACATTGTTTTCTTTTAACTTCTCCTGAGTACTGCGTGCCAAGTACTATCTAAGTGCTTTATATACATGAAATCAAATAATTTCCTTAAGAACTCCAAGAGGTTAATACTATGGCCATTTTGCAGATAAATGACTTGAGATACTGTATTATTTATCTCAAAAGGCCAAGAAGGTCTTACAACCTCCTAAGGATCTACAGTTACACTGGCTCTAATCTCCCTACTTTTTACCACAGCACTCCAGGGAGATAGTGCCTGATGAGTCCCAGTATTAATAACACTCTACCCTTGATTGTCACTTCCCTGAATCTGTTGAGATGGCAGAGCTCTCATCTACGCTGCTTAATAAATATATGCTCAGAAGGACAGACTGAGGGGGATAGTATCAAAGACAAGACATATCAAGATAATCTTGTTGTATCCCCGGAGCAAGAATGTCTCATTTGTTCTAACACAATGATTAAAGAAGGGACCACATACTGAAATGCATTAGAACCATCTGTGCCTTATTCCTCTGTCTCCTACCCCCACACTCCATTCTTAACCCCCATATTTTGTTTCACCTTCTGACTCCCAACCTTTCTTTGGCTCTCCTCTTTCTCTGGTCTAGATTGATTATGGACTCTTCTGGCCCTCAAGTTGGCTTTGACTCTTGACTTTATTTATTTATTATATATATTAAACTTTTATTGGAGTATAGTTGATTTACAATGTTGTGATAGTTTCAGGTGTGCAGCAAAGTGAATCAGTTATACATATATCCACTCTTTTTTAGGTTCTTTCCCGTATAGGCCATTACAGAGTATTGAGTAGAGCTCCCTGTGCTATACAGTAGGTCCTTATTGATTATCTGTTTTCTATATAGTAGTGTGTATATGTTAATCCCAGTCTGTCAATTTATCCCTCCCCCCCTTACCTCCTGGTAACCATAAGTTTGTTTTCTGCATCTGTAACTCTATTTCTGTTTTGGAGATAAGTTCATTTGTACCCTTTTTTTAGATTCCATATATAAGCAATATCATATGATATTTGTCTTTCTCTGTCTGACGTACTTCACTCAGTAAACCATAATGTGAAAAGATACATGCACCCCAATGTTCATTGCAGCATTATTTACAATAGCCAGGACATGGAAGCAACCTAAATGTCCAGAGGAATGGATAAAGAAAATATAGTAGCTATATACAATGGAATATTACTCAGCCATGAAAAAGAATGAAATAATGCCATTTTCAGTGACATGGATAGACCTAGAGATTGTCATACTGAGTGAAGACCCTTGACTTTAGATATTTGCCTCAACTAGGTAATGGCTTTAGCCCCTTGTCATCTGATTTCTCTTAGCTGATCCTGCTACCCTACCATGTGGCTACCCCTAGATTATGGGTCAAGCCTGGCATCTAGCCCTGTGCTTTTAATACTGGTCTGGCATGAACAATTATTTTTTATGGTCTTCGCAAAAGACCAACCCATTTTCCAACAAACTTTGCCCATTATTATTAATCTCGCTTCACTGTTGTGAACTCTAGAGGTGATATGCCTTCGTATGGAAGGAGAAATGGTGCCATGAAGATAAGAATGGTGTTTGGCGAGTGAAATCATAGCTACCTATCTGGTTGGCCCTAGCCATATACCTAACCTACTCTCTGAACCCGCTCTCTTTCACGTGGTTTTGTGGGGATATCAAGTAGCATACAGAAATTCATGCCCCCTTAGGAATTTATATTTAGTAAAGGAAAGAGGGCAGTAGTTCTATCATGCAGCTCAGGACCAGATTAGCTTATTAATCAACTGATTTTAGGACTCTGTCACTTAGTAGATGTGTGACCTTTGTTAAATTAATTTTAATTTACCTTCATTTGCTTCAATTTGGGGAAGTATGTAAAGTATCTTGTAAAAAAAAAGTTCCTATCTACTACTTATTAAATCTTAGCTTTTATTGAGTCAGGCAGGAAGATTGGAAGTCCTAACAAGGACTGGGAGTATGATATCATGGAAAGATCCCAGCCAGGAAAGCCTATGGATCTGGGTTTGAATACTGGCTCAACTCTTGATAGCTATAAAGCCTTAAGTTATTTTATGTAGCTTTAATTTCAATTTTTATAGCATAAGCATAATGCTACCAGTGTTGTCACGTTTTGATAAAGATTGGAAAGCTAAGATATGCTTAGCATATCTTACATGTTCAGTAAATATTAGCTGTTGTAATTATTGTTGTTGATAGTAATGGCCTTTCCAAGGAGGTCTGTGCTTTATCTTAATAACACTGGAAAATCACTGAAAATGTTTGAGAAGGAGCATGGCATAATCATAATCCTGGTTATATGACCACTCTGACTGTAGTTGGAGAGAAAAATCAAGGGGAGGGGCACTTGGACCAGATGGGGGGCTTTAGCAACATGAGAAGCCTTGGCTGGAGGCAGTGCTGATAGTGAAAAGCAGACTGATTTGAGAGGTGTTTTGGAGATGGGATTATACGATTTTATTTTCCTGATTGGTGAATGTTTATATATTACTGGAAAAGAGCTAGTATGGGGTGGAGGTGGGTTAGAAATTTTAGGGCAAATATCACTGAGTATAGATTGGAACTCACAGAGAGCAGGGTCTGCATAGAGGTGTTCTCAGGTGGACACAGTTGGCCCTACAGTAGCGCAGTGCTCTCAAAAAGGGGCTCTAACTCTCCTGTTGCTACCCTTTGTACTAGATGGAGAGAGCAAATGATATGCAGTCTGGACTTGGGTACCAACTACTCCAAGGAGTCACAGACAGGTATCTTCCAGGTGGCTACTGACTATCATGGATATCAAATTCCTGGTCTGACAGAACCTGGACACCTTGTGTGAAGTTGAGAACTAGAGAAAGCCCCCCCGTTGGAGAATGAGGAGCCACTAATCTCAACTAGCTTCTTGCCAGGAATTATGGAGGGAGCCTCCAGCATCATTCAGTGCAAACTCCTGTTCATCATGCAAAATAATACATGAAAAAGAGAATAATGGAGTGAGCACATTTTCTGCAATTATTCAGAATTCAGTGAATATTCAGAAGCCGATAAGTTTGTGGGTTTGGTGGAGGAATTGGGGCAAATCCACACGGAGGATTTCTGTTTTCTTTATGAGTAGTAGGTCAGGGCCTTGGCTGAGAGGGGAGGAAGTAGCATCAGGTTCAGAGTTCTGAGGAGGGGGGAGAAGTTTAAAAATGGTCACTGTGGAGAATAGGAAGGAAATTTGCCGGGAGAAGAGTTGTAGGATTGCCAGACAGTTAAAGTTTGAGGTCATGAATTTTTTTTTTTTTAACATCTTTATCAGAGTATAATTGTTTTACAATGGTGTGTTAGTTTCTGCTTTATAACAAAGTGAATCAGCTATACATATACACACATCCCCATATCCCCACCCTCTTGCATCTCCCTCCCACCTCCCTATCCGCCCCCTCTAGGTGGTCACAAAGCACCGAGCTGATCTCTCTGTGCTATGTGGCTGCTTCCCACTAGCTATCTATTTTACATTTGGTAGTGTATATATGTCCACACCACTCTCTCACTTTGTCCCAGCTTACCCTTCCCCTCCCTGTGTCCTCAAGTCCATTCTCTACGTCTGTGTCTTTGTTCCTATCCTGCCCATAGGTTCTTCAGAACCTTTTTTTTTTTTTTTTTTTTTAGATTCCATATATATGTGTTAGCATACAGTATTTGTTTTTCTCTCTCTGACTTCACTCTGTATGACAGACTCTAGGTCCATCCACCTCACTACAAATAACTCAATTTCATTTCTTTTTATGGCTGAGTAATATTCCATCGTACATATGTGCCACATCTTCTTTATCCTTTCATCTGTCTATGGACACTTAGGTTGCTTCCAATTGTTGTAAATAGCTGGCTATTGTAAATAGTGCTGCAATGAACATTGTGGTACATGATTCTTTTTTGAATTATGCTTTTCTCAGGGTATATGCCCAGTAGTGGGATTGCTGGGTCATATGGTAGTACTATTTTTAGTTTTTTAAGGAACCTCCATGCTGTTCTCCATGGTGGCTGTATCAATTTATATTTCCACCAGGAGTGCAAGAGGATTCCCCTTTCTCCACACCCTCTCCAGCATTTATTATTTGTAGATTATCTGATGATGGCCATTCTGACTGGTGTGAGGTGATACCTCATTGTAGTTTTGATTTGCATTTCTCTAATGATTAGTGATGTTGAACATCCTTTCATGTGTTTGCTGGCAATCTGTATATCTTCTTTGGAGAAATGTCTGTTTAGGTCTTATGCCCATTTTTTGATTGGGTTGTTTGTTGTTTTGATATTGAGCTGCATGAGCTGCTTGTATATTTTGGAGATTAATCCTTTGTCAGTTGCTTTGTTTGCAAATATTTTCTCCCATTCTGAGGGTTGTCTTTTCGTCCTATTTATGGTTTCCTTTGCTGTGCAAAAGATTTTAAGTTACATTAAGTCCCATTTGTTTATTTTTGTTTTTATTTCCATTTCTCTAGGAGGTGGGTCAAAAAGGATCTTGCTGTGAATTATGTCATAGAGTGTTCTGCCTATGTTTTCCTCTAAGAGTTTGATAGTGTCTGGTCTTACATTTAGGTCTTTCATCCATTTTGAGTTTATTTTTGTATATTGTGTCAGGGAGTGTTCTAATTTCATTTTTTTACACGTAGCTGTCCATTTTTCCCAGCACCATTTATTGAAGAGCCTGTCTTTTCTCTGTTGTTTATTCTTGCCTCCTTTATCAAAGACAAGGTGATCATATGTGTGTGGGTTTATCTCTGGGCTTTCTATCCTGTTCCCTTGATCTATATTTCTGTTTGTGTTCCAGTACCATACTGTCTTGATTACTGTAGCTTTGTAGTATCGTCTGAAGTCAGGGAGCCTGATTCCTCCAGCTCCATTTTTCTTTCTCAAGATTGCTTTGGCTATTCGGGATCTTTTGTGTTTCCATACAAATCGTGAAATTTTTTGTTCTAGTTCTGTGAAAAATGCCCCTGATAGTTTGATAGGTATCACACTGAATCTGTTGATTGCTTTGGGGAGTATAGTCGTTTTCACAGTATTGATTTTTCCAGTCCAAGAACATGGTATAACTCTCCATCTGTTGGTATCATCTTTAATTTCTTTCATCAGTGTCTTATTGTTTTCTGCATACAGGTCTTTTGTCTACTTAGGTAGGTTTATTCCTAGGTATTTTATTCTTTTTGTTGCAGTGGTAAAGGGGAGTGTTTCCTTAATTTCTTTCAGATTTTTCACCATTAGTGTATAGGAATGCAAGAGATTTCTGTGCATTAATTTTGTATCCTGCTACTTTACCAGATTCATTGATTAGCTCTAGTAGTTTTCTGGTAGTATCTTTAGGATTCTCTATGTATAGTATCATGTCATCTGCAGACAGTGACAGTTTTACTTCTTTTTTTCCGATTTGTATTCTTTTTATTTCTTTTTCTTCTCTGATTGCTGTGGCTAAAACTTCCAAAAATATGTTGAGTAATAGTGGTGAGAGTGGGCGACCTTGTCTTTTTCCTGATCTTAGTGGAAATGGTTTCAGTTTTTTGCCATTGAGAATGATGTTGGCTGTGGGTTTGTCATATATGGACTTTATTATGCTGAGGAAAGTTCCCTCTATGCCTACTTTCTGGAGAGTTTTTATCATAAATCGGTGTTGAATTTTGTCAAAAGTTTTTTCTGCATCTTTTTTTCTGTATCTATGGTTTTTCTCCTTCAGTTTGTTAGTATGGTGTATCACATTGATTGAGTTGTGTATACTGAAGAATCCTTGCATTCCTGGGCTAAACCCCATTTGATCATGGAGTGTGATCCTTTTAATGTGCTGTTGGAATCTGTTTGTTAGTATTTTGTAGAGGATTTTTGCATCTATGTTCATCAGTGATATTGGGCTGTAATTTTCTTTCTTTGTGACATCTTTTTCTGGTTTTGGTATCATGGTGATGGTGGCCTTGTAGAATGAGTTTGGGAGTGTTCCTCCCTCTGCTGTATTTTGCAAGAGTTTGAGAAGGATAGGTGTTAGCTCTTCTCTAAATGTTTGGTAGAATTCACCTGTGAAGCCCTCTGGTCCTCGGCTTTTGTTTGTTGGAAGATTTTTTTTTTTTTTTGCGGTACGTGGGCCTCTCACTGTTGTGGCCTCTCCCGTTGTGGAGCACAGGCTCCAGACGCGCAGGCTCAGTGGCCATGGCTCATGGGCCCAGCCGCTCCATGGTATGTGGGATCTTCCCGGACTGGGGCACATACCCGTGTCCCCTGCATTGGCAGGCGGACTCTCAACCACTGTGCCACCAGGGAAGCCCTGTTGGAAGATTTTTAATCACAGTTTCAATTTTAGTGCTTGTGATTGGTCTGTTTATGTTTTCTATTTTTTCCTGGTTCAGTCTCCGAAGGTTGTGCATTTCTAAGAATTTGTCCATTTCTTCCAGGTTGTCCATTTTATTGGCATAAAGTTGCTTGTAGTAATCTCTCATGATCCTTTGTACTTCTGCAGTGTCAGTTGTCAACTTCTCCTTTTTCATTTCTACTTCTGTTGATTTGAGTCTTTTCCTTTTTATTCTTGATGAGTCTGGCTAATGGTTTATCAAGTTTGTTTATCTTCTCAAGAAACCACCATTTAGTTTGTTGATCTTTGCTATCGTTTTCTTCATTTCTTTTTCATTTATTTCAGATCTGATTTTTATGATTTCTTCTGCTAACTTTCGAGTTTTTTTCTTCTTCTTTGTCTCATTGCTTTAGGTGTAAGGTTAGGTTGTTTATTTGAGATGTTTCTTGTTGCTTGAGGTAGGATTTTATTTCTATAAACTTCCCTGTTAGTACTGCTTTTGCTGCATCCAATAGATTTTGGGTCATCGTGTTTTATTGTTAGTTGTTTCTAAGTATTTTTTGATTTCCTCTTTGATTTCTTCAGTGATCTCTTGGTTACTTAGTAGCGTATTGTTTAACCTCCATGTGTTTGTATTTTTTACAGTTTTTTTTTCCTGCAGTTGATATCTAGTCTCATAGCCTTGTGCTTGGGAAAGATACTTGATGTGGTTTCAATTTTCTTAATTTACCAAGGCTTGCTTTGTGACCCAAGATATGATATATACTGTAGAATGTTGCATGAGCACTTGAGAAGAAAGTGTATTCTGTTGTTTTTGGATGGAATGTCCTATAAATACCAGTTAAGTCTATCTTGTGTAATGTGTCATTTAAAGCTTGTGTTTCCTTATTTATTTTCATTTTGGATAATCTGTCCATGGTGAAAGTGGGGTGTTATAGTCCCCTAGTATTATTGTGTTACTGTCAGTTTCCCCTTTTATGGCTGTTAGCATTTGCTTTATGTATTGAGGTGCTCCTATGTTGGGTGCATAAATATTTATAATTGTTATATGTTCTTCTCGGATTGATCCCTTGATCATTATGTTGTGTCCTTCTTTGTCTCTTGTAATAGTCTTTGTTTTAAAGTCTATTTTGTCTGATATGAGAATTGCTCTTCCAGCTTTCTTTTGATTTCCATTTGAATGGAATTTCTTTTTCCATCCCCTCACTTTCAGTCTGTATGTGTCCCTAGCTCTGAAGTGCGTCTCTTGTAGACAGCATATATATGGGTCTTGTTTTTGTATCCATTCAGGCAGTCTATGTCGTTTGGTTGGAGCATTTAATCCATTTACATTTAGGTAGTTATTGATATGTATGTTCATATTACCATTTTCTTAATTGTTTTGGGTTTGTTTTTGTAGGTCTTTTCCTTCTCTTGTGTTTCTTGCCTAGAGAAGTTCCTTTAGCATTTGTTGTAAAGCTGGTTTGGTGTTTGTGATCCAGCTTGTATGTAAAGGTTTTAATTTCTCCATTGAATATGAATGAGATCCTTGCTGGGTAGAGTAATTTTCATTGTAGGTTTTTTCCTTTCATCACTTTAAGTATGTCCTGCCACTCCCTTCTGGTTTGCAAAGTGTCAGCTGAAAGATCAGCTGTTAACCTTCTGGGGATTCTCTGGTATGTTATTCATTGCTTTTTCCCTTGCTGCTTTTAATACTTTTTCTTTGTATTTAATTTTTGATACTTTGATTAATATGTGTCTTGGCATGTTTCTCCTTGGATTTATCATGTAGGGGACTCTTTGCACTTCCTGGGCTTGATTGACTATTTCCTTTTCCCTGTTAGGGAAGTTTTTAACTATAATTTCTTCAAATATTTTCTCAGTCCCTTTCTTTTTCTCTTCTTCTTCTGGGACCCCTATAATTTGAATGTTGGTGCATTTAATGTTGTCCCAGAGGTCTCTGAGACTGTCCTCAATTCTTTTCATTCTTTTTTCTTTATTCTGCACTGTGGTAGTTATTTCCACTATTTTATCTTCCAGGTCACTTTTCCATTCTTCTGCCTCAGTTATTCTGCTATTGATCGCCTCTAGAGAATTTTTCATTTCATTTATTGTGTTGCTCATGACTGTTTGTTTGCTCTTTAGTTCTTCTGGGTCTTTTTAAACTTTTCTCATATTTTCTCCATTCTATTTCCAAGATTTTGGATCATCTCTACTATCATTATTCTGAATTCTTTTTCTGGTAGACTGCCTATTTCCTCTTCATTGTTTCGTCTGGTGTATTTTTACTTTGCTCCTTCATCTGCTGTATGTTTCTTTGTCTTCTCATCATTTTGCTTAACTTACTGTGTTTGTGGTCTCCTTTTCATAGGCTGCACGTGTGTAGTTCCTGTTGTTTTTGGTGCCTGCCCCCAGTGGATAAGGTTGGTTCAGTGGGTTGTGCAGGCTTCTTGGTGGAGGGCACTGGTACCTTTGTACTCGTGGATGAGGCTGGATCTTGTCTTTCTGGTGGGCAGGACCACATCTGGTGGTGTGTTCTGGGGTGTCTGTGAACTTATTATGATTTTAGGCAGCGTTTCTGCTAATGGGTGGGGTTGTCTTACCATCTTGCTAGTTTTTTGGCATGGGGTGTCCAGCACTGGAGCTTGCTGGTCATTGAGTGGAGATGAGTCTTACCGTTGAAACAGAGATCTCTGGAGGGCTCTTGTTGATTGATATTACATGAGGCTAGGAGGTCTCTGGTGGTCCAGTGTCCTGAACTCGGCTCTCCCACCTTCAGAGCCTCAGGCCTGACACCCAGCTGGAGCACCATGACCCTGTCAGCCACATGGCTTTTGAGAAGTCTGAGGTCTTCTGCCAGCATTCAGTAGGTATTCTGTAAGAGTTGTTCCACATGTAGATGTATTTTTGATGTATTTGTGGGGAGGAAGGTGATCTCCATGTCTTACTCCTCTGCCATCTTGACTGTCCTCCTCAAGATATTTTAGAGGTGCCCATCTTTTGGGGCCATCAACGTAAGTGAAGTTAAAAGTGGAGTCTGAGTATCTGAAATTGGGCAGGGCGTGGTCATGGTGGGGCCAGGGGTGCTCAAGGTCATGAATTTTTAATGGTACCAAATCTAAGCAGTCATGTGATTTTTCTCTAGGAGTGATGGATAACAGTCTAGGTGTAAATATTGAAAAAGCCAACTTTGGGATGAAGCAGGGTTGGGATCTTATCATACAGGTGGGATAGAAGGAAAATAGGACAAGGAAGTAATTTTGGCAAAAGAATAGGTGAATAATGTGTTATAGTAACTAGGCTGCATAGGGGAGGAGTTAAGGAGGGGGTGAAAAAATAAGGAGCAAATAGGGATGAGATCAAGGACCAAGACGTCCCTGAAAGATGGGAAGCACTTACAATGAGAGAAACTTAGCAAGCACGCCAACAGGATAAGGCATTGTGGTCAGGTGGTTATACTTAATATTTTAGATAAATGAAAGTGTTTAGAGTGTGGCCATAGGCTTGAAGTTTGCAGTGGACTGGTAATAAATGTAAGTGGAAATAAGACAGTAAAAAAGCTTGATCTGAGAAGTGTGGCTCAAATACCAAAAGTAAAAAGATACTAAGGAAACAGTGAAGGATTTCTCGCTGAAGAGTGAATCACCCTTGACTGGGAATTAAGACTTATGAAGTAACTTCATGCAAGCTAGTATACTATTTGAAGGTTATTTTTGTGATTTCTTCCTTTTACTTGTACCCCAGAGGTCTCTTCTTTCCTACAGCTTGAACTGTGCCAGAATTTCATAGGAGTCTGGAGTCATCCACTGAGGAACCACAGTGGTTGCAAATATTTAATTATTTGTCAAGTAATGTGTACAAAAGGTCAAGTAATGTTATACAGAAGATTCAGGTTCGTGCATGCAGTTGGTTTCCCACTCAGGGGGGTGAGTTAAAATGTAGCCAGAAACTGGAAGAAAAGGAATTGGGCTTCCAATGGCAGGAAGGAGTGAAATGAAGAAATAAAAAGCTCTCGAAGAGGGAGATGGCCTCTGGTGAGGCCAGTGCAGTACATAGTTCATTGCTTAGCTTATCTGCACCTACGACTCTTCCCAGGCTCAGCCCCCTGAAGATCCATCCCACATGGACAGTGTCCCACCAGGATGTGAACAATATAGATTAACTTCATCTCCCAAACTTGCACATCTCCCCAAACTACAATGGGGAGGTGAAGCACTGAGGTGGAGGACTGAGGAAGGTGATGTTGGATGATGAGAAAGTCTTGATCTAATAAATTAGTTTAGTCTAACTAATTAAATTACTTTTAAATTTTTCCTCTGATTGTGAAAAACAGAAGCACACAAGACCCTTACAATCAGAATTATTTTTAAGGGTACTTTTGAGAAAGGTAGTTTGGGAGCACACTACAGAAAATTTTAAATTTCAAGAATGGATTTAAACCTCATACTAAGGCTCTAGAATAAGGTGCTTTCCCTTGGGGACAGAAAGGTAGTATGTTGGATGGAGCACATTTAGACGATTCATCTGGTGTTGATGTATAGATGGGTTGTATATTTACATCATCTTATATCAGTGGGAAATGATCCTTCATCTTTCATAGCCTCACTATCTACAGATCTTGCAGCTCCTTTTAAAATATGTCTTTTTTCACAATTTTATATTCAGACACTCATTTTATGTTTTTCTCTTATTTGCTTTCAGACCACCCTCCCACAACTTCCCTTCTAAAGTTCTAAAATGCCAGAGGCTTTTTTTTCTTCTCAGTAACTTTTGTTGATAAACGTCACTCATTGAACTACTCAAAAGCCTCTCTTGGTGTTCTCATTTCAGTTAAATCAAAATTATGTGTTCAAGGTTCTCTTGTCCCTTCCCCGTAATTTAATTGCTTTAATTTCTTATGATTGTCTCCTCTGCTGTGGTTTCCAGTGAGATGAAGTTTTTTGTCATTCCCTCATTCGTGTTTCTGTTTTCCAAATTCCCCAATGTTAAAGGAAACTTCTACAGTGACTTTCCCATGGTGAAATCTGAGCTGTTCCCCAGCAGGCCATGATCAGCAGTCAGCAGAGAGATGCATACACACTGGTCTATGCTAGCAGAACAAGAACTGCAAATCCATGACCAGAAAACTACCCTATCTTGCAGTATATTGTTAAAAGTTCACTTCTAAAGGTATGCTAGAATATATTGGGCTGAACCAGAGATCTGACTTGTTATGTCCTTCAACTTTCACAGTTTGTTTACTGACATAAGGTTTGAATATATTCATGTCTATATCTAAATTTCAAGTGCTTACTTGTTGGCAGTCCACCTAGAAGTCTGTGAATGGATCTGGGTAACCTCCTTAATATTAAATATTAAAATTTTGTTTACCTGTACTTATGGTATTAGTTTTTCATGAATAGGTTAACTTATACTTGTCTTTTTAAAAGGTATTTTTATTTCTTTATTGTTGTGAATGGACATAAGCTAATTTGGCTTGCACATCTCCTAGGTTCGTTTGGCTGGGGATAGTATTTGGCAGTTTGATGTGAAAGGGTTAGCAGTGCCCCTAAATCTAACTACTAGGTAATAATGAAATGAATCTCAGACCAAATTCTTCCACACATACAGAAATTTATTAAACAACCTACATAAATAAGCAGGCAGAAAACAACTTATGAAACCTTTTCTGTCAACTTAATGAAGTCCGGTTTTCCATCCTTTTAAATGCTTTGACCTATATATTGGATGAGAGGTTCACACCAGGATGACATGGAGGCTTTTCTGGAAGGCAGGTTTTGATACTCTCATACTCATGTTGATTTTCAATGGCTGGACATAGGGTTGTTAATTGATAAAGCTTTGATACTTTCCCTAAGAATTCAGGCTACACAACACTGTATTCTTATGTCTTGTTCCTGAAATGGATTGGGAAAAAGAGGGGTCTCAAAGTATTTTATCCAATACGCATTTTTTTGAATACCTTTAATTTTACCTATGAGAGTTCAGTGCTAACATTTGCCATGGTAATTAACAGGCTAAAAATTACACAGTAAAAGTGCTTTTCTGACATACTTTATGTTCAGGTAATGATCAATAAAAACAAGCACCTGTAATGGCCACTTTTGGTTTGTGAATTTCTGATGAAAGTACATAACCTGCATTGGAGTATGGACGTGTAATTAGGGCAACTGACTGTCCCTAGAGTGGAATCATGAACTAACTTGTGCATATATAATGTTATATATACTGTCTCTGCTGATTACAGGTATCTTAACATATACCTCACACACATATCATTGTATATAAATGTCATTATATATATTCTATTTTTAGTGTGATCTTTTGTTTTCCTTTTTTTTCAGTTTAGTTACTCTTTCCTTTCATCTCCTTCAATTTTGTTTTGAATAAAAAGTAAAAATGGTTTCACGTTATGCCTACTTTTTTTTTTAAATATAAAATGTTATGGGAGCTAGTAACCACAGGTAGCTGTTTAAATTTTTTAAAACAATTTTATTGAGATATATTTCACATACCATAAAACTCACCAATGTCCAGTGCACAGTTCAGTGGTTTTTAGTAAATTTACTGAGTTATACAACCGTCCCATAATTTAGTCTAGAACACTTTCATCACCCCGATGTGATCTGTCCTGTGATTTACAACTGCACCTGTTCCCACCCCCAGTAACAGGTGACCACTAATCTACTTTCTGTTTTTAGACAGATTTGCCTATCTTGGTTTTCTTAATATTGTGCAGTGGGAATCCTTCCAAGTCAAGTTTAAGTCTCTAATTTGTTGTTTTGAATTTCTGCATATCTTTTCAATGTGCATGGAACATGATACATATTGTATTTAATATATACAATAATATACTCAGTTCTTTCCTTATAGATGATAATCAGTGAATTTGAGCATGTTTCTCATGTTTTTGGGTCTTTGGATTTCTTTTCTGTGCTTGTTTATTCATATGCTTCCCCCATTTTTTTTTTCTGTTGGGATGTTTATCTTTTTTTATGTCAATTTTAAGAGCTTTTTATATATTATAAATATTAGCCTTTTGTCTATTGCTACATTATATTTTTCCTAGGTTTTTTAATTTCTAGAAAATTAATTGTGTTAGATTAGCCCCAGAGGATGCAACATGGTCTCTCCTTTAAAATAATTTGTTACAGTTGTCTTTGTGAACAAGATTATTGATATAAATATTTCATGAATATACATTTACTGAGATTCTTCTGTTTCTTTTGAGGAATGTATAATTCTATGTGTATGTATTAACTCACGTTAAATAAATTGTATTATTCAATTTTTACATGACCCAAACTTTTATTCACTAGATCTAATTCTGACAGAAACATGTTGAAGATTCCCATAATAATTGCATCATTTTCATAGACTATTCAAGCACTTTAAGAAGTTTTAGCTTTGTGAGTTAGCCGTTCTATTGGTTGTTCCATAAAGGTTTACTACAGCTACATACCCGTACAATGTTATTTTTTTGATCGTTATCATATATTACCTCATTATATTTCCTATTTATGTTACACCTGTTTATCTGATCAGTGTATTTAATGTTAAATTCTGCTTTGCCCTCTTCCTCTTCTCCTCCTCTTCCCCCACCCCACATTCCTTTTCCATTTGGTTTCCCTTACATGATATCTCTTTGCCTATCCTTTTATTAAACTTTTTAAAGTTCACTTACTTTAAAAGTCTATAGTTGATGGGGCTTCCCTGGTGGCGCAGTGGTTGAGAGTCCGCCTGCCGATGCAGGGAACACGGGTTCGTGCCCCGGTCCGGGAAGATCCCACATGTTGCGGAGCGGCTGGGCCCATGAGCCATGGCCACTGAGCCTGCGCTCCGCGATGGGAGAGGCCACAACAGTGAGGGGCCCACATACCGCAAAAAAAAAATAAATAAATAAAAAAAGTCTATAGTTGAGCTTTCCCACTCCAAATCCAATGTTAGAGAATCTCTTTATTGCTTAGAGTCTATTTTTATTCCCATATTTTCTTTATTGTTTCTGCTTTGATCAAATTTCTATTCAATCTGCCCACCCTTTCCCTTATTAATTTGGAAGTTCTTTTCCATCCTATTGATCATTACACTTGGACTGCTTTTACTATTCCTTCTCCTACCTAATTATTTTTGGCAACATAATTTAGGAACAATACTACTAATGACTAACATTTATTGTTCATTTTCTTTATTAGGAAATTTTCTCCAGTGTTTTCCTCAGATAAAGTACATAGGTGATATATTCTCTGAAGTTTTGTATATCCTAAAATATTTTTCTTTAACCTCAGCCAGTAGTTGATGTATTATTTGGGTGTAGACTTCTTGGATTATAGTCTTTTTTTTTTTTTTTCCAGTGGTTCTGTGGATGCTATTCTACTGGCTACTAGTTACCCCAAATTGAAGATGAGATGTTTGGTACTGGTCTGACTTTAGTTTCCATTTTAGCTAAGTTATTCTTTCTGCTGGAAAGTCTGTGATTTTTTTTAAAAAATGTCTTAAGAGTTCAAGAGGTTTACCAGGGTGTGCTTAGCTGTGTATCTTTTCTCATTAATACAGCCCTTGGTGAGCCCTTTGAATTTGTAGACTCGGGTTTCTCCCCATCATGGGGAAATTTTCCTTCCAGCTAGTAATATTCTCATATAAGCCTGTCAGAATCTACATATATCCTTTAATTCTCTTATTTAATTTTCCCTTGTGATTTTCATCTCTGTAGTCTGTTCTGTACTTTAAGATAATTTTAGATTTCTCCCACTTGATCTCCCAAGTCACTAATTTGAGTCTCAGTAGTACCTTATCCTTCAACTCACATGTTAAATTTTTACATTGGGAAATTGTATCTTTTGGCTCCAGAAGTCTTTATGCTTCACTTGAAAATGCTGAAGTGCGTGTATTTTTATTCAGATCTTTCTCTCTTCTCGCAGTTCTCTGTCACAGGGTATCTGTTCTGATTGTTTTGCCTGATCATCCACTCTAGATTTTCAGCCCTTTTAGCTGAGTTGACATTTGGAAAATCCAAGTTTGCTTGGATTTTCTGGGCTCAGGCCTATTAATTACAGTATTTTAAACAGCAGGAATCTTACAGGAATACCTGCATTATTGATGCATAATTGTGTAGGTTGTTAGGCTCTGTTGGATTACTGGTAGAAATTCTCCTAATTTCTGGTTTCTCTGCTTCAGGGGTTAGGCTTTTCATTTCCTGGCCCTCTGGAGTCAGAAACCCAGCAACCTTGAGTGAGCATATGTAGATACTTCTTTTTAGAGGCATCTCATTTCTGAGAACCAGTCTCTTCTCAGGACCACAACTTTTTGTCCTTGTTTCTGAGCTCTGAAGCTATTTTTCAGTTGCTTGTCCAGGCATAGGGCATGAAGTTTCTCATTAATTCTTTCTACCTGGAACACAGTGGAGTCCCTATTTTGTTTAAGCAAAGCTATCTGTAAGTCTAAACGGGTCAGAGACCAACTGAGACATGATTTGGAATTTCTGAAAAACCAATGAATATAACATCATTATTTGTAGAACGTCAACTAATTTCTCCCCGTTCTGTAAGACTTTAAAAATGGATCAACTCTAAATGATGTAGAGTTGGAAAGAGATGAGAAAGGAAAAACTGTCTTGTTGTCCTGTGTTCAAATGCAGTATCCGTTGTTTTGTTGGATTTTCAAAAACATCTATGACCCATAAAGTAACTGCTTCTCTAGATAATACATACCTAAACAGCCAAAGCCATGGATTCTCCATGTCTTCAATGCATTTGTTTAGGAATGACTTCATAAATACAAATGACTATTTGAAATTTATAGGACTGTTATCTGTCCATCTGATGTACCAGACAGTGGGTTGTAGTTTCTACCTATTGCAACTGATTTTTTTTTTCCTATAGGGCAATACATCATAAATCTAGTTTACTATATTGGACTCTTTCAGATTCTTATCCTTTTTTAAAGGAAAATCAAGTACATCTCAAGCCCTCCATGAGTCTTGATCTTTAAAAGTTTCTGTACCTTTATTGCATAGCACAATAAAAAAGTCAATGAAAAAAATTGATGAAAGGTTTCCTATCTGTTAACACATCTGATTGTTGGAAATAGACTGATATTTTAAAAACTAAATTAAAAAATCTTTCCTGTATGTTAGCATCCCACATCTCAGAATTTCAGGGAATTTTAAGATCCTTCAGTCCACTTCCTCATTAGTGCCAAGGGATAAGTTGGATTCTGTCTTAATTCCCTGGAGGGGGTAACCCAATACCCTCTGGGCAGTCAATCTGTTTACTGGAAAACTGTTAAAAAGTTCTTGATATATTGAGCATGGATCTATCTCCTTGCAAACTATGACCATGGGTCCCATTTCTACCTTTAGAACATCTGTTTTGCAGATTATTGCTACTTTTATAAAAACAATACTTTATAATCTAAAGAAAAGTATGTATGTTTACAAAGTTGCTAAGGAGTATCTGTGCTTAAATTCTGTATTAAGTGGAAGCTTAAATGCTATGTTGAGATTTCACGTAATGTTAACTTTGACTATTCTGAACCAGTTGGCTAAGATAGGCGTATGTACTGAATCTTGTCTTAGAAAATTTTATCATAAAACTTTGGTTTTTAGTGCTAGAAGGAGCTTTATGCATACACAGCTAGCCAATTACATTTATTTTACATAGGAGGATATTGAAGTCCAGATAAGAGATATTAAATTTCTTTAAAAAGTCAAGGACACTGCTGCCTGAAATTCAGATCTCCTCATCTCTCATGTAACAGTTGAAGAGACCACTAAAAAACAAAGAGAGATTCAATAGATGCTAAAAGGTAGATATCAACGAGTAAAGGAATGATCTATAAATATCAGAGACCAACCTACACACACTTGAGATGCTGAAGAAACAATACATATAACATCATTATTTATGGAAGACAAACTAGTTACTGCCAGGTGCCATGCTACTTTAAAAACAGGTCCATTCTGAATAAATCCTGTCTGTAAGAAACTTGCAAACTTCTTGTGGAAATAAAACCTAAGTAATTACCTAGTATTTGGTGCTATGTAGACCTAGCCAAAGATGAAAAATGGCAGAGAAAATAATTTTTAAAATTCACCATGGCTTGAAAATTTATAATAGTGCTAAAATGACTGAGCTGCTGAGTTATTATTTTTTGACAAGAAAGAGAATCTAATGCTGGAGGTTAAAAAAACTAATAAAAAAGCTTCTATTAATTAAAAAAAATGGGTAAGAGACATTTTAAAATGTAAATGAATCTTAATTAATGACTCCAGATGACATGTACCCATGTCATTAAGGGAATTTACCTGTTGGATTTTTTATGGGTGAAAAACCCAGAAGAACCAGAAAAGACTCCAAAGGAGATTGGAGGGTATAAGATAAAATGAAACTCCTTTTGCTTTGGGAAGTGCTAAAGAAAGATGATTCCAAACCTGTTCTCCTTGATGAGGATGTTACTCCTTTGAAGATGCTTATGGGACACCTTTCCTGGCTGATGGCTGTATATGCATGCAGTGGAACACTTGGCCCTTCAACAACATTGTCCTGTTTTAATGGACTGTGAATTATGTCCAGCCTGTCATCCCACACAGGGTGACATGCAATCATACAAACTGAAAACTATTAAAATAGAAACACACAGCAGACTTTTACCAAAACAATTCTTTATTTTGATTATTTATGTCATTGCTGTAGGATACAACCACCTCTGCGTTATAACTCCTTGGGGGCTGAACCCATGTTTTATTTGTCTCTGTGTCCCTACTGAAGCATCAGGCTGAGGTCATACTTTATTTTCAGTCTCCTTTTCTAGAAGCATTTGAAGAAGCACTGGCCAGGCAGTTCAATATTTATTGAACAATACTAAAAGAAATCAAAATGAGCAAACTACTAGTATAAGGTACATAAACAACCTTCTTCCCTTAGTGAATGTAATATCTTAGCTATGAAGAGGTAACCAATTGCAAGTCTGTTTCTCAGTTATGCTAGTGGGTATAAAAATGCCATGTGATTTCATTTCATCAGTGCAGTGGACAAAGAAGAATTATTGTTTCTTTTACTTTGTGGCTCTGGTGAGTCCTCAGGAAGTGTAGCTGAAAAATCAATTTTCCAGGCTGAAGTCTTTGCTGGTCGCAGTTCAGGGATTAGAGAAACCCAATTTGAGGAAAATATTGGTCTGCCTGAAGGCACCCTTACAGCTTATCTCTTTTGCTAAGATGGCTTCCCTTCTGGGTGAATATACAAACAAGGATTTTCATCTGTCAGTATAGAACTTTCCCCCTTGCTCCTTATAGTATAGGTGACCAAACTTATGGATTTTTTCCTTCATTCAGAAACAAAGGGCGTCTGTGCTTCACCAGAGGGTTAAAATCTGTCCCAGTTGCTATCTAGGTCCTGCTAAGACCTTAAAGTTTCTATTTGAAGAGCTTTGGTCTAATGGACATATTCTCCATCCACTTGTCTGGGTAAATTAATTTTTAATCCTTGTCGTTTTTTGTTTTTTGTTCATTTGTTTTTTTGGCCATGCCACGTGACATTTGGGATCTCATTTCCCTGACCGGGGACTGAACCCAGGTCACAGCAGTGAGAGCCTGGAATCCTAACCACTAGGTCACCATGGAACTCCCCCTTGCAGAGTCATTTTAAATGTAGCCTACTTGATCATAAATAAGTCTTGGTAAGACCAAAAATTCTGTAAGGGAGTCAAAGGTAGGGTTGACTTACTATATTTGATTATTCTGAGCATCAAAATCTTTAATAGTTAGGGTCCATTTCATAGAGGATTCTATAGATAACTATGCCTGGAGGGACTGGTTAATCTCAACAGAACCCGTGTTCTGAATGCAAATTATACGTGGGTTACTCTTCACGTGAGCTGTGCTATCCTTGCTAAGTAACTAAAAACTGTGCAAGCTCTGTCCTGAATAAACAGAGCTTCCAGTGGTAGCATACTCAGGCCTTTATCAAGACTAAATTGTCAGCACCTAGCACAGTGTCTGGCAAAAGAAGTGGTTCAATAATTATTTGTTGAATAAATAAAGAAATATATACTAGAATTAGCTCTGTAAATACTCACCACATAATTTATGCAGGAGTCTTTTATTTTCTTTGCATATTCTATCTCCCTAAGGAGCAATTGGTTCATATTCCTATCATGGGTTACTTGAATCTAATGCAAGAATATTAGGAACAAGTGTGTAGGAAAGACAATGGCATCCTAGCATAGGTTTTCTCATGACTATAGGTTTGTTGAACTGATCCAGGTGTACAATAAAGCACCATGGAAGGACAATACAGCATTTTTCTTCTCTTAGTTCAGAATCCCTACTCCCTCAGGTGAAGGGTGAAGTTACTAGCCACAAGTGATAGGGCAGTATTTCAGATCCTTTTCTTTTTGGGCTTTATGGATTCTCTGTTGTTCTGTCTTGCCTGGCCTGCATTGTAACTGTTTTGAGGTCCAGAACAGACTGAACACTTCCTAGTTTTACTCAACCTGTATTGATTGCTGTGATTTCTTTACTTCTTACCCTGAAAATGCTTGGCTCAGTCCTTAAAGAATTTGATGTTTCCATTAGAACATTCATAATCTGAAGTCTTTTTCCTTTTGATATTGGAGGAATTTGGGTGAAGTAGGAATTGCTGTGTCGCAACATCAAATGACGCCTCTGGGCTCTGTCCACATGACTGCATGGTAAGCAATTTTTTTAGTTGCCCACGGTTTCAGAAGGAACACGAATATCTTCTGGGCTAAGTACCCTCTAGAAGTCTTTCTCCCGTTGCTCAAACACTGAGTGAACCTTTTCCTCAAATAGTTTTGCCCTATCACCATTACATCTCCAAAGAAAAGAAATGTTGCTCTTGGGACTGTGGCTTAAACAGATATATGACAGATGGTTTAACTCTTTTGTTCCCACATGTTCAGTTTGCATGCATGTATTCTTATACATGTGTCTATGTAAGAAATAAGCACACCACTTATAATCTACAGTTACTAAGAGGATGAAATCAATAATCATAATTGAAATCCACTTTAAGGCTAGGCATCACACCATGGCCCTCCATTCCTCAGTGTTCCATAAGATGTATTACTAAAGAAGACTGGGAATCTCTCTAAGATTTTTCCAGATGGAAACCATCTGGAACTTCGCCTTCTGTAGATTGTACCTACTTACTGCCTTCATTTCCTTTGAAATGAAATCACTGGTATTGATTTGCCTTCTCAGCTCTTGCTTCTGCTGCCCTCTGCTGGAAAAGCCTTAAAGCCCAGTTCTGATACCTCCAGTGGTTAGTTTATTTATTAATTTTCTTTTTGTAGCATTGCCTACAGAAACTGTGAGTTACACTCCAAGGCCAAGAAATTCTTCTGGAAGCTCAGTTGCCTCTGACTACATAGAAATCACCTGGGAGCTTTATAGCCCCTCACATAGTGAGATGCCAGTTCTCAGCTTTAGAAATCTCTCCTGCTCTGGCCATCTTCTTGTTTCTTAAAAGTAGGTTAGGGCGTTTCTTCTCCAAGGAGGCATCTGTATTCCTCAGTCTGACAAGGCACACCAGTTTATTTTCATAGATCGTTGGATGTTCATTGACAACACTGATATTTCTCTGGTTTCAGGTAAAGCTGTGGTCATAGGAGCCCATAAAGTCTGTATGTCTTCATCCTGCTTCCAATTTCTGGAATCATTTTTTCTTTACTCCAGACTTCCCAAGGACACATAGCTGGTTATTAGCAGAATAACAACTAGAACTTTATCAATTCACAGAATAAGAACTAAAACTTTATCCGTCCACAGAATAAGAACTAGAACTTTATCAGTCCACAGCTCTTTCCACAGAAAATAAGGTTTGGCTGCTGGTAACAAAATTTATTTAATATATAGTTATAAATTATACTTTCAGGATATGTGAGTCATAAAACAGGAAAGTGACAGAAAGCATCTGGTTTATTATGTTTCCTTATTGTTCAGTTTCACTGAGGACATTCAGGCTTTTAAAGAAAGAGGCAACATAGAGAATCCACAAAGAAGAGGTAATTTTGTTTTGTGTTTTGATTGAGCCAAAATATTCATCTACCTTGATTTTAAGCTCAAAAGTTCCTAAAGTGATCAGCAGCTGTTCATTCAAGAGTGTACTGCCTCTCTGAATACAGAACAAAATATATTTGTCTTTGAAATTTCATGAAGGTAATACGGGAAATGATGGCTTCTTTGTGATGAAACAAACCCATCCTGGCATGAGAAATCTGATTGTTACAGCTTGCTGAGTTGTCTTAATAATCAATATGCCCTGTTTTATAAGTGGTATGGCTCCTGAAATCCACTTTGTAAATTGTTCTCAATTCACCTTCTGACCAATTTTATCATAATGCTTTGTCGATACTGATATTGACCAAAACTTGCTTTTAAAAACAGAGAAAAATCTAGTATTATATGCAGTGTAATAAAGGGCAAATGTAACTGGCTTCTTTTCTTCTCATGTCTAGGCTAGTAAAATAAATACTTGCTAAAAGGAAAAATTAATTAGCTTAAATACCTGATGAGTAGATGAAGAATTGTTTAAAACTGTGTTATCCTTCTAAAAACTGAGTACAGCCTTCATAAAATCACCAATTTCTAACCACTGAATAGTATAGACAGGAGTTGCCAAACTATAGCCAATGGGCCAAATCTGGCCCAATGCTTGTTTTTGTAAATAAAGTTTTATTGGAACACAGCCACATTCATTGCTTTATGTATTGTCTATGGCTGTTATCATGCTACAATGGCAGAGTTGAACAGTTGCCAACAGACTGTATGGAACGCAAAGTCAGCCTGTTTATTATCTGACCCTTTACAGGAAGACCTTGCTGATCTCTGGTACAGAACAGTGGTTTTTATAAAGACTTGTGATTTTAATGATATTAATACTATTCTTCCTGTCATTCTTTTAACCATCATTATCATTTCTTTAAACTGTTAAATTACTCCCTAAATAGAAATGACTTCATTAACCATCCCCAGCTATAAATATGCCTATTAATTGTTTTGTATATTCTTTTGACTAAAAATATAGGTCTGTGTAATCACAATAAGGCACATGCTGTGCTTTTTCTTTACTGATCAGGATAAGGAAGAAAATACATATTGAAGGAATGATTTTCCTAGATTTTGGACAAAATCTTTTAAGTGATTGAAAATATACCTTGTGGTATACTTTGTGTTTCTTGAGGTCCAATGAGGTTAGTGATTAACCTAAAGTCACACAGATGGCAAGACCAATACAAGTACACTGTCTTCCTAGTTCATTTATGGGCTGAGTCATCAGGCAACTGTGATTTCCTTCACTTCATGCTCTGCAGAGATAGACATGGTATTTTCCTTTATGGCTCTGAGGATGCTGTATGAAATACAGCTCAGAAATCCAGACATGTTTATTTAGAAGGTTACTGCAGGGTTTTGGAACAGGCTCAGTGTTCGCTGTGTGGCACTCTCTGCTATGCCAGAAGGACTCAGTGGGCCCTGTTGGAACAGTTAGTTGTTTGCCAAAGATGTTTACATTAGGTATTGGATATTTATTGTACGTATTGAATATCTACTCACTTTCTCTTTGCCAATAAATTTAGAGTGTAACCAATGTCTTGGGTCTGCAGATGTTATATTTCTCAGAGAGCGTTTAAATATGTGTGGGAATAAAATAACAGATAGCAGTGTTGTCCCAGCTTGGATGTGATTTCCTCTAATATTTAATAATTAATAAATACTAGAAAATATAAGATTCTGTATATTTTTGCAATGGTTGTCTATATCAGGAAATACAATTTAAAATTTGGAAGCAAATTTAAAGTTTACCATATCTAAACTCTACATCTCAGTTATTCAGCATTGTATTTTGAGATGAGGATTAAATATGTTAGCACCCTAAAAATTATCCTATGTATTTGATGTTTACTAAAAGCAGCAGTGCTTTTTTTTTTGCACGGTACGCGGGCCTCTCACTGTTGTGGCCTCTCCCGTTGCGGAGCACAGGCTCCGGACGTGCAGGCTCCGCGGCCATGGCTCACGGGCCCAGCCGCTCCGCGGCATGTGGGATTTTCCTAGACCGAGGCACGAACCCGTGTCCCCTGCATCGGCAGGCGGACTCTCAGCCACTGCGCCACCAGGGAAGCCCAGCAGTGCTTTTTAAAAAAGAATGTATATGAGAAATAAGGAAAAACACATATTGACTTAGGTGTGGTTTTTGAATGTCCAATACATGTACCTTTGTGATCTAGGACAACTGAAGATAAAAATAAAGTAGGAAAAAGCAGTGCAATAGACTGAATGTTTGAGTCTTCCCCAAATTCTTATGTTGAAACCTAGTCCCCAGTGTGATGGTATTTGGAGGTGGGGCCTTTGGAAGGTGATTTAGTCATGAGGGTAGAGCCCTCATCAATGGAATTAACACCCTTATAAAATAGACCACAGAGAGATCCCTTGCCCCTGCTGCCATGCAAGGACACAGGGAAAAGACAACCTGTCCTTGAAACAGGAGGCAGACCCTCACCAGACACCAAGACTGCAGGAGGCTTCATCGTGGACTTCCTAGCCTCTAGAATGTTAAAAATAAATTCCTGTTGTTTATACGCCACCCAGTCTATGGTAATTTGTTATAGCAGCCTGAGTTGACCAGGGCAAGCAGTAAAAATGCTTAGGTGTGGAAAACATGAGTTACAGTTGATGACAATGATAACAGTTCTAAGCTTTGAATTCCGGTGTACTAAATCTTCAATATTCTATATGTAATTCACACTTACAGAGCATCTTCTTCCAGTATGAGTTTTGTCTTTTACTTTTGGTTTTGTGTCTTTTGTCGAGTAGAAGTTTTAAATGTAATGAAACTAAATTTATCAGTAGTTCCTCTTATGGGATAAGTTTTTGCAACTTGTTTACTAAATACTTTTTCACCTCAGGTTCCCATCTTTTCTACTGAGTTTTAAAATTTTGGTTTTACTATGTTTTCATCTTTAATACACCTGGATTTAAAATCCTTGTACACTGTGGGGTAGGGATCTGATGTGTTATTTTCCAAGGGAAACCAATTATTTTTCATGATTTATTGAAAAATTCATCATTTCTCCACTGATCTGTCATGTATAAAATTTCCATGTCTTTTTCTGGTTCTTTCTGAGCTCTTTATTCTCTTCTACTTGTGTCAGTGTCTAGCTACAACTAACGTAGGCTGAAAAATTTCAGTCTGGTAGGCCAACTCTCACTTTATTCTTTGGTAAAGTCTTGACTAGTGCTGGTCATTAGTTGTCCACGTAAATTTTTTTTTAAATAAATTTATTGATTTATTTATTTATGTCTGCATTAGGTCTTCGTTGCTGTGCGCGTGCTTTCTCTAGTTGTGGCGAGCGGGGGCTACTCTTCGTTGTCGTGTGCGGGCTTCTCATTGTGGTGGCTTCTCTTGTTGTGGAGCACAGGCTCTAGGTGTGCAGGCTTCAGTAGTTGTGGCACGTGGGCTCAGTAGTCGTGGCTCTCGGGCTCTAGAGCACAGGCTCAGTAGTTGTGGCACACAGGCTTAGTTGCTCCTCAGCATGTGGGATCTTCCCGAACCAGAGCTCGAACCTGTGTTCCCTGCATTGGCAGGTGGATTCTTAACCACTGCACCACCAGGGAAGTCCCTGTCCATGTAAATTTTTGAATCAGCTTATCAAGTTCAATGGAAGACCTTATTAGTATTTTGATTGTAATTGGATTAAATTGATATGTTCATTTATGTACAACTAATATTTTAATAATTTAACCATATCTTCTCCATGAATATGGTATCTATCACTATTTTAGATCATTAATAATGTGTTTCAGTTAGATTTTAAAGTTTCTCTCAGTAGTGGTCTTAGAAATATTTTATTAGATTTAGTCTTAGCTACAAACATTTTTTGGTCATTAGTATAAATTACATACATATTAATTATATTTGATACAATTTTATCCTTTTAGGAAAGGATTAGATGTCAATAAGCAATTGCTTTCTTTTCCTGAGGAAAACTTTCCAAAACAGTGAGATCAGAAGGAAAATTGGTACATAGTTAAGAAGATAAAATGAAAGTTTCTGTGTCCTTGATGGGGGATTTGGAGCTCAAAGAATATTAGTGGTTAAAAAAAAATCACTCAGAGACGATTCAATTTTTTCTCCATTTTATAGTTAGAGTTGATAAAACAAAACAAAAGCTCTACATAATTAAATGCTGATAGTTGTCTTCATTTATGGACATTAACTCTTGAGCAATCTTTGCCTAATAGGCACACAAGATACAAGTAGACCAATACATAGACTCAAACTTATACACATATTTTAAGGACACAGTTAAATACATAAAGGTTCAAGCTTTATTCTTCCTCTAATGGAGAATCTTACATTGTAGTTTTACATTGACCTGCTTTTTAAGGAATGTGGAGGAGAGGCAAATAGAGGTTGATTCTGTCTTGTGGATGAAATATTGAAGATATAGGTGATGAGGCAATTCTGAGAAGTTCATCCTAATTAAAATAGAGGCAGAAGATAGCAAAATATGGAGCGTGAGAGTTACGACACAATTAGTTTAGCCATGGATTCTAATATCTGTGTTAATAAACATAATGAAAACAGGTGATATTTTAGAAACTATTAACCAGGCTCATGGGATTCTGATCTCTTCAAGGTTACAGTAAAATTATTATTACTGTAGGTCCAAGGTGAGGTCTTCTGTCACTAACTTACTAAATCTGGCCCCTGGCATTGACTTTCCCTCAGGTAATAATCACCTCTGTAGATGGTAATGATGTCCATTAGCCACATAAGAAATGTGGCTAACTGAAATTTGATCTTGGTATAATTTTATAGTATAACATTTATTTAAGAAATCAAATATCATAACTAGCTTATCTTGTATCAGAACTTTGAAATTTTATTACTACACTTAGTAATTTTGGATAGGTGAAGGCAGGAAGGAAGAATATATTTCGTGAGAATGCTGGTTTCATGAGGACAAGAAGCTTTGGGTGTTTTATTCAGTAATATAACCCAGCCACTTAGGATAGCACCCAGTGCATCATCAATAATTATTTGTTATTGTTTTTACCGGAAACCAGGTTGCCATTCTTTATCTTGTATTCTAGTTACAATGATTCCATATATGGTCATAGAATTTCAAGGCTACCTAGGACATGATGGGACAGGCTTATACAGTCAAGTATCTTTATTTTACATTTAAGGAAAATGAAACCCACAGTGGTTAGTACCTTGGTACAGATAACTTAAAAATTAGTGGCAGAACTAGTATTAGTACCACATTTCGCTTATCTGTTCATTAACTGATGGACATTTGGGTTGTTTCCATTTTTGACTATTATGAATAATGTTGCTATGAACATTCATGCACAAGTTTTGTGTGGACATATGTTTTCAATTTTTTTTTTTTGGTATATACATAGGACTGAAATTTCTGATCATATGGTAACTCTATATTTAACCATTTGAGGAACTGCCAGACTGTCTTCCAAAGTAGCTGTACTGTTTTATACCCCCACCAGCAATATATTTTGGTTCTAATTTCTCCACATTCTTCTCCAACCTTTTAAGTTCTTTGATTAGTTTGCTGTTTGTTTTAACTCTTACCTCCACCTCAGCAGCTGTAATGTTAAACAGTGCCGTTGATTGTTTTTGACAGACTTGCCCAAGGAAAAGGCTGTTTTCACCGGGTGAGCTGTAAGTCAGATCAAATGACACACCTTGTGAGTAGGATTTCTCAGGGAACCGCGGACAGGTCAAGTAATTACAATTTTCTGAGATGAGGCTTTGAAGGACCTCCACACCCATTTTGACCCTTCCAGAGGCTGTTAGATTGCTGGTTTACACTGTAATTGTGGGTTGTTAATTTTTGAGGCTACCACAGAGCTAGGGAGAGGGTGATGAGACTGGGGCAAGTTAAAATGCCACAAAGCTCACTGTTCTTACTATGATTCAGCCATTTTTCTTGAATACATTCTTGAATATATCGTTACAAGGCTTTGGTTGATTTCCAGAGTTCTGAGAAGTTGATTTTGACATTATTTCCCCCACTGTTTTAGTTGGTTTTATAAGAGAGTGGAATGTTAGAGGTCCTTACTCTATTATTCTCATTGACATCATCCCCTAACTTGCTTTCTAATTACTGAGAACCTAAGAAGTCCTACATGCAGGAAAATAGAGAAAAAAGACAGAAGGGGATGAAAGAAGAAGAACAGGGAGAAGGAAATAGGCTTGTTTGGGAAATCTGAAAGAAGGAAAATGTGTGCATATTTTATTTACAGAGGAGACCAAGTACACAATCTTTTATGGATCTATGCCTGAAGGAATGCTGAAAAATACAAATGGCATATTTTATGAATGTTTAGCAGATTCCTACAGGGCAAATCTTCCTATAACAGCATGTGTTCAATGTGTGAAAAGTAAATGCAGGCAACCTTTTTCTTTCTCTTATTTTCACAATTTTGTCCTAAGGAAGAATAAACAATCCAAATAAAAGTATTGACCAAGTTTAAACTGATTTTTATATATTGAAATCTCAGCAAATGAAACAAATGAAATTCAGAGCTACAACTTAAGGACAATTGTTTTAGGGAAAGTGTCTACCTTTAAAGGCTAGACTTTACCAGAATTCATAATTTCCACATTCTTTCTGTATTTGAACTGAAACAGTCTAGGTCTCCCAGTGGCGACAGTTTACAACATAAATTCCATTTTAGAGCTAAGCTCACCACCACCTTAGAAAATGATCTAATAAACTAATTCCTACTGGGTTTTTAATTACCGATAATTGTCTGATACAAGGTTATTAAAGGCATAACCCTTATGTCAGTACACCCTCTGTGAAACATACAGGAAATTAATTTCAAGGAATATTGCCCTTGATGACATATCTACTCTCTCCCCACGCTGTTCTCCCAGGAGTATTTGAAATATGGAACAAATACTGTTGATACTTGTTAGCATTTTTGTCACAAGGTTATCAGAGAAAAACAATTAATAGGACATAGAGCAGCAAAAATAGCAAAGCTAATAGAGCTTTGAATTCACATAATTCAGATCTAACACTTAACTGCTGGGTGACTTTTAGGAAATTTCTTAACTTCTCTGAACCTGTTTCCTTGCCTTGGATTGGCAATGTTTACTTCATATGGGTCTAGAGGGAAGACTAAATGGCATATCTTGCAGAAAATACTAGAATAGTAGCAACTAAAGAAAGAGGTTTATACTGGGGCAGTGAGTATGGTTATAGTCATGGTTGCAGTCCTATTCAGTGGCATATGGAGGCTGAAATTACACATGGGCCAAATGGCATTAGAATGTCCTTCACCTCAGTTGCAGAGTTAAGGAGTCAGGCCATCCTCAGGATTCCTCTGTCACAAGGGACTTGGTTGTATGGATGTGTGCTTGTCCATGCCCAGTGCTCTTTAATAGTCTCCAAAAGTTCAAGAGGGGGAAACACCCATTCTTCTAGGAGTCCGCAGCTAATCCAGCAACGCTGGAGTATCTTCAACTGAGTTCTTGAAAACCTAAATCGTGTAAAAATTCACCACCATTACTCACTTCATCTCAATTAATAGGCAGATGCAAGAGGCCGTAGTTGCACATATACACACGTGCACGCGTGTACACGCGCGCACACACACACACACACACACACACACACACACACTTTTTTCTCTCTCTGCAAGCCACTACTTTTATATATCAGGGTAGGGGGAGAAGCTGGCCTGAAAGGGTCAGTTCCAATTTCCCTTAATGTTTCTCCTCCCCCAGGCCACAGTATGGTAGTTATGACAGCACGTGATGACCTGACAGTGACAAGCTGAGGCCACTCTGCCAACGTTATGATTTTAGCGTGGCACAATTACAGTTCTGTAATGGAAAGGTATTTATATTTTGGCAAATAAACTCTACAGCTATAAAGCCTTGAATTAAAGACTTTCTTCTTCATTGGAACTACTTCACCCTCATAATTTTCTTTGGTTAGGGGGATAGTCCCCACATTTCTCTGCCACGCATGTGGCATTTGGCCTTTTCTTTGGGTGGGGAAGGGGGATGAGTTCTAGGATTCTTCTCAGGATTTGAGATCTGAACCAAAGATGTGGGGGTGAACGTGTAGAAGAAGGTATGGATTAGAAAGAGAATTGTTAGTAGAAGATAGGGCAAGAATCAAACAGTGCGGGGGTGACATGGCGGATGGGGCAGATTTGAAGTGAGATGCTCAGGTGTCTGGTTTGGGGTAGTAGGTGGATTTTGCTGTACCTCTATGTGTAAGATAGGCACTAAAGGAAGAGATGCAGGTATAGAGATAGGGAAGAGTGTAAAATTTGGACATTCTCGTGAAATATTAGGTAGAACACCTCATTAAGTAGTTGGAAATAGAGATCTGCTGTTCTGAAATACTATAAATTTGTGGGGCAGCAGTGTAAAGGTGGTATTTGAAGCTAAGGGAGTGGATGAGATATTAAGGAGACTATACAATGAGAAGTGGACTTTATACACAACCTGGTGTAATGTTGACATTGAAAGAGATGCTAGAATGAGAGGACAAGCATGAAAGATTCAGAAGGGCAGACGCAGATGCAGCAAGTGGATCAAGAGAGAGTCATGCCTCAAAAGCCAGGAAGAAAGATGGTTTCAGGAGAGAGAGGTTAATAGTGGCCACTGCAATAACCTCCTAACTGGTCTTTCTGCCTCTAGTCTCTTCCTCCATGCTCCCTAGCCTCATTCTGCTGTCCAAATTATCTCTCCTAATACACAAATCTATTCACATTCTCAGGCATGCAGTTATTAGATGTCTGTAGCATTCAAAATTTCATATACATATAATAGAATCACCTAGAGACCCATCTCATCATCTAAGCCTAATGGGCTTATTAAAAGGCCAATCCTGGGCCTCATACCCAGAGATGCTAATTTAGGATGCTTGGATCCAAGAACATGCCTTTAAAAAAGGTCGCCATATGGTTCAGATGCAGATGGTTTATTGACAGTTTATGAAACAGTGGCCTAGGGCATGAAGTTCCTAGAAAAAGATTCATGGCCTTCTGTCTTCTGGCTCCAGTCTCCATTTTTACCAGCCCACTTCCATCATGGACTCTCTATTTTAGCTTTGTCAGAATCACAAAGATGGGTTGGTGAGGGGAAGGGGTTGGAATGTCCTTCCTAGAAAAGTGACAAGCCTATGCAACGGGGCCAAGGTAAGGCAACATAGGATCTAAGAAAATAGGGAATAGCCCGATTTGAATGGTTATAGCATACCTGCAGAAATGGGTCTGGAAAGGCAAGACAGCGACAGATTGTGGAGACCCTTGAATGTCAGATTGGGGAAATTTATAATTGTTTTGCAGTAAACTGGGATGCTTGGCTCTTTCAGGCTTTGTTTATTCGTTTTTTTCTGTCCTGGATATAAATATCAGCCCTTTCTTATTTCTGAAACTGTGTCTTTACTGCTGATTTTTTTTTTTTTTGAGCCTGAACTTCATGAGGAGGCCTGAAATGAAAGTTCTGAAAAGAAGATTTTGATCTTCTTAAAAAATGAAGAATGAACTTATTTACAAAACAGAAATAGAGTCACAGATGTAGAAAACAAACTTATGGTTACCAGGGAAGAAACGGGAAGGAGGGATAGATTGGGAGATTGGGATTGACATAAGCACACTACTATATATAAAATGGATAAGTAATAAGGACCTACTGTAAATCACAGGGAACTCTACTCAATACTCTGTAATGACCTATATGGGAAGAGAAACTGAAAAAGAGTGGATATATGTATATGTATAATTGATGCAGTTTGCTGTACAGCAGAAACTAACACAACATTGTACATCAACTATACTCTAATAAAAATTTTTTAAAAAATGAGTCAGCTCATGAGAAAAAATGAAGACCTGAGTCTTAGGGAAGAAAAATTTAAATTTCTGGAATGATTAGAGAGTCTTGAATCAGCCAGGCTTAAATTTAATCACAGTCACAAGGCAATTAATCAACTTTCAGTTTTCCTAAGCCTGGTTAAGAGGCAGTTAAGCCACTGTGACTGCGCTCTTAACCTTTGTGAAAGGAAAAAACCAAGACATAGCTCAAGTATCCGGAGTTATGACTCATCACCATAAAACTGAACCGTGTATTTTTCTCTAAGGGAAGATTTCAGCCCAGCCGGGTCCAAGAGAACATACGAGCACCTTATGCTGAACACACACTTAGAAAACTGGATGGGTTTTGCCATCTGCTAAGCCTCACTTTGCCTCCAGTTTGAAGTTGAAGCAATGTCAGAAGCTGATTTAAGCAGCTTACATATGTTGCACTGCAGGAAAAACATTGGACGTTGGAGACTCTGAAAAACAATGCTAGGCATTAGGGGTCCATAAATCCTTAGTGTTTGTGACAAATATGCCCAGTAGCTGTAGGGCAACACTTTATTCCTCTTAGATTTAAGTGTTTTTCTCCTTTGCTTAGTAACAGAATTTTTAAATTATCTTGTGCGTTTGCTAGAACCATGATCATCATTCATTGCAGCAGGTAAGGTTATTTTAGTTAATCACAACCTTCTTTTGTTGCTTAAAGTTTGACAGAAAATGTCAGTACTATGGCGAACTTTAGAAAATTATTCTATGGATTTGCCATTATTGATTATGTTTTTGGAAACTCTAGATGCTTAAAAATGAATAAATTTGTAGTAGCTGACCTTTAAGATTCTTTAAGTGTTCCATATGCACACTGAACATTGCACAAATCACTCATCTTGTCCTCCAAGGCCTTCGATGGTATGATTGTACCCACCTTCATATAGTCTTATTTTCCCTCCTTCCTTATAATTTTCCACCCAGTGAATCTGTAGACTTTAAGTCTTCAAACATGGATTTTTA
The DNA here is from genome assembly GCF_937001465.1 of Orcinus orca. Classification (NCBI taxonomy): domain Eukaryota; kingdom Metazoa; phylum Chordata; class Mammalia; order Artiodactyla; family Delphinidae; genus Orcinus; species Orcinus orca. Next base: position 59,291,133 of record NC_064563.1, on the reverse strand, counting down.
AAAAATCTCTAACTGCATTTACTACTGCAGTTTCTTTTATCCAGATATTCCTTCCCTTCCATTTCTGCTTTTCCCCATCATATCTCCCTGTTGATAACTTACCTATTGCTAAGGACCAGTTCAAGTTCTCCTTTTCCATGGAATCTTTTATGATCGCTTGTTACAATTTTATTACGGCACTTAGCATGGTCTGCCTTGTTTCATATTTGTAATAGAAATATATTAAAGCTCTGTTTTTAGTGGCCTATCCTTCCCTTTATCATATAAATAATAATCCATGGCCCTGTCATGCGCATTTCAGATCCCTCTCATGTGTGTCTTGGGAAATTCTGACAATTTCCAAGGCATGAGAATCAGCATTTGCAATAAGGAAGGGTATTAATTTTTCTGTTTTTTTGTAGCTTTTAAGAAATGAGTATTTCCCACTTAAACTCAGATTTTGTAATTCCTCTAGAAAGCCTGTAGATCTAGACACTTGTATACACAGGAGGACAACTGACTAGTGATGAGTATTGGACGGACTTTTAGACATGAACTCTCCTGGTTCCCCTCAACCCTTCATAGTTTCTTTTCCACCACAGTCCTAGAAGGCATATAATTGGGATTCCCAGTCTTACACATTTCCCACACCCATCCTTCTTGTTCCTAGACACTTCGCTGCAAATTTCTCTGAATTTCATTACTAGTAAACTTTTGCCACCTCATAGTTGCTACTCCATGCTTCTGAAGGTATTTATCCATCCCTCTCAACCTCTATGTGACATGGATTCCCTCCTATAAATCCTCAAAAGGCAACTAATATTAGGCTGCAGTGTTTTGACAAAACTTTCCTATAGCATGGAGTAGGAAACTTAAAAACCAGACATTTGACACCAGAGTTTGTGGAGTCTTATCTTCTCTGCCCCTTACCAGCATTTTACCTAGGCCTGGCAACAGCTTATCCCTCCTCTACTGGAGAACCTTTTCTCTATTTTCTTCCTATATCCCATCCCAAACCCAGGTAGCGGAAACAGTTGACAGAATAATCTCCACAGAATTTCACACTTTCCCCAAAGAAGTTAGCTTTTACATTATAAAATGGAATATCTTAACATTTCTACCTTGAGGGATTGCCCAAGAACCATTGGTAAATACTTGTGTTACTAATGACTAAAACTATTCATCAGAGTGGTAAACAAGGTCTAAGACAGGGCTCTCCAAAGTCAAATTGTAGCTTCCACCTTTGAAAGGTAGCAGTTTCTTAGAACAAGTGGCATAAAGGTAGGTCACCCCAACAAGTGAGACTGAATGTTTTATCACTGACATTGTTTAAAATTGCCAGTGCATCGTGATAATGAAAAGAAGTCTGACTTTCTTTAAAATTGGTTTTATTACTGTTTTAAAATTCTCTACAGACGATATACCCTCTCACTGATGGCACGGGGGGGAGAGCAGGGATAGCGAGGGGGGCTGGTTCCATTACTTTCCCCCTCCTCTGCCACTGCTTGGAGCCTCTTAAAATGCCAACTGTCCTTGACTTATTAACTTTAAGAACCAGAGTCTCATCTACAGAAAGAGTGGAGAAAGTGTTGACAGCACTTTTGGAGTGAAAGGGAATGACCAAATACTTGTTTACATACTTTTCTGATGTCTATGAATATATGAATTTTTTGTGTGTTCCTTCAAGACAAAAATTCTTAATCAACTGGATTTCTGTACAGAGTTGCATCTAGAAAGCACCTGGCAAAAATGCATGCTCACAGAGTGCTGGTGTTCAAGTTGTATGTCCTAATTCTCTTATTTGCGAGTTGGAGAGAAGAATACATTGTTTTTCATTAGAGTTATTGTGCAGATTAAATAAAATAAGTCAAGCACTCAGCAGGATGCAAGGACTAGGAACGCTTGTGCACTGGTTGTGGGCGTGGAGCCTGGTACAAACCAGCCTGGAGAGCGAACTGGCAGCACTTAATCAGATTATTAAGAACACACACGTAAGAACCCAGTGGTTCTACGCCTAAGAACAGATCCCAGAGAAATTGCCACATAGCACCATAAGAAGACAAGTTGAGTTTCCCCAATTGTTAAGTGGGGATAGAAACTAACATTTATGGAGTTCTTACCAGGTGTCAGAGATTCTACACAGGTTGCCTCATTTAATCCTCAAGATATCTTTACAGCATTATTATTTTATCTTTTTAATCACTGGGAGAAATGATTCTCCATGAGGTTTCATAAATTTCCCAAGGACACTCAGCTAATAATATGCAAAGCTGGGATTCGAACTCAGGTGCATTTTTTACTCCATTCCAATATCTCATGCAGTGTCTAAAAAGGGAAATTATCTCTCTTCTCTTCCCCTCACAGATGGCTGTGTGGATGAGTTCATATTTTATATCACGTGATTTTCCAATGTTGTCTTTCAGTCATCTTCTCATCTTCTTTTTTTCTATTTTTACATATTATCTCTCTTTCATCCTATACTTTTCCCCCCATTCTTTATAATCTATGCTTTTCCCTCACTTCACTGAAGATATTCAAAGTTACTTTGGAGATATATATATATATGATTGAAGGATAAAATAATTCAGCTATACTAATAGTTACAAATTAAAGAGATTAGAATGTCAGCTACTACTTAAAGTGGAACGAATCAACTGCCTTTTCAGATGTCAGTCAGGTCAAACTATTCATTTCCTTCTTTTATTAAGTTGATTCAGCTGAATAGAGCATTCTGGTTTTTAATGAGAGGGCTTTAGGACAAGGTCCAAGTTCATTGATTCCTGTCCTACCCATCCATTTTCTCACTTACTATCTTAAAGAATAAACTGTTTGCAGATGACATGATACTATACATAGAAAATCCTAAAGATGCTACCAGAAAACTACTAGAGCTAATCAATGAATTTGGTAAAGTAACAGGACACAAAATTAATGCACAGAAATCTCTGGCATTCCTATACACTAATGATGAAGAATCTGAAAGAGAAATTAAGGAAACACTCCCATTTACCACTGCAACTAAAAGAATAAAATGCCTAGGAATACCTACCTAAAGAGGCAACAGACCTGTACTCAGAAAACTATAAGATACCGAAGAAAGAAATTAAAGATGATACCAACAGATGGAGAGATATACCATGTTCTTGGATTGGAAGGATCAACATTGTGAAAATGACGCTACTACCCAAAGCAGTCTACAGATTCAATGCAATCCCTATCAAAGTATCACTGACATTTTTCAAAGAACAAAAAATTTCACAATTTCTATGGAAACACAAAAGACCCCGAATAGCCAAAGCAATCTTGAGAAAGAGAAACGGAGCTGGAGGAATCAGGCTCCCTGACTTCAGACTATACTACAAAGCTACAGTAATCAAGACAGTATGGTACTGGCACAAAAACAGAAATATAGATCAAGGGAACAGGATAGAAAGCCCAGAGATAAACCCATGCACATATGGTCACCTTATCTTTGTTAAAGAAGGCAAGAATACACAATGGAGAAAAGACAGCCTCTTCAGTAAGTGGTACTGGGAAAACTGGACAGCTACACATAAAAAAGTGAAATTAGAGCACTCCCTATCAGCATCCACAAAAATAAACTCAAAATGGATTAAAGACCTAAATGTAAGGCCAGACACCATCAAACTCTTAGAGGAAAACATAGGCAGAACACTCTTTGACATAAATCACAGCAAGATCCTTTTTGACCCACCTCCTAGAGAAATGGAAATGAAAACAAACAAATGGGACCTAATGAAACCTAAAAGCTTTTGCACAGCAAAGGAAACCACAAACAAAAGATGAAAAGACAACCCTCAGAACGGGAGAAAATATTTGCAAATGAAGCAACTGACAAAGGATTAATCTCCAAAATTTACAAGCAGCTCAATATCAAATAAACAGCCCAATCCAAAAATGGGCAGAAGACCTAAATAGACATTTCTCCAAAGAAGATATACATATTGCCAACAAACACATGAAAGGATGCTCAACATCACTAATCATTAGAGAAATGAAAATCAAAACTACAGTGAGATATCACCTCACATCAGTCAGAATGGCCATCGTCAAAAAATCTACAAACAATAAGTGCTGGAGAGAGTGTGGAGAAAAGGGATCCCTCTTGCACAGTTGGTGGGAATGTAAATTGATAGAGCCACTATGGAGAACAGTACGGAGGTTCCTTAAAAAACTAAACATAAAACTACCGTATGACCCTGAAATCGCACTACTGGGCATATACCCTGAGAAAACCATAGTTCAAAAAGAGACATGTACCACAGTGTTCATTGCAGCACTATTTACAATAGCCAGGACATGGCAGCAACCTAAGTGTCCATCAACAGATGAATAGATAAAGAAGATGTGGCTCATATATACAATGGAATATTACTCAGCCATAAAAATAAATGAAATTGAGTTATTTGTAGTGAAGTGAATGGGCCTAGAGACTGTCACACAGAGTGAAGTAAGTCAGAAAGAGAAAAACAAATACCGTATGCTAACACATATATATGGAATCCAAAAAAAAAAAAGTTCTGAAGAAGCTTGGGGCAGGACAGAAATAAAGACAGATGTAGAGAATGGACTTGAGGACACAGGGAGGGGGAAGGGTAAGGTGGGACGAAGTGAGAGAGTGTCATTGACATATATATGCTACCAAATGTAAAATAGATAGCTAGTGAGAAGCATCCGCATAGCACAGGGAAATCAGCTCAATGTTTTGTGACCACCTAGAGGGGAGCGATAGGGAGGGTGGGAGGGAGATGCAAGAGGGAGGGGATATGGGGGTATATGTATACATATAGCTGATTCACTTTGTTATACAGCAGAAACTAACAACATTGTAAAGCAATTATACTCCAATAAAGATGTTAAAAAAAAGAATAAAGTGTGCCTCTTTAAATTTGAAAATGGAATAAAGTTGTTAATAAAAAAAGAATAAACTGTGTCTCTTTAACTTTGAAAATGGAATTTAAATTTTCACTGAGGTGAATAATTTCTACCCTTAGGTAAAGGACATTTGTCATTTATGTTTTACTAATGGATTTCTCAGTCTGTATTGAGTTCCTAGGTGACATTAATGTTCCAAACATTAATTTATCATGTATGATCTGATGATGACTCAGTGTTGCAAGAGCCCTGTGGACTGCTCACAAACACATGCACACACACCCACACACACCCACACCCCATCCTTGGACGTGTTTTGTTGCATAAAGATAAATTAGACATTTCATAACTTGCAGATAATGGCACAGGAGAGCACAAAGTGGTTCACAGTGCGTTTCATTATAGAAGAATAATGCTCTGGCCAAAAAAAGAGGGATGAATTAATAACAAATGTTCTTCATTTGTATTTGGTGCTGGGCTCTGTGAATTATTTATGTTTCTGGGCAAGGCCTGGGAAGTATTTCAATGAAGCCTAATTTGTCAAGGTTACTTACACTTTACCATATTTTTGCTAACTATATCTTTCTGGATAGTACCACACATAAATATTTTCATTGTGTTGTGCATTTATTTGCAGTATTGATGGCACTGTAAAATGTGGGGTATTAGCAACTCTTTAACCAATGTCAGACCAAGAATTAAGATCGGAAACACTAGTGTCTTCCTTTTAGAAATATGGAGGTTAACTCTGATTATTATTCAGCTTTTGTGGCCGATGAGCCAGCTATAAGTCGTACTGTGGAAAATTTATTGTCTAGAAATCATGCTACTGAATATTTTATCTTATTGGAAATGTGCTATAAAGGGGCTGTATCTTTAATCAAACACATGATGATGTTGCAATCTGTTCGTTGTACTGTCATATTACAAAGTGGAGGTTAAGCAAAACTAAAGGCATAGCTTCTGGGGAGAGCAGTGATTGTGGATGTGTATATAGATATTATTTCTCTAAGATGTTAGGTATTATTTCTCTAAGATATTGTTTTGTTTTGTGTTTATTTTAAACCTCTAACTATGTTAGAAATGAGAACTTTGGCTCATTGTAATGTTCAGATTCCAGTGACACCGGGTAGAGAAGCATGAGTGGCACAATAGTTGGGGGAAATAAAGAGGAGAATCAAGTAAAGGTCGCTCAACTGTCTTCAGTTTCAATCTCTGACGTATGTTCAAAATCTCACAGAAAATTTGAGGAAATGTCCTGTTCATAGGAAAGCAGTTATTCTAAGGGTGGAGATAAAATGCCTGTTTTGTGTGCAGAGGTGCCCTAAGTACTCACTTTGTTCTAAATGCCTGGTTGCAGGTGGTCCCATATCCTTTCCCCTCTACTGTCCCACAGGGATGCTTGCTGAGCTTTGCTGTTGTGTTGGGTTTGGTTTTGTTTAGACATTGGGAAGAGGAAATGATTGTTCATTGTTAGACCTGACTTTTGGTTCAAGCCTCTTATGACTATTGGACACACTCTATCTTGATGCTTTTATTCCTTTTCAGTGACTAAAAAACATAAGAAAGGGGTCCTGAAGGAGCTTTAAGAACAGCCAAATCTGAAAAGACTCCAGCTGAGAAAAGACCTATAGGAAGGTTGAAAACACTACTGAAATATGATCAAATCAGCCTCAAGCTTGTCTTGACCTTGTTTAGCTACTTTTAATGTCAATCTTCCTGTTCTTTTATAATTTTTTTCCCCATAGCCTAATTCCCCTTAAAAAGTCTTTCTCCCTATACCCCTCAAAAGCTGGAGGAGCCTGTTTGCTTACTGCACAAGATTTAAAACCACTTTATTGAGGCTTACACTTGCTAGATCATTCTAAACAATTGATATATAAACCAGTGCTATTCAATAGAACATTTTTTTAAACATCTTTATTGGAATATAATTGCTTTACAATGGTGTGTTAGTTTCTGCTTTATAACAAAGTGAATCAGCTAAACATATACATATATCCCCATATATCCTCCCTCTTGTGTCTCCCTCCCTCCCACCCTCCCTATCCTACTCCTCTACGTGGTCACAGAGCACCAAGCTGATCTCCCTGTGCTATGCAGGTGCTTCCCACTATCTATCTGTTTTACATTTGGTAGTGTATATATGTCAATGCCACTCTCTCACTTCGTCTCAGCTTACCCTTCCCCCTCCCTGTGTCCTCAAGTCCCTTCTCTACATATGCGTCTTTATTCCTGTCCTGCCCCTAGTTTCTTCATAATTTTTTTTCTAGATTCCATATATATGTGTTAGCACATGGTATTTGTTCTTCTCTTTCTGACTTACTTCACTCTGTATGACAGACTCTAGGTCCATCCACCTCACTACAAATAACTCAATTTCATTTCTTTTTATGGCTGAGTAATATTCCATTGTATATATGTGCCACATCTTCTTTATCCATTCATCTGTCAAAGGACACTTAGGTTGCTTCCATGTCCTGGCTATTGTAAATGGAGCTGCAATGAACATTGTGGTACATGACTCCTTTTGAATTATGTTTTTCTCAGGATACACGCCCAGTAGTGAGATTGCAGGGTTGTATGCTATTTCTGTTTTTAGTTTTTTAAGGAACCTCCGTACTGTTCTCCATAGTGGCTCTATCAATTTACATTCCCACCAACTGTTCAAGAAGGTTCCGTTTTCTCCACACCCTCTCCAGCATTTATTGTTTGTAGATTTTTTTATGCTGGCCATTCCGATTGGTGTGAGGTGATACCTCATTGTAGTTTTGATTTGCATTTCTCTAATGATTAATGATGTTGAGCATCCTTTCATGTGTTTGTTGGCAATATGTATATCTTCTTTGGAGAAATGTCTATTTAGGTCTTCTGCCCATTTTTGGATTGGGCTGTTTGTTTATTTGATATTGAGCTGCATGAGCTGCTTGTAAATTTTGGAGATTAATCCTTTGTCAGTTACTTTATTGGCAAATATTTTCTCCCATTCTGAGGGTTGTCTTTTCATCTTGTTTATGGTTTCCTTTGCTTTGCAAAAGATTTGAAGTTTCATTAGGTCCCATTTGTTTATTTTCATCTTTATTTCCATTTCTCTAGGAGGTGGGTCAAAAAGGATCTTGGTGTGATTTATGTCATAGAGTGTTCTGCCTTTGTTTTCCTTTAAGAGTTTTATAGTGTCGGGCCTTACATTTATGTCTTCAATCCATTTTGAGTTAATTTTTGTGTATGGTGTTAGGGAGTGTTCTAATTTCATTCTTTTCCATGTAGTCGTCCAGTTTTCCCAGCACCACTTACTGAAGAGGCTGTCTTTTCTCCATTGTATATTCTTGCCTCTTTTATCAAAAATAAGGTGACCATACATGCCTGGGTTTATCTCTGGGCTTTCTATCCTGTTCCCTTGATGTATATTTTTGTTTTTGTGCCAGTACCATACTGTCTTGATTACTGTAGCTCTGTAGTATAGTCTGAAGTCAGGGAGCCTGATTCCTCCAGCTCTGTTTCTCTTTCTCAAGATTGCTTTGGCTATTCGGGGTCTTTTGTGTTTCCATAGAAATTGTGAAATTTTTTGTTGTAGTTCTGTGAAAAATGCCATTGGTAGTTTGATAGAGATTGCATTGAATCTGTAGATTGCTTTGGGTAGTAGAGTCATTTTCACAACGTTGATTCTTCCAATCCAAGAACATGGTATATCTCTCCATCTATTTGTATCATCTTTAATTTCTTTCATCAGTGTCTTATAGTTTTCTGCATACAGGTCTTTTGTCTCCTTAGGTATGTTTATTCCTAGGCATTTTATTCTTTTAGTTGCAGTGGTAAATGGAAGTGTTTCCTTAATTTCTCTTTCAGATTCTTCATCATTAGTGTATAGGAATGCAAGAGATTTCTGTGCATTAATTTTGTATCCTGCTACTTTACCAAATTCATTTATTAGCTCTAGTAGTTTTCTGGTAGCGTCTTTAGGATTCTCTATGTATAGTATCGTGTCATCTGCAAACAGTGACAGCTTCTTTTCCGATTTGGATTCCTTTTCTTCTCTGATTGCTGTGGCTAAAACTTCCAAAAATATGTTGAGTAATAGTGGTGAGCATGGGCAACCTTTTCTTCTTCCTGATCTTAGTGGAAATGGTTTCAGTTTTTCACCGTTGAGAATGATGTTGGCTGTGGGTTTGTGATATATGGCCTTTATTATGTTGAGGTAAGTTCCCTCTATGCCTACTTTCTGGAGGGTTTTTATCATAAATGGGTGTTGAATTTTGTCGAATTCTCTTTCTGCATCGATTGAGATGATCATATGGTTTTTGTCCTTCAGTTTGTTAACGTGGTGTATCACACTGATTGATTTGCGCATATTGAAGAAGAATGCTTGCATTCCTGGGGTAAACCCCACTTAATCATGGTGTATGATCCTTTTAATGTGCTGTTGGATTCTGTTTGCTAGTATTTTGTTGAGGATTTTTGCATCTATGTTCATCAGTGATACTGGTCTGTAGTTTTCTTTCTTTGTGACATCTTTGTCTGGCTCTGGTATCAGGGTGATGGTGGCCTCATAGAATGAGTTTGGGAGTGTTCCTCCCTCTGCTATATTTTGAAAGAGTGTGTGAAGGATAGGTGTTAACTCTTCTCTAAATGTTTGATAGAATTCGCCTGTGAAGCCATCTGGTCCTGGGCTTTTGTTTGTTGGAAGAGTTTTAATCACAGTCTCAATTTCAGGGCTTGTGATTGGTCTGATTATATTTTCCAATAGAACATATTTTATGATAGAAATATTCTGTGTTATACTGTCTAATATAGTAGCAACTAGCCACATGTACCAGTTAGGCACTGGAGATGTGGTTAGTGTGCCTGTGGGGTGAAATTTTTATTTATATTTAAATAGGCACTTAAGACTATTGGCTACCTAAATGAAGAGCAGAGCTATTAATATATACATATATTCAGGATACTGTTGACCCTTGATTTTTGGCAAGTTCAATGATTATCTTTTTCAGATATTTTTAAAGAAACCATTTCTTATTGTGATAAAAATTAATCTAAATACATTCATTTTTGTGTGTTTGTTAGTGTCAGGGCAGGTGGGTAGTAGAAGGGGAGATGGAGGCAACTATATTTCTATGTTTCCGTATATTATAATTAAGAAAAACCCTGCATGGCAAGCTCTTTTGTAGGAAATATGTTGTACCGATAAGAATATGGGGATTGACTGTAAAGGAAACCAGGAAGTATTCTAAGAGGAATTATAGCCACACTTTACTTGTCCAGTAGTCAGTGTTCCATTAAATGTGTCTATAAGGAAGGAGGCTTAGAAGTCAGAAATAAATAAAGGAGACCTCTGAGTGGCCTCTGAAAAGTACTGGAGACCCCAGGATGCTGTTGACAACCTTAATTTTCTATGCTCCCCTGTGCCTTGCTCAGTCACACTACACTATCATTCCTCCTCTTACAAAAGATGGACTTTTTCATCCTTTGACTTGATTATTCTCTCTAGGCTCCTCTGTCTACTGAAATTCCATCTACCCTTGAAAGTCAAGCCCAAGGTCATTGTACCTGTGCCCTTGGGCTTCTGCTTTATAAACAGTGTGCCTGGGAGTTCTTTCTCTGCAGCTAACAACGCAGCCAACCATGAATAGACCCAAAATGGAGGAGGCTGGGCAGGTTTAAAGTAGAAAGTTGCTGCTCCAAAACTGCTTTCCAGTTAGAAGCATCATTGTCTTTGGCAGACGGGAGTTATAGAGAGTAATGCGCTTGGAGACACAAGGAGGATCAGGCTTCCCAGAGTCCCCTGGCTCTTCTCAGCCCTCTCCACTCCCATTTCCAGTATTTACAGGCTCCTACCTTTAGGGTGGGAGATCTATTTTCTTCTCTTATTCATGAAAAAATATATGATTATCTGATAGTCATTGATCTCAAACATGTAGACAGCAAGCATTTCTCTTAAACTTAGATTCCTCCTGCAGTTTTTCTGTCCTGCTTTCAAGTGGATCAAATTGCAGTGGCCTTCTTTTTTTCTTTCTTTCTTAACACCATACTTCAGTTTATAAAAGTTAGCCAACATTCTCCAGTTTCTTTAAATTTGGGTCTCTTGTCCTTAGTTGCTCTGGATTTTGTGAGCACATAGCCTGCACTCAAAAGACAATCAGTGATAGCTGAACCAACTGCTTTGCTGCTAAGGAATAAGGACTGCCATCTGCTCAGATCCTGAGCTGCCACTGCAATAGCTCATGTCTCAAAGTGTGTGTATAAGTTAGGATTGTTTGGATTTCAAGTGACAACATCTCAAATGGACTCACTTAAGCAAAAGATGGGAGTTATTCAAAATATACGGGGCCATTTCATAGAACAACAAAGCTGTGGGAAGCATCTCCAAGCAGTAGGCCACATAAATGTGAGTCCCTGACTTAAATACCTTCCGAAATCTCTCTGCCTCTCATTTTCGCTTTTCTTTGTTTGTTCATATCATTCTTGCTTCCTACTCTAGATGTGGTCTGCATTGTGGGAAATACGGCTAACAACCACTCCACCTACTGGGTCACAAGTCCATATATCCTGGGAAAGGCTCTAATTGGTCCAGTTTGGATCATTCAGCTGTAGCCAGAATGGCAGGATCATGACTAATAATATGCTGTCTTCACAATAACTACAGGCCGGTAGGGCAGGGCAGGGACATACTCCCCAGAATACTAGGGTTGCTAGGTAGATGAAATGAATATCTTTTTTAGCTCAGTGTTTTTCCTCTCTTTTTCCCAGCTCTAATGACTGCCAAGTCCAACTCAAATGCCAGCATAACCACAACATTTTCCCTTTAATAAAACTCTCTAGAAGTGTGGGACGGACATAGTTTAAGTTAAAATCCTGTACAGAGTATTTGCTGCTACTCACTACTCTATGACTTTGGCTTCATTTTCCTCACCAGTGAAAATGAGGAGGTGAGAGGTGAATTGGGGTTAGTCTGTAGAACTTTAAAACTCAGCAAAGGAGGATTTACGTAATTTTTTGAACAAAAAATTTTAAGTGGTATTTTAGGACTTTGTCATTTGGCAGCTGGTATAGATCAGGAACCTTATAGCCAAATTCAATGGCTGTAGAGATGATCAGGGCAACATTTAGCATGGGAAGATCTAGCTAGATAAGAAGGAAGCCCCAAGCTGACATAGGAAGTCATCCAATCTTGACAGTAGGCTAGTAGTTAGATGGTTGCCTTATTTCTTAGCACTCACATTCTCTCTCATTTCATGCACTATACTTAACATCCGCTTTTTGTTTACTAAACCAGCAATTTTTCACTTTTAACTCCAGAGCTTTGTACATGCTTATCTTTTTACTTAGTCACTCTAGCTTATTTTTCAAGTCTTGGCTAAACTAGGATTTTTAGAGAGAAGATAAAGTGAATGAGACAAAGCTTAGAAAATTATGAATAGAAAAATTAGAAATATCTCAACAACAGATTACTGGAAAACTATAACAGGAAATAAATTCAATTCAATAAGTATTTTTTCAGTATCTACTATTTTTAAGATTGTTTTAGTCAAAGGGACTACAGAATTTCTGGATTTGGAAACTGAAATCAAGTAGGGGTACAGATTAATGAATTAAGGTAGTGCTTTCTATGTTGTTTAGAAGGTAATATATCTGCAATTCATGGTGCTTATTAGGCAACAAGCAAAATAATAAAATATTGCTATACTAAATTTAAAGGAAATAAATAGAAAATGTTTTTCTTAATTAGGTATCATCTTATGCTATATTTTAGCATAGATGATCTCTAACATCTGTCACATATAGAAATGATTATAGAAGAAAAACTTTAAATGGAGAACATGGTATTCCACTGGCTTAAAATTGTTTTCTGAATTAAGAGAAGAAATTGAGTATTTGATTTTAGTAACAGCACATTTTGATGGAGGTCACTGAGAGTGGTCTGAGAAGCAGTGAATTAGGGGTCAGACTTCAGGTATGCTCTCCAGGGGACAGTAAGATAAACTTCATCACAATGTATATTCCTCACTCCTTGCCTTGTGCCTCCAGTTACATGGAGTTTTAAGGGTAAATAGCCTAGCACTACATACAGAATGTGTTCTCAACTCTGGCTATATATTCGAATCACTTGGGGAGATTTAAAACAAATGTAGATGACAGAGCCCATCCTAGACCTATTCACTTAGAATCTCTAGGCTGACTCATGGGCAGGGCCATTTTAAAAATGCTTCCTAGTTGATCCTAATATGTAGCTAGTGTTGAGAATCACTGATGGAAGAGATGAAAAAGAATCACAAATCTCTTACTCTAGCAGTTAAGAGTCTTGAATTATTATTCACACTTAGGGCAGTGCAGTGCAACTATCTTATATCTCAATTTCCTTAGCTGGAAATGAAGGGATGAGACTAGAAGACCTTATGTATTTTTCTAGTTCTATGAGTCTTTAGATGTACTCTTGGAAATTTGTACATAAATAAAATGTTATATAACTAGACCCAATATAGTTAAACAAATTCTACAGTGAATCCTTCAATAATGCAAGTAATACATGTAGAATGCCTATAATGTTTTTGTATATAATTCAGTAGAGACTACATTCAGAAATTAAATCATTCAGTATTTCCCTGCTAGAGATACTTCAACAAATTAAAAAAAAAAAAAAAGATTGCACCCAGCAGACTACTCTCTCCCTGGTTGTCATCATCATTATGTAGAGAGGATTTTTATCAGTTCTTATAATTTTCCATTAGTCAGTGTTTCTCAGTGACTGCCTATTAATTCCTTGATATTTTTCTTGAGAATATTGAAGATATGTCATCACAACGGCTTACTGGGCCACCTTGTCAAAGGCCAGGAGACCCTTGAAATCATTTCCCCATTCTTTTCATGGATTTAACCAACACACACGAATGAGTTCAGTGGAGATTTCATACTATTGCCTGTGTGCATAACTTCAAAGAGTGAAATAGTGGATAGAATTCTTGCTTTACTTGAACTGTTATTTTTCTTTTTCGCACACAACCCATTTCTGATTTAATGCGACTATACTTTATTGTTCCCATTTCTAGATGAAGAAAGTGAGAGTCTGAGGGCTTTGTTACTTTCCTAGGTTTCACAACCAGTATAACAGGAAATTGGTATCAGGACTCCTGCACTTGCACACATTAGGCAGCTTTGTGTGAGCTCCCGAGGGTTCATTCAATACACATTTAAGGAAATTCATTTGTGTGCATGGAGTTATGGGTGATAGAAAGGTAACAAGATTAAGTCTCAACAGGATTCCTCTTGAGAGGGGAGAACCTGTGAGCTTTTGGTAACATGATTTGATTTTGTCTCCAGATAGAAGCTGAGACCTGAGAACTAAGGGGCCTAGATGTGGGTGGAGCTACACTGCTGGCTCAGAGGGAGGTTTTGCTTGTTGCTTCTGAGAGGGAGGGGGAGATGAGAGATGATGGAAAAAAGAGACTGGGTAGAACGAGGAGAGGGCAGGAGATAGTGACCTACCTCAACCCTAGTCAAGTCTAATGAGTCCTGAATACTTAACGTGAGTGAATTCCATATGGAAACTAGTAAAGAAGTTTGGTTCTTCATCAAGAATGGAGACAGTTGGAGATGGAGGGCAATTGGAGATGTATGAGGGAGACTGTGTGGCATAGAGATGCATAAGGAAGAAGGCAGTTAAGCACTCTTAGTTCAAACCATGGAACTGGGTTTAGGACAAGTTTAAAGATATGTCTGCCTGGCAGCAAGCGGATGTAGGGGAAGGAGGGGTCATTAAGTGACATGTATTATCTCAAAATGAATAGGATAGGCTTCACCATCCTCAGCCAAAAATATAAGACTGAGTAATTTTAGGGAGAACAGCAATGTGAAAATGATCTACTTGTACCCTATTAAAAAGTAATTGCCGGGCTTCCCTGGTGGCGCAGTGCTTGAGAGTCCGCCTGCCGATGCAGGGGACACGTGTTCGTGCCCTGATCCGGGAGGATCCCACATGCCGCGGAGCAGCTGGGCCCGTGAGCCGTGGCCACTGAGCCTGCGCGTCCGGAGCCTGTGCTCCGCAACGGGAGAGGCCACAGCAGTGAGTGGCCGCGTACCGCAAAAAACAAACAAACAAAAAAAGTAATTGCCAGTGGTAGAATAGCCCCACGTGTTTCAAGATATGTAAAGGATTATCAAAATAGAAAAGTCCAGAAGTATAACAAGTCATAGTGGCATATCCTAGATTATTTCCTTAGCTGAGCAACACAGGTCTGCAGTGGTAAGAATGATGGAGGAGGTCAACATTTGTATGGTTATAAAAGATTTAAAATTCAAGGATTTAATTAAATCATTCTTTTTCCCTTAGACACACAATGTTTCGTCATGGTAGGCTTGTGTGTAATGTGTGTGTGAATCCACCTAATTTCTACCTCAAAATTAAGTTTTCTCAGTGTAGAATTGCTGAAATGGGCTTTATTACATTTACTGTATTTGAAATAACTACTGTGGCCTGCTTTATTATTTTCGGTGTTGAAATATTACTAAATTTCTCATAATGTATTAAGACAATGATTTAGATAATTGAATCGCATATTTACAAGGTGCTGTTCTTTTAACATGAAAGGTAATCTTAAATTACTTTAACAGAGCATATGCATCTGTAATGTCAGTCTCCAAGATTTAATTGTTTACAATGAATATGCCAGTTTCTTTAGAAGCTATATTGTTCTACTGGTTAAAAATATTAAGCAGTTCCCAAAGCACTTACATTCAATTTCGTTTGATTAGTTCATTACAGTTTTTCATTGAAGCACAGAAAAGTCTTCAGGATAATGATTCCAGCCCCCAAACTTTCATTCTAAATTTAGGTAATTAGTTTGTGTTCCCCACAAGAAATAGGTAATTATAATGGTAAATACCCGTTGGATAAATCTACCTGGAAGAGTAGATGTCTTATTTGTGTGTTTTCATGACATTAGAATAACTCTTAAAACCAGGATTGAACTGCAACTGTGTGCTTTCAAAATCTGGTGTTTACTGCTTGTATAATAAATTTGTCATACCTGTTTCATACCTTCTTACAGAAATGGCACTTGGGCTGCATGCTACTTGTGTTCACCTTAGAAGAAAATCGAATGGTTATATAATCTGGCATGAAAGTACAATACCGTACTAAATTGCATTTTCTGACTAAGGAAGACCAGGAAAGATATTCTAAGCATCAGTCAATGAGAACTCTGCTTGAGGAGCTTGTGTTCTGCTGGGTCTGCAATTGTATAATCACTGGGGATCTGATTAGCTTCTTTGTGTCTTTTCTCATTTATCATCTACCTTAGATCCATATCCAAATGAGAGTTAATAGGGGCATGATGGAGAAGTTGTCATACTTCTCTTTAGCGGTGTGACTTCCCCCCCACAGAAATGTAGCAATATTTTTTCCACTTAGTTTTCTGGTACCTTAAAAAAACATATATTATCTACTTTTATGGACCATTGAAAATGAATTGGTTCAATGCAGTAATCATTTTAAGCAAAACAAACAATAAACTGGCCTTCTGGTTTGACATACAAGTCTTGGAGAACTTTCTTGTATGGAAAGCATGCATAAACTTCTGAATTTATAGTGCTGTGGGCCAGAGCCTGGACTTTAGTGAACTTCCAGAGTAAATGCTTCCCAAGAACTAATTTTTTAAAGATAATTATTTGGTCTATGCTTGGTGATCTCTCTACTTCATCACACATCATTGCATGTTTTGCTTTTGAAAAATCTCTACATTATTCATGCTAGGCTACCTTTATCAGAGTTATTCATTCATGAACAAACATAAATTACAGTCACCTATTGTCTCTGATCCTCAGCATTATTTCTCTCTTGCCTAGAATGACTACGTTGCATTTTCACATTCAGCTAATTTGATTTAGTTAAACAATACATACTATATCTATTACTGTAAGAATATTTTATATTGGTTACTACCTAGATCCAAAGTAGAAAGCAAATGTACCTTAAGAAATGAATTAATTTATTGTTTGAAATCTTTCTATTCCTTTTCTTTCCCTAATATATAATCTGCAAATGAACTTTTTCTGCCAAATCCAGAAGTAGGAGGTTCTCAAAAAAGGGATAAAGTAGGATGGAATTTGTTCAGGAGGAGTGCTGTAAAATCCAAATGATTGATTTAGTTAGGGATTTCCTCTGAAGATCATGTACAGAATGACCCGTTTCTTTTCTTTACATCTAAACCATTTTCAGAAGATGTTTTTCCTAGGGTTCCACTCGTGATAGATCTTTGATGGGGCACATAAAGAACTGATGTAGGTAGACTGATATGACAGATGCCATCAATAAATGCTTTCACAAAAATACTTACCTGTCACAAGTTAATTTTATGTGGTATTTTCTGTCATGTGGGTGGATTAATTTTGTCCATTTTCTCCTCTTGTCGTAATTCTTGTCATGTGACTAAGAATGCATTATAAAGAAGAACGTACTAGATATCATAATTCTGTGATAACTCATTTTTGTGACAAAGAATATAATGAGACCAGACAATAGTGCAAATTCATTATATTCTTACAGTGAACTTAATATTGACTTCCTGACTTCTCTTCATGATTTCGAGGGCATGTCACTTATGGTTTTATACCAACCAAATGATTAAAGAAACCACCATTGAAAGACTTATACTGATTACAAAAGCCTTTTCAACAGGGAAATAATGGAACCATTTTGATTTTCTTTCCTTTCCAGTTTAAACACATACTTAATGTATACCTGTGATTTCATTTTGATGAAGAAAGGTTCATTGATTTCATAAAGTTACTCAGAAAATGTTATAAACTTGAAGATTGGACTGCATTTGTCATTGAGGAAAGAGTAAATTTTCTCAGTAATCACTATTATAAGTCATAAAGGAAGTTTTGTAATAAAGGACCTTTCCAAAATACTCTTCATATTTTTCCCAATAGCTAAAGCAAAGCAATCACTTTGAGTGGGGTCTGCAGCTACAGCCAGGAAGCTCTGATTCAGGATCTACCTTCCTGGTGAACAGACTGTTTTTAATCACCCTCAGTCTCTACCACCTCCATCCTAACTCCATGGTTTCTCCCATTTCTTCTTTTCATGTTGGAACAAAGAGGGAAGCAGTTATTTACAAGCAACCACTTCTTTTGTACAACTTCAGGCAAACATTTAAACAGAAACATTGGAGGTAGAATCTGTAGGGAATATTGGAGCTGGAAGAATAGTCCTACAATAGGCATGCCATCTCAGTAACATATTTGCTACCATTCCTATGCACATTATGGTCGGTAAAAATCATATATAATCACTCTTTTATTCTCAGTTCAGACAGCTCCTCAGAATCCTTCTTAACACAGCATTAGAAATTAGCTGCTGATAATTGGTTTTGTCTCAAAACCTATTTGTGATTTTTGCCATAAGATTCACTATCTTTATGCTTGTCGTACAAATAATGTTAAGTAAATTGCTCATTGAATGGGTGATTAAATGTTCCAGATTTACAAAAAGAAAAATTCTGTATCTATGTAGCTGGGGTCTTCCTGTGACATAATGTAAGAGTGCTTCTGTTAACAAAATAGTTTACTATTGGACTCTTCTAACTACGGAAGGTGAGGGTCACACATAAAAATGCACGTGAAGACCTATTTAGAGGTCTGTGTTTATGCACATGAAATCTATACATATTGTAAGTAAATACACCATCCTCAATTCACTCAGAGTATAGTATAGTAGAGAGAATGTTAGACTTTTCTTCTGCTTCCCCCTTTATATGACCTTGGGTCTCAATTTCGTCAGTTGTAAGATTTAAGCACAAAATTTTTATTTTAATTCTGGCTTTCTGTGTTTCTAAACACATGTGCAAAACCAATTATAGAATAAACCAGTAACTTTCACTTGATCTGATTTCATGGATTTATTTTTATGTAAGAGAAAAAATTAGCCACTCTACTTGAGTTTTTTGCCAAAGTCCCTTGATGAAGTTGTCAAAACCCAGTGTTTGATTTTTCTTTTCCTAATTACAATTACCTGTAGGAAGAACATGTGATAGTATTCTTTTCTTGTTAGAACCTGGGGATTCTATTCTGGTATTGAAATTTGAATGTCTCCAGGCCCTTGTGAAGTGAATACACAGAATACATTCTGTGAGCGAGGCAGAATTCATCCAGTCTTGAGACCCGCTCCTGGAAACTCTGCTGCCTTCTGAGAACAAAAGGCCCAATCTGATGTGGATTCTTGTAAATGGTGCTCACACAGGGAACCTGAGTCACCCAATAGGGAAGCAGCTAATTGGCCAGACAGTCTTGGAATAAATTTAGCTGCTGGTTGGCAGGTGGGGTACACTGTAAAGCATCACATCCATGCTATACAGTAATTTGTTTTTAATTACCATGTTTGCTTGGGAAAGGCTGTAAGGTCTACTCATTGCTCATACTGGTCTGCTAATTGACCATTTGGAGATTTACAAACTGGGTTTTACAGCATCCTTCTCGATCGCCTGTGGTGATCTGAATAGCATGTTATTCATTTAGTTTTTCTAAAACTTTGTCTCAATATCTCTAATAGAGATAAAAGAGCAAACCGCTCTGATTAAATCTCTTAACTTCAACTTGTAAAGAACATAAGAATGTATTACCCTTTAAGCCTGTCTTTGGCTTCATTTTGTTTCCTGGCTTAGAAAGTGGAATATTTTTGTGCAAAATGTTGATGGATGTCAACAAATGAACACTGATTTATATGCACACTCTTCCAGCCCAGCGAGGTGGGAGAAGGAGAGGTGGGTGTGAGGAGAGTAGCCAGGCTGCAAGGGAAGCCAAGCAAATGGTAAGCCAGGTGCCTGCCCAGTGGGAAGCGTGCCCAGCAGCAGAGCCTGGATGCCCACAGTGGGTCAGATAGGGTTCAGAGGAGCACATGTACTGGGCGAGTCCATGCCTACAAACCTGGGAGCAGTCACGGATCAAGCTGGACTGGATGAAAATAGGCACAGAGATGACCTACAGGAGTTATGAAGGGGCAGTCAGAACTGGGCCAATCAAGGACGTGTTGAAAGTGGTGAGTGAGAAGGTGGCATTCAAGTAGAAAAGGCTGTGTGAAATTCTGCCAGCCAGAAAGGGAGTCCCCTCCACATGTTCAACTGAGAGGAGAGATTGTGTTGCTTATAACTGTGTCTCCAGGGTCTCAAAGCTGTTGGAACAGGGCGGGGGGGGGCTGCAATGAGGGACTAATATAAACTATTAGCAATCTAAGAAGGGATTCTGTTGTCAGTGTTTGTTGCATTTGTAGTGATGTAAAATTCCTGATACAAATTTTAAACATAAAAATTCCATGTTAAATAGTTAGCCTGGCTGTACTTAGGTTAGGGATACATTTGTTGGTTTGTGTGTTTTAATCAGGCATGCTGTAGTTCAGTCCTTCAGGGTCTATAATAACTCTTGACATACAATTGGTGCCTAATGAGTTTCATCTAATATTTATTGGTTAAAAGAATGATTTTTCTTTCTGCAGTATTTTGGCCCTAGATCTTAAGAGTATAAACCATGGCTCTAGGACCATAAGAACTCAACATAAGCACAATTAATTTTAGACTTTTCTGTGGAATTTAGGTACCAATTTATTTTGGTAATCTAAATATTTTTACTTTGCCCTTTTTAGGAAATAGGTATTGGTTATGCTTTCTGTGTAATTGCCTGAATTTTCAAGTTTGTTTAGTCATCGTCAGCACTGTTAGAAGTCATCTTTGTATTGTGGTGCTATTAATATCATATGGCAGGGATGCAGGAATTCTGACCTGGACCACAAGTCCCCAAAGTAGAAATATTAGAGTCTCCACTCATGTGTTTGATAATACTTATTTATTTTTTTCAAAATGGCACTCTTAAAAACATGGCTAAATCACAGCTCCTCAAACTGGAGCCACACCCTCTTCTTTGGCAGGACCGGGGTGGTGGGATGGGATTGATAATGTGTAGGGCTGAGAGCAGCAAGTCAGATTTTTCTGGCTTCAGCTCACAGCTCTGCCACTTATTAATTCAGACAGAGGCCAAGTGATCTCATCTGTACAATGGGAACAATAATGATACTTAGGGTTGGTGTGATGACTGACTATGTTCATATGTGGAATGTACTTAGAATGCTGCCTGACCCACAGTAAGCAATTACAGGTGTTATTATCAGTGAAATTCTGATTGCAATAAGTATTCATTATGATTCATATTTGAGAGGAGGAAGGTGTGGAGAATAGAGAAACTTTGACTGTGAACAAATGTCAACAAATATGATAGTAGATAGGATGGAAATGGCAACATTCATGAGAATATCTGAGCAATTTTCTCTTCACCTGGATGTTTAACAGGTTTTATTTTCTGTTCAGGTGTTTGATAACATGGTAGGTTAATGTAATCTATACATTTTTTTTAAATGAATGAATATAGTACAGGCATAGGCTACACTAAAAAAGAATTACTTATATACAGATTGATTAATTCTCTGTCCTTGTTTTAAATGGTGAGAATAATAACTAGGCCATGCTTTGATGACAAGCGTAATTATGAAACAATATTGACTGAGAATTCAAGCCTTGTGCAGTTATACAAAATGGTAAGAACCAAGCATATTGTACTGTACTGACAATCATACAGCAAAATTATTCCACTAAAACAAGAAAAGAGATCTGACATAAAAATATACACAGAGGAGCCTCAAAGGTAAAGCAAAATTTGGATAGCCAAGTGATCAAAGTTGATCTTCCTAGAATAATCATGGCTCTAATAAAGCTGTTATCAGTAGATCTTTGCTGAGGAATATTAACCCAAAGCCTAATTGTGACATAATCAACACACCCACCTGTGTAATTTCTTCCTGGGATTGCTTCTATTGTTTGAAATCACATTTAATCCTTCCACAATAGGAAGCTGATATGCAATTGTGAATGCCTGAATCACACTGGTTTACTCCGTAATTTCATTTGAGAAAACCATTTTATAAACTAATATCCTGATTCCAAGCAGAAAATAGATGGAATACACAATAAAGTGTCCACAGGGGGTTTCAGCATTTTATTTGGGGTGTCATGTTGAACATTAAAATGCAATGTAATAAAAAGATGTGTAGAAGAGATGAAGTGATGGTGTCCTGCTGAATAACTTAAAGACAAAAACACTGCTTCAGCTTTGAGTGCTACATTTTATTTATAGCTTCAACTGATATCTTGACTTCAATCACAGAACCTCTAGTTAGTTTGCAGAGATGGTTTTATAAGCCTCCTGGGTGAAGGGAAAGAGTCCGCCCTGACTGGTCCACCAATAGAAGGCTAGTTCAAGGAAACAAGGGAGGGAAGATGAAGAAAACTAGTCAGCAATGTGAAAGGTGGAACAGAAGTTTCCCAGGGGAAACGTGTGTGAGTGGAAGATCAGTTTCAAAAACCGAGATAAGCTGAGCCTACAGAAGAAAAATAGAAAGGGAGGAAAAACTGCTTCACTGAGAGCAAAGAGCTGGTTTAAAGGAAAAAATTCAAACTGGATATTTAAAAAAAAGGTATAGACCAAGAAAGGGAACATGGCAAAACCATGTAACTATTTGTTAATAGCTATATTTTGGAGCTTTTAGAATACCATGGTTTTAAACAAAACTGAATTTGGTTAAGTAAATTTGAGAGTATACCTACCTAGCTTATATTGGGTTGGCCAAAAAGTTTGTTCAGTTTTAAATAAAAAGTAAAAGACATTTTTCATTTTCATCAAGAACTTTACTGAACAACATATTCACTCACTGAACGAACTTTTTGGCCAACCTAATAATGTGCTTGCACTAAGAACTTGTGTACACTATATATTTTGTTGCATATGTGAGTAGATTATATGTATTTTTGTGTTTATATATATTGTTTTATATTATGCTGTATTATATTGAACATATGATACATATGTTATACTGTGTTAATATATATTTGTTAGGTTCTAGCCTCCATTTCTCTTTAAGGTTAAGATTACTTCCTTGAAAAATAAAAGTTGTTAAAAAATGTTTTGTAGAGCAGAGTCGTTTCCATTTGGACGAATGCTCAGTTAAATTGAGTTTGAGGATCAAACCCTGTCAGCTCTACCTTTTAAATATATCCAGAGGCTGATGACTTCTCATCCCTTCCCCTGCTGCTACCCACCATCTTCCACTAGATTATGGAAATAGCCTTCGAACTGGTCTCCCTATTTCTACCTTAGTACCAACATCACAGACAGCGAGGTGTTGTGAAAATGAAAGTCACGTCTCACTGCTCCTCTGCACACTCTAAAGGCTCCCATCTTCTTCACAGTCCGAGGCCAGGCATGCTCAGCGCCTACAGAGAGATCCAGAAGCTCTGGAGCCTAGCCTACATGATACAGCCTTTGTATCTGTATTCTATTCAAAGCACTTCTTTTCACTGAATAATTCACTTCAAAGAAGCTGCTTTGCTTTCCAAGCTCCACAAACCTGGGCCTAATTTCTGGCACTGTGTTTCCTATAACCCAATTCTATTAGAATATAACCATGTGGCAGTTTTATGGAGTTTGTAATAATTGGGTTTCACCTGTTATACTTATTATAGTTTGTGCTGTGGTTTAATGATTCTTATCCAGGCCTCTCGCTACCCAAGGGTTGAGAGTTCCAAACTGACTTTTAAAGGAGATGAAATAAATATTAGAATTATCATTTCAAGAGTGGAAAGTTTAAGATGGAGATGTTTGGTTGTAGGAATTTGAAAGTTGTTTTTTAAATTGTGAGGAGATATATCAGTACTTAGAGTGACCCAAGGAGCTCAAAATAGAGGGAAATGTTTTGACTGAACTGATTCTTTTACGATGTTTTCAAGTAAAGGAGAGAATTAACGTCTATAATTGATGAGAATGCAACATTGTGTAATATTAAAAACACTTTCGGACCAGATGTAGTGGTTCCTTCCTAAACTTAGTGTTCACTGTTAAAATACAGATTCCAGAGCTTGTCTATAGATATTCTGATTTAGAGCCGGAGTGGGGCTTAAAAATAATGTGTTTATTTAAAATTAGTCCTTGGACCTCACTTTGAGAAACTTTACTAGAAGCTAGAAGACAAGAAGACGGGCTCTTCTCTTGACAGGACACTAAATGGCTTATCTGACCTTTGACCTGTAAGGTTCTGTCTCTTTTCAGTATCTCTATCGATGATATTAGCAGTTCATAGTCATATATACATATTAAAGAATATAAATATTTTTCCCATGCATTATATAATTTAATATTCCTGGAATATTGCAAGGTACTTACTATTATCTACATTTTATAGAAATAAATCCAGGGTTCAGAAGGGTTATCTGTTAGCTGTGATAAACAGCTCAGTGAAAGATCAGTGACAAAACCAAGGTGAAAAATCATGCTACTTTTAACCCTATACTGTGCCTGTCACTGTACTTCAGATGCAAAAGAAAGAGTGGATTCAGCCTATGTATACTTCCTACTAGTTAAATCCTGTGATTTGGTCAGCCAGTATGGATAGATGCAGAGTTATTTTCAGCCCACATTTCCGCTACAATGGGGTTCAATCCCAAGCAGTTATTATTCTGGTTAAATTGGTGGCTGAAACACATTAAGTATGAAGCTAATCTTTTTCCGGTCTAGACTATTCTGTTTTATTAATCACCGGGTCATACAGACGGCTTCCTTAATAATCAATCCCGTGGATTAGCACATGGCTTTGGGGGAATAAGAGACAATGGGAAAGGAAGGAACCAACAGAAATGAGTTGACTCTTGCAGTAAGAAATGGCTGAGGACGTCATAGCAGATTTTCCACTAGAATGTACATCAGTCAAATTTTATGACTGGGGAGAAGCAACAGTAACTCGCCCCTCCCCACCTGTGTTCTGAACAAATAGTGAAGTAAGGCAAACGGGTAGGAAAGATGTGTTCATTGCATGTAAAATGGTGGAGAGTGTGGCTTCTCTCTGCCCACATGCAGGCTTCCTGATGCTGAAGTACAGAGTCAGACAGCCTCCCCTCAGGGCAGAGCCTTTCAGCAGAAGCAGAAGCAGAAGCAGAAGTCCCTCCTCTGTGGGAAGGCTGCTCCCAAGAGGACAGGGCATGCAAGAAGCTGAGTTGTGCATGCTGGATTCCTCTCCCACTTTCACCAAACAGATGACTCCTCCTTGGAGATGAGAAAAGGTACGGCAAGAGGCCAGAAGCTTTCGGGGGAAATCCCTCCTCCAGGGAACCGGAGGAGTGGGGAATAAACGTGTCCTCCTAGCAAACACATTCCATCTAATAAGATGTATGTGGAACTTGCAGTGGAAACGGGAATCCTGAGTAGAATTTGGAGGGGGCGGGATTCCTGTTGGTAGAAGAAAGGGTGGAAGGAGAGTGGACCATTTCTCTGTCTTCTTTGTTGTTGACTTCAGTAGCTGCTTTCTTTTACCTGCTCTGAGCTGAGAGATTCTGCTTTCCTCCCACACTGTATTTCTGTCTTTGGAGGCTCCCTTGAGGAAACCTGCCTCCGCTCTAGCTTGAGATTTTGGCCCAGTACATCCAGCCTATTCCTCCCCATGCCCCCTTGCACACATGGCTTCACAATAGGAAAATACATCCTCCTGTCTTCAGCAGACAGAAATAGAAGGGCTATGTTTTTGAGAGGTTACTAAGTCGAAGACTTGCCTAGTAGCATTGTAGATATTTTATTTTCGGGAATTAGGAGAACATCTAATTTGAAGGGATAGGGAGTCAACAGCATTGCCCAAAACTTGCATCCTATTAAGCCCACACAGTCAAAACTCACTGAGTGACATCGGCTAGAGAGAGCTCTATGGTAACCTAGGAAATAAGAATTTAGAGTGTCAGACAACAGAGAAAATCAAATCATTGTCAACTTGCTACAGGAACCCTGTTCAAGCACATATGTCACACAGTCAGTAGGCAGACATTTAAAAAAACCATGCCTCCAAGCAAATATATTGCTTGGTTACTCCCTTAAAGCATTTTCATTTTTAATCTCAGCTCCAAGATTTTCTGTCCCTATTTTTGCTCCTGCTCTCCCGCCACAGAGCTTTCTTCTTACCATCACCAGTACAGATCCCACGTTTAAGAAGCAGAGCAGAGCACAGCCGAAAGCAACCCGAATACTTCTATTCCAACAGCCTCATTTTACAAAAGGAAACTGAGTCTCGGTGACATTCACCGACTAGCCCAAGCAGCACAGCCAGTGGTAGAAGGCAGCTCCCGCAGTCAGCCACTGATAATAAAAGAAGGTCATACAGTTACCTTACCGCAACTGTTTTCTATTTGTTCCCTTCTACCGCTTTGACATTTGAAAAGCAGTCTAATTTAAAAGGAATGCATTGTAGTTTTGATTTGCATTTCTCTAATGATTCATGAGATATCATCTCACACCAGTCAGAATGGCCATCATCAAAAAATCTAGAAACAATAAATGCTGGAGAGGGTGTAGAGAAAAGGGAACCCTCTTGCACTGTTGGTGGGAATGTAAATTGGTACAGCCACTATGGAGAACAGTATGGAAGTTCCTTAAAAAACTACAAATAGAACTACCATACGACCCAGCAATCCCACTACTGGGCATATACCCTGATAAAACCATAATTCAAAAAGAGTCATGTACCAAAATGGTCATTGCAGCTCTATTTACAATAGCCAGGACATGGAAGCAACCTAAGTGTCCATTGACTGATGAATGGATAGAGAAGATGTGGCATATATATGCAATGGAATATTACTCAGCCATAAAAAGAAACACAATTGAGTTATTTGTAGTGAGGTGGATGGACCTAGAGTCTGTCATACAGAGTGAAGTAAGTCAGAAAGAGATAAAGAAATACCATATGCTAACACATATATATGGAATCTAAGAAAAAAAAAAAAAGTCATGAAGAACCTAGGGGTAAGACAGGAATAAAGACACAGACCTACTAGAGCATGGACTTGAGGATATGGGGAGGGGGAAGGGTAAGCTGTGACAAAGAGAGTGGCATGGACATATATACACTACCAAACGTAAAATAGATAGCTAGTGGGAAGCAGCCTCATGGCACAGGGAGATCAGCTCGGTGCTTTGTGACCACCTAGAGGGGTGGGACAGGGAGGGAGGGAGGGAGGGAGACGCAAGAGGGAAGAGATATGGGAACATATATATATGTATAACTGATTCACTTTGTTATAAAGCAGAAACTAACACACCATTGTAAAGCAATTATACTCCAATAAAGATGTTAAAAAAATAAAATTAAAGTAATGCATAACCCTTTATAGCAGCTTCTAGGGTTGGTATTTCTGGCGATTCTGTCCTTATAGGAGCTACTTGTTCTAATAATGTTGTTGCTACTGTTGATCACTATGTGCTTGACACTATGCTAAGTGCTTCTCAAATCTAATTTCATTTAACCTTCACAACTATGTTACCAGAATCTCCTAGAGGTTAAGTTCTTCAGGAGATAACATGTCAGATCTCATCAAATTCATTTCCAGCCTTTACCTTAGTATCCCAGTGAGGTCAACGAAAGGATCATCCTTACCTTTAAAGCACAGACCCTGACTAATCATAACTGAATCCATTAGAGTGTCACATAGAGGGCTGCTCACCCTGTGGGTGCTAAGTGATATTTCTAACGAGTTGTCCACGGGGGTGAGGGAGAGGGAGGTTTCTCTTGTTAAATACAGCTATCATGGAACTTGTCTTGAAGGCAGCAGGCCCAGGCTAAGGTGAATTACTGAGTCTATGACCCTGGGAAAGGTACTTAATGAGGAGTGGGGCCATGAGTCTTTGTTGAGGCCATGACACAGGCGCTTAATTTCTGCACCAGTATGTTGGAAATTTTGTGGAGTAGGTCTGTAGGCAAACCTTCAAATATCACCTCATCCTATTGAGTTAACCACACACAGTGCTCGTCACTGAAGTTCCACACAGTCCCCTGTACTAGTTGCTTTAGCAACTTATTTTTAATTTTCATGACAACTGCATTATTGCCATTTTATATAGAAAAATGTTGAAGTTTAAAGAAGGCCTAATGCCAAGATCCTAGTAAATGATGGAGTTGGGATTTGTGCTTGGTGTGACTGGCTCCAAAGTGTGTTCTCTTTACATTATATCACAGAACCAACACCACAACTACCTCTGTTTAGCTCTGCCCCTTCCCACCCTACCCAGGAACTGCTCTGTCAATATAGTTTGTTTGGAATCTCTTGGACATGACTTATATTTTGAAAGAAAAATATTTAGGAATTCCACAACTGCTGGTGAAATTGATTTCCTAAGATTTCCCACTTGACTGATCGGGGACTGGCATTCCTAGTCATACCAGTTATTTGAGTACTTCATTGCAGGAACACTTACCAGCAATTGCTATCTGTAAAATGTATCAAGTGAGTGTTCTTGCTGTGACAGCTCATGAGTTCCAAACTGCTTTTATAAACCCAGGGTTTGACAGAGCCAAGACAGATGTTAACAGTTCAAATAGTTTTTCACCAGTAATTTCTGCAGTGACGAATATTGTAACTTGGATGCATGTAATGGGTACAAACAAGGACAGATTAAGCAAATATAGTGCAGAGGGTTCACTTTATATTTTTACAGAAACTGGTTGGGTTTTAATCATTTAGTGTTTATTTAGTGCCTACTATGTGCTGAGAAATGTGCTAAGTGCTAAGGAGAATACAAACAGTTATTAGATATTGTTCCATCTCTAAGTGTATATCCTAGATAGAGTGGAAACACACACAAACACTAAAACAAACTCTATGTATTGTCAGTCAGCAAAATTTTCAAGGCACATATATGTATATAATACCATTCAATCCTCATAACAGCCCTACAAAGAAGGTATCACCTTCCCTAAATTATAGTGAAAACATAGAGACTGAGAGAGGTTAAGAAATGGAACTAAAATGTTGGAGAGCCAGGATTTGAATCCAGGTTTTCTGATTGTAGGTCTACGCACTTTCCACTATTCTACTTTACCACAAGATAGTATGACCTTCAAGTTAGTGGTATAGAATTAAGTACTATAGAAGTTCAGAAAAGGGAGAAATCCCCGTAGGCCAGAATAGTGGGTCTTGAGTGATGGGCAACACTCAAACAGATGAAGAGGGAAAAGAAAGGTGACTTCCAAGAAGAAGATGTGAGAAGAATGTTGAATAGAAATATGAATAAGGTGTGTTCAGGGCAATAGATAAGCTAAAGTAAAAGAATAGAGAATTGTTGTTGAAAAGGGGTCAAAGACAATGATAAAGGGGCCAGTGGGGCCAGACCATGGCGAGTCATGGATGTCAGCTTACCAGACGCTGATCTTCACCATCCTAGGAACTCCCTGTGGGGTGAGTCAGTGTCTTCTCCGTGCCTCTCCTTTGCTTTCCCTCAGTGTATATTCTTGTTTTAAAGATCACTTGAAGTCTTCAGGAAGTTTTTACTGACTGTTACAATTTGGATATTCTCCCTTCAGGGAACTCCAAGAACATCAATTTTTGTCCTGCAAAATTGATCACTAAATAAGGTTCTATACTTTGTTTTTCCCTAATTGTTTTCAGTGAGTTTGTCTTATGACCTCAGCCAGAAAATAAACGTCTGGAAATCAAGGACCATGTCTTATTTATTATAAGCTACTGAGACTACCTTCAAATATGCATATTGTAAAACAATGATCAAATATATTTAAGAACAGAGAATCAAGAGCAGGGAAAATATAAATGGGAATGGGGGGGTAGCAGCAATAGGCACACGTTAAGAATGATAACATGAATTCCTATAGATGCCAAATTCAAAGGGAGCAAGGTGAATAAGTCTTACCTTCAAAGAAGAAGAAACATTCTGTGTCCTCAGATAAGCTGCCCTTTTCTTAGCAGTTGCTTTTAAAAGATTAGTTTTGACTTATATCAATGCACATTATCTAACACATTATAAAAAGTAATATTCCGGTTATCAGCGTATTGCCTCTAAGTCCACTCTTCATTGCCTGCTGTGCAAAAACAGAGCTGGACTAAATATTTCTCCTTTGCACACAAGCATGAGGTTAAGCTTTATCAGTGGAGTGCTCTGGAAAAACACTAGAGGAGGAAGGGGCTTCCGTCTTCCTGGTCTGACCTGCGCTTCTCCCTGGGCTCCTGCAGAGCATATGCCATGTCTCTACGGGCAGCTTCTCACAACATTCTGAGATCAGAATCCCAGTAACTGGCATTGCTCCTCCCAGTGGATGGCTTTCCTTTTACCTCTTCATGCCAAAGTTCTGGAACCTTGGTAGCAAGTTCCAAAGAATAGCACCTCCCCATGGACAGCTTCCTTGGAACACCCTCGGGTGGCACTTCTCTGTGGGTGCCTGTTCCTAGCACTGCCCCTCAAGTGACTTTCAAGCAAGTTCTGAGACACCTCCAGAAAACAGTTTCTTGGTGAGTGTCACTTCTGTGGCACCTCCCTGCAGATGGCTTATGTTGGCAGCCCAGAGGATGGCTTCCCAGTGAATCCTGCCAGTGCAGCCCCTCATGGACCTGTTGCACCATTCAGTAGAGCCCAGCTGCACCCTCAAAAGCAAGGCTTAGAGTTCAGCCGTGGATGGGGGGTGTCTTCCAGATTTCTTCCTTCCTGGGTTCTCTGCCTTGGCCCTAGGAATAGTGGCTTCTCTGTACATCTGCTATTTTTATATTCTCGAGAGTCTTCTTTACCCGTTAGTAGCTAATCCTCCATTAATTTGTTACCTTTTTATAGTTAATATTTGTTCAGTATTAAAGTTTCTTGCTCAAATCACTGTGCAGCTTCTATCTCCTAAGTAGATCCAAACTAAAACAAGTGCTGAGAAGCTTAAGAAAAACGCCAGTTCCTTGTTCCAACCATCTTTTACCACCCACTCCACTCTCCAGACGCAATATTTTAAAACATTTGTATACTTATCTCCACATTTCTACGTAAGGTATTTATACTGTTATTTCTAGATTTGTCAATTTTTTTGAAAGTAAATTTATTTTGTTTATTTATTTTTGGCTGCATTGGGTCTTCGTTGCTGTGCGCGGCTTTCTCTAGTTGCGGCGAGCAGGGTCTACTCTTCCTTGTGGTGCGTGGGCTTCTCATTGTGGTGGCTTCTCTTGTTGCGGAGCACAGGCTCTAGGCACACGGGCTTCAGTAGTTGTGGCAGGCGGGCTCAGTAGTTGTGGCTCGCGGGCTCTAGAGCACAGGCTCAGTAGTTGTGGCGCCCAGGCTTAGCTGCTCCGTGGCATGTGGGATCTTCCCAGAACAGGGCTCGAACCTGTGTCCCCTGCATCGGTAGGTGATTCTTAACCACTGCACCACCAGGGAAGCCTTAGATTTGCCAATTTTTGACGTTATCCATTCTTACGTTTCTTCAATCATCCCAATAGTAATATCATCACTTTTGGTTAAATTAATAATTATTGCATACTTTTTATGACTATATTAATATTGCTTACCATTCAGCCAAGTTATGATTATATTTACTTTCTTGTATAATTTTTTAAAAAAATTAGTTTTAGATCTAATAAATAGCCTTGGTTATTATGTTTTTAGAATTCAGAACACCTGTTTCTATTTTTGAATTCTTTGACAGATCTGCCAAATAATATCTATGAAAATGTTTTCCACATGCACAAATGTATGTGTGAATCTTTTAAAATCCACTTCCCTATAGAATCAGTACAGATTTAATATATAAAAACCATTCAGGAATGTCTAAATATGCTATTTGGCCTCCAGCTATTTGACCCTCAACAGGGATGTGACCGTGGACATATTTCTTAAGCTTGTTGGGCTTAGTATTTTTTCCTGCAAAAACAGGTGAATGAAATTGTACATCTATGAAATATATTCTAACTCTTAGATTCATGGATCCCTAACTTGTCTATCCAGTTATAACCCCTCCTCTGGGACTAAATGTAATTCTTAGTATTAGTTGATCTTAAGTAAGTACAACCCAACCTCTCAGAAACTTTGTAAAGACACTCTACGTTGTGCCCTTTAGTCAGCTACTCTAGGTAGGAGAACTGGTATTCTTTGTCTCTGCTCTTAACATACACGCTGATCAAAGCTAACTATTGTGAACATTTTTCTGATCTGTATATAAATACAATTCTGCCTATATGACTTTAATTCTATTTCTTAAACTTGCATTAAGCAACTGAATGTTTTAAGCATTATGCTAGATGATATATTCATTTTCTTCATGGAGGATAGTGGCTTAACAATGTATAACAGAAGTTATGTAATCGAAAATCTCTGAAAATATTCTTACCTCATCTGTTTGTATATTTAACAAATACTTTTCATGCCTATGTCTCAGGCACTTTTCTAGGTTCTGGGGAAAAAACAGCAAAAAATACTGAGCTTACCATTATTGGCAGAGATAAATAACATCAAATAATTACAGGAAGGAGTCGGTTTGCAACAATGAAAAGTGATACAAGGTGGTACATGAGGGTATGAATCTGAAAAATAGGATTTCACTTAAGGAGGTCAGGGAAGGCTTCACTGGGAAAATGTTCCTTGAGCTGAGACCTGAAGGGTGAGTTAACAAAGCAACAGGGGAGGGAACAGTCCTCCATTCAGAGAAAACAGTGTGTAAAGACCCAATGGCGGAAGACAGCCCAGCAACTATGAGAGGCACAAAGGCCTGTGTGACTGGGGAGCAAGGGGAAGGGTGAAATAAGATGGGGTGGAGAGGTGGGCGTTACAGGGCCTCATAGCCTCTTGAGTGTTGTGTTTATCCCAAGGGAAAGGGGAGCCATTGAAAGATTTTAGGCTGAAGGGTGAACTCTGTCAAGCATTGTTGAAATTCACACCTTGGGTAAGATCTCTCAGGCAGCCTTGTAGAAAATGAACTGGAAGGGGCCAGTGTGGATTCAAGTAGGCCAGTTAGGAGGCTGTTGAGATAGAATTAAATATTTTAACCGTTAAATATTTTGCCTCAATTTTAACTAGAGACTGTTGGATCTTTAAAGGAAGTAATTACTTCCCAAACTGAACTTTTGTTGCAAGCCTCTGCCCTTGTCATCTCCCAAATACTTGTCCTTCCTTATTGGCTGGGTCTACCGCAAGCTCTTGGATTGTCTTGCTGTAGACAACTAAAGCATCCTGATACAGGATAGTAATTGCAATGTAAGATCCAAATCCTTCCCTCCAGTCATAAACCAGACATGCATTTCTAACAGCCAGGCAATTGCAAGAAGTATACTGAGACACAGTTGAACCAGGATTTTATATATCCTTGATGAATAAATTGGCTTACCACACAGGCGGTCTGACGGTTAGCCTTGCAACCAATTACTAAGACAACAGAAAATTGGAAATCCGCTTAGCCAGTGAATTTGGCCATACCATGTAGATTTGGTAGTAAACTCTATTTCCAACTGTCTTCATAAAAAGTAAACATGTAACGTTTAAAAATCACCCTGTGGGATGTAGAAAGCATTTTTCAAATTTGTTCTGATGATACTGATGTTGGTGTATTAAAAACTCTACTTCTGTCACTTAAATTAAACTTAAATTATCTTGAGTTGCCTTTTGCCTTGCTTCTCCTCAGCTACAAAAATTGGGATTGGCCTTTTTTCCCTAAAATTTTCAGTGGTGTATATAATGGCAGGGAGAATGATCTATTCACTAATTACGCTAAAAACAGATATATTCTTTCTATTGACATCACTATAGAGGCCCCCTTTAAACTCTCAAATTTGCATTGGTATATAAGCCTTAATAAGAACTACTGCCTGAGGCATGCTTGCTATATAGGTAAACAGGGATTTTCACAGTAGTGAAAACAAGAAAATATGTTGCTACGTGCACTGCTTTATTCTAACTGGAAAACTCAAATAGAAAATATTTTGTGTTTAATTTAGTGAATACACAGTTTCACTATGAGCATGGGTTATCACATGAAAAATCCTGAGAACTAATTCACAAAAGAACTTTAGCCATTTTCCATGCCCCATCTCAGATGTTTACTAGTAGAGAGATTTGCTAAACAGTGCTCTCTTTAACAAGTTAAGAATAAAAACCATAGGTGTTACCTATTTTAAGTTCCAGGAATCATGGGACTTGGAGAAATTATGGTTTGGGAAAATGCTATCTAGAAGAAGTTATACAGGGACTTCCCTGGTGGTGCAGTGGTTAAGAATCCGCCTGCCAATGCAGGCGACATGGATTTGAGCCCTGGTCCGGGAAGAACCCACATGCCATGGAGCAGCTAAGCCTGTGCGCCACAACTACTGAAGCCCGTGTGCCTAGAGCCCGTGCTCCGCAACAAGAGAAGCCACCGCAATGAGAAGCCCGCACACCGCAATGAAGAGTAGCCCCTGCTTGCTGCAACTAGAGAAAGCCTGTGAGCAGCAACAAAGACCCAACGTAGTCAAAAAAAGAAGTTATACATACTTTCTCTCCTGTGGTTCAACCACAGCTAGAGGTTCCTAATGGTTCCTTATTACTTACTGCTTATAGAATCTAAAATTCTTAACATGATATCTAAGATATTTCTTCAGCTCGTACCACACTAGATCATAATCTTTTGTTTAATGTATCCATTAACTTATCATTATATATTAATTTTTTATTACCATAATAAATTGCTACAAACTTAGTGGCTTAATATAGCATATATTTATTATAATTGTGTAGATAACTCTTACTGGGCTGAAATCGAGGTGTAGATGGGCTGTGTCTTTTTCTAGAGGCTCTTCCATGGGAGAATATTCACCCAGGCTCATTCAGGTCATTGGCAGCATTTAGTTCTCTGCAGTTATCAGACCAAGGTTCCCGTTTCCTTTCTGGCTTATAAGGTGAGGACTATTCCCTCCTGCCTTCTAGAGACCACCACATTTTTCAGTTCCTGGTCCCATTCCTCCATCTTTGAAACTATCTATGGCAATTCAAGTCCTTCTCATGTCTCATCTCTCTGACATAACCTTCTGCCTCTATTTCCATGTTTAAGGACGATTAGACTGGATCCATCTAAATAATCCGTAACATTTTCATTTCCGAGTCAGCTGGTTAGCAACTTAATTCCACCTGCAGTTTTAATTTTCTTTTGCCAGGCAGTGTAACATATTCACAGGATTAGGATATGGCCATCTTGGGGGTTGGGGTCATTTTTCTACCTAACACACACTACAACTGTTTTTTTTTTTTTTTTAATTGAAGTATAGTTGATTTACAGTGTTTATTAGTTTCTGGTATACAGCAAAATGATTCAGTTATATACATATATATATATTCTTTTCCATTATAACTTAGAAGATATTGAATATAGTGCCCTGTGCTATGCAGTAGGACCTTGTTTTTTTTTTAATAAAATTATCTTATTTATTTATTTATTTTTGGCTGCATTGGGTCTTCGTTGCTGCATGTGAGCTTTCTCTAGTTGCGGTGCGTGGGGGCTATATTCTTTGTTGCAGTGTGGGGGCTTCTCATTGTGGTGGCTTCTCCTGTTGTGGAGCATGGGATCTAGGTACACGGGCTTCAGTAGTTGTGGCACATGGGCTCAGTAGTTGTGGTGCAGGGGCTTAGTTGCTCCGCAACATGTGGGATCTTCCCAGACCAGGACTCGAGCCTGAGTCTCCTACATTAGCAGGCGGATTCTTAACCACTGTGCCACCAGGGAAATCCAGGACCTTGTTGGTTATCTGTTTTATATATAGTAGTTTGTATCTGCTAATCCCAAACTCCTAATTTATCCCCTGCCCCTTTCCCCTTTGGGAGCCATAAGTTGTTTTTCTATGTCTGTCTGTTTCTGTTTTGTAAATAAGTTCATTTGTATCATTTTTTTTAGATTTCACATATAAGTGATATTATATGATATTTGTCTTTCTCAGACTTACTTCCCTTAGTATGATAATCTCTAGGTCCATCCATGTACAACTTTTATTTTCATGGCTTTGTTCATTGCTGAGGGAGGAAACTATGAAAAGTTTATCTATGTATCTGTAGCACATATAGTGTAGTGTCTAGCCTTAAGTTGTCATTCAAAACATGTTTAAATAATGAGTAAAAAATTAAGTTTTTAAATAATTAGCTCCAAATATAGAATTTCAATTACCATCCAGCAAGGAGTCTTACTTCCACTAATTAATATGGTAGTTATGAAGATGCTTTGAAACATAAATATTACATAATAATTATATGATATCTTTATTTTTATGTATTTATTTATTTTTAACATCATTATTGGAGTATAATTGCTTTACAGTGGTGTGTTACTTTTTGCTTTACAACGAAGTGAATCAGCTATACGTATACATATATCCCCATATTTCCTCCCTCTTGCGTATCCCTTCCTCCCACCCTCCCTATCCCACTCCTCTAGGTGGTCACAAATCACCGAGCTGATCTCCCTGTGCTATGCAGCTGCTTCTCACTAGCTATTTTACAACTGGTAGTGTATGTAAGTCCATGCCACTCTCTCACTTTGTCCCAGCTTACCTTTCCCCCTTCCCGTGTCCTCAAGTCCATTCTCTACGTCTGCATTCCTGTCTTGCCCCTAGGTTCTTCAGAACCTTTTTTTTTTTTTTTTTTTAGATTCCATATATATGTGTTAACATACGGTATTTGTTTTCTCTTTCTGAATTACTTCGCTCTGTATGACACATTCTAGGTCCATCTACCTACCTACAAATAACTCAGTTTTATTTCCTTTTATGGCTGAGTAATATTCCATTGTATATATGTGCCACACCTTCATTATCCATTCATCTGTTGATGGACACTTAGGTTGCTTCCATGTCCTGGCTATTGTAAATAGAGCTGCAATGAACATTGTGGTACAAGACTCTTTGAATTATGGTTTTCTCAGTGTATATGGCCAGTAGTGGGATTGCTGGGTCATATGGTAGTTCTATTTTTAGTTTTCTAAGGAACCTCCATACTGTTCTCCATAGTGGCTGTATCAATTTACATTCACACCAACAGTGCAAGAGGGTTCCCTTTCTCCACACCCTCTCAGCATTTATTGTTTCTAGATTTTTTGATGATGGCCATTCTGACCGGTGTGAGATGATATCACATTGTAGTTTCGATTTGCATTCTCTAATGATTAATGATGTTAAGTATTCTTTCATGTGTTTGCTGGCAATCTGTATATCTTCTTTGGAGAAGTCTTCTGCCCATTTTTGGATTGGGTTGTTTGGTTTTTTGATATTGAGCTGCAATGAGTTGCTTGTAAATTTTGGAGATGAATCCATTGTCACTTGCTTCATTTGCAAATGTTTTCTCCCATTCTGAAGGTTTCTTTTCATCTTGTTTATGATTTCCTTGACTGTGCAAAAACTTTGAAGTTTCATTAGGTCCCATTTATTTATTTTTGTTTTTATTTCCATTTCTCTGGGAGGTGGGTCAAAAAGGACCTTGCTGTGATTTATGTCATAGAGTCTTCTGCCTATGTTTTCCTCTACGAGTTTGATGGTGTCTGGCCTTACATTTAGGTCTTTAATCCATTTTGAGTTTATTTTTGTGTATGGTGTTAGGGAGTGTTCTAATTTCATTCTTTTACATGTAGCTGTTCAGTTTTCCCAACACCACTTATTGAAGAGCTGTCTTTCTCCACTGTATATTCTTGCCTCCTTTATCAAAGATAAGGTGACCATATGTGTGTGGGTTTTTCTCTGGGCTTTCTATCCTGTTCCATTGATCTATATTTCTGTTTCTGTGCCAGTACCATACTGTCTTGATTAGTGTAGCTTTGTAGTATAGTCTGAAGTGAGGGAACCTGATTCCTCCAGCTCCATTTTTCTTTCTCAAGATTGCTTTGGCTATACGGGGCCATTTGTGTTTCCATACAGGTTGTGAAATTTTTTGTTCTTGTTCTATGAAAAATGCCATTGGTAGTTTGATAGGGATTGCATTGAATCTGTAGATTGCTGTGGGTAGTATAGTCATTTTCACAGTGTTGATTCTTCCACTCTAAGAACATGATATATCTCTCCATCTATTTGTATCATTTTTAATTTCTTTCATCAGTGTCTTATAGTTTTCTGCATACAGATCTTTTGTCTCCTTAGGTCGGTTTATTTGTAGATATTTTATTCTTTTTGTTGCAGTGGTAAGTAGGAGTGTCTTCTTAATTTCACTTTCAGATTTTTCACCATTAGTGTATAAGAATGCAAGAGATTTCTGTGCATTAATTTTGTATCCTGCTACTTTACCAAATTCATTGATTAGCTCTAGTAGTTTTCTGGTAGCACCTTTAGGATTCTCTATGTATAGTATCATGTCACCTGCGAACAGTGACAGCTTTACTTCTTCCTTTCCAAATTGGATACCTTTTATTTCTTTTTCTTCTCTGATTGCTGTGGCTAAAACTTCCAAAACTGTGTTGAATAATAGTGGTGAGAGTGGGCAACTTTGTCTTGTTCCTTATTTTAGTGGAAATGCTTTCAGTTTTTCACCATTGAGGATGATGTTGGCTGTGGGTTTGCCATATATGGCCTTTATTATGTAGGAAAGTTCCCTCTATGCCTCCTTTCTGGAGGGTTTTTATCATAAATGGGTGTTGAATTTTGTTGAAAGCTTTTTCTGCATCTATTGAGATGATCATATGGTTTTTCTCTTTCAATTTGTTAATATTGTGTATTATGTTGATTGATTTTTGTTTATTGAAGAATCCTTGCATTCCTGGGATAAACCCCACTTGATCACAGTGTATGATCCTTTTAATGTACAGTTGGATTCTCTTTGCTAGTATTTTATTGAGGATTTTTGCATCTATGTTCATCAGTGATATTGGCCTGTATTTTTCTGTCTTTGTGACATCTTTGTCTGGTTTTGGTATCAGGGTGATGGCGGCCTCGTAGAATGAGTTTGGGAGTGTTCCTCCCTCTGCTATATTTTGGAAGAGTTTGAGAAAGACAGGTGTTAGCTCTTCTCTAAATGTTTGCTAGAATTCGCCTGTGAAGCCATCTGGTCGTGGGCTTTTGTTTGTTGGACGATTTTTAATCACAGTTTCAATTTCAGTGCTTGTGATTGGTCTGTTCATATTTTCTGTTTCTTACTCGTTCAGTCTCAGAAGGTTGTGCATTTCTAAGAATTTGTGCATTTCTTCCAGGTTGTCCATTTACTGGCATATAGTTGCTTGTAGTAGTCTCTCATGATCCTTTGTATTTCTGCAGCATCAGTTGTTAATTCACCTTTTTCATTTCTAGTTCTATTGATTTGAGTCTTCTCCCTTTTTTTCTTGGTGAGTCTGGCTAATGGTTTATCAATTTTATTTATCTTCTCAAAGAACCAGCTTTTAGTTTTATTGATCTTTGCTATCATTTCCTTCATTTCTTTTATATTTATTTGTGATTGATCTTTATGATTTCTTTCGTTCTGCTAACTTTGAGGTTTATTTTGTTCTTGTTTCTCTAATTGCTTTAGCTGTAAAGTTAGGTTGCTTATTTGAGATGTTTCTTGTTTCTTATTTTTCTTTTTTTTTTTTGCGGTACTCGGGCCTCTCACTGCTGTGGCCTCTCCAGTTGTGGAGCACAGGCTCCATCTTATTACTTAAGGTAGGATTGTATTGCTATAAACTTCCCTCTTAGAATTGCTTTTGCTGCATCCCATAGGTTTTGGGTCGTCGTGTTTTCATTGTCATTTGTTTCTAGATTTTTTTTGTTTTCCTCTTTTATTTCTTCAGTGATCTCTTGGTTATTAAGTAGTGTGTTGTTTACCCTCCATGTGTTTGTATTTCTTACAGATTTTTTCCTGTAATTGATATCTAGTCTCTTAGCATTGTGGTCTGAATAGATACTTGATACGATTTCAATTTTCTTAAATTTACCAATGCTTGATTTGTGACCCCAGATATGATCTATCCTGGAGAATGATCCATGAGCACTTGAGAAGTATTCTGTTGTTTTTGGATGGAATGTCCTATAAATATCAATTAAGTCTATCTTGTTTAATGTGTCATTTAAAGCTTATGTTTCCTTATTTATTTTCATTTTGGATGATCTGTCCATTGGTGAAAGTGGGGTGTTAAAGTCCCCTACTCTGATTGTGTTACTGTCGATTTCCCCTTTTATGGCTGTTAGCATTTGCCTTATGTATTGAAGTGCTCCTATGTTGGGTGCATAAATATTTACAATTGTTATATCTTCTTCTTGGATTGATCCCTTGATCATTATGTAGTGTCCTTCTTTGTCACTTGTATACTCTTTATTTTAAAGTCTGTTTTGTCTGATATGAGAGTTGCTACTCCAGCTTTCTTTTGATTTCCTTTTGCATGGAATATCTTTTTGCATCCCCTCACTTTCAGTCTGTATGTGTCCCTGGGTCTGAAGTGGGTCTCTTGTAGACAGCATATGTATGTGTCTTGTTTTTGTATCCATTCAGCCAGTCTATATCTTTTGGTTGGAGCATTTAGTCCATTTATATTTAAGGTAATTATCAATATGTATGTTTCTATTCCCATTTTCTTAATTGTTTTGGATTTGTTATTGTAGGTCTTTTCCTTCTCCTGTGTTTCTGCCTAGAGAAGTTCCTTTAGCATTTGTTGTAAAGCTCGTTTGGTGGTGCTGAATTCTCTTAGCTTTAGCTTGTCCGTAAAGGTTTTAATTTCTCCATTGAATCTGAATGAGATCCTTGCTGGGTAGAATAATCTTGGCTGTAGGTTTTTCCCTTTCATTACTTTAAAT
Source organism: Orcinus orca (assembly GCF_937001465.1). NCBI lineage: Eukaryota > Metazoa > Chordata > Mammalia > Artiodactyla > Delphinidae > Orcinus > Orcinus orca. The sequence continues at coordinate 59,250,679 of NC_064563.1, read as the reverse complement.
ATATACTGCCACTCCCTTCTGGCTTGCAGAGTTTTTGCTGAAAGATCAGCTGTTAACCTTAGGGGATTCCCTTGTATATTTTTGTTGTTTTTCCCTTGCTGCTTTTAATATTTTTTCTTTGTATTTAATTTTTGAAAATTTGATTAATATGTGTCTTGGCATGTTTCTCCTTGGATTTATCCTGTATGGGACTCTCTGTGCTTCCTGGACTTGATTAACTACTTCCTTTCCCATATTAGGGAAGTTTTCAACTATAATCTCTTCAAATATTTTCTCAGTCCCTTTCTTTTTCTTTTCTTCTTCTGGGACCCCTATAATTCGAATGTTGGTGTGTCCCAGTGGTCTCTAAGACTGTCCTTAATTCTTTTCATTCTTTTTACTTTATTCTGCTCTGCAGTAGTTATTTCTGCTATATTATCTTCCAGGTCACTTATCCATTCTTCTTCCTCAGTTATTCTGCTATTGATTCCTTGTAGAGAATTTTTAACTTCATATATTGTGTTGTTCATCATTGTTTGTTTGCTCTTTCATTCTTCTAGGTCCTTGTTAAACGTTTCTTGTATTTTCTCAATTTCCAAGATTTTGGATCATCTTTACTATCATTACTTTGAATTCTTTTTCAGGTAGACTACCTATTTCCTCTTCATTTGTTTGGTTTGGTGGGTTTTTACTTTGCTCCTTCATTTGCTGTGTATTTCTCTGTCTTCTCATTTTGCTTAACTTACTGTGTTTGGGGTCTCCTTTTCGCAGGCTGAAGGTTCATAGTTCCCGTAGTTTTTGGTGTCTGCCCCCAGTGGGTAATGTTGGTTCATTGGGTTGTGTAGGCTTCCTGGTGGAGGGGACTAGTGCCCGTGTTCTGGTGGATGAGGCTGGATCTTGTCTTTATGATGGGCAAGACTGCATCTGGTGGTGTGTTTGGGGTGTTTGTGACCTTATTATGATTTTAGGCAGCCTCTCTGCTAATGGGTGGAGTTGTGTTCCTGTCTTGCTAGTTGTTTGGCATAGGGTGTCCAGCACCGTAGCTTGCTGGTCATTGAGTGGAGCTGGGTCTTAGCGTTGAGATGGAGATGTCCGGGAGAGCTTTTGCTGTGTGATATTACCTGGAGCTAGGAGGTCTCTGGTGGACCAATGTCCTGAACTTGGCTCTCCCACCTCTGAGGCACAGGCCTCATACCCAGCCAGAGCACCAAGACCCTGTCAGCCACACAGCTCAGAAGAAAAGGGAGAAAAACAGAAGAAAAAATTAAAATAAAAAATGATTATTAAAAATAAAAAATTAAAAGGTAATAAAAAATAGACTGAAAAAGATAGAAAGAAAGAAGGAAGAGAGCAACCAAACCGAAAAACAAATCCACCAGTGATAACAAGCACTAAAATGTATACTAAAAAAAAAAACAAAAACGGACTGACAGAACCCTAGGACAAATGCTAAAAGCAAAGGTATACAGACAAAATCACACAAAGAAGCATACACATACACACTCAGAAAAAGAAAAAGGAAAAAAAAATATATATATATGTATATATATGTATATATATATATATATATATATCTTTGCTCGCAAAGTCCACCTCCTTAATTTGGGATGATTCACTGTCTATCGGTATTCCACAGATGCAGGGTGCATCAAGTTGATTGTGGAGCTTTAATCCGCTGCTCCTGAGGCTGCTGGGAGAATTTTCCCTTTCTCTTCTTTGTTCGCACAGCTCCTGGGGTTCAGCTTCGGATTTGGACCCACCTCTTCGTGTAGGTGGTCTGAGGGCGTCTGTTCTTCGCTCAGACAGGACAGGGTTAAAGGAGCCACTGATTCGGGGGCTGTGGCTCACTCAGGTCGGGGGGAGGGAGGGGTACCGATACGGGGCGAGCCTGCGGCGGCAGAGGCCGGGATGACATTGCACCAGCCTGAGGAGCGCCGTGTGTTCTCCCTGGGAAGTTGTCCCTGGATCCCGGAACCCTGGCAGTGGCCGGCTGCACAGGCTCCCCGGAAGGGAGGTGTGGATAGTGACCTGTGCTCGCACACAGGCTTCTTGGTGGCGGCAGCAGCGGGCTTAGCGTCTCATGCCCGTCCGTGGTGTCCGCCCTGATAGCCACGGCTTGCCCCCGTCTCTGGAGCTCCTTTAAGCAGCGCTCTTAATCCCTTCTCCTCAAGCACCAGGAAACAAAGAGGCAAGAAGAAGTATCTTGCCTCTTCGGCAGCTCCAAACCTTTTCCCGGACTCTGTCCTGGCTAGGTGTGGCGCACTGTCCACCTTCAGGCTGTGTTCACGCTGCCAACCCCAGTCCTCTCCCTGGGATCCTACCTCCAGAGCCTCAGCTCCCAGCCCCCGCCCCCCCCCCACCCCTAGATATCTCACAATCTCTCTTTCTCTGTGTGTGTGTGTGTGTGTGTGTGTGTATATGTATAGTCAGCCCTTGGTATTCATAGGGGATTTGTTCAAAGATCCTCTCAGATACTGAAACTCATAGGTGCTCAAGTCCCTTATATAAAATGGCATTGTATTTTCATATAACCTACAAACATCCTTCCCATATAAATCATCTCTAGATTACTTTTAATACCTAATACAATGTAAATGATATGTAGATAGTTGTAAATACGATGTAAATGCTACGTAACTAATTGCTGGCTCTTGGCAAATTCAAATTTTGCTTTTTGAAACTTTCTGGATTTTTTTTCTGAGTATTTTAAACTGCAGTTGGTTGGATTTGCAGATGTGGAGCCTGTGGATGTGGAGGTCAGACTATTATATATATGAACACACATACAGACTTTCTGCATGTGCTTATGCTGACTCTTCACCAGTTTCTCAGAAACAAATTGACTCAAATAAAATATGGATTAAGATACTTAAATTGGCAGAGGAAAAAGGACTTGAAACTTGGTGGAACTAGCTAAGTGGGGGAGAAACATCTATCAAAACCCTATGGCCTCTGAGAAAAATCTTTGGACGAATTTTAAAGGAGAGAATAGTATTCAATCATTTCTTTTCCACTATTAAAAGTCAAGAAAGCCTTTTGTTACAAGGCCTTCTTCCTTATTCTCTAGAACTAAAAGTAGGAAAGCAGTTATCTATCTTTGATTAAAAACCAAGACAATTTATTCAATAACTCTCTTCTTTTCTGCACTGCTTTAATTTTCTTGAAGAAATCAATCCACTTGGGAAATTCTAGTTTCAATCTATAAAAAATCTTTTGGAGACTTAGGCCAGCTAGATTTAAAGAAAGGCCAAATGCATGCATAATTATAATTTTTTGTTTTATTGATCAAAGTATCTAGAGATCAAAGCTTGAATTGATATTTGTTAATTTCAATAATAATAAAAATCTAAGGCTTCTCTGAAACATACGGTTATCTGTACAATTTTGTAACTTTTTTTTTTCAGATAGAAAGAAAAGATATAATAATTTAACAATGCAATTCATCTCTTCTGAAGTTTAAGCCTGCTACCTACCAGCAGGATAAACTCTACATAGAATATCAGTTATGTTAGACTACCAGCAGCATCTGGCAAAAAAGACTGTAGAAATCATCAGGCACAATTCATAGGAATAATCATGTTATTATTGTTATAATAATAATTATATTATTATTATCTAGGAGAACTGAGCCTCTGTATGGCGAGGTTTTAAAACCAAACATATTGTTAAAAACTGTAAATTTTGGTCAGAGGGGATCACCATGAAGCTGAGGATGCTTATGCTTCAGGTTTTCTCTCTTGATCTGGACCCTTTCAAGGTGCTGTACTTGATTTTGTACTAGTAATTTTGTGTTCTTTACCCAGGCCCTCCTGGGATCCCCTAAACTGTCCAAACTTCAGGTTCCTAAAGACTGAGTCTACCTCAGGTAAATACATTGTTTGCATTCAGGGCATTATTAAATAGTTTTAAACTATCTTAGCAATTTGGAAAAATTCAGGCCAGTAAAAAAATTTGTCACAATCTTATCTAGTAATTATCATATGTTTTGTGGCCTCTCCTTAATCATAGCAGGTAGAGTAATTTCAATCCACATTATTAAGCTGAAAAAGATACCATCAGTTTTAGTATTAATCAGGCTTGACAACATTTTGTGTATCCAGTGTGAGATGTAAATTACTATCAGTCATTTTTACACAAAAATGGCATTGGTGCTGGATTCTGGTATTATTCTTACCTCTACATATTTATCTAAATCCTTTAATCTTTCAACTTGAGGGGTAACAGGTGTATTTTAGTGGATTTTATGTCACAATTCTTCTCCTTAAAAATCTATCTTACTCGGCAAAACGCTGGTGATGCTTAGAAAAATAAATTGTTTTGCATCTTCCTAATGTAACATAGAGATTGAAACTTTAAAAGTACAGTTTAAAAAAGCAAATAAAGGAATTAAGACCACACTTATTACCCCAAATGGGTGTGGGTCTGCTAATGACAAGTCAATAAACAGCTCCAAACCACCCCCCAAAAATAAATAAATAAAAGTACAATAAAAAACCAAAAGCTATATCAGGTAATTGGCCTGCCTCTAAATGCTACAAACTAAGTTTCAACTTTTGGAATAAAAGGTCTCCAGATGCTATCACCTAAAATTAACGGATCGGATGACTACTGATACAAACAATACAGGTTTGGCACACTACTGAAAAGTAATCACTATTACATTGGACTTACCAAGACTGCATCTAACATTTAAATATCAGTTGTGGCTTAAATCCAAATTATTATATTAGGAATCTTGGTACATAGGTGAGTATAAAATTAAGGGCTTACAATTTCAGGCAAAGAAGTTTGAGATTCTTGGATTTGGGCATGAACACTTAATTAAATACTTATGTCTTATAATGAAAGAGTAGAGACTTGTGAATAAATAGTGAATCACCTAACATTAAGGTCAGTGGGACCTTTGCTCACAAAAGAACAGATGAAATAGGACTATTGAAATTAGCTTGAATTTCTTAGGCATTTTCTCTGAGCCTTTACGCAAGTCCAGTTAAGAGTAACTATAGGATGATTTAATTACTTTTCGTAACACTTTACCTGTACTTTTTCTGTAGCATTTATTAACAGTTTGTTAGGTATTTATTATGTATAAGTGCTTTCTCTCCCACTATATTTTAAGATCTTCCAGATAGGGCTTGAGTCTGAATGCTCTATTTTGTCCTTCATTGCACCTTTAATTGTTGGTGTTCAATGGATTGCTGTTAAATAAATTGACCTTCTGTTCAGTTTAGTGGGAGTAAAATTCAAGAGACCTGCATTTGTGTGTAGAAAGTATGGAGCTGAATTCTTTCAGCAGGTAAGACAGTCATTGATGAGCGAGATAGGTACTTCAGGAATGAATGTTAAAATTTCCTGGTTGCTAAATGATATTTAAGACCAAAGCACAGGAAGTGTAAAGGCTTAAAAAAAAAGAAAGTGCACGTATATATCTGTTAAATGATACAAAATAAACAGAGAAAAAGCATTCATTTACCTTTATTGGTTCATTCATTCATTCATTTAATGCAAATTTGTGAAGCATCTGCTATGTGCAGACACTCTGATGGGCGTCAGGATCAGCCCATTGAATGACAGGTGCTCAGGGCTCATAAGGAGACCACAACACGGCGGTCAGATTTACACCTAACACATTCAGTTAAAAAAAAACAAAACAAAACACTAAGTGATTCCATCTGGGTGTTTGCTTACATTATTATAAAAATAAATTTAAACATAGTTTAATATATTTCTAACTGAATTGACTAACTTGTGCAGATTGTTAGTCTCTACGCTGATATAGACAAAATTGCTCCCCCAAGGTTGAGGGTGACCAAATTGTAATGAAGATGATACTGGACCACTTGGCTTCTTGTCTGTAGTTCCCAGAAATAATCGTGAAAATAGAAGGGCACTTAGAATGCCACTCTAATACTTTTAATGCAGTTAGGCTTGGTATTATAGGCATAAGCCAATCAAAAAACAATCAATTAGTATGGCCTAAGGTAAATTAAAATAAAACTGGTCAACCTAATTTCATGGTTCTATGTACTCTTGTCATAAATGCCTCTTCTTACAACTGAGTGGTTTGCATCTTGAGAATTTTAGTCCATTCTCAGCCAGCTTTTGACATTCTGAAAGAAGAAATAAGAAGGAAATCGGGTTATATACTTTAATTTTTAATTAAAAATTTAATTAATATTTAACAACTCTTAACTTACCAATATATTTCCTATTAATAATCTCAGTCTTAGAGTATCAGTAAGTTGGAATTTAGGGATCTTTGAAATCCTTGAAGAGCCTCTAGTTGTGTGGTTTCCATGCTACAGGCTGTGGATCTCAGGGGAATCTCAGGGTTGTGGTGTGAAGTCTGTAATTCCATATGGACACCAATCGTTTTCTTTAGCTGAAGTAAAATATCTCATATGTACTCTTTCTCACTAGTTTTCAAACCAATTTAAATGCTATTTTGAATAGTATCAAATGGAGTTATTTTAAAGTGTTCCTGAAACCATAATAGCGATTTGACGATACTTTCTTCTACTTTGATAGAACGTGAAATCTATTAGCAATCATGTGGAGAAGGTGGTGTGTAGAAGTTGTAGAATTTGAAAGGTCCCCACTGAAGAAACGAGTTGGAAACTTTAGTGCCTAGCACATAGTAGGCACTCAATAAATGTGTTTTGTATGTTGGAGTAAATACCTGCTCTATAGATCTAGCCAAACCTTTTCATTTTAGGGACGTAGGTAAATGCCTTTTTCAAGGTCCCAGTGAAAGGTAGTGGCAGGTCCTATATAGAAGAACCTGTATTATCCTACGTCTGTCTCATACAAATGTAATTGAGTACCATTCTGAAAGGATCTTTATGCTCAGTTAAGCCTATTGAAACTTAGACCGTGCTGAGACTTAGGGATAAGGTTTGGCCTTCCCTGGAGGTCATTCCCAGAGACAATAACCAGAAAATAAATATCTGGAAAAGTCATAGCAAGGTCTCTAGTATAGAGTTTATCAATGTGTGACTCAAAGAACTTGCATTAAAATCTCCTGGGATACCTGTTAAAATACAATTATCTGGGTACCACCCTAGTTCTGCAGAATCAAATGTTGTGTAGATTCTCATGTTCACTCATCTCTCTAGTGACACTTATGGTCACTGCAGTTTGAGCACTGCTGTGCTGTTGCATGAAAGGGAAGGATTAAACTCACTCCCTCAGGTTCCACTTTAAGGCATCTGATGGCTATACCTTCTCGCTGATCAGTGAAAGATGGGGTCTTTCTATATCTTCACCATTTTACTGGGAAGAGAGGGATTTAGACAAGATGCCTCTTTTCTTGAGACCATACAAGGATACACGTGGCCTGAGACCATATTGAGTCAGCTATGCCTTACAAGTCAGGTGATCTAAAGCCAACATTCTCCACATTGGGTTTCCTTTTGTTATTCCGTGACCTCCCATGGGTCTTATTTAAGTGTGTCGGACTGCCTCGGCAGTGCAAAAGGAGCACGGTATGAGCCCCGTGAAGGGGCTCTTCATCCTGCCCGAGGATAACCGCAGTGGAAATTAATGAGTCCCCAAGGGAAAAGGAGATCTTGCGGACAGCAGACCCATGTAGTTCAGATATCCCTCCAATAATTTTCCTTCCCTGTACTAACCATGAAGGATCTGTTTATATTAAATTTTTTTTAAGAATGGCATTTCTTTTAAGAGGCAAGCCTAGGACAGAATATTCCCTGGTGTTGAGTCCTTGGGACTCATAGGGTGTTAGCTGCCCCTGGGAAACCACTATCTTTTATTAAATGATGTGAGAAAAGTTGCTTTTCGTGTGTTCATATGTGTAAACATCTTACCACAAGAAATGGGAGGTAGTGTTTTTGGTGAGTTATTGTTTTTTTATCAGGGATCAATGAGAAATTGAGTTCACGTGAAACATAATAGGAAGCGGGAGTCTCAAAATGGAATCAAATACACCTAGTGGTTTGCATTAAATTGACTGAAATTGCTTTGAAAGAAACAACTCCTAATTGCCATTCTTCATCAAATTATTCATTTTTATAAACAAAAGCTTTTAGACTATGCGCTAATGAGATCCAAATCAATCTAACTGGGAGCACAGGAAGCTATTAAAGTTCAGTAGGGAAAAAATGCAAGGAAATTACTGATAGTATAAAAGTTTTCTCTAACTTAAGGAGAAGTGCTTTCAAATAATCATAAGGCCTCCCAAGATAATAATCACCATCTTGCACAAATATAGCTGCTATGAAATTAGCTTTCAAACCATTTAGATTCATCATTGTCCTTTTATTCACATCCTCAAAGCACTGGTCTGACAAAACACCAGAAATCATATTCTTTCCTTCTTTAATGTTTATATTGTATAAGCTAAGATTATGATAAAAAATTGTAGTGGATACATCAGTACCTTTGTACCATTTGCTATTATTATTTTATGCAGTCAGTAAAGATCAGAATGTGAACAATATCACCGCATTCCTTTTGCATGGCGTGGAGTGAGTCCAGGATAACACAAATGAAAACATCCAGTTTTAGTCTCACAGTCGCCTTACTGCTGCTTCTCCATTAACCCTTCTCCCTAATCATAAATCATAAACATGCTTTAAAACTTAGCTTAAATGTAGCTTCTTACTCAAATATTTTTCTGCTTTTATCACGTCACATCTGTCTTCTATAAACATTTTATACTTGTCTCATTATACTTATTGGAATTCATGTAATATTGTATGCATTTGTATACATACCTTATCTGAACTTATTTTCCAGGTCCCTTCTGGTAAATACCATGCCCTAACCGCCTCTGTACCCCATGTGCTACTTAGCACATACTGCTCAACAAATGGTGAACAAATGAATAGTGACCTTGAGAATGAATCAAGCTTGAGTTCCACTCTGCTTACAAGCTTGTGTGTCAAGTTGCATGAGACATGTCTGGTGATCTGGTGGGATAGACCTGGAAGAGGCCCATTTACATGAAGCTCAAGGAGCCTCTTGGAAGAGAACTCATCGTTAAGGGAGGAAAGAACCTGGCATGAGGAGCTTGCTAAGCAAAAGACCTTAGTGACTGGAGGAGGGTGCTGATTCTGAGGAGAGTATGAGTTTCGACACCAGTCCTGTGTTGCCTCTCACAGGGCTCAAGTGTGACTCTCATTTGAATAAATGTAAAAGAGCTCTTTCACCTGGAAACTCTCCAAGCCCTGGGGCATCAGCATTACTGCTCAGATACCCTGTAAAGTGTTGAAGATCACAGTAGGGAGACGCCTTGTTCTTCCTCACTGCATAATAGAGCAGAGATATGCAAAGTGTGGTCTGGGGACTGGAGCCAGTCTATAAATTGGTCCATGATGACATAAGGAGCTTGAATCAGAACCTAAATCAGCCATGTCAGTGAGCACACTGTTTACTTCAGCTGACATTTTTCTTTTTATGATAGCAAGACATTCTTGATAAAGGAAGAAGAGTGTTCATTTACATTCTGGCAGGACCTCCTTACTCTTGGTAACAGAGAGATTGTGGACTGGCTATTTTGAGAAATGCGGTAATAGAAAACCATGTGGCTTTGGCATCTCCTGGGTCCCAGAGCACCGATGGTGGCAGAAGATACTAGTACTAGTAGCCGTACTAATGAGGGGATTCACATTGGAGGAAAGGGCATGGTGGTTCCCAGAAAGAACTATGGGACCCAGTGGAGCAGCAGAGGCATCAAGTGAGTTTGGACTGCTTTGTGAGCATGTGTGGAATATCTCCTGGGGACTCTCTAATGCATGTGAGGAGTAATTTGTAGCAATATAAAGTTATATGGAGGAGACAGGAGCAAGAATCAGTGGAATGTGTGTTAGCACTTTGGCTTCTTGCAGTCATTTATGACAGAGCTTCTAAGATTGACCTCTTATCCAAATTTGGGCACCTCATTTTATCTTGGCAGTGTAGCTCCAAGAAATGACCAGAGGATGCACTTGCAGAAATTGAGAAAATCTTTTAGAATAGTGTGATGACAAAAACTATGGGTGAAGAGAGGAGCAGTAAGTAAGAGTAGCTAATAGAACAAATGAATGGAAGGGAAGCAAATTGAGAAAGAAAAAATATTAGAAGAATTAGAAACCAATGAGATGGATATTATATCTATCTATCTATCTATGTATCTATATTCTGAAGTCTATACATTTTTTTGAAGGAGGCAAGCCCACATTTTCTGTATGTATATATGTTTGCTATTTTCATATGCATGAAATTATTTGAAAAATAATTAAAAATAAAAAATGACAATAATCCATGAATGTTATAAATGAAATAAGATTTTTATAAACTCACACAGTACATCAAAATCAGTTGTCATTACTGGAAAATTATCTTTTTAAATTGATGAAGAACACACACACACACACACACACACACACACACACACACACACCCCTGTCTCTAGATTCAAGATGACTTTCATAAGTGTAACTGAATTCCTCAAATCTCCAGCTATTCAAGTTCCAAAAGATAGGAAAATTCTTGGGATGAAATTCTTTATCATCAGTGTCACCCCCATCAACAAAGGACGTTCATAGAGTGACTATAAAAATAATTGTTTACATGCATTGTCTGTCCTCTAGAAGTGCCTACAACATAATATGAAAGTGGAAATGTGAGTGAAATCTTGTGCATTTACATGAAAAACTGAATTAAATCTATAATTATTAGCCATTAGTTTTTGGTGTGTATTTTCGCATCTCAAGAGTATTTGGCAGATAGTACTTACTAATACTTAATAAATGTAATTAAATGACCAAAAAATTAAAATTTGGACAGTTGAGTTTGAATAGACAAAAGGAATTAAGAATTCTGAGGCAAGTCAGCCGCAGAAAGTCCCCATTTTTCCTCTTGGATCACCCCGTTTGACTCTAATTGTACCTTTGTTTGCTGAGACCTAATATACCTGCAGATAATCATGGTTGTTTCCCTAGCCTATTCAGTTAGAGCTTAGCATTTTTATTGTATCTGAATAAGAATACTTATTCCTGTGGTTTTTTTTTTTTGCGGTACTCGGGCCTCTTACTGTTGTGGCCTCTCCCGTTGCCGGGCACAGGCTCCGGACACGCAGGCTCAGCGGCCATGGCTTATGGGCCCAGCCGCTCCGCGGCATGTGGGATCTGCCCAGACCGGGGCACGAACCTGTGTCCCCTGCATCGGCAGGCGGACTCTCAATCACTGCACCACCAGGGAAGCCTCTTGTTTTGTTTTTTTAGTGACCCTAGAGATAGTCAAATACTGGAAACCCAAGAACTGAACCTTGGTGGGACCTCAGAGACCCATTTAGTTTAATCATTTCATTTTACAGAGGAAGAAACTGAGGTCCAAAGTGGCAAACTGACTCACTCCAAATCATGCTATTGATTTTTTTCCCCCACTTAGACTCCTCATTTCTCTAAAGAGTTGCTGGTAAAAGATAATCTAGTGTCCCAGGCACTTTGCTGAAAAACCATGTACAAAGTGATTGTCTATACAACATTCAAAATGGTCAGCTCCAATAAAATTGCCACGTTCATTTACTTAGTTCCAAATCCACTCGTCATTTAGTATATTCCAAAAGAACTGTCAACAGACTCAGTATAGTTTTATAGTTTGGCAATTTGTCAAATTGACTCCTTCCAGCCTCTTTTTACAACCTGAATTTGCAAATGTTTTCTGACTGACTCACCATTGGGCCCTAGGAGTCTTTTTGCAAACTCTTTACTATCTGGGAAACAACTACTGCCTCACAAACATCCTTCACTGTTTGATTTCCATGCCGATATTGGTTCCAGGGCCAAGGCACATTCAGACCCAAGACTGAATCCATCCTCCTTTTCTGTCAGGATGTCTGTAACTCATCTTCCTTTTATATCTCCTCTCAATAGAGCCTAAAGTACCTGACTTCAGGGTGGGTTTATGAGTGAAGCACTGAGAGCAATTAACATTTGAATGAGAGCTACCTGTGGATTCCCCTATTTTAACAGCTGTTAAATGGAATTACTTGTCTGCTTCAAACTCCAGGCTGGTGGGTTGTGTGTAACCATGTGGGAATTACAATGCAATTACTCATGCAAGTGGGGATTAAATGAACTGGATAGCATAAATCAAACTGCAATTTTGCAATCCAGGCAGTAATCCCAATGACTTCTGAGGAAACGCCCATGGTAATGGATCAGTATACAACATGTCAGGAGTATTCCAGGATATTTCAGTATTTATTTGTCCTAGCTCTACTTGCCAAACCAAGAATTGACTGAGATCATCTGGATAATCTAAACCAAAAAGAGCAGAAGCAATTTTTTTCTTTTGAGCTAATACTAATTCCTGTATTTCACATTTGTCGTTCAATTAAATGCTCTCTCAGATGGGTTACCTCATGTCAATGACTTTAGCCAAACCAGCCGTTTGGCCAGACATGCAAGATTTTGTGCAAGATTTCGTGTTATTCTTTATGGCTCTTGTGCAGAACAGACACTTATACTGGGTTGTAAATGGCCAGAGTGAAGAACAAATTAATACGTTAGAGAGACTGTGCTGACTGAACCAAAAATAAAAAATTCGGCAGTTACTCACGGGATGTAAGCAACTTAGAAACCAGATTACCTATATCTCAAAGTGGAAATTTTTACTTATAAAATCCTGCCTGTATTAATCCAAACCACACAGACATTGTCAAAACATACATTTGACCAGTGATATGTGTGTGCCCACAAAACATTTGAATTGTCTAGAGGTAACGATGCTCAAATAAGTCAAATACTGAAACTGAAATAATAACATTTAGGATCTTATTTTGCCCCTTTACTAAAAAGTGCTTCAATGTATTCTATCTTTTAATCCTGTAACAACCCACAGAACGCTGGTAGTAATAAACCCTTGTTTACTTGCAAGGCTGAAGCAGAGAAGGTGTGTGACCTGTGGAAGGCCACAGAGCTAGCAGGTTGGTAGAGCCCGTATTTACACTGGTAATCTAACTGTCCAAACTTAGTTCTCAATTTTTCTACCCTACATTGCAGTTACATTTTCTCTCTGTGTTTTTTCTTTTCTTGCAGACAAAACGTTTGTGAAGCTGACAACTGGAAGGGAAATGTAGATGTACACATATACACCTCAGTAATTGCTTAGTGGTTGCATTCTGTGGCTACATGTCAGTGGCCTATTGTAATTGTGGCAAGAGTCATGAAAAGCCTGTCTTCATCTGAGCTCTCTCTTATCCCACTGGGCTCACCCTTCTCCTTTTGGGTCTTTTGTTCTGCCTTGGTTTATATCTCTGCTGATCCTTTAATTGCTGTGTTTGGGCTATGGAGGTTGTTATTTTCAAGAGTTCAATAACAGAATTAATACCCTTGGGGAACAATTTTTTCTTTTTTTCCCTAAAAATATCAAACAGGCCGACCCCCATCTGCACCACTCATATGTGAATGGCACAAGTTCTATTTAGCAAGATATATATTATGCAAATCATCCAGTGTTACATTTGCCATTAATAGTTTTATTTACTTTTTTGTTTTCGAGTTAAAAAAAAAATCAAGTAGCTATTCATCATTATCTAGGCATTGAAAAATACTAATGCCTTCTTATTACAGTTACCAACATATAAATTACAGATGAAAGAAATGTAGTTTTTATATTTTATTAGTACTGAAACTTATTTTTGTTTTATTCTGGCATAAAAAGTCCATAAATAAAGCATAACTAGCAACTTCTTTGATTTAATTAAAGCTACAGTTTTGTACACAAAACTAATCCATAGCAGAGCCACATAGCTAGATTGTAACAAACATCCAATTGTGGAGTTAATGCAGTGATATTAATGGATTGTTTTACCCACACTATTATTACTTAGAAAATTTCACTCCTGTCACATCTAACCTTCAGTTTAACTAACACTAAATGAATAATGAAAATGAAAGACATTTCTTTATTTAAAATGCAAAATACCTATTAATAAATAAAAACATAAGGTTAGATGTAAAACAATAAAACATTAAATTTAAGTTATTAGCAATATGCTGCTGTATATTAATTTCCACAGCAACTTACTAGAAGCTGAATAATTTACCCTAGGAATAACATCACAGGCTTCCTTTGGGCAAAGCCTGAAAACTTTTTCCTACTGGATGTCTGCCAGTGGCGTTAGCTGTCAGAAGAAGGCAAAAGAAATTGATGAGACCGAATTCTGCACTTCATTATATTTGACAAGAGAAGAAAAAAAAAACCTACCTCTCTTTAACCCTTTGATCAGATCATCAAGTTTTTGTAATAATTCTTAGAACATGTAGACTGACTCAAATTAATTTTTAAATAAGAACATAAGGTAGCTGTAGAGCAATTGAGAGATTCTAAAGTGCTTACCAGTGAATTAATTTATCCATTCTCAAAATAACCATTTGAGAAAGGAAGGGCATGTGTTACCTGCTTCTTTTTACAGAATGGGAAATAGAGGCTTAGAGATGTTCACTGATGTTCCCAGAGTGGCATGGTTGGGAAGTGACTGAGGTTGAGTTTGATTGGTTAATCAGCATTTAGAGAGTTTAGTTATTGTCTTGAGATGAAAATCCTAGGCAAATACCTTTGTAAAGTGAAAAGAGTTATGTTTGGAAAAGGAAGGGAAAGAAGGGATGCGGGCCTATGTGGAGAGAGCCACAGTTACTTAAAAATTTAAAAATCCTTGTTAATGTGAAGCTTCGTGGTGGAGCAGTGTCAATATTGGTTCTGCTGCTCCTAAAGCTCTGTTGTAAGGGGAGGGGGTGGAAGAATCTGAACGCTCATCACCACTCCCAGAGGAAGAGATGGGGGGACCTGCTCTGGGAGTGGGCTAATTCTTCTAGGGGTGCTGACTACCCAGGTTCCTACCCTTGATCTCATATAAGGGACAAAATCAGTTGTTTGATGCCTGTTTTGTATAAAAACATAGGTAGGGAATGACTGTTCTCCTCTCATTAAATTACACTACTAAGGTAGATGGAGTCGCTGCACTTAATTTTCCATGGCTTTTCTATAATGCATCCATGTTCTTTTCCACGTGACTTTGCGGTACTACCCTACTAAAGAGGGTAGAATATGTTTCCCTCCCTGATCAGTGCTGAGCTTGGCCATGTGACTTGTGAAGGCCAGTGGGAGGTTGGTGAAGTGAAAATGGTCAGTTTGGGGTCAAGGCTTTGAGAAGAATGATGTGTTTCTTCTCATTCTCCTGTGGTCTTGTCCAGTTGCCATGAGCAAAACTAATGGTTAGATACTGGTCCAAGGAGAATGAGAGACACAGGGAGTTGACTTGCACCTAATCTGCTGTCTGGAGCTCAGCCTACACAATCAGAGCTAATTTATGAAGCCCCAGAAAAATAAATGTTCAGTGTAGGCCACTGAGTTTGCAGTGGTTAGTTTTATAGTATTAGTGCAGTAATAGTTAGCCATGGTAAACACCAGCCATCTAGTATTCCAAGCCAGAAACCTGGGCATCATAACAGTTGAGTTTTGTTTTTAAGGAAAACTAGGTTATGGTTTTGAAAAAATACATGATTATTATAAAGAATTTATACAATAAAGAGAAGAATATAAATGAAAGTAAAAAATATTTTAAAAAAGAAAAAGGAAGAAAAATGTATAAGATGCCAACCTCCGGCCCCCCAAGAAATAACCATTTTCAACATTAGGTGAATATCATGTCAGACATTCATTTTTTTTCCCATAAACATTTTATTTTAGAATAGTTTTAGATCCACAGAAAAAAAAATTGCAAAGACAGTACAGAGAGTTCCTGTATACTCCTCACTGAGTTTCCTCTGTTGCTAATATCTTATGTTACCATGGTACATTGGTCAAAACTAAGGAGCCAACATTAGTATATTACTAAAAACTACACTCTACAATTTATCCAGAATTTACTACTTTCTTCCTAATGTCCTTTGTCAGCAGAAGGGTCCCATCCTGGATATCACATTACATTTAGTTATCATGTGTCCTTAGCCTCCTCTGCTCTGTGACAGTTTCTCAGACTTTCCTTTGTTTTTTTGACCTTAGCAGTTCCGAGGTTTATTGATCAGATATTTTGTAGAATATTCTTCAATTGGGATTGCCTGACCTTTTTCTCAGAATGAATGGATTTTGTCTATGCTATATCATTACTACACTGTGGTGATTTCTGGAGCTTTGTAGCAATTTTGAAACCAGGAAGCTCTTGTTTCATGAATCAAATTTCTCTTATGATATTAATGGCAGGTTTTGAACATTTTCTTCTTTGTATAATCTGGCTCCTCTAGGTTTTGTTTGTTTGTTTTCCTGCTATTTTTCTTTCACAAAAGAAGCTTTCTTCAGCTGTCTGTTAGTCCTTGGTTGTTTGCGCATCTTTGAAGGTGAAGATAAAATATCTGTTCAGTTCAGGCAGGGCGGCAGAGTGGGAAGAGTGTGTGTCTGGGCGGAAGAAAGAGGAGGATCTCCGGAGAGGTCTTGAAACCCCCAGGAGTGGAGGCCCCAGCCGTGGAGCCCTGCAGTGTATGTGTGGTAACACCATGTCTGTGCCCCTGCTCGGATGCTGCCACTGTGTCTGGAGCTGAGCAAGAAACAGCTGCGGTTATTTTTTTACATGGCCTTGGAGACACAGGGCACAGCTGCGCTGACGCCCTCTCCACCCTCCGGCTCCCTTACGTCAAGTACACCTGTCCCCTTGCGCCTCGGACCCCTGCGACACTCAACATGAAGATGGTGCGGCCCTCCTGGTTTGACTTGATGGGGCTGAGTCCAGATGCCCCAGAGGACGAGGCTGGCATTAAGAAGGCAGCAGAGACCATCAAGGCCTTGATTGAGCATGAGATGAAGAATGGGATCCCTGCCAATCGGATCGTCCTGGGAGGCTTTGCACAGGGTGGAGCCCTGTCCCTCTTCACAGCCCTCACTTGCCCCCGCCCTCTGGCTGGCACCGTGGCCTTGTGCTGTTGGCTGCCTCTGCCCCTACCGGGCCTTCCCCCAGGCAGCCAACGGCAGTGCCAAGGACCTGACCACCCTTCAGTGTCATGGGGACCTGGACCCCAGGGTTCCCGTACGGTTTGGGACCCTGTTAAAGGTACAGTCCAACTTATCAAGATTAGTTAATGTGTGTGTCAGGAAGGTGGGAATTTCCCCCTTCCCTTCTTGCTTCTTTTGGCTGGTCTAATAGTTAAATTGACACAAGACAGATGAACAAGAGAAAAAAAAATTTAATTTGTACATATGGAGATCTCATGGAAATGAGACTTAAGAAGTAGCCAAAGCAGTCAGCTTTTATACTTTTTAGACAGAAACAATAAATTTGTGAGGAACTGACAAGACACAGAAACTTAGGCTTGGGTGCTTGTTTAGTGAAGAATCTAAGCAGAGTTTGGGCTAGGGGTAGTAAATTAGTGAAGAAGTATCAGGGTTTGTTTATACAGGCTTCTTGGTCCTGAATTCCCTGTCTCTAGTGATGAGGCTGTATCTTTACCTCCTGGTACAGCGAAGGTACCTTTCACATGGGAGATTTATTTCAAGGGAACAGAGGAAGATTAGAGTTCCCTTCTTGCAATGGCTGTTTCCCATGTAACTCTAATTCAAAATAATCAATATGCCACTGAGGCATAATTTGAGGTGGGCTGCCCTGACCCCCAATATATGCAAGTTACCAGGCTATGGCGCAGAGAAGACATGAAGATGAGTAAGACATATTCCCAGCTCAGCTCTGTAAGCATTTATATCAAATAAAGGAGATACATATACGTGAAAATGCACCAACAACTTGGGAAGTAATTGTAAATGGGATAAGATGGTTTTTTGTTTTTTTGTTTTTTTTAAACTTGAATTGCCTTTAGAAGCAATAAGCTTCAATGTAAGTTAAAATCACTGTATGTCAATTGGCTTTACATCCGGAGGGCACAGAACCTCCCTGGCCTTAGTTTTTATAGTTTTAAAATTGAAATAAAAATGCCTTCTGTAGATGACTTACAGGATATTTGGCAGAGTCAAAGAAAATAGCATAGGTGAACCAGTTTATAAACTTCTGAGTTCTATTGATGTAAGTGATCTTTGTGGTATGAAGAACTAAACTCGAACCCATTTTGCCTCTGTCTTTAAATGAGTCTCAGTAAATTGAAAGTGCTTTATCTTCCCAAATCCCTCGATTATAATTTACATATTATATTTCTTAATGTATTCCTTAATGATGTAAAAGATGTAATTTCATAAAATAGGGTTCAGTCTGTCTAGGTTCAGTACACCGAGGTTCAGAATTTGCTTTCTGAGTAATCTATTTCAATCAGTTTAATAAAGGTTAAAAAAAAGAATTAGTCTTGCTTTAAGACACGCATATACTATGTCAGAGTTAGCCTTATTCTAAGTCAGGCAAAGATTATCAAATTACTGATTTACAAATTTCTTAATTAAATCTTCCAAACGAATCCCTCAAGTTAAATGAACTGACCTTGTGTAAACACAGTAACCTATAAAAAGACTCAGCACAGTTGTCTCTTTGTGAAAGATGCAGTGAGGTCAGACCATGATTGTCCCAACTTCAGCTCTTTAAGGGTGGAAGCCATGACAATGAGAACCAGACAGCCTCCCATGCCTTGGAGGAGTGGAAGTCATTTACCTGTCAGTCCCTATTAAACGTGGGACACCCTCCTGCCTTGCCAACATTCTGAAGACCAAGATAGTCCCACTCTTACTTAGGTGAGGGTGTGGGCATCGGATCTGCACAGGTCTCATGCTTTGGCTTGCTGCCGCAAGCAAGACCTTTCCTCTTAAGCAGCTTAGCTTTCCTCCATTTGTGATCCTGGTCTTAAGATGTTATTTCCTTGCTTAGTCAAACAGGACAGGAATTATTTGTCATAAAAGACAATGATCGTGTTTCATTTTTTAGTCCCGAGAAAACCTGCTAAGACTAAAAGCCTGTGCCTTATACAAGAAAAAATCTTAACCCAAGAGGAAAGCTACTCTTGGTTTTGAATGTCTCTATTCTCTCTGCTCAAAGGAGAAACAAGCGTGCCATCATATTGTATACCACACTACTGAACTATTAGGTTTTTCCTGCCGTTTCCTACTTTTGCTTTTTATTGAAATATATATACATATGTATAATGAATATATATTGGTATATATATATATATTCTCACGCCTCTTTGAGGTATGATGTTTCAGAGGTTAGCATATACATATAGCTCATTAAGCTGAATAAATGTGGATTCAGATGAAGAATCATTTGCGTTCCTGGAAGCCCATCCCTTAGAAGCAGGTGCACAACACATGATGAAGAGAAAATGTAATTGTGATGAGGAGGATTGCAGCAGCAGCACGCCAGCTTTTTGACTCATCTGCAGTTGCACCTGTGTGTTTGTAGCTTTTATTTTCGATCTAGGAACTATTCCTTTTCACAGGAGCTGGGTGAGTTTTTAGGAAGGATTGGTTACAAAGGAAAAGGTTAATGTGAGGCTATGATAATAATAGAAGTGAAATAAAATGCACTTGAAGAGGTTTTAAGATATATCTCACAGGAAGTTTTCAATAATAACAACACAGCAAATGATATGATTGTAATAAGAAGCATTGGCTTGAGTGTTGGAGGGCATCAATCACCTGCATTGTCTTGTAAATTGACTAATTTCTCAGAATCTCAGGTCTTTGCAGTTCATCTGATCCCATTAAAGTCCCTTCTTGTTTTAAAATGCTATGAGCTTGAGCTTATGGCAAAGTTCATAGAGCAGGCCCAATTTAGTAGGCAGTGAACTTCCTCACAAATTGAAAGCAATTGGAGGAAGCAGAACTGCAAATGTTAGCCATTATGCGGAAAGAAGATACTTTGTAAAAACGAAATAATTATGGAACTGAGGGCCTAAGAAAATTGAAGATATACTTGGGATTCAAATTTACACTTCAGGGCAAAATAACAGTCTTTCAAAAGACAGCAATGGGAAGCAAGTTCTGAGGGAGCGCCAAATAAGGCTCTCCGATCCAAAGTGTTTTCCCCATTACTTATCCTTAAAGCTTTATTCTTTTAGATCTTGGAAAGCTGCTATCTTTCTTTAATTTCTCTTAAAACCTTTAAGTGAAAGGAAGCACAGCATGAGCGATTCAGCGAATGCAGAGGTTGACATCTAACACTTCGGGGGATTATGTTATGGTTAGCTGAGAATATACCTGGGTTAGAGTAGATGTCTGGAAGAGAGGATTCCTCTGGGAAGGAGAGGTCTCCAGAGGAAGGAAGGGGTGCTCATGGGGCAAGACCTCAGGGGAAGCTGAATTTGCTTTTTGCTTTGTATGCGGGGGCGGGGCAGCTGGGGAGAAAGTACTGATTGATCTATCAAAACAAAAACACCACAACTTGAATCCTTCAAGGTGGAATAAAGTACAAATGAAAAGTATAAAAATACTAAAAGTAGTACAAATGAAGATATGTCTAGGACTTTTTTTTTTTTAATTAGGAGGAAACTTGCAACAACTGAGAACTACAAGATGGTAGAAATGTTGAGAAATTTTGGTTGTATATGCTTTCGACGTGATCAGATTAAGAGTGTCACCAAGCACTGACATGCGTGCACCTCCCCCTCCTGAGAAGTGCTGAAATACCAGGCAGTGGGCAGAGGAGATCTGGACAAACTCCTCCGATGAGACCTAGATGGACCAGGTTAGGGCAGGCTGTGGAACAGGGCTTCACAGAATTTATGTTCATTATCCGTTGTAAGAAAGCAGCATTTAAGAGACCAGACTGTGAGGGAGAGAGAAACAGAAAGATGATTGATTTCAGCACTGAAAATTCAAAATAATAATATTTGGATATTTTTTCAGTTACCTGGGGTATTCTGTTGACAGGATACAATGAGACAGAGCCCCTTCTCCACATACTCTGCTTTGAGAGAGTACCAATTTTCTAGAAGTCAATATGGCAAACGTTTCAGAACTTTATACATATTCATTGATCATTGTCATAGTCATTGTGATTCTAGAAAAAAAAATTAAGGCAGAAATCAAAGATGCATGAAGTGTTATATGAACAAAGACATTTTCTAAGATACTCTTCAAAACTGGAATCTATATCATTTTAGAATTGATTAATATAGCACTGCCCTATGATAGATTAACATTTTAATTCACTATTAAGGGACATAGGAAATACATAGGGAGGAGCAGATATACACAGCAGTATAAAGAATATGATGCTAAGTGTTTAAAACAAACAAGATATAAAAGGAGACGAGGAAATATAACAACATGGTAATAGTAGTTATATCTGTGTGGTGTGATCATGAATCATTTTTACTCTTTTTCTGATTCTTTATATTTTAAACTATTTATAATGAACATCAAATTATTTTTTAATCAGAAACAGAAAATAAATATAAAATTTTAAGTGCACACCACACTTTGTGAAATTCCAGAGAAGGCTTCAGCCTTCTGAAACCTCACGTTCTGAGATTTTAGGTTTTAGCCAGATGCCAGACTCTCTGACTGACATTTGGTGAAATGGTTTCTTGGTTTAAAGTTCCTTTGGCCCAAGTCTCAGAAGTTCATGGAACAGATGGCTTCAAATTGAAGGACGGATCTGGTAATAGACAAAGGCAAATCTGTCCCTCTGTGCTAAGGAAATAGGGCATTGACCAGGAGACATTTCGAGTTCTGACATTTTTTCCAGCTCTTTCATGCAAAGGTTTTTGTTGCTGAACTCTGGCTCACAGAAAGGGTAAAATCAATGTCACAGGAGTTTCTGTAGATGATTTAAACACCTCTGTGATGGTTTCCATTACAGACTCTGGACCACTAGACAAACACAAAAGGCAGTTGGAAAGGCAGTTGACACATGTTTCTACAGTATAGGGGCGATATTCAACTTGAGGTGTCCTTGTCAACTCTGCCTTATAATCCCTTTCACCCTGTGAGTGCACTTGGGGACAACAGATCCAGGGAGATACCTGCAGGTAGCTGCCGTCACAATTGCTCATAACCCGTGACAAACCCACGAAGCTGTCCAAACTTCTCCCAGTCCTGAGGTTCTTCCCAGTGACAATCCTGTAGAAGAAGTAGGAAGAACAATGTGGATGCCCCAAACCCTGAGCTTAATATATCAACTGATAAAGCCAGTAGGAGATCCAGTTGACCTGTGGTGTCTAGGGATTTAACAAACGTGCTGGCACAGAAAAGAAGAAATCTCTTACAGTTGTATGATGTCATCCCTTGTCTTCGGCACCACTTTCTCCTTAATCCTTCCCTACAGTGGAGCTAGCAAGGCTAAGCATTGCTCTGCTTTATTTACTATTTATTTTATTATAATAACATATTTATCATGTGGAGGGGGAGGTTTAAGCATGCCAATGCTGAGGGGAACCTGTATCGTCTGGGTTCTGGACAAGGAAACTCCTCTACTCACTTAGCCTGGCTCCACCTGTTTTCTCAGTTCACTCCATTCCTACAAACATTTCATAGCCTCCTCTCCCTTGTCTTACTAGGGTAATTTCAGCACAACCTTAAACACCTCCAGTTATTTATGTCCAAATTAACCCCTTCTTTTAAATAAGGCTTCTTAGCACATGTAAAACATTTTCCTACTGATTTTCCTTTTCTAATTCAGTAAATACATTTCCTCTTCCAATTTATCATTGTTCAATACTGCCGTACCATTCTACTGCTCTCAAAGTGATTAGGAAAATTGAGACTAGAGAAAGCTAGAATAATGGGAAATGTGTGGTCTATACATGGTTTTTTTCTGTATCAATCTTAAATCTAACTATTAGATTCTTAGATCTAATTATTGATTCTAATCTAAAATTGAAGAAAATTTTCAAAGAATTGGTATGTATCAAAAGAAAGAATGAAAACAACATTAGACCAACAAACCTGAAATAGTTTGAGTCCTGACTTTCATAGTTTGTGTGACCTTGAAGAAGTTACTTCATTTCTCTGACTTGTTTCTCAAATGTGGATGACTGCTGCTTTACTTACTTTCCATGCCTGCTGTGAGATCAAATGGGGCATTGTTTGTGGAAAGGAACTGTAAATCTCTACAGAAACATATCATCAATACTGAGATATTAGCTTTGGTATCTGCATGATCGTGGAAAACTGACAAGTAGTTTTATGAGTTGGGCTAGTTCTAAAGCACAACACAGACAAAAAAAGAAAGAAAAATTCCCTCAGAAACATTATCATCCTATGTTTAAGATCTTTCCATTTTTGGCCAATAGATTTTGAACTTCTTGAGGATAAAAGTCATATGTCATTCATATTTACCTTCTCATTACTGAATGGAGTATTTCAATCTCAATAGATGTTCAGGTATGAGAAGCCGCATGTGGAAATGTTACTGAATGCAAGTTTGTGTGTTCGAGTGCACAGAGAGGCCAGACAAACCCAAACATCAGAGTTTGGAGCCAAGAAATGTTTCTTGCAGGGCCATGCAAGGAGAACGAGTAGCTTGTGCCCCCAAACCCTGGACTTACCTAAGGGTTTCAGCAAAGCATTTTTAAAGGCCAGGTGAGGGAGAGATGTCCCTGGGTATGTGATCAGCAAGTGCACAATCCTCTGGTTGATGTTGAGATAACAGGGTAATTAACTTTATCAATCCTTAGGCACCAGAAAGTCTGGTGGCTCCATGCACAAGATCATCAAGTAGTTAATTTCTTCCACTTGGTGGTAGTTTTTAGCATCTGAAAAAACTCAGAAAATATGCATAAGATACTGTTGTCTAGGTACTTCAGAGAGGAGGTAAAGCAGAGGATACTGGGTGGGGGAGAGGGGGGTTCTGTCTGGGGAAGACCTCATAGGGTCCTGTTCAGTTACAGAAATGTACTGTTTCCCCCTTAGCATAGATTCCCACAAAAACAAGGCAGGATTTGAAGGATGGGTAGAGCATGTTAAACCACTTCCCCAAAGACTCTGTTTAATTTTCATTGTCCGTTGCCTGACTACCATTAGACTAATTCTTATTTCTTGAGACTGTCAGCAATTGCTGGTTTTCACGGATTGACTATACAAATGAATAATCCCCAGCCGATTCACCTCTTCTTCATTGTTGCAGGTGGTGATCCTTAGATCCTCATTTCTACAATAGCCACCATAGATCACTTTACAAACCATTCAAACATGAGAGAAATCTCAAGGATTCCCATGTGTAGCAGTGTGTCGGTGGCTTGTGCCCGTGCACATTTTTAACTTATACTGGGAAAAGGTAGCTTAAAACATATACGTTATTGTACATTCATAAATATCTGATTTAATGAAGGAATAATAAATAAAAAATTGTCTCTAACATAGCAGCCAAAGGAGAGGGTAACTCCTGGGTTGGTAGCAGGTGAACCAAAGGCTGAAGGAAAACAAATAACAATAGGAAAAGAATGAAAGAGGGAAAATGCTTAGGAGCCACAAAGGCTCAACTGCTTCTCAAAGTCACTTTTTGCTAATGGTGTTAAAACTCATATTTTTAACAAGAGTTCAGGAGGTACTGTTGTTTTTTGTTTTGGATTTTGTTCTTTTGGGAGAATCCATCTGGGGTGAAACAAAAGGAAAGGCATTACAATTTGTTTACTTTAATCTGGAGAAATATTCAGCTGTCTATAGGATCTGAAGGAAGACATTTGCAAAGGAAATCTGTGCCAACCAACTGCATCATTTACATGGAAATACCTAACTAGTTACTAACATAACAATGGTATGTTAGGATCAGTTTCAATTGCTTTGGGCAGTGCTATTTAAATCCTCAAAATACTCCACTAAGTATATCTAAAAACACAGTACAGCCTTATATGTCGCAGGGAGTTGGAGTTCTATATTTTGCAGTTTTCTGTTTAAGGAGTAAAATTTATGAAAATGTTACATTTTATTTCATACTATGTTAAGTAATTTTTAAAAAATTATTTGTTTTCTTTATTTCTTTATTATTATTATTTGACTGCATCAGGTCTTAGTTGAGGCATCCGGAATGCGGTGCGGGCTCTTCATTGTGGCACACGGGCTTCTCTCTAGTTGCAGCAGGCGGGTTTTCTCTCTCTAGTTGTGGCGCACGGGGGTCCAAAGCACGTGGGCTCTCTAGTTGAGGCGCAAGAGATCAGTAGTTGTGGCGTGAGGGTTTAGTTGCCCCGCAGCATGTGGAATCTTAGCTCCCCGACCAGTGATTGAACCCACGTTCCCTGCTTTGGAAGGCAGATTCTTTACCACTGGACCACCAGGGAAGTGGTGGTAATTACGTTAGTAATTGTCAAAGTAACATTTCAACTCAATTTGAGTAGATTGGAATGCCAGGAAGGAAAGCCTGCCACACTGATCCAATCTGTGTATTTGTAACAAATTTTACACAGTTAAATTTATGGACTTTGCAGTGTAAACCAAGAAAACTGTTTAGGGTAGGTTACATTATACTTTATTTTAGTTAATTTACCATATGTATGTGAGAATACGATAGGAGAGAAATAATTATGAGAATCTCTCGGGTTCCTATTTTAGCTCTATTGATAACCAGTTATGTGACCAGGGACATAGTACTCTCAGAGGCTCCGTTTTCTTGTCTGGAAAATGGAATTAATAACTACCCTACAGATTTTCAGTGGTTGTTAAGTGAGATCCTGCATGTAATGTATATAAAGTGTCTACCTGAGTGGAGACACATAGTGGCCATTCAGTACATGTTAGTTCACTTTTATGAGCTCATACATTGTTACTAATGAAAACTGCTGTAAAATGCTATTTTCATTAAATAGTTACAAAAACCTGATTATTAAAATCAATTATATTTTTGCTGAAAAATCAATTATATTTTTTATAATTGATTATTAAAATCAATTATATTTTACTGCAGAGTACAATGGGGATGCTGGGAGGGGCGGGATGGGTGACAGAATGGGTTAGTGTTCGTGATTCTCATGTAACAATGTAGGACAGAGGGTGGAGTGTAATGCTGGGGTTAAAATGTTTTCCATTACTCACTTCATGGCACCAGAATTCTTTACTTTATTAGATGCAGATGCATTTTCTTGTTCTACTGAAGACACTGGAAACTTTAACACACTGAAGACAGTCTCCAGATCTTTGAGGTAATTTACCTAAATGCATGAGCCTGTGTATATAAGGTGTCAAGCAACCTTAACTCATTAGACTAATGATTTTTCTATGTATGAGAAACAGCATGATCCAGGTGTTAGATAATACCTATGTGGGCCAATAACTCACTTTATTTTAGCAATCTAGCAACTGGGTACCATTATTGCCTTGGCACTCAGTAAAAATGTCTTGTTGCACTTAATCAGCTAGACTGCACTATTAACCAGTACTTCCAAACATCTGTCATGAATGTTAAGAGTCTTTTAGATCAACAAAGAATGTTACATTGTACACAGATTAGATTTAGTGGTACACCTATTTAAATGTATCACTACCACATGTATGAAAATTCTCTAGTCAGAACATCTGATTTTTCAGAAGAGTTCTTTCGCAGTAGTAGAAAACAGAGAAATGTCATATAGAAAATTCTGCTTTTTTTTTGCTCCCTTTACAAGTGTCAAGTGTCAAAACACCTACCAACGCAGCCGAGGAAATGAGAAAGTCACGATGATGTTAAAAGGAAAGAGCAGAAGTGAACAGTTTCACTGGGTGGAATTCATACTGTAAAGTGAGTGAAAGCACCTTTTAACTCTCTCGTTTCACACCTGCGTGATATTTTCTGTCACAAAACAGTTTAAAATAGTGGGCAGTCCAAAGAATAGGTTATGGGTCTGATGAAACGCCAAGTCTTCTAACCTGGGCTGCTACCTCCAATCATGAGGCTGACTGTTTAGAAATCTGGATAAAACAGAATGTATTTTTTTCGTTGCACCTGACTCTTGTCATTCGTGGTGAAATTTTCCTGTTTCATTAGCCTGGTGTCTGCTGGGTAAACATATGGTAGCATTTACTGCTTAAACAAGTGCTTTTGTCAAGTCAGGACACGTTATTGCAAATTTTTAACTTAAAACTAAATGGAAAATGGAGTTGACATTTTGTTTTCTGTAATCTCTAACATGGGTATTGAGAGCATATTTGAATTAGCACAAATGAAGGCTTTTCTTTCCAAAACTGGCTAAATGACATTTTAATATATGGCATAATTTTTCTTATCAATAAATAGGCTTGACACCATGAAAAGTAGCTCAGAAATGCACATTTCTCTGTTATGCCGAGATAGGCAAACAAGCTCAGGTACTTGTCAAGAGAATGCATTGATAGGGCAATGTTCTAAGGAAGCAAAGTATTGCAGTGTGGACTTAGTTCCACTTAGAGGACGAAGTTCCGCCTGTCACAGTTATGTAGCCAGAAAATAATATTTGGAAGAGTGGATTGTTTCTGCTCAAGGGGAAGTGCTTTTGTTTTTATCCATTTCCATTTTTCTTCTTCATGCACAGACAGATACCAATTTGTGGCTTGCTGACAGTGGAAATAGAAACCAGCTACTGTGAGGGACATTCATTTCCCTCACAGATGACCCCTGATTTATACTTTTAACTACAGCTTTGCCTTGATGTAGGAAAGGGCCTAGGACTGGCAATAATGCAGCAGAGGTTGCTAGGCCTGTAGAAGTCTAGTCGCTTTCCTTGGAAGTAGAGATGGAGTTTTGACATCTTTGCTGCTCAAAGTAGGTACATGGATCTGTAGCACTGGCGTTGGCATCATCTGGGATCTCGTCAGAAATGCAGAGTCTCGGGCCCCACCTCAGTCCCGTGAGTCAGAATCTGCATTTTGACAAGATCCCCAGGCATGTATATGCACAGCAATGTTTGAGAAGAACTGGTTAAACAGTGGTGCACACGTCTTACTTTGTTATTATGTTAGATAACCCAGCCATTGGAAACATTAGCTGATTAGAAGACAATTGACAACTGTATTAGTCAGGGTTCTTTAGAGAAACAGAACGAATAGCATGCGTGTATATAGAAAGAGATTTATGATAAGGAATTGGATCACATGATTAAGGAGGCTGAGAAATCTCAATATTTGCAGTTGGCAACCTGGAGATCCAGGAGAACCAGTGGTGTAAGTCCAGTCCACGATCAAAGGCCTGAGAGCCAGGCAAGCTAATGGTACAAGTTCTAGTCCAAAAGCTGGCAGGCTCAAGACCCAGGAGGAACCAATATTTCAGCTCAAGTATAAAGGCACGAGAAGACCCATGTCCCAACTCAAACAGGCAGGAGGAGTTCCCCCTTTCTTGTGGGAGGGCCACATTTTTGTTCCATTCAGGCCTTCAGTTGATTGTATGAGAGCCACCAACTCTAGGGAGGGCAAGCTGCTTTACTCAGTCTACCAATCCAAATGTTAACCTCATCCAGAAATACTGTCACTGACATGCCCAGAATAATGTTGAGCAAATATTTGGGTACCCCGTGGCCCAGTCAAGTTGAACATAAAATTAACTACCACAACAACTGTCATGGATAAAGTACCTTGAAAGAAACACTTTCTTGGCCAATTTTGGATACTTTCCCTGTTCACTTGGCCCAAGTTCCTGAGCTACAGCAATATTGTGCTCAAAAGTATGGGATACAGTTTTCCTTTTCCTATCACTGTCACTTATCCCAACAACATCCCACTGTGTGGATAACAGCTGCGCTACCAGAGAGACCAAAACCCTCAGGGAAAGTCGCACAGGAAGAAAGTGGCTCTCTTTCACCTGTGCTTGCTTCGGTCTTCAGGTGTCTCATCTCAACTGTTTCAATTTTAGAAATTCCTCTTTGTGATGATGTTATCTGGGAGAGACCAAGAAAAAAAGGAAGCAAGGTGTTGGTCTTTGTATGGAGAGTAGCTACCATAATGTCATTACCATTTCATCTTCTTGATGAAGGCATAAAAATGACTCTGATTGTGTTCTAGGATAACACATGCTTTAGTTTAAAGTTGGCAGTAAGTCAAATGTAACTTTGTACCATTTAGCAATACTTGACGGTATGAATTAAAATTTTTTTTTACTTAAGATAGCTAAGTTAATGATAGTATACTCCCACACCTCTATTTAGGACTTAAGCAGAACTCAGTTAATGATTTTGATTGCAGAAGATCTTACTTCTAATACTCGACACTTGGTTCTGCTCTAGTATTTGGCATATGGGAGATTATACTTCTCTTTGTCCTTGAAATTAGGCCACTGAGTTGACTTGCTCTGCTCAAGAAGTCATCCTATGTGCCACATCTTGGTGGAAACATTTAACTGTTGATGCGCCATGCTCCAGTCCACTGCTACTGCTGTTGTGGTTTTCTAGATGGGAAAGATGTCACCAGTCTGGCAAAGTGAGGACAGCAGGAGTCAGAAATGCCCACCAATACCCAGAGGAGATATACAGAGAGTGATTCTTTAACAATTATCACAGCAGAGACTAATCTATCCTGGTGAGTGCACAGATAGGTAGATACAGCTTGGAGAACAGAGAACAGATTGAAGCAGATCTGCTTGGTGTAGGCAGAGGATGATAAGAATCTGGATCCTGGCCAGGGGTTAGGGTTATACCTCTTGGTGGTTAAGATGATGTCTCCAGACCCAACATGAGTCCAATTACTCCCCCTGTAAGAACCAGCAAAGTAGACAAAAGTGGAGGCTCAAGAGCTGCTGGGTTGGGTTCATGATGGTCAGTTGGCCAGCTCCTTCATGCTACAGAGTGAACACCTGGATAATGAAAGTATCTTTCTGTTTGACCTACGGGAGAAAATGAAATATGGCAATTTGAATCAATTTCTACTTTTTTCCACAAAACCCAGCCAATGGGTCCTACTTTGCTTTTTAAGTTTTTGGAGTTGTTAGTTTGAATTATCCATGAGAAGGGATTATGGAGTAGGTAGATACACTTAGTCTTTAAATTCTTACATCAGTTTGGAAGCAATTCTATAGATACCCTCACACTTTTTGGGGCGATATCCTGGCTGTGATATTTACTAGCTTCACACACCTGAATATGCTACTTAATCTCTGTAAACCTCTGTGTCTTTTCTTTTTTCTTTCTCCTTTTTGTTTAAATACATCATGCTATTGCTATAATTAGCACGTGTCTCTTTGTCTGGAATATTAATTTTTCAATATATCATTTTTTAATAAATATCCTCAATATCATACATGTAGGTCAGTAATCCCTCACACCGTTTAAAAAAATCTTATTCTAAACATGATTCAAGATCAGTTTTTAGTTCCTGTTGGTTCAGTTGATACTCAAAAATTTGTTCTATAGCGTGATGATTTTTCTTCTCTTTGCTGAGGGGATATGTTTCTTTCTAGGTTAGATTTTTATCATACAAAAGATTTTCCTTTTCTTTTTACTGCAGTACCTTTGTTTAGTTGCCATATCACTTCTGTCATCTTGCTTTTGCTTGGGTGGTTCTGTGCAAGGCTTTAATTCAGTCTGGTGTAGTGTCTCACCGTCTTTGAGAATTGTGTCTTTTCTCCTTCAGCAACAGTGTGAAGACTGGGCCTTTCATAGGCTATTTTCTTGTAGCCTGGAGAATTGTCAGAGGGAGAGGGGAACTCAAATGCAGAGGTACCCAGATTTACTTGGTCTACACTTTTCTGAAAGTCTATGAAATGTATTGTATGACATTTCACTCCTTTTGGTTGGGAAGTTGGAATTTCCGTTCCCATGGGGAACATGTAGATTTACTTGGTCTACACTTTTCTGAAAGTCTATGAAATGTATTGTATGACATTTCACTCCTTTTGGTTGGGAAGTTGGAATTTCCATTCCCGTGGGGAACATGTAGATTTCAGCCCATTTTTTCCAGGTCCGCATGTGGTTGGGGAGGCTTTATTTCTGTCCGTCAGTCCTTTTGTTCATTTTCCTCATTTACCTGTTTTCCCCAATAAGTGTTTCCATTACTCCTCAGTCAGGATTGGAACAAAAACACTACTCTCGCAGTTTCTTTCTTTGTATTTGAGAGATTTCCCGAGAGTTCTCAGGAATTTTGCCACACTGTTTTGTATGGGGCCTCTTCCCTCTGTGTAAAATCTTATCTTTCCTTCTTTGACTAGGAGTTTTGAAGTTTGGGGGCATAGACAGTGTTCACTTTTTGGCTGCTGCCAGGTAGTTTTTTTAAAAAAAATATTCTTTTGCTTGTTTGTTTGCTATTTTGTTAGTTAAGGGAAAGGGAGAGTAATTATTCAGGCTTATTTTGCTCTTTTTACATAGATTTCCCCTCATATTTAAATTTTATAATCCCATATATTGAGATTCAGTGGACATGTGATGTGAAATCTCAATACCTCTAGAGATTATTCTGGGAAAATAGCACCAATCAGAAGGTTTGAGCTGGAGTCTTGTCTCTGTCACTTATTAGCTGTGTGACTTTAGGTAAGTTACTTTTCCTCTTTGAGTCTGATTCCTCATTAACAAAAAGTGGGTGAAAATGGTGATAACAATAACTTATCCACTAGGTGGTTGTGTGGGGTGGAGTAGAGGACCTCTATGAAAATGACAGCTATGCAAGAAACACTCAAAATTTATACTTTGAACACCTTTCAAAATATCACCAGAGCCATACTAAAATTTTAAATATTTTTGCTGCATTATGGTGATTTTTGTGTGTTTATTATAAAAAGCCAAACCTATAGAGTAAAATGAAATACAGCAATTAATCAAAATCTCAGGCTTTATTTTGACAGAATATTGCAAGTTTCTTCAAGTTCATCAGTAATTGGCTTTTTTTTTTTCCTGTAGCATGTAGGCCCTGTGAATTTAGTGGCTAGCTTTTGTTCTTCATGGGAAATTTCAGTTTCTGAATTTAGCTTCTTTTCCTTTGCCTCACTTCCTTAAGTAAATAATGCAAGGCAGCAGAGTCTGTATGAGTATGGAAGTCTCTGCTGACCTGGAAAACAAGTCTGTCAGGTATATTTTCTGTGAGAAATATCAAATTTGCCGTAGAGGGAGTGAAAATAACAAGGTTTCGTCCAGTGTCACACCCCTGGCTGAATTATTCAAGAAATGATTTTGTTTGAATGCTTGTATATATGCAAGTCTGAGTAGGAGTAACATGAGCTGTTACTGGGGGGCAAGACTTGGACAATGGCCCCAGGGCCAGACTGCAAGCTCTGACCTGACCAAAGCTGACGTGCTCCAGTTTATGGTTTCTACACTCAAAACCATAAATGTTTGTCACGCTGCTTTGCATTAGCCTTAATAGATGAGTGCTGTTGTTTTACAAATAATAATAAAATTAAAATGATAGCTGTTGTTTACTGAACGGCTGTCATGGACTGGGCCGGCACATTTACATTTATATTCTCATGCAGTCCTAGCAGCACCACTGCCAGAAGAGTACTAACCCTCATTGCAACGATGAGAAAAATGGTCCCAGAATGGTCAAATAACTTGCCACTGTCAAGTGACAGAGCTGTAAGTGTCACTCAGCTGTAAATGGCTATCAAAATGTATATCCTGGTTTCTCAGATTATAAAGTTCTCATTTTTTGTTATTCTCTACTGCTTCCCAGAAATCTCAGTTAACAAGAAGTTATTTTTTTTACTCCATGTCTTTACAGCTTTGTTGAGATTTAATTTAAATATCAAAGTTTCACCCATTTAAAGTGTCTAACGCAATGGTTTTTAGTATATTTGCTGAGTTGGCCAACCATCACCATCATCTAATTTTGGATTATTTCCATCACACCAAAATGAAACTTTAGCGAATAAAGAGGCAAACTGCACGAGCAAAAGTTAAAAAAAAAAAATCAAAGGCTAATTTTTATTGCATACTCAATAGGCATTCGGCTATGGTTATATCTTTTTCTATCATAGGATCCCTGACATTTGAAATGATGACCCCAGTGATGTGTCAGGCAGTGAAATTTATGGCATGGCTCTTGACCTTATCTTTCCAAACTGAACTCGTACTAGCTGCCTCCTTTCTCAGCTTCAACCATGCACTCTGATATTACCAACCATCTGCCATTCTTGCAGTATATGTGACACTTCTGATGCTGCTCCTTTCCTGGAGATTTCAGCGATGTGAAATTCTCTTCCCAAGAATCTTCTCTCTGTTGCCTGTTCCTTCTCCAGCAGGCTTCCCATTTTTACTACAGTTTGCTGATGATCATTATAATAATAAATCTCCTTATTTATTATAAATGTGATGCATTCCTTATATTTATCTCTTTTATTTTGTCATCATGACAAACATATTTGGTAGAAGTTATTACTTTTTTTAATAAATGAAAAAACTGATTTTGAAGATCCCAAGGGTATAGCTATTACATGAAAAAGCATTGGGATTCATGTGTCTGACCACAAAATGGGTAAATCTTCTTAGCCCCAGAGCAATAAATCTGCCAGACGAATTGGCTAGAATTACAGTTACTTGTGTGCAAATCTGAATTGCCTACTAAGATGTGGACCAAAGCAGAAAATTTAGAGCAGATGTTCCAAGCCGGAATCATTTGCAAAGGAGCCACTAGGGCACTTGGTACTTCCGATGGCTTCTCTCCTTATTGATCCCACACAATTGCTTCACCTTGGATTTGAGACTGTCCTTCTCCAGTCTTCTCCAGGTTTCTGCTTAAGAGCTTCATAAGCCTTCTGCTGCTGTAAAACACTTGGAAGGAAAAGGCTGTCCTATTTACATGCCAATCCTGCAGCAGGGCTCTGAGCTGGATGCCTGCTGCCAACTCAGTGCTAAAGGATTGAGCTCTAGGCCCTGCCCTACGAATGTACTAAGTGAAGCAAGTCTTTGCGTTCTTTACTGTGTTAATGGAAATAAGGCCCTTTCACTAACACAGTAAAGACATGTGACCTGGATTACTTGTGAAGAGAAGTGCAGTTGTCAATTCCTGTCACAAAGATGAGACTATATGCCTGATACTTTACAGAATTAACTCATTTATTCTCACAGCAGCCTGATTATTTAGGTACTCTTGTTATAGCTAATAGGTGAGAAAACTGAGACTTGGTGAGCGACAGAGCCAGGTGAGTTCCTAGGTCTGTCTGAAACCAAGTGGTACTCTTAATCAGTTCAATGTGGTGCAAAAATAGAGTCATCCCTATGTATATATATTTTTCCCATCTTTTGTTCCATTGTCTTAATATAGAGAAAGTGGTCATATTTTGAGTATTACTTACAGTATTGGCACAAAGTGTCAAGACATTAATTTTAGAGCACTTTATATTAATTTAACAAAAGTAAGTGTTTTAATACACTTTTAAATAGACTATGCCATGAGTAGACATACAGTTGACAACAAGGGACCAGGTGAGGCTTGGCCTTTCCTTGAGTACTTAAATCTAATTTATTATCTATTTTTATTAATCAAACTAAAGCATCTACATAATTAAATAAAAATTACATGACTCTCTTTGTGGAGACTCTAAAACCCTTTGTAATTGCTTTTAAGCCTTTAATTTTTATTTAATTGGAATCACTGTGCAACTAAATGCCTTTCTGCTATGTTCAATGTCTTTTCCTGGTTATGGAATATGATGTGCTTTCATATGAATTTATAGAATTTCTAAATCTGTAGTGTGCAGAGACTAATCTGTGCATTCATATATGTATATATATGAATTTGAAGTTTGGAAGTGTATAAATGTCCATCATTGATAACTCTTTCAGTCATGCTATTTTTCTTCTAAGAATTCAAGTAGACAATTTTAGGTATTGCACTGATTTCTTTCTTTTAAATAAACTTTATTTTTAGAACAGCTTTTGATTTACAGAAAAATTAATAGTTACCATATACTCCACACCCAGTTTCCTCTGTTGTTAACATCTGACACTGGTATGGTACACTGGATACAATTAATAGGCCAATACTGATACATTCGTATCAAGTAAAGTCCACACTTTATTTAGATTTTCTTAGTTTTTACCTAATGACCTTTTCCTGTTCCATGATCCCATTCAGGGCAGCATATTACATTTAGTCATCATGCCTCGTTCCTGCTCCTCTCATATCTGCTTCTCAAAGCAAAATCAAGCAGAAGCTCCTTCATGTTTCCTGTGGTAAATTAGCCTTGCCTGCTTCTATTCTTTGCTTCCTGTCGCCACGCACAACTAAAAGTTTAATATTTAAGGCATTCTTCTTGATGCTGCTCTTTGTAAAATCAGAAAGTAATGAGAACAATATTATAACACTTGAAAATCCATAGCGCCAATGTAGGTGCTCTGTACATACTTCACTAAGTTTGTATAAGGATCCAGTGAGGTAATGTGTGTGGAGTCTTCCGACGTCGCAGTCTCTTGTGTTTTCCCTGGTGATAGAAGTAGGGATGTTCCCTGGCTGTCTTGGTCCTTCAAGTTTCTTTTACAAGTATGTCATTTTACAAGTATGTCCGTCTTTTACAACTGTGACTCCAGTTTAGCCAATGATATAAGAGAAAGACTTTGGGTAATGTTGCCAGGAAGTTTATATAATGTGCAAACTCACCTGACATCTCATTTGCCCTACTCCATGATTCCTATGTGGAATATCAAAAATGGTTTTGATTAATAGAAGTACAGAGGCTATCTTAACATCCTGTGGGTGAAAGCCAAAATTTTAAACTGGAATAAAATGACAGAAGGAACAGTGCCCCTCTTTGACATTTTTGCAGCTTGTACAACCCCAAACAGCCTACCTTCAGAATTTGTGTTTTAAACAAATAGTTTTCTAACTTATTTGTGTCAGTACTAGTCTTTGATTTTTGCCATTAAATACAATCCTACTTGATACTGTAAGTTAAATCTTTAGCATAAGACCTGATACTGGTACTCTGATTTTTTAAGATATTATCATGAAGACATCTACCAGTTCAGAAAATTAAAACTACCAAACAAAATACAAACACCCAGAATATGTTAAAATGTAGTTTTCTTTAACACGTATTTACATTAAATAATTTTGCCCCAAATGAACAAGGTCGGTCATTAGCCCTTTCCCATACACATCACCAAAAGAGAAAAGCTGCTATCTCCAGCAGAGTAGGAGCTCACAGGCCAAAGTACAAGATAGCTGAAGAAGTAATAAGTGATACTTTAACCATTTTGATTGTGTAAGTGGCTAAAATGTTGTTCTTAGAGTTCTTTTGCACTAAGCACAAGATCTTGGTGGAAATAATTGCTCATGTCCTCAACCTTCAATCTTGAAGTTTGAGATTGTGTATAAAGTAAAAGAAAAAAGTATTGTCACTTAAAAAATTAGCTTTCCAGAGATGGTTTTTTTGTTTTTGTATTCATAAGTCTACTTTCGTTTATTAGAAGATGAAGTACTTGAGAACAATGACTGTGTCTTATTCATAATTATAATCCTAGAACTCAAGATCCTGGAACATAGTAGGTACCCAAAGATGTTTTATGAATGAGTGGATGAATAATGAATAGCATATTGAGTAATTTGCATATGCCTATGAACTTTCAACTATAAACAGGGATTCTATATATAGCAGAATGATTTCTCTGTACCTAAGAAGAATGTTAAGCAGCATTCTTGCTCCTGTTTCCCAAGCTGTTTTCCCCTCAATGAATGGGACTGAGGATGGAGTGGGAGGGAATATTTTTGAGCTAATATTCTTGGTAGCTAGATACTTGCAAATAGTTCTGTTCAGTTCATAATAATACATTGAGAAGAAGGTATGGTTGATTTTCCTCTTGCCCCCTTTCTATCAAAATTTGGATTCCTTTTTTTCCTACTCTTAATGAAGTTTGTTTTCACTGTCATATAGACCAGCATAAATATAGAACCTCCTATATTCACCTTGTATTTTGGAAGTTCTCTGATACTATCAATCAAAGTTCCTTTATGGATTCTGGAAAACTGATGCCTTTCAGAGGTCATATTATGCAAATTCACATACCTA
This sequence comes from Orcinus orca, assembly GCF_937001465.1. Taxonomy (NCBI): domain Eukaryota; kingdom Metazoa; phylum Chordata; class Mammalia; order Artiodactyla; family Delphinidae; genus Orcinus; species Orcinus orca. The sequence continues at coordinate 59,213,958 of NC_064563.1, read as the reverse complement.
CATGTGACTTGATCTAGAGGTGGTGACAATGTCAGTGGCAAATAGTCAATATATTATTGGTATATTTTGGAGAAGACTTGGTAAGACTGGCTTGGATTGTACAAGTGAACAAATGGGAAGAATCAAGGATAACACCAACTTTCTGGTGTGAGCAACTGTGTGGATGGTGATACCTTTAGCTGAGAGAGGGAGCTTGGGAGATTTATTGAAGAATACAATTAAATATGGAATAAAAGTCTAATTCTACTTCAGTACAATATGGGTAGCAGGAATTGGATTTATCTTCCCACCTGAAACAACTAAAAAAAAAAAAAAACAGACAAAATATACAAAACAATGCATCTCAAAACATTGATCTTCAGTCAGTAAAAGACACTGATCCATTCTTGAGAGACTGAAAACAAATCAGGTGAGCACTATGCTTGCCCCAGCTTAATGTCCGGAGCATTTCCAGGTTTCTGCACAAGGAGGGGGAACCCAGGAAGAACTTGATTACCTGCCTAAAACGAAGAGGCAGAGGCAGGAATCTGAGGAAGCTAAGGAAGCTAGAGATCACAAGGTAGAGTACAAGAGAGAAGAGAGCTGCAGAGAGGAACTCAGGAGGTGTCTAGAAAAACCCATGGAGAATTGTCTTCAGACACATAGATGCAAACATTCTTAACAAAATTTCAGCAAATAGAATCCAACAGTATATAAAAAGGATAATACATCATGACTGAATGGGTTTTATCCCAGGAATGTTGTATTGTTTTTACATTCACAAATCCATAAGAGTAATCCACCACGTTAATAGACTAAACATGAAAATTCCTATGATCATTTCAAGAAATGCAGAAAGAAAGAAACACGTAGTCTCCAAATACATCGCTGGTCAAATCTCTCAGTAAACTAGTTACAGAGGGAAACTTCTTCAACATTGTAAATTGGAGCTTAATTTGTTATGTTTAGTTTAGCAATTTTGCATCAGTATCTGTCATTGTTCTGTGATTTTCTTTTATATTCTTAAGGTGAAGGTGGCCTCCCAGAAGAAATTGGAAATGTTTTATCTTTTTTAATTTCTAGAATGTTTTGTATCAAATTGGTCTTATTTCTTCCATGCTTGACAGAATTTACCAGTAATGTTATATGGACCTGTAGTTATCTTTCTGAGAAGTTGCTATAATACAGATTAAATCTTATTATAAGATATAGAACTAATCAGACTTTCTATTTCTCCTTGAAATTTGTCCAGTTAATCTCAATATCATACTTTATGACAGTTTTTCAAAGTACACTTTTATTACCATTTTATATTTTTTGAGGTAAAGTGATTTATTATTTATCCCCCCTACCCCTTTTAATCATCACATACACAGGCACCATGGAAGCTTGGCATTTGCCTTAAGAAATCTTTGAATTGCAAATCCTTCATGCTCTTTACCTTAGTAAGGAGATCCTTAAACTTCCAGTTTCATGATTCTTGCCATATGAGCATACTACCCTTGTAATATTTACTTTTATTTATTTTTAAAATTTTAATATTTATATAATTTTAAAGGTTACTTCCCATTTACTGTTATTACAAAATATTGGCTATATTTCTGTGTTGTACAGTACATCCTTGAGCCTATCTTATATCCAATAGTTTGTGCCTCCCAATCTCTCACCCCTATATTACCCCCCCTGCCATAGGTAACCCCTAGTTTGTTCTCTCTATCGGTGAGTCTGCTTCTTTTTTGTTACATTCACTAGTTTATTATATTTTTTTAGATTCCACATATAAGTGAAAGCATACAGTATTTGTCTTTCTCTGTCTGACTTACTTCACTTAGCATAATGCTCTTCAAGTCCATCCATGTTGCTTCAAATGGCAAAATTTCATTCCTTGTTTATGGCTGAGTAGTATTCCATTGTATACATGTACCACACCTTCTTTATCCATTCATCTGTTGATGGACACAGGTTGCTTCCGTATCTTGGCTATTATAAATAATGCTGCTATGAACATTGAGGGGCATGTATCTTTTCAAAATAGTGTTTTTGAGTTTTTTTTTTTTTTTGGATATACACTTAGAAGTAGAATTGCTGGGTATATTTTTTAGTTTTTTGAAAAACCTCCATACTGATTCCCACAGTGGCTGCACCAATCAGCATTCCCACCAACAGTGTGCGAGGGTTCTCTTCTCTCCACATCCTTTCCAATGTTTATTTGTGTTCTTTTTGATATAGACATTCTGACAGGTTGAGGTGATATCTCACTGTGGTTTTGATTTGCATTTCTCTGATGATTAGCTATGTTGAGCATCTTTTCATGTGCTTGTTGGCCATCCCTTTTTTTTTTTTTAAACATCTTCTTTGGAGTATAATTGCTTTACAATGGTGTGTTAGTTTCTGCTTTATAACAAAGTGAATCAGTTATACATATCCATATGTCCCCGTATCTCTTCCCTCTTGCATATCCCTCCCTCCCACCCTCCCTATTCCACCCCTCTAGGTGGCCACAAAGTACCGAGCTGATCTCCCTGTGCTATGTGGCTACTTCCCACTAGCTATCTATTTTATGTTTGGTAGTGTATATAGGTCCATGCCACTCTCTCACTTTGTCCTAGCTTACCCTTCCCCCGCACCATATCCTCAAGTCCATTCCCTAGTAGGTCTGTGTCTTTATTCCCGTCTTGTCCCTAGGTTCTTCGTGACCTTTTTTTATTTTTTAGATTCCATATATACGTGTTAGCATACAGTATTTGTTTTTCTCTTTCTCACTTCACTCTGTATGACAGACTCTAGGTCCATCCACTTCACTACAAATAACTCAGTTTTGTTTCTTTTTATGGCTGAGTAATATTCCATTGTATATATGTGCCACATCTTCTTTATCCATTCATCTGTTGATGGATACTTAACTTGCTTCCATGTCCTGGCTATTGTAAATAGAGCTGCGATGAACATTTTGGTACATGACTTTTTGAATTATGGTTTTCTCAGGGTATATGCCCAGTAGTGGGATTGCTGGGTCATATGGTAGTTCTACTTTTAGTTTTTTAAGGAACCTCCATACTGTTCTCCATAGTGGCTGTAACAATTTACATTCCCACCAACAGTGCAAGAGGGTTCCCTTTTCTCCACACCCTCTCCAGCATTTATTGTTTGTAGATATTTTGATGATGGCCATTCTGACAGGTGTGAGATGATATCGCATTGTAGTTTTGATATGCATTCTCTAATGATTAATGATGTTAAGCATTCTTTCATGTGTTTGTTGGCAATCTGTATATCTTCTCTGGAGAAATGTCTATTTCGGTCTTCTGCCCATTTTTGGATTGGGTTGTTTGTTTTTTAATATTGAGCTGCATGAGCTGCTTGTAAATTTTGGAGATTAATCCTTTGTCAGTTGCTTCATTTGCAAATGTTTTCTCCCATTCTGAGGGTTGTCTTTTTGTATTGTTTATGGTTTCCTTTGCTGTGCAAAACTTTTAAGTTTCATTAGGTCCCATTTGTTTAATTTGTTTTTATTTCCACTTCTCTAGGAGGTGGGTCAAAAAGGATCTTCCTGTGATTTATGTCATAGACTGTTCTGCTATGTTTTCCTCTAAGACTTTCATAGTATCTGGCCTTACATTTAGGTCTTTCATCCATTTTGAGTTTATTTTTGTGTATGGTGTTAGGGAGTGTTTTAATTTCATTCTTTTACATGTAGCTGTCCAGTTTTCCTAGCACCACTTATTGAAGACGCTGTCTTTTCTCCACTATATATTCTTGCCTCCTTTATCAAAGATAAGGTGACCATATGTGTGTGGGTTTATCTCTGGGCTTTCTATCCTGTTCCATTGATCTATATTTCTGTTTTTTGTGCCAGTACCATACTGTCTTGATTACTGTAGTTTTGTAGTATAGTCTGAAGTCAGGGAGCCTGATTCCTCCAGCTCCGTTTCTCTTTCTCAAGATTGCTTTGGCTATTTGGGGACTATTGTGTTTCCATACAAATTGTGAAGTTTTTTATTCTAGTTCTGTGAAAAATGCCTGTGGTATCTTGATAGGGCTGGCACTGAATCTGTAGATTGCTTTGGGTAGTATAGTCATTTTCACAATGTTAATTCTTCTAATCCAAGAACATGGTGTATCTCTCCATCTATTGGTATCATCTTTAATTTCTTTCATCAGTGTCTTATAATTTTCTGCATACAGGTCCTTTGTCTCCTTAGGTAGGTTTATTCCTAGATATTTTTTTTGTTGCAATGGTAAATGGGAGTGTTTTCTTAATTTCACTTTCAGGTTTTTCATCATTAGGTTGTAGGAATGCAAGAGATTTGTGTGCATTAATTTTGTATCCTGCTACTTTACCAAATTCATTGATTAGCTCTAGTAGTTTTCTGGTAGCATCTTTAGGATTCTCTATGTATAGTATCATGTCATCTGCAAACAGTGACAGCTTTACTTCTTTTCTCATTTGCATTCCTTTTATTTATTTTTCTTCTCTGCTTGCTCTGGCTAAAACTTCCAAAACTATGTTGAATAATAGTGGTGAGAGTGGGGAAACATTTATTGTTCCTGGTCTTAGTGGAAATGATTTCAGTTTTTCACCATTGAGGATGATGTTGGCGGTGGGTTTGTTATCTATGGCCTTTATTATGTTGAGGAAAGTTCCCTCTATGCCTACTTTCTGCAGGGTTTTTTTTTATCATAAATGGGTGTTGAATTTTGTCGAAAGCTTTCTGTGCATCTATTGAGATGATCATATGGTTTTTCTCCTTCAATTTGTTAATATGGTGTATCACATTGATTGATTTGCGTATATTGAAGAATCCTTGCATTACTGGGATAAACCCTACTTGATCATGGTATATGACCCTTTTAATGTGCTGTTGGATTCTGTTTGCTAGTATTTTGTTGAGGATATTTGCATCTATGTTCATCAGTGATATTGGCCTGTAGTTTTCTTTCTTTGTGACATCTTTATCTGGTTTTGGTATCATGGTGATGGTGGCCTCGTAGAATGAATTTGGGAGTGTTCCTCCCTCTGCTATATTTTGGAGGAGTTTGAGAAGGATAGGTGTTAACTCTTCTCTAAATGTTTGATAGAATTCGCCTTTGAAGCCATCTGTTCCTGGGCTTTTGTTTGTTGGAAGATTTTTAATCACAGTTTCAATTTCTGTGCTTGTGATTGGTCTGTTCATATTTTCTATTTCTTCCTGGTTCAGTCTCAGAACTGATGCATTTCTAAGAATTGTTCCATTTCTTCCAGGTTGACCATTTTATTGGCATATGGTTGCCTGTAGTAATCTCTCATGATTCTTTGTATTTCTGCAGTATCAGTTGTTACTTCTCCTTTTTCATTTCTAATTTTATTGATGTGAGTCCTCTCTCTCTTTTTCTTGATGAAATCTGGCTAATGGTTTATCAATTTTGTTTATCTTCTCAGAGAACAAGGTTTTAGTTTTATTGATCTTTGCTATCATTTCCTTCATTTCTTTTTCATTTATTTCTGATCTGATCTTTATGATTTGTTTCCTTCTGCTAACTTTGTTTTTTTTTTCTTTTTCTTTGTCTAATTGCTTTAGGTGTAAGTTTAGGTTGTTTGTTTGAGACATTTCTTGTTACTTAAGGTAGGATTGTATTGCTATAAAGTTCCCTCTTAGAACTGCTTTTGCTGCATCCCATAGGTTTTGGGTCATCGTGTTTTCACTGTCATTTACTTCTAAGTATTTTTTGATTTCTCTTTGATTTCTTCAGTGATCTCTTGGTTATTAAGTAGTGTATTGTTTAGCCTCCATGTGTCCGTTCTTTTGTCTTTTTTTTTTTTGCGGTACGCGGGCCTCTCATTGTTGTGGCCTCCCCCATTGCGGAGCACAGGCTCCGGATGAGCAGGCTCAGCAGCCATGGCTCACGGGCCCAGCTGCTCTGCAGCATGTGGGATCTTCCCAGACTGGGGCACGAACCCATGTCCCCTGCATTGGCAGGTGGACTCTCAACCACTGTGCCACCAGGGAAGCCCCTGTGTTTGTATTTTTTACAGATTTTTTCCTATAATTGATATCTAGTCTCATAGTGCTGTGGTCAGAAGCAATAGCTGATACAATTTCAATTTTCTTAAATTTACCAAGGCTTGATTTGTGTCACAAGATATGATCTATCCTGGAGAATGTTCCATGAGCACTTGAGAAGAAAGTGTATTCTGTTTTTTTTGGATGGAATGTCCTATATATATCAACTAAGTCTACCTTGTTTAATGTATCATTTAATGCTTGTGTTTCCTTATTTATTTTCATTTTGGATGATCTGTCCATTGGTGAAAGTGGGGTGTTAAAGTCCCCTACTCTGATTGTGTTACTGTCGATTTCCCCTTTTTTGGCTGGTACTATTTGCCTTATGTATTGAGGTACTCCTATGTTGGGTTCATAAAAATTTGCAATTGTTATATCTTCTTCTTAGATTGATCCCTTGATCATTATGTAGTGTCCTTCTTTGTTTCTTGTAATAGTCTTTATTCTAAAGTCCACGTTTTCTGATACGAGAATTGCTACTCCAGCTTTCTTTTGATTTCCATTTGCATGGAATATCTTTTTCCATCCCTTCACTTTCAGTCTGTATGTGTCCCTAGGTCTGAAGTGGGTCTCTTGTAGACAGCATATATATGGGTGTGGTTTTTGTATCAATTCAGCCAGTCTAGTTCCTTTGGTTGGAGCATTTAATCCATTTACATTTAAGGTAATTATCGATATGTATGTTCCTATTACATTTTCTTAATTGTTTTGGATTTGTTATTGTAGGTCTTTTCCTTGTCTTGTGTTTCCTGCCTAGAGAAGTTCCTTTAGCATTTGTTGTAAAGCTGGTTTGGTGGTGCTGAAATCTCTTAGCTTTTGCTTGTCTGTAAAGCTTTTGATTTCTCCATCAAATCAGAATGAGATCCTTGCTGAGTAGAGTAATTTTCGTTGTAGGTTTTTCTTCTTCATCACTTTAAATATGTCCTGCCACTCCCTTCTGGCTTGCAGAGCTTCTGCTGAAACATCAGCTGTTAACCTTATGGGGATTCCCTTCTGTGTTATTTTTTATTTTTCCCTTCCTGCTTTTAATATTTTTTCTTTGTATTTAATTTTTGATAGTTTGATTAATATGTGTCTTGGCATGTTTCTCCTTGGATTTATCCTGTATGGGACTCTCTGTGCTTCCTGGGCTTGATTAACTATTTCCTTTCCCATATTAGGGAAGTTTTCAACTATAATCTCTGCAAATATTTCCTCAGTCCCTTTCTTCTTCTCTTCTTCTTCTGGGACCCCTATAATTCGAATGTTGGTGCATTTAATGTTGTCCCAGAGGTCTCTGAGACTGTCCTCAATTCTTTTCATTCTTTTTACTTTATTCTACTCTGCAGAGTTATTTCCACTATTTTATCTTCCAGGTCTCTTATCCGTTCTTCTGCCTCAGTTATTCTGCTATTGATCCCTTCTAGAGAATAGTTAATTTCATTTATTGTGTTGTTCATCACTGTTTGTTTGCTCTTTAGTTCTTCTAGGTCCTTGTTAAACGTTTCTTGTATTTTCTCCATTCTATTTCCAAGATCTTGCATCATCTTTACTATCATTATTCTGAATTCTTTTTTAGGTAGACTGCCTATTTCCTCTTCATTTGTTAGGTCTGGTGGGTTTTTACCTTGCTCCTTCACCTGCTGTGTTTTCTCTGTCTTCTCATTTTGCTTAACTTACTGTGTTTGGGGTTTCCTTTTCACAGGCTGCAGGTTTGTAGTTATCGTTGTTTTTGGTGTCTGTTCCCAGTGGCTAACATTGGTTCAGTGGGTTTTGTAGGCTTGCTGGTAGAGGGGACTAGTACCTTTGTTCTGGTGGATGAGGCTGGAGTTTGTCTTTCTGGTGGGCAGGTCCACATCTGGTGGTTTGTTTTGGGGTGTCTGTGAGCTTATTATGATTTTAGGCAGCCTCTCTGCTGATGGATGGTGTTGTGTTCCTGACTTGCTAGTTGTTTGGTGTCCGGGATGTCCAGCACTGTAGCTTGCTGGTCCTTGAGTGAAGCTGGGTCTTGGCGTTGAGATGGAGATCACTGGGAGATTTTCACTGTTTGATATTACGTGGAGCTGGGAGGTCTCTTGTAGACCAGTGCCCTGAATTTGGCTCTCCCACCTCAGAGGCACAGCCCTGACGCCTGGCTGGAGCACCAAGAGCCTGTCATCCACATGGCTCAGAAGAAAAGGGAGAAAAAAAAGAAAGAAAGAAAGAAGCAGATAATAAAATAAAATAATGTAAAGTTATTAAAATAAAAAATAATTATTTAAAAACATTTCTTTAAAAGTAGTAAAAAAAAAAAAAAAAAAAAAAAAGAAGAGAGCAACAAAACCAAAACAAATCCACCAATGATAACAAGCCCTGAAAACTATACTAAAAAAAAAAAAAAGAAAAAAAAAAGAAACAAAAACCAGACAGACAGAACCCTAGGACAAATGGTAAAAGGAAAGCTATACAGACGGCATCACACAGAGAAGCATACACATACACCCTCACAGAAAGAGAAAAAGGGAAATATATATATATATATATATCGTTACTCCCGAAGTCCACCTCCTCAATTTGGGATGATTCGCTGTCTATTCATGTATTCCACAGATGCAGGGTACATCAAGTTGACTGTGGAGCTTTAATCCGCTGCTTCTGAGGCTGCTGGGAGAGATTTCCCTTTCTCTTCTTTGTTCGCACAGCTTCTGGGGTTCAGCTTTGGATTTGGCTCCGTCTCTTGCATGTAGGTCTCCTGAGGGTGTCTGTTCTTCGCTCAGACAGGATGGGGTTAAAGGAGCAGCTGATTCGGGGGCTCTGGCTCGCTCAGGCCGGGGGGAGGGAGGGGTGAGGATGCGGGGCAAGCCTACGACGTCAGAGGCCGTCGTGACGTTCCACCAGCCTGAGGCGCGCCGTGCGTTCTCCCGGGGAATTTGTCCCTGGATCCCGGGACCCTGGCAGTGGCAGGCTTAGGCTCCCGGGAGGGGAGGTGTGGATAGTGACCTGTGCTCACACACAGGCTTCTTGGTGGCGGCAGCAGCAGCCTTAGCTTCTCATGCCCATCTCTGTGGTCCGCGCTGATAGCCGTGCCTCGCACGCGTCTCTGGAGCTCCTTTAAACAGCGCTCTTAATCCCCCCTCCTCTCACACCAGGAAACAAAGAGGCAAGAAAAAGTCTCTTGCCTCTTCGGCAGCTCCAGACTTCTCCTGGACTCCCTCCCAGCTAGCCGTGGCGCACTAGCCCCTTCAGGCTGTGTTCACGCCACCAACCCCAGTCTTCTCCCTGGGGTCTGACCTCCGAAGCCCAAGCCTCAGCTCCCAGCCCCGCGTGCCCTGGCGGGTGAGCAGACAAGCCTCTCGGGGTGGTGAGTGCCGGTCGGCACCGATCCTCCATGCGGAAATCTCTCTGCTTTGCCCTCCGCACCCCTGTTGCTGGGCTCTCCTTCTCGGCTCCGAAGCTTTCCCCCTCCGCCCCCCGCAGTCTCCGCACGTGAAGGGGCATCCTAGTGTGTGGGAACCTTTCCTCCTTCACAGCTCCCTCCCACTGGTGCAGGTACCATCCCTATTCTTTTGTCTCTGTTTTTCTTTTTTCTTTTGCCCTACCCTGGTACGTGGGGGGTTTCTTGCCTTTTGGGAGGTCTGAGGTCTTCTGCCAGCATTCAGTAGGTGTTCTGTAGGAGTTGTTCCACGTGTAGATGTATTTCTGATGTATTTGTGGGGAGGAAGATGATCTCCACGTCTTACTCTTCTGCCATCTTGAAACTCCCCTCGGCCATCCCATTTTAATTTTTGTGGAACCTGTAGTAATGTGTCCTCTTTCGTTCTTTATATTGGTAATTTGTGTTCTCTCTCTTTTTGCTTCTTTTGTTTGCTTAGGAACTTCTTACTTTTATTCATTTTTAGCAATCAATTCTTACATTTGTTAATTTTTTTCCATTTTATGTCTTGTTTTGTTTCATTGATTTCTGCTCTTTTTAAAAATATTTTTTTGCTCCTTGAGGTGGAAGTTTAGGTAATTGATATTCAGCCTTACTTCTTTTAAAAATTTATATAGGTAAGGCTACATAAACACAGCATTTAATAAGTGGAAATATGTCATATTTTCCAAATATTTTCTAATTATCAATTTAAATTTTTCTTTGGCCCAGATGATATTTACATTTTATTCATTTAAAATGATCTAGTTATCTTTTTGTTATTTATTTCTTGATCAATTTTATTGTGGTCAGAAAACATACTTTTTATATATTCTTTTCTTCTTATTCTGTCCATTACAGAGAGTGGACTCCCTTTATTTCTATGGCAGAATCTTTCAGGGATTTTAATAGACAACCAGGGTTTTAGTCAGTTCCCCTCCTCCTTGGTGAACCTTGAACTACAATATTTGTCTTCTAAGAATTGTGAAATTACAGAAACCTCTGCTTATTTTTATAGCCCTGTAGCAGTTACTTTCTGCTTGATCTTGGCATTTCATACTGCATGTGCACAGCTGGGAACTGGCAAATACCTTGAGGGGAAATTGCATACAGGATACGGAGCTCATTTCTCTGAGACTCCCTTTTTGCAGGAGCTTGGGATCTCAGCTCTCCAAATCCTGGGTGCCTTGTTTGCTCTACAATTTGTTCAAACCACGGTGTTTAATCAACCCAACTTTTAGAGTTGTTTTCAATCCCAGAGTAAGTCTGTTACCAATACTACACCATAGCTGCTGTACCTTGTTCATTTGAACTAGGTTGTAAGCCTTCTTGAGGATGAATGGAATGCTGTCTTAAAACTTTCCTTAAGTTTAGTACATTGGTAAGCATATTTTATTGATGTATGAAAAGGAATGTAATTCTTTTGCTTCTTCTCTCAATAGTTAAAACCCCAATGCTGCACAAAGGATAACAGAATGGAAAAAAAGTAGTGTTTTATAGTTGGAAATCGTTGGATGCTTAATCGACATTTTATATTGCAAAGTGTGTTCCTTAACCAAATTATTTAACAGGGCTCTGCACAAAAAGATAACATTTTGCAATATTTGCATGAAAATTGAGTGCTATAACACATAGTTAGTGCTTTTAAATATTCAGTTGATTTCTTTGACTCTCCACTCAGTTTAGTAACACACATTTTGACTGCCATGGCAGCATGAACTTTTTCTAAATAATAACAAAAACAACAATTTAGGTACTTGTACAAAGTCTTAGTTTTATAGATTTAGTAATAGCCATGACCCTAGGGACAGGGAAGATGGTACTTATATGGAATCTTCCAATGCTGCTTTAAGTTTAGTGGTACACTCCAAGGAATTGGGAATAAACCTGAAAGCACAACCCAGCAGAAAAGGAGTAGGCTCCTTTTTGCCTCAGACTTAGACTGAAATTTAGCCTTGTGAAAAATAGAGCTAAAGTTCAAAAACTAACTTAAGCCTGTGCACGGTACCATTGATTCTCCTTGAATCAAAAGGCTCTATGTCAAAAAGGAGAAATGCTCAGGAGAGCTGTCCCCATGTAGCTGAGTTCAGCTTCTTTTGATCCAGCAAGGAAACATTATAACCTCAGAAAGACTAAGACTGGATGGACGGTCCCAAAGACCTCAGTGTCACTCACGCCTGTTATCTAAATAGACACAGTTCTTGTCCATCTGCTTATGCAGTGGATAGGTGTTACATCTGGGAGGTGAAGGCTTGCTATTCATCTTATCTCTGAAACTAGTTTTATTCCCTTTATGTAATTTATCATTAACTCCTCCACATTGATACTTTTGAAAACACACTTCCCCCTGAGCTGTTAAAACAGAATCTTCAGGGCTTGAAAAATGGTTTTGTTCTTGTGAACATAATCTTAGGAATTATGTAAACGTAGCACTTGAAAAAAGCTAAAATCATGTATATGAGAAATACAGTATTATGGAGGCATTTATATCTCTCCCTTTGTGGATTATAGTTAAATTTGAGGCAGGGATAGAAAAAAATGTAAATAAACCTATTCTACACCAAGTAAGGAGATAATATGGTCAGTAGCATAGTTGAGATTCTCCCAATTTAGATTAGTGCAGGGAGTATTAAAGTTTAATTGAAATGTTGATATTAAAATTTTCCCAAATAAAAAAGAAATAGTATTAGAAAAAGTGAGGAGGAAAACAACCATTGCTAGGGAAATATTGTTTAGTCTTCATGATCCTCTATAGCAGATTAAAGTCTCCCTAGAATGAGTTTAATTTTCTTCAAGTCATAAATCAAAATGACCCAAACAACCTGAGATACCCACAGTAAACTCTGAAAAAACTTAATCAGTTGGTGGGTGCCTTCTCTCTGGTCTTCTGAAAGAAGCAGTGGGAGGAGACTTACAGCCTAGCTTTAGTACCTTCACATTTTCTAGATTCTAACATAGAATTTTAATTTTCTGGTATTATTAAAGCTACCTACCTTACAACACGGGAAATCATGAATGGAAAACCTCCCTTTATTTTTTGTCTCTACACAAAGACCCCTAAATTTCTTTGCACTGACTCTGGAATATCTTTCATTCATCAAAAGATTCAGCAAGCAATCAATATTTGAAGTATGTACCTGATATTGGTTAAAATGTAAAAAAAAAAATTAAATGCACCATTAAAGACAATGTTGTAGTATGGGACCTTACTTCCTGTATAGAATCATACACTCTCTGGAAAAATGGGTACTTGACACAATGACTCTTGGTCATTTAGTTTGTTTTATTGTTTCTGTGCATATTTAGGTATTGAAGTTTGCTAAATATTCAACTTAGGAAAAATATGCAGTGACTGTATTTTATGATTATGAAGTACAGTTGATCCTTGAACCACAAGAGTTTGAACTGTGTGAGTCCACGTATACCTGGATTGTTTTTCAATAATAAATACTACAGTACTGAGGTCTGATTGACTGAATCTAAGGATGCACAACCTTGGATATGGAGGAACTGCATACAGGGAGGACTAGCAATAAATTAAACATGGATTTTCAACAGCATGGAGGGGCGGTGCCCCACCCCCTCATTATTCAAGGATCAACTGTATTTCAGCTATAGGGAAAAGTAAAGAAATAACATAGTAAAAGAACCCATTATAAACTTTTGCTAAATCATATAAGCATGCCAAATTTATTTTAGTGTTTCTTTTACACTTTTAAAGCAATGTGATACGGTTTAAACTCAGATACGGTTTAAACTCCCGTGTACTCATTCCTGAACACTTTATTTTTCTCCCTCTATTGAAATAATCATTATCCTAAATGTGTTTTTTTATTTCTATGTAAATTTATGCTTACACATAATTATGTAACATAATGTGTATTATATATTTAAAATAAATATATTTCTATGTAATATACACACATATATATTTGGGTAAGCAAAATATATACGTGTGTGTATGTTTTCAATCTTCTTAAAAATGATTCATGCTGTAAATAGTCTTTTTCAACTTCTAGTTCAATCATTTTAGCTACAGTATAGGGTCCCCTAGTCTGACTAGATCAGAATTTGTTTATTCATTCTCTTGATGTTAGATTTTTAAGTTAATTCCATTTTTGTGTGTGTGTGTGTGAAGGTGTAAGTGTTGCAGCAACACATGGGAAAGTTTCTCTAGGATCTGTATCTAGGAGTGTGATTACTGGAACAAAGAGCATATTATATCTTCAACTTTACTTTTTATTAGTAGTTGTACCAATTTGCGTTCCCACCAGCAGCAAATTAGCGTCTCAGTTTCTCCACATTGTTGCTGACACTTGATATTGTATAGCATATTGTCGTGCATTGATTGGAGAGGTCATAAAATCAAATTAAAAAGAGCTCCAGAAATGTAATAAACTGCAACCCTGGTCTCATGGTCCCAAGAAATGTTTCTGTCTATACAGCACAAAAAAGAATCAAAACTAGAGGTTGCCTGTCTTGTCTCCTCCTTCCTCATTCCCTCAACTTTCCTCCTATCGGGCACTGTAGTCATTAGAAGAGGCTCTTTTGAAGGGTTAATCAGCATCTGTGTTTCTGCATCTGTGTTTGCAAGTAAAAAAAATATTGAATTATTTTCTACTTAGGGAAAGCCTGTGAAAGTTCTCATAACAGGTCTTATTTTCATGTAGAAATGAAGGGGTTGAATGAGCCTGGTGATTTTAGGCTTTAAATTTTATTATTCTATGTCTTTAGATTCAGTTATTTTACAAATGAAAGCAAATCTCTGAAACTAGTAGTCTTATACATGGCAACTTTTTATAACAAAATCAAATTTGTTTTGTTTATATAGATTTTAGTCCTACCTAAAAAAAATTATTAAAAATTTCCTTTTGGGATTCCCTGGTGGCACAGTGGTTGGGAGTCCGCCTGCCGATGCAGGGGACACGGGTTCGTGCCCCGGTCCGGGAGGATCCCACATGCCGTGGAGCGGCTGGGCCTGTGAGCCATGGCCACTGAGCCTGCACGTCTGGAGCCTGTGCTCCACAGCGGGAGAGGCCACAACAGTGAGAGGCCCGCGTACCGCAAAAAAAAAAAAAAAAAAAAAAAAATTCATTTCTATTTTTTTTTAATTTGATGAAATCTCCTAAAGACTATATTCTCCTAAAGACTAAATTCAGTGTGGATTGTTTCTAAGGTAATAAATAATCATGAGGACATTCTCCAAAAGCCCTGCAAAGGCTAACCTGAAGCAATGAGCCAGCACCTGCAGTGTAGTGCTTGCTTAGAGGACTGACACTTGCTCTTATGTCCTGATTTCTCAAGCCAGTAGAGTGGTTTGTTCTTTCCTGAGTTCATGTTGCCTGGTCCCACATCACACAGTTTCAAACTAAGACTAATCCCCAAACACACTTTGTCACAAAAAACACATTACTGACAGCCTGTCATTTCTCCATTTACATAACTGAGCATAGAAATGATATAAGAAAAGAACATTTTGTTTGCAAATTAGATAATTTTTCATCTCATTTTTGTCTTCATAAAGAAGCAAAGTCCTCCAATTTATTTTCCTCCCAGTGCTTTCCTGATGGTAACAGAAATACAATAAAAGCTATTGGGACTGGCATCTCCTTGGATAATCAAAAAAGTTGGCTAAAGCAGAGAACCATGAAAGTAATACAAGCTCATGGTAAATATTTTATTTTGGCTGAAAACGTATAAATGCACATTCATTTACACTACTTTTAAGTAGAGCTAAATTTTTTTCTTAGAGTATAGACCTATTGACTAGATTTCTGTTTATTTTTTGTAGCATAAACCATATACAGAATTCAATCTTTAATTTCCAGGTTTAGTTTTCTAGAGTAGTATATGATTTAACACTTGCAAAGAAATCTTCTAGGTTTTTATTAGTTTTCCTTAGTTCTCTGCATTGGCTCACCCACATATAATTCAATAACATTTTTATTTAGCAACTTTAGATATCCAAGCTTTTTGAAACTTTTCAACTAAATTTTCAGAGAAATAAACCATTTTGGCACTTATATTTAATCAGTGCACATACTATTTAATTAAACAACAAAATCACCGTAACTAGTATGTATGCTGGCATAGTGTGTTTGAGAATTATCACAACTCACTCATGTTGAGCGTGGAATTCTACTTGTGAGCAGTAGTGGCAACCATACTGGCGGGGAGGCCACTTACTGAGGACATGTCATGTGTAGCAGAAATGGACACTATTAATTCATATTTGATTTGGTAAAGTAAATTTTTGTTTAGAGAATAACTTTTTCTATCACCACAGTCATAGAAAGTAAGACAATGTAGGAATCCATTTTTTAATTTTAATTACCCATTTTGCAGGAAAATAGGTTAGTCTAGGGTATTAGAAAGCTTTTTAAAAAATCAGAATTAACATTGCCTCAAGATGATTTTGTGATTCACACACCAAACAGAAACACGGTGCAGTATGTAGAGGCTTAACCTACAGACTTCTAGGACCAGGTTCTAGGAAGCAGGCTCTGGATGAGGAAGCAAGCAGAGGTGGCTGGGGTTCAGTGCTGTGTGTTCACAAGGACCAGACTGGCTCCCATAAGGCTTGCAGTCATGTCAATGGCATTAATCTGAGGCAAGATACACTATGCACAGCAATTTTTAAAGTTTTGGGGGCTAAATCTGACTGCACCTGGTATTGAGCTGCTGCCTAGAGCAATGGAAGGAAGGGAAACAGAGGCATATTGAGACCTAGACCAAAGGGCCCACTGACTCAGAAACTCTGTCTGTGGGAACCTCAGGGAAAAAAGGCCCAAGCATTCATTTTAAGACTTGTTTCTGGAGTAGATACCTGTGAGCTGTTTAGACACAATTGTAAAACCAGACTCAGCCGTTGGAACTCAGGAGAGGGAAACTAATCAACACATACGTAAAAAACCAAAAATGACCACCACAACATTAAACTTTCTAAGAAATACCCCAAAAACATAAGCTTGAAGAATAAGATTCCAAAGCACAAGAGGAAATCAACTCCATGACAGAGTCACAAATTCAACATGTATGTTTCCTTCTTAAATTCTGAATGGTCAGACATTACCTTCTCAGATAGAGTCTCTCCCTTATTCCCTGTACCCTCCACTTCTGAAACTTATATTAGGGGTATTCTGAAACTTCTGAATCTTTCCCTGGTGCTTCTTCCCTTATCTTTCAGATTTTTCATCTGTTTTCTGTATATCCCTTTGTAGTCCTCTGGATCAATTCCTTAGTACAGTGTTCCATTTATGTCATTTTGTCTGTGGCTTTGGCCAAATTAGCATGCACCCCATAATTTAATGTTGCTATTTTCATTTCCAAAATTAATAATTGACTTTAAAAGAATCTGCATCTAGTTTTGATCCATATGTGTGTTTGTTTCATAATTTTTGTTCTTTATGGATATTTTTTCTTCTTTTATCACTTTGAGCATTTTCAGTCATTTAAAGATTGTTTTTTCAGAGGATTTTTGAATTATTTGCATTCATTCAGGAGGAAATTATCCTAGCCAGGTAGATTATCATTCAAGAGTGAGGAAGAAATAAGGTATTTTCAGAAGTACAAAAGCTGGGCATTTATAATTGAAAAATTCTTGCAGAAACATTAGTAAGAGATGTTTTTCAGCAAAAAAGAAATGAATTCAGAGAAATAAATGTGATGCTATAAATACTCATTGACAAAAATAGTGGTAAATGATGTTGGTAAGTCTATTAAGGGCAAGAAAAAAATATAACTCTAAGTCTTAAAGAATGATTGCAGAGGAGTTGGAAGGTAGCTAAGTATATTAATTATCTGTTGTTTAGGAGGAGAGAGAATATACTGAGTAACTAGACTTTGTTGGAACTGTATAAAGTCAATGTTAATACTAAACATTTAAGAGAAAACTAAAAAATTTTGAAAACTCACATTTTTTCTTAGCATGTTTGGGGAAGTTACATGTATGTGAGATAAAGGGATCTAAGAAAAAATTGGTAACAAATGGTAAAAAATGAAAAGATAAAAAGAAAAAGAATGGTAAATAAAAATGATTGAAAAAATAATTCCACACTTAACCAGTAATTATATGACATGTTAATGTACTAAATTTTTATATATAAAGATAAAGACTAATCATATTATACTGAAATAAAATTCAGAGAAATGTAGCTTCTGAGGAACACTTAAAGTAGTACAGAAAAGTTATAAATGAAAGAAATAAATATACTGTAAAATTCTAACTTAAATATACCTGGTCTAGCAATATTAATGAGATAAAATTTAAGAGAAAAAAACATTATTAGGATCGGAGAGAAATTTTACAAAATAATGAAAGGAAAAAAATATAAGATACTACAGTTCAAAACTTGCACACGATTCTCCTGGATTTATATGTCAAAAGCAAAAGATCTACAAATACAATCTCAATGGAACATATTAACATATCTTTCAAAAAACTAAATGGATCAGGCACACAAAATTAGTAAGCATTTAAACTACTTGGATGATATAGATACAACTGATTAATTTGATATGTTAGATCTAAAAAATATTTACAGATTCTTCCTATTTGCAGGGCAGGAATAGAAAGGCAGAGAATGGATGTGTAGAGAATGGTTGTGTGGACACAGTGGGCGAAGGGGAGGGTGGGATGAATTGGGAGATTGGGTTTGACATAGATACGCTACCATGTGTAGAATGGATAGCAAGTGGGAACCTGCTGTATAGCTCAGGGAGCTCAGCTTGGTGCTCTGTGATGACCTAGATGGGTGGGCTGTGGGCGAGGAGGGAGGTCCAAGAGGAAGGGGATATATGTATCCATATAGCTGATTCACTTCACTGTGCAGCAGAAACTAACACAACATTGTAAAACAATTATACTCCAATAAAAAAAAAAGAAAAAAATGTTTACATATTCTTTTTAAGCAAAAACAGAAAACTTACAAAAACTGACAATGACAATGATAGACCATATACATGTAATTCACCACACTGACAGACAATTGACAGATTGACAGCCATGATTATATTTTAGATATAGGTAAAATATTTGAGTAAATTTAACATGTTTTAACCAAATATTGCTTTAGCATCAATTCAACATGTTTTAAACAACTATTTCTTTAGCATAATTTACCCATTATGATGGATACTTCTCCAGGCACTGGGGATGCTGTGATAAATAAAATAGAAAATCTCTGCCCTCATGGATCCTACATTACAGTGGTCAAGACAACAAAACACAAACTACTTGCATGTATAATGTTGGTGGGTAGCAATAAGTTCTATGTAGAAAAATAAAGGAGTAAATAACTATGGCTGTGTGCATTTTGCATGAATGTGTGTGCTACTTTAGGTATTTTAGATAGTTTGGTCAAGGACTGCCTTTTTGAAGAGCTAGCATATGGGCTGACACCTGAATGAACAGAGGAAATAATCCATGAGAAAATCTGAAGGAGGAGGGTTTCAGGCAAAGGAAACATCAAGTATAAAAACTTTAAACTTGGAACAGCTTGATATGCTTAAGAAATATCAGAGAAAGCAATGTGTCTGGGGCAGGTTGAGAGGCATAGAGTGTAGTAGGAGATGTCAGATCACATAGAATCTTAGAGGTTATGGTAAGGATTTAGATTGAATTTTGAATCTGATGGAAGGCCAATGGAGAAATTTGAGCACAGGAATGACATCAGGTAATTTACATTTTTCAAAGGTCATTATGCCTGCTGGTAAAATGGACTCTTGGGGCAAAAGAGCACTAACGGAAGTATTGTAGTCCAGATGAGAGATGGCTGTGGCTTGTCTGAGTTAGTATGAGCTGGGGAGGTGAAAGTGGCTAATTGTATTATGGTTTTAAAGTTAGGACTCATTGGATTTGCCAGTAACTTGGATATGAGAAATGCAAGAAAGAGAGAAGTTTGGAATCACTCCTCAGTCTGTACCTGTGTGAATGACAGTGCCATTAATCGAGATGGGGAAGTTAGGAAAGGAGAAGATTTAGGGAGGAAATAAGACAAATTTAGGCACATTAAGTTTGAGGTGACTATTAAATGTCAAACAGGAGATGCTGAGTAAGAAATTTTTTAACTGCTAGAAAACAAAGACTAAGTAGGGATTTTCCTTACCTTACAAATGGCATCAGCCAATCAGGCAACATCATATAACTCAGAAAATAACATCATTTCTATCAAGGTAGCAATAATTGAGGTGCCTAGTATTACTATTTCCAGTATTGTGCTGGGTGTTCTAGTCAATGTAGCAAGACAAATATATTAAAAATGAGGTATTAGTATTAGAAAGGAAAAGATAAAATTATGATTATTTGTATTCAGTATGTTTTTAGACACGTAAAATCCAAGGTAAATGTCACAAAAAAACTGTTAGAGTTAATAATAGTTTAGCACATTTACTAGATACAAATTATATAGGTTTCCTATTGCTGCTATAGCAAATTATCACAAACTTAGTAGCTTAACATTAATTCATTATTTTACTGTTCTGGAGATGAGACATCTGAAATGGGTCTCTGGAGGGCTACATCCCTTCTGTAAGCTCTAGGGGAGAATCTGTCTCCTTGCTTTTTCCACTCCTAAAGGCAGCCAGCAATCCTTGGCCCATGAGCTCTTCCTCTATCTTCAAAGCCAGCAGCATAGCATCTTCAAGTTTCTCCCTAACTCTGACACTTTTGTCATCTTCCTCCTCTTATAAAAACCCTTGTGTTACAATGGACCTACTGGGATAATCCAGCACAATCTCACTGTCTTACCTTCTCAAGGTCAGCTAACTATCATCTTAATTTGATATGCAATCTTAATTCCCCTTTGCTGTGTAACCGAACATATTCTCAGGTTCTGGGAATTAAGATGTGGAAATCCTTGGGGTGGGGGGCATGATTCTGTTGACCATGCCAATCAACAAAACAGAAATATTTATTATTCCGCTACATCAACAATAGTCATTTAAAAATGTAAAAGACACTTTATATGGGCAGCAAAGATTATTAGATAACTGGAAAGAAATCTAGCTAAAAAGTGTGGAGACAGTTAAATAACATTAATGCAGAACCTGAAGTCCTGAATAACAGAAAAGATATACCGTATTTATAGTAGATAAGACACAGTATCATAAATATGTTAGCTTTCTCAAATAAATCTCTGAATTCAATACAATTCTAAACTAGAAAACTGATTCCAAAGATCATACAAAGAAGAAAGCATCAAGAATGGCCAAGACAATTGTGAAAAAGAAGGAGGTGGAGCCTTACCATATATCAATGTCTATTATACCGTAATTAAAATCACATGGTGTTGGTGCAGGAAAAAATACATCAGTGGACCAGAATAGGTAATCCAAAAAAAAAAGACCTAAGAATTTGACCTATGATATAATTGGCAGTTAAAATGAAGGGGAATCTATAGGAATCAACGTGAATATATTTCAAAAATATGACATTGAGTTAAAAAAAATGGCTGACTGATACAATAAGAAGCAAACCATATAATTTTGAAAAGACTTTGTTTGTGGGTACAGTATATGTAGCATAAGTCCAAAAATATGAAATGGAATGAAATACGCCAAAATTTTGCCTTTGGGAAATGCTGAAGGGGAGTGGGGCTGGACTTGTTAAGGCCATAGCAGAAAAAAAAATGGAAATTTCAATTTCATATGTCAATATTTCAGTTGTTCGGTAAACAGAATATTTGAAGCAAACTGGCAAAGTATGAAAATTTGTTTACTCTAGATGAGTGATAGGGTCGGTTAAACCCTGTAATTTTCTATATTTTAAACTATTTAAAGGGAAAAAAGAAAACATCAAAAATACTTTTTATATCTCAGAAATACATAATTTACTCTGCCAAAGGCCTTGACAGTACATGTCTTTGAAAGCACACTGTTCACTAAACTTAAAAAAAAAAAAAAAAAAATCCATGGAAACCATTGCATCATGCTGCAAAGGCTCTGTGAACCTATTGTATCCCTAAGAAAACATGGAGATTTGGGAGTATGGCTGGGGTGTGGTAAAGCAAGTGTTTTTATAAGAAAATTAGCTTTCTCTTACTGTTAATTTTTTAATGTTTCCTATTTTCAGTCTCTACAACCAATGGATATAAAGCAAAATGAAGTCTCTTTTAAAGGCAAAGAAATGTAGCATTTAAATAAATAACTGAAAACACTGTTGTGGGTTGTAGCCTCTACACACGTAAGTGTTAAAAAGCAACATGACACAATCTCTGGTTTTACAATACATAGTTCTATCATAGAAATGACTGCTGGATAATTTATGGAGAATGTAGATGTAAGGTGTGTGTGTAAGAGGTGGAAATATGAAAATAGAGCTAAGAGGTTTTCTTACTTTTGAGTTTCTCTTAGTTTTTCTTTCTGCTTTGGATCCTCTCTTTCATTTCTTTCTCTAAACACATAGACTCAATTATTCATTCATTTACTCTTCAATAAATATTTTTGAGTACCGATGTGTCACAAGTTTTGTGCTATGGGTTAAAACAACCAAAAAGCAAAACTGAAAACCCATTTGAGATTATTTACTGTTTTCTCACTCCCAGAGACATATTGAAGTAGTTAATGTTTAAGGTCCACGTGGGGATTTTAAATCACTGGGAAGGCTTCCTCTCAAGAATAAACAATCAGTTACCTGAAAAAACAAAACTCTGTATCATGCTAAAATGTATTTGTCAGGTAGTGCCCAGCTCCTTTGATGCCAGGTGCTTAGGTGTGGAACCTAACATTTCCTTAACACACTCTGCTTCTAGCTCATGGCTTGTAATTATGCACTCAGGGTCGTTTTCCTTCCAGATATGGAGACCACTAGATCATGGCCGAGATCTGATTATCCATTTCCATAACCCTACTGCCTTGTATAATACTTGATGTACATTAGCCCACAGTAGACATTTGGGGGATAAATGAGTGAATATAAATCTTTTGATGCCTGTTTTGTTGTTGTTGTTTTTTAAAGGGAGGTTGTCATTTTAATTTATTTATTATTTATTTATGGCTGTGTTGGGTCTTCATTTCTGTGCGAGGGCTTTCTCTAGTGTGGCAAGCGGGGACCACTCTTCATCGCGGTGCGCGGGCCTCTCACTATCGCGGCCTCTCTTGTTGTGGAGCACAGGCTCCAGACACGCAGGCTCAGTAGTTGTGGCTCACGGGCCTAGTTGCTCCGCGGCATGTGGGATCTTCCCAGAACCAGGGCTTGAACCCGTGTCCCCTGCACTGGCAGGCAGATTCTCAACCACTGCGCCACCAGGGAAGCCCCTTGATGCATGTTTAATGGGTCTGCGTTTGCCTCTTTTGACAGAGCCAAGTAACTCGTTCTTAGAGTGAGATTCAAGGTGAATCACTCTAAAGTAACACCTCTAAATTGACAGTGTATCAGAAGAGATGCTGACATTTTAGATTTATTTTTTTATTAATGCTTTTGGGGTTAAAATTTTTGGAATACGTGATACTATTTTTACTTGCTCTTTAAAGAAAAGGGCATGTTAGTCTTTTAAAAAAATAGGCATGATGTATGGGGTAACTAAATCTATGTGATTATATATAGGTGTAAACATATGCATATGTATACCCATGCGTACAAACATATATAATCTTATGTCTAGGTCAGCATGTGTCAAGAACAGTTCTGTGATGGTCTAGGTGATCCAGCACCCCTTGGTCAGGCTGCAGCAATGCGTGCTCTCAGACTGGTTTACTTTGCCATTTTTCATTGCATGAGCACTGTTATTTTGCACAAACTGTGGCTTTTCTAAAATCACTGCTATATCTGTTTTCTTTTTTATCTTAGTCCAGTCTTCCCTGTCGATCAGCACATTCTGCTGGCTTGAGACTTAATTTTGAACGTTTCAGCTTCTCCGCCATTTCCGCTGCTAACGCTCTGGCCAGAACAACCATCCTTCCTCCTGGGACTGAAGAGTAGTCTCTCATTTGTTTCTCCACTCTTGCTCTTATTGTCTAGTTTCCATTGAAAGCCACAGTGAGCCTCTGGCAAGGTCATGCATGGCAGCCCTTTGCTCCAAGCCCTCTACTCGTTTCCCGCCCCCTTAGACAAAAATGCAAAGACCCCTCCATGTCCTGTAAGTCCCTATATCATGTTATCTAACCCTGGCCACCTTTGGACTTCATTTTGGACCTTTTTTTGGCCTCTGATACTTTATTTTCTCTGTTCCTTTTGCCTGGGAATCATTAACTGAAGAAATTTAACTGGCTTGTTCCCATCTTTATTTAAATCCCACTTTGTGTTACAACTTGAGAGAGGCCTTCCCTGACCTCCCTAATAAAATAGCTCACCTTGTCATTCTTTATCCTTTTATTATGCTGTACCATATCTTGCTATCTATGTATCTATCTATCTATCTATCTATATCTATCTATCTTCCTCCCTCCCTGACTAGAATTTAGCTAGGGGTCTTATTTTGACCTCACTGTAACCCCAGGGCACAGGCACTGCCTGGTTTATAGGAGATGCTTAGTAAAATCATTTCAAATACATTACCATTTTTTCTCTTCTGTGAAGGCTGGAGCCATTCCTTTTGCTCCTCGCTTGTGCTGTCTAGCTGGCATTGTCAGTACCATTTTTTAAAGCACTGCTTTATCCCTGTAGCAGATTGCAGGTTTCGTAGACAGGAGGAACTTGCCTTCTACCCCTCTGGTGCTCTTGTAATTTTGCTTCTAGTGGTGATAATTGGGTTGTCACTGCCTGCTATTTGTAGTTAAATAATAAGTAGAAAATAATAACAAGAAAGAACCCATTATGGCCTGGCATTGTAACCTGCTGTCATGTTACCCTGAAGTGTCCAGGTTGTTTTAGAATTTTGCCAGTGCTTAATGGTACTTGACTGTTGCATATTAGCAAAGAGTTCCTATGTGAGGCAGCTTCTTAGATTGTGAAACCTGATATTTCCCCCTTTTACAGAGTTTCTGCTAGTGTTTTTGCTAATTATTAGCCATTTCCAAGTTTTGCTTGTAAATTATTTGCCTTTGGGAGAACTAAATCTTAATATAAAAGACTATGAAATGCAAAGTGTACAAAGGGGCAGTTTTATAGAAATAATGATTAAGAGTGTTGCCTCTGGAGTTGGACCTACTCAGTTCTCATCTCAGTTTGTCATATTGTGACTTTTGTCAAAATGTTTACATTTTCTGTGTCCAAGTTTCCTAATCTGGAAGCTGGAGATAACAGTTCCTACCCATGGGACTGTGGTAAAGATGAAATGAGTAAATCTATGCAAAACACTTTTAACAGTTCCAGAAACATCACATGACTGAATAATTATCGTCTCTTATTAATAACATAATGACACAGTTATTATTGAAGATCTGCATTTGTGAGAAAAAAATTTTATTAGTATTTATACTTGGCATATAATATTGACACTCATGCAGCATATTTGAAGGAAAAAAACAACTTTGATCCTCTTAATTAAACTATATTTGGCTAATATTGTTTGAATCTTTTGCAAATTACCCTTGAACAGAAAGGTAGATAAGAGGTCCTAAATAATTCATTTGAAGTAGTGATTGCACTTTATTTTCCATGTTTGGGAGATGATCATCCACTTTGCTCTTGTAGAAATAGAAAAAAATATAATGACATTTGAAAACTGCAAAATATAACCTGCTTTGCAAAAACTTTGTATTTATTTTTCCATCGTATATTTTACAGTTATTTTGTGAAATGCTTGTAAAGCCTAACAAGAAGATCTTCTGTAAAATTTCAATGTGTTGAGAAGTCATTCTTTGTTGCTTTTAGCCTATGAATTGCCAAATCTAATGTCAGAATATGAAAAAAAAAAACATGAGTCAGAAGCAGAAAATAAAACCAACTGCAAAAAGAAAGGTGAAATGACAAGTAAATTTTCTACTGTAGGTCAGATGAAAAGCATAAATATATTGGAAAGAAATTATATTAGAAACTAAACGTTTGCTTTAAATTGCATTGTTTTTGCATTTCTATGATACCTCTTTAAAAGATTATCTGTGCTTATTTAAAATTTATTTAAATCTGACTTCCTGTACTTAACCCTTGTAAACAGTGAAAAATTTCTGTGAGCGTTTTTTTTTTTAAAGAGACAATTTGAAAACGTCGAGGTAATTTTTGTTTTACTTAACTTACTGTAAATTTATTTTTCCTTTGAGATTTAGTGAGCCTCTCCTATTGAATTATTTCATTTTTTAGCATAGGCACCCTGCTTGCTATGATTAAACCTACAGCAACATTTGTGTAGGAACTTTAATTCTGTAAATATATCAGTTTATCAATATAATGGAAACAACAGTGAAACATTAACAACAGTGGAAGTGTAGACATTGCCGATAATACTGGTGCTATTAAACTCACTTTCTCTGTCTGAAGATCTTTCCATTTACCATCTCCCTACTACTTGAAATAAAAATTGCTCACATTTCTTCCCAAAGAAACATCATTCAACATACATCTGACTACAATTCTGAGTGCCAGTGAATCAGTGAAGGCTTGTTTGTTCAGTCTCATTATCTTCAGGGCATAATTGGAAACTGTACTGTAAATAAAATACAGTACAGTTGCTCTTGTCAACAGTATCACTACCTGACACTTTTATTAAAAATGCTAGTGAGGGCTTCCAAACATCCAGCCTATTCCAGAGTGTGAAGTACTGCATGGAGAAGTTATTCAATCTATATAAGTCGTAATTCTTGATCACTAAAAAAGGACATTAGCCACAAATCACACTACCTCTATCTACCCGTATGCCCCATATCCCAAGACATCAGGCTGCTAAAGGTCTGGTCTGTCTGATTAAGAGCTGGTGGAGACTGAGGAGTAAGATAGGTAAGCTTTGACTCAAGCAGAAAATCCTAAACAAACCTAGTCTAGATCCAGATCACATACATCGAACTTCCTTCTGTAACCTGGGCAGAGGAGGGTGGAATAGAAGAGGTTTGATTCATGTCTGGGTTGAACTTACACAGTTCATTGTTTGATAGTCTTTGACTACTTGTACAGCAGAGGCAAACCCTAAAGTCCAGTGTTCCCACAGACAATTGACATATTTGATGGCTTTTGGGCTAAAACATAGCATAAATAAAACCATGTCGGCTTGTAGTATATAAAAACCATAGACAGAAAAAAAAAAACGTTTTTCCAAATAGGAAAGGATGAAACTCATGTAGAAAAGAACTGATAGTATCTAACTTTGGGTAAAGGCAACACAAGCATATTAAGAGTTTAAGACTACTTTTATAGTTAAAGACGTAGATAAGTAGATTTTTTTTTTTTTTTTTTTGCGGTACGCGGGCCTCTCACTGTTGTGGCCTCTTCCATTGCGGAGCACAGGCTCCGGATGCGCAGGCTCAGCGGCCATGGCTCACGGGCCCAGCCCTCCGCGGCATGTGGGATCTTCCCGGACCGGGGTACGAACCCTTGTCCCCTGCATCGGCAGGCGGACTCTCAACCACTGCGCCACCAGGGAAGCCCCAAGTAGATATTTTTATATGCAGTGAGAGATTGGACTGCCAAATCTGTAAACCATCTAGTTACCTATTACAGAAGACAACAGTTAGGTTACATAGTGCTAACACTGATTTTGTGAGTGCGTGGTATGGCAGTGTAAGGAAACAAAGATCAATGTTAAAATCACTGTAAGAGTCTCTGCGGAGTACACACAGATCAATACTTGTGTAAGTCATAGACGATGATCGTCTTGCAGGAATCTTTTAAGAAAGCAAAGCCAATTCTACTGAGATGTTTTCCTACTCCCAATGAACTGTAAATTATCATAGTCAAACACAATACTAAAATATTCCTGTCTTGGAACCTGAAGTCCCTTGGAATATTAACTGCCCTGAGAAATAATTAAATGAATGACGTTTTCTTTGACTTTCTTACTAAAGTGGGCTTGAGTCAAGATCTTTTTACCTCGGGGCATATTGACTACGCTAATGACTGGGTCTGCAAAGTTGGGCAAACCCAGAGCCATCCAGCTAGTCAGCTTCAGTCACATCCTCCACTGGTGGTTGGGGATTTAGGGCAAATTACCAAGTTCTTCTCCAGCCCATGTAACTCCCAAATGAAATGGCTCATGTGAAGGGTCTTCAACAAGCCAAAGCATAGTTCTAAATTAAAGCTCCTACTCCCTTTAGATGTAATCAGTAAATAGATTAATAAATGGATGCATAGAGGTGTTTGGCTTCCTGACTGGGGTGTCCTCCCCCGCATTTGTTATGCCTCTTTTATGCAATGAGGACTGTGGGTGGGTGTCTGATGGGAGTGTTCTTACACTACAGACACCTTCTGAGTATGGAATGGAGGCATTTATATAAATAAGCAGGCGCTTATTCTCTGCTTCATGCTCTACTGCAGTTTTTCATTCCCATTAACTATCTACTATACCCACACTTGAGCCCCTGTGCAAACATTAAAGTAAGTTCATCTTCAAGGGGAAAAACATCTCAGGAGATACATTTCAAATAGAGTATTTGAATAACATTAAGTGAACCAAGCAAAAATAAGATGCTAATGAAATTAGTATAGTCAGATTTTAAACTTGATGAATATAAACAAATCCTCTGCTAAAGTATAACTGCGACACCTAATATTGTTTCTCATTACCGTATTTGGGAAAAAATACAATTGTATCTTGAGATAATTCTACTTTTTAAATGTATTAATTTTTGTTTATTTTTGTTGCTGTTTCCAAAATAAAAAGTCTATTGGGAGCAAATTAGATTGTCCTCTATAACTAAATCATTAAGACAGCGGAATCCTTTTTTCTCATCACTCTAGCATTTCAAAGAAACCATAACATAAGCATCTTTTCATTAATCCCCTCTGGCTATATACTTAATAATATGAATAGTTAACATAATGCATTTGAAAGAACTCTCCACTGTGCTCCATGGAAAACATTTAATATAATAGTCACATCAATCATGAAGAGTTTTTCTCCTTTTTATAGATGAGGAAACTGAAGTTCAGAGAGGTTCAGCGATTTCACCAATGGCATACAGTTGTAAGGGGAAGAGTAAATTCTAACCTGAAAATAATTGCTCTGTAATTTTATTCAAAAGAATTTTTAAACCACTTTTTAGGCTTTGTACAAAGTGAAGAGACTGCAGAACAGAATACAATACAATATTTGCCTTGGTGGAGCTACCAGACAAGTGTATGTGTTTTCAAGACAGCTCGTGCACATGAGGGGGAGATAGAAATCTATAAGCAATTATAATGAAATGTGATAAAAGCTAGATGTGAAAATAAATTCAAAATGTATAGTATTGCAAATAGGGAGCAAATATAACTTTGAGGAAGTTTCAAGGAACCCTTAGAAGGGAGGTCATTTGCTTTAAGTTGGGAAGGGAAAGTAGATTAGGTATCCATCAAGCATAAAAGCAAAGAAGGCATTTCAGACATGAACAAAAGATGTGAAGTGAAAAGAACCAAGAAGTATATTCTTGAGTGGCTGGAGTGTTTGTGCGGGGTTCTGCATCCCTGATGTCACTGTGAAATAAATGAGAATATAAAACTGAAAACCATCAAGAGCCTCAGAGGGTTTGCATGTCATTGTACGGAGTTTGGATTTCACTTTTGGTCAACAGGGGACCATTAAAAGTGTTGAAATTCATTCCAAACCCCAAATTTCTTCCCCAAAAGTAAATACAGTAAGCATTAGTCTTGATACAAACATTGTATTTTGAGCCAGAAAAGGACGTTAATAAACAAACTGTGCTGGGGGTGGATAGATAAAAGCAACACGACTGCTCTGCTGGAGATCCCACCCCAATTGGAAACAGAAATGACAACCTGTCATCTCAGCATATGATATGTAATCTGAAAAAGATCAAAGCAAGTTTTCAGAGAGTGATAATTTGATAATGTTTTTATTAGAGATGTAATATGTCTACATGCCCTCATACTTTGTGTCATTTACTGAAAACCACTTGTGTAAGGAAGAGCAGCAAAGTATGACATTTTGGAGAAAAAGAAGTGTTTTTGCAGTCTTGAGGTCTTTGTCATACAAACTCACAGCCATAGGCCAGAAAACAATGTTATGAAGAGCTGTGTGACATGTTTTTAAATTTAGCCTATCAACGCTTGAAATCCTACCCCTCTAAGGCTTTTTTCATAGGAACTCTTCCCTCTCCAGCCTCCTCCTGGTGATTGACAATACTTCTGGCCTGTTCTTAAGAGGTTGTTAGAAGAAGAAACATCTATGTGGAAGAAGAAATATCAATAGTAAGGGTCCTTCTTACCTTGATTTCCAAAAACAAAAAAGAATTTCAAGGATAGCCTTGATGGGGATAATTTTAAGACGATAGCACTTAGGAGTCAATGGAAAAGAAGAAAATTCAGCATGATGAAGACATTGAATTTTATTAAAAAATCATATATATGTATATGCAAACCATAGTTCACCAGTAGGAGGTACCCAAAGGGAAAAACAGTGGAAGCTTTTCATGCTTTTGAAAACTCCTGTCTTTTTGAAAAAGCTCAACTCTAATTATACAGAGGGAGTTAGTCCATGGAAGGAAGGTGAAAAGCTAAATTAGAAAAGTTAAGAACACAGTTAATTGTGTAGCCTGAAAATTAGGCTATATTCAGGTCAGCAGATGCAGAGGAATGATTCTTATAGAATTTTTAAGGAATTAAAAAATGTAGATTTGAGTTAATTATTTTTAAGAATGTTAGAAAAAAGAGAGATGCTCAGAGTGCTATAAAGAGTAGATAGAATGCCTTTCAATGTAAAGGGATGAGAAATGGGTGGGGGGGAGTATGCCTGTGATAATTTTATGCTTTTCTGTCTCACTTTGACAGTAAGACAGCAGAAATAATTTTCAATTATCTTTTTTTTTTTTTTTTTGCGGTACGCGGGCCTTTCACTGCTGTGGCCTCTTCCGTTGTGGAGCACAGGCTCCGGACGCGCAGGCTCAGCGGCCACGGCTCACGTAAGTGAGGGCCATGTGATGTATACCATACTGATCACTCCAGACACAGTGATGTGATGTATACCATACTGATCTTCCCTTAGTGTAGCACCCTATAGTTCATCATAGCATGCCGTTCTCATACTGTATCATTATCTACTCTAATGCCATCATCTGTAGTGTAATTGCACAAGTATGCGATGAATTTTTAGCAGTGTGAATTAGGTAGGGTAATTTTTCCAACAAAATAACACTTTGTTTATATCCTTGTGTTTGTATTTTTCTTCAATACCACATAATTTGGTTTTGCAATTACTTAGCCAGCGATTTATTGCTGCCTAGGTCATTGAAACAGAGCACAGATATATTAGAGCATTTTATTCCATTGTCACAGAGGCTAGTTCCTAACTAGTGCTAACCTGCACCCATGCTGTAATGATGGCGCCAGATCTTTATGACAAAGCTGTATCCTATTCAAGTACAATTGTGTTGATTGATAAAGATGTCATATTGATTTTAAATGCTTTGTATATTCAATGGCCATGATCAGTGCTATTGAAGCTTAACTCACAAGAGCCTTTTACATCCTTGATTCCCAATGTGACTCATCAGCCTAATGGTACTGCTTCACAAGGCACATTTCTAGTGTTTCCATTTCTCCTATGTGCTACACATTCTGGGGGCTGGGAATTGAAATTGCCACTAAGTTCACAGGATCATGTAATCCTGAAAGAAAATTCAAGATGAGCCATTTGGCAAATAAGAGAATAGAGCATCAAAAAGAGAACAAGTTTTGAAAGATATAAGTAGGAAGAGCTAAGTACCTCAGGTCATCATAAATCATAGACTATCATGAGAAAAATATGTTACTAGTTCTTATTTAAACCAGCTTACAGGATACTAAGATGTATACAGTCAGAGAACTCTAACCTTCTTTCCTTTGAGAAAGGATGTTAGTGTTCTTTTCCTAGTCTTATTATCATTTAAAGGTTGATAGAAATATGTGAAGTTCGCCTGGGGACTCCTGATCAATTCCATTTTTTTTTTTTTTTTTTTTTTTTGCGGTACGCGGGACTCTCACTGTTGTGGCCTCTCCCGTTGCGGAGCATAGGCTTCGGACGCGCAGGCTCAGTGGCCATGGCTCACGGGCCCAGCCACTCCGTGGCATGTGGGATCTTCCCGGACCGGGGCACGAACCTGCGTCCCCTGCATCGGCAGGCAGACTGTCAACCACTGCGCCACCAGGGAAGCCCTGATCAATTCCATTTTGAGACAGTCTGTTTGTTATTGGTTGTAAGCCCTTGTATTATAGCCTCTTGTTTATTTTTATCTGAGAGAAGCTCTAGCTTGTAAAGCAGAGGGGGAAGGAAAGAAGATTACATAGGAGGATGCTAAGACTCTTCAGAGAAAGTTTCAACCAGAATCATGGAGAGCCTTTAAGCCAGCTCCCAATAGAGTAGTCCTATTTCACCATGGGAAGGAGCCTACACTAGTACCTCTGCTGTGATCAGCCTTTGTGGAAGGCAGCTCAGAAGTGTGACCTTGGTGCAGACATGGTGGTGCTGGATCCGGAGCAAAGAGCTGAGGCTGTCAGAATAACACGTTCTTGCAGCAGGAGGTCTGAGCAGTGCATTTTCATGGCCACCACATGCTGGGAGGCAGTGAGGTGTCCAGGGAAGAGGGCGAGATTTGGGTTTACTTCCTGGCTCTGCCACTTGGCAGTTCTCCGACCTTAGACAGCTTTGGTTAATCTAAGTGTATAATGGGGAAATTACTGCGTATTCCATTCATTGTAATAGTTAAACCTTTGAAAGGGCATGGGGGCAGGGGAGAGAGAAAGAGTTTTGAAACTTCTAAGATCCAGCCGAAGGCATAAGTAAGTTTAAGAGCAATAAGAGAACATGGTGGTTAAGAGCCAGACTACCTTGGCTGGAATCTCGAGTCCGCTCTCATTGGTTGTACGACTTTGTTTCCAAATCTCTGTGCTCTATTTCCTGAACTGTTACATGGAGATAATAGGATTGTTGTGAGAACTGAATGCATTAATTTATATAAAATGATTATAGCCTATATATGTGAACTTTCAATGCCATTATTGCTTGGATTGTTTACTTAAATGTCTGTCTGGATCTTCTCATTTTGTGATTTTAACTTCTTATTTTTACTATAATTTATTTACCCTGACCTCCTTTCCCCCATTCAAAATTCATTTCTTATCCATGAGAATTTTCTTCTCATAGATTTATCTGGGATTCACTTTGAAGGGGGAAGGTTTCTGGGCTAGTGGTCAGCTGAAATACAGAAATGGAGTGTTTTTGAAGGGTCTTTCCCTTTGATCTGCCCTCGGTATCTGGCTTCATCAGGTGATCTAAGTGTAGGTACAGAAGGTCATCTCCTCTTGTTCTCCCAGCTCGTTCTTCAAGAATTTGGCTTAGCTAGGGATGAGGCAGGCAGGCAGGCAATGTGAAACATTTATAGAGGACCATCCAGCTGCTTAACTGGAGTGATTTCATGTTTCAAAGCTCACATCTGGGCTGATGTCCCAAACATTCATTCCTTTTTTACTTTAGTATAAAAGCTTAGTGATCTTGAGCTAGTGAGAGGGAATGGAATTTAGGTTAGGTAAAATATCTGTTAAAATGAGATAAAAGTGAAGCAACAATAACAACAACAGCAGCAACAAAGGATTTCTCTCCTTCCTCCAAGGAATGACTTCAGAAGAGTTTTTGAAAAAATGTGAATCGTCTCGATGCTTTCAACCTATCATGGGGAAGTTAGTCATCATGTTCATCCTTGAAGAAATGATTAGTTTGAGAGGATGACATGTCAAGTCTCAGAACAATGTGTGATGTAACATCCTGATCTGGAGGGTAATGACTTGAAGCCATATCTCATTCTCCTTTTTCACTCAGTTGCAGCAAGAGTTTGCACCGGCACCCTGGAGTACAGCTTGCAGACTTCAGTGACCCCGAGCTCATAAATGGCTCAGCTGGCATCTCAGGCAAGGAGTATATGAACCAGCCTCAGATGCAGCTGATGATCTGATGTCCAGATGTGAGGAAGGGAGAAAAGGGAGTTCAAAGCATCAGCAACAGCTGATTCTAAAGAACAATAGCAAGAGAGAGATTGAAGAAAAACACAGCAAGATGACAAGGTAGGTTGGATGGGGGAGTATCATTCATCTCCTGTGAAAGCCCCTACAGCAGAAAGATGGATTAATGCTGTCAGAGCTGTTATCCATTCCATCAGGTTTATTACATGGTAGAAAGCTACCTGTCACTTTCTTGGCTGCATGCGGTGGTATAATCCTGGCTCCTTTTCCCCAATGCCTTGCAAATATTTTCTAGGTTTTCTCTTCGAAGTGGCTCTAATACTTGTTTCAATCACAGGTAGATCCATCGTATGCATTTAATTTAAAAAGTCATAACAAGCAGAATTTCTGTTCAATATAAAGAGCTCATAAAACAAATGCTACTATTTATCAACTCTAATGGATTTTTGTAAGGGTCTTATAGGAATAAAGAATAAAAATCCAGTGATGGTCTTACAGTAAATATTCAATACTTTATTGCCTATGTAAGAGGTAATCTTGCCTTCCCCCAATATATGGCTGTTCAAAAAGACTGAAATGGTGGTCATGTGGTTTATTTGCCAGGAGATGGCAATAGTGATCCATTTCCATGTTAAGCCTTACAAAGGAGCTCATTCTACCAAAATGAAACTGAGTACCAAAATGATTGGGATTTCCAATTCTGTTTTCCAGTGCAAAATTACCCATTTTAAATTCTTGAATTATTAAGTTGTTTCTAATCATGCACAGCTTGATTTTTACCGAAAGCGTTGTCATGACAGCTTTCCAAAGACCCAAAAATAATCATTTTGCTCTCCTGGAAGCAAAAACATAATTAAAAAAAAAAAAATCTAGACATACAATCAGAAATTTTTCAAAACCCACAAGGAATGAATTAAAATGGGAATTTGATAAGATTATGATGATTAATACTCAGATCACTGAATCTTTAAGTAAGGAATTGGATCAGTATCCCTTGAATTTATTGCATAGGCCTTCAGCACTTTGATTGAGATCAGGCCAACTTTTTTGTGTCAGAGTTCAGTGCGATGCTGTCACTGTCTAATCTGAGCAAAGCTGAAAATGTGTCTGAAACTCTACAGCCCTTTTCATCAAGAATATATACATTTTTTTTTTATTGGACATTGAGAGCTATACAACTCTTTGTTTCAGATCCTAGGAAGCTCAGGCTTAATTGTCTTCAGTAAATTTCATGAATGTTTTATTTTTCAACCTTTTACTATTAACCTATCTTTAATTCTGGGCTAATGGTTCAGTTCCATTACATTGTACTTTCATTTTAATCCACATTGAATTTCTTTTGGAGATACATGTGATTTAAGTTCAAGAATGCAATGAAACTGTGATCACTCTGGATAATAATTACAGCCATTCTTTGCTGTGACGGTTTGCGGCTCTACCTGTAGACTACAGCACAAATTTTCGTAGCAGCCACCATAGCATGAAAGCCATCTTAGTCTTTTATTGGTGCAAGACGACTGCTTGCTATTTCTCAGCTAAGCTATATTTTAAAAACAAAATATCCACATCTAGGGTATCTTTCAATAAAATTGTTTTCAGTTTGTTTTCTTTAACATTTTTTTCAATTGCTGTATTTTAGTCATTTTGCTCCAGCTAATGGTCTGTTGCCAGTGGGTTACATATGGTTCATGAGAATTCCATATGAAGCACTTTTAGCCAGTTTGAAGTAAAAAAAAAAAAAAAGAAAGAAAAGGCAAGATTTAATCATCTGTATTGCCACAATGACTAAAAGTAATTGTATATTATAGAAAGAAACTAAAACTTTATTATTAAAGTAATATCTATCATGACAGTATTGGATCCTAGCTTTTTTAGAATACATGTATGGAAATTTAAATTTCTATGGTAGAGTACTAGTTGTGTTGACACATGTGATTAAAACATTTTACCAATAATTGCTTCTACATAATGCTGTTGAGAATTTATATCTACTTGATTGCAAAGAGATGCTGATAGACTTGTAATTGAATATTAAAATTAGTCATATGACTTTGGGGGTGAGTTGAATTTAATGTGATTCTCTTTTTGTTTTTAATCTTTGGTTGGACTTACTGTCATAACAGAAAATCAAGGCAAGTGTTTATGTGTTGGGTATAGTAAATGCCCTCTATCAGCTGAGCCGATCCTGGGACTTTTTGCCTCTCCCCACTCTTCCTAGTCTATGTAGTGGAGGGGCTGACTCCTGCAGGGTGAGTTTCCCAGGCTCCCATGTCAACACATTCAGCTAGTGGGAGGCACTAGTGGAAGCTCAAATGGGGGTGAAGAAGGAAGAATATGCCCCCATCTCTTCTTTGGGCAGTGTCTCTGGCACTGGCTGAATCTCTTTTGTGGTGGGTCCCCCTTCTGCCAGGCATGGTTGGCTCCTGGGCTCCTGGGGTTTACCTGCAGCCCACAGTGTCGCAGGGGCTTCTTGCTGCCTCTCATCTCTGGGCTGCCTCACTGTCCTTTGGTTTCTCAGCTTCTCCATCACCTGTGTAACATTTTTGCATTACATATTCTCTGTTATAAAAATTTAAAATGGTTTCTATTTTCCTGGTGGACCTTGACTAACTTATAAGATTTAGCATAGAATACACTTAGCATGGAAGTTTTAGATGTATCAGTGTTATTGTAAGTTTATTTTTTGTTTACATACTTTTAAAATCAGCTTAAATGTGTTTACAATTTATATCTTGTGTCTGGAGTGCCAGATGCCATCACTCCTGTGTCTTGGAGTAATACTATATTGTACTAGAACCAAAAAGACCTAGGTAAAGAAGAAAATAGCAAGAGGATAGAGGAGAAAGAAAGAGTAAAAAGGACCCAAAGGGTACAATATTTTTAAAAAAAATAATTATAGAATTTAATGTGATTTTTAGAGTATTTCCTTTTTTCTAAAATATTTTACATAGGATATTAATTCTATTTTTGATGTTACATGGGAAAATAACGTGCCATAGTCAACTAACTTTGGGAAACAAAGTGTTCATCAAAATGAAATGGCTTTTTAAAAACAGCATTGCCTCAGAGAATTTAATTTACTGATGAACTTTGTGAAACTCCAAGAGACTATTTTACTCCCCTAGCTCATAGCTATCATTGATTTCAAGATTCACTCATTTACTTACTCATTCAACAAATATTGATATTTATTGATTCTTTAGTGTGTCTTAGGTACTGCTGTAGGGATTGGAGATAGAAGAGTAAAGAGAGCAGAAAAATAAAATCTCTGCCTAAGTTCTCATGGGAAGAGATGGACAACAAATAGATAAATAAACTACGTGATATGTTAGTAGGTGTTAAATGCTATGAAAAGTAATAAAGCAGGGATACTTTTTTCCAGATACCTCTCTATCTGGAAGGTGAAGAATTTCTTTTGACATTGATTGAGGATAGGGAGTGCTAGACAAAGGTGAAGAGTCTCATTTTTTAAAATTATTTTTTTGAAAATTAATTTTTATTGGAGTATAGTTGCTTTTCACTGTTGTGTTAGTTTCTCGCTGTACAGCAAAGTGAATCAGTCATACATATACATATATCCACTCTTTTTTCAATTTCCTTCCCATTTAGGTCACCACAGAGCCCTGAGTTCCCTGTACTATACAGTAGGTTCTCATTAGTTATCTATTTTATGCATACTAGTGTATATATGTCAATTCTAATCTCCCAGTTCATCCCACCCCTGCTTCCCCCCTTGATAACCATAAGTTTGATCTCTACCACTGTGACTCTATTTCTGCTGTGCAAATAAATTCATCTCTACCATTTTTCTAGATTCCACATATAAGTGATATTATATATTTATTTTTCTCTTTATGACTTACTTTGTATGACAGTCTCTAGGTCCATCCACATCTCTGCAAATGGCACTATTTCTTTCCTTTTTATGGCTGAGTAATATTCCATTGTATATATGTACTATATCATCTTTATCCATTCCTCTGTTGATGGACATTTAGGTTACTTCCATGGCCTGGCTGTTGTAAATAGAGCTGCAATGAACATCAGGGTGCATGCATCCTTTCGAATTATGGTTTTCTCTAGATACATGCCTAGGAGTAGTATTTCTAGGTCATATGGTAGCTCTATTTTTAGTGTTTTAAGGAACCTCCATACTGTTTTCCATAGTGGCTGTACCAATTTGCATTCCCACCAAGAGTGTAAGAGGGTTCCCTTTTCTCCACACCCTCTCTAGCATTTATTGTTTGTAGAATTTTTGATGATGGCCATTCTGACTGGCATAAGGTGATACCTTCTTGTAGTTTTGATCTGCATTTCTCTAATAATTAGTGATGCTGAGCATCTTTTCATGTGCTTTTTGGCCATCTGTATGTCTTCTTTGGAGAAATGTCTATTTAGGTCTTCTGCCCATTTGTTTGATTGGGTTGTTTGTTATTTTGGTATTGGGCTGCATGAGCTGTTTGTATATTTTGGAGATTAATCCCTTGTTAGTTTCTTCGTTTGCAAATATTTTCTCCCATTCTGAGGGTTGTCTTTTCGTTTTGCTGATGGTTTCCTTGCCTGTGCAAAAGATTTTAAGTTTAACTAGCTCCCATTTGTTTATTTCTGTTTTTATTTTCATTACTCTAGGCAGTGGATTGAAAAAGATTTTGCTGTGATTTATGTCAGAGAGTGTTCTGCCTATGTTTTCCTCTAAGAGTTTTATAGTATACAGCCTTACATTTAGGTCTTTAATCCATTTTGAGTTTATTTTTTGTGTATGGTGTAAGAGTCTCATTTTAAACAAGGGGTCAAACCAAGGTTCTATTGAGCAAAAAGTGGCAAGTCACGTAGCTGTCAGACAGGTGTTTCACGTGGGCAGCGCAGGACTGTTAAGCCTCTGAGGCAGAGTGTGCCTGGGATATTTGAGGAACAAAGAGAATCCCAGTGGTCAGGAGGCTAGTACATTTTAAGAGACATTATCAATTTAAAAATAGCTTTGGGAGCAATGATTTAAAAGAAAAACAAAAAAAATCTGTTATATTCAATGTATACATATTTTAAAAACTGACTATAGCATACATTTATCATCACACACCACATGTTTTTGTTGGGTTGAGGCTAAGGATTTCTTCACATGTGACATCTAAAATCTCTTCTGAATCACTTACAGCCTGTAGTTGACATCAACGTGATGTGCTGTTTTTCATTATTTTGGCTTGCATTTGTCCCTTCATAGAACTGACAGTATAATCTGGGCTCACGTTGAGATATTATACTAATATCTAATATTATACTACTATAATAATTATAATTATTATAACACTATAAAATATTATCATTATAATATTATATTATATAATAAAATATAATAATATATAATGTATAATATATAATTATATATTAATATATTAATGTATTATATATTATTATATATTATATAATAACATATAATATATATAATTGTTATATATTTATATATAATATATAATTATTAATAATTATATATATAAATTAATATATCAATGTATTATATATTAATATATTAATGTATAATATATATTATATATTATATAATAATTATAATTATTATAATATTAGTATACTAATATTATACTAATATCTTAGTATAAGATATAAACAACGTAGACATACAAAGTACAAAATGTTATATAAAAGTCTTATTGTTGCTAGTCCCATTCTGGTTCCTATTCCCAGAGATGGCCTCTGCAAACAGTTGTGTGTTCCTCAGAGCCCCCCTTTCTGCGCACTTACAGGTATATACACATATATATGCATATATGTATATATTCTTTGTATGTCGTATAGACACACATGCACATATAAGCAGCATTAAGCAGATGCTCTTAAAAATATATACAGAAAACCTAAATATAAATTTATAGAATATAAATAAAAATATAAATATCCACATTGCTTCTGAGTAGCTTTGTTTGCATATGTTTCAGAAATCATTCCATGACATTGCATATTGATGTATCTGATTTTTTACTATGCCATCATATGAATGTACCACAAATAATTTAACCTTTCTTTCATTAAACAATATTTAGATCATTTACATTTGGAGGGGGTATTATAAGCAATGTTTCTTTTTGTAAATGTAGAAGTAGGTTATATTTAAAAATAACAGACATTTAGAAGCAGAATTGTTACCTAAAGCACATGTGCATTTTTGGATCTGCAAGCCAGGAAGAGAGAGACCTTACCCAGAACCAAATCTGTTGGCACCATGACCTTGAACTTCCCTGTCTCCAGAATTGTGAGAATTAAATTTTTGTTGTTTAACCCACTCAGTTTATGGTATTTTATTAGAGCAGTCTGAGCAGACTGGCAATTGCTTAGTTCACAGAATGACTCGGGAATCCAGGCCAGTCTCGATTCTGCCACTTTGCAAATGTGGTTTGCAAGGCTTGAGTGTATTTTTTTTCTTTTCAACCCAAGTTTTAAAATTTATTAAAATTTTAGTTTGTTATTATATTTTAATTGACGTATAGTTGACTTACAGTATTTCAGGTGTAAAATATAGTGATTCGATGTTTTCATAGAATACACACCAAGGTTATTTCAATATTATTGACTATGTTCCCTGTGCTGTACGTTACATTGTCAGTGTGAGGGGAAAAAATGGGTGTGTGTGTGTGTGTGTGTGTGTGTGTGTGTGTGTGTGTAAGTTCTTCTGAGCTGTGTCTGCAAGTGCTATGTGCTATGTATTACTTCTTAGGTGACATCCTTTAAGACCAACCACAGAGTCATACTGCATTCCCTAGAATACATGGATTTAGCAAACAACTGATACCATCTGCCAAAGAATTCAGATTTATTTTTCTTCTGTAAAATACTCATTTACTGAGTAAGCCAACACTTGACTTGAAATACCACCTTTACCTTAAATTAAATTGACATATACACATGATCTATTAGGGACACTCCTGTCAATTGTTTATTCCTACATAAATTCCACAGAGTTTTATTTCATGTACTTTATATAAGTTTTCATCTTAGTTATCTTTTTCTAAATGTGTTTGATTATTTTCAAGCATTATTTTTTCTAGATTATCTTTTGAATTGTTAATTTTCATTAAAAAATCTTGTTTTGATTGAGAAGACTTCGAATTTATACATTGATTTGGGGAAAATAATTTTAAATTATTGAAACTCTCCATCTCCATATGTGTATCCATATACACACAAGACTCCAATGTGTGTATCCTTCAAAATTTCCTTAAGTTTTTCAGAGTACCAATAGGTATTCTCAGGAATAAATATTTGGTTTTATTCATCAATTCATTACTTTTCTCACCTCTTCCTCTCATTTAATATATTTTACTTTTACCTTCATTACTTCTCTTTTTTTCTAAAATTTTTGAATTTTATTTATTTTTTTATACATCAGGTTGTTATTAGTTATCCATTTTATACATATTAGTGTATATATGTCAATCCCAATCTCCCAATTCATCCCACCACCCCCTTGGTGTCCATACGTTTATTCTCTACATCTGTGTCTCTATTTCTGCCCTGAAAACTGGTTCATCTGTACCATTTTTCTAGGTTCCACATATATGCGTTAATATACAATATTTGTTTTTCTCTTCCTGAGTTACTTCACTCTGTGTGACAGTCTCTAGATCCATCCATATCTCTACAAATGACCCCATTTCATTTCTTTTCATGGCTGAGTAATATTTCATTGTATATATGTACCACTTCTTCTTTATCCATTCTTCTGTTGATGGGCATTTAGGTTGCTTCCATGACCTGGCTATTGTAAATAGTGCTGCAGTGAACACTGGGGTGCATGTGTCTTTTTGAATTACAGTTTTCTCTGGGTATGTGCCTGGTAGTGAGATTGCTGGGTCATATGGTAATTCTATTTTTAGTTTTTTAAGGAACCTCCATACTGTTCTCCATAGTGGCTGTGTCAATTTACATTCCCACCAGCAGTGCAAGAGGGTTCCCTTTTCTCCGCACCCTCTCCAGCATTTGTTGTTTGTAGATTTTCTGATGATACCCATTCTAACTGGTGTGAGGTGATACCACATTGTAGTTTTGATTTGCATTTCTCTAATAATTAATGATGTTGAGCAGCTTTTCATGTGCTTCTTGGACATCTGTATGTCTTCTTCTTGGGAGGAATGTCTATTTAGGTCTTCTGCCCATTTTAGATTGGGTTGTTTCTTATTTTAATATTGAGCTGCATGAGCTGTTTATATATTTGGAGATTAATCCTTTGTCCGTTGATTCGTTTGCAAATATTTTCTCGCATTCTGAGGGTTGTCGTTTTGTTTTGTTTGTAGTTTCCTTTGCCGTGCAAAAGCCTTTAAGTTTCATTTGGTCTCATTTGTTTATTTTTGTTTTTATTTCCATTACTCTAGGAGGTGAATCAAAAATGATCTTGCTGTTATTATGTCAAAGAGTGT
Source organism: Orcinus orca (assembly GCF_937001465.1). Classification (NCBI taxonomy): domain Eukaryota; kingdom Metazoa; phylum Chordata; class Mammalia; order Artiodactyla; family Delphinidae; genus Orcinus; species Orcinus orca. The sequence continues at coordinate 59,172,192 of NC_064563.1, read as the reverse complement.
TCTTCCTATGTTTTCCTCTAAGAGTTTCATAGTATCTGGTCTTACATCTAGGTCTCAAATCCATTTTGAGTTTATTTTTGTGTATGGTGTTAGGGAGTGTTCTAATTTCATTCTTTTACATGTAGCTGTCCATTTTTCCCAGCACCACTTATTGAAGAGACTGTCTTTTCTCCATTGTATATCCTTGCCTCCTTTGTCATAGATTAGTTGACCATAGGTGTGTAAGTTTATCTCTGGGCTTTCTATCCTGTTCCATTGATCTATATTTCTGTTTTTTGTGCCAATACCATATTGTCTTGATTACTGTAGCTTTGTAGTATAGTCTGAAGTCAGGGAGTCTGATTCCTCCAGCTCAGTTTTTTTCCCTCAGGACTGCTTTGGCTATTTGGGGTCTTTTGTGTCTCTCTCCATACAAATTTTAAGATTTTTTGTTCTAGTTCTGTAAAAAATGGTACTGGTGATTTGATAGGGATTGAATTGAATCTGTAGATGGCTTTGGGTAGTAGAGTCATTTTCATAGTATTGATCCTTCCAATCCAAGAACATCATATATCTCTCCATCTGTTGGTATCATCTTTAATTACTTTCATCAGTGTCTTATAGTTTTCTGAGTACAGGTCTTTTACCTCCTTAGGTAGGTTTATTACTAGGTATTTTATTCTTTTTGTTGCAGTGGTGAATGGGATTCTTTCCTTAATTTCTCTTTTTGATCTTTTGTTGTTAGTGTATAGGATTGCCAGAGATTTCTGTGCATTAATTTTGTATCCTGCAACTTTACCAATTTCATTGGTTAGCTCTAGTAGTTTTCTGGTGGCATCATTTGGATTCTGTATGTATAGTATCATGTCATCTGCAAACAGTGACAGTTTTACTTCTTCCTTTCCAATTTGTATTCCTTTTATTTCTTTTTCTTCTCTGATTGTCGTGGCTAGGACTTCCAAAACTATGGTGAACAATAGTGGCGAGAGTGGACATCCTTGTCTTGTTCTTGATCTTAGAGGAAATGTTTTCAGTTTTTCACCATTGAGAATGATGTTTGCTATGGGTTTGTCATATATGACCTTTATTAGGTTGAGGTAAGTTCACTCTATGCCCACTTTCTGGAGAGTTTTTATCATAAATGGGTGTTGAATTTTGTCAAAAGCTTTTTCTATTGAGATGATCATATGGTTTTTCTTCTTCAATTGGTTAATATGGTGTATCACATTGATTGATTTGCGTACATTGAAGAATCCTTGCACCCCTGGGATAAATCCCACTTGATCATGTTGTGTGATCCTTTTAATGTGTTGTTGCTAGTATTTTGTTGAGGATTTTTGCATCTATATTCATCAGTGATATTGGTCTGTAATTTTCTTTTTTGTAGTATCTTTGCCTGGTTTTGGTATCAGGGTGATGGTGGCCTCATAGAATGAATTTGGGAGTGCTCCTTCCTCTGCAGTTTTTTGGAAGAGTTTGAGAAGGGTGGGTTTTAGCTATTCTCTAAATGTTTGATAGAATTCACCTGCGAAGCCATCTTGTCCTGGACTTTTGGTTTTTGGAAGATTTTTAATCACAGTTTCAATTTCATTACTTTTGATTGGTCTGTTTATATTTTCTATTTCTTCCTGGTTCAGTCTTGGAAGGTTATACCTTTCTAAGATTTTGTCCAGTTCTTCCAGGTATTCCTTTTATTGGCATAGAGTTGCTTGTAGTCTTCTCTTACGATGCTTTGTATTTCTGCCGTGTCCATTGTAACTCCTCCTTTTTCATTTCTAATTTCATTGATTTGAGTCCTCTCCCTCTTTTTCTTGATGAGTCTGGCTGAAGGATAATCAATTTTGTTTATCTTCTCAAAGAACCAGCTTTTAGTTTTATTGATCTTTGCTATTGTTTTCTTTGTTTCTATTTCATTTATTTCTGCTCTGATCTTTATGATTTCTTTCCTTCTACTAACTTTGGGTTTTGTTTGTTCTTCTTTCTCTAATTCCTTTAGGAGCAAGGTTAGATTGTTTATTTGAGATTTTTCTTGTTTCTTGAGGTAGGCTTGTATAGCTATAAACTTCCCTCTTAGAACTGCTTTTGCTGCATCCCATAGGTTTTGGATCATCGTGTTTTTGTTGTCATTTGTCTTTAGGTATTTTTTGATTTCCTCTTTGTTTTCTTCAGTGATCTCTTGGTTATTTAGCAACATAATTTTTAACCTCCATGTATTTTTGTTTTTTACATTTTTTCCCCTATACTTGATTTCTTATCTCACAGTGCTGTGGTTGGAAAAGATGCTTGATATGATTTCAGTTTTCTTAAACTTACTGAGGCTTGATTTGTGACCCAATATGTGATCTATCCTGGAGAATGTTCCATGTGCATTTGAGAAGAAAGTGTAATCTGCTGTTTCTGGCTGGAATGTACTATAAACAACAATTAAATCTATATGGTCTGTTCTGTCATTTAAAGCTTGTGTTTCCTTATTAGTTTTCTGTCTGGATGATTTATCCATTGGTGTAAGTGAGGTATTAAAGTCCCCCTCACTTACACCAATGGATAAATTGTGTAAGTATTATTGTGTTACTGTCGACTTCCTCTTTTATAGCTGGTAGCAGTTGCCTTATGTATTGAGGTGCTCCTATGTTTGGTGTATATATATTTATAATTGTTTTATCTTCTTCTTGGATTGATCCCTTGATCATTATGTGGTGTCCCTCCTTGACTCTTGTAACATTCTTTATTTTAAAGTCTATTTTATCGGATATGAGTATTGCTACTGCAGCTTTCTTTTGATTTCCATTTGCATGGAATATCTTTTTGCATCCCCTCACTTTCAGTCTGTATGTGTCCCTAGGTCTGAAGTGGGTCTCTTGTCGACAGCATATATATGGTCTTGTTTGTATGCTTTCAGCAAGCCTGTGTCTTTTGGTTGGAGCATTTAATCCATTCACGTTTAAGGTAATTATTGATATGCGTGTTCCTATTACCATTTTCTTAATTGTTATGGGTTTGTTTTTGTAGGTCCTTTTCTTCTCTTGTGTTTCCCACTTAGAGAAGTTCCTTTATCATTCATTGTAGAGCTGGTTTGGTGATGCTGAATTCTCTTAGCTTTTGATTGTCTGTAAAGCTTTTGATTTCTCCATTGAATCTGAATGAGATCCTTGACGGGTAGAGTAATCTTGGTTGTAAGTTCTTCCTTTTCATCACTTTAAATATATCATGCCACTCCCTTCTGGCTTGTAGAGTTTCTGCTGAAAAATCAGCTGTTAACTTTACTGGAGTTCCCTTGTATGTTATTTGTCTTTTTCCCTTGCTGCTTTCAACAATTTTTCTTTGTCTTTAATTTTTGCCAGTTTGATTACTATGTGTCTTGGAGTGTTTCTCTTTGGGTTTATCCTGTATGGGACTCTCTGCACTTCCTGGGCTTGGGTGGCTATTTCCTTTCCCATGTCAGGGAAGTTTTCGACTATAATCTCATCAAATATTTTCTCTGGTCCTTTCTCTCTCTCTTCTCCTTCTGGGACCCCTATAATGCAAATGTTGTTGCGTTTAATGTTGTCCCAGAAGTCTGTTAGGCTGTCTTCATTTCTTTTTGTTCTCTTTTCTTTATTCTCTTCTGCAGCACTGAATTCCTCCATTCTGTCTTCCAGGTCACTTATCCGTTCTTCTGCCTCAGGTATTCTGCTATTGATTCCTTCTAGTGTATTTTTCATTTCAGTTATTGTATTGTTCATCTCTGTTTGTTTGTTCTGTAATTCTTCTAGGTGTTTTCTCTTTAATTTTTCGAGGTCTTTGTTAATCATTTCTTGCATCTTCTCCATCTTTGCCTCCATTCTTTTTCCAAGGTCCTGGATCATCTTCACTGTCATTATTCTGAATTCTTTTTCTGGAAGGTTGCCTATCTCCACTTCATTTAGTTGTTTTTCTGGGGTTTTATCTTGTTCCTTCATCTGGTACAGAGTCCTCTACCTTTTCATTTTGTCTGCCTTTCTGTGAATGTGGTTTTCCTTCTACAGGCTGCAGAATTGTAGGTCTTCTTGCTTCTGCTGTCTGCCCTCTCTACTTCTCTTTTCTACTCTTACGAGATTTTTCTTGTAATATTTTGAATTTATTTTGGTGTTTTTCTTCTATCATTGAGTTGTATTGCAAAATGTCTTGCTTGATGATTAATGCAATTAATTTAATTCTCAGACATTTTCATATTTGCCTGCATTGTCATTCATTTATACATATTTTTATTTAAAATTTTTTTATTTACCCTTTATCCCAAGGGATTTTGTTTTGTTTAATTCCATTGGATTATATATTGTTCTATTACATATTATCAGCAATATTATTTGTGTCATGGGAATTTGTTAAGATTTTCTTGGTGATGTAGTACGTGGTCTTTTAAAAAATGTTTTAATTGTGTTTTAAAAGAATGGGTATTTTTCATTTCATATAAAATAGAGAGTTGTTCAATGGGCATTACTTTTTATTATGCAAAATGAACAAGTTTTAGAGATCTGTTGTGCTTATAGTTAACATTGCTGTTTGTATAGTTAAAATGTGGTGAGCATAATTTCATGTTAAGTGTTCTTACTACAACTAAAAAAAATTAAGTTCTCTATACATCAGTGATGATTACATTAAAAGTATTCTATTCACCTACATTCTTACTTATTTTGGACAATTTAATTTTCTAATTTCTGAGAGAGTTTTATTTAAATCTCTAGCTATGACTATAGAATTTTCCATTTTTTTTCTTGCCCCTCCATGAGTATTTTATTTAGTTATTTTAAAGCTGTTCATTAGATGCTTGGCAATTCATGACTATTGAGTTTTCTTGGTTAACTGTATATTTTACTAGTGTGGACACATAATTTTTAATGCTATACATTTTGTGTTTTACTTTATTTGATAATAATGCTAATTGATTAGTATGGCTACATGTGTTACTTTTACATGCTTATGTTTGCTATTATTTTTCTATTTATATATTTTTTCTGATATTACATATATGTAGTTGCACTTTTTTTAGTTTCAGTCATTCTGTGTCACTTTGCTTTATCATGTATCTGATTGACAGCTTAGAACTTCTTTTTTTCCTAACTAGTATTACTCTTTGTCTTTTCAAGGAGTAATTTAATCCATTTTTATTTACTCTTATTGTGTTTGAGTTTATTCCATGACTCTCTTATTATGATTTCTATTTCCTATGCTTTCTTGTTGATGGTGTTTCATGTCTTTCTTATCCTTTCTTAGACTTTAAAAAAGAAAAGCATTCCTTTTTCTTTTCTTATAGTTGATTTATAGTTATGCATCCTAATTCTATTCTTCTGATGGTCACTCTTGACATTTTAATACACTATTTAAACTTAGAACCTTGTATTACGGATGAAAGGGCCAAGGGCAGAAAGTATAAACGATTTTTCCCTTGTTACTCAGGTGATAGATGTGGATCAAAATCCTTAATCTCCTTAGGTTCAAAACTGTTTTCTTTCTTAAATCTCATCCTTTCCACAATATTTGACATGATGGATCATATGTTATTATACTTTATTCTCCCTTGATGTGTCAGCAAATATGTTGGTTAGACAGTGGTTGTATTCTCCCCTCACGATTTTCACCAAGGTACTAACATGGTCAGAGATGGTACATTATTTGTTAGAACAATACTTTTCTTTGGTGAAAGAAAACTAGTTACATATCATCATTTATTCAGCTATCTTTTATTGCACAAATGAGTAAGATGCTATTCTTGTCGTAAAGGACCCTACACATAGCCTACTGGAGTAGACAAACAATTGAATAGAAAAAGTACTAGCCCAGAGATGTTAAATACATCTAAAAACTCCTTGATATTCAGAGTGTTGTCCATGGAACAGCAGCACTGGTAGCCTCTGGAAGGTTTCTAGAAATGCAGAATCTCAGGCCAGACTTCCTGAATTAGAATCTTCCCAAGATCCTAGGTGATTCATACGCACATTAAAGTTTGAGAAGCACAACTACAACTAAGCTTGTTTTCATTCTTCCCAACACCAAAGAAAATCAGAAGAAAAGAATTGCAGCAAATCCCTCACAAAGTATACAGGACTTTATGACATACAGTTGGCCACTCCTGGGTTCATAATTTTTATTATACTTATCTTTTTTCCTATTTTTTCACTAGTTTTATCATCTTCTGACACTATATGATACTTAGTTGTGTAAAGATACAACTTTTTGGTAAAGGTAGAATGTAAATTTTTCAGAGAAGTAGTTCTTTGTGATTAAATGCTGTGCAGTCACAGTAGATTCATAACCAGTTTTTCTCTGGGTATTAATTATTTTTTTTCCATTTTCGGGATAGTAAAGGGATTCATTCAAGTGTCACCTTTCCAGTGCCTTGCACACTGGATGATTTCATACACATAAGCTATAATACCCTCAGTCCCTCAGCAAAGATACTAACTTAGCAACCTGCCATAGTTACTCTCCCAAAACTGTTTCGTAAGGGGTGTTTTTCCCATAACTAAGAATGATTTGAAAAGAAGGCTGAAGAATACGCTGAACTGACTTTGTACATCATCTTTAGTTGAGCGTGCATTCTCAAAATTATCAAAATGACATAAACCCATGATTGAATACTTTCTTATTCTGAAGTACCCACAGAGTTTTTTAAAAAATATTGAGTGGAATTTTATATAGCTTAATTCAAAATAATAATGAAATGACTTTACACATGCTTTCCAGGTCTGTTCCATCTTTCTAGGCTATGCCAAAAAATGTATCTCATCATGATGCTTTCTTTGATCACTATAATATTTCTGAATATCTATAAAGAAAAAAATTTATTTGGTTAATTTATAATGAACTTCTTTAATATTTCTTTTATTATTTTGAATAGTTATTTAACTTCACGTTTCATTCTTGTGTCTTCTTTACAGAATTTGACTGCAAATTCCTTGAGTACAGGGATATATTATTTTGTATTGTTTTGCCTTATAGTTAAAATATTCTCTGAGTACCTGTTCTAAAACTTCTGTGGGAAATAGAGACACAGATGTAGAGAACAAATGTATGGACACAAAGCGGGGAAAGTGGTAGTGGGATGAATTGGGAGATTGGGATTGACATATATACACTAATATGTATAAAATGGATAACTAATAAGAACCTGCTGTATAAAAGAATTAAAAAAATAAATAAAGCTCTCTGTTTAAGAACTTCAAAAAAAATAAAAATAAAACTTCGGTGGCTCTTCACTAATTAAATCCTGCTTCTTAAACTTTTTCACTAAAGTATTTTTAATAAAGAAGGAATATAAGATATTATTTCTGAGGTCTTAGGGGGCTAAACTGAAGCAGGAAATAGAACTTAAAATTTATTTCAAGTCTTATTCTGTCCTAAAAATTTGTTCATATTTCGCATTTTACTTCATAATATATCCCTTTTTTGTTGTTTTATTTTCAGATAAAAATAAAATAAATGTTCTAGAAAAATAAGATATGCTTGGGCCATGGCTTATCTTTCCTCATGGCCATGGGTATAGAAACCAGCAGTAAGTTTTCTCCATTTTAGAATGTACAAGAAACAGAGGGAGTTTAAACTCTTTTCCTGAGGATTCTAGGCCCTTTATAGTCTTGCCTCAGATCAAAATATTCCAGTCTTTTCCTTTTGGCATCTAACTTTGGCTATAGCCAATTCTATTAGTTTCCTGGGGCTTCCATAGCAAAGTACCACATGCTAGGTGCCTTACAACAACAGAAATTTAATGTTTCACAGTTCTGGAGGCTAGAGGTCTGAAATCAAGGAGTTAACAGGGCACACTCCCTCTGAAACCCATGGATGAAGGAAGTGTCCTAACTTGACTCTTCCAGCTCCTGGTGGCCCCGGACATTCCTTGACCTATGATAGCATAATTTCAATCTCTGTCTCCATCTTCACACCATCTTCCCTCTATGCATGTCTGTCTCTATGTCCAAAATTCCCCCTTTTATGTGGACATTTTGAATTAAGGACCCACCCTAATGAACTTATTTTAACTTGATTACCCCTATAAAGACCCTATTTCCAAATAAACTCACATCTGAGGTACTGGGGACTAGGACTTCAGCATATCATTTTGGGGGGACTTAATTCAATCCATAACACCACTTGAACCACCATCTTTCCCAGTACATCACATGCGTTTTCCTCTGTAGGTAGAGTTGCCAAATTTAACAAATAGAAATACAGAAGCCTCAGTTAAACTTTAATTTCAGATAAACAACAAATATTTTTTTCTGTAAGTATGTTCTAAATAGTACATGGTGCATTCTGATACCAAAATTTGTTGTTCTTCTTTATTTCAAATCTGAATTCACCTAGGAATCCTGGATTTTATCGGGTGACCTTACTTCCAGGTTTTTGCCTACCTTAGTTTGGTTAAACTATCTTTCACAACTCCCCGTCTGACTTTCCCTTCAAGATTTGGTTCCAATACCACCTAATCCAAGAAGGCTTCCCTGATCTTTCCATCTGGAGGTAATCTCTTCTTCTTCCTAACTTTGGCAGAACTTAACCTACACTTAACCTGGGGTGTTTAACAGATTCAACCTTATATTAAAATTATTTATATATTTATCTTAGCTACCCTACTAAAAAGAAATTCAAGGGCCAGAGTTTTGTATGATTGAGTTTTCTATCCTATTTAGCATCTAGCTCAGCTCCTTGGGATGGTAGACATTCAAAAAACAAACAAAAGACAAAAAGAAAAACCTTGTTCTTATTTGATTTGACTTGCTGAAGTAAAACAACAGCACCACTTAATAACAGGAGAGAGAGAAATACGTGCAAAAATCTCTACTCTATAGTAGAACTCCAAGTCTTTAACAAAATGCTACCTGTTTTCTAAAATGCAGCCTCTTCAGAAAACCGCTGGTTTGACCTATACTAAAACTAAACTTAAAACCTACCTAAACTAAAACTTCATCATCAGGCATAGACTCCCCATTTCCCTGATTTATTATAAAGGATTAAAGTGCTCAATGGTATTTACTTTTGATGATTTATGCCTAGATTATATTTACAGTCAGTGTGGAAAAAATTTTGAAGGGTGTATTCATACCACATTTTTCAGAAACAGCCTGGCTGTATGTGGGTTGGCAGTGCATAATAAAAAGAAGTCGGAGGGGGGCTTCCCTGGTGGCGCAGTGGTTGAGAGTCCGCCTGGTGATGCAGGGGATGTGGGTTCGTGCCCTGGTCCGGGAGGATCCCACATGCCGCGGAGCGGCTGGGCCCGTGAGCCATGGCCGCTGAGCCTGTGTGGCCGGTGCCTGTGCTCCGCAGCGGGAGAGGCCACAGCAGTGAAAGACCTCAGCAGTGAGAGGCCCGTGTACTGGAAAAAAAAAAAAAAAAGCAAAAAGAAGTAGGAGAACCAGACTCATTTTCAATAGCAATAGTTCTGTTCTGTACTAATTGTGGGATAGAGATGCCCTTTATTCATTTTTTCATTTATTCAGCCAACCAATGGGTCATTAATCATTGAGTCAGTTCAAAAGCATGCTTAAGTTTTGAACTAGGTAATGCCATCCAGGCCTTTCTTAGCATTGATACTTTTACAATTAAAATTCAGTGGAATTCTCTTCTATTATTCATGCCAAGGGACAGAACAAATATCCTCCTTAAATTGTAATTTAAAATTTTAATATTTAAAAAAATGCTCTTTTTCCTAAATTGGCAAACTGTGGGTCATCAGTTTGTTGAATACTACTAGGTATAAGCCATCCCCTACACTTGAAAAAAAAAGTAGTTTCTGTCTACAAATAAGGTTGGAAAATACCAGGTTTAAGGGAATTCTCTATTGCAGAGCTTAGCTATTTTAATATGTATACTTGCTTGTGTAATAATAAGTCTAATCTTTGTGTGCTTTAATTATCAATATTCTTTGGGAAACAAAACCATCTTGTATTAAGTTTTCACTGTAGAATTAAGGCTTGATCTGTATATATAAATCTATATGGTAATGTATGCCATACAGCTTCTTTTGTTGTTAATATCTGCTGAATGTCAGCTTAGTAAACATTTTTGTTCCTCAAAAAAAAAAGATGTGTAAGATACACCAAATAATGTGTTAATTGGGTGTGTCAGTCAGAATTCAGTCAGGGAAACAGAAATACTATGAGCATCGTGGAATGAGGAATTTATTGTGGAATACTAGCTCCCGCAGGTGTAGGAGTCACTGGGGAGGGAAAGTCTGCAAGGAGGCGTTAGAGAATCAGAGAAAAGTCACTAACAAGCCTTCTAAACCTGGGGACGTCCAGTTACTAGAGTGGGATCACAAGGTAGCCCTGGTAGAGAGGACCATGGAAGGCTGTTTTTCTGTGTCTGGGGTCACTACCGGTCAGCAGCATCAGCAGATGGGAGGGAGAGCTGGACGTGGAGTGAGGACCACTGAGGACAAGTTGGAATCTGCATGCCGCTTTACTTTCCTATTCCACACATCTAATCGTGGTGACTTTCAAAGTTTAATGGCGACTGCTTTGCTTCTGCCTTCCAAATCTCTCACACACTTCTTTTTGGGCCAAGTCTAACGAGAAAATAGTCAAGGAATGGGATTGTGGGAAGTGTAGTTCCAGCTCACATAAACTGACACAGAATAAAGCCACCACAGTGTGGTTTGCAATATAGTTGCTATCAGAGAAGAATACTTTGCATCATGTTTCGTAATTCTAGTCCCATCACTGACATTAGAGCTGTATGATCTTGGGCAAGTGACTTGTTTTTGGTTTCTCTTTCCATATTTTCTGAATGTGTGTTGGGGAGGAGGGACGCATAGGGTATCTCTCAATTTTGAGATTTGAAGAGAATTAGGGGCATCCTCAGCCAACCCTGTATACAGTATATTAAAATAGATTTTGTAGAAGAATAATAAAGATTATATAGTCATATTATAGGAGTGTAATAAATACTACATACAAGTCTGGTAAACTTCATTTGCTCTTGACAGGAACTCAAAATAAGAACTCTCTAATTAGACATTGACTGTTTTCTAGAACCACGAGGGCAAATTTAAAAAACAAGAAGAAAAGGAAAACTATTTCATTTTCAAGCTGGATGTTTTTTTAAACATTTACTTCCCAGTGTTATTGCTCCCCCCAGATTATTCTATGTTATGCTTTTTCTGAGAAGTTCTAAATGATTGGTTTTTCTTGCTTTGCAATTTCTTCAGCAGTTATAAGAGATAAAACTTGCTTCATTGGTAAAGTTAATTTCTATATGAATTTAGATGATTAATAGAGAAAATAGTTTTGATATATTGAAACAATGTTGCCTTTTCTGTAACTAAAGGGCACGTGTGTACAGTCAGCCTTCTGAACCCATGGAATCCAAGGGCTGATTGTTCTAGGCCATTTTATCTAAGGGACTTGAGTACCATGGGAACTCTTATCCGGGGGGTTTCTGGAAGCAATTTCCCATGGATACCAAGGGACACCTGTCTGATGTATTAGTTTTGTCAAACATTTATGTGGCGCCTACTGTATCCTAGTGATCCTGGAAACACTGACAATACAGTTGTTCATAGAAGCACAAGCAACAGGCTAGCCCTGTTGCTGTACAAACATCCATACAGATAATTTCAGTGGGAGGAGCTGGATTCTTTAATAGATTTAGTCACACAATCTTATGAGTGCACAGAAGAAAGCCAGGAAGGACATCTTTGAACGGGTGATATCTCAGGTGAGGTGCTTTTCTTTCCTCTTAGTTTTGTTTGTTACAATTTAATGAAAGGGAGTTAGCCTGGTGAAGGGAAGAGAATAGGAAAGGGAAATCTAGTCACAAGAACATCAAGTGAGAAGAGGCTGGAAAGAATGGCTCTTTGTTGCACTGTGTGCCAGACATTGGGCTGTGCACCTTGCTTAATTTCAGTAAAAATCCCATAAAGTAGGACTGTTTTTAAGTTTTTCTGTGAATATCAGATATGAGGGAAGAGGAGGCAAGAATTCAGCCTCGAGTGTTAAGGAGAGCCTGGGCTCATCTAGTGAATAAGCTACGGCTGTGTTTTCTGAAGGAGGAGACATCGAAAAGTGTTGAACATAAGTTCGGCACAGTCAGGTATTTGGAGGATGAACTTGAAATGGGTAAGAGTTGTAAGGCTGGGAACCAATTCAAATGTAATAATTCAGGCCTACCTTAGAATATATCAATAGAAAGCATTTTATGACATGGTCTGATTAAAAACATTGGGCTATGGGGAAATCAAATTTAGTCATCTAAATTTGGGATGACTTATAACATGTAAATTATAACTAAAATCTGATTGTGGTTTCAGGTTTTCTTTAAAGTTGGTTGCTCAACTTATGTGCCATTAAGCTTCAAAGTAGTTGAGCAGAGGCATAAATTACATCACAAACAGTATAAGTCGCCAACCCTTGTCTTTTGTCCCCTTCTTCATTATTAAAAGAAGATAATAAGGCAGCAATCCACACAGTTAAAAATAAAATTTTTACTTTATTTCCTGTAGTTACAAGTGGCCACGTGTCATAAATCTGCCTAATGAGATATTAAGTGGGAGACTATCAGGACTTCTGAGAAGATTTTGTTAGCTTGATAAATCTACCACATTTATTTTTCTGCCCACAATTGAGCTGCAATGGCCAGACAGGCAGAGGTTTTTTTGTGACCACACATCAGGAGTAACAAAACAGGAAGTTTGAGAGAGACTGCGTACTTGAACATGGGTACCAGCGCTGAATTGCCAAACCCAGGTCTCTTGTTATATGAGAAGATAAACCCCTTCCCTGGTTAAAACACTTTTATGGTTTTCATTATATAAAGCTGAATGCAGCCTGATTTCTTGTTACAATTGTATCACCTTCCCCAAAAGGCAACCTCAGAAGAAGCAGGCTCAGGAGGAGATGGCGGTGTAAGTTATCTCCTAAGTTTATCTATTTAACTCGTCTTGACATTCTCCAAGCAATTGAATATTGAGTAGCACTCTGTAAAATGTGCAAACATTTTTTTTTTCTGTAGGTGACATCTTTCAGCAACTTTTCTTATTGGTAGATTATAATAAGAAGGTATGAAAAGCGTTTGGCTCACTTGATAAATTTATGTTTAACAGAAAGAAGGGAAGAGTTGTGGATGCAGCCTGAAAAGAAGGGCCAGAAATGACTAAAACATCCACTGGACAAGACTGAATTCTACTACCTAGTCAGAATGTTGTCAAAAGATATGCTGATAGGTAATGTGGAGAATGAGATGAAAGAGCTAGCCTATTTTTTCTTGAGCTGGAAAGAACACACTTCAGGCAAGTAGTTGACAAGCAATTATCTAATGCAATTTTTTTAAAAGACCTTGAGGCTTGGACCTTCCTTGGAGATTATTTTCAATTTCTTATTCAATTTTATTTTTGCAGCAATTATAAGCATTATCTTGTAGGTCACAAACAAGAAAACACCACCAATCATTTAGGTCCAAATTGGAACCCACTCTTTATGTTGATTAGAATACGCGGCCCCCCCAGTAGTAAAAGTATGTGCAAAACTGCTAAAGAGAACTCAATCAGTGTAAACTTAAGCAATTTGAACTGAAAAAAAAAGTCTAAAAGACACAGGTAAATGGGATCTTTTCAACAAATGTTGTAGGAACAATTGGATATTATCTGAAAAATAAATCTGGGCATATACCTTATACCTTTCACTAAAATCAATGCAAAATGGATCATAGACCTGAATGTAAAATACAAAACTATAAAACTTCTAGAAGATGAAATAGGGAAAAATCTAGGTGACCTTGGGTTTGGCAATTAGTTTTTAGATACATCACCAAAAACATGATCCATGAAAGAAAAAAGTTAAGTTGGACACTGGGTGCAAAATACACTGTGAAGACACTGGTGATCATTTTGTAGTTTATACCAATGCTGAATTATAATGCTGTACACCTGAAACTTATATAACAAAAAATAAAATTAAATAAAATTGACCAAAAAAGACATTGTGAAGAGATTGAAAAGATCAGCCACAGACTAGTAGAACATATTTGCGAAACACATACTAAAGGACTTGTATCCAAAATATACAAAGAAATTTTAAAACTCAACATTAAGAAAATGAACAACCTAATTATACAATGGGCAAAAAGCTGAACAGACACCTCATGAAAAAATATCTACAAATGGCAAATAAGTATATGAAAGGAAGCTTAGTATCATATGTCATAAGGGAATTGCAAATTAAAACAAGGATAACAACACACACCTGTTAGAATAGCTAAAATCCAAACAATTCACATTAGCAAGTGCTGGCAAGGATGCGGAGCATTGGGAACTCTCAGTCATTGATGCTGGGAATGAAAAATGGTACAGCCATACTGAAAGACAGTTTGGCATTTTCTTACAAAGCTAGACATAGTCTTAACTGTATGACCCAGCAACCATGTTCCTAGGTATTTACCCATTTAATTTCAAAACTTAGGTCCACATAAAAACCTATGCTCAAATGTTTATAGCAGACATTCATAATTGCTCAAGTTAGAATTACCCAAGGTAAATGGAAAAATTGTGGCACATACAAACATACAGTGGAGTATTATTCACTAATAGAAAAAGAAATGAGTTATCAAGCCATGAAAATACATGAAAGAAACTTAAATGAGTCTTGCTAAGTGAAAGAAGCCAATCTGAAAGTCTACATACTGTATGAGTCCAACTCTATGACATTCTGCAAAGGACAAAACGAACTGTTCCATTTTTCTATAAATCTAAAACTCTTCAGTAAAATAAAGGGTCTATTAATTTTAAAATCTTAATTTTAAATGTTAGAGCAGTAATTTACTGTAAGTAGCACCAGAAATCGTCAACAGGTCAATTCTAAAAGGAAAGAAACAGTAACCGCATTAAGGCCATGTTTTTTAAAAAAATTTTTATTATACTTACAAATAGTTGCAACAAACCTTAAGAGGAAATGTTATCCTAATTTCTACAAACAAAGACACTCAGTTTTAAAAGTTCTGCAAGTTGCCTAAGATCACACGACTAGGAACTGTTGGAGCTAGGCCTAGTTCCTTCTGATGGTAAATCCCAAAGCTGTCTAAACCTACCATAGTTATATACTTTGGCTCTGGAATGAGCAGACCTTGCTTCACATCCCAGCCCTGCCACTTCCCAGCTAGTTAGCCCTAGATAAATTACTTATGTCTATGAACTTCAATTTTCTTAATCTCAGAATAACTTAGTAAGAGTTCTGCTTGATGAGTCTACTGTTGGAAATAAAGTTAGCCTGAAGCCTGTAACACGTTAACCAGTATAAAATTCTGTCCTATCATCCTCATCATCATCACCACCATCTTCTGTACCATTGGAGTAGGTGAGTTAATGATCCGAGGAAGTATTGTACATAGAAGAAGAACAAGTACATAGAAGAGCCCACAGTTACCAAAAACAGAGAATTAATTTTTCCAAAGGAAAAGAGTGCAAAACTAGGCATAGCTGGCACAAGTCTGGGATCATGCTATTCTTCATCTTTTTTCCTTCAATATCTTTATGTAGATAAAGCCAGGCCCAAAAAAAAGGGCTATTACCTTAGCTGTTACTTTAACAGGAAAGTGAGCCATAAAATTACAGCTCTAGGGTAGATATGAAGCCGGAAAAGGCTCTTTTATTTTCCTACTTGACTCTGGTGTTAAGTGGGTGTGGTGGGGAGGAATCACATGACAGTCTTTTCTTTTGAGATTTTAGAGCAGAAACTATTAGAAATGCCTCCCCATTTTGCTGCTTCCCTAAAGCACAAGTGTAACTGGAAGTTTGGATTTCTAGAATAATGATAAAATGGAGTTAAATTTCCAAGATGTTTCAAATGCTCAAGAGGGAATTCTGATATTTAAAGTGATGTTTCTAGAGTAGTATACCGCTTAAACCCACTTTGATATGTGGACAAAGGCTATGACACAATACCTGGCATATAGTAAGTGTGCTATCAACATTGAGTGAATGAATGACTTACTCTTCCACTCCCACCTCAATTGTATTGATTTTCCTGGTGTGCCTCTAGAAACAGCTGCCATTTAACAACCTCTTCTGGGAGAATCTGAGGATAACTGAGCAAAGTTTTGGAAGCATCGGTTTTGGAATCACTCCATGTATGTGTGGCCTCAAATCACAATCCTTATAAGGAGGATAGGCAATAGGTTGATGGCTGTCTTCTCTGGACCAAGGAAAGGCGATGATTTTCTCTGACTCCTGTAGTTAAGGTTTTTAAAATGAGTGGAAGCCCAGGTAGGAGCAGAAATTGATTCAGGCTCTTCACGTGGACCCTGTTATGGACTGCATATTTATGTCCCCTCAAAATTCATATGTTGAAGCCCTAACCCCCAGTGTGATAGTATTTGGAGGTATGGTCTTTAAGAGATAATTAGGTTTCGATTAAGTCATGAGAGTGGGGCACCAATGAAGGGATTAGTGTCCTTATAAGAAGACGAAGGGAAAACAGATTTTTTCTCCCAGACATGTGAAAACACAGTGAGAAGGTAGCCATCTGCAAACTGGGAAGAGAGCTCTCCCCAGAACCTGACCATGCTGGCACCTGATCTCACATTCTATCCTCAAGGCCTGTGAGAAAATAGATTTCTGTTGTTTTAACCACCCATCAAGTCTATGGTATTTTGTTATGGCAGCCCAGGCAGATTCAGACAGACTCCTTTTGGGCTTGGTGATAGGCACAATAGAACCAGGAGAAGGTGAAAGAAGAAACAACACCTGGAGTGTGTGAGTCTTGCTTTAATTAACAACACAAAGTGTATGACACCATTATGATCCAAACTGGGCTAAACAGGGCTGTACAAAGTAACCAGAGAAAGAGGTTCTCAGGGGTTTGTGCTATCAGCTAGTTATTGTGAGGCTTTAAAGCTCATTGGTTTTTTGTTTTGTTTTGTTCTGAGATCACTGTAAAGTGATATAATTTAACTTAGATAACATATATCATTTTTCATTAGTTATAAGACACATTTGGTTTTGTTCATATTTTCCCATATCTGAAACTAGAATGTGTTTCACAATCAATTTTATCTTGTAATATTTTCCCTTTTGGTTTAATTGCTCATAAAATAATAATGGATCTTACAGTTGAGCCTCTTAGATTTGATGAAATATTATGTGAAGAACATAACTACTTTCATTTCCTTCTCATGTGATTATTTCGTTATTCATTCAGCAAATATATATTTACTTAACCAATAGTATTCTGGGTTCCATCTGTACTTGGTGCTGGGGTCAAAGGTGAATCAGACCCCTGTCTTCAAAGAACTCACTGCTGACAAGGCAGACTTGTACACAGATAAAAAGGTGAAGGGTAATAAGAGCTTCAAATAAGACAGTCACAGTAAGGATGAGAAAGATTGGATAGATATAGAAACGTAAGGAGGTAGAATTGAGAAGGAGCTGGTAAAGTTTGGGTAATGGTGTGGATTTTCAAGATAGAGAATACAAAAGGAAAACAGCTTTTTCTGGTTTGTTTGTTTGTTTTTTCTTGTCTGTATCTTTTTTTTTTTTTTTAACATCTTTATTGGGGTAAAGTTGCTTTACAATGGTGTGTTAGTTTCTGCTTTATAACAAAGTGAATCAGTTATACATATACATATGTTCCCATATCTCTTCCCTCTTGTGTCTCCTTCCCTCCCACCCTCCCTATCCCACCCCTCCAGGTGGTCACAAAGCACCGAGCTGATCTCCCTGTGCTGTGCGACTGCTTTCCACTAGCTATCTACCTTACGTTTGGAAGTGCATATATGTCCATGCCTCTCTCTCGCTTTGTCACAGCTCACCCTTCCCCCTCCCCATATCCTCAAGTCCGTTCTCCAGTAGGTCTGTGTCTTTATTCCTGTCTTACCCCTAGGCTCTTCATGACATTTTTTTCCCCTTAAATTCCAGATATATGTGTTAGCATACGGTATTTGTCTTTCTCTTTCTGACTTACTTCACTCTGTATGACAGTCTCTAGGTCTATCCACCTCATTACAAATAGCTCGATTTCGTTTCTTTTTATGGCTGAGTAATATTCCATTGTATATATGTGCCACATCTTCTTTATCCATTCATCCGATAATGGGCACTTAGGTTGTTTCCATCTCCGGGCTATTGTAAATAGAGCTGCAATGAACATTTTGGTACATGACTCTTTTTGAATTATGGTTTTCTCAGGGTATATGCCCAGTAGTGGGATTGCTGGGTCATATGGTAGTTCTATTTGTAGTTTTTTAAGGAACCTTCATACTGTTCTCCATAGTGGCTGTACCAATTCACATTCCCACCAGCAGTGCAGGAGTGTTCCCTTTTCTCCACACCCTCTCCAGCATTTATTGTTTCTAGATTTTTTGATGATGGCCATTCTGACTGGTGTGAGATGATATCTCATTGTAGTTTTGATTTGCATTTCCCTAATGATTAATGATGTTGAGCATTCTTTCATGTGTTTGTTGGCAGTCTGTATATCTTCTTTGGAGAAATGTCTGTTTAGGTCTTCTGCCCATTTTTGGATTGGGTTGTTTGTTTTTTTGTTATTGAGCTGCATGAGCTGCTTGTAAATTTTGGAAATTAATCCTTTGTCAGTTGCTTCATTTGGGAAAACAGGTTTTGATAGGGACCTAATAAATTTTAGATATCTATCAAACATATAGGAATTGATGTGAAGGACTGGACCTAAGAGTCCTGGGATGGTCATTTGGATATTTGAGTCATCGGTATGTAGTTGCCATGGGTGTTAATGAAATTGCTTAGAATGAACATGTTGAGTAAGAAAAAGCCAAGGATAGAACATTGGGGGTACACCAGGGCAGGAGTGATCAGAGAAGGAGGGAATCTGGATGCAGTAGTCTATAAGAAGTTACAGAGAGAGTTACAGGAATGTTGCTGTAGAAAAAAATCAAATGAGATTGGTCTGCAGAGTCTGTTAGATGCAGAAATTTAAATGACTGTTGATGTTATTATTAAAAGCATTCTCTGGACTAATATTTAATATTGTTTCCTTGGTTTTTAATTAAGCAATCATTGAGAAATGGCTATGTAGAAAACATGTTTTCATCTGTTTCAAACTGCTAAGGAAAACTTTGTTTTATATGTTACACAATATGTCTTGTATAGGTAATGTCAAATTGAACTCCTTCAAGATTTAGTGTAAGGAAAGTTTCTGTCAGCTAAGAACTATTACATTTCCTTTCATCAGATATGAGAATATGTGATCCATTATTCCAGTTTTTATCTTGGCTGCCAGCAAGATCAGAGATAAACGAAATGCTAAATCTTAGTGACCTTCTGACCTCAGATTCTGAGTAGTATCATCTCTACCCCTTTTGCTATCTCTTTCCTGATCTCTTTTTGCCTTTATCTTTTATGTTCTTGTGTGTTTACTAAAAGGAATTTCAAATATATTTTGGAAAGATGGGAAGTATACATTATAAATAACTAAAAATAACTAAAAACACCATCATGATGTATTTTAGAATTCATTTGATTTTTCTACTGAAATAAGGTCTAGGGCATGAGTTAGTAGTTAATATTAATGTATAGAAATGAAAGCTTGCATTTTTAGTCTCCCTTTGCATGATATGTGACAGCAAATCTTTTTTCAAACTATTTTAAGAGTTGAGCTCATATCATTAATTATTCAGGTGAACTAATCAAATAATAAACCCTAAATCCACATTGATTTCAATCTCTATTCAGGACACTAGGGAAAATAATCAGTGTTTGCTGAAGGAATGAGGAAAATTGGAAAGGAAATAAATGTTATTTTTAAAACCCCTTCAGAATATATTAAATAGGGAGAAAAATTTGACAGCTATTTTAAAGGTAATTGACAGCATCTCTTAAAAAAATATCATATTACTTTCTAATGTGACAGTTATACCATTACATATAGAACTTTTGGTATAGGAAATAGTATGTTTCTTAATTGTTTTAAGTGTTGGTTAAATTTATCTTATTGGTGATTAGTGAGGATTAGAAGTAACCTAATTTCTTCTTTTTTAAAATTAATTAATTAATTTTTGGCTGCATTGGGTCTTTGTTGCTGTGCACGGGCTTTCTTTAGTTGTGGCGAGCGGGGGCTACTCTTCGTTGCATTGCGCAGGCTTCTCGTTGTGGTGGCTTCTCTTGTTACGGAGCACGGGCTCTAGGCACACGGACCTCAGTAGTTGTGGCACACAGGCTCAGTAGTTGTGGCTCGCGGGCCCTAGAGTGCAGGCTCAGTTGTTGTGGCGCATGGGCTTAGTTGCTCTGCAGCATGTGGGATCTTCCCGGACCAGGGCTCGAACCTGTGTCCCCTGCATTGGCAGTTGGATTCTTAACTACTGCACCAACCAGGGAAGTCCCAGAAGTACCCTAATTTCTTACAGAGTCTTGTGGAGCATGTTCCAGGTGGCTCTGATGAGTTTTCAACAGCGTTTAATAAAAATCTGATAGGAGCAGAAGATGACCTAATAGTGGTTAAAGTCATAGCTACAATTTTTAAGAAGTTTCAGGATGTCAGGTACTGTGCAAACAATCTTATATGCATTGTTGTATTAAGTCCTCACAGCAGAATGATTACCAGCACTGTTTTTCATATGAGGAAAGTAAGGCTTCGAAAGACCACCCAGCCCAAAGTGCCAGACTTAGGATTTAAACCTACGATTTTAACCTTTATATTCTATTGACCTGGAATTCATTCTTCTCAAATGCAATTATTCTTCAAGTTTTGTCCACTTTACCTTTTAAATATTTATTAAATCCATTCTATAACCTTTGTCAGTATTCACTTCTAGTTCAGGCTGTCTGGTTTTTTCCTGAACTTTTACAAAAGCCTCATAATTAGAGATTTCCATCATGGTAGAGTGAAGAGGGTACCATATTTTTTCCTCAAAAAGCAACTATAAAACTATGGAAAATTATCAGAATCAACCATTCAGAGCCCTGGAAATAGATGATGATTGAAAACAAACTGAGAAGCACTGGTTAGAAAAGTTAACTTTCAGATAAAGAAAGTGAGAGTCCAAAGAATGTTTACTTGTAGCTGCATCCAGTTTGATAATAAATAGCAAAATGGCAGACGTAAATCCAGCCATACCAGTCATTACATAAAATGTGAGCGGACTAAGCGCCCAAACCAAATGTAAACACTGTCAGGCTGAAAACAAAGAAAATAAGATTCAATTCTATGCTCTCTACAAAAAACACACTGTACATTCATATTCAATTAAATTGGAAGTAAAAGGATGGAAAAAATACACCATGCAAACAGTAATCATCAAGGATCTGGAATGACTACATTACTATCAGACAAAACTGACTTTAAGATAGACATATTACTAGAGACTAGATTACTAAAGAGGAATATTTCCTAGTGATAAAAGGGTCAATTCTTCAAGAAAATACTGAGAGTGCCCCTGAGTATGTAATGCAAAAACTAACAGAAGTGAAAGGAGAAATAGACATTTGAGCAATAATAACAAGAGACTTTTATATCCCACCCTCAAAAATTGACACACACACTAGATAGGAAGTCAGCAAGGATGTAGAAGACTGAACAATGCTAACTACCAACTTGACCTAACTGACATTTATGAAACACTCCAATCAATAAACACTGAATACATGTTCTTTTCTAACGCACATGGTGAATTATTCAGATTAGACAATGTGTTAGGCCATAAAGCAAATTTCAATGAATTTAAAAGGACCAAAGTCATACAAACTGTGTTCTCTGAACACATTACTAGTAAGTTAGAAATGAACCAAGCCCTATGCATCATCCCAAAGGTACAAAATTCCAGTTCACTAGGTTTTAAACCTTGTTCATCTATAACTTATTTATGCGTGGTGATTAGTATCTATTAGTATCTCTAAAAAAATTTAGACTTCCACGTATATAGAATACTGTTAAATCTACTATTAATACCCAGTATGAAAAATAACAAGGGATTAATTTAATTGATTCAGTCATAAAATATTTCCTGAGTGCCTACTCTGTGCCAGGTGCTGTTTTTATTGTTGAGGATGCAATAATGAACAAGTACAAACTTCAGAAAAAGAAATTCCTGCCTTCATTTAGCTTTTATTTTAGAGGAAGGTAAAAGAAAATAAAATATGCAAATTTAATGTGTATTTGAGAGCAATAAGTGTTATGGGGACCTATTAAACAGGGTATGAAGATAGGGAATGCTGGGATGGTGAGGTAGGGCTGCAAATTTAAGGTTAGGAAAGACTTTATTGAGAAGGTGGTATTTGAGCAAAAGTTTGGAGAACTGAGCCATATAAATGTTAGGGGGAAGGGCACTCCAGGTAGAAAAAGCAGTAAGTGCAAAGGCTCTGGGGTGGAAGTAAGTTTCTAGTGTTGGCAGAACAGCAAGAAGGCCCTTGTGTCTGGAGCCGAGTGAGCTGCGGGGAGGATGACAGGAGATGAGATCAGAGGGGTAAGAGACAGTGTGACAAGGATGTTTTTTGTTTTTTTTTTTTCCCCCACTGAGTGAGCCATTGGAGGATGGGGTTTGGACTGAGGAACAACACCATCTGGCTTTCTATTGTTAAAAGAGCATGCTGGCTGATGTGATGAGAGTAGAATGTAGGAGCCCAAAGATAGTAGCAGAAAGGTAGGCGAGAACACTGCTGTAGTTATCCAGGCAAGAGGTGTTGGTGGCTTGGATGGGGAGAGTGAGATGTGGAAGGATTCCACATATCCAGTGTTGTGAGGGAAAGACAGAAAAATCTCCAGATACATTGGGGGTGTGGAATGAGAAAAAGAAAGAAGTTAAAAGTGACTCCAAGTTCATAAACAAAAACCTACTTTCCATGTTCACTTGGGTAACAAGCCAAGCCGCTGCTGTCGGCAGCTCGGCAGTGTGTCCTTTCTGAGTGCTCACTGATCTTGCTTGTCCTGTGCGTTCCTCACAAGGACATCTGACTGCCTCCAGGGTAGGGGTTGACAGACCTCTGTAAAGGGCAAGAGAGCAAATACTGAGGCTTTTCAAACCAAACTGAACTTCGCCACTGTAGCAAGAACATAACTATAGACAGTACGTAAACAAATGGGTTTGTCCATGTTCCAAGAGAACGTTATTTTCATAAACAAGTGGTAGTGGGAATTGGCCTGCCTGCCACAGTTTGCTTACTCCTGCTCTGGAGTGTAGCTTAAACATTATATCTCACTGTCATAAGCAACATGCACTTATCCAGCCCTCCAACCTCCTTGTGGCTCCTCAAATAATCCAATTACAATTCCTGGCATAGAGTAGATGCCCCATGTTAGTAGACTTCATGGATGCTGGGGCCTCCTATACCCACACATACCTGACCCTCCAGGCCCCTCTGCTACGGTCATCACTTAGACCTGAACTGCTTCCAGTCCACTGTCAATACCTTCTCCACCAATACATGGCATGAACCAAGATCATTCTTATAACATTTTCACACTATTTTGAAATTATTTATTTATGCTATTCTTTATTTCCAAGGACAAGAATGAGGACCAGATATCACTCATCTCTCTGTTCTCAGTGCTTAATATAGTGAATGGTGCAGATATAGGTTCAGTGTGTGTTTCTGAAAATGAATTGGTTGTACATGTATATAATGGTCAGTGAATAAAGCCACTGATGATATTTCTTACCAATGAATTTATTATGAATTGATAATACTTAAAAAATGGAGCTAGGGAAGAGGCAGGAGATCACATTAAAACATAGACCCCTTGGGCTTCCCTGGTGGCGCAGTGGTTGAGAGTCCGCCTGCTGATGCAGGGGACGCGGGTTCGTGCCCCGGTCCGGGAAGATCCCACATGCCGCGGAGCGGCTGGGCCCCGTGAGCCATGGCCACTGAGCCTGCGCGTCCCGAGCCTGTGCTCCGCAACGGGAGAGGCCACAACAGTGAGAGGCCTGCGTACCGCAAAAACAAAAAAAAAAAATAGACCCCTCTGTTCTTGCGCTTTATGCTATTTGGTATCATTTTTGTGTGACTGGGGCTCAGAGGTATCTTTCCCTAAATTTGTTTAATGCTTCATGAGAAAGCTATCTTTTTTTCATGTTTCTACAATTAATTAATGAAAGAAATAATTTTTCTTATGATTGGCCATACGAAAGCTGCCAGAATGATCAACCAAAATGTCCAATATATTTTTCAAAATTTAACTATAACTTTGTGGGTCTGCTTCCTAATAAGAACCCCTAATGATAAATTGCATGTGACACAAGGCCAGTGCCGCATTTGATTCTGAGGCTACATGGAAGCTTTCACACATGAGGGTCCATCAGCTGTGGCCCCTTAATTATACCTGTGTGGGGAAAAGTCTGCTCACAGTGTTTAATATGATGCTGAATGCACTTGCTTAGTGCTACTGCTTATCTGAGGAGAAAGGCAACAGGGGAAGGATCGTGGACAATCACCCAGTGTCATGAGGATTAGGGACACCAGGATTTGTTGTTGTATAAGCAGGAGAAATATATATATTTCTCTATATAGAAATATATATTTATTTATAGGCATTTGCTTATATTATCAAAAAGGTACAATGTGTAGGATAAGCCAAAAACTAATGAAAAGTATTGTATAGAAAGTGCAGAAATAGGCTGTAGGAGGAAAGTGTTGGAAATTTAGACTCTCTGAATGTCTAATTTCTAAAGTTTAGAATTTTGATTCTGAACCATGTTTGTTTGATTGTTGAACCATGTAACTATAGATGTTTTAGAACATTTGTATTAAAGAAAAAGCAGTCCTTAAAATCTAAAACAAACAGAAACAAATTAATCTAAGTTGATAACCACACAGAGAAAAATGTTTCAAGTTATTTCGTAGTACAGTATATTGACTGTATATCCTTACTGGATTATATTCCAAAGATAAAAATCATCACAAAAATTTTAGACTGCTTTTAGGAAGCTTGATTTTTGTAGCAATATTAGTATGAAATTATTAGTTGAAATTATTTTTATGGATTATATGTCTATCATTATACAATAGGATAAAGCAAATAAGTAATTAAATTGTTATTAGGAATTAAGATTATCAGCATAAAAAACAGGAGGGTCAAAGATAAAATTTAAACAAACACTTAAGTAAAAACCCTGTATTTTTAATTTTGAATAAGAATACTGACATGTATTTGTACCCATGATTTCTTTTACTCTTTCTAACATATATATTAAAAATGTCTATATGTAATACACATGTATGCAAATTTTCTAGTTCTGACCACAGAAAATCCCTGGAAGTAATGCCAAACCAGTAGAAATGTACACCCCTAGAATCTACATCATACCTCTTAAATACAAATTTTTACTAAAAGGTACCAGGTTACCTCAGAGAAGTGATTCATTCCAGGTCTGGGATAGAAGATGTTCAAGAGCAGCCTGGGGACATTAGGTTATGTTAGAAAACAAGGAATCTATCAAACAACTGGAGTCATACAAACAGACATAGGTGCCATCTTGATGGGCCTCACACCGGCCAACAGTGGGAGAATTTTAGCATCAGAATAGTAATACTCAAAACGGATTAAAACACATCAGTTACATAAATATCTATGAATTCATAACGATGCAAAAAGAAAATTCACCATGACTATTGAAGATTTTTAGAGCACCAATTCATATTTCTGAAAACTGATAGCTGTTTGAATGGTGCTTTAAAAATAAAAAGTTAATAAACAGCTCTTTATGAAATAATTCCAACTGTTAACTGAAGACAGTGTCATAAAATCAACATCAATGAATGGTTCTAGGCATTGATCATGAATGGCTCCTAAAACCATTAAATGACAGATTGATGAGAAACTTGTTACAGGAAGATTAGGCTAACATTAGTTGAACCCAGTGATTAGTCTTTATATCACCAAAGGGATCAATCAGTCTGTATGCACTTTCTGAAGTGATCTTCTAGGAAGGATGCAGGACAACCATCTAGTAGTATTCTCTACAAAAGAATTCAACTTAAATCTAATGAAACCTTTAGAATCTATCAACTGGTTTGCATGAAATACAGGGCAGGAAGTTTTGTGTTAAATGACATAACGTGGATGCTGTCATCCAAATCCATAATATAGGAATTTCTTTGGGACAAATGCTTCATTTTCTTCAACAAATAAATGGCATTAAAATAAAAACTGGGTGGTAGGTGAAAATGTTTTCCATTTAAAGAAATTCAGTAGTCATATCAACCAAATGCAATGTGAGGAACTTATTTGAATTCCAACTCCAGGTAGCCAATTCTGAAAGGATGTTTTTGATGTAATAAGGAAAATAAGTTCACAGTCTGAGTATGAGATATAGCTAAAGAATTAATATAAATTTTGTTTGGTATAAGGCATTATTCATTAGTGATAATACAGAAGCACGTAGAGGTAAAATGATACAATAACAGAAATTTTCATTAAAATAAAAGTGGTGGGTATAGATGAAAAGTGTTGATAATTGTTGAAGCTAGATGGCAGGTACATGAGGGCTGTTATGCTGCTCTGTCTACTACAAGAATGTTTAGAAATAATTATAATAAGCTAAAAGAATGGGTTTAGGCTTTGATAACCCAATTTTCTTCAAAGGGAACTGGTGAATATTCTTGGGGTTAAAATTATTTCTTACAGTCTTAAAAATTTCTGGCCTGTCTTTTAATGCTCCCATGCCTGGCCATAGACACTGGCCATTAAAAAACCAGCAAGTCAGGATAATGGCCATCATCACTGTATCCTAAGCACTTTAATAGCTTATTTTAATATTTAAACAATGCTGAGAGCTAATGTGGCAGAGGTGACTGGTGGGCAAGAATACTCATGCTCCCATTGCAGAGTGTAGATTCGTGTGGGTAAGTTGCTGCCTATTCAGGACCACATTTCTAGTCCCTTTTGCATCTAGTTGTGGCCATGTGACTAGTTCTTACCACTGGGATTTTAATGAGAGTGATGAGTATCTGCTGGCTTTGGGGGCTAAATATTACTGTGCAGTGCTCCAAGTTTTCTCTTTCTTTCACCTGCCCCCTCCTCATTGGCTATTGGGATGACATCAGGACAACCTTGAAGACACAAGGATGGTGGAATCATAAGATGAAATCAGCCTGTGCCTTTGAGTCACTGGTAGGAGAAAGTTGCCTTAAAGATCTTCCCAATCAGAAAGGGGTACACTGAAATTTGTGTCAGCAAGAAATCTACTTTTTATGTCAAGCCACTGATATTTTGGGGTTATTTGTTATAGTACATTACCTATCCTGACTTACATAGTTGTGTATTATCATCCCTATTTTTAGATAAGGAAACCAAACTGGGAAATGTTGGATAACTTGCATACAGAACAACAGTTAGGAAAGGCCAGAGCCAAGACCTGAACCTTGGTCCACTAATCCTTAAGAATATGCTCTTGACCATGACATACCAAAATATTCCATGGTATGGAGACTTTCTGGTAGATGCCCTGTGACCTATACTCCAGCAGCCTTATTACTCCTTACATTATATCTCAAGTCCTGGCTTCAAAGTCTGGATCACTTTTCAAAATCCTTCTTAGCCTTCAAACTAAGGCCTCCCTGAATCATATCCTTTTATTGTTTTGTTTTGTTGTTTTTTTTACTATGGCCTGACCTATACCTTAGAAATAAGTTGGCCATGAGGATTCCCACCTTTAAGAACTTAAACTTCTGATTATTTACCAAGCAAAGGCTTTGTCTCTAGAAAAGCTTCCCCAGGGGAAACACATTGCTATGAGCTGGTTATTTTACAAATATTTACTTAGATGAGTTGTTCTTAATATTTTTGAGACCAGTAGTACTCAAAGGGTAGTCCCAGGACCAGCAACATATGTGTCATCTATCTCTGGGAACTTGTTAGAAACGCAGATTCTCAGAGCACAGCCCAGACCTACTGAATCAGAAACTCTGGGGATGGGTCTCAGCAATCAGTCTTTTAACAAGCTGTCCAGGGGATTATGATGTACGCTACAGTTGGAAAACCATCCACTCACCCATCTACTTTACAACTCTGCTTGGAATTAAACAAACAATGAAACAAAATAAAATACATTGTTCCTTCAAAATTTCTATAATTAAATTATATCTTTCAAGGGACTCCTAGGAAGTCCCTAAGTGTCTTTATCAGCATATGGACATTATAGTTTGCCTACCCTAATTAGGAATCCTCTTACAACTATTTAAAATTTCTCCTACTTCCTTTCTTCTCTAAACTCTTTTTCATTTTTGCAGACTTTTTCCCCATCTACTTTCTCGTTCCATTGTTTTTATATAGTTGTTTTTGCTGCTTCTCCCTGAGTTCCCTTTGGCTTTGCTCTATTTGCACTAAATTCAGACTTCATTTTGCTGCATTTATTTCACTTTCACTCTCTGCCTTTCTATCATTATTTTCATTTGCTGCTTCATAAAGTCTGCACCTTGCAGGATTGCCTGTTTTCCAAGGACAAACCTCAAATTATCGACATCACTGAGTGGTCCCAACTTGACCTCCTGGCCATTTAGGTCACAGGTGTCCTTGGTTACATCTCCGTAATACCTATTCTTTTTTTTTTTTTTTTAATGGGACTGTACGTGCAGAAAGTTTACTTAATTCTAATTCCTGCTTTGTGACACACTTATTAACCGTCTATGCTAAGTCCCTCTCATTAATATTACTTGTTTGATTTTATTCCTATTACCCTTTTTTTCCTCTTTTTCGAAAGCACCCACTTCTACTAGGTTTGATAGATATCTTTGAATTTTTATCTTTGTAAAATAGGCACTTTTATGTATATTTGTTTTAAATTTAAATAAATTATATTAATAAAATTCTGTTTAATATTTTCACTGCATGCTGTTTTTAAGAGCTCTCCATGATACTGAGTATAGGTCTCTTGTGGTTTCTAGATATTGGGTTGTACTTGATGTTGTACAACAAATATTTTACTCATTTCTTCCTACTTTCACTCTCAGAAGTAAGGCTACTTAACTTCCTATGGAAATGTCCTTTGTTCGTATAGAAAATAATTGGTCTTGGCAGAGAATAGAACAGAAAGCCCATTATGCTGGTAGACCAAATAGGACCTGTCTCTGTGGTACTTCTTGGTTTTCACCTGTGAATATGTTACAGCTCCAACTTGGAAGGATTTATCAGCTTTTTATTTTTAGCTCTGTTTCCCATTAAGTATGTGGTATCTCGGTGTATTTCTTTCTCTTTATCCTTAAATGAAGAGTACAGTGGATTATTCTTCCAAGTATTTATTTTTCACAGATGTCTCCATGACTTTTTCTCTCCTAGTGGCAAGTGGACACATTCTCATTTGTTCAGTCAAGTTCTGGCTTTCAAAAAAAGTATAATTCCGACAGTTTTTTCCAACATCAGTAAATACTTGGGCAGTTGCAGTCACACGTGTGTTTCACAAGTAAGAGTTAAGAAATGTAATTGCATCCCCAAATAGATAATTAAAAACAGGAAATAAAAAACTGTGCATCAAAGCACACTACCAAGAGAGTGAATGGGAGAAAATATTTTCAAATCATACTCTGCTAAGGGATTGGCATCTAGAACATATAAAGAATGCCTACAACTCAACAACAAAAAACAGGCAAAGGATTTCAAGAGGCATTTCTCCAAAGAATATATAGAAATTGTCAATAAGCACATGCAACTATGCTCAACATCACTAATCATTAAGAGACACAAATCAAAACCACAATGAAATACCACTTAACACACATTCAGATGCTATTAAAAAACAAAACAAAACAAAAACGTTTTGGAGAGGATGCGGAGAAATCGAAACCCAGTGTTTTGCTGGAGAGAATATAAAATGGTGAAGCCTCTGTGGAAAGTGGTATGGTTACTCCTCAAAAAAATAAAAATAAAATTACCGTATGATCCACCAGTCTTACTTCTGGGTTTATAACCAAAAGAACTGAAAGTAGGGTCTCAGAGATATTTGAACACCCGTGTTCATAGCAGCATTATTCACAAAAGCTAAAAGATGGAAGCTGCCCAAGTGTCCATTAATGGATGATTATATAAGCAAAATGTGGTGTGTATACACACACACACACACACACACACACACACACACACAGTGGAATATTATTCAGTCTTAGTAAGGAAGGAAATTGTAACGTATGCTACCAAATGGATGAAACTTCAGGACATTAAGCTGAGTGAAAAAAGCCTGGACCAATATTGAATAACTCCACTTATATAAGGCACCTAGAATAGTCAACTTCCTAGAGACAAAAAATAGAATGGTGGTTACAGTTACCAGGGGCTACGGAGGGGGTGGAATGAAGAATAATTAGTGTTTATTTGGTGTAGAGTTTCAGTTGGGGGGGTGAAAAAGTTCTGGAAATGGGTGGTGGTGATGGTTGCACAACAATGTGAATGTACTGAATTTCTCAGCACTGTACACTTACAAATGGTTAAAATGGTAATTTTTATGTTATATATATTTTACCACAGTAAAAAAAAAAATACAGTTTCATCTAAAATTAAAACAGCCCTTTTGCTATGTGCCTTTGAATAAGAAGAAGACTTGGTAGAGGTCAGTGATAGGCTTTCACAGTTGTTTTTTTTTTTCATAATCTCAAATCACAGCATTTTATGGTGTCTAAATGAAAATAAACCTGATTGACTCATAGTGACAAAATTCACATTGATGGATTCTGGCTCTAAAGAGGTTCTAGCTTGTGAAGATTTTAATAATTTCACTTTTTAAAAACACTTTGAATATTAAGAGAATCAAGATAATAGTACTAATGATAATAAAAATAAGGAAATTTTACTATTTGCCTTTTAAAAAAATTTTACAAATTTATCTTATATACATTTTGTGATTTAATCATTGTGTGGCCACAATCCATTTTCTGGAACACTGCCTGATACAGAACAAGCAATCAAAATTATAATTCTCTGATAGATAGAATTGGCTTATTTTAGAAGTGAAGGACTAAACAAAGAAATAATCAGTGACTTTTACAAAATTGCAGAGATAAGTTGTAGAACTAGACAGTTATCCTGCTTTTCTGACACAAAATCCAGGAAATAAATGTAATTTTAATTATATGGACATGCCAGATGACATTTTCTCTCTGATTATTGCTCTGCCACCCAAACTGGTTTAATATATTGACTATTAAAATATTTGAGGAAAAATATAATTTCAGGGTAGTGTGATCAAATGATATGCACCTTCATTCAACAATAAAATCAGGATGATAGAGAAGCTCTTTTATTTTATCATTTTTAGTTACATTGGTGGATTACTGCTTGTTTTTCTCTGTCTTGCTATGTTGACAAATTTAACCAGATAGATAGAAAGATGCCTGTTGATTACCAACTGCTTAAGAGATCACCAAAAAAATCTACTGGTTAAGCAAAGCTAAGTTTATTAGCCCTTCTGAAGTAAGAACAAACACCTGCATAACAGAGTCTCCCTAACAGAGTCTCAAAAGCAATGCAAGGAAAAGATATTTCTAAAGTTATGTGGTCTGCCTCAAGTGGTTTAGGATCTTCCAGGCAGAACACTGATTTGGACTGAGCAAGTTTAGTGGCATAATAAGTTAAGGTTGGTGGACACAGCGAGGTGAGAGTGCTCGAGTGAGTCTTAATAAGTAAACTGCTGTTTGATATGCAAGCTGTTTGCCAGGTAAGCAATATATGGTCTTGAAGGGAGAGTTGTTTTCCCAGATGAGAAAACTATTTTTCCAGACAGATTGGTTGCAGGAATTTTCTGAAGCAAAGAGCTACATTATTTATTGGTCTACTGGCTTATATTCCTGGGTAAGAATTTCCTAGAACATATAGTTAAGTCCTTTTGACACAAGTGACCCCAGTTCTCTGTCCTAATAGTTAATTTAAGTGGATGTAGGTGGTCTCAGTTTTCAACTCTTGCTTCCTGTTCCCCAGGATCATTCTTCAGCATGAGCTGAGGAAGTGATCAGTACAGATCTGCAGCCACTGTTTAAGGGATGATGATTGTGTATCAGTTTTCCAGTGGTGGTGATTTCAACCTCTATCAAGTTTTCCTGCTCTTTTTGTTGGATGACTATTTTCAGAATCATTTGATTGGACTGCATGGCACAATGGCATTTAACCCTCTAGAGATCTCACCTTTGAGAATTACAAATAGGCAAATACTAACAGGATATTTATGATCAGAATTTGTAGTCTACTTCTAATCCAGAAGACAAGAGTGGTCATTTAAATGAAGAGAACAAAACTTCTTCCCAATCAGAAATGCTGACAGAAAGAGCTATGGGGGTATAAGCCAAATGACTTAATTCTTCATCACTTCTTTGCTTTTTTGTTTGTTTTTATAGAGAGAAGTCTGTAGTGATATCAGTAAAACATTCTTCCCCTAAGACGCACATGTTTTCAGTTAAAAGAAAAACTAGAATCTTATCTAAATTGGTCTATTTTCATCCACTTTCTGTATAACTTTATGTAAATTGCAAGGGAGGAATTCTATGGATATATTGACATCTTTTCTTGCTACACTTTACACTATATCATGGAAGCTGACAATATAATTTGTGGGACCCAGTAGAAAATAAAAATGTGAAGGCTCTTGTTCAAAAATCTAGAAAGAAGTATAATTAAGAGTACTAAAATATAAGGCTTTAAAAAATATTTTTTTACTTACAAAACATAATAGGGGTAGGAGTAATACATGTATAGCAGCTTATATTGATGTTCAACATAAGTGCTAATGCCAGAACAGGGATTTGCCCTGTTTAAAGTGAATTTAACTTTGAGAGGCAATTGAGCTTTGGGGATTTATGACTGTCCAGAATGGAAAGAAATTGGGTCATAAAGAGAGGAAGGAGCAGAGGGTACTGGAGAAGCACAGGAGAGGGGAAGAAGACGAGTGGGATAACGGCTGTTAGGTTCAAGTTGTGCTTCGGGAGATCGAAAATAGATACATTTGAATGTTTACATTTTCCTTGTGTCTTGGCTAAGAACTCTTTTTAGGAAATAGTTTTGGAATATGAATTTGGGGAGTTCTTCATACAAAGAAAAATTCATTCAATGGGTATTTTCAATTTTACTCCCTATTTGCTTTATGGTGCCACTGTTATGAACAAGTTTGCTAAAATTAAAAATTCTCCCAGATATCCATTATAATTCTTAATTATCTTCGGTGCAATTATGCAACTTAGAAAGATAAGCATTGGAAT
This sequence comes from Orcinus orca, assembly GCF_937001465.1. Taxonomy (NCBI): domain Eukaryota; kingdom Metazoa; phylum Chordata; class Mammalia; order Artiodactyla; family Delphinidae; genus Orcinus; species Orcinus orca. The sequence continues at coordinate 59,139,134 of NC_064563.1, read as the reverse complement.
TTGTGCAAAACCATGTAAGAAACAGAAATCTGGCCAGAGGGTATATTAAATTACATTGAGAGGCACTCAGTGGGTGTCTGCCAATGGTTGGTAGAATAAGTTGCTCTTGCACTTTGTGTCTTGGACCCCTCAAATTAATAGTTGGCTCTCTCTAATCGGAGACTGATGAATGGGCATTTCTTTGTAGATGGACTGTTTCAAGAAGAGACCTTTTTCAGAACCGTGCTCTCATGAACAAAACAAGACAAGATGGAGGAAGGTTTTTGTAAGATATTGGTAGGTGACCCAAGGCAATGTTTGTCCTATAAGGACACCAATGTGATGAGTCCTTCTGACCTTCTGAACCTTTGGAGTCTGACTGAGAGATGGACTTGTCTATTCTCTTCCCTATGAACTTCCCCACATAGACTTCCCACAAAAGATGGTGAGAACAGATAAAGACAATCAATAGTGTTATCAACATCTAAGCAGATTTCTACTAAGAAAACATGTTTTAAAGCTTCAGTAGATAATTAAAGAATTATCTATACGGGGTTCCTCATTTCTAAGAGATAAACTCAGAATTTGAGTACTCAAAGAAAAGAAATGAGTTCAGACTCCACATCAGGTTTACTTCCCTTTCAAAGCTGAAAGGGAGGCGTGCTATTTCCAAGTGAGAGGTCCTGAGCTACAGTGGGCATAGCAGTGGTGGTGGAATCTCAGCTGGATCTCAGGAGCACATCTAAGATCCTCACTGCGGACTCCTTAAGTGACTATTAAAACTTGTCAGTCAAAGAGGGTTAATTTTCTTAGATGTACTGCAGTAAGGGAGAGTACTACCTGAGCAGTCTTAGTAGTTTTTCAGAAGTGAGACATCAAGGAAAAATGTTTACACAACTTGTGGGTCTACACTCAAGGATTTTATGATGGGATTTTCAAGGAAGAGAACTGATGGAGACTGGATGGAGTTTGTGATGTTATATATAATTTAGGATTGGTAGACAGAGTAAGATGATGGTCTTGCGTCAAGGTTTGTTAAATAAACTTTTGTGTTAACTATTTGCCCAGGTGAACAATCTACTATGTTGACAGGAGAGATTTTGCCCAGAGAAATTGGTTTATGAGAATTCCTGAAGCAAAGAGAAAATAAATTTATTTCTTATCTAATAATGACTTTTCGCACTAATCTGTCCAAATAGGCACTTGAGTATAGAATATCTGTGAAGTTGAGCAGGTATTTCAGGAGAAGCAGAGCACATTAACAAATGATAGACTGTTTAATGAATGAATATCCCTCATTAAAATTAACATATCGTAATTGCATGTTCTCTTTAATTTCTTTGCATCAGTCAAGTGGTATCTTAAATATATTAAAAATTAATTTTATAGGGGCTTCCCTGGTAGCGCAGTGGTTGAGAGTCCACCTGCCAATGCAGGGGACATGGGTTCATGCCCCAGTCTGGGAGGATCCCACGTGCCACGGAGTGGCTGGGCCCATGAGCCATGGCCGCTGAGCCTGCGCGTTCGGAGCCTGTGCTCCGCAACAGGAGAGGCCACAACAGTGAGAGGCCCGTGTACTGCAAAAAAAAAAAAAAAAAAAAATTAATTTTACAAATGTTCACTTTGTGATTGATCAGAAGTAAATGGAATGAAAATAGAAAACAAGTAGGACAAAGAAATTGCTGAACAGATGAGTTGTAAAGTTTAAAAACATTGATTTGGATTTGAGCTAGAGCAAAGTGAAAGAAATCAGATGGTAAATTATTTTCTCAGGCCCAGAGCCCCAGGGAAAACTAATCATTAGCACTCTTCTGGGTGTAGTCTGACTTGCTCCTTGTGGAATCTCCAAGACTCCTAAGGTCTAACTCGGCAAGCTTTTTATGTGTGTATAAGCCAGGTTCTCTTGGTTATTATGCAGCGTAATCCTCTGCTCTTATAGATCCTATTGGTGATGCATGCTAATGAGGTTTGCTGTTGTCTCTCCTGTTGATGCCCAGCACCAGTGCCAGCACCAGTGGTGTGCTCCGGGTCCTCTCCAAAGCTATCAGCACTGTATCTTCTTGTTGTCAGTGCCACTTGCAGGTTGCAGTCCTGATGTGCAAAGGTCTTTCATCATCCTGCTTATATGTTCCTCTTAGCATTATATTTATTAGTTAAAAAGAGTTATTTTAACTTTTATTCTCCCTAAGTTTCAAATGTGTCCATGGTGATCTTGGCTGGGACAAATCCAAGTGTGATCATAATTTTCTTTTTCTTTTTCTTTTTTTTTTTTTTGATGAATTCAGTCTTGTTGTCAAGCCATACTTGATGTTTCACTTTTCTTTTTAAGATGTGTTGTTCTCCAGAATTATCTTCAGCCCCTCAAGCAGGTGGTTACCTGGCAGGGTGTCCCACCTGGGCTTAACCATGCTGTGATATATGAGTCCCAAGGATGAACCAATAGCTTAGGCAGGGACTTAATAATGTCCAATTAAGAGTGGAGGATGCTTTCCTGGGAGGGATGGCTGGGTATAGGTTTGAGATTTCAGGGGATAGGACACAGACGGAAAAGATAAAGTATGATGTCATCACGGGTATAGTGCCAGCAAGTACAGACATTCTTTCCTCAGAGACATGGGTCTGTGGGAGAGAAAGATAAACCGAGGCAGAGTGAGAGTATGTGGAAGGGAAAATGAAATCTCTCTAAAATCTGGCATCTAAAAAAAGCTAGGTATCTGTATGACTTTAGGCAGATGTCAGTGCTTCCTTATATTTATTTATTTCCTCATATTAAGAGGAAATAAATGAAGGAATTTGAATTAGGTATTCTCCAAGTTTCTTTTCAGTTATAAATATCAATTCCTAAGAGAGAAACCAAATTAATCTGCTAAACTGGGTAAAGTCAGATTCTAAATATGCCACGCGTCTAACCTTTATATAATTTATAACATAAAAATTCCCTACTTCAATAAAATATTTTTTCTCAGTACTCTATTTGGTAGACTAGGTATATAATTGTTTGGATGATTCATAAAAAGTGGGATGCTAAGAATTAAGGGCTCTGTTGTATTTTCCATGATTTAAGTCTTAAAGACTAAAATCTCTTTAATATCTTAGGTGGTATAGCAAGAAGGTTGAATAAGGAGGTGGGTTGCTTTTTAGGGATATCTAAAGCATTTCATCAAGGTAGCAGAAAAGTCAGAGATATCTGAGGTCAAAGCAGTTCTGATTCCTACTCTAGGAAATTTTTAGAAATGAGATATATACATTTTGGGAAGAGGAAACTGCAGCCAACATAATTTTGAGTCTGTGTGCTAAAAATTCAGAGACCAAACATACTTTCCATTGTCTGTGCAAACTAACGCTGGAGCTAGGAAAAAATAACTTAGCCACTTGCTCCAGGAAACACTTTCTCCAGGAAGATAAGACTGTAAACCAATTTAAAAAGCATACAATTTGGGGGGGAGCTTCAAGATGGCGGAAGAGTAAGATGTGGAGACCACCTTCCTCCCCACAAAGACATCAGAAATACATCTACATGTGGAACAACTCCTACAGAACACCTACTGAACGCTGGCAGAAGAAATTAGACCTCCCAAAAGGCAAAAAACTCCCCCACATACCTGGGTAGGGCAAAAGAAAAAAGAATAAACAGAGACAAAAGAATAGGGACGGGACCTGCACCAGTGGGAGGGCGCTGTGAAGGAAGAAAGGTTTCCACACACTAGGAAGCCCCTTCGCGGGTGGAGATTGCGGGTGGTAGAGGGGGAAGCTTCGAAGCCACGGAGGAGAGCGCAGCAACGGGTGCAGAGGGCAAAGCAAGATTACCGCCCTTAGGATTAGTGCCGACACCGGCATTCACCAGCCCGAGAGGCTTGTCTGCTCAGCCGCCGGGGTGGGCGGGGGCTGGGAGCTGAGGCTCGGGCTTCGGAGGTCGGATCCCAGGGAGAGGACTGGGGTTGGCGGCGTGAACACAGCCTGAAGGGACTAGTGCGCCACAGCTAGCCAGGAGGGAGTACAGGAAAAGGTCTGGACTTGTCTAAGAGGCAAGAGACTTTGTCTTGCCTCTTTGTTTCCTGATGCGCGAGGAGAGGGGATTAAGAGTGCCCTTAAAGGAGGTCCAGAGACGGGCACGAGCCGCAGCTAACAGTGCGGACCCCAGACATGGGCATGAGACGCTAAGGCCGCTGCTGCCGCCACCAAGAAGCCTGTGTGCGAGCACTGGTCATTATCCACACCTCCCTTCCGCGAGCCCGTGCAGCCCACCACTGCCAGGGTCCCGGGATCCAGGGACAACTTACCTGGGAGGACACACGGCGCTCCTCAGGCTGTTGCAACGTCACGCCGGCCTCTGCTACTGCAGGCTCACCCCGCATCTGTAATCCTCCCTCCCCCCGGCCTGAGAGAGCCAGAGCCCCCAAAGCAGCTGCTCCTTTAACCCCACCCTGTCTGAGTGAAGAACAGATGCCCTCAGGCAACGTACACGCTGAGACGGGGCCAAATCCAAAGCTGAACGTCAGGAGCTGTGCAAAGAGAGAAAGGGAAATCTCTCCTAGAAGCCTCAGGAGCAGCGGATTAAATCTCCACAATCAACTTCATGTACCTGCATCTGTGGAATTACTGAGTAGACAATGAATCATACCAAAATGAGGAGGTGGACTCTGGGGGCAACGATATATATATATTTTCCCCTTTTTTTCTTTTTCTGAGTGTGTATGTGTATGCTTCTGTGTTTGATTTTGTCTGTATAGCTTTGCTTTTACCTTTTGTCCTAGGGTTCTGTCTGTCTGTTTTGTTTTTCCTTCTTTTTTTAGTATAGTTTATAGCGCTAGTTATCATTGGTTGATTTGTTTTTAGGTTTTGTTGCTCTCTTCTTTCTTTCCTTCTTTTTTTTATTACTTTTGAAATTTTTTAATAATTATTTTTTATTTCAATAACGTTATTTTATTTCATTTGATTTTATTTTTTCTTGCTTGCTTGCTTTATTTCTCCCTTTTATTCTGAGCCATGTGGATGACAGGCTCTTGGTGCTCCAGCCAGTCATCAGGGCTGTGCCTCTGAGGTGGGAAAGCCAAGTTCAGGACACTGGTCCACAAGAGACCTCCCAGCTCCACGTAATACCAAAATGGCAAAAATCTCGCAGAGATCTCCATCTCAACGTGTAGACCCAGCTCCACTCATTGAGCAGCAAGCTACAGTGCTGGACCCCCTGTGTCAAACAACTAGCAAGACTGGAACACAACCCCATCAATTAGCAGAGAGGCTGCCTAAAATCATAATAAGGCCACATACCCCCGAAACACACCACCAGACGTGGGCCTGCCCACCAGAAAGACAAGATCCAGCCTCATCCACCAGAACACAGGCACTAGTCCCTTCCACCAGGAAGCCTACACAACCCACTGAACCAACCTTAGCCACTGGGGACAGACACCGAAAACAACGATAACTACAAACCTGCAGCCTGTGAAAAGGAGACCCCCAAACACAGTAAGTTAAGCAAAATGAGAAGACAGAGAAAACACAGCAGGTGAAGGAGCAAGGTAAAAACCCACCAGATCTAACAAATGAAGAGGAAATAGGCAGTCTACCTGAAAAAGAGTTCAGAATAATGATAGTAAACATGATGCAAAATCTTGGGAATAGAATGGAGAAAATACAAGAAATGTTTAAGAAGGACCTAGAAGAACTAAAGAGCAAACAAACAGTGATGAACAACACAATAAATGAAATTAAAAATTCTCTAGATGGGATCAATAGAAGAATACCTGAGGCAGAACAACAGATAAGTGACCTTGAAGATAAAATAGTGGAAATAAATACTGCAGAGCAGGATAAAGAAAAAAGAATGAAAAGAATTGAGGACAGTCTCAGAGACCTCTGGGACAACATTAAACACATCAACATTCGAATTATAGAGATGCTAGAAGAAGAGAAAAAGAAAGGGACTGAGAAAATATTTGAAGAGATTATAGTTGAAAACTTCCCTAATATGGGAAAGGAAATAGTTAATCAAGTCCAGTAAACACAGAGAGTCCCATACAGGATAAATCCAAGGAGAAACACGCCAAGACACATATTAATCAAACTATCAAAAATTAAATACAAACAAAAAATATTAAAAGCAGCAAGGGAAAAACAACAAATAATATACAAGATAATCCCCATAAGGTTAGCAGCTGATCTTTCAGCAGAACCTCTGCAAGCCAGAAGGGAGTGGCAGGACATATTTAAAGTGATGAAAGGGAAAAACGTACAACCAAGATTACTCTGCCCAGCAAGGATCTCATTCAGATTCGACAGAGAAATTAAAACCTTTACAGCCAATCAAATGCTAAGAGAATTCAGCACCACCAAACCAGCTTTACAACAAATGCTAAAGGAACTTCTCTAGGTAGCAAACACAAGAGAATGAAAAGACCTACAATAACAAACCCAAAACAATTAAGAAAATGGTAGGGGCTTCCCTGGTGGCACAGTGGTTGAGAGTCCCCCTGCCGATGCAGGGGACATGGGTTCGTGCCCCGGTCCGGGAAGATCCCACATTCTGTGGAGTGGCTGGGCCCATGAGCCATGGCCGCTAAGCCTGCACGTCCGCAACGGGAGAGGCCACAACAGTGAGAGGCCCGCGTAACGCAAAAAAAAAAAATTAAAAAAAATAAAAAAGAAAATGGTAATAGAACATACATATCGATAATTACCTTAAATGTAAATGGATTAAACGCTCCAACCAAAAGACCTAGAGTGGATGAATGGATGCAAAAATAAGGCCCATATATATGCTGTCTACAAGAGACCCACTTTAGACCTAGGGACACATACAGACTGAAAGTGAGGGGATGGAAAAAGATATTCCATGAAAATGGAAATCAAAAGAAAGCTGGAGTAGCAATTCTCATAACAGACAAAATAGACTTTAAAACAAACACAATTACAAGAGACAAAGTAGGACACTACATAATGATCAAGGGATGAATCCAAGAAGAAGATATAACAATTGTAAATATTTGTGCACCCAACATAGGGGCACCTCAATACATAAGGCAAATGCTAACAGCCATAAAAGGGGAAATCGACAGTAACACAATCAGAGTAGGGGACTTTAACACCTCACTCTCACCCATGGACAGATCATCCAAAATTGAAAATAAATAAGGAAACACAAGCTTTAAATGATACATTAAACAAGATAGAGTTAATTGATATTTATAGGACATTCCGTCCGAAAACAACAGAATACACGTTCGTCTGAAGTGCTCATGGAACATTCTCCAGGATAGATCATATCTTGGGTTACAAATCAAGCCTTGGTAAATTTAAGAAAATTGAAATCATATCAAATATCTTTTCTGACCACAATGCTATGAGACTAGCTATCAGTTACAGGAAAAAATCTGTAAGAAATACAAACACATGGAGGCTAAACAATACACTACTCAATAACCAAGAGATCACTGAGGAAATCAAAGAGGAAATCAAAAAATACCTAGAAACAAATTACGATGAAAACACGATGACCCAAAACCTATGGGATGCAGCAAAAGCAGTTCTAAGAGGGAAGTTTATAGCAACACAATCCTACCTTAAGAAACAAGAAACATCTGAAATAAACAACCTACCCTTACACCTAAAGCAATTAGAGAAAGAAGAACAAAAAACCCCCTAAGTTAGCAGAAGGAAAGAAATCTTAACGGTCAGATCAGAAAAAAATGAAAAAGAAATGAAGGAAACAATAGCAAAGATCAATAAAACTAAAAGTTTGTTCTTTGAGAAGATAAACAAAATTGATAAACCATTATCCAGACTCATCAAGAGAAAAAGGGAGAAGACTCAAACCAGTAGAATTAGAAATGAAAATGGAGACTTGGGCTTCCCTGGTGGCACAGTTGTTGAGAGTCCACCTGCCGATGCAGGGGACACAGGTTCGTGCCCTGGTCTGGGAAGATCCCACATGCCGTGGAGTGGCTACGCCTGTGAGCCATGGCCACTGAACCTGTGCGTCTGGAGCCTATGCTCCACAACAGGAGAGGCCACAACAGTGAGAGGCCCATGTACCACAAAAAAAAAAAAAAAGAAAAGAATATGGAGAAGTAACAACTGACACTGCAGAAATACAAAGAATCATGAGAGATTACTATAAGCAACTATATGCCAATAAAATGGACAACCTGGAAAAAATGGACAAATTCTTAAAAATGCATAACTTTCAGAGAGTGAACCAGGAAGAAATAGAAAATATGAACAGACCAATCACAAGCACTGAAATTGAAACTGTGATTAAAAATCTTCCAACAAACAAAAGCCCAGAACTAGATGGCTTCACAGCCGAATTCTATCAAACACTTACAGAAGAGCTAACACCTATCCTTCTGAAGCTCTTCTAAAATATAGCAGAGGGAGGAACACTCCCAAACTCATTCTATGAAACCACCATCACCATGATACCAAAACCAGACAAAGATGTCACACAGGAAGAAAACTAAAGGCCAATATCACTGATGAACATAGATGCAAAAATCCTCAACAAAATACTAGCAAACCGAATCCAACTGCACATTAAAAGGATCATGCACCGTGATAAAGTGTGGTTTATCCCAGGAATGCAAGGATTCTTCATTATATGCAAATCAATCAATGTGATACACCATATTAACAAATTGAAGGAGAAAAACCATATGATCCTCTCAACAGATGCAGAAGAAGCTTTTGACAAAATTCAACACCCATTTATGATAAAAACCCTCCAGAAAGTAGGCATAGAGGAAACTTACCTCAACATAATAAAGGCGATATATGACAAACACACAGCAAACATCGTCGTCAATGGTGAAAAACTGAAACTATTTCCACTAAGATCAGGAACAGGACAGTGTTGCCCACTCTCACCACTAGTATTCAACATAGTTTTGGAAGTTTTAGCCACAGCAATCAGAGAAGAAAAAGACATAAAAGGAATCCAGATCAGAAAAGAAGTAAAGCTGTTACTGTTTAGAGATGACATGATACAGATGGCATGATACATCATCCTAATGATGCTACCAGAAAACTACTAGAACTAATCAATGAATTTGGTAAAGTAGCATGATACAAAATTAATGCACAGAAATCTCTTGCATTCTTATACACTAATGATGAAAACTCTGAAAATGAAATTAAAAAAAACACTCCCATTAACCACTGCAACAAAATGAATAAAATACATAGGAATAAACCTACCTAAGGATACAAAAGACCTGCATGCAGAAAATTGTAAGACACTGATAAAAGAAATTAAATATGATACAAATAGATGGAGAGATATACCATGTTCTTGGATTGGAAGTATCAGCATTGTGAAACTGACTATAATACCAAAAGCAATCTACAGATTCAGTTCAATCCCTATCAAACTACCAGTGGCATTTTTCACAGAACTAGAACAAAAAATTTCACAATTTGTATGGAAACACAAAAGACCCCAAATAGCCAAAGCAATCTTGAGAAAGAAAAACGGAGCTGGAGGAATCAGACTCCCTGACTTCAGACTGTACTACAAAGCTACAGTTATGAGGACAGTATGGTACTGGCACAAAAACAGAAATATAGATCAATGGAACAGGATAGAAAGCCCTGAGATAAACCCATGCACATATGGTCACCTTATCTTTGTTAAAGGAGGCAAGAATATACAATGGAGAAAAGATAGCCTCTTCAGTAAGTGGTGCTGGGAAAACTGGACAGCTACATATAAAAGAATAAAGTTAGAACACTCCCTAACACCATATACAAAATTAAACTCAAAATGGATTAAAGACCGAAATATAAGGCCAGACACTATCAATCTCTAGAGGAAATCATAGGCAGAACAGTCTATGACATAAGTCACACCAAGATCCTTTTTGACCCACCTCCTAGAGAAATGGAAATAAAAACGAAAATAAACAAATGGGACCTAATGAAACTTAAAAGCTTTTGCACAGCAAAGGAAACCATAAACAAGATGAAAAGACAGCCCTCAGAATGGGAGAAAATATTTGCAAATGAAGCAACTGGCAAAGGATTAATATCCAAAATTTACACAGAGCTCATGCAGCTCTATATCAAAAAAACAAAAAACCCAATCCAAAAATTGGCAGAAGACCTAAATAGACATTTCTCCAAAGAAGATATACAGATTGCCAACAAACACATGAAAGAATGCTCAACATCATTTATCATTAGAGAAATGCAAATCAAAACTACAATGAGGTATCACCTCACATGGGTCAGAATGTCCATCATAAAAAATCTACAAACCGTAAATGATGGAGAAGGTGTGGAGAAAAGGGAACCCTCTTGCACTGTTGGTGGGAATGTAAATTGATACAGCCACTATGGAGAACAGTATGGAGGTTCCTTGAGAAACTAAAAATAGATCTACCATACGATCCAGCAATCCCACTACTGGCCATATACCCTGAGAAAACCATAATTCAAAAGGAGTCATGTACCACAATGTTCATTGCAGCTCTATTTACAATAGCCAGCACATGGAAGCAACCGAAGTGTCCATCGACAGATGAATGGATAAAGAAGATGTGGCACATATATACAATGGAATATTACTCAGCCATAAAAGCAGACGAAATTGAGTTATTTGTGGTCAGGTGGATGGACCCTGAGTCTGTCATGCAGAGTGAAGTAAGTCAGAAACAGAAAAACAAATACAGTATGATAACACATATATATGGAATCTAAAAAAAATAAAAAGGTCATGAAGAGCCTAGGGATAAGATGGGAATAAAGACGCAGAGCTACTAGAGAATGAACTTGAAGACACAGGGAGGGGGAAGGGTAAGCTGGGACTCAGTGAGAGAGTGGCATGGACATATATCCACTACCAAATGTAAAATAGATAGCTAGTGGGAAGCAGCCGCATAGCGCAGGGAGATCAGCTCTGTGCTTTGTGACCACCTAGAGATGTGGGATAGGGAGGGTGGGAGGGAGGAAGACGAAAGAGGGAAGAGGTATGGGGATATATGTATATGTATAGCTGATTCACTTTGTTATAAAGCAGAAACTAACACACCATTGTAAAGCAATTATACTCCAATAAAGATGTTAAAAAAAAAAAAAAAGAGGATACAGTTTGATCATCAAGCCTCGTTTCCGGACCTTAGCTTTGCTGTACCCTACACCAAAGTTTTTTCACTATAAACATTGCCCAATTTCAACCCTTCTCTGTCTTGGAAGATCTGCCTTAAAATCTGGCCCAAGCCCAGTGGATATCCCTCTAGTTTCCTCATTTTGAGAGACCAGTGACATTGTCAAAGTTTTGGTCTCTCTTTCTGCAGTAAGTCTAACAAACTTAGCTTTGCTTGATCAGTAGATGTTCCTTGTGCCAGTTTATGTTATAGTTTCCATATCTAGAATCATACTTTTCTAAAAATCTTTATCTGTAATGTGAAATGTTCAAATTCTTGGCCATGGAAATATCATTTTCATATATGAAGATTTTTTTTTAACTTGCAGCTTGGTTTATCTTTCAAAACTAAGTTTTGTAGTTATTTGCCCTTACATTAAATAGGAAAGAGACAAAAATAGTAAAAAGCTTTCTCTTTCAAATCCTTCTTACACATTTTGTCATTTCCCCTCTATTAACTCTGTCCTCGGGTTGAGAAGCAATTGGCTTCCTGAACTTTCATTTGCATACTGCACTGAAGCTTGGACTCTAGTTGCAGCTTGTTTATTTTATTGACTAAAGTCCATTGAGCTATTTAAGACTGTGACTTACTGTGTTTGAGAGATGCCACTTGTAGCCAATTGAAGCTTTTTACTTTCTACCATTTTCCCCATGAATAATTTACCTATTTTTTTCTTTAAAAAAAAGAAAACCACTGATTCCAATATACTGGTTGTTTCATTTGCTTAAAATATACAAACATAAAGTAAAGGAAAAATGACTCAGGAGTAAGCTCCAGGGATGCATCTACTACAAAGCCATCTGAGGAGTTAACCAAAGGCTATAAATTGGGACAGATTGTTCTTTGGCTGCAGCAAGCTCTGTACTAGAGCTTGTGAGTCAGATGAGGTTTGTTTTCTAACAACCGTAACACTTCTTTTCTGAAAGAAAGCCCTGAAGTGTAGACGGTCAATCTATTTCTGATCCTGGATATAAAATAAACAAGAAAGCAAAGGAATAACAACAACAACAAAGTGTCCTCAGAATCCTGACTTTTTTTTTTTTTTTTTTTGCGGTATGCGGGCCTCTCACTGCTGTGGCCTCTCCCGTTGCGGAGCACAGGCTCCGGACGCGCAGGCTCAGCGGCCATGGCTCACGGGCCCAGCCGCTCCGCGGCACGTGGGATCCTCCCGGACCGGGGCACGAACCCGTGTCCCCTGCATTGGCAGGCGGACTCCCAACCACTGCACCACCAGGGAAGCCCCCTGACTTATTTTTCACAATGCTTAGGAATGTCGGTTTGTTGTTGACACCACTAACATTGGAACATGCAACTGTAGCCTCCCAAGAAGGGGACTGGGGAATTTGGGTTGCTTCGCTCATGAGAGGCCTGCCTCTGTACTCTGTGCTCTCAAGCACCAGGAAGAAATGGTCGGGTTAGCTTCTTTGCAGTGGTAGACAGAGTCCTCGGGGATAGTAGCGGAGGTGGGTGGCTGGGATAGGTATAGCAACTTAGCTGCTTCTCTACACATGTTTTTTACATTGGGACCTACAGAGTGAACTATACAGAATGAATTAAAGTCAAACTTCATACATGAAGAAACAGATTTTGCCACCTTGTTTATTTTTTCTTTATCCCATTTGTATATTTTCCTCTTTTTTTTTTTTTTTTTTTTTTTTTTTGGCGGTACGCGGGCCTCTCACTGTTGTGGCCTCTCCCGTTGCGGAGCACAGACTCCGGACGCGCAGGCTCAGCGGCCATGGCTCACGGGCCCAGCCGCTCCGCGGCATGTGGGATCCTCTCAGACCGGGGCGCAAACCCGTGTCCCCTGCATCGGCAGGCGGACTCTTAACCACTGCGCCACCAGGGAAGCCCTATTTTCCCCTTTTTTTTTTAACGTCCTAGTTATTATCTATGTCCTTGCCATGTATGTGCAGAAAAGAAGGCATGTCGAGTTATGTCTTCATTGGACAACTTGATTGGTAATTCTTTGTCAAGCTCTTAAGTTATTTAAACCAGTACCCAATATTTTAAATCAAAAATTATCATATAAAAATTCCAACTTCAAGCCTCTCTTAAAAAAAAAACAGCTCTTCTCAAAATACATGTTCTCACATGGCAAAAATTGTCTGGGTCGAGGAGGCTGTTTCTTTTTTTAAGCCCTGTGTTATCTACTCTACCAGCATCCCCACCACTTCCTGTTTTCCTTTCCATCCCATCAGATTCATTCCTTGCATTACTTGTCTGGCCACTGCAAGTACTAGAATTTATGTCCTTTGATATAGGAAGGGGAGGGTAGCATTGAAAGAGACTGGTGAGTTCAGCTGTATCAAGATCATATAGAACCTTGGTTTTGGGATTTTTAGATCAATGGTTTTAACCAGGGGAAAGCAACCTCGTGTAATCAACATAATAGTACCGTGAAGTAAATAGTTTATCCTTATTTTGAAGATGAGAAGATTGACATTCAACGGGTTACAGACTGATTTCCAAGTTCACTGAGCTACTGTGACTAGACTAGAGATACGAGTTTCTGGTTCCAAAACACATAAACTTACGCTGTGCTGTCTTGACACAGTTCCCTCAAATGAAACTGAAGATCATTGATCAGATTAACATCAAACTAGCAATTAAATGAATAGTGAATAAAAGTTGATCTTTATATGTGGTACTGTAGCTGATTATATTTCTTTGGGGTTGGGTTAGAATTAGAGCAGGGAACCAGAGACCAAGCAGAACTGCATCTGGAGATCAAGTGATGAGGGAAAATAGAAGTGACCAGGAAGCAGGTTAGACCTTATAATAACATGATACAGTCCCATGGAATTTAATCATAAAAAATGAATTCACAAGCCAGTGTACCAATATCTTCATTTTAGATTTGTTAAGAATGACTGAACAATATTTTATGGTTAAGGTCAGTTGCCCTGGTCCGAAGAAGGTAAATGCTTTCAGGAAGTTGAACTATAGAATAGAAGTTTGCATCAGCAGCATGGACTTCAAATAAAGGAGTTGCTTTAGATAAAACTTCTTTCTTCCTGCCTTCCTTCCTTCCTTTCTTCCTCCATTCCTCTCTCTTTTCCTCCCTCCCTCCCTCCTTTCCTTTCTGCCTTTCAAAAATACATATTGAGGCTCTGCTATGTCCATGATTTTCTGCTAGCATGGGGAGTTGTCGTGGTAGGTCAAACACATATTTACTTGTTCATATTCACATAAGTAATTATACAAATTATGATAGGAGCAAGAAGAAAAAATATATAAGGTGTTGTGACAATTTAATGATGTAACCTCACTCTCTTTGGAATATTAGATGACTCTTACAACGTGCATTTGAGGTAAATCTAGAAAAAAGGTAATAGTTTGTCAGGTAAAGATTGGACAATGGAGCATTATTTTTTCTTTTCATTTTTTTATTGAAGTATAGTTGATTTACAGTGTGGCAGGCATACAGTAAACTGATTCATTTTGATTCTTTTTTCAGATTTTTTTCTATTATAGGTTATTGTAAGATATTGAATATAGTTTCCTGTGTTGTACAGTAAGTCCTTGTTGTTTATTTTATATATAGTAGTGTGTATCTGTTAATCCCAAATTTATGATTTTTACCCCCCCCTTTCCCCTTTGGTAACCATAAGTTTGTTTTCTATGTCTATGAGTCTATTTCCATTTTGTAAGTTCATTTGTATCAATTTTTTTTTTAGATTCCACAAATAAGTGATATCATATGATATTTGTCCTTCTCTGTCTGACTTACTTAATATGATAATCTCTAGTTGCATCCATGTTGCTGCAGATGGCATCATTTCATTTTTTTATGGCTGAGTAATATTCCATTGTATATATGTACCACATCTTCTTTATCCATTCATCTGCTGATGGACATTTAGGTTGCTTCCATGTCTTGGCTATTGGAAATAGTGCTGCTATGAATATTAGGGTGCATATATCTTTTCAAAAGAGCATTTCTGTTAATAGAAACGGTAGGCATTACAGCAGGAAAGGGTGTGGCTCAGAAAGAAAATTTTGGAAGGTTGCTGTCGCAGGTGGTTTATGAGCAAGTCAGATGACAGTACGACTGGGCTTGCCTCATAAAATGTAGGGCACTCAGATTCAAGTTTCAGAAGAACAATGGATAATTTTCGAGTGTGAGACACATTGTTATCTGAAAACTTAGACATGACCTCCGACTGGAGAGAAAGAAGCAGCCAGATGAAGCAGCAGGTTGGAAATTTCTTTTATTGAGGATTGGTTAGAGCAGGTGAGAGGGATGGTACAGTTTGTGCTTTAAAAATTTCACTCTTCTGGTCTGTGGAGAGTGGACTAGAGGGGTAACAATGGAAGCAGAGAGGCAGTAATGAGGTTGTTGACAGAATTCAGTTTAGAAAAGGGGGTATCTTGGTCTGGGATTTTGTGGCAGTAGTGATGCAGGAAAGTGGTTTGAATGTAGATATTTTGTGGAAACAGAATCAGGAAGACTTGGATGAGTGGCAAATAGGAGATGAAATCATCAAAGATGATTCAGGTGGGAGGATAGAGGGACCGTATACTAAAATGCAGATATGCCAATTTTTAGAAAATGTTTGAAGGGGAGTTTTCAAAAGTTAATACTTGTCCACATTAAAATTTGGGATGCTTATAAGATAGTCAAGTATAGATGTCAAGGTGGCAGATGGATATGTAGTTCTGAGACTGAGGAAAGAGCTACGGACTAAAAATATAAATATGTCTTCAGTCAGATTATAATAGAACAGACGTAACAGGGTTGGTTGCTTTTTTGTTTTGGTTGCTTAAATCACTCTATTCCAGTTACTTCATTCTGAGACTGTACCTTGTGCTTTTGATGGATAATTGGGAAGCGATCTGGTTTAATCTGCAAAATATTTAAAGAAACATCGTAGGGTGAGTTAATATAAAAATGGCCATCTGTTTTCTTTTGAATTTTCATTTCTTTCTGTTTCCAAGGGTGATCACCTAAACTTGTCCTTCTGTCTGGGAGAGAATGGTAGCCCACACTGACACCATACTGTCCCCTAATATGCATGGACCAGGGCATCAGGCGAATATTCCTGGGGTAACATGCAAGGCTGTTTGAAGGAGGGAGAGACAGGAAATTTTTATGTTTTTAGAAAAATTTTGCAAATTCGAGTCAGCAGTGATTATAAAGTAAATGAAGGTATTTGAAAGCGATTTCAGGGGATTGACAGAATCTCAAAGCTAACTGAAGATGAGCTCTAAGGAAGAGGATGACTCAAGAATTTTTCTTCTTGTGTTTCTTCTTCCACACATTACAGAGCTAAAACACAGAAGCATTTTTCAATTATTTCTACCACTAACTCAAGCAAAGAGGCTGTCTGGCTAATGGAAAATTTCAGAGGTGAAATTTAGGAATTTCTGAAAGCTCTGGATGCAGCTGTTGGATCCAGAGTTATAATGGAGCCCAGGGAGCCTGGGTGCTGCCTTATCTCACAAATGGTGACAAACAGCTGTCTTTATGCAGTGTTTTTGGAATGGTAGGAGATGGCCTATTAATTAAGATCCCTTAGTTCAGGAATAATCATGGGCATGAGAACTTGAAATTGGGGATGATTAAAAGTGGTATTTGTTTTCCTCCTTTCTCTGTCTTTGAGATTAAAGCACTGAATTCTCACAAAGTTTTATTTATTTATTCTATTAAAAATGGGAAAAGTCATTAAAAAGATCGATTTTCTTATACCTTTTACAAAACTTTCCTAAGTACCTATTATCTTTATTAAATAGAAATGTTTGGAGTGTGTACATTGTGGATTGTGCATGATATCATTTCAACTTGAAGGAATTCCAGCAGTTTTCATTTTTATTAAGCTTATGTGCTGTACATTATGTTAAAAACTCTTTAAAGTAATTTATTCTTTATTTTTCAAAATGCTCTTTGAGACAGGTAGGAGGCAAGTTTTATATTATACAAATTTTCATGGTCATATTGTGAAACGAGTGAGTTGCATGATGTGCCTTTTGTCCTGTCAACGGAAACTGCATCTCTCCTTGCTTTAATAGGATTTCAGTTTAAGTTAAAGAAAGGAAATTACTAAAACTTCAGACATTCAATAAAATAATAATTGCACACTTCAAAAATGAGTAAATTTCAACTGTATAATAATATATTCGTAATCAATATTTATGTGAATAATATATATATATATTTTAGAGGATGTAGGACTATGATATGTACCAATGATAATGGCTTGGTAGAAGGGATCACTTACGAGGAAAGAGGAGAATAATTTGACCTTCTTTGCCTTAAATCAAGATTAACAAAATCCATATGGTAGTTGTCTATTTTTAAAGTATCAAGAAGAATTTTGAATACTCTGTTGAAGTTCATACTATAAAAATACAGACAGTGAGCTAGCATTTGATTAATATTTGCAACAATTTCCTTTTTTTCCTTGTAGTTAGTTAAGATCTTGCTTCACTAAGTGAGACTGTTGACAGTATCTTGAATGTCCTGTGTACTTCATGTTGTTCATGTACATTTGTATATAATTTAGTATTACATCAAATCAAAATAAACATGAATCTCTAAGTCACTTTCAAGGTTTTAAGGATCAATTTAAAGATTTAGCTGTGATGACATTAACTTTTTGACTCACTTACGTATCTGACATACATCTTTCCTTAAAAATCTCAAGAATGATATACCCAGATTAACCTTCCAGATAGTGCCGTAATTATTTTAGATGAGACAAATGGCACACTTTCTCATTCTCTGAAATCAAAAAACTTGGATGAATGCTTTTAAAATTCTCACAGATTATTGTTTTGAGTTGTAAACTCTTAGTTAGAGATGGTGGGGCAGGGTAATAGGATAAAGTTAAGAAGCAACTCATTGAAGTAGCAAATGGGAAGAAAGGATTCATGTTTATGCTTTGAGAGGAGCTCATATGCACACATACTGTACGATAACAGTGATAATAGCAATAATGGTAATAATAATGGTAATAATGACAATAATGTAGACATTTTAAGAATTTTTTATTCTAATACAACTCTTACTATACCTCTACAATGTTCAAAATAATGTTACATCCTTTCTTACATTATCCTTGTTGTAAAATGGGACTGTTGCCTTATCATTAAATTTAGAATGAATGTAAACTTTAGAGATAGCCTACTCAGGTACATTAGACTTTCTGAGTTCCTACCAACTGTGATATAATTGTAGATGGATAATTTGTTCAATATATCAGTTATGGGACATAAGATTCGGCATTTCATGAAATTCTACAGGTGTTTCTGTTATATAGACAGACAGTTTAGGTACCTTTATGTAGACCAAAAGTAACATAAAACCAGAGATGATTTCTTATTATCAATTGTTGACCAATTTCTGAGAATTAATTGAATTGGCAATATTAATTGAATATTGCCTGTATTTCAATTCAAGGAGCAGCAAATATGGCATGAAGACCCATTATCAAACTTCTGGTCCTGTTTTAGATTGTATTAGTAGTTTACTGCATCCTATCTCTTTTTGAAATAATAAGTATAGTAATGCCTTATACTTGAATAATAATGATAAATCTACCATTTGTTGACAGTTTCCCAGACTCTGTGAATGCTAATCCTTACAATATCTTGCTAGATATATATTATTATCACAGTTTTATAGATGGTGATGGGGCTGTAAGAGGACCCAGCTAGTAAGGGCAGAGGCCAGAATTAGAATGCACATCTATTTGTCTCTGTAACCTGAGGTTTTTTTGGTTTTGTTTTTTCTTTACAGCATTAGAATCTGCTTCCAATATAAGCTATACTTTTTTATAGTTTGTAAATCAATTCATAGTTATTACCTAATTTATCTTTACAACAACACCATGGGCTAACTTTGCTAGCTAAAACAACATTAAAATTCTGTGTTGAGATCCAAAGAGTTTAAATGCCTTTCTCAAGTTCAAACGTTCAGATTTCAGTTTAAATTCTGGTCCTCTTAACATCTTTATTTTCTTCTCCTGTAGACGAAGCACCTATTTTGTGCAAGGAACTAGAGAAAATATAAAGATACAGAAAATGCTGCCCAGGACCAATAAAGGGGCTTCAGCCTGTGATAGGTCAGAACTACACAATTTTAATTAACAGAGCAAGGAACTACTCCATATGCATAAAGACAGTGGAGACAATAGAAGTTCAAAGTGAAGACGTGTGTATGTATGAGTGTGTTTATGTGATCAGAGTGGTGGGGCTTGAGTTGAATCTTAAAAGAAGGATAACATTTCATAGATAGAAATGAATGGCAATTGTGTATCAGGTATAGGAAAAGAGATGAGCGGTATCTGCGTGGCAAATGGCTTTGATTTTGGTAATCCTCCGCGGAAATAAAATTAAAGCAAAAACCTGCACAAAACTTGATAGGAGCCTCCAGTGAGCCATTCTTCTCAGGCTTAAATACTTCTCAGAGGTTCAGAGATAAGTTTTTTCTTTTTTTCTCTTTTTCAGGATAATTTTTCTTTTGTAATTACATAGACAGTGATTTTAAAACATCTGCCAAAAGATTGAAAATAATTGTTTACCTTTGTTTTTCATTACCTGCCATGTAAATGTAATAGATTGCTTTCCACATCATCCCAGGTCAGATCCCTCAGTGTTTTAGAACTGTAAGCATTTCATCAGCATCTCATTTCCTTATGTTAGGCTTGTGTTCTTTTCCTTCCAGATTAAATTTTGGATTTTGAAAATTTGAGCACCTTTTGTTCATGAGCCACCAGTCATCATTGGAAGATGTTTCTTATTTTCTAGCAAGATTTTTTTTTCTGAAAAAAAGTATATGGAGCTAGACTATACTTATCATAAATTATGTTTTAACAAATATGGAAAGCTTTTCTTTTTTGGTTCTTTTCACTTGTTCTTAGGTTTTTGATAATCATAAGCACAGAAAAATAATGTTTTTTATAGATAATTATCTAAGCCATCAAGAAATTTCCTTATACAGATACCCCTGCCCCCCAAAAAAAAAGATTTCTAAAAACATTTCTACAGGAGCAAGTGTTAATTTTAGTTAGCATGTTATAGTAACAATAAACAACATTTGAAATTTAACAAATTTACCTATAATTACAATATCCTCATTATATTTTGGCTTATTTCATTCCAGTTTTGGTCATGTTACTCACTTTCTCTCTCTGCGTCCATACACACACACACACACACACACACACACACACACACACACACACACACAGTGAAAACATTCATGCTGTTTTGAGTACTGCTTTTGACCATTTTCATGTCGTTAGAAAATGTTTTTTCGACTTCCTATGCTTTCTTTACAATTTCCATTTTATTGTTTTGCTTTGCTAAATTATTTGCCTATTATTGAGCAAGATACAAACGTAACATATGCTTTCTTTCATTCCTGTTTTTCTTCACCCTTTGGTTGTAACCTCTCTTCCGGACTTCATTCATCTCTGGTGGATTTATATAGGATTAAAAAGGATAGAGTTTATCTAAAAAGGAATACTTAAGCAAGACACCTTAATTATGGCCAAGACCAAACCTCTGTAAGTACTAATTTAACATTCAATAGCACCACTTGTGAAAGTTTCTAAGTCCTCATTCCTTTCATCTGAGGAAACCTGGTAGCAGAAGGCACATTGCTGTTGAAATCAGGGTACCTGAGTCTAAGTTCTGACTCTGCATGAACCAGTGGCACTTTGTTTGCACACAGTACAATCTATCACCTCTCTGGGCCTCAATTTCCTCATCTGTAAATTGAAGGGGTTAGATTTCTAAAATGTTGTGCATTTAAGACAGACAAAAGAGAGGAGGGAGTCCGAAGTGCCATATTTCTCTAAAAGAAACAAAGACTCTGATTGGTTTTATGGCCTTTTCCATGTGTGATACTGGCTATATATTAAGTGGAAACCAAAAACTAGGCTTGTGAGGATTTAGAGATGTTAGCAGATGATTGCTGCAGATTGGGAATCTGTAGAGAAGTCATGTGTAACTGTACACTCCATTAAAGCTTTAAATGGTGCGAGGAAGTCTGACTGAATAGATACCAACTAAGAGAGGATGAATGGGATAGAACAGGTTTACTGGTTCTGCATCATCATATTTCTACATTGCATCTTGTCAATTAGCTAAAGGGGATAGTTCTCATTTCTTTTCAATACTATTGTATCTTAATTATGCTACTGTGAATCGAGAATCATCTTCTTCACACAGATATCTGCAATTCCATTTTAGTAGTCTTGAAAAGACTAACTGAAAATGTGGTACTCAGGTTGACACAGGAACTGATTAATACGTTTACTTATTACATTAAACTGTTTTGTCATAGGCTGGCAAAAGATATATTGGTGAATTCCCTCCTATTTATTCCTTCCCCCTCTTTTTGAAATTCTGTTCGAGTTGAGTCAATTAGCATGCTGGGATTGAGGAAGCTTTAAAAAATGATTGGCTGATGATTTTTCTGTGGTTGGTTGTTGCTTTACAACTCATGTCAGATTTCACATCCAGCACTCTCAAAAATTAGGAAGGTGAGAAATATGTTGATTTAATGGAATAAAGAATATGGGTTCCTGGGTCTACATTTTATTGGGCATGGGAATTTGAGCCTGTTACTTTGTGTCTTCTAAACTCAGTTTGAAAATGATTTTCAGTATGGAAATGATGAGGATGATGATGATAAACTAATTCACAGAGCTTAATGAGTGAATCAAATAAGTAAATGGAGGTAAATATGCTTTATATAAGACTATACACGTGTGAGGAGAACTTGTTACCATCATTGATCAGCTTTTATCATGCCCATTTGCATGAGGTGGTACACCCAACTTTACTAATAATACTACAAAAATCTCTGTTTATTGAAGAGATAATTTTTTATCTGTTACAAATGCTAAATATGATGAGATTTATTTTTGATAAAAGAATTGATCATTTAATTTACTGAAAAGTTCTGTACTGTGCTTGTGATAAGCACTTTTATTACATTATCTTGTTAAGTACTGATGCTTAGTGAGGCTAATTTTTTGAATATCACACACAAGTAAATGACAGGTTTAAGACTGAAACACCTGTAGGTCTGATTCTTATGTTGCTGCTGCCATGTCCTACAGCATGCTGCTTCCTGACTCGACCCCATCTTTATCCATTATTTACTCTTGGGATACTGAAAACTACTTACCCTGCTTTTCAAAGATATTAACCCTGGTTCAGTGAATTGACGATCTAAACCAGAAAACTGTTGCAGTAAAGAACAAAACAGACTCAAACACTAAGTACATGTTAGGATGACCTCATTTTAGGTGGTGGACAAGGGTAAATTTGTATAATTTATATACATGGTGTAGGTGAGGCATTTAGCATATGTATAAGGCAAAGAATTTCAGTAAAAGAAGGATACGCTTGTAGCAAAGGCTAAGTTACAGACATTAAGTGCCCTAGAAGCAGAAGCCCAGGTTTGAATGTGTGTGGCTTTGCACAGGTCATTTAACCTCTCTAAACCGCTCATTTTCTTCATCTGTAAAGTTGGGGTTTAGAAATATTTCCTGTATTATAGTAGTATTATGAGATCATCTGAGTATGAGGTCACAGTACCAATGAGTAGAGAGAAATTTTAACCTAATAGGGAAATTGAATTTCCATGTTAAAGTGTTCTTGTACACATTTTTGGATTCATTTTCAAGTCTTGATTTAGATACTTTGCCTTTGTTTTATGTCAGTAGTGACTGCACTGATTAAATACTAGCATTGGCATTTTTGTTTTTATGTGAACAAAGCATCTCTTGTGGAAACAAAACAATGGTTCAGCTCCACCCAGAAATGTCATGTGGCAGCCCTTAGCAAGCTATAGTAAAATGTTTGGAAGATATCAATAATGGATTACTATATAAATATTTATGTAGTGCTAAGAGGTAGTTCGTTTCCATCAAGCTGGGGACATGCAAAATTGGATAGATACTGACACTAAACAGGACTTTGATTAAGAGGTTGTAGCATAATCCTTTTCCAATATTAAACAAATAACATCTTTAAGATTGTTAGAGGTAAAGTGGATTTTGGAATTTTGATAGCAGCAACGATCTCTCTAATAAATTATACGCTAATTTAATGGATCATGAATATAGTATGACTTTGTAAATATCTATATTTTTTCTGTTTACACAATGGGTAGAAAAAAATGAGAAAAATATGCGTGGATAATAGTGCCTAGATATTTTGGAAATAAAAAAGTAAAATACTTAATACTTTTGTCCCCAAGTATAAATAACTGTCATATTAAGGCATTCAAGTTGGTTTGAATATTTCTCTTCTTTATTTTGGTGCTTGGTTTTTCCCTCTGAGAAACTCTATAAAGAAAGACTGGTACTTCCATAAAAATGTGGAAATTCTGTTTTAGTAGCCTTTTAGAAATAAACTGTATATATACAATAGTCGTAATAAGAGCTTAAGCACAAGCATATCTCTAACCTGCTGTATAAGTTTCTTAGAACATAAAAGATGTCACTTTTGGATCAAAAGCCTTTTTATGGAGTGGATCCACAACTAAACCATCCCTTTGTTTGCCCTAGAGATTATCGCAGGCAAATGATGTAAGCCGCTTTAGAATATCACAAAGATTCTCTAGGCCATACCTTTTTGCTACTGCCTAGGTAGTGGGTATTTTATTGAACACTGGGCCAAGCACTTTTCTAAGTGCTTTACAAATATGAACTTACATAAAACTTATGGTGAAGCTGCTAAAAGTTATTTATTCCAAACTTGGAGATAGGGCAAAATGATTACTTCTTGATTTTTAAAATTTCATGCTAGATTGTTTTCCAATAAGCCCATCTGAGCATCATCTGACGTATGCAGAGGATGTAACTTTGTTTGGCTAACAATCAATGATTGATAAATGTGCAGATGGTTTATGGCCTTTTCAGGTTAGAAGTTGACCTGCAGAAATTAATAAGTTCCTACAGTTTAATAGCCCTGGAGATATATCAACTCCAAAAGTAATATGGTTTTATAGCTCTGTTGAAATTTAGCCTAGCAAACACTACATCTAATTTGCAATTTTACTTCAACATTCCTTTGTAGCTATTTTATCTTTCTGCTGATATCTTCATAAATATCAATATGTTCAGTAACACTTGACCAAATGCTAACTAGGACTTTGTTGGAGAATTTTATCTCTTTAGCTATTACACTTAGGCTAGTATTAATTCTGTAGTTATTGAAATTGTAGCACAGTCAACTTAAATGACTTGCCCAAATTCAAACAGCTCAGAAGGAGGTACAGCTGGGATTTAAGTCCATGTATTTTGGCTTTAAAGTCTATTTTCTTCACCTTAAGGAATTTGGCCTTTCTCATGCCAAGATGTTTATTAATAATACTCTCTCCCCACATATGAACAATAAACAAATCCCTAGTTTCCTCATGCAATACTCAAGGCATTAATTGAGTCCTCTGTGTACAAGTACTCACCATGGCTAGTTTTAGCCTTTTGCCCCTGCAAAACAGCTTTGGAGAGCCAGTTCACGCAAATGTATTTAACTACGCTGTACTGCAATTTGGGTCTCAAGCACTTTTCGTGTAGTGAGAACAATCGTCTTATTAATCATTAAAGGATCTCTAACAGTGCTTGAGATCATGTGTTCTACTTAAAAAAATGAGTTAGTGGAAACACAGTATACCTTTGAATGGTGAATGAATTGTTTCCAACCCAAATCTCATTTGAAATGACAATTACAAAACCTCAGAACAAGGCTGATGGTCCTGATATGTCGGAGTGGGTGACAGGATTCCATCTGGTAACTCAGAGGTGATCAGGACCACTGTAGTAACTGGTCATCATGATATTGGTAGCTAAATGAAAAGTCCTGGGATTGTTTGCAAGTAAACCTCAGGCGACTGGGACCAGTGCCCAGGAGGGTTTGGCAACCTTGATGGATAAGATCTCTGCAGCTGCAGGACTAAAGGCTCCCTGTGGCGGGGGAGAATTGTCATCTTCATGGAGAGTGTCTGGGACATCAGGCATCACGAGGTAATTTGGGATGTTTTGCTCCCTCTATCACACTGTTGGAGAAAGAAGAGAATTAAAGAGAAATGGATATGGTCACAAAATACTGACCTTGGTACTCCAAGCTGACCATCTCTAAGAATATTCACTATAGGTGCTGACACAAGATGCTCTTCAGATTTGAGATATGGTCAGACTCACCCCAAGTGGTTTAAGAAGTTTATCACTTTGACCTAAGTTCCTCCCTTGTTCTGAAGCAGAGGAGGATAAAAAGACAATTCCCAGAAGGGATTTTCACAAGTCTCTAAAGGTCAAGGATTCACAGTCTGACTTGAGCAAGGTTATAGGAAACTCATATCAATAAAGGGAGTTCAGAGTAGGTTTCACCAAGGTCAGGAATGGAGAACAGTGTGTGTTTGGAGAGTATTTATGCCCACGATCACCCTTATAATTAAGGTAACTTACGTGAATTAAACAAAATGCTGGGTAAACATATCAGGAATAAGCAACTGCTTTGAGTCTGCCTTTCTTGCTATCACAATAACTCAGTTTGCAAATTATATCAAATAAACATTGTTTTGACTGCTTCCTTGTGATTATGATATATGCCAAATACTAAATGCTTCCCATTTGAGTTCAGAAAGTTAGACTTGTGTATCCTAAATGTTAGACTCAAGAGTTGTCACTTTCTTTTAAGGTAAATGTTATTTGTCTTTTAAAGAAACAGTTCAAAAACACATTGCTTTTTTAAAATAAATTTATTTATTTATTTATTTATTTTGGCAACGTTGGGTCTTCGTTGCTGCCCATGGGCTTTTCTCTAGTTGCGGCGAGCGGGGGCTACTCTTCATTGCGGTGCCTTCTCTTGTTTCAGAGCATGGGCTCTAGGCATGAGGGCTTCGGTAGTTGTGGCACGTGGGCTCAGTAGTTGTGGCTTGCGGGCTGTAGAGCGCAGGCTCAGTAGTTGCGGCACATGGGCTTAGTTGCTCCGCAGTGTGTGGGATCTTCCTGGACCAGGGGTCGAACTCGTGTCCTCTGCATTGGCAGGCAGATTCTTAACTACTGTGCTACCAGGGAAGTCCTCAAAACACACTGATTTTTAAAATTCATGACCATACAAGAGAATTTTATCAGTACCTCTTAATTGATGTTACTTATATGTATACTGCTTTTTATTTTGTGGTGAATCATTGATAAAGTAATGCATCCTTTCTTCCATGTTGTGGAGGTATAAACACTCTACCACATCAAAGGCCCAGGGATTGTACCAAAGTTCTCATAACCAGCACTCTGGCTTTCTGAGCGTATTTTTGTACAGTAAAAAAGATATTTATGTTTCATTAACTACTAAGACTGTCATGTTTTTATGCATTTCGAAGACAAAATGCTATTGTGTTTTGTTCCCAGTGACTGAAGTGTCAAAACCTTTTGTGTGTGTTATTGTGTAATGGGCCATTCTCTCCCATGAAAGCTTCAGGCCTGCTGTGACGTTGAGCTAAAACTGGGCATTTGTTTCTACTCTGCTTATTTTTTTATAACTCATGTGCACAGAGTTGGAAAAATATGTGGTATATGTTGAAAGTGTGCACTGAAGAATTCTTAGTTTGTCAGTTTAAAATAAAGGGAAGGAAATCCCAACTGGAAGACCACACATCCAAGATGACATGAAAACATTTTCATTTTTAAATCTCCCCAGATATCACATAGCATGAATCAGAGAACAGAGTTCCATCATTGGAAAACTCTTTACTTCTGGTTTATGCATCTTTTCTCTTACATTTTTACCAATTTTCCAGATATGGGAAGGAAGAAATTTGCCTTAACAGGAATACATTTAAGAAGATTTTAACTTAGTTCATTGTAAACCCCATATGAGTAAATAATAGGATGTAGTTTCTGTTAATCTTTTATAATAATTTATCCACAATAATGGCAAAAGAACAGCTTTTCATGGTATTTATTATTTTGTGCTTGGACCCACATGTTAAGTGGGATATAAACACATTTAGAGCTAATGATAAGGGGATATGAAATATTAGGTATAACTGAGAGAACTGACATAGATTAGATATGATTGCTATCTTCAAATATTTTAAGAGTTGTCATGGAGAAGAGGGATTAAAGTCATTATGTATAGTCCTCCAGAAGATGAGAGCTAGGAAAAATGAGTAGAAGCCATAGAGAGTTAAGTTTCAGCTCTAAAGAAGCAAATATTGAGTCCAAATTGCCTGAGGAAGGAAGTCTGCCTGTGCAGGGTATGCTGGATCAATGGACGGATATATAAGGATTTGCATTCACTTGCAAGGGCTGCTCTACAATGACATGGAGTATTAAATGAGTAGTTGGAATGAATGTGTTATTTTGATTCAATAAAATATTGCTTTAGTCAATATTTGCATGATGAGTTTGACTAAAATTTGGGTCAGTTATTTTTTTAATAAAAACAACTTTATGGTTTTCTTGGATACTTTATTTCATTTCCTGAAAAACAAATAAACCAGTAGCATCGTGTAGTAATATAGAAGATATATCTGCTCCTTTCTGCTAAGTGTAGAATTCTTGAATGTAACAGGTGGAACTTTTGGAATCGAGTCCAACCCATTAATTGTACAGATGAGGAAATTAAGACTTAAAGAAGTGATGTGACTGGCACAAGTTTACAGAATTAAATGTAGGGCTGGAGTTGAAAGGTAGGATTCTGATTCCCATTTAGAGCCTTTTATAGTGCAAGAATTGAAAAGGATGTGTGCTCTGTTCTGGAATGCTACCAACGACTCCAAGAATTAAGTCACACTGAAAAAGAGGTGCCCTGACTCGTGTGTGTGCATGTGTGTGTGTGTGTGTGTGTGTGTGTAAAGTGGCTCACTTATAAGCTAAAACTATTTGACCGCACGGTTTTTTCCCTAATTTCTGTAATGGGTGCTTAAACCTTTGCCCCATTCTTTATATTCAGTTGGTTCTTAATTCTTGGAAGCTCCAAGTAAGGTTTTACAGGACCTCCAGTTCTCGATCTATCACATTAAACAAAAGCTTTTTATAGCTTTCTAATTCAGATATTGCCAAAAAATGAGGATAGTGCTATAATATGGCAGCAAGTAGGATTTTTTCTGTCCAGTCTTATCTTCTTATGGCTGTCAATATGGCTCTCTAGGTATCTGCCCCACCCAAATTTCCAAACACACATGCACACGTGCACGCACACACCCACACACAATCTTTTTACCAGGATGAATATTTAACTACATGCAAAAGATATTTGAATATTATTTCTGAGGAAGGAAGAATAAAGCTGTATCCTGTCAAAAGGCATACTGAGTTATGACTCCAAAACACCAGAATTCTACAACTCTGTCAAACGGATTCTTTGCTGCTGAGTAGACCAAATATTAGTTTATATTCCTATTTTCTTTTGTTTTGCGCTTTTGTTAGCAAAGTGTATATATAGCCAGAAGAGGTGATCACCACTCATCAGTAATATTAAAGAAAATATAACTGTTGCAAAAGCCATGGATCTACACAAATATTTCTTTAAGTGAGATACCTGCTGGTTTTATTTCCTCCTTGCAGGTTGTAAGAGACCAAAACAGTATGAAGGTGTCCTTTCCTGTTTACTTCTCTGTGTATGTCATGGTTTTCAGAGTAGGTTAGAGCCAACTTTTTCACATCTGCAACTTAATGCCTGCCAAAAATTGACCATTCAGTGGGCTCATTCCCGCTTTAATTGGCCACTTGCTTCTTTTTTTCTGAGAACACAAGAGACCAATAGCACCTGCATTGAGCCTGATGGAGATTCAGAAAAGGAATATTTTAACAATTCTATTTTCGTGTGCGATTCATCCTTCACCGGAATAAAACAGTGACATTGTCACATTGCAATGTATAGCAATATATTTGTGATTTTTTACTTGTATTTGTAATGTAAATTTTGTTGCAAAATACAAGCTGATTTGACTCTTCAGTAACTCAGTGAATTTGTTCTTTGAATTTAGCAGGCATAATCAAAAGACTTTTCTCTAGGTTCGTAATGCAAACTCATTGATGTGCAAGCTTAACTTTGAATACGTGGAAAAATAAGGAAACAACAAGTATAAAGCAATCTGTGTACATACACATAAGAAAGGAGTAGCTGGTGGAATAATGAGTGTGACTTTGATACTAGGAAAAATATTATAGATAAAGATTGCATAATCTTATTTAGATTATTATATAATTTTTTTCTGGCTATGTAGGATAGAATAAGATACAGTACCTTTCGGTCAGAACTGTGAAACTGTCCCAACTGGTGTAGTCATTAATCCAAAGGAGAGTGTGGTTTAGATTGTTCAAGTCCAAGGAACATGATTATTTTACAGAGAGATGAAGGGAAATAAGCCACTTGGGATGCATGGGGGTTGGCATTGTGTTTGCAAATATATTTTATTTTCTAAATAGACCAGATTGTGTCACTCACATTGTTTTGCTTAAAATCATTCTATAACTCTCCATTGTCTAAAAGAGAAAGTCCATTCTACTAATCTGGCAATCAAGGCCCTCCGTTCTCTGGCTACTACCCAACTCTCCAATATTATCTCTCATCAATCCCTCCTATGAGCTTTACCATCCAGAAATGCCAATCTGTTTGAACACACTTAGCTGTTCTTCAGTTCTCTGCCTTTAAGTGATGCTGCAACAAGCCAAGGAATGCCGAGGATTGTCAGGAGTTATGACAAGCTGGGAAGAAGTAAGGAAGGATTCTTTCCTAGAGGCTTCAGAGGGAGCATGGGCCCTACCAATACTGTGATTTTATACTTCTAGCATCCAGAACTGTGAGAGAATAAACTTTTGTTGTTTTAGGCCACCCAGCCTGTGGTAATTTATTATGACAAACCTAGGAAACTAATACAACTCCCATGTCTTTTGTGAAAGTGAATGACATACTGGAGCAGCCAGTTAACCCAGATTTCAGAAACGGAGACATGATTGAAATAAAGATGCATTATTTGGGGTTTGTTAGAACTGTAGTCCAGGAGACATAGATTCTAGAAGCACTTGAATTGTGTTCCACCGAACTACAAAATGGGGGAGACTTATCAAGGCAAAAAAACTGTAAGGTTACATAAGGTGTCAAGAATTAGGACTGGAGCTGGCAAGAAGTAAGGGTGCTTCTTAAGTGAGATTGCCTGGGGTTCTAAATGATTACATAGTTGCAAAAGAGGGGGTACTTTGAACTATAAGGTTGCAGCTAGCAGCTGCTAGCAGTTATTGTTTTGAAAATGTCAGGTGGTGTCCCTGAGTTTGATACAGTTCAGAAAATTCAGATTCTGAGTGATGCAGGAATGTGTCTGAAACCACATCTGCAATGACTTCGTTTTGATTTTTAAAAAACTTTAAATATGTCATCAAGCCCAATAAAGATAAGGCCAATAATGACACAGGAATTTCATGAATGACATTTGAGCCACCACACCAAACTAAGAATCATGATAAGCTTAAGAGCTTGTTAAAGAGCAAAAGGGTATTACAACCCCACCCTTGGTTTTTACCTTGAAGCCTTATTTTACTGGCAAAGCTCTGGATTTGGTGCTTTCCATGGACCCATAGTGTAATGGTCACATCTTTGATAGAAAATAACTTCATCTTTCAACCCTGAAGTTAGTTGGCTTTATATATATCTGCTAAATTTCGCTTAAAAACCTACTAATTTCCTATCACGTCTCTTTCTTGAAATTTTTTATTAGATGAAGCTGGTAAAAAAATTAAACAAGATGAAGCAAACAAACAAAAACCCAACAGTTCATGCTTTTTACATCTTGTCTGAAGTTCTCCTCCCCAACTCTACATGTTTATTATATACATAGTCTACCTTTCACATAATCTCATACAATGTTTTCACCAACTGTTATTCCACTATTGGACTAAATTGGACTTAATTAAAAGTAGAAATTTCTATTTATTAAAAGATACCATTAAGAAAATAAAAAAGCAAGCCACCTACTGAGAGAAGATATTGGCTATATATACATCACAGAAGATGTGCATACAGAATAAAAGAGCTTCCGTAAGTCAATTTAAGAAGACTAAAAAACCAAAGTGAGCACAAATCCTTGAATAGACAGTTCAGAACAGGATATTCAAGGGGCCACGTCACATATGAAATTTGCTCAACCTTGGTAGTCATCAAGAAAATGCAAACTAAAGCTATGATTTAATACTAATACACACTCAAAATAATGCCAAAATTAAAGACCCTGATAATATCAAGTGTTAGCAAAAGCATTATATATTTATATATCATACATTGTATCTGATACATTCTGGTTGCAGTGTAAATCAGTAAAATCTCCTTTAGACGATTCTTTAGTAGTTTCTACCAAATCCAAATACTCTTGCCCTATGATTAAGCAAGTCTACTTTTAGTTATATACGTAGAAAAATTAGTGCATGTGTACAAGAAGATATGTACAAGAATATTGCTGTCAGTTTTATTTATAATCATCTCAAAATAGAAGCCACTGAAATACCCAGCGACGGAAGAACAGATATATTGTGATATATTTCTATAATGGAAAATTCCTTGGTGATCTGAAACAAAACCTGGCACATGCAAAACATAGAAAATCTCAGATATTATGTTGACAAAAGAAAATAGAAACAGCAATTACCTATAGCATCTTCCTTAAGAATTTCAAGAACAGGAAAAACAGTGTCCTTAATAGAAGTCAAATTAGTGCTTACCTCTCAGGGAAGGAGGGGTATTAAATGGATTGCTGAAGTATTGTATACGTGATCAGGGTGGTAGTTACACGGTGTTTACATAGGTATGTGTGTTGTCCTGGGGAGGGAAGGGTATATGTAAAATTCATCAATATACAGGCATACTTTACTCCCTTTTTGTGTCTTATATCTTGATTAAATAAAAAAACAACCCCCCCCACAAATTCCAGTGACTTTCTTTTTTACTCAGAATATTTCAAGTATTTTACTAGGGCCCAAAAAGTCCTACATAATCTAGTTTGTGGACACTTCTCTGACTTTTTACTACTCTCCACCTAACCAACAGATAATATCTCTAAAGGTTAGGCTGGGCCAATTAAATTCTGTCTTTCAGAAGTTCGGAATTGGAACAAGCAAAGAATAGACATTGGACTAGTGAACATAGGTATAGAAGCTAGAAAACTAGCCTGAGGAAAGAGGGAAAAAGGAGGCAGGCACAGAAAGACCAATCAATTCCATAAAGAAACTGTAAAAGTGTGCCCTCATCCCCAGTAAACTATGAATATGGAGATTATAGATTTTTGTTCATATTGAACAAAGATCTCAGGGTCCTAACTCTGAGGCAAAGGCAGTTCTCATAAAAGGAGGAGAAGGCAAACATATATTACCTATATAATTAATATTGATGGCTATGGTACTCTACATTTTCTGTTTTGACCTTTGTGTTAATATACAGATTCTCTTGTCCACTCTTACCTTCATACTTGTCTCAGGTGTGCTAATGTGCCCTGAGGGGATCTTCTATTAGCACAACTTTTTTAAGTGTTAATGATTATTCACATATTGATCAGACTACCCCCAGTACATGAGAAAAGACTTTTTTCTTTCTTTTTTTTAATTGAAGTATAGTAGATTTACAATGTCATGTTAGTTTCATGTGAACAGCACAGTGATTCATATATATATATATATATATATATATACACACACATATATATATGTTCTTTTTCAGATTATTTTCCCTTATAGGTTATTACAAAATACTGAGTCTAGTTCTCTGTGCTATATGGTAGGTCCTTGTTGGTTATCTATTTTATATATAATAGTGTATATATGTTAATCCTAATCTTCTAATTTATCCCCCCCCCCTTTCCTCTTTGGTAACCATGAATTTGTTTTCTATGTCTGTGAGTCTCAGGAAAGCCTTTTCTTTCCAATTATTGTGGTTGTTTGGAAGTCATGCAAAGCTAAAGGATATAAGGATACTACTCTTGAGGTGCTCACAATATGGTAGACTGTCAAGAAAACCCACAATTGAAATTGGTGTGTAAAGGAATGAAAATAACTGTGTTCTTATCTCCAGGTGTCACTTACCTAATGGCAAAGCAAAGGAGATAAGTGGAACCGAATCAGTTACACATATACAGCGATATAACACAATTACTTGACACAAATAGGCTGTTTCTGTATTTTTGTTTAATAGTGGTTCATTTGCTTTTCCTTTAAAGAGATAAAGTGTGATTTCTGTCTAGAAGCATAATGCTTAAATGTGTAGATAAACAGCACATGAAATAAATAGTATTTGCTTATAGTTTTTATTGTGTGAATGTATAAATGTTTCTAATTATAGGGTATTTTTAATGTCCTGTGATGTTAGTAAGTAGTATTTTTATTAATTCTGTAACAAATAAACTTACAGAAAATTTGGATGTATGGGACAAAGAACATTTTTTTTTCTGACCCATTTGAGATTAACCTGCCAACCTGATGCCCTATAACACTCCAGTACTTAATCCTACAAACAAGGACATTATTTAACAGTACTTAATATTATTTAGAAGTAGTATATCGTATTTTGTTCTACAAACAAGCACATTCTCCTAAATAACCATAATATAACCATTAAAACCAGAAAGTTAATACTGACATATTTACCCTCTAATCCTCAGATCCCATTCCAATTTTGCCAATTTGTCTAATAATGTAATTTGTAAATGACAAAGGAATCTAGTTCAGAATCAGTCGCTGCATTTAGTTGTCATTCTCATACAGTCTGCAATGGTTCTTCAATCTTACTTTGATTTCATGACTTTGACATTTTTGAGGATTAAAGCCTAGTTGTGGAATAGCCGTCAGTATGCAGTGGTCTGATATTTCCTCATATTTAGACGCAAGCTGTTCCTCACTGACAGGAGCGTTACAGAAATGATGCTGTGTTTCTCTCATTGTAGCCTATCTGGTGGCACATAGTTTCAAATTGTCCTGCTACTGAGGATGTTCACTTGAATCATTTGTTTACAGTGATATCTGTCAGATGACTTAATTTTAAAGTTACTTCTTTTGGGGCTTCCCTGGTGGCGCAGTGGTTGAGAGTCCGCCTGCTGATTCAGGGGACGTGGGTTCGTGCCCCGGTCTGGGAGGATCCCATATACCGTGGAGCTGCTGGGCCCGTGGGCCATGGCCGCTGGGCCTGCGCATCCGGAGCCTGTGCTCCGCAACAGGAGAGGCCACAGCAGTGAGAGGCCCGCGTACTGCAAAAAAAAAAAATTAAAATTAAAAAAAAAGTTACTTCTTTTGATTTTTGAAATTAAGTGCTCTTTAGGAGGTTAGTCTGAATCTATGAAAATATCCCTTCCTTTTCAAACTTTTAATGTATTTTTTTTTTATAACATATGGATTGACACTTTCCATTTTTGTTCAATGGGTTATAATTGACTGCTATTATTTATTTTGAAGCTCAGATTGTTCCTGGATGTGATCAATTTGAGCTCATTTAAGCTAGCTCTTCTTTCCTTTTTACATGTCCCCATTGTTCTTTAAGCACTTTCTTCCTAAAATAAAAATATGTTCCAGGTGTACTCTCTGCCCCAAACATGGAAAAAGCCATTTCTCCAAGGAGCTCTGATTCTTTTCATTGATCCCGTTGTATATACCCAATCTCCCATGACTGCCTTTACAACCTCCCTTGTGTGGATGCTGCTCTTGCCCTGCTCAGGCTCTGATTCTCCATTTCTGGATACTCACCTTCCCAGTTCCATGGGATCACTCCTCACTCTACTTGGACTCTGACGTTGTTTGAACTCTCACTCCCCAAGCCATGCTGCCCTTTTTCAGTGACAGTATCCTCACTCTGCGTAGCCTCTGACATCCTGCTCTGGAGCATTTAGGCAACCCCTCTTTTCCCCCACTGTAGACATTTACCCTGCTTTATCCACCAAATAGCTTTAAGATTTAAATGCTCAGAATAGGAAGCCAGCTATACTATACTTTTAACTGGTCAGTGAGAATTTTGTGGGCCTTTTAGGAGAAGAAAATGCTCTGCTGGCATAGTGTAAGGGAAAAAGAAGTGGAAGACAGGATTCTCATTCTCAAGGAGTTT
Source organism: Orcinus orca (assembly GCF_937001465.1). Classification (NCBI taxonomy): domain Eukaryota; kingdom Metazoa; phylum Chordata; class Mammalia; order Artiodactyla; family Delphinidae; genus Orcinus; species Orcinus orca. The sequence continues at coordinate 59,103,978 of NC_064563.1, read as the reverse complement.
TCAGGGTAATTGGAGAGACAAGACAACTCATTTTATCTTTAGAATAATTCTGTAAGGCAGAGATTAGTATCCTTATCTGAGCACAGCTATTAAGAATATGAACTTATTTTCTTTGAGGGGATAATTTCTCAGCAGTTTTGGAATACTATAAATGGAACTGAAGAGAAAAGCTAATGTAAAAAGTTGAGATGCTAAGCAAATTCTAGAAAGTCACAATGACAAATTATACTTCTTTTCCTCTGACGTTTTTTCCCCATTTAGAGTGAATGAATAGCATAGGTGATATCCTTTAGGGAAATAAAATCATGTATCAGGTCAACATTTTTAACATCCAAACCAGAGTAGCTTGCTCCCTAAATTCTTCTACACTTTTACTAAGTCCTTTTTTCCCCTACACTTCTTACTCTCCTCATCAGGCAAAAATAAAGTGTCTTTATTGCATGCAGGCCTCCAGAGTGCAGATCGCCAAAAAGCTCATATCATAATGTACTGTAATTGCTTGTTTTCCCCAACAGCTCATCCCCATCAAAGACCCAACAGCTCTGTGGTCCTGGGTATTTTGTAGGTAAATTAACGTTTGTTTAATGAATGACTGTGGAGGGAGTGTAGGGAAATAGGAGGTGCATTCTGGAATCTGAAGGCTGAAACTCTCTCTGTATACTTAATACTCTACCACTTAGCCCTAACTCATGTAGGGTCTGTGGCAACTCACTTGTGGTCTGTTGGTTGAATTAGCTATTTATTTTATTCAATTTGTATTTTTTAATTTTTAGGTATTCTGAAATTAATCCATGAATACTTTCTCCTATAAAAGTTGGTGAATAATAATAATTGATGTCAATGAATAAATAATAATGATATTAATAATTGATCTCTAAACCTAAAGCATTCTTTTGATACCCTTCTCCCCCATCAAAATCTTTTTATCCTTTCTCTGGAAGTTTGGAAGTAATAGTAACACTATTATTTGTTTCATATGCATACTTCTAGAGGGTTTAAAAAATATATTTATTTTGGGGACATGAGAGAAAAAAAGAGAAGGAAACACAAGAATGTATAGCAGATATAATCTTATACATGGTAATGCTTTGAGTCTTTTTGCTTTTATTATTTCACTTAGAATGCTAGTATTTCATATATTTTGCTGCACTTCGCTATTTTTATTCAACAGTATTTTTGGAATTTTCTGTTTCATGCCTCCACTATTTCCATGATACCTGGTTTTTCCCACAACTTGTCTCTCATTGATAAATTCTTGTAATCTCTCTCTCTCTAGATATAGCTCCTGTCTCAGACTTGACTCAGGGCCACAACCTTAGTCCCCAGTGACCTTGATTTACTTCCTGTCTACATTACCCATCCAGTAGACTTTCCATGCCTTCCTCAATAATACAAAATGTTTTTGCAGGGTATATGTTGTACCTTTTTCTTTGGTATTATAAATATATAATAAGAAAGTGAATGCCCTTCTAAAGAAATAAATGTCAAGACCTTTAGAGTATTCATGCACTAAAACAACTGCTGAGTTATAATGTCTATACCATTTTTCTCCCTTTGATTAAATCCAACTGAAAATTTCCATGAAATCTTAAGTAACTTTATAAAATAGATGAGATTTTCAAAGAAACTAGTTTTCATATGTATAGCATTCACTTGGGTGCTGAGAAAATGTCATAAGAATGGAGAGGTTTTTTTAGCTTAAATGGACAGTTTTGCCTTTCTACAGGCAGATCTTAAGATTGATGTTTTCTTTTTAGTTTGATTATGTTTTTAATTAAAAAGGCTAAAAAATTATGGTATTTTACTATCCCAAATATTGTGAATAAAACTTATATCAAACATTCTTTGAGGTATAAGAACACTGATCAATTATTTAAAAGAGTTATTAATTTCAAAGGTCAGAACATTACAATAAGCCTGGTATTTCTAGACTATATTACAAAAATAAAACTTGAAAAATAGGATCCAGTAGAATAAATTTTCAAATAATCAGCCTCCCTAAAGATAGATTAAAATAAATTAATTTATTAATATAAAATATAAAATTAGAAGGACATAGAAAAATTTTTATGCTACAGGAAATTAAACCACAGTGGCTAACTTTTCACTGTCCAGTTGAAGTTCTGAACAATTGCTATTCAAAATTGCTTATTTATTTTTATTAAATATTTTAGCCTTGTCTACTTTTAAAATCTGTTTTTTAAGAGAGAATGGTAAATACTGAAGTATTATGATATGACAGTGGATTGCACAAAATCTGCCATAGACTAGTACTTGCATGAAAAGACTTCTTAGAGAGTCTTTTTCTACCCGCAAAATGTCTTCTGCAAATGTTCCATGAAATCTAATGAGCATGATGCCTTAAAGTTAAAGCACAGTCTCAAGAGGACTGCTGTGGAAGCTACATTTCCCTCGACAGAGAAGCAGGGGTTATTGTGCATTTATACATATGATTACAGATCAGATTAATTTTAGCTGTTCCTTTGGAAAGTAGACTCGGTCCTGAGAGAATGGAGTAAAATATTGGCAAGTTTTATTGGCAGGAAGGTCAGGAGGAGTTTGGCATGGTACTTGGCTCCTAGAGGACTGGATCAGGATGATTCCTCCATGGGATTGGAGGACACAGGATACCTGGTAGTGGACTTGATCATGTGTGTGTATGTGCGTGTGTGTGTGTATAAATGTTGGGGCACCAAGAGAGCATGGCAACATGGGGAGAGATGAAGATCCATTTGGAGATATGAAGATCCATTTAATTATGGCACAGTTTGTCGTTGGATTGACACTGGAATTCACTAAATATTTTCAAAGGAAAATGAGATATTTACTTCAAGCTAGTGCTTAGACACAGCAATGAGAGTAGAGGTGGGAGAATGACATAAACGGATTCAAAACTATTGTCTAAGATAGGGGGTGAAAAAGGATATCACAGGGACCCAATATGCATTTTGTAAATTGAGGCATTTAACTAAATGCTTTAATTTAGGCATTTGTGTTTAAAATTTTCCATAGGGACACAAAATAGCTAGAATAGTAATATTTGATTTTTTGGGAATAAAAATCACTATAATCGTTGGTAGATTTTGTTATATGTTTTCCTACTTCTGCAAAATCAATGCCAGGTGACAAACATTTGTGGCAACCTATTTGCAAAAAATTCATGCTAGAATTGCACAAATATGCAAAAGCTTAAAATGATTTTTAATAAAACCATTCTATTAACATGTAGAAAATAAAATTAGGTTAATAAAAGAGTATTATGTCTTAATTTAAACTTTTAATTTTCTTTAAATCACTTTAACTTGTGAGCTCAAACTTGTAATTTTTTTTTTTTTTTTTTTTTTTTTTACAGTACGCGGGCCTCTTATTGTTGTGGCCTCTCCCGTTGTGGAGCACAGGCTCCGGACGTGCAGGCTCAGCGGCCATGGCTCACGGGCCCAGCCGCTCCGCGGCATGTGGGATCTTCCCAGACCGGGGCACGAACCCGTGTCCCCTGCATCGGCAGGCGAACTGTCAACCACTGTGCCACCAGGGAAGCCCCCAAACTTGTAATTTTTAATTGTTTCAAAAATCTAGAGATTTTAAGCACCATGCAGGTGGTGGCTTTTCTTTTTAAATAATTTTTAGAATTCCTTTATTATTATATAGCATATATATGTAAAAGTTTACGTACCAAACTCTCTATAACTGGTAGTTTTCACAAACTGCATCTACCTGTGTAACTAAAGCCCAGATAAAGAAATAGAACAGTACTGTCACCCCAGAACCACCTTTTCCTGCACCCTACATGCCATTTCCAGTCACTTTCTGACTTGCCAAAATGTAATCACCACCTTGGCTTCTAACAGCATAGATTAGTATTGCCTATTTTTATGTTATGTATAAACAAAATTATACAATGTATTCTGTTGTGCCTGTCCTCTTTATCTCAGTATCATGTGCGTGAAATTCATTCTTTTTTATGCTTTTAGTCAGTGATCATTCACTCTCATTACTTTACAGTATTCCATTGTGTAAATATACAGTCTATTTTATCCATTCTACTATTGATTGGTATTTGAGTAGCTTCAAGTTCAGGCCTAGGTTAATCTGTGCTGTTATAAACATTCTAGTATTTGTCTTTAAGAAAACATATGTATGCAATTCTGTTATATACCTGTAAGTAGAATTGTTATTCTTTATTTTTGTTTGTTTTTTTAAACAAGCTCTGGACAGTTTTACTAAAGAAAAATCGTGCATGATTTACTTTTCTCCAGTCTATTCTGGCATGCTTCTATTGATATCAGAATCACCTGGATCAATGATAGCCAATGAACTTATGCCTATGTTTAGCAGGTACCTCCAAATATTTCTCTAAAGATATTGTACCAATTAATATATGCTGTCAATATCATATGATAATTGTGGTTGTTCCAAAGCTTTCCAAGAGAATTTTGGAATTTTTTCTCCTTTTCATTTTAGCCATTTTGGCATGTATTTCATGGTTGCTAAGGTTTGAATTTGCATTTGCATGATGACTGATAAAGATGAACACCTTTTCATATGTTTACTGGCCATTTTCATAACCCCTTTTGTGAAGTGTCTGTATGAGTATTTGCCATTTCTCATGTGCACCTTGTGTATATTTTTCTTTGTATATTCTGGATAAAAGTCTTTAGTATAGACAAATATTTTCTCCCATTTTGTGGCTTGCCTTTCTACACTTTCAGTGATCTCAGTTTAAAAGAAGTTCTTAATTTTAATAAACTTTATCATTTTTTTCTTTTATGATTAGGGGATCTTGTGTCCTGTTTAAGAAAGTTTTGCCTACTCTTAATTATGAAGCTATTCTCCTAAGATTTCTCATTAAAGATTTACTTTTTTTTTTTTTTTGTATACGGTCATGTGAGTATGAGGATATTGTTTTCCAGGTAGCTATATGAGTGACCCAGTACCTTTTACTGAAAACACCATGCTTTTTTCTTTTGTACTTCACTTTCCCCTTGCATTTCTGGGCACTGTTCTGTTCCCTGGAGAATTTCTCTATTCACACATAAATAGCACAGTCTTTAACTTTACAACGGATCTTGATTTCAGATAGTCCTTTAGCTTTATTCTTTTTCTTAAAGATTTTTCAACCATTCTTGACCTTTGCGTACACTCAAATTTTTAAACTGTCTAGTAAATTTCTGCAAAAAGCAGTAATGGAAATTTTTAAAATTTAAATCGCACTGTGTATACAGATTAATTAAAAGAAATTGATATCTTTAAGTTATTGAGTTTCATAAATTATGAACCTGTTTTATCTTTTCATTTATTCTTTTAATCTTAACGTTGTTCAGTTGATCATTTTTAGTAGCTTTATTTCTGAGCTTTTGCTTTTAAAAATATAATTGTAAAATATATTTTTTTAATTTACAATTTCTCTTTGTTACTGGTATATAAAATTAGTATTTTTAAATATATTGTCTTTGTATCCAACTACCTTGATAAGTTCTTTTATTTATTTCAATCATTTTGGACTTTTAAAATCACATTTTCTGTAACAATTCTATGACTTCTTTGCCCCTTGCCTCACTGAACAGTACAGTACAGTCTTTAATAGAAGTTGTGATGGTGGATATCCTTTTCTTGGTTCTGTCGATGAAAAATTAGTTGATCTAAGAAAGAATTGGAAAATTTTATTCAAGCCAAAATGAGGATTATAACCTAGGAAGAGCATCTCAGAAAGCTCTGAGAACTGTTCTGCCTGGTAGAAGTCAAGACACAGTTTATATGAGTTTTTGAGACAGAAGGCTGTACCTTAAATGACGTATTATTGACAGTTTACATAATCCAGATTTAAGCAGCATCGTGGTGGGTCATGTGACCCTTTACAAGCTCAAGAAGGAATGTTATCTTTTAAGGAGTTGTCTTGTTGATGCTAGGAGAATGTTGTTGTTTATGGTTGAGCAGGTATTTCTGCCTATGGGGGAGCTTTGGTCAATGCATACTGCAGATACACAGCATACAGTGGGAGTATAGGGGAGACCAAAGGGCAGAGAAGAATTTTTTTATGTTTAAATTTTTCTTGTCTTGCCATAAATATGAATTTTATTTCACAGTTCTAATCTCCAGAGAAATTATTCAACATTTTACTGTTGAGTATGAGGTTTGCTGTTGGCTTTTTTCCCCCTAATAGATATTCTTTATCAGATTGAGAGAGTTTTTTTCTACTTCTAGTTCCCTAAGATGATTTTTTAAAGCCATGAATTTGTTACCAAATGCAAGTTTGTGTGCCTGATGTGTAGTGAGGCACAGAGTTTGGAGGAGAGAATGGTTTATTGCATGGCCAAGCAAGGAGAATGGGTGGCTCATGTTCAAAAACCCCAAACTCCCTGATGGTTTTCAGGGAGAAGTTTTTAATAGGCAAAATTTGGGGTGAGGGCTTCAGGGTCTTTGACTTTCTTCTGATTGGTTGGTGGTGAGGTAACAGGGCAGTGCTCCAGGAATCATGTGCTTAGCCTGAAATTACCATCTCCCACCTAGGTGAGGGCCTTAGTTCCTATATAGGAACTCAAAGATATATTGTTATGTATGTTCCTTGAGGAGGAACCAGGACCATGATTTATTGCTACACTATTGTTTCTTGACTGTTCCTCCCTTGTTTCTGTGCTCCCTGACTTCCCTGATTAGCAGCTGTTTGAATCTGCTCTTTGGAATTCAGGGAAGGTCTAGGAGGCTGAATGAAGCCTATTTCCTACAAATAAGTAAGGGACAAAGAAAGGATTTGTATCCAGGAAAGCCCCACAGGGTCCTGCTTGGTTTCAGATGGGTATTGAATTTTGTCAGTTTTCTGTCTAATAGGATGATCTTTGATTTTTCTCATAATTGTGCTAATGTAGTGAAATACATTGATTATTTGAAAATGTTAAAATAATATTTTATGCCTGTAATAAACCCAACTTGGTTAACATGTTATCCTTTTCATGTGTTACTAGTTTCAGTTTGCTAATATACTGTAAACAATTTTTTTTGTGTGTGTGGTACGCGGGACTCTCACCGCCGTGGCCCCTCCCGTTGCGGAGCACAGGCTCCAGATGCGCAGGCCCAGCGGCCATGGCCCATGGGCCCAGCCGCTCCGAGGCATGTGGGGTCCTCCCGGACTGGGGCACGAACCCGTGTCCCCTGCATCGGCAGGCGGACTCTCAACCACTGCGCCACCAGGGAAGCCCTGTAAACAATTTTTGCATCTATGTTTATGAGAGTTATTGGTCTATAATTTACCTTTCCTGATATCATTGTCAAGTTTTTAAAAATGTTAGGAATTTCTTTCTATTTTTTTCTACTCTCTGGAAGAGTTTGCATAATACTTATGCTATTTATTTCTTATCTAAGTAAATTAAATTACAGGATTTAACATGAGGACCATGTCTGAGCATCAGGAACCCTGGTATAAGTATACTGTTTGAATGGACAGTCTTCTACTTAGAGAATATAATACTATGGGAGGAAGTGAGGCAGGAGATAGATGGGCTCCAGGTTAGACATTTACAACCAGACTCCTGTTTACACTTCCAGATAGAAATAAGAACAGGAGCAGGGTAAATAGCTGGATTTTGCCTCTGGTGGACGTTTTAACATAACAGTAATGGCAGGGGCAGAGAGGAGCTGAGTCTTTCCCAGATAAAAGATAAAGAGACCACATAATTCTCATTCTTGAGGTCAAGGAGACCGCCCTGACTACACATGCACAGAAAGCCTCCTTGGGGGTCAAAAAGGAGGGGGCACTACCCCATAATAGATGATGCCAAGTCTCACATAGGCCTCTGAGCTGGAATCCATCTTGGAAAAATGTTGCCCACCCATGTTGGGGAGAGTCCTAGGGCAGGTCAGGTGAGGAAAAAGAAACAAGATAATTGGCCAAAGGTAAACAAATAACCATAAGAACTGCCATATATAAATGATTTAACTGCCTCTTTAATGTGTTCCTCCTCACTAGGGAGGATGCCCACGCCCTTTCTCTGTGTGTGTGTATCTCTGCCTTGCTTCTGTCTTAACTAAACAAACTGTTTCTCTGTGTGCTCTCCCACATGTTGTGCCGTGTCTCTAATAATGAACTTTGTACCTGTTTTTACAGTTTTGTCTCCTTGAAATATTCTTGCTTTCAAATGAGGGCAAGAGTCAGGGAAACTTTGCTTCTAGCCTCTAGCCCTTGCTAGTCTAGTGGCTAGGATTCCTGGTTTTCATCCAGGCTACCCAGGGTCAATTCCTGGGCAGGGAACTAAGGTCTCACTTCAAGCCATCTCCTCAAGATCAGAAAGACAGAATGGAAAGAGGAAATTGCTAAGAAGTTAGTGCTTCAATTTGAATTTTAAGGCAATTCCTTTACAGTAAATAGTCATAGTGATGATTGCAAAATAATCTTTACAGGGTTCTACAGGAAGACTTCGGAAACTGTATCTTGGTTTCAGGAAAAAGGAAAAAAATGCTAACTGCAATTTTGGAATTTATATCTACCAATTGCTATGCTTTGAAAATATTACTAAATGTTTGGAGATTTAAGCTCTCTGTCTTTGGTGTTCTCATCTGAAAAATGTGGATAATATTAGTACCTTTCTCACAGTAATGCTGTGAGATTAAATGAATTAATACATGTAAATGTGTGTGTGCCTGGCATATACACTATGTCAATATATGGTATAAATCATTATTTTTTATTAGCTATTTTTATTAAGTCATGAATTCCTCAAGGGCAAAAATATATGTTTTATAATTTTTATTTCTGTTAGTCTATTTAAATATTTTGTACCTAATCATTGCTAAATAATATGAAAATGAATAAATGAAATGTGTGTATGGGGGATTCTGCATTAAAAAAGTAAGTTCTCATCAGTATTAACTACGGAAAAGAAATAAGCAAAAGACCAGTAAATTCTTTTCATATTTATAGACTATGCTGACTCACATCAAATGATAATTCTGTCCTATTTTGTGATATAGTCTCCTTAAATCTTCTGATTCTCATTTTCCCCTTCAGAAACATGAGACAAGGGTTGTATCAATCAAGAAGGTTTATTATGAAAGATTAGATGTAGTAGATTTGAAATTAATATTTAAGCTATCAAATACTATGCTATTGTGGCTCTTTTAATTTGCTTTTGTGAATCCCATGGTGTAAAAGGGAGAAATAAACCTCTGGGCCTGAAGATAGTAATTCATTGTAAATTATTTATATCTTTAACTTTCTATTTGTGGTGTCAGCAAATGGGCAAAATAACTTGGAACAATCAGAAATGCTTGTCTCTTAAGGACTTGTCTCTGGCTGGATGGTGGAGATGGCATAAATGTTTAGATTTCTAAAAAAAATAGGCCATTTTTAAAGATTTTTTTTCTTGTTCCTTGTATGACCTTGGCATCCTTTATCCAAATCTTGCACTGGTTTGTTTTAGGCAGAGTTCAGTAATGGAGAAATGGAGGTTTAAATTTCTATTGCTCACAGTAGCAGTTATGTTGCTATTGCTGCCTTTCAGTTCTAGAAAAGAAACACATAGTTTTTCAGTAGTGAAGCTCAAAGAGCAAGGAAGAAAAGTTTCTCATCATAAAATAGTTTGTGTTTATCATGTCATCAAAAAACGATTATTCATTGGAAAATAGATATTATCTTTAATAACAATAGGAATTATCTATAAAATAATAGGGAGCTCTTAAACAGCTAGACAAAGTAAAATATATTTATGTTACCAAATATTAAATCAGAGAAAAACTATGCTTTACTGGACTTCAAATTCTATTCATCCAAACAAATTCTATAAAAATATGACATTCTGCCATTCAAGAACAGATTATTGTGTGACTTAGGAACAGATAGCATTTTTCTCTGGGAACAATTTTTTTCTGCATTAATAGTTGCATAAATCTCAGCTATCCATGAGATAGCTATTGTGTTTCCTCTTTGCCTTTTCATTTTATGAGCTATTCTAGCTGATAGAGCTGCATACTATGTTTTATTTCTTTAAGCAAATGTTTACCCTTTCACTTCAAAACTTTCTGAAGAATGAAAGAATTAAATCAGGTGGGCATTTCATTGAAATATACTAATATTGACAGAATGGAAAAAATACTTCGCAATTTTCTGTGAGACATGTGCTCCTCTTAGTGACTGTAGGTGCTGCAGTTTGCTAAATGAAAATGAACACATAGACTCCATTCTGGTATTTACTGGATATTTAAAACCCAGAAATCCAGAAAATTGGTTTCAGAATAAAAAGTGTCAATGAAAAATTAATCAGTTGATCTAAGAAAGAAATGGAAAATTTTATTCAAGCCAAATTGAGGATCACAACCCAGGAACAGCCCCTCAGAAATCTCCAAGAACAGTTCTGCCCCTTAGAAGTCAAAACACAGTCATATCAGTGTTTTGAGATAGACAGCTACACATTTTATGGTGTATTATTGACAGTTCACATAATTCAGATCTGCAAGTACAAAGTGATGGGTCATTGTGACCCCCTTACAAGATCAAGGAGAAATCCTATCTTTAAGGAGTTGTCTTGTTGGTGCTAGGAGAATGTTGCTCTTTATGGTTGAGCAGGTATTTCTGCTGAAGGGGGAGGTTTGGTCAATGCTTAATGCAGATACACAATGCACAGTAGAGGGGACAGAGGAGGCCAAACGGCAGAGAAAAATTTTTTATGTTTAAATTTTTCTTGTTTGCCATAAAATGTAAATTTATTTCACAGAAGTAACCTAAAACTGTTTGTCTTGTATGTAAATTAAGTTTAAATATTGTGTCTTTTTGAAAGTCTTTAGCTTGTACTGTGTTTTTGGTACAAATAGAACTTTTAACACATGAGGAGTCATATGAAGTCTTGCTAAGTTATTAATTTTGAAAGAAAAATGCTGTATATATACGTGGATAGCAACAGACCTGGTGATGAAAAAAACTCCATCAGAAACTCAGAAATTAAAAAAATGATAGTAGTCTAGTCAGAGACTTTGGGTTCTAACAAATTCAAGTTTCTTTATTCTACTAGTTGTACTGTTATCTATTATGGCCACATTCTATTAGGCATGTCATTTTTGCTCATCAGTTTTTCTCTATCTCAAATAGTTCCTAGTGTATAAGAGGTGCTCAGTACACAATTGTTGAATAAATTTTAAACACTCTTATTGGAAAAAAAGGAAATGGAAGTCCTTAAACCTATTTTCCTGCAAAGGAAAACAATATTCAGTGCGGACAACTTATAACTTATTTGGTTCTCTAAGAGCATTGTAACTTTTCCATTTTCTTTAAGAATCTTATTTGTATAATTCACAATTGCACATTAGCTTTCAAACACATAACCAGCCATCTGTTTTCACATTTGAAATCTATCAAAACAAAATAGTCCCTAAGAGTATTGCTTTATTTTTTAATTAAACATTTATTTTAAATATATATTCACATGCAGCTGTAAAAAATAATACAAAGAATTCCTATGCACTCTTTACTGAATTGTCTCCTATGGCAGCATCTTGTGAAATTATAGTACAGTATCACAACCAGGGTATTGGCACCCATACCGTCCAGACATGGCACATTTCCATCACCACAAAGCTCTTTCATGTTGCCCTTTATCACCACACCCACTTCACTCTCACAATCACCCTGCTTTTGATCCCCCGGCAACCACTAATCTATTCTCCATTTCTATAAATTTGTCCTTTCAAAGAGTGTTTTATTAGTGCAATCATATAGTATATAACCTGCTATATATATATATATATATATATATATATATATATATATATATATTTTTTTTTTTTTTTTCACTTAGCATGATTCCCTGTGAAACTGAGCAGGACCCTGTGGTGCTCTCCTGGATACAAAAGCATTTCCATGTCCCCTGTTTCTTGTTTGTAGAAAAAGAGGCTTCAGCCTCTTAGCCTTTCCCTGAGTTCTAAAGGGCAGGTTTAAGCAGTTACTAACTAGGGAGGGAATGATGAAACAAAGGAAGAGCAGTCAAGAAACAACAGTACAGCAATAAAGCATGGTCCTGGTTCCTCCTCAAGGGATATATACAATAATGTATCTTTGAGTTCTTCTACAGAAACTAAGGCCCCCACCCAGGTGGAGGATGGTAATTTCAGGCCAAGCACGATTCCTGGAGCACTGCCCTGTTACCTCACCACCAACCAATCAGAAGAAAGTCACATACCCTGCAGTCCTCACCCCAAATTTTGCCTTTAAAAACTCTTCCCCCCAAACCATCAGGAAGTTCGTGGTTTTTGAGCATGAGCTGCCCATTCTCCTTGCTTGAGCCTTGCAATAAACCTTTCTCTGCTCCAAACTCCAGTATTTCAGTTTGTTTGGCCTCACTGTGAGTCAGGCACATGAACTTTGCATTCAACAACACCTGGAGATTTGCCAGGTTGTTGTTTGTATCAATAGTGTATTCCTTTTTATTGCTGAATAATTTTTCGTAGTATGGATGTACCACAGTTCATTTAACTAAACATCCATGGAAGGACATCTGGGTTGTTTCTAGTTGGGACTATTAGAAGTAAAGCTTCTATAAAGTTCCTGTACAGGCTTTTTGTATCAACATTGGTTTTCATTTCTCTAGGATAAGTGCCTAGGAGTGTAATCGTTGTATTGTATGGTGATGGCATGTATAGGTTTTTAAGTAATTGCTGTTTTCCAGAGTGGCTGTACCAATTTACATTCCCAGCAGAAAGGTATGAGTGATCAAGTTGCTCTGCACCCATGTCAGCATTTGACATTGTCAGTATTTTTTACTTTAGCCATTTGATAAGTGTGTAGTGATATCCTGTCTGGAATTTAATTAGCATTTCCCTAGTGGCTAATTATGTTAAACATCTTTTTATGTGCTTATTTTCCATCTGTATATCCTCTTTTGTGAAATATCTATTCATGTATTTCTAATTGGACTTTTCTACCTGGATTGTGTGTATTTTACTATTGAGTTTTGAGAGTTTATCAAATATTCTAAATTTTAGTCCTTTGTGAGATATGTTCTTTGCAAATATTCTCCCCCATTCTATAAGTTTCCCTTTTCTTCCTCTTAACAGTCTTTCACAGAACACAATTTTAAAATTTTTTTGAATTCTGATTTATCAATGTTTCCTTTTATGGATTGTGTTTTTGATGTCAAGTCTAAGAACTCTTTGCCTAGCCCTAGCTCTCAAAGATTTTCTTCTAAAAGTTTTATGTTTTTTATTTATGTTTGCCATACATTTTGAGTTAATTTTTCTATAGTTTGAGACTGGGATTGAGTTTAATTTTGGGTGGGCATATGAATATGTCCAATTGCTCTGGTACCATTTGTTGAAAAAGCTATCTTTCCTCCTTTGAATTGCCATTGCATGCTCATCAAAAATTAGCTGGGTATATTTACGTGGGTCTACTTCTAGGTTTTCTATTCTGTTGCATTGATTGATGAGTCTATCTCTCTACAAATACCATATGGTCTTGATTATTACAGCTATATAATAAGTCTTGAAATGGAGTAGACTGATTCCTGCCACTTTATTCTTCTTTTCCAAAATTATTATAGCTATTTTAGTTCCTTTACCTTTCCATATATATTTTATTTTATTTTTGTAAATTTATTTATTTATCTTTGTGTTGGGTATTTGTTGCTGTGTGCAGGCTTTCTCTAGTTGCGGCAAGAGGGGGCTACTCTTTGTTGCAGTGCATGGGCTTCTCGTTGTGGTGCCTTCTCTTGTTGCAGAGCATGGGCTCTAGGCACATGGGCTTCAGTAGTTGTGGTGCACGGGCTCAGTAGTTGTGGCTATGGGCTCTAGAGTGCAGGGCCAGTAGTTGTGGTGCACGGGCTTAGTTGCTCAGCAGCATGTGGGAATTTCCCGGACCAGGGCTCGAACCTGTGTCCCCTGCATTGGCAGGCGGATTCTTAACCACTCGCCGCCAGGGAAGTCCCTCCATGTATATTTTAGAAGACTCTTTTCTACACCTACAAATAATCTTGCTGGAATTTTTTTTTTTTTTTTTTTTGCGGTACGCGGGCCTCTCACTGTTGTGGCCTCTCCCGTTGTGGAGCACAGGCTCAGCAGCCATGGCTCACGGGCCCAGCCGCTCCGTGGCATGTGGGATCTTCCCGGACCGGGGCACGAACCTGTGTCCCCTGCATCGGCAGGTGGACTCTCAACCACTGCGCCACCAGGGAAGCCCTCTTGCTGGAATTTTGAAAGTAAATATGTTAAACCTGTATAGCAATTTAGTAAAAAATTGATGTCTTAACTATGCTGAGTCTTCCGATTCATTAATATGATATATTTATCCATTTATTTAGCTTTTTTTGATTTCTTTCATTAGCATTTTGTAGTTATCAGTATACAAATCTTGTGCATGTTTTGTTAGACTTACACTTTAGTATTTCATTTCTTTTTGAGTGATTACAAATTTCACTGCATTTTTAATTTTGTTTTTTATGCATGTTTCCACTGAGGGTATATAGAATAAAATTGATTTTTAAAATGTTTATCTAATATCCTGCCACCTTGCTCAACTCACTTATTAGTGGTAGAATTTTTTGTAGATTCCCTAGAATATTTTACATCAACAATTATGCATCAGAAAATAAAGACATTTTTAATTCTTCCTTCCTCATGTGTAGGTCCTTGTTTGCTTTATTACTTTGTTTCAATGGCTTAAACTTCAGATTTTATTTTGGGTAAGAATGATGAGAGCAGAAATCCATGAATTGCTCCCAATCTTAGAGAGAAAACATTGTTTTCCTGCATTAAATGTAATGTTAGCTTTTTTGTAGATACTTTTAATTACGTTGAGGAAGTTCTCTATCACATGAGTAGGTATTGAATTTTGTCAGTTGCTTTTTCTGCATAGCTTTGTAAGATTATGTGATTTTTCTTCTCTAGTTTATTAATTTGGCAGATTACATTGATTGAATTTTGAATACTGAAACATCTTTGCATCCTTGGAGTAAACTCTACTTGGTCATAGTGTATAATTCTTTCTATACATTGCTGAATTCTACTTGCTAATACTTTGCTAAGAAATTTTTCATCTGTACTCATGAGAGGTGTTGGAGATCCCTCATTTCTGTTTTTCTGAAAGTGATTATGTACAATTAGTGATAATTCTTTTAAGTATTTGGTAGAATTCTCCATTGAAAACTCCTGAGCATGCAGATTGATTGTTCTGGGAGTTTTTGAATTATGAATTCAATTTCCTTTTGTTAAAGGATTAAATTATTTATTTCATATTGGGTATGTTGTGGTAGTTCGTGTTTTAAGGAATTGGTCCATTTCACCTAAATTATGAAATTTATTTGTGTAGGGTTGTTCATAGAATTCTGTTATCTTTTTTCTTTTATTATCTTTTTTTATATTGACAGAGTGTATAGTGATCTTGTTTTATTTCTGGAATTGGTAGTTTATATCATCTCTCTCTTAGTTTGCTTGAAGTTTGGCAATTGTTGATTTGTTCAAAGTACACTAATTTTCATTGCTTTTCTTTTTGTTGTTGTTTTCAATTTTTTTTATTTCTGCTATTATTTCCTTCCTTCTGCTTGCTTTAGGTTTATTTTGGTTTTCTTTTTCTAGATTCTGCAAATGGAAGTTTAGGTTATTGATTTGAGACTTTTCCTTTTTTCTAATGTATGCATTGTGCTATGATTTTTTCTCTCAGTACTGCTTTAGCTATGCTTAATCTTTGAAACTGATATTATATTTTCAAATTATGATGTTATATTTTCATACTACTTCAGTTCAATTAGTGTTTCAATTTATGTGTTGAAATTTACTTTTTTTTTTTTTGACCATGCCACGTGGCATGTGGGACCTTAGTTCCTCTACCAGAGATCGAACCCACACCCCCTTCGGTGGAAGCACAGTCTTAACCACTGGACCACCAAGGAAGTCCCTGAGATTTACTTTTTGAACTATGAATTTTTAGAAATATGTTGTCTAGTTTCTAAGTTTTTAGAAATTTTTATGTTCTGTTTCTCTTTATCTTTTGACTCCATTGTGGTTGAGGGACACACTGTGTATGATTTCAGTTCTTTTAAGCTTTTCAAGGTCTGTTTTATGGCCCAGGATTTAGTTTATTTTGGTATATGTTCTGTGGACACTTGAATAAAATGTGTGTTCTACACTGGTTATGTGGACTGCTCTATGAGGGTTAATTAGATACTGTTGCTTGATAGTGTTTTTAAGGTGTTTTATACCCTTGCTGCTTTTATGTTTAGTTGTTCCATTAATTTTAGGAGAGGAGTGTTAAAGTCTCTAGTAATAATTGTGCATTTGCCTATTTCTCCTTTTATTTCTATACATTGTTTCATATTTTTGCACATCTCTTGTTCAATGCATACACATTTAGGATTGTTGTATCTTCTTGGTGGATTGACCATTTAATCATTATGTAATGTCCTTCTCTATCTCTGGCAGTTTCCTTTGTTCTGAAGTCTACATTATCAGACATTAATATAGTCATCCCTTCTATTTTTGATTTGTTATCTATTTCCATCCTTTACTTTTAACCTGCCTAAATTGTTATATTTGAACTGAGTTTCCAATAGACAACAGATAGCTCCTACATGCTTATTAATCCACTCTGCCAATTTCTGTGTTTTATTTGGTGTATAAGACAATTTACATTTAATGTAATTATTGATATATTGAGCCTATAGTTTATCATACTATTTTTGTTTGTTTTCTGTTTGTTCACTATTTTTTGTTTGTTTTCTTTTTCCTATCTTCCTGTGGCTTAGTTGAGCAATTTTTTAGAATTCCATTTTTACCTTTAGTGTTTTTGAGGGTATCTTTGTTTATAAGTTTTTTCATTGGTTGATATAGGTTTCACAGTATATTTATATATAACTTTATCAAAGCCTACTCGATATAATTTTACCAAATGGAGCAAAGTATAGAAACCTTATCTCCCTTTATATCTTTTTACTTTCCCTATTTCAAATATAATTTCCTACATCTAGAATCACATCAGTGTTATAATTTTTGCTTTGATTATCAAATACTATTTAGAACACTCAAGATGAAAAGGATCATCTGTTGCATCTACTCACAGTTTTGCTTTATATGTCCTTTCTTCCTTCCTATGTTCTAAGGCTCCTTCTTTTATAGTTTCCTTTCTGTTTATAGAACTTCCTTTAGCCATTTATTAGGGTAGATATACTGGCAACACATTCTGTTAGTGTTCCTTCAGTTGAAAGTGTCTTGGTTTCCCCTTCATTCCTGAAGGATATTTTCCTTGGATATAGGATGCTGGGTTGGCAGTTCTTTTCTTTCAGCACTTAAAACATTTTATACCTCTTTCTCCTGAGCTCAGTAGTTTACAGTGCGAAATCTGCTATAATTTGAATTGTTGTTTTCCGCTATAGGTATGGTGACATTTCTCTCTCACTGCTTTCAAGATTTCTTTTTCATTTTTAGTTTTCAAAAGTTTGACTATTATGTGTATTGGTATACATTTCTTTGAAAGCTGAATTTTGATAGAGTTTTTTTTCTGTTTATAACTGTTGGCATTATGGAGTTACCAGTTTTTTCAGCTCTAAGTCTGGGATGTGGGAGACAAAAAGAAAACCTATAGAAAATTTGTTTCTTGGGTCCCATGGTCCTTAACTGGCCTGCTTTCTTCGACTCCTCTTTCAGGGTCTTCCATGTTTATTTTATATATAATGTCTATGGTTTTTAATTGTACATAGCAGGAGGAATAAAAAGAAGTACATCCACTACCCCATTTTTCTGGAAGTATGTTCATCTGTGCATAAGCATGAGAGTTGAATAAATTTATTCCACAAATTAAGAATGAATTTCTTCCATTAATGGACAGTTAGTCACTAGGACTCTAGCACTTAAGGATTGTTATATGAGATTTCAAGATATTTTTGACAGCAGGACAAAACACACTGATGCTTGGATAGATGAAAGGCAGAATACTTTGTTACTTACTACTCCAAGCAAGAGAAAGCCGTCAGGCAGGGCCACACAGGGAGTTGTGACAGAGACAGTAACAGCAAACTTGAGCTATGGGGTCAACTTATGTGTGGCAAGTGAGGTGAGGTTAGCTAGGTTTTCTGGGTTCCTAATTTAAATTAGGGTGGGTTGGCTAATTTAAATAATTTCTTGGGCTCTAGGGCAAAGGGGCTGTCCTTACTTGTTTAATATTCAGTTTTAGCATGATTAAGGCAGGTATGTTCATAGTGGCCTGTGTGAGGGCCCAATAAAGAAGTGACTGGGGTGTATACTCAATCAGCTGTTCAAGATTAGCCAGGGCCTCCAACTTTAGCCAGACCTCAACACTGGGTCAAGACAGCATTTTTTTTTTAACTGTATTACAAGGAATCATCTAGTTCAGTAGCAGGGAATGGTGTCCAGTGATTAGTTGTGGTTTCTTATTGAAAATACCTTTGTGTATATAATAATATTCAGTAGAGATGACTATGTAACTACATTTAGGGCTTTTTAATTTTTCTACCTATTTATTTATTTATTGGTACTCACAGTTATTTGGCCTTTGTTTAATAATACATTTTCATATACTGGTGAAAAGACTGTTTAATTCCTTCCCCTGTCCCCAAGATTACCACGATATAATTTTTGCAGTTTTAACAGAAAACTTAGTATAAGGAAAGCTTGTGATGAGGTCAAGTCTGCTTTGAAGGGCATTAGACAATGAAATTAAAAGTAAAATTAAAATATGTTATTACTTGAACATTTCCAGTTGTCACAATTCTCCTTGACTCTCGCTGAATAATGGTAGTTCTTCACTGAATAGCTTCCACCTGTGAAAACCTCTTGAAATGCTGTTTGAATATTGACAGGACTTGTTTGTTTTTTTTATTTTATATTGAGGACTTGGAAAATAAATGTAAATGAAAAGTTCTTCAAGTGTCACTCATTTATCTGTGTGATTAAAAAGGCTATATTTTAGAAAAGATGGTTTGGTCATTTCAATTGTCATTATGCATAAATCTGTTGACCATAACTTAACTCCAAGAGATGATACACAGTTAATTGAGGAGTTGGCCAGAGAAAGTAGATTGACTGCACAGCGGCCCATGTTATTGATGGTTGCACTTGTAGCTTTGATTATATCTATATAATTGCGGGAATAACCTTGCATTTCAGGTGCTGATTGTTTCAATTGGCAAGGCACTCATTGGCCACTCATTGTTCAGTTACCTCATACACAGTTGTTATGAAGGCCAAAACTATTGATGTGGGCCAAAATTGTTCATAGCTTCCAGAATGAAGATTCTTTTATATAGTTATGAAGTATATGGCATGCAAAAGCTAAAGGAAAGAGGTAGAAAACAAAACAAGACAAAACAAACCTCTAAAGAAATGTTGAGTACAGATGCTAGTACTTTCTTCTTTCTGGTCATCTTTCTCTTCTCATTACTCTTTGCCTTTCTACAACCTGTTTCTTAATACATTATGATGATAATATTAACAGTAGTCAGTGCATTAGCATGAACAAGTGTATAATTGTATATGACTACATATTAGTTACCAGATGGATTAAATGTAGAGATATTTTCTGTAGACTTCAGGAAGAGAGATGAAATGGATTTCTCTGAAGTTCTAGAGAAATCTGGTATTATGCTGGGAAAAAAGTCTATATCGTACTACAGTAGATATTCTTCATTCCTTTGTCCAGGAAATTAGATTTTTTTTCTGATGTAAAGCCCATTGCTGAAGAAAGCTACATTGGGAATCACTTCTACTGAAGGAATAAGATGAGTTTATGGAAAATTCTGAAACTCTATTAAAGGATTTGTCTGCAGTATGCAGTGTCAGCTAGTATAAAACTTTATAGTTGAAATGCAAAAGATAATATACTATAAAGTACCTTGTTGTGAATATTAAGTAAAAATAGCCTAAAGTGTAGATGTTTTTAAATGAGATATGTAGATTCAGATAACATTATTATTATTCCAAATATAACAAAGGCATACATTTAAAGGACTAATGATTGGTTTGTAATACATACTTTGTAAGCACCTACATCTTTTATTTTTGATTTTTAAATCTATATTAATTTCCAGTGAGAACTGTTACTATTTCCTTTCCTTTCCTATAGGTCATGAATACTACCACAGGATTAAGAAACTGTCTCTGTAAGATTGTAATGTTAATGAATAGAATTCTTTCTCATTAAGATACAAGTGTCCCTGGTTGCCTTAGCATGAATCATTTCTCAGTATATTTATATGATGATTCAGTTTAGGACCCTGTTTCAACTGGATACATTTTTTTTTCTACTTTGCCATCCAGTTAAAGATCTTGAATGGGAAAAATCCCTGGAAATTTCTATCAGCCCTTCTACTACTGAGTTTAAGAACAAATTTCTCTTGGTGTTTGCTCCCAAATTATTATAAAATTAGAAGAACAGTTGTCTTTCCATCAAAGACATAAGGCAATTATCTTTACTCTTTTAACCCTAATGAAGCTTTAGTCAAGAGAAAATCTTTGATATTATAGTCTCTCTTTCCATTCTTAAGGAAGTGATTTAAATAAATAAACCAGGTTTTATCTCTCTGCAGTTATAGTTTCCTGATAGGTACTGTGGCTTCTTGATGTAATTCTGACTGAAAATAAGCATTTTGCCTATAATCTCTTCTGGTATTTAAGTATGATCATGTTGTGTGTGGGTGTACATCCTTGATCAAAGTTGGGATGAAATTGACCAAATTCTCACTAGACTTCAAAATTTCAAGACCAGGTTGTCATTACATTTCTTTATAGTATATCTACCTCTTAACATACATTTCTCCTCATGGAGAAGTGCCCAATGATCATGCTAGTTGTATTTCAATGCAGGTAAGTCACATCCAACCTTGGTCATCAGTGCCATAAACAATAACTGGCACTTGGATCCTCGAAACAAATTTCTTCTTGCAATATGTCAATGTTTTCAAGAGTCAGGAAATAAAGCATCCTAAAATAGAAATCAAATTACTCAAACCCGTTGAGAAATCGATTATGAGGTTTCCGTAGCTTTTCAATGAAGACAGGGTGCTTCTAACTTGGGGCAATTTAGTTTAAAGACAGAACATGACTGAGAAATTTTTTTTCAATATGTAATCAGAAAGGCTACTCAAACAATGGCTACACTAGGGCTTTATGTTTTAGACAAGGTAACTATAGCAGTCCATGTGTTGGATTCACAATCTTGGGTGAAATCTACTCTGAAAAAGAAATGAGTTAAATGATTTGCCATCATTTTAGAAGTAGGAAGATCTCCTTATACAATGTAATATGACAAGTGTAAAGGAAATTCCAAAAATTTGCATATGTAAGAAATAGAGTGATAAGGGTTTATCCAACTGGAGGGTTATATAGATACACCTTTGTGTATTTGGTGGAGATGTTAACGTATTATGGGATGTTTATATGTGCTTATAAATACATTACTTAAATTTGCATCTGCCCACACATTCACCACTAATAAATAGAAAAGGAGCCACTACTGTGAACTGCCTTCTTCCTAAATGGAAATTCAGATTTGTTGCATTGTAATGTTCAACTTTACCTGATTCCATAGGGATGCATTTTGATGCAAATGTTACAAAATTAGATTTAAATCAAGCTTATTTATTTGGTTTTATCTGCAGAATAAGCAGATAAATGGTGATTAGAAATCCAGTACAATGAAAAATAATATAAAACGTCTTCAAAATAAACTCTAGGTGTAAGGATATTCGTCTTTGCTCTTGTAGTTTTGTTTATTATCAAGAATCTAGAAGGCAAAATTAGAGCAGTATTTGTCTCCTGAGAATTGCCTTGCTGAGTCACTCTGGAATATGTGTGCTATCCAACTTTCAGAATTATAAGAATTGCTGTATTAGTCATTGTGAGGGTGGTATAAAGTCTGTGTAATATAATGATTCAGATTAATGATCTGAAAAGGTAAGAATTACTAAAAAATTCATCTGCACACCATGCATGAATAACACATTGATTTGTTTTTAATGTTACTTGGCATTTAAAGTTCTATACCACCTTTTTAAATGTTAAAAGAATAAATGAGTCTAAACCCTGATACTTAGAATTTCAGGCATAGCTAAATTATCATAGAACCATGAAAGCAGTGCATTACAATAGTGTATTTCCAAAACTATCCAGAAACTATTTTGCTGTCTTAATCTGGAGCTACTTTTGTAATTGAAAAGAAAGTACAAAAACAAATAAATAAAACCAGTTGTGCCTTTTATAAATGTGGAGTCAGATGTTTCTAGGGTTTAAGCTCTTCTAAGGAAACAGATACTTGCATACACTGTCTTCCAGTATTCATGGGAATCGTTAAATGCAGCTTTACAACTTCCCTGCTTGCTCACGTTTCACCTCAGTCTCAGCCTTTGATGAGTGATGGAAATCCTTGCTTAGAGCACAGTGAGAAGGCACAAGTTTGCTCCCATGAGGTTGATAGTTTAAATCCATGTTATATTTGGCCCAAACTGATTTCTCAGATACTATCATTACACGTTTCCTGTTTACATGAGGCACAGTGAAATGGAAAGGGATGTGGTTACCGTGGGATAGCATTACTACTGAAAAATTCAGACGTGCAGGCACAAGACATCAATATTGACACCACCACGGTAGATGTAACCTTTATGCTCCAGGCTTAGCAGAGACTACAAATGTGAAAGCCAACATACAAAATGGTGTCATGTAATTGTTTAATATTGATGAACGTTTTTAAAAATGTTATACGCAAACCCTTACTACTTAATACTGCCCAGTAAAATGTTCCTAATTATTGATTTTATCATGTTACTTCCTATAGCAGACACCTCTAATAGTCCTCCTCATGTCCTGCAGGAATACTCTGTAGCATCTTAGAAAGAGTAGGGACTGTGGGATCTAATAAACTAGTGTTCTTACTTACTAGGTATTTGGTGTTGCACAGCTTACAAGGTATCTAAGCCTCAGTTTCCTTATTTATAAAATGGGGAATGCTGTCCTACCTTACCCGGAGGGTTGTGGTGAGAGCTATCCTAGATAAACATTGTAAATCTCCTAATTGTGTTCCAGCACAGAACATTAAAAACACATAATATTACCTTACTGCAATTTCCATTTTACTCTTGCCTTAGACAAAACTTTGCCCAACTGAGAGGCCAAACCACATATCACTATTGCTATAATTTGCCTTTATTTAGCTATTGTGAGTGTTGCTTTTTCCTTTTTCATGTGTACTGGCATGTATATATATATATATATATATATATATATATACACACACACATACATATATATTTTTTAATTTTCCCATTCATGATTTTTCCTCTTCTAATATGATTTGTTTTCATTATAGGTGTTGATCTGTCCTCTATCCATTTTAACATGTCCCTTGTTATTGTATTTGTATATATTTTACTTAAAACATCTTAAGATTTGAAATAGTCAACTCTTTTTATCTCATTTATTTATTATATCTGCTTATAGTTTTATCCTGAGAAAGAAATTTCCATCCCCCCATTTTATATATAACTGAATATTTTATTCTTATTCTTTTATAGACTTTCATATGTTTAATTCTTTAAACACTTGGAATATATTTGAGTGTATTGAGTGTGCGCTAGGTCTTTTTTTTTTTTTTTCATTTCCACAATGCTTAGTCAGTTTCTTGTTGAATAATTTACTTTTCTTGACTGGTTGTAATAACATCTTTATCATACACTGAAGTCCTATGTGGCTGGTGTGATAGCTTCCTTTAGCAGGGGTTTTTGTCTGTCACGCAGGGTATCTGATATAACCTTTAGGTAAGGAGCAAATGGCACCACTGTTGCTTTTTCCCCATCTGGCTTGTCATTGATTGGTACATGTTTTCCTTCCAGTAGACTACAGTGCTTCTGTTGACCATCAGTGACAAGGGAACAATGTGATATCCCTCTTCCACATCTTCTGGATGCTATTTTCTCTGTTACTCCTGAGGAATTACCTAGTATACATCAGAGAATTTTTAAGCAGTTCTTTGTAAAAGGAGTTAAAATACTGACAACTGTACAGAGTTGGGACTAGAGATTGGATGTGCCGTGAACTGCTTTACTCTCTTCTACTGCATAAGGAATAAGGTCTCCAGCCTAGCCTATTGAAGGAAATCTCACAAAGTCACCCCCCCCCGTGGTGTCTCAACCATAAAACTTCCATAATTACTATTCTTTTCTCTTCCCTTTCCCTCTGCGATTGCTTCCTTTTTGCTCCTGCTCTGAGTTTTTACTTTTCTATTATCCTATGATAGGTCACCCCTTCCTAGAAGAGTAATTGAATCTCAATATCTTTTGAATCTTGCAGATTTTACAACCTCAGCTTATGAATTTCAGTGGCTTTTCTCCTTAGCCCTGTTTAGTACAGCTCTTCAGAGGAGAGACAGATTTGTATAGGACACAGAAGGCAAAGAGTTGAATTCTGACCCTTAAATAGTTGGGACCTTTCCAATCTGGCATGGCTTATTCTCCTCTATTAAATTTAAAATTTTACTTTAATAAAATTTTATTGAGACTATTTATTTTCTCTAGGAATCAACCCTCATTCAGAAAAATATGGTTACCATAAAAGTGGGTAAGGACAAATTTTACCTTTGTGATACCCAACTGTTATTCAGTAGGACATGAGAAAAACAATGTCACATGTCACATGTTTTATTGAGGAAAATCAGCAAGGAAAGGTGTTGAGGGACACTGCCTCCTCCCACCATCTCTGAGTCTCCATAATCTCATAGGGAGATGTGCCCACACACGATGAGCTTATGCCTCAGTGATAGGTCATTGCTCTATTGACCTCCTCTCCCACTGCTGCCTCTTCTGTCCTTACAGGGCAGGTGTAGGAGCAAGCTTGTCACTAGGTAAATAACAGACAACAGGGGCTTTGGGAAATGCCTTCCATAGGCAAACCATCCATTCAAGCTGGCTGACTTTCGGAAAACATAGAGTTAAGCCCTATTTGAACATACAAAAATCAGTTGTGTTTCCATATACTAAGAATAAACTATTTGAAAAGGAAATTAAGTAAAACAATTCCATGTAAAATAGCACCAAAATAAATACATACTTAGGAATAAACTTGACTAAGAGAAAGATTTGGATACTGAAAACTATGAAACATTGATGAAAGACACAAACAAATGGAAAGATATTTTGTGTCCATGGATTGGAGGACTTAATAGTGTTAAAATGTCTATACCACTCAAAGCAAACTACAGATTCAATGCAATCCACAGCAAAGTTCCAATGGAATTTTTTATAGAAATAGATAAGGTAATACTAAAATTTATATGAAACCACAAAAGACCCAAAAGAGCCAAAGTGATCTTGAGAAAGAACAAAGCTTCATGCATCACACTTCCTGATTTCAAAATTAATTACGAAGCTACAGTAATTAAAACAGTATGCACTGGCAATAAGACTGACATACAGATCAATACAAAAAATCAGAATAGAGTCCAGAAATTAATCCACACATATATGGTCAATTGATTTTCAACATTGCTAAGAATACACAATGGAGCAAGAATAGTCTTTTCAACAGTTGGGCCTGGGAAAACTGGATATCTGCATGCAGAAGAATGAAACTGGTCCATGTTCTTACATCATATACAAAAAGTGACTCAAACTTAATTAAAAACTTAGATGTTAAGACCTGCAATTGTAAAACTTCAAGAAGAAGGAGAAAAGTTTCATAACTTTGGTCTTGGCAATGATTTTATGGATATGACACCAAAAGCACAGGTAACAAAAGCAAAAACAGATAAGGTCCACATCAAACTAAAAGGCTTCTGCCTACCAAATGATATAATTAAAAGGGTGAAAAACCAACCTGTGGCATGGGAGGAAATATTTGTAAATCCTACATAAGATAAACATGTTTTATGTAAAATAAGTTGGGGAGTATTTGTTTCTCCTCAGTTTTTTGGAAGAATTTGAGAAGGATTGGTGTTAATTCTTCAAAAGCTTCGTAGAACACACCAGTGAAACCAACTGGTCCTGGGCTTTTCTTTGCACTCTTTGTGGGAATGTAAATTGGTGCAGCCACTATGGAAAACAGTATGAAAAAGCAAGAGAAACAGCTTCATATTGAAACATAATCTAGGAAAACGTGAATGCTTCCAAGTTATTCAGAGACACTGTTATAAATTTTGATACTGAATAACACTGACAGGCTTCAGTCTTTTCAGTTTCACCCAGATGTTTGCAGTATATACCCAATTTGGAAACAGGATGTAATATACAATAATTTCCGAGAAGCCATCTTTTAAAAAATAAACTTAGGAGAAAGGAATATAAAAACAGCTGGCTAGGAGGAACAAGATGGCAGAGTAGAAGGATGTACTCTCACTCCCTCTTGCAAGAACACCAGAATCACAACTAGCTGCTGGACAGTCATCAACAGGAAGACACTGGAACTCACCAAAAAAGATACCCCATATCCAAAGACAAAGGAGAAGCCATGATGAGATGGTAGGAGGGGCGCAAACACAGTAAAATCAAATCCTATAACTGTTGGGTGGGTGACTCACAGACTGGCGAACACTTATACCATAGAAGTCCACCCACTACAGTGAAGGTTCTGAGATCCCACGTCAGGCTTCCCAACCTGGGGGTCTGGCAACCAGAGGAGGAATTCCTAGAGAATCAGACTTTGAAGCCTAGTGGGAATTGATTGCGGGATATCGACAGGACTGGGGGTAAACAGAGACTCCACTCTTGGAGGGCACACACAAAGTAGTGTGCACATCAGGACCCAGGGGAGGGAGCAGTGACCCCAGGGGAGACTGAACCAGACCTACTTGCTACTGTTGGAGGGTCTCCTGCAGAGGCAGGGGGTGGGGTGGCTTTGTTTCACCATGGGGACAAGGACACTGGCAGCAGAAGTACTGGGAAGTACTCCTTGGCATGAGCCCTCCCAGAGTCTGTCACTATTCCCACCAAAGAGCCCAGGTAGGCTCCAGTGTTGGGCTGCCTCAGGCCAAACAACCAACAGGGAGGGAACCCAGCCCCATCCATCAATAGTCAAGTGGATTAAAGTTTTGCTGAGCTCTGCCCACCAGAGCAACAGTCAGCTCTACCCACCACCAGTCTCTCCCATCAGGAAACTTGCATAAGCCTCTTAGATAGCCTCATCCACCACAGGGCAGACAGCAGAAGCAAGAAGAACTACAATCCTGCAGCCTGTGGAACAAAAACCACATTCACAGAAAGATAGACAAGATGAAAAGGCAGAGGGCTATATACCAGATGAAGGAACAAGATAAAACCACAGAAAAACAACTAAATGAAGTGGAGATAGGCAACCTTCCAGAAAAAGAATTCAGAATAATGATAGTGAAGTTGATCCAGGACCTCAGAAAAAGAATGGAGGCAAAGATCGAGAAGATGCAAGAAATGTATAACAAATACCTAGAAGAATTAAAGAACAAACAAACAGAGATGAACAATACAATAACTGAAATTAAAACTACACTAGAAGGAATCAATAGCAGAATAACTGAGGCAGAAGAACGGATAAGTGACCTGGAAGACAGAATGGGGGAATTCACTGCTGTGGAACAGATTAAAGAAAGAAGAATGCAAAGAAGTGAAGACAGTCTAAGAGACCTCTGGGGCAACATTAAACGCAACAACATTCACATTATAGGGGTCCCAGAAGGAGAAAAGAGAGAGAAAGGACCTGAGAAAATATTTGAAGAGATTATAGTTGAAAACTTCCCTAACATGGGAAAGGAAATAGCCACCCAAGTTCAGGAAGGGCAGTGAGTCACATACAGGATAAACCCAAGGAGAAACATGCCAAGACCCATAGTAATCAAATTGGCAAAAATTAAAGGCAAAGAAAAATTACTGGAAGCAGCAAGGGAAAAATGACAAATAACATAGAAGGGAACTCCCATAAGGTTAAACGCCCATAAGGTTAGATTTCTCAGCAGAAACTCTACAAGCCAGAAGGGAGTGGCATGATATACTTAAAGTGATGAAAGGGAAGAACCTACAACCAACATTACGCTACCTGGCAAGAATCTCATTCAGATTCTATGGAGAAATCAAAAGCTTTACAGACAAGCAAAAGCTAAGAGAATTCAGCACCACCAAACCAGTTCTACAACAAATGCTAAAGGAACTTCTCTAAGTGGGAAACCCAAGAGAAGAAAAAGACCTACAAAAATAAATGCAAAACAATTACGAAAATGGTCACAGGAACATACATATCAATAATTACCTTAAACGTGAATGGATTAAATGCTCCAACCAAAAGACAAAGGCTTGCTGAATGGATACAAAAACAAGACCCATATATATGCTGTCTACAAGAGACCCACTTCAGACCTAGGGACACATACAGACTGAAAGTGAGGGGATGCAAAAAGATATTCCATGCAAATGGAAATCAAAAGAAAGCTGGAGTAGCTATACTCATATCAGATAAAATAGACTTTAAAATAAAGAATGTTACAAGAGACAAGGAAGGACAGACACTACATAATGATCAAGGGATCAATCCAAGAAGAAGATATAACAATTATAAATATATATACACCGAACATAGGAGCACCTCAATACATAAGGCAACTGCTAACAGCTATAAAAGAGGAAATCGACAGTAACACAATAATACTGGAGGACTTTAACACCTCACCTACACCAATGGACAGATCATCCAAAATGAAAATAAATAAGGAAACAGAAGCTTTAAATGACACAATAGACCAGATAGATTTAATTGATTTTTATAGGACATTCCAGCCAGAAACAGCAGATTACACTTTCTTCTCAAGTGCGCACAGAACATTCTCCAGGATAAATCACATCTTGGGTCACAAATCAAGCCTCAGTAAATTTAAGAAAATTGAAATCATATCAAGCATCTCTTCTGACCACAACACTATGAGATTAGAAATTAATTACAGGGGAAAAAAATGTAAAAAAAACCAAACACATGGAGGCTAAACAATACGTTACTAAATAACCAAGAGATCATTGAAGAAATCAAAGAGGAAATCAAAAAATACCTAGAGACAAATGACAATGAAAACATGATGATCCAAACCCTATGGGATTCAGCAAAAGCAGTTCTAAGAGGGAAGTTTATAGCAATACAAGCCTACCTCAAGAAACAAGAAAAATCTCAAGTAAACAATATAACCTTACACCTAAAGAAACTAGAGAAAGAAGAACAAATAAAACCCAAAGTTAGCAGAAGGAAAGAAGTCATAAAGATCAGAGCAGAAATAAATGAAAGAGAAACAAAGGAAACGAGCATAGATCGATAAAAGTAAAATCTGGCTCTTTGAGAAGATAAACAAAATTGGTAAACCATTAGCCACACTCATCAGGAAAAAGAGGGAGAGGACTCAAATCAATAATATTAGAAATGAAAAAGGAGAAGTTACAACAGACACCACAGAAATACAAAGAATCCTAAGAGACTACTACAAGCAACTCTATGCGAATAAAATGGACAACCTGGAAGAAATGGACAAATTCTTAGAATGGTATAACCTTCCAATACTGAACCAGGAAGAAACAGGAAATATGAACAGAACAATCACAAGTAATGAAACTGAAACTGTGGTTAAGAATCTTCCAACAAACAAAAGTCCAGGACCATATGGCTTCACAGGTGAATTCTATCAAACATTTAGAGAAGAGGTAACACCCATCCTTCTCAAACTCTTCCAAAAAATTGCAGAGGAAGGAGCCCTCCCAAACTCATTCTAGGAGGCCACCATCACCCTGATACCAAAACCAGACAAAGATAATACAAAAAGAGAAAATTACAGACCAATATCACTGATGAATATAGATGCAAAAATCCTGAACGAAATACCATCAAACAGAATCCAACAACATTTTAAAAGGATCATACAACATGATCAAGTGGGATTTATCCCAGGGATGCAAGGATTCTTCAATATATGCAAATCAATCAATGTGATACACCATATTAACAAATTGAAGAAGAAAAACCATATGATTGTCTCAATAGATGCAGAAAAAGCTTTTGACAAGATTCAACACCCATTCATGACAAAAACTGTCTAGAAAGTGGGCATAGAGGGAACCTACCTCAACATAATAAAGGCCATATATGACAAACCCACAGTAAACATTATTCTCAATGTGAAAAACTGAAAGCATTTCCTCTAAGATCAGGAACGAGACAAGGATGTCCACTCTTACCACTATTGGTTAACATAGTTTTGGAAGTCCTAGCCAGGGCAATCAGAGAATAAAAAGAAATAAAAGGATTATAAATTGGAAAAGAAGAAGTAAAACTGTCACTGTTTGCAGATGACATGATACTATACATAGAGAATCCTAAAAATGCCACCAGAAAACTACTAGAGCTATCAATGAATTTTGTAAAGTTGCATGATACAAAATAAATGCACAGAAATCTCTTGCATTCCTATACACTAATGATGAAAAATCTGAAAGAGAAGTTATGGAAACACTCCCATTTACCATTGCAACAAAAAGAATAAAATGCCTAGGTATAAACCTAGCTAGGGAGACAAAAGACCTATATGCAGAACACTATAAGACACTGATGAAAGAAATTAAAGATGATACCAACAGATGGAGAGATATAGCATGTTCTTGGATTGGAAGAATCAATATTGTGAAAATGACTATACTACCCAAAGCAATCTACAGATTCAATGCAATCCCTATCAAATTACCAATGTCATTTCTTATGGAACTAGAACAAATCATCTCAAAATTTGTATGGAGACACAAAAGACCCCAAGTAGCCAAAGCAGTCTTGAGGGAAAAAAACCGAGCTGGAGGAATCAGACTCCCTGATCTCAGACTATACTACAAAGCTACAGTAATCAAGACAATATGGTACTGGCACAAAAACAGAATTATAGATCAATGGAACAGGATAGAAAGCCCAGAGATAAACTCACACACCTATGATCAACTAATCTATGACAAAGGAGGCAAGGATATACAATGGAGAAAAGACACTCTCTTCAGTAAGTGGTGCTGGGAAAACTGGAGAGCTACATGTAAAAGAATGAAATTAGAACACTCCCTAACATGATACACGAAAATAAACTCAAAATGGATTCAAGACCTATATGTAAGACCGGACACTATAAAAGTCTTAGAGGAAAACATAGGAAGAACACTCTTTGACATAAACTCAACAAGATCTTTTTTGATACACCTCCTAGAGTAATGGAAGCAAAAGCAAAAATAAACAAGTGGGACCTAATGAAGCTTCAAAGCTTTTGCACAGCAAAGGAAACCATAAACAAGACGAAAAGACAACTGTCAGAATGGGAGAAAATATTTGCAAATGAATCAATGGACAAAGGATTAATCTCCAAATATATAAACAGCTCATGCAGCTCAATATTAAATAAACAAACAACCCACTTCAAAAATAGGCAGAAGACCTAAATAGACATTTCTCCAAAGAAGATACACAGATGGCCAAGAGACGCATGAAAAGCTGCTCAACATCACTAATTATTAGAGAAATGCAAATCAAAACTACAATGAGGTATCACCTCACACCAGTTAGAATGGCCATCATCAGAAAATCTTCAAACAACAAATGCTGTAGAGGGTGCAGAGAAAAGGGAATCCTCTTGCACTTTTGGTGGGAATGTAAATTGATACAGCCACTATGGAGAACAGTATGGAGGTTCCTTAAAAAACTAAAAGTAGAATTACCATATGATCCAGCAATCCAACTACTGGGCATATACCCAGAGAAAACCATAATTCAAAAAGACACATGCACCCCAGTGTTCATTGCAGCACTATTTATAATAGCCAGGTCATGGAAGCAACCTGAATGCCCAACGACAGATGAATGGATAAAGAAGAGGTGGTACATATATACAATGTAGTATTACTCAGCCATAAAAAGGAACAAAATTGAGTCATTTGTTGAGACGTGGGCGGATCTAGAGACTGTCATACAGAGTGAAGTAAGTCAGAAAGAGAAAAACAAATATCGTATATTAACGCATATATGTGGAACCTAGAAAAACGCTACAGATGAACCCGTTTGCAGGGCAGAAGTTGAGACAGATGTAGAGAACAAACGTATGGACACCAATGGGGGAAAGCCACGTGGGGTGGTGGTGTGGTGGTGTGCTGAATTTGGCGATTGGGATTGACATGTATACACTGATGTGTATGAAATTGATGACTAATAAAAAAAAGAAAAACTTAGAACATTAAACCAAAAAATAAAATAAAATACTGTATTGTATGCTTGAAAGTTGCTAAGAGAGTAGATCATAAATATTCTCACCATAAAAAAAGTAATTTTATGCAGATGATGATAGCTCACCCTACAGCAGTAGTCATATTGTAATACAGGTTTCCCTGCTATCTGAAAGTAGAGTGTTCCTATGAAAACTTTCATAAAGCCAAAATGGCATAAAGCAAAGAAGCAATTATCTTAGGGAATATCTTGTTAATGGATGCACAAAATAATTGGAGCTGAAGTACAGATGCTCACACACACCGTTCAAAGCTATGGTGGCTTGATGCTGAGATGCTGAGTCTAGTTCCCAGGCCAGGAGCTTGGTGGTGTCACTTTCGCTGCTTGCGGTGGGTGCTGCCTCTATAATGACTCACTGCCAAACAAATGCTGAGCACTATTTTGTTTTTCGTCTTTGGATTTCTTTCAGTTAGTGAAAACAGGCACTAATGCAGGTCTTTTGGAAAAGTGAATTGATGTAAAGCAAACTTTCAAAAGGGGGGGACACCTGTATATAAGTCTGTCAAATCAATATGTGGTACCCTTAAGCTTTCACAATGTTATATTTCAGTTATATCTCAAAGTTGGGAAAAAAAGCATAAAAAAACAAGAATGAATAATAGTCAATGAACATTAATTACAAAAAATAGTTTCTATCATGCTCATTTAAAAAACTATTTTGTGAATAACATTTTTCTAGGTAATTATATTCATATTTTTGAATTCATTCGTGTAAATAGTTTGATGTGAATTATTTTTTTTATAATAAAGAAAATTATTTTCTTCCATCATCTAAGGATAAAACAGTAGACCTGCTAATTAAGCTGGTAAACAAACAAAAACAAGGGTTAATCTTTTTTAAATGTAAGGAATTTCTATGACCCAAAAGCAAAAAAATATTAATCCGACTTCAAAAAATGGTCTAAAGATTGAACAGACATTTCTCCAAAGAAGGCATACAAATGGGCAACAGGCATATGAAAAGACGATTAACACCACTAATCATTGGGGAAATGTAAATCAAAACTATAATGAGATCTTACATCACACCTGTTAGGATGCCTATTATTGAAAAAACAAAAGACAGGAAGTGCTGGCAAGGTTGTAGGGAAATTGGAACCCTTGAACACTGTTGGTGGGAATGCAAAATTGTGCAGTCACTATAGAACACAGCATAGAGATGCCTCAAAAATAAAAAGAGAACTACCACATAATCCAGCAATCTCACTTCTAAGAATTTATCCAAAATAATTGATATTAGGATCTTAAAGAGATGTTAACACTCCAGTGTTCATTGCAACACTATTCACAATAACCAGGCTATGGAAACAAACTAAGTGTCCTTTGATGGATAAATGGATAAAGAAAATGCAGTAGATATACAATGGAATATTACTGAGCCTTGTAAAAGAAGGAAATCTTGCAATATGGGACAACATGGCCTTGAGGCCATTATGCTAAGTGAAATAAGCCTGTCACAGGAGGGCATATACTGCATTTGCATATATATGAGATAGCTAAAATAGTCAATTTTGTAGAATCAGAAAGTAGAATGGTGGTTGTCAGGGACTGGGAGGATGGTGAAACGGGAAGTTGCTCTTCAAGGGGCATAAATTCTCAATTACTCAAGACTAATAAGATCTAGTTATCTAGATATGTGCTGTAAAACATTGTTCCTATAACAATAGAGTATTGTACACTTAAAATTTTGTTAAGAGGGTAGATCTCATGTAAGTGTTCTTACAATGATAATATTAAATTAAAAAAATGAATTTAGTAATCTTCAGTGTTTGGAGATAGTGTCTTTCAAGAGGTAATTAAGTTAGAATGAGGTCTTTAGAATGGGCCTAATCCAATACAACTGGTATCCTTATAAAAAGAGGGTGTTAGGACACAGAAAAACATAGGCAAGAAGAGAAGCTTCAGAAGATTCCAGCACTGTTGACACCTTGATTTTGGACTTCTAAACTCCAGAACTATGAAAAAATAAATTTCTGCTGTTTAAGCTACCAGTCTATGATATTTTATTTCAGGATCCTTAGCAAACTAATACATTTAGTTTATTTCTATTTACTTCATCTGAATAGTGACCTACCTTTAGTACATACTCAGTAAAATTTAATTTAAATCCAGCTGGTAGCTCCTAAAAATTTGCCAACATCCTTTTGTAAATCTAAAATACACTTATACCCTTATAATTATGATTTTTAAAATATTAAATGCAAAAGACTCTAACCATCTTGATCTAATTGGGTTTCTTTTAAAGTTTATTTTATGAAATACCAACCCTAATTTAGTAATCTTTTTGTTTATTTTTCTCATTAATGATCAAGATGCTACTGAAACCACATTTTTATGGAATCCAAGATGGAAAATGTCTCAGAAATGTTATTAATGGCTAAGTGTGTGATCTTCTCAGGAGTCCCTTAAATGATGAACACCTGTCTCATCGTTAGCTTAACAGGTTCTTATTATGAAGGGTATCAACTAGATGATAATTGGTGGCATTTTTATCATACCATTGAACTGGTGGGAATACTATAGTGATGATTAATTGACATTTAACTTGTCCTAAGATGCTTTCTCTTAATAGAACAGACACATGATGGTAACATTTCTCCCTGATGTTGAAATTACTTTGTTGACAGTGACTTTGGTAACTAACAGTAAAAAACCACTATATACAAATTATTAAGTTAATACCTTGATTTATAGCTACAAAATCAAAAGAAGAATGGAGAATATATCTAAAAACATTAATGCCAATTTACTAGAGTAGTATACACAGATGGGTATGGCTACTTGCTGAAACATAGAAGCATTTTTTTTTATCTTAGTTGTACTCTTTATTTCAATTATATGTCTTCTCATTGCTAAACCAGATATGTGGATCATGAAATTCCTCTGCTCTCACTTTTGTTGATAATTATTTTCTAGTGGGTAATTTCTTTTAAGTATTTACATTAGTAATTTAAGTTCCTTATTTACATGTATTCCTTCAACAAGTATTTGCCAAGTGTAGAATTAATATTTGGCAAAAAATAAAGCAACATTGGCAACTCTTTCAGTCTGTTCCGCACTAAAATAACCTCTGAAGGTGAGCAAAGGGAAATCCAAGACAGAATTAGAAAGTAGTGCAAACTTGTGTTGGGCATCCTCCTGTTCTCTGTTTAAGTATCTTTTCTGCAACTTAACTCAAGATTCCAATGGTGTCTTCTGCCACATGGCTGTACAGCACTTCCCAATACCAATTCCCTATCTGGACCTATTCTTGACATATTATACTCTAGATCTGCACTGTCCAATATGGGAGCCACTTGCAACATGTAACCATTCAAATTTAAATTAATAACATTAAAAATAAATTTCCTCATTGACATTAGACACCATAAGTGTACCAAAGCCATATGTGGCTTCTATATTGGACAATGCAGATGAGCATTTATATTCTCAGAAAAAGCTCTATTGGAAAGTACTGAGCTAGAACTTCCCTATTCTTCTCTAATCTCCAATCAAAATTCAGCAGGGCTCTATCCTGGCTTCTTGATAACTTATTTCTCTGCTTTATGTGTTATCAAATGGAAAACATGTGCTTAGATATTATTTGAGACCTAATATTAAACTTTCTAAAGAACTTTGGTACACCCTGGTACACATAAATTAAATAATAATTTCGATTAATTAATTTTTGTTGTAGAAAATTACTGATAGGTGATAAACTGTCAGGTTAATACAAGTTGATTTTCTGCTTTTTTTTATAATACAAAAGTATAAGAGTCTGAGGAAGTCATGACTCATATTTTTCAAAATGTTAAAAGGAAAGTCATAACATACAATTTATTATAAGAAATTATTCAGAAAGTAAAAAACAGACACATGAAAAGGCAGACTTCCTTAAAGACGTCATGGTTCTGAATTTGGAGAAGTGAAAAGTGATAAAAATATGCATCAAATGTTTAAAATTGTTGATAATGGTAATTGAATCTTTCAAAGCACAAGACAAACTTTCCTTTAATATATCATATACTCTTTATTATGTAACAGTTTTATAAAAGCAGGTACTTCTCATAATAAGATTACTTATAAATTTTCATATTTCTTCCTTTGGCTTGAGGTACAGGCATTTCAAACCACTGGATAAAATACTTTTTAGCATTTCTATTATTTCCTTAATTTCCATTAGCACACTATTAGGCACATTAATGGGCTCTCTATTGACAGCTATAGGAATACACAATTGAGTAAGTATGGTCTTCGCCACCTAGAAGCCTGCATTTCAGCAGAGAATGCCAGGAGTATTCATTAATGGTAAAAAGTGTCCTGTAAAAAGTGCTATAACAGAGTTCTGGGTATAGGTTTTCAGAACTTTTTAAAAAAGAATATTATATTCAGCTCAGGGAATTAAGGAAGTTTTTTGGAGGAGTTGGAATTTGGCTGAAAGATCTATAAAACAACATGGAAAAGGGTACATTTATTGGAAAGTGCTGCTGAAATACAGGGGGTGTGGTTGGGAGTGACGGGACTTAAAGTTGAGCAGGTGAACTGGGACCAGATTATGGACATTCTAAATGCCAGGGTGGTGAATTTAGACTTTATTCTGTGGGAAAATGAGAAACACCAAATTCTAATGCAACACTTTAAAATGAGAAGCTACACAATATGATAAATATGAATCATTTCCAATCAAGGAAAAAAATTATTTTAAATATTTGACTAAAATTGGAATGGTGACAGTTTTCCCACAAGACAGGATCAATGTAATATCACCCAAGATGCTTTTTTCTTTCTTTTTTTAAGAATAAGGTCTAATTCAAACTTTTACATTTTACTTTTTATGTTTTTGTCCTAGTTTTCATAATAGTTCAGCAACAGACATCAAGTTCCTGTGGTGTTAGAAGGTTTATGTTTGATTTCCAGCTCTTGCATCTTTTTGCTGAGTAACGTTTAGCTGGTTACTGAACCTCTCTGGGGCCAGTTTTCTCATTTGTAAGATGTGACTAATAAAAATACTTCATTTGCTTGTTGTAAAGATTAAATGTGTTAATGCAGGAAGTGTACCTATAATAGTTCTTAGCATGTAGTAGGTTCCCAATAGTGACTAATATTTTAATAATTGCTAATGTGGTAAATAATGACATTGAATGCCTCAAAGTTGGGCTTTAAGGGTTGTTACATTATGAAAGTTCTATTAATCTCCAAAACTTCCTCATAATCTATTTTTTATACCATTAAACATATTCATATTGATTTAATGATTAACTGAATTAGTTTATTCATTTATTACCCCAATAGTAGTTTCATTCATCCTCATTCTGGAATAATTTAAATATTATGGGGGAAAATTAATTTTGCCTAGCATTTCAAGATTGAATTCACAAAGAAGTTAACAATTTAGGAATCATTTATAACCGTTCCTGGTTCCATTTCACTCATGCCCTATTAAACGACAGGCAGGGATTTTGGGTGGGATTGATCCACCTCAAGCCCCAGAGGTAGTCCTAGATGGGCCCAAGCCTCTCATTTTAATCTCATCTCTTTTGCTAAACTGCTTGGTACAAAACTGGGTACCTGTCTTAAACTATCCTTATCTGAATGAGGTCCCTAGTTTTTTCTATAATTGGAAGAATAAGACACTTTCTTTTTCCCATTCAATAAGAACAAGGGAGCATACAGCTTCTAGCTGCAATTTGTGGACCAGTAGAGTAGAGCTTGCCTAGGAATAACACCAAAACTAAAAAAGAAAAGCTGAGAATTGTAGATGATGAAACCAGGACCTGATCACATTGCTTGAACTAGGATAAAGCCACATTTAGAGAATCGTCAGTAATATGAACCAATATATCCCCTGCTATATAACCCCTCCTTAGATATCCTAACTCCTGACAGGTCATCTCTACAGAGGTGTGATTCTAAATCCTTTCATATGCTTGCGGTAACTACCTCCTCCCTGAATCCTTCTTATCCCAGACATTGTAGCTGATTTTTGTGGTTTCTAATAACTGGATTTCCTCACTGTCTCCTCTTTGACTTCTCAGATCTTCTATCATGTATGAAAGTGATCCTACATATTAAATTCTCTTCCTTTGAAATTCCTAGAGTGATTTCCGTTTTTCTACTGAATCAAGATTGATTTGGAGCTCCATAACGAAA
This sequence comes from Orcinus orca, assembly GCF_937001465.1. NCBI lineage: Eukaryota > Metazoa > Chordata > Mammalia > Artiodactyla > Delphinidae > Orcinus > Orcinus orca. The sequence continues at coordinate 59,065,635 of NC_064563.1, read as the reverse complement.
AGATGTTCTTTTCTTCAAACGAATACTCTCATGTTTACAATGGGAAGAAAACAAATTTTGTGTATGTGTGTGTGTGTGTGTGTTGCTGTGGTTTCGTGCTATTAAATGCCATTTATCCAAGCATGAGTCTCTGATACTGTTTACCTGATCACCACACCCTTCGTTAGTGGAAATGGATTCCTGGAGAAAATTGGTTTTGGGAGGTCAAATATAAAGGTAGCTATTCTTAGGGAAAATCTAGTCATAGTCACTGGTGGTGATGAGTGCTAAGGCAACAATGGTGCCAGAGAGGACACAAGTGTAGCAGTTTCCTAAGTATGCTTTGTGCTCCAGGGAAGGGCAGTTATGCACTGCTCAACAAGACTTTATACAATTCATCCAGAAAAACAGGTTCACTTGTTTATTTCTGGGTTTTCATTTTAAGATACTCTTTCTAGAATAAAGTTTGTAAAGAGCAGCTCATCTATATTTTGTGATTATCCTCAGAGCATATTTTCATATACAAAGCAAAAAAAATAGAAACCAGGAGTCCCAACTATAAAATATGCAATAAAAAAAGAAAGGTATGAAGGAGATAAAAAAAACTTTGATGCCTTTGATGCCTCTCATGTTTGATTCATTTGGATGAGGTAATGCTTTATCCAACAGGGTAAATAATCTCTGACACTTCTCTAGGCAGAGATGAGATTTATGGTTTGAACCTGCTCCATGGATGTCACTGGCAGTATTTTGACTTGAAGTTTGTAGTTATGGTGATTTGGCCTTTGCTGTAAGTAATTCCAGCTGTACTCTAAGGCTGCTATGGCAGTGACTTAGAAAACTGAAGAAAGAATTTTGTAGACTGACAATTAACTCCTCAATACACTATGCTTCTGGTCCTTGATTTAAATAAAGCCAAATTATATAGATGGTGACATGGATTGATTTGTATTAGTCTTTATCATTTGAAAGGTCTCATAACCCTTGTGTCAAAGATAAGTGAGAAGTTATATAGTCTTGTTGATACTTAATTTAAGACAATGGAACATTTTATGTTCAGTTGTAAGGAGGATATTAAAATAAAGTTGGAGTGGTCTACCAGGTTGATAGATATTCTAACCAGGTCTTAAAATGAAGGCTTGACAGCTGGTTATGTTCATCCTGGAGATATAGAAGAAAGAAAGAAAACAGATGTCTTTAGGCTTTTTCTACACTTTCACTGAAAGGGATGCCCATTATTCTATGAGGTCTCAGAAGGAAGAGTTAGAATCCAAAGGCATAGTTTTCAGGGCAATGGATTTCCAATTAAAACAAAGATAATTTTCCTAATAAATTGAAGTACTAGTATTTATGAATGAAATACTTTGTCTTGTGAGAAACGTAGTTTCTGAACATTACAGAATTTTAACAAGGAAGAAAATAAATTTCAGGAGCACTTTTATTTTTTAAAGTTGAGAATATAATATACCCCCAATAAACTTTTCATTATTCTCTCCCCTCTTATCTACCCTAATCCGCCCCTTTCAAGTCTTCCTCATATCAATAAATATACCTTTATCTCTACGAACGTACTTATGTCATCATCATCTCTCATATAGACTGCCCGCTTTTGTAAAAAACATTCTTACCTCAAGGTAAGAATGATTTTTACATTTTTAAATGATTGAAAAAATTTGTAAAGGAATATTTGATGACGCTTAAAAAATTATATGAAATTCAAATTTCCATGTCCATAAATAAAGTTTTATTTCAGTCCAGCCAAACACATTTATTTATATGTTGTCTGTGAATGTATTGTCTGCTGTAATGGCAGAATTGGGTAGTCATGACTGAGATTATGTGGCCACAAAACCTATAATATTCATCTTCTGGCCCTCTACAACAAAGGTTTGCTGATCCCTTATCTAGACCATTCAAATAGCCTTTTTACTAGTCTTCTGGCTTCTACCTTTGAACACACTAATCTGTTCTGCACATGGCCAACAAAATAATCTTTCAAAAATGCAAGTCAGGTCATTTTGCTCACCTGTTTAAAATTCTCCAATAACTTTCTATTGAACTTAGAATAAATTTAATACTCCTTATCATGGCTTGTAAGGCCTTTCATGATCTGACCTTCCATACCTAGAGATTTTGCCTCTCATCATACCACCCTCTCTTTCTTCCATCAAAGTCTAGCACGTTGATATTCTATCTATATCTAAAGCATGGCAAAATGTCAGACTTTCTCTTTGGACCCTTTGCCCACTCCTCCTTCTGACTAGAAAGTACTTATCTGATCATTGATCAAGAGATGTTTTTCTATAATTCAGCTCATAGCATAAAATGTGACCCTGTCCCATCTATTTAAATTTCACCACTCCCCTCATCTCTATCACATTACCTTCTTTCATTGTAAATTTTACATTCATTATTATTATTGCCTCACCCACCCACTGGAATTTAAGTTTGCTTAAGCAGATAAGTGGTCTGTGTATTTCTGGGGTCTGCAACAGCGGCTGATGTTCAACAATTGTTAAATGAATGATCTCATATTACTATTGTAAAGCCCTGAATTAGATACTGTGGTATGGCAAAGTAGGGAAAGAAGATGTAAAGATGGGTATTTCAAGGAATCTAAAGTCTATCTGAGAAAAAAGATGTGTTTGCCAACCTCTAAAATCAGTGAGTCACATAACAAAGGGGTGGCATGGCCTGAGGGATAAGACTTTGGAGTCAGATTGCAAAAGTTTGATGCCCAGTGGCACCAACTCTCAGCTCTGTGGTCTAGGACAATTGACCTGACTTTTTGTGCTCAATTCTTAAATCTGTAAAATGGAGAAAAAAGTATCTTTCTCAGAGATGTTTTGAAGATTAATTATGTTAATATATGTAAAGAATTTAGTTCCAGCACATACGAAAAACTGCATCAATGTCTGCTGAATAAGAAATTGAGTTACTAAAAGTATGTTTTGGGTACCCAGTCCAGGAAGTCTTGCCTGTACTGAAATCTTGTCATTTATTGGAGGGCTCTGTGGAAGATTTCTGATAAAGATGCATTGTGATCAACGTTGTTTTTATGAAGATGAATGTGTTGCAAAGGACAGTTGGGAGGGAGATCCACAGTTAAAGGTGGGGAGACTCCTGCATTAGTTCAAAGAAAAGGTGATGAGAGACAAGTTTAGAAAGTGGAAGTGGGTGTAGAAAGGATGAGGCAGGAGAGCAGAGGGCTTCAGGGCTGGAGTCAGTCATATCTGAGTTTGAATCATGGATCTGTCTTCCCTATTGTGTGATCAAGAGCAAGCGTTCTCTGAGTCTTCCCAGTTTTCAACTCTCTTCTCTATGGTACCATTGTGAGGATTATTGATATGGTATGTAGAAAAGCCTTGGTATAGTTCTAATAGAAAATATGTACCAAGAACCATGGTATTGGTGGGGGTAGTTGATAGTATCCTTGTCATTACTATCTTTTTCTTATCATATGAAAAATATTGAGGAAGTAGATGAAGGGATTTGGCAACTTATTAGCTGGAGAGGGTCATAGAGAAAGGCACATATAAGTTAGCTTTAAAATTTCTAGACCACATAGCCGGGAGGAAAATGATACTGTTAATTGAGATAGGAAGCCAGGAGGGGGAAATAGTTTACAGAAAGACTTCCATGAAACCACATCTTGAAATATAGAGTAGAAATTTGGCCAGTAGATAAAATTTGGGGATTTATTTATCGGGTTGGGTGGGGGGAGGAGGAAATTTATTGAATTAAATGAGCTGTCCCAGCATGAAAGGGGAAAGTAATAGAAAACAACAGGATTTAGGGGAAGGATTATATTAAAAGAGTAGCAGAAAAAGAGGTAGGAGTGGAGAACACTGAGAAGCAAGGTTGAAGAGGTGGAAAAGAAAGAAGCACAGTATTATGAAAGCCAAGGAGACTTTGTGGAGGGAAGGTGTGGTCAACAGAGAAGTTGAAGAGGATAAGCTCTGAGGAGAGTCTGTGAGATGTCAGAATTTAGCAGGTCATGATGGACACTTGAGAGTCTACTGAGTGAACTGTAGGTGGGGAGTCATATCTACTAAGAATAAAGAGTTTGGAAATACCTGCCTAGTGAGAAGGAAATATTTAGACACTTATCAATATTTAACATAATTATTATGAAAGAATTGTAGTTTAACACTCACTCCTAGAGCCAGCAAGCTTCTATTTTTGAAGGGCTACCCATCAAAGATTCTTTTGGAAGTGAGGTGTGCTTGAAGATTAAATTAGCAGATTTATGAATTATCCGAACCTGAGTATTCTGAAATGGAATTGGACTCTGCTGAGAGGGTGATGCAGAATAGAGTTTTGTCTTCATCAGTTATTAGCCAGATAACTTTGGTTAGGTGCTTAATCTCTATGAGTCCCTTTCTTCATCTGAAAATTGGAATCCTATCACTTCCTTCTTGGCAGGCATGAAAATAAAATACATCACATTTTTGAGTGCTGGCATAGATATGGTCAGCCTGTGTAAGGTTGTTTTTCTCTGCCTCTCAGTGCTTTCAGCAAGCCCCCTGCCTCGGTACATTTTTTAGATATAAGGTTAAATCGGACTAAAGTCAGTCCTGCACAGGCCAAGACTCGCTGAAAAGAAACATTTTGATTAATGTCCCAATTTTTATTAATGGTACAGACCTCCTTCTAGTCCCTCATCTTCAAAGCTCAGTCTTCTTTGTATTTTCTTCTTTTCTTCCTTAGAATAATAAATCATCTAAATTATAACTGTTCATAATGCAGGTTTAGAGTCAGAAAATTTGGATTCAAATCCTGCCTCCACTTATCACTACATATGAGGACTTAACCTCTGAGAATCTCCATTTCCCCATCGGTAAGATGTAGATAACATTTCTATTTATGATTATAGTTTAGTGATAATTAACTAATGTAGAGTGCTTAGCCCAGGGCCTGACATATAGTAGAGGTTCAATAAATGTTAGTTACCATGTTAATATTAGTGTCAAGACAGTGTTAAGATTTTTCATGATACCTTGCTCCTCCTTCTTCTCTGTACTCAGCTATAACTTGCATACTTTTCTAATAACTTACTAAACTTATGTCCGTCCCTAATATCACCACTTCCAACTGATCACCCTTACCAACTTGCTGGTATACTCTAGACTTTGAAGCACAGTTCTATTGATATCATTATGCTATTAACTACCTTTAGTGCCCTGCAGGATATGTAGCAAATTTTAGGGTAGCATTTATTGCTCTCTTCTGCAGTTCTCTATCCTTCTAACTTTGCTTTCTTCTGTTCCATTTTCTGCATCTGATGCTGACACCCCTGAACTACTCATTCCTCTGAGAATTGCCAATTCCCTACTACTGTTAATGAGAGCATGGTACATACTTATCTAGATCTACTTTCTCATAGTAACAGAAGATCAAAATAAAGGTGAGCCTGTTCTTATGTGGAATTATCCTAGGAGATATGCCATGCCTTTTTATTGTATTCTTTTTTTAAAAAATCAAAGTTTATATTACTAAGGAGCATAAGTACTTTCAAAAACATCTCTTGTCCTTGTACTGAAACTATATTAAGAAAACATTGGAAAAGAAATACAATCATTTCAAGATAATTCACATTTTAATGGCTCTATTAAACACTACATTAATAGCTCATTTAAATTGATTCGCACACTTGGAAGCATATTTTTAAATGAGAAAAGTGTTTGCTTTCTGACATTGAGAAGAATCTTTTATATAGGAGCAAATATATAGGAGCAAATGATTCTTTATGTTGATAAACATGTATTTATTTTGAAAAGTACTGAGAAATTATAATCAATTTAGAAGAACCATCTATTAAAAATTTTAAATAAAAAATATATGCATTTTTTTTCATTCTGAGATATTTGTTGCTTACTTTTTAAAGAATCTTATTCTATTTGGGCTAAAATAAGCATCTACTGAAGAATTTAGAAAAAAATACAAAAATATAAGATATAGATACTATTATTTTTACTAGCCAGTAGAATCAGCTTTGTTTTTTTAAAGTAGAGAAATATATGCAAACTTATTTTTGTTTTCTAAAGATTAATCCTGTAAGTCTTTGTATTAAAAATCGTTTATTCTTGTGTTTTGATGAAAAGAAGGAAACTTTCCCTGATATGCAGTTTATGCTTGCATTTTAATCTAATCAGGTAAACAATTTTAATTAATTCAGTCGCCTCTATGGTGTCTGTGCCCTTTAGGGACTCTTTCATTACACATGCAAATGTGTTCCTAAAATAATGAAAATGTCATTATCCTGCTTTATCCATTTAGGTGGTCAGGAAGAGAACAAAAAAATCATTAGATGGCGAGGTAATTCTTTTAATATACGATAATGGCGTTACCTTTGGTATTTCTCTGCCTCATTTTCTTGATCTTTCTCAAACAGTGCTCCCCTGTGCAAGACAATGAAAGTGATGAGGGCAAGGATGTCAAGAAAAGATGAACTGAAAATCTTTATACTTCACATTGTCAAAACATAGGTTGGGACTTACTTAAACTGCATTTGATAGAGAATAAGTACCTGCCAGTCTAAGCATGTAAGTTACATAATGTGTAAAAGAATAGTTTAAGAAATTAGGAGGCATTTTAATAAAGCATTTGACTTTTAAGTTTTTAATCAGGTTTATAATTATGAAATTTATATCACCGTATTACCGTTATTCCTAGAAAAAGATACCCACAATGGAGATGAATAACGTCTAGTATATTGAGTCCACTCAGTCCCACTAACTATGAGAATTTGTGGAAGAAGTTTTTGTCACAAGACAGACCTTCATCATGCAGAGTTACTCTAATGCAATGCTTCATACCTCATTTACACGTTCATTTATTTGCCTTGTGTGCCTCTCATGTGCCAGAGGGGGAAAACAAATGTAGAAACTAGTCCAATAGAGTTTACATTATAATACCAATCTCAGGAATGGGTGTATGAAGGAGAAAATCAACTATTTAGGCATAGGAAGCATAGTGTACAGAGCTTAAAAAGAGTATCATCTATTTGGGGAACTGCTCCAAATCACTGAAACCTAGGTATCAATTGGAGATGATGCTGCAGAAATAGAAGTCATAGAGTACCTTGGATGCAGAACTTTGATTCTTTTTTCTGTAGTGAGAGGAAGACATCAAATGTTGAAAAAATGTTACTGTGAAATAAAAGTTTCAATAGAGCAAGCAGTTATTTCCCCAATTGTTCTCTGCCCAGCATAACTAATATAATCATCAAAATTAAGCATGTCCCAAACCGAACACATCATCTAGTTCCAAACATTGGCCTCTGTCCTTTATCCCAGACCTCATCACCCATACCTGAATGGCTACAGTCGGTGTTATTTGATCTCTATGACTAGTCTTAAGAACAGTAAACCATTCTTCATGCTACACCTAGACTAGGTTTCCTAAAGCACTATGGTTTTATAGCTCATTAGTATCCTTTACGTCAAGTCTTAATGTCTCTTGTGTATCAGGAAGCTTCACAATCTGTCCCTATTTAAGCTTTTAAGCCCTATCAGCTACCACTCTCCCAGAGACTCTATGTTCCATCCACCCAAGTGTCTCCAGTTTTCTTTTTTTTAATTAATTAATTATTTATTTTTGGCCATGTTGGGTCTTGGTTGCTGCGCCCAGGCTTTCTCTAGTTGTGGCGAGCAGGGATCACTCTTCATTGCGGTGCACAGGCTTTTCATTGCAGTGGCTTCTCTTGTTGTGGAGCACAGGGTCTAGGCGCGTGAGCTTCAGTATTTGTGGTACGCGGGCTCAGTAGTTGTGACTCAGTAGTTGTGGCGCGTGAGCTTAGTTGCTCCACGGCATGTGGGGTCTTCCCAGACCAGGGGTCGAACCCATGTCCCCTGCATTGGCAGGTGGATTCTTAACCACTGCACCACCAGGGAGGTCTCTCCAGTTTCCTTAAGCAGCATTTGCTCTGTCACCCCTTCAAGCTCATACATGTATATGTGATGTTTATTACATGGTGAATCCTCTCTCCCTGTGGAAAACTCTTTTCTTTCAAGACTAAGCTCAAATATTGTCCCTATATGAAATTTTCTCTGATATCCAAAGACAGACCTGGTCTCTCTCTACCAGGAGGCCCCACAGTACTGACAATTTTCTTTAATTACAGTATTGCCATATTTTATTGATGTTTATACATCTGTCTCTCCCAACCAGTGTACGACTTCAAGGATCTAGAAATCATCTCTTCCACTCTCCCAGTTCCTGGTATAGTACCTGGCTCCTACTAGATGCAGAATAAATATGAACAAAATATATAGCACATATAAATAAAACTTTACCTGAATTATCAGGTGCTCCTTTTGTGAAGTATTATAACAACAGATGTAGAAACTGAGGCTCAGAGTTAATATTTGACTTGCCCTTTGTTACATTGCTAGTAATTGGCTGAGCTGGGAATCGAAATCAGGCCTTCTAATAACACAACATAAATTCTTCAAATCTTAATATCATTTTCTTGGTAAACCAATGATATTCAGCAGAATGTTTAATGTATATAAGAATTTATATTTAAAACAGGGAATTTCTTTTTCTTTGGTATGAACTAAGCTGTATTTTCATGATATGAGACTGTACCTTTAGTCTGATTGAGGACCAAGAATGAAACTTTGGAATGTCCATAAAAAATTAAGATCTTTACTGAATTTTAGCTGAATTAAGACCTTATTCTTACTTAAGGTTATCACTTTTTGTTCAAAGACATGACTTCCTCAAATTGCATATAGTTAGCTCATACCTTCTTGTCAGATGTATTGAGATACTGAAAGTAAGAAAATTTTTTAAATGTTAGAAATTATTGCTTTTCTGAATGTGCATTTATTTGATAATTGCAATATAATGAAAGGAAACTTACAGTTAGATATCAGCGCTACCAATCTTTCAGACACCAGGAAGGTTATAAAAGTGGTCCAAACTCATCTCTTCTTTGAAATAGTTACCCAGTCATGCCCATTGCATTTGGCTTTCCTTGTGGGACATTTTTTGGTCTGTACCTTCAACTTGCTTGGTTTCAAATTCTAATAAAAAGAAGTCTTCGCAGCACAAACAGAAAATCACTTGACCATGCCTCTCTGTTGCTTAATGATGCTTTGTTTAGAGGGAAAAGAAAACAGAAAAAACAACCTTTGATTGATTTTCATCTCTTGGTATCCTGACACTTTTGGTTCATTGCATTTATAAAAATCATTTAAGTCTAACAAACAAAAAAGGAATTCCCCCCATTTTGGCAGCCTCATACCAGTGAATTTTGTGGGTTAAGATGGAAGTTTCTAAAACATCAAACTATGAAGATTTAACATGTATCCCCATCATTCTCAACTTTTATTTGCTAAAGATTTAAACATAGATTTTAAAAGTTTTATAGAAGTGAGATGAATTTTCAATCTATAAATAAAAGGAGAGGAGAAACAACAACAAATCAAACTAGAAGCCAGCAGAAGATGTTCCAGAGAAAAGAATTTGTCACAGCAGAAAATGAGGGAAGTCAAATTGTTAGGTCAAAGTGATGGGAAACTTAGTGAGTGCTTTAACTAAAACCGTCAGACTTTTGAGGATGACTTTGCATATCCTTATTCTACCCTTTGTTTGGTTTAAGCCATTGCTGGTAGTTTTGGTGTTGTGATCATAAAATGTTATACTGAAATTTGGAAGCACAAATTTCCCCAATAGTGATAAATTGCTGCTAAAAGTATTTGATCCTTCAGAAACCTTTTTTATTGTTCTTAGAATTTATAAGCAAGAAAGTAAAATTAAGACAAAGTTGGTCTAATGAAATATACTGATAAAAAGTACTGTAGTGATGATCAAACAATATAGCCATGGTAAATATCATTTCATAGGGTGAAAAAACCCACTAATTGAAATGAATTATTCAATAATTATGGGCATAATACACATGATAACTGCATTTCCTTTTGTGATAACAGCCTTTCTAAAAAGGCATCTATTAAAGACAAACTAATAAAACAACACAGGATTATAGAATTTGCCAAAAAAAACCTTTAAACTTTATAAGAATATGATGAATTAAAAAAGCATATATTTGCATTTATTTCTCCTCAAAAAGAGTACTTTAGTGATTTTCAAAAAGGTTTTCACTAAGGAAAAATATAAGATGGCAGAGAAATTAAATTCAAACAAAGAACCACTTCAATTTCACTTGCCACTTTCCATTTTTTCTGTGACTTAAAAGCCTATTGATCTGGCATGTATCTCCCTCAAATTTCAGTTGTTTCAGAAATCTGACTTTGTTACTGAACTCGCCCACTTGGTAAATGTCTAAGATACAGCTCTACTAATGCAATTCTCTTGATGAACTATTCTTGTTCTGTCCATTTGGCTGTGATGTACTAGAATCTGCTGAAATGAAACATGGGGAAAAATGCAAATGCAGTGCTGAATATAGGTAACAGCTATGTGAATATTGGATTGACCTTCTTTTGGTCAATACTTTTTTCTTTTCTTTGACAGTCTGAAGTAGCTGATTCAATTGGTAGAACTGACAGTGTAGTAGTTGGAAGAAACCAGGCCAAAACACCACGTGTGGTTAATTTACTTGCTAGTTTTAGTTCTATTAAAAATAAAGACAAAACCAGTTATCTAGCTTTTTGGCACATTGTGAATGAACGAAATTTAAACATAGTATAATAGACAATGTTATGGAAAACATTTTTGGAATAAACAGGTAAATGCATTTGTGTTCCTTGCAGAGCTATGATATGGCCTGTCAATATGAAAATTGAGTTTACCTGTCTTAGCTCTAGAGCAGATCCCTCTTACTTCACCAGCTGCTTGGGAGAAAAGAGGAAAGCAAACCAAAAAGAAAATGACCAGGGGAAGGAATCCAGTGGGCAGCACCTGAAACACAACAGGCAGATGTGAGAGCTTTCAAACTATTTTAAAATATCATCTCCAAATATTAGACTACTGTCAGCTCTGTCATCTTTGTCCTTGGACTTGATCCATCAGAACTTTTCCTTCTCTGGGTTGGAGTAGGGGGAGAGAGTGGCACTGAGAATAATCCCTAGAGGTAAGAGTGAGCCACAGCATTGACCTCTATTGGAATAACTTGTCTTTCATTTGCTTCTAACTAAACTGTAAATCCTTTGTTCTCAATATACAGATTTGAAATTCATGAGCTTTGCAACATCTTCACATCAGGACAAATAACACCCCTGCTGTTGAAATCACTTGCATAATTTATATCTTTCAAAATTGGAATTGCATCATTGTCTCCTTTGCAATTAGCCTGTAGTCAAGCCTTTCACCTCATTGAAAGGTTTTTATTTTTTCTTGATTCTTAAGCATTTCTACACTTCTGTCGGGCTTATTTGAATACCTTGGGATACTACAGCAATTTGTTCTTATCTATATAATAGTTTAGAAGTATAGCTATGTCCAGATTATGTTCAAATTTAATGTCAAACTGTTTGCAAATGTTACTTATGTACTGATTTATGTTGAAAAAATAAGCTAGTGACCTTTCAAACAAATATTATCAATACCTAATAGGAAATCACTATTTAATTCTGAGTTTGTCATTCTCTTTTCTATGTTTCTAAAGTGTCTTATATATATTTCTGTCCTAAAAATTTTTATATTATAAAATTTCTTCTTTGTGAATATCTTTCTAATTGGACCATGAGCTCCTTGAAATATTGGCTATATCTTATTTACCTATTTATTCCCAATGTGCAGTTTATTACCTGAAATGTACTGTTTTACTCAATAATTGTTTGTTGGTTCATTTAGCAAATTTTGGTATACCAAAGCAGATAGATATTATTTATCATGTAAAGAAAATAGCAGTGATGATGGTATTTCAGAATCTAGTTTGATCTACCTTAGTCATTTTCACTTAGTCATTTTCACATCCTTGAAAAATGAACATCTGACCTTTTCTCAGAGCTAACATTGAGTAGCAGCTCATTCAAATTTGCTTACTCTTGTTAGATCAGTATTTATTTTGTCAAGACCATTTTCCATTCTTTGGACCATTATAGAATGAGTCTAAATTATCCTTTATTTGAGAGTCCTTCAAATATTTGAAGGCAGCCATATTTCCTCCTTTACCTCTATTTTAGGCTAAACATTCTAAGTTTTTTCTCTATTATAAAATGATTTCCAGATCTCCATTCTTAGTAATTGATTTAATTATTTGAGAAAAAATAGGAAATGGAAAAATACAGAAATTTCCAATGGTCCCTACACTTGTTCTTCATTTTTCCTATTTAGTAATATATGTAAATGAAAAAGTAAAGTATTCTCTTCTGCCTTTTCATTTTACCTCTCACAGGTAACCATAGTAAACTGTTTGAGTTGGATTCTTCCATAATGTTATCTTTGCTTATTCACACACACACATGCGTGCACGCGCGCGCACGCACACACACACACACACACACACACACACACACACACACCGGGATGCATTTTTAAGTTTTGTTCTGTTCCAAAGAAAAAAAGATTACTTGCTATGATATCACTATGTCAGTCTTTTCCCCACAGAACCATCATTAGTCATGGCTCTTTTTTACTTACACTCTTATTTGTCAGTGAATCTCTTGAAATGTTGCACGTGGGACTAAGTATAAATTCAGATATAATTAACTTCCATTAAGCATTTACTAGATGCCAGACATTATATTTGTTACTTAAGATGTTATATTATTTTAATTCTAAAAACATTACATGAGGTAGTTAGTATTCCAATTTTACATATAAAATAGGTCTAAAGAGATGAATTAAATTGCTCAAGATCACTCATAGATAGTTGCAAACCTATGTATCTATTTGCTTATTTATGCTCCAAATTGATTCAGAAGGTATTTCAGGCCTTTTTACAGGGTACACACATATAACCATATAGATTAAATGTGAGACAAATAAAAAAGGGAAACAAAAGAATAATCAGAACTGAGAATATGAAATTAAGCCAAGAATGAGGCTGGTAAAAAAATAAAAATTATGTACTTGCTATAAATGGCCACAGGTATGATACATATATTCTTAGTGAGCTTGAGACAATGGCCAGTGGTTAGGTTCATAAAACCAATATGATAAAAGAAAAAAATCAAATTATTTTGAAAAATATGACTAGACTTGGCACTAAGAATAAAGAATTTCTAAAAAAAAGAATAAATAATTTTTGCTGTATCCTTAAAAAAAAGACTCAGAGGAATATGAGGAAATGAACATTTTCATAAAAGACATAACAATAAATTTCATAGGGTTTTTATTTATAATGTCTCTTGATATAGGATCAATGTCCTGACATCAACCCTGGATTAGTAAGGCAATTCCCTAGGAAACCAAGTAAATATTTTTCACTCTGGATACCCAGAGTTCTGTTTGTTTGTTTCTTTACTAGATCAGTGGTAAAGTTTAGAACATCCAGAGGAATCAATGGATTGTAAGTCTTTCTAGTAATATGTATATATGCTGTTATTGAACTTTAGGTAATCATAGATAATTGTAGGGTAAGTGGTTAAGAATCATGTGTCATTACAAGGACAGCTATTACATTTGGGCACTAAATATAGACCTTAGACCTGGGAGTGGAATTGTGATAAATCTAATATCATTTCACCTCAAGTGCTCTTTCTAGGCTGTCTGTAAATGTAGACTTCCCATTGAAGAGTACGAAGGAATAATTATTTGAATTGATCTGGCAATTATGCCTCCATTAATATTGACTAAGTTTATTATGAGTAGTTAAACATGCCCAACCTGAATTACTTCTCTCCTGTTTTATTTCTACTGCTTCTTCCAAGCCTTATTCCCCATGGAAAAAAAAAAAAAATCCAACATTGGTTCCCGTTGTCATTTCCCAGAAGCCAGGAAACAGGCAGTAGTTAACTATCACAAAATGTCATAGTAAGTGGACTTCCTAGGGCTACACATCTGCAAAAAGACTATGTCTCGAGGGAGTTGAAAATGAACTGCTGAAGTCATTCTGCATTTTTTACCAGGAATATCATTGCCAGGCTTGCAAAGTCAGAATGTGTAAACTTTCCTACATTATGAATCCCTGTTGGTGAGAGCAACAGCAGGAAATCTTAGGTAAACCAGTCCTTCCTTCTGAATGGAATGACATGCTTTTTATTGAAGGCAGTCCCAAATATTGCCAGTAGCTGTTGTTCTTGGAGAGAATGGTGAGAGTGGTATAGACTAGAATTATTTTTCCACCTTTGCAGACAGCAGTGGAGCAGCTCATCTCCATCAGCTGGTTGGGCACAGAGACTGGAAAGGGGAAGGACATCTGAAATGAGATAAGAATCAGGCTTCATCTGGAACATGCCTGAAATGCGAGGCCTCGGTGGCAGTTACGGGGCCAAAGGTTTTGCTTCTATAGGCAAGCACTTGCTGGGCTGGTGTGGTTAGCAGGTAGGTAGAGAGGAAGCTATGTAGCTGCTAAAATAGGCTGAACTAAACAAGGCCAACCTTGTTCTACTTCCAAACAACTAAACTTTTGAAGCCAAATTAACCTCCTTCCATAAAATATAAATTTTGGATAGAAATTTTTTAAAAACTCAAATTTTTGGTTTTTGTGTATATTCAATTCATAGACTATGGGAACTTGGAGCATGACAAAGAATAAATAAAATTATTGGAAAATTTCAAACTAAATCTCCTTTTGATTTTGGTTACCTTTGAAAGTGTTTATAGAGGAAGGAGTTCTAATTGATCTAATCAGATTAAAATAAAAGGAGACAAATTGCTATGTAGAAATGTTGACAGAAGATTGGGTCCTAATTCTGTTTAGAGGCAGTTTCTAATCCTTAATCTGATACCATATGTTTTATAACCGTGGCCATCTCTTCACTTTCTGGTCCTCAGCTTTCTCATTCTTCAAATGCAAGTTTGTATTAGTCTGCTTCCAAGGGCTCTTTTAGGAGCATATATTTATAAGCCTATTGTATAAAGAGCTACCTTTTTTATAATACATAAAGATTTATTTCTAGTCACATCTTCAATTTTATATCTCAAATAAAAGCTGATAATTTTCCCCAAATCCCTCTGTCAGCTGGAATTACTGATTCCCAGTGACATTTACTAGCAAAGAACATGACTTGTTAAACCTTAAGAAATCAAGAGAATGTTGAGATTACTTTAATCTCCCTGCTGTGAACAACCAAGCTAAGGCATCTTGATTTACTATATGGCTCTTTCCTCATCATGCTTTTTTACATTTTCATCTCTAAAGATACAAAAAAAGTCAGTTGAAATATATTACCTGCATAAATAATAAAAATGAGAAAATAGGTATAATTAATTTTTATTGAACATTTTGTTTTCTGTGCACATTAACACCCATGATGATGCTCATTTTTCTCTTTATTGTCCAGCCACTGAAAGATAGACATTTTAAAGCTCTCTGTCTGCCTTATGATGTCTTTGATATTTATAATATAGGAAAGATTATAATTTTCTTGCAGTCAGAAACTGCTCTTATTTTTCCCCTTAGAGAACAATATTGATGCCCAAACTAAGCAATGCATGCTCTGTATCTGAGTAGTCTGCATAAAGTTTGCAACATATCACTTATAAAATTAAGGCATACATGAGAATATTTTGGAAGTTAGGAAATGCTTATATTTACTTAATGAATTGTCAGCTGAAACTCTGATCTTAGTATATTGAAATGTAGAAATTCAAATTATACTTATGTTGAACTGTGCTTCATGCAAAATGTTGCTTTGTTTCAAAGGATACATTAGGAGAAGATTTTAGGAAACTGGTAATTAAAAGTTACTTTTAAAGAAAAAATAAGTATGTTTTCATAATTAAAATGTATATCTTTAGATATTTAAAAAGTGGATAATGGCCTAGAATGTCAACAATAAAATGTCTATTTTAAGGTCATGGATCCTAACTATAAAATATTAGAGCTCTTTTTAAAAAAAAATTTTATTGGACTATAGTTGATTTACAATGTTGTGTTATTTTCTTCTGTAGAGCAAAGTGAATCAGTTATACATATACATGTATCCACTCTTTTTTTAGATTCTTTTCCCATATAGGTCATTACAGAGTATTGTAGAGTTCCCTGTGCTATACAGTAGGTCCTTATTTGTTATCTATTTTATATATAGTAGTGTGTATATCTCAATCCCAATCTTCCACTTCATCCCACCTCCCCATCCCCACCAGTAAGCATAAGATTGTTTCCTATATCTGTGACTATTTCTGTTTTATAAATAAGTTTATCTGTACTCTTTTTTTTTAGATTGCACATATAAGTGATATCATATGATATTTGTCCTTCTCTGTCTGACTTACTTCACTCAGTATGACAATCTCTAGGTCCATCAATGTTGCTGCAAATGGCATTATTTTGTTCTTTTTTATGGCTGAGTAATATTTCATTGTATATATGTACTACATCTTCTTTATCTATTCCTCTGTCGATGGACATTTAGGTTGTTTCCATGTCCTGGCTATTGTAAATAGTGTTGCAATGAACATTGGGGTATGTGTATCTCTTTGAATTATGGTTTTCTCAGGGTATATGCCCACAAGTGGGATTGCTGGATCATACAGTAGCTCTATTTTTAGTTTTTTAAGGAACCTCCATATTGTTCTCCATAGTGGCTGTACCAATTTACATTCCCACCAACAGTGTAGAAGGATCCCCTTTTCTCCACACCCTCTCCCGCATTTATTGTTCGTAGATTTTTTGATGATGGCCATTCTGACTGGTGTGAGATGATACCTCATTGTAGTTTTGATTTGCATTTCTCTAATAATTAGTGATGTTTAACATCTTCTCATGTACTTTTTGGCCATCTGTATGTCTTCTTTGGAGAAATGTCTATTTAGATCTCCCACCCTTTTTTTTTTTTTTTTTTTTTTGACATTGAGCTGTATGAGCTGTTTGTATATTTTGGAGATTAATGCCTTGTCTATCGCTTCATTTGCACATATTTTCTCCCATTCTGTGGGTTGTCTTTTCATTTTGTTTATGGTTTCCTTTGCTGTGTAAAAGCTTTTAAGTTTAATTAGGTCCCATTTGTTTATTTTTGTTTTCATTTTCATTATTCTAGGAGGTGGGTCAAAAAAGATCTTGCTGTGATTTATGTCAGAGAGTGTTCTTCCTATGTTTTCCTCTAAGAGTCTTATAGTATCCAGCCTTACATTTAGGTCTCTAATCCATTTTGAGTTTATTTTTGTGTATGGTATTAGCTTATCACTGAATTTGGTAAAATTTCAGAATACAAAGTTAATACACACAAATCTCTTGCATTCCTATATACTAACAACAGAAGATCAGAAAGAGAAATTTAGGAAACAATCCCATTTATTACTACATCAAAAAGAATAAAATATCTAGGAATAAACTTACCTGGGGAAGCAAAAGACTTATACTCAGAAAACTGTAAGATACTGATGAGAGAACTCAAAGATGACAGAAACCGATGACGAGATATACTATGTTCTTGGGTTGGAAGAATCAGTATATCAATATTATCAAAATGACTATAGTACCCAAAGCAATCTACAGATTCAGTGCAATTCCTACCAAATTACCAACAGCATTTTTCACAGAATTAGAACAAACAATATTGCAATTTGTATAGAAACACAAAAGACCGCACATAGCCAAAATGATCTTGAGAAAGAAAAATGAAGCTGGAGGAATCAGGCTCCCTGACTTCAGACTATACTATAAAGCTACAGTAATCAAAACAGTATGGTACTGGCACAAAAACAGAAATGTAGATCAATGGAATAGGACAGAAAGTCCAGACATAAACCCACACACCTATGGTCACCTAATCTATGACAAAGGAGTCAAGAATATACAATGGAGAAAAGACAATCTCTTCAATAAGTGGTGCTGGGAAAACTGGACAGTTACATATAAAAGAATGAAAGTAGAGCTCTTTTCTATCAATGAACAATGTTCGTGTAATTTAAAAAAATCAGTGGTCATATTCACTCAAAAAATATTTTAGTATGAAGTCCACGTGTAGTATATGAGAAATACACACCCAACTGAGGTATGGTTCCCTTTCAAGAATTTTATACTAACATGGGAAAGATCTAAAAACCACTGAGTATAAAGAAAAAGGGTAGGAAAAACTAAGTGCTAATAAGAGATACAATAATTGAAATTTAAAGGAAGATGAGTATAATTTTGATTAGAGGAAGCATCAATGGAAGAGAGATCCTATGAGTTAACCTGTGAAAGAAAAGTAAGATTTTGATAGTCAGAGAGGAGAGGTTAGGTGTTGTGTTCTACTTAGAAACAATAGAGTTCAGATGTGTGAGAACAGGGCATATCCAGAGAATTAGTTAAATGTGAATGGTCAGTGATTCAGATGAATTGATAGATGGAGTGGGAGATAGCCCCTAAAAAAATGATGATAAAATCATGGAAAGTAGTCAAACCATCAAAATAATTAGAATTTTATTCTTTAAAATAAAGAGGCAAATTAAGTATTTTCCAAAGGGGACTCTCATGATTCAACCTGCATTTTAGAAAAATAATAGAGTGGTAGTTGGTAAAAATATTTAAGACAATAAATCCAATGACAAATTTCAAAGAGATAAATAAATATTACAACATCAGATTGATTTTTAATTCAAATATTTTACATATTTTGTTTTAATTTAGTAATGTTTCTCAGTTTATAAATTTGATAGCTTATTGAGACTTTAAAAGTCTGTGTTTTAATTTAGAAGGAGAATATATTAAAGTATTTCTTGGAAAACTGAACATTGACATAAACATTTATAGAAGGTAAGGAAACAATAGTAGATGCTGTGGACCATGTAGGTCCCCATTACAACAACGTACAAGCCAGATTAATTGTAAAAATTATGTTTTTAAAAGCATTGGAGATCTGTGGAAGCAGAGAGGATTCAATGAATGGAAATTCCAGTCATTTCCTTCTCTATGGTCATTTCTAGACTCAAATTGGGCTGGCAATTGGGAGTGCCTGAGCAGAGGAATGTTACAAGGGGAAGAGAAACTTGCAATGATTCTGCTTGCTGAGCACAATATGGAAAATTTTTGATCCTTAAAGGATCCAAAAGACCAATTTTCTTTTCTACCGTACACTTATTGGAGTCTGGATCATGTAGGTTGTAGGGAGCTTTAAAAAATTGGACTTGAAATAGCCCATAGTCTTCCATTATTTAGGAAAACAAGTCCTACTTCAGGAATATGCCTGCCTGAAACTCATGACTGGTCACCTCTACAAAATATTTGCCAAATTTAAAGTAGTGTGGCATATGGTAAACCAAAGAACAAAGCTCAAAACCTCTGAAGGCAATATTAAATTTCTCACAAACATTCTGTCTAAGGAGTTTCAGATCCAGGCATGGAAAGGAAATGGCTGTGATACAGGGAAGAACCAGAAGCCCACTGGGTCTTATTCCCCAGTGCTCATATAATCTGCCTAAAAGAGGGAAACAGAAACGCTTAGTTGTTTCCTGTTTTGGGCAATTGTGAATAAAATTACTATGAATATTTGCAGACAAGTCTTTGTGTGAACATGATTTTTCACTTCTTTTGGAGAAACATCTAGAAGTGAGATTGGTGGTCCATGTAGTAAATGTATGTCAAACTATATAAGAAATTCCAAACTGTTTTCCAAACTGTCTGTACTACTTTGCATTTGTATTAGAAAGATTTAAAATTTCTAGCTGTTCTGAATGCTTGCCAACACTTGGTATGATTAGGCTTTAATGTTAGCCATTCTCATAAGGATATACTGGCATCTCTGTACAGCAAATTTTTGCCCCCCACGTCTGTATCTTTTTTTTTCACTTAAAAAAAAATTTCTATTGGAGTATAGTTGATTTACAATGTTGTGTTAGTTTCAGGTGTACAGCAAAGTGATTCAATTATACATATACATATATTCATTCTTTTTCAGATTCTTTACCTATATCACCTTCTCAACAGTGTTTTATAAAATCAGAAATTAAAAATTTTTATTAACTCCAGTTTATCCATTTTTACTTTTATGGTTTATCCTTTTTGTGACATACCAAAATAAAATAAATAAGACAAATTAGGAGGGTGAGAAGGCAATCCAAGTGGGAGAAAATATTTGCAATATATCTTGACAATACATGAATTATATTCAGAATGTATGAAGGGTTCCTACTAATCACTAAGAAAAGGAAAACCCAATAGAAAAAAATGGTCAAAAATGTGAACAAACATTTTTTAAAAGTGATACTCACCTGAAGAGATGGATGCTCAACTTCATTAGTCATCAGGGAAATATAAATTAAAACCACAGTGGGATGCTAACATACTTAATAATGACTGAACTGCAAGCAAAGCAAAAACCAGACAGAAGCACACCTAGTGTAACAAGGCTGTGCAGCAGTTGGAACGCTAGTACACTGTTGATGGTAGTGTACATTGGTAAATTCCTTTAGAAAACCTCTTGCCAACATGTACTGAGGCCGAACACATGTAGACTCTGTCATCCAGCAATTCCTTTCCCATGTAAATGCCCATAGGAATCCATACATATGTTCACCCAAAGATATATAGGAAAATGGTCATAGCAGTATTATCCAAAACAGCCCAAACTGAAAAATACCTGAATTTCCATCTGTTATTCCAATATGGAAAAATAAAATGTTCCATAATTACATAGTAATGAAAATGAGCAATTTACAACTACACACAATATGCATAAATCTCACAAATATAATGGTGAGTGAAAGAGGTCGGTCACAGAGTTTAGACTTTATGATTCCATTTACATCAGAATAAAAACAGAAAAACTAATTTAAGCTGTTAGAAATCAGAATGGTGTTAAAATCTGATGTGTGGGTGGGTGTTGTTTACATGGCTCTGTTAAGTTTGCAAAAATATAGCTAACTGTACTATTATGATATATGACTTTATTTGTATGTATATTTTTTCAGTAAAAATGAAAACTAACTTAAAATATTCTTTGTGTAAAATGTAACAAAATAACAAGATAACTAGATAAAGACCCTGGAACATTCACCCACCTGTGTATTTGTCTCCAGAAATTTTAATCTTCTGTATTTAAATTTGATACACAAATTGAATATTTAAATCAAAGATTAGCATTCAGATAAATAGTAATAATGTTTGTTAAAAGATTCACACATATACGTTTTTAAAAATCTTAACAAAATACCTTTATTTTATCTTAAAATACAATATTAGTTACAACATAACTTACAACACTACTTATAAAAATTACTAATAAAAATTTCATCCTGGGCTTCCCTGGTGGCGCAGTGGTTGAGAGTCCGCCTGCTGATGCAGGGAACACGGGTTAGTGCCCCATTCCGGGAGGATCCCACATGCCGCGGAGCGGCTGGGCCCGTGAGCCATGGCCGCTGAGCCTGTGCTCCGCGGCGGGAGAGGCCACGGCAGTGAGAGGCCCGTATACCGCAAAAAAAAAAAAAAAAAAAATTTCATCCTATAACCATCATTTTTCTTTTCTTGAACCTATTAACATTATGTTATTATTATTATTATTAGAAAGAATATAAATTAACAAATTTTTCTTTTACCCCAATAAGAAAGAGACAAAAAGAAACCTCTAGGACTTGCAGACCAATCACATTGCACTGCTTCTTCTACTTTTTGTGCTATTTTATATTGGGGATGAGGAGTAATTGCAAGATAGTGTTACCATTTATTTGTCTAAAATTACATTCCATCTCCACCATTAACTATTCTTATTAACTTTGCTTTATAGTACTTCTCTCAGTTTGTTCTTATTCATTGTTTTTACTTGTTTCTTTGTTTATTGTCTGTTTACTGGGTCCCCCCACCCCAAATATACTACACTGTAAGTTACATGAGTGCAGGAGCTTTGTTTTGTTTAATGCAGTATGTTAATCTCAAAGAACAGTGTCTGTCATAAATGAGTAACTCAAATATCCGTTGAATGAAAGAATAAGTATTAAAATATTAATCCAAATTAATGAATTTCAAACTTGAAATTTCCCCCCTATTTTTCCCTTTCACTGTTGCCCTAGTGATGACAATTGTATTAAGATATAATCTAACATCTTACCAAAAAATGTGGGCAAAAATCGTTTCCTAACTTAAAAATGTATAAAAATACAATTTATTTTTATTAAACCAGGAGATATAAAATTTGTCATTATTTGCATTTAAAAATATGTATATAATTTGTTCTCACAATTCATTTGGTAAACTTAACATTATATTAGTGACTGGCTTTGATTAAAACATAAGCTTAAAAAGGTGTTTAGACTACAAAATTTGGGGAAATTGTTTCTGAAATTGTGTTCTGCCCTCTTCTACCTGAAAAATAATTCTGCCTAAAAGTTATTTGCTTGCTTGCTGAACATAATAAAACTTTTTAGATTGGCTACATTACCCCTACATTGTCAGGGTACTAGACATTCTTGCACGACCTTCCATGTTGCTCATAGTAACTTGTATTTGTTAGAGCAAGGCAAAATAGCAGTAAGTCAAGGACTATTTGTGTTGGAAAAAAAAATCAATCCTGGAATTTCACAAAAGGTGAAAGATGCTTTCTTAAGAAATTGGTGTGATTAAAATAGAGAGATGATTAAATATGCCTTGGGGAATAAAGTGGTTGTGTTAAATCATCCTTTGAATGTCATTTATAAATGAAAAGGCACTGATTTTTTTTTAAAGATAGGCTTTTTGAGGACATAATATAACTTATGGAAATACTGCTTAACCTTGGATTCAATAATTGCTTTTTAAGATCTGCTATCCATTTGAGGAGGTCAATCCATTATATATTTTAGTGAAAGAGTAGGATAAGAAATGCTTTGAAATTCGTTTGTGTATATATACCATGATACAAACTGGTCAGCAAATAAACACAATGTTTGGATTCATCTATAACTATAGCCTAGTACAATAGTTGAATATGGTCAAAATGCATATTCCTTAAGAAAAGATAAATCAGTTTGCACTAAGACTATTTAGTCAGAGAGTGTGTAATACAATCTAGAAATATTTTGAAAACTTTTAAAGAATAATGCATTCATTCTAAATAGTGAGTTTTTCTTATTTATACAACAGTGGTCTCTAGACTGGCTGGCTAACTGAGTATAGAAGGTTTTACTGTAAGATTGAGATGTTCATAAAGTTTGTATAAAAAGAGAAAGTCCTCCCCACAAAAAATCTTTATGGTTAACCAAGAGTCAAGGATGTGAGCAAACATTAAGCTGTGGAGAAATATGGTGGTTGCAAGTTATTGCCTCTTCCTCTGGATTTGATGGCTAAGTATATTTGCCAAGAGACAGTAACTTCTCACCAATGATTTATGAGTTGAGGATGCTAACTGAAAGGAGAAGTTAAAAATATTGACAATGTGCTACATACATTTCGTGGTAGTCATGGAGACACAGCGCTTCAATCTCCCTTCAAGAAAAAACTTGACCTTCCAGCTGCAAAGAATGTAGTTATCTATCACCCCAGCTCATAGATGCTTCAGAATTCATCTCATTTTTCCTGGTGGGTCCAAGGTCTTCCTGGTCAGCCACCAACCAATAACTGAGCATGACAGTGGTAATAGGGCCAGAATTATTCAACCCAATGCAGGACAGCTGTAACTGGCAAACCTTATTGTTCTCAACTAGACTGGCCAAAACTTAGTCAGGATCTGCATAAAGGCCTCCCTGCCCAATCCTACTTTCTCTTTGCATTACTTTCACAGGTGTCAGATCTATATCATGGTCTGAAGACTTTCTCTGTCCAATCCTACTTCCTCTCTCTTTTATTTTATTTCTTATTGATATTGATTATTTCTTATTGATTTCTTATAGTTGATTTACTCTCTTCCTTTTACTTTTTCATAGGCATTGCCTTTCCCCAAAAAAACTTCTTATGTTCATCACTTCATTCCATCATCTGTTTCTTGCTAAATATGTATAAATTTGCATTCATATAATTTTATTTAAGGCTGTTGCATATTGTGCTGGTTAACTATGTCAAAAGCCTGATACCCTGAAAGCACTGTCCTTTTTGTCTTGCCCACCAGGCTTCAAGCAGCAACTGTATATATGCATTTGGGTTCGAAACCTCCATGTAGTGATGCAATAATCTACATGTTGAGTTATGCTAGACCGTATGTCCTCATCTAGACTAAATCAATGGCTGTCTCTCCTGGCTTCATAATGTAATCACTTGGGCAACTTATAAATAGATTGATGCCAAAACCCCATTCCAGAGATTCTTATATAATTGGAACCAAGATTGAGAAAAAAACTCAGTGTTGAGAAAGTAGACTCTTTGGCCCTTATCTCTTGAAAATACATCCTGATTTTAGCCTCAGAATTTCATCATCCTGTAACAAGAAGATTCACAGAAAGGCAAACAGAGAAGTAAGTAAGCATTTGCTTCAATCTCTGCCCATTTAAGCTACCCCTAATAAAATCTCACATGCTAGAACTGAGGCTCAATTTTTGTATTTCCAAATGGCACATTGTTGACCTGTATCATAAATCCTAATTAGTAGAGACCATGAGCTCCTTCAAAGGTGGGACTGTGCCATTAATACTGCTGATCAGATGCCAGGAAAGATAACACAAGCTTTGGAACAATTGATCTCTCCATAACAATGTGGACTTTTCTTCTTATTAAACAACAAGTAAAACAGCTATTTTCTTTCTTTTTATGTCATTTACTATGTTATGACATAGTTATGCTATGTTATGCTAAATTCTCAACCGTTTCTTTTATTTGGTTTTGTTTTTCTATTTTTAGTTTGTACCCGTGATTTCATGTTACCTCAAGCACTTTTAATTAAACAAATAATAAATTAAAAGACAAGGCGTTCCCACCAACAGTGCAACAGGTTTCCCTTTTCTCCACCCACTTTCCAGAATTTATTGTTTGTAGAGATTTTGATGATGGCCATTCTTACTGATGTGAGATGATATCTCATTGTAGTTTTGATTTGCATTTCTCTAATGATTAATGATGTTGAGCATTCTTTCATGTGTTTGTTGGCTGTATCTGTATCTCTTCTTTGGAGAAATGTCTATTTAGGTCTTCTGCCCATTTTTGGATTGGGTTGTTTGTTTTTTTGATATTGAGCTGCAAGAGCTGCTTGTAAATTTTGGAGATTAATCCTTTGTCAGTTGCTTTATTTGCAAATATTTTCTCCCATTCTGAGGGTTGTCTTTTGGTCTTGTTTATGGTTTCCTTTGCTGTGCAAAAGCTTTGAAATTTCATTAGGTCCCATTTGTTTAGTTTTGTTTTTATTTCCATTTCTCTAGGAGGTGGGTCAAAAAGGATCTTGCTGTGATTTATGTCGTAGAGTGTTCTGCCTATGTTTTCCTCTAAGAGTTTGATGGTGTCTGGCCTTACATTTAGGATGGAGCTTCCTTAAAGAACTAAAAATAGAACTACCATACAACCCAGCAATCCCACTACTGGGCATATACCCTGAGAAAACCATAATTCAAAAAGAGTCATGTACCAAAATGTTCATTGCAGCTCTATTTACAATAGCCCAGAGATGGAAACAACCTAAGTGTCCATCATCGGATGAATGGATAAAGAAGATGTGGCACATATATACAATGGACTATTACTCAGCCATAAAAAGGAATGAAACTGAGTTATTTGTAGTGAGGTGGATGGACCTAGAGTCTGTCATACAAAGTGAAGTAAGTCAGAAAGAGAAAAACAAATACCGTATGCTAACACATATATATGGAATCTAAAAAAAAAAGAAAGAAAGAAAATGGTCAGAAGAACCTAGGGGCAAGACGGGAATAAAGATGCAGACCTACTAGAGAATGGACTTGAGGATATGGGGAGGAGGAAGGGTAAGCTGGGACAAAGTGAGAGAGTGGCATGGACATATATACACTACCAAACGTAAAATAGATAGCTAGTGGGAAGCAGCTGCATAGCACAGGGAGATCAGCTCAGTGCTTTGTGAACACCTAGAGGCGTGGGATAGGGAGGGTGGGAGGGAGGGAGATGCAAGAGGGAAGAGATATGGGGACATATGTATGTGTATAACTGATTCACTTTGTTATAAAGCAGAAACTGACACACCATTGTAAATTAATTATACTCTAATAAAGGTGTTTAAAAATAAAATAAAATAAAAGGCGTAACTGTGAGCACAAATCAAAATGACCCAAATCCTGAGAATCTTAGCTCAAGCCGTCATTTCCTGGTTTGTTTACTACTTGTACCCATCAATATAAGCACATTTACAGACCCCACCGACACCACAGTGCTCGTGTAGTTTAATTAAAAGGGAGAAATCTGCATCTTAATATGCAAAAGCTATTCATAATAATGGATGATAGTGGGATGTTTATTAGCATATCAACAGTTAAAAATTACTTGCCACTTACTCTTTCCTCAAGTTTATGTGGTATAATATACATGCTAATTTTATATTAGGTACAAGAGTTGATAAATTGCTGTTAGAATATAGAGATTATAGTGATGGTTCTTTTTTATTAATTCAATTTTATTAAACAATGATGCACTGAAAAAGAATAATTTAAAAGGGAATAAAGCAGACATTTTTACAAGACATACTATCACCACAATTTTGCATAATTTTGTATAATGAAACATAGCATGAATATAAATATGAAAAACAAATTGCAGAGGAAATAAATATCTACCTCTAGCTATCACATATTTTGGGGGTGGATTAGTTGAGCATGGTATATAAACAGATATACTATTTCCTGTCTCTAGAGATTCAATATGGTTTTCCTACAATTTATTTTTCATTCACAGGAATACCAACTGCAGAAATGTAATTGGCCTGTTATTGAGTCAAATAAGGAATATTTTTGTAAGATGCTACGAGTACATTCTTTCACCTAATGAGTAAAAGCCAAGCATACTGCTGACATATTGGTAGATAAATTCATTTGGCTTAGTTCACCATCTGCTGTGTCAGCAATAATTTATACTGTGATACCTCAGTTTAGGTTTGGATAAAAGTCACAAACAGTAGACAATGAAAGGACATAATTCAGGATAGCCTAAACAGTATTTTAAAATATCTTACTTAGGTATCCTATTTAAAAACTGGAAGATTTTGCATAAATGAATGCAGAATCTGGCTTTTCTTGAAAAAGCAAAAGATTTCCAAATGCCTCCCACATTCACCCCAGGAAACATAGTGGAGCCAAGCATGCCTAATTTTTTTTTCCCAAAATAATGAAACAAGTCATTCTTCATGCTAAAAGAGTCAGGAAATGTCTGTAGAGAAACCAAGTGTCTGCTTGAGAAAGAATCCTTCCTCATGGATATTACCAGTGGCAAAAAAGTTGCCACTTCTAACAAAAAATTTTACTTCCCTGAAGAAATGTTGGTTGGATGCCTTAAGTCACATATTTCATCATGTCTCTTTTTCCCTAGCAGACAGGAAACTCAAAGCCAACATAAAATGCTGAAAGTCTCCCCAAATCTGCTCTTCTCAAAATCTTTCCTAAACCAATAACTGGAATCTCTTTTCTTCTAGTTGCTTAGAGCAACAACTTCAAGGTCCTTTTTGAATCATCTTCTGTCAGAATTAAGTTTTAAACTGAAATGTCACCTCATTGACCTCTATTGCTAACGTTTGAAGACTGAGTGGAGGTTTTTCACTTCCTGGTGAGAAAAGCAATCCAGTATGGGGGATGAAAGCTGGGTAGTAAAACTGGGGTAGGCATTTTAGAGCCACAGGGGTCTCTGTCTCATTTAGGAGAACCACATCTTTGAGTGCCACTGACTGCTGGTGATATCTGGGCTTATTGATTAGGTACTATGTGAAGGCTGGCCTGGTGGGCCATGGTTTCTGCTGCATCACAAATCACCTCTCTTAGAGTGACAGCTTTCCATCTGCCTTTGCTGCACTAAGGAAGCACCCGTTGCAGGGTTATTGTACCCATTGCCATTTTAACCAAAGTGAGATTTATACAACCGTCAACTGGCTAGATGGTTCTGTCAGGGTTCCCTGGTCCCTCAGTCTAAAAAACCCATGGAATCTTCCCTCTTATCCCTTGCCCCCATTATCTACATACACATGAAACACTTTTTACCCTTCTCCAAATGTACTTAACATATTATGTATTTTATTTATGTTGTTGTTTGTCTCTCCTATTAAAGTATAAGCTCCACAGAAGTTTTTAATTTCATTTTTACTGCTATATCCTCAGCTCCTAGAACAGAGTCTGCTTAGTAGTAAACACCCAATAAATATTTGATGAGTTATTAAATGCCATCCTTTACTACCAAATGTACCTTCATGTTACATTGTGTTGATGTATGATGCGGTATAAATTAATAAATTATAATAAGAACAGAAGAAAAAATTTAATGCCTGTAGATTTATATCCATTAAAAGCATAGCAGTGGTATGATATTAGTTACCGTGGAAGGCAGAATAATGGCCCCACAAAGATATCCATGTCCAAATTCCTGCAAGTTGTGAATATGTTACCTTACAGGGCAAAAAGGAATTAAGGTTGCACATGGGGTTAAGGTTGACCTTAAAAAAGGTCTGTTGACCTTAAAAAAGGGAGATTATTTGGGATTTGGGGGCGGATGCAATGTAATCACAAGGATCCTTAGAAGTGGAACAGGGAGGCAGAAGAAGAGGACAGAGTGATGCAGTGTGAGAAGGACTTGACCCACAGGTGCTGGCCTTGAGAATGGAGGAAGGGACCATTAGCCAAGGAATACAGGCAGCCACTAGAAGCTGGGAAAACAAGGAAATGGATTCCCTCTTGAGATTCCAGAAAAACATGAACTCCTTTATTTTACCCCAGGGAGACTTATGGCACACTTCTGACCTCCAGAATTATAATTTATTTTTGTTGTATAAGACAAATTTGTGGTAGTTGTTTATAGCAGTAATGGAAAAATGTATACAGTTACGTCAGATATTTTAATTGTTGACTCTTGATAAGATAAAAGAACTCTTATGTATATATTTTCATTGAAAAAAATACTTGCACATGCTTTGCCTTTCAAGGGATCAGAGTACTCTTTTTTTAATTGAAGTATAGTTGATTTACAAAATCATGTTAGTTTCAGGTGTGCAGCACAGTGATTCAGTTATATATATAAATATATATATATATATATAAATATATATATATTCCTTTTTCAGATTCTTTTCCCTTAGAGGTTATTATACTAGGTCTTGTTGATTATCTATTTTACATATATTAGTGTGTGTATTGTTAATCCCAACCTCCTAATTTATCCCTCCCCCAACTCTCTTTCCCCTTTGGTAACCATAAGTTTGTTTTCTATGTCTGTGAGGCTCTTTCTCTTTTGTAAATAAGTTCGTTTGTATGATTTTTTTAGATTCCACATATAAATGATATGATATGATGTTTGTCTGGCTTACTTCACTCAGTATGATAATCTCTAGGTCCATCCATGTTGTTGCAAATGGCATTATTTCATTCTTTTTTATGGCTGAGTAATATTCCATTATACATATATTGTAACATCTTCTTTATCCATTCATCTGTTGATGGGCACTTAGGTTGCTTCCATGTCTTGGCTATTGTAAACAGTGGTGTAATGAACATTGGGGTGCATGTATCTTTTTTTTTTTAATTGTAACATTTTATTTACCCCACTGTACCAAAATATTATAATCTCACCAATATACAAAATTGATATTTTACATTCTTTCTTTGTACATCTTCAAAATCTGATGTGTATTTTATACTGATACCTCATCTCCATTTGGACTAGCTACATTTTGAGGGCTAAATACTCACATGAACCTAATGATAAGGAAAGATACTGGCCTGCACATTTCCACTGTCTGGCACATGTGCTTGTAGACAAACATTGTGAATGACTGCCACTCTCTAAATTCTATATTCTATCATTACAGATTTGGATCTACTACTATGGGAACCCATACATTAACAAACATTAAACAATGTAAGACCAGTACTATGTCTGATACTAGATAAATGGCAATGAAAATGACTGCCATGGATCACAACTAACAGTGAATAGACAATCTTCTTTTTCTCTGTAGCACTTACCACAATTAGTAATTTTCTGTATTTTCTTACTTATATTGTGTAGTAATTTTCTGTATTTTCTTACTTGTATTGTATATATGCATCTGTTTTTCCTATGACATTCCATGAGGGAAGGAATTATTTCTGCCTTGTTTGCCATTATACCTCTGGACCTCAGTAGAATATGTTTTACACACAGATCATCAAATACCTGTTAAATGAATGAATACGACCTTGCATTGATTATCAGGCTGAACCAGCTTGTCATTTCATTCTTCACTGTTTTCCAATAGTTAAGACATATTCCACATTTTCTCAGTGAAAGCAGTGAATAGCTGTTTTCTCTTCATAATAATTTCTAGTAGCTTAACTCAAATATTAAAAGTAGGGAAATTCCCCACTAGTCAGAATCACATTTTTCCTGCCTTCAGCAGACTCCTCCTCTCCAACACACAACAAAAGCAGAATGGTTGAGGCACAAATGAACAAGTGTCAGAAAACAGCCTCTCCATCAACCTCTTAGACTGAGAGAAAAAGGAAAACAACATACATGCACCTAGAAGAAAAGAATAGTGAATATTGTTTCCTACCACACAGTCAGTAGTGGCAAGGTTCTTAAGAGCTCTGGAAACTTCAGAAACTCCTTTGGCAAACCATTCTAAGTTAAACAGTAGAAATACTGTAATAGCCATGATAAAAGAAATCCTAAAACTGGTAATTTAAACAAAGCAAAATAGCATGTCATGTAACATCATGACTAAATGTGAAACCTGTAACAACAACAAAAAAACCCAAAAACCCAAGCTCAAAACTCATTCTGTATGATATGAAATAACATTGTATTTTAAAAGTCCTTTTGCAGACTGTAGAAATCATTTTATTTAGAATGTATACCCTGGAAGAATGAAGGAGTTGAGATTGAGGGCAGCTCTTACCTTTCTATTCTGTATATAGTAAAACGGCACTTTAATAATACTGGCATTTCCCAAATTTATCTGTTTTGTAATTTTAGCACCAAAAACTCAACTCCTCATCAAATGTTCCCTGTTTTGCAAAGTATTGGAATACAAAACATTTCATAGTTCAAACTTTAGTCATCTGTTTTGTGTAAATCAGTTTTTAAAAAAACCAAATCATATTTAAAATGCACTAAAGAAAATTACTTTTCCCTTTTCTTTTTAGGTGCATGTTCCAAAAGTGGTGTAAACTCAGCCTCCTCACTGTGCTTTCTTTTCTTTTTTTCTTTTTATGGTCACTTTGGTAACCACTGGAGTCACTGCCTTGGAAAACAGGGTCCTGATGCTTTTTCTTCTTCTTCGGCTCTTCCTCCCAGAGGCCATTCACATTGTTATTAATCTGCAGATCTGTCTCTTCCTTCATGGTAACATCTGCAAAATCTGCTAGCTCTGTGGTACCAGTTTCCACTTCATATGGCTCTGGGTCTTTGTTCTTTTTCTTTTTCTTCTTTTGAGGTTTTTCAGTAGCTTCTTCAGTGCCAGTTTCTGTTACTTCTTCAGAAACTGCAGAGCACTTCGTTTGTAAACTAGTGGTATTTAGTTTTCCCCGAATGCAGAATACTCCAGCAGCATCTGAGTCTAAACGAAATACTTCAAATTCTAGTTCATCACCCATGTTTATCTTCAGAGTCTGCCACTGCTCGGCTAGCATCTGCTCAGGTTTAGGAACAGCCAATGTGGCTGGAAGACACTTTATTAACTGTACCCATAAGTTTTTGCCCTGGTTCAGGGCAGAAAATAACAAAATCTGCTTCAGTGTTAAGATGAATGTGTCCTTGATCATCATAAATAGCTCCTAATTCACCCACTACTTTGATGTTATCATAAGCAATGGGTACACCTAAAAGGCTCTCGGAATAGCGCAGGAGCTCGGCATCGAGCTGTTCTCGGATACCGGTGCGTTTCCTGTTAAGGTAGCGCGGCGACAGTGCGATGTGTCTTCGGTGCGGCCCCGCCACCAGGCAGGAGTAGCGGCTATTCACGAGCGCACAAGCGGCCACGTAGGTAGGCAATTCTAGGCAAGGCAAGACGCCGGCTGGTCCCACCACCGGCCCTTCTGAGGCCGCCTTCGACCGCGGAGACACTGAGCAACCCGCAGCCATGCAGCTGGTCAGGTTTGCCACCCATGTATCTTTTTGAACTATGGTTTTCTCTGGATGTATGCCTAGGAGTGGGATTGCAAGATCATATGGTAGCTCTACTTTTAGTTTTTTAAGGATCCTCCATACTGTTCTGTGTAGTGGCTGCACCAATTTATATTCCCACAGTGTAGGAGTGTTCCTTTTTCTCCCATACCTTTTCCAGCATTTATTATTTGTAGACTTTTGATGATGACTACTCTGACTGGAGTAAGGTGTTACCTCATTGGAGTTTTGATTTGCGTTTTTCTAAAAATTATTGATGCTGAGCATCTTTTCATGTGCCTTTTGGCCATCTGTATGTTTTCATTGGAGAAGTCTATATTTAGATCTTCTGTCTATTTTTCGATTGGGTTGTTTGTTTTTTTGATATTGAGCTGCCTGAGCTGTTTGTATATTTTGGAAATTAATCCCTTGTCGGTAGCATCATTTGCAAGTATTTTCTCCCATTCTGCAGGTTGTCTTTTTGTTTTGTTTATGGTTTCCTTGGCTGTGCAAAAGCTTTTAAGTTTAAGTAGGTCACATTTGAAAATTTTTGTTTGGATCTCTATTACTCCAGGAGACAGAACCAAAAAGATATTGCTGTGATTTATGTCAAAGTGTCCTGCCTATGTTTTCCTCTAGGAGATTTATAGTATCCGGCCTTACATTTAGGTCTTTAAACCATTTTGAGCTTACTTTTGTGTACCATGTTAGAGAATGCTCTACTTTTATTCGTTTACATGTAGCTGTCTAGTTTTCCCAGGACCACTTATTAAAGAGACTGTCTTTTCTCCATTGTATATTCTTGCCTCCTATGTTGAGGATTAATTGATTATAGGTGCATGGGTTTATTTCTGGACTTTCTATCCTGTTCCATTGATCTATTGATATATTTCTGTTTTTGTGCCAGTACTATACTGTTTTGATTATTGTAGTTTTATAGTATAGTATGAATGCAGGGAGTCTGATTCCTCCATCTACATTTTTTCTTTCTCAAGATTGCTTTGGCTTTTTGGGGTCTTTTTTGTTTCCATACAGATTAAATTCTTTTGTTGTTGTAGTTCTGTGAAAAACACCATTTGCAATTTGATAGGATTTGCATTGAATCAGTAGACTGCTCTGAGTAGTATAGTCATTTTGACAATAGTGATTCTTCCAATCCAAGTATACCTTTCCATTTATTTGTGTCATCTTCAATTTCTTTCATCAGCCTCTCACAGTTTTTGGAGTATAGGTTTTTTGCATCCTTAGGTGGGTTTATTCCTAGGTATTTTATTCTTTTTGATGTGATGAAATGAGATTGTTTCCTTAATTTCTCTTTCTGATCTTTTGTTTTTAATGTATAGAAATGCAACGGATTTCTTTGTATAAATGTTGTATCCTGCAACTTTATCAAACTGGTAGCATCTTAGGATTTTCTATGTATAGTATCATGTCATCTGCAAATAGTGACTGTTTTACTTTTTCTTTTCCAGTTTTGATCCCTTTCGTTTCTTTTTCTTCTCTGATTGCTGTAGCCAGGATTTTTAAAACTATGTTGAATAAAAGTGGTGAGAGTAGATATCCTTGTCTTATACCTGATCTTAGAGGAAATGCTTTCAGCTTTTCACTGTTGAGTATGATGTTAACTGTGGGTTTTTTCAATATCCATATATGAAAAATATATGAAAAATATTACCTTTGTGATATTAAGGTAGGTTCCCTCTGTGCCCACCTTCTGGAGATTTTTCCATAAATGGATGTTGCATTTTATCAGATTTTTATGCATCTATTGAGATGATTGTATGGATTTTGATTCTTTGATTTGTTAATGTGGTGTATCACACTGATTGATTTGTGGATAATGAAAAATCCTTGCATCCCTGGGATAAATCCCACTTATCATGTGTACGATCCTTTTAATGTATTGTTGGATTTGGTTTGCTAGTATTTTGTTGAGGATTTTTGCATCTATGTTCATCAGTGTTATTGGCCTATAATCTTTCTTTGTGGTATCTGTGACTG
The DNA here is from genome assembly GCF_937001465.1 of Orcinus orca. Lineage (NCBI taxonomy): Eukaryota > Metazoa > Chordata > Mammalia > Artiodactyla > Delphinidae > Orcinus > Orcinus orca. Next base: position 59,031,518 of record NC_064563.1, on the reverse strand, counting down.
GTTTTGGTGTCAGGGTAATGGTGGCCTCATAGAATGAATTTAGAAGTGTTCCTTCCTCTACAATTTTTTGGAATAGTTTCAGAAGGATGCGTCTTAACTCTTCTCTAAGTGTTTGGTAGAATTTGCCTGTGAAGCCATCTGATCCTGGACTTTTGTTTGTTGGAGTTTTTAAATCACAGACTCAATTTCAATACTTACAGTTGGTTTGTTCATATTTGTTATTTCTTCCTGGTTCAGTCTTGAGAGATTGTACCTTTCTAAGAATTTGTCCATTTCTTCTAGTTTGTCCACTGTATTGGTATATAGTTGCTTGTAGTACTCTCTTATTGTCCTTTGTATTTCTATGGTGTTGGTTATAACTTCTCCTTTTTCATTGCTAACTTTAATGATTTGGGTGTTCTCCCTTTTTTTTCTTTTCCTTTTAAAATTTTTATTGGAGTATAGTTGATTTATAATGTTGTGTTAGTTTCAGGTACACAGCAAAGTGAATCAGTTATACATATACATATATGCACTTTTTTTAAGATTCTTTTCCCATATAGGCCATTACAGAGTATTGAGTAGAGTTCCCTGTGCTATACTGTAGGTTCTTATTAGTTATCTATCTTATATATAGTAGTGTGTATATTCAATCCCAATCTCCCAATTATCACCCCCCCCCATCCCCTGGTAACCATAAATTTGATTTCTACATCTGTGACTCTACTTCTGTTTTGTAAATAAGTTCATTTGTAACCTTTTTTAAATTTATTTTTTATTTTTTGTGATATGTAGGCCTCTCACTGTTGTGGCCTCTCCTGTTGCGGAGCACAGGCTCTGGACGCGCAGGTTCAGCGGCCATGGCTCACGGGCCCAGCCGCTCCAAGGCATGTGGGATCTTCCCGGACTGGGGCACGAACCCATGTCCCCTGCATCGGCAGGCGGACTCTCAACCACTGCGCCACCAGGGAAGCCCTGTACCCTTTTTTTTAGATTGCACATATAAGCAATATCATATTCATCTTTCTGTATCTGACTTACTTCATTCAGTATGACAGTCTCTATGTTGCTGTCAATGGCATTATTTTGTTTTTTATAATGGCTGAGTAATATTCCATTGTATATATGTACCACATCTTCTTTATCCATTCCTCTGATGATGGACATTTATGTTGCTTCCATGTCCGGGCTATTGTAAATAGTGCTGCAATGAATATTGGGGTGCATGTATCTTTTTGAATTATGGTTTTCTGCAGGTATATGCCTAGGAGTGGGATTGCTGGATCATGTGGCAGTTCTATTTTTAATTTTTTAAGGAACCTCCATACTGTTCTCCATAGTGGCTGTATCAATTTACATTCCCACCAACAGTGTAGAAGGATTCCCTTTACTCCACACCCTCTCCAGAATTTATTGTTTGTAGATTTTTTGATGATGGCCATTCTGACTGTTGTGAGGTGATATTGTAGTTTTGATGTGCATTTCTCTAATAATTAGTGATGGTGAGCATATTTTCATGTACCTTTTGGCCATCTATATTTCTTCTTTGGAGAAATGTCTATTTAGATTCTCCACCCATTTATGATTGGGTTATTTGTTTTTTTGATATTGAGCTGCATGAACTGTTTATATATTTTGGAAATTAATCCCTTGTCGGTTACTTCATTTGCAAATATTTTCTCCCATTCTGAGGGTTGTCTTTTTGTTTTTTTATGGTTTCCTTTGCTGTGTCCGTTTTTTTCTTGATGATTCTGGCTAAAGGTTTATCAATTTTGTTTATCTTTTCAAAGAGCCAGCTTTTAGTTTCATTGATCTTTTTTCATTGATCTTCTTTGTTTTTTTAGTCTCTATCATTTATTTCTGCTCTGATATTTATGATTTCTTTCCTTCTACTAACTTTGGGTTTTGTTTGTTCTTCTTTCTCCAGTTGCTCTAGCTGTAAAGTTAGGTTGTTTATTTGAGATTTTTCTTGTTTCCTGAGGGAAGCTTTTATTGCTATAAACTTCCCTCTTAGAACTGTTTTTGTTGCATCCCATGGGTTTTGGATCATCGTGTTTTTGTTTTCATTTGTCTCTAGGTATTTTTTTATTTCCTCTTTGATTTCTTCAGTGATCCACTGTTTGTTTAGTAGCATATTGTTTTATGCAGTACTCTTCTAACTCATTAGATTACAGGACAAAATATTCAATATGAGTTATTAGCCTTAACTTAGGTGACACAATTTCATCTTCCAAATGAATGCTCAGACAAATGAAGATCTTCAGATGAAATAAAATTTTGTCATTAGGAAACAACAACAATGTAACTATAACAGAAAAATATTATATAATTAAAGCAAAATTTGATAGAAACAAAACCCAATAAATATTTAATGTTTATTATCCTAAATATTCTTTCTCAAGGTTGATATAGTAAAGCAAGTACTCTATGTCCATCTCTAGTAATTGACTTTGAAGCTGGCAAATTTTAGCTAATGTCTCATGCTGTTGTATTCATTTAAGCTTTCAAACTTGTTGAAAGCTTTTGTTAGTGTCTTTCAGCATTTAATCTTTGCAATTATTAAATGATTATTCACTGAAAATTAAGAAGAAATAAAGCTTTTGAATGTCCTTTGTTTGAAACTCCATAGGTGAAAATTATAGCAATTATTCTGTTTCCCAAATTCCTAAGATTTGTTTTTAGCCAGGGCTAACATGGTTTAAAACTTCATCAGTCAACTTCCTTTTCCACTGGGGCATCTTAGAGCTGCCATTGTATTTTTTCTCTCTGCAACTATTTCATGGCTACTTCTTTGGATCATATTTTAACATATATAGGAAATGGCATGATGTCTTAAAATTGGTATTGAAAATTATACTCTTCAGTGTAAAAGAGAGCTGTTTTATATTTACATATAAATACAGTTTATATATTATATTCCCCTCCTTCTTAATGTCCGTTACTCATTTTGCAACTTTTCCCGCTCTCTAGTTTAGTATTGCAATTATCTGAATTCATAGAGGAAATTTTAAAAACAAAGCAGCATCAGTAAAACATACACACATGTTTATATTGAAGGTTGAGATTTATGTATGTAAACCCCACAAAGCTAAATGTTTTCCATTATGCATCTACTCTGGCCCTCTTTCTTTAAAAATATCTTAGGACTAATTTATGTCTGCATCAGTATAGATTTGACTTACATATCATCAGTGGTAACATTATGCTTATCCCTAGAGATATCTGGACCCAACCCTAATATTGACTGTTAGACAAGATAACAAGGAAACATTTGAGCTAATGATTTGTAATATGTTAAGACCAAACTTCCCTAGAGACATCTTGTACCAGCTTGTCTAAACTGTTATAGAAAATATATTGCTTGATGATCTAAACCTGGTTTTTCTGATTACATAGCTGGGTCTGGCTAACTGGTAAGGGCCATATAGATGACCATTGACCTCTCAGTAAACATGTGTTTGCGTTTCCCTGAGACTGAGACCTCTCGTATATATCTTAGTGATTTGTGATCTGGAGTGAAGCTTATCCTGTGTGACTGAGAGGACTTTAGAAGCTATGCTTGGATGCCTGGAACCTGCCTGATACTTTCTTTTTCTTGCTGTATTGTATCCCTTGTCTTTATTAAAGGTTTATGTTTGTATGTTCCATGGTATGTCATGAGTCTTTTAATTTTCTTACCCTTTGTAGTTGCTGCAAAGTATGACTTCATTAAAAGAATCTAATAGTCAACTGGTCTGAGAACTGACCTTGGCAAGATTGTTTGGTTCTCCAAGTACCCAGTTTGCTTTTCTTAAATCATTTTCAGTATTTTCCTATTATTTTTGATGGCTATATTAAACACATTTGAAGTTCTTCCAAGTGAATGTCCATGTAATGGACGTTTTCCCCCCAATTATAAAAGCAGTGAAGTTAGAAAATATTAACCTTGTCTGGTGGGGTCAATGTTCCGAAAACAGTCAAGGTTAAGAATCACAGTCAAGGCAGCTACAAATGCTACAAGCTAAACCAATTCACAAAAGTCAACAGAAGAGCAAGCATCATAATATTCCAGTATAGAATTTCAATTGGCAGAACAGTTGACACAACTTGGGTTCTGAAACTATATTTATTTATTCTGTGTAACCACAACACAGGGAGAAAGGGCAGGCATGACCACCCCCACAAAGTTGTCCATCTTGCATGATCAGGGCATCCCCTAGAGACACAAAAACTTCTCCGTATGCTCTCATTCATTGTTCTCTGTCTGAACCTCTCTCACATCCTGCTTCCTTTCCTTTCTCTCTGTTGTAGTCACAAGAATTTAAATCTCTATCACCTATATGTGCCCAAGTTTCATGCTGACTGACATGTTAATCTGATGAGCTCTCATGGTTTCCTAATGTTATTGGTTCTATTCATCCTTTTTATTTTGATTTAATCAAAATAATACATCAACATGGTCAAAAAGGCTGAAAAGTCAAATTATGTTAATAACTTTATAGTGTTCAGTAGCAAGACGTCGACTCATCCTTCCCTACTCCTTATTCTTACTACTCTGAGACAGTTACTTTCAATTCCTTTTAGCTGTTCCTCTTTGTTTTTACTTTTGTTCTAAGTGACGTATTATTACAAATATTTCTTGAATTTTTCAGTTTTACATATTCGTTACTGACTTCCAAGTGTAAATTATAAAAAATTAGCTCTCTTGTAACCCTCAATTCCACAGAAACTAATGCACACGTTTCCTTCTGCCATTTCGCCCCATCCTACCAATGTAATTAGAACATAATTTTGCTTAATTAAATATATAGTGTATATAGTGCTTACCTTTGGCTATATATTTTTTCACAGCTGAGCTACTAAAGAACTGTAATTATCTGTAAGGGAGGTTGAATGAAACAGAGAGACTAAGGCAGAAACCAGGTAGGTGTTTTCCAACTCCCTTACTCTTTTCTTCCTGGGCACATGGCTGGACTACCTTTCCCACCCTCCCTTTCAGTTAGGTAAGTTGACATGCCCAGGTTTAAGAGAAAGGAATGGATAAAAATGATGTAAACTGCTTCACAGATTGCCACATGCAATCCTTCCTGCTCTTTTCCTTTTATACAAGCTTAAGACAGTTAAGTTTAGAAATCTTAGAAACAACCAGCTTCTGGTTGTTGGCTGAATCTCAAGAAGGAAAGTACTGTGACTGAGGAGGAGAGCTGAATGTCAATCAGGAGCACCAATTTCAAGTCAATAAACTGAATTTTAGGTTTTGTCTGTTGCAGATTTGTTAGGTAACGATCTTGAACATTTGCAATTTCCAAGCACTTTTCTATCACTCTACATGTAATAATTTATTTAATCTGCTAGCAAACTTAGATGATTATTCTCATTTTACTGAAAAGGAATCTTGGAAAGTTAAAAAACAAAACTAGTTTACCTGCATATATCTGGTGAAGCTGGAATTTTGCTTCATGCATCCTGATTCCAAAGTCCAGTTTTATTATAGTTCTTTCTAAAGAAAGATTCTAAGGGCAGATCTTTGTGTCTTCTTGCTAATTGCAAGCTCTTCTTAATATTTGCTGGCAGTTCCTCTGTTACCACTTGTCTCAGAATTTCATTTGTCCTGAGAGAGTGGAAGAACTAGAAGTAGGTAGTGATCCTAAAGATCAATGCAATACTTAACCCATTTTCCCTCCTGAAACTTTATTCTGGGGAAGCAGAGTTGCTTTCTTCTGAAGGTGAATCTGGGGACAGCATATTAAAATGACTCTCTTGGCATTCACAGAGCTGAGAAGAGAATTTCAGTGGGATTCAAGCTGTTCTCTAAACACAGCCAAGAAAGAAAATTTGAAAAGAGGTCAGGGGTGTACAAGGTGATATTTTACTGGGTCAGAATTCATATTATGAACCCACACGCTCATAGCTCAGCAATCACATTTCCTGTGCAACAATAGTAATGTTGCCAGAGCTTCATAAACTACAGAGTGCTTTCTTATACATGGCTTCATTTAGGCCACCTAAAAAAACTGTGAGAGAGATATATTTCATTATCATTTTAAGGATACACTTTTTATTGAGGTATAATATACATACATAAAGTGCACATTTTGGAAGTGTAGAACTCAATGGATTTCCACAAATGAACACATCCATATAGCAATCACTCAGAATGAGAAAAGTAAGGTTGACCACACAATAGAAGCCATCATCATGTCCTTCCCCAAAACTAGCCTCTGACTTCTGGCATCACAGGTTAGTTTTGTCTGTTTTTAAATTTTATATTTGGAATCATGATGTTTATACTCTTTCATGTCTTACTTTTTCACTCCAAATTTGTCTGTGTTCTTGCATGTAGCTATATAGGTCATTCAAATTATTAGGTAGTATTCTATTGTACAAATATACCATGATTTAGTTATCTATCTTTCATTTGATGGGTATTTAGATTGTTTCCATTTTTTTCTATTACAATAGTGCTTCTGGGAAGTACTTGTACATGTATATTGGTGTATACATTTCTATTAAAGTTTTATCTGTGAGCTGAATTGCCCAGTCAAGAATATTCATGTACTGTATCCAGCAAGGCTATTATTCAGGATTGAAGGAGAGACAAAAATATTCCCAGACAAGCAAAATCTAAAAGTTCATCACCACTAAACTGGTGTTACAAGAAATGTTAAAGGGTCCACTTTAAGTGAAAAAGAAGACTATAACAAGAAATAAGAATAAATATGAAGGAAAAAATCTCACTGGTAAAATCAACTGTAAATACAATAATCAGTTAAGGGATACACTTAAAGATGTAAAATATGACACCAAAACATAAAACATTGTGAAGGGAAGTAAAACATGAAGAGCTTTTAGAATGCTTTTGAACTTAAATGACTATTAGTTTAAAACAATATATGTACCCCAGTGTTCATGGCAGCATTATCTACAACAGCCAAGATATGGAAGCAGCCTAAGTGTTCACTGATAGATAAATGGATAAAGAAGATGCGGTACATGTATATACGATGGAATATTAGCCATAAAAAAAGAATAAAATTTTTCCATTTGGAACAACACGAATGGACCTGAAGGGTATAACGCTTAGTGATATAAGTCAGACAGAGAAAGACAAATACTGTATGTTTTCACTTATATGTGGTATCTAAAAAAACAAAATGAACAAGTATAACAAAACAGAAATAGACTCACAGATACAGAGAATTATCTAGTAGTTACCAGAGAGAAGAGGGGTGGAGGGAGGGGCAATGTAGGTGAAGGGAATTAAAAGGTATAAAGCTACTAGATGTAAAGTAAGTAAGTTATAAGGATGTAATATACAGCACAGGAAATACAGTCAATATTTTATAATAACATTGGAGTATAATCTATAAAAATATTGAATTACTGTGTTGTACACCTGAAACTAATATAATATTGTAACTCAACTATAGTTCAATTTAAACAAATAAGTAAATTATCAGATATATTGGATAAAGTTTTTTAAATTATAAAATCATACCTATTTAATATCTGTAGAATCTATGTTAATGGTCTTCAGTTCTAAAATTTTTTGCTTGTACATCCTCTCATTGTTTTTTTTTTTTGTTGTTAATCTGTTTTTTTAATCAATTTTACTATCACTTTCCAAGAACCAACTCTTTGATTGATTGATTTTTTCCTACTGTCCGTTTTTTTCTATTGATTTCTACTATACCTTTATAATTTCCCTTTTTATATTTTCTTTATGTTCTATCTACAATTTGCTTCCCAGTTTCTTCATGTATATGTACATACAAGCATACATACACACACATATATATACATACACACATGTATATGTGTGTGCATATATATAATGGATTTTTCATTTTATAGTATATGCTACGTCAAAAAGTATTTTGACATTATTATTGTTTTTCTAGCTATTCTTGGTAGAACCATTGGTCTGCTACAAAGTACTCCATCATACTTTGAAGTGGAAATCCATTACTACCATATTTGATTTTTTATTCTGAGAAAAGGCATTTCACATTAACTCTTAAAATTTTTATAATATACAGTTACAGAAATGTACTGGTGTGTGCTTAATCTATGTAATATATTTTAAAAATAATTGAATATTCAATAATGCTATAAAAATATACTAGTCTCACAGTTTTAGATTATTTAACCTGTCATTTGTAATATTATGGTGTTTCTCATCTTATTAATACTTTTAACATGATTTTTTATGCCTTCCTAGTATTCCATTTTGCAGTGGTATTATTAGTTATGTAATGGTTGTCATATACATAGATATTAGATTTTAAAATTTTTGTTAGTCTAATTTTTCTCCAATCAGAATATTTATATATCATTTCAAAAAATTACATATTTTTTTCTTAAGGTAGTCCCAGAAAATTAGAATTACCAGACCAAAATGGGTACTTCTTAAGGCTCTTGATGTCTCAAGAAGATAAAATATTTTTACTTTCATTTAAAGATGAATAAACTGAGAGTGGGGGAGTGTAGGTGATGGTGAAATTCAAAATCTAATTTGTGTCAAAGAGGTGACATTAAAGTATTCACTGAGCAATCCTCTATATAATTTGATGCCTTATTACTATAGGAGTTTTATTCAATTTCATAATTATAAAAAAATAAAAATTCATCCAGTCAAAATATTGTATATATCACTGTAGGAGGGTTCCTTTTTCTCCACACCTTCTCCAGCATTTATTATTTGTAGGCTTTTCGGTGATGGCCATTCTGACTGGTGTGAGTTGATACCTCATTGTACTTTTGATTTGCATTTCTCTAATAATTAGCAATACTGAGCATCTTTTCTTGTGCCTGTTGGCCATTTGCATGTCTTCTTTGGAGAAATGTGTTTTTAGGTCTTCTGCCCATTTTATGATTGGGTTTTTTTTTTTGATATTAAGCTGTATGAGCTGTTTGTATATTTTGAAAATTAATCCCTTGTCAGTAGCATCATTTGCTAATATTTTTTCCCATTCTGTAGGCTGTCTTTTTGTTTTATTTATGGTTTCCTTGGCTGTGCAAAAGCTTTTAAATTTAATTAGTTCCCAGGTATTTGTTTTTTGTTTTTATTTCCATTACTCTAGGAGAGGGATCCAAAAAATACTGCTGTGATTTATGCCAAAGAGTGTTCTTCCTATGTTTTCCTCTAGGTGTTTTATAGTATCTGGTCTTATACTTAGGTCTTTAATCCATTTTGAGTTTATCTTTGTATATGCTGTTACAGAATGTTCTAATTTCATTCTTTTACATGTAGCTGTCCAGTTTTCCCAAAACACTTATTAAAGAGACTGTCTTTTCTTCATTGTATGTTCTTGCCTCTTTTGTCATAGATTAACTGATGATAGGTGTATGGGTTTATTTCTAGGCTCTCTATCCTGTTCCATTGGTCTATATTTCTGTTTGTGTGCCAGTACCATACTCTTTTGATGACTATAGCTTTGTAGTATAGTCTGAAGTCAGGGAGCATGTCCTCTAGCTTTGTCCTTCTTTCTCAGGATTGTTTGGCTATTCAGGGTCTTTTGTGTTTCCATACAAATAAAATTTTTTGTTCTAATTCTGTAAAGAAATGCCAATTGGTAATTGGATAGGAATTGCATTGAATCTGTAGATTTCCTTGGGTAGTACGGTCATTTTAACAATGTGGATTCTTTAACAATATTGATATACAGAAATCTGTTGCATTTCAATATACTAACAATGAAATATCAGGAAGAGAAATTAAGGAAACAATCCCATTTATCATCACATCAGAAAAGAATAAAATACACAGGAATAAACTTACCTAAGGAGGCAAAAGACCTGTACTCCAAAAACTATAAGACACTGGTGAAAGATACTGAAGATGATATAAACAAATGGAAAGATATACTGTGTTCTTGGAAGGGCTCATGTTTTTATTCTGGCCACAGTATTGATTACAAACCTTATAATCACAGTCAGAGACAGAAAACTAGAGTAGTTGATGCTAACGTGGAAATTGAGGAATAGCAATGTTAAACCAATGAGATCACTTCTGCCAGTTAAGGGGTAGGGTGTGGAGAATAGGGAACTCTCCACACTGCTGGTGGGAATGTAAATTGGTATAGCCACTATGGAGAACAGTATGGCAGTTCTTTAAAAAACTAAAAATAGAGTCACCATATGATCCTGCAGTTTCACTCCTGGGCATATATCCAAAGACAACTCTAATTTAGAAAGATACATAGATTCCAGTGTTCATAGCAGGACTATTTACAGTAGCCAAGACATGGAAACAACCTAAGTGTCCATTGACAGATGAATGGAAAAGGAAGACGTGCTATACATACACAATAGAATATTACACAGCCATAAAAAAGAATGAAATAATGCCATTTGTAGTAACATGGGTGAACATAGAGGTTATCATATTAAGTGAAGTAAGTTAGACAGAGAAAGACAAATATCATAGGATATAATTTATATGTGGAATCTAAAAAATGATATAAATGAACTTATTTACAAAACAGAAACAGACTCACAGACATAGAAAGCAAATGTATGGTTACCAAAGGGGATAGCAGGGGAGGGAGGAAGAGATTAATTAGGAGTTTGGGAATAACATGTACACACTACTATGTATAAAATAGATAACCAACAAGGACCTACTATATAGCACAGGGAACTATATTAAATATCCTATAATAACCTATAATGGAAAAGAATCTTTAAAAGAAAACATATATATATATATATATATATATATATATATATATATATATTACTTAGGGATTAATTTACTTCTGAAACTAATTCAGGTTTCAAGAATCCATAATCAGGGCTTCCCTGGTGGCGCAGTGGTTGAGAGTCCACCTGCCGATGCAGGGGACGCGGGTTCGTGCCTTGGTCTGGGAAGATCCCACATGCCGCGGAGCGGCTGGGCCTGTGAACCATGGCCGCTGAGCCTGCGCATCCGGAGCCTGTGCTCCACAACGGGAGAGGCCACAGCAGTGAGAGGCCCACGTACCGCAAAAAAAAGAATCTATAATCAATCCAATGCAGTTATTGCCTCTACTGCAAATGGCTCCTGACTCTCAAGAAGCTGAAGAATTCCAAATCTTATATGAGTCCACTTAATAGGTGGAACGAATTTGCATCTAAACCCATGTTGCAATAAAGCCCATGGAATGTAAAAAAAAAAAAAAAAGAAAAAGAAACAAAACTAACAGAAATATTGTATATATCAGAGTGAAAGAAAAATTAAGAAAGTAAACATAATGTGTTGTGATATGAAACTTCTCATGTTATCTTTTCAGGAGAAGAGGGAGAATGAATCTTAAAAAGAAATCAGCTGTCTTTCTCCTAGGTCACTTGTGGATCCTTTCAAATGCATGAATAACTTCCTAACCATATCAATGTTATTTTTAAAATTTAGACAATGAACTTGAATTATCTGCAGATGGCAAATCTTTTACTAAAATAGGAAAAAAGTACGAATCATGAGGGATATTATGACCCACTAACAGTAGGATGCAGACCTACATTGAATAATAATTTAGATCTATTACTAGGATAATTAGAAAGCCAATCTGCTGCCAGAAGGGTTAGACCTTAGCTTCTCAATTTATTAAAAAGCAGTTTCTTATCTGTGAATGAAAAGAACCCAAAGTTCACTAAAACCATAACCCCAACATCTGCCTGCCATAAAAAGATAATGATTTAGTATAAATTAATTTCAATTCTTCAAGTAGTTTGGATTTTATCAGACAATTACATCATTGGCATCCATTTTCATATTGTATTACAACTTTAAATGTCTCCTGATATTTGTTCAACAACAGATACTAGGGAAAAAAGAATTTTAGGGAAATGATTTTAAACTTTTAATTAGAAAGAGTTTTTATATACAGTATCTCTTCAGATTTTACTGTGCTTCATTTACAAGAGGATAGTAACATTCTGAGTCAGGCTAATGCGTTGGATAAAAACAACCACCACAATCACACTGAGCCTTTGTCAAAGAATTCACATGGTTCACTTTACCAAGACTTCCCAATCTATTTAGAGATCAATAAGTACACTTTTTCCCTCCATATTTCCATCTACTTTGTCCCAAACACTGATTTCTGCTTCTGCAAGCAGAGCTTCTCTAAGAAGCAACCAACTTCTTGCTGTGGCCTAACTTAACATGGAGAGAGATAGTGATTATAACTGATGGCCTCTCCCTCATGCCCACTCATTTATCTCTCTTATGTACATTTTTATTGTAGAGATAGCAATTCAAATTCCCCAGTTCTCTTCCTACTCATGAAGAGATTTTAATAGCAAGATAGAGCTGAAACATTTGCCTTTCTTTGGACCAATATTATTATCAAAACTAATGTTTGAATAAACACTTAATTTCCTTGAAAATGGTTTTGTAAGGTGTTGTTATTGTATTCTTGAACCACATCATTTGCACTTTTACAATGAGAGAAATTATAAAGATAGATAGGAAGATATCTCAGCCAGCAATCAAAATACCCAGTTTAACTCAAGCTCTGCCACTGTGCTCTTTGACCTTGGACAGATTTTAATCTTTTTGGAAATTATTTTCCTCTTTTTGCAAATGGAACATTTGAATTAGTGGATCTCTAAATTGTTTTTAAACTCTAAAATTGTATAAATTCTTTTAAGTAAAAGATATTAAATGAGTTTAGTACTTATGCCCTTCTGTACTGATTTCTGTTCCTTCTTTTTTTTCTTTTTATGAATTTTAAAGGTTACTTTCCATTTACAGTTATTACAAAATATTGGCTATCTATCTTACACCCAATAGTTTGTACGTCCCATTCCCCCACCCCTATATTCCCCTCCCATCCTCCCCATGGTAACCACTCGTTTATTTTCTGTATTTGTGAGTCTGCTTCTTTTTGCTATATTCACTAGTCTATTGTATTTTTTTAGATTCTACATATAAGTGATGTCATACAGTAATTTGTCTTTCTCTGACTTATTTCACTTAGCATAATGCTCTCCAAGTTCATCCATAGTGCTGCAAATTTCATTCTTTTTAATGGCTGAGGAGTATTTCATTGTGTGTGTGTGTGTATACATACATATATGTGTGTATATATGTGTGTGTGTGTGTATATGTGTGTGTATATTTGTGTATATACACATAAGATGTTATGCAAAAACCCAGCAAACTTTTTGGCCAACCCTATATATATATATAGAGAGAGAGAGAGAGAGAGAGAGGGGGAGAGAGAGAGAGAGAGAGAGACACTTAGGTTGTTTTCATGTCTTGGCAATTGTAAATAATACTGCTATGAACGTTGGGGTGCATGCATCCTTTTGAATTAGTGTTTTTGTTTTTTTCAGATATATACCCACGAGTGGATTTGCTCAGTCATATGGTAGTTCTATTTTTAGTTTTCTGAGAAACATCCATACCGTTTTCCGTAGTGGCTGCACCAATTTACGTTTCCACCAGCAGTGGATGAGGGTTCCCTTTCCTCCACATCCTTGCCAAAATTTGTTATTTGTGTTCTTTTGGATGATAGCCATTCTGACAGATGTGATGTGATATTTCATTGTGGTTTTGATTTGCATTTTCCTGATGATTAGTGATGTTGAGCACCTTTCCTTGTACCTGTTGACCATCTGTATGGCTTTTTTGGAAAAATGTCTAATCAGTTCTTCTGGCTATTTTTTAATTGGATTTATTTTTTGATGTTGAGTTATGTGAGCTGTTTATATATGGTGGATATGAATCCCTTATCAGTCATATCATTTGCAAATATTTTCTCCCATTCAATAGGTTGTCATTTTGTTTCATTTATGGTTTCCTTTGCTGTGCAAAAGCTTTTAAGTTTAATTAGGTCCCATTTGTTTATTTTTGCTTTTATTTCCTTTACTTTAAAAGACATATCCAAAAAAATATTGCTGCTGTTTATGTCAGAGTATTCTGGCTGTGTTTTTCTCTAGGAGTTTTATAGTGCCCAGTATTACATTAATCCATTTTGAGTTTATTTTTGTATATGGTATTAGAGAATGTTCTAATTTTTATATTTTTACATGTAGCTGTCCAGTTTTTCCAGAACCACTTATTAAAGAAACTATCTTTTCTCCATTGTATATTCTTGACTTCTTTGTTGTAAACTAATTGACCATAGTGCATGGGTTTATTTCAGGGCTCTCTATCCTGTTCCATTGATCTATGTGTATGTTTTTGTGCCAGTACTATATTGTTTTGATGACTGTAGCTTTGTAGTATAGTCTGAAGTCAGGGAGCCTGATTCTTCCAGCTCTGTTTTTTCTCAAGATTATTTTGGCTATTTGGTGTCTTCTGTGTTTCCATAGAAATTTTTAAATTATTTGTTCTAGTTCTGTGAAAAATGTCATTGGTATTTTGATAGGGATTGCACTGAATCTCTGTGTATTGCTTTGGGTAGTATGGTCATTTTTAACAATATTTTAACATATTCTGTATTAATTTCTGTTTTTTATAAATGTGTGTAAGAAGTTTAAGATTGATACATAAATGCCCAGAGGCTGATGTTCTAAGTAACAATTATTGAGGTAATAATATTTTAGTGAAAATTAGGACATATTTGAACAGAATACAAAATAGAGTCATCATGCCATCCGAAAATATGAGAAGTTGCTGGTTACTAAGTACAGTTAACCCAACCCAGGAAGAAGTGCTCATAAAATAAAGTTTTAAATTAAGCTTCCCAACACAGTTATTACAAGTAAATTCATGCATTAGATGAAAATAATTTTTCCCTTGTCATATAGAAACCAGTATGAAAATATTCTTAGCTAGTTCTTATTCAAAATGACTTAGCGTTACAATCCAACTACTAGGTTGTAAAAAATTATTGCTTATATGTATTTTGTGCAAATATAATTTATGGTTCAATTATGTTTCATAACAAAATATATTATAACTTTTATTCTTAAAGTTAATGACATTTAACATAGCCTATAGGAGCAATTTCACCCTTTAAAAGGAAAATAAATGCATATAACTTCAAACTGATAGCTGAAATGCAAAGCAAAGGTGGTATATTTACAGGAGATGGGCCCTAGATTTGCATGTTTTCCTTTCATGTTCTGTAATTCTTCCTACCCTTTATCATAATACTGATCATTAATGTCTATGATATAATATTGATTTACTTATACTAGAAGTAGGAATAATTCCCAGTGTCTATTTCCCAGTG
The DNA here is from genome assembly GCF_937001465.1 of Orcinus orca. Taxonomy (NCBI): domain Eukaryota; kingdom Metazoa; phylum Chordata; class Mammalia; order Artiodactyla; family Delphinidae; genus Orcinus; species Orcinus orca. Next base: position 59,016,393 of record NC_064563.1, on the reverse strand, counting down.
TTTAATAATATTTTACATAAAAGGCAACGTATCTTGTTACTTGTATTATAAATCTAGTTATCAACTAGTTTCCTGCTCCCAGTTATGAACTTGGAGATAATTACCTCGATTACTAACACTTTTTTTAGTACTGTACTCAATCCTGAGGCAAATGCAAGTTTTGCCTTGGTGATCTGAGGTACCAGTATGCTTGCTCTGAAATGCAGTCCTGGGAGTAGAGAATTATTTTAGCTGATGAAAGAAGGTGGGGGGAGGATAATTAAAAAAACTTTTACCAAAAGGCATCCTTGAGATGCTCTGAAACTTTACTTGTCTCAGAAATAATCTCTTTGGAAACTTTAAACCACACCCCCAAGTACAGAAATAGCTTGATTAGTAATTCTCTTGTGCTTAGTGATAACATCAGTTGTTGTAGACTACAACAGACATCGGCTGACTGGTCATTGGGTAGTTCACATTATAAAATTTGTCTCTAGACACGCTACCACATAAATTATTCTCTTAACCGAATTATAAAGCCACTTGCCAAAAGAGCAGAGTTAAAAGAGTATTACATATTGACATCATAAAAATATTAATAACAACATTTTAATTCTAAAACACTCTGTGTCATGTACTATATTCTGCATTTTGATATGTATGCTTTAATTCTCAAGACAACACTCAAAAGAGGTTATCTTACCCCCATTTTGTCAATTTGGAAATTGAGTTTCATAAATTTTTCCGTAACCATCCCATGGCTAACTGGCTAATAAGAAAATATTTATGTAAGCCCCCAAATCTATATATGTCTATGCTTGATCCAACAAACCATCTTGATAGTGTCTTTCTACTTCATTTTCAATTTCTGACGGTAACTGTTACTTGAAATTGATATTAGGTGATGAAGTAGTAGGGAAAGTGTACCTTATTACAAGTTCTGAATCATCTTGAAATATTCACAAGTACGTTATAATCAAAACCTATAATAAAATTATTTCTGATATAAAGTTGGATTGAAACCTCTGTTTCATTCTTAGCTACATGCTATGTTATGAACTTGACCTTCCCTTTCAACATACACATACAAGTATTACTAACAGAGAGGAACAAAAACAGATATAAAATATTTACTGATTGTTACTGAAATAAACATTTCTGTTCAAAAGTTATGGTATAGCTTACCAATAGTCACAATATCTGGTTCTCCTCTACTTCCAGTTATCTGGAAAATTACTTTACTCCTTTGAGAATAGGAATATACATATGACTAGTTCTGCCTCTAAAACATGGTGTGTGTGACTTCCTGAGCAATGCAGGTAGTTACCAGTGCTCAATTCCCCCACTGCTCTCGTCCCTGGCCCACAGAGCCTGAAATTCCATAGTGAGATGGCAGTATCACGAGGTGGTGGCTACTGCTATCCTCCTGGATGCCTGAGTGATCACTGTGAGCAGAGCCCTTCTAATGAAACGTGGCATGAGCCAAAATAAAAGGTTAATATATGACATTCTCATGCGCTATGTAACACTTCAAAAAACATATATAGCTTACAAAAGGTCAGTGTGGGCTGTGCCTATCCTAACTTCGATACTATATATTTGTAGCCCTTTGCCTGAGTAACCCTGCATTAGAAAAAAAAAAAAAAAAAAAAAAACAGTTATAGCTTTATACCTTCCAATTCCACCCTCACTCCTCCCCTAAAGGATAAATTAACTAGGAAAACCTTTAGGGAATTTTTCTGTTCAAATGATATTTTCTGCTCTGAAATGGAACTAGATGAAATGAGACAATGTCTTTAGTACTAACATAAATCAATCAAAAAGTAAAACAGAAAATAAAAACAGAGCTGAAGAGAAGACATTTTATCTCAGTGAATTCATCTCAATTCTGTGCCCAGTTTCTACTCTAGTTACTCTAGTACTTTTTCATAATAACAGACCGTGAGTCATCTTTTGATGTCCCAATAGCTAGTGAAAGCACTTCTTGCCCTTAGTAGCTCAAGAAAAAAAAACACTTTAGAAATTATCCTAAACTCTATCCTCTAAAGAATCAACTTTTTCTGCCTTAGATATTATTTTGTCATTGAGAATGCCACAAAAACTCATAGATCTGGATCTTGGACAGATTTATTTGGTGAGACAATTAAGTTCAGAGTATAAAGGAAGATTTGCACATATAATTAATTGTTTGTTTATAACATTTATGCATATTTAATAATTTACACTTTGTATCAGTTACTTTTCTAATGTCACATATTTAGTGTTAAGCAATATTATCTAAGCATTATGATATAAGGCAACTTCACTTTACTTACCAAATTAAGTAATGACAGTGTATTTGTCTCAAAATGTATTAACAAATTGTTGCATTATTTATAAGAACATAAAATGCATTGTTAATATATTTAACTGTGTTCATATATATGGGTGAGTTTTTCTACGTTAAAAAGGTGAAAACGCCAACAAGAATAAAAATATCATCCATAAATGATAGTATAATAAAATGAGATGTGGAAGAGATAAACCGCCATGTTGGAGGAAAAAATCTTTTAAAAGATCTTTGTCATTTTGTTTCATTTATGGTTTCCTTTGCTGTGCAAAAGCTTTTAAGTTTAGTTAGGTCCCATTTGTTTATTTTTGCTTTTATTTCCTTTACTTTAAAAGACATATCCAAAAAAATATTGCTGCTGTTTATGTCAGAGTGTTAAATCTTTTAAAAGATTTTAAAAAATCTTTTAAAAGATAAACCACCATGTTGGAGGAAAAAATCTATATTTAAATTTACTTACAATCTACTGTATTAATTTCTCCAAATGAAGTCACCACAATTAATATAATATTATTATGCAGGAGGAAGTCATCTCAATATCAAAGGATGAAAGCTCATATAAATTATGATTAACATGTTATAATAATTTTAACATTTAGTGACTTCAGTTCGTTTTATTCAATACATGATCGTTCATAAATTACCATTTGTGTCCATGTCCTTAGGTGACCAAATCTAACTATTAAATGCAATTCTATATTGATACCAATTCTTCTATTTTGTTTCTGTATTTTAGGTATTAATAATTGTACAGTGTTATGCCTTTGGAAAGATGAGGATGTTTTTATTTGTATGAATTCCCTAGCAGTAAATAAGTTACACAGAAACTAGACGAGTTGTTAATTATTTACTGTTCCCTTGTCAGTTTAATTTTTTTTTCTATCTCAGGCTATTTTTTTTCTTTTTGAACCTTTGTTACAATTAACAGCTGGAAAATAATAATTTTCAGTTAGCTTTTGAAAGCACACAACTTTATGAAAAATTTATCCTGTCTGTTGAATTGCACGCCTATGATACATATGTACATTGAATCCACACTTTTATGTATATACATTTTACTTAAAAAAAAATAATACAAATGCACCTATGATGCTATGGTATAAGAAATGTATATTTCACTTAGTCCACTTTTCCTGGCATAGAGCTTCTAAAAACCTTGGGATTTCCAAAGTGATGAGAACCACAAAGGTGTCTTTTGTTTTGTTGATAAGGTGGTTTTTGGACTGCACCTAAGGATGGAGACTGGTTGCCCAGAGACCCAACCCTAAGATCAGAGGGTTGAAACACACCCCAACCCATGACCTCTGGGGACCTAGGGATGTGACAGGGGCTGGAGGTTGGATCAATGACAAATGACCAATGATATAATCAATTGTGCCTATATAATGAAGCCTCCATAAAATGCCAAAAGGACAGGGATCAGAGAGCTTCTAGATCGGTGAACATGTGGAGACTTTGGTATAGCTGTGCACTTAAATAGGGCGGGGAAGCTCCGCGTCCCTTTCCACATTCCTTGCCCTATACATCTCTTCCATCTGGCTATTCCTGGTGAGTTATATCCTTTTATAAAAAAACAGTGACTTACTAAGTAAAATGTTTTCCTGATTTCTGTGAGCTGCTTTAGCAGATTAAGCAAATTCAAGGAGGGTGTCGCTAGAACCTCCCATCTGTAGCCAGTCTCTCAGAAGCACAGGTGGTAAACTGGACTTGCTGTGGGCAGCTGATGTTGGGAGCGAGGGCTGTCTTGTGGGACTGAGCCCTTAACCTATGGGATTCAAGGCTATATCCAGCTAGGTAGAATTAGAGTTGAGTTGAACGGTAGGATACCCTGCTGGTGCTGGAGAATTGCTTGTTGGTGGGAACCCCCACTCCCAAACATACTCATTGGAATTGGGGCTCATGGATCTTTAGTACCCTTGACTTTTTTTTTATCCCTTGACTTTTAATAAAATGATTTCAAATATATCTGCAAAATAAGATCATCTGTACCTTTTAATTTTATTTTTGCACAGTTTTTTGAGCCACAGCCTGGGAAACTGACTCAGAAGGTCTAAAATGGGGGACGATTATCTGAAACTCTTTTTAACAAAATCTCCAGGTAATTTTGATCACTCACCAGATTTGAAACAACTCATATACAGGGATGAGGCAGAGAAAGAAACTTAACTTACATATCTGCATGCCAGGAGGGTTCAGTGAACATATGGATCATTTATTTCACAGTTTATTGTTTTGACAGTTGTGCTTCTGAATAAATAAAAAGGCATAAGCAATGAGATAAATATGAGCAGAAAAAAAAATAAATGTAGGGGTGTGTGTGTATATATATATATGTGTATATATATATATATATATATATATATATATATAATAGGATACATCATTACTGAATAAGCTAGATAGCAACTGAGTGAATCCCACACATATATTTAGCAAAAAGAAAAAATGTAAATGTGGTATTAAACATGTAAATAGAATATAAAGGGCAAAAATGCTATGTATTATGTAAATTATTTATACATATATACACATATATGTACTACAATTATAAGTGAAGCATTAGGAATGAAAAAAATATCAAATTCAGGAAGTATTTATCTCTGGTAAAGAGGAAAGATACTCAGGAGATCCAACATTTTTGTAAAGTTTATTTTTTTACTTAGTAGTGGAATAATTTTTTTTTGTTATAATAGTCTTACTATTATTTGTATTTGAAATATTTCATAAGAAATAAATAATGTGGATTGATTATGGAATATCATCTGATTTGCTTTTTCATGCACATGGAGGAGAGGAAAGAGAGTAAATATTTAATGTATCTTCAGTGTAATAAGATGAGTTTTAGAAGTCAAAAAATCTGTTAACTTCTTTTTGAAAGAATTGAGATGAAGTCAAGAAGTGATGGAACTTCTCTAAGGTATCCTTGAATGCTTTGAGTTGTTTATCTCTCCTTTCATTTGATGGATGCCATGAGGGAAGTTTAGTCATTTAAAATAGTAAATCAGGTATGCTAAATAAAAATAAAAGTTCTGCATCTGTGTTCTTTGTTAGTTTCCAATGTCACAATTTATTTTCTTAAATTAATTCACCATTTTTTTTCTCAGTCTAAAAACCACTAATGGAAAAATGCATTTGGATTCATAGACTAGGTGTGTGGCAGGAAAGAATTGAATTTATGTATACCACTCTCTGCTCCCTTCTCAACAACCGAAAAAAAATATGTAGGAACAGCTGCAGATTATTTTCTGAAAGAGGTATAGAGGGGCACTTTTTCTTCATTTTAATTTATTTTATATATTATTCTTTTAGTTAACTTTTTACTTTTATTTTTTTTCTTTTCCATTATGGTTTATTAGAGGATATTGAATATAGTTCCTCGTGCTATACAATAGAACCTTGTTGTTTATCCATTCTATATTATAGTTTGCATCTACTGATCCCAAACTCCCAGTCCAACTCTTCCCCACTCCCTCTTCACTTTAATTTAGAGGAGTTATCTGAAAGCCCCAGTTAGGTGCTGTATTTGCAAGCAAGCTCTTTGTGAAAGTTAACCTCCAAGTAAAACTAATCAACTAGATAAGTTACTGCTTCATTTTGGCCAGGGAAAGAACAATTTTTAGATGTATATCCTTAAATCATATAATTTGTATGGGCAGTAAGATTTCATTAATGCATTATAAAAGCTATATTCATATGTATAAAAACTGTGACTCTTTGGCTCACTTCATACCTTACTTCTCTTTGACAACACAGGATTTTTCTTTGGTGCCACAATAACACCATTGCTTACCTACTTATGAATACTTGTCTGGATACTTTCTCTTCCACTATAGTTTAAAGAAAACTTAGGTACCCTCAGTATAGTCCTCTTTTTCACCATGTGATTTTGCTTTAAAACAGTAATGACTGATAGTCATCTCATCTCTGCTGAGGGATTTTATGCCTACAATCTGCAAAAACAAGTTTTGAAAAGATGTATTCCAAATGTTGAGAGGAGTGTTCCCCACCCCTGGAGATTAGAACTAGAAAAAACTTTCCTTTTCTGATTTGTGTCAGATTTATTCTAATTTTATTTTTAATGAACACTTTTGTAATCATAGGAAACAATAAAGATATGTTCATTTTTTAAAAAAGTAAGTTCTCTGAACTTAAAATATGGCCGTGTGTTCTTAGTATGTCTGAAGTAATCATGGCAAAATAGTGATCTTCTACTAAACTACTAAAAACCATTTGGATTTAATCTTTGCATAAGTTTCTAATTGTTACCATACACTTGAAACTTATACATATTGGTTAATATTCTTTTACAAACATATGACACTTTAATGGAATTTAATGGTTTAATTATATATATAATATTTTCAATTTATTAAATTATATAACTCATGAAATAATCTACATGATATAAGTGAATGATAAATTTGAAGAGAGAAGCTTGAATTGTATCACCTTTTTAATGGCTGAAAAGGAAGACTTTTATTCTTTTTAATATACCCAGAAGGCCAATTTTCAAGGTAGTTTTATTGTACTTTCCTAGAGATGAAGACATTTCATATTAATCTGTGTTCTGAAACATGTTAGTGTCTTGAATGCTAAAGAAATAGCCAGTTTAACTCTGAAGCTGAAACTTCAGTTGTACCAGAAGACTTTGTAATTTAAATATGAAAATTAATTCATAAATCTCTTTATATTTATAGTAGCACTACAAGAGCTTATCAAATCTGGACCATGCTACAAAACTATGAGTGAGTTTAAAAATATGATCTAATATTTATAACACTAGAGACAGATGTAAATGGAGAGACAAACTTCATCTTTTTTTTTTTAAACTTCATCTTTTTATCATTAGAGATGTGTTGTTTCTTTAATAACTTTTCAGTGTAGATTTTGTCTTTGCATCTCATAACTGCTCTAACAAAAGAATTGTGCCATCAGTTTTAGTATATTCCATTATTCATGTAAAAACACAGCAAGTTCAATATGCAGAGTAGAAACTATCCAGGAAAGTTTCATATCACTAATATTCTCCTCTATGACATATACCTATTGATTTTATATTTTGATTGTGATCTTCGTTCACAACATTGTTTATTATACATAACAAATTTAAAAATTGTTAAATAAAAATAGTTGAGATAAAAAGAGAATGCAATTTCCTTATAAATATTAATACAGTTAATAAAATCCCTAATGGAACAAATGCACTGATGATTTTTTATACAGGTTTTAAAGGTTACACTCCATTTACAGTTATTACAAAATATTGGCTATATTTCCATGTTGTACAATACATCCTTGCAGCCTGTCTTACACCCAATAGCTTGTACCTCCCCTCCCCTCCCCCACCACTATATTGCCTCTCCCACCCTCCCCACTGGTAACCACTTGTTTGTTTTCTATATCTGTGAATCTGCTTCTTTTTTGTTATATTCACTAGTCTATTGTAATTTTTTTAGTTTCCACATATAAGTGATATCATACAGCAATTTGTCTTTCTCTGTCTCACTTATTTCACTTAGCATATTGCCTTCCAAGTTCATCCATGTTGCTGTAAATGGCATTATTACATTGTTTCTTATGGCTGAGTTGTATTCCATTGTATATACCACATATATATATATACCACATCTTCTTCATCCATTCATCTATTGATGGACACTTAGGTTGCTTCCATACCTTGGCAATAGTAAATAATGCTGCTATGGGATTAGGGTGCATGTATCTTTTTGAGTTAGTGTTTTGGGGGGGTTTTTTGGATATATACCCAGGAGTGGAATTGCTGAGTCATATGGCAGGCACAGATGATTTTTCAAATGAACCAGATCATACTATAAATTTTCATGTTAAAATATGTTAAAATAAAATACAAAGTATATTGTGATGAGTTGGAAAATAAATCATGACATTTTCAAACTGGAAGGGAATGGTTGTTCTAATTTTCCTTCCCATTTTATCATTGAAAATAATAGGATCTCATGAAAAATTAAACTGCTTGACCAAATTTCCAGCAATTGTAGAGAGCTAATCAGATCCTAGACATTGTGCTTAAATTTTCTGTAGACTCAATGTTTATTTCTTGTTATACTCTGTTTCAGGGGCTCAAGATTTTACAGATATTATTCATTTGTATTAAACATACTGATAATGAATTGTTCATTCATTCATTTTGCAAATGTTTATTGCATACCTGTTATTTGCCAAGTACTCTACAAGGCCTTAAAACACACTAGAGAAAAAAAGCAGTTGAGTTCCCTGCCCTCATAAGATGAATAATAAAACGGTGAACAAACAAAAGTAATTTCCAAGTTATAATTGATAAAAAGAAAATAAGACATGGCCACATGCTGGAGAGTGACTAGAGTGTGGTCAGCTATGGCCTTTGGGCTAAGATATGAAAAATGAGATAGAGCTAACACTAAAAAGTATTGTGCTAAAGGGTTTCAAGAGGAGAAAATAAGAAGTGCAGAAGCTCTAGAGAAAAAATAAGCTTGGGTGTTTGGGAAACATAAGTGAATGCGTGAGCATGGGGAAGTGGGATGAGAAGGTATCAGAATGGGGGCCTTAGCTTATGGAAATAATAAGGAGTTTGAATTTAAATTCAAATGCAAAGGAAAGCCACTGTAAAATTAAAAGTAGGAAACTAATATGCTCTGATTTCCATTTTGAGAGGCTGCTCTGGTTGCTTGTAGATAATTGCAGGAGATAAGAGTCCTAATGTGATTTGTATCAAACTAATTCTGCTGCCAACGACAATTGTAAAACTTGATAAAACACTAAATAACAAACTACTACTGCATCAGTGACCACTTGAAAACATCACAGAGCACCAAAGCCACCAGGACTTCTTTGGACATGATCCCAGACAAAGGGGAAAAGTACTGAGATAAACCAGTATTTCTCCCCATATTTATTTTTTAGGGTGTTTGGTGATTCCCAGTACAGGGGAATACAGGCCAAGTAGGGGAGGGAGTGGTTAATGTTGCACAGAGCAAATGCTAAGATTTAAACAATCTAGATAATCATTTTGGTAGTGATAGCATTAGGAATAAAATATAACCATCATAACAGAGAAATTTTCAAAAAATCATGAGACTACATTGTTAAATTCTTTGTCAATAAACTTGAAAATCCAGATTAAATAGGTAGCTTTAGCAAAACATAATTTGCTAAGTGGAAAGAGAAAGACATTTTTAAAAGACAGTTGCTATATTAGAAAATGTACAGAAATTTATAAAAGGGCTCCCTCATAAATCCATCAGGCTCAGATGAGCTCATATGGTAATACAAAACTTAAAGATCAGAAAATTCCAATTTCCAAACTCCAGTTGTTAATTAAACTGTCCAGAGTATCCAAAATAAGGAAAACATTTAAATTATTTTCTTGAAATTTATATAAAAATAAACAGGACTCAGAGAGATTACGTGTAGAAACAAAAGAAAATTACTACCTCACTAATGAATGAATCTTAAATAATATATTAGCAAATAAAATCCAATTGCAATAAAAATAATATACTGTGAACAAAATGAGCTGGGACAGAAATTCAAGGGTGACTAAATATTGGAAAATACTTTTATCATATTGGGGAGGAAGCTTGTGTAGAGATCTTCACATATAGAGGCATTTGACAATATTTAATACCCATACTTGATTGTAAAATGTTTCAATAATGTAGGAATTGATGGATATTACTTTAACATGATTTAATATTAATATATCAACTCAAAGCCAGTGTTTTAATAGGAAAACACAAGAGGCTTCTTAATAAAGTCAGAAACACATCTAGGATAAATAGTATAGCCACTGATATGTAACATTGATTTTGAGACATTAGGCAATGCAATTCGACCACCCAAAGTAATTCAAGATGTTTTGAAAAAGAGAATGGCAAAACTATAATGGCAAAGCGTGAGATTGTACAATTGGAAAACACAAAAGCATCAATAAAAAATTGAGAGAGAAATTTTAGGGGAGTAACAGGTAAATTTAACCCTGATGAACCAATAGTTTTCATATATAAAAATGAAAACCAGTTAGAATATAAAATAAATGAGTATACTCCACTTAAAGTAGCAAAAATAAAATACTATAGGTATATAGATATACCTATAAAGAGTTGTGGAAAAAAATCTATGAGAAAATCATCATGAGAAACACTATGTAACAATCTGGAAAAAGAGGAAGATATCCTTGCAGTAATGAAAAAAATTCTATGTTCTTAGAAAGGTACAATATCATGAAGTGTCAATTGTCCTTAAGAATTTATGAATTTAATATGAACCCAATATAAATATGATCAACTTTATTTTTCTAAAGTTAGTTCAGTTGATTATAAAGTTCATAAAAGGAAAAATATGTATCCTGGAAAAATCTGAAAAATAAAAGCAATGTTTAGGTAGATGGCTAAAGTACATTATACACACTATATTAAAACAAAGTAATTCTGACAAATGACTATACTGAAAACCAATAAAAAAAAGTAAATCCAGACAAAAACCAAGGTACATATGAAAACTTTGCATCTGATAATAGCAGCATTCCAAATTAATGGAGGAAGATAGAATTTTGAATAAATGGTTTTGAACAACAGGTTAGCCATACAGAAAAAGTAAAAAATGAAACTGGATTCATTCTTCACACCATACACCAGAATAAATTAAAAATAGATTGGATATTTATATGTAAACAATATGAACTATAAATACATACAGGTTCAAGAACAAACAATTGCTGGATCACTTCATAATTTGGGAGTAGGATAAATGACTCAAAGTCCTGAATCCATAGAACAAATTTTGACCAATTATACCTCTGAATGAAAAAAATGTCCAAATATACATACAAATCTTGGAATAATTATTTACACTTTATGTCCCCCCAAATAATTTAATATTAAAATGTTTCTCCAAAATTAAGAATATAAAAACAAACCAACAAACAAATGGGCAAGTATAAATATGTGACTCATAAGCATATATAAAGATGTTCAACTTAACTTAGAACTTAATATATAAATGAAAATTATATAAATATATATATTTATATATATAAATATATATATTTATATATAAATGAAATATATAATATTGAAATGAAAATTATATATATAAATTTATATATATAATATATATATAATATATATAATTTTAATATATAAATGAAATATATATATAAATGAAAATTATTATGTAAAATGTTTTTCTTTTTTTATTGAAGTATAGTTAATTTACAATGTGTTAGTTTCAAGTGTACAGCAAAGTGATTCAGTTATATATCTATATCCATCCGTCTATCTATATATATATATATATCCTTTGTCAGATTCTTTTCCATTATAGGTTATTACAAGATACTGAGGATAGTTCCCTATGCGATGCAGTAGGTCCTTGTTGTTTACTATTTTATATATAGTAGTGTGTATATGCTAATCCCAAACTCCTGATTTATCTCTCCCTCCCCACTCCATGCTATTCCCTTTGGTAACCATAAGTTTGTTTTTTATGTCTGTGAGTCTGTTTCTGTTTTGTAGATAAGTTCATTTGTGTCATATTTTAGATTCCACATATAAGTGATATTGTATGATCTTTGTCTCACTTCACTTAATATGATAATCTCTAGGTTCATCCATATTGCTAAAAATGGCATTATTTCATTATTTTTTATGCCTGAGTAATATTCCTTTGTGTGTGTGTGTGTGTGTGTGTGTGTGTGTGTGTGTGTGTGTGTGTGTATACACACACACACCATATCTTCTATATCCATTCATCTGTTGATGGACACTAAGTTTGCTCCCGTGTCTTGGCTATTGTAAATAGTGCCGTTATGAACACTGGGGTGCATGTATCTTTTCGAATTTCGAATTAGAATTTTCTCTGGATATATGCCCAGGAATGGGATTGCTGGGTCATATGGTAACTCTATTTTTAGTTCTTTAAGGAACCTCCATACTGTTCTCCATAGTAGCTGCACCAATTTACATTCCCACCAACAGTGTAGAAGGATTCCTTTTTCTCTACTCCCTCTCCAGCATTTGTAGACTTTTTAATGATGGCCATTCTGACTGGTGTTCTTAGTTTTGATTTGCATTTCTCTAATAATTAACAATATTATAATTATTATTAATAATTATATAATAATTATTATAAAATAATAATCCTGAGATATTATTTCTCATATATCAGATAGTCAAAAATCCAAAAGCTTGACAACATATATTTCCTGGTAAAGATGCGAGGAAATAGGCATTCTCAAACTTTGTTGGTGGGAAGGCAAGATGGTATAATCTCTATAGAGATGTATATGACAATCCATCAGATTGCCTATGCCATTTACCATTAGATGCAGGAAGAGATATCGAGGAAAACAGGACATTAGATGTTACTTTGACAGGGAACTATAAAGGCAGGATGAGGTATGAACCCACCTGATTAATTTGATCCATCTTAACATACAGTGGGATAAACAATGAAATAAACTTCATGATGTGGTGCAATAGGAAGTATAAGGCCACATCTTTAAAGCATTTTTGCTGATGAAATGGACCCTGAATTTCGTCAGGGTCCCTTGATTTAACTAACAGCTTTCAGAAAGTATAGCAGGTACAGGAATAAGTGAAGGACATGTTGAGGACACAGTCAATCAATATAGATGTTGGAAATTCTGGAGGAGATATATCCTGGTTTATCCAATGAAACAATTAACAAAAGGTGGGAAATAGTTGTAAAAGAGATGTAAGAGATATAATAATGATGTGAACTGTGTAGAACTTGTTTTTATTCTGACAGATCAGAGAAGGCAACTATGAAAAGACATTTTAGGATATCTAAGAAATGTTAATATGAACTGGATATTAGGTGATATTTAGGAATTATTGCTAATGTAGCAATGGCATGATGGTTATGTGAAAAAGTACTTATCTGTTATACACCCATACTGAAGTACCTATTAGTGAAATAAGAGGAAGTCTGTGATTTGTTTTTTAATGATTTGTCAAAAAATAAAAGCAAAGGGAAAAGAGAGATTAAGTAAATGTACGGATATTTTGATAATTATTGAATATGGGTGTTGGGTATAAAATGGTTTGTTATATCAGACTCTTCTTGTGTGGTTTTGGAAAATTGCACAATAATTTAAACACACTAGATCCGAATTGGGGTGGGAGTAGGACCATTGCGTTATTTTAAGTGATTTGGAATAGGATGGTAGGAATAGATGGAGAAAAGTGAGTGAATATGGGATATAATTTGGAAAGTCTAACAAGATAGACTAATGAATTAATGACGTATTAAGGAAAAGAAAGGAATCAGATATGTTTCATAAATCTAAGGAAAGGTGATGTGGAAAATATTTAAGTCTGTTCAAGGAGCAGTTCAAACCTGGAGATAGGAATATGGAATCAACTGTATGAAGATAGATTGTACATTCTTAGCATGGATAAAACTACAGGGAGAAAATGTTAAGAAAAGGGAAGAGAGAAAACTGAGCCTAGGACACGTCAATTTTAGAGGTCCCTTGAAACAGAAGGAGTAAGGAGACTGAGAAGGAGTGGCCAATGACATCAGATTGCCCCAAGAGACAAAAAGTGTACAAAGAAGTGGAGTGTAGTCAACAGGTTTGAAGATCGCTAAGAAGTCAAATAAAATGTGGTCAGAAAAATCAAATTTATATTTTGGCAACATGGAGGTCATTGATGTCCTCATGAATGACAACTTCACCATAGTGTGGATGCAAGCTTGATTATACTCCTTGAAAATATAAGACAGTGTGAGAATAACCTTCCCTGATACGATCATTGAAGGCATCCATAAGATGCTTTCACTTCTGTATCCTCTAATCATTAAGATATTATTTTTCATGAGATTTAGATTTCCTGAAATTAGTTTTACCTTTGATCCTTATTCTAAAAGCCCTAATATTCTGAACATTGGACAAGATACCTGGTCATGGAAATAAGGCCAAGGATTTTTCTAGACTGATATGAGGTTTTAACAAATTAGGAGGGAAGGAACTGGAGACTGTCATTCCCATTGAAAGTTACATCTTATTTTCTGATATTAAGAGCAGATTTTAAAATAGAACAAATGGAAAGAAGTGCCTCAGGAGTGATTCTTGCTTTTTAGGGTTTTTTTTAATACACAGGGAGAATTCATCCTTTTGATTTATTTTCTCTTCTCCGTGTGCCACATCTTCTCTTGACTGTTTGTCTTAACTTTTGAATTGGCATGTTGCATTCTAAATTGAGAACTTGGCATAATATATTTGGTAATATTTTCAGCAGCTGCTGATAGTTTATTAATGCTGATATTGCAACAGTCTCTTTTATGACTTTATTAATACTCTGGTCTGTGAATTTGGGGTGCTGGTTGTGTAAAATGTCATCACATAAAACAAAATTGACATTGATTCTTTTTTTATGGAGTATAATTGCCTTACAATGTTGTGTTAGTTTCTGACATTGATTCTTTGATATCATCTAATACCAAGTCCTTGTTCAAACTTCTGTATCCAAAAGTGTTGGATATATATTTTTAACATTTGAAAGTAAGTGGAAAACATAGTGAACCATTGCTAAAAATAAGAACTTTCTCTTCCATGACTATAATACCATTATCACAACTGAGAAAAGTAATAATAATTCTATAATTACTAATATACTATCCATTTCGAAATTTTCTCAGTTTTCACAAGAATGTAAGAATGTATTTTATAGTTTTCATTTTTTTGACCAGGAGGTGACACATATCTCTGATAGGATGATGTGGCCATGTCTGTCCCTAAGGGAGAGTGGAAAGTGTAGCTGAGTGGCCATGTTCTCATCTGACACTTAGGATGTTCTATTTTCAGAAGGAAGAATGGAAAATAGACACTAGAGGAAAGTCCATAGTCTTTATTCCTGGGGTAAATAGGGAAAGAGGCTAAGAGAAACTGTACTACAAAAAAATCATACATTTTGTTGACAGAAAATCTTCTGCTAATCCAAACTCATGATGAGTTGGACTTATTCACTTCACCCTCTGAGGTAGTGAAAATAGGGATTTAGAATTACTTGAAAATAAAGGACAAAGATGAATGTGGACATGTCCAGGACTGTAAAAATTTTATGAATGAAATATGTATTTTTGAATTTCTAAATTAGATCATACCCACTTACTTTCATCTAAGAATTTTGCTATCTCAAAGCCCCAGATCACTAGAACTAAATCAAATCTGGTTAAGAATGATACTTTCTCAATCATCCTGCATTTGGTCATTTATAACAAGTGAGAAACAACTTAACCGGAACTGTTTTCACTCTATTCCCACCTTAGTTCCTTTGCTTCTGAAGGGAACTATGGTCAGTGGCAGTCTGGCTAATACTTAATAAACCAGTGGGAAATATGGCTCACCTACAGTACAGATTCCTGCTTTTTTACCCCTTTTACATTTCTTTATCCTTAACTAGTACCTCCCTTTCTATCTATATATCCTCATCGCCATCTCACTTTAACTAGTATTTATCTCCCAGTGAGAGGAAGATTGTTTTGAAGCTAGCTCATCTCTTGAAATCAGGGCTCATTTACCATCCTACAATGTCCATATATTTTTGTGTGATTGCATGGACTAATCAGTTCCTCCTATTCTTAGTGCAGATATTTTTTCCCTAAATTCATCAGCCTTACAATTCCCTGAATCCCTGTTTATATATTTAAAAAAATAAAAATGAGTTTATTTATACCTATACACATGTATTTGATGGAATATAGAAAATACCTTATGTGTCTACAGGTTTTTATGTCATTACTTGGGTGCTGTTTTGAAGTTCTTATAAAAGACTTAGAAAAATCAGATTTCCTCCTAAAAATTAAATTATAAACTGGACTAGAATGAACTAGAGCTTAGATAATTGAGCTCATTTGAAATAAATACCCTAGCTCCCAAGCTCCTGTGGCTTGAATATGTCTTGAGTGCATGCACTGGACAAGAAAGTTTGTGTCAACTCAAAGATTGGCTCGTAATCTAAGGATGCAAAGAACGAAGAGACAATTATAAAGCCAATGTTGCCAATGCCCAAATAAACCCTTCCCAGGAGAGGGAGGCATTAGCAAATCGATTTTGAATATTTCCAGCCCCATTAGTGAAGCTATCATAAATGCAAGATACCTGCATCTGACAATGTTAGGCTTATAACATTAAAATTCAGTTTATCTAACTCTGTTTTCCTGATTTCATATTTACCCCAAACTTTCAGACATTGATTGGTTTCCTGTATATCTTGCTATGGCAGACATTTGCATACATCTGATATTTATACTTCTCACTGACAGTGAACATATTGACATTCTGATATCCTTTATATAAGAGCCAGTCTTTTAGGTACTGACCAATTTGCACCTAACAAGAATACCTCCCTGGACCTCGAAAGTGGAGAGTACACCTGGAATGTGGCAAACCATTGAGGTTCAGCCTGGTTTTGCCTAGTTCCAATAATGCTTCACTGTGTTTCACAAATTAGAGTGCTCATTGTAATTAACCAGGGGAACTTCTTGAAAATAACTTAAGAAAAACAGAGATTTATGTACCTCACCCAAGACTTACCAAAGCAGAATATTTGTAGGTACAATCCAAGAATTTCTAATCTATAAAACCACTCTAAGTCATTCTGATGTAGTTAATCTAACAATTGGTCAGTGACAGATGTTTGTAAAACCATTGTGACAGTGCTACTGTGCTGCAATAGTCATCTGTACTTTCTCAAGAAATTTCTGCTCTTCTTAGGCAAATTCTCAATCTTAGAATATATATATACACACACACACACACACACACACACACACGGAGACGTATGATATGCATGTATATATGTTAGGCAGTTATTACTTATATAACAACCAGTACTCATCTCCAGACTCTGTATATAATCAATTCCCTCAGTGATTTTAAAGGAAGATTGACTGTCAAAACATTGAATTTCTTTTTTTTAATTTTTATAGCAGTTTTAAAGTTTACTTTACAGTTATTACAAAATATCAGCTATATTCCCTTGAGCCTATCTTACACCCAATAGTTTGTACCTCTCACTTCCCCACCCCTGTTTTGCCCTTTCCACCCTCCCCACTGGTAGTCATTAGTTTGTCCTCTATATCTGTGAGTCTGCTTCTTTTTTGTTATATTCACTAGTTTGTTGTATTTTTTAGATTCCATATATAAGTGAAAGCATATGGTATTTGTCTTTTTCTGTCTGACTTATTTCACTTTGCATAATGCCCTCCAAGTTCATCCATGTTGTTGCAGTTGGCAAAATTTAGTTCTTTTTTATGTCTGAGTAGTATTCCACTGTATATATACCGCATCTTCTATATCCATTCATCTGTTGATGGACCCTTAGGTTGTTTCCACAACTTGGCAGTTGTAAATAATACTGCTATGAACATTGGGGTGGATGTATCTTTTCAAATTAGTGTTTTTGGTTTTTTTGGATATATACCCAAGAGTGGAATTGCTCAGTCATATGGTAGTTCTATTTTTAGTTTTTTGAGAAACCTCCATACTGTTTTCCACAGTGGCTGCACCAACTTACATTTCCACCAACAGTGTACAAGGGTTCCCTTTTCTCCACATCCTTGCCAACATTTGTTATTGTGTTCTTTTTGGTGTTAGCCATTCTGACAGGTGTGAGGTGATATCTCATTGTGGTTTAGATTTGCATTTCCCTGACGATTAGTGATGTTGAGCATCTTTTCATGTGCCTGTTGGCCATCTGTATAGCTTCTTTGGAAAAATGTCTATTCAGTTCTTCTGCCCTTTTTTTAATCAGATTGTTTGTTTTTTTGATATTGAGTTGTATGAGCTGTTTATATATGTTAGATACTAATCCCTTATTGGTCGTATCACTTGCAAATATTTTCTCCCATTCAGTAGGTTGTCTTCATTTTGCTGATGGTTTCCTTTGCTGTGCAAAAGCTTTTAAGTTTAATTAGGTCCAATTTGTTTACTTTTCTTTTTATTAAAACATTGAAGTATTACAACCAGTTTTTTAAAATATTTCAACTGCATTATTATGTCAAATGATGCTATTCTATATTGCAGAATCAGCTTTTTGGGTGCTTCTTTCTGTGCCTTAATATTTGTCAAATCTTTCCAAAATTGAAAGCAGCATATTTAGTAAAAGCCATAAGTATAGCATTCTGTTCAATAATTACATGGATGTAGGAATCATATTTATTTACTTAGTTCTACTTAGTATTGAACCAAAAATAATTATCTGAGATTATTTTCTTTCACAGTAAGAAAATGTACTCAAAATGATGAATGTGAAAAAACCTTAAAGATGGGAAAACAAGAGTAGAGAAGTTCATGGGTCAGGTGAATATAGCAAATGACAGTCATGAGATCTGGAACACTTGTTAAAGTAAAGGTCACAGTTCAGCAGGAAATTTATCAGTCAAGGTTAAAAGAAAGACACGTTGATTTAACAGATATTTGTTGAGACATGGTTCTAGTTTCCGGCAACATAGCAGTGAAAAAAACAGTACCCTCATAGAGCTTATGTTTAAAGGGGAGACTACAGTCTGTTTATACAGACTCACTGTTGTAAAAGGAAAATCAAACTTCAGGAAAGCTTCAATTACCACAGTCTCCATGATATTATAAAAACTTAGAAAAAGTTGGTCAAGCCTGGACCTTCTTGGACCTTCTGGTCCAAGCCTGGACCTAACTTTATTTCAGCCAGAAGGTAGTCTTAGATAAAGTAAAAGTCCACGAGAAGCTCTCAAAATAATATTTTGTCAGCCAGAGTCTATAAAATGAGCATAATCCTGCTTATGTTCTAATTCATCATTCTTTCCCTTTCCTGCCCAGTTGCCTTCACATGACTGCAAACAGTCTACTTTTTCCTCCTTGGATTTATTCACCTAACACAAGATATCATTTAACAAAATGTCCCATGCAGTATTTCTGTTAAAAATTGAAAGGAGACAAGAAACAGACTAAAGTTCATAATTAAAAACCAGGGATATAAATATGTTCTATGTTGTTCTAATGGTAATCCTGAAAACAACGAAAAACAAAAGCTGTTGACAATGGCTGCCTAAAATTACACTTTATTTGAGAGAGTGCTTTATCATCTTTCTGACCTTCTGCACCATTTGAAAAAATAATCTTATCCACGCACAACTTCTATAATATTAAAAAAAGTAAACTGAACTGAATAGGTGTTGAATTTCTAGGTCTTAAGCACCAAGGAAACATAATGGGGAAAAAACCCCACTACATAACACAATGCCACATCTTTTACTGTTTGAAGTCATCATCATCATTAATGCTATAATAAAGGAGAAAATGACAGTCTTCTAATTTTTAAGCCCTTAGTCTGAGACATACGCTGTGAAAGGTACATACTGGCATTATTTACGTGTTTTCTTTCAATCTTTCCCTCACCGAAATATGGAATTAATACCCCTGTTTTAGAGATAGAAGAACTTGAAGAATATTTTTCAAAGTAGATGATATACTGTGTGAAAAATCAATGACACTAGCATATAGTTGACACTATGTAATTCACAATTTCCAAAAGAAAAATAAAATCTATTCCTCAGGAGAAATCAAATTGACTTGTAAACTTGTGGGAACTTACAGCAGAGAGAATTCACTTATAGGTCATTATAAGAAGGACAGCATATACGAACACCCTTGCAGTAAATAAAATGAATTTCCCAGAGCTGTTTCTTAGTTTTTAGAAAATCTTTACTGTAAAAATTTAAAAAAAACCCAGAAATATATAGAAAATGAATGTTTCTTCCCTTCTTCGTTCTTCTTCACCTCTCCTCCCATAATTTCCACCCTTTAGAGGTAATGGCTTTCTTCGCTCTGCCTACTGGGCAGAGTGTCCTTCTAGCTGTGCCTTTATATTATTTAAACCACTTTATATTTTTTCAAGGTATACAGTGAAAGAAACTCTGTCTCGTGTAAGTATATAGCTCTCTGATATAGTCTACCTTAACTGAAAGATAATTGTTAAACTATGGCTGCAGTGGCTTAATATATCATTTGGACAAACCTTTATAAATATTTCATCGATCAGTCAAATAATGTTTAGAGAATACCTGTATGGTGCGACATACTGTGCTCACTAGGTCCAGGTTATTTTTACATTGCTTTATTTGAAATATTCATGGAGTAATCTAGCCAGCATTTAAATAAAAGTAGTCCTGGCTAGGATTGATAAGTACGAAGAAAGAGCAGTGGATAAGTCCCTAAGAGTTCAAAGGAGAGAGAGATTGCTTCTAGTTGATAGGGTCAGAGATTAATGGAGAAGATGGTGACATACAAACTGAGTTGCATTTATTGGGAGGGTTTTGGCATGTGGAGGGGTAGTCTCAGGAAAAGAGGAGGATGTCCTGTTGAGAAAAAGAAAAAGAAAGCAGATCAAAGGAAGATGAGGTGAAGGGAGGAAATCAAAAGGGGAAAAGGAAGATGAATGGGGGTTGATAAAGAATTGCTAACAAGACTTTTAGATAATTCTAACACCCTTGCTGGAGCAGTGTTTTAAAAATTATTTTTTTTGTGGAGGTCTAGAGAGTTCCTGGAAGTGTCTTAGTTATCTGAGCAGGGGAGGATTCCAAATAGCCAACCAAACAGAACCACTATCTGGGCTTCAACCAGAGAAGCTCATCTATATTCCCTTTTTTTTTTTCTTTTTTGGCGGGGAGGGGAAGCTCTGGTGTAAAGTGATAGAAATCCTACTTCAGTTTAAGGAAAAAATAAAGAATAATTTGTCAGCAAAGAGACTAGAGGAAGGGCAAGGATGCAGCTGGGATTTAGGGAATTAAATTGAGGATTGGAATATTTCTAGCACATACCTATTTCTTCTGCTTCATGTGACAGTTTGCGATATGTGACACATGGAGCTCATGGCCAACCCTTTTCTGATAACTTCCTGAAGAATATCTGAAAGCCCATTAACATTCAGGGCATTGAGCTGCTTCAGAGTTTGCAACTGTATTGGAGAAACAGAGAACAACTTATACAATTCCTCTGGGGTGTGTATAAATCTCTTCAACACCTTATGTGTATGCTGTGTAAATAACCAAAACCATGCAGGATGGAGCAATTGTATAAAGAAGAGACAATTAATCTCTTTCTTTTCTAAACATTTCTCCCCCTACCACAGTCTCCACATCTCCATTTTATAGTAAATACATAACCTTTTTGCTTGTTACCTCACAAATTCGGCTGCTTTCCCTTTTCTTCTTAAAGATGTGTCTTATGAATTATTTAACAATCCATAATGTTTTGACCCATGTCCTCTTTCTTTAGTGCTATTTTGTCCGTGCACATCTGCTCCACTATTTGTTGTGTGTCTTCTGTGTACAAGTTACCAAGAGTCAGGTGCTCTTCTGTCTCTCGGATGCCCCAGGGCAGTAGCCAGATGACCCTGGACATGGATCTTGGTATTTCTTGATCCTTTTGCTTCTTCTATTTTCCAGTTCTTGACTCTAAACAGTAGCTGTTTGTGCCTCTCCTGCTTAACTCCCAGGTTAAATTTGTCTTCGAAATGTCATTGCCTGTTCAATAATGGACTGAAGGTTTTCCACTAAGCTCAGTTTTTCACTCTCGTCCCAGATGAGACTAACACAGCCTCCTTGTTCACTTAAAGTGACACCACTAGTATTGTCTGCAAATGATTGTCCAGTTTATCCTCTCTAAGGAATCTGTACATCCAGTTTCCTTACTAAAAACCAAACCTCAATATTATTAATCCAGTGGAAGAATGGACATGAAATCTCCTTTTTCATGTAATTACAGCTTCATATTTTCATGAATTGACTGTAAGTTTCCTGATAAAAACTTACAAGGAGATTATAAATTCCTCAAGATTTTGAGGTTTACTTTTCTTTTACTGCTTTGCAAAAAGAATATTTATATAAAATTATGAAATGATGCAAAAAAACCTATATTTGGGGAGTCATAAATTTATGAAATTAGAAGTATGGAACATAAAGAGAATGAAAATCTTCCTAACTCCTGCCACCTCCTCAGTAAGGCAGAAATGGTTGAGGTAGACTCCAAACCCACCCAGTATCTTCTGTACCTACTGCTGCAATATACTCTCTTTTATTTAATATAATTTTGAATTCTAACCACATAAATTTCATCTATGTATATCTTGATTTATACTGTCTTAATTTTAACAAATTTTCCCCTGAGTTAAAATGAGTTATTCTTATTCTTGCCATGAACAAATTTGTATCATGCTTCTAATGTCAAATGTCAAACCAATATTTTATGGACATCTGAGGAAAACAGAAAAAAAATTTCCTTTCTTTGAAAATTAACCAATTTCAGAAATGTGAATAAAAAGAAAATTAACCAATGTCAGGAAAATTTGCTATATATCAAACCACCAAAATTCAGTGGCTTAAAACAGCAAGTACTTATTATTTTTCACGAGCAATCAGGTCATTTGAGGACCACCTAACCCAGGCTGGGTTTTATTTGGTGACTCTCTGGTTCCAGCTTAGTTCTAAAGGGTAGCTGATTGAGACTGGCATGGCTAAGTCTGGCTTACTTCCACATGTCTGTCATTCTTCTCATGGGACAAGGCACCAGCTGGCACACATCCCACCCATGGTGACAGCAGAAATGCAAGAAATTGAGTCATTTGCAAGCTTCTTCTTGCATCATGTCTGCTGAAATTCCATTGACAAAGCGAGCTATATGGCCAATCCAAGAGCCCAGGGGTGGGAGAGAAGCTCCACTTACAGTGAAAGCCATAGCAAAGCTACTTGACAACTGGAGTCCACACAGGAAGAGGTGAAGAACTGGGGCTAAATGGGGTGAAATCTAGTACACCATTTATAATGTGGGAAAATATGTATATATACATCTTTCTATAGCCATATCTATTTAACTATAATTTATCAGCTAAGTGTTTATAGTAAATATAAGACTTTAAGCTATTGAAAAACTATTTGTATTGTTTTAATTTTAGCATTTAAAGGAGATTTTTATTTAAAAATCAAGGTTATGCTCTTGTGTCTTACACCATAATGATATCTCTCTTTTTTTAAAAAAAAATTTATTGGAGTAGAGTTGATTTACAATGTTGTGTTAGTTTTAGGTGTACAACAAAGTGAACCACTTATACATATACCTATATCCACTCTGTTTTTTTTTAGATTCTTTCCCATATAGGCCATTACAGAGTATTGAGTAGAGTTCCTTGTGCTATACAGTAGGTTCTTAATAGTTATCTATTTTATATATAGTAGTATGTATACGTCAATCCCAATCTTCCAATTTATCCCTCCCCCCCTTATCCCCTGGTAACCATAAGTTTGTTTTCTACGTCTGTGACTCTACTTCTGTTTTGTAAATAAGTTCATTTGTACCCATTTTTAGATTCCACATATAAGCGATATCGTATGATACTTGTCTTTCTCTGTCTCACTTCACTCAGTATGACAATCTCTAGATCCATCCATGTTGCTGCAAGTGGCATTATTTTGTTCTTTTTTTATGGCTGAGTAATATTGCATTTTGTGTGTGTGTACCACATCTTCATCCATTCATCTGTCAGTGGACATTAAGTTTGCTTCCATGTTTTGGCTATTGTAAATAGTGCTGCAATGAACACTGGGGTGCATGCATCTTTTCAAATTAATATTTTCTCTGGATATATGCCCAGGAATGGGATTGCTGGGTCATCTGGTAACTCTATTTTTAGTATTTTAAGGAACCTCCATACTGTTCTTCATAGTAACTGCACCAATTTACATTCCCACCAACAGTGTAGGAGGGTTTCCTTTTCTCCATGCCCTCTCCAGCATTTATTGTTTGTAGATTTTTTGATGATGGCCATTCTGACCAGTGTGTATTGGTTTTTATGAAAGTTAGATGAACTATGGATCATAGAGATTAACTCCATTCATAAGTAATTAGGGTAAATCTAAAGGGGAAACACATCTTCTAAGCTACTCACCACATATTTCCATATACCAGTCTGTCTGCAATATAACTAAATGCAAATCTTAGAGAACTATCCTGTAGGCAAACAGGAATTGGCAAGCAGAACAAATAGGTAAACAGCAATAATCAAAGGGATCTGTCTGAACTGTTTAAATGACATCATTACATAGCTAAGTGTTTCTTGATATAAACTGTAATTGTGATTGCAGTTTTTAATTTTCTAACTCTTTCCATTCCTATTTTTCTTATCTCTCAGGCATGCAAATGAAAGCCCTATAGAAAAATTAACTTTTGTGATAATAGTTACTATTTCTTGTGCACTGCTGTGTGTCAAGGTGTTTTACAAGTCATTTACATAATTATGTCTAATCCTTCCACAAAACATGAGGTAGGTATTATTATCATTGTTACTTTACAGAGATGATACTAAGGCATGAGAGTTTAACTTGCCCAGAGTCTTAGATAGCAAATAATGAGAACAGAATTCATACTTAAGATAGTCTAATTCAAATATATATGCTTAGGTAACACAGATTTTATTTTAAATATAATGAGAATCTATATTAAACCAATTGGTGGAAATAGAATGAGGTCCATGGCTGCTGCACCATAACATGAGAAATATGTTTGTTATCAGAGTATCTCCCTTAGATTCCTTTTGGGACTCCCTTGCTCAATTTTAGTGCCAGAAGCCCTAACTTGAAAAGACCATGATGATCAGCAGGTCAGAGCTACGGGCTCATGGCACCAGGTAAACCACTGAGACTAGTAGAGGTACTAGGTGATGCTAAGGGGACTCTAGAATGGGCAGTGGAGAGGCGAGACAGTGAGCATCCTCTGGCAGTGGCAGAGGCTGCTTTCGTCTCACTGACCTTGTTCTGCCAAGTTTCCTCAGGAAAATAGGTCCACCAAGATGTCCTTGCAGAGGTGAATCTGAGTTACCAAGAGGTGAAATGTGGTGGAAACTCTGATGTGCCACATAGATATCCCTTCAGTGATGCACTTGTTGCCCCAGCTACTGAGACTGCTATTGGTAGATAAGTTTCCACAATCAACTCCTACAGGGATTAGACTTAGTTGAAAAGAGCCACCTTGCCTAAAGTCACTTCCTTTTACAGGACATTCCACATCCAGTGACTAGTTGAATTAGGAGTGTAAGGCTTGACCATCACAGCCCAATTTGGGACAACTCTGAAGAGCTCTTCTAGCTGCAGACCTCACCAGGGGTTAAACTGAGACTGTTGTCACAACTTGACTTCTTGACCTTCGCATTCCTCTTTCTTCTTTTCCTCTGCAGGTGTGGATCCCAAAGGCACTCCATAGTAAACATCCCAAACACTAAACTCTATCTCAGAGTCTGTTTTCTGGGAATCCAATCTGTAGCAAACACAAAAATCTCTGCAAAAACATGTTACAATATGTGGCACTCCCATCTTCAAGTTTATATAGAGTTAGGAAATATCTTTTCCAAAGAAGCAACAAAGGCTCTTTGTACTTGGCTTTCTTGAAATATATACCTAAATAAAGTACAAAAGATCTTTTTCACAGTCCAAAACTGTCTGTTGGGTTGCTTCATATTTTTACTTCTGGGATAATGCATGCATAGTTTTCCATAAAAAAAAGAAATTGTCTTCCTCAAAAATGAATTAATTCACTTCCATTATTAAGAATTAATTGCTCAATGTTAATTTTGAAATTTTATTTTGAGATTCAATTTTCTGCTTTTACTCAACTTTTTTTAAAAGTTAGGATTTGGGCATTGCATTAGCTGAGCAAATCTATGCCTAGAAAAAGAAGAAGAATTTGTTAAACCTAACAAGCACAATAGATAGCAACCATCTGTCTCATTTAATAAAAGTACTGGGTTTTTCTTCCACAGCCTCTATTAATAAAGTCACTGGGAAAAAAAAAGGTGTGGAACTAAGCACCTGGAAATGAATTTCTTGTGCTTTGATGGGATCACAATTTCCTAAAATATTTAACCCGTTTTTTAAAGTTAAATTTTTTGCAATTTTTCAGCCTGTCACGGTTTTCTTTCTGCTTTTTTGCCCTGTGACTAAATTGGTAAGTAAAGGGATAACAGTGTACCTTTGGGACTAAACCCCAAATGGTAGCAGTGGAGAGAGAAATAAGAGAACTCCAGGAGGGGAGGATGAGGCATCGTAAGTGAAATTGGGAATTTTATACATAGAAGCATGCGATAAAAACGTCAGGTGTTATTTATTTATTTTGGGCTGCGTTGGGTCTTCATCGCGGCGCGCGGGCTTTCTCTAGTTGCGGTGAGCGGGGGCTACTCTTCGTTGTGGTGCGCGGGCTTCTCATTGCGGTGGCTTCTCTTGTTGCGGAGCACGGGCTCTAGGTGTGTGGGCTTCAGTAGTTGTGGCTCGCGGGCTCTAGAGCGCAGGCTCAGTAGTTGTGGCTCAGGTGCTTAGTTGCTCCGCGGCATGTGGGATCTTCCCACAGCAGGGCTCGAACCCGTGTCCCCTTGCATTGGTAGGCGGGTTCTTAACAACTGAGCCATCAGGGAAGCCCACGTCAGGTGTTATTAATTGAAGTAACCACCAAAATATGCGGCCTTCATAACAATGAATATTAATAGGCTTCTCTGTGTGCCATCAAGATACAGAATTACTAGTATTTTACAATAGCTGGTTAATTACATATGTGTTTAAATAAGAGGTCACTTTAAATAAAATCAAATTTTGTCCAATAACAGTTTATTTCAGTTTATGAAATCTTTGAAAAGAGGAAAAGAGTATCTTAGTGTTATGTTGCTACCACTTCATCAACTTAGGATTTATTTATCATGGTGCCTATCAAAATATCGCTCCTTTATATCACCTCTTCACAAGAAGAAATCTGTCTGTCATTGTCAGGCTTTATTGAAAACACTATCCAAAATTTTGAGCAAAGTAAAATAATTCATTTTACTCAGTCCATGTATGTTGAACATAAAGGAAAGGGATTCCTTCAACAAGAAAGAAATGTCTTCATGGGACTGTTAAACACATTCACATCACTGCCATAATTAAGATTAGAGTAGCATTGGCACATATACACTACCAAATGTAAAATAGATAGCAAGTGGGAAGCAGCTGCATAGCACAGGGAGATCAGCTCGGTGCTTTGTGACCACCTAGAGGGGTGGGGTAGGGAGGGTGGGAGGGAGGCTCAAGAGGGAGGGGATATGGGGATATATGTATGCATATGGCTGATTCACTTTGTTGTACAACAGAAACTAACAGAGCATTGTAAAAAATATATACTCTAATAAAGATATTAAAAATTAAAAAAGTAAAACCATTACATTTAGAAGAAAAAAGTGTAAAAAAGATTGAATCAGGAAAGGGAAGTTTATTAGTATCATATTATGGATATGAATATTTACTTTGTATTCCAAATTGTCCTATTTATACATCACATTTGAATTAATTTGTTTATGTTAGCTAAGAAAATGGATGAGGCATACACATATAAGAACAAAAGAACTAGGAATGTCCAGCTGTGACTGGAGGATTTTGCCGTGAGGCATGCCAAATAACCATAGAAAATTGAATACTTTCTTCACTGCTCCTAGAAAGGATCTGTCTGGTATAAGTTTGAGGAGTGTTAGTGGGTCAAGGTGAGAGGATGTTTAATTATCTCTGCCTCTCCTGTCAGGATTTGTCTATTTTTTGATTAATAGAGAACAGCAGTCTTCCAGATACTCATTTTCCCTCAAAAATGTCAACACCATACCCTACAAGAAATTGGAAATTGAACACTTCTTCACATAGATTCTTTATTGGCTTGATAAATGTAGAATCTCTTCAAAATAGTCACGTTGGTTTCAGTTAAAAATGAATTTTTGTATGTGATTTGAGTTGAGTTGGTGAATGTTTTTTGCAGTTACAGTGTTGTGTGAGCATTGCAATATCATTAAAGTTGTTTTCAATTTGAGGAAGAAAGGATCGTTAATTTGGAATTGTTCTCACTTGAGAAAACTTAAAATGTTCAAAACACTCTTGTTGAATAGCAAATCTGAAAATGGCTCTGTCAATTTAAGTCACAACATTCACCATTAGCTTACTAAAAATGTAGTAAAAAGATGATCAGGACACTGAAACCAAATAGGAATCATCTTGAAATTGGGAAGGATTGGGGTATTAAGGGAGTTTGGGATAAGAGGAAAGTATTTTGGTGAGATAATTGTGTAGGTAAAGATGATGGTTATTATTTCTTTATTTCTGTGATCTTGCCATGTCTTCACTAAGCTTCTGTATAATGTCTGCATAGAGTTTTCTAAAAATTGTTTCTTTATAGAGGCTCAGAAATTTCATCATTTTGGCAATAATTTACTTCTGAGTATTCATCTTCTAACATTTGTTTTCTTTTCTTTTTCTCTTATGCTATTTGTAAATCAATTCCATGAGAAATCCTTTCGGATTATTCATCTTTCCCGTAGGTGAAAGTTCTACAAATGAAAGTTCTACAAATGAAAAATGCTCATCATCTTCACTGATGAGCATTTTTTAGATTTTGGTGTGGAGAAAAGACCAGAATAATTTATAAGCCATCAGGAATATTCCTTATGATACAAAATTGAGTGTGAGTGAGGTTTTTTTGTTTGTTTGCCCTCATGGCTAAAATGATGACAGAATAGCCTTGTATAGAGTAACCTAGGGAGCTGTAAAAAATACCAGTACTTTCTACATATTCCAGAACAACTGCATCTGAATCATTAATTTGGGACCCTAGCATATGTCTTTTCAAAACTTTCCCAGGCTATCTGAAGCAGAGTGAAAACTGAGAATCACTATTTTAGTTTTCTTTCTCACCAACTGAGATTGCCAAATAAAGGGCTACTCAAACTGTAGTTTTCTTTCCTTCTCATAATTCCTGGAGAGAACCCTGGCTGTCCAGGCTTGGTAAATATGTCAGTCTTGTTTTTTCTTATTCTGTCTAGAAATAAACTGCTATGTTCATAGCAAAATTAAGTGGAAAATACAGAGTGTGACTGTATATCTCCTGTCCTCCCACCTGCACACCCTTGCCCACTATCAATATCCCACACCAGATGGTGCATTGGTTACAATCAGTGAACCTACATGGAATTAAGTCTCTTTTGAGGAGGAAGATTGGCTGCTTTTTAGCATTTTTCTTTATATGTTGCTATTTCTTCTTATCTGAAAACAATGAGGAAAGTCACAAGGCCATTTATAAGCAAAATGTTTTGGCAAGAGCAATATTTAGAAGTTAAACCAATGTTTAATCAGGTGTATTTTTTTCTGTCTCAAGACCTGCCTATGCTTTTGTGTGAGGCCACTGACACAAAGATTGCCACCATTCTCATAGGGGAAACTGGGTCACTAAGAAAGGACATTGAACCAGTCAAGAAATTTACAAACCAATCTTTGTTACCCCAGAAGGAACTGGTCATCATGATACTAGTTCCCAGATGACATTTTCCCATTGTTGTTACTTTTCCTCATCTCACTGGAAGCTTGATTCCTTTAATGGTGGCCATCCCTGTGGCCTTGAGAACCCCATCTTTCCATTGATAGAGCATCTCGCCTTTAAAGTTGGAATGAGCCCTGAGTTTATTTTAGAGGTTAGTGTACACCATTAGTATTTCCATGACGTACAGCTGTTATTACTAGTCTCAATTAGATTATATATTCTGTTAAGTTTTGTGTTATTGGATCATTCGATTATAGTCATAGTTTCAGACCAACTTAGGCTAATATATGAACAACTTACTATAATTTAAATATAGGATGATATTTCAAATCACTGCTGGAAACAGAAATACTCGTGTCATGTTCTAATTTTGCCATCAGCTTAATAAAAGGTAGCATAAAAATTTATATAATTATATTTAAAATATTTTTGTATTTAATAGCATTTTGGAAATAGGGCATTTAGTTTAAATATTGATATTTTTAGAATTTGAACTGCATTTCAACTTAATATTTGAAAATATCTTGTCATAGCTTACTGAGTTAAATGATGTATTTACATATATTAATATAGATCTTAGCTGTAATTCACCATGCCACAACCCTGTTATAACAGTGTGTCATATAATATAGATGAGGCTCTATTTTGGTCTGTTCATGTTTCTAGTAATACATGCTACTAGGGATACCCACAGGAAAATGATATAATGCACAATAAAATTTTTAAGTATGTGTTAGCCATACCCAGTCCCTGGACTGCCATAATTAATTAATTGAAACACTGTGGTAATTTTTAGTATATAAATTCTGCAATATTAACATCTGTTTTTTATTAACAACTCATTATATTGTCTAATTGCCAATGAAAAAATGAATATTCTGAAGCATAAAGTAACAAGAGGTTTAGAAAATATTTGACTTGAAAAAAGAAAATTGAATATTGCCTTATGTCTCAATCCCAAGTGCACATTGTAATATTAATACATGGGTGGGTGCCTTCAGAGGCCAATTAATAAAGAATCTCTGGGGACTGGGCTCAACCTTGATACTTTGTTAAGCTTCCACCAGTGACTAATGTGCATCCAGGCTTGGCAACCTTAGCCTTAGAGAAATGCATCCTACTCTTTCACCAATATTTTGAATGGAATAGAGAAGATGTTTTTTTTCCTTGCTAAAGAAATGGAATTGACTTCAGTTGCAAATGAGCTAATTTCAGAGATGGCCCCTCCTCTCAGTAGTCATGGAATTTATGTCCTCAATTTTTCTGTGCCTCCCCTTCTTGATCTCTGAAATAATGAGATTTTCTTAGGTGAAATATTAAATCTTTTCAGCTCTGAATTTCCAGATTTTTAAGCCATTAAAGGGAGAAGCTACTCTGTAACTCTGCAAACCTGAACTGATTAATGTGTGTAATCAATTGCCTCATCAGTAAACTAAATTATTTGTGGTGCATTATTAGATAATTCTATTAAACTTGTCTTCTACTGATATATTTTTGTTTTGTTAAGAAATATAAAGGGAAGACTAAAGTAAAAACATTATTATCTGGAAAATTCAGATCAAGATCATTAACATTCCCCCAAATTACCAAAAATAAAACTTTCATTCCCTTTAAAATATCTGTAATCTCTTTACAGCACTGAGTTTTCTCAGTTTGTCACATGTGTGAAGCCTGACTATAAAGAGTAGGATAGGGACAAATTTCACCATAGAAATGTGTTCCTTGTATAATGGAACAAATTCAATGTTGATCCTGCCATTAATACAGAAAAAAAAAATCTATGTCAAAAAACCTCTAACAGACCTTCAAAAATATATTCACAAAATCATTATTTTAACAAATGTCTGTGTTGGCACTCTGCTGGCACTGAGGATGGAGAAAAGAATGTAGTAACGTAGTACCACTTCTCAAGCCAGGTAGGACACAGAATATTGTACATATTTATGTAACTCCAACAGAGATATTAATATGATTTGGGACAATAGTGAATGTAATGACTAATAGCCTATGTGAGCTATTGAAGATAAAGTAGAAGTAATTTAGCAGGGGGAAAAAGGGAAAACACACTGTGGACAGAAGGAAGCAATGGTATAAGTAATGAAGATTTCAACAGATCTAAGCAAGCCTGCTAGGTTGAGAGAAATCATTTGCAGCGTCACTTTGTGCTTGTATAAAAAGAAATAGATTGTCTTTCTCAACTTTCTAATATTGTTTTTTTTTCACAGACGTTGAGACAAAGCATCCCATTTCTCTTTTATACCTAAGTAGAAAACTTGATGGTAACTTCCTTCTTGAGCGGCAGAAGCAACAAAAGTTCTGATTTATTTTCAGCATATATTAGTTTTGCTGTACTAGAACTTCATATAAGTGAAATCGTACAATATGCGTTCTTTGTATTCTTTTGCTCAGCATGATGTTCCTGAGGTGCGTCCACATTGTTGCATGGAGTTTGTTCCCTTTTATTGCTGCATGGTACTCCATGAGTGAATGTGTATGAATACATCAGTGTTTTTTAAAAATCCATTTTCCTATTGATGGGCACATAGGATAATAGGAAATTTTTCATATTTGGACTACTATGAATACATTTACGAACATTGGTGTACATGTAAATTTTTTGAATTATTTAATTTATTTGGAAGAATATCAGTGAAATGGAATTTCTTAGTCATAAGGAAAGATTATGTTTAGTTTTATAAGAAACTGCCAGACATTTGCCAAATGGGTATATCATTTTAGATTCCCATCAATATCATAAGTTATTTATGTACAACTGCACATTACACAGTGAAATTATAAAAGCATGCTTCTTATCTTTTGTGCTATTGTTATACATTTCAGTTATACAAATGTCGTAAACCCTATAGTACATGTTATTATTTTTGCTTTAAACATTTAATTATCTTTCAAATAAATGTTTAAAAGGGAGAGAAAACTAGTGTATATTCGCTCACATAATTGTCATTTCTGGAAATCTTCATTCCTTAGTGCAAATCCAAGTTTCCATCTGGTATCATTTTCCTTCAGCCTGAAGAGGTTTTAACATATCTTATAATAGAAGTCTGATGGTGACAAATCCTCTGTTTTATTTGTCTGCAAAGGTCTTAGTTCATCGTCATTCGTGAAGGGTATTTTTACTGGACATAGAATTTTTTTCCAGTTTGCAAAGTTTCTGCTAAGAAGCCTGGCCTCATTCTTATCTTTGTTCTTCTGTGCATAACGTGTCTTTTTAGTCTGGATGCTTTTATAATATTTTCATACCTGTTTTTTCTCTAGTTTGATTATGATACTATGATCTGCTTTGGTTTGTTTTTGTTGTTTATCCTATTTGTGGGTTTATAATTTTCTTGGATTCTCAGTTCACGACTTTCATCAGTGTTGAAAAAATTTTAGTCATCATTTTTCCAAGTGTTTTGTTCTCCCCTCTTTCAGGAAATCTAAATACTCATATATTTGACCCACTGTCCCATAAGGTTTTGTTTATTTTTTCTCCATTCTTTAAAATTTCTCTTTGTTTCAGTTTAAAAATGCCACAGTATCAAACTCCCTGAAGTCTGATTTCTGGCTCCTTAACTCAGTGGCAGCCTTCCTCCTCTTAGCGTTCCATTCCTTACCTGGTAAACCTTGTGGGCAGTTCCCTCCAGGTAGAAAGCTTTGGGAAACCACTGGCTTTATCATTATATTTCTCCAGCTCTCAGAGGTTATGGTCCTGCACTGAACGTTGTCTGATGTTGGAAAACAGTTGCTTCATGTATTTTGTCCCATTTTCTAGTGTTTACAGCATGAGGGTACATCTTGTTAACCATGTCAGAAGTGAAAGTCTACTTTGGTTTACATGGTTGGAAGTCATATCAAATGCATTTCAGAAAGAAGAGAAGAAAATTATAAAAATTATTTAGTGATGTGTGATATAATAGAAAAAAATATAGTTCAATCTCTGCCCCCAGTTCCTGGCACAGAATTCTTAAAACCCTTGTCATTTTCTATGGGATGAGTACTAGGAAATTCTTTTGTTCTAATATTTGGTCTTTGACACCTGTTTCTTTGACATGGAGTTCCTAAATCCCTTGAAATTTCCTGGGTGATAGCAGTGTCTTTGTTCTAAGGATGTTACTCTTGGTGGGCTCCTGGGTGGCTCCTGGATGGAGGTTGGTCACCAGAAAGACCCAACCATGATCAGAGGCCTGGAACTTTCATCCCCCCTCTCCCCCACGACCTCCCCCCAATTCTCTAGAGAAGGCAGAGGAGCTGGAAATGAAGTTAACAATTGATCATGCCTACTTGATGAAACCTTCAAACAAATCCCAATAGTATATGGTATGGAGAGCTTCCAGGTTGGTAAGCACATCCATATTCCAGAAAGATGATGCACCCAACTGCACTGGGGCAGAAGCTCCTGCTCTTGGAATCTTCCCAGACCTCGCCCTATGTAATATCTCTTTATATGGCTGTTCGTCTGTATTCTTTATCATATCCATTGTTATATAATAAGCTGGTAAACATAAGTAACTGTTTTCCTAGGTTCCATGAACTACTTAGCAAGTAAATCCAAAAGGGAAGAGGTCCTAGAAACTTCTGATTTATAGGCCAGTTAGACAGTTGTGGGTAAACTGGGGACCTACTACTTGTGATTGGCTTCTGAAGTAAGGGCAGTCTTGTGGGACTGAGCCCTTAACCTGTGAGATCTGACGCTATCTCCAGGTAGATAGTGTCAGAATTGAATTAAAGTTGAGGACACCCAGCTGGTGTCACCGAGAATTGCTTGGCGTGGGAAAACCCCTTACACATCGAGTGTCAGAAATGTTGTGAGTGTGTGGTAGTGTGAGATTAAAAACAGGAAACTAAGTTTTCTCTACTCACAGTCATACTGTCCCTATATATTTATAACTCACATGTGACTAAATGTAAACTTAGATTAAGGACTTCTCAGATGAAAAAACAGTCTTAACCATTGTTCAAGCAAATGGGAGGATTCCTGAGTTGACAATTATAATTTAAAATGCTGGGTAGCATCTGAAATAAGTATAAAAAAAACTCTTTCATAAGACAAATCGAGGAGGAATACCAAAAAAAAAGAGATGAAAATATAAAATTGGAAACATCTTCAGCCATCTAAAAGCAGGCCAAGGGAGTGGATTGAGCTGCAAAAGAAGTGTTAATCTAACAAATTCAAATGGAATAAATGCTATAATAATAATAAAGAAATTGATATACACTTGCCTACTCTTCACAGATTACAAAAATTTTGACATACATGGCCTCATTTTATTCAAACAATAATCTGTGAGGAAGGCAAGGTAAATTTTCTTCAATTTCAGGATTAAATTTATGGTAATGTCAGACATTAGCATACAGGAGAAAAAACATAAACTTTGTTTTAGACAAAACTATATTCACATTTATGCTATGGCAGTTTCTGTGTGAACATCAGTTTCACTGTCTGAAAAAACTGCAATAAAAACAGTTATAAAGCAGGAAGTTTTGATCCAAGTGATTTAACTTGACATTTTGACTGAGTCTAAGATATAATTTATTATGGATGAAAAGCTAAATGAAGAAACACATCTTTCTGGCATAAAAGAAACCTGAAAAAATTTATCTGGGTAAAATTAGATTTCATAGAACAAGTAAGCCCAAAACAGCACAGGAACTTAAAATGCAGACTGAAAAAAAAATGCAGACTGTAATGAAAGTTTATTGAAACATTCAGCTGTCTTTTTAAAAATTTAGATCAGCAAAAATTTACCTGAGAAAAAATAGACTTGAGAGAAATAGTAGAGTGTACTTACAACAGAAGTTGTGGTGAGTAAAATTAGTTTGAACCAAAATTGATTTACAGTCCTAGGCATTATTGTGAAATTACTAGGTAGAGTAGTAAAAACTAAACAATAAATTATGATTTACATTTACTGTATAGAATTTAGTTAAATCATTAATTCAATATATTACTATTTGCTCTGAAAAATTGTTTCTCAATAAAAGGTCATCAGTAGTGTAATTGTCACTTATTTTCTTTCTATTCATAAGGTCAAAAAAAACCCCTCTGCTTCTGCTTCATCACAGTAGGTCAAAATGTTTTATAATCTGAAAACTTCTATATGGGTTTATTATGATTTATACATAAATCATATCATGTATACTTTATGGCCCAGTGACTGGCACAGGAAGCACAAAATAAATGTGATTTTTAACTTTGAATATCTAGGGCACATCTGACTTCACCAGTTCCATTCTGCTTGTGAACAAATTGATTAAACCGTTCATGTTTTCCCCACAATAAAATGGGAACAATATTAATAGAGACTGTAAGGAGTGCCATAGATATTGTGTGTGTGTGTGTGTGTGTATATAATTGAAGTATAGTTGGTTTACAATGTTGTGTTTTTCTAATGTACAGCAAAGTGATTCAGATATATATATATATTCTTTTGCACATTCTTTTCCATTATGATTTATTACACAATATTGAATATAGTTCCCTGTGCTATACAGTAGGACCTTGTTGCTTATCTATTTTGTATATAGTAGTTTGTATCTGGTAATCGCAAACTCCCAATTTATCCCTCCTTTCCTCTTTTCCCCTTGATAACCATAAATTTGTTTTCTATATCTGTTTTCTATATCTGAGTCTGTTTCTGTTTTGTAAATAAGTTGACTTATATCATATTTTAGATTCTACATATATGATATCATGTGGTATTTGTTTTTCTCTTTCTGACTTACTTCACTTAGTATGATGATCTCTAGGTCCATTCATGTTGCTGCAAATGGCATTATTTCATTCTTTTTTATGGCTGAGTAGTATTCCACTATGTATATATCACACCTTCTTTACCCATTCATCTGTCCATGTACATTTATATTATTTAGTATCATTTAAAACTTTTATTATTGTTACGATTATTACATTTTGCTTGAGAGAGCACAACTTCACAATGATCTTGATCATAATTAAAGTACCCATGAGTCAGTCAGTTCCTGGGAATATGACGAAAATGTTTGTACATTTTTGCACCAATATGATACTGTGTTAATTACTGTTGCTTTACTGTGATCTTGTAATTTGGTAGAAGAAATATAATTTTGTTCTTCTCCAGGAGTGTCTTGCCTATTCTTAGTCATTTGTATCACCAGACAAATATTAGAATCAGCTCAATAAGCTACAAATATACAAACACATGCACAAACACACAGATTCTCAGGGTTTTTATATTTGGATTGCAGACTTTTTAGATCACTTTAGAAGAAATTGGTATCCTTAAAATATTGATTTTTCTAAACCATAAGCCCAGTAAATTTAGGTGTTCTTTATTTTCTTTCTATAAAAATTTCTGATTATCTGTTGAGAGCTCATGTATGCCTTTAGCTGGATTCATTCTAAGATATTTATATTTTAATATTTTATGCTATTATAAGTGTCATTGTTTAAAAGATGTTTTCTTTTGATTGAAGTTATATAGTGAAATGATATATATTTATATTATCTTTGTATCAGAAAAACTTGCTAATTCCTTCATTCTAATAATTTATGGTAGATTCCTTTGTATTTTCTACATACATAGTCATGTCATCTAGAAAAAAGTTAGGACTTTTTTTTTCTTTCTTTCCAGTTCTCAAATATATTATTCATTTTTCTAGGTTTAATGAACTGACAAGGCATTTAGGAAACTGTTGAATATTAGTGGAAGCAGCACATATCATTGTCTTGGGCCCAATCTAAAGAACATATTTTCAGTATTTTACCATTAAGTATGATATTTGCTGTGAATTTTTGGTAGATAGCCTTCATCAGATTAAGGAAATTCCTATCTTTTCCTAGACCCCTAGTATCAAATACTATTTCTCATCATCATATTGACCATACGATTGGTCTTCTTCTATTGAAGTGGCAAACTAAAATAACTGATATGGTATTCTAATGTTAGCCTAATTGTGTATGAAATAAACTAATCTTTTGAATATTTAGCTTACTATGGATTTTGTTTCCTAATATTTTGTTTAGCATTTTTACATCTACTTTCATTAATAAGTTTGCATTATAGATTTTCGTTCTTGTACTATACTTGTCGGGCTTTTTAAAAAACATTTTTAATTTAATTTAATTTTTTATACAGCATGTTCTTATTAGTTATCTATTTTATACATATCAGTGTGTACATGTCCATCCTAATTGCCCAATTCATCCCACCACCACCACCTCCCCCGCCACTTTACCCCCTTGGTGTCCATACGTTTGTTCTCTACATTTGTGTCTCTATTTCTGCCCTGCAAACCAGTTCCTCTGTACCATTTTTCTGGGATCCACATATATGCGTTAATATATGATATTTGTTTTTCTCTTTCTGACTTACTTCACTCTGCATGACAGTCTCTAGATCCATCCACGTCTCTACATATAACCCAATTTCATTCCTTTTTATGGTTGAGTAATATTCTATTGTATGTATGTACCACCTCTTCTTTATCCATTCATCTGTCGATGGGCATTTAGGTTGCTTCCACGACCTAGCTATTGTAAATAGTGCTGCAACAAACATTTGGGTGCATGTGTCTTTTTGAATTATGGTTTTCTCTGTGTATATGCCCAGTAGTGGGATTGCTGGGTCATATGGTAATTCTATTTTTAGTTTTTTAAGGAATCTCCATACTGTTCTCCGTAGTGGCTGTATCAATTTACATTCCCATCAACAGTGCAAGAGGGTTCCCTTTTCTCCACACCCTCTACAGCATTTGTTTGTAGATTTTCTGATGCCCATCCTAACTGGTGTGAGGTGATACCTCATTGTAGTTTTGATTTGCATTTCTCTAATAATTAGTGATGTTGAGCAGCTTTTCATGTGCTTCTTGGCCATCTGTATGTCTTCTTTGGAGAAATGTCTATTTAGGTCCTCTACCCATTTTTGGATTCAGTTGTTTGTTTTTTTAATATTGAGCTGCATGAGCTGTTTATATATATTTGGAGAATAATCCTTTGTCCCTTGATTTGTTTGCAAATATCTTCTCCCATTCTGACGGTTGTCTTTTCATCTTGTTTGTAGTTTCCTTTGCTTGGCAAAAGCTTTTAAATTTCATTAGGTCCCATTTGTTTATTTTTGTTTTTATTTCCATTACTCTATGAGGTGTGATTTATGTCAAAGAGTGTTCTGCCTATGTTTTCCTCTAAGAGTTTTATAGTGTCTGGTCTTACATTTAGGTCTTGAATCTATTTTGAGTTTATTTTTGTGTATGGTGTTAGGGAGTGTTCTAATTTCAGTCTTTTCCATGTAGCTGTCCAGTTATCCCAGCACCACTTATTGAAGAGACTGTCTTTTCTCCATTGTATATCTTTGCCTCCTTTGTCATAGATTAGTTGACCATAGATGTGTGGGTTTACCTCTGGGCTTTCTATCCTGTTCCATTGATCTGTATTTCTGTTTTTGTGCCAGTACCATATTGTCTTGATTACTGTAGCTTTGTAGTATAGTCTGAAATCAGGGAGGCTGATTCCTCCAGCTCTGTTTTTCTCCATCAAGACTGCTTTGGCTATTC
Source organism: Orcinus orca (assembly GCF_937001465.1). Classification (NCBI taxonomy): domain Eukaryota; kingdom Metazoa; phylum Chordata; class Mammalia; order Artiodactyla; family Delphinidae; genus Orcinus; species Orcinus orca. The sequence goes on along the minus strand of NC_064563.1, from coordinate 58,977,172 downwards.
TGGGTCTTTTGTGTCTCCATACAAATTTTAAGATTTTTTGTTCCAGTTCTGTAAAAAGTGCCACTACTAATTTGATAGGGATTGTAATCTGTAGATTGCTTTGGGTAGTATAGTCATTTTCACAATATTGATTCTTCCAGTCCAAGAACATGGTATATCTTTCCATCTGTTTGTGTCATCTTTGACTTTTTTCATCAGTGTCTTATAGTTTTCTGAGTACAGGTCTTTTACCTCCTTAAGTAGGTTTATTCCTAAGTATTTTATTCTTTTTGTTGCAGTGGTGAATGGGATTGTTTCCTTAATTTCTCTTTCTGATCTTTCATTGTTAATGTATAGGAATGCAAGAGATTTCTGTGCATTAATTTTGTATCCTGCAACTTTACTGAATTCATTGATTAGCTCTAGTAGTTTTCTGGTGGTATCTTTAGGATTCTCTATGAGTAGTATCATGTCATCTGCAAACAGTGACAGTTTTATTTCTTCTTTTCTGATTTGTATTCCTTTTATTTCTTTTTCCTCTCTGATTGCTGTGGCTAGAATTTCCAAAACTATGTTGAATAATAGTGATGAGAGTGGACCTCCTTGTCTTGTTCCTGATCTTAGAGGAAATGCTTTCAGTTTTTCACCATTGAGAATGATGTTTGCTGTGGGTTTGTCATACATGGCCTTTATTATGTTGAAGTAGGTTCCCTCTGTGCCCACTTTCTGGAGAGTTTTTTTGTTTTTTTTTACGGTACGCGGGCCTCTCACTGTTGTGGTCTCTCCTGTTGCGGAGCACAGGCTCCAGACGCGCAGGCTTAGCGGCCACGGCTCGCAGGCCCAGCCGCTCCGCGGCACGTGGGATCCTCCTGGACCAGGGCACGAACCCACGTCCCCTGCATCGGCAGGCGTACTCTCAACAACTGCGCCACCAGGGAAGCCCTGGAGAGTTTTTATAATAAATGTTTGTTGAAATTTTTCAGAAGCTATTTCTGCATCTATTGAGATGATCATATGGGTTTTCTTCTTCAATTTGTTAATATGGTGTATCACATTGATTGATTTGCGTATATTGAAGAATCCTTGCATTCCTGGGATAAATCCCACTTGATTATGGTGTATGATCCTTTTAATGTGTTGTTGGATTCTGTTTGCTAGTATTTTGTTGAGGATTTTGCATCTATCTTCATCAGTAATATTGGTCTGTAATTTTCTTTTTTTGTAGTATCTTTGTCTTGTTTTGGTATCAGGGTGATGGTGGCCTCATAGAGTGAGTTTGGGAGTGTTCCTTCCTCTGCAATTTTCTTGAAGAGTTTGAGAAGACTGAGTGTTGTCTCTTCTCTAAATGTTTGATAGAATTCACCTGTGAAGCCATCTGGTCATGGACTTCTGTTTGTTGGAAGATTTTTAATCACAGTTTCAGTTTCATTACTTGTGATTGGTCTGTTCATATTTTCTGTTTCTTCCTGGTTCAGTCTTGGAAGGTTATACCTTTCTACGAATTTGTCCATTTCTTCCAGGTTGTCCATTTTATTGGCATAGATTTTCTTGTAGTAGTCTCTTAGGATGCTTTGTATTTCTGCGGTGTCTGTTGTAACTTCTCCTTTTTCATTTCTAATTTTATTGATTGGAGTCCTCTGCCTCTTTTTCTTGATGAGTCTTACTAAAGCTTTATTGAGTTTGTTTATCTTCTCGAAGAACCACCTTTTAGTTTTATTGATCTTTGCTACTGTTTTCTTTGTTTCTGTTTCATTTATTTCTGCTCTGATCTTTATGTTTTCTTTCCTTCTACTAACTTTAGGGTTTTTTTGTTCTTCTTTCTCTAGGTCCTTTAGGTATAAGGTTAGATTGTTCATTTGAGATTTTTCTTGTTTCTTGAGGTGTGCAGGTATTGCTCTAAACTTCCCTCTTAGAACTGCTTTTGCTGCATCCCATAGGTTTTGGATCATCGTGTTTTCATTGCAATTTGTCTCTAGATATTATTTGAATCCCTCTTTGATTTCTTCAATGATCTCTTCATTATTTAGTAACGTATTGTTTAGCCTCCATGTGTTTGTGTTTTTTATGGGTTTTTTTCCTGTAATTGATTTCTAATCTGATAGCATTGTTGGAAACAATGCTTGATATGATTTCAATTTTCTTAAATTTACCAAGGCTTGATTCTTGACCCAAGATGTGATCTATCCTGGAGAATGTTCTGTGTGCACTTGAGAAGAAAATGTAATCTGCTGTTTTAGGATAGAATGTCTGATAAATATGAATTAAATCTATCTGGTCTGTTGTGTCATTTAAAACTTGTGTTTCCGTAGCCTCCCTGGTGGTACAGCGGTTGGGTGTCCACCTGCCAATGCAGGGGACACAGGTTCGTGCCTCGGCCCAGGAAGATCCCACATGCCACAGAGTGGCTAGGCCCATGAGCCATGGCCGCTGAGCCTGCACGTCTGAATCCTGTGCTTTGCAACGGGAGAGGCTACAACATTGAGAGGCCCACGTACTGCAAAAAGAAAAAAAAAAAACTTGTGTTTCCTTATTCATTTTCTGTCTGAATGATCTGTCCATTGTTGTCAGTGCAGTGTTAAAGTCCCACACTAATATTGTGTTACTGTCAATTTACTATTTTATAGCTGTTAGCAGTTGCCTTATGTATTGAGGTGCTCCTCTGTTGGGTGCATATATATATATAATTGGTGTATCTTCTTCTTGGATTGATCCCTTGATCATTATATGGTGTCCTTCCTTGTCTCTTGTAACATTCTCTATTTTAAATTTATTTTATCTGATATGAGTATTGCTACTCTAGCTTTCTTTTGATTTCCATTTGCATGGAGTATCTTTTTCCATCCTAGATCTGAAGTTGGTCTCTTGTAGACAGCATATATATGGGTGTTGTTCTGGTATCCATTCAGCGAGCCTGTGTCTTTTGGTTGGAGCTTTTAATCCATTCACGTTTAAGGTAATTATTGATATTTATGTTCCTGTTACCATTTTCTTAATTGTTATGGGCTTGTTTTTGTAGGTCCTTTTCTTCTCTTGTGTTTCCCACTTAGAGAAGTTCCTTTAGCATTTGTTGTGGAACTGGTTTGGTGATGCTGAATTCTCTTAGCTTTTGCTTGTCTGTAAAGCTTTTGATTTCTCCATAGAATTTGAATGAGATCCTTGCCAGGTAAAGTAATCTTGCTTGTATCTTCTTCCCTTTCATCACTTTAAATATATCGTGCCACTCCCTTCTGGCTTGTAGAGTTTCTGCTGAGAAATCAGCAGAATGTTAACTTTATGGGAGTTCCCTTGTATGTTATTTGTCATTTTTCCCTTGTTGCTTTCAATAATTTTTCTTTGTCTTTAATTTTTGTCAATTTGATTACTATGTGTCTCAGCATGTTTCTCCTTGGGTTTATCCTGCCTGAGACTCTCTGTGCTTCCTGGACTTGGGTGCCTATTTCCTTTCCTATGTTAGGGAAATTTTCGACTGTCATCTCTTCAAATATTTTCTCACGTTCTTTCTCTGTCTCTTCTTCTGGGAACCCTATAATGTGAATGTTGTTGTGTTTAATGTTGTCCCAGAGTTCTTCAGGCTGTCTTTATTTCTTTTTATTCTTTTTTCTTTATTCTGTTCCACAGCAGTGAATTCCACCATTCTCTCTTCTAGTTCACTTATCCATTCTTCTGCCTCAGTTATTCTGCTATTGATTCCTTCTAGTATATTTTTCATTTCAGTTATTGTATTGCTCCTCTCTCTTTGTTTGTTGTTTAATTCTTCTAGGTGTTTTTTGTTCTTTAATTCTTCTAGGTCTTTGTTAAATATTTCTTTCATCTTTGCCTCCATTCTTTTTCCGAGGTCCTGTATCATCTTCACTATCATTATTCTGAATTCTGTTTTTGTAACATTGCCTATCTCCACTTCATTTAGTTGTTTTTCTGGGATTTTATCTTGTTCCTTCATCTGGTACATAGTCCTCTGCCTTTTCATCTTGTCTACCTTTCTGTGAATGTAGGTTTTTTTCCCACAGACTTCAGAATTGTAGTTCTTCTTGCTTCTGCTGTCTGCCCTCTCCATGCTTGTGAAGTTTTGAATCAAGGTTGTATTAGCCACATTAAATGAATTTGAAAATGTACTATTATTTTCTAATATCCTGAAATTTTGTGTAAAATTGGCATCATTTCCCTATTTCTTTGTACAATTTGCCGTTAAGGTCATGTGGATCTAGAGTTTTCTTTATAGGAAGGTTTTAAATTATGAGTTTAATTTCTTTAATAATTTCTGACACCTGCTTTCTCTCATTTGCTCCTCAAATAGCATCAGAACCTTTCCTTCCTAATACCCACAATTTGTTCTATTTTTTATTTAATTTGCGTCTTACTTCCAAGTGTTTCACCTCAGTGTGCCTTAGTTTTCTACTGACTATCTCAATAGCTATAAAGTCCCAGGTCATGAATCATGCTCAGTACTTCCCAGGGACTCCTTGAGCTCACCTACGAATTTTGATTGTTAGTCTCAAATCCACTAGTGAAGTTCTTCACTCCAAGTTGGGTGATTGTGTTTGAAGTGGGAAGTACTTCTTGGCTGTGTTCCCAGCTTTTAGCACTACTAGAATCCCCTTCTCTAGTCTCTGTTTGTTCCCACATAGCCGCTGCTTGTTTGCCCCAATATCCTCACACACCCAGTTTCATAGAGCTGTATATTCACCTACTTTTACTGAAAATATTATTTTCAGCTTCTTGTTCTGCTATCCTAGTTTCTCCATCCTTTTTTTTTTTTTTTCAGGTTTGAAGAGCTTTTAATAACTATGCTGCCCTTATCATCCTTAAATTTATCAGAAGGTGATAATTTTGGTAAATTCCAAATATGGGCACCTCTTAGGGAGTGTCCTTTGCTTCCCTTTCTATATCTCATCACTGATCTCTCCACTTCAGTCTTACTCTTGCTCACAGCTTTTCACATTTGGGTAAGACCCTCTCTTCCACCATAGCTAATCTGACACTTTTCTCCTCATTCGTTCCTTCTGGTCTTAGTGTTTGTTTTGTTTTGCTTTGCTATGTGTACATTTAATTTGGATAATTTTTTCCCCATTCACTTCATTTTCTTGTCTAATTTCCTGGAAGAACAATAGGTAGGATCATCACTTTTGGTGACTCAGGCTTCTACAGTTTAGAAGCAGAATCCAACTCTTATTGGCATCATTCGTTTACCTCTTTCTTTTATTATGGGTGACTGGAAATTGTCTGGTATTTCACTCTGCTGCTCATCATTGAAAGTTATCTCTTACTGCATTTACAAAATAATTTTAAATTCTCAATTGGTAAGTAAGTAACTAATATGAACTGTAGTTACTCACACAAAGCATTGGAAGCTGGAGCTCTTGGAGAGAAAGGCAGGAGTGGATTTCATTAGGGTAGTCTTACTGCCTCCTTTTACTGTCTATGTCTGCCTTTCAATAACCAGGCCAGTTCAGTTTAGTCTGTTGAAGTGAGACAAATGTCTTATCACATGATTTATATCAATGTTCAGAAACATTTATCTAAGCAAGTGCTACATATAAAGATTATTTATGATTTTCTAACAGATGAGACTTCTCTGAAATAAGCATTTAGCCTATAAAATATACAAATATCATTCCATTTTTGACTTTTCAAATATATTAAATATACTTTGTGCATGTGTATTTAACACACATATAATGTATGTGTGTAATGTGTGGTTATCTAAAATAAAATAAAAGTTTCCTTTGTATTCACCATGCTACTAAAAAAAAAATTACCAATAGCCTTGAGATCCAATGTGTACCCTATGGAACCACATCCTCCCTTTACAGAGATAATCATTATCCTAAATATTGTTTTTTAAGAAAGTTTTCATTTGCAAATAAATCTATTATGAGCGTTCTTGTCCATGTTTTCTGATGAGCACATATAAGAGATTCTGTAGGGAACATACCTAAGAGTGAAAATGCTGTATTTTAAAGTATACAGATTTTATATTTAATAGATAATGCAAGATGTTTTTCCAAAGTACTTTAAAATATCTATACTATTATCAGCAATATACAGGAATTCTTTTTCTATATATCTTTGCTTGCATTTTGTATTTTCTTATAAAATTTTTTCTTTGTTGTTAAATTAGCATTTTACTAAATACTAATAACTATATACCTTTTCCTATGATTGTTGGCTATTTGTTTTAGTGTACCAGGAGAACTTCTTTCTTCAGCTAGGAGAAAATCGTAAGGTTTAAGGCACACAGTTGTGGAGATGGGTAATGCTAGGGGGCTCTACACTGGGCCCTATAGTCAACGAAGCAATCTGCTCATGTATGCACTGTGTTCCCTATGAATCCTGCCCCTACCCCATAGTGTAAGTTTGAATGTACTGCAACTTTCATTTCATGAGCAAACTTTCTTTTTTAAAAAACTTTTTATTGGAGTATAATTGATTTACAATGTTGTGGTAGTTTCAGGTGTACAGCAAAGTGAATCAGTTATATATATACATATATCCACATATGAGCAAACTTTCTTGGGCTTTCCTTCTCTGTTCTCTTCTGACATCTTACTAGAGTGATTGATATTTCTGACTTCAGAGTCCTCTGATATCTTTCCATGGGTTCAGGCAGTTTCAATCACTGCCCCATAACAAGCTAGAAGATTTATTTCAAATGTGCTATAATGAGTAGTTGTATCAGGCACATTTCTAGACCAAAACCTGAGAGGTTTCTGCTGAGTACCCTTCTTCAATTTCTGCCAAAAGGTCTAGTCTGTGTATATTTATTTTTCAACACATGTAATATCATCTGAGCCATCAGGTACCAAAAGCCAGGTAGGATTGCCTATGCTCTGGCACTTTGAAAAATTTGAAGCATGCTTCTGAACAGGCATCCTCCCATTCAACTTCAGATTCTTTCTGGTGACTTTGTTAACTGGACCAACAGGATCTCTGGGTAAGGAATGTCCTTTCACCAAAACCCCCAAAACCTTACTTGTCTCTCAGCTTCTTGATTCCTGACTTGGTCTGTGAGAAATAATAGCGTATTTCTCACAGCTTAAGGAATGATTCTTAATACTTCAGCTCATTCAGTCCTCTGCAATGTCACAAATGGGATTGCATCCTGAATTGCTGGCTGTATGAGCTACATAAGGATGACTGCAGTCATAAGTCCTCCTGTATGTCTTCCCCTAAGAAGCCAGTTATCATGGTATCACTGATGCAATGCCCTAACTTCCTCTTAATTTTATCAGTCCAATCTTGCCTTGCTAGGTTGTGGCAAAATAAGTAGACAGCATTAAAATATCAAAAGTAATAAAATAACCCTAAAGATGGGCGAAATATTTGAATACATACTACACCAAAGAAGACATACTATTGCAAATAAGTACATGGAAAGATGCTCAACATCATTAGTTTTTACAAGAATGCAGATTAAAACTGCTATAAAATACTACCACATACCTATATGATTGCTTAAAAAATAAAATTGTGACCATTTCAAGTTTTGGTGAGAAAATGGAGATAGTAGACCTTTCATACACTATGAATTGGAATGAAAAATAATGCAACCGCTTTGTAGCTGAGTTTGGTATTTTCTTAAAAAAATACATACTCCACTATACAATTTTGTCATTCCATTGCTAAGTACTTAAGAGAAATGAAAGCATATGCCCATACAAAGGTGTGTATGTGAATGTTCATAGCAGCTTTATTTTTAGAAGCTAAAAACTGGGAACAAACGAAATGTCCATTAGAAGGTAAATGCAGAAACACGTTGGGGTATATCCACATAATGATATACCAATAAGAAATTTTTTTTACCATCTTTATTGGAGAAGAAAATTTTTAAATGAACTTTTGATAGATGCAATATAATTATGTTGAGTGAATGTAGCCAAGCATTAAAAAGTATGTTGTATGATTTCATTTATATAAAATTCGAGAAAATGCAAAGTAATCTATAATGGACTAATCTATAATGGTCATTGGTTGCTGCATATGTGGGTGTAGGGAGAAATGGAAGGGAGGGATTCCCAATGAGGAAACTTTGGGAAGCGATGGTTATTTTCACTCTCTTAATTATAGCAATCGTCTTTCATTTGTATACATATGTGATATTTATCAAATTGTACACTGTAAACATGTGCAGTTTATTGCATCTCAATTATATCTCAACAAACCTGTTTTTAAAATATCCCACAACAACCATTCTTTAGCCAGAACCTTGATGTCTAATTTTTCTCCTGGAATTGTAATTTCTCTCCTGTATAGCTTAATGTGTAGTGCCAAAGAGGGCTTGAACATTTAGCATGGCTGATTAAAACTGGGTGAAGGGTGAACTTGGATAATATACCCTTTGAAATGGTAAGGGCAAAGTGCTTCATTCACATATCCATCCAAGTGTGTATTCAGGCAATAATAGGTAATTTAATCCTGTGTTAATTCACACTTTCATGACATCCTCTTATCTCCCAATCTTACTTTCAGGACTAAGTATCATTAATAAGCATCATTAATCCTTACAGTGTATACAATAAGGGCTATACCATTGGCACTGTATAAAGCAACCTTAAAAGTATATTGCAACCACCCCTAAAACTAGAGGTTCTGAAGTCAATTTTGAACCAATAATACTACTTTCATATTACATTTTCAGATAAGTTTGGAGTTAACAACATGCTTTTAAATTTATGTTTATAAAACCTTTCTAAGACTGGCATATGATTTATTCATCTTTTGGCAATTTGAAGGCAGAGATTCTTTCTTCTATGTTGATGGCCGTAAAGACTGATATTATGTCTGAACCATGGTTAGGAAAACTTTTTTCGTTTGTTAAACACTAAACCAATTGTAGTAGATACTGTTTTCTTTATTTTTAGTTGTGGTAAAATTCACATAACATAAAATTTACCATATTAACCATTTTAAGTGTATAGTTTAGTAGTATTAAGTACATTTACAGTATTGTGCAGCTAATCTCCAGAACTCTTCATCTTGTAAAAGTTAAACACTGTACACATTAAAGAACTCTCTATTTCTCCTTCCACCCAGCCCCTGGCAACCACCATTCTAGTTTCTGTCTCTAGGAATTTCAGTACTTTAGGTACCACATGTAAATGGAATCATACAATATTTGTCAGTTGGTTTCTAGTTTATTTCACTTAACCTAATGTTCTCAAGTTTCATTCATGTTGTAGTATGTGTCAGAATTTTCTTTTTAAAAGTTGAACAATACTCCATTGTTTGTACAGACCACATTTTGCTTATCCATTCATCCACCAATGAATGCTTGTGTTGATTCTACCTCTTGGTTATTGTGAATAATGCTTCTATAAACATGAACGCACAAATATCTCTTCAAGATCCTGATTTCAGTTCTTTTGAGCATATACCCAGAAGTGTAATTGCTGGATTATATAATAATTCTATATTTAATTTTTTGAGTAGCCACCGTACTGATTTTCATTGTGTATGCACCATTTTACATTCCCACCAATAGCGTTCAAGTGTTCCAGTTTCTCCATACTCTTGTCAATGCTTACTACTTTCTGTTTTTTTTGATAGTAGCCATCCTAATGGATGTGAGGTGATATCTCCTTGTTTTAATTTGCTGATTTTTTTTTTCTCTTCCATTGGAGAAAATGGAAGATCAGAAAAATTGCAAGTTACTCACGATCATATAACAAATATGTGGCAGAGCTGAGACATAAATCCAAATCCGACTCACACTTTATCATTTTTTCATTTCTCTTTTTAATAAACATATAATATGTAAATCTAAATATGTCACTTTCTCACATAAATTCTCCAGTTGATGCTCAATACACAAATAGAACTAAACTCCAGACATGGCTTGCAAAGGAATACAAGATCCAGACCCTGCTTTTCTTATTGAATTCTCCTTGTTCTGTAATCTCCTTCACTCACCATTTTTCAAAAGTTGCCTTTATTCCCCTTCTTTCAGTACACACAATTCACCTAGTCAAGAACTGTGAAGGCTCTGAGATTTCCTCTGTTTATAATTGCACAAGAATTGCGTGCCACAGTTTCGTGGATGTTGGCAAAGATAAGAGTTTCTTGACTTAGACTTAAAGGATTTAATTACTCCCAGGAATAACAGTTACCAGAGCATCAGCATTTGCACTGATTTCTGAGTTACAACATCCTGGGCTCAATAAAATGAAATCCAGGTGACACTTGCTCATGCAGTCAGTTACATTCCAGAAGAGTAACCCTGAGTTTTGGGAACCCATATCTTTTTACTGGACAGCAAACCTTCCTGATCTTTGCTCTACAGGGTGGCATTATCTGTACTATACCAAATGCAAAACAAACCTGCCCGTTGCTCTGGAGGAGAGGGACATTATCTCTCTCTTCTAATGTTTACTATGCAAACCTCCTTGAAAAGGTGGTGTAACACAAAGACAGTCAGTATCTCCAATCATGTGGCATGCAGAAATGCATTCAATTTTAATTTTCTTTAATTGTCCTCAGAGTACTTGTAATATTTGACATGTTCTTAGCTTATTTCCTTATCAGGAGTGTCTCTCGCAAACACTCCCATCACCCCCAAAGACCGTTTAAGTTTCATGAAAACAGAAATAATCTACAAATTCTCTTCAGTATTTCCAGAGTCTACAATTTGTGGCATGTAGGTACCTCATAAATATATGATGAATGAAGGAGTGAGCTAGACACCACTGCCCTGATTAGAAAAAGTTTTATCATAGGATTCTGTGATGGCTTCTTCTTGGCTTTCAGATGTAGTTCCTTTTTTGTCTTTCACTTCTAGCCTTTTTCTGAAAAATGAGAGTATATTATTCTTCCTATTTTTTTTTTGATTCAAGAATGTATATACTGTGTGCTGTACTTTCCTCATAGTAACAGAGAAGCTACTACAGCATATACATTATTGTTAAAACAGGAAAATAATTGCTCATCTAGATACAAATAATAAGACAAATTTAACATAGTGGTTGTGTTCCTCTGCATGCAATGTTGATTTTAGGCACATGTAGATGAAATTCAGTGCTAAATTCTGTAACTCATCACACTCTCTATCGAGCAGCAGCATCTGACTTACTCACTTTATTGTTTGTTTTGAAGATAGAAAACTCTATATGTGGGAACATCATCTTTCAAAATGAGTGGGGAAATGTTTATAAAATAAAATATAGAACAAAATATGAAGCTGAATTGCAATTTAAATTAAAAGCTTGTTAACTAGGTTAATACTATTTTTCTGGGTAGATGGTAAAGACCGAATCTTACAATGGACCCTTTTTTCTCTGCCCAACTATTCCTCTTAACTCAGTACTAGAAACATCATACACATTGTACTGTTAGGTCATTTAGTGCATATTTTCTTTGTGAAAAAATACACCCTTCTTCTGAGAAACTGTCACCCAATCAAAATTGTTAACTGAAACAGTACAGTGTGTGAAAACTATTTATCTCATCTTTTTCAGAAAAGTAACTAATTTTTATTGAGCATCTACAATGTGCAATGAACAACACTATTTCATTTAATTTAGCCCTGTGAGATAGGTATTACTTTCATTACTAACAGTTCTATTATTACTACTGCTACTTTTATTAGTAATATTTAAGTAACATATTTTAAATGAGGCACAAACGGTTAGAGAAGTTATTAACTTGACCAAAGTCACAAAACTAGATGAGGAAAAGCCAGGATTATGTTTCAGTACATCATTCATTTTAGGATTAGGAGATTTCATTATTCTCTGAGCCCTGACACAGCTGGGTCTGGACATATACTTGAATGCTATTCATATTCACATTCTGTTAACAACTTAATTCTTTCTTACAGGCCAACTCTTGTAAGAATTTGGTAGATAAAATCTTATGTACATATATATTTTGCGTAATTACGCCCTACTGTATATAGTATTTTGTAACTTACATTTTTTTTCTCACATAGAAATAATTTGGAACTTTTTCTCATGTTATTAGAGAGTCTTATTACCATAATGGCTGCATCGTAGTACATCATGAGCATGTAAGGTAGCTATTTTGTTGATATGGTTGTTTCTGATTTTAGTCTATTATGTTACATAATTATATATGTAAAAAATATTTGTCCCTTAAAATTGTATAAAAGCTATAAAAGTTTAAGGTTTTTGATGCATGGTTCCAAAGTCTGCTCTAGAAACTTGGTACCAGTTTACCTAGCTGCAAGTAATACTTTAGAGGTTTGTTTTCAGTCTTCTGCAAAAACTAGTATCATTAATGAAAAAGAAAAATTATCCAATTAGAAAAAAGAAAATCTAGTTGTTGTGATTAGTATTTACTTTATTACTCTATTAATTAGAGTAATAGAGATGTGCTATATGTCAATTGTGGTCCTGGTAACATTAGTCAAAACTCATCAAATGTACACCTGAAAGGGTGAATGTTACTGTATGTGAGCTATAGCTCACTAAATTGAGCTAAGATTAGGCACAAAGTTTTATAATCTCACTCATGCTATATATCTATAATGGGTCAACTGGAAGATTTACTCCATGTAGGCCTCGTTTGGGGACCTGCATTGGAGGGGAAGCCATCATCACAAATATTGCAAAGAGAAAGTGAATACAGTGAAAGTTCTAAATCTTGAATGTGTTACTTCCGTTCATATTTCATTAGGCCAAGGAAATCATATGGTTACTCTTAATTTCAAGGAAACTGGAAAGCACAATTCTACTCAGAAGGAGAACCAGAATATTTTTAACAGATCTAATAATCACTATACTTTTTGATCTTCCTCAATAGGATAATAAAGATTTTTCTTCACTAAAGATTATAAACTGAATTATTCTGACCTAAAAGTTAAAGTGTTGATCTTCGAGGTTTACACATGGTATTCTGTAGATTGCCTATGCAGTTTTTTGTGAAAATTAGTTTTCCTAATGATCTTTGGTATTCCTGATAAAGCTTACAATAAAAGTTCTATACGAATTTTTTAAAGGCTGTGTCCTCAATATTTAGGAGAGTGATCAGCATGTATCAGCCACCGAAAAAATATTTGCTGAATGAATAGTCTGAGTAATTTTGGAGAGTAAAATGCTTTTAGGAAATAATTAAATACTTACTGTTTTACTCAGGAAGAAATGGTATCATAGACTGTGGGTTCCATTACAGTATTAATCAACCTAAGAAACCAGAAGAATGCTACAAACAGAAAAAGTAATGAAAATGGAAAATAGGTTAATTTTTTCATGAGGATTTGTTTATGTTTTCCTATGGCAGGATAGGATAGGAAAGAGGAATGGCTGCTTGTGGTCATTTTAAAGATGGCCTTATACTTAGTACTTATTTGACAGCAATCTAAGGTCTTGGAGATGGTTATATTATACACAGCTATGGGCTTTGTCACAGCAAATTTAATGTTTCAAATTGTATATATTTCAGACCTGGACAATTCCTATTCTGGATTACAGCACAGGACTAAACCACTTTGTAAACCTCACACATTTGATATTCCTGGAATCACCAGCTGAGGGATAAATAGTATATGTGCTTACTCTCACATGACTTGGAATCTTTAAGATGGGGTCCTGGCTGTAAAGCACATCATCCTTTTGGTATTTTATATTCTGTCAGTTGACTGAAAGGCTAGTTTAAGGCAGAGTTTGTTTCCTTTTAAATGAAATTGTATTACCTAAACCTAAATCTGAAGTGTGAAACTGAAGCATGATATATTCCCCCATAAAAGATCAGTTTTCCTATGTCACAATGCCACCATTAAGTGTTTAGATTTATTTTCTTTAAGTAAATTGTTCATGAGCAAAAAAAGATGGTTTAATGTTCAAGATTCTCATTTAGTGAATTTCAAAGTGAGTTCTCTGAAGGATTTATTATTTTGCATGTATGTCAGCCATAATATTTAACATCTATGATATCTCCATTAATTTTTGTAATATAATTTCATATCTAATAAATATAAGACTATATCCTAGCAAAAGCATTAAAATTTACAGCCCACAGAAAATAATAATACATGCTAAAAATCAAAGGCAAGACCTTATGCCTTGAACAAACCATCCAGATAAAACCTAGGCTATTTTATTCAAGATAATAAATAACCCTATCCCTTCATTAACCTTTATTCTTTTTTATTAGCAATCTTGGCACCTTGGCTCTGAGCTAAACTCAGCAGGCCACCCATGAAGTGACATTTTAGAGATTGGCAAAGCAATGCACTTTGTGTCAGAGTACTCTATCTAGAGTTTTTGTCCTTCACAGCAGGAGGAAGCCTCTTTGGATCCCTTTGTCCTTTTGAAAACAGGCTTGAATGCATGTATATATAAATACGTGAATGTAAGAAATTTTTGCCAATGTGAAAAACAAATTGCCCACTTTTTAATTTAAGATATAAGACCAAGTATTTCAGGTGGTTGAAAAAGTACCTTAAACAAAATTCAACCAAAAAGAAGAACTTAAACACAAGTGTTTGAGACTCCCTTAAAGGGTGCATTTCATTTCATGAAGATGCAAAAAGTATTTAAGTAGATCCTTTTCTGGTTTGTCATTTGCTCTAATAATGTAAGTGATTATTTACAGAAAGTAGATAAGCTAGATGTGGTAGTTACAAAAACAAATAAATGGAGTACTATGCGGTACTTGGAAGTGACAAAGATGTACACATAGCAGCAAGCCCGAATCTTAATAATATACAGCTGAATGAAAGAAAGGAAGAGAGATTTAAGTGTACAACAAAACAGCATACATGTTAATTAAAAAACATCCATTTAAGGGCTTCCCCTGGTGGCGCAGTGGTTGAGAGTCCGCCTGCCGATGGAAGGGACACGGGTTCGTGCCCCGGTCTGGGAAAACCCCACATACCGTGGAGCGGCTAGGCCCGTGAGCCATGGCTGCTGAGCCTGCGCGTCCGGAGCCTGTACTCCGCAACGGGAGAGGCCCCAACAGTGAGAGGCCCACGTACCAAAAAAAAAAAAAAAAGCAACAACAAAAGAAAACATCCATTTAAGATAACACTACACATGTTTTATAAAGGCGTAGAATAAAGCAATGTATGATAAACACTTTAGAATTGTTGCCTAGGTTGAAAGGCAGGTAAAAGGGGATGGATGGATGGATAGGTAGATAGATAAATAGATAGATAGACAAACAGACAAAACAAGAGAAGGATCTGTGTGGACCAGTGATGGTTATGTGCCATAATGCAAAAATTATAACTAACTCAATCATCTTCCTAAGAGATCCAAAGAAAAAACAATTCCAGTGTAAATTTAGTCTGAAAAGTACTTGAAGTTGTCTTCCTTTCTTTCATCCTCTAAAAATACCTGATCTGTCAATCAATAAGGAAACCACTTCAGATAGGTAAAATTATAAAATAAGAAAATATTATTTCTGAGGTCATCTCTTTGAACATTTTCTTCACGTCTATGACTTTAGGGTCAAAAACATGAGTCTACTTCTCCTGCCAGATGCCATAATTCAGTAAATTCTTTACTTTAGGATTGTTGAGACATACCTATAACCTTCTCAGGAATAATTGGGACAGAAGAAAAAGGGAAATGATAGGAGAAATTAATCACATTTTTGTAGTACCTAATGCATAGTATTCACTATGTATTTTGATTATATATATGCATATATATTTACATATGTAAATTAATTTTGCATGTATTTTTGAAGGTTTTGTCTGTACCAGAGATTTGCTCTGAGAATATCACAGTGAACAATACAAATTCCAGGTCCATTTGGATTTTATTTCTATGGGGAGACCAACAACATACACAAATAAGTCTATAGCATGAGGTAGTAGTAAGTGCTATGAAGAAAAAAGTAAATAGGGAGAAGTGATAAATTGTAACAGAGAATCTGTCCTTATAGAGAGATAAAGGAGGACTCTTTGAGAAGGTGACATTTGAGCAGAGCCCTGAATGGCACAAAATTGTTGAGGTCATCCAATGATTAGTGGAATTGAGATGCAAAAGCAGCTCTGTATTATAAAAGCCATGTAGTTAGGTTGGGTTTTCTGACAGTAAATTCAGGTATACAAATAATTGCTTTTCTCTAATTCAACATCAATTCTATTTTGAGCTGACATTTGACATGACAGCAGCAAACAACTTAAATTATAGGAATAAGAGTTATTTATGATTTAAAATAAGTCAGTTCAGTAGTGTAATCACACTGACATCCCTTCCTTCTCCATAGGGTTTATCTGAGCAGTGGTGCTGCTAGAGTAGTGGTGGGATAGCATCATAGTTCCAAGTGGGTTAAATGAAAGCATATGGTCCACAAGTGCTCCATGCTGGCATCCTCTAAAGTGTACAGATCTGCCCGGGCCATTGCACAGTCATCCCTCCACAATGGCCTCCTCTGTTCTGTCTTCCTACCTCCTCTCTGACCATATGGTCCAGGTGCCTTCTGCTGCCATGTCCTCTTGTCAAAGACATAGAACTCTCTCAGAGCATTTTGCTTGATCACTTATGACCTCCCAGGCACAGGAAGTGTTAGACTGGGATTCGGGGCTGTCTCTCAGGACTAGTTCAGGCCCTTGGCACCCGAGCATCTATCTTTCTTCTATGTTCCTCTACTGTGAGGGGAAGCAGACTCCTTCCTCATTTCTCCTTCTCAAGATTCCTGGTTGGAAAGATCCAGTGTCTCCTCTAATCTTGTATCTGAACATTTTTGGGGGGATTCTCTCATCATTCCCTTTTCCCTTGAAGTTAATAGGGAGGGCAGGATACACCTCTTACCCAATATCAAACCAATGTGTAACAATTTTTCTTCCATCTCAAGTTTCCTCCCCTAGCTTGGAAAATCTTTAGTCAGAAGGGTAGTGGAAGAACTACCTCAGTAAATAGTCCTTCTGTCTTGTTTTATTATCAGTTTTAACTTGGAAGCTGAGAAATTATGTGTTAATTCTTTTATGGCAATGCTCCCTGGAGGACAGAGCCTCTTAGGGCTGAGGGAAAGGACTTGTGAAACAACTGAAGCTTAGAAAGGAGATAAGTAATTAAATATTTCACAGAGTTTGCAAGGTGCAGATTAAAGACCCTCCAAGCCTCTGGTCACAAAATGTACAAAATTCCAGAGAAAATATACAGAATATTATCCAATGAATGTCTGCTCCTACAAAAAGACATTTCTCTAAAGCCAGAAAAAAGCAAGACAAAGTTAGAGGCTATGAGTGATGCAGGAAGATGCCAGTAGCTAATAAAGGGCAGGGAACAGTTGACCAAGTCTTAGGTCTACACAGGGGGGTCAGCTTAGCAACCCCTCCACCCAAAGCTGGGACTGAGAAAAGGGTGAGCTGACACAAACTCACTAAGCTCACAATAAGGTGGCACTGTTTTCTAAGTCTTTGTTCAGTTAGGGATTAAAGCAGAATAAATAAAATTGCTTATGTGTCTTTGGGTCTGAATTATACTACATACATTATCTAAATATCTGTACACACAGAACTGTAAAGATGGTTGCATTGGTAATATCCCTCTGTGTCTGGCTAAAACAAATGTAAATCTCTGATAAAGCATGCTCAAACCTCAAAGGAAGGTATAAGATGAAAGTACATATGGTGAGTAAAAAGAGAAGTAACTATGGGTAAATTTAATAAAATGTTGACTATCTAGAAAAAGTAATGCTCTGAATAATATATAAATTTTAGAGATTTTTCAAAGGACACAATTGAAAGGCAAGATAACAATAGCATGTAAGCTGGGAGAGTTTAAAGAGTTTAGAATCCTTAAATCGTTTAGAAAGAGGATAAAGGACCTGGTCTGCATTTAATCTTTTAAGTTAGGCATGCATGTTAAAATTTTAAGGCTAATGACACACACACACACACACACACACACACACACACACACATAAAATTATTTTTCTAATTATTTTAAAAAGTTATTTGACAGAAGAGGGTAAAAGTAGAATTAGAGAAAAAACAGTTTTATATTAACACAAAATAAAATGTGAAGTGCAGGACAAAAGGAAACAGGAAAATCTTAAGTAATAGGCAGCAAGAGTAAGGTGGTAGAAATAAATCTAAATATACATATATATCCATGTATATATGTATATTTAGACATTGAGTTTAAAAAATCCAACTACTTGCTTTTTAGTAGAATACTCCTAAAATATAAAAACTGATAAAAATAAAGACTGAAAATTTGGGAAAAGAAACCCAAGTAGCTCTAACCACAAGAAGGCTGGTACAACCATCTTTGCTCAGGGATACCTTTTCTCATGGGGGCAGCTGACTGCAACAGTAGTGGAAGCCTTTACTGACTTTACAGCGGTGGACATCAATGACGGGAAGCAGGTGGCAGGACACAATTGGGGCTGTTTTTAAGCTCATGTGAAGTGCCTTAGGGAAATTCTCAGATATTCTTGTCTCAGAGTGGGGAGACTGTTTTGTGGTCTTAGAGAATTATGATAGGCTTATAAGTTAAGGACAAATAATGTCACAATAACTATAGTTAACATTTTCTGACTTGCACCAGCAGGGAGATGAGATCTGGGGAAATATGAGTTGTGCCTTATTACTTGTGATTACAATTTCCCAAGAGACCTTGCTTGTCACTTATGGGCAGTTATTGACCTATCAAATGAGAATTATCTCAGCAAATGAGTAGACCTGACTAATACTAAATATTAGTTAATATCAACTTAGATCTTTTTTGTAATCAAACAATGAGGGAGATTACGGATCTCTCATAAATATAAAATTAATTACATCTAAACTAGAAACTATAAAGCATACAGGGTGGTAATAAAATACTATCAGTTTTAACTTATTGGGCATATATTTGGTGTCAAGTACTAGTTGGGGTGTTTTTCTTTTAACATATTCCTATTTGATCTTCAAAAGTAATCAATATAGTGATTATATTATCATTGCTTTTAGATAGGAAAATTAAAATTTAATGAAATTATGTAAGTCTTTAAGGTAACATAGGAGAACTTAATATCACACTTCCCTAAAAATCCATATCCTGTTTATCTGATTTATTTTTTCTCCTTAACACTTACCACTGATGTATTGCAGTATTCACTAAACTTTTTCTTCTTTTATTGTCAATCTCCCCAATTAGAAAGAAGCTCCATGAGGGAGATTTCTGATTGTTTGATCACTGCTCCTTTCCCAGACCTCCTGGCACAGAAAGCAACAACATTTCTTTTAAATGAATGAAAAAATAAATGAATGATCTGTGATTGAGACTTTAGGTTTGTTCAATGCGTATTGACTTCAAGTCTTTATTATGGAGAGATGAGATGGTATCTGTGGGATATCCCATCTGCCTGGGAAGCCCTGTTCAAAGAGGGAATTTTTCTTTCTTAATCTGGAGACAAATCATACTATTATATAAAGTGTTGAAAAGAGAGGATTTAAACAGTTGAAAATAAATTACCAAAGAAAACCTGGAAAAAATCATTATCAGGTAAGAAGGAAATAATAGAAGAACTAAAAACCAGTGTGGATTAGTGATACCATTTACAAAATGCAGAAATTAAGGGAAGAAATGAACACATTTGCATATTTACTGAAGGAATATAATTGTGTATTTTGTGATTTAAGGCCAGTGATATCACCTTTGGACACAAATCAAAGCCACTAGCTGTGTCGTAACTCAAAATAAAATGGTTTACTTTAATAAAAATTAATTGTGTTCCAATTCCATGTTTATTATAATTGATAGGCAATACTACGTGTCTACTTCACCTCTTGCCTATAATATGACTTTTAAACAAGCCTGAATAATGTTCAGTTCCTCAGATCAGCCAGAGCAGTAATCTTGCCTCTAGCATTAATTAATTGGTGGCTTGTAAAGTTGAGGACACAATTTCACTTATGTAAATATTCTGTTTCAATTACTCTAAGTTACAGATGAATTGTGAGCTTAGTTATAAGAAGAAATCAAGATGCACTTTAATTAGTGTATTCAGGTCTATCTATGTAGGGACAGAAATAATCTGAAAGGCATTTTGTGTTTTGCATTCAGTTTGAATTCATAATTTGTTTTTGAAATGTTATTGCTGTAGTTATTGTAATGTTCACTAAGATTTTATTGTTAAAAATCACTCATTCTATTACAAAATCTTATTAATATAATTGAATCCCTTATTTTGTATGGATGTATTTTGCCTAACCCACTATGAATGTGTTCTCTGTTCCTTAGGTCAACATATGAACTTGTGGTGTCAAGCATGGATTTCTATTAAACAAATGATACTAGTAGTAATAGCTAACATTTATGGAGTGCTTACTGTGACCTGGGCTTTTTTTTTTTCTAAGTACTTTATATGTATTAACTTATTTAATCTTAAACACAATGGTGTGGAGTATTTGCTACTATAAGTACTATCATTTAACAGATAAGAAAACTGAGGCTAGTAGAAGTTAAAGTAATTATCCAGGTCACATAATCTATGAGCAGTGGATCCAGGATTCAGACACAGGTAGCCTGGATCCAGAGCACAAGCCATTAAATACTATAATGATATTAAGTATTGTGAGAACTAAAATAGCAATAGCACCCACCACTTACATGACAAGCACGGTGCTGGATGTGTTTATACAGATTACCATCTCTTCATTAATTTACTAGATCTTTTACCTAAAGCCAACTGACCATAGGTATGCATGTCTATTTCTGGGCTTTGTTATTTCCACTAATATAAATGTTAATATTTATACCTATATCACACTAATGAGTACAACAACTTTAGAGTAAGGCTTGAAATCATGTAGTGTAAGTCCTCCCATATTTCACCTTTTTTTTTTTCAAATTTGTTTTGACTATTCTGGATGCTTTTCATTTCCATATAAAAATCAGCTTTTTAACTTTTGAAATAAAAAAAGATTGTTGAGATTATTTAATCAGGTTGTTTTCTTATTGTTGAGTTTTAAGGGTTTTTTTGTTTATTTTGGATAACAGTTCTTTATCAGATGCGTCCTTTGCAACTAACTTCTCCCAGTCTGTGGCATGTATTCTCATTCTATTGATATTGTTTCACAAAGTAGAAGTTTTTAATTTTAATGAAATCCAGCATATCAATTATTTCTTTCATGGATCATTTCTTTGGTGTTGTATCAAAAAATGGTTTCACCACACTTAAGATCATCTAGGATTTCCCCTATGTAATCTTCTAAGAGTTTAAAAGTTTTGCATTTTACATTTAGGTCTGTGATCCAATCTGAAATAATTTTTGTGAAAGGTGTAACGACTGTGTCGAGATTTATTTTTTTACACGTGGATGTCCAGATGTCCCAGCACCATTTGTTGAAGAGACTATCTCTGCTCCATTTTATTGCCTTTGCTCTTTGTCTAAGATCAGTTGTCTATATTTATGGGAGTCTATTTCTGGCCTTTCTGTTCTGTTCCATTGATTTATTTGTTTGTTCTTTCACCAGTACCACACTGTCTTGATTACTGTAGCTTTATAGTTAATCTTGAAGCTAACCACTGCCATTCCTACAACTTTGTGTTCTCTTTCAATATTGTGTTTATTCTGGGTCTTTTGCCTATCTATATTAATTTTAGAATCATTTTGTCACTATCCATAAAATAACTCATTGAGACTTTGATTGGGGTTGCACAGATCCATCGATCAAGTTGGGAAGAACTGACATCCTGAAAATATTGAGTCTTCTGATTCATGAACATGGAATATCTCTCCATTTATTTAGCTATTTGATTACATTCATCAGAGATTTGTGGGTTTTATCAAATAAATCTTTTATATATTTTGTTAGATTATTATATTAATTTATACATAAGAAATTTATTTTGGTGAGTCCTGATGTAAATAAATGGTATTGTTTTAAATTTCAAGTTCCACTTGTTCATTGTTGGTATATAGAAAAGCAATTGATTTTTATATATTAACCTTGTACCCAAAACCTTGCTATGATCACTTATTAGTTCCAGGAGGGTTTTTTGTTTGTTTGTTTGTTTTTGTTTTTGTTTTTGTATATGATTTTCTATAGGATTTTCTACATAGGTGATTATGTCATCTGTTAACATATTCCTTCTCAATCTGTATTGAGATTCCTTTTCTTTCCTTTCCCTTTCTTTCTTTTCCTTTCCTTTCCTTATTGTATTAGCTAGTACTTTTAGTACTATGTTGAAAACAGTCCTGAGAGGGAATATCCTTACCTTGTTCCTTATCTTGGTGGGAACTCTTCATATTTCTCACCATTAAGACTGATGTTAGTTTTAGGTTTTTTGTAGACAGTCTGTATCAAGTTAAGTTCTCCTCTATTCCTAATTTACTCAGAATTTTTATCATGAAAGAATATTTGATTTTTGTCAAATGCTTTTTCTGCATCTATTGTTATGATCATGTAATTTTTTTTCTTAGCCTGTTGATGGATGGATTACTTTAATTGGTTTTCAAATGGTGAACTGGCCTTGAATACTTAGGATCCCACCTGATCTTGGTGTGTAATTATTTTATACATTTTTGGATTTGATTTGCTAATATTTTGTTGAGAATTTTTACATCTATATTCATGAGAGATATTAGTCTGTAGTTTTCTTTTCTTATAATGTCTTTGTTTAGTTTTGATATTAGGGTAATCTTGGTTTCATAAAATAAGTTAGGAAGGATTCCCTTTGTGTCTATTCTTTGAAAAAGATTGTAGAGAATTAGTATAATTTCTTCCTTAAATGTTTGGTAGAATTCACCAGTGAACTCATCTGGGCTTGATGCTTTCTCTTTTGGAAGGTTATAAATTATTGATTAATGCATTTAATAGATATAGGCCTACTTCTGTGAGTTTTAGAAAATTGTGTCTTGCAAGAAGTTGGTCCATTTCAACTGGGTTATCAAACTTGTGACCACAGAGTTGTTCATAATATTCATTTATTATCCTTTTAATGTCCATAGTACTATAGTACTATAGTGATGTCACCTCTTTCATTTCTGATATCAGTGTGTGCCCACTCTCTTCTTTTCCAGTGTGGCTAGAGGCTTATCAATTTTGTTGATCTTTTTAAAGTATCAGCTTTTAGTTTCACTGATTTTCTCTATTGATATCCTGTTTTGAATCTCATTGATTTCTGCATTTTTATAAAATTTCTTTTCTTCTGCTAAGTTTGGATTTAATTTGCTCTTCTTTTTCTAGTTTCCTTACGTGGAGACTTAGATTATTAATTTTAGATTTTTCTTCTATTCTAATATATGTATTCAGTGCTATAAATTTCCTTCTAAGTACTGCTTTCACTACATTCCACAAATTTTGTTAAGTTGCATTTTCATTTTCATTTACTTCAAAAAATTGTTTAATTTCTCTTACTATTTCTTGTCCCCTTATTTAGAATTATATTGCTCAATCTCTACTATTTTGAGAGTAATCTTTCGTTATTGATTTCTAATTTAATGCCATTGTTGTCTAAGAGTAGGCATTGTATAATTTTCATTCTTTTAAATTTGTTCAGGTGTGTTTTAGCACCCAGAATATGGTCCATCTTGGGAAATGTTCCATGTGAGCTTGAGAAGAATGAGCATTCTGTTCTTATTGGATGTAGTAGTCTATAGATGTCCAATATATTCAGTTGATTGATGGTGTTGTTGAGTTCAACTATGTCCTCACTGATTTTCAGCCCTCTGTTTCTGTCCATTTCTGAGAGAGGAGTGTTGAAGTCACCAACTATAATAATGGATTCATTTATTTCTCCTTCTAGTTCTATCATTTTTTGCCTCATGTAGTTTGACACTTTGTCATTAAACATTGTTATGTCTCTTGTAGAATTGACTCCTTTATCATTATGTAACACTTCTCTTTATCCCTGTTAACTTTCCTTGCTTTTCTGCTCTGCCTGAAATTAACATAGTTACTTCTGCTTTATTATTAGTGTTATCATATCATTTTCTCCATCCCTTTACTTTTAATCTATGTCTTTATATTTAAAGTTAGTTTCTTGTAGAAAACATATCATAGGCTCTTCTTTTTTGACCCACTCTTTTAATTGGTGCATTTAGATTATTGATGTTCAAAATGATTATTGATATCATTGAATCATTATCTTCCATATTTGTTACTCTTTGGGTAGAGTGAGTACATTTAATAACAAAGTAATACTAATTCATCCCTCCTGTCTCTTGTATTATTGCTGCCATTCATTTCACTTACATAAAAGCATACATAAGCATATATATATAGGAAAACCATTGCTTTATACATATATATATATATTTTTTTACATCTTTATTGGAGGATAATTGCTTTACAATGGTGTGCTAGTTTCTGCTTTTTAACAAAGTGAATCAGTTATACATATACATATGTTCCCATCTATCTTCCCTCTTGCGTCTCCCTCCCTCCCACCCTCCCTAGCTCAACCCTCTAGGTGGTCACAAAGTACTGAGCTGATCTCCCTGTGCTACGCGGCTGCTTCCCACTAGCTATCTATTTTACATTTGGTAGTGTATATATGTCCACGCCACTCTCTCGCTTTGTCACAGCTTACCCTTCCCCCTCCCCATACCCTCAAGTCCATTCTCTAGTAGGTCTGTGCCTTTATTCCTGTCTTACCCCTAGGTTCTTCATGATATATTTTTTTCTTAAATTCCGTATATATGTGTTAGCATACGGTATTTGTCTTTCTCTTTCTGACTTACTTCACTCTGTATGACAGACTCTAGGTCCCTCCACCTCATTACAAACAGCTCAATTTCGTTTCTTTTTATGGCTGAGTAATATTCCATTGTATATATGTGCCACATCTTCTTTATCTATTCATCTGATGATGGACACTTAGGTTGTTTCCATCTCCTGGCTATTGTAAATAGAGCTGCAATGAACATTTTGGTACATGACTCTTTTTGAATTATGGTTTTCTCAGGGTATATGCCCAGTAGTGGGATTGCTGGGTCATATGGTAGTTCTATTTGTAGTTTTTCAAGGAACCTCCATACTGTTCTCCATAGTGGCTGTACCAATTCACATTCCCACCAGCAGTGCAAGAGTGTTCCCTTTTCTCCACACCCTCTCCAGCATTTATTGTTTCTAGATTTTTTGATGATGGCCATTCTGACTGGTGTGAGATGATATCTCATTGTAGTTTTGATTTGCATTTCTCTAATGATTAATGATGTTGAACATTCTTTCATGTGTTTGTTGGCAGTCTGTATATCTTCTTTGGAGAAATGTCTATTTAGGTCTTCTGCCCATTTTTGGATTGGGCTGTTTGTTTATTTGATATTGAGTGCATGAGCTGCTTGTAAATTTTGGAGATTATCCTTTGTCTGTTGCTTCATTTGCAAATATTTTCTCCCATTCTGAGTGTTGTCTTTTGGTCTTATTTATGGATTCCTTTGCTGTGCAAAAGCTTTGAAGTTTCATTAGATCCCAATTGTTTATTTTTGTTTTTATTTCCATTTCTCTAGGAGGTGGGTCAAAAAGGATCTTGCTGTGATTTATGTCATAGAGTGTTCTGCCTATGTTTTCCTCTAAGAGTTTGATAGTTTCTGGCCTTATATTTAGGTCTTTAATCCATTTTGAGCTTATTTTTGTGTATGGTGTTAGGGAGTGATCTAATCTCATACTTTTACATGTACCTGTCCAGTTTTCCCAGCACCACTTATTGAAGAGGCTGTCCTTTCTCCACTGTACATTCCTGCCTCCTTTATCAAAGATAAGGTGACCATATGTGTGTGGGTTGATCTCTGGACTTTCTATCCTGTTCCATTGATCTATATTTCTGTTTTTGTGCCAGTCTTCTGCCATAATGTCTTGATTACTGTAGCTTTGTAGTATAGTCTGAAGTCAGGGAGCCTGATTCCTCGAGCTCCGTTTTTCATTCTCAAGCTTGCTTTGGCTATTCGGGGTCTTTTGTGTTTCCATACAAATTGTGAACTTTTTTGTCTACTTCTGTGAAGAATGCCAGTGGTAGTTCGTTAGGGATTGCATTGAATCTGTAGATTCCTTTGGGTAGTAGAGTAATTTTCACAATGTTGATTCTTCCAATCTAAGAACATGGTATATCTCTCCATCTGTTTGTATCATCTTTAATTTCTTTCATCGGTGTCTTATAATTTTCTGCATACAGGTCTTTTGTCTCCTTAGGTAGGTTTATTCCTAGATATTTTGTTCTTTTTGTTGCAATGGTAAATGGGAGTGTTTTCTTGATTTCACTTTCAGATTGTTCATCCTTAGTGTACAGGAATGCCAGAGATTTCTATGCATCAATTTTGTATCCTGCTACTTTACCAAATTCATTGATTAGCTCTAGTAGTTTTCTGGTAGCATCTTTAGGATTCTCTATGTATAGTATCATGTCATCTGCAAACAGTGACAGCTTTACTTCTTCTTTTCCAATTTGGATTCTTTTTATTTCCTTTTCTTCTCTGATTGCTGTGGCTAAAACTTCCAAAACTATGTTGAATAAGAGTGGTGAGAGTGGGCAACCTTGTTTTGTTCCTGATCTTAGTGGAAATGCTTTCAGTTTTTCACCATTGAGGACGATGTTGGTTGTGTGTTGTCATATATGGTCTTTATTATGTTGAGGAAAGTTCCCTCTATGCCTACATTCTGCAGGGTTTTTATCATAAATGGGTGTTGAATTTTGTCAAAAGCTTTCTCTGCATCTATTGAGATGATCATATGGTTTTTCTCCTTCAATTTGTTAATATGGTGTATCACGTTGATTGATTTGCGTATATTGAATAATCCTTGAATTCCAGGAATAAACCCCACTTGATCACGGTGTATGATCCCTATAATGTGCTGTTGGATTCTGTTTGCTAGTATTTTGTTGAGGATTTTTGCATCTATGTTCATCAGTGATATGGGCCTGTAGTTTTCTTTGTGACATCCTTGTCTGGTTTGGTATCAGGGTGATGGTGGCCTCGTAGAATGAGTTTGGGAGTGTTCCTCCCTCTGCTATATTTTGGAAGAGTTTGAGAAGGATAGGTGTTAGCTCTTCTCTAAATGTTTCACAGAATTCGCCTGGGAAGCCATTTGGTCCTGAGCTTTTTTTTGTTGGAAGATTTTTAATCACAGTTTCAATTTCAGTGCTTGTGATTGGTCTGTTCATATTTTCTATTTCTTCCTGATTCAGTCTTGGCTGGTTGTGCTTTTCTAAAAATTTGTCCATTTCTTCCAGGTTGTCCATTTTATTGGCATAGAGTTGCTTGTAGTAATCTCTCATGATCTTTTGTATTTCTGCAGTGTCAGTTGTTACTTCTCCTTTTTCATTTCTAATTCTATTGATTTGAGTCTTCTCCCTTTTTTTCTTGATGAGTCTGGCTAATGGTTTATCAATTTGGTTTATCTTCTCAAAGAACCAGCTTTTATTTTTATTGATCTTTGCTATCGTTTCCTTCATTTCTTTTTCATTTATGTCTGATCTTTATGATTTCTTTCCTTCTGCTAACTTTGGGATTTTTTTGTTCTTCTTTCTCTAATTGCTTTAGGTGCAAGGTTAGGTTGTTTATTCGAGATATTTCCTGTTTTTTTAGGTGGGCTTGTATTGCTATAAACTTCCCTCTTAGAAGTGCTTTTGCTGCATCCCATAGGTTTTGGGTTGTCGTGTCTCCATTGTCATTTGTTTCTAGGTATTTTTTGATTTCCTCTTTGATTTCTTCAGTGATCACTTCGTTATTAGGTAGTGTATTGTTTAGCCTCAATGTGTTTGTATTTTTTACAGATCGTTTCCTGTAATTGATATCTAGTCTCATAGTGTTGTGGTCAGAAGATACTTGATACAATTTCAATTTTCTTAAATTTACCAAGGCTTGATTTGTGACCCAAGAGATGATCTATCCTGGAGAATGTTCCATGAGCACTTGAGAAAAATGTGTATTCTGTTGTTTTTGGATGGAATGTCCTATAAATATCAATTAAGTCCATCTTGTTTAATGTATCATTTAAAGCTTGTGTTTCCCTATTTATTTTCATTTTGGATGATCTGTCCATGGGTGAAAGTGGGGTGTTAAAGTCCCCTACTATGAATGTGTTACTGTCGATTTCCCCTTTTACGGCTGTTAGTATTTGCCTTATGTATTGAGGTGCTCGTATGTTGGGTGCGTAAATATTTACAATTGTTATACATTCTTCTTGGATCGATCCCTTGATCATTATGTAGTGTCCTTCTTTGTCTCTTCTAATAGACTTTATTTTAAAGTCTATTTTGTCTGATATGAGGATTGCTACTCCAGCTTTCATTTGGTTTCCATTTGCATGGAATATCTTTTTCCATCCCCTCACTTTCAGTCTGTATGTGTCTCTAGTTCTGAAGTGGGTCTCTTGTAGACAGCATATGTATGGGTCTTGTTTTTGTATCCATTCAGCCAATCTGTGTCTCTTGGTGGGAGTATTTAATCCGTTTACATTTAAGGTAATTATCAATATGTATGCTCCTGTTCCCATTTTCTTAATTGTTTTGGGTTTGTTATTGTAGTTCTTTTCCTTCTCTTGTGTTTCTTGCCTAGAGAAGGTCCTTTAGCATTTGTTGTAAAGCTGGTTTGGTGGTGCTGAACTCTCTCAGCTTTTGCTTGTCTGTAAAAGTTTTACTTTTTCCATCAAATCTGAATGAGATCCTTGCTGGGTAGAGTAATCTTGGTTGTAGGTTTTTCTCCTTCATCATTTTAAATATGTCCTGCCAGTCCCTTCTGGCTTGCAGAATTTCTGCTGAAAGATCAGCTGTTACCCTTATGGGGATTCCCTTTTGTGTTATTTGTTTTTTTTCCCTTGCTGCTTTTAATATTTTTTGTTTGTATTTAATTTTTGATTGTTTGATTAATATGTGTCTTGGCATGTTTCTCCTTGGATTTATCCTGTATGGGACTCTCTGTGCTTCCTGGACTTGATTAACTATTTCCTTTCCCATATTAGGGAAGTTTTCAACTATAATCTCTTCAAATATCTTCTCAGTCCCTTTCTTTTTCTCTTCTTCTTCTGGAACCCCTATAATTCGAATGTTGGTGTGTTTAATGTTGTCCCAGGGGTCTCTGGGACTGTTCTCAGTTCTTTTCATTCTTTTTTCTTTATTCTGTTCTCCAGTAGTTTTTTCCACTATTTTATCTTCCAGGTCACTTATCCATTCTTCTGCCTCAGTTATTCTGCTATTGATCCCATCTAGAGTATTTTTAATTTCACTTATTGTGTTGTTCACCGTTGTTTGTTTCATCTTTAGTTCTTCTAGGTCCTTGTTAAATGTTTCTTGCATTTTGTCTGTTCTATTTCCAAGATTTTGGATCATCTTTACTATCATTATTCTGAGTTCTTTTTCAGGTAGACTGCCTATTTCCTCTTCATTTGTTAGGTCTGGTGGGTTTTTATCTTGCTCCTTCATCTGCTATGTGTTTTTCTGTCTTCTCATTTTTCTTATCTTACTGTGTTTGGGTTCTCCTTTTTGCAGGCTGCAGGTTCTTAGTTCCCGTTGTTTTTGGTGTCTGTCCCAGTGGCTAAAGTTGGTTCAGTGGATTGTGTAGGCTTCCTGGTAGAGGGGACTAGTGCCTGTGTTCTGGTGGATGAGGCTGGATCTTGTATTTTTGGTGGGCAGGTCCACGTTTGATGGTGTGTTTTGGGGTGCCTGTGGACTTATTATGATTTTTGGCAGCCTCTCTACTAATGGGTGGGGTTGTGTTCCTGTCTTGCTAGTTGTTTGGCAATGGGTGTCCAGCACTGTAGCTTGCTGGTCGTTGAGTGAAGCTGGGTGCTGGTGTTGAGATGGAGATCTCTGGGAGATTTCCGCCATTTGATATTATGTGGAGCTGGGAGGTCTCTTGTGGACCAGTGTCCTGAAGTTGGCTCTCCCACCTCAGAGGCACAGCACTGACTCCTGGCTGCAGCACCAAGAGCCTTTCATCCACACAGCTCAGAATAAAAGGGAGAAAAAGTAGAAAGAAAGAATTAGTAGAAGTAGAAAGAAAGAAAGGAGGTAGGGTAGGAGGGAGGAAGGAAGGAAGGAAAAAAAGAAAGAAAGAAGATAAAGTTAAATAAAGTAAAGTAGATAAAATATAATAAATTTATCAAAATAAAAAATAAGTATTAAGAAAAAAAAAAACAAAAACGGACAGATAGAACCCGAGGACAAATGGTGGAAACAAAGGTATACAGACAAAATCTCACACAGAAGCATACACATACACACTCAGAAAAAGAGGAAAAGGGGAAAAAATCATAAATCTTGCTCTCAAAGTCCACCTCCTCAATTTAGGATCATTCTCTGTCTATTCATGGATTCCAGAGATGCAGGGTACATCTAGTTGATTGTGGAGCTTTAATCCGCTGCTTCTGAGGCTGCTGGGAGAGATTTCCCTTTCTCTTCTTTGTTCTCACAGCTCCCAGGGGCTCAGCTTTGGATTTGACCCCGCCTGTGCCTGTAGGTCGCTGTATGGCGTGTGTTCTTTGCTCAGACAGGACGGGGTTAAAGGAGCAGCTGATTCGGCGGTTCTGGCTCACTCAGGCGGGGGGGGGGGGGGGGGGGGGGGGGGGGGAGGGGCTCGGAGTGCGGGGCGGGCCTGCGGCGGCAGAGGCCACCGTGACGTTGCACCAGCGTGAGGCGTGCCGTGCGTTCTCCCGGGGAAGTTGTTCCTGGATCCTGGGACCCTGGTAAGTGGCAGGCTGGGCAGGCTCCCCGTAAGGGGGGTGTGGCTAGTAACCTGTGCTCGCACATAAGCTTCTTGGTGGCGGCAGCAGCAGCCTTAACATCTCATGCCCGTCTCTGGAGTCCGCGCTTTTAGCCACGGCTCGCGCCCGTCTATGGAGCTCCTTTAAGCAGCGCTCTTAATCCCCTCTCCTCGCGCACCAGGAAACAAAGAGGGAAGAAAAAGTCTCTTGCCTCTTCGGCAGGTCCAGACTTTTCCTCGGACTCCCTCCCGGCTAGCTGTGATGCACTAACCCCTTGCAGGCTGTGTTCACGCCGCCAACCCCAGTCCTCTCCCGGAGTTCTGACCGAAGCCCGAGCCTCAACTCCCAGCCCCGCCCGCCCCGGCGGGTGAGCAGACAAGCCTCTCGGGCTGGTAAGTGCTGGTCGGCCCTGACCCTCTGTG
This sequence comes from Orcinus orca, assembly GCF_937001465.1. Classification (NCBI taxonomy): domain Eukaryota; kingdom Metazoa; phylum Chordata; class Mammalia; order Artiodactyla; family Delphinidae; genus Orcinus; species Orcinus orca. The sequence goes on along the minus strand of NC_064563.1, from coordinate 58,946,236 downwards.
CGGGAATCTCCCCGCTTTTCCCTCCGTACCCCTGTTGCTGTGCTGTCCTCCGCGGCTTCGAAGCTTTCCCCCTCCGCCACCCGCAGTCTCCTCCCGCGAAGGGGCTTCCTAGTGTATGGAAACCTTTCCTCCTTCCTAGCTCCCTCCCACTGGCGCAGGTCCCGTCCCTATGCTTTTGTCTCTGTTTATTCTTTTTCCTTTTGCCCTACCCAGGTACGTGGTGGTGGTGTTGGGGTTTCTTGCCTCTTGGGAGGTCTGAGGTCTTCTGCCTGCGTTCAGTAGGTGTTCTGTAGGAGTTGTTCCGCGTGTAGATGTATTTCTGGTGTATCTGTGGGGAGGAAGGTGATCTCCGCTTCTTACTCTTCCGCCATCTTTCCGATCTGCTTTATATTTTTGTCTTTTTTCCCTTTCAGTTATTTCAAATGAAGGGGATAGTTCCTGTTATTTGATCTTGTCTGGAAGTGGAATGGCAAGAATATTTTTTCTCTAATAAAAGAGTAAATATGAAAGTCAGAGAAAAACATTTAACAGTTTGGAGTAACAAAAAGGTGTTTGTTTGCAGGTAATCTTTGCTAGGTTTAATTGAATGTAAGAAAACTACTCAGATATTAGTATTGATGATATTATATAAGCAAATTTTTTTAAATGTGCAATTTTAATCCAGTAATTGGACTACCTTTATGAATTCCAACATGTATCATCTTTTTGTGTTTTGAATAAATGGTTTCTTTTATACTGTCATTTCCCTCCAGTCAGAGATCACTGGGGATACACTTACAGTTCAGTAAAGTTATTTTATTGCTCCTGAAAAGTAGGGAGAGAACATACAATGGGAAAATGTCTCAGTAAGAGGCTGTTTGAAAGGACTTTTAGGATTTGAACTTGAAACAGATGACTTTGCAGAAGACTCAAGGAAGAAGGGCTTTGCTCTAGATTGAATTTGTCCAGAAGTGGGGATATTTCAATGATTGAGTATCTAATAAATATCATCTATGAGGCAGGAGAAATAAATTGAAGCTAAAGTTGTAATTGGTATGAGGCAGCAGTCCCTCATATTAGTCAGGATTGGGATGTTTGGTCTTCTTTGTGGCACAGATAATGATTATATCATTATTATAATTATCAGCCATGACTATGAAATGATTTTACTTTGTCTTAATTTATCAACATCAGAGTAGCCTTGTCTGATGTTGATGTTCTGTGAAAGTATATATGTTCAACAGAAGAAAACCAGTGTCTAGCTCTGAGTACCAGGCCAACTCCCAGATGTTGAAGGTTGTTTCTCTCTTTCTCATTGTCATGATACGAAGGGCAGCATGGCAGAGTGGCAAGAACCCTGCACTGGTATCCGTAAGATGTGCATTACCAACACCCTTCTTCTATCATCTGCACGTCCTTGGATATGTAAACTAAAATTTCTGTGTCTTAGTGTCTAATTTACCTTAGGCAAAATTTCTGGGTCTAACTCTTTGTAAAATTTGAGGGTTAGATTTGATGATTTCTAAAGTTGTTCTCATTTCTTGCACTCCATAAATGAGAATTTTGCTTTAAAGCTAACAGAATTCCATTCTGAAATCTGAATAAAATAAAACCATCAGGAAGTTTTATTTACTATTTCTTTAGATCTAAGCTTTACAGAGAGGATAAAGAGTCTCTATGCTCTGTTTATAGCTTCCTGAATCTCTGAGAATAAGTCAATGAATAAAGCTGTCTCTTATTTCATCCTTTCCAACAATGCCAATAATAATACTTCTATTTCATTGAGTCACTCTGAAAATAATGAAATTCATTTTTTCCTTTTAATAGGAAAGAGTGTATTACAAATAAATCTTTCATTTCCATTCCCTACAATCTCAAATCAATATGTTTTATGGGAAATTTTTTATTTAGTATGTTTTATGGCTGAGTTTATAAATAAGACAGAAAATGTTCAGAATTTTAGAATTATATCCATCACTAAGATCCATATTTTTGTCTTTTTCTTCTTTGTGACTGCTCATTGCTGTCAGAGCCTCACATTTTAGCAATGAATTCTTTTAAAATGTTTCACACCTAGGTAATCTAAAAGGAGAGTAGGCATTTGTTTCTTTTGTTCTCATGTTGGTTTTCCATGAAGATTCTGCTGTTTGTTGCAGGTCATTAGATATCTCTTATCTCTTTCTTAACTGATATTTTGTTATATTATGGTGTGAAATATTGTTAAAAGCCAATATGTCTTCATGTATGTCAGAGTCTTCTTAGTATAATCCTCTGAATACATAACCCAGGTTGCTAAATCAAAGTATGTTTCCTTCTACATGTATAAATCCCCTATAAATGGCTCAGTCAGTGACTAGAGCAAGTACTGCCTGTCTGCCTGGTGTGGATCTTTTGCAGGTTGACAGATGACCGTGCTTCATCTGTCTGCTCCTATGAGAATTATAGGCTGGATGTACATAGATACAGTGAGAGTTTGGCCTGTTAAGAAACCACTTAGAATCTGCTTAGATTTATCTTTTTTCTTTTAACTTATACAAATTATCAAAATGAGATAAGAAGATTTACATACTGTTCTTTAATGAAAGAAACACATGGGCATGTGATAACTTGGCTAACAAATATATTGGAGAAGTAAATATAAAGTTTAGCATATGATTTTATTAAGTACAAATATATTTAGACTTTTTTCAGCATTCCTGGCTTAAATGGACTCTTTTTTAGAACAAGTTAGCAATAAAACATGGAAGGTTGATACGGGATGTGGTGACATTTATCCCTAGTGTCCTAGGAAGTGAAATTTATGGTTCACTTCCTAGAAAAACCATTCTGCATTGTTTTTAGCCTCAAGTGTATTTTCAGCTCAGCAGTGATCTTGGCATTCCAGGGAATCGAAATACACATTATGGTCCCTTCAAACAATATACCTATATTGTATAAGATGTTAAATATTAAAAATTATAAAAACTAAGAATTTTCTAAAAGAAAACAATCAAGTAAGCAACATCATATCATAATAATATATGGATTTTTCTGAGATAATTCCCACTTTTCAGAATCTTCTTCCTTTCTTAAAGTGATATGTGTAGAATTCAATGTATATCTCTTTGCAGTGCTTTTATAAAAATTTATTTTAATTTTTATTTTATATTGGAATATAACAATGATGTGTAGTTACAGGTGTACAGTAAAGTGATTCCATTATACCTATACAAGTATCAATTCTTTTTCAAATTCTCTTCCCATTTAGGTTATTACAGAATATTGAGCCAAGTTCCCTGTGCTATAAGGTAGGTCCTTGTTGGTCATCTATTTTAAAGGTAGTAGTGTGTACATGTCAATCCCAAACTCCCAATCTGTCCCCCCACCCTTTCCCCTGGTAACCATAAGTTCGTTCTCTAAGTCTGTGAGTGTTTCTGTTTTGTAAATAAGTTCATTTGTATAAATTTTTTTAGATTCTTCATATAAGCAATATCATATGATATTTGTCTTTCTCTATCTGACTTCCTTCACTTAGCATGATAGTCTCCAGGTCCATCCATGTTGTTGCAAATGGCATTATTTCATTCTTTTTAATGGCTGAGTAATATTCCATTGTATATATGTACCACATCTTCTTACAAGAATCTAAACACGTGACTGGCTTCTCCATTTCAGAATGTGGTTATACACCCAAGTACATGCAGAAAGCCATAGTTATAGATAAACGTATTCGTATATAAATGATTTCAGAGATGAAGTGAAATTTGAAGTGCATTTTAAATGATGAAGATTAAAGTAAGAAGGAGAGAACATAGAGGTTTTGAGTGAGAAGAACTATATAAATGAAGGCACAGAATTAGGAGACTTTGTCTTGAATATGGAGAATGGTGAAAAGAGTAACCTAGAGGGAGCAAAGGTATATGGGGGAGAAACAAGAAATAAAGTTGGATAGCTGAAACAATACTAGTGTTTGGAAGACCTTGAAAGCTGAGTTTAATTTTACAGGATAAATATTATTGTTGTCATTGTTCAATGATCAAAATATTTTTATTATGAGGAAAAATGTTTTTCCTCAACTGCCAGAGGAAACATGGATTGTACAAATTCAGATACACAAGGTGGAAGCCAGCATGATAAAGTAGACATAGGGCAAAATTTTGAATTTGAGATTTTTAGTTTGTTATCATGAGAAATTTACTTAAAGCACTCTAAGTTTCAACCTTCTCATTTACAAAATCTAGGTTACAGTAATAATACCACTTTCTTATGGTATAATGTTCACATTTAAAAAGTACATGTTAAAGTGCCTCATAAAGTAATAAGTGTTATTCAGCATTAGTTATTTAATATTTTTCAATTAAAACACTAAAAATCTAGATGTGGTTTGATAAGGGCCTGGGCAGTGGAGATGACATGCAAAAGAACTGCTTGGATCTGAAGAAATATGATTTTCCTTTTTCATGGTGTATAACTTCCAGGTTCTTTCCAGTTCTTTCACAGTTTTACTCAAGTAGAGCTTCTCCCAGCGGCACAGGGGCCTAGAGATCTGCAGCTGTTGAAGCCTGTCAGTCCAAAGCCATGTCACCCTCTTTAACTGCAGTTTAGGAAGGCATTAGATATAAGTGTAGAACTTGGTAACTGAAGGGCATGAGGGAGAGAAAAGCATCAAAACCAGCTCTTTCCTTATTTAGAATTCCAGAAGAATAAAGCTGCTATTGAAAAAATAAAAAAAGTGTTGTAGGATGGAGAAGCAGTTTATGCAATAAAAATGAGGGCATTCAATTCTGAATAAGACATACTTCATTTTGGGCATATTGAGAGTTAGTTGCTGGTGGGCCATCTAAGTGAAGATGATTTGTAGTTCATTCCACATATAGCCTATTATAAAACAGAGTGGGCTAGCCTTGCATACAGATTGTGAAGGAAGAAGAAGAAGAGTAAATTAAAGATGGGAAGGGATATGGAGAATGGTAAAAACAATAACAAAACAAAAAATGCAATCTTAAATTTTTTTACATATGTGTATTTTGTTTTAATTTTTTATTGAAATATAGTTGATTTACAATATTTCAAGTGTATAGCAAAGTGATTCAGTGATACATATATATAAAGAAAGAAATTTTTGAAAAGAGGAAGTGGTCAGTGGAGTCATATAACAGAGAGTTCAGGAAAGATGAGTATAGTTAGAAATATTTTTTATTTGGTTAGAAAAAATTAATCTTAAAAAAGCAATTTCATTGCAGAAGAGGATTAGGGATGGGAGACTCACAAAAGAAACAAGAAAAACAATGAATAACACTAGAATAGGTCAAAAACTGGCCCAGGAATCTGAGGAAAATCTGTGTGACAAGGAGGGGAGCTTCTTATTAAAGTGTGTTTGTGTCACACGTATGACGTAGGGAAAGTAATTGTGATTGAAGGTCTCAGGAAGAGAAAAGTTGGATAATTGATGGAGGAAATTGGAGAGAGAAAATGGGCAAGGGTAAGGATCTCAGGGGCGATTCAATATCAGGTTGCATGATATGAAGTCAAAAGCTATGATCTCTGCAGAGACAGATTCCTGCCCCCTTAAAGGGAACAGATGAGTATCTCAAAAGTAGTTTTCTCAGCTCCCCATAGCCCCCCAAGTTTCTAGAATGTCCCTGAAAATGGTGTGCACTCCAATAGAAAAACTACTTTATATAGTTTTTTAAAATGCTTATGGGAAAAATGTGCCTATGAAGCATAGAGAGAAATAAACAATTTTGAGGACCCACTAGAAATTCAGTACATTTAATATCTGTGAGACCAAATCAATGAACAGACTTCAATATGGAAAATTTTGTTGTGGAAAGGCAATGTGATACAGCAAAAGAATTCTGAGATTAGAAAGACCTGAATTGAATTCTGGCTTTACCATTCAGAGAGTATTCTAAAGTCCATTTATTTCTGCAGCCCTTAAAGGACATATTAATATCTGCCTTCATAACAAGAATTTTCTGAGCATTTAATAATACACATCAAAATGCTTTCTAAATGCTAAAGCACCATACAAATTAAAAGTGTTAGAATTATTGATGTTATTATTATCTAGATGATACTAGATGAAAGATTAGAGTCAAATTTGAAGACCTTGGTATTTAAAAGTAATTTACCTGCAGAAGGCACTAGTAGTAATAACAATGAGAATTGAAATGAAGAGATTTGGAGAAGACACAAGGATTATTGATCAGAAAATTCTTCTTGTGAGCAAGCAGCAGAGTTATTCTACCTGCCACTGAACAGAAAGAAAGCAGGCATTCACTTGAGATGACATTATGGTCTATAATATTTTCAGGGAAGAGCCTAATTTGCATTAGAGCATGCAACTAGAGATAAAAGGAGTAAAGATTTAATAAGTATGTCTGTATCCTTTTACATATATTTGATGAAGTAATACTATTATTATCCCCATTTTACACATGAGAAAACTGAGGGCAAAAATATTAAATAATGGTCCTAGTTTTTCAAACAAGTAGTATAGTATAGTTCCCTAATTCCAATCTAATGTTTTTAGGAGAAAAAAAAAAAAGCCTGTGCTCTTTCCAGTATTCCTCTAGAGGCTTAAATGTTAGATAAAATTGGTTTATATGGATTTCACTTTTTTCTGTTGTACTGAGCTTTAAAAAGGCTTCTTTTTGGTGAGGGCAGATGAAAGCTCACAGGAGCCCTTTCTCTTGGAGGGGACAGGTACCCTTCCTTTATTTCTTTATTTGAGAAATGAATGAAGCAAAGTTTACAGTCAACTGAAATGGTACTGGAATTTGAAAACTTGTCTTGATTTTCTCCCCTTTTCCTCTTCCTTCTTCTTCAACTACTTGCTTCTCTTCGGGAATCTGTGTGCCAGAGACCCACTCACTCTTATTATCCACACACAAGTTGCCATGGCATTGTTGCATATCCCAGCCTCTCTATGAATTTTATGAAGGCTCTTCTTCAATATAGTATTGGGTTGGCCAAAAAGTTTGTTTAGGTTTTCCCATAAGATGTTACGAAAAACGTGAACGAACTTTTTGGTCAACCCAATAAATGCAGGCAAGACTGCACTCTCCTACAGATGTGTGGAGCAAGCTGTGGTATAGGGATTTTTTTTTTGACAGGAGGCGGCTCATAATAAACACATTGCAGCCAAAAAATTGTAAATAGTAGTTTTTTTAACGTTCTACAGTGAGAGCTGAGGTTTTTACATACTTTTCTGATTTTTGTTTTAAGTTTTTATTCTTCAAATATGTGTCTCATCTAATTCTGGGTTTATCTAAACATAGGAGATTTTCCTATGTTCAGGACATCCTTATAATTCAGGTATATAACTTTCTTTCTCCTTAAATGGTTCTTTTTCTTTTTTAATTTGTATTAGAGTATAGTTGATTTAAAATGTTGTGTTAGTTTCTGCTCTATAGCTAAGTGAATCAGTTATACATTTACATATATCCACTCGTTTTTAGATTCCTTTCCCATATAGGACATTACAGAGTATTGAGAAGAGTTCCCTGTGCTATACAGTAGGTCCTTACTAGTTATTTATTTTATATATAGTAGTGTGTATATGTCAATCCCAATCTCCCAGTATTTCCCTCCCCCTCTTCCCCCTGGTAACCATAAGTTTGTTTTCTACATCTGTGACTCTATTTCTGTTTTGTAAATAAGTTCATTTGTACCATTTTTTAGATTCCACATATAAGCGATATCATACGATATTTATCCTTCTCTCTCTGACTTACTTCACTCAGTATGTCAATCTCAAGGTCTAGTCATGTTGCTGCAAATGGCATTATTCCATTCTTTTTTATGGTTGAGTAATATTCCATTGTATACATGTACCACATCTTCTTTATCCAATCCTCTGTCGATGGATTTTTGGTTGCTTCCATGTCTTGGGAATGTAAATTGGTACAACCATTGTGGAGAACAGTATGGAGGTTCCTTAAAAAACAAAAAAGAGAGCTTCCATATCTAGAGAAAACCATGATTCAAAAAATACATGCACCCCAGTGTTCATTGCAGCAGTATTTACAATAGTCCTAAGTGGTTCTTGATTGAATGTACTGAATATGCTATTGCACCCTGCTGTGGGGCTCTGGAAGTAAGAGTTGAGGAAAGAAGCAAAGCAGCAGGATTTCTCTGTATATTTAAGAAGAACATTCTGATATTCTTAAACAGAATATCCATAACCAAGAAAAAAATCATTTAAACTTTGGGGAATTCTTAACATTTGGAAAGGAGTCTAAGGAAATAAATGCAAATTATCTCCTTTTAATATCCAGACAAATGCCTAGCCAGAAATAAGAGAGTTGAATAAAAAGACAATAATGGGTAATAGCATGATATATACTAAAATATATTATCTCAGAGACCAAACAAATTGCATAGACAAACAGATTTCATAAGTACTTATTCAAAGGAATTAAATTTGGATTTCTATGTATTATTTAAATCATTTGGTAACTAATTCAATTAAGATGAAAACATTTCAAAACATTTTTAGTTCTAATTAAAGTATCCTGTTCTCTCCAAGATTTTAGATATAGTTTTGTCATCACTAATATTCTTAAAACTGTTTTATTGTATATTAGCTTCATATTTACTTGGTAGCAGATCTATCAGGAATTTCCATAATTGAGTTTTATCTTGCAAAATACACTTTTAATTTGTGCCAATTCAGAAATAAGTGAATGAGTGACAGAGGAATATGCGTTTGCAGGTAGAGAGCAATATTGTTAATTTCTCCTAAAGGAACAGTCTACCATGCCAGAAATGGCTAAATAATTAAAATAGAAAGATAAAGAAAGCACACACCTGTTGTAAGTAATTTGCCAAGTGAGTTTTATTATTAAAAGCTGTTTTCTTGGAGTTAACACAAAGAAAACTGGTTGTTTTTGAAGATAAGATCTGGATAAATGGTCAAGTAACCAAATATAAAAACAATATATAGTTTTAGAGATCTGCTAGAATGTTTTTTAGGTTCAGGTGACAAAAAGCCTCTCTGATTCCTCCTCTCTTCTAAAAATCTAGAGAAAATAATTTTTTTTACTTTCTTTTTTTTTCCTCTATACACATCTCAATCAGATTAGCCACCAAAGTATTAACTGTTCATCTGCTGAGGACCTGATAGTTTACCCAAGAGGGTATAAACCTAATAAGAAACCCTAAAGGCTGAGGAATTTAGGACTTTTTCAAATGCCCTCCAGTCCTAAATCCTACTAATTAATTTCCATTTACTAATGGGCTTTGATAATAATAATAATTCAAAAATGTCAAATAAAAGAACTAATTTTTCATTTACTTGCTTTGTTTTTCTTGATGATACATATATTAGATACAGATGCATAATGTGTATATAAATGGTATATGTTACACAGTAACATTATTTAGACTATTATGATGTTACTTAAAATATTAAGATATAATATATATATCTACACATACTTACATATGTACACATATAATTCTAAATAATATGACTACCTGTAAAAAAAAATGTACATCACATTTCTTGAAAAATAAAGTAGTTCAGATGACTGGGGTTGCTAATGCTTCAGAAGTATCGTGGTTCTGGTTATCAATTTGCACTCAAATCTCATGAAAGAAGTAGAGCCCCAGCATAAAGAAGGGCCTCCTTTTTCCCTGCTGGTCATCTACTCAAACTATGCTTCAGCTGACCTTAAACAAATAGATTGCCAGACATTCCTCCAGCAAAGATGGGTTTATTCAGGATAAGCAAAGAATTACAATTCAGGATCTGCAACCATGGCAAGCTACGTGCAAATCCCTGCACATCAAGGGAGGGAGAACACTTTTATGGAGAGGAAAAGTAAGTTGGGAGGGTATAGTAAACAAAGAGTTAGTGGCTTCTCATTGGCTGAGTCCTTGCCAGGAAAGAAGAGGAATCGTTCCTCCTGTTGGGATCTCTGTTATGCCCGTTGCAAGGCACGAAAGCTCCCCTTCTGGTCATCCAGCTCTATTTAATGTGAGATTTCTGTTTATTAAATGTTTACATGTCCTTTCTCCTGTCTTCACCTGCTACCAACAGTAGATGTGAGATTCAATTTTTGTATTCTCCTATTGCCCTGTTCAAAGGTAGGTGGAGGCAGAGTGGGGAGGGTACAAGTCCCCTGCCTTTTCTAATTTATAACACACAGCAACTGCCTCCGCCTGCCTAACATGCTGCAAATGCACAAAAGCACATTTTATAACAGGCTCTCAGAAGAAAAAGAATAAAACAAAATATATGTGTAACTCTCAGATATGTGATAAAACAGGAACTTTTGTGGTACACGGGGAAGGACAAAATAACATTTGAAATATGGTGCAGTTTTCTTTCTACTTCTGTAGCATCAAAACTGGATTTTATAGTTGTTATTTAGGTAGAAAGGCAAAAGCAAAGATACGCCGTGTATAATTTGGCATGGCAGGTTGTGTGCTGCCTCCTCATCCCCGCAGCCATTTGAATAACTCTAGATCCTGTCTTCAGCCAATCACAAACATGCCACTTTCTTGGAACAGCATTCTCCCTGTCCCCCCTTATCCTCTGAGTAGCTAGGCAATTTTTTTAAATTGTGGGAGCAGGGCTCACTTCGCCATAGGAATTGCCTTCCTTTGATATCTTTAACCACCATGGATATGCCATCACAGAACGGCCTACTACATATCCAAAGAGAAAATGTAGGAAAAATCTTCACTTACGGCATGTCACCAGGTTGAGAGTCAGTTACTAGGGCATGGTTTCATCATATTTGTATCTCTATTATATAGCAGAGTACTCCTGCCTTATTTATTGACTCTTCTCCCAACCTCTTCAACATGTACCTGTAAAAACAATGTAGGTCTCAGTATTTTACAATGATCCAACTACATATAAAATTCAATTTAAAACTTTTATAATTGCACTTCAATATGTGTTGATACTAGGAGGTAATTACTTATTATCAAAAAACAAAGCTAATTAAATAATGGCAAGTTAATATACTAAAGCAGCACCCTTCAGCCTATTACCCTTCAATTGTGTAGTTTCACTTAATAATATGGTGTTAATCTAACAGAGATCATGCCTGGTTAATTTCATATCTTCATGTAAAATGTAATATATACATACATTCAGTCAAAAACTATATATGATATTTTAATATCTGATACTCAGATTAATTATTAATTTTAATATTAAATTGATTAATTTTTAATTTAAATAATTTTGTATTTGATTTCAATCATTATTATAGACAATCTAATTATTTGAACAGCAAATATATATTTGAATAATATTCCTTAAAGGACATTTTAGGTTAATGAATATTAAAAATGACTAAGGAGATAATTTGAATGAAGCTTAAAAGCCTTTAGATAATTTAGCTTTGAAAATGTATCTCTCCTAACTCAGTTTGAAAGAGGAAAAGGATACCAGGTTTGTCTTCTAAAAAGGGTCATTATTCAAATGGAATAAAACACAATCCTTTACCCAAAATTCCAACTTTTCACTTTATGCAAAGCTGGCTATTGAATCTCCACAACCCATTTAGTAAAAACAAGATTATATTAAACATTATTGAACTTAATTGTCCCTACCCACTGCACACAGAAAACTAGAGGATTTAATTAGCACTAATACTCTTGATTGCAGAATAAAGGAAGCAAACTAGTATTTATTGATTTTTGCCACGTGCTCACACCTATTTTTTGATCTCCTCAAAAGAAATTTGCAAAGTACACATTACTTTACAAATAAATATAAAACATCTGAGATTCAGAAAGAGTATATGATTTGCCTGATGTCACAAGGCTATTATATAGCAAACTTATTATTAAATCTATGTCTGCCTAGCTGTAAACCCTGATGACTCATTCCTAATGTACTACCTCATTCTTAATGTAATTAATCATGTACTATCTTGAAATCTTATTTAACTTTCTTGTACAGGTTGTCCTTTCAAGAACCTCAATGGCATGGAGCATAGGATTCCAAAAGAATGAACTTAGAAGTACTGGGGTTTAATTTTAATTGTCAGTTACTGGCAAGTAGCAAATCTCTATGAACCTCATTTTACTGATCCATAAAATGGGATTATGATATTGTCCTAATGAATTTGTGAGTTTACTCTGTCCTCCTTATCTGAGGGGTCCACAACCACAGATTCAACTAACCTCAGATTGAATTGGTTGAATCCTCAGTTTCAGAACCTGTGGTTATGAAGGGCCAACAGTACTGCACCATTTTACGTAAGGGACTTGAGCATCCCAGGATTTTGGTATCCACGAGGGACCTGGAACCAATCCCACGCAGATACCAAGGGAAGACTGTATTAGTGAATATGAGTACTTAACTTCACATTTAATAGATATTCACTGCCAACACAGACAAATTTCTTATTTCTTATGCATGTATTCAACTACCTACTTGAAACTGCCACTTCAATATCTAATCGATATATCAAAAACAATACATCTGACGTAGAACTCTTCATTTCTGAGTCTGTAAACTAATTCTGCCCTAGCCTTTGCCAACCTCAGTAAATTATACTTCTATCTGCTTACCTGTTCAGGCAAGAACCTAGGAGTCATCATGATCCCACATATCCTATCCAGTAGCAAGTCTCAATCCATCCACTTCTCTCTACTTCTATCATCATTAGAATTGATCACCTCTGATCTGTATGACTATAATAGCTTCCTAACAAGTCTGTTCCTTCTAATTGCATACTTGTTACCTGTGGACTGTACACAAAAGCCAGAAGGATCCTTTAAAGATGTAAAGTACATGATCTCACGCTGGTGGCTTCCCACTGCAAGAATAAAAAGCCAGACTTTTTATCCTGCCCTACCAGTCTCTGCATAACATGGTTTCTGCTTATTTTCTCCCTTACTGTATTTCAGCCATACTGTTTTGGGGACAGTCTCTTGAGTAACCAAACTCATTTCTGCCTTCAAAATTTGACACTTGCTACTGTCTTCAACTTGAAAACTCTCCAGCAGTTCTCTCCAGTTTTTTATAGAAGAAGGTTTCTTCTTACATTGTATGTCTCAACTCCATACTAATTCTTTAGTGAGTTCTTTCTCCATGATGCCATCAAATGTGTGACTTACCTGAGACCGTTTCTAACAGCATCCTGCTTTATTTCATTCATAACACTTATTGCTATTGGGTCTTCCATTTTCCCCTTGTATATGTTATTTGAATATAAAATAGCACACAGTTTATGAGGGCAAAGATCTTTTATGTATTATTCAATGCCATATTGCCAAGTGCCTAGAACATTTTCTGGTACATACTGGTTCTCAATGAATATCTGTTGAAGGAATGAATGGATGGATAAAGAGATGTTATATTCATTCATAGCTGATTTAAAAAAAAGACCAAAGGAGTTTAAAAACCTAACCAGCAAAATTAAGAATAAACAGAAATTAGCTAATGGAAATAGGTGTCTAAAAATTGTATGTGGCATATGTTTATCAATGGTTGACACATAAGCATAGATTTATAAAATATACCTTCAGGAATTCTTCAGAGTGAATTTTTTTCCAATCATCAAGATATTTTTGAGGACTGGTGTCTTCAACTTGTATTGAAATATGTGAATTAGCTAGTGTTTCACATATTGCTTCAAAGGTATCTTGTATTCTCTACCTTCTGATGGTTTGTAATGAGACAACTCTGGCAATGATTGTAGTAGAGTTTCATCTTTGCCGTAGTACATTAATTAGCTTGTTGTGCTTTTTTTCCCAACTGTGCTTGCTAAAATCCCTGCCCAACAATCCCACATCAAATGTGGTTGCTATTGACTGGCATAATTAATGTTAATGTTGTATTTCATGTAGGGAGGACACAGGAAAGACAAATCTATCATGATCCATGAAGAAGCATACCATTAAGATTCCAGGATTGAACTGAGGCAAATTTCTGAAGTTAAAGCATTTCATTCCACTGAAGAAAAGTTTCCAAATGACAGAATGAGGCAGAATGGAATTTTACTTAATATCTAAGATGCCTTTCATTTGGTCTAAAACTACTATATTGCTTTAAGGAACTCCCTCCAAAATAGCTGTGCAGTATGACATACATTCTGATCGAACCGAGGAGAAGAAAGGAGAGAGATGACATATCCTCTGATATTAATTCTTTGAGCTTTGCCTCACTTCACTATTCCCAACTGGAATCAGTCTCTTTCTCTCTGAACTCCAATGACAATTCACTTGTATCTTTCTATTTTATTGAATACAACTTATCACATTTCAAATTGTGGTATGGTTAGTTGTATCCGTATCTTTCATCTCACACTAGCTTATAACCTCCTCAAGGGAAGGATCTGAGCTTTATTTTTCTGTTTGTCATGAATGCTAATATACCATAGCACTTGGCTTTAAAAGTTTGTTAATAACAGTAACTAAAATTGCTCTTTTTAAGTATTCATGACATTTTTAAGTAAGTTACAAAATTTATCTCAGCAGAAAAATAAAAAGAGAAAGGAAGGCAAAGAGGAATGAAGAAAGGAAGGAAGGAGATGGAAGAGGAAGGAATAATGCCTAATTAAAGTTACTTTTTAGACAGGAAGACTTTGATCTAAGGAGTTTAGCTAAGAGGCAAATTTCTTCCTCATATTTTCAAACCTTTAATTTATTTTAAATCCACTGAAGGTAGGGACACCAAATATCCAGGCACCAAGTAATAGTTTTCATCAACAAGGTGATAGCTTGCTCCTAATGTTTAGGCAATTAAAAGATCTAACGGAGGCACTGCTCTTGCCAACATAAGTCTTCTGCCTTGGTGACTCTGCCACGCTTCCAGTCCCCTGATATGTGTCTCATTGATCTCTTAAGGGAGTAGCAATTAATTCCAGGTGTCTCTTTGGGCAAAGCATATTCTTGGCTCATTTGTAAAACTGCACGTTTTCTAACAAATCACTTTGCTTTCCACATTCAAAGGAAGTGCATTTACCTCTTCATGATGTAGTGTGCTCTGAGTCCAAGTTTTCTCTAGCGAATGTTTGCTGCAGCTCTCCAGTGACTCTCAGGGCTTTACCTGTGTGACCTCGAACACATCTTTCAGCCTCAATTTCCTCCCTTTTAAATGTGAATAATAATATTGCTGCTAACTGCTTACCAGGATACTGTTGAGGGGAAAGTGGAAGAAATGAAATAAAATTCTGCAAAATCAGAAATATAGATGTAAGTTCCCCTAGAAGAAAGAAATGTCAGACAGGTGAGTTCCCTCATGGATACTGCATTTTATTGACAAATAGTATAGTAGCATGTGCAGAGCCAGTATCTTTGCCTAAATTGTTTGGAAGAAGGACAGGAATAAAGCATCTAGGTAAAAAGATAAGAACATAAATTACAAAAAAAAAGAAATCAAAATATTGACATTATTTTTCCCCCTCTCAAGACTAGAGGCAAAGTAAGAATTTTCCATATGCTTAATCTAGGCTATAGTAAAGCACAAAAAGAATTAAGAGCAACTCAGGTTAATTAAGGAAGGAAGGAAGGAAGGAAGGAAGGAGTAAGTTAGGGAAAGGGAAAGAGAGGAAGGGAAGGGAAGGAAGAAATTCCTAAATTTATTCTAGGGCCACTTTTATTTTCTTTGTTTTCCTATCATAATTTTTACACAGTAATTATTACCAAGAGTAATAATTTAGCTAAGAGTAAAAGCAAAGGAAAAAAATATTCCTCAGTTGTAAAATAGCTTTGATGGCAAGAATGTAGACCTACAATGTGTATACTTTCTCTAGTGTATTTTCTTTCTTATTTTTTTTTTTTAACATCTTTATTGGGGTATAATTGCTTTACAATGGTGTGTTAGTTTCTGCTTTATAACAAAGTGAATCAGTCATACATAAACATATGTTCCCATATGTCTTCCCTCTTGCGTCTCCCTCCCTCCCACCCTCCCTATCCCACCCCTCCCACCCTCCCTATCCCACCCCTCCAGGCTGTCACAAAGCACCGAGCCAATATCCCTGTGCCATGCGGCTGCTTCCCACTAGCTATCTACCTTACTACGTTTGTTAGTGTGTATATGCCCATGACTCTCTCTCGCCCTGTCACAGCTCACCCTGCCCCCTCCCCATAACCTCAAGTCCGTTCTCTAGGAGGTCTGCGTCTTTATTCCTGCTTTACCCCTAGGTTCTTCATGACATTTTTTTTCTTAAATTCCATATATATGTGTTAGCATATGGTGTTTGTCTTTTTCTTTCTGACTTACTTCACTCTGTATGACAGACTCTAGGTCTATCCACCTCATTACAAATAGCTCTATTTCGTTTCCTTTTATGGCTGAGTAATATTCCATTGTATATATGTGCCACATCTTCTTTATCCATTCATCCGATGATGGGCACTTAGGTTGTTTCCATCTCCGGGCTATTGTAAATAGAGCTGCAATGAACATTTTGGTACATGACTCTTTTTGAATTTTGGTTTTCTCAGGGTATATGCCCAGTAGTGGGATTGCTGGGTCATATGGTAGTTCTATTTGTAGTTTTTTAAGGAACCTGCATACTGTTCTCCATAGTGGCTGTACGAATTCACATTCCCACCAGCAGTGCAAGAGTGTTCCGTTTTCTCCACACCCTCTCCAGCATTTATTGTTTCTAGATTTTTTTGATGATGGCCATTCTGACTGGTGTGAGATGATATCTCATTGTAGTTTTGATTTGCATTTCTCTAATGATTAATGATGTTGAGCATTCTTTCATGTGTTTGTTGGCAATATGTATATCTTCTTTGGAGAAATGTCTATTTAGGTCTTCTGCCCATTTTTGGATTGGGTTGTTTGTTTTCTTGTTATTGAGCTGCATGAGCTGCTTGTAAATTTTGGAGATTAATCCTTTGTCGGTTGCTTCATTTGCAAATATTTTCTCCCATTCTGAGGGTTGTCTTTTGGTCTTGTTTATGGTTTCCTTTGCTGTGCAAAAGCTTTGAAGTTTCATTAGGTCCCATTTGTTTATTTTTGTTTTTATTTCCATTACTCTAGGAGGTGGGTCAGAAAGGATCTTGCTGTGATTTATGTCATAGAGTGTTCTGCCTATGTTTTTCTCTAAGAGTTTGATGGTTTCTGGCCTTACATTTAGGTCTTTAATCCATTTTGAGCTTATTTTTGTGTATGGTGTTAGGGAGTGATCTAATCTCATACTTTTACATGTACCTGTCCAGTTTTCCCAGCACCACTTATTGAAGAGGCTGTCCTTTCTCCACTGTACATTACTGCCACCTTTATCAAAGATAAGGTGTCCATATGTGCATGGGTTTATCTCTGGGCTTTCTATCCTGTTCCATTGATCTATCTTTCTGTTTTGTGCCAGTACCATACCATCTTGATAACTGTAGCTTTGTAGTATAGTCTGAAGTCAGGGAGCCTGATTCCTCCAGTTCCTTCTTTCGTTCTCAAGATTGCTTTGGCTATTCGGGGTCTTTTGTGTTTCCATACAAATTGCGAAATTTTTTGTTCTAGTTCTGTGAAAAATGTCAGTGGTAGTTTGATAGGGATTGCATTGAATCTATAGATTGCTTTGGGTAGTAGAGTCATTTTCACAATGTTGATTCTTCCAATCCAAGAACATGGTATATCTCTCCATCTATTTGTATCATCTTTAATTTCTTTCATCAGTGTCTTATAATTTTCTGCATACAGGTCTTTTGTCTCCTTAGGTAGGTTTATTCCTAGATATTTTATTCTTTTTTGTTGCAGTGGTAAATGGGAGTGTTTTCTTGATTTCACTTTCAGATTTTTCATCATTAGTATATAGGAATGCCAGAGATTTCTGTGCATTAATTTTGTATCCTGCCACTTTACCGAATTCATTGATTAGCTCTAGTAGTTTTCTGGTAGCATCTTTAGGGTTCTCTATGTATAGGATCATGTCATCTGCAAACAGTGACAGCTTTACTTCTTCTTTTCCGATTTGGATTCCTTTTATTTCCTTTTCTTCTCTGATTGCTGTGGCTGAAACTTCCAAAACTATGTTGAATAAGAGTGGTGAGAGTGGGCAACCTTGTCTTGTTCCTGATCTTAGTGGAAATGCTTTCAGTTTTTCACCATTGAGGATGATGTTTGCTGTGGACTTGTCATATATGGCCTTTATTATGTTGAGGAAAGTTCCCTCTATGCCTACTTTCTGCAGGGTTTTTATCATAAATGGGTGTTGAATTTTGTCAAAAGCTTTCTCTGCATCTATTGAGATGATCATTCTAGTGTATTTTCTATTGATTACCTGAAAAAATCCCTTGTTCAACCTTGACCCAAGGAAAATAATATATCTTTGAATAATATTTTCCTAGGTAATAAGACTTTCAAGGAGTTAGAAGCTGTCATAATATGCAAAATTTTTTCACATGTGAGATTAGAAAGACAGTCTCTGGTTTAATACCTGGAAAATGACCTAAACTACCCAATTTACCCCAATATTTAGTTACTCTTCTTGTTAGATTTACTAGTTGGACAGGTAGGAGAGCAACACAGTTGCAATAAGGAAGAATACCTCTGAATTTTTAACTTCTAAAATATTATTCTAGTATAAGAAGATAATTCATTTTCATCTTCAATAAATTGCTTCATTTCACAATTTTATTGCAGTGATATTGATTTTAGGAAATATTAATTACTAAAATGGAACTTGATCACTTGTATCTAATGGGATTTCTTAAAGTGATTTTGTTTTTTTCTACTGGTGAATTATAGGCAAATTATGTTCCCCCAATAGCAGTCCCTTCCAGTTTATCAAACTCTTTGGCCAACCCAATATATATCATAATTTATCTTTACTAGGAAATAGGGTAGTATAATAAGTATGGCATTAATGAAGTTAACTCTTATTGGTTTGTTATTATATGTTTTATTTTTCATTCGTTTGGCAATTATCTATCAAGTGTTTACTGTAAGAATAAAAACAGCTAATATTTATTGTGAGCTCACTGTGTTTCAGGCATTGCTCTAAGCATATTTTTTATGAATTGATACATTCTGTCCTCTTAACCATCTGTGAGATCAGTATGTTTTAAACACAATTTTTTTAGATATGGAAACTGAAGCAAAAGGAAATAATTAGTTATAAATCACATATACAGTTGATGACAGAGCCTGAATTCTAATTCAAGCATTCTGACTCCAAAGTCCACCACATCTTTATTATATAGGAACAGTGATAGAGGATATACTTACTTTGCTTTCAAAGAGCCTAAGTTCTAGAAAGGAGATAAAGGGGTTTGCAAATACATAATATCCAGTAAAAAGTCTCAAGTGAAATAGAAGAAGGGGCAGCGACGAGATGTCAAAGACATCTACAAGGGGCTCATATTCTCCCCAAGGATAGGCAAGGGAATGTCAATAAATGCAGATGCATAGACAATTAAGCCATAGAAAGTATTAGATACTATGTTAGCATTATGTAGCACTCATAATGGAAGCACAGGTGAGAAGGTAAGCAATCTCTCAGTAGGTATAGAGAAGAGTAGAAAAAGGTTTCCTGGGCCTTGAAAGAGAAGTAGGTGATTCCCAAGTAACCAAGGGCACATGAGGCAAAAGGAAAAGTCAAGAAAAGTGAGTACTACGAGGAAATAAAGTCAGATGGAGCGTATGGTAGCCAAGTATGTCTGAGAATAGCAGGGGCTTCAATTTGCTGGCACATGGAAGATGGGGTGGATGTCTATTTCAATGTAAAGCCTCAGCCTTTAGAAAAGAAGATCATTAAGGGAAAGAAATAGATGAAATGCTATTTACTTTTCCTCTATGAAAAGCCTCAGCCAATCACAAACTAATTTTATGAAAGGAAGTAAGGGGTTTGTTAAAACATGAGTCTTTAGTAATAGAGATTACAGTGGAGTCACTCTCTAATATATTATTTATTCAATCATTTAGTCATTCATTCAGCCATTTAATCTTTCCAAACTACTTGGAATCAACCATTATGCTCAAGGCAGTGTGCAAGGGTCCTTAAGGGTCATAAAGGTAAATGATGAATAGATTCTGTCCTTTAGACACTTAAAGCCTTGTAGGTACAGCTATGGCATACTGACTCATATCCATTCTGATTAGTTGGTGTCCACCCACAACTCGTTGTTAAGTATTTTGACTAACAATCCTGCTCGCAGGTAAGTTGGGTTATACATGGCCTATCAAAGCCTGTCCATAGAATGTCATAATGGCCCGCTGTACATTTTTAAGATTTATGTGAGTCGGTTGCTAAACAAAGTTATTCAAAATTAAATAATAGAAATATATAATTAAATGAATTATATTAAAAAGAAAATAAATACTCATTACTTTTTTTTAATAGACATTTATTGTAGTATAATTGCTTCACAATACTGTGTTAGTTTCTGTTGCACAACAAAGAGAATCAGCCATATGCATACACATGTCCCCATATCCCCTCCCTCTTGAGCCTCCCTCCCATCCTCCCTATACCACCCCTCTAGGTCATCGCAAAGCACCCAGCCGATCTCCCTGTGCTATGCAGCTGCTTCCCACCAGCCAACTGTTTTACATTCGGTAGTGTATATATGTCAATGCTACTCTCACTTCGCCCCAGCTTCCCCTTCTCACCCCGTGTCCTCAAGTCCATTCTCTATGTCTGCGTCTTTATTCCTGCCCTGCATCTAGGTTCATCAGTGCCATTTTTTTTTTTAAGATTCCATATATATGCGTTAGCATATATTTGTTTTTCTCTTTCTGACTTACTTCACTCTGTATGACAGACTCTAGGTCCATCCACCTCACTACAAATAACTCAATTTTGTTTCTTTTTATGGCTGAGTAATATTCCATTGTATATATGTGCCACATCTTCTTTATCCATTCATCTGTCGATGGACACTTAGGTTGCTTCCGTGTCCTGGCTATTGTAAATAGTGCTGCAGTGAACATTGTGGGACAGCTGGGAAGCTGTCCAGTTTTCCCAGCACCACTTATTGAAGAGACTGTCTTTTCTTTTTGAATTATGGTTTTCTCCGTGTATATGCCCAGTAGTGGGATTGCTGGGTTGTATGGTAGTTCTATTTTTAGTTTTTTAAGGAACCTCCATACTGTTCTCCATAGTGGTTGTATCAATTTATATTCCCACCAACAGTGCAGGAGGGTTCCCTTTTCACCACACCCTTTCCAGCATTTATTGTTTCTAAATTTTTTGATAATGGCCATTCTGACTGGCGTGAGGTGATGCCTCCTTGTAGTTTTGATTTGCATTTCTCTAATAATTAGTGATATTGAGCATCTTTTCATGTGCCTCTTGGCCATCTGTATGTCTTCCTTGGTGAAATATCTGTTAGGTATTCTGCCCATTTTTTAATTGGGTTGTTTCTTTTTTTTGATATTGAGCTCCATGAGCTGTTTGTATATTTTGGAGATTAATACTTTGTCTGTTGTTTCATTTGCAAATATTTTATCCCATTCTGAGGATTCTTTTTGTCTTGTTTATGTTTTCCTTTGCTGTGCAAAAGCTTTGAAGTTTCATTAGGTCCCATTTGTTTATTTTTGTTTTTATTTCTGTTACTCTAGGAGGTGGGCCAAAAAAGATCTTGCTGTGGTTTATGTCAAAGAGTGTTTTTCCTGTTTCCTCTAAGAGTTTTATAGTCTCTGGTTTTACATTTAGGTCATTAATCCATTTGGAGTTTATTTTTGTGCATGGTGTTAGGGAGTGTTCTAATTTCATTCTTTTACATGTACCTGTCCAGTTTTCGCAGCACCACTTATTGAAGAGGCTGTCTTTTCTCCATTTTATGTTCTTGCCTCCTTTGTTGTAAATTAGGTGCCCATATGTGCATGGGTCTATCTCTAGGCATTCTATCCTGTACCATTGATCTATATGTCTGTTTTGGTTCCAGTACCATACTGTCTTGTTTACTGTAGCTTTGTGTATAGTTGAAAGTTGGGGAGCCTGATTTCTCCAACTTTGTTTTTCTTTCTCTAGATTGCTTTGACTATTCAGGGTCTTCCGTGTTTCCATACGAATTGTACAATTTTTTCTAATTCTGTGAAGAATGCCATTGGTAATTTGATAGGGATTGCACTGAATCTGCAGATTGCTTTGGGTAGTTTACTCATTTTCACAAAATTTATTCTTCCAATCCAAGAACATCGTACACTTCTCCATCTGTTTATGTCATCTTTACTTTTTTCATCAGTTGTTTAGATTTCTGAGTACAAGTCTTTCGCCTCCTTAGGCAGGTTTATTCCTAGATACTTTATTCTTTTTTTTGCGATGGTAAATGGGATTGTTTCCTTTATTTTTCTTTCTGATTTTTCGTTGTTGTTGTATAGGCATGCCAGAGATTTCTGTGCATTAATTTTGTACCCTGCAAACTTACCAAATTCATTGATTAGTTCTAGTAGTTTTCTGGTGGCATCTTTAGGATTTTCTATGTATAGTATCATGTCATCTGCAAACAGTGACAGTTTTACTTCTTCTTTTCCAATTTGTGTTCCTTTTATTTCTTTTTCTTTTCTGATTGCCGTGGCTAGAACTTCCAAAACTATGTTGAACAAGAGTGGTGAGAGTGGACATCCTTGTCTTGTTCCTGATCTTAGGGGAAATGCTTTCAGCTTTTCACCATTGAGTATGATGCTTGCTGTGGGTTTGTCATTATGGCCTTTATTATGTTGAGGTAGGTTCCCTGTATGCCCACTTTCTGGAGAGTTTTTATCATAAATGGTTTTTGAATGTTGTCTAAAGCTTTTTCTGTATCTATTGAGATGATCGTATGATTTTTATTCTTTAGTTTGTTAATGTGGTGTATCACATTGATTGATTTGCATATATTGAAGAATCCTTGTATCCCTGGGATAAATCCCACTTGATCATGGTGTATGATCCTTTCAATGTGGTGTTGGATTCTGTTTGCTAGTATTTTGTTCAGAATTTTTGCATCTATGTTCATCAGTGATATTGGTCAATAATTTTATTTTTTTGTGTTATGTTTTTGTGGATTTGGTATCAGGGTGATGGTGGCTTCATAGAATGAATTTGGAAGTGTTTCTCCCTCTGCAGTTTTTTGGAACAGTTTGAGAAAGATCAGTGTTAGCTCTTCTCTAAATGTTTGATAGAATTCGCCTGTAAAGACATCTGGTCCTGGACTTTTGTTTGTTGGAAGATTTTAAATTACAGTTTCAATTTCATTAGTTGTGATAAGTCTGTTTGTTCATTAGTTATGATAAGTCTGTTCTTGTGTTTCCCGCCTAGAGAAGTTTCCTTAGCATTTCTTGTAAAGCTGGTTTGGTGGTTCTGAATTCTCTTAGCTTTTGCTTGTCTGAAAAGCTTTGGATTTCTCCGTTGAATCTGAATGAGTTCTTTGCTGGGTAGAGTAATCTTGGTTGCAGGTTTTTCTTTCATCACTTTTAAGTATATCCTGCCACTCCCTTCTGGCCTGCAGAGTTTCTGCTGAAAAATCAGCTGATGACCTTATGGAGATTCCTTTGTATATTATTTTTTGTTTTTCCTTTGCTGCCTTTAATAGTTTTTCTTTGAATTTAATTTTCGTTAGTTTGATTAATATGTGTCTTGTTGTGTTTTTCCTAGGGTTTATTCTGTATGGGACTCTCTGTGCTTCCTGGACTTGGATGACTATTTCCTTTCCCATGTTAGGGCAGTTTTTGGCTATAATCTCATCAAATATTTTCTCAGACCCTTTTTTTTTCTCTTCTTCTTCTGGAACCCCTATAATTCGAATGTTGGTGCATTTAGTATTGTTCCAGAGGTCTCTGAGATTGTCTTCAATTCTTTTCATTCTTTTTCCTTTATTCTGCTCCTTGGCAGTTATTTCCACCATTTTGTCTTCCAGCTCACTTATTTGTTTTTCTGCCTCAGTTATTCTGTTATTGATTCCTTCTAGTGTATTTTTCATTTCAGTTATTGTGTTGTTCATCTCTGTTTGTTTGTTCTTTAGTTCTTCTAGATCTTTGTCAAACATTTCTGAGATTCTGGATCATCTTTACTATTACTACTCTGAATTCTTTTTCAGGTAGATTGCCTATTTCCTCTTCATTTATTTGGTCTTGTAGGTTTTTACTTGCTCCTTCATCTGTGACATTTTTTTTGCCATCTCATTTTTTTTTTTTTTTTATGAGTGGGATTTTGTTCTGTTCTTACTGGTTGTTTGGCCTGAGGCTTCCAACACTGGAGTTTGCAGGCTGCTGGGTAGAGCTGGAGCTTGGTGCTGAGATGAGGACCTCCATGAGACCTCACTCCTATGAATATTCCCTAGTGTCTGAGATTCTCTGTTAGTCCAGTGGTTTGGACTCAGAGCTCCCACCACAGGAGCTATGATCCGACCCCCAGCTTGTGAACCAAGATCCCACAAGCTGCATGAGGTGACAGTTTACTTTTGGGTTCCTCCCATCTCCTTGGGCATCAGCATCCCCCACCAGTAGCCAGCAGGCACCCTAGTTGTGGGGAAAGATAACTCGGTATCTTCCAACACTGCCATCATGACTCTGCCCCCCCAAACTCATTACTTTTTAAAAATACGTTTCAGTATTTCCTATGATCTTGAAGTAATAATTGTATCTGTGTATTGGAAATATTATGTAGTGATGTGCTAATTCCTATGCACCTCTTCCTAACTTTGCATTTAGTGAGCAGTTTTATATCTAAAAATAACCATGGTAGGATTATTTACATCATGGAAATAATCAAATCTATAAATGAAAAAATTTTCCCCTGGGGATCTGGTTGTTAAACACTTACCACCATACCACTGTTCATCCAAAAAATAGCAGTATGAAGTGTACCACCGTGTGTTCTTACCAGCTCAAATCGGAGTTATCAGTACCCCAACCTGTCCACAGAAATTAGAAGCTCAAGTGCTCCACCCATTTACTAGTAACATCAGCAATCTAGAAGAATCTCTAATGCCCACCCTACCACATACTCTGAGTTTTCTGGCACAGTGGTTCTCAATCCTGGCTGCATATTGGAATCAACTAAAGAGCTTAAAAAACTTTCTAGTGCCTGGGTCTAACTCTGAACATTTGAATCAGATCATCTACCAATAAGAACTGGGTATCCATGTTTTAAGAAATGTGTATTCCTAAGGTAATTGTAGTTGTGCAGCCAAGCCTGAGAAAGTGCTCCAGAACTTACAAGTAATGTTGGCATTGCTGTAGTGAATCATCCTCTGTTGCTAGGAGAGTGCATATTTCACATCCCACAAAATAAGCATGGGGGAGAAGCAGGTGGCTGTTAGAAAGTAGACTAGAAGCCATGCTTTAAAAACAGTGATAAGTCTAGCAGATGGATCCAAAAAAATATTGCTGCGATTTATATCAAAGAGTGTTCTGCCTATGTTTTCCTCTAGGAGTTTTATAGTATCCAGCCTTACATTTAGGTCTTTAATCCATTCTGAGTTTATTTTCGTATATGCTGTTAGAGAACATTCTAATTTCATTCTTTTACATGTAGCTGTCCAGTTTCCCAGCACTATTTGTTAAAGAGACTGTCTTTTCTCCATTTTATATTCTTGCCTCCTTTACCATAGATTAATTGACCATAAGTGCATGGATTTATTTCTGGGCTTTCTATCCTGTTCCATTTATCTATATGTCTGTTTTTCTGCCAGTGACATACTGTTGTGATGACAATAGCTTTGTAGTATAATCTGAAGTCAGGGAGCCTGAAATACAAGCCAAATAAGCAAATGGAACCTAATTAAAGCAAACGAAACCATAAACAAAACAAAAAGACAATCTACAGAATGGGAGAAAATATTTGCAAACAATGCAACAGACAAGGGATTAATTTCCAAAACATACAAACACACACAGCTCAATATCAAAAAAACAAACAATCCAATCAAAAAATGAGCAGAATATCTAAATAGACATTTCTCCAAAGAAGACATCCTGATGGCCAACAGGTACATGAAAAAATTTTCAATATCGCTAATTATTAGAGAAATGCAAATCAAAACTACAATGAGGTTTCAATTCACACCAGTCAGAATGGCCATCATCAAAAAGTCTACAAATAATAATAAGTGCTGGAAAGAGTGTGGAGAAAAAAGAACCCTCCTACACTGTTAGGGGGAATGTAAATCGGGGCAACCACTGTGGAGAACAGTATGGAGGTTCCTTAAAAAACTAAAAATAGAACTTCCATACAACCCAGCAATCCCACTACTGGGCATATACCCTGAGAAAACCATAATTCAAAAAGAGTCATGTACCAAAATGTTCATTGCAGCTCTATTTACAATAGCCAGGACATGGAAGCAACCAAACTGTTCACTGACAGATGAATGGATAAAGAAGATGTGGCACATATATACAATGGAATATTACTCAGCCATAAAAAGCAACGAAATTGAGTTATTTGTAGTGAGGTGGATGGACCTAGAGTCTGTCATACAGAGTGAAGTAAGTCAGAAAGAGAAAAACAAATACCGTATGCTAACACATATATATGGAATCTAAAAAAAAAAAAAGGTTCTGAAGAACCTAGGAGCAGGACAGGAACAAAGACGCAGACATAGAGAATGGACTTGAGGATACGGGAGGGGGAAGGGTAAGCTGTGACAAAGTGAGAGAGTGGCATGGACACAGATACACTACCAAACGTAAAATAGATAGCTAGTGGGAAACAGCCGCATAGCAGAGGGTGATCAGCTTGGTGCTTTGTGACCACCTAGAGGGGTGGGATAAGGAGGGTGGGAGGGAGGGAGATTCAAGAGGGAAGAGATATGGGGACACATGTATATGTATAACTGATTTACTTTGTTATAAAGCAGAAACTAACACACCATTGTAAAACAATTATACTCTAATAAAAATGTTAAAAAAAAAAACTAACTAAAAATATAGTTAGCATATGAATCAGCAATCCCATTCCTGGGCTTATATCTGGAGAAAACTTTAATGCAAAAAGATACATACATCCCAATATTCATAGCAACACTATTTAAAATAGCAAAGACATGGAAGCAACCTAAGTGTCCATCAACAGATGAATGCATAAAGATGATGTTTTTATATATATATATATATATATATATATATAATGGAATATTACTAAGCCATAAAAAAGAATGAAATAATGCCATTTGCAGCAACATGGATGGACCTAGAGATTATCATATTAAGTGAAGTAAGTCAGACAAAGTCAAATATCACATGATATCACTTATATGTAGAATCTAAAAAAAATGATACAAATGAACTTATTTTCAAAACAGAAATAGACTCACAGACATAGAAAACAAACTTATGGTTACCAAAGGAGGAGGGGGTTATAAATCAGGAATTTGAAATTAACAGACACACACTACTATATATAAAATAAACAACAAGTATCTACTGTTTAGCACAGAGGACTATACTCAATATCTTATAATAACCTATAACAGAAAATAATCTAAAAAAGAATATATATATATGTATAACTGAATCACTTTGCTATACACCTGAAATTAGCACAACATTGTAAATCAACTATTTCAATAAAAATAAAAAAATAAAATTTTTACCTCTAGGAGGTGTCACATTAAAAAATAAATAAATAAATAAATAAAAATAGTGGTAAAACCAGGGTTTTCTGCTGACTGTAGCATCAACTTCTTCTTCCCCAGCCAGGAATAATACTGTTTCACAACAGCTCTTTCTTCAGTTAGTGCCCACTGATGCCTCCCTAGGTTGCAGAATAAGTTAGTGCACCTAGGTCACACCATAGAGAATAACCATTTATCCTTGGAAGCCACACACAATAACCATCTCTATGCTGCCTGTAAAGGCTCTTACCATCCAATGCCCCCTCAAGCTCAACTTGATTGACTCCTTTTCTGTGTGCTCATGACATGTCCTCCACCCCTCTTATAGTGTTTATCATGTTGAGTCAGGGTCAACTTTTGTGTATTTTTCCTGTTACATTGTGAGTTCCCTAAGAAAGAGCACTGTGTACTCTCGATCCTGGCATTCCCAGAACCTGGAATAGTGCTTTGACATATATCTGGCATCCAATAAATGTGTGTTAAATTGAATCAAATTGAATTGATATTCCCATAGGTAGAGAGTTTCAGTGTTTGGCACATCGTAGGCACAATTAGTTTTTAAATTAGTATTTTGAGTATAATTACTTATATTTTTAACCACATTATCTAAGCTGGAAAAGAATCATTGTAGACACTAGCCTGCTTTAATGAGATAGGGGCAATTCAGGCTACAGAAATTACCTAATGGATTTTGCTGATATTATTAGGGGCTGGCAATTCCATTTCACAATTATATGATGCTTAGAGGAGAGTTGAATAAATACAGGGAATCATAACATTAGAATGCATAAGAAAATAAGCCAACTAAAAATCTGATACAGAAATGTATGTAATGAAGTTTTTAAAAAGAAGGTAATACATTGAGAATCAAACCAAAGAAATGAAAAGCTCACTTCCAGTTAGTAATACAATTCAGTGTTCCACAATAGACTGGCTACCAAAGTACTTTGGGGTTAAGGGTAGGTAACCCTTAGAATGACTTAGCAATATAATAGTGTAATATAAGTTCATTGCAGAAAGTGAAAGTAGAATCTAGGGAAGAGGATGTAATTCTAACAGTATATTAAGATGCTAGATATTATACAAAAAATAAGGACTAAAGGCTAATATATTTGAGCCGTAGGTGTTGATCTCTCCAAGGTTTAAGAAGCTTTTCAGTGGAAGTAAAAGAAAAAAAAATAGCGTAATCAATATACTGCTTGAATATCTGGGCCAATCCTAACTCAAGGGTTGAAAATAATTTATAGGAAATGAGGTGAGCTATGGCCAGAACGCCACAGAGTATTGCTACTCTTCATTCTCTAAATTTTAAGTCGTGTGCTTCCCCAGAATTTGTTGGAAGTCCAATAGATCTAATTAACATCAACATAATATTTGCTGAAGTGGAAAATTCTAAAATGCCTGCTACTGTTCTCAGGATTTTCTCTATGCTTTAATCCTGGAATGAACAGGAATGAACAGAGGCTCCTACCTATGCTGAATCCTCAGCCTAGACATGTTTTTCTGAGTTCTGTAACTTTCTTTTTATAACACCTTTATTGGAGTATGATTGCTTTACAATGGTGTGTTAGTTTCTGCTTTATAACAAAGTGAATTAGCTATACATATACACACATCCTCATATCTCTTCCCTCTTGTGTCTCCCTCCCTCCCACCCTCCCTATCCCACCCCTCTAGGTGGTCACAAAGCACCGAGCTGATCTCCCTGTGCTATGCAGCTGCTTCCCACTAGCTATCTATTTTACATTTGGTAGTGTATATATGTCCATGCCACTCTCTCACTTTGTCCCAGCTTACCATTCCCCCTCCCCATGTCCTCAAGTCCATTCTCTCGTAGGTCTGTGTCTTTATTCCCGTCCTGCCCCTAGGTTCTTCATGACCACTTTTTTTTTTTTTAGATTCCATATGTATGTGCTAGCATACGGTATTTGTTTTTCTCTTTCTGACTTACTTCACTCTGTATGATAGACTCTAGGTCCATCCACCTCATTACAAATAACTCAATTTCATTTCTGTTTTATGGCTGAGTAATATTCCATTGTATATATGTGCCACATCTTCTTTATCCATTCATCTGTCGCTGGACAGTTTGGTTGCTTCCATGTCCTGGCTATTGTAAATAGAGCTGCAATGAACATTGTGGTACATGTGAGTCCTGTAACTTGATGGATACATCATCCTGGGCAAGTTTTAAAACTCTAAATGTCAGCTTTCTTATATGAAAAAGAATGATGATAATTTCTTATACTGTGGTTATTAATGGACACCTGATATCAAATAAGCCTAACAGTCTGGTGTGTAGTAGATGCTTCACGTACATCTGATCTTTCTCCCTTCCTTGTATGTTAGATTCCTGAGGGAACTGCATTAAGATTGGGGTTTACTATTAAAACTCAACGTTTATAAAGGTCCTGCTCTCAACTGTTCAAGCTGACCCTGCTCCACATTTTCTATGCATCTTAGGGCTGAACTGTGTTTTGTTACATCTCTGCTTATACTTATCTTTTGGGAATGATGGAGTGACTCTTAGGAAAATGCTCTCATTTTGTTAAATTTTCTTTCTGAGTGATTTGAGGGTGCTAGTAAAAATTTAAACTGGGTCACAGTATTTTCAATTTGGGGGTCCCATAACTCGCAGCTAAGTTAAAACAAGAAATCCTCTAGTTTCTATTTTTCTTTCTCTCTAGGTCTGTATCTTGCTACTAAACTTGTGATGCTTTGTAGAAAGCAGACTGACACAAGAACAATAAAGACTGGCCAACTGCTGCACAATTTGACATTGGGAGTATGATTCTCATTTGGACTGGTGACCCAGAAGTGACAGTTTTGTGTATGCAAAGACCTTTTTGTCTATCATCAAACACAAAATAAAATAACACTAAAGGTATGGATTCTTCTGTGTTTTTGTTTTGTTTTTATTATTTGTTTTGTTTTATTTATTCAGTAATTATCACTGAATTACTTTACTTGAGATATAAAATTCTTAACATTTCTAAAAATCCAGTTAGTTCACTTATGCCATTATGTTTAATCAGCTCTGCTTTTATTAACAATTTTTATGAATTTTAAATAAATTTTAAATGAAAAATTAATGATAAATTAATTAGAATTAATTATTCTCATGGGCAAGGTTTCTGACAGATTCCTGAGCGAAAAAGAAGAGTGTGAGATTCATCTCACTTGACTTGGCAGCATGAAAAATATATTAATGGAAAGAACACTCAATTTATATGAAGAAGACCTTGGTTCTTCTGCCTCCACAATTACTGTCTGTGTGGTATTGGTCAAGCCATTAACACTTTTTAGAAACTGCCATGTTAATTTCAGCCCTGTCTACCTCACATGATTTTTTATAAATATCAAAATATGATTTATGTGAACACACTTTAAATTGCAATTTTGTGTAAAATTTAAATAATTATTTTTCTGATTGTTTCCAGGCATAGACTCAAATTACATTTGTTATTGTGTATTTTAACAATCGAATTTTTATTTCACAAATGGAAATCCAACTAGATATCTGCAGAGCATGATGGACACATGGGCTTATTTGGTAGATTTATTAGATTTATCTGTATAAATGTACTCTTCATAGGTGTCTTTTGCACCATTCATTGAAAAAGAAGAGACTGTGAAATGTTATATAACACATAACCAACATTTCATGTCTGTTGATTTATTTTTCCTTTCTATTATTTATTTAACATTTACCTCTATTATGTGTATATCCAATATTAATGGTGGAAATATATATGTCCACTGGAGTTAATGGGATGGTACTAGGAAAAAACTAAATCCTTCAAATATCATACAGTATTAGTACTACTACAGTACTACTAACAGTAAGACACAGTCACAAATAATTTTATAGCATACAAGGTACTTGACTTTGGTCTTTATAATCACTCTAAATGGAGAAGTTGATAGAGAAGTTAATCTTAACTTGATCTCTTAACTTGATCAAAAAAATCAGCCAATATACTGTACCACTAACTACTGGTGAACAACTTTCACAGAAAGGATGAGTTATTCATAAACAGTAGTATCCCATCTTTTCAAGTCACATGTAGTGCTTTGAAACTCACTGAGTTTCTCAATAAAAATGTATTGAGAACCTAGCAATTTGCTAGCTTCTTGGGAGGGCTTAAAGATAAGCTATCTCCAAATAATATAATTTAGCTGATTCAAAACAAGAAATATATTGAAACTGATCAACTCAAGGTGGCATAAGCTAAGTACCAAAATAAATGTTTCAGACAAAAATGTCACAGTATGGTATAGATGGAAGTCTGCATTCTTCTTCTGTCAGGCACATGAAAGAAGATATTCTTGTATATGTTTCTATCTAGGAGTATGGCTAGATTTTTTAACAGATTATGTCATGCATAAAATATATAGAAGTTCCAAAAAACCACCTCTAATTCACCTCTCTTTTTCTCTCTCCCATGATTCTCTGTATACAAATGCATTGGGATTCCATCATTGGAAACCACTGCCTTAGGTATCTAGTCAGGTAGAATGAAAGGTTTGGGAAGATTTAATGAAGTAGAAAGGATTTAGGTGAATTGGAAACAGTGATGAGACATTCTGCATACAAGTTCAGTTTTTATAAAATTATATGAATAGTGAGGGTAAGTGCTAACTTGCCCAGTATTGATTTCTTATAGGATGACCTCCCAGCGGGATAGAGATGGCCTCATAAAGTGAAGAATCTTTTGTGAGTTGAAAACAGCTCATGGAAAATATACAAGTAAGTATGTAAGGCAGTCAACTTGGTAAAATACTGAGGGATCAGATCAGTGCTAGAAACCACTCAGACGCCATGCCAGATAGCCACAACCACAAAGCTTGGACTGAAGACTTAGATCAAGCCAGACAAGGGATTGTTTACCGCAGCCATGAATGATGCGTTGGCAGAATAGTTATGAAAGTATTGAATTGTCATGAGAAGATTCCTCCATAGCTCCTAATTACATCAGGGAGGTGATTCTTCCCTTATATTGTAAATTATAAGACTCTGACACTTAGCCCAGCTGAATCACTGTATGTTGCCATAGAGAGTAATAGGCAATAGGAAACAATGCACCTGCTCCTATCTCCCTGAGTTTTCTCCCAATAAACACTGTTCTAGGACTGTTGTTGGTATTGCCTACAACACCAACATTGTTTAACCAGTAGTGATAAAATGGCACACTTCAAGAATGGATGGGAAATCCATTTTAGAGCAGCGACTTCCTGTTTGATTGGAGAGAGAGAAAAGTTCATGTATAAAGTGGTGCAGTAAGTCATTGTTTATTATGAATTTAGGCTGCAGATTCATATAAGAATGCTTGTTATGAACTGTCATGGTTGAACCTCTCACACACACTTTATTCAACACCAAATTTTAAGACATATAATTTTACTTTCAGTTGTAGTATTGGGGGTGAGAGGTATATGACGGGATTCCACTTTATAAGAGGTATCATTTTGAGGTTACTAAGTAATGTGTGCCCTGGCCTTTTTCTTCTCTTTCCTGTAACTTTTGATGTATAAAAATTGAAACTGCAGTTCACTAGAATATAGTGAGATATATGTATATATTGACATACAGATATGTCTATATAGATATATATATTCTCATCTGTAGCTTTATCCCTCATTGGGGTTTTAATTTAAAATGTATTTTGCATTTAAAAATTTTATTTGGTTAATTTTGCAAATCTGCTTAATAAAATTGTATAGTTTCTTATTTTCTGCTTATACTTTCAAGTTTGTATTCTATTTCCCTAAATAGTAGTAAGCATGAGTTTAAAAAATACTTGTCTTTGTTGGTTAGCAGACAGTAGTCCATGCCAAAAGGTCCTTGAGATTTGGTCCTACCCAAAATGTCCATGAGCATATTTGGTCCATGGCAAATGGTTTGGGACAGGACCAAATATCAAGGACTTTTGGCATAGACCAAATGTGTTATGAATGTTTTGGACAGGACTAAATACCCTTCAAGGCTTTGTAGTCTCTGTAGGTCTAATTATGTTGCGTTGGTTGAGAAGTGGCTAGTTCTTGCTCATGATGAGTAATTTTCTTGGCGCTAAAAGATTTTGACTACAAGCTACTCAATTTTATTAGAAAATTATTTGGTGAAATTCTTCGTGGCCTAGGATTATAATGGGTTTATCTAGAGAGGATTTGTTTTGCTTTTCCCAGGTATTTTGGACATATCCAACCAGGGACCATATTAAAGTATATTAACACTTTGAAGGATTTGAGAATTCACAAATGTATGAATTTGGATTGCAAACCGATATAAAAACTTGCTCTCAGAGGTAGGTCTTTTCCACCATTGCTTTCCTCAACAACAAAGCATATATACTATATATCTTTTAATTTCTTACTGATAAGTAAAAATGACAAACAAGGCTGAAAACAAAGACACGTGATGCGTGGTAAGTAGTCAACTCATCTGTATTGGCACTGGTCATTTGGATTTATAGAATTTATGGACTATTTGCCCAATGCAGCAAGTCAGGTGAATTTAGGTAAGATAATTTTTTCTGTATTTTACTTTGGCCAAACACCAGAGAAACTGAGGTAAAATTACAGGATCTAAGAATGAATAGGTTTGCTGGGAAACAAATCATAAAATACCTGAATTGTCAAGTTAGAAATTATAGATATTATTGAATTGGTTATGGAATATCATTAAAGATTGTATAGTTTTTTGTTTCAGTATTGGAGTAAAATAAGGGCTCTTCCTAAGATTATTCTACCAACAATGTATTGAAATGTTTTAATTATTTATGAAAATCTGTAGACAAGTAGATCAGTAGAGTTCTATCATGGTAAATTGAGTGAGAAAGAAAGAGTTTGAACAAACGTAGTGGTACTGAGAACAAATAGGAAGGGCCAGTCTGAGAATCATTGCAGGATTTGAATGAAAACACTTAGCAAATTATAATATCTGAAAAGGGTAGAGTTAGAGATAAATAGCATCTATCATCAATAACAAATTATGGCTTTAATTGCTGTGTCACTCATACCATTAAAACCTCTTTATTATCAACTCATCAAGATTAAAGGCAACTAGAAAAGACTAAGTGATAACAGATTAACAGTCATTTTAAAGAAATTAATTACTTCTAAAAGGCTTGAATCTCTTTTCTGTTTTCCAATGCCATATATATATATATATATATTTCAGCATGAATATAAATACAATCTTTTAATTTGATGCTTATTTATTTTACTTAATCACTAATTTGTTAGTAAATACTAAATATATATAAACATCATGAAACACAGCATAGGGACCTGTATGTTGAAAAATCTAGTCAAAACAAATTTCCTCAATTGCATTTTTAAAATTTTGAATTATTATTATGATTCCTTCCACTTCCACTTAACCTGCAAAGATAAGATTTGGACATACCAAAGATTAGAACTTCTTACAGGCTGAAGAGAGAGGGGAAAAAAAAAAACCCATAAAATTTCTCCTTACTTAGTAAAACAGCTGCTGCTCCTGACTGCTTCAGTTTATGGTTGAATAAAAATTAAATACATGGTACCCTGAGGAAAGTTTTTCAATTACATCAAATGAATAAAGCATGATGCCAGAATAAACTTTCAACCACACTGATACATGGACAAAATAAATTATTTATATTATTTTATTGTTTTCCATCTGTATTTTAAGACAGAGCCCACACTTCAGCAATATAAGAAGCTGAACATTTTTAATACCAACTATTAATTATGTGATAATCAAGCTAGTCATAAGTAGCAATGCCCATGTATCCTTAATATGAGTGGAAGTAACAGATTGACTATATATGCCCTTGTGCCTTTGTTTTCTCTTTTGTATTTAACTACCATATGGCTTGTGACAACCCAGGAAAAGTGGAGTGATTATTCTTACTAACCTTAAAGAGAGTAATACTTAGTAAATGTGAGTCAGATATATTTAATATTTGCATGTTATATGAAATTTGTTTTGGTCTTATAAAAGAACTCTTCTTTGCTCTACAACTTCAGCCTAACTATGGGTTTGCCTCTTATTTCTAAATGTATAATTCTGTCTTATTTCAACAAATTCAGTCTAGCAGTTGTATGCCCTAATACTTTTGGTAAAATTATAGTTACTGTCATTTTAAGTACAGTGTGTCTTGGTGTGTTCCTCTTTGGGTTCATTCTGTATGGGATTCTCTGTGCTTCCTGGACTTGGGTGACTATTTTCTTTCCCAGGTTAGGGAAGTTTTCAGCTGTTATGTTTTCAAATATATCATGATAGATACATATGTAATTTATTATATTATTCAATCAAATCAGTAATTCAAAGAAATATTTTCAATATTTTAATAATTCTAGAAAAAGAGGTCATTTAAACCTTGCATTCTAGATAATTCATTATTTCAGTCAATTTAAAATTAATATCATAAGATTTGTCACTAAATAATATATAGTCATCTTATATAAAACAAATGGTCAGGAGTGGGATTAGCTGTTCATGTACCTCCTACAAATGCATTTTTCTCACCTCTGCCACAGTCCTGAAGCCACTGATTTAATGCCTCCATAACTCCAATTCTGGCATCAACCATCCTCCACATGCCACTCCTGATACCACATATATCACGTAATAAGATGATAAATACGGTGTGTGTTGACTTGATAGTCATAGGAACTCTGAGTTTAGGTCTTATCAACACTGGCTGTAAGTCGGGATTATATGTACACTGTCTGAAAAATTATCCAAAATTGTAAAATAAGGCAAAAAGTGGGTGATAGGTCCTTTCAATGTTATACTAGGGCAAAGAGCACTGAAAATTATTTAGGAGCATGTACTTAATTTGATTCACCATTTACCATTGATGTAACTTTAACATGTCTGATAATTTAAAGTTAGCTTGTAGATTTTTGTCCAGTAGAGATATAAATAATTTCTGTTCTATGGAACACATAACCGTAAAGATTTTTGTTTCACAGCCTTCGTGGATAGTAACCAATTTTGTAACCTACTCAGCGAACTTAACATCCTATAAATAGCCTAGCTTCTCAGCTACTCTTTGAGTCAGTCATACTGTCATTTTACTGAAACTCTCATGAATTGAGTTAAATAATATTTTAACATTTCTTTCCCTACATTTGCCTGAGAATCATTAGGTTAAGCTATTTGAAAGATGTTGTTTAAGAATAGCTTTTGATATATGTGGATATCTCAGCCATATTGCAGGCTTCCCTGTTTGGAGACTAGTACACCAGAGTCCATAGATTCTCCAGGAAAATATTAAGGAAAACTCAGCAACATGATGAAGTCTATGTAGGTTGTGTTCTGTGTTCTACCAGTACCTGGTTGATGCCTCAGCCTTGTTAAAGGCTCCATGTAGTATGACTTTCTTCATCTTCAAGACCCATCCAATGATTGCTTCCTCTGAGTCTTCTCTTATGCCCAGCATCCTGCAACTCAGAAAGAATTTGTTTCCTTCCTCTTGCAATATGATCTTTTATTCACATTTCTATTGTATTGTAAATTTAGTTCCTGTGTCACTTTCATTAAACTATCATCACTTCAGCAGAGATTCTGTCTTAGTCATTTCTGTTTAGTTGTCTCCTACTCACTGGCAAGAAGAGAGTGCGTACACAATGAAAGTGTACTAACACAGTAACTCAAGAATGAATGAAAAATGAAAGAATAAGTTAACAATGGAAAGGAAATTATCATATTAGCACTAAGGCAAATAAGTCAACTTGATAAAAAGAGAGTAGAGAGTTGTGTTGAAAGGGAGTACAATGGAAAACAATAAGACAATGATTGGCCAAATCAGGAATGACTTTGCGAATAGGATTATTAAAATTTTTCAGTTAGAATAACTTACTTCAGTATCATCTTTATATCAGTACTAAATGCTTTGAATTTGTGAAAATATAAAATCTTTTATCTAAATAAATTGTTTAATGGTCTAAAACTTTACCCAAATCAACATACTGTATACAGTTTTGCTGTTTAAATTATCTACAGACTTTAAAGCATGTGCAATTAAACAGCAAATGTGTTCCTCACTACCTTCTGAGATTAAGAAAATAATTTTTAGCTGCACTACAGTTTGGATTGTATAAAGAATTTCATTTCTCAATTTAACTCCTAATATAGAATAAAATGTCCTTTTTTTTCATCCCTCTCTTGAGGGAATATTTCAGATTCACTGAAGAACTAGAAGATAAAAGAAATAGACAAACTTTTTGTAGAGTTTTTTCAAAGGGAAATTTATTTTTGAAAGTATGAAGTTTTTTTAAAGTTCATGTGAATTGCATTCCCTTTCTGTGTCAGAGTCCTGATCTGCTCCTCTGTTGTGCCTTCCTTTTTCTCCCAGTCCTTTCTGCTTTCCTTTCATCTTTTGCCTTGTTAAGTTGTATCTTCTGTGCAGGATTAGACCTGAAGGTTTTAATGTTTTTTTTCAGTGTTTCTTAAATCAAGTGTGGTTGCAATCAGGTACCTGTTTGGAGAGGTAAGGAGCAAAAGAAAGGAGTAAAGGGAAGGCCATGCTGGGAAGAAAGACCAAAACAGGAACAGAGAGAAGGTAAAGCTCTGCTAGCAATTAACACAGCATGTCCTTTTCACTTCAGGATCTAGAGAAATATTTGATGAAATAAAGGAAATGACTCATAAGCTACCTCTGAACTACTTTTTATTAATCTACTTTTTTTTTGCATGAAAATGTCTCATTTAATGGGATGACTACATTTAGAGATTTGAACTCTGCTTTAGAAGTAATAATGACCTAGCCCAAAACTTTTAGAAATATACTGGAAAGGAACAAAACAAAACAAAATTCTGGAAAATTCAATGGTGAGCTCCAATTAGATTAATCTTTAAATAAAAGTTCATTTCTCTAAACTGTTATAATGGACAAATAACTAAATATTAGTATTCCACATTGAATGTGCATCTTCATTTTCCTACTCCCGCTTATATACAGTAACCCTAAACTGTTTGATTTAATTTAGTCCTTTTTTATTTGTTTAATGAGAGAGGGAAGAAATGCATCTTTGCTTTGTTTGCAAAATTCAGCTGCTGACACATCAACCTTCCTTGTTTTCTTAAATTTCTGATTGGTAGACTAGATTGCAACAATTCCTCAATCCTCCTCTTCAGAAGGAGGAAATTTAGTTATTAATTAAAGACAGGAATCTGATCCTGGTTTCACCTTGATAATCAAATGCACTCTGGGAGGTCTATTAGAAATAGATTTCAGTTGGCTGATTAGGATGATATTGAGACAGGAAATTTTAAAATGCTATACTTAGAAATGGGTCAGGAGAAAAAAAGGAAATATATTTCTATATTGAAAGAAACAAAAGAATCTTAATCAAGAGTTGTTTTCCCTGCTCCTCCCTGAATAATAATTTGGGAACTTCACCAGCAATCAAATCTATTTGATTCTTTTTTTTTTTCAACTTTTGTATCTATGTTGTAAACCTAACTCTGAAAAGCTTGTGAAAACTACTATTATAGAAAACAGTGTAACTAAATCTATAAACTGTGATGCTAGAGAACAAGCACGAAAATAGAGGAAGCATGGTGGTTAGAAAGTATATTGTCTAGAATCTTCCTTTTCTTCTCTCTGCCTTAGAAGCGAGTTGCTACCAATTGTTAAGTTGAACTGCTTAGATAGTATTTGTGTTTCAATTAGTCCCTGTTAGTTCTATTCTTCATTATTATAGATATAGCAGAACCTTTGAATAGGTTTATTAAAACATTTGGATCCTCCAGTTGCAAGCTGAAGTTTCATGATATGGGATGGCTTGTGATGGTCCTGAGACAAACTTAATCTTATCCACCGGGGGCTGGCTTGTGCAAATGAGTGTGTGGTGAGCAATCCTAGCTCACTGTCCAGCATCTGTGGCTCAGTGTGGCATCATTTTATTCTACTTCTTCTGTGTGCAGTCACATGTGTAGTGATAAAATCTTGTGGTTTTATGAGAAAAGGGACTCCTAAAAGAAACCAGTCACTTTTTCTGTATTTAAAAGTGAAGAAATCTTACGGGGGAAAAAAAAAAAAGAATTGTTTTAATTTAGGTAAGAGGAATTATGGAAAAATAAAAAGTAGAATATTGAATTTCCTGTTGTTCTGATATGGAAATGATAAACATTCTGTAAATTTTATATCAAACAAAAGAGAGAGGGAGAGAGGGAAAGAGAACAATATTTGTAAAACTGCCTTTTACTTCAAACAACACAAATATTTCAGTCTGGTGAAAAAATGAACTGTTGAAATTTGAAAAGCAGCAAAAATGGTTTCATGAGATTTATAAATAATTTTATTTTATGTTTATAGAATATTTAATTATCTCAAAGGATCACTTAATATTTTCAGTTAAGCTTTATGTCGTAGAGGATGTAGTATAATTTTTAAATAGTCAGTAGATTTGGGGCTTTATTCAGTAATATAGCTTTTATGCATGCTAAGTATTTACTATATTTATATATGCACGCATGTATTTTAGTTGGAGTTAATATATGTTAACCATAGATATTTTCCCTAAGATTTTAAAACCTATATAGCTGATAGTTCCCTCCTCTGTCAGTTTTTTCAGAGTTTCTGATTTTCATTTATTTGCTTCATTATGTTAGCAGCTTTCTCTATCTTTTATTGTGAGTCCCTGTACTTGCTAATAATAATACTTTTGTATTGCTTGAGATATACCCAATGAAAATTCCACAATAAATTCAGAAATTTTAAAATAAACTTGAATTTTTATCGCAAATGCAGATACATTGACAAACAGTATATTGTTCAACAGTGTATTAAACAAAGGCTAACTTTGATCAATTTACAAAACCATGTGCTCCTTCTAATAGTTGTTTAGGCCCCCCAGATATTCATTGCCTTGGAAAATAAATCTGTCATACTAGTTCTGTCATTTGATTAACAGAATTGGTTGGCAATTTTATGTTATTTTGTCTGCATTCTAGTGAGGCACGTCTCCCACTGAGGAGGAGTTATGTGTTGATGAAAACCTGTATTAAAAGCTCTAATGCCTATTACACCATGAACTTATGGAAAGCTGTGAGAGTAGCAGGTGAGAGGGGCTGGTATACCTTTTAAGCCACATTCTCAAAGATGGGCACAGTGGTCAATGTGAAAGTACTTTTACTCATCATGCCATTAACCATGAAACTTGGTTGAGCAGATTAAATCCTCTCCACAAATTTCTTGCTGCCACAGAAATGGTTAACCTGTGGGCCCTCAACATTTGATGTGCACCCTGCTCACATTCCCTCCAGGATTTTTATATTGTAATATTATTTTTGTTCCAAAAGCCCTTGAGTATTTTTTTCTGCTCCAAGCTATCTTCAAGTGGATAAATATCCCAAGATTTTTCTCCACAGGTTTATAACATAATATTTACTTATATTCATGAACATAAAGGAAAAATCTTGAACTAAATGTACACTTTTTCCAAATGCAATTACAAAACTTTAGAATCCCTGAAGATAATCTTGTATAATCTTATGTAACAACACCATGAGCATACTGATACAAATTATCACATTGCTAGCCACACACATAAAGACTGCGAGTGTGTGCTCATGTGTGTATTTGTACTCATTTTTACCTACCTATAATAATACTTCAGTAATTGCTGAATAAGATGCCACCGTAAAATTATGTGCTTTTAAATAATCAACAAAATTACAAGAACTTCTTAACAGTCCACAGCTTACCAGAATATTTAACACTGCTTATTCAGCCATTAATTTTTGGTAACTAAGTTGAATCAGTTTGTCTGTAGTGTACTTTACAAAACGCAAGAATGGGTCAAGTATAAGAATGAGAGTATTGACAAAACAAGAATGGCAAATGTTGACAATTTAAAAAATTATTGAAAGTATTTGGGCACTCATATGCTTTGGGTTATACTTTTAAATTTCCAAAATAAAAATTTTTCTCATCAACCAATTCTATACGATTTTAGGTTATAATAATCTGTTTTGAAAGACATCAAGGCATCATGGAGAAAATGTCTTCCCTTTTGTTTTTATTACTGAACAGACCTGTATAAAGTAAGACATTCAACAACACTTAAGCTTGAACTAATAAGCAAAAATGAAAGTATTCTAGGAGAGTGTAAAGGAGATGGTAGAAGCTAAGGAATGATTGCAGGAAGCAAAGAGAAGTCCAAGGATCAAGTCCAGAGAAACATAAACATTTTGAGATCAAGGAGAAAAGAGACACCAGCGAAAAAGATTGAGAGATAGCGGCCTGAAAGAAAAGTAGGTTTACTGGAAGCCAAAAGAAAAATGTGTTTAAGGAGGAGAGAGTGACCAATTGTGTTAAATGCTGCCGGTAAGTCATTTAAGATAAGAGTTGAGAATTGAGCTCTGAATGTAGCAATATAGAGGATTTGGCTGAGCTTTCTAACAAAAGTGTCAGTGGAGAAGTAAGAAATCTTGATTTGAATCAGTTTTAATAGATAATGAATATTTCGATTTTGTAGTGGAAAGAGGGGAAATTGTTAAAGCAGTAAATAGGAGACAGATGACGCTGTCTTGGGCACTAGTAGAGGAGCTGACCTTAGTGAGTACAGAGATAGGGCATTCATAGTAACAGAACAGAAGATAGAGAGTATGGGCACAGTTGAAAGTAAGTGGGTAGAAGTGGTGGTGCAAGTTCATAAAAGTCCTCTGCCACAGGTTTCTATTTTTCTAGTGAAATTATTATTTGATTATATTCTTTATTATTTATAAAGTTATGTTTTTAGAAAGCTTTTCATGTAACAAAGTTTTCAAATTTGTTACCATAAAATTGTTTTGAATTTTCTTATAACTGTTTACTTTTTTGTTTTTGTTACTGTATCACCTTTCTAACTCTGTGTGTGTGTGTGTGTGTGTGTGTGTGTGTGTGTGTGTGTGTGTGTGTATACACAGATACACATATATACATTCTCACTTTTTATGTTTATTACCCTATTTGGAAGCTACTTATCAGAGACATTTCAAAATGAGCCAGAAGAACATGATTTTAAATGAAATGTTTTAGATTCACCAGGTTCCTGACATTTCATACATATCCATAAAGCAGATATTAACAGACATGTTTGCATTTTTGTCCCTTTGACTCTACACTCCTGAAAGACAGCTGATCTCCAGCTAGACATAAAAGTTGAAATTAGAAGTTGAACAGTATGTTAGATGTCCCAAAATTTCCTAGATCTTTCTCTGTAAAGCAGGTCTTATTTCAAAAATTCACCATTCACCACCCTCACTTTTGGGAATTTTAATTCTTCAGGGTTTTTATTTTGAGAAACAGCCCTATTCAGTAATATGCTGGAAAAAACCCCACAAACCTTAACCTAAGAATTGTCCTCTGTGAATAAATCACAGAAACTCCTTTACTCTCATCTTTCTCCTTGTTACTTTTTTCCCATTTACTTACCTATCTAGCACTCACTTCCACACTGCAGTTGGTAAGAGGGTTATAGGCGCTTCTCCTGGTCAGTCAGTGCCTTGGAAGCCATCACTAAGAAGTCCTTGCTATAAAATAGGAAGCCAGCCTATAATTAACATGCATTATCAATATCTATGTGCCTTTGCCCTTCACCCTGGAGTCTAATTCACAACACAGTAGGAATGATCATTTCTGGGCTTCACATCACAAATAAAGGGAGACTGAATCATATCCCACTATAAGCTGTTTGCTGGCTCCATGAATATTATTTCTTTACATGTATTGGAAAAGGCAAGACCAAACTTCATACTTGGAAACAGTCATCTACAGAACCAGCCAGAAGGCCCAGGGCAAATCTATATGATTTCTTGACCGAAAAAAAAAAGCACAACCTAAAAGTTGCGATGCTTTATTTGGGGACCTTACTGAGAACTGCAGTCTGGGAGACAGCCTCTCAGATAGCTCTGAGGAATAGTTACAGAGCGGTAAGGAAGGCGCCAGGATATATAGGAGTTTTTGCTAAAGAAAACACCCAAATATGTAGTCGAACATTGAAAGATTACTGTTAAATCACAAAAAAAACCCAGACATTTCAGGTTAAAGATTTTAGTGCTTTTCTATGTATGGGAACATGCAGGAGTCTGGGCTCAGTTAAATTATTCCTTTATATACATCTTTAACTATCTATGGCCAGTATACTGTTTTTTTCCATCCCGAATTCCCCTCAGAGAGCACCATAGGGTCGGCTGCAGTGGCTGATGATGGCAGGCAACATTTTTTTGTCCCCAGATTAAACATACACACACACACACACACACACACACACACACACACACACACACACACACACACACACCATTTCAACTATGATTTTGCTGACATTCAATTCTCTTTAAGATTTAAGTAGCATCAGGAGCGACAGAGTTTTTCTTAGAATAATGGACCTATAGGTCTAGAGTCCTATGGAAAAATGTTCAAAATAAACCTGACAACTATAAATAATTAACCATGAGTATCTTAATTTTGTCAAGGTTTAAAAATAGTGTTTGAATATTATTAGATTGTTCCTTCAATTGTAATTCATTTTTCTGTTGACTCTCTGGGCTTCCTCTTCACAATGGAGCTTTGAAATGGAAAGGTGCTTGCATGCCAGCATATTTGCCCAGCTGTGCTGTAGTTGTCTTAAATGAGAGCTGATAGAAGAAAAACAAACAATAAGAGACTTAGTCCTCAACCCAGACACTGCAAATGAGACCAGCCAAAGCAGAAATGACATTGAGAGTAAAAACATAACCCATTCCAAACTGGATGAGTAGGCCATTTGTGTTTAAAGTGAGATATTCTATCACAAACTATATCGAGGCTGACTCTGGTGGCCCCAGGTTAAGGCCTAAAATAAAATTTAGAGAGAATTTCAAATTATCACAATTTTAATTCCTTCTATGGTCTAGGTTATTTTTATGTTTACTATTTTTATCTTTTATTCTTTAAAAGGAAAAAATAATAGAGGCTTTCTTTAGATAAAAAATCTAGATAAAAATGTTATTCTTTTTTATAATGATTTTTAAAATTGAAATCTATTTAGTTTACAGTGCTGTGTTAGTTTCAGGTATACAGCAAAGTGATTCAATTTTATATATATATATATATATATATATATATTCTAAATAAATAAATATATATATATTCTTTTCCATTATAGGTTTTTACAAGATATTGAACATAGCTTCCTGTGCTATACAGTGGGTCCTTATTTACCTATTTTATATAAAGTAGTATGTATATGTTAATCCCAGACTCCTAATTTATCTCTCCCCCTCCCCCTGCTATTCCCTTGGTAACCATAAATTTGTTTTCTATGTCTATGAGTCTATTTCTGTT
The DNA here is from genome assembly GCF_937001465.1 of Orcinus orca. Taxonomy (NCBI): domain Eukaryota; kingdom Metazoa; phylum Chordata; class Mammalia; order Artiodactyla; family Delphinidae; genus Orcinus; species Orcinus orca. The sequence goes on along the minus strand of NC_064563.1, from coordinate 58,901,501 downwards.
TGTAAATAAGTTCTTTTGTATCAGTTTTTTAGATTCCACATATAAGGGATATCATATGATACTTGTCTTTCTCTGTCTGATTTACTTTACTTAATACGATAATCTCTAGGTTCATCCACGTTGCTGCAAATGGCATTATTTCATTCATTTTTTATAGCTGAGTAGTATTCCATTGTATATATATAACACATCTTCTCCATCCATTCATCTGTCACTGAACAATTTGGTTGCTTCCATGTCTTGGCTATTGTAAATAGTGCGGCTGTGAACATCGGGTTGCATGTATCTTTTCGAATTTGAGTTTTCTCCAAATATATGCCCAGGAGTGAGATTGCAGAATCATATGGTAGCTCTATTTTTAGTTGTTGTTTTTTTTTTTTTTTTTTTTTTTGCGGTACGCGGGCCTCTCACTGTTGTGGCCTCTCCTGTTGCGGAGCACAGGCTCCGGATGCTCAGGCTCAGCGGCCGTGGCTCACGGGCCTAGCCGCTCCGCGGCATGTGGGATCTTCCCGGACCGGGGCACGAACCCGTGTCCCCTGCATCGGCAGGCGGACTCTCAACTACTGCGCCACCAGGAAAGCCCTATTTTTAGTTTTTTAAGGGACCTCTATACTGTTCTCCATTGTGGCTGTACCAATTTACATTCCCACCAACAGTGTAGAGGGTTCCTATTTCTCCATGCCCTCTGCAGCATTTATTATTTATAGACTTTTTGATGATGGCCAGTCTGACCGGTGTGAGGTGATACCTCATTGTAGTTTTGATTTGCATTTCTCTAAAAATTGAGCAATATTCAGCATCTTTTCATGTGCCTGTTGGTCATCTGTATGTCTTCTTTGGAGAAATATCTATTTAGTTCTTCTGCCCAAATGTTATTCTTTAGTTGTTAGAATTATTACAAACATTATATTAAATATGATAGTAAAATAGCTGAGCTTTCTCAAAGGACATGTTTTCAAAAGGTGTGGTCATTTTGTATAGGACATACAATTCAAATAACTGCCCACCTGACACCTCATAACACCCTTTAAGTGTTAGCTTTCTCTAATTCTGCATATTAGAATCACCTTGAGAATTTAGAAACAAAATAAGACAAAAAATCCTAGACCAGATTTTGATTTAATTGGTCTACCACGGAGCTTAGACATTAGTATTTTTAAACCTCCTCCCCCCCACACAGATGGCTCTGATGTGCAGCATGAATTTGTAGAAAGAGTCTCTTTTTAATCCATCCATATCTCAGCTGCTCTCCATAATGCTCTAAACTGTTGGGCCTCTGCTTTTTTAGTTGCTGGATATTGTCTTAAATTTCAAGATTACCACTTGTAAATGCCAGGCTTTCCTCAGCACCATGGTGATGTGCAGAAGGACCACTTCATCCATCCTTTTGTTTCCAAAAAGGAAGTGGGATTATTTGGAATTTCTAAAGGGAATTACAATGTAAAACAAAAAGAGTATAATCTGTTCCTAGAAAGTAAAAGGATGCATAAACTATTCAGAGAGGATATATTTATGGATAAGTGTGAATTTCAAACTTTGCTTTCATGCGGTGAGTCTATCCCCCTTTTCTATTAGAGACTAGCCCTTTTCAAATATCTGGAGCATAAATACTATCTGTTCCATTTTGATATTTAAATTCCCATCGTTAGTTTCTTCCTGGGATCCATTCTCCTACTTCTGCCCAAGCATTCCATAGGATGCAATATTCTTCAGAACTGTTATATCCCATAATTAAATAGCTCCTGAATATAACCACAAGTGACGACAATAGTTAGAAACAGGATTAGCTGAGTAACAGAGACCCAAAATATAATTGCTTAAATAGTATCATAGTTTATTTCTTTCTCCTATAAATATATGAATATATGACAACTACAGGGTCTCTGGGACCCAAACTACGTGTAGATTTCTATTTTCTGTGTTTAGCGTATAGCCTTTAATGCATGGTCCACAATGAAATTCTTGTCATTATATTCAGCAGGATGGAAGAAAAGAATACTTTCTGTCTAATGGCACTTCTGCTTGCACTCAGTTTTCATGTATTTGATTACATGGCCACATCACAGCAAGGAAAGTTGGGAAGTACAGTCTTTATTGCAAGTAATAAGATGTCCAGACCAAACAAAACAAGAATTCTTTGAGGAAGAGAATCAGCAGCTAGGGGTCTTTGCTCCAGAGAATTCAGCATAGCAATCTAAAGTAGGATTTGAAATTAAGGTAAGCAAAAGACTTTAGAATAGATTTTGATGCTGTAAAATCAGTCTCTTTCAAGGCATCTCCAAACTGTGAGCTGAAAGAATATATGGAAGATAGGGTGTATGCCACTCAGGGTCCTCCTTCAGGACCCAGGAACTTGTTTCTCCAAATAGTAGGAGTGTTGGCTGCAGATTGCTTGCAGCCAAGTCCTTCTTTGGGAATTTTCTTTGACTAAAAGAAGTTGCCTCATCCACAGTCAGGTCTCTGGCCCTACTGACAGCCCATGTCTGATAATTAGTCAATGTAAAGGTACAAAGATCTGCCAGCTTGCCTCAATTCTGGGTACACCATCTTCTGAGTTTCCTGGTGGGGTGGACTGAGGCCACTGTTGTAACTTCATTTCATTCTCCCTCTACACAATCCTGATTTTCTCACGTCCTCCCAGGTGTTTTCTTTGAAAGCACTCAATAAACCTATGCGTGTGAATCTCTGTCACAGAGGTGTTTCCAAGAACCAAATCAATGAAAGTTGATACCAGGACTGGTGTTAGCTGGTTCATCAGCAGGCTGACTAGCAGTGAGGGCCTCATTGCAGACAGAAAGTGGAGTACTACTGGCCCCTCACACGTTATGTTGGTACTACTGTTTAAGCTTTCCTTTGAGGGGAACTGAGATGGCATATTCATAGAAAGAACCATACTGAAAAGCACAGTGTATCACACTTTTGAGAAATTTTGGAAAAGAAGGAATTTTAAGGAGTATGGAACCATTGGCAGTCAATGGAAACTATCAAAGTATTAGAGAAAGACAGTAAAAAGCTGAGGACAACTACTTACCAATGTAAGGTGATGTTAAAACTCACAAGTTCTCCTTACCAGGGTGTATAGAGTTTTTCATCTCCTCCAGCAACAGGACAGAAAAATCTGAGGACCAGGCCCAGGACTTAAATATATAAGAAAAGTAGAAATTCTATGACATTTGAATTCCCAGCTGTATCAGATCTGTTATGCCAAAGCCAGGGTTCTAATAAGGCCTGAGTCTTGGGATGAATATATTTGGGTAGATGAACTCAAGAATCTTATAATTCCAGATATCTCTGAACTCCCTGGACCAGTCAAAATGACCCAGTAGTCTCTATTAAAGTTTAGTGCTTTCCCTTGCTTGAAGACAATGCAGGTGCCTCCTTAGCTTTTTATTCTCAGTCCCTATGTTATAGCCCTCCTCTACTTCTCACCTCATCTCTCAGGCATAATACAAATAACTGGGGTCAAATTAAAATATAACATGGCTGAAGAAGTGCTGGTCTGTCAAGGGAGGAGGAAATGGAAAACATGCTAAATTTGCTAAATGTCCTAGCAAACACATATAACAAGAACCAGGAGAGTATGAATGAATCTGGATCATGAAGGTTCTAGATCAGGGGAGATGAAACATAAAATTGAATAGGGAAGAGATTATTAAAATGACAATACTCTTTCATTATATAGGAGTTAATATCTTTAGTTCCAAAGGACCTTACAAAATGGTGCTAACATGCTACTAAGATGTCTCTTGGAAGCTTGGAAAAAGGGATGGCCCAAATTAAGTAAAGTAATATTGTGTGAGAGACAAAAATGAAGAGATCAAAAGGCTCAGAGTAGTGTATAGGCTACAGTGGATATACTATTAAGGCTGGGACAGTCATCATTGGTTTCTTATCTCTGGGAGGAACCAAAGGACGCTTCATTTACAAATGTGGTAAGAGAACAAGCATTGTTGAGATGCACATGAGGAACTGTCCTCTACAGGCTAGAATTGACCATAAGAAATACTGTTATAGAACTGGGCTTTCTAACAGCAATGGGGTTAATAGGATTTAGAAACAATAGACACCATACTGTATTGTTTAACCGTCAAAAACAAGGTGATCATAATTACCGTAAAGGGTGGCAGAGTGGCAATGGGTGGAGGTATGCTGATTTTCAGAAGGCTATGGATACAAATGTAATTAATAGGACACGATGTTCTTAAGACTAAAATAGCTGGGCAGCAAATAAGAATATTGGATGATTAGAATTCTGAAGACAGCCTCCAATAGGAATTCATAAGACCCTTTTCAGTTTCTTGACCTAATATGGTTCTGTGACTCAGAGACCACTGTCCGAAGAAGAGGCAGAGTCCCTTTGAGAAGGGACTCTACAATACCCCAAAAGAGTATATAGTAATAATTCCCCTAGGCCTTCTGCAAAAGTACCTATAACAACTTACACAGGTAACTGTACGATGGGGGTCAAGAATTGATGTATACAGGATCTAAGTTGACATTCATACCTGGACTTGAGGCATCATTATGACCCACTTTTATCTCCATTAGAGTGGGGGTGAATGGGGTATAAGTAATAAATGGAGTCCTGACCCTGGCTTGGCTCTCAGTGAGTGTACTGGGGTCTGTGAACTCACATGGAAGTAATTTTCCTGGTCTTCAAATATATAACTCAGTGGATATACTTGGTAGTTGACAGAACCCCTGCAATGGTCCATTAGCTGTTAAGAGTTGTTATAGTGTGGTGAGCCAAGAGGAGGCATCTGAAACTGTCCCTTTTCCTGGCCAAGATAGTACAAATCAATAACAACTTCCAGGGGAAATAGCAGAGATTAGTTCTGTCCTTAATTATCTAAAGGATGTAAAGGGTTGGTCCTCATCATATTCCCATTTAATTCATAATCTAGAACCTACAAAAGAAAATTGATCTTGGCAAATGACAGTTGACTATCACAAACTCAACCAAATAGTAGGCCCAACTGTAGCTGATATGCCAGATATGGTATCTTGGTGAGAAAAGATTAACTCAGCCTCAGGCATGCAGTCATGATCAAGTAAAAACATTTTTTTCATCCTTTTCAAGAGAAATGATCAAAGCAGTTTGCATTTATATGGAACAAACAAGAAAATACATTTAACATTGTGCTCCAAGGCTATGTTAATTTTTCTGCCTTAATAAACTCAGAAGGGGCCTGGACCATCTGGACGTTTCACAGAAGACAAAAGTGGTCCACTATTCTGATGACATTAAGTTAATTAAACCAGATGAGCAAGACATGGCAAGTATATCAGAGGCCTTGATAAGGTACATGTGTTCCAGAAGTGAGAGAACCCTATAATGTTTCAAGGGCCTGAAGTTTTTAGTGGTCTAGAGGCCAGGGGCATTCTAGGAAAGATTCTTCAAAAAAGGACAAAATTATTACAACTCACACTTTCCACACCTAAGAAGGAAGCAAAACACTTGGAAGTCCTCATCAAGTTCTGGAAGCAGCATACTCCACACTTCAGAATATGAGAATACTGCTCTGATTCATTGCCACCCCCAGTCATGACAATCAAACACGTCTTCAGACATGGCTCAATGTCTGCTGGAGGCAGAATTTTCCCTGGTTGAGAACCATATCTCTAAAGGTATCTGTAGCAGGGAAAACCACTATGTGGATTTAGGACAAACTCCATAATCAAATCACAACATAGACCTATGGGGGTCTAGTATGAAGATGTGCTATCTGCCGCAGAGATATACACCATTCAAAAGAGGCCCCTAGTAAAAATAAAGAATCTAACCATAAAACATCAAACCACCATGCAACCAAAGCTTCTCTTGATCTGGGTCTGACAGATCCACAAAAGTATAAGATATATCTGAGATGAGGTACCTGTGGGGTCAGAAGGCATAAGACCAATGAACTGCACAAATATTTCAAACCTATCTTCTGCACCTCTTCCTCAGCTCACCGTTATGGCCACAAGGGGAATTACTTATAACCAGCTGAAGGAGGAGGAAAAAAGCTGAGATTGGTTCATGGATCAGTTGGTACAGTAAATACAAGCTGAAAATGAACTACTGTTACAATACAGCCCTACTTAGAGGTAGAACTGAATAGGGCTACAGTGGTCAATTCATATTTGACATAGTTGCTAAAGAAATTTAATTAGAGAAAGGTTTTTTTTTTTCATCCGGTAGTTTGGGGGAACAGTAGCCATTTGGATAAAAATGAGCCTCAGCCATTTCTTTGTAACACCCATGAAAAGTAAGCCAAAATGAATCATAAACTTAAACATAAAAGCTAATCTACAAAATGTCTAAAGAAAATATAGAAGACAATCTTTATAACCTTGAGGTAAGCAAGATTTCTTACATAAAACATAAAAAGCACAGATCATAAAATTAGATTAAACATTATGAAAATTAAGAACATCTGCTCTTTAAAATACTTTATTAATAGAATGAAAAGACAAGCTACAAACTAAGACATATATTTGCAATAATTATATCTGACAAAGAATCTGGTATCTGAATATACAAAGAATGCCTGCAATTTGATAATAAGAAAACAAACTGCAGTAAAAATGGTTAAAAGATTTAAACAAGCCTTTCAAAAGAGGAAGATATACATGTTGAATTAACATATAAAATATGTTCAGCATAATTATTCATCAGAAAAATGCAAATTAAAATAATTAGTATCACAACACCTGCATCAGAATGGCTCAGATTAAAAGGCTGATGACATCAAATGTTGATAAGGATGTGGAGCATTTGTAAGTACGTTTTATTGTTGAGGGGGTTATGAAACAGTAAAAGTGCTTTGAATAACACCTTGAGAATTTTGTTGAACGTGCTTACATAGAGCCACTAATTATCTTCTACTTGTTTAAACAAGAGAAACAAAAACATGCATCACACAAATACTTGTGCATGAGTGTTCCTGACATCTGTATTCTCAAAATCCAAAACTGGGAACAACCTAAATGTCCATCAAGTGAATGTATTAAGAAATTGTACCATATTAATGCAATTAAATATTACCCAGGATAAAGATCAATTATTGGTATGTAAAACAACACAGATGAATATCAAAACCATTTTGCTTAGTAAAAAGTGTCGGACACAAAAAAAGAAGATGTGATATGATTTCACTTATATAAAATCCTAGAGCACTACTCAAAATGGATAATTCATCTACAGGTAAAATGTAAAAATATAAAATTTCAAGAAGAAAATTTACACAATTGTTAGTTATACAAATCTTATTTCTTTATTTTTCCTTGGCTGTGTGTTTTGATATGTGTTTACAATCTCTATTTTATTTGTTGGTGAGTTTCATGAAAATAGGAAAACTTAATGTATGCTTCTCTCATCATCCACTAGCTTGCTTTGTATTATCCCATAGTGATATTGATGATCAATAAATACTTGTTAGTTGACAGATTAATTTGCTTTACATACTGTGATTTCCCCCCAAATATTCCATGCTTCTTTTTACAGATGTGAATTTTCTTTCCATTTGGGAATATTATTAAGTGCAAAGAAGAGATTAGCTGTTACATTAGCGACCATTTAGCAAGAGAGCAGAAGGTAGAAGTTAGGTGTTAGTGAGGTATAACTGTCGCTCACAGTGTGAGTGTTAATTGAATGTTATTGCTAATACCACAGCTATAACAGTAAAGTCACTTATTGAGTGTAGAAACAAAGTGATTATGGAAGCCAAAACAGTGAATTAAAACAGGCAGGTAATGGAGGGTCTTGTTAGCACACCATCATTTTTTCAAAGAACTAAAATTGAATGTAGTGAGCCCAAGACAAGGGCTAAAATATTCTTGGTGTTCAAGTTAACTCTTTTGAACTTAACATTCAAAGAGAATTTTGGAGTCAAATGTAGGATATAATATTCAATATTGAATGCATTTGCTCTCTGATAGGCAGTTACCACTCATATCTGTTGATTCAAGTATTCTAGTACTTGCTTAGTCTTGAAATTTTTGACTCAAATTTATTCTTTAAAATGTTTGTTTTGATAGATTATTTCCTAATGGAATATGTTTAATTTTCAGAATATAGCTTTCATTCATATTAATCCCATACTTGTAGATAATTGAGAAGATAATGCCCAATTTGAAATAATGGAGTGCTTCATAAAACAGAAAGTAAGGTAAATGTAGAGAACTTTACCAATAGGTAAGAATCATGGAATAAAATCCAGAAAAGTGTTTTGTTTGCTTTACCAGTTACATATGAAACCATGATGATTATGTACATTATTTCAGATTTCTATTTTGTTCACTCTGTTGTTGGGCATATAGTGTTAACAGTGTCTTCATATGTCATATAGAAGTCAGAATTAGTTATGTTATAGCATGTGTGGGAACCATATATATGTGTCATGCTTGAGGAATTTGCCGAGCCCATTTGGAGATTCAGTAGCCTTTCTTAACAGTATAAGTATGCTAGTATAAAAAGCTCATTATTACTTGATAGCAAAGGTGCATTTAAAAGCTAGAATCAGAGTATCACTAGCGATGAGCACTTCTTTTAGTGGACGTAGAAGAGATTAAAACTAAGAAATCTCTCTTTCATGCTCCATCATCTCCGTTCTGTCTTTCTTTGGTTCATTCTCTTTCTCATCTTGCTCTTTCTTGCATCATTAGAAAATGAATTTGAGATGGCAATGAAAATGACTGTAAACAAAATTATCAAAATAAATGGTTGATAGAATGCAATAGAAGGAAAATAAGAATAGCTCTATTATAAAGATGGTAGAGAACTAACAAACTTTAATGTGTATCACAGTAACCAGAAATACTAACAAGATACTCTCCAGATTAATGCATTTATAGCATCTGTATTTTCCACATATTTACTCAAAGTGATGCTGACTGACTTGTGTTTGAAATGGTGCATTTACATAACTCAATTCACTCAGGAAAGGTATATGTGAAGAGGAAAGGTATATGTGAAAGGGGGACATATGTGAAGAGGAAAGGTATATGTGAAAGGGGGACAAGGTAGATGAAAAAAATGTATAATTCACTGTGTTTCAGACCCTAATTTTCCACAAAATAAAATATTTATATGTTTTTAGGACAGTCATTTGAAGTTCTCTGGGAGCTATAGAAGCCTATATGAATTTGAAAGTTTTTTTTTAACATTCCATAAGATACTAGATAAAATTAAATTTAGAAATCACTATTTTAGAAGTTAGAATTCTATAAAGATCACAAGTGGAACAAATACTTTGAGTCTGATCCCATCTTTAGATTTTGAGCCCCAAAAGGGCATGAATGTGAATCATCTTAATTCCCAGTCATCACTAGCACGGGGCTTACATATAATGATGTGAGATAAATGTTGGTTTGATGAAAATGAAGCTGACTCCTTGTTTAGTTTATTCTCTCATAAATGCAAACTGCGTACTACATACAGATATTTAAAAGTTGTTAGATTCTTCCCGGAGGGAGAAACACTTTTATGATCTTAGGTATGGGTCTATCATGAGGGGAAAAAGAAGAAAGTAAGAAATTAAATTGGATAATATATAGGTATGTGTGTGAATCTATCTGTGTATGTGAAAGTATTTATTTAAAAAATTTCTTGTTTGATATACCCATGATAGCAGACACTGTTAGCTGCCTACCCAATATCGATTCTCCCCATCTTCTACAAAATAATAAATTTTGTAGAAATTTATTTCTACAAAATAAATTTTTATTTTGTACAAAATAATAAATTCTTTCAGAGGCCCAGGTTGTCTGGAAAAAAAACTTGCATTCCCAGAATATCTTGCAATTCATGTCCCCATGCAAGCCAATTCTAACCAATAAGATAAAAGCAAGCATTATCGATGAACTAGTTAAAAAAAAAAAAAGTAAAGATGGAGTCAGCCAATATGTGCCTTTTGTCCTTCTGCTTCTTGCCTCCTGGTGAAGTACCATTTACATGTATGAGGACAGAAGCCAGGGTAAAAAGACCTTGGGTTCCTGAAGAAGCCAAAAATGGATCCAAAATTCTAGACCAGTACTGTCTCCTTCTGGGCTACTTTTATATTAAAAATACATACTCTAATTTGAATAAGAGAATGGTAAGGTTTTTGTAGCCTGCAGCTGAATGCAACAGATATGTTACATTAGCCTCTTGCTCAGAAGAGATTTAGGAGCATATAGCTATATAATAAAACTATAAGATTAATAGTTTAAAAGGGTGAAGGAAAAGAATAACATGGGGAAAATGATGGGTTTTCACATACAGTTATTTCAGGAGGAAAAGAAGGCCTTAAAGCTTTGTTAGAAGAGGCTCACAAGTTTGGCTTTGAATTTTCTAGGAGTCGAAACCAAAGTGGAAGCCTGATCATAGGCCTATGGGCAAAGGAAATCAACTGTATAGATAAAGCCCAGCTCTTTCTGATACTCTGGTCCTAAAATGGAATAGGTTGAGAAGGGACTAATTATGCAAAGGGCAGGATAGGGAGAAAGATGGTAGTATGTTTGGATAAGAGGGGTAATGATTACTTCTCAGTGAGAGGGTAATTGTAGTGGCAGTGGTTAGCCACTTTATGCTGTGCTGTGTCAGAAATGTGAAATACGTTCTGAAGTTACTTGGTAGTGTATGAAATCTCACCCAATTCCCAAACAATAGATTATTGGTTAAGGCATTGATAGAAACCTACTACTTAAAGAAATCATGAAACCCATTCATATATTATGGTGAGGGTAGGACTTCACCTGGGATAGTCATGGCCCCTCTATGTATTGATATATGACTTTGATAGTATCAAGTAATCTTTTGAGTCTTAAATAATTTTCAGACTTCTAAAGAATAATAAACCCACAGAACTAATCTAGCTTATATTAGGGAGCAGTGGGAGTCTTTGAGGCAATGCTTATCCTATTTTAGGAAAATGTAATGACAGTGACCTGATCAAATTCAGGTCAGAGATGTAAGATTTGATGACAGAAAATGATATGAGTCAGGGAAGCACATTTGAAAGAAAACTTGGGTGACCCCTTTCCCAGCAGTTTCAGATGCTGATAGACTTATAGGGCACTAGAGAAAAGTTAAGGATCCTGTTGCTCCTGCATTTCGATACAGTGCCTTAGAGATAGACTTGTATGATCGAATCTCTAGACACTTCTTTATTCCCCCCTTGGTTTTACTCCTTTTTTAAAATTTAGCAGGATGCATTGCACTAATTAAACTCACCTCAGGTCTGGTAGCTTGTCAAGATGAGAGAAATCTTTATGAAAAAAAATATGTAAAGCTATTTGTATTAGATATGCCTTTTCTTCTAAATTCACAGTGTTTGAGTTATAACTACCACAAGATACTTTTGTTTTTCTCTCTGCCTTAATGAGGGCTCTACAGTATTTGTAGTACACAGGATCGCACTGTTTCCCAATTAGGAAAGTATACAGGATGCAAGCCTTATCATTATTCTGCACATAACTGAGCCATGCATCTCCTACCATCATCATGGTTTTATCTCCCTCAGAGATGCTCATTATCATGCATAGCTTTTGCTTTTTGGCAGAATCAAGAATGTCCTTTGGGGGCTAAACCTCAAAGTAACGCGACATCCTCATTAACTTTTATGGCAACTAAGGTACTGAGCTTCCTTACACTGAAGAGTTGTCTCAAATTCTTATAATTTCTTTCTTTCTCCATCCATTCATTATGCATAATTTTATATTTATTAGGGGATCAGAAAAAATGAGAAGAAAACCAAAAGAAGTCATCTAGGTTTTTGAATATATTTTTAGTGTATGTCTGAGTAAGAATGGCAATTTTTTTTCTCCCATAAACCAAGAGGTAGGCGTTCTATTGAAACAAACATTTGGTAGTTCACATAACCATTTAGTTTTGTAATTTCAGAGAATTTGAAGCCTGAAAGATGTGTTAGTGATTACTGAGATTACCCATCTTATTTTATACATGAGGTTGCAAGAGCCAAAAGAGAGTTTAAGACTCACCAAAATTAGCAGAAGAAAATTAAAATCACAGACTGTTTTTCTAAGCTAACTGTGTCTAATGCATGTTAAAGGATGCAAGTGTTTTAAGTTATGAGTATTTAACTTTGGTCGGGCAGAGAGAATTATCCAAATTTCATTCCTTTCCAGGCCATCCTCCAGATCACTGCAATACACACACACACACACACACACACACACACACACACACACACACACACACACACAGGTACTTCTCTGTCTCAAATTCTTTGCTAGTTCTTCATCACCTACAATATTGTTTCTCAAACTGGTATGATCATCAGAATCCCACAGGACCTACCATATCATGCCCTTTATTCAGCATTCAAACACATATTGTCCTATAATTGCTCACTGAATGTGTATTTTCTTTGGAAGACCATTGTGGATGGACACTTCTTTTTTCTTCCTGGATTGTGTGTTGGAAATCTCTGATTAGTCTTTTCCTCCCCAAATATATCACTCCTCTTTTGTTTGGACTGGAAGTGTGCTTTCATAAGTCACCTTACGAGATGCCCACCAGGGGGAAGGGTGGGCCATTCATTAGGACCAAAGGGCTACTTGGAGTGTGTGGTTGTGAATTACGAAATGGCTGTGGCTTTTAGGAGTGCCAGAGGTGGCACTGAAATGAAGCAGTTGATAGACTGCTTGACTTAGAAAAAGTCTTTGTAAGCTAATATATCTTCACTAACCACACAGTTAAGAATACTATTTATAATTGTGGAATAGATACACAAATAAACATCTCTATCCACCCACATCTCCATTACGTCTCTAGAACTTGGAGATCCATGTGTTCCAGTTCAGCATAGGGTTGCATTTATTAAATCATAGGGCAGTCTCTAAAAGTAATATTAAAATAATTCAAATCCTTTGCTTCCATTCTTGAATATGTTGAAAGAGGATCCAAAAGGTATAATTAACATTATTAAACTCCTTCATTCCTTTTTCCTTGATTCTTTGCTTTGCCTAAAACCCTCCAAAGTCTTGCTCCACAAACAACAGCAAATCTTCATATTCATGCCATTGTTTATTTTTCTCAGATAATTTCATTCTCTTGACCACTTTTGTCCCCACCAGAACCCCTAATCATACCTATGCCATACCCTCATAGCCACCACGATGTTAACCAATGAAGCTCTCGGCTGCTCATTTCCGGAAGACGTAGACTCTATCTTTCATGTTTGCTTCTTTTCTTACTAAAATGAGCCCTATCTGCCACCCTCCCCTTGTTGAATTCTACAGGAGTTGGGAATATATGATTGTAGATACTCGTGAGTAATTTTATAAATTATATTTGTCCATATAATCTTTAGTATTTCTAATTTTGAACATTTAGTGTATAAAATACACAAAATAAAACATAACTAAAACCCCATGAATTTTTAACCACCCAATGGTAAATACAATTAACAGATCATTGTGTCTTTTTTTCCAGTTGTACATAGATATATTTTTTTCAACATGTACAATCCAATAACAGTATTTGGATTATATTGTATATAAAATTTTCTATTTACAATTATTATGTGATGATATTTCATAAGGACATTTTAAATGTTTCTGTAAAAATATTAGTTTTAAAATAATAGTGTTATATTTTATTATATGAATATACCATAATTTTTTAAACCATTCTCAGACATGTGGACACATATGTGAATAATCCATATTCAGATGAAATGAACCTCAGAAGTTTCCATTTTATAGAAAGAGCAATCTGATTTCAATACCTGAGAGATTCACAAATACTTTTGAAAACTCTTCAGAATCTTCAAAGAACCAAAGATACTTTCAACTCCAAAAGAAAATGTTTGGTGTAAAATGAAACTGGCTTGGGTCCAGTTAAACTTTCTTTTTAAGTCGCTTAGGAAGTAAGTCAAGGTGTCACTTCCTCTATCCCAGTGGAGGAAATAGAAATTTATCAATTTCTATTTTTAATTACATTTTAAGTTAAGCTGCAAAGTTCTTTTTCAAATTTAGTTTTTATGATAACCATAAGTATATGCTCATCAGAGGTTATTTTAAGCTCACTGTAATCATTCAATTACTTCATCAATTTAATAGAGACAGTACTTATTTTTCATTGTAATTTTATTCAGTATTTTGCAGTCCAGGCACACTAAAAACACATTTTTTTAAACAAATGAAATTGGAACAGACAGTGAAAAGAGTCTAAATCTGATGGAATTTTTAAGTAAATGCCAACTTCAGTATTCAATTTATTTATTCAATCAGAGGGCAATTGACAGGTAAATAGAAAAATGATATGTTTTAATCAGATTCTAAATTCATAGCTTAGCCCTGTGATAGAAGATACCAAATAGTGTAGAATAATACTTTTCCCTTCTTTGAGCCTCTCCAAAGAAGCTTTAAAAGTTGCAAACACTAACCTTTCTTGTAACCTAGTAAAACTGGCACAATCCACACTTCTCAGCTAAAGGAACTAAGAAACCAAGAGGTTAAAATCATAGTGTAAAGTAAAATAGCAACTTAGCAAGCATAGCCAAGGTAAATCTTACACTATCTGATGCCTGTCTCGGCAAAAGAAAAATTACTATTTTGACAGTGATGACACTGATGGTGATAAGGTCAACAAAAATAGCTACTAATATTACTCTAATAGTAATGATAATCTTAATAGAAATAGCAATCAGAACAAAAGATTTTCATGCGGAGTTTCAAAAATTATCGTCAAAATTAATTGAAATATTGGAGCTTACTACTCAAGCAGCCCCTCAGAAGCTGCCCAGATCTCTGACAGTGGCTGCCCCACCACAGCTCACCCCCCAAAGCACACCAAGAGACCATGCAGGGTCTGCCTACCTGCAGAGTGATTCCACAACAGGTCAGGGACAGCGGAGGCTGGGGGTAAGGATTGGCTGTGAGGGACAAAGGGGACTTCACCCAAGGCTGTGTTTGAGTGGAGTCATGGATGCCTGCATAGGCAGTGCACTGGACCTCTGTCTGTGGCTGACATGGACCCCAATTGCTTCAGCACTCCCCTATTGTGCAGCAAAGATCATGGTGTGGATAGATGGAAATACACACACTCAAAGGGAGCAGAGCCAGCTTGGACCAACCCTTAGGACTTCTCCAACAACTTGGGATCAGAATCTACCTCCGTTAGGGCGGTGACAGCCACTGATTGGAGGACAGGTCCCACCTCACACCCAATGCCTATTTTAGGCCATCCATCTCAAACGCCATCCCTACCAAGGTGAGAGCTGCCAGCACATCCTGAGGAAAGATGTGACTTGCAACCATTTCAAATCCAGTTCTCCCACCAAAGGAATTGAACACAGCCTGTATAGGGATGCTTCCATATAAGATCACTCTTTCAAGACTGCAATAGGCAACTGTTTCACCTAAATTCATAGAGGCAGGAAAAGTTAAGCAAAATAAAAGGCAGAGGAACTATTCTCAATTGAAAGAGCAAGAGAAAAATTCTGAAAAAATAAAGGTTGAAACAGAAATTAACAATTTACCAGATAAAGAATTCAAAGCATTGTTAATAAATATGTTAACTGAATTAGGAAAAAGATATACACAGTGAACACTTTAACAAGGAAGCAGAAAAAAAAACCCAATCAGAAATGAAGAATTCAATAGCTGAAATAAAAAACACATAGAAGGAATGAATAGCAGGCTAAGTGATATGGAAGAACACTTAAGTGATCTGGAAAACAGAAAAATGGAAATCACCCAATCAGGACAGCAATATGAAAAACAGATTTTAAGAAAATGAAAACAATTTAAGAGATCTACAGGATAACATTAAGCATACCAGCATTTTCATTATAGGGGTCCCAGAAGGAGGAGAGAGAGAGAAGGGAGTCAAAAATGTATTTGAGAAAGCTATGACTAAAAACGTCCCAAACCTGCAGAAAGAAATAGATTTCCAGGTACAGGAAGCACAGAGATTCCAATGGAATTTTGATAGGAATTGCATTGATCTATAGAATTCATGATTCATGGTATATCTTTCCATTTATTCGTGTTTTCAATTTTTTTCACCAATATTTTATAGTTTTCAGTGTATGAAACACAACTGATTTTTCTATGTTGCTTTTGTATGCTGCATTTGTTTATTAGTTCTAACAGTTTCTCATGGAGTTTTCAGAATTTTCTATATATGAGAACATGTCGTATGCAAAAGTAACACTTTTACTTCTTCCTTTCCAATTTGGATGTATTTTATTTCTTTACTAACTATTCCGGCAAAGACTCCCAGTACTATGTTGAATAGGAACAATGAGAGTAGACACCTTTGTCATGTTCCTAATCTTAGAGAAAAAGCTTTTATGCTTTCACTGTTGTGTATGGTGTTAGTTAGCTGTGAGCTTGTCACATATGGCTTTTATTATGTTGAGGTATGTTCATTCTATACCTGGTTTGTTGAGAGTTTTTATCATGAAAGTAGGCTGAATCTTATTAAATGCCTTTTTTGCAACTGTTCTGATGATCATATGATTTTCAGACTTCATTCTGTTAATGTGATATATCACATCTGTTAGTTTGCATATGTTGAACCATCCTTGCATTCTGGGGATAAAGTCCACTTGATCATGGTGTATGATCCTTTCAACGTGCTTTTTTTTTTTTTTGCGGTACGCGGGCCTCTCACTGTTGTGGCCTCTCCCGTTGTGGAGCACAGGCTCCAGATGTGCAGGCTCAGTGGCCATGGCTCACGGGCCTAGCCGCTCCGCAGCATGTGGGATCCTCCCAGACCGGGGCACGAACCCACGCCCCCTGCATTGTCAGGCGGACTCTCAACCACTGTGCCACCAGGGAAGCCCTTTCAACATGCTTTTGAATTCAGTTTGCTAGTATTTTGTTGAGAATTTTTGGCTCTATATTAATCATGGATGTTGACCTGTAGCTTTCTCTTCTTGTAGTGTCTTTTTCTGGCTTTGGTGTCAGGGTAATGCTGGCCTTATAAAATGAATTTGGATGTGTTCCCTCCCCTTTAATTTTTTGGAATAGTTTGAGAACGATTGGTGCTAATTCTTTGAATTTTGGTAGAATTCACAAGTAAAATCATCTGGTCCTGGACTTTTTTTTATTGGGAGGTTTTTGATTACTGATTCAAACTCTACTCATTACTGGTCTTGCAGATTTTTTTTTCTTCATGATTTAATATTGGTAGTTTGTATGTTTCTAGAAATTCATCCATTTCTTGTGGGTTGTCCAATTTGCTGGCATATAGTTGTTCATGGTAGTCCCTTATGACCCTTTGTATTTCTATGGTATCAGTTGTAATGTTCTTTCATACAAAGTTTCATTTATTTGAGTCCTCACTTTATTTTTCTTGGTTAGTTTAGCTAAAGGTTTGTCAATTTTGTTTATCTATTTTGAAGAGACAACTTTGTTTCATTGATCTTTTTTATTGTTTTTCTATTCCCCATTTCATTTATTTCTGCTCTAATCTTTATTATTTCCTTCTTCTAAGTTCGGTTTTCATCTGTTCTCTTTTTCTATTTCTTAAGAAATTAAGTTAGGTGTTAATTTGAAGTCTTTCTTTTTCCTTAATGTAGGTGTTTATCACTATAAACTGCCCTCTTATAACTGTTTTTACTGCATCCCACAAGATTTGGTATGTTGTATTTTCATTTGTTTCAATATATTTTTTATTTCCTTTTGATTTCTTCTTTGGTCCATTTGTTGTTCAGAAATGTATTGTTTAATTTTCATGTATTTGTGAATTTTTCAATTTTCCTTCTATTATTTATATCTCCTATTAATGATATCTTCAATATTATTCCATTGTGATAGGAAAAGAAAATTGATATAATTTCTATCTTCTTGAATTTTTTGAGACTTGTTTTGTGGCCTAACATGATTTATGCTGAAGATGTTTCATGTGTACTTAAGAAGGATGTATAGTCTGCTACTGTTGGATGAAATGTTCTCTAAAAGTCTATTAGATTCAGTTGATCCATAGTGTTCTTTCAAATCCACTGTTTTGGGCCAGGTCGTAGGCTGTGCTCCCTGGGAGAACAGTGATTCTGGTTGGACTCCATGATTGGGCAGGGCTACATGCTGAGTTCTGCAATTGCTGCTGGTTGCATGGAACCTCAGGCTGTGCTCCCTGACTGTATGATGCCATTGGCTGGACTCTAGTTCCAGCAGGGCTTCAGGCAGTGTTTTGTAGTCAGACAGGGCTTCGATGTTGAACAAGGTCACTGGCCAGGCTTCCTGGTTGTATGGGGCCTTTAGCTCTACTTCCCACTTCGATGGGGCTGAAGGCTATGCTTCAAGGTTGAATAGGGTTGCTATCTTGTCTCCTTGCCTGGGCAAGACCACAAGCTGTGCTCAGCAATCAGGCAGGGCCATCGTCATGGCTTTACTGCAGGATGGTACCATAGGCTGGGCACGGAGTTTTGCTCAGGGTCACCGTTTATGCTCTCTGACTAGGCAAGGCCAGTGGCTATGTTCAACAGTTGGGCAGGACTGCTGGCTTCACTCTGCCCAGGAAGGACTGTAGAATGGGCTTTGTAGCTACCTGAGTTCTCTGTCTAGATTTCCTGGCCGAGAGGGACTGCTGTTAGGTGGGGCTGCTAACTTGTTTCCCTGCTCAGATGGGCCACAAGATGTGCTCTGAAGCTGCCTGGCATCTCAGGCCAGGCTTCCTGGGGGTGGGGCAGGAGAGTAGGGGACTAGAGGATATGCTAAGCAGTTGGGCAAGGCTTCAAACTTGCCTCTCTGCCCAGGCGGAGTCATAGAATGAGCTCCATTGCCCGTATGGCCTGTTGGCTGGAACCCAAGCCAGGCAGACCTGCCAACTGAGCTCCCTGGCCAGATGGGGCCACCATCTCGGCTCTGGAAATTGGCAAAAACCCTGGCTAGGATCTCTGCTTCTGTGCTGCTGCTAGTAGAAATGCAGTTGGCCAAGATCCACGTGCTTGTTTCTGTAAGCCCTGCCCGCCTCCTCTCTCTCAGTCTGATATCCAGTTATCCAGCTCTGAGATTTTCCCAGTAAACCCCAAGGTGCAAGACCCAAAAGGTCTTTCTCAGGAAACATCCTGCAATAATGGGCAAGCTGGAGGTACATCTTGGGCTCTCTTTCTTCCACTGAAAAAACCATGGGCTTGGTGTAGTGCTGTGCCAGCCTGGGGGAGGAGGGTCAGAGTGTGAAACTACTCTTATTACCCTTCTAATGTGGTCTTTCTCTGTCTCTGTGCCCCAAGAGGTGTTTCTGCTTCACCTCAGGTTCTGGGATTTTCACAATGGTGTGTTGTCTATGGGTAGTTGTTAATTGTTCTTCCTGTGAGAGAGACTGAAGTCAGGAACTACCTATTTTGCCATCTGGATGACATCACTCCTCTTTGGCTTTTTATCTATTCTTTTCTATCAATTTTCTTCTCATTTCATATTCTTCTCATTTCTCCTATCTTTTTTCAAAATTTTTAATCTATTTCTTCATAATTTATCTTTCAACCAGATGTCAAATTGAAAATTTGTTGTGTTTATTTAATAAAAATTTATGTTAATGGCTCTCAATTCCAAGACCAAGTAGTTGTATTTCTTTTTTTTTTTCTTTTTTTTTTTTTTGTGGTACGCGGGCCTCTCACTGTTGTGGCCTCACCCGTTGCGGAGCACAGGCTCCGGACGCGCAGGCTCAGTGGCCATGGCTCACGGGCCCAGCCGCTCCACGGCATGTGGGAGCCTCCCGGACCAAGGCACGAACCCGTGTCCCCTGCATCGGCAGGCAGACTCTCAACCACTGCGCCACCAGGGAAGCCCCAGTTGTATTTCTTTTATTCAAAAACCTCTCCCTACAGTTAATTATGTTTTGTTTTTGTTTATGTTTGTGGTTTTCCAACGATTTTCTTCTGGAAAATCTAAGGTCACCAGTCCTAAATACACAGAACAAAGACTTTCTCTCAGGAGCTAAAAGTAAATCAAAATCAAACATTTTAGATAATCTTGGAATCTTGACTTTAAAAGGTTAATACTGTTCCTACCACACTTAACCTTTCCTCCTGCCTTTAGGAAAAGTAGATAAATATACAGTCAAAGGAAAATAGTGAATTAAAAAGTCTTTGGTATTTTTCTTAGCTGGCCTATTGGATTACAGAAGACTTTTTTAGCCTGACCTGTGTTATTTACATATATATGACACAGTGAGTGTGATTGGAGGATATGTCTTTTATGCGTGGGAAGCATGGGCCAATATGTGTGCAGTGGTTTGAATAATGTTCCTCTAAAACTCATTTCTACCCAGAACCTCAAAATGCAAGGTTACTTGCAACAGAGTCTTTATAGATGTAGTTAAGTTTACTTGGAAACAGAGTCTTTATAGATGTAGTTAAGTTTAGATGAGGCCACATTGGATTAGGTAGATCCTAAATCAAATGACTGGTCTCCTTATAAAACAGAGGAAAGGGCACAGACAGACAAAGGCCATGTGAAGATGGGGGCAGAGAATGAAACAATGCAGCTACAAGGCAAAGGATGGCAAAGATTTTCAGAAGCTAGGAAGAAGCAGGGAAGGATCCTTCTCTAAGGCCTTCAGAAGGCATACATGCCTGCTGACACCTTGATTTCAGACTTACAGTTTCTAGAACTGTGAAAGTATAGATTTCTGTTGTTTTAAGCCACCAAGTTTGTGGTATTTTGTTACCGCAGCCCTAGGAAACTAACAATGTGTTCTGCAAGTTTTTTACATCATGCTTTGGAATGTGTGGAAATTGCTCTTACTAACCTTCCTATCCAGACAATATAAATTTATGTTTTTTTTTTAACTTCTCAAGTTTACCCAATTAAGTAAATTGAAATTTATTCAGAGTCAATAATATTTACAGCATATTCCAGTGAGTTATAAATATTTCTTTACATACTCTTTCTGCCAACTAAACTATAACTTCTTCTTGATATGAACTGTATTACTCCACATGTATCTAGAGCCAATCAATAAGTGTTTAAGGAAAAATAAGAGAAGTGGGGAGTAAACAAGAAGGAGAAAGATAGAGGGTAAAGGAGAAAGGAAAGGAAGGAAGAAGAATGGAAAAATTTATGATGAGAACTTTAATACTGGCACTATTTTACTTGAAGATTGTCAGAACTACTTGGAAACTTTAAGTAGGGGGCAGTCTCCCCACAAGGAATGAAATAGGATAAAACCAGAAATGAGTAGAAATATTGAATTATATTAGCAAGAGTAAATATTATTGACTACTCATCATGTGCAAGGTACTGTGTTAAGTACTAGCCATGAGTTATGCTTGAACCTTGCACCAAACTCCTGAGGCAGCTACAGGTGTCACTATAATCAGTGTATCTAAATCCCAAATGTAGAAGATGTCAAGATGGGCATTGAAACCCAAGACAGCAGTAATTCACAGCCATTTTCTTGATACTTCTACTACATCTCCTAATGCGGCCCTAGGAAAGACTCCATCCTTTGTTTCTATGGTCCTCTTACTGGTCTCTTGGCTTTGTTCTCCTTTGGTTCTCTCATGCTTGCTTCTGGGCAGACTTTTCCACTGTGAAACTTTTTGCTCTGAACTTCTCCACTCATTTGTTTCTCATCCTCACTGCTAGCAAGACACGGCCCTCCTCACTGAAATTAAACGTGAACAGGAATTTGTTTTCTGAGTCAGTCGTGTCTGCAGACACCCAAACCTATTTCCTTCCCAATTCTGATCCTTGAAACTGACAGAGACACTAATGTTAAAACAGTCGGGGCAGCCCCAGCCAAGCAGTATCAAACAAGTTATCATAAAAATGGTCCTCAATTTTTTCACCTGCCATGAATCTCCTATAAAGAAATCTTTTAACAACTGTAAACATTAGAAGTTCTTTCTTTTCACACTTGGCTCTCCTGAATTCTACAGCAAATTTACGTACCTCCAAAATATGCTCATTGTTAAATGGCAAATTCAAACTAGAAAATTAATTTTACGCATATGTTAAAAAACACTACATTATTCTTTTGATGACACTTAAACTCTATATTGAGCACATCATCTTGGGAAAAAATGATTCTGATAACTATATTCAGACTGAAACCATATTGAAATAACAGATTCTTTGAGAAAAAACAGCACAGTCTGTGAGCCAAGAAGAGATATGGGGACATATGTACATGTATAACTGATTCACTTTGTTATAAAGCAGAAACTAACACACCATTGTAAAGCAATTATACTCCAATAAAGATGTTTAAAAAAAAAAAAGTGGTATCATCGTGCCAAACTAATAAGAGTAATAGAAAACTGTGCAGCCATTTTTTGAATGAGATTATATCCAACCTCATTTACATTAGCAAATTGTTTTTAATCTATTATATAGTGGCTCAAGCTTAAAGGGTATAGTGAGATACTGGCTTTAACTCACAGTAGCCACTACTATCTCTGAATGTGTTTTTTTAGGAACAACTTCAAATTTTTCATAAATAAGTGCAAAACCAATTTTCGCTTTGAAAATGACTAAACACTCTGGAAACAGAGATATCACCCTTCATTGTGGTTAAACCCAAGTCGAGCAGTTTCCAGGAAGTTTATGATAATCACCCTTTCTTTTTAAGCAGCTACTTATGGTTAATCACTACATCAAGAGAGATTTCATTTCTACTTAAAGTTTAGTTATGTAAATAAGCAAAATGGACAGAGATTAGACAGTTGTTAATTATCATATGAAAATTTTAAATAGAAGTAAATTAGAAAAAAATGTGTATTGCTTATTTGCATTTTCCAAGGACGTATACTGTAGCTTCTCCTGAATCACTTATTATGAGTCTTAATAATTAGCTCCAGTGTAATTAACTGTTAAGTCAAGAAAATGTAACCAGCTTTGCTGATGAAAATTTAAATAGTGCTGTGTTCTCAAGTACGAAACATTGTTTCCTTAAAGTATACTAATACTCTACTTTTCTTCATTTATATTTTTAGTCATGCTTATCCATTTTTGGAGAATTGATAATTTAATTAATTAAGGATCTTAAAATATTAAGTATTAATAATACTTCTATGGCATAATATATTTTTATTGTTAAAGTTGTTTATAGATAAAGCTTTCTATTGATAAATTGTTAATGTTAGATATTTTGCAAGGGCCCTTCCAAAACAGTGTACATTGACAAAATTAAAAAGTGGGGTGCTTTGTCTTCTAGATATTTTAAAAGGAAGATAGTGTCATCTATAGCAAGAAATAAAAAATCAAAGAAAAGGGGATAGAAAGATATCTTAAATAATCTCCAAAATGAATTAGATACATTAAAACTAAAAATGTCTTTTATCAAAAGACACCATTAATATGTGAAAATAAAGAGTAGGAGAAGAGTTCTCTAAGTGTATGGTAAGATGTGCAAAGTAATTGCACTTGAACTGTTAAAGGATCCATTCAAGTGAACAAGAAAAAAAGATGACGCAATTGAAATAAAAAGCACAGAAGATTTGAATAGGCACTTCATAAAAAAAGATATCCAAATGGTCAGTAAACCTAAAAAAGATGCTCATTAGCTATCAGGAAAATGAAAATTAAAACCACAGAATTATACATATTCACCAGAAAGACAGACAATTCCACCTATTGGTGAATAACTGTAACACATACAATGCTAGTAGGAATATAAATTGGTACAACACTTTAGAAAAGTGACTGTCATTCTCTACTGAAGTATGCTAAATGACTCAGCAATTCCACTCATATAACTAAAAGAAATTCATTCACATAAGTAAAAAATGATGTTTGAGACTGTCAAAGTAGTATTCTTCATGATAGCCCCAACATTTTAGCAATTCAAATGTCCATCAAAATAAGAATGGATAAATAAGTTTGATTTTATTCCAACAATGAAATGTTATACAGTTATGAGCATGAACAAAGCTATTGCTCCACATAAAATATGGATGAATTTTACAAACTTAGCACTGAGTGAAAGAAGCCAGGCGCAAAAGAGAACATATTATATGTATGCTGTTAAGTTCTATTTCTCAGTCTGGGTCTGGTTACATTAGTGTGTTCACATCGTGAAAAGTTACTGAGATTATGATTTATATACTTTTCTGCATATAATTTATACTTCAACAAAAAGTTAGGAGTAAAATCAAATGGAAAAAGGAAAATATATTCTGCAACAAAAATCAAGTAGCCAAATGGTATTTCAGGGAAAGTAAACATAGTAGAAATGTTCCTTTAGGGTAGATATTGAAATATTGGGATTATTCATGATAATAAGGTCAAACCCACTGGTAAAGAAACTCACACATTGTTTTACATAGCCTTTAGTTTAAATTCCAATAAAGAGGTAGAATAACTTCATGGAAGGTCATAGCTTAAGAATTAAACATACCTAGGAAGGAATCCTAATTCCAAAACTTATTATTAGCTGTATGATTTTTTTTTTTTTTTTTTTTTTTTTTGCGGTACGCGGGCCTCTCACCGCTGCGGCCTCTCCCGTTGCGGAGCACAGGCTCCGGATGCGCAGGCTCAGCGGCCATGGCTCACTGGCCCAGCCGCTCCGCGGCATGTGGGATCTTCCCAGACCAGGGCATGAACCCGTGTCCCCTGCATCGGCAGGCGGACTCTCAACCACTGCGCCACCAGCGAAGCCCAGCTGTATGATTTTAAGCAAGGAGCCATTTAGGCATTAACAAAACTGGGATAATAATATCTACCTTGAAATATTTTGCTAAGGATTAGAGATAAATTTAATTTACAGTTCTTGCCATACAGTATGTGCCCAATATATGACAGCTTAAAAATGGATACCTTACAGATATCGTCTTTTATATATGCAAAACAAAGTCCGTGTTCAAGGATAACAATGAACAAATGAAGCCACAGGAACAGGTAGTTTAAAGAAATAAGGGAATAAAAGAAGAGTTTATTATTGGACCACAATATCAGAGAAAATTCTCTTTGTAGTTGTCAGAAAATTATGTCTAATTCAGGTGTCTATGAATTATGAAGGAAAATCCTATAATAATCTAGTAATTAATTTACTTATTTTCCTACTTTACCACAAATATAAACATTTTTGTTATAGACTTTAAACCACAAAAGAAAAACTAAAATATCAGTTGTTGCCTCTTGGGATGTTTATCATTTTATGTAACTAGATTTTTAAAACAAAGTACCAAAAAACTCTTTATTTTACTCACAATTAGGGGAATACGAGCAGTGGTCCTTATAGAAACGTGCACTATGACATGAATGAATCCTGAAAATTCATGAGTAATGTAAATCTATGTAAAGCAAGCAAGCTTTTAAATAACAAAATAAATGAATATGTTAGATGTTGCTCCTAATGGTAGCCAAGATTTATCATCTTCCTATAGTCTAAGTTGACTTAAACAATTATGAACAATATTCTATTTTAAATGGAAGTAATTGTAAAAACTTGTGTATTAATCAAATTTAAGAGAAAAACCTAATATGTGGCATATATCAATAATGACAATTCTGCTGTCTTAGTGTAGAAGCAGCCATAGAAAATATGTAAACAAATGGCTGACCCTGTGTTCCAATAAAATTTTATTTTCCAAAACAAGAGATGGAACATACTTAGCCCACAGGCCATAGTTTACTGACTGACCTCTGCCCTAGGGCATTATTGTCACACAGCTGAAGCTGGATTGCTACCACTTTGGGGTACTGGCCAGTTGGAAGGAGGGATAAAATGAGAAAGGGGATAGTGTCCACTGTCCTAAGGACCATTACTAGAAGTGGCACACATCACTTCTCCTCATATTTCACTGGTGAAAATCAGTCATATATAGCTGCAGTAAAAGCTAGAAAATGTAATGTTGGGCAGATTTGTGCCTGCTACAATTCTATTGATGTGAAAAAAGAGTAGAATGAAATTTGGTGGGGAACTAATAGCCTCTGTCACAAGAGGAAAGCCTGATTTCCTTTAACATGCCTGAGTTCCAGTGTTAGCTTTGCACTCTACTTAATGTAATATTTATTTATGCAACTTTACCTCGTTTCTTTGATATGCTTGTTCATACACTGAGGTAAATAATAGAACCCACTCAGAGATTTATAATGTACATTAAATGTTACCACATTTAAAGAATTTTGAATGCTTTGAGAAAATGCTTCAAAATTGCTGTTATATCACTAGAGGTAATATTAATTTCCACTTAATAGATTGATAAACAGAGGTTCAAATTTGAGTGCATTGTTTAAGACCACATATCTAATAGGTGTCTGACCAAAGATGAAACCAGGTCTTTCTGATTTCATACTTTCACTAAACACTGAGCACAGAAAAAGGACACCAATGGAACAAGAATGTGTGCAATTTTTAAAAGATAGATGATACAGAATATTTGCATGTTGATTGGGTTGACCCAATAGGAAGGAAAATATTGATGACAAGGGAGTAGAGAGAGGGTAATGCCAGAGGAATTCCTTCTTGAATAGGCAAGGAGGTTGTGATTAAGTCCATAAGTACAGATCTCGACCATAGAGAGGCACAAAAATGTCCATAGTTGCAAGCAGGAGGAGAAAGTACATGGGTATAGGTGTAGGTGGGTTAATATGGTGTGGTGTCCGGTGGTGATAGCATAAGAAAGATCCCTTCTAATGGCTTTTATTTTTCTCTAGCTTTATAGAGTTATAATTGACAAATAAAATTTTAAGATATTTAAAGTGTACTAATTGATTTGATATACCTACACATCATGAAAGAATTCACCCCATTGATTTAATTAATGCATTATTTATTTATTTATCTATTTATTTTGGTGAGAACATTTAAGTTCTACTCTCTTGGGAAATTTCAATTATACAACACAGTGTTATCGACTGTAAGTACCATGTTATGCATTAGATCCTCAAAACCTTATTCATCTTATAACTGAAAGTTTGTACCTTTCCATCAACTTTTACCTATTTCTGGTGTCCCTCATCCCCTGGCAATCACTTTTCTACTCACTTGTTTTTTTTTGTTTTTTTTTTTTTTACATTCCACATATAAGTGATACCATGCCCTATTTGTTTTCTCTGTATGTTGTTTTTACACAATATAATACCTTCCAGTTTCATCCATGGTATTGCAAGTGACAGAATTTCCTTCTTTTTAAATTTTTATTTATTTATTTATTTTAATTTTTATTTATTTATACTTGACTGTGTTGGGTCTTTGTTGCTGTGAACGGCTTCCTCTAGCTGCGGCGAGCAGGGGCCACTCCTCGTTGCGTTGTGTGGGCTTCTCATTGCAGTGGCCTCTCCCATTGTGGAGCACGGGCTTTAGGCACACGGGCTTCAGGAATTGTGGCACACGGGCTCTAGAATGCAGGCTCAGTAATTGTGGCACTGGGCTTAGTTGCTCTGCGGCATGTGGGATCTTCCCAGACCACGGCTGGAACCCGTGTCCCCTGCATTGGCAGGCAGATTCCCAGCCACTGTGCCACCAGGGAAGCCCTCCTTCTTTTTTTAGAGTTGAGTAATATTCCACTGTGTGTGTGTGTGTGTGTGTGTGTGTGTGTGTGTGTGTGAAATTTCTTTTATCCATTTATTCATTGATAGACACTTAGGTTTTTTCTATACCTAGGCTATTGTGAATAGTGCTACTATAAATGTGGGAGCAGAGATCTCTCTTCAAGATAATGATTTTATTTCCTTTGGATGTTTACCCTGAAGTGGGATTAATGAATCATATGGTAGTTCTATTTTTAATTTCTTGAGGAAACTCCATATTGTTTTCCATAGTGCTGTACCAATTTATATTCCTACCAACAGTGTGCAAGGGTTCCTTTTCTTCTGCATGCTTGTCGGCACTTATCATTTTTTTTTTTTTTGATAATAGACATCCTAACAGGTATGAGATAATATATCATTGTGGTATTGATTTGCATTTCCCTGATGGTTAGTGAAATTAAGCACTTCTCATTACCGGTTGGCCATGTGTATGTGTTCTTAGGAAAAATGTCTTTTTTAGATCCCTTGCCATTTTTTCATTGATTATTTATTTTTTTGCTATTGAGTTGTATGAGATCCTTGTATATTTTAAGTATTAACCCTTTATCAGATATTTGTGGTTGCCAATATTATCTCTCATTCTATAGGTTGCATTTTAATTTTGTTGATTATTTCCTTTGCTGTACAGAAGCTTTTTAGTTGGTTGAAGTCCCACTTGTCTATTTTTCTCTTTTGTTGCCTTAGTTTTTTGTGTCAAATTCAAAAATTCATTGCTAAAACCAAAGTCAAGGAGCTTACTTACTATGTTTTCTACTAGAAATTTTATAGTTTCAAGTCTTTCATTCTTTATTCCAATTTGAGTTGCTTTTTGTGTATGGTGTAAGATGGGGTCTAATACCTTTTCTTTAAATTTTTGCATGTGGATATCCAGTTTTCTCAATATCATCTGTTGAAGAGACTATTCTTTCCCCATTGTATATTCTTCTCAAAAATTAATTGATCATATATGCAGGAATTTATTTCTGGGCTGTCTATTATGTTCCATTGTTCTATGTATCTGTTTTTAAGCCAATGCCTCACTCTTTTGTTTTGCTTTGATTTGTTGTGTTTTTGGTTGTTGTTTATGTACCTGTTACCACCTTTATTTACCTTTTTGTTTACTATAGCTTTTAATGGAGTTTGAAATCAGAAAGTTTGATATCTTCAACTTTGTTCCTCTTTCTCAAGATTGCTTTGGCTATTTGGGAGTTTTGTGGTTGCATAAAGTTTTAGGAGTATTTTTCTATTTATATGAAAAATGTCATTGGAATTTTGATAGGAATTACATTGAATCTGTAGATTGCTTTGGTTAGTATGGACATTTTAACAATAGTAATTCTTCTAATCCATGAACACAATATCATTCTCTGTGTGTCTCCAATTTATTTCATCAGTATTTTATAGTTTTCAGTGTACAGATTTTTCACCTCCTTGGTTAAATTGTTTCCTAAGTATTTTATTCTCTTTGATGCTATGGTAAATGAGATTGTTTTCTTAATTTTTCTTTTTGATAGTTTGTTTTTTTGTATGTTGATTTTGTATTCTGAAATTTTACTGAAATTGTTCATTAGTTCTAAATTTTTTGGTGGAATCGTTAGAGTTTTTATATATAAGATTATGTCATCTGCAAATAGAGACAATTTTACTTCCTCCTTTCTGATTTGAATGCCTTTTATTTATTTTCCTTGCCTAACTGCTCTGGCTAAGACTTCCAGTAATTTTATTTTGAATAAAAGTGATGAGAGTGGGCATCCTTGTCTTGGGTCCTAATCTTAGAAGGAAATCTTTCAGCTTTTCACCATTGAGTATGATGTTAGCTGTGGGCTTATCACACATGGCCTGTATTATATTCAGGTACATTCCTTCTATACTTAATTTGTTGAGAGTTTTTATTACGAATGGATGTTTAATTTTGTCAAATGTTTTTTCTACATGTATTCAAGTAATCATATGATTTTAATTTTTTATTTTGTTAAAGTGGTGTACTACATTTGTTGATTTACTGATGTTGAAACATCCTTGCATCCCTGGAATAAATGACAAATCACTGTGTAAGCTTCTGTTTGCTTAGTAAACTAGAAACCAGGGTCAGATGTGGAGAAAGGAACAGTGTTAGAGGTGTGAGAAAATGGTGTTAAAGAATTTTCTCTGAGGGTGGAAGTATATTTAGACAAAAGAAATATAGAAAGAATCTTGGCAGCATTACATGCCAAGTAATTCGTCACATTTTTAAAGAACATAGCATCAATATAGTTTTCTGTTTTTCCCCACCCAAGTTAGCTGCCAAAATGAAAATGTGGGATAGATAGATAATTGGGTTTAACCAGGTTTGGGGTTTCCATTTCACAGATGGAGCTGGAGTGGATGCAAGAGGAATTAGTCTAAAGATGGACTACAGAAACCATGCTGAGAATATGGAAGAATGAGAAAGAGAGACAAACTAGTAGAATCAAATGAAGTTTTATTTAGGGTCTAATGAGGTCAAAGTATTGTACTAGTTGGGGAAGAAGTGGGAGTACACTGGAAAGACAAGGAGTTGTATTCAGATAAGGAGATGTTGAAACTGAGATGATGGAAGAGGTTGATACTGACAGTATCTGTGGTATCTATGGTTTTAGCAGTGAAGACTGAGGAAATGTGGCAGATAAGATCAGATGGAGAGGTGATCAAGAAACCATGAGGAGGTCAAAAACTGTTGGAATAAGGTGATCTAAATACATGGATATTGAAATTGCCAATAATTAGACAAGAGAGGCATTGGAGAGAATAACAGTAAATAAGGTGCTAAAATATTCAAGGAATTAGAAGCAGTGATCAGTGGATTTGTAGACGATTGCAACAAGGAGGGATTGCAACTATAGACTGATGGTAATAACTATATTGTAATTATGATTTTGTCATTTGGGCTTTCTCTTTGTTTATTTTTCAAGTATTCAGTGAATAAGAATAATTTAGTATAACAGTGATTTTCATAATTGAAAACAATAGACAGGAAGGTCTATGGAGTTCAAGATTTCCTATAGTGTAAAAAAAGTCACAATAAAAGTAATTAAGTCTATCTAATGAGAGAAGATGCATTTGAAAATCAAACTAACTAATTGACCTTCGTTTAAGAAATGTTTTGAGGGGCTTCCCTGGTGGCGCAGTGATTGAGAGTCCGCCTGCCGATTCAGGGGACACGGGTTCGTGCCCCAGTCCGGGAAGATCCCACATGCTGTGGAGAGGCTGGGCCCGTGAGCCATGGCCACTGAGCCTGCGCGTCCGGAGCCTCTGCTCCACAACGGGAGAGGCCACAACAGTGAGAGACCCGTGTACCACAAAAAAAAAAAAAAAAGAAATGTTTTGATAATTACAAGTAAATTGCTTAAAATATACACTGGTCTCAACTAAATTTTAGTGACCAAGAGCAGCACAGAATCCCTGAAGATGAGTAGTAATAAAAACAAATGATTATTTATGAAAAAGTCACATCATATGCAAACATATGGCAATGGACCTTGCATGTGCAAACATTAGTTCTTTGTAACTATAGCTAAGAAATCTACCACATTTAATGCTTGTGGAGCTCAATGTAAATCCAAGTAGCACAACTATATAAATATTAAATAACATTATACAAGGAATAAGTTTGGTGATCAGCAAAATTATATAAGAGTTAGAAAATACTAAGTTACCATTTGGAGAAAATGATTCTGATTTATAATGCTTATGTTTAGTGTTTCAGCACACTTAGGCTCTGTATATATATCACTAAAACATGAGGTTATTTTAATAGACAAAGAACTGGTTTGACTACATTTTAAACTGAATTTCTAAATTTACTTAGTTACAGACTTAACAAAACCATAAAGTAGAAAAAGGATTATTATTTCTATCTCTATGTACTTAAGGAGCAGAAAGGCTTAGGAAATCATGTTTATATAATAAAATGAGAAGAGGCAAATCTGAGGATCCGTGGTATTTGTAATGTCATGAGAAGACAGAAAAATAAGGAGTTAGACCTGGAGGCTCAGGTCAGGAGCACAGGAAAGCCTAAGTGACATAACTAAGGCAGGGTGGGAGTTTTTTTGCCAGCCACAAAAATTGGTGCATAACCATGCCCAGAATGGATTCCCTAAAGTCAAAGGAATTCAAGGGTCTGGCTTTACTGTTCCATCATGTACAATGAAGCTGGGGTGGCATGTATTACTAAAAGTAAATAATATTTTTATTAAGCTGGGAACACCTTAGGACTTAGGTATTTAAAGTCCATTCTTTCCATATATGGCTTTTCTTCTAAATCGTTCCTGGCTCCCTGATACTTAGAGAGGGTTAGCCACTCTTTCAAGCCTTGCTTATTTTAGTAAGGAAGGAGAGTAGCAATTCAGAGAAAAGTGATTAAACTCTGATTTTACCTTGATCAATATTTTTTGAAAGAGCTTTATTGAGATGTAGTACTTAACTCATGATTCATCCATTTAAAGTGTATGACTAAGTGGTTTTTAGTATATTCACAGTTGTGCAGTGGTTTTAGATATTTAAGTCATCTCCCAAGGAAACCAGGTATTCATTAGCAGTCTATCACCATTATTCCCACCCTCAGCTCGTCAATCACTAATCTACTTTTTGCTTTATAGGTTTGCTTATTCTGGCCATTTTATAGAAATGGGATTGAAAAAGTTCTATTCCCAGTTTGTTGAGTATTATTATTATTATTTTTTTTATGAAAGGTGTTGGAATTTGTGACATATTTTCTATGTACCTATTGATATGATCATGTTGTTGTTGTTCTTTATTCCTGTTAACCAAAATTTTCAGAAATGAAGATCTGATTGAGATAAACAGGCATTTATTTAGGGTTTGTTAGTACTGCAGCCTGGGAAACACAGATTCAAGAAGCACTTAAATTGTGTTATGTTGGACTACAAAATAGGGGAAGCTTATACAGGCAAAACCCACAAAGCCACAGTTAGTTACATAAGCTGTTTGTCAAGAATTACGACTGGGACTGGCAAGAAGTAAGGGTGCTTATTAAGCAAAGATTGTTTAGGGTCCAAAAAGTTACAGAGATGCAGTGGAGGGGGTGAGATGGGGAACTTTGAGACCACAGGGTTGCAGCTAGGAGACGTTGTTCTAAAATGGCTAGTGGAGTCTTTGGGAGGTTGCTGTTTGGTACCGTTCAGAAAGTTCACATTCTCAGTGGTGCAGAAACATTTCTGAGACCAGATGCTCAATGGCCACCCGACTACATTCATATGCCTAAACTATGATTATTCCATTGTGATTTTCTATTTGTCATCATTCCATTTCTATGCTGTATTACATTGATGGCTTTTTGAGTGTTAAAACAACCTTGCATTCCTGAGATTACTCCTACTTGGTTATGGTATATAATTCTTTTCATATGTATATAAATTTCGATTCCTACTATTTTATTGAGGATTTTTATATCTTTAGTCATAAAATATATTGGTCTGTAGTTTTCTTTTCTTTGTCTAATTTTGGAATCAGGTTAATACTGGCCTTATAGAGTAAGTTGGAAAATATTTTATTCTCTGCTATTTTTGGAGAAGAATTGGTGAAGGATTTGTGTAAATTCTTTAACTTTTTGGTAAGAGTCATCAGTAAAGCCATCTGAATCTGGATTTTTCTTTGTGGGAATTTTAAAATTATGAAATCAACCTCTTTTGTTTTTATACATTTATTCTTACTTTCCTCTAGAGTCAGTTTTAGTAGTTTGCATTTTTCTAGGAATTTATCACCTTCGTCTAAGCAACCTAATTTTTTGGTATACAAATGTTCATAGTGTTGCCTCATAATGCTTTTTATTTTTGTAAGTTTGGTAGTGACAAAGGTAGAGTCACTCCGGCTCGTTAATCGTTATTATTTGTACGGTACAATTCTTTCTTTCTATCTTTTACTTTCAGTCTGTTTGTTTCTTGAATCTAAATTGTGTCTCGGGTAGACAGCATCAAGTTGGATCTTGTTAGTTTTTTTTTAAATTAGTGTGACAATTTTGACAATTTCTGCCTTTTGATTTATGTAATGCATTCACATTTAATGTTACTGATATGGTTGAATTTATGTCTATATTTTGATTTTTGTTTTCTATATTTCCCCCATCTTTTTTGTTCCTCTGTTCCATCTTTACTGAGTTCTTTCACATGAGAATATTTTCTTATATAATTATTAACTCATTTAATGATTGCTTTTAATTTTGTTATTCTATTTTTATTCTAATAAACTTTTTTTTTCTAATAAACTTTTTTAAAGAAACTTTTTTATATTTACAGAAAACAATGTGAAGGTAGTACAGAGTTCCCAAATACCGCACACCCAGTTTTTTCTATTATTAATATCTTACATTACAGTATGGTACATTTGTCACAATTAGTGAACCAATTGTGATGCTTTATTATTAACTAAGTACATACTTTATTAAAGTTTCCTTAGTTTTTACATAATTTTTCTTCTGTTCCAAGACCCCATCCAGAATATAACATTATATTTTTCATATATTCTAGGCTACTCTTTGTTTTCACAATTTCTCAGACTTTCCTTATTTTTGATGACCTGACAAATTTTGAGGATTACTTGTCAGGCATTTTGTAGAAAGTTCTTCAAGTGGGAATTTTCATCCCTTCATATCAAAGTCCATACTATCAACATGACTTATCACTCTTGATGTTGACCTTCATCACCTTGCTGAGGTTGTCAGTTTTCTCCACTTTGTAAAGTTACTCTTTTCTCATCTTTCCATACTGTACTCCTTGGAAGGAGGTTACTATGTGCAGCTCACATTTAAATGGGAGTATTGTTCAATATCCTTGAGGTCAAAATATTTACATAAATTATTTGTAATTTTTCTACATGGAATACTTGTTTCTTCTTTGCCATTTATTTATTCAATAATTTATTTATATCAGGAAGAGCTCATGAATATTTATATATACTTTGCTGTAATCCAATTAGTTTTGTTATTCTAAGTGTTTTAGCTTGGCCTTTAGGAGCTCTTTTAGTTGACTTCTCTGTCCCCTTGACAAATTCCATCATTATAGGGTTTGTTGTTGGTGATGATAGCAGTGATAGTTTTAGCTCTCTCTTACTTCATGGCACTACAAGATGCTGCAGGCTCATCTTGCATATTTCCTTCCCCAGTCCTAAAATAAACTATTTTTCTAAGGAACCATAGTGCTTTTTATTGGAAAATAGTATTAGAAATCATAACCCGCATGCCAGGTGCACTCAGTACTATTAAGGTATTGTTATTTTTAGGCCATCTCAGTTGACAAAGCAAAGAAATGTGTTTTGGTACTAACCTGTGGATGTGTGCATATCTATAAATATTTCTGTACGTAACCATTTGTATCTACATTAAGCTAAACATGAATTTATATTAAAGTCTCTAACTCTAATCCATTATTATACAGATCGTTCTAATCTTCTCTTCTTGCATATCTGTAAACTCCCACTTACAACAATTAGAAACCTGACTCCCACTGTCTGTTCACTTGAAAGTTCGTTCTATTATACAAATATAGCAGTATTAATTGTATATTTTTTTGCTGTTATATGATTAAAAGTTCACAGTTTCCCCTTAAAATAAGTATCATCATTCCCGTTTTTCAGGTAAGAAAACTGAGGCTCAGGGAACTTAATTCATTTGCCAGAGGTGCAGTGTTTATGAAGTTAGAAGTGGGATTCACACCTAGAAATAGCTTATTACAAAATCTACCAAGAACTTCAACCTCCCGTTATTGGGAATATGGATGTGTTTCTAGTTACTGGTTAATGAAATTTTATGTGTGTACCATTTTAATGGAGTAAGGTGTGGAATGAAGAGCCTCTACCTCAATGAGCAACAATCTGGGAAACGTTAAAAATGTCTCTCTCAGCTACAAACATGAAGTAAGGATATCTTGGAAGAGAGAAGCAAGTGGAGTCAGGAGGAGATTAGATAGGCCTGAGGGGATTAGTAGAGAAGGCAAATCGATCAAGAGAGAAAGATCTAAATATACTGTTCAGTGTGAGAAACCAAATAGGCTTAGTTCTATTAGGTAAACCATATGAAATAGCTGACATTTGACTCTTTTTGACTTATAAAAACAACAATTTCATTTGGTTCAACCCATACATTCCTGCCAAAACCTGGGGGGAAAAAGGGCCATTTTTCTCTTTTACAACTAATCAGTAGATAACGATAGAACAGATGGGATTGCTTTCCAGAAAGTGATAGCCATTTTATATCTTGTTCCCCTACCCTTATTTAACCCTAAGGATAATAATCTTAACAAAATTTTCTCTTTAAAATATAGATTTTCCTTCAGAGGGCTTTGCTGCCCCACCCAGGCTTCTCCCCTTGACTGAGTGGCCCGTCCCATGGTCTGCATCCTATGGTCAAGTCTCTTCCCTGGGTTGTGGCCACCCCAGATCCAGTGCTGCACTATGAGCAGGGCCAGAGCATTGTCTCAGCTTGGGCTGGAGTACAGGGCGAGGAGCCATGGGAAACTCAGCACCAACTACAGCAGACCTCTCTCTAGCCTGGCTCAGGGGCAAGCCTGCACTTGAGCACTCCTCACAAGCAGAGTCCAGGCTTCCCACAGCCCTTCTATTAGTCCCAGCTGTTCTCCAACCAGCCAAAGGGGCTTGTCTCCTAATGTGTAGGACCTCAGGACTGGGGCGTCCAGTTTGTGGCTTTTTCTGCTCATTCCCCAGAGCAGGTGTCTACCCCACCCCCTTGTTATCTCCCATTTCTTCTGAGTCCCCTCCCAAGGGCACAGGTCCCGACCCAATAGCTTTTCTTGTCTTCCTACCCAATTACCTGTATATCTTTCTTATAGCCTTGGTTGTAGAGTCCTGCCAGTTTCCAGTTAGTTTTCAATGAGAATTTTTCCACATGTAGATGTAGTTTTGATGTGTTCACGGGGGAAGGTGAGCTCCATGTTCTCTTATTCCACCAACTTGATTCAAACCCTCAACCAGTGTCTTTTGATGCATGAATGGGTAAAGAAAATGTGATGGATATACAGATAATGAAATATTATTCAGTCATTAAAAAGAAAGAAATCCTGCCATTTGTGACAACATGGGTGAAGCTCGAGGGTGTTATGCTAAGTGAAGAAAGTCAGATAAAAAATACTGTATGATCTCACTTACATGTGGAATTTAAAAATTGATCTTTAGAAACAGAGAATAGATTGAAGGTTGTCAGGAGCTGGGGGTGGGAGAAATGAATGATGGTAGTCCAAGGGTACAGATTTCCAGTTAGTTATAAGATGGGTAAGCTCAAAGGATCTAATGTATAGCCTGGTGACTATAGTTAACAATACTATGTTGTATATTTATAAGTTGCTAAGCGTAGATTTTAAATGTATTCTGCTCATCCTACCCCATAAAGTAAGTGAGGTAATGGATATGTTAATTAACTTTATTTTTATAATCATTTTGCAGTATTTTTGATTTGATATTATCACATTGTATATCATGAACTTACACAATTTTATGTCAATTATACATCAATAAAACTGGAGAAAAGAATGAGAGCTTGGTATGAAAGAGAAAGACAGGAAGATAGAGAAATAGAGAAAGAACTCTTTTTTTTGAGGTTTCCATAATAACTTCTTCCCTACTCCCTAACATCCTGACCATTTAACTACACTTTCTCCATAAACCTCAGTTCCCTGGAAAACAGAGATGCTGAGACCACAGCAAGATTCAACACATGTGACAAATGTGACTTCTGGATTTTGTCCAGGCCATTTTAAGAGGAGCTCTTGTTTCTCTTAAGAATTCCTTTATTGCATGGAGAACATCTCTGAGTCATTTATCAAGAGTTGGTTCTGTACAGCTGAAATTTCTTCTGCTATGTTTGCATTTGTCTCCCTTTTTCTTCACAAATAAAAATAAGGAATTCCAAATGAAACATTTGGAAAATTTCCCATGAGACTCTGGATTTTTCTACCTGTTTTGTTAAGTAATAGTGATTTTTACAATCAGTGAAGTGGATGTACCCCTTTTTTCTAAAGTGAAGAACAGTGCCTATGATATTAATTACTTATATCATCATCATTTACTGAAATATTCTTTCAATATTTATTGATGTTTACTTAGTGGCAGACAGTTCAGAAGTACTACTTTTTCTCCCAATCTGTATATGACATATAAAAGCATGTATGCTGGACAATTTTTTAATTGCAGTGTGATTCTTAGTTAAAAAACATGCCATCTGCTTTGATGATTGCCTGGTTTTAGCAAGAAATTATAGGATCCAATAGGATCCTTCATAGAATTTACGGGAGAGGTATAAAATAGTATTGTCATTTTCACTGAAAATTAATGTGATCTTTAGAGCAAGATATTGTAGTACTACCTCTGCATTGCAAAATAGGGCATTTACACACAGATGCAGACTCTAAAAACAACTAGCCTCAAGGTTAAGCAACATGGTGATGCTAAAGAAATACAGCGACTGTTATGGAGTAGCGCTTGGGGGAAAAAAAAAAGCTATACTTCACAGCGAGTGAACTGTTGACACATGTTCTCATTGAGAACAGAAAGAGATCAATTACCAACTGTTAATTATGCTTCTCGCGGTATTTTTCCAAGAAAGTGACTATAGTTCAGAAGAACAAAATACCTTTGGTCAAAATTGTTTGGAGTTAGAGTATATGTTAGAGCTCAGAATGTTTGTCTAAACTTTACTATATCCGTATCTTTAAAAACTGTCAGATGCGCCACTCTTATTTCTACTTAATATCAAACATAGGAATGCAGATTTTTCAAAGTAATAATATAATGTTTTTACATATTAGTCACTGAAGCCCAAGAAAATCCCTTTGAAATGAATGAAATGTTAATACTTAATTTTCATGTCAAATACTATAATTAGGACTAAGTATGGGTTACAGGAGACTGTTGCGCTGAGCAAGGCCTACTTCTTCAGTGTCCTTTGTAGTACACCTTGGCCTTGTGTTCCCTGATCCAGCCCTTTGAGCTATCCTGACCCTGTAACTAGGATAGGAGGTGAGGTGATTCTGCTGTTTCTATAGCATGTGGATTTCCAATATCAGGACAGTCATTAAATTTATCACAGTTGTTTCTCTATTTTCTTCTCTAAATAAACATAGTAGCCAAAGCTTAGTCTTATTAGTTCTGTAATCCTGACCCAAGGACAATGTCTTTCCATAGTACCTGTCTAATAAATATTTTCTAGATGAATGTATATACTAGTAAATACCAGAATAGTTACTAAAGCACACTCCATCATTGTGTATTGAGCCATATTTTTCATACATCTAATTATTAAAAACTGTTAACCTAGATTTGTCTTAAGCAACATTTTACTTTTATTAAAAGTGCCTTTTTAAAACAAACTACAAAGTTCTTGTAGTATAATTAAAAGAATACATAATAATTTATAACATAGAAGCTTAATATTCATGCTTTATTGTTTTAGATTAGCAATAAATTTGCCTTGGATTGGAATTGTCACATTGTTTCATTAAAGTGTAAGGGATTTCAGCAAGAGAGCTGGTTACTCTTGTTAAGTATTAATCTCAGATTTTCTTTGACATTAGAAAATGTTGATGTTTGGATACAGTATAATATTGAGTTTTCTTTTTACACCAGTTAAAAAACCAAAATTGCTTCAAGTTTATACACTCAAAAAATGTTTAAAAATTAATTATACTTTTTGTTTCTAGCTTTTTATGTTTTAATTATCCAGGATATCCCCCACCCATTTCACTCATTGTAGTCTTAGCTTATTGGAGTGCTCCAAATTAGGAGAAAACCCTTTGAATAACAAAATATGAAAGTATTTTATTCGTCATTTTTGTAGATGGCTGTCTAAAATTGTTCCCAATGATTTGCATCTCCTGTTCTCCACACCCTTCAATAATTCTTTTCCTTTAAGTGTGAGCTGGACCTAGTAACATGCCTCTAATAAATGAAATATGGAAAAAGTGATGTGTTATCTTTTTCAAGATTAGATTATAAAAGACAGATTTCTATGCTGATGTCTGCCTGTCTGTCTGTCTATCTGTCCCTCTCTCTCTGGACTTTCTCATGTGCTTGCTCTGATGAAGCAATCTGGTGAAACCTAGGTGTTAAGGAACAGAGGAAGGCCTCTGGGCAATTGCCAGAGAGGAACTGAGGCCCTCAATTCAGTAGCCCATGAAGAACTGAATCATACCAAAAACCACGTGAGTGAGCTTAGGAGTGAGTGTTTCCCCAGTTAAGTCTTCAGCAAGTACCTCGATTGCAGCCTTGTGAGATATCCTAAAGCAGGAGACTCATTTAAGTGATGCCAGGCGCTTGAATCCCAGAAATTATGAGATAATGTGTGTTTTTTTTAAGTTGCTAAGTTTTGTGGCAGTCTGTCACAAAGCAATAAATAACTAATACAACCATGTATCAAACTTCATTCAAAGATGTCCAGAATCAAATCCAATTCAAAAGAGAGATTTTCATGAAACTTAGGAGTTCTAAAACAACATTACATTCCCTAAAAATGTTAATTCCTTTCCAGCATAAATGCATCACTGTCTATACCCAGACTGGAGATATAGAGGGGATTGAGAGAAATTTAGCAAGAGATACAACTTGCCGCTTAAATGGATCATTGGAATTCATTAATTAAAATATACTCCTGTAACCCATAAGAATATTGACTCTATTCCTAATTTCAATGCCCATTTTTAAACTTCACAAAGCCCAAATTTATATATCTTATTGAGTGATGCACACTTGCTTCACCTTCCCAAACTGTGATCATCATTTAAAACTGTTTAAGTTTTTAATTTTCCTCCTTTTAAGGCTCATGGTAGGATTGTACTTTCAATTTAACCAGTGAAATCTGTATTGCTTTCTGGAAGAATTGTCTTATTTGCCAGTATAAAACGATGTGTCGGTCTCTTTAAACTGATTGTGGAAACATATGTAAGAGGGAGCCTTTGATAACCTGGCTCCCTGAGTGACTACAGTGGACAACTACAACATTGTGAACTCATAATGGACATATTGTGAGAGCAAAACATGAATTAATTTTATGATAAGAGACTGATAGATCATTCATGTTGAATATGGAGCCATGTTTGTTTGGCAAACTGATTTTTTTGTTGTTGTTTTGGCTCTTCAACTCAGAACCTAGGAAAGATTTTAGGCAGATAGGTAGCTCTTCAAAGTTATCTTGTCTTAAGTTTCTTCCTAAAAGCTAATAGGGGAATAAGTAGTGCTTGAAAATTTTTTAGTCCCTCTGAGTTCTTTGTTAATTTTATTTTAATATTAGACTATTACATGAGTATTAATATTATTGTCCAAGTTTTTGTGAAAATTAGTTTATAATGTAATAGATTAAGAGTAATGAATATAATATGTGGCAATTTCACTTTGGGGATTATCCCAAAGACTGAATCAGTTATGGTGTTCCAGTAAGTTCCCGCTTCCTCTCCTGAATCATCATTTTTAACTCTGTGGACCTTCTAATATTTGCAAACACATACCCAGTTACATTCCCCATCTTAAAATACAATCAAATAAAACCTCGACTACCTTTCTACTTCCAGCTGTAGTCCCGCTCATCTCCTTCCTTGTAAAGCAAACTCCTTGAAGAAGTAGTGTGTTCCACTGCTCCAATTGCTCTCCATTCTTTCTTTTTTGAACCCGGTCCAATCCTGCAAAAATGTTATTGTCAGTATTACCTGATTACTTCCCCCACAGCCTGGTTCTCTCTCAGCTTTTCACATCTTAGTTAATAATAACTCCACTTTTCCTGAGGTGTAGGCCAAAGAATTTGATGTCATCCTTGAATGTTTTATTTTGTACACTCTCCATGTCCAATCCATCAGTAAATAATTTTTGCTCTAATACATCCAAAATCCAATCGTGTTTACACTGCTTCCAGTATCCTACTTGAGTCCAAGCTCTCCTTATATCTTGCTTGGTTTTCAGCAATAACTTCCTAACTTGTATTCCTGATTCTGCTATGCCTCCTAAAGTCTATTTTTAATTCAGCTGCCAGAGTAACTTAGATCATGTTATATCTCTGCTCATAAACTTGTGAATGGCTTCTTATATCAGTCACAGTGAAAATCTAAGTCCACAGTGATGTGTAAACCTCTATAGAGTTGACAACTTTGGACCTAACTTTTTTATCTTCTGCTACTCTCTCTGTCTTATTTGTTCCATTTCAATTTTGTGGGCCTCATTGTCTCTGTTCAGAAAACACCCCAGATACCTCCTGCCTCAGAAAATACCTTTGCATTTTCTATTTTCTCTTTCTGGAATGCTCTTCCCTAATATATACATAATATATTACTTCACTAATTTTACTTCTTTCAGTAAATGTGATCTTTTCAGTGAGACCTGCCCTGCTACATTATCTATATAAGGATCTCCATTCCCACAGCAACAATTTCTAACCCTCTTTTCAACTTTGTTCTACTCCTTAGCACTTATTGTTATATACATTCTTATATAGTGTTCTTATTCATTTTATTCAATAACTGTTTACAGTGGTAGGATGTAAGCCCCATAAGTGCAGAGATTTTGTATGTTTTTACTGCTATATTCCCATCATACAGAAGAATGCTTATTTATCAAATTATTTAATGAAGGGCTTGGCCCCTACCTTCCAGTTATGTGCCAGTTAGTAATCTACAAGGATGGTGATGCATGCTTCTCCCAGGAAGCTTTTCGTTGTTTTCTTGTCCCCTTTCCCTAGAAAAATGATTGAGATAACTACTCCTTCTAAAGCATCTGTTTATGAACTTAAGGAAAAGAGTTAGCATCTATTGCTCAATCAAGGATCAATGCCATTCTTCTGTCCTTACCTTTAGTTGCTTGCAATTTAAGGAGACATGATGAATAAAAATGGAAGATCAATATAGACTCTTATCATTTTAAAAATGTGATTCGAGTATTCAAATTAGTAAATTGCAATAGTTTGGGCTCAAACCTGTGATAATGATTACCTTATCTTAGTTTTCAAAATGCAATTATCAATATTAAAATGTTTACTATATAAAGCAGAGCCTTCAATTGCTCTCCTATGTTTTCTTTTCCTTTCTATTCAGAAAGTAATAGGAAGAACCAAAACTAAAGATCAATGTAATTTGGCCTGATTAAAGCTCTAGCATCAACTTTAATATTAAGGTATAAATGAAAATTCTTTGATAACAGAAAAGAAAAACCATGCTAGAAAACTTTGGTCAATTTTTTATTAATTTCAACCCCAAGGTCTTTTTTTCTAACTCTGTTTGTGTTATAAGTTCCAGCCTGAATCTCTCAAAACATAATTCATATATTTATTATGCTTTCAAAGTG
The DNA here is from genome assembly GCF_937001465.1 of Orcinus orca. Classification (NCBI taxonomy): domain Eukaryota; kingdom Metazoa; phylum Chordata; class Mammalia; order Artiodactyla; family Delphinidae; genus Orcinus; species Orcinus orca. Next base: position 58,858,802 of record NC_064563.1, on the reverse strand, counting down.
TCTTCTAATTTTATAGCCAATGAGAGCAATCCAATTACTGTTGTCACTCTTCTGATTTCCTTAACTGTTTCTTATCACTTTTCTTCTCATAACTCGGTATTATGCAGCCTGTCCTAAACTGTAAACTTTCAAAGTAATAATAATCTTATTTGTACAAAAAAAAGTCTCATGTTGGAACTTATCCAGGTGCTGTTTGGTAAAATATGATGCCTTTCCATTTATGTTCTCTCTGTCCCCTCATGAGACTTATTTCACTGAGTTTTATACCCACTCCAAGTAAACAATCAAAGAACTATTCTCCAATGATTTCCAACTTAGTTTTTCTTTTACTCTTCATAAGGTTTATGGAATGGCATATGTTCCTCATCTCTATGAATCTATAGTACAATAAATTTAAGTTATCAGTAAACTAATAAATCAGACGTTAATGGTAAAATTATTTTGACTCAGATTATAATATTTCTCACATACCTCTGATTTGCTATCATCATAAAACTCATTTATGTGGATTATAAAACTGCCTCATGATGAATTATGTAATGCTCTACTTACCAGTCAGGGAAAAAAATGCCATTTATATCCATTTTGTTTGCTCTCTTCAACTGAAATTATTCTTCTTTACATTGTTACTGGATTTCATAAAAATGTTTGTTGAAAATCAATATTTGGTATGTAACACATATATATTTTACAGTTCTCATATTGTCTTTTAGCACCTGATGATTTGACTTTTGCTGTATATCTTCTGAGTTCCCTATTTTCTTGGATTTTCTGTTTTTAATCACAAACAAAACACTTTTAAAGGATATCCACAACCTCTCTTATAATCAGATTTTGTTGTTAATTTTGTTGCTTTGTTGCTGCTGTTTTCTGTCCCCACTTTTACTAGGAAGAGGGAATGCTTGACACAGAGACAGACTGGATTCCCGTGCTAATAACTCCGTGAGAATTTCCCCTGAGCATATTCTTCTCACTAGATGTTGAATTATTTTACTGAATAACTTTTCCTTAAGTCATGCCAAGACAACCCAAATGGTTTCAGTATGAAATTTCTCTTTTCTTAGCCAGAAATAAAGACTGGTCTCACATCAACCTTTCTTTAGCAAGATTGAAACCAACTTGACACTCCTGGATAAAAAGAAGCTTCTCATTAAATGACAAAATAAGTTCAATATACGGATCTGTGTCTGTCAATCCACAGAAATGGTGTCTAATGTAGTTTTTCTGGCAGAAGCCTATGGAAAATATTTTGGCAGTTAGTATGGTAATTAATATACAGGGTCAAGGGGCTTCCCTGGTGGCACAGTGGTTGAGAGTCCGCCTGCCAATGCAGGGGACACGGGTTCATGCCCCGGTCCGGGAAGATCCCACATGCTGCTGAGTGGCTAGGCCCGTGAGCCATGGCCACTGAGCCTGTGTGTCTGGAGCCTGTGCTCCGCAACGGGAGAGGCAACAACAGTGAGAGGCCCGCGTACCGCAAAAAAAAAAAAAAAAAAAAAAAATATATATATATATATATATATATATATATACACACATACACACACACACACACAGGGTCAAAGAAAACATTATACTTTTTCTTCCACATATCAGGAAGCATCTATTTTTGGAGAGTAGAAATGAAAAACAAAGTTATATTAAAAGAAAATTATTGATAAGATAGGTTATGAATTTAGATAATTAGGAAAAATCAGCTAAACAATGATTGATGTTAATATCCTTAATAATTTAGTGATTCAGGAATAAATTTGTTATGCCTTAGTAATTTTATTTATATCATTTAACCCATGTCCTGTATCATATAAAGTTCTTAGATCTATGTTAAACAAAAAAATTCAAGGGAAAACAAGGTGTCTAGATTTTGCAAGATAAAGTACCAAAGAGGCAGTCTGTATAGAATCTTCTTCAAGTATTCAGCAGAGTAATGATTACTACATATGTGTGAGGAAACTACCTAAGGCAAAGAACCACCTAAAATTATAAAAAGGAATAGTGTCCAGGCTTTTACAATGCCAAGAACAGTGCCTATTTCAACCAGCCAGACTGGACAAAACTCATAATATGGAGCATTGAGTAGAATACTCAGGAATGCCTTACCTCAGTAGTTGGGGGTTAATTAGCCCTAGACTGAACTCTGCTTCTAATCAGCCAAAAGAAAAGTAAAAGCAAGATTTGAAAGTATCAGACTGTATCCAAACAACCACATGTCAGAACAAAGCTAAAGAATAGTAGAAATACAAAAACATCCAGAACCCAACGAGGTAAAATTCAGTTTTGGACAACCAATGAAAGATTATCAGGCATGCAAAGAAGCAGTAAAACACAGCTCAGAAGTAGGAGTATGATCAGTCATTTTATTGGGAACTGACATAGATGTTAGAATTAGTAGACAAGGACATTAAAAAAAATGTTATAACTGTATTCCGTATGTTCAAAAAGTTAAGTAAACACATTGAAGCTGTAAAAATGGGTCCAATCTGAACTCCTTGAAGTGACGATTACAATGTACAAAATAATGCATTGAATGGGATTAATGACAGATTAGACATTACATAAGAAAATGAGTTGGTGGGTACAGTGGACTTCTCTAAATACTCAGGATTGGCCAGGCCACAGCAAGGACCTCTTATCTCATCCCTGTCTTTGGGAAGTACACCACGGGGGTGGTATAGAGGAAGGGATTCCCTTAGAGTCTGAGTATCTTTACTTCTAACACCCTCACACAGCTTTATCAGCAGGAAGGGAGGAACAGGAACCTCCTTAGCGAGAGGCAAGAAGTGGATTCCTCTGAGCTTGTTATTTTCAAATTAGGCTCTTGACTCAGTTTCTCCATAACTAACAGGCATTCTCTTTTTTACTATGCCACCAATTAAATTTACCTGACAGTCCCCCCCAAGAAAAAGAATTAAAGGAAAATAGAGTGAACTGTGGGAAAATTTCAAACATACTAATATGTATGTAATTGGAGACCTTGAAAATGAGAAATAGTACATAAAAAATATTTAAAGAAATATTTACTGAAAATTTCCCAAATCTGATATAAAGTATATAATAACTACAAATCCCCAAACTAAAAAAAAACAACAAAAAAGCACCTAAGGTACACTATACTCAAACTTTTAAGATATAATCTTACAAGCATCCAGAGAGGTAAAAAGAGAAAAAAATTCTTAACACAAATTAGTAGAACTGGTCAACAGAAAATCACTATTAAAAAAAGAAAAAGAAAGAAAAAGAAAATCACTATGAATAGACAACACTTGAACACTCCACCTAACAGCAACATACTAAACATTCCCTTAAAGTACACAGCAATCATTTTCTAACATAAAACATATTTTGTGGGGGGGCCACAAAAGAAGTATCAACACATTTAAAAGCATTCATGTCATAGAATGTATTTTCTTTAATAAAATGATAAAAATGAGAAGAAATTAGAAATCAGAGATATCTGGAAAATTCTCAAGTATTTGGAAACTAAATCACATACATCTAAGGGAAAAAAGTTAGAAAGTACATTGAACTGAACAAAATTAAAAACAAGTGTATCAAAATTTGTGGAATGCAGGTAACACAACACTTAAGGGAAATACATAACAGTAGATGTCTGTATTAGAAAAGAAGATCTCAAATTGATTACATCAGCATTAAGCAATCAGAAGGAGTATAACAAATAAAACCCAAGGGAAGCAGAATAAAGAAAAGAAGAAAAAGATCAGAGGGAGAGGAGAAAATGAGGGAACAAAAGAGAAAATTGACAAAACCAGAGGCTGATTTTTTGAAAAGATTAACAAATTTTGATGAACTTCTAACCAGACTAATTTGGAAAAAAGGACAAAAAAAGAGCAATATCAGGTAGCTTCCATGTATACTAAAAAATAATATTATAAACAATTTTATGCCAGTATATTCCACAACTTAGTTTAAATGGATAACTTTCTTGAAAGACACAAATTTGACTTAAGAAGAAATAAACTCCCAAAGCCCTATATCTATAGAAAAAACAAAAGTGAATTTGTAGTTAAAAGCTTTCCACAAAGGAAAATTCCAGGCCCAGAAGGCTTCAACGGGGCATTCTACCAAATATTTATGAAAGAAATAATACCAATTCTGCATAAACTCTTCCAGAAAGTTGAAGAAGAGGGAATTCTTCTCACATCATTCTATGAGTCTAGTATTGTTATGATACCAAAACCAGAAAAAGATATTAAGAGAAAACTATTGACCAATATCCATCATGAATCTAGATAAGAAAATATTTTTAAAAATATTAACAGATTAGACACAATAATACATAGAAAGATAATACATCATGAGAGCAAGCTGGATTTATCCCAGGAATGCATGGCCAACCATTCTAAAATCAATACACTAATTCAGTATACAACATACTAAAAAAGAAAAGCTTTATGAAAATTTCAGTAGATGTAGAAAACATATTTAACTAAAACCTTTCAAGAAAGTAGGAATATAAGAGAAATGTCCTATCTTGATAAAAGTCATCTATGAAAAACTTATGGCCAATATCATACTTAACAGTGAAAGAATGAATGTTTTCCCTCTAAATTAGAAAAAAAACCCCAAGGATTTCTGCTCTCACCACTTCTATTCAACATTGCATTGAACGCTCTAGCCAGTGTAATATGGCAAGAAAGAAATGAAAGGCATAGAGATTTGAAAGGAAGAAATAAAATTGTATTTATTAGCAAATGACCAATCATATCTGTAAAATATGATGAAATCTGCAGAAAAGGAACAAGAATTAAAGTGAGTTTAGCAAACGTTGTAGCGTACAAGATCAATACACAATGAATAGCAGTAATGAATAATAAGAAATTAAATTTTTTTAAGGTTACCATTTATAATAATATATTAAAAAAAAGAAGTAGTTAGGGATCAATCTAATCAAAGACATGCAAGACCTATACACTGAAAACTACAAAATATTTCTGAATTTAAAAGACCAAAAGAAATGGAGAATATAGTGTGTTTTTGGATCCAAAAATTCAATATTGCTATTATGTCAGTTATCTATAACTTTATCTGTAAATTGAATGCAATACAGTTAAAATTCCCAGAGTAGATTTTATCTTTGTTAAATTGACAAGCTGACTCTAAAATTCATATGGAAATGAAACAATATCTTTGAAAAAAATATTAAGTTGAAAGACCTCTACTACCTCCACTACTGACTTTAAATCTTATTATGAAACTACAGTAGTGAAGTCAGTATGCCACTGCTACAAAAATGGACAAACAATCCAATGGAACAGAAGAGAAAATGTAGAAATAGATACATATATATGGTCAATTAATTTTTGTGCAAAAGCAATTTAGTGGAAAAACTACAGTAGTTTCAATAAGTGGTGATGGAGCATTGGATATGTGTATGAAAAAATAATTACCTCCATCACAATATACATAAAAATTAACTCAAAATGAATCATTGACCTAAATGTAAAACCTAGAATTATAAAACTTCTAGAAAAAAATATAGAGGAAAAATTATTCTGACCTTGAATTAGGCAAAGAATTCTTAGATAATAACACCAAAAGCATAATCTATAAAAGAAAAAAATTATTAATTGGACTCCATCAAAGTTAGCATTTCTACTGTCTGAAAGATTCTCTGAAGAAAATGAAGAGGCAAGTCACAGATTGGGAGAGAATATTTGCTAATCATACATCTGATAAAGTTCTTATATCTAGGATATATAAAAACTTTCAAAACTCAATAATAATAAAATATACAACCCAATAAAACAAATGGGAAAAAGTTTGAAAGGCATTTCACCAAAGAACACATATGGATGAGGGAAATAAAAATCATGAAAAGATATACAACATCATATTCATTAGGGAGATACAACATAAAGCCACAATGACATACCATTACACATGTATTAGAGTGCTTAAAAAGTCTAATCATAACTTTGATAGAGGGAGCAACTGAAACTCATACACTGCTGGTGTGCCTGTAAAGCAGAACAATTGCTTTGTAAAAGTTTGGCAATTTCTTAAAAAGTTAACCTAGGTTCATCAGAAACTTTTTTTTAGATTCCATATATATGTGTTAGCATACAGTATTTGTTTTTCTCTTTCTGAATTACTTCACTCTGTATGACAGACTCTAGGTCCATCCACCATACTACACTACCAAATGTAAAATGGATAGCTAGTGGGAAGCAGCTGCATAGCACAGGGAGATCAGCTTGGTGCTTTGCGACCACCTAGAGGGGTGGGATAGGGAGGGTGAGAGGAAGACGCGAGAGGGAGGGGATATGGGGATATACGTATGCATATAGCTACTTCACTTTGTTATACAACAGAAACTAACACAACACTGTAAAACACTTATACTCCAACAAAGATGTTAAAAAAAAAAGTTAACCTACATTTACAGTATGATCCAGGTACACCTAGGCAGTTACACAGGAGAAATGAAAGCATGTGTCTATAACAAAGACTTGTATGTGGACATTCAACATGGCTTTATGCATAATAGGTAGACACTTGAATTAATCCAAATTTTCATCAAAAGAGAATAGGCAAACAGCTTTTGGTATGTCCATACTTCAGCAATACAAGCGAATAACTCTTCTTTTTAGATTTTTATTTTATATTGGTGTATAGTTGGTTAACAATGTTGGGTTAGTTTCAGGTGCACAGCAAAGTGTTTCAGTTATACATATACACGTATCTATTCTTTTTCAAATTCTTTTCCCATTTAGGTTATTACAGCGTATTAAGCAGAGTTCCCTTCCCTATACAGTAAGTCCTTGTTGGTTATCTATTTTAAATATAGCAGTGTGTGCTTGTCAGTTCCAAACTTCCAATCTATCCCTTCCTCTCACCCTTCCCCCAGGTAACTATAAGTTCATTCTCTAAGTCTGTGAGTCTGTTTCTGTTTTGTAAATAAGTTCATTTGTATAATATTTTTTAGATTCTGCATATGAGCGATGTCATATGATATTTGTCTTTCTCTGTCTGACTTCATTTAGTATGATAATCTCTATGTCCATCCATGTTACTGCAAATGGCATTATTTCATTCTTTTTGATGGCTGAGTAATATTCCATTGTATATATATGTACCATATCTTTATCCATTCATCTGTTGATGGACATTTAGGTGGCTTCCATGTCTTGGCTATTGTAAACAGTGCTTCAATGAACATTGGGTTGCATATATACTTTCAAACCATGTTCTTCTCCTGATATATGTTCAGGAGTGGGATTGCTGTGTCATATGGTAGCTCTATTTTTAGTTCCTTAAGGAACCTCCATACTGTTTTCCATAGTGGCTGTACCAATGCACATTCCCACCAATAGTGTAAGAGGGTTCCCTTTTCTCCCCACCCTCTCCAGCATTTAATGTTTGTAGACTATTTGATAATGGTCATTCTGACTGTTGTGTGGTGACATCTCATTGTAGTTTTGATTTGCATTTCTCTAATAATTAGTGATGTTGAGCATCTTTTCATGTGCCTGTTGGCCATGTATGTATCTTCTTTGGAGAAATGTCTCTTTAGGTCTCCTGCCCATTTTTTGATTAGGTTGTTTGTTTTTTTTTATATTGAGCTGAAAGAGGAATAACTCTTGATATGTTCAACATTATGGGTTTATCTCAAAATAAGTAAGCTAAGTGAAAAAGCCTGATATAAAAAACATATAATCTATAGTTCCATAATTATATAATTATAGACAGTACAAATTGATGTATAATGAGAGAAAGGAGATCTGTCACTGCCTAAGGGCTAAGGCAGGGAGAGGCAGAAGTGAGAGGCCCTACAGAAGACAACTTTGGGGATTATGGATACATTCAATATCTTGATTGTGTTGATGGTTTTAGAGTCCATATGTACATCATACCTTACGTTGCACATTTTAAGTGTACGTAGCTTGTTGCCTGTTGGTTATACTTCAGTAAAGCTATTAAGAAATCACAGTCTTTATTTCGTATTAGTTCTTCTTAACCTTGAAATTCTATATTAAAGAAACATTTAGAGTTCTGCCAAAGTACATTTAATAAAACATATAGTGAATTTGTTTTCTGATATAGCACTCCCGTACTCTAACACATAGCTACGTTCAGGTTGCTCTATGGTTCACTTGGATTTAAAATCTTTATATGGAAAAAAAATCAGAGCAAGAATTTACTGTTTTGTTTTAAGTGAGAATCTTAAAAACATCATTTCTCAACATAACAGTTAAAGAAGAAAAATCTGTTTTCCTCTCTCTTTATCATTGACTAACAAATAAAAGAACTTCCACTTAAGCTCCAATTTCCTTAAATGTATATGTGTGTACATGTATGTGTATATAGATAAGATACACATGGACACACACACATATATACACATGTATGTATATATGCATATAGATATAAATATATAGACACATATATTATATCTATACATATATATGCATATTATATATATACACACATCTGTATATATATAAGAACACATATTTATGTTTCTATACAGATCTAATTTTCAAAAAGGAACTCAAATTTTAAAATTAGTTTTTATTTTGTTTTTATTTTGCTCAATTTCTTTGCTTGTAAGTATATTGGCAAACAGAAGTGTTCAATTTTCCTTTTTCACTCTTTGGTTTCCCCTCAAATATTTGTTGTCTTTATTTGATGACCACAGTTCTGACAGTGAGGAAATCTCTGCTGTAAGCTCCTGTTTGTATTGTGCTTTTTGAATCTGCTGTGCATCTAGGCCACTCTAATATACCTGGTGGGTGTGAATATTTCCCTGAACACATCACTAACAAAACAGATTAGTTTTTATGACTGAAGTATTGCCAGTGTTAAGTATCTCTTTGTCTTCCTGCAACTCTGGCACCAAGGAAAAGAGAATTTAATGTTTTCATGTGTTTTATTTTAATTGAATCAGCTGCAAGAACAAAATACTTTTTAGATTGAGAGAGAATTGCTGCCTTGGTTCCAAGTCACTGCTTTGTAACCAAATAGCTCCTCTTGGTCTAGATTTATTATAGTTCTACCTCCGTATGGAAGAATTTCGTAGTCAGTCTTATTTGGAACATTAGCTGTTGAACTCTTTCACTGACACTTTCCTCATTAGGCTACTGAGAAAATTAAATAGATTCTATCAGTCTCTTTCCTAACATTCTGGTGAAACTTTATGGGCTGTAGGCTGAGAGTGAGGAAATTTAACTGTGACTTCTAAGAACTAACATCCCATTAGGCGAACAAAATATTTTATGCTTCCTATCCGGATGGATGTGGTAGAATGAATGGGAAGAATGGCCGCATCCCCTGTGAGCCAGATTAAAGCCCCAAACTTGACACTACAGTTGTTCCTAGCACAGTATCTGCCAACTTTTAAAACAAATATAAAAGAGCCAAATATTTCCTAATTGGTGTTAACCATGTTCCCTAGGCTTTAATCAGCAGTAACTCTGAGGCCAGCCTTTAGAATCACACTTGAGAACATGGGCACTTGGGTCAGACTTTCCCTGCCTGGGAGTCAGTCGTATAATGCGTAGGCTTTGGAGTCAGAAATCCCACTCTGTACCCGTCACTTTGCCACTTCCTATGTCTGTGATCAAGGACAAAGTCCTTAATTTCTCTGAGTATCAGTGTATTCTTCTGTGACATATAAGGGTTAGTATTAATTGTCTTAGCTAGAGAACAAGCTAAATTTAGTGTGCAGTCATAAGGAGATGCAGAAACATGTTGACTTAAATCAGAAGTTTATTTCTCTCTAATGAAAACAGTCCAGGGCTGATGAGGTGGATTTGTAATCTTCAACACATGGCTTCCGTCTCAAGGCTGGGGTCAAGGCTTGTGATCATAACTTCTAGCCAATGGAAGGTGAAGGGAGGAAAATGAGGGCAAGCAGTTTCTTTGTTGAGTTTATTGCCCGTAATATAAAAGCAACATTGTTGTTTCTTCCCCACTGGCAAGGGCTTGGCTGGAAAGCCAACATGGCTGCATGGGAGTCTGAAAGAATGTGTCCCCAGGTGGTAGGCCATGTGCGCAGCTAAAATTTGGAGGAACCTCTCTTGAAAAGAAAGAAATAAGCATGTATATTGGAGAACAATGAACAAACCCTGACATTAAAGTATGCAGGTAATATCTGAAACCAGGTTAGATATAAAGCATTTCGAAATGATTCAATAAAAGCTCAGGTGTTTTAGTTAATGAAATAATTATTTAATCCTTCTTATAAATAGAAGCTCTTAAAGTTTCTTTATTAAAGTTTTAGACAAATACAGCCATGTGTTTGTTTCTGTCTGCTAAAACAGATGTCTAAACTGAACAAATCAGCTTTCAGAGTTAACAAAAACAGAGGTAAACACAAAATAACCAAGGAGATACTTACATTAGAGATTTTAAACTATTTTAGGTTGTAATGTAGCAAATAATATAGTTTGAAACAAAATTGTAGAGCATTACAATGGTCATCGGTTTTAGAATCAGAAAAATCTTGTTTGGGATTCCAGGTCAATCACTTTTACTTGCTGTGTAGTCTTAGAGCAAGTATTTTCCCTTCTAAAGACAGTGTTCATTTTTTTTTTATATATATATATATAGACCAACCATAAGCACTCATACACCCACCACTAAGAACAATGATAACACTCTTGTTCTATTTAAATTTGATCTTATCAATTCTCTTGAACAAATAAAAAAAGATTACAAATAAAATTGAATTCATTTTATACTCCTTCAGCCACCAATAACTGCCATTGTGATTTGTATGTATCCTATTTAGGTGTTTTTAGACTTACTCTACATATGTACCTATGTAACATATATGAGTTGCATATATTTGTGTATCTATCTGTCATTCTCTTTTTCTCTTCTGTGACTTGCCTGTTTCTCACTGAACATTTTTTTAAGTGTCTTCTTCATATTGATGTGTGGGTATTAGAGCTAATCAAAGACCTAATGCTTTTGTCTATTATATATGTTGCAAATATGTTTTCAGGGTTTTTCACTTGATTTTAAATTTTCTTGTGATGCCTTGTCATACAAAGAGTTTCATTTTTTATTTGACATTGATGAAATAATTTTCCTTTTGCTCGTATATATGTTCATTTATTTTTTAAAGGAGTTTTTCCTACTCTGAGACTGTAAAATGTTCTTCTATAGGTTCTTTTAAAAGGTTTGGAAGTTCTATTTTAAAAATTTAGTTCTTTAATCCATCTGGAATTTACTTTTTCTATGAGGTGTGATAAAGCAGTCTAATTTTATTTTTCCATATGGATAGCTAATTATTCTAACACTATTTACTGAATAGATAATTTTTCTCAATTCCTTATTCTTTTCCCTTTCCTTATATAATTTCTATTCTCTTCTCCTTTCAAGTCCATCCCATCTCTCTACCCTCTCTTGTACAGTCATTCACCTTATCTATCTTTTGCTTCCTTCCTATTTCTGTCTCCTCCTTCTCTGTCTTTGTCTCCTCTTCCTCTTCTTTTTCATAATAATAATTATTATGAAATTAGTGCATATACCAAAAATATCAAATAGCATATCACCTAAAACCATAAGCAAATTAACAATTCTTTCCTCCAAAGTCCAACAAAGGTATCCGTTGTTGATTCATTTTTCATTCAACAGATTTTTTTTAGCAACTGTTAGGTTGGAGGCACTAGGGATTCCAAAGTGAACAAGATAGAGAAGATCTCCAGCTTAATAGAGGTTTAAATAAGCATATGCAAAGACTGAAACATCTTTATTAAGATAGGTACAGTTTTTAGAAGCAGTAAATGTGGTAGCTCCAATGCATCCTCCAAAATTATAAATAAATGTTGTATAAATATATATAATTTAAAAAATATATAATATATAAATATCTGTATATGGTATAAAATATTTTATATTATATAATAAATACATAACAAATATGTGAAATAATAATAAATATATATTACTATATAGATGTAAATATAAATATTTGTTATAGTGTGGGATGTAATTAAACATTTATATCAAAGCAAATAAGACTTTGACATGCTCTTGCCCATTTTAAAGACCTAATTTCCCCAATGAGGAACGTAAAAACCAGTCTGAATTCCCAAGTTCTTAAGCTTATAATAGAGACTGATCACATTATTCTCCCATTCTGTATTATATTGAATTAATTTCAAACTTATAAACATTATATTGATAACATATTGAGTTAATTTCAACCTTATAAAAATTGTAATTATTTATAATAGAAATGTATGTGTCTGACACCAGTTAGAAACTGCAGCTAATAGTTCTTTGGAGTACATGAAGCATCATTACGCATATTAAACAAGTAAACAAGACCTGATTTAAGGGAATTAAGGAAATCTCAACTTGACAAGAGTCACTGCCCTTGGGCAGTACTCTTGGCAAACTCTGACAGCCCACATTATTTCCCAGTAGCTATAATACATACAAAGATCATTTTTTTCTCTCACAAATATATTGGTCTGTCTTCCTTGAGGCTGCTTCTACCCATAATAATTACTGGATATTTTTAAGAGCCAAAAAGAGGTTTTGGTTAAACTACCAAAGCATGACTTAATTTGATTAAGCCAAAAAAAAAAAAAAAAAGGAGATGTATACTTTAAGGCCTAAGTGGAAAACTTCATGCCATATTGAAAAGCCACCTGAGCTTTGCTCTTTAGAGATTTTAATGTCATCAGACCACTCCTAAGAAATGTGAAGATTACAGTAGTTCCCCCCCTTATCATAGGTTTCACTTTAGCAGTTTCAGTTACCCGCTATCAACCATGGTCCAAAAATACTAAGTAGAAAATTCCAGAAATAAAAAATGCATACATTTTGAATTGCTTGTCATTCTGAGTAGCATGATGGAATCTTGCATGATCCCTCTCCTTCCTGCCCAGGACTATGATGAAACCATCCTTTTAACCAGAGTACTTAAGCTGTACACGATCCTGCCTTGTTAATATGTATAGGCAAAAACGTAGTACATGTAGAGTTCAGTACTATCCATGGTTTTAGGCATCCACTGGGGGTCTTGGAATGAATCTCCCACAGATAAGATGAGAATATTCAGTTAAATTCTGAACCTGGAGATGTTACCTGTACTTTGCAAACCAATCTGGCTTCTTGATGAATCTCATTTGATTTTTTAGTTAAAAAAAAGAGAGAGAAAAGATAAATAGTTTTGCTAGATCATTATCCTTAAGGCTTATTAATTTGCCTACTACTAGCTTAAATTCATTTATATATTTTAATAAATATTTTCAATTGTCTTATGTATCAGACTTTAAATTTGGTTTAAATAAATAAGAAATAATTGATTCAGATGAGTAAGAAATAATCTTTGAGCAGCCTCTAGCAACTTAAGCCAAAAAGGAAAATGTCACTCATAAGAAAATACCAGAATTAACTGCAAGTGTTGTGATATTAGTTTATTTGAAAATAGTATAGTTAAGATTCATAAGTTTACTTGAGAAAATTAGAGAAGGTGACTATTGAGCTTAGCAAAAAAGATGATTTGATGTTCATTGGAGGCCAATTTTGGGATACAGTGGAAACGAGATTGGGGGTAGGTGTTTTCACATAGAATAAACATTGTGAGCAAAGGTTACACAGGTATAAATTAGCCCAGGATGTACAAAGAAGTGTAAGAATTGTATTATTATTGTTTTAATGTCAAAGCACTAAGGATGCAAGAGTAACCCTGCCAAAACCTATAATGGATAAAATCAGTATCTTTGACAGAACACTTGATCTCGGAGAACGTTGAGTATCTAGCAATGAAAATAACTTCATTTTGAAACTTGAAATGTTTAAATGAGATAATAACATTCTCAGACACATGCTTAAATCAATCACCATTTAGGAAATACTTGCAAAAGTTCATTTGAGAAATGGTGTGAACCTAAACATGTGCAGTGTAAACGGACACAAGGAGGATGTTTCTAGTGGAAGCAGTAGTAAAGATGTTGAATTAACAGATTTCCATTAGATACAGGGATGTGAGGGAATGCAGTCAGGGGAGACCCATTCACTGACATAGAGCATATAGTAATTACACAAGATGGGTTTGTGAGAGGTAATGAATTGTGTGTAGGAAAGAATTGAAGGGTATAGGGTAGTAGATAGCTGGATAATTCTACTAAAACTGGGACTTCATGAAGGTTAATGGACAAAAATAAAAATAAGATTGAATAACATTTTTGCATGCATTTGACTGACATTTCAATCAAATATGAACCAAACCCATGAACCATCATTATCAAAACATAATAGCTTTCTGTACATTAGTATTGACAATTGGGAAAAAAATAATATGGATGTTATTGGTGTAAAGACTCATGGTTTGCAATGGTGGTGGTATTATCACAAGAAGGTATTTGCAAAATGTGTATATTTTAATTTATCAAAATTATTAGCAGCATAATATTGGCCTTCAGTGAATGGCAGTCAGACATACTAAGCATCTACAAGGTTCACAATAGACCTACATGATACAGAATTATCTCAGAGCCAGCACAAATTTTGAATGTCCACCAGATTTTCATGTAACTGAAAACCTGGTTTAAAAACATTTTAGCCTAGAATTTTACTCCATACTACAAAAATATATAACTTATTTTTTGTATAATTTAATGTTTATAGAATTTCCAGAAATGCTGCTGACTTGCAAATAGAGAAAGATATATTTTTTGGTTCAAAAGTTTACAAAAATCTTTCACCATTTCATAAAATTGCATCAGTGAATACAGCACTGTGGTTTTAGAATTGCCTATACAACTTATCTGTGTCAATCCACATTTATAGCTATGATTTTCTCAATGATTCTACACATGTTTGCACTATATGGCTCATTTGTTATGTCTTCAAGATATGTAATGTCCTAACATTTGCATAATGAAATACATATTATTTAATTATAAACTATTTTATTTCATCTTTATATTATAGTTTGGTAATTACAATGCTTGTTTTTAAAATTATGTATGTAGGTAAGTTATTTGCTTCATGAATTTCATAAAAGATAGTAGAGATGGCATAAAAAAGTGCTTGAAAATCATAGGTTTAAATACATTAGTTAGAAATTACCAGGGGCTTCCCTGGTGGCGCAGTGGTTGAGAATCTGCCTGCTAATGCAGGGGACACGGGTTCGAGCCCTGGTCTGGGAGGATCCCACATGCCGCGGAGCAACTAGGCCCGTGAGCCACAACTACTGAGCCTGTGCGTCTGGAGCCTGTGCTCCGCAACAAGAGAGGCCACGATAGTGAGAGGCCCGCGCACCGCGATGAAGAGTGGCCCCCGATTGCCACAACTAGAGAAAGCCCTCGCACAGGAATGAAGACCCAACACAGCAAAAATAAATAAATTAATGAATAAACTCCTACCCCCAACATCTTCTTTAAAATAAAAAGAAAAGAAATTACCATATGCAATAATGTGTGTGGAATTTAGTAGTCTCGTTCACCCACATTTTATCATTCAATCTCCATACCACTGTGTAAGGTAGACAGGGTAACCATTATTTTTAATTCCCATTTTCACTATGTGGAAACTGAGGCTGAACGGGATCTCAGGACTTATCAATGATCATACAAAATTAATAAATGACAGATCCAGAATCACAATCCAGGTCTTTTTTCCTTCAACTTTGAACATTTACCCCAACCTCATATTGTTGCCCTATGTGGTAGTGAACACAGACTATTTTGTAATAATTTTCTTCTTTCTCTTTTTATTACTAGAATGTTCTTGTATATAAAATGTTGTCCACTGTTAGGTCATTTTAAGCTTTCTTCAAACTCAAAGGTAGCACAAAACTTTTATTTCCTATTCTTATAGAAATGTACATCTTCACTAATAAAGTGGACTTTAATAGTGAGGCAATATTCTGAAAGTTTCAGAGCAAAAGCAAAACCAACAAAAACCCACCCACAGTTTTAGCCTTAATTGTCTAAATCTTTGAAATCAGGGCAATATTTTTCTTTTCAGTCTGGCACTATTTTTTTCCTAATCCTGGCTTGTTCTGGTAATTGCCACAAGCACTTCGTTTCATTTTCTTGCTACCTACTTTAGGTCTGGGTAGCTTTCTGCCTACTGCTATCTGCCAACGTTCTGATGGAACAGAAGATGCATAGTGGCAGCAAAGGACACATTGATTGCCTGTAATGAATGGACTGTGTGATTGTGGGTGGGTTTCCAACTGAACCTTTAAGAGTAAGCCTGTTCAGGTCATGCCTGAATAGCAGTAGAGCTATGGTAAGATTTTTCCTGCTGTTTACTAAAAGCTTTTAGTCCAAAAAGACTTCACCTCTAATAAATGGTGAAACATTCAATGGAAAAATTGAATGGAATTTTTTTTAGGAATATAGAAGAAAACATATTAGAAAACCCAAAAGCTTGTCCAGAACTACAAATTTAGTTGAATGGCTGATAGCATTTGGATTTCTGAAGTTTTTTTATTAAAGTAAATGCCAACAGATTCAAATATATACGTACACATTTCAGAAATGCATTTAAGCCAATTATTAGTTGCTGGAAAAATTTTTGGCTGATCTTGGATACATTAAACAGATATCTTTAAAAAAATAAAAGTTTGTCTCTGAGTAGGAGGTTAAGAAACATGGCTAGTTAGCGTACTTAGCTGATAAATATTTCAGAAAATAGGCATAGTAATAGGCATCATTCTCACCAAAATTTATTACCAACATTCATATTTCTTTTCAAATTATCTTCTTTTCTTCTAGCTCCCTCTCCTTATCTTTCTTTCCTTTTCTTCCTTCCTCTGTTCCCTCTGTCTTTCTTTTCTAGATTTACACTCCATGATTTTTACTAAAATTTGAAGGCAGGAATTACTATGTGCCATGTTTTAAGAGGAACAAATCGAAAAATACCCATGGGAAATAGCTAGCATGGTGAACTTGAAATGAAGACATTACAGAATAGCCTTGTCAAACTTTATCTTTTGCCCTAGATTATATTTTCATCATTAAAATGGATGAAGTACTTTCAGAAAACCACACTGATGTAAGACATCAGTGTATCTTATATAAACTGTTAAGTTTATAAAATCAAGTGATATTTGGAGTTCTGAAGGAGTAAACTAGGCAGGTAAGATCAGGTAAGAGATCATAACCACAGCAAACTTGATTTTGGAGAAAGTTCCAGAGCATGTAGTGTTGGGCTACCATAAATTTGACTTGGTTTCCATTCTAAATATAAATTTTCCAAATGTTTACATCTTTCAATAATGGAAAATATTTTATTTGCAATTCTTATGTTTGGGACATTTTTGCTCTGTACTAGCTTTTATCGTTCCTCATTGCTGATTGTCCTCCAAGCTTCGTTTCAGAAAGTCTTGGAAGTGGTAATGCCAACAAATAAATACTGAGACAATCTGTCTCTGTCACTTCCTTTTATCTGGTCTTGTTCTTTAGATTTAGCTTTCTTTTTAGCAACCCTTGCTTACAAATTTATAATATTAGAAGATATTTGATTCCATCAAGTTAGAAACCAAATGATTAACAATGTTAATCATTATTGTTTCCTTGAATCTTCATGTTTTCTGAGTATAAGGCTATTCTTTTTTTTAATTAATTATTTTTATTTTTGGCTGCATTGGGTCTTCGTTGTTGTGCGTGGGCTTTCTCTAGTTGTGGCGAGGGGGGCTACTCTTCTTCGTGGTGTGCCGTCTTCTCATTGCGGTGGCTTCTTTTGTTGTGGGGCACAAGTTCTAGGTGTGCGTGCTTCAGTAGTTGTGGCTTGCGGGCTCAGTCGTGTGGCTCGCGGGCTCTAGAGCACAGGCTCAGTAGTTGTGGCACACGGGCTTAGTTGTTCCGCAGCATGTGGGATTTTCCACAACCAGGGATTGAACTGGAGCCCCCTGCAATGGCAGGCGGATCCTTAACCACTGCGCCACCAGGGAGGTCCTATTTCTCTTGAATGAGAAAATGTTGAATAGAATGAAATCATGACAAGAAGTATATAATAGTGTAAGCATGTGTATACATGCCAGATAATTTGTATCTTTGTGATATTTAGTCACATACATATCATTGATTATATATTTTGGTTGTTTATAATATTACAATGTGAAAGTTGATGATTCTGGTGCAAAGTTAATTATCAAAAAATATTTTTGTGAAGTCGATAAGGAATAGGAAGCTGAGCAGAAATCTTATTAGCATCAATATTCTTGACTAAAAAAAACAATGTCACAAAAAATATCTGGGTTTGTAGGACAATGATGACTGCCTGATTTTGAAATTCTCTATAAATCCTTCACCAAAACAATACAATCATCAAGAAAATCAAATAAAACAATGTAGGACCCAAACCTTCAATGGTACTAGAACTAAAATACCACAACTTTTCAGTTACTTATAAGTAGAGAAATAAACCAAATTCCAATAAAACCCCTATTACCTATTGCTCTAAGCTTAAAAGACTTAAAAGCTTCAAAGACTCTGTGAAATGAGGACAGATGCCTGAATAACTTAGATGATGGATTGACAAAAGTAATCCAAGCTAGTATAAATTAAACATTAAATATTAGTATACTAAAACAGATTGGGACTTGGTAATCACAGCTTTCTCTCTCGGGAAGGGGCTTGAAAATGAGTAGGGCTGTTAGAAGTAGACACAGAGAAACATCATCTCTAGGGTAGAATCAAATACAGAAGGGGATGGTCCTCTTGGATTGGTGGACTTAAAGGAAAAGAAAGAAGTAATGGAAGAAAATAAGGATCCCACAGAAATGAAAAGAACCAAGACATGCCAGTCATCTCTCCACAACAAACAATAAGACATCCATAAAAGAAACTGAACACAATAGGTCAGAAATGACAGAGTAGGGCATTCTCATAATAGAAGCTCTGTTGAAGAAGGTAGGTTATGACCATATAAAACTACTGGAAAAATATCAGTAGATGCAAATCAAAGTGTGTCTGGTAATTAAATTTCTACAAGCTACCCTCAAAAAAAGAAGCTGAAGAGAACTGTAATATATCACTCCAAACTGAATTTAAAATCCTTAAATAAGGATGTGGTAATAAAGATTTGCTAATGAAAATTCTCTGAAAAAAAAAAAAACTAATCTAATGATAATTATATTACAACACTCCAAATGGATTTGCATATGCTCAACAAGAATGTGAAGAATCGTGGACAAAAATAAAGAGAAATAAAATGAGAATTGTTTGAAATTAAGAAAGAAATAGAAGGAAAAAATTAAATCAGAAATAAAGCCTAATTTACTGAGTGCCTAAGGCAGAACTTATTTAAATGAAAATTTAATAAGGGTCTCTAAAAAAGCAGGGAGATTACCAAGAAAATAAAAATAAAGTAAGGGTCAGGTATGAAGTAATTGAAATGGAAGACAGACAACAAAGAACTAACATTTATACAATTAGTATCTCAGAACCATATTAAATCAATAGAACAGAACTAACATTTAAAACTATAATCCAATATTGAACCATAGCTCCTTAAGATATGTGGATTTTTTTTGCAAGTGCATAGAATTCTGGTGAAAAATATTTTTAAATTAGTGAATATAAAATAAAATGCTTAGACATTTACAGAAACCTGAAGAAAACTTTAGAAGACCGTAAGTGTGGTGTAATTTTTGGATTACCATTTTGTTCTGATGTTCGTCTTTGAATATTTGTAATACGAAAAAATGACAACTGGAGAAACTAATATTTATCATTTATGCATTGTGCTAGCCTCATTTAATCATTATAATAATCCTATGAAGTAGATATCATCATCATCATTTTCATTGTGCAGATGTAAACACTGAGGCTTAGAGGGCTTAATAAGAGTTGGGATTTGTATCTAATTTTTTTATTCCAAATTAATTAATTTAAAAAAATCTTCTCTTCCCAGAATGGAAATGTTAACACCTGAAATATTCAGAATTTATTTTTTCCTTTATCTTTTTTTCACTAGCAAAGAATGAAAGTGTAAATAGGGAGTTTTGTGCTGTGCTAATATGGTAGCTGAAGGCATTATTTTTATCTGCTACATAATTTATTATATGTTAATACATCTTCTGATTTGGAAGTGAAGAGAGACATGTCCTGATTAGAATTTCTATGGCATTTCTGCATAGCTTTTCCATTATTCCCAGATAATTATTTGAACTTGATGCTTCTCTGAATGTGACTTAAATGATCTCACTTAGTTTTCTGTTTCCTCCTTTCTATTTTCAGAGAGGTAATTTCTCATAAAAATAACACCTGATTACAAGGAGTAATACATTTGAGTTTCAATAAAACTTTTAAATCTTCCACTTTTATTTCTAGTCTTGCTCTTCAAAACAGCTTTATTTATTCACCAGTCAATTCAAAATACCTTTATACTATCAGTCAATCATGAGATTTGAATGGATTGCTTCCTTAAATATTTTGAGCAATAAAAATTACTGTATTAAAAGTTAGGGACTATTTCTAAATTTCTATTTTCTTTTTATACTTTTCTCCCATATGGATTCTTAAATTTGACAAAAATAATATTAAAAGTAAAATTTATCCTGTTTTAATTCTTTTTTTATGAGCATAAAAATAAATAGAACTTTGTTAGCTATATTTAATCAAAACTGATCCTAAACATTAGAAAAAAATTACTGAGGCAGTAGCTCAACTGGTATAATTCTATATATTGTCCTCTTTTTTGAATCATGCTCCTCTAATTTTATCTTTCGAACAGTATATTCCCACTCAGCTAGAGTTTTCCTTTTGAAAATAGAGGTCACAGCACTCTCCAAGCTCTCTCAATGGCCTCCCAGCTGACAGGGAAGCCTATCTCCTTTTTAGCCTCGAGGCCCTGAAAAATCTCATTCCCTTTCTCTCCTGAAACTTAACCTGGCCCTGTCTTCTCCTGCTCTGGTCTTGTTCACTTTGCCAGCCCCACTGCCAGGCTGGCTATGCCTACACTTTGCTGAACAAAGGCATCCCTCCCCGATTCCTCCCCTCCTGTGTGCAGAAGAGCAGCTCCTTCCTGAGCACCTCTCTTACCCTCAGCAGAAATATTGCGATAGCCTAACTTACTGATCTTAACCAGAGTATATAATGTTGCTGTCCTTTCTGAGAATGCAGGGCCTATTCTATCTTCTTTTTTCCTTCTTTGTGGGATCGCCTGTTGGTCTGCTCTCCGTTATTCCAAACTGAATTAACTCCTACCTCCACTAATTGTCACATTCGTTTTATCCATTCCTCTTATTTAAGGAAGCTTGGAGGTTTATGAACAAGTAAAATGTTATAACTTTTACCTTCATTGTTCATGGTTTATATAACTCCTATTCAATGTAAACTGTATTAAAAAGTCAAATACACTGCACAAAATTAAATTTACATCACTTTTCTTTGTCTTCAATAATTCTACAACTTAAAAGTGTGTCATATAAAGAGAAACATATTAATTGGACAGATAAACAGAGCAATTTGTATGTTAATGTAGTTTTGCTTTGAAAGCTTGAAATTCATTTTGACCCTTTGAAAAACATTTTTGAATATTTGCAAAATTGGATTAATCATATTTACATCCAAACAGAGGTATGAGAAAGAAATAATTATAAAACTGCAAGTAGAGGGACTGCCCTGGTGGCTCAGTGGTTAAGAATCCACCTGCCAATGCAGGGCGCACGGGTTCGAGCCCTGGTCTGGGAAGATCCCACATGCCGGGGAGCACCTAAGCCCGTGCACCACAACTACCAAGCCTGTGCTCTAGAGCCTGTGAGCCACAACTACTGAGCTCGTGTGCCACAACTACTGAGCCCATATGCTGCAACTACTGAAGCCCGCATGCCTAGAGCCCATGCTCCTCAACAAGAGAAGCCACCGCCATGAGAGGCCCACCCACCGCAATGAAGAGTATCCCCCGCTCACCGCAACTAGAGAAAGCCCACATGCAGCAATGAAGACCCAACGCAGCCAAAAATAAAATAAAATAAATAAATTTATAAAAATTAAAAAAAAAAGAAACCTGCAACTAGAGCAGCTGGGTTTATGGACAGTAATTGTTTCTCAAAATAAAACAGAAAAGGAGAATCCAAGATCTCAAATGCTCAAGAGATTTTACATATATATATATATATATATATATATATATATATACACAAATTTTTTTTTTATCAAGACTGTCAAAAGTTAATTGTATTTTAAAGCTACTGGGCCTTTGGTGAAAATATTGACAACTACGTCTTGTAGATTTTCATCTTCAAGTTATAAAAATATAGTAGATTTGGGACAACAGAAAAGATTGCTGGCAAATGAGATTTTAACTAATTTCCATTTTCATGTTGGTTAATGTCATGTAAGTGATGCAGCTGCCAGTTGCCCTGAGAGGCATTTGAGACCACATAACTCTATGAGTAGATAAAAGAAAGTCACACACCTTCGTAGGATTGCCTATCTGAATAGGTCATAGAAGAATTATTGTTCCTTGGAATAATAACTTTAAAAAGAGAAATAACCAGTATAATAGAAACATCCATACATCAGTTTCTTATTGGAACATATGCTAAGCTGAGAAACAAGTCACTATGAAAAAAATCTTGTTATTTAAACCAAACCAAATACTCCAAATTTGAAATTTCATGTCAGAAAATCTCAGTAGGCTAATAACTGAGCCCCATACTGCTGATGCACCAGAACCTTTATTCCTTTGTCTGATGATAAAGAACCAAAAATGAATTAATTATGTAAAAGCAAAAATAAAGAATTATTTTATAAGGAGAAATTAATTTTATTATTGCCATAACTGTATAAATATTTTGAACCTATACAATTGTGTGTATAAATATTAGCAATATAAAGAAAAAATTTCAGAATACTATGAGAGTGTTTGGTAGATTGTAAAAATGGCTACAAACAAATGCATTCGTGCCCTTATAATGTGCCATTGCAGATCTTTTCATCAAGAGAAGGAGCCTAGTTTTCACCAAAGTGTATCATATACTTTACTTTGGCCAATAGGCCTTTAGCAAATATGAGGCAAGCAAAGGCTTCAGAAACATTTGCTCATTAAGGCTTGCTCTGCCCTCCTATGTTCATTGCAGCATTATTTACAGTAGTTGAGAAATGGAAACAACCTAAGTGCCCATCAACCAGATGAATGGATAAAGAAAAAATATATATAATAGAATATTATTCAGTCATAATAAAGAAGGAAATCCAAACCAAACTCCCAGTTGGTAGCAGAGACAGTGGCTGATTACAGAGATGTGACTGAGCCCAGTTGAGAGCAGCAAAAGAGCCACATACCTGAACAGAGCCCCAAATAATGACTCATAGAATCATGAGTTAAATAAATGATTTTTATTAAGCCACTAAATTTTGTTGTGCATTGAAAGCTAGCTGATATAGAGCATGTTAGGGGGACCTAATTTAACTTGTGGAGTCCTGGGGGTTTCTCTGACGAAAGTGCCTAAAGGATGAATACAAGAGAGTCAACCAAAGCATGGCAGAGAGTGTATATTCAGACAGAGGAAAACGCATATGTGAAAGCCTGGAAATGAGGAATAACTTGATATACTTGAAAAAATAGAAGAATGATAATGTTCTTTCTTCGGATTCTTCATTGTTTCAGAATCTCAATGCTTTCTTCCCCATGCTGCCCTATATACATCCTTAGACTTGAGCTTCAGTAATTAGGTTTCCATCTAATTTTCTGTTTGTCCAGCAGACAAAAACTCCAGATCCTCTACCAGTGGGTTGCTCTTATTTTTACCATGCTCTTTCCAATAGATTGCAGTGTTCCCCTGACCCTGGCTTTGCTGGTTAGGGTCCTGCTACCTGTTGACAACATTTCTGATACCCATTTCTTGTCTTGGCTTTGAGAATTGGCATTCCTAGATTCCCTTCTCTACTATTTCTTATACCATCACACTGTAGAAGTTTGTATGGAAAGGGTCATTGTGAAAGATGGTCGTGCAGATAAGTAGATAGATAGATGACAGATTGATAGATGATAGATAGGTGATTAATAGAGAGATAGATAGATAGATAAATATGGACCGTTAGATAAAAAAAGCAAGTTAGAGCATCTATAATGTAATCCCATTTTTATAAAAACAAAATAATATATGATATTTATTATATGCAACCCACATACCTACAAACACGCACACATATACACATAAAACTTAACAGAGGTTGCTTCTGCTTATACAGTCCCAGGATTATAATTCTCTTTGTTTTATATACTCCTGTATTATTTGAATACATTGATTTAAATTTTCTATATAAGACTCATTCAGGATATATATATTCGTTAAATTGTCTGCTGAGATATAAAACAAAAAGTTACATTTACCTTGGTCAGTTAATGGAGATTCATGTCTGGCACTTATATTTATGGCTAAGAGTAGCAGAGTTGACAGTGCTTGAAGATACGATTTATTTGAGTCAATGTCAAGAGAGATGAACTAGTTAAAATCTGAGTATAGTATTTACACAATTTGCAACACACCACCAATGAAACCATAATAATCTCACTGGGTTATAAGTGTTTTTTTATAAAAATCTATGCCTACCAAAGAACTCTTTTTGTTTTTATAAAACAAAAGTAAATAAAGATTAATTCAAATATGCTTTTCTATTAAATGTTGCTATCATTGAATTTTTGCCCCTGGAAAGAGGGAGCAGGTAACATAGGCATATGACTGCATATTTTGCTTTTTTTAAGGGAGTCAAAGTCAAAAAATGTAAAAAGTGAGAATTATAGTTTTTCAGCATCCTTCTTCCTTACATGTAAATATGTAAGAAATATGCTTAACAAATGCTCACACATCTGATCACATTACAATTACCTTGTGAGGTTGTAAGGCAGGTGTTATTATCCTCCTTGTTTTTATAGTTGTTGAAGCTGAGGCTCAGCATTAAAGGACTCATCTACTGTTACACACTGGGTCAGTTGACTGAGAGTTTTTGCAGAGATCAATATAATAATTCTTTGGATAAGTTTAAATTATTCCCCCAGGGACAACATTTCAACTGGAGACATGCATTCCTTTTCATGAATAGTTTCTTCAGAGGACAGTTTAGTACATGGGACAGTTTTATTACAAAGTATTCGGACCAACTAAATTGATTTTCTAGATGACTATGTAGCCATCTATTGTAGGCAAAGATTTTATATAGTATGAAAAGGTCAGGTAAGAGCTGAAATATGTACATTTTGTGTCACCATTCATTTTATGTCAACCGTTTCTTTATTATGTGTGGAGAATTTGGATTTGATTTCTCTCTCATAACACTCAAGCAATATGAGAGTGTTTCATTTTATATTGATGAAATAAATAGAAATTCGGGCTTTCTTTGCAGGATAACCATCTTCATGCATCTATGTAGCATTTTACATTTCCAAACTGTTTTACAAATTTTTATTACTCATACTTTTCAACAACCTTGTGAATATGTGAACAGTATTGACTTAAAATGTAAATAGGAAAAAAATACCTTAGGCATAAAAAGTTAAATGACTTCCTCAGACATATAGAATTTTATATTCCTCACAGCTTCATGAATTATTAGGTTAAAATGGTGCTGTTAACCTTCTTCTATGTCCTCCGTTTATTATTAAATACTTTATATGAATTTAATAAAGATTACAATTCAGGAAAATATTAAGGAGTAAAACTTTTAGTTCAGGTCATAGCATAAACCACTTGTATCAGGTATTTGTAATTTTTAATAAAAATTCCACATGTGTAATATAATAAAAATATTTTGTTGGTATTTGAGGATTAGTTTTCATCCAATTCTATTTTATTTAATTTCGAAGTAATGTTCACTTGTATGACTTATTGCATAAATATCTCACTTCTATGAATTGCTTAAGAGTCGAAATAAATTACTAAAGAGTTAAAATTTTCCACCAAATCAGGGCCATCTAGGTTTGGTTGTTAGTTAAGAAATAAGTTAGTTTTTACTGGACCCATTTATCCATACTCTCTTCCCATCAACCCTTATTAGCAGGTATCACTACTAATTACAAAATATAACTTTAGAGGAAATAAGTTGACATATTCCAAATCCTAATAAAACCTCTGCTATGCAGCTGGCTTAAGAAATAATGCAAACAATAAGTTTTTCTGTGTACCATCACATACAGTAAATTAGTAGAAACATTAGACAAATGAGACTGATTTTTTCTTTTTTTAGGGATCTT
This sequence comes from Orcinus orca, assembly GCF_937001465.1. Taxonomy (NCBI): domain Eukaryota; kingdom Metazoa; phylum Chordata; class Mammalia; order Artiodactyla; family Delphinidae; genus Orcinus; species Orcinus orca. The sequence continues at coordinate 58,832,666 of NC_064563.1, read as the reverse complement.
GATCAAATAACAAATCTCTTGATATATTTTGATGAGTCTAACCAAAACAAAGATGTGTTGGGCAACTGACTTCCAAAATACATATTTGCATGATTTGATATTCAAGGCAAGGCCGCTACTAGAGAGAGCAGTTGTTGAGAGAGCGAGCAAGCAAGTAGAAGAGGTGGGAGGAGAAGGAAAGAGCTGAAATTACAGCATCCATGTGCTTCTCCACTATCAGTAAGAGCATAGAATGGTGTTACAAAGTGCAGGTTGAAGAATGACCTCAAGAAGCCTGAGGAAGTAGGCTGTCTTGGAAAGGAGACTTGAAGTGAGAGAGCCGTTCCCCAGTTCCTTCATAGAACACAGAGGCAAGGCTGTAAAGCTGCATCGGAGTGATGGTGGAAGCTTGGACAACAGGACGGCCCCTGGGCAGTGTTGCCAGAGCGCATCAGAAGCAGAGAGGGGAAAAATACATCCCTCACATGGCTTAGAGGTGGCATATTTCAAGGAGGAAGGCTGAAGCAGGAGGTCACATATAAATGTCTTTCATTCAGCAAATATTTATTGAGTATCACTCTCTGTCGGCTATTGTACATGTTTCTGAACCCACATGAGACAGCCCCTGGAGAATCCTAAACATAACTGTAGAGACCTTTTTTGCTAGGTCTATTCAAATTCTATGTAGAACAGCACTATAAAAGCCAGCAAAATGATTTCCTGATGTTAAAGTTAGCTTTTATTCCCAAGAATGTTGTGTAAGTTGTCTGTGATCCTTTACTTACAACTTAAATTGGCTTTCCCCAAGAGATTGTCAGGATGAATTTCTTCAGGCCTCACATTCCTAATTACCTCACTTAATACCAAAACTCTAGTGTGAAGATTCTTCTTCCCAGTTCCATCCCACTCTGCATAACTTTGCCTCACCCGATTTCAATGCCCTGCTCCTTTCCTGAGTTTTCTTTTCTGATGGCTGATGATCGTTAACAACAGCAAAGACCTCTATATCCTTCACTGTATCTCTGAAGCTTCCCTTCCCACCCTAAAGGAAATCCACTCAGCTCTGACGAAGACCTCTCAAATGGAAAGCCTTCATTTCTTCCTTTTCTTTCACAGTCTGCGTACGTTTGTCCTGGCATTAGGATACAAATCCTCTTTGCTCCCTGTTGCTTCCTTCAATCAATTTCTTCTCCAAAGCCCAGGGCTTTTGACAGCCATTTCCTTCAACTTTCCCATCTACTGTCTCCCCTTGTTCACTGCTGGCCTTCCCACCACTATAATCAACATTTTTGGCAACTTCACCATTCACATGGATGATCCTTCCAAAACCTTGCTCTCTGAGTCCTTTCATCTTTTCTCCTCCATACCACTTCAGCCGTACTCTCACAGACACAGGAATTGCATCAAATGTAAAACCTTCAACTATCCTCTCTTTTTGCTACTTCCCGGTCTTCTAGCTCATGTCCTTTAGCATTTCTGTAGCATTTCTTCCACCTCTTAGCTCTAATACATCACCTATCACTTTCTTATGCTCACTGAGATTGTTTTCATGACAAACCCCAGAATCTTTGGATTCTCTTTATAACCCCAGAATCTATGGTTTACCTAATTGTCCCTACAAAACGCTTTACTTTCATTGCTTCTCCCTTTTTTGAAGTTATTAGCAGTAAAAGCCCAGCTAATGTTAAAGATAACTTTCTATCACCTTTGTGCCTGAGTTTAAGATGATAAATGTTTCTAGAGAACACACACATTCGCTGACTACCTCAATTTAAATTCAGTTTTCAACATATGAATTTTGGGGGGACACAAACATTCAGTCCATAACAGGCACTGACCCTCCAGCCTGAGACCCAGAATGGGACACATGGAGCAGAGTCATTGCAACAGATTCACGCACCTACAGCTTGAAGCAGAGTTGGCTGACTACTCTGAAGACCTGAAATATAAAATAAAGCTACTTTAGCTAAACTAAAGACAAAGCACAAAATAAATGCTTATTGTTGTATACCCTGAGCCCTCTAGTTCTCTGAGGCACTCTGTGCTCAGCAATGTCCATACAGCATCACTCCCTGAACACTGCATCAGGATGGTCTCAGGTGACCAGAACTCATGCACCCAGAGTGTTAGGCTTTTACGATTGAAATCTGGATGCAATTTTTGAGTACTTTCACCTTCACTTCACATCCAAAGAGTCATGTATTCCTGCTTATTCTTCTTTTGCACTACTTCTTAAAATCACCATATAAAATTGTAAAGATTAGCTAAGAGTTTTCACTCAGGAGTCCCTGTATCCTGTGACTTTATCTTCTTTAACCATCTGCCGACATTTTGTTCTCTCAAAGTAATTCAAATGCACGCCCTATATGCTAGATTGCAGCTTTTACTAATTTTTCTTTCCATCCCCCAAACATTCAAATATCACCTTCCTCTCCTTAAATCATTAAAGCTCAGCTCTTTCAAAACAAAGCCATATTATTCTAATTATTTCTGTATCTCAGGCAATAAATTAATAAATTTTATTTATGCCTGTTATGTGCACAATTTTATGCTAGTTGTTTTGGTAGTACTGAAATACATTGAACACAGTCTGTGACCTCATTTACACTTAGGTTGCAGAGACAAATCACAGTTAACAACCATTGAACAAGGCAGTATAAGGTAGGTACTTCATGAATGGGATGGCTGTGTGGTCCCACAATTGTGCCATGGCTGGTCTGTATGGATTATGTTTCAGCCACTTTTAAAGATCATCTTTTCAGTAATGTTGATGTTGAGTGTGTACTACAGGAGAGAAAATCATTTACATTTAGAATGCTGCCCACTTAAACTATATGAAATTTTGCCAAAAATGGAAGTGAGAAAATGCTGAAATATAAAGGTATATATATATATATATATATATATATATATATATATATATTAGCTCCACTCTATGAAACACAGATTGATTTAAAAAATAAGGGAATCTTTGCCCTTCATCCACATGTGAGTAACTGATACTTGTAGGAACTTGAAGGTTTTTTTTTTTTATTTCCGGTACGCGGGCCTCTCACTGCTGTGGCCTCTCCCGTTGCGGAGCACAGGCTCCTGACGCGCAGGCTCAGCGGCCATGGCTCAGGGTCCAGCCGCTCCACGGCATGTGGGATCTTCCCGGACTGGGGCACGAACCCGTGTCCCCTGCATCGGCAGGCGGACTCTCAACCACTGCGCCACCAGGGAAGCCCAGGAACTTGAAATTTTAACGTTAGTCTCTATTTAGTAAAATGGAAAAATTAAAATTCAGTATCTGTATAGGCAGGGTTTTAAAATCAATTTAATGTTTATAAAGTAATTTAATAAAAATATTAGTCCATTAGTGCTGTAAAGAATTACTAGTTAAATGTTTTGATCATGGATTTTTATTAAAAGCTTCTTTAAAACCAAAATAATTACTCTTTTAGTGAGCCTTATAATTAAAAAATGGTTACTTCACTTATGAATACTGTGCTCTATGGTGAGTGGGCAGAATTCCAAATGATATCCATCATTCATTTTTTTCATATTGTTTTACATAGTCATTTAACTTAGTCCAACATTTGTGTGTATAACTAAGAAGCCCAATGAGCCAGAACATATTTTAAGACCTTGCTGCCCCTTCAACTGAGAAGTCAGTGTTTGACACTATTTCCTTAAGGAAATAATCAACAGATTTGCAAAACAGCAGAAGGCATCAAGTTTTACTGCTGGTCCCTGAATTACAATATTAAATTATGTGTTAAAAAGGTATTAGGCATACAGTCTTCTGGAATAATCATCATCATTACATCATATTGCTTTCTATTTGAATTAGCATATAAATGAACAAAGATAGCCAACCATATAGCCAAGATGAGATTCGCCATCTTAAGCGTTTAGTTGCCTTGGAAGCAGGTTGTGTGAAATGCAAACTGGTGTGCTTAGATGCCGATATTTGCTTGTTTGGGAATTTAGAATCCTCTAGTTAGTCTTAGGATAGCAGAGACACACAGAGCAATTGCATACTTTTCCCAACAGATTTTTGAAAACATGTTCAAAAGATGCCAGAGAACTAAGCAAGTAGGAATGGTGGGCATTCCTGGTTCAGTGGACAAATACCCAGGGATATGAAACAAAATGGTACATTATAGTAGCTGTAGGCTTACCACAATAGCTGGCTTACCGCCAACTATAGTCATGTGAAGAAAAAGGCATGGCAAAATACAGAGCAAGAATTGTTGGTGGGATGGTCTATGGACAAGAGAACCATTACAAGTATTCAATCATGGCAACCATGGGATCCTATCTGCACTATCAGGAGGGTGAGATCAGTAGCAATGTGCAGATGGAGAAGGGAATCAAAGGGGTAAGGTAAATTAGGAAGTCAGAACAGTAATCTAAGTGAGAGATGATTCAAGTTTGAACCAACACACAAATATTGGAGATGTAGGAGGAATATCTTTACTTACACAAAACATGCTGTGAATGGAATCTGTTGGACTTGGAAATGGATGAAATGTGGCAGTAGAATGAGTAAGAGAATAAATTCAAGACAGTCATTCAGATTCCTAACTTAGAAACATGAACCTGTGGTAGTAGTTGAGCTAAGGAGAAGAAAAGAGAAGGCAGTTAGTCTGAGGTATGTCTTTTCTGATCTGCTTAGGGGACATCCAGATGGCAACATCCAGTGACTAGTTCTCACAGGGACTGTCTACTGTGGCCTGAAGTCTACTCCAGGCCTGAAGTCCTTGACTTGGGTATCATCAGCACATAGTGATTTAATTCTTGTGTGGTTGCCATCATCTAAGATTATGCAAAGTGAGAGTAAAATAGACCAAGAACAGGTTCCTTAGATCCACCAACATTTAAGAAGGAGCTGGAAAAAGTGAATCCACAAAGGTGACTTAGAAGGAATCATTAGAGAAGTAGAAGGAGGATGGGGGGAGATTGCTAACTCAAAAGTTGAGGGAGAGGTTCAGAGGAAGGAATGGACATTAATGTCAAAGACCACCAGGTAAATAAAAATAACGTGAAGATACAAGTAATCTACTGGATTAATTAATTAAGAAGTGATTGATGAACTTTGTCAGAGATGTTTTAATGAATACTCAGATATGGGAGCCTTATTTCAGGGGATTAAAGCTTAAGAAGAGAGACAGGAAAAAGACTGAGTGTAGTTTGTATTAACCTGACTATAAAAGAAGAAAAAAAGATATAAGATAGTTCGTTAAAAAGTGATATGGGATTGAGGGATTTTAAAAATTTCTTCTTTCCATTTGAGAGGAAACTTGAATGTGTTTTTTTAAGCTGAGAGAAAGAAATGAGAGGGAAAGAAAAGTAAAAATTTGATGGTGCTGGATAAGAAATATTAAGAGAGAAAATCTCTTGAAACAGTAAGAGATTATTAATAAGTCAAATATAGTTTGAAGTTTTTAAATTACATAAAACATTTACGTGTTTTTAAAGCACATAAAAGTAGTCAATTTTTTTAAGTTTTAAAAAAGAGTAAGTTGTCATCTTTCGACATTCAGTTTCCCAATATCAACCCCCCAATTCCAGCCCAAACCACCGCAGACACCCCCTCCTTCACGAACTGCTAACAGTTTGGTGTATATCCAACTGATATATCTGGTATGCTTTGAGAGCACACTTATACACATGTATGTATATACATATATACATTTTGCTTTTATAAAAAATTAAACGTACACAATTGCTCTGGAATTTATATTAACAAATATTGCTATTTTTCCAGGTGAATGTGCCTATGTAGCACATTCTTACTAAGGGCTGCTTTCTTATGGCTGTTTAGTATGGATGCATTTTATTGACCATTCCCACAATAATGAATGTTTAGCCTGTTTTCAACTTTTGATATGGAAAGTTTTTCTTTAAAAAGAGATTTTTATTCTCTAAAAAATAAAGGAAGATTGAATACAGATACATTTTTGTTGTTGTTTTACCCCTGCTTTATTGAAGTATCATTGACAAATACTTTTATGAACATATTATTTTATTAATTTTATTACAGAATATCTCAGTCTCTCCCTTATGTTATGCTGGATTACAGGGTAGAAGAGCACTCTCTCTTGCCTCCGGAATTCTCCCCATTGAGTCTAGGTACAAGGAAAAGACAAACATCATTTCAATATCCAGCCTCCATTTATGAACCTCGTAAGAGGCCTGAGCAGCGACTGCAGTCCTACAGACTTCTTCCCATAGTGTCTCTTTTCAGATTCTCAAGGCTTTTCCGACCCATGATATAACCTGTCCATCTGCCAATGTTTAGGTTTTGGAGAACATTTCTTTCTTTAGTCTGTGCCCTGGCTCTGCCCATATATATTTATTCACCCACCTACTCCTTTTCCTCCAAGGGAGAATTTTCAGTAATGATTCCTCTAGTCTTTGATCAGTTTTGTATTTCTAACACACAGTTTCTTATGCTTTTTTACAAAGTGGTCTCGCTAGTGGCATGACATTTGGAGAGGCTCCGTAAGAGAAATCAAACTGTTTCTACTGCTTATATTTTTCCATTTACTTGATCTGATGGTAAGCAATCAGCCAAATTCTGTTAGGCAACCGTATTACAGAATTCTGCTGAGTGAGATGATGATAGAATTCCAAGCACTGTAATTTTCTAAATCTTTTCTTTTTTTTTTTTTTTACATCTTTATTGGAGTATAATTGCTTTACAATGGTGTGTTAGTTTCTGCTTTATAACAAAGTGAATCAGTCATACATATACATATTTTCCCATATCTCTTCCCTCTTGAGTCTCCCTCCCTCCCACACTCCCTATCACATGCCCCTACGTGGTCACAAAGCACCGAGCTGATCTCCCTGTGCTATGCAGCTGCTTCCCACTAGCTATCTGTTTTACGTTTGGTAGCGTATATATGTTCATGCCACTCTCTCGTTTTGTCACAGCTTACCCTTCCCCCTCCCCATATCCTCAAGTCCATTCTCTAGTAGGTCTGTGTCTTTATGTCCTGTCCCTAGGTTCTTCACAACCATTTTCTTTTTTTTTAGATTCCATATATATGTGTTAGCATATGGTATTTGTCTTCCTCTTTCTGACTTACTTCACTCTGTATGACAGACTCTAGGTCTATCCACCTCATTACAAATAACTCAATTTCATTTCTTTTTATGTCTGAGTAATATTCCATTGTATATATGTGCCACATCTTCTTGATCCATTCATCCAATGATGGACACTTAGGTTGTTTCCATCTCCTGGCTATTGTAGATAGAGCTGCAATGAACACTTTGGTACATGACTCTTTTTGAATTATGGTTTTCTCAGGGTATATGCCCAGTAGTGGGATTGCTGGGTCATATGGTAGTTCTATTTGTAGTTTTTTAAGGAACCTCCATACTGTTCTCCATAGTGGCTGTACCAGTTCACATTCCCACCAGCAGTGCAAGAGTGTTCCCTTTTCTCCACACCCTCTCCAGCATTTATTGTTTCTAGATTTTTTTGATGATGGCCATTCTGACTGGTGTGAGATGATATCTCATTGTAGTTTTGATTTGCATTTCTCTAATGATTAATGATGTTGAGCATTCTTTCATGTGATTGTTAGCAGTCTGTATATCTTCTTTGGAGAAATGTCTATTTAGGTCTTCTGCCCATTTTTGGATTGGGTTGTTTGTTTTTTTGTTATTGAGCTGCATGAGCTGCTTATAAAGTTTGGAGATTAATCCTTTGTCAGTTGCTCATTTGAAAATATCTTTCTCCTAGTCTGAGGGTTGTCTCTTGGTCTTGTTTATGGTTTCCTTTGCTGTGCAAAAGCTTTGAAGTTTCATTAGGTCCCATTTGTTTATTTTTGTTTTTATTTCCATTTCTGTAGGAGGTGGGTCAAAAAGGATCTTGCTGTGATTTATGTCATAGAGTGTTCTGCCTATGTTTTCCTCTAAGAGTTTGATAGTTTCTGGCCTTACATTTAGGTCTTTAATCCATTATGAGTTTATTTTTGTGTATGGTGTTAGGGATGATCTAATCTCATACTTTTACATGTACCTGTCCAGTTTTCCCAGCACCACTTATTGAAGAGGCTGTCCTTTCTCCACTGTACATTCCTGCCTCCTATATCAAAGATAAGGGGACCATATGTGCGTGGGTTTGTCTCTGGGCTTTCTATCCTGTTCCATTGATCTATCTTTCCGTTTTTGTGCCAGTACCATAGTGTCTTGATTACTGTAGCTTTGTAGTATAGTCTGAAGTCAGGGAGGCTGATTCCTCCAGCTCTGTTTTTCGTTCTCAAGATTGCTCTGGCTATTTGGGGTCTTTTGTGTTTCCATACAAATTGTGAAATTTTTTGTTCTAGTTCTGTGAAAAATGCCAGTGGTAGTTTGATAGGGATTGCATTGAATCTGTAGATTGCTTTGGGTACTATAGTCGTTTTCACAATATTGATTCTTGCAATCCAAGAACACGGTATATCTCTCCATCTATTTGTATCATCTTTAATTTCTTTCATCAGTGTCTTATAATTTTCTGCATACAGGTCTTTTGTCTCCTTAGGTAGGTTTATTCCTAGATATTTAATTCTTTTTGTTGCAGTGGTAAATGGGAGTGTTTTCTTGATTTCATATTCAGATTTTCATCATTAGTGTAAGGAATGCCAGAGATTTCTGTGCAGTAATTTTGTATCCTGCTACTTTACCAAATTCATTGATTAGCTCTAGTAGTTTTCTGGTAGCATCTTTAGGATTCTCTATGTATAGTATCATGTCATCTGCAAACAGTGACAGCTTTACTTCTTCTTTTCCAATTTGGATTCCTTTTATTTCCTTTTCTTCTCTGATTGCTGTGGCTAAAACTTCCAAAACTATGTTGAATAAGAGTGGTGAGAGTGGGCAACCTTGTCTTGTTCCTGATCTTAGTGGAAATGCTTTCAGTTTTTCACAATTGAGGACAATGTTAGCTGTGGGTTTGTCATATATGGCCTTTATTATGTTGAGGAAAGTTCCCTCTATGCCTACTTTATGGAGGGTTTTTATCATAAATGGGTGTTGAACTTTGTCTAAATCTTTCTTTGCATCTATTGAGATGATCATATGGGTTTTCTCCTTCAATTTGTTAATATGGTGTATCACGTTGATTGATTTGCGTATATTGAAGAATCCTTGCATTCTTGGAATAAACCCCACTTGATCACGGTGTATGATGCTTTTACTGTGCTGTTGGATTCTGTTTGGTAGTATTTTGTTGAGGATTTTTGCATCTATGTTCATCAGTGATATTGGCCTGTAGTTTTCTTTCTTTGTGACATCCTTGTCTGGTTTTGGTATCAAGGTGATGGTGGCCTCGTAGAATGAGTTTGGGAGTGTTCCTCCCTCTGCTATATTTTGGAAGAGTTTGAGAAGGATAGGTGTTAGCTCTTCTCTAAATGTTTCATAGAATTCGCCTGGGAAGCCATCTGGCCCTGGGCTTTTGTTTGTTGGAAGATTTTTAATCACAGTTTCAATTTCAGTGCTTGTGATTAGTCTGTTCATATTTTCTATTTCTTCCTGATTCAGTCTTGGCAGGCTGTGCATTTCTAAGAATTTGTCCATTTCTTCCAGGTTGTCCCTTTTATTGGCATAGAGTTGCTTGTAGTAATCTCTCATGATCTTTTGTATTTCTGCAGTGTCAGTTGTTACTTCTCCTTTTTCATTTCTAATTCTATTGATTTGAGTCTTCTCCCTTTTTTTCTTGATGAGTCTGGCTAATGGTTTCTCAATTTTGTTTATCTTCTCAAGGAACTAGTTTTTAGTTTTATTGATCTTTATTATTGTTTCCTTCATTTCTTTTTCATTTCTTTTTGATCTGATTTTTATGATTTCTTTCCTTCTGCTAACTTTGGGGGTTTTTTTGTTCTTCTTTCTCTAATTACTTCAGGTGCAAGGTTAGGTTGTTTATTTGAGATGTTTCCTATTTCTTAAGGTAGGATTGTATTGCTGTAAACTTCCCTCTTAGAACTGCTGTTGCTGCATCCCATAGTTTTGCGTCGTCATGTCTCCATTGTCATTTGTTTCTAGGTATTTTTTGATTTCCTCAGTGATCACTTCATTATTAAGTAGTGTATTGTTTGGCCTCCATGTGTTTGTATTTTTTACAGATATTTTCCTGTAATTGATATCTAGTCTCATAGCGTTGTGGTCAGAAAAGTTAGTTGATACAATTTCAATTTTCTTAAATTTACCAAGGCTTGATTTGTGACCCAAGATATCTATCCTGGAGAATGTTCCATGTGCACTTGAGAAAAATCTGTATTCTGTTGTTTTGGGATGGAATGTCCTATAAATATCAATTAAGTCTGTCGTGTTTAATGTATCATTTAAAGCTTGTGTTTCCTTATTTATTTTCATTTTGGGTGATCTGTCCATGGGTGAAAGTGGGGTGTTGAAGCCCCCTACTATGAATGTGTTACTGTTGATTTCCCCTTTCATGGCTGTTAGTATTTGCCTTATGTATTGAGGTTCTCCTATGTTGGGTGCATAATATTTACAATTGTTATATCTTCTTCTTGGATCGATCCCTTGATCATTATGTAGTGTCCTTCTTTGTCTCTTCTAATAGTCTTTATTTTAAAGTCTATTTTGTCTGATATGAGAATTGCTACTCCAGCTTTCTTTTGGTTTCCATTTGCATGGAATATCTTTTTCTATCTCCTTACTTTCAGTCTGTATGTGTCTCTAGGTCTGAAGTGGGTCTCTTGTAGACAGCATATATATGGGTCTTGTTTTTGTATCCATTCAGCCAATCTGTGTCTTTTGCTGGGAGCATTTAGTCCATTTATATTTAAGGTAATTATCGATATGTATGTTCCTATTCCCGTTTTCTTAATTGTTTTCAGTTTGTTATTGTAGGTCTTTTCCTTCTCTTGTGTTTCTTGCCTAGAGAAGTTCCTTTAGCATTTGTTGTAAAGCTGGTTTGGTGGTGCTGAACTCTCTCAGCTTTTGCTTGTCTGTAAAGGTTTTAATTTCTCCATCAAATCTGAATGAGATCCTTGCTGGGTAGAGTAATCTTGGTTGCAGGTTTTTCTCCTTCATCACTTTAAATATGTCCTGCCAGTCCCTTCTGCTTGCAGAGTTTCTGCTGAAAGATCAGCTGTTAACCTTATGGGGATTCTCTTGTGTGTTATTTGTTGCTTTTCCCTTGCTGCTTTTAATACGTTTTCTTTGTATTTAATTTTTGACAGTTTGATTAATATGTGTCTTGGCATATTTGTCCTTGGATTTATCCTGTATGGGACTCTCTGTGCTTCCTGGACTTGATTAACTATTTCCTTTCCCATGTTAGGGAAGTTTTCAACTATAATCTCTTCAAATATCTTCTCAGTCCCTTTCTTTTTCTCTTCTTCTTCTGGAACCCCTATAATTCGAATGTTGGTGCGTTTAATGTTGTCCCAGAGGTCTCTGAGCCTGTCCTCAGTTCTTTTCATTCTTTTTTCTTTATTCTGCTCTGCAGTAGTTATTTCCACTATTTTATCTTCCAGGTCACTTATCCATTCTTCTGCCTCAGTTATTCTGCTATTGATCCTATCTAGAGTATTTTTAATTTCATTTATTGTGTTGCTCATCGTTGCTTGTTTCATCTTTAGTTCTTCTAGGTCCTTGTTAAATGTTTTTTGCATTTTGTCCGTTCTATTTCCAAGATTTTGGATCATCTTCACTATCATTATTCTGAATTCTTTTTCAGGTAGACTGCCTGTTTCCTCTTCATTTGTTAGGTCTGGTGGGTTTTTATCTTGCTCCTTCATCTGCTGTGTGATTTTCTGTCTTCTTATTTTGCTTGTCTTACTGTGTTTGGGTTCTCCTTTTTGGAGGCTGCAGGTTTGTAGTTCCCGTTGTTTTTGGTGTCTGTCCCCAGTGGCTAAATTTGGTTCAGTGGGTTGTTTAGGCTTCCTAGTGGAGGGGACTAGTGCCTGTGTTCTGGTGGATGAGGCTGGATCTTGTCTTTCTGCTGGGCAGGTCCACGTCTGGTTGGGTGTTTTGGGGTGCCTGTGGACTTATTATGATTTTAGGCAGCCTCTCTGGTAATGGATGGGGTTGTGTTCCTGTCTTGCTAGTTGTTTGGCATAGGTTGTCCAGCACTGTAGCTTGCTGGTCATTGAGTGAAGCTGGGTGCTGGTGTTGAGGTGGATATCTCTGGGAGGTTTTCGCCATTTGATATTATGTGGAGCTGGGAAGTCTCTTGTGGACCAGTGTCCTGAAGTTGGCTCTCCCACCTCAGAGGTACAGCACTGACTCCTGGCTGCAGCACCAAGAGCCTTTCATCCACACAGCTCAGAATAAAAGGGAGAAAAAGTAGAAAGAAAAGAAAGAAAAAAGAAAGAAAGAAAGAAAGAAAGGGAGAAAGAAAGAAAAAAAGAAGACAAAGTAAAATAAAATAAAGTAGATAAAATAAAGTTATTAAAAATAAAAAAAAGTTTTAAAAGAAAAACAAAAAAAACAAAGCAGAAAAAGCAGATGGATAGAACCCTAGGACAAATGGTGCAAGCAAAGCTATAGAGACAAAATCTCACACAGAAGCATACGCATACACAGTCACAATAAGAGGAAAAGGGGAAAAAATCGTAAATCTTGCTCTCAAAGTCCACTTCCTCAATTTGGGATGATTCGTTGTCTATTTATGTATTCCACAGATGCAGGTTACATCAAGTTGATTGTGGAGCTTTAATCCGCTGCTTCTGAGGCTGCTTTCTCTTCTTTGTTCTCACATCTCCCAGGGCTCAGCTTTGGATTTGGCCCCGACTCTGCATGTAGGTTGCCAGAGGGCATCTGTTCTTCGCTCAGAGAGGACGGGGTTAAAGGAGCAGCTGCTTCGGGGACTCTGGCTCACTCAAGCCGGGGGGAGGGAGGGGTATGGGGTGCGGGGCAAGCCTGCGGCGGCAGAGGCCTGCGTGATGTTGCACCAGCCTGAGGCCCGCCGTGCGTTCTCCTGGGGAAGTTGTTCCTGGATCCCAGGACCCTGGCAGTGGCGGGCTGCACAGGCTCCCCGGAACGGGGGTGTGGATAGTGACATGTGCTCGCACACAGGCTTTTTGGTGGCGGCAGCAGCAGCCTTAGCATCTCATGCCCGTCTCTGGGGTTTGCGCTTTTGGCCGCGGCTGGTGCCTGTCTCTGGAGCTCCGTTAAGCGGCGCTCTTAATCCCCTCTCCTCACGCACCAGGAAAAAAGAGGGAGGAAAAAGTCTCTTGCCTCTTCGGCAGGTCCAGAATTTTTCCCCGGACTCTCTCTCGGCTAGCCGTGGTGCACTAACCCCCTGCAGGCTGTGTTCACGCAGCCAACCCCAGTCATCTCCCTGCGCTCCAACCAAAGCCCGAGCCTCAGCTCCCAGCCCCGCCTGCCCCGGCAGGTGATCAGACAAGCCTCTCGGGCTGGTGAGTGCCGGTCGACCCTAATCTAATCCTCTATGCGGGAATCTCTCTGCTTTGCCCTCCACACCCCTGTTGCTGTGCTCTCTTCATGGCTCTGAAGCTTCCCCCTCCACCACCCACAGTCTCCGCCCGCGAAGGGGCTTCCTAGTGTGTGGAAACCTTTCCTCCTTCACAGCTCCCTCCCACTGGTGCAGGTCCCATCTCTATCCTTTTGTCTCTGTTTATTTTTTCTTTTGCCCTACCCAGGTACGTGGGGACTTTCTTGCCTTTTGGGAGGTCTGAGGTCTTCTGCCAGCGTTCAGTAGGTGTTCCGTAGGAGTTGTTCCACGTGTAGATGTATTTCTGGTTTATCTGTGGGGAGGAAGGTGATCTCAATGTCTTTCTCTTCCTCCATCTTCCCTACGATCTCTCTAAAGCTTTTTTTTTTTTTTGTGGGACGCGGGCCTCTCACTGTTGTGGCCTCTCCCGTTGCGGAGCACAGGCTCCGGACGTGCAGGCTCAGCGGTCATGGTTCACGGGCCCAGCCGCTCCGTGGCATGTGGGATCTTCCCAGATCGGGGCACGAACCCGTGTCCGCTGCATCGGCAGGCAGACTCCCAACCACTGCGCCACCAGGGAAGCCCTAAATCTATTTTTTAATGAGAAGTTTTTGTAGGGAAGACAGCCATAATATAGAAAATTATTACCTACAAAGAAAAAGACACAGTTTAATAATTTCAGAGGCATCAAAAGAAAGCAAAAATCTATAAATATAATTTTTGAAGATCATATATTATTAGTAAATTTCATGCATTAATAAAATTAATTAAAATCCTGATGCAGAAAAGAAAAAGAATTCTATTCTTCCAATAATTGCTGAATATTAATACTAGTAATATAACGCTTCATAATATCTTTGTATCTAACCATATTAAACTTTTAAACCCTATATAGTGTGTTGCTTGCTTTGTATCCTGAAATTTCTATTTTTGTGAAATTAGCATTATCCTTGGTTCCCTTCCCAGGAGCAAGGCTCAGACATTTGAATTTCAGAAACAATGAAACAATAACAAGAAATATAGTGTGAGGTGAAGAAGTTACCATAACTTAGTGTACCTGGACTACTTTTTCCTGTCCTGTATAACTGGATCACAGGAATTTTTTGTTAAGTGGAAGAATGAGTGAATGATGAAATTGTGGGGAAGACATTTTGTGTGTATTTTTTTTTTACAATAAAATGAAGATTATAGAAAATCCTCATTGTCTGGGAATTTATCACATGAATTCTAGCAAATGGAGTGTTGGATAGGACAGCAAAATTACCTGTAAAAATATTTACTTAAAAATTAGTTCTGAGAAAGCTAGATATGCACATTTTTTCTACTCATTTCAAGTTTTAGGCATTGCTTTATTTTCTTTTTTGTTTTAATTATATAAAATATTTAAATTATTCTAAAGTTAAAGCCATAAAGCTAGTTCAATCCATAGAAGTCTCACACGATCAGTTCCTCACTCCTCATATTGCTATATATTTATTAGCTTTTTGCTTATTCTGTCATTTTTCTTAGAAAATAAAAGCAAATGAAGATATGCATACACATATCAAATACATATTTATACACATGCAGACACATACATTTCTCTTTCAAACATAAAAGATGTTTTGTACGAAGAATACTGTGAAAATTTTGCCTTTTCCACTTAAAAGAGTATCCTAGAAATTATTCCATGACCAGTATATAAAGACCTTCCTCAACCCTTTTTATATATTCATAATAATCCATTTACAGATAAACCAGATTTTATTTCACTAGTCCATATTGATAATATGGAGGTAGTGTCAATCTTTAGTTATTATAAATAAAGCCATAACATTCTATGTATGTGTCTTTATTTATTTTTGCTAGTGTATCTAGAGATAGATTGCTAGAAGTAGAATGAGTAAAAGGTAGATGTATATGCAATTTTGATAAAAAGTATGAAATTCATCTCTGAAGGGGTTATAACATTTGAATTCCAACAAGTGATGGTCACTTAAAGCAGCTTGGTTTTGTGTGTTTGGCATTGTTTTAAAATTATGAGCTATATTTTGTGGTAATCCTGAGGTTCTAAATCTTGTCCTCTTCCAGCAAGGATTTTGGTTTTTTCCTGAACCACTATTGACTGCTTTTCACTTTCAGAGTTCTGGGTATAAAGGAGTTTAGGATTCAACCCCAACTCCTACCCAAGGGCACAAAGCATAGAATTCCATTTTTGTTCAGGTGTAGACCTTTGCTCAAAAGACAAACCCATCTTTCATGCTGTGTAAACCTCAGTACTTCTTTTGTTTACAGCTTCATATTCTTTTTTGGGGGAAAGGGTGGATTCCCAAGGCTTTCTAGAAAGTCTAGAAGAGTTTAAAATATATGTTTGCTGTAATTTATCCACAATCTAGATGTACTTTGGTCCTGGAAGGACCTTTGGGGTGTATCTGCTGGGGTGTATCTGCTCCGCCATGGTACCAGAAGTAAATACTATATTTTTTAAAAGATATTTTTTCATTGCTTCTTTATTTGAGGTCTTAAGTTCTTTCTCATTCTCAGAATTGTGTTTTTCTTTTTTGTTGAGTAATCTTGACAGAGAATATTTGTTTGTGTGTTTTATATTGGCCATTTCAATGTTCCTAGATATATTTATTATTTCTCCCCTTTATAGTTCATCCAACTCCTGGATTTATTTATTAATTCTATCCTTTATAATCCAGCCATATTTATAATATCTGTAATTTTTAAATTGAATACTTATTTATTTCATCTTTAAGAAATAAACTGTTTAGAGCTGATTATTTACTCTAATTATAGATTTGGCTATATCCCATACATTACTATATGTATTACTTTCATTGAATTCAATTATCTAAATAAGTTATCATTTACAAGAATCTTTAAAAGTGAATTTTTTATATGTATGAGTTGCAATGTTTCCTATCTTTATCTTATTAATTTCCAGTTTCATTACATTTTGGCCAAAATATGTGACTTACAGGGTTGACCATTCAGATGTATTGAGTCTTCAGATATGTGAGAGCAATGTAATCAAAATTTGGTAATGTTCCAGGGGTAATAAAGAGAATTATTCTCTGTACTCTGCTTATATAACTCAAATTCACTGTGGATATATTAGACCAAACTTTCTCACTGTACCAGTGACCTCCATTGCTTTTCATGGCTTTTCGTCCTCGACCTATATGGCTAGTTGATTAGTTACTCTAAGAGTCCATTACCAGGTCGGTTATCCAGGCACCAGTGAGTCTGAGCACATGGGCTCTACTACTTTAGGAATAGGATTTCTTTATTTAATCTCTTCTTGAGGTCTAGGAAGCCCCTGTGCCAGGGTATTTATGTATTCAAGATACTCTTCTCTTTGGTCCAGCTTCCATACTAATAGATACATCATGGGGCCATTTTCAGCTTCACTTGGTACAAAGCCTTTAGAGGCAAATTCTTTGCACCTGGGATGCTTTCTATTCAAGGGGATCAGGTTGCTTTTGGAAAGCCTAATGCAGCTGCTGATACATGCTAGTGCGCTGTTCCAGGGATAGTGGCCTTTATCTTAACTTTAACCTGTCTTTAGTGTCAGCTTCCAAACACACCCTGCCAAAAATAAAATGCTAGATGTAGGGCATTTTGGCCAGATTGTGCTCTGTTTACATCCTGTGGCCAAGCACCATCTTCTCAGGAAGATCAGTTGTGAGTAGATTCATGCTGTTTCTTTCAATCTGATCCTATCTGCATTATATATGGAAGAAATTCTCAAGGTCTGTCTTATATGGTTAATATCCACCTTTATATAAGTTTTCCTTTGATCATTTAAATCAGGATTTGAGAAACGCCAGATGTCACTTCTTGAGATGACATTCTTTAGTAATCTCTTGAGTCATTTTTTGGAAGCATTGAAAATGAGGTTTTTTTAATTTGTGGAACTAGTTGATATTTTAAAATCCACTCCCCCCATATCCAAATAACTAAAATTGGTCTATCAGCCTAGAAGTATGAGTTTTTTAACTTTGGAAAGATTACAGTAGCCAGGATAAGTGTAGTGGACCAGGAGGTATGGACAATTGAAACAGAGTCCTACTTCATAAGGGTTTAGAATGAGAGGATAAAGAAATTTGCCCCTAGCTTATCTTTACCCATACCCACCAAACTAAATTGGGAATGTTCAAATTAATCAGTGTCAAATACCTAGGATTCCACAGCTACTACAGTTTTTATTACTTTCTTTGTCAAGATATTTTGGTAATTGGGCTTCTTAGTAGATACTTGAAGTCAATTAGCATTTTAAAATCAATGTCTCCTACTATATTTCTATTTCATAATCTCAGTGAACAATAGCTAATGTGAAAGAAGGGCTGCAATGCAGTGATTTTCCTACTTCAGAAATCAGAGAACACAAAGGGGCAAAAGCTGTAAGATGTTTATGATACTGAGAGTAGTGAAGGTGCACAGTATTTTTTGATGCACCAAGTCAAAATTGTGCATAAAATCTATCAGGCAGTGTCACTGACACTGCTTTAA
This sequence comes from Orcinus orca, assembly GCF_937001465.1. NCBI lineage: Eukaryota > Metazoa > Chordata > Mammalia > Artiodactyla > Delphinidae > Orcinus > Orcinus orca. Next base: position 58,814,785 of record NC_064563.1, on the reverse strand, counting down.
ATGTTCTTTGTTGGCTTGAAATTATGCACATAATTATATAGCCAAATCTGGCATTCTGTTTTCCCCTTAAGGAAAAAAAAAAAAAAAAGCTTTCTTACAGGAACACAACCATTTCAACAGAAGGAGGATGATGGTGGGAACTTAAGCTAAGGAGCCAGTCAGGTTTCAAAGCCCCTCCTATGACAGGCTAGCTTCCAGACTCTGAAAGTGAAACCTGATGCAACATAGGATGCTTCCTCTAGGTAGAACAGCATGCACTGAATCACAGCTCCATCAACTCCTTGCTATAAATCCATGGGAACTCACTAAACCTCACCTACATTCAGTTTGCTCATATGTACATTAGAAGGATAACCAGATCTCCCCCTGAGGTCTGTTGTTAGAAGAGCATTACTGAGATTGGTAGTAAGTACCAATGTCCAGAAATATTCTTCTTGCTTAAAGGCATGGACCTACCGATGAATCTTATCCTGAGCAAACCCCTGTTGCAAAGCCCTGGTGTTAGAAAGGCATAGACGAGTACATATAATAAGTTTTATTTCTATTTCAGATAAGATTCAAAAGTTATTGGTCACCAAACATGAAATATCTGATTGACATTCAACTGGAAAACAATGATCTTTATATCATACAAGTCAGAAGGACTCAATAACTATAGGTAGGATATACTTGACAAACTATGATAACACAGTTGCAAAATACAACTGCCAGAAAACATGTCGGTGTTAGATCGATAAGCCTGGGAGATTTGGGATTCTGAGCCATGGCTGATGAGAGTTAAAAGGCTTTTGACAAAACAGAGGCTACTTGAGTAACAGCAGTAATGTGGCGATATATGCTGCACTCTCCCCTAAGGATGTCAGCAATCTTTAATATGATGACAACAGAATTGATTACATTTACAATAGATGTTTTTTAATTTTTAGAAATATTTTTTTCATCCTGAGACTATTTTGATTGCTTCTTTCTACACACTATTTTAAAACCTTCTTCAATACTATGACAAATTGTCTGTATCTCTCATATTTTATTTTGCTGTTGGGAAAACATATGAAATAATATTTTTTCAAAGTTCCCACACATACATTCTAGTTAAATAAATAGATTTAGAGAATATCATACTGATAAATACAAATAATTTGGACAAGAGGATAAAATAGTAAAATAAATATAGAAAAAACAATAAAAGTATTTTTAAAAGTCCCTAGATCAAATAGGCTTATGAATTTTATCTGCATTAAAAATATACACACTGTATCTGCTTTGTAAATAAGTTCATTTGTATCATTTCTTTTTAGATCCACGCATAAGAGATATCATATGGTATTTCTCTTTCTCTGTCTGACTTACTTCACTCAGTATGAGGATCTCTGGTTCCATCCATGTTGCTGCAAATGGCATTATGTCATTCTTTTTAATAGATGAGTAATATTCCATTGTATATATGTACCACCTCTTCTTTATCCATTCCTCTGTTGATGGAAATTTAGGTTGCTTCCATGTCTTGGTTATTGTAAACAGTACTGCGATGAACATTGTGGTGCATGTATCCTTTCAGACCATGTTTTTCTCTGGATATATACCCAGGAGAGGGATTGCAGGATCATATGGTATCTCTATTTTTAGTTTTTTAAGGAACCTCCATACTGTTCTCCATAGTGGCTGTACCAATTTACATTTCCACCAACAGTGTAGGAAGGTTCCCTTCTCTCCACACCCTCTCCAGCATTTATTGTTTGTGGATTTTTTGAGGATTGCCATTTTGACTGGTGTGAAGTGATACCACATTGTAGTTTTGATCTGCATTTCTCTAATAATTAGCAATGTTGAACATCTTTTCATGTGCCTCTTGGCCATCTATATGTCTGCTTTGGAGAAGTGTCTATTTAGGTCTTCTGCCCATTTTTTGATTGGGCTGTTTGTTTTGATGATTTTAAGCCACATGAGCTGTTTGTAAATTTTGGATACTAATCCCTTATCGGTCACATCATTTGCAAATATTGGGCTGGCCGAAAAGTTCATTCAGGTTTTTCTATAACATTGTATGGAAAAACCCAAACAAAATTTTTGGCCAACCCTATTATTTCTCCCATTCTATGGGTTGTCTTTTTGTTTTGTTTATGGTTTCCTTTGCTGTGCAAAAGCTTTTGAGTTTACCTAGGTCCCATATGGTTCTTTTTTGTTTTTATTTCCATTACTCTGGGAGATGGATCAAAAAAGATATTGCTGGGATTTATGTCAAGAGATTTTTCTGCCTGTTTTCCTCTAAGAGTTTTATAGTGTCTGGTCTCACTTTTAGGTCTTTAATCAATTTTGAGCTTATTTTTGTTTGTGGTGTTAAGCAATCTACAGATTCAATGAAATCCCTATCAAATTAGCAATGGCATGTTTCACAGAATTAGAACAAAAAATGTTACAATTTGTATGGAAACACAAGAGACCCTGAATAGCCAAAACAATCTTGAGAAAGAAAAATGGAGCTGGAGGAATCAGGCTCCCTGACTCCAGACCATACTACAAAGCTATAGTCATCAAAACAGTGTGGTACTGGCACAAAAATAGAAACATAGATAAATGGAACAGGATAGAAAGCCCAGAAATAAACCCATGCACCTACGTTCAATTAATCTAGAACAAAGGAGGCAAGACTATACAATGGTGGAAAGACAGTCTCTTCAATAAATGGTGCTGGGAAAACTGGACAACTACATGTAAAAAAATAAAATTAGAATAGACCCACAGACTTAGAGAATGAACTTATGGTTACCAGGGGGGGAAGGGTGGGGGAAGGGATAGTTAGGGAGTTTGGGATTGACATATACACACTGCTATATTTAAAATGGACAACCAACAAGGTGCAACTGTATAGCACAGGGAACTGTGCTCAGTATTATGTAACAACTTAAATGGGAAAAGAATTTGAAAAAGAATAGGCACATGTATACATATAACTGAATGACTTTGCTATACACCTGAAACTAACACAACATTGTTAATCAACTATACTCCAATATAAAATAAAAAGCTTAAAAAGAGAAAAGAAATGCTTGAAAAAAATATATATATACACACTGTAAAGAAAATGCATTAAGATATAACTAACTTTAAAAAAACTCTTGACTTTGTCCTCAGGAAAAGTCATAGGTAACACCACTAAAATAAGCAATGTATTCCATGAAATATAGAGATCCACATCAGCATTTCTAATCATACATCTCACTTATGTTAATACTGAGGTCATGATCTAGAAAATAAATTATGATGTTCTTAATTTAAAATATTATATTATCCCATTCATTTCTTTCCTGCCCATCCGAAAAATGTGTCAAGAATAGATGGTAGAAAAGCTGTTGCAGTATCTGGATGTACGTGTTTGTTTCTTCTCTAAGTTACTTGATGATTTTACAGATGGATATACAGCAAAATGCTCTGCCTCTCACATTTTGGTAATCTAAAATATGAAGGAATATGAACATTTTTTATATTACCATGACAATAAATATGCTGGGTTCAAACCTCATTCAATGTAACTGAACAGAAGAATTCCCTCTGAGTACATAGGCTGAAGTTCAAACCTGCTATTTTTATCACATCAATTACAGTACTCAGCAAGAAGAAACACTAAACTTTCTATGAAAATATTATAGCTTTTTGGTACACAACAGCCCCATATTCTCTGAATGCTAAACACGTAAATAAACCTACTTATGTAAGTTGCAAAGAGCTGTTTCTTTTATGACTATCGACATAAGAATGCATAAACCCTTGGGAGCTTAAAAATCTGGTCTAATTCTCAAAAATATAAAATTAAGAATAAAAAATAATCTGTTCCACATGCAAGCTCATCTTCTCTTTAGCAATGTAGCCAATGAGCTTCCTCATTAAAAAAAAAAAATCAGCATGATCCCAACATTTGCAAAGTGTAAGTGACAGAAATCTAATGCAAGAGTGGTTTTAAAAAATTTTTTTTGAAAGTTTGAATCAATTCTGTTCTTTTTAAAAACTTAAACATTATTTAAATCATTAGTTTACACGTCCTTGGAGTTTAGAAATGCAGTCACTTTACAGACATTGATACAAATACAAAGATACAAATATGTTTTAGAATATATGTATAAAACAGTACTCATCTTTTACAAATATGAAAAGTAAGGAAAAACCACATCATACACAAAATTAAAATGCCCAAAATGTAAAAAAATTGTGGACTCTTTTAAATTTTTAACATTATGATTAAATTGAAAAGTTATAGTTACTATTTCTGTAGAGTTACAACCTAAAGTTGACATTCTAAGATCCTCAAAAGGAGATAACTCCAATGTGTGTGAGGAAAAAAAACAAAGGAAAGTTAAAAACAAGCTAAAATCTCTTAGAATCAATTAATAAAGTAAGAGTAAAATTGCCACAAGCTATGTTCATTTACTGAGCAACAGGATGGGCCACTCTAGCAAGAAAGTTTCTGCCATTTGCCAGTACTCAAGTCTGGACAACTATGTGCAGACCTGCAAGAAGGATGATGCAGAAGAGAACTCCGTATGTTTTGAAAAGTGTTTAGATAACTCGAAAGTTCTCTTACAACTCCACATTTCATGGCAGACTTTAAAATGTCCAAAGATCTAAGATTGTTTACATAGAATATGTATTTGAATACTGTATGTGTAATCAGCCTCTTCATTTTATTTTTAGTTGCACAGTAACCAATGTAGTCATCAATAGGATCAAATATGACCCAAACTGGCATGAAGTACATGCTCAGAAATTGTTGTTCAAATGAATAATTTCAGTTCCAAATTAGACCATTCCATTATACAAAATGAAAACATGCTTTGACTATCAAGGTGATTTCTAAATTATACTAAACCACTGGACATGGGGAAAATATACTTTGAATGTTTGGATGATGTAGCAATTCCATCATAGTAGACAAATAAAGACATATGTCATGGTTCCACACACAAACAATCTGGAAATTTTATCACTGGCCAATACTCAAGTCCCAAATGTATTTTAATTAAAAATTAGTAGTTTAGATAAAATTGGCCATAAAATTAATTAATTAAATTTTTCCTACTCAGACAATTTGAACTTCTAAGTAACTTTTTAAAAAAATACTATAAGCCTAAATTCTAAGGTACTTTCTTACTTCACCAAATCTATCTGGTATGTCTAAGTTAGATAATTCTCTAAACAATTCACCTAAATAATTGGAAATATTGTCTTGTCCCCCCCCCATATTATCTTAAATAATCAATTTTCTCAATCAATAAAAACTTCAAATTTAAATTAGAAGATTTTTAAAATTTTTTGATTTTACATCAAAATAAATGAATCAATCAGCAATAAATGGATATTCAAGTTCCCATAAATATTCTTTGATTCATAAGGACTTTTTATCCTTTAGGCAGGGATTTAAAAATAAAATAAAATAAAATAAAATGATTTGGGATTCTGAATATCCTGCTTAAAAATGTGCAAAATCCCACTTGAAAGTCAACAATACTGGAAATTCCTATAAACTTACATATAGAGTAAGATTACTGACCTATCTTTGCAAAGAAACAATCACTAGGTAAGTTAAAGTACACTATGACAGTTTTGTTTTATAATTTCTAATTTAAAAATTACTGAGAGGGAAATGAAAAATTAAATCAAAATCATCTAATATTTCCTGCACTTTGTGACTAGAACCAGTTTCTCAGCTTTCTCTGAAGACTCCTTTTTCTGGTGTCTCTCCCTTTTATCCCATTGTCTTTCTAGGTTTAAATCCTATAGATTCATGGTTTAAACAGCTGTATGCCAAAGAGTCAACTGTTTTTATTTCCAACTTTGAATTCTCTAAGTAGTCCCGACTCAGAGATATAATATGTAAATAACATAATGTTCTAAAATATATGATGTTAATGACATTTTTCTTAAACTCCTTCAGTTGCTTGATGAAAATCACCCACCTATCTCCTTTCTTAAAGAGCCCTTAAATTATCTAAACTCTGCCATCCTCTTTGGCCTTTTAACAAATTATCCCCCCTAACCTCTAGATACACTTGCCTACTTTCTGCTCAGTGTGATGACACATATCAAAGACATTCTAACTTAATGGCTTTTTCATTAACTTTATTTTGCCTGTCATGATGTTCTCCCAATCTTTGCATGGCTAATTTCCCCTTATTTAGATTCCAGCTTAAATGTCACCACCTCAAAGAGACCATCTTATTCTACAAGACATGATTCTGGTTTAATTCTCTGCTCAGTTCTTATCCCTCTTTGATATCATTTCATGTACAATATTTACATTTTAAGAGGTAGGGTAGGGAAGGAGACATTTTCTGTTTTACCTTGTCTATTTCAAAGTATCTCTAGGATTGATTGGACTAAAGTCTAATAAATATTCATTGGCAGACTAGTAACTATTATTAATTGTATTTCAAGTTCTAATTGCAAAGAACAAATTAGACAGTTTTTTTTTTTCCAACTGATTTATTGCATACTTAGCTTCTAACGTATTTATGCTTTAACCGTTCATTCATTCAACAGGTGTGTTTTGAGTGTCTGCCCTTTGCAATACGTAAGACAGGTCATTCTAAATTTTCAGGTTGCTGGTTGAACCTGAGGTTGTGAAAATTGAAAACCAAACACTAAGAAATGGAATTATTTTTTCTGCTAGTTTTTTCCCTCTCTTGAAATACTACATTATTATTTTTTTTTCTTTTAGTCTCTTTAACCACTTAAGCTTTAGCTAAGTTTCTGAGAGCTAAAATTTCCTTCAAGGATAATTTATTTTAAGGTCATGCCTGACCAACTCCATTCACATATGAGATGTCTTCTATGGAAGAGTCAACAAGCACCACTAATATGCAAATTACATATTTATTTGTGGAATTAAAAAAATATCGGTGTGCATGCTTGCTTTTCTTTGAGCAATTATTAATTTTTTTCAACCAGTATCTCCATATTTTATGACTAGCGACTTTTTCAGTGTACATTTACATTAAAGCTCTTGCTTATTTAATTCAGTTCTTCTTTAATTCTTCATTTCATTGATACTTAGATGTCTAGAATATTTCAGAATGCATTGACACTACCTGACAAAATAGTTTAAGTAGGATGTCTTGGATAATCTGGACTTGAGACAAGTACTACCCCCAGAGCAAATCAATGGGTTGGAGACTTTGTCCAACCATTTGTAACATCATAAAACAGCTTAGATAAACAGAATTAAAATTTTATTCTTGGAAAAATTCAAATATGGAAACAGTTTAAATCAAAGATTTTAATATTAGGTACACTGCAGAAAAGAAATGTATCTAGGAAAAGTTATACTGAGACAAATATTTATATGCCATCTTACTAACTCATGGGAGCCTGTCTAGTTAGAGCACTAGACCATTTCTCAAACAGCACTTTCCTCTTTAGGGAAACGTATCCCCTTTTCAGATATAATACCTTGAAGAAAGCAAAAACTCTTAACAGTAAACATTGCACAAAGCACAATGGAACATGAATATTAACAGTATGCGTGATTACAGGTAAAGCAAATATGAAATGAAAAACTTACATTTGTTACTAGTCATTTAGTCTGTACCTACACAACATTTAAACAAATCAACCAATTTATTATAAAATACCAAACAACCTGATTTCCATTTGTTGCTACTGCTGTTGTTGTTATTTTATTAACTGAACTGACTTTTTGGTCTGAATCAATTTATTCTCTTGCTGTTGTATAGAAACGTTCTTAATGTTGGCTATGGGCATTCAATGGCAAAACAAACAACAAAACTGAGAAGAAAAATGACTGTAGCACAGATTTTAAGAAACATATTTTCCTGCTCACTGATCTCCTTTTATCTTCTGCCCATATGTTTCTGTGTTGCAGTTTTATCTCTTCCACACTTACGGAATGTTTTGGCAGGGGAAATGAATTCTGATGAGACAGTCTTGGTAATACTCCAGAACATTTTTAAGTTCAGATACCAAACATAGGACCTGCATTGCTATGTGTTGCGAGGATTTAACCTCCGCTAGTCAACTGACTCTGGCTTGTTTGTTTGACGTGTGATTTTATGATGTGTGTTTATAATGTTCAGTGATTCAATTGTGTTACTACTATCTGACAGATTTTGACCAAATCATGAACTCATTTTTCAAAATTCACTATTTTTGGCTAAATGAATTATTTCTCAATATATGAGGAAGATAGAAAAGATATGTATCATGGTAATATATGCAAGGAGAGTACTTTTCAAGTACCTATAGGGCCAGATAAAGTACAACCATGTGAGTTGAGTCATATAATGCCAACAACAGTGATAACATCATTAGCACATTCACCCCTGGATGGCCACAAAAGGGAATCTTGTTTTATTTCTTCTCTCAACATAATGCCTTATGCAAATAACTTGCATATATTAGTAAGTCAGTGAGCTTCAACTTTTCAGACTGAATACAAAATGTGTTATCTCCCATGTCAGAATATAGATATTTATATCTATATATACATTTAGACAGTCCTGAGTAATGGAAGACATATTACTGTCATGCACTTCTCTCTCTTGTTCTGTCTCTTTATCTCTCTCTCTCAAATTCTCTCTCTCACCATCCTTGGAATCTCTGTTTTCCATACTTCCCCTCTCACTCCTACTCAAACTACAGTTGTTCTGAAAGAAATGATGGAAGAAGAGTTGGAAAAAGTAGCATTCATTGCAACAAACATTTATGAAGTATATACTGTGTGCCAGGTACTAAGCTCTTCCATTCATCTATTCATATTAACCATGATGGAAATATGAATAGCAATGGCAGACATTTCTCATAAAACCTAACTACCTGTGCCATTACCGTTGTGTTCCATATGATACTAATTTGCATTTTGTGAATCTACAAAGTTACATTTAATATGCTAGATCTTTCCCTGTATTACAGTTTTGTTCCCTAGGGACCTCATTAGTCTTTTGTTCTTTTTCTATTTAAGAGTTGCAAGTATATAAGGAAATTTGACTCATTAATAGAGAACTTAGAGACTTAGGATAAGCAAATATTTGTGTAATTTATTCTTTTTAGTTCTTTTTGTGATTTTTTTAAATCTCAGATTTTGTCTCTACCAATTTCGCTGCTATAACATGCTCTCTTTTTCTTTCAGGGAAATTCCTAAATTTTGATAAGTATCTTTAAAATTTTATGGGTTGTAATAAATATTTTCTTCTCAAAGAATTAATTGCAACACTAACACATTTTGTTTAGAACTAGTACAGCTTTATTTTAATAATTGCTAAAATTTTAGAATCACAATTTATTTCATGGTAAATATGGGAAATGTGACAAACTCTATAGATGATGGGTACTGTCCTCCTGGGGACTCATAGTACACATTGTTCTGCTATCTCAGTTTTTGTGGGAAAGAAAGTGCTTTATTCTGTGGATATTGTGTATCTTGTAATAGCTCACACTTCTCTCTTTGCCTTGGTCTTTAAGAAACTCAAAAATGAACATACATGGATTAAATTCATCAAAAGAAAAGTACACAAAGTAGAGTCTAGGAGGCTTTCAAACGTGAAGTTTCCAATTTCCTCTCCTGTGGGGTCAGGACAGCATTACTCTCTAGCATTGTTGTGTGATGACAAGGACAGGGCATTGTCAATCACAGGAGCTCACCCAAGGCTTAGTGTTCAGAATTTTATTGGAGCTCCATCAGGTAGGCATGATTAATTGTCCATATGACTGATCTCAGTCTTTAGTCCCTCCAATGGTCAACTGATAACACAAGACCCAAAGCCCCACCCTAAATCACGTTGTGAGTGTTCCTAGCATGGCCAGCCCCCCCGCCCCCGCCAAATCATATTGTTAGACTATCTGATGACCCAAGGACACGAGAACAACACAGACACTCGTAGAAGGCATAACATTCCAAGGGCTTAGAGATTTTCTCTAACAAATCAAGGATAAAAGTCAGACCAGTTTGGGACAAAGTTAAATTCTTTACCGCACAACAATAAAGAGATAAGTACTACTTTTTATAAAACTATTTGTAAAGGAAGACTTCCACATCCAGCCAAGATAGAGTAAGAGACACCAAGTATACTTGCCTGTTTGAAGCAACTATAAGACTGGACAATGTGAAAGAATGTTTTTTAAAATATTGTACATTAGGAAACAAAGAGCAGTGAGGTTAAAGTATAGAAATAAACGAGCTTACCCCTATTGAAACCATGTACCTCAGATTGGAACTCGAACCAACATGTTGGGACTCCAACCCAGCCGAAACCCTGATTGGGACTTGAACCCATGGTCTTTTAATTAGAATCACTCAGCTGGTGTCTGGACTTACTGAGGCTCAGGGTCTTTGTGTCTCAGTGCAGAAGGAATTTAGTGAGAGACAAAGTGATAGGCAAGAAGTAGATTTATTAATATAGAACGCTTGTGAGAGATGCAAGCGGGCAGGCGAGGGGGCTCTGCCCCGAGGATTAAGTGGGCTACAATTTTATAATCAAAAGAAAGTGAAATTTTATAATCAAAGGGAGGGGGAAAAGACTGCCTTCTTCAAGTAGATGTCAGGCTTACATCACTAGCTCCTCCTCCATGTCAGGCAGGAGAGTGTCTCACTCTATGAGGTCAAATTAAGATTATCATGGCACTTCTTCAAATCAGTAGAAGGGTGGTAACATTTTTCTTTCACCTAATGACCTGGGGCATATCTTGTGCTTTTACTTATGGCTTTATAATTAAGCAAGCCTGCTTCATTCCATGACATTCCCATAGCTTTCTTAACTGATCATTAACTTACAGTGGTCTCCCAAAGTTTCCATCTCTATCTGTAATCCGCTATTGGGACTTCTACAACTACCTGTATAACTATCTGATAGGTTTCCCTCTCTATCTGTAATCCCCTATTGGGACTTCTACAACTACCTGTATAACTATCCTATTCTATCACTATCTGTGATTGGTATGCTTTAGCATCTGGAGAATTTCTAGGCTGTGGCACAGTTAGTGAAAACACAAACATAGTTTGATATTTTCCTTGGGTAAAAAAGATAGGGCTGAGATCCTGGGAAAGCTTAGGTAGTTAGAACTCTTAGGATAGAGTACAGAAGAGGAGACACCTACACAAACCAAGAGCTCTGGAGAGATTTCCTTGAGTTTTCAGCTGGGAAATGATCAGTATATGTATTCCTATTCCCATCAGGTGGAGGGGAAAACCTCCTAATTCATGCATAGAATACTCAAAGGAGTATTCTCTTTGCAGTAGTGATGCCAAAAAGTCAGTGCTCTGTGCACTGGTGCTGAATTGAATCTCGGAGTCAGAGTTTTGGGTAAAGTAGAAAAGAATAGCTTTATTGCTTTGCCAGGCAAATGGGGACACAACAGACTCTTGCCTCTCAAAGTTGCATGTCCCAACAAGGGGGGATTTGGTGAGGAGGTTTATAGCAATGGTTCAAGGGCGGGATCACTGATTAGGATTAGGGTGCGTGCAAGGCCTTCAGTTTTTTAATCTGGCCTCAAGTGGTCTCCTCCTAATGAGTTTATCTGGCTCCTTTAATCTGGCCTCAGGTGGTCTCTGGAATGACGAATGCTAACCTCTTCCATTTGTTGGGGGTTTTCATTCTGTAAAGAGCTCAAAGATATTATGTGTATCCCTGAAGGAAGAACCAGAACCCTGCCCCAAGGTTGCATTATTATTTCTTGGCTACTCCTCCCTTGTCTCTGCATCCCCTCCCTTCCCTGATTAGCAAGTGTTTGAAAGGTTTCCATGCCCAGAAGCCGCCACAGGGTCCTGCTCATTTTCAGTCGGACAAAATAAGTACTTGACTAAATGCTTCCTTGAGCTCACATAAAATAATTTTATAAGCAAGACTTGAAAGAATTAAAACATTTCCAAATAATTTTATTTTGTCCCAGAACAAATCTCAAGAATATTATAGGAATAAATGTTATTCAACATGCAACAAGGCAAAATATACTATGTTTTACAGCCAATCAAAACTCACCAGTTATGCAAAGAAACAGGAAAATAGAACCTATAATTATGAGCAAGTCAGGTACACAGAAATAAACCAGATTATAGTATTTGTAACAAGTACATTAAAACAGTCATTTTAACTCTCTGCCTTATGTTCAAGAAGTCTAAAAGAAATATTGAGGATGGTAACTAGAAACATGAAGTAATTTTTAGAGGTGGCATTAAAATTCTAAAGATGAAAACAACAATATCCAAAGTAAAAAAGAAAGAAAACACTAAATATGATTAAGAGTAGATTTGATGCTGCAGAAAAAAAAATTAATGAACATGAATAAAAAGCAACAGTAATTGTCCAAAATCAAGCAAAAACTGAAAAGAAATAAAATATAGCATTTTGAACTGTGAGAAAACCTTAAGTGGCCAAATATACAAATAATTAAAGTACCCAAAGAAAAGGCAGGGGTAAGAGGGCCAGAAAAAAATATTTATAAGATAGGATTGAACATTTTCCAAATTCGATAAAAATTATAAATCCACATATCTAAGGAGTTCAACAAAGAGTACAAGAAATATAAAAACAAAACCAACTACACTAAGGCATATGATAATCAAATTTCTTAAAATCATCTATAAAGACAAAAATCTTAAAAACAACCAGAGAAATAAAAAGACAAATTACATTCAAGGGAACAAAGATAAGAATGTCAGCAGACTTCTTTTTGTAGATAATGTAAGCCAGAAGGCAGTAGAGTAACAAAGGATTGAAAAAAAAAAAATCTGTCACCCTAAAATTCTATACTCAGTGAAAATGTTTTTTAAAAATACTTGCAGGGCTTCCCTGGTGGTGCAGTGGTTGAGAGTCTGCCTGCCGATGCAGGGGATGCAGGTTCGGGCCCCGGTCCGGGAGGATCCTGCATGCCGCGGAGCGGCTGGGCCTGTGAGCCATGGCCGCTGAGCCTGCGCGTCTGGAGCCTGTGCTCCGCAATGGGAGAGGCCACAACAGTGAGAGGCCCGCGTACCGCAAAAAAAAAAAAAAAAAAAAATACTTGTGAAGTACAGATTTGTTCAGTCATGTAAAAGCAAAATAATTCATGAACATTATACCTGCACTACAACAAATTTATACCTTGTATCATATATCAAACTGTTAACTCAAATTTGATCATAGACTTAAGGTAAAATATAAATGTACAACTTCTGGAAGAAAAAAGGAAAAAAATCTTTGTGTCTTGATTGGAGAAGTACTTCTTTGATAAGACACTAAAACCACAATTCATTTAAAAAAATTGGTGTCACAAAAATTAAATATCCTCTTCAAAAGACACTATTAAGAGAAAAAAGAGACAAGCTGCAGACTGAGAAAAATATTTATAAATCACATATCTGATTAAAAAACTTACACCTAGAAGATATAAAGAGTTCACAAAACCCAAGAGAAGGATGAACCCACTCAAAAAAAAAGAGCATAAGATTAGAACACACTCTCCACCAAAGAAGAAAAATGAATGGCAAATAAGCACATGAAAAGTGCTCAATATCATTAGACACTAGATACATGAAAATTAAAACCAGAATAAGATATACCTACATACCTATTGAAATGTTTACATGTTAAAAAGACTGACCTTATCAATTGTTTATTAAAAGGTAGAGTTATGGGAACTCCCATACATTGCTGGTGCAAAAGAAAAGTATACAACTCATTTGAAAAACAATTTGGTCATTTCTAAAAAGTATGTACCTGTCAGGCATTTTACTACTAAGTATTTATCATAGAAGAAGGAAATAAATGTCCCTACAGAGACTTGCACATGAATGTTTATGCCAGCCTTATTTTAATAGCCAAAAGCTGGAACCAAATCAAATGTCCATCAATAGGTGAATGGATAAACAAACTGTATTTTAAAAAATAAAACAGACTACTAAACAGTTATAAAAAGAAAAGAACTTCAACAGGGATTGGAAAACTAAGATCCTGGATAAATTTGGTCCATAGCCTGTTTTTGTATGGTCCACCAAGTAAGAACATTATTTACATTTTTAAGGGTTATTAAATAAACAAACAAACAAGAATATGCAATAGAGACCTTATATGGCCTAACAAATTAAATAAGTTTACTATGTGGTCTTTTGTAAAAAAATGTTTGCTGACCCCTGCACTACAAAATGCTCTTTAGTTTTCTTATAACACTTTGGAAATTCCTAATTCTCATATTTAGATAATTCCTTATTTCATAATCTCATGAAGTAGGCAATTAAGTAATTAAGCCCTACAGAGTTTATCTGTTACAATTTCACTGCTTCTGAAAGACTTTAATATCTCCCCAATATATTCATATAAAGTTCCAAATCATCTGCATAGCTTAAACTGTCTCCTATGACCTGATCCTTATTTAATCAACCAGCCTCATCTTTGGCCAATTTTCAGTATTCTCCAGCAATACTGACTTTTTGTAAGCATAAGAAAGCTGGTGACTATATTAATAAATTAAGCCTCCAGACAACAAGCATTAACAGATTAAAAAGGCATATCAGGGTCAATTCATCAGGAAGACATACACTAAATGTGTATGCACCTAATAACAAAGCATCAAAATACATGGAACAAAAGTAGACAGAACTGAAAGGAGACATAAACAAATCCACATTGCAGTTGGAGATTAAGAAATCTTTTTTTCATAACTGATAGAACAACATCACAAAGAATCAGCAAAAGCATAGGATTTTTGAATACACTGTTAACTACTTTATATGAAGATATTGGGGAGATAGTATTTTCAGAAGCAGTGAAATTGTAACAGATAAACTCTGTAGGAGGGCTTAATTACTTAATTGCCTACTTCACTAGATTATGAGATAAGGCATTACCTAAATATAAGAATTATAAATTTCCAAACTTTTATAAGAAAGCTAAAGAGCTCATATTTTTTATAGATAATTTCTCCCCAACCAATTTTTCCAGAATAACTTTAACTTATACTTTTCAATATAAATATATATTTTGCATATGCCTAAATATGTGGGTTTATATATATATATATATATATATATATATATATATATATATATATATATATATCTCAACCTTATTTTATTTTAATCAATTGCAAGCCTTGGCACAGTAGCAGAATATCAAAGAGAAGGAAAACAGAAAGAAAGTCAATATGCCCAATATGCCTACCTTCACTTCTCTTTCAAGAAACTCCTTGAAATACACTGGAAGCTCATTGCTTCTGATTTCCTTAAACTCTCTCTCAATCAAAATTTAGCTCTGACCTACTTTCATTCTCTTTTCCCTAAAGCACTCAACTTATGTCCTTTGATCTCAGAATACTTATTAAACTGTGTATATTTCTATTACATTTATTGTGCTCATGAAAGTGTCCTGAATATGACCATATAAACTTATAACCACACTTCACAGAAAGTTACATAAATACAGAAGCACAAATATTCTGTTTTTATATTCTATTTCATATTTCTTCTTGTTTTCCTCTTTTTGAGCAGACTCTTAAGAAAGACATAGCTATAACCATGGCCATTTTACAAATGATTTAAGGAAGATATTAATCATACACTTAACCTTCTGGCTGTTCTTAGAAGGATATACTTTCCAGTTTGAAGGGTCTGATATGGCATTTCTTTTTCTTAAGAGACAAAATGATTTTCTGAAAAATTAAGAAAAAGTAAGTAAAAGCAGGTATCACAGTGTCTATGGGTTGTACCTACTTACAATTTCTAAAAACTGGAATAACCCGTGGAATGTAATAATTCTCATGTTGTCCTCAATGATTTGGTCTGTACAGACAGTGTAACATAAGCAAAGAACCTCAAAGTCCAGAAAGGTACGGAAGGATTGAAGCTACCACCATTCCTGAGGCCATCTGGAAATCACTAGTGACATAACGCTTTGGTTTTAATGTTTTCAAGGGCCCCACACAAGTTGAAGAATCTGAGTAGTTACTAAAACAAACAAACAAAGACTCTGGAAAGCAAACTCTTAGTGAAAGGATAAAATAGGAAAAAAACTTTTCCTGAAGTTGTTATAACCGTAAGCAAGACTTATCATATATATATTTTTTTACAAGTCCACCTTCACAGATTCTGGTCTAAATTCATAGCACTCAATTCTTCTGAAAACTCTTCAGTTGAGAATATATTTTCAGCTGATAATTCTTAGATTGTTAGTGCCCTCAGACAGCTGAGAGAAACAAACAGAAATCATCCCAAAGGTCTCAAAGAATTTGTCAGATAATGATTTTTTAAAAATCACAACATAAATGGTACATTATTAAAAACAAGCATTAATGGATCAAGAAAAGAAACAAACAATAGAAGGGGATAAAAGAACACTTAAAATATTAGTATTATCAGATCCAGAAAATAAAATAAATGTTTAAGTATTAGTAAAAGTAGAAGTGGACATCAATAGAGAGATTAAGAAACAGACTATAAAAAATGACTAGGCAAATTGCCAACTATAAACCACTGGTCCTGCCCACAGGTGTCCCCAGTCATGGAATGACAATGCGGTGGTGGCAGTGCAAGAACCTAAAACCCTCAGGGACAAATATCTTCTGGCCAGAAGAATAGAAGAAAGGAGATCGTGTGATCTGTGTGTAAGTGAAACTCCCATTATTTTTTCTCTAGTTTTAGGGGATGGAGTCTTACCCAGAGGGTGTCCCTAGTCCTGTGGTACTGCAATAACGGGCAGAGGACTGAAACTCTGAGAGAAACCTGTCTTTTAAGCCAGAGGACCAGAAAAAGCAGCCCCTAGAAGTCAGAGTGTGGGAAAAGCAGATCCCCTAATTCAGTGTATGAACCAACACAAATTCAATTTACCCCTGAGTTGGGCAAATATGAGACAGATTCAAAGCATCCTAGCAAAAGCCTTGAAACATAATCTGCTGTTAGAATTTCTGCTGTTAGAATTACTGCTGCAGAAGCTGAGACAGAACTTTCAATCTAAACCTAACCACGCAGATTGTCTGCTAAAAGAAACTGGTGAGTTATCAGAAGATTTTAACAGGACCCAGAGTCTTCACAACGTACTGAAAATGTCTGAAACATAATCCAAAATTCATCCACATACAAAGAACCAGGAAAATTCTTAAGGGAAAGGATTATCAAGAGATGCCAATGCTGAGATGTTCCATATGTTGGAAATATCAGACAAAAATTTTAAAACAATTTTAAAAGTTTAAAAGCAATTTTAAATTTTTAATTATTTTAATCATGCTGTATAAATAAGATAAAATTTATACCATTAAATGAAAAGTAAGAAAGAAATTCTAAGAAGAGAAATAAAAAACTATAAAAAAAAAGAACAAATGGAAATGTGACAAATACCCAGAATGATCTGTGAAAACTTGATATTGCAAACTATAAAACATTACACAGGAAAATTAAAGAAGACCTAAATAAATAGGTATATCATATCCATGGATTGGAAGATTCAAAATTAAGACATCAATTCTCCCCAAATTGAAAATGTAAATTATCTAGAATAGACAAAATAATTTTTAAAAAGAGCAAAGTTGGAGGACTTCTAACTGATTTAGAGAATCACTCTAAAGCCACTGTAATCAAAAGAGTATGGTATTATCAAAAAGATATTTAGATCAGTGGGACAGAATTGGCAATTCAGAAATAGACTCTCATGTATTTGGTGCTAGGAAAACTATATATTTATACATAGTTTTCCTAGAAAAAAATCAATTTTGGCTATTACCTCACATTATGAAAATTGAGATGTATCTTGACCTAATTGTGAAAACTAAAATAGTAATATTCCTGGGAGGAATCATAAGAGAAAATCCTTGCAACATTAGAATAGGCAAATGTTTCTTGTATTAGACACACAGGAAGCACACACACACAGAAAATTAATGAATTGGACTTTCTCAAAATTAAGAACAATTTCCCTTTGAAAGACTTTGAAAACAAAACAAAGGAATGGAAAAAAAACAACAACAAAGAAATGGGAAAAAATAATTGCAATACAAATATCTGTCAAATACTTGTATCCAAAATACATAAAGAACCCTTGCAAGTCAATAATAATACAAATAGCCCAATTTAAAAATAAAATATTAAAACAGACACTTCACAAAAGAAGATATATGTATGATACATAGGCACTTGGAAAGATGCTCAGCACCATTAGTCATCATAAAAATGCAAATTTAAACCACAATAAGTATGTCTATATTCCCATTATAATAGCTACATATTTAAAAACCCGACAATAAGGAGTGTTGATGAAGATGGGTAGCAACTGGAACTCTCATGCACACTGGGGGGAACGTAAAATGTACCATCACTTTGGTAAACTTCTTGGTTAGAATATAAAGTTAAATATATACCTACCATATAACCCAGCCATTCCACTTCTAGGTACTTCCTCAGGAGAGTGGTCTGTTAACCACTCTTCCCCCAGGGTTAATAAAAGGTCTGTAAATATCTTTGCTGAGATACAAACAACCGAGATTAGAATAACTGTTTAGAGACAATACCAAGCCTTTTTACTTTTTTTTTTTCATTAAAATATATCCTAAGTTAAAAATATGATATTTTTTAACAGATTTTAGTAAGACATTTTGTTTTGACTTTAAAGATCTTGGAAAGCATAATTTATAGAACAAATTTTGTAATGCAATATATGATACAAGAACACAGAAAACTTTTATTATTACCTATAACTTTTACCCTTAAAATACATATTAACAGTTATGTTCCTATTATTTCCTACAGTGTTGAACATTTTAAAATATGATCTGAGATAAAATCAATAAAAATAAAACTATTATTTCTTATTATTTTAAAGCAAATGTGAGATCATAAAATCTTTTTGCAAAACTTCAACATTGCACAAGTTAAATATTCTCTTGCTCTCTTAGGTACTTTCTTTACCTCACTAGTTTAGCTTTTTTTTTTTTTTAAGCAAAGTTTTCATATGAACAATTTCTAATAGACCTTCCAGATATACAGCATCTTGTTAAAAATTCATGCTGGCCAGAAGACTAGAAGGTCAGAAAATGTCTTTGAATTTATGCCATGGTCTTTTCGATAATTCATTCAGGTTTTAAAAGGGGAATTCCTCATTAAGTAAAGGACCTAATGCTTATTAATTTATATGCTTAAGCAAGGGCCACCACTAATTCGTTTATTAAATATCAAAGACCATATGCTTTCACCCCTTGTCCTTGCTTATTGATTAACTGCCTTAAGCCAATATAGATGAAAGCAGGGGGAGGAAGCACAGTAACCTAGGTGAGTTTCTTATCTCATTTTTTAACCTAATGAAAGATGGCACTTCTTTACATTCCTGTGCGAAAGCCCAGATGAGACAATCCAAAATGAGTTTCCTTGTGTAAGTGTGGATTTTTTGAGCAATGTGATGCAGTCACTTAGATGCAGTGAAGATGATGTGCAGAAGTGGAGGAAGTGAATGGGATGGAGGCAGTAATGGACTGTGGAATGCCAGACTCAATTCTTCAGTTTCAACATATTCCTCACAGACACAGTTAATTCATCAGAACACGTTGCTCAAAGCATGTTAACTGGAGCTAATAGATGTCTAAGGGATAAGGGGGGTGAAGCAGAGGGGGAGGAGATTTTTGGTCAAGTCAGATTGAGAAATATTGGATAAAACATAGATATAGACAGAGAGAGACAGAAAGAGAGAGAGAGAGAGGGAGAGAGATGTACAGATACATACGTATACACACATATTTCCTTCCTGGCTTGTTGGCAGGTTGTATGTGTGTTTGTTTGTTTTGTCTGTGTTTATCATTTAACTTCCTTTTACTGCAAGTAAAACAAAGACATTGCCTAAATTGAACAGAGTTGAGATATAATTGTTGTATATCTTGTAGCTCATAGAATTGACAAGGATGGAGAATAGGCTTGGAAAATAGAGAAGCCAGGATCTGGGTAGTAAGAACTTATAACAAATCCTGTCCAGTCACCACCATGGAATGCATGAGCTCCAATTGTCTTTCAGTTGATTATTGCAGCCCTTGGGTCATTCAGATTAAGATTAGAAACCATAGGAGATAGGATTCAATTGGCTAGTTTGGGTTACATATCTGGTGTTTTTATATATAAAGGACTCCTTTGATTTATAATTCCGCCAGGACTGCACACAATCGAGGAGAGTAACTTTAGGAAAGAGGTTGAGGTGCTGTTTTCCAAAGAAAGGAAACTCTGGATAGCTATAACATATAATAAAACATTACAATGCAGGATTCCGAAGAATATTTTTATACTTCTTGTTTCCAAAGTTTACTTGACATTGACACTTTGTGGGGTTTTATTTATATTTTTTTCAGAACATCTATGTAACAAGTAACATTTTAGGATATAACCTGTGGGAAGCATGACTTAGGAGCACAGCTCCAGTGATCAGGCTACATTATTAGTAGAGGAAATGTATTTACCTAGTATGAATCAGTGTTGTTTTTTTTAGAGACGGTCTATTAAGTCTTTTGGATACTATATTTTGTGCATAACTATGTTCCTGTGCAAGTGAGTAGGAGAGTGAAATTGTCTTATTCCACTCCAGTTATTATAACAAAATACTATGGACTGGGGGGATTAAACCATTGACTTTCTCACAGTTATGGAGACTAGGAAGTCCAAGATCGTGGTGCTGGCAGATTTAGTGTCTGGTTAGGTCTGGCATCCTGGCTGTAAACAGCTAGTTCCTTGCTGTGTCCTTACATGGTCTGTCCTCAGCACCCAGACATTAGGGGAGCAGGCTGGAGGGAGAGAAAGCTCTCAGGACTCTTTCTCTTTTTATAAGGGCACCAGTCCCATCATGAAGGTCCCACCCTCATGACCTCATCTAAACCTATCTTCCAAATGCCTCATCTCCAAATACATGACATTGGGGGCTAGGGCTTCAAGATAAGAGTTTTGTGTTTTTTTTTTGCAGTACGTGGGCCTGTCACTGTTGTGGCCTCTCCCATTGCGGAGCACAGGCTCCGGACACGCAGGCTCAGCGGCCATGGCTCAGGGCCTAGCCACTCGGTGGAATGTGGGATCTTCCCGGACTGGGGCACGAACCCATGTCCCCTGCATCGGCAGGCAGACTCTCAACCACTGCGCCACCAGGGAAGCCCCTCAAGTTAAGAGTTTTGAGGAAGACACAAGCATTCAGTTCTTAACAGAAATATTCTATATTTTAATGTAAAAAAGGAAAGAGAAATTCCATCGTATAGGCCTTTTTACCAACTATATATCTTCCACGCTTGTTAGAGAATCAAAAGGAGAGAGAGTTTTAACAATGACAGCAGCAGTAATTAAGGCTTATTGAATGTTTTCTGAGTGTCAGGCCTATCTTAAGCACTTTACATACATTGTGCTATTTAATTTAATGAGAAAATATGAACAAAAATGTAGCATGCCCAATCACATGGCTAATAAAGTAGAGAGCCACAGGGGGAGTTTATTTTTGTGAATATATAAAAATATCTTATTTCATTGCTCATGCTTTCCCATTTATTTAAATGCTGTATAGTGAAAATCTACTGAAAGTTACAAATAATTTAAAATACTTAAATATTACTATTCTGTTTAGAGTGTTTGAATAACTATAGAGTTTCATGGCAGAAACTTCAGCTATTTACTAAAGTAACAGAAAAAACACCTCATCTAACTGAGTGTAAAAATTGTTAAGGCTTTTGGCGTATACTTCTTTTTACCTGATTTATTAGCCTTCAAAAACATGCAAAATTTTAAATATGTGCAAATGACACCTCTGTAAAGATTATAATTAATTCATTTTATAATCACATCTCAGGCATTTTATGAGAGCTGGATGACTTTAAATCTGATATGGGTTACAGATCTTTCACTCATTCAATTTGATTATGGTCAGGAGGTCCTGAGCCATGCAAAGAACAGCTATTTCCTGCTTAGTTTACTAAGGCAATATTTATGCACAATTTGAAGAAGTTTTGAAGGGAAATGCCAAAGCTTATTTCTCTTTCACAGCATGTTTACAGGTTTCAAAAATAAATGGGGGCTTCCCTGGTGGCGTAGTGGTTGAGAGTCCGCCTGCCGATGCAGGGGACACTGGTTCGTGCCCCGGTCTGGGAGGATCCCACATGCTGCGGAGCGGCTGGGCCCGTGAGCCATGGCCGCTGAGCCTGCGCGTCCGGAGCCTGTGTTCCGCAACGGGAGAGGCCCGCGTACCGCAAAAAAAAAAAAAAAATTAAAAAAAAAAAAATAAATAAATGGAAGCCGTTAAGAAGTTATTTTCAACAATCATATTTCATTCATTCACAGAAAGAAGAACGTGCTTAAGGCCATAATTTCTAAAGCTTGTTTTGTGACAGACTAATACATTCTAATAGAACTTAAAGCACTACCCCAGATGCCAAATATAAACTGTTATAAGATGGTAGAAGATGTACTTTTTACCTTTTATGTGCCCACATACATACATGACTCCTACTTGAGTCATGTAGTTAAGACTGAATCACTTATGATTTGAAAGCTGACAATACATGTTAAATTCATATTGCAAGCCAGAAAACTCACTTCCACATCTCTCATACTCTCTGTGGTCATTTAAAATAGAATATAGAAGGAGAATGTGATAAATGTATAAATTGGCAAAATATAACTATTTTCTTCAAGAAAGACCAACTGTCCATATTAAAAGAGGATTAGAAGCCCCTACCTGTAATTCCATTTCTGATATTAAGTAGTTTCATAATCTTAAACAAATTGCTTGCTCCCCAGAACCACATGTTAAGTGAACGTTAGACCTGTAAGGAAGCTAAGGGGAAACACTGTACAAATGCTCACCACATTGCCAGCACCCAACCTTTGCTGTTTCTCAAATGAAGTCACTCTCTTTGGTTGGAAAATTCCAGATGTAAGAGATGTCCTTACCTTAAGGACAAGCCATTCATTGTATGACAACAATTTGAGGTTTGATTTGAGGTCAGTTCTTAGCCAAACGACCTTTTTTTTTTCTGCTTGTGTTCACCATACACACTTAATTTCCAAGTTAAAAATTACCAGCTCTTTGAATTTTTTTTTTTATATCACCACATGTCAAGATCCTTCTTTATCTTATTCATTCCTTTTTGGACAAACCAGAATCTCAAATCCAGTATGACTTGCACAGAGTGAGAATAAAATATATCCTGATATGGTGACTACTCTTCTTTTGATGCAGCTAAACTCACATTAGGGAGGGTTGTTTTGTTTTGTCTTAATAGCCACAACACTCCAGTGTTTCATATGGAACATGCAAGCTGCTAAATTCCTACATCTTTTAATACATACATTTCTAAACTGCAAGACCATTATCCTATCCTTTCATAGCCAAGTCTTTATCTCAGAATCCAGGAGTCAGCTTTATTCCCTCTATTAAACATTAGCATCATTATTTTAGTATAAGGTTGTTTTGAAAGTAGACCTTTGTTATGCCAAGAATTATATGTTGTTCATAATATTATGTCACCACAGTTTTTACAAGTCAGCATCCTATTCACTTCACTGATAAAGATTTTACAATCGTCAAAGTAGAGGATTAGACTTTATATAGGACACGTTCTCTCTCTGTCTCTCTCTCTGTCTCTCTGTCGCGCTCTCTCTCTCTCTCTCTCTCTCTCTCTCACACACACACACACACACTGCACACCTTTTAGATATACTTTGGATTGTAGTTTAACCACATATAAGTCAAACTACTTCTATTATTAATTAGCATACAAAAAAATCTTTCTGCAATATAATCAAGATTTGTTAAATGCCTTGCTGAAATCAGCATTCGGCATATCTGTGATCTTGCCTTGATTATTAGTCTCCAAATTGTGTCAGAAAATAAAATGAAGTTGGATTTTAGTATTAAATCATTCATTTTAAGAGCCCTCAAACAATTTGCTAAATAATCTGCTCCACTGAGTGTGTTGTTCTGGAGCAGCATTCTCAGTCTTGGCTGTATATTAGAATCGCCTGGGAGTCTGGGGAATATGCTGGTACCCGGGCCTCTCCCAGGTCAACTGAATCTGCAGCTCTGCTAGGAGGCCCTGAGCATGGGTATATTTTAAAAACTCCCCAGGTGATTCTGGTAGTTTCTACGGCGTATTTGCCTCAAGCAAGACATAATACTCTGGTTGTTCAAGTTGACTTCAGCTGAACTTCAAATCACTTCATGTAATACACTGACTTAAATGGTTATTCATTGAATAATTATATGATATTAATTAAAGGATGTCAAATCATTCCCTTCATTCCCTTTTCAGTTATAAAATTATATTCATCAAGAAGGATGTCTCAGTTTGGTAATAGCATTTATTAACGTGTTTTAGTAACACTTGCTAATATTCCGATTTAAAAAAAAACCAGATCACAGACTCAGAGTTACGGCAGGCAGGAGCATCTAGAAAGAATTTTAAAACATGGTTCATTATATTCATCATGATATTTCTATTAGTAGTAAGTGACACTTGGTTTCCATTTATAGAAGTAATCAAAACATTCTTTTTAAAAACAAATACTGATGGTATGCAGAAACGGTCCTGACAGAGTTATGGAATGGACTGCCTGTTGGGAAATAGTAGTCTAGACTTTCTAGAATCTACCCAATTACCTCTTCTTTTAGAAATATCAGGATGATACTTTTCAGGTCTTCTTTCTTTAGTTTTTCTCAAAATTGCACTCTTAATACTTCTGAAGTACTATTTAGTAAACTTGAAAGACATTCATCATCCAAGGCTGGAGACAGGCTTTTGTAAAGAGTCTGGTTCTTGCTCGGTGTCTTGTCTTCTATGTTAGTTTTCAGTGCCTTTGGTCATCAAATTTTAGCTCAACAAATCAAACAATGATTCTGGTTTTGTCCCAACTCAATGAGCTTCTTAATCATGTTTGATTTTTTTGTTGTTGTTCAATCAAAGTAGAAATTGCATAATTCTACTTTGCCCTCTTTATCTTTCCCAGATTGGAAGTTTGTGTTTTCTTGTGTTCACTCCCAGCACTAAATGTAAAAGCTCTTTTGGTCTTTTTTAGTATCATTTTCAAGATTTACTGTATTTTAGAATTTAGGGTACTACAGGTTTATGCCACTATGTTTTTTTAACATCTTTATTGGAGTATAATTGCTTTACAATTGTGTGTTAGTTTCTGCTTTATAACAAAGTGAATCAGCTCTACATATACATATATACCCATAACTTCTCCTTCTTGTGTCTCCCTCCCACCCTCCCTATCCCACCCCTCTAGGTGGTCACAAAGCACCGAGCTGATCTCCCTGTGCTATGCAGCTGCTTCTATTTTACATGTGATAGTGTATATATGTCCATGCCACTCTCTCATTTCATCCCAGCTTACCCTTCCCCCTCCCCATGTCCTCAAGTCCATTCTCTACGTCTGCATCTTTATTCCTGTCCTGCCCCTAGGTTCTTCACAACCATTTTCTTTTTTTTTTTAGATTCCATATATATGTGTTAGCATATGGTATTTGTTTTTCTCTTTCTGACTTACTTCACTCTGTATGACTGACTCTAGGTCCATCCACCTCACTACAAATAACTCAATTTCATTTCTTTTTATGGCTGAGTAAGATACCATTGTATACATGTGCCACATCTTCTTTATCCATTCATCCAATGATGGACACTTAGGTTGTTTCCATCTCCTGGCTATTGTAAATAGAGCTGCAATGAACATTTTGGTACATGACTCTTTTTGAATTATGGTTTTCTCAGGGTGTATGCCCAGTAGTGGGATTGCTGTGTTCTGTGGTAGTTCCATTTTTAGTTTCTTAAGGGACCTCCATACTGTTCTCCATGGTGGCTGTATCAATTTACATTCCCACCAACAGTGCAAGAGGGTTCCCTTTTCTCCACACCCTCTCCAGCATTTATTGTTTGTAGATTTTTTGATGATGGCCATTCTGACTGGTGTGAGATACCTCACTGTAGTTTTGATTTGCATTTCTCTAATGATTAGTGATGTTAAGCATCCTTTCATGGCTTATGCCACTATTTTAAATAGGATCTTTTAAATAGATCACTTTTGTATATTTTGTTTCTTCAGTTTTAGTAATTGATTTTTTTCATAGGGTCTATTAACTAAAAAGAAATTTCAGATCTTAAATTTTATCTTGGAGATCATCCTAGCAAGTATTCTTAACTTATGGGTAAAAATACTAATAAATAAAAGGTGCTGTTTGCCCCACACTATTACAAGCATTTTACTAAGTGCTTTAATTTTGTTATTGCACCTAATATCCACACACAAAATAAATACTATAAGGTAGACAATATTTTCATCCCCATTCTCTGGCTAAAAAAACACATAATGAAGCTCATGAAAGGAACCTGTAATGGTTATCAGCTAGTAACTGTCAGATTTAGGGTGTGCATCCTCCTGTGTTATTCAGTAACTCCAACTCATAACTACTAGAGTTGTTTCCACCTCAATATTATAAAAGAATTTAGCTGAAACAGAACTAGATACCAGGCCTGCCAAATCCAAGTCTGGCATTCTTTAAAGTATAAACATTGCTTTCCAACTTCAACAGGGAGTTTCAAGTATAGTCATGATAGTTTGTTCTGATGTTTTCTCTTTTTTCTCATTGTAGTAATTTGTGATTTATTTTTTTGTAATCTCACGTATTCATGGAGCTATATTATTACCTAGAGTGGGATTTCTCAACTTTAATTATATTGATATTTTGTGTTGGATAGTTGTTGAAGCAAGGGGATTGTAGGATGCTCTGCACTGTAGGATACTGAGCAGTATCCCTGGCCTCTACCCACCAGATGCTAGTAGTATCCCAAAGTTGTGACAACCTAAAATGTCTTCAGATGTAGGCAAATGTTACATAGGTGGCAAAAGTTGCCCCCGGGTAAGAACTACTGCTCTACAAATTTAGGTCACAGGATCATACCTTTTTCTCTTTCCCTAAGCCATTTTTTATGCTCCTAAATCCTTAGTTAAAGTGTTGGGCACATTGTGTTCCTTAGCAATTATAGACTTTTAGAAGGCAAAATGAACTTTTTTTAAAGTTATTTTAAAATGTTATCATTTACAACATCTCTTTCTCTACTTCTTTCTCCATATGAGGTAGTATTTTTTTTAATTTATTTTTTGGCTGTGTTGGGTCTTCGTTGCTGCGCGTGGGCTTTCTCTAGTTGCAGCGAGTGGCGGCCACTCTTTGTTGTGGTGCGTGGACTTCTCATTGCGGTGGCTTCTCTTGTTGCAGAGCACAGGCTCTAGGCGCATGGGCTTCAGTAGTTGTGGCTCATGGGCTCAGTAGTTGTGGTTTGCGGGCTCTAGAGCGCAGGCTCAGTAGTTGTAGTGCACAGGCTAAGTTGCTCCGCGGCATGTGGGATCTTCCTGAACCAGGGCTCAAACCCGTGTCACCTGCATTGACAGGCAGATTCTTAACCACTGTGCCACCAGGGAAGTCCCATGAGGTAGTATTACATCAACATAAAAAGATCCTCTAGTTTCTTTTTAAAATATTTGAAAGAGAAAATTATTATCAAGGCAAAATACCTCAGGAATTTATCATATATCAGACTTTGTTAAAATGGAATTCGTACAAAAACTCTATTACTAAGACCCTGTTGCTTTCCCTGTTTTGTAATCTTTAGTAAGAAATCATTGTGATTGGTTAGGCAGAAGTATATTTCCGAAATAAAATGACTTTGATATCTCTTTCTTCTCTAACCAAGTGGTTTTTTTCCTTTTAAGTAAATTTACAAATAATTATTTATAAACTTGACATAAAATTCTACTCCCATTTTTTAGTCAGATTGTTACTCCTGAGCATGGTATAGCTTTGATTACAGCAATTTAAATTGATACCCCATCCCACATTTGCCTTCTTTATGTTAAGATTTCATATTTATCTCATTATACTTAATCTCAGTATTTTTATTTAGAAGTATAAAGACATTTAGTTGCATTCTAAACACACTAATTTTTCCTTAGAAATAGTAAGTATCCACACCACTGTTTTTCTTCTCTGTATTTTAATTGATATACATCATATTATTTATTATTGACCTTTCCTCAGGCATTTGCTGTCCTTTTCAAGATTTAAGAATCTTCTTGATTTGCCAGTGAATGTCCTGAAAAATATGTCCTCTACGGAGCCATGAGATGTACTTTGCACTGCAGGAGCTAATAATTTTGTTAGCATAATCATGGTCCAAAAAACCAAATCCTGTTCTTTGATGCCACTGATGCAACCAGCTGTTCATTTTTCATGTCTTCTTTTCTCTTCCAAAGGTATGACCTTCAAATGGGGAAAAAAGATGAAAATGAAAAATGAAAATACCACCTGGATTCCATGCCCTTCAGTTCCCTATATAATACTCAAAAAGCGGCAGTGACAGGCTCAAGGTTTGTCATTATTGTTTTTTTTTTTTTTCCTTAACTCCAGTATTAATCTCGTGTGTGTCAGCTCAACTGGCTAAAAGGTTAATGAGATTTTTGTTCCTAGTTGTGGGAGAAATCTCTCTCACATTTAACTCACAGGTTCCAAGAAGATAGCCTAGCACCTCATCAACTGATTAGCCGTGACTCTTTTGCCCTTTGAAAGGTAATCGCCAATCTTTATATTTGATCTCTTCTTACAAGTATCCTTCAAACCTGGCAAATTTTCCAAATTTTTGCATTGTTATGTCCAGTATTGAATATTATGTATTTGGAAAAGCCAAATTTACTTTTGTTACACCTTCAGATGCCATAGAGCTCAGGTGATTAAGAGAGAAAAAAACTGTTACGATTTTTTTCCTTTGTCAATATTTTGACACTTTGGTTTTCTTCCACGCATTTAGTATCTTCTTTTTTATAAATTTATTTAATTTTATTTATTTTTGGCTGCATTGGGTCTTTGTTGCTGCGTGCGGGCTTCTCTCTAGTTGTGGAGAGCGGGGGCTGCTCTTTGTTGTGGTGCGTGGGCTTCTCATTGCTGTGGCTTCTCCTGTTGCAGAGCATGGACACTAGGCGCACAGGTTTCAGTAGTTGCGGCTCACAGGCTCTAGAGCACAGGCTCAGTAGTTGTGGTGCATGGGCTTAGTTTCTCTGCGGCATGTGGGATCCTCCCAGACCGGTGTCCCGTGTCGAACCCGTGTCCCCTGCACTGGCAGGCGGATTCTTAACCACTGCGCCACCAGGGAAGCCCGAGTATCTTCTTTTTTATTAGAAGTTTTCTCCTAGGATTATTTCTCCATCCTCTCTGACTAAACTGATCCTAAGTAATTGTTTAACAATGTCTCTTTTTTCTTTCCAAGTAGTATTTCCAACTTCCATTTATAACACTTTATATCAGAGAGTTTCTCAGACACTAAGAAAAAGTTAGCATAAAGCCAATAGCTATTTGGAAATGATTCCTTACTGCTCTTCACTTCCATATACACAGTTCTTTACAACTCCTCCAAGAAATTTTCTTTCATCCATTCACTCTGCACATATATTCCATCGCTGTTCTAAATTCTGAGTATTTGGCTGAAAACAACATCACAAGGACCATACTCTCGAGGTGCTTACTTTAGCGTAAGAGGAGGCAAAGAGAAGTCAAAATTTCATTCAGTACATACAATAATTTCACATCGTAATGAAAGCTATGTAGAAAGTGAAACAGGCTAATACATAGGAGAAAAGTGACAGGTCTCTGCATGCTTGGGAACACTGCCTTGAAGACAACTTGACCAATTCTGTCTTTCTTTTGGCTCCTGCAAATGCACGAGCATGTTGGCCAATAGTACACCTTGCCCTGATTCTGGAACAGCCACTCATCCTCAAATAGCAGCAAATAACTCCAGAACCTCAAATTAGAGCTGAGTTTGTTATATATTTATTTGCTTACTATTCCTGAGAACTATTTCAGATGTTGGAATAGATATAAAATTTATACATACCCAGAAATATAAGTAAATACCTGAGTCGTTAAGAAAATAGATTTAGGTAACAGGAAAAAAAAGTTCAATTTCCACAGTGGCTGCATGCTAGCTATGAATTTGAGCAAATTTACTTACTTCTTGGAGCCTCAGTTACCTAACCTATAAATTAGAGCAATCCTGTGAGCAATCTATGTTATACATTTGGAATGAGAATAAAACGTAATATCTAACCTAAAGCAAATAACTGAATATATAGCATAGGATAGGCAAAGTATGGGTTATCTCTTATT
Source organism: Orcinus orca (assembly GCF_937001465.1). NCBI lineage: Eukaryota > Metazoa > Chordata > Mammalia > Artiodactyla > Delphinidae > Orcinus > Orcinus orca. Next base: position 58,784,663 of record NC_064563.1, on the reverse strand, counting down.
TCTATACATGTTTGCTATGATACTACCTTGGTCTAGAAAAATTTTAAGACAGTAATTGTTACTTGTGGTAACAATAGCACATTGAGTTTTCTAGCACAGTTCCCGATTTATAAATTTTATTCCATTTCTAAACTATCAAGCCTGGCTTAGTTTTCCTTAGTTTTCTGTTTGAAAAAATAGGAGTAAATTATATATACACCAAATATACTGTGCTCTGTATATTGATAAATAGGCCTTGCTTTTCCTGCTTTCTTGGCTGGCAGTACCATCTCCTGTACAAATGATTTAGAGGCCAGATGCAGAGCAATTTGAGATGCAGATGCCCCCTACCATGAAGCAAGTATTGCTCTAGAGGCTCTTATCCTGCCTGGTTATAATTTTGTTATAAAGCAAATAAACTTTTTACTGTGGAGTATTCATCAATCTGTAGCAACAGAATCATTAAAGATGAAAATTTACATGACCATATTGGTAGACATGTTGTAATGGTCTGCATCATAGCATTAATGGCAACAAGTAAGGTCTAGGATTTTTTCCAACCACACTTATTATTGATGGAAGCTTATATGCCAGTCCCCTGTTTTGTTCTTGTTGCTTAAAATGTGGAAAAAAATTCTCAGGAAAATGTTATAAAGCATAAGCCTAGATAACTCAATTAAAGTATTTAAAATCCTGAATAAGGAGTCTTGGAAATAATCCAAGAAATATATAGAATTTTATATAAAAGAGAAGCTGGTATTGAAAGGGGAAAAAATAGGATTGAGGTGAAAGATGAGTTGGTTCTTTGGCCACATAACATCGGTTCATGTCCTATCCCTGAAAATACAGACATGGGCTGGGAAGATTTTGATTATCTTTCTGCCTATCACCCATGTAACAACAAGAAAATGTGCACAGAATTTTGTAGCACCATCAAGTAAGTATACCACCAACTTAATTACTGTTACAGGAAAAAACTATGTATTTTAAAGGGAAAGAGAAAGTCTGGATTTCCTTTTAACTTTTGGATAAAGAGAAAAAAACACTGAAGGGAGAAATACAATTCAATTTCATTTTTTTAGAAGCCCATGTTTGTAAAATATCAATCAAATTGATGATAGGAGAGGACTTTGAAATTGTAAGTTAGCCTGGATAACACAGAAATTTATTTTTTAATACAATATGATTATATATTTTTATTTCCTCTGCTTATGAGAGCATCAACAGCTGTTAGTGAGAGAATGGGCTTTCTTCTGAAAGATTCAATCTGAAGGAGAATAAATATATGCTAGAAATTCAGATTTCTAAATTTCTCATTTTATCTAAGTGGCAAGATACTCCTTTTATGAGTGATCTCTTCAAAACTCCTAAAATAAAAAAAAAGTTTATACTTCTGGATGGAAAATATTAGAGTAATCATGAAATAAACAAACAATTATCAGCAAAGTCAAAATTTCTTAATATCTGCTAGACAGCACAGGAAGGATATTTAAACATGAGTGAATAACTTGCTTCTCTGGTAATCATTCAACATGAGGAAAAGGAAAGGGAGTGGGATCAGTAAGGAAATAATGAAGAAAATATGTCTAACCATTTTTATTTGTCATCTACAACATTTCCTGCTGATCGAACTGGCTTCTATGAATGGCTAATAAGAAGAAAATGAATATTGAAGTGCAAGAAAAAAATTTTTAAGAGGTTTGTCTCCTTTTCATTAGAATGTACCATGGGAATATAAAAATGGAGGAGAAATGAGATTTAACATCCTTTTCACTTCAAATGATTTGTTTACTTCAAAAAGAAATAACAAATTTCTGGCATGTAAGAAGCTTAGAAGTCACCACTCTATCCTAACAAGTAAAAGCTGAACAAACTGAAAAATCAACAACTCATGTTAGATGTGTAAGAAAGTTAGGTCAGAGACAAAGAGCTGCCCCCAAATTGGAGAGACTGACAGGCAAATACAGAGAATCACAACTTACTGAAGAAAAACCCCATGAGGTGAAACCTCCCTGGGAGACAGTGCTGGGGTAAGGAAACCTGAATTGTATTTGATGAATTGCTGGAGGCTCACTGTGTACAACTCTGAGAGTTAAAGTCTTCAAGGAGACCCAGTCACTGGGAAGCCATCCACTTTTGTGAGTTTTGGAACCTACTAGATTCTCATGGTGGATATCAGATAAAAATCTCCTCATGCTCTTGGCATGGGGAGAAGAAAAGGAATTATTTTGAAACACTCCAGAGCATTCTGTATTTCTTAACAATGTCTGCCCTCAGGGAAAACTATTTAGCCAGAGCCTAACCTGCTGGGGTTTTATCAGAGCCTCACTGACCAGAGGGAATTGAAATACCAAGCTCCAGATAGTTTTAGCCTTCCACATAGAAGAAGAGAAATACTCCATTCCTGCATACTCTATCCATCCTGTCCCACTTGAGCAGGGGGGGTGGGGGGTTGGTTGGGGAGGAGAGGACTGAGAAGCAAATGTGAAGTTCACAGTCTAAAGGCACAGGCTCACTAAGAGACTGAGACCTAATCATAGAACGATAGAATGCTTCCACTTCCCTACATATTACCACCATAATACTAAAGGTCTATTTACATTTCCTTTTACCTAGTAAACCATTCCTGCCTATCAAGAAAAAATCATAAGACATACTAAAAGGCAAAGAACACACAGTTCAAAGAGACAAAGGAAGCATCAGCACCAGATTCAAATATGACAGGGATGGTATAAGTATCAGACCAGGAATTAGAAATAAAACAATGATTAATATGCTCAGGACTCTAATGGATAAAGCAGACAACATGCAAGAACAGATGGATAATGTAAGCAAAAAGATGGAAATTCTTAAGAACCAAAAATAATACTATAGATCAAAAACACTGTAACAGATATGAACAATGACTTTAATGGCTTCTCAACAGACTGATACAACCTAAGGAAAGAGTCTATGAGCTTGAGAATACCTCAGTAGAAACCTCCAAGACTGGGAAGTAAACAGAAAAAAAAAAAAAAGAAAGAAAAACCCAGAAGAGTATGTCCAAGAAATATGGGACAACTATAAAAGGTATAACATGCACATAATGGAACTACCAGGGGAGAAGAGAGGAAGGAGCAGAAGAAATGTTTGAAACAATAGTGACTGATAATTTTCCCAAATTAATGACACCAATCCACAGACCCAGGAAACTCAGAGAATGCCAAGCAGGACAAATGCCAAAAACTTTATAACTTGGCATATGTTTTTCAAACTGTAGACAAAGATAAAGAAAAATATCCTAAAAGAAGCCAGAGTGGGGGGAAAAAAGTCTTTCCTACAGAGGAACAACTTCTCTTCAGAAACTATCAAGCAAGGAGAGAGTGGAGTAAAATATTTAAAATGTGGAGAGAAATAAAACCCACCAACCTAGAATTCTGTACCCTGCAAAATTATCCTTCAAAAGTAAGGAAGAAATAAAAACTTTCCCAAACAAAAATAGAGGGATTTTATTACTGGTATACCTGCCTTGCAAGAAATTTTTTTAAAAGTTCTTTAAAGAGAAGGAAAATGACAAAGATAATAAACATGGATCTACATAAAGAAAGGAAGAGCAGTGGAGAAGTAGTAAGTGAAGGTAAAATAAAAATGTTTATTTTTTATTCTTAATTGATCTAACAGATAACAGTTTATTAAAATAATATCAACAATGTATATATACACAATATGTAAGTGTATATATGTATACACACTCAGGTATATTTATATATAAGTGAAATGGAGGACTGCAATGATATAAGGGATGGAAGGAAGGAAATAGGACTATTTTGTTATTATAATATACTCACATTACTTATGAAGTGGTTTAGTATGATTTGAAAATTGATCTGGATTAGTTGTAAGTGTAAATTGCAAACTCTAGAGCGACCACTAAAAAAGTAAAAAAAAAAAGTATAATTGGTATGCTAAGAAAAGAGAGAAAATTTAGTCATATGGGAACTTCCACATCTTGATAAAGAATAACTACAAAACTCTACAGCTAACTACATATTATTGGTGAAAAACTTGAAGCTTTTCCACTAAGGTTAAGAACAGGCAAAAATATCCCCTCTCACCACTTCTTTTCCACATTGTATCACAAATCCTGGCTAATGCAGTAAGACAAGAAAAGGAAAAAAAAGTATAAAAAATTTGGGAGAAAAAGTAAAACTGTGCAGATAATGTGGTGATCTATGTAGAAAATCTGAAAGAACTGACAGAAAAACTCCTGGAACTAATAATCTATTGTGCAAAGTTGCAGAATACATGGTGAATATACAAAAGTCAATTGCTTTTCTATATACCAACAATAAACAAGTGAAATTTGAAATTAAGAATATAATTTACATTAGCACCCCCCAAATGAAATACATAGGCATAAATCTATCAAAATATGATATCTATATGAGGAAAATTACAAAACCATGGTGAACAAAATCAGAGAAGAACTACATAAGTGGGGAGATATTCCATGTTCATGGGTATGAAGACTCAATGTTGTCAAAGATGTCAGTGCTTCCCAACTTGATCTCTAGATTCAGTGCAGTGCTAACCAAAATCCTAAAAAGTTACTTTGTGGATATTGACATAGTGATTATAAAGATTTTTGGAGAGGCAAAAGACCCAGAATAGCCAACACAATATTGAAGGATAAGAACAAAGTTGGAGGAGTGGCACTATCCAACTTCAAGACATACTATAAAGCTATAGTAATCAAGACAATATGGTACTGGAGAAAGAACAGACAGATTAAGGGAATGTATTAGAGAGCCCAGAAATAGATATGTATAGGTAGATAGATAGATAGATAGATAGATAGATAGATAGATATAATTGCCTGATCACTGAAGAAGTAGCAAAGGCAATACAATGGAGCAAAGATAGTCTTTTCAACAAATGGTCCTGGAACAACTGTATATCCACATGCAGAAAAGCTAAACACAGACTTTACATCCTTAACAAAAATAAACTCAAAATAGATCACAGAAGTAAATGTAAAACAGAAAACTATAAAAATCCTAGAAGATAACATAGGAGAAAATCTACATGACTTTGAGTTTGGTGATGACTTTTTACATGTATTGCCAAAGGCATAATTCATGATAGATAGAATTGATAAGCTGGACTTTATTGAAATTTTCTGTTTTTTGAAAGACTTTTAAGAGAATGATAAGCCACAGACTGGGAGAAAATATTTGAAAAACATATATCTGATAAATGACTTCTATACAACATATACAAAGAACTCTTAAACTCAACAATAAGAAAACAAAAAACCTAATTAAAAATGAGCCAAAGATCTGAACAGAAACCTAATCAAAGAAGATATACAGATGGCAAAGACGCCTGTGAAAAGATGCTCCATATCACATATCGTCAAGGAAATGCAAACTAAAACAACGAGATTCTACCGTATACCTCTAAGAATGGCAAAAATCCAGAACACTGACAACATCAAATGCTAGCAGGCTTGTGGAGTAATAGAATCTCTCATTAATTGCTGGTTAGAATGCAAAATGGTACAGATATTTTAGAACACAGTATGACAGTTTCTTACAAAACTAATCATACTCTTACTATACTATCTAGTAATTGTGCTCCTAGGTATTTACCCAAAGAAGTTGAAGGCTTATGTCCACACAAACACTGACTACACGGATGTTTACAACAGCTTTATTTATAATTACCCAAACTTGGAAGTAACCAGATGTCTTTCAGGAGGTGAATGGATTAATAAACTGTGGTACATGCAGACAATGGAATATTATTTAGTATTAAAAAGAAATGAACTGTCAATCCATTAAAAGACATGGAGGGAACTTAAATGCATTTTACTCAAAGAAGCTAATCTGAAAAGACCACATATCGTTCCAACTGTACAACATTATGGAAAAGACAAAACTGCAGAAGACAATTAAAAAAAAAACAAAACAAAACACAGCGGTTACCAGTGGTTAGCAGGAGGGAGGGATGAAAAGGTGAAGCTCAAAGGTTTTTTTTTAATGGCAGTGAAACTACTCTGTATGATACTATAATGGTGGCTACATGTCATTATAAATTTGTCAAAACTCATAGAATGTACAACACCAAGAGTAAAGCCTAATGTAAACTATGGCCTCTTGGTGATAATGATGTGTCATTGTAGGTTCATCAGTTGTAACAAATGCACTGCTCTAGTGGGGAATGTTGATAATCGGGGAAGTTATGCATGTGTGAGGGCAAGGAGTATATGGTAAATGTCCTTACTCTTTGCTTAATAATGCTGTGAACCTAAAACTGCTCTTAAAGATAGACTATTTAAAATTATGGGGGACTTACTGCAGTGATTATTTCATAATACATGCAAGTCAAATCATCATGCCATACACCTTAAACTTATATAATGATGTATGTCAATTATATCTCAATAAAACCAGAAAAAAAATTGTGGGGGAAAGAATTACACCAGTCCTGCTCTAAATCTTGATAGATACTATGCCATATGTTCTGTGCTGAGTTTATGTCAAAGGCCAGCCGTAAAGTCTCCTGGGATACCGATGCATTTGGTGAGATTTTTAAACCATTTTGATATATTTTTATTGTTGCTATTTGTTTGTAGAATCAGTTCTGAAATGAATGAATAATGAGCCTCTAAGAAGAGTCAGACGTAGCACATTTCTTCTGGCTCAACTGGGACAAAAGTAACCATTTCTTTTCCTTTATGTTTCTTTCTTTCTTTTTTTTTTATGTTATATGCACTAAGAATCTCACTTAAGTGGAGAGCTGAGAATCTCTGAAGAAAAGTAACTATTCAAGGGCTTCCAATTAAAAATGCTGTAGATCTTTTCAATGTCAGTGTGATAAGATGCCGGGAAAACTGCTGCTCACCATGCTGTAAAGAAGTCCTGAAATTGATTTTATATTTTAATATGTCCTGTTAAGAATAGTGACTGATCAGAGATTTTGCCCCACTTGCAAATTCCCAATTTAATGAATACTGGCAGAATGAATGAATGACTTGAGAATACTGACTTGAGAGCCCTGGTCAGAGACAACGGATGGCATTAGTCACAGCATAGAAGAACACAGAGCATCATTGTGAGTTTCCTGGCATTAAAATTCCCACAGGGCAATATGATGAGAGCCGAGTGATACCAGAACATCAGGCAGGTGGGATATGTCAGACCTTTGCGAAGGTCTTTGGATAACTGCAAAGATTTCACAAAAAGGTACTGCAGATGAGTCTGAGCAGCAGTTCTTAAAAGTGTGGCCCCAGATAAGCAACACTTAATGTCTTCTGGGAACTTGTTATAAATGCAAATTCTCAAGCTTCAGGCCAGACTTAGAGAATCAGAAACTCTGGGGTTGGAGCCCAGCAACCTGAGTTATAACAAACCTCCAAATGATTCTGATATGCGCTAAAGATTGCGAATCATTAAATTAAAGGAAGAACACAAAAAGCTTGATTCATAAACTCATAAAACAATGGTTCTGTTAATGTTTTACAAGATATTGCCTTTGCTAGAATAATTACCACAGCTATAGCTTGAGTATAAAGTGTGTTTCATTTATTTGTTCATTTATTTATTTTTCATTCATTATTCCATGTACTGTTAAACGCAGTCACTATTAATTGAGTACTCGTTATGTACGAGATAACATTATATGTGCTTAGGAGACATCAGAGAAAAAAACAATAATGGATATGAAATGCCACAATACTCAAATTAAATTTAAAGTCTCTCATGAAGTATCAAATAATTTTAACTTATACATAATAACAAATAGTTGAGTAGTTTTTATCCACCCTTAGTAAACATTAAAATCACCTGAAAAGCTTGACTTAGTTCCACTGGAAGCCAGTTACGTTAGGAACTTGGGGTTGTGATGCTAAGTTCCCCCATATGATTCTAATGCAACCCAAAGTGAAGAATCATTCATTGATACTGATTACCTTATTTAAATAGCATAAAAGACCTTAATTACTGAATTTGATTATTGCCATCCTCTGTAGTGGGACGTTAACAAATGTTCAGCCTTTAGTCACAATATTGTCAAGTTGCTCAACATTAGTGACATGTGTCTCCACCCCCCTAGATTTTTTCAAAGAAAATCTAAACATTCTATACAAAAACAGGCACCTTGGGGATTCAGAGAAATACTTCTTGTTTCTGACATGAAACACAAGAAGTCACTCAATTCATATCAAGTTCAAATATCTCTTTTTGGTTAGAGTCTTTAAAATTAAAATCAAGACACATCATTTCTAAAGAGGAGGGTAGATAAGACTTTTATTGAAATTTTTCCAAAGCTTCTTTGTTTGTCCCTTATGTGATACTAGAAGATGAAATAAGAAGTTAAAAAATAATGTGAAAATTGCACGAACTTAAAGGGGATTCATGTTGGAAAGGAAAATGTAAGCAATGATTTGAGATCCCTCTAAAAAATTTACCTTAAGAATATCTAAGAAATAATTATGTTAAAGAAATAATTAATGTTAAAACCATTTCAGAAACAGAAAAGATTTAAAGAGATTGCTTACACAAGTAGTGATGAAAGTGCTATTCTGGAGGTAAGAATAGGTTGATTTATTCCCAGTCCTGCCACCTACTAGTTAGACAGACTTGGAGAATCTTGTACATGCTTCCTGATCTGAAAAATTCTATCAGGCATTCCTTATTTCAGTATCAGTGATCTATTGTCACAGAAATACTATTTGGTAAACAACCACCAAACCTTAGTGACATACAACAATAATTTATTAAGCTAAGGAGTTTGAAGTTCAGAGATTTCAGGTAGGTGCTTCTGGTCTCAACTGGGCTTGCTCACATGTCTTGAGAATCAGCTGGCTCTAAGGCTGGGGACTGAATCATCTGTGGATCATCTGGCTATAGGCTGAGATGGCTTAGCTCTGTACCACACTCTTCTCAGTTCTCTCTGGCAGGCTAGCTGAAGCATCTTCTCATGGTGAAGGCAGATGAGAACAAGCAGGAGTACATGCCAGTGTTTTATAAGCCTTGAAATCACATGGAAGTTCACTATAAAGTTGTATGACAGAGTTCATGGATACAGGGAAGGGGGAAGAATTGGGAATTTTTTTGCAATCTACCACAATCCACTCTCTAGCATAATTATTTTCATTCCTTCCACATGTAAAATATATTCGCCCGTCCCCAGGCCTTCAGAAGTTTCCTTCCATCATGGCGACAGACTTGAAATTCAGGATCTTATAAGGTTTCTTCTGATTGGGAGGCTTGTGAGTGAAATAGGGTCAGTATGAGAGAGACACAGCAATCAGTCACTGGTCATTCTGGATTCTGCTGGGCAAATATTGCCAGGCTCCCCCATAAACAAAGTTGCTAGGCTGTTGGTTGAGGAAGTCAGCAGAAGATGTGAGTAGATATTGATTAGATATACAGGAAATGTGTAGAAAATAGAGATTGTGGTGTTCAAAATAGTGTTTAGAGAGGACAGTCAGAATGCTGTTAGTATAATGCCTTTGTTATTAATTATACAGTATAAATCTTAAACTATAATTTAATACCTCAGTTTTTAGTAATTAAAAAAAAATTTTTTTTTAAAAATTAAAAAAAAATTTTTTAAATAAGCCCTTTGAGTAGCAACTCATTAAAAAAGGGAAACCACATGATTCATTGAAAAAAAGTGCCAGCTTTTCATTTTCCAAATTTGATGATGAGTGTTTAATTTTAACACAAACTAGATGTCAGAATTTTCCATTTATCAGGGTGGGTTCATGGTATTAGTGACTCTATGAAAACCGTAAAAGCAGAAGAAAATTTGTTTTTTGCTTAAAAAGCATCATTCTATTCTATTAAAAAATATATTAAAATGATAACTAAAATGACAGTTCACTACCTGTAGCTTCAAAAAATGTATTTACATATTTCTCTGTGAAGCATGACTTTTCATTTACGTTAAACCATTGTTTTTGCTTTTTGGAAATACATTTGATCATTTTCTCTTCCAAGCCTTCTTTTGCACCTAGAAAAGTGAAGCAATAGTTGTTAACAATTTGGTTCCAATAGCAGGAAGAACTTTCAAACAGTCAAATTATACTAGTTTTACTTCTGCTAGTGTCATCAGATATTTTAAAAAGACAAATTAATTCTAAGAACAGTTTGATTTTTTCCATCAAATTAAAACAAAATGAAAATAAAGTTTCTGGAAATTAATTTTTCAAATATAACAGCTGACAATATTGTGAATAATACTGTAAATGTAGTTAAAATTCTCAATACTTAAGATAATTTATCATTGAGAAAAATAAATTTGCTGAATAAGAGGGTCCACATTGAAGCAAATAAATTATTCTTAATAATTAAGAAGATAACTGAGTGAAAATATACTTTGGATTGTGGTTTTAATATAACTCATTATTCAGCTATACAAGTGATAATGCTATAATAATCAAATCAGAAACTGTTGTTAAAATTTATAAATATTTATATACTGTTATATATGTGTATGTATAGGTTTATACATTTATCTATATAAAGTTAAATAATGATATCTAGACATTAAGACAAATAAAAATGGAGAGAAGTTGTCATCAGCAGGTTTGAGTTAAAGGAAATACTCCAGAAGACAATCCTTATAGATTGAAAGCAGGAAGACATGGTTAAAAATGAAGAACAAAAGAAAGGTCAAATATATAGGTAGATTTAAACAAATAATGCCTGTCTAAAATAATAGTAATGATGTTTTTGGTTTTAGGGTTATATATTATATAGGTATGTATTATATGTTAACATTAGCATAAAGATGGATGGTAGTAATTGAAAGTAAAGTATTCAAAAGTCTTTATAATTATTAGGGAAATGGTAAAAGTACAATTTTATGTCTTTAATAAGTTTGTATAAAATTTTGTATTATCTTGGGTTTTCACTATAATAAAAGTAAAATGTTTCATTAAGAAGATAATAAAATAGAAAACACAAAAATTATAATAATACTTAACCCAAAAGAAAGAATAAAAAGAGTCAAAGAGTAATCTTGAATATTTGGGACAAATCTGGAATATTTGGGACAAAATCAGAAGCAGGTTTGTAGAGTTAAACTCAAACATATCAGTAATTACATTAAATGTAAACATATTAAATATTCCAATTGAAAGACAAGGATTGTGTAGCTGAATACAAAAACAAAACCACCTATATGCTGCTTAAAAAAGAAAATTCTTAAATACTAAGGAAATGTGAAGATTGAAAATAGACATATTTGCAAGCCAACACTAAACAAAAAATATTGGTTTAGCTGTAGTGGTATCGGGTAAAGTAAGCTTCAAAGCAGAAAGTATTACTAGAGACAAAGAGAAAATTTTATAGTAGCAAAATGATCAACCCACCAAGGATATTTAACAATTCTAAATTTATGTGAAACTAATATCATAGTCTCAAAATACATAACACAAAAATTAAAAGAGCCAAAAGGAGAAATAGACAATTATACAAACTGAAGAGTTTTACCAGTCATCTCTCAGTAAATGTAAATATAGGAAAAAACAAAACAATGCTTTATACATGGACCTACTATATATTTTCCATTTTTGAACTTACTTTAGCTTTTAATTTATCAATTATGATACATTCACCAAAATTTATTTAAATAAGTATTTACAATGATCCAGACTAAAATAAAGGAGGAAATATGAGTTCTTTTTCTTAAGGAACTCACAAAAGAATAGGTAGATATAATATAAATAGATTACTACATTACCGAATAACTTGAGTTTGCAGTTAAAATGGAGGTGTGGGAAAGAAGATGTAGGATTCAGAAAACGTATTTAACTTTATCTTGAGATGCGAAGGATGATTTCATAAGATGAGTGAATACAGCCCTGAAAGAGCAGTACCTGTAAAGCCCTTTAAGAATGGAAATTGTGTCTCATTCATTTTGCATTATCAGTGTCTAGCACATCTGAGAACAGTTTTTCACCTGAAAAACAGAATAAAGAGTATCCCAGGCAGATACACTGCTAAGAGAGACCAAGGGAGCTTAAGGAACCTGCTGGTTCTGTGCAGGTTTTATGGAGACTATGAAGAGATAAGGTAAGAAAGGTAAACTGGAAACTAGGTGTTGAAGGAGTTCTGATGATCATGACCTCTGTAAGATTTGAGATTCTTCTTGAAGCAACAAAACGCAGCAAAACATTCAGATATCCCTTTGGGAAAGAAATTGTTTTATAGTTCAAGTGTGGGAAAAAAAAAGAAGATGGGCCACTTATCTATCAAGTATTTATCCAAGTAGAACTTGTGGAAATATTGAGTATTGACTTTTAGGCTTAGGAAGGTGTTTTAGTAAGTATGTTTAAATTTTTTCTCTATTTGAAAATACCAATATTTTCCTTTTGTACAATTATTTAAATGATATGAAACATTTCTGTGCATCATATGTAACCCAAATTTTTGACTGAAATAGTTTTTCTGTTGTAGGTTTGAAAAATATATTAAATATGGTCTGATTCAGAGCTTGTACACAGTAGTCTTAAAGTTAAATGTGGATTCAAAAAAAACAAAACTGACACATAGGGCAAATATTATCCTAAAAAAGATACTTTAGAAGAACACTACACCTTGATTTTACTTTTACTAGTATAGGCTTTTTGGTAAATAATGTGGTTTTTAATTAAATGACTAATTTTTGTCCAAATAATGGATTATATCTGTTTTAACATATATAATTGCAACTATCACTGAAAAAATGAGCTCATCTAGGCAGAGTTAAATAAAAGTTATGGGTGCCATAAACAGAGAAGCATGCCAAACTCTTAACCAATGCAGAGGAGATAAGCTTTAAGTCCTTTATTAACTTTAACACATGAATGTCTTTTGAAGAAAGATATTAAAGGAAATATTTTAAACTATTCTGTATTACAGGAATATGTCCAAAATCACTACCTGGATTATAATTGATGAAGTCACAATGTAATGAAAAATTTGGACAGTATTCAATTATGTAGTTTATTGAAAATTTTCCAAATATTTGCAAAGGTCTATGAAGTTATTAGAGTGAAGCATACTTATTCATATTATGGGGTTCAAGGCATGCTACCCCAAAATATGGCATCTTCCCATACTGAATTTAAGTTGAAGGGGTTTGAGAAAATGGCAGAAGCAGGAAGGTCGTTTTGACCTCCTCCCCACCTACACTTCTTCTTTGAAACAGGTCATAAAACCTTTCTATGAGAGATGCCCTCCCTATGCCTAGAGGAAAGGCTCATCCTTACCTCTGAAGACAAAGGGACACAGATGAGGATCCCAACAAACAGGACTTTGTAAGTTTCCCCCAGTTTACCGCATTTACTTCATACTCCTTAACCTACCATATTTTTACACTACTGCCCACTCTTCATCAAACCTAGCATAAAAATACACAAGTCTAACTGTTTCTTTGGGTCTTATCTCCTTATTAAGTCTCCTGTGTCATGTAAAACTTACATTAAATAAATCTCTATGCTTTTCTCCTGTTAATTTGTCTTTGTCAATTTAATTTTCAGACCTAACCAGAGACACTAAAAGGTTTGAGGAAAAACTCCCTGCCCTACATCTAAAGAAACATATATAAGGGAGAAGAGGAGAAGAAAAGGTACCAAAAAAGAATATCAAAATTAACCAAATGGTTTTGAAAGTAATGTTACATTTAATTCTGTTCATAAATTATGACTGCATCTATAAATGTACTTCTTATGATAGGATATTTAATTACCTGATAAACTGTAATGGCTACTTTGCATCAAAAATCAAGTCAATAATCTACATTTTTTTAATTCCCTAAATATGCATTTACAGGATTCCTTATAACAGCTCCAAGACTTTTTGGTCTATTGGACCATTGACCTGAAATTTACAAAGTCATTAAATCTATATTTACATGATAGGCTGGAAAAGCTTTTGCACCAAGTCAATGATCTGTTTCTTCAAAATGCTTAAGACTATATTTACATGAAAGATCAGGTTTTTCCTTCTTCCTTTTCTTAAAAAACAACTCTCAGTATGTATTTCCTTTAGAGCAGAAGGGTTATGTCCTGTATTGTCAGTAATGTGTGAAACGAAGGTTGACACAGTAAGTTTTAATGGGCCCAGTGGAGATATCATACCAGCAGGATAGTATCTCCATGTTTAAATAAATAAAAATGCACACTTATTTTATCTGAGAAACCATCAAACTCATATTCGGGTCCATCATTTTTGTCCCATAGCATACTACTCCTTCACCCACATATTAAAAATACCCAGCTAATCAATATTCACAAAACTATTTAAACATTTATATATATCCCTGCCCGTGTCCATCAAATTATGTCTTTCTCAGAAATGCTTTTGGGATGTTATTTGTATCTTTATCTACTATTAATTATGACTTTCTTACAAATATTTCTTTGTCTGTCACCATTGGACTGTTTCTTTAACCCAACACCTGCTGTATGTATCTACCAGGCCCTATCTTCCTACACTAAGTGATAAATAATTATTTGCTATATATTTTGTTATATTACAATGCTTTCAATAAATTACCAATGATTGTCCCCATAATATCAATTTAATTTTCTTGTATTAAATTATTCAAAATACCATATCTGACACTTTGTAGTAGAAAATGTAGAACTACTTAAAAATTTTGTTGCAGGTAATAATAGGTACGGAGAGATAAATTATATTGGTTTTACTTTCTTTTATTTTTGGATGAGAATGTTAAATTAGTTAGACTGGATTAAAGACCTGAGTTATTCCTTATTTCAGTTGGAGCTTGGGTGACTTCATTTTCTCTATGTTCTTAAAAGCTTTAGAAAAGGACCAAAGGGTAAAAATATTGCATAACACAGTGTATTTTGTTAGCTGAATTTTTTAATTTCATAGTTCACCGGAAAGATTTTTTGTTTGCTTGTTTTTAACATTTGTTGAAGATTTTTGGAATATATGTCAGCAGTTCTCTTTATTGCATTATAAGTTGGAACCATAGTAAGGAATGAAATAAAGATAAGTGAGGCCAAAAAAAGTTTCTTAACTTTTTTTTTTAATTAAACATGTTTATTTGTGTTTGAATACCTATAATCATTATGCTGTATACATAGGAAATTTAATTTATACTATTTTACACTGAATTTTTTTTCCTCATTATTATTATTATCCAATACCAGCTAATGGAATTATTTTGACATTCAAACATTTAATGCAGAAAAAGATGCAGGTCAATTGAAGATTTTTTTGTTTTTTTTTTTCTGGATTATAGCAGTTTAACATCTGTCACAATTAGGAAGGCTTAGGAATCAAATGCATAAGCCAGTTTTTCAAAGGTGCTTTAAAAATAACAGTGATTTTTAGAATATATAAATAAGTTTAATTAGGCCTCTGAATTTCCAGAGGCAGAACTGCTGATCTTTTGAACCCTCTGTTGATAAGCATCTTGAAGTAGGTCAAAATTTGCCACATAATTATTTGGCAGTATTCCAGTACATGCATTTTGGAAAAGTGTAATACTGACTTTTATTTCTCCTTCTCTGGGTGGTAATAGAAATTGTAATATTTGAGAAATGTGTTACATTTCTGTCAGTCAGAACCTTCCTGTCTCTATTTTATTTAAACTCTACTAAGGAAAGTAAATGTGACCATTCTGCTTCCAACTGCAAAAATATTTCTACTGGGCATCACATTTATGCAGTTTTTTTTTCCATTCTTACTGCATAGTTCCATTTTTTAATTTCTTTCTTTCCTGTTGTAGCAGGCGTGCCAGAAAACCAGTAATGGAAGTAAAAGAAGGTAAGTTCATCCAAATTATAAAATTAAAAACTACAATTTATTTCCATCAATTCTCTTTTCTCGTAAAATTTATGGAGAGTGGATTCAATCTGTGGTAACCTGTCTACCCTCAGACCTGCCCAGTATCAGTGGTTTGTCTCCCATGCATAAACAGTTCACAAATCCTTGAGTGGATTCAGCATAAAAGTAGACCATTAACTCAAGCCAGAAAAGGATTTTTTAAAGTACTTTGCTATCTGCTGATAAAGGGATTCTAAGATTTTAAATCTTGCATTATTTATGTTCTACACAGCCCATGAAGAAAATGATCTGCCATAGTATTAAGGATGAGATAATAAATTCTTTAGCTTTAACAAAATAAAAAGGTGATGACCTTTAGCTAATAATCTCTTGCAAGAAAGTTCAATAACTGCCAGGGAAAAAGAAAGGCAACTTTTAAGTCTGTTACCGAATTAAAAAAAAAATCAAACTTTGGAAAGGTTTTGTTTTATTTTGTCAAATAGAAAATAGGTCTGAAGTTAGAATATGAATAAAGTATTTAGTGGTGCATATTTTAGTGATCACATACAAGAATTCAAATAGTAAACCATGATAGTGGATATTAAAAAATAATTAGAAGTAAAAGTAAATTTAACAAATTACAAAATAAAAAGGAAAGAACCTTAAAAATCATCTAAAGCCATCTGATTTTTCAGAATAGAAAATATACTCAGAACAAACCAAAATTGGATAACAATTTAGGAATTTATGAACCTACATTAAGAAGCAAACACACTCATGTTTAATTAGATTTCTTCCACATCAATAGAAAATTTCTATTTCTAAAACAATTGGTATAAATATCCCTATAAATATAAGAGCCAAAATTGTTTTTAAGTTTTAAACATTTAAAGCCACTTTGAATTTTTTGATGGCTTAAAGGAATATGTTCTTAATTAAAAACAACAAAAAAACAAACAAAGAACTTTATATGGTCATTTAATGGCAAGCTATACTACATGAGCCCCATGTGACCTAAAAAGAAGAAACAAACTTAACCATCAGAGTTTCAAATAGATATGCAAACTACCATTTTGAAAACTTTTCTACCTTTTCAAAGACATGTTAACAATACCATATATTATGTTCTTCAATAATTCTAAAACATGTACTCATTCAGTAAATTCCCACCTAAATTCAATGCCAGAACAGACACATTTCTTTCTTACACAAAAAACAAGAATTATGTTAACTCAAAGTACTATCCCTTTTTTTATGGCATCTGCTATGATAGTCTGTACTGAATTTATTGTTCATCTATACTCAAAAACTCCTTTTGGATGCCTGGTAATATTTATTTCCCTATGTCTTTCAAGTATTTGTAGACTGCTTTATTGTAAATGTTATTGTTGATAATGTGTTCAATTTGTAAGATTACCTTATAACTTTAATATGTTACTAATTATTATTTTATTCACTCTTTTGATTAAAATACTTTCTTTTCCAAATTCCATTCCTAGAGGTTATTATAAGCACAAAACAAATATACTTTTTTTAATATTAATTATTAAGTAATCCATATTACAATATTCTATTATTTTTATGTTAAAGCTTTTGGGGTTTCTATTTACAAAAATCATACTTAAGAATTATATTCTCTGTCTACATATATATGAATGTATATATATGTGAGATTATAATTTTATGATCCTATCTCTTTTTTAGCCTTATAAAATTAAAATTAATTAGGAGATTTCCATCTTTACTACTGTTAAATATAGCTTAAGTAGTATTTGAAGGTCTACAAATCCATTAAATATGAGATAGAATTCAGTTGTGAAACTGTCAGGTACCCTGGCTGGTTTTAAGGTTGATTTTTAGTCATCTTCTCATTCTTTAAGGTCTTTTCAAGCTTTTTACATCTTCTTGAGTTTATTTTAGTAATTTAAGTTTAGCTAGAAAACTACCCATTTTCTTTAGGCTTTCAAATTTGTGTCTAAAGAGTTAAGCACAGTATTTCCACTGTAGTTTATGGTATATCTTCATTTGTATGCCTAATCTGTATTGTTTCTCTCACCTGTATTTTTCCTTGAGATCATTTGTGGTTTATGTATTGGCTTTATCTTTTCAAAAAAATTATATTAATCAATACTTGTATGTTTTTATTTTTCCTACCTTATTAGTTTCAGCTATGTGTTATTTTTCTTCCTTTTCTATTAGATTTATTTTTAAAAAATTAAGTGGAATAATACTTTTATTTTATTCATACTTCTTATTACTGAAAGCACTTACATTTTCCTATGAGTACAGATTTTGCTGTGACCCACAAACTTTGTATGATATATGACAATATTTATTGCTTTCAAAAGGATTATAATCATTTTTATTTCTATTTTGATTCAAATTATATGTGATGAAGTGCTTAATTTCCAGTGGTTCAAAAGTTATATTTAATGGTATTTGAGTGTCACCAGAAAATAAGGCTATATAATGGGCTTTTGTTTTTTAATTTTTATTTTATTTATGTTTTTATACAGCAGGTTCTTATTAGTTATCCATTTTATACATATTAGTGTATATATGTCAATCCCAATCTTCCAGTTCATCCCACCACCACCGCCACCATGCCACATTCCCCCGTTTAGTGTCCATTCGTTTGTTCTCTACATCTGTGTCTCAATTTCTGCCCTGCAAACTGGTTCATCTGTACCACTATTCTAAGTATCAAATATATGCGTTAATATACGATATTTGTTTTTCTATTTCTGACTTACTTCACTGTGTATGACAGTCTCTAGGTCCATCCACGACTCTGCAAATGACCCAATTTCGTTCCTTTTTATGGCTGAGTAATATTCCATTGTATATATGTGCCACATCGTCTTTATCCATTCATCTGTCAATGGGCATTTAGGTTGCTTCCATGACATGGCTATTGTAAATAGTACTGCAATGAATATTGAGGTGCATGAGTCCTTTGAATTAAGGTTTTCTCTGGGTATATACCCAGTACTGGGATTGCTGGGTCATATGTTAATTCTATTTTTAGTATTTTAAGGAACCTCCATACTGTTCTCCATAGTGGCTGTATCAATTTACATTCTCGCCAACAGGCAAGAGGGTTCCCTTTTCTCCACACCCTCTCCAGCATTTGTTTTTTATAGATTTTCTGATTATGCCCATTCTGACTGGTGTGAGGTAATACCTCATTGTAGTTTTGATTTGTATTTCTCTAATAATTAACGATGCTGAGCAGCTTTTCATGTGCTTCTTGACCATCTGAATGTCTTCTTTGTACAACTGTCTATTTAGAACTTCTGCCCATTTTTGGATTGGGTTGTTTTTTATTTTAAAATTGAGCTCCATGAGCTGTTTATATATTTTGGAGATTAATCCTTTGTCCGTTGATTCATTTACAAATATTTCGTCCATTCTGAGGGTTGTCTTTTTGTATTGTTTGTAGTTTCCTTTGCTTTGCAAAAGCTTTTAAGTTTCACTAGGTCCCATTTGTTTATTTTTGTTTTTATTTCCATTACTCTAGGAGGTGGATCAAAAAAGATCTTGCTGTGATTTATGTCAAAGAGTGTTCTTCCTATGTTTGCCTCTAAGAGTTTTATAGTGTCTGGTCTTATATGTAGGTCTCTAATCCATTTTGAGTTTATTATTGTGTATGGTGTTAGGGAGTGTTCTAATTTCATTTCTTTACATGTAGCTTTCCTCTTTTCACAGCACCACTTATTGTTGAGACTATCTTTTCTCCATTGTATATCCTTGCCTCCTTAGTCATAGATTAGTTGACCATAGGTGAGTGGGTTTATCTCTGGGCTTTCTATCTTGTTCCATTGATCTGTATTTCTTATTTCATACCAGTACCATATTGTCTTGATTACTGTAGCTTTGTCATATAGTCTGAAGTCACGGAGTCTGATTCCACCAGATATGCTTTTTTTCCCTCAACACTGCTTTGGCTATTTGGTGTCTTTTGTGTCTCCATACAAATTTTAAGATTTTTTGTTCTAGTTCTATAAAAATGCCATTGGTAATTTCATAAGGATTGCATTGAATCTGTAGATTGCTTTGGGTAGTATTGTCATTTTCACAATATTGATTCTTCCAATCCAAGAACATGGTATATCTCTCCATCTGTTGGTATCATCTTTAATTTCTTTCATCAGTGTCTTATAATTTTCTGCATACAGGTCTTTTGTCTCCTTAGGTTGGTTTATTCCGATATTTCATTCTTTTTGTTGCAATGGTAAAAGGGAGTGTTTTCTTCATTTCACTTTCAGATTTTTCATCATTAGTGTATAGGAATGCAAGAGATTTCTGTGCATTAATTTTCTATCCTGCTACTTTATCAAATTCATTGCTCTAGTATTTTTCTGGTAGCATCATTAGGATTCTCTATGTATAGTGTCATATCATCTGCAAACAGTGACATCTTTACTTTTTCTTTTCCAATTTGGATTCCTTTTATTTCTTTTTTTTCTCTGATTGCTGTGGCCAAAAATTACAAAACTATGTTGAATAATAGTGGTGAGAGTTGGCTACCTTGTCTTGTTCCTCATCTTACTGGAAATAGTTTCAGTTTTGCACCATTAAGGACAATGTTAGCTGTGGGGTTTTATATATGGCCTTTATTTGTTGAGAAAGTTCCCTTTATGCCTACTTTCTGCAGGGTTTTAATCATTAATGGGTGTTGAATTTTGTCGAAAGCTTTCTCTGCATCTCTTGAGATGATCATAGGGTTTTTCTCCTTCAATTTGTTAATATGGTGTGTCACATTGATTGATTTGCGTATATTGAAGAATCCTTGCATTCCTGGAATAAACCCCACTTGATCGTGCTGTATGATCCTTTTAATGTGCTGTTGGATTCTGTTTGGTAGTATTTTGTTGAGGATTTTTGCATCTATGTTAATCAGTGATACTGGCCTGTAGTTTTCCTTCTTTGTGACATCTTTGTCTGGTTTTGTTATCAGGGTGATGGTGGCCTCGTAGAATGAGTTTGGGAGTGTTCCTCCCTCTGCTATATTTTGGAAGAGTTTGAGAAGGATAGGTGTTAGCTCTTCTCTAAATGTTTGGTAGAATTTGCCTGTAAAGCCATCTGGTCCTGGGCTTTTGTTTGTTGGAAGAATTTAAATCACAGTTTCAATTTCATTACTTGTGATTGGTCTGTTCATATTTTCTATTTCTTCCTGGTTCAGTCTCGGAAGGTTGTGCATTTCTAAGAAGTTGCCTGTATCTTCCAGTTTGTCCATTTTATTGGCATATAATTGCTTGTAGTAGTGTCTCATGATCCTTTGTACTTCTGCAGTGTCAATTGTTACTTCTCCTTTTTCATTTCTAATTCTATTGATTTGAGTCTTCTCCCTTTTTTTCTTGGTGAGTGTGGCTAATGGTTTATAAATTTTGTTTATCTTCTCAAAGTACCAGCTTTTAGTTTTATTGATCTTTGCTGTTGTTTCCTTCATTTCTTTTTCATTTATTTGTGATCTGATCTTTATGACTTCTTTCCTTCTGCTAACTTTGAGGATTTTTGTTCTTCTTTCTCTAATTGCTTTAGGTGTAACGTTAGGTTGTTTATTTGAGATGTTTCTTGTTTCTTAAGGTAGGATATTATTGCTATGAACTTCCCTCTTAGAAGTGCTTTTGCTGCATCCCATAGGTTTTGGGTTGTTGTGTTTTCATTGTCATTTGTTTCTAGGTATTTTTTGACTTCCTCTTTGATTTCTTCAGTGATCTCTCGGTTATTAAGTAGTGTATTGTTTAGCCTCCATGTGTTTGTATTTTTTACAGATTTTTTCCTGTAATTGAAATCTAGTCTCATAGCGTTGTGATCGGAAAAGATAGTTGATACGATTTCAATTTTCTTAAATTTACTGAGGCGTAATTTGTGACCCAAGATATGATCTATCTCGGAGAATATTCCATGAGCACTTGAGATGAGAGTGTATTCTGTTGTTTTTGGATGGAATGTCCTATAAATATCAATTAAATCCATCTTGTTTAATGTATTATTCAAAGCTTCTGTTTCCTCTTTTATTTCCATTTTGGATACTCTGTCCATTGGTGAAAGTGGGTTGCTAAAGTCTCCTATTATGATTGTGTTACTGTCGATTTCCCCTTTTATGACTGTTAGTATTTGCCTTATATATTGAGGTACTCCTATGTTGAGTGTATACATATTTACAATTGTTATATCTTCTTGAATTGATCCCTTGACATTATGTAGTGTCCTTCTTTGTCTCTTGTAATAGTCTTTGTTTTAAAGTCTACTTAGTCTGATATGAGAATTACTTCTCCAGCTTTCTTTTGATTTCCATTTGCATCGAATATCTTTTTTCATCCCCTCACTTTCAGTCTGTATGTGTCCCTAGGTCTGAAGTGGGTCTCTTGTAGACAGCATATATACGGGTCTTGTTTTTTAATCCATTCTGCCAGTCTATGTCTTTTGGTTAGAGCATTTAATCCATTTACATTTAAGGTAATTATCGATATGTATGTTCCTATTACCATTTTCTTAATTGTTTGGGCTTGCTCTTGTCTGTCTTTTCCTCCTCTTGTGTTTCCTGCCTAGAGGAGTTCCTTTAGCATTTGTTCTAAAGCTGGTTTGGTGGTGCTGAATTCCTTTAGCCTTTGCTTGTCTGTAAAGCTTTTAATTTCTGCCTCAAAACTGAATGAGATCCTTGCTGGGTAGAGTAATCTTGGTTGTAGATTTTTCTCCTTCATCACTTTAAATATGTCCTGCCGCTCCCTTCTGTCTTGCAGTGTCTCTGCTGAAAGATCAGGTGTTAACCTTACGGGGATTCCCTTGTGTGTTATTTGTTGTTTTTCCCTTGCTGCTTTTAATATGTTTTCTTTGTAGTTAATTTTTGATAGTTTGATTAATATGTGTCTTGGCGTGTTTCTCCTTGGATTTATCCTGTATGGGACTCTCTGTGCTTCCTGGACTTGGTTAACTATTTCCTTTCCCATATTAGGGAAGTTTTCAACTATAATCTCTTCAAATATCTTCTCAGTCCCTTTCCTTTTCTCTTCTTCTAGGATCTCTATAATTCGAATGTTGGTGCATTTAATGATGTTCCGGAGGTCTCTGAGACTGTTCTCAATTCTTTTCATTCTTTTTTCTTTATTCTGCTCTGCAGTAGTATTTCCACTATTTTATCTTCCAGGTCACTTATCTGTTCTTCTGCCTCAGTTATTCTGCTATTGATCCCTTCTAGAGAATTTTTAATTTCATTTATTGTGTTGTTCATCATTGTTTGTTTGCTCTTTAGTTCTTCTAGGTCCTTGTTAAATGTTTCTTGTGTTTTCTCCATTCTATTTCCAAGATTTTGGATCATCATTACTATCATTATTCTGAATTCTTTTTCAGGTAGACTGCCTATTTTCCCTTTATTTGTTAGGTCTGGTGGGTTTTTATCTTGCTCCTTCATCTGTTATGTGTTTCTCTGTCTTCTCATTTTGCTTAACTTAACTGTGTTTGGGGCCTCCTTTTCGCATGCTGCAGGTTCGTAGTTACTGTTGTTTTTGGTGTCTGCCCCCAGTGTTTAAGTTTGGTTCAGTGGGTTGTGTAGGCTTCCTGATGGAGGGGACTTGTGCCTGTGTTCTTGTGGATGAGGCTGTATCTTGTCTTTCTGGTGGGCAGGTCCACGTCTGGTGGTATGTTTTGGTGTGTCTGTGGCCTTATTATGATTTTCGACAGCCTCTCTGCTAATGGATGGGGCTGTGTTCCTGTCTTGCTAGTTGTTTGGCATAGCGTGTCCAGCACTGTAGATCGCCGTTGAGTGCAGCTGGGTCTTGTCTTTGAGATGGAGACCTCTGGGAGATTTTCGCCATTTGATATTATGTGGAGCTGGGAGGTCCCTTGTGTACCAGTGTCCTGGGCTTGGCTCTCCCACCTCAGAGGCGCAGCCATGATGTCTGCCTGGAGCACCAAGAGCTTGTCATCCACATGGCTCAGAATAATAGGGAGAAAAGAAAGAAAGAAAGAAAGAAGAAGATAAAATAAAATATAGTAAATTAAAATAAAATGGTTATTAAAGTAAAAAATAATTATCCCCCCCAAAATTTTTAAGTAATAAAAAAGAAAGAAAGAAGAGAGCAACCAAACTAAAAAACAAATCCACCAATGATAACAAGTGCTAAAAACTATAGTAAAAAAGAAAACTAAACAGAGAGTACACTAGGGGAAATGGTAAAAGCAAAGCTATACAGACAAAATCACACACAGAAACGTACACATACACACTCACAAAAAGAGGAAAAGGGAAAAAATATATATATATCGTTGCTCCCAAAGTCCAGCTCCTCAATTTGGGATTATTCGTTGTCTCTTCAGGTGTTCCGCAGATGCAGTGTACATCAGGTTGATTGTGGAGATTTAATCTGCTGCTCCTGAGGCTGCTGGGAGAGATTTCCCTTTCTCTTCTTTGTTCCCACAGCTCCTGGGATTCAGCTTTGGATTTGGCCCTGCCTCTGCGTGTAGGTCGCCTGAGGGCATCTGTTCTTTGCTCAGACAGGACTGGGTTAAAGGAGCAGCTGATTTGGGGGCTCTGGCTCACTCAGGCCACGGGGAGGGAGGAGTATGGAATGCAAGACAAGCATGCGGTGGCACAACCTGGCGTCAATTTGTACCAGCCTGAGGCGCACCATGTGTTCTCCCAGAATAGTTGTCCCTGGATCCCGGGACCCTGGCAGTGGCGGGCTGCACAAGCTTCCGGGAGGGGAGCTGTGGAGAGTGACCTGTGCTCGCACACAGGCTTCTTGGTGGCTGCAGCAGCATCCTTAGCGTCTCATGCCCGTCTCTGGGGTCCACGCTGATAGCCGCGGCTCGTGCCCGTCTCTGGAGCTCCTTTAAGTGGTGCTCCTAATCCTCTCTCTTTGTGCACCAGGAAATAAAGAGGCAAGAAAACGTCACTTGCCTCTTCGGCAGCTCCAGATTTTTTCCCAGACTCCGTCCCAGCTAGCTGTGGTGCACTAGCCCCGTTCAGGCTGTGTTCACACAGCCAACCCCAGTCCTCTCCCTGGGATCCTACCTCTGAAGCCCGAGCCTCAGCTCCTAGCCCCTGCCAGCCTGGCCGGTGATCAGAGAAGCCTCCCAGGCTGGTGAGTGCCGGTCAGCACCGGTCCTCTGTGCGGGAATCTCTCCACTTTGCCCTCCGCACCCCTGTTGCTGTGCTCTCCTCCACGGCTCCGAAGCTCCCCCCCTCCTCCACCCACAGTCTCCGCCCGCGAAGGGGCTTCCTAGTGTGTGGAAACCTTTCCTCCTTCACAGCTCCCTCCCACTGGTGCAGGTCCCATCCCTATTCTTTTGTCTCCGTTTATTCTTTTTTCTTTTGTCCTACCCAGGTATGTGGGGAGATTTTTGCCTTTTCGGAGGTCTGAGGTCTTCTACCAGCGTTCAGTAGGTATTCTCTAGGAGTTGTTCCACATGTAGATGTATTTCTGATGTATTTGTGGTGGGGAAGGTGATCTCCACGTCTTACTCTTCCGCCATCTTGAAGCACCCCAATTTCCTCTTTTATAGCTGTTAGCAGTTGCCTTACATATTGAGGTGCCTTCTATGTTGGGTGCATATATATTTATAATTGTTATATCTTCTTCTTGGATTGATCCCTTGATCATTATGTAGTGTCCTCCCTTGTCTCTTGTAACATTCTTTATTTTAAAGTCTATTTTATCTGGTACGAGTATTGCTACTCCAGCTTTCTTTTGATTTCTATTTGCATGGAATATCTTTCTCCATCCCCTCACTTTCAGTCTGTATGTGTGCCTAGGTCTGAAGTTGGTCTCTTGTAGACAGCATATATATGGGTCTGGTGTTTGCATCCATTCTGTGAGCCTGTGTTTTGGTTGGAGCATTTAATCCATTCACATTTAAGGTAATTATCGATATGTATGTTCATATTACCATTTTCTTAATTGTTTTGGGTTTGTTTTTGTAGGTCCTTTTCTTCTCTTGTGTTTCCCACTTAGAGAAGTTCCTTTAGCAGTTTTTGTAGAGCTGGTTTTGTCCTGGTGAATTCTCTTAGCTTTTGCTTGTCTGAGAAGCTTTTGATTTCTCCATTGAATCTGAATGAGATCCTTGCTGGGTAGAGTAATCTTGGTTGTAGGTTCTTCCCTTTCATAACTTTAAATATGTCACACAACTCCCTTCTGGCTTGTAGAGCTTCTGCTGAGAAATCAGCTGTTAACCTTACGGGAGTTCCCTTGTCTGTTATCGTTTTTCCCTTGCTGCTTTCAGTAATTTTTCTTTGTCTTTAATTTTTGCCAGTTTGATTAGTATGTGTCTCAACATGTTTCTCATTGAGTTTATCCTGTATGGGACTCTCTGTGCTTCCTGCACTTGGGTGGCTATTTCCTTTCCCATGTTAGGGTAGTTTTCTACTATAATCTCTTCAAATATTTTCTCGGGTCCTCTCTCTCTCTTCTCCTTCTGGGACCCCTATAATGCGAATGTTGTTGTGTTTAATATCCCAGAGGTCTCTTAAGCTGTCTTCATTTCTTCTCATTCTTTTTTCTTTATTCTGTTCCACAGCAGTGAATTCCACCATTCTGTCTTCCAGGTCACTTATCCGTTCTTCTGCCTCATTTATTCTATTGATTACTTCTAGTGTAGTTTTCATTTCAGTTATTGTATTGTTCATCTCTGTTTGTTTGTTCTTTAATTCTTCTCGGTGTTTATTCTTTAATTCTTCTAGGTCTTTGTTAAACATTTCCTGCATTTTCTCCATCTTTGCCTCCATTCTTTTTCGGAGGTCCTGGATCATCTTCACTATCATTATTCTGAATTCTTTCTCTGGAACGTTGCCTATCTGCACTTCATTTAGTTGTTTTTCTGGGGTTTTATCTTGTTCCTTCATCTGGTACATAGCCCTCTGCCTTTTCATCTTGTCCACCTTTCTGTTAATGTGGTTTTTGTTCCACAGGCTGCAGGATTGTAGTTTTTCTTGCTTCTGCTGTCTGCCCTCTGGTGGATGAGGCTATCTTGGTCATTTTTTTTTTTACTTGAGAAAGAAATATTTTTTGTCCAAATATATGATTGAGTTTTACTTTGTCAGATTTTCACTGAAGTATAGTGTACAAATATGAAAATGCATATATTATTATTGAATGGTCAGCCCATTTGAGATGGTTGTTCTCTTGCTCTCTGTACGTCCCCTCCTTCACTCACATGACTATCCAATCCTCTTAATTATAGGGCTTTATCAGTAACTGCCTGAGGGCCTTTGCCCCCTTCCCCAGCTGCTGGTTTCCCTGGAAATTGATGAGCAAACCTGACGTCAATTCCCCCTCTAAATGGTTGCCTCCTTCTCCCGCGAGAAGCGAAGACTGCTGCCATGTCCTGTCTGCCGTCTGCCCCACATGGTAGGGTGTTTCTCTAGGACATTTTGTGTAAGATTCCTCCTGCCCAGTAAGCCATTGACGTCTCTCTCACTGTCTGGCTCATTCTTCAGTCTCAAGGCTGGGCGACTACAAGGCTTGCAGGCCTGCCTGGTGAAGCCTAACAATACAACACAAGGAATGGGGCACACAGCTGTGAAATATATTACCAACAATCCAGACGTCTCCTTTGTGCTCCCCCAAACCTCCACCCGAAACAACAAAGGTAACTATTAACCTGGCTTCTATGTCATAATTTAGTTTAACCTGGCTTTGATCTTTATATAAAAAGAAGGATACAGTATATCTTTCTTAATGATCTTTCCCTCAATATTGAATTAATAAGATTAATCCATGCTGTTTTGTGTTATTATAAGTTGTTCATTATCATTGTTGAAATATATAGGGTTTTGCTGTCAGAATATATCCCAATATATTATCCTTTCTAACATAAACGGACATTTAGTTTTCTCCCAGTATAGAATGATTACAAAAATGGTCTTCTAAATAATCTTATACTTGTATTTTGGTACACATGTGCATTCATCCTTTTGAATTAATATTTAGAAGTGAACTTTCTGGGTGGCAAATGTCAAACTATAGTTGATTATCTTAAGCAGCCTTGCAAAATAGCTATTTCCAACCTCACTAGCAATGTATGAGTTCCTCTTGCTCCTTGCTCTCAGCAATACTTGACATTGTCTGCCTAAATTTTAGCCATTGTAGTGGTATGTGGGAGTATAAAAATTTGGACTTCATTTGCATTTTCCTGCTTATCCATGAGATTGAAAACTTTTCCATGTTTTTATTAACCATGTGGATATCCTTATTGTGAAGGATGTGTTTGAGTTTGTTGCCTAGTTTTGTGCTGAATTGCCAGTCTTTCCTCACTGATGTGTAGGAGTTTGTTATTTATCCCTGGCAGAAACTTTGTTAGATACATAAACTACAAAGAGCTTATCTTATTTTCTGACTGCTTTCTTTAGTCTCTTCTTTTTAATAACTTTTTAATTAAACATTTTTATTTTGAGAGAAGTGTACATATTCCCATGAAGTTGTAAGAAATAATAGAGACATCCCATGTACCCTGTACTCAGTTTCCCCCAATAGTAATACCTTGAAGAACTATAGAATAATAACACAATCAGGATATTGGCATAGATACAATCAAGATACAGAATATTTCCATCACCACAAGGTTCTCTAATGTTGTCCTTATACAACCACACCCTCATTCCACTCCCTCTACCCCCCTCCTTAA
The DNA here is from genome assembly GCF_937001465.1 of Orcinus orca. Lineage (NCBI taxonomy): Eukaryota > Metazoa > Chordata > Mammalia > Artiodactyla > Delphinidae > Orcinus > Orcinus orca. The sequence continues at coordinate 58,756,284 of NC_064563.1, read as the reverse complement.
CTACTGGCAACAACTAATCTTTTCTCCATTTTTATAATTCTGTCATTTCAAGAATGTTATATAAATTGGATCATACATTATGTAACCTTTTGAGTTTGGCTTTTTGCATACAGTACAATTCTCTGAATATTCATTTAGGTTGTTGTGTACCAATAGTTTATTGAATTTTATTGCCGAGTGGCATTCCATGGTATGTTTGTACCACAGTTTTATTTTTTAAACCATTAACCCATTGAAAAACACCTCCAGTTTGGAGATATTAAAAATAAAGCTGCTATATGTATCCCTATACAGGTTTTGTTTGTTTGTTTGATAGTCCTAGTCAGGCATGATGTGGTTTGACAATGTTTTCTCCCATTCTAAAGCTACTTCCTCATCCTATTAACAGGGTCTTCTGCAGAGCAAAATTTTACAATCTGATGAGGGCAACTTATCAATATTTTCATTTATGAATGATGCTTTTGGTGCCAAGTCCAATAACTTTTTGCCTTGTCCTAAATTTTAAAGATATTTCTTGTTCATTTTTCCTAAAAGTTTTAGAGTTTTATGTTATATATTTAAGTCCAAGACCTTTTTGTGTAGGGTGTGAAAACTAAGTTAGGATGATTCTTTTTCCAATGGATGTCCAATTGCTTCAACACCATTTGTTGAAAAAGTGATCTTTCCTTCATTGAATTGCTTTGTTAGCTTTGTCAAAAATCAGTTGAATATTTGTGTGGGTCTGTTTCTGGGTTCTCTGTTGTGTTCTCTTGATCTGTGTACCTATTCCTCTACCAATACCACAAAGTCAAGTTTTCAGCAGGGCTGGCTTCTTCCAGAGGCTCTAGGGGAGAACCTGTCTCTTGCCTCATTTTTTTTAAACATCTTTATTGGAGTATAATTGCCTTACAATGGTGTGTTAGTTTCTGCTGTATCACAAAGTGAATCAGCTATACATATACATATATCCCCATATCTCCTCCCTCTTGCTTCTCCATCCCACCCTCCCTATCCCACCCCTCTAGGTGGTCATAAAGCACTGAGCTGATCCCCCTGTGCTATGTGGCTGCTTCCCACTAGCTATCTGTTTTACATTTGGTAGTGTATATATGTCCATGCCACTCTCTCACCTCATCCCAGCTTACCCTTCCCCCTCCCCGTGTCCTCAAGTCTATTCTCTACACCTGCCAACAAACACATGAAAGGATGCTCAACATCACTAATCATTAGAGAAATGCAAATCAAAACTACAATGAGGTATCACCTCACACTGATCAGAATGGCCATCATCAAAAAAATCTGCAAACAATAAATGCTGGAGAGGGTGTGGAGAAAAGGGAACCCTCTTGCATTGTTGATGTCTCTTGCCTTTTCAAGCTTCTGGTGGCTGCTAGCATTCCTTGGTTTGTGACTGCATTACTCCAGTCTCTGCCCTCATTGTCACATTGGTTTCTCTACTTCTGTCATCAAAATTTTCTCTGTAACCATCTTGTAAAGATACTTGTGTTTACATTTAGGGACCACCTGAATAATCCAGGAGAATCTCCCCATCTCAAGATAGTTAACCTAATCATATTGCAAAGTCCTACTTGCCATATATGGTAACATTCACAGTTCCCAGGGATTAAAATCTGGATATCTTTAAGGGTCATTATTTGAACTACCATATGGAGTATGATTTGCATATTATATCATTAACTCATTTTGAGTGTGAAATTCCATGATTTTTAATAAATTTGTAGTTGTACAACAATAAGCACAATTTAGTGAGAACAGTTCCTTTACTCCAAGAAAAAACTTTATGCCAGTTTACAGTTACTCTTTCTTCCTGCTCTCAGTACCAATCACTAATTACTTTCTTTCACTATAGATTTGGCCATTTCTTTTTTTAAAATTTATTTTATTTAAGTTTAGTTTATTTACAATGTTGTGTTAATTTCTGCTGCACAGCAAAGTGATTCAGATATATATATAAAATTATATCTGTGTTCCTTTTCATATTCTTTTCCATTATGGTTTATCATGGGATATTGAATATAGTTCCCTGTGCTATCCAGCAGGACCTTGTTGTTTATCCATTCTATATATAATGGTTTGCATCTGCTAATCCCAAACTCCCAGTCCATTTCTCCTCCGCCCACCTCTCCCTTGGCAACAACAAATCTGTTCTCTATGTCTGTGAGTCTGTTTCTGTTTCATAGATAAGTTCATTTGTGTCATATTTTAGATTCCACATATAAGTAATTTATGGTATTTGCCTTTCTCTTTCTGACTTGCTTCACTTAGTATGATAATCTCTAGTTGCATCTATGTTGTTGCAAATGGCATTATTTCATCCTTTTCTATGGATGAGTAGTATTCCATCATGTATATGTATATCTTTTTTATCCACTCATCTGTTAATAGACATTTTTTTCCATGTCTTGGCTATTGTGAATAGTGCTGCTATGAACATAAGGGTGCATGTATCTTTTTGAATTATGGTTTTTGTATGAATATATGCCCAGGGGTGAGATTGCAGGATCATATGGTAGTTCTATTTTCAGTTTTTTGAGGAACCTCCATACTGTTTTCCATTGTGGCTGTATCAATTTACATTCCCACCGACAGTGTAGGAGGGTTCCCTTTTCTCCATGCCCTCTCCAGCATATGTTATTTGTAGGCTTTTTAATGATGGCCACTCTGACTGGTGTTAGGTGATACCTTAGTGTAGTTTTGACTTGCATTTCTCTAATAGTTAGTGATGTTGAGCCTCACTGTGTCTGTTGGCCATCTGTATGTCTTCTATTTAGGTCCTCTGCCCATTTTTCAATTGGATTGTTTGGATTTTTGTTATTGTGTTATATGAGCTGTTGCTATAATTTGGAAATTGATAAATTTGGCTACTTCTTATATGAACATTTCATATAAATGGAATCATATCATATATGTTATTTTATGTCTGGCTTCTTTCACTTAGCGTAATATTTGAAGTTCATTTATATTGTATTATGTTTCAGTGGCCTATCCTTTCTACTGATGAATTACAGTATATTCCATTTTGTGGATATATCACATTTTGTCCATCCCATTCACCATTGATAGACATTTGTATAGTTTTCACTTGTTCCCCATTATTTAAAATGCTCTTGTGAACACTTATGTACAAGTCTCTGGATGGACATATATTCTTATTTCTCTTCAATCAAAATCTAGTAGTTGTGTTGCTGAGTCATATGGTAATATATGTTTAACATTTTTAAAAACTTTCAAGTTCTTTTCTAAAGTGGCTGCAACATTTAAAATTCCAATAAGCAATGTATGTGGGTTCTGGTTTCTCCACATCTTTGATAAGACCTGTTATTGCTTGTCTTTTTTATCATAGCCATTTTACAAGGTGTAGTTTTAATATGTATCTCCTTAATGGCTAACGGTTTTAAGCACTCTTTTATGTGTTTATTAACCATTTTAGATACTATTTTGTGAAATAGTTATTCAAATAATTTTCCCAGCATCTGGGTCTATAGGGCTGGTCCAGGACTGGGACAGACTGGGAATCTGGTTTTGAGGGAGGCAGCCTGGAGGCTGGGGCCACAGGGTTGACCTGGCCCTAGGGCAAGCTGGGAGTTGTGGTCAGCCTAGATGTAAGGTCTGTGAGGCTCAGCTTGGTGCTGGGGTGGGCCAGGGGGCAGGGGCTTCAGTAGTTTACCTAGTACTGGGCCTGGCCAGGAGACCAGATTTGCAGGTACCTATAAGGAGCTTGAGTTCATGTGGGCTGATTGGAAGGCGGGGGCCATAAAAGCCACCCAGGGCCACAGGAGCTGGCCAGTGCTGGGGTGTGCTAGGAATCTGGGTTCACAGGATCCTGCAGGGAGCCACCTAGGGCCATGGGAGTTAGTATGGTACTGGGGCAGGCAAGCTCTGAGGTCCATGGTGAAGTTGGCACTCACATCACCATCCCTGTCCTACAGGGAGAATGTCTCTCTGCTCTGGGTGGCCCATGCTTGGGGAAAGTTTGATAAGGGTAGTGTGAATCTATCTTTCCTGTTCTCCTCAATGTGCCTTCACTTATTTTTGTGTTTCACCTAGATTCTGTAATCCCTCACCTGGAATCCTTGACTCTTGTATAGGTGTTTTCCTGTACAGATATCTGTTCAAATTGATGTTTCAGGGAGGGGACCAGAGCTAGAAATTCCACCATCATTTTGCTGACATCATTTCCCTGGTAAAATGTTCTAAGTGAAAAAGACTTCATTTCACATTTAGTTAGCTATTAAGAATATGTGTAAATAGTTAGGTAATATCATGAAACCACCAAGCTGAAGACATCTGCATTAAATCCAGATGCCAATCACATTCAAGTTCCATGCAAACTCATTTAGAAATTTCAAATAGTGACTAAAGAAAAAAAAATTTCCTCATGCCACTACTTTCCCTAGATCTTACTGTAGGATACCAAATATCATCTTTGCAAAGAGATAAGCCATGTATTTCTAAAATATTACATAGTCTCTCCTCGAAATCATATTTTGCTTCCCTAAATGGAGAATATTATAGATTAGACCTCATGACATTTAAGAACTCATAATTTTTCATATTTAAAGAAATTTTTCTTGTTATTTCTAACAGTTATCACATGTTTATAAGTTAATTTGTATGGTTAAATAAAACAATGGGATTTGTGGTCTATAATCAAGCTAACTTTCATTCTTATTCTGTAGATAACTTTGTGAAGACTCACATAGGGCTACAGGCTTTACACATATAATCAGCTGATTGCATCCTGACAATAGGCCTGTGAGGTATATACTATTGCCAGTTTACAGCTGAGGACACTCCTCAAAATTATACAAGTAAAGAGCTACCTTAATTACTATATTATTCTGTATTTCCTTTGAAAAAATGGAAAGACAAGCCCAATTCCCACATCCTGTTAAATGTGAAATAGGTAAAATTATTTAGTCATTGATAAACACTTTGAGACTATACATTACTGACTTACCAAAAATAAATGCACCTAATGCAATTTCTTAACATAAAATTATAACCTAAGGACAATATTGCAGGGAACCAATAATTTGTGACCAGTTAAATATTTTGAGTTAAAGTTATATATTATCTATATATAATAGTCTAATTTTCAAATTGAATAATATAATTATGCTTATTATAATTTGAATGTACACCTTCATGATTCCTCAACAAATTAGTTACTAATAAGATGTTATAAACTGAATGATATCTCCCCAAAATTCAAATGTTAAAACCTTAACCTCCAATGTGACTTAATGGGAGATAGTCTTTCAGGAAGTAATTAAGGTTAAATAAGGTCCTAAGGGTGAAGCCCTAATCCAATAGAACAGGTGTCATAAGAAAAGGAAGAGGGACTTTCCTGGTGGTGCAGTGGTTAAGAATCTGCCTGCCAATGAAGGGGACATAGGTTTGAGCCCTGGTCCAGGAAGATCCCACATGACGCAGAACAACTAAGCCTGTGAGCCACAACTCCTGAGCCTGTGTGCCGCACTACTACTGAAGCCTACTTGCCTAGAGCCTGTGCTCCGCAGCAAGAGAAGCCACCACAATGAGAAGCCCGTGCACCGCAATGAAGAGTAGCCCCCACTAGCCACGCTAGAGAAAGCCCGCGTGCAGCAACAAAGACCCAACAAAGCCAAAAATTAATTAATTAATTAAAAAAAAGAAAAGGAAGAGACACCAGAGATCTCTTTCTCTCTCTGCACATACAGAGGAAAGGTCATGTGAGGACACAGTAGGAACGTGACTATCTGCAAGCCAGGAAGAGAGGCCTCACCAGAAACCAACCCTGACAGCAACTTGATCTTGGACTTTAGCTTCTAAAACTGGGAGAAATAACTTTCTGTTGCTTAATCCATCCAGACTGTGATACCTAATTATAGCAGACTGAGCTGACTAATACAGAAGACATAGAGTCTATTTATTGCTTTAACATATGTGCTGTGTTTGTGTTACCTACTTACTTCAGAAGAGTGAGGCAAAGTTACACTGTAATAACATATGATCCCCAAATCTCAGTGGTATATAACCGCAATGGTTTATTTCTTGATCACATTTCACAATCACCATGTCTAGGATGAAGCTTTGCTCCACACTGTCTTTATTCCAGAACCCAAGCTGACAGAATAAACCCTACCAAGCCCATCCTGTGGCAAAGGGATAAAAAGGGACTGTGAACCATGAGCTGGCTCCTAAAGCTTCTACTCAGAAATTACACATTTTACTTCTACATATGTGTTATTGGCCAAAGTAAGCAATAAGACCACTCCTTACATCAAAGGGACAAGGAAGTGTAATCCTCCTGCTGGGAAATGGGACGAATATATAACCTGCCACAAAAGAGAGAGTCACATAAACCATCTCATCTAGCAAAATTATAACACTAGTTAAAAATAAAAATTAACTCTTCTCTAAATATCCATCCATACAATGGTCGAGTAAACTATGATTCCTCCCCAAAATGGAGTGTTGGGAAGCTTTAAAAAGAATGAGGAGTATGTCTATGAACTGATATGAAATGATTTCAGATATATATGGTGAAACCAAAACAAACTGTATATTGTGAAAAGAAAGTACAGAAGTGTATCTATTACAGTATCTTTCATGTAAGAAAAAAGGAATATATGAAATTATTCATGCATCCACTGATTCATGCAAAAGATACGCAAGAATGATAGGCCAGAAACTAGACTGATTATCTGAAGATGTAGGTGGGTATAGGTTGGAAAGTATTAAGGAAATGGGAATATGTTAAAAGGGATGAAGGGAGCGTGGAACTTCTATGAGTATCTTTTTGTATCACTCTGACTTTTAGAACCATTGAAATAGTTCATTTCTAAATACCATTTACTAATAAAAGGAAGCAGGGGTCCTTGGAGAAATGACTGATTCCAGGGTAAGGCAGGGTAAAAATAACAGATGAGTCTGGAATATGTTGTTATTCCAAAGGAAGCAAGTGCTCAGAAAAGGATTGAGACATGTTGGGATAAACTGAAAGAGCTCACAATAGCCAAAAATGGAACAGTTTGATCAGCAATATAGATATAGCGTTTTATTAGTATAGTATTTTATTGTATTCCATAGAATATATTCTATGTACTACTTATTTAATATATTATGTACATTCTATATATTTACAATCTTTCTGATATAAATAATCAATTGATTAAATAAATAAATGTGAGTATTGTAGGCAAGAATCATTGAAAGATGATGCTAAAGTTAGTGCACAAAATTATGATGATAAATGGGATCTATGCTTAGACTCAAAATATACCCACACATGGTTCTTACTTACTGCAAGGATGGAAATAGCAACTCTACAGTGGAGAAATCTGGCAGGCACCACCTAAAACAAGAAACTGAAGTCAACATCACAAGTAGTAAGTAATGTTCATATCATATACCCCTCATAAGATGGCCTGAAAAGGGCACAAAATCACTTCTGTGGTATTTTTAGCAAAAATACATAACCTTAATCCTGAGAAAACATCAGACAAACTCAAATTGAGAGACTCTTTACAAAATAACTGGCCAGAAACATCAAGGTTGTACAAGACAAACAAAAACATTGTGGAACTGAGACAGACCGTAAGAGACTAATGAGACATGACGAGTAAATGCAAGGTGGGATCCTGCACTGGAGCCTCTTCACTTACTGGATAACTGCTCCCATAGAGCTGAACATGGCTGAAGAAGCACTCTCACTAGCCTCATTTCAGATTCAAGTCCAGGAACCTCAAGTGTACTTCTAATACTGCACAATAATCATACCATGTTCCTTTATTCATTGACTCCCTCACACTCCTTGATAAGCATTTCACCTTATCCTGTCCTCATGTAAAAAGCTCTACTTCATCTTTATTCTCAATTTATAATCTTGTTTTCTATTTCACTAGGAAAATCAAAGCAACCAGAAAGAAACTCCCAACGTTACACCGTGGCACCTGCTATCATCTGCTGTCATATGGTGTCTGCTTTTTTGTTAATAGAGTTGCACTGATCATGATCCTACTTAATGCCAAACATTTGTCTTACACTCTAAAGTTCATTCCTTCTCACCTCTCTAGTGTATCATTATAACTTTCCCATTTCACTCCTATACCACTGTTTTCTCTCTGCTGCATCATTCCTATGAGACATTATCTTGCTAACTTGCCTTGAAAAAATCACTTTGACACAACAACTCCTCCATTTCTCTGCTCCCCTTTACAGCTAAATCTCTTGAAAGAATTGTCAATATTTTCCCCTTCCCATTCATCTCTACCCATTGTCCATCGAATCCACTCCAATATTGATTTTGCCACTAGCACTCCATTAAACTTGTTCTTGTCATGTCAGCAATTACCTCTACACTGCTAAATCCAATACTCAATTACCAGCTATTATAATACTTGACCTATTAGCAGTCAAGTTGATCTGTCTTTCTTCCTTAAGAAACATTTTTTTTTTCTTTTTTCCAATTGGTTTCCTAAAACTACAAAATTATGGTTTTCATCCTATGTCACTCCTAAGGTCAAACTTTGGAATGCCCTATACTCAATCCTTGGACCTCGTATTTTCTCTATTACATCACTTCATAGATGTTCATAGATGTTCACAGATGTTCTCATTCAGTTGCTTGCACTTAAATAGCACCCATATGTTAATGATTCCCAAATATGTATCTCTGGACTGGACCTCTCCCCTGAATTTCAATCCAGTGTGTCTCTTACTGCCTACTTAACATTTTGGATATCAAATAGATATTCTGAAAGCTAGCATGTCCATTCTCATACCCCTTCAAGTCCACTTTATCTATTGCCATCCCAATTCCAGTTAATGTCAGCGTTATCTTTCCAGTTAGATTGAAAAACTTGAAGTCACCTTTGAATGTTCTCTTTTTCTCACACCCCAAATCCAACTCAGCAGTAAATCATGTTTGGTTTTACCACTTCTTACCACCTACTATCCTGGTGGAAATTACCAGGACTTACATTAGCCAAGAGCCTTCTGATTTTCCTGATCCTACCTTTCACACCTACCATTTATTTCTACACAGTACAGAGATCATTCCTTTTAAGTAATAAGTTAGATTGTATCATTTTAGTAGAAACTTCCAATATTTTTATATTTCATTGAGAAAAAAAGCCAAAATCTTCAAATGGCCTAAAAACCCTACATATCCTGACCTTGTTATCTCTCTGACTTCATCTACTACTATCCTCCTCTTTGTTCTCACTGGCCTCCTTGCTGTTCCTTGGCTGTTCCTGGTCTTAAGACTGACCGCTTAATACGTTTGAAAAGGATTTCCCCCACGTATCTCCATGACGCATTTCCGCACCTTCCTTAAGAACTTATCAGAGATATGACAATTCTGTTTAAGTTTGCAACCCTTCTAACACAGTGCTTTTGGCTCCTTAACCTGATATACATGCTCTAACATAATACATAATTTATTATTTGTTACGTTTATTGAAAGTCCTATCTTTACCTGCAGTAGAATATAAGATTAATGAGGATTGTTTATATATTCCTTGTTGTACCTCTACCATGTAGAATAGTACACAGTAGGTGCTCAATAAATATTTAATCAATGCATGAATGAAAAGCCCCAGCTTCATCATCAATAGCATAGAGATGAATTATGCCACAGCTTTCTTTCCAGATAAAACAAATGTTCTTTTGTAGATATAAAATGTTGAACAAATGAGTGATAGTAGTATATTCCTCAATAGCTAGTAATGTAATCCTCTGAAGTAACTTATTGTTTTCTCTATAGACCAAAATATGTCTTGGATGTGGATGATAAAATGCAAAAGACTAAAGTTAATAACTTATTCTTCAAAGATTTTTACAAACACTGTTCACTTTCAAATGTTGAAAATCATATTTTTATTAATTTTTATTGGAGTATAGTTGCTTTACAATGTTATGTTAATTTCTGCTGTGCAGCAAAGTGAATCAGCTATGCATATACATGTGTCTCCTCTTTCTTGGATTTCCTTCCCATTTAGGTCACCACAGAGTACTGAGTAGAGTTCCCTGTGCTATACAGTAGGTTCTCACTAGTTATCTATTTTATGCCTAGTATCAGTAGTATATATATGTCAATCCCAATCTCCCAATTTATCCCACTCCCACCCCCATTTTCTCCCTTAGTATCCATACGTTTGTTCTCTACGTCTGTGTCTCTATTTCTGTTTTGCAAATAAGTTCATCTATACCATTTTTCTATGTTCCACGTATATGGGTTAATATATAATATTTGTTTTTCTCTTACTGACTTAACTTCACTCTGTATGACAGTCTCTAGTTCCATCCACGTCTCTGCAAACGGCACAATTTCATTCCTTTCTATGGCTGAGTAATATTCCATTATATATATGTACCACATCTTCTTTATCCATTCATCTATAGATGGACATTTAGGTTGCTTCCATGTCCTGGCTATTGTAAATAGTGCTGCTATGAACATTGGGGTGCATGTTTGTTTTGAATTATGGTTTTCTCTGGGTATGTGCCCAGTAGTGGGATTGCTGGATCATATGGTAATTCTATTTTTAGTATTTTAAGGAACCTCCATACTGTCTGTATCGATTTACATTCCCACCAACAGTGCAAGAGTGTTCCCTTGTCTCCACACCCTCTTCAGCATTTATTGTTTGTAGATTTTTTGATGATGGCCATTCTGACTGGTGTGAGGTGATACCTCATTGTAGGGTTTTTTAAAATTAATTAATTTATTTATTTATTTTGGGGTGTATTGGGTCCTCGTTGCTGTGCCCGGGCTTTCTCTAATTGCAGCAAGCAGGGGCTACTCTCCATTGCGGTGCGCGGGCTTCTCATTGCGGTGGCTTCTCTTGTTGCGGAGCACGGGCTCTAGGTGCACGGGCTTCAGTAACTGTGGCTTGTGGGCTCTAGAGCGCAGGCTCAGTAGTTGTTGTGCACGGGCTTAGGTGCTCCACGTTATGTGGGATCTTCCCAGACCAGGGCTCGGACCTGTGTGCTCTGTATTGGCAGGCGGATTCTTAACCGCTGAGCCACGAGGGAAGCCCGTCATTGTAGTTTTGATTTACATTTCTCTAATAATTGATGATGTTGAGCATATTTTCATGTGTTTGTTGGCCATCTGTATGTCTTATTTTTAATGAGCTTACATGGAATGAAGTTATCCTTCAAGAGAGAAATATGGCCAGTAAGAATTTCATTCCAAATAATATCACATTTACAGGTTTTAGGTGTTAGGTTGCGGACGTATCCTTTTGAAAGCCACAATTCAGCTCAAACGGTAATGATAAAATTAGACATTCTTCTTTCAAAATTATTTTATTGTTTTGCACCTTCTCTCTTTCCTTGTTTCTACTTTTATGTATAGACTCACTATGATATTTCTTACCTTCAAAATTACTTTAGGATAGGTGAATATCCTAAGCTATGTAGTTTTTTCTTTAGGAAAAAAGAGAAAGCTTTTAAGCCTTGAAGTAAAGATTTATATTTTTCAATAGTGTTAGAATGCACTTTAGTATTGCTAGTAATAGCTTCAATTATTTTCTTAAAGTCTTTAAAGATTTCTCAAAGTACAGCAAATTCACTTAGGCTAAAGACATGTCTAAATGTATAAAAGAGCCAGTTGAAGGCTATAGGCAAACCTCAATTTAGTATGTGATGATGAGCATTTGGCAAAAAAGGTTGTGACAATGGATATACCGAAGAAGATAAAAGAGTAGTCACTGAGTAGCACAGTTTTAACGAACTGACCCAGAGTATAAAAAGATATTTAGAGTCATGATTAGAGAACAGTAATTCATATCTGAAATTATATGTGAATACCCTACAGTAAAAGGCTGGAGTTTTTGGTTGAATCAATTCAATACTTTAAATGTAATCCAGTGTTTACTGTTTTTGTGAGAGAGACAAGAGCTAAAACTTACCTTCCCTCAAAGGCAGCACTGAGTGTGAGAAATGCCCTGTGTAAGAGTACCTTTTTTTAAAACAAAGAATTTTAGCTCCAAGATATTAGCAGCTAAGCTAACAGTAGAAATTGGCCTGTTCCTTCTACCCTCCAAATACAATACTTTCTGCTTCAGTGTATCTTAAATACCCAATGAGACAGCTTGAAAGTTCACCATAGTTTTAAAATATCCATTTTCATAGGGCAAACTCATTTGGCAGACAACACAAATAGTATAATGAATTAGAGAAATCCTGGTTGTTCCCACTGAAATCCCTTGAGCCGAACATGGAATCCAGTCTGACACCAAATTATTCCTAGGAACTCAGAGAAAGATCTCAAATAACGTGCAGGCTGTTTGGGGCAGCAAAATCACTACTAGCAATGAACAGATAGAGGCTATCCCATCTTCACACCTGAAATAAAAATACTGAAGAATTAGATTTTGCTCTTAACCTGTTCTTCACACCCAACTGATTTTTTGTTTCTTCTCTCCTATTTCTACTCTCTTATTCATTCTGCCTGATTCCTTCATTAAGCCAAAATTTCCTGAATTCCTACTATGTGCCAGGCACGAAGATCAGTAAGTCATAAAGCATCTGCTCTCACAGGGATTCTTTATTAACTCCACATAGCTACTGCTTATGGGGCACTTCACACTGTGTTCATTGTTTACGATGATTAACTCACTTAATGCTTGCAACAACCTGTGGATGCAGGCATTAGTATCACCTTCATTTTATAAATGAGAAAATAAAGGCTTATGGAAGTTCCATAACATATCCAAAGTCAGAAAGTGTAGAGCTGGCTTTGAGCCCAGGCTTCCTGACTTTAAAGGCAGGCCCTCACTGACTGTGTGATCACACTCTGTCAACATGGCCCTTGCACACATTCCCCACCTTCAAAGCTACCCTGTGTTGTTTAGTTTCTCCGCAAAGCTTTACCCTTTTCATTCTTGATGATGAGCCGATGGTGAGCTCCAGCAATGAGCCTGCGTCCTCTCTACAATAGTTTCTGTTTCCACTCTCCAGATATCTTTCTACTGCTCTAGAAAATCTTCAGTCCCTGATCCCTCAAGGAGGCAGCAAGAGGAAGGAAGGGAAGAATGGCCTTTCAGTGAGAAAGAAACTGAGCTGAAAATATAGGGATGAGAAATATGACTCATATCCTGGTTGTGGCAGGATCTAAAAAAGATATTATTTTTAGTGACAATTTGTGGGGATTCCATTGGATCTTAACCAGATCTGGCTTATAAAGGTCAAAGGGATGAAGCTGGCTCTGTTTTTTTTTTAAGAAAACAATGACTATATTCTGTTTGTGCCAGTCTTCATCGTCTACCTCAGAGTGGACACAGAATGTTACTATATCGAAGAAAAAACTAAACGTGAATTTATCTATTTCAGGCATTGCTCAGTAGAGCCAGAAATCCAAACTGGTATATCTGATGGGACTCTGACACAATCTCTGAATGGAGCAATGAAATTCACGTGTCTGATGTCTCAGTTCTTCTCTGAACAACTCTGTGTGAGGCAGTGACCATGTTGATTTCTTAGATTGTGCAGCTGTTTCTGCCAGGCAAAGAGAATCAGGAAGAGGAAAGATTTTCCCATATAAGTCTTAGTAGAGCATATTTTTGCAAGCAAAGAGAATAACAAAACAGTATGCTCTAGAGGCTAGAGTTTAAGAGCTATGCACTTAAAAAACAATTTTATTTTATTGAAGTATAGTTGATTTACAATGTTGTGTTAATTTCTGCTGTACAGCCAAGTGATTCAGTTATACATATATATGAATTCTTTTTCATATTCATTTCCATTATGGTTTATCACAGGTTATTGAATATAGTTCCCTGTGCAATACAGTAGGACCTTGCTGTTTATCCATCCTATATATAATAGTTTGTATAAGAGTCATGCACTTTTGAGCAGACCTAGCTGTTCTGAATTTAGATTTTAATAATCAAGTGAAAAACTGGCTAAGGATGCAAACGTTAGAATCAGGAACCTGGGCTCGAATCTAGTCTCTACTACTTACTAGTAGTACTACTTACTAGCTGAGTGATCTCGATTACATTGTTGACCCCTGAAAGCCTTGCCTACACCATTCATAAAATAAACATAACAACATTCCCTACTAGAATAATTGGAATAATGTAAGTAAAAAATCAGGAAGAATCCCTGACTTACAGCAGACAATCAATAGTAGCTCTTTTTGTTTTTATGTCATAATGACAGGTGCTAGGATAATCTTTTTAAGTTCTAATTAATAGGAAGAGAATAAAAGACCTCAATAAAATTGAGAAGAATAAAAGACCTCAATTTAGAATTCCAAAGCTTCTCAGAATTTTTGCACTGAAGACTAGGTTTATTTTCCCTGGAGTCTGGGTAGCAATGTGAGACCAGCAGTGGACTAGACCTCAGCAACACCATGTCAGGATGGGTTCAACTCCATGACACATATCAGATCAGTGCTGGCTCCCTCAGGGCAGGCACCCACCTCAGGAATATTTATGAGGCCTCTGGAATTTTTGATGTCATCAAGCTGAGCTAGACATACACACACAACACTCCATGGGGGAAAAAGTAAAACTTTGCTTTTTGACAAGAAAAGTGGAATGATGTTAAAACTTTGCTAGTTCCACTTAAATTAAGACACAGCCCTCACAGCCCCCAGTTCTCTAAGCTATAAAACCTTCCACCCTCTGCCAGGAATACTTATAAATTGTGACTCATCTCGCAGTACCCATTAGCAATCTTCACTGCTAAATGGATACTTTCAACATGATAAGTGCCTTTCTAGCCTGGGAATGAGCACCGACTTGCCTTTCCACTTAGAAGTGAGCTGGAGGAATTTTTGTTGTTGTTGAGTTTAGCTATGTCACCTGAGCTACCGTAGAATCCCCTGCAAAGGCTCTACCTGTAACTCCTGCTTAGCAGTGTGTGAGGAAACAGTCTTAACACTTTAATCTTTGTTCCCACATCAATGAAATAATAATTATTTCAAGTCATATTTCAACTCTATCCAAAGAATGTAAAAGTTTCACAGACATCAGTTTATTACAGTTGTCCCCCCTTTTCCACAGGGGATACATTCCAAGATTAGCAACAATAAATATAATAATAATAATAAAATAGAACAATTATAACAATATACTATAATAAAAGTTATGTGAATGTGGTCTTTCTTTCAAAATATCTTATAGCATTGTACTCACTTTTCTTCTTTTTGTGATGATGTGAGATGCCTAATTGATGAGATGAAATGAAGTGACCAACATAGGCATTGTGATGTAGTGTTAGGCTACTGTTGACCTGGTGACCATACGTCTGAAGGGGGATCATCTTCTTTGTGTGATCCTGGATCACCCAGCATGATGATGTTTTTGGTTGGATGTTAGGAGCAGACGATGTTGATGGTTGGGTATCCCAGGCAGGACGGAGTGGCACAGTGGGAGATTTTATCACTCTACTCAGAACGCTGTGGCGCACAATTTAAAATTTATGATTTGTTTATTTCTAGAATTTTCCATTTAATATTTTCAGACTGTGGTTGACTGCAGGTAACTGAGGCCACAGAAGGAGAAACTTGTGGATATATATGTATTGTATCTGATAGGTGATCATCTTCAAAATGAGAAATGGGGTTACTGGGGAACAAAAATTTCTTGACACTGATTCATGCAATAAAATAGAGTTGTTCCTTTGAAGAACATAGAAACTTGCTATCAGTACTTTCAGGTTAATATCAGAACCCTTCTATAAATAAAATTACAAAGTATTTTCTGTTGTTTTCTTTAAATGACCCTTACTATCATTGAGTATATTTTTTATGATAATTTTCCTAAAAAATTAATAGGTAAGAAGGAAAGATAGTACAAGTTCAGTGGTAACTAAGACTGTGAGGGGAACTCTTTTATCATCAATATCAAAATAAGAGAGAAAGAAAATGATGAGCAAGAGGTTCAGTAAAAATAGATTAATCTGGGCTTTCCTGGTGGCACAGTGGTTGAGAGTCTGCCTGCCGATGCAGGGGACACGGGTTCGTTCCCCGGTCCGCGAAGACCCCACGTGCTGCGGAGCGGCTAGGCCCGTGAGCCATGGCTGCTGAGCCTGCGCGTCCGGAGCCTGTGCATCCGGAGCCTGTGCTCCGCAACGGGAGAGGCCCGCGTACCGCAAAAAAAAAAAAAAAAAAAGATTAATCTGAAAGTTGTATGCTTTCAGCAATGTGGCCAATAGAGACAGAAAATTATTTGTATGCCTAAGAGTGTCATTAAACCTGTGGAAGAAAAGAATATACAGCTTAGTAACAAAACAAAACAAAAATAAAAAAAAAAATTTGTGGGAAAAAAATCTGAATAGATAGGAGATATACTTTATAACCAAAATTGGCAAAGAAAGATGACAGTCTAACATATACACAGTAATAGATAAATAAAAGAGAAATAGGAGTGACAATAAAAATAAGACACTAAAGATGAGATGAAGAAGATTAATGACAAAGGAATAATGCATCAGTGAGAAATGATATTACTACTGAAGGTGAAAAAAGTCCATAAATAAATGTACTGGTATTATTTTCAGAATGTTTCCAATTTTAATTTCAGGCTTCAAATACAGTTAAAACAGAGTAATGTAAGAGACTTAAGAATTATGCTAGGTGCAAAATTAAACTTTAATTCTATTTTAAAGAGGGAGAGGGAGGGAAAAGACCATTAAAATTTCCTTAATGAGAAAACAATTTGATGTTACTTGTTGAATACAATGTCAGAATCAGATATTATAGAATGTTCTCAATAACATTCTACCTACTCAATGATACACTTTTCTGCAGCACCCAAGGTTCAGGATTAACAAATATAAAGACATTTTCCTAGCTGAGATTACTGTGTAAGTAATAGTGGTTGTTTACTGAACATACATTACTTACTTTACTTCCTTTGTCTAATTAGTCTGTTCCTTACAACAACTACACATTCATCTTTATCTATTAATAAGATAGACTGAAACAGAGAAGTTAAGAAACTTGCTAAAAGCACACAGTTTGCAAGGGCTGGAAATCAAATGTATATGTGTGACTTCAGATCACTCAGTCTTTAAACATGTCTGGCTGGAGGGAGTTTGTATGTGTAATTGGGAGAGTTATTTACATGATAGATATCACATTATTACTTCCATATCTTTCTACTTATTCCCTAGTTAACTCATACATTTATTACCTTAGCTCCATTTTGGAGAAAGACCGAGTAAAAAAACAGTTCAAAATAGTTAGTAGCAAGATAAATGATAAAAACATAAAAAATTAAATCTCTCCAGGTAAGTTGTAGAGATTTTATTTAAAAATCATTTTCTATTCCTTTGTCTATTTCTGTAATAGGTAGACTAGTATAAAATGCAAAAGATAGCTTCCATAAGCATTCATTGAATAAATTATACTGGTCAATCTTATTAAATTTCCAAAGCCTGCCATATATAGAACTAATAAAATTGATCTCCAGAAATTACAAAAATAAATAATAATAAGATTCAGGTAGAGAGAAGAAGATTGAAGAATAGTGAAAAACTGATAAAATAAACCTACATGATACATTAATAATAACAGGTAGCATTTATTGACCTTTACTTTGTGCCTGGCATTGTTCTAAGAATTTTACACCGATTAACCTCTTTTAATCTGCATTATAATCCTATAAAGAATTAAGCAACATTATTATTGAATTACCAATATTCAAACTTCAAAAAAAAATTTTTTTTTAACCCCACATTTGTTTATTTATTTATTTTTGGCTGTGTTGGGTCTTCGTTTCTGTGCGAGGACTTTCTCTAGTTGTGGCAAGCGGGGGCCACTCTTCAACGCAGTGTGCGGGCCTCTCACTATCGCCGCCTCTCTTGTTGCGGAGCACAGGCTCCAGACATGCAGGCTCAGTAGTTGTGGCTCACGGGCCTAGTTGCTCCGCGGCATGTGGGATCTTCCCAGACCAGGGCTCGAACCTGTGTCCCCTGCATTCGCAGGCAGATTCTCAACCACTGTGCCACCAGGGAAGCCCTCAAACTTTTTTTAAATAAACTTTTTTATTTTACAGTAGTCTTAGATTTACAGAAAAATGGCAAAGATAGGACAGAGTTCTCATATATCTCACACTAAATTTGTCTTATTATTAACATTTTACTTCAGTATGTGTATTAGTCAGGGTTCTCCAGAGAAACAGAGCAATAGGATACATATATATAATACATATATACAACATATATATATTCTCTCTCTCTCTCTCTCTCTCTCTCTCTCTCTCTATATATATATATATATATATATGCTATTTATTTAGGTATTATTCAGGATTGGCTCATGTGATTATGGATCCTGAGAAGTCCTATGACCTGCCCTCTGCAAACTGGAGACTCAGGAGACCTAGAGGTGCAAATTCCAATCCAAGTGCAATAAAAGAGCCAGGTCCCATTTCAAAAACAATCGGGCAGAGAGCAAATGCTTCTTTGTCCTGCCTTTTATTTTATTCAGGCCTCCTATGGATTGGATGAGACCCACTGGCATTGGGGTGGACCATCTGATTTACTCAGTCTACTGATTTGTATGTAAATCTCATCCAGAAACAACCTCACAGACACACATAGACTAATATTTAACCAAATATGTAGGCACCTTGTGTTCCAGTCAAGTTGACACATAATATTAACCATCACAGATGTTACATGTGTCACACTTAATGAACCAGTATTGATACATTATTATTAACTAAAGTTTATACTTGACTCAGATTTTTTTAGTTTTTACCTAATGTTCTTTTCAATTCCAAAATCCTATCCAGGGTACCACATTACATTTAGTTATCATAGCTCCTTAGGTTCCTCTTGGCTTTAATAGTTTCTCAGACTTGTTTGTGATGAACTTGACAATTTTGAGGAGTACTGGTCGGGTGTTTTGTTTTATACTCTACTCTTGGAATTTGTTTGATGTTTTTCTCATGATTAATCTGGGATTATAGGTTGCTGAGAGGAAGATCACAGAGGTAAAGTGTCATTTTCATTCATCATATCAAAGGTACATAATATCAATGACATAACTGTTGATCACCTGGCCGAGATAGTGTTTTTTCAGGTTTCTTTTGGAAGAAAATATGCACGTCAGCACTTAATTAGTGGGCCGTTATGTTGTACTTCCTTGAGGTCAGAGTAGCTACATAAATTATTTGAGATTCTTCTGCATGAAAGATTTGCCTATTCTCCACCATTTATTTATTTATTCAATCATTTATTTATGTCATTTATGGACTCAGGTTATTTACTTTACACTTTGTGCTGAAATCTGATCCTACTTTATTTGTTGCTCAAATTGTTCTAGCTCTGGGGATTTGGAGCTCTTTAAGTTGGCTCCTCTGTTCTTTACCTAGAGGTAAAGCCTATAAAAGAATGGGCTTCCCCTATGACTGCTGATCCTAGGAGTTTTTCATTCTCATAGTAGTCCACACTCAGCCTCTCCTAATTCAACCAAAGTATATTTAAGTGTTCCTCCCAGTTGATTGCTTCAATGACTTTTGCTCCAAGTAAGCAGATCTGGTCTCTAACTCTCCAGGTGAGCCTGTCTCACCAGATTTTAGTAGTGGTTTGCCCTGAAACTTCAGTTCCTTGATGGGTCCAAGAAAAGTAATTGCTTTTCAGTTTGTTTAACTTTTTCTTGTTGTGAGGTTAGGAGTGTGCCCTCTGAGCTCTTTACCTGTTAAACTTGAAACAGGAAGTAATCAACCACCTTTGACCTACTATTATTACCTCTTTTTTACAGGTGGTGAAATTGAGAGCCAAAGAGCTCACATAACTTGCTCAAGGTTATGCTCTGGGAATTGCTGAGTCAAAGGCATGATCTTAACCACTATGGTGTACTCTCTCCATATCACGTAGAACTATTAAAGTTATGAATAAAATTATGTTGGAGCAATGGAAAGGAGGAACTATAAAGGAAAGGAGCTATAAAGTTTTCTTTTCTGTAAAGGAAAGCCTCATGAAAGACATGACATGAGCTGCTGCAGAGAATGGCAAGTTTGCTAGGCAAGGGAGAATGGGGACTTCTAGGCAAAGGAACAACAGGTGTAAAGGCATGCAGACATTAAAACAATCTCATCTGTTCGGATTCACTTGTTGAAGTGGAGGATATATGTTCAGGACACTAATAAATCTGGAGACAGGCCCTGTCCTTGTGAAGGGCTGTCCTAAGGGCTGTTCATGGAATTTATAACTGACAAAGAATGGACAGAGTCTTTTAAAGTGAAGAAGAATTCATTAGAAAGATGACCCATAGGAGGTGAGAGGTAGCAAGAACTTAGCTAAGAAACTTTAACTGAGGCAAGAATAAAACATGAGGGATGTGTGTTTACATACTTAAGAGTTTATGTGTAATGTTTGATTACCTGTGGTTAAAACAAAAATTGCAAAACACAATCTCTCAAGAGGCTGATTCAAATCTCTCCAAGTTCTCTCTGTTGCTAATTAAATCTCTCATCAGTATGCAGAACCTAGGGTAGATGAACTTATGTACAAAGCAGAAATAGACTCACAGACTTTGAAAACAAACTTATGGTTACCAAAGCGGGGAGAGATAAATTAGGAATTTGGGATTAACATATACACACTACTATATATAAAATAGATAATCAACAATGACCTACTTCATAGCACAGGGAACTCTACTCTATATTCTGTAATAAACTATATGGGAAAAGAATCTGAAAATGATTGTGTGTGTGTGTGTGTATATATATATATATATATATATATATATATATATATATATTTGCTGTATACCTGAAACTAACATGACACTGTAAATGAACTATAATACAAACAATAAAAATTAAATTAAATTTAAATTAAAGAAAAATAAAGTTCTCATCAGTATACAGCACCTAGGGTAGATGGCTTTCATGAGACGTTTTCTCCATATTATGAACACTGACATCACAGAGATTTGAACTCACAATAATGCTACTGTTTATTACTTACATCACATTACTATTTTTTTATAAAACCATGCCCTGTTACTAAAACCACACTTGTAATTAAAAAATAACAAGTACTATAATCTCAAAATATTCCTATAGAAAATGATTGAACATAGTTAATAATTTCAGAAAAAGCAATTTAAACAAACAATAGGCAACGGACCTTTAAGGCGCCTTCTTTCACCCAAGCACGCTGGTTTTGAATATGACTTAGGATAATCACCATAATACATGTAAGGTGGAATTTATTCTTACTTATTTCTCTAAATTCTATGAGTTTTGGCATTGTTTGCGCACCCTTTGGCAATGTTCTTGCAGACTACATTTCTGTAGAACAATTTATGGCAAATGGAACTTTGTGTTCAGTTCATTGTCTTCTGACTACTACACTGACACTCATTTTTTTCCCATGATGCTCATACTCATTCCTATTAACATTGTAGAGTTTATCTATGTATCCATGCTGACCTCAAATAAAAATTGAAACTCAAAGGAAAGACAATAACAATTGTCACCTCTGAGTCTTGTATCTTTTTTTCTGCCACCCTTTAACAGGAAGCCTCATACTTAAAAAAACAAACAAACAAAACTAGAAGGAAACCAGTTGTTTAAATAATTAAATAGGAAATATTGGTGCTCCCACCTCCTTCTGGTGTTCAAAATCTAGGCTAGAGTAAGGATGGTAGCTAACTCATTTACTCTCCATAGTCACCAGTTTGAATTAGGAAACAGCTCCGTACAATAATTTCAAACAGATTTTATTACATGATTTTCCAAAGTTATAACAAGAGGAGTTGGGAGAAAGAATTAGGCTGGGCTAAAAGTGGAGTGCCTGCTCATTATTCTCTAGGACTAGAATTGTCTGAGTGAGGGACCCTGACCCCAAATCTTCAGAGACATTGAAACTAAGCATGAAAAATGAAAACTAGGTTAGAAGGCAAAATCAGTAACCCGCAAAAGGGAGCCAAAATGAATAACCAAACCAAAATAGAGTAAAGTGGTTGGGAAGAAATAGATATAAAGAATAGGAACACAGCAATGATAAGGCTGGGGGATAAAGAAAGAAAAAAGAGTTAGCTATTAAGTGACAAACTTTAAAAAACTGAGCATCAAATTCAAATATGAAAAGTTAAGAAAAATTGCTCCATTATCTGTATGTCTCTGTCATTGGACTAGCAAGACTAGATACACAATCATCATTAAACAAACAAATAATAACAGTTCCACTGGCAATGTAAAATTTAATTAGTTTACATTTTTGTAAATAGCAAGTTAATTTTAGTGAAATAACAACAAAAAATCATGAAGCTGAAAAAGTCTCAAATAACCAGGGACAATGTTAGTGATATATAAATAGTTTTAAATAATAATGTTAGTCTCAAAGTGTTATTATATTACCTAGTGTGGAATAAGTTTGCTTGACTGTTGAATAGTAAAATTTCTTCAATGACTACTATATAGAACCTACAACATAATATATATTCATTGAATAAAAAAATATTTAGTATGTCAAATATTAAATAGATTAGTGACATTGATTCCAGGAAATTCAATGAAATTCAAGGAAAGCATCCAAATTAAGAAAGGAAATGGATAAAGGAAAAGTTGTAAAAAATTTAAAGAGATGTGAACATAATGGGTCAAGCAACCTTTATCTGCTCAGAGGATTTTGTAAGAATAAACCTATTAAAGGAATAAATTTACTGAAAATCTCACCCTACTGTGGTTATAATGAAACTCATTTAAATGAATACTTGATAAATGCATAAATGAATAAAGATGAAATGAATAAATGAATGAAAAGGGAACATAAATACTAAATGGTGGAAATTAAATGAATAATTCTCTTGAATAAATCAGCTTCACTTGTGTTTGCCAGAATTCTGTATAGAGCAATACCATCTAAAATGGTTATTCTGAATGGATCATGGTAATGAATTTATCTACACAAGAAGTATATACATTTATGGCTGTAATCAATATGCTCTAAATATACTTTATTAAGTACTCTGTCCTTTAAGTGCCTTAACACATTATATTTAAATGATATTTTTTTCACTGAGTTAGATTATTCAATATTTCTCTCAATAATTCTTTAACACTGAGACTACTTATGTTCCTGGGAATAGGAGGGATCCTTCTCCATGTGTTTTCTTCTCAGAACATTAAACATATTAGCCTAATTACTCTCTTAATATCATTCTTATTCTTCTGGAACATTTCCAATTGTCATTTCTATGGCTATTTTTAGATTAGGTCAACACAAACCACATTGAATCCCAGTCATGTTGTAGAATTTAGGATAAGGCAATGTTTTGTGTTTGTCTTCTGAGTAGCCAAGAAATTTTTTCTTTAATTCCTAAACTAATCTTTTAAAAGGGGAATTGTGCATAAAAACACACATTTTCCTACCATGTAGAAAAATGACTAGGATTTTTGGAAAACAAATTATGATTATTTTATAAGCAATTAAGATTTCATACATTTAAGTTTCTGGAGAAAAATCATCTCTTGAAGTCCAAAGTTCTCAGATCCTGCTCAAATGAACAGATAAGCCTCATTCATTTGTGATTAGAAGAGTGATTATGTTGAATTAAGTCAATATTTTTTATATCCATGAAAAATGTGAACAATTAAAAAGATAATCCTCTTCTTTTAAACTTTCAATCTTAACACAGTTAATTTGCTTACAGTACTGATTCTTTTTAAATAGTGCAAAGGTAAACGTAAGCCTGATTCACTTTGAATTGTTGCCAAATCCAAATTAGTGGGCTCTAAACTCAAAGTTTTTAATTCTAGTTTTAAAAAAAATAAATCTTACAAAGTTCTAATTATTAATCCGGCAAATTAGAAGGTATGTACTCTTTGAAAATGTACCAAATTAGCTTGGGGGAAACTTTGTCCCTGTGCCAGATCTACAATTGGCTTACTATACAATTTCAAACATATCTTACAGTTTTATCTAAATGTTCTAAGTGAAGAAATATCTATATATTTTTTAAGTGCTTTCATTTGCTTTTTAAAATTGTATTTGTTTATTCTAACGTAATTAATACATATAAAGGAATATATACCATTTATAAATTAAAATGCATAATAATAATAATTTCTCTAAGTACCCCCAACTCAATAACTAGAGCATTTCAAATGTTCATGCATTCTCATATGTGTCCCTATACAACCCTTTGTCCTGCCTCTTCCATATTTATCATTCTGTTGTTTTTAAAATAGTCTTATCATAGATGTTTATATCCCTAAAAGGTATTATTTTTGCTGTTTAGTCCATAAAAACAACACACTATATGTAATTTTCTGAAACTTATTTTCACTCAAATTATTTTTTGAACACAACACTATTTATCTATAGTATATTACTTTTTATTTTGAAATGTATTTCATTTTCTAATCATACCATACTTTATGTATTCTTCTGAGAGAATATATTTTGGTGGTTTTCCTAATTCTTTCTTTTTTCGTTTAGCAAATATTTATTGAACACCTACTAGCTGCTAAGTACTCTTTCAATAAAAAACACACACACAAACACAATTTCCTGGTCCTCATGGAGTTTATATTCTAATGAGGGTGAACATTGTTATATGTGACATATATGGAACCACTTCTCATATGGTATCAAAATATTCTAATTTATAAGATAATATAAAATGTTCATATTTTAATATTAAAAATATTTTACATGTGGTTAAACCAATTTAATTTCAATCATTGGTTAATTTTTCTATCATTTTCTTACATGAATGAAAGTATATATTGATATTATTGACATTTGGTAAGGAAAGTCATCTCATCTTTCTCTTTTTCAAGTTTATTTTGGCTATTCTTAGCCCTTTGCTTTCCCATATATAGGAAAATATCTCAGAGAATTTTATTTGAATTACATTGAATCTATAGATAGATTTGGGCAGACTTCATAATCACTATGATAGATTTGTCAACTTTTCCCTGTACTTTTATCCATTTTTCTGTATATATTTTAAACTAATTTATTAGATACATCTAAGTTTGAAATGGTTATATCTTCCTGAATTTTGTCAAAATGTAATGATGCTTTTTAGCCCTAATAATGCTTTTGTCCTTAATTTAATGCGTATGTATTAAGTGTTCAGTAAATACTAGGAACTTGAGATGTAAAATAGGGTAATAGAGCATCACACATTTTGACCATTTCAAGTATTTCTTTGGGTCTGATTCCTTTGTTTGTCAGGTATGTAGTGAAGGAGTTCTGAACACATCACCCCAAAATATGCCACTCTGGCAGATTGACTATTTTGAGTTAAAGGCACGTGATAAACAGCAAAGATAAGAAAAACATTCTGACCTTCTTTTTCTTAAAAGCAGGATATGAAACTCTTCTGTGAAAGATATCCTCCATATGCTAGAAAAGTAACATTCTTATCATCAGGAACGAGAAGTTGAGACCAAGAGAATTTTACACAAACAGACTTTGTTAAAATAATTCTTTTCTTGTCTTCCTTTAGCCCACACCGCCCCCCCCCCCCTTATAGTTTACTTACTTTTCCACAAATGCCTTTGTTCAACCTAATATAAAGACATCTAAGTATCACCACTTCTTTGGGTCTTCATTCCTTATGAAGGCTCCCATATCACATAAAACTTACATTAAGTAAATTTGTATGCCTTCCTTCTGCTGATGGCTTATGTCAGTTTAATTCTCAGACTCCAACAAAAAAACAAACAAAAACAAACCCTAATAGAGTAAGGATAATATATTGCCTCCCCTGTGGTAGTGAGAGATATTGGCAGGAAACAAAATCATAAGGGGTCCTAAGAGCCTTGTTAGGAAGACAAAACTCGTCTGAATCTGCCTGCCTGGCTTGGCTATGCCTACATAATGTGCCACTGCAAATGTGATCTGGGCTCGTATCACTGAGTTTCCTCTGTTTATCCAGGAAAAATCAATTCAACATTATTAGATGACAGTTCTGCATCTGTACTGTTTCCACTTTCATAACAGAAATTTTCTTAACAAAACCTGATTTTCTTTGAGATTTACAGTCTTCAGTGGAGCCCATCTCCTGATCCCATTCCCATCTCTGGAGGTGGTTCTTATAGGCTTAAAATCAGTTGTCTCTTTTGATAGTAATTGGTTCAGAAATGAGCATTCAATTTAGGTGATTCAATTTAGGTCAATGTAACTGAAGGAGAGGTTTCCTGAAGCTTCTAGAAAGGCCTTTTCTGTTCTGGAATTACCTAGTATACAGATGGTAGAGAACTTTATTCTTCTTCTGGATATTGTTCTAACCAAATTTAAGATCTGGAGCTGCTATAACTAATTAAACTATAACTGCCTCAGGATGAAAGGACATGAAGAGGAGCAAAGCAAAGAGAATCCTACAGAAATGGAACAGGGATCATTGGATTTAAGCCAACTCTACCCCTGGATTTTTTCTTGTGGGTTCCTAGGAATTTATAAATTTTAAAGGTTTATTTGAGTTGTATTTTCTGTAGGGTAACTATTCATCACAATTTGTCCCAAATCAGGTGGATTTATGCCTCTTGTCCCAGCGAGGTTACAGTGGTGCCCCTTTCAAGATCAAAACCATCCTGGTTTAGATGATGAATTATGTAGTCACCGTCCTTCTTCACAGGTGTTCGACCAGTGCACCAGCACAGGGCCTTATACCCAGAAGGTACTCCTTTAGGATTTAATGCTCTGAGCTTGCTTCTTAAAATTCTTAATTTTATCTTTGAATTTGTGGTTTTTAAGTGAAGCCCAGTGATACAATGGAACATACATAACTCAGGGACTTGGAGCTCATATGCATTCTCACCTCTCAGCACCTTCCTGAGGTGGGTTTTGGTCCACCTGCTCCCTGCTCCTGCCCAGCAGCGATGGCTGTACTCCACTCCTGGGGTTGGGCTCAGAGACAGGGACACTTGAAGTGTGGCTCAACAAGTTTTAGGGCAGGGCCCCAAGCACCTGTAAGGGTCTGCACTCCTGTCAGTTTCTCTGTGCCCGGGGGAGGGGAGGGTGTGTGTAATATGAAATAGAAAAATTTAAAAACACCATGACAGTAAATAGAGAAACTGTGTAAGAAAGGAAAAACCTTCTTTTCTGTTTTTTGAACAAGGAGCACATTTTCATTGCGCAATGGGCCCTAGAAATTATGTAGCTGGCCCCGGGAATCATTCTAATACCACCTAAAGTCATCCTATGGAACGCAGCAGATTCTGTGTCCACCTACCTCATAATAACCAAATGAGAACCAGGTGTAGACAGTGGGCCTCCATCATGTTCAACCACGAGGTTACCATTCACACGATACATTAAATGAACGGCACTCGAATGGCACTCCCTGGAGTTACATAACACATAGTAGTAAGGTCCATTTACAGAAAAGTATCCTTTCCCAGAAAAGCAAGTTAAGAACAATAGTTCTAAATCTAAAAAAAAAAAGAAATTCTTTGCTTTCATATATGTTCTTTTCAAGATTCCTTTAAAAAGTGAGTAATACATTTAGTTTTATTTAAGAAATATTTTTTGGCAATTAAGTTTTTTTTTAACATCTTTATTGGAGTATAATTGCTTTACAATGGTGTGTTAGTTTCTGCTTTATAACAAAGTGAATCAGTTATACATATACATATGTTCCCATATCTCTTCCCTGTTGCGTCTCCCTCCCTCCCACCCTCCCTATCCCACCCCTCTAGGTGGTCACAAACTACCGAGCTGATCTCCCTGACCTACTAGAGAATGGACTTGAGGATATGGGGAGGGGGAAGGGTAAGCTGTGACAAAGTGAAAGAGTGGCGTGGACATATATACACTACCAAATGTAAAATAGATAGCTAGGGGGAAGCAGCCACATAGCACAGGGCAATTAAGTTTTAATTGATCTTTTATTCTTTACATCTTGAAATTATTATGATTTCTTAATACATATATTACTAATACTGAAGTATATTTAAATATTTTTTGTGAGTATAGGAGGTAAACCCTTGACAAGATTTACTTTCCACCATGATCATTTAACAACTGAGGAATTCAGTGCCATGAGAATTAGATTCTTATCTCTTTATTTTTTATCTATTTATTTTCACTGGATCATCCACTGATTTCTAATGTTTTGTATTTGAGGATATTTAAAGTTCAGCATTTTTACTTATCTATGAAATATATTTACTCATTCTAATAATTGTTAAGATTTTTACGATTAGGTTAAGGAGAAAAGTTTATTAAATTCTTCAAAAATCTACATAACCTCCCCATATTCAGAAAGACCAAATAATAACCAAAAAAATCCTCTGTTTCTTTATAGAAAAGCAGTTTTTTGAAGTAAATATAACATAGTTTTATAGTTTTGAGTGAAAAAAACTGTAGCATCTTTTATTTAAAAGAAAAGAGAAAAAAAGATAGATCGCAGGAGAGTAGTCCTTAAGACTTGCTGACTGCTCTGCTATGAATCCACTTGGAACTGGAGTGTGTTAGCAGTGTTTGAAAGATATAGAGTGCTCCCCACATGATATATGTTAATTGAGTTAGAGTCTCACCTCATATAAATTAATTGGAGAATGATAAATATTATTAAATTTCAAGATGGCTATGTGGATAACGGAACGATAGAAAGACAGAGCCACAAGAAAATGTGAAACAGTGATATGCCTGGGACAAGGAAAGCAGAATGTATTCTGTTTGGATATTTTACCAATAACTGTACAAGTAATCAAGGAAAGTCCAAGGCAAGTATTCCCCCTTCCCATTCTTGAAGCCTGTTTTGCATTTCTTGTGTCTTGATAAGCATCAACCTTCTTCTCTTTTCTGCAGAGAATAAATCAACTTTTTCGCATGAATAAAATAAATCCTCTTAAACAGTATATCTGGAAGAGAAAATAGACATTATTTTTAAAATATCAAAATAAACTGGATTAAATTTTAAAAATGGGTATTTAAAGGAAGATGTATACAGTTTAGAGTAGAACAACCTAGAATTATTGAAATTTACTCACAGCTTAAATTTAGTTTGTCTCTCTTTCTCCATTGTTTAGAATAATGTGCATAGAAATGTATCTATAAGCAGTAAAGCACGTGATTGACATCTTTTGTAAGTGCTAAAGACTTTTTTGAGCTCTTACTCTTGGTTATGAGAATTCAGCATTTATATGTGCATTTCATGAATCTCAGTAAGTGTAAAGAATTCTTTACTGACCTCAAATATAGCCCCCCTAACCATGTCTGTCTCTCTAGGCACCTTTGTATTCAGGTACTTCACATAAAAGGAAATCAGAGTAAAAGATTAAAAACCCTAATTATCTGATCCAAAAATTTTTTAAAAAGTAAATAAACATGGAGAAATAAAAAATCCCAATCATAGTTCTCTATTAAACCTTTGGAAGTGTAGATATAAAACCAATTTAGAAAAATTTCTTTTAAAGCCTTTCAAAATACACCATTTATGGCATATTCAGTCTTTTTAAATTACTAATTTTTAAAACTATTATTGTTAAAAGAACTCTTCACTGTAGATTGGAAACTTCATTTGGGGAGGTATAATGCTGTCTTGTTCAGCTTTATGGTCTAGAGCCCAACGAATTCCAGAATGGGTGAATCCATCTTTACTGAAAATATAGGTTTATTTATAAATTACAGAAGGATAGTAACAAGACTCCTTTGAAAACTTAAATTTAAATGCAGTAATAAGAGTAAAGAACAAGTGGAGATATTCATTTAAATTATGAAAAACTGATGAATGTTGATGTCTCAGTTTCATATTTATGAAAACTAATCCAGCAAGAATATGAGCATTGTTAGTTTTGACATCTTCAATATTTTATTTTAACTGAGCAGAAGTTTGCTAATATGTAATAAACTCTACTCTGAAAATATGATTGAGTATACATTTTTATATTTATAAAATAAAGGGAGACTTCCATCATACCAACATAACCAAAATTACTTTTTTAAAAAATTTTTTATTGGAGTACATTTGAATTACAGTGTTGTTAATTTCTGGTGTACAGTAAAGTGAATCAGTTATACATAATCATATATCCACTCTATTTTAAATTCTTTTCCCATATAGGTTATTACAGAGTACTGAGTAAAATTCTCTGTGCTATACAGTAGATCCTTTTTAGTTATCTATTTTATATATAGTAGTGTGTATATATCACTTCCAGTCTCTCAATTTATCCCTCCCCCCGCTTATCCCCTGGTAACCATAAGTTTGTTTTCTACATCTACACCTACATTTCAGTTTTATAAATAAGTTCATTTGTACTATTTTTTTTTTTAGATTCTGCGTAGAAGTGATATCATGTGATATTTGTCTTTCTCTGTCTGACTTACTTCACTCTGTGTGACAGTCTCTAGGTCCATCCATGTTGCTGCAAATGGCATTATTTTGTTTTTTATGCCTGAGTAATATTCCATTGTATATATATACCACGTCTTTCCTATCCATTCCTCTGTTGATATACATTTAGGTTGCTTCCATGTCTTGGCTATTGTAAATAATGCTGCAATGAACATTGGTGTGCATGTATCTTTTTAAATAATGGTTTCCTCTGGGTATGTGTCCAGGAGTGGGATTGCTGTATCATATGATAGTTTTATATTTAGTTTTTTAAATATATAACTGTACTGTTCTTCATAATGGTTGTACCAATTTACATTCCCACCAAGAGTGTAGGAGGGTTCCCTTTTCTCCACACTCTCTCCAGCATTTATTGTTTGTAGATTTTTTGATGATGGCCATTCTGACTGGTATGAGGCAATACCTCATTGTAGTTTTGATTTGCATTTCTCTAATAATTAGTGATGTTGAGCATCCTTTCATGTGCTTTTTGGCCCTTTGTAAGTCTTCTTTGGAGAAATGGCTATTTCGATATTCTGCCCATTTTTAATTGGGTTACTCTTTTTGATATTAAGCCACATGTTCTGTTTGTATATTTTGGAGATTAATCCCTTGTCGGTCACTTGGTTTGCAAATGTTTTCTCCCATTCTGTGGGTTGTCTTTTTGTTTTTTTTGTGGTTTCCTTTGCTCTGCAAAATCTTTTAAGTTTAATTAGGTCCCATTTGTTTATTTTTGTTTTTATTTTCATTACTCTAGGAGGTGGATCAACAGAGATATTCCTGAGATTTATGTCAGAGAGGGTTCTGCCTATGTTTTCCTCTAAGAGTTTTATAGTATCTGGCATTACATTTAGGTCTTTAATCTATTTTGAGTTTATTTTTGTGTATAGTGTTAGAGAGTATTCTAATTTCATTCTTTTACACATAGCTCTCCAGTTTTCCCAGCACCACTTATCAAAGGGACTGTCTTTTCTCCATTGTATATTGTTGACTCCTTTGTCATAGATAAGTTGACCGTAGGTGTATGGGTTTATGTCTGGACTTTCTATCCTCTTCCATTGAATCTATGTTTCTGTTTTTGTGCCAGTACCAAACTGTTCGGATTACTGTAGCTTTGAGACCCCAAATAGCCAAAGCAATCTTGAGACAGAAAAATGCAGCTGGAAGAATCAGGCTCCCTGACTTTAGACTATACTACAAAATTATTTTTAAAATGACATTTTTAATCTGGTTACCAAACACTAATACATTTTTCCACTAAGCAGACTCAGTCTTTGAGAAAATTTTTAAAGAAGATATAGATATATCTTTCAAATTATTAATGTAGCATATAAAGGGCATAAAGGGACATAGACCTCTTTCTGTTCAGGATGTTTCCTACATGGAAAGTTAGCAGAATTTCCACAGCTCAACTGTCATTTGGTCTTTTTTAAGAACACTGTTGATGTTTAAACTCTTTTATGGGTGCGAAGATTCACTGTTTAAATATTCAGCTTTAGAACGATTGCCAAAAAATGACACAGTGCTATTTCCCTTCTCTTGAGAGTATGTTTGATTTATAAAATTAACTTGTGTTAAAAGTAAGGCATATTTCTGCCAGGATTTCATTAGACAAGCAGATACTTCACATCAAACTCATGTAATATTTTTTTCACTTATCAATGCTTCAAATAAAATACTTGCATTTTTCAGTTCATGCTATCCATGAAAAAAACTCTTTTAAAATGGGCCAAAAGAGGGAAATATTTTAATGTCATTTCTATTAAAGTGCAGAAAGCTTGCTTATCAGTCTCCTGGCCTAATTCTTCACACATTCAGAAAGTCTCAGAACTCTGAGAGAGGACTACATTTTCCTTAATATGAGGTCTGACAAAGATTAGACTTAAATGAATATAATTATCTAAACAAATAAAAAACACTGGTTAATTATTACACTATAATTTCAAGGCTTCTATAAAAATCACATTCCTTCATATTAAAATAACATTTCTATATGGAAATTCATAGGATTTAATAAGAGCATACTCATAATTATTTTAGCCACTGCTCTAATTAAGATCTGTTCCCTCTCTCACTCAGACATAAGTCATACTCAAAATCTTCTTCCTTGATTGTCTTTATTTTCTTCCCTACTTGGAATGACATGGGCTTTTCATTCATCGATTTATCCTTTCTAAGAACTCAGTGTCACTCAGTGCTTCTGATCTGGCCCTGGTTTTGTTTCAGTTTGTCAGTTCTTACACAGCTTCCATCGAGTACCACCTGTAACTTTGGGGCAAGTTAGTTGAGCTCTCTATCTTTCAATTTACTTATCTATAAAATAGAAATAAGCAAAGTATGTAGTCATAAGATTATTGTGAGGATTACATAAGCCGAGTGCATAAAGCAGTTAAAATAATATTCAACACACAGCAAGCTTCAAGCCTTTATTATCCTTAGCACAGGCTTTCAATGTTCTTTTCTCCACAAAGTCTACGCCATTTTACACTTCCTTCACCTTGTGAATACTTACTGCATTTCTATGCAGTAGCATATATCTGTTACTTAATTATGAATTAATTTTCCATAGTTGAGTCTTGTTTCATCAAGGCAATTGCAGTCCCCTTGAAGATAGCCCATCTTGTGTAACTTGGTGTTTGCATTCTACAATGTTTGGGTGCACGACATCTTTTTGTTTGTTTGTTTGTTTGTTGTTTTTGTTTTGTGGTACACGGGCCTCTCACTGTTGTGGCCTCTCCTGTTGCAGAGCACAGGCTCCGGACGCGCAGGCTCAGTGGCCATGGCTTACGGGCCCAGCCGCTCAGCGGCATGTGGGATCTTCCCGGACCAGGGCACGAACCCATGTCCCCTGCATCGGCAGGCGGACTCTCAACCGCTGCGCCACCAAGGAAGCCCTGGGTGCATGACATCTTTGATAGCTTAAAATCATACTTCTACTACTAACAAAAGCAGTAGTATCATAACAAAAATAGCTAGCATCTATTAAACTGTGACTATTGCCACTTTAGTGCTCTACATGCACTGTCTTTTTAAAACCCTATAATATTCTGAAATGGATCCTATTTTCATAGCTATTTTACCAATGAGGGAACTGAGAAAAGGGAACGTGGAGTGACTTTCCCAAGGTCACATAACTACCAGTAAGTGTCGTCATTGGTATGCCTATGTGGGTTGCCTGGCCTGAAAACACATGGCACTTCTATCTTCCTCACAGTCCCAGAGCTTCTCACTCTTGATTATTGCATGAACTCTTCATTCTTCTTTCTGTACTTCTGTCCAGTCAGTTCCGCATAGCACCACATGTTCTGTGTTCAGTGTCCTGTAGCACTAGGGAGAAGGGTGGTGATTAGTAATAATTTGAAGCCTGCCTCACTATGGAATCTCTATAGGGTTTTCTTTTTCTGTTCAGTTAAAGGAATGTAAATAGACTGGAGTCTGTCAACACCATATAAATCTTTATCTAAATTGGATTCTTTAAATTTGTAATTGCTTTTCATTATATTTGTATAGCAGTTGCTTCATTAATATGAATGTCTTGCAGGTTTTATTTTCCAACTTCTTAACAAGAACTTGTCATAGAATAAAATAGTCAATTTCACAGAATATTATATTGGAGAGGCTTTAGAGACCCTCTAGTCTAGTATCTTTATTTTGTCAGTGAGGAAACCAGACCTTTAAGAGGGGTCTTTCCCACATGCCTTAATTAGGCTGACAGATAAGCTGCTGCAATAGAGATTCAAAAGTATAAGAACTATAAAAACATGACGTTTTCCTCTCTCTTTTCTGTGGAAGCCCTTATATGAAAGGCCGAGATCATCCAGGGAATCTCTGCTCCACTTTGTCAGAGAGCCAGGTTTTTGTCCTTTGTTGCTCCAATCTCTCCTACAGTATTTTCATATTCTGCATGATAGAGGCTGAGTCACTGCCTTGACACATCTACCAACAGGAAAGGGAAAGAGAGTATGTGATGGAAGTGTTCTGCATCTAAAAGCCAAGATCCAAAGGGGCACATGACACATCCACTCGTATTCTGTTGGTGAGTTTAATCACATAGTCACACCTAACTTCAGGTGAGACTATAGAATGCATTCTAGGTCGGCAGCCCTAGAGACAATTTGGGCACTATAGTAACAGGGGAGCTGGACTTTGATGAACACCTGGAGGTCCCACCAGGCCACATAGAATATATAGATGGAAGACTTATACTGCCAAAATCATTTACATTACTTTATGTTGAATAAACATATAATGCTAATGTCTTATAGGGTATTGGTCTAATATTGTTACTTTCTTACTTACATATCGTTGTTGTGCTGGTGCTGTTTCCTACTGAAACTTTTGAGAATAAAAACATTGTGTCTGTCAAAACTGTTCTGTATCTTCAGGACAGTTGATGTTGTAGGGAGACATGTTGTGATTGACTTTTTTTAACGTAATAAAGATACACACATACAAAGAACATATGCTTATTATATATTCAGAGCTTTTTGAGATGAGGAAGATAATAAAGACATTCAAGGGTTTGTATCTATTAGTAACATAAGACTTTCTGAGTTACGGACTACAAGAAGAGGCATCCTTATACGTGAAGGTTGCACGAATAATTTCATTCATAACCATGGTGAGGTAGGTTATCCACACTTGGAGTAAGAGCTATTAGGAATCAAAATCAGAAGGCTGCCTTATTTATATTTTTATTATTTTATAGCAGCATTTCTGTATAATGCCTTGATTTTGGAATAAAATCTAATTAGAATTAAACTTAAGAAGTTCAAAGTTAGACAATTATTTGCATTCAGCTTCTATAACTGTAACAAAACACAGCACAACTGTCTACAGCACAACAGCTGCTATAACAGTCTACAGCACAACAGCTGTAGACTGTTGTGTTTACAGAATTACATAATGGCAGAGGATAAGATGCAGTTCGATCCATTTGGTTCCTTCCTTCATGTGTATTCATTAGCTGGGACAACAATTTTTGTATGTAACTCAGATGGGAGTCTCCAGAATTGTCATTTGGCCCATAAGCCCCACTTTAAACTTTCTAAAATTTACTTATCAAAAATAACTGAGGGCTTCCCTGGTGGCGCAGTGGTTGAGAGTCCGCCTGCCGATGCGGGGGACACGGGTTTGTGCCCTGGTCTGGGAAGATCCCACATGCCGCGGAGCGGCTGGGCCCGTGAGCCATGGCCACTGAGCCTGCACGTCCGGACCCTGTGCTCCACGACGGGAGAGGCCACAACAGTGAGAGGCCTGTGTATCGCAAAAACAAACAAACAAACTGATTTTGTTTGTTACAGTATTCAGTATCCATATGGTACATAAACAAAATGGGAATATCAAAGTGTATATCATACACAGGGAATTACATATAACTCTGGGATTGTACATTACTTGTACAGGAAACATCATTGAAATATAAACAATAGCAGCAAAATTGTCATAAAATGGTTGTATATTGTCCGTATCATTCATCGATTTTATAAATTAGGAGATCTGGGATGATGAATTCTAATTGAATATCTGTCCGATGAATGTTGACTCTTAAAGATGCATTCACATATGACTGCCTTGTTCATCAGCAGATATTAACTGTTCATTTTGAGTTATAGAATCTGAGTGATTTGAATTTGAATCCAGGCTTAGTCACTTACAAGATATGTGTGTTTCTTAGTTAAGTTACATAAATTCGCAGGTTCTCAGACTTCCGCTCTAGATAATAGGAAAATAAATTCTTACAGACTTTTAGGAGGCAGTAGAAATTGGTTTAAAAGGCTAAAAAGATGGCTAATACAGCTACAGATGTGTAGTGTGTGCCCCCAAAATGGTAGCCATTTCCAGTCCATCTCTGCTCCCACATTATTATAGGCAAAGACTGAATCTCATTTATCTCCACATCTCAACAATGCCTAGTTAAATGCCTTGTACAATAGACAGATATTTGTTGAATTGACCTGAATCTGAAATAGAGGATAAAAGAAAGTACCAGTATAATTCAAGAGAAAACATATCCCTTGGTTTATATTATCTGGATATCTCAGATGAAAAATATATTTTATTTTCCCTTCTGGTCTGAAATATCAGATAATATCCTAAGTCCTCCAATTTAGTTTGTGTGCAAAGACTCAGTCTAAGATGAATGTTTATGGTTTTCCTTTGGAAATAAAGTGTTTTGGCACTTGTTCAATTCACTAGATGTGCTATTAAAACAGCATAACGGATTAAGCAATTTCACTCAGGTGCAGGTTTGCCTAATGTTGCAGACCTCCTGCAATAACCTGAAAAAATAAATAGGGAATTCAGAGGTTACACTGCTTATATAGTCATTAGGAATAAGCTCCATAGTGACTTGAAGTGATTTTCTTAATTGTAATTTCTCCCCTTTTTCTTATACTTGGGTCTTAAATTATAACTGACTACCTTCCTTGGGTACTTCATGACAGGACTCATGCAGACCTCTAAGTATATATAAAGAAGAGAACAGATGTTAAATCTCTTCCTCACCTAAAATACAAATAAGGAAAACACACAAGAAAATAAAATCAGCTGTGTTCCCCAAAAACCCGTTTTTCTCATACGTTTTTGTAAATTTTTATTTATATCTTAAAAAAACATTTTCCCTTATTAAAACAGTGTTCATCCTAGAGTTTACATGTCACATAACCTGACAAAACTGTTAAACTGTAATATTACAACATACACTACATAAATTTAGATTATAAATGTGCTCACACTTCTTACCTTCCTAAAAACGTCCACTGGCATTAGTTGTAGGGAGTCCAGTGTTGCTGTCACCCACCCCTGCCACCACTATTTAAGAATCTAGGGCTTAAACAATCCAAAAATGAAGGCAGAGTCCTGCTTCTAAAAACCAGCCAGAAAGTTCACTGCTTAATGCTGTTTCTCATGATCACACAGTGAGACTATATTAATTTGGAACTGCCTAGTCTCTTGGGCATTTTCATAATCTGCAATGAGCCCTTGATGATCTGGGTCAATGCCTAAGCTCAAGGATTAGCTCAGGCATTGCTCAAATCCCAAATTTGGGATTACATTTGCGATTCTCTTAGTTAATCATCTGCAGACACACTGCTAGGTATGCTGAACTCTAAAGACCTAAGCCTCTCTTGACAGAACATTAGGGTAACGCATTAGCTTAATCACTAGTTTACAGTCTCCTTTCCTCGTATGATTGTTTTTAAGGGTCTTGGTCAGGATATGGTAGTGACCTACAATGAGTTCCTACCTTTGAAATCCAGTTCCTCTTTAGATTTGCATTCCAGAGTTTTCATAGAGTAATAGCATCTTTTGAATCAAAATAAATGTTGTTATACATTTTACCCTGCTAATTGGTACATTTTGTCACATTTTATGTGAATTTGATGTAAGAAGTATTTACATAATTAGTATTA
This sequence comes from Orcinus orca, assembly GCF_937001465.1. Classification (NCBI taxonomy): domain Eukaryota; kingdom Metazoa; phylum Chordata; class Mammalia; order Artiodactyla; family Delphinidae; genus Orcinus; species Orcinus orca. The sequence goes on along the minus strand of NC_064563.1, from coordinate 58,718,607 downwards.
TTAAGTCTTCAAAGGGATATGAATTTCTCAAATCTTAAAATAATCAAGAATTGGATGATTTCAAACTGGTAGACAATTGGATTATAGACTACATTTCTTCTATTAAATTATACTATTTTCACAGGAGCTATAAATAGAAATATTGCCATCTTTTATCAGAATTAGTGAGGAATATCCCCTTCCTTCCTCTTGAGAGTGGGTTGGACTTTGTGACTCATTTCTAATAAACCTAATATGTCAGAAGTGACAGTGTGGGATTTCTGAGCCTAAATCCTAAAAAGCACTGTGGCTACTCTCTTGCTCTCTCTCTTAGATTGTTACTTCTGAGTGGATCCAAGTGCATTGAAGTTGGATTTGGGGAGGGTTCCCACCATTCCCAGAACCGTGTATTAGTTCACTGTGCCAAAACTGTTTGTGTAAACAATATGGTTTATGCTGACTACCTGCTTTCCTTCTGGGAAGCTAGAATTTCAGTACATGCTAGGCCAAGGGTGCTTATGTGACCAATCCCTAATAAAATCCCTAGGCAATTAGTCTTTAATGAGCTTCCCTGGTAATAATATTTCACACATTCTGTCACGTTCACGCCTGGAGGAATTAAGCATGTCTCACGTGAGTCACTGGGAGAGGACTTTTAGAAGTTTGAGCCTGTTTTCATGTGGAATTTGCCCCTTGTGCCTTTTCCCTTTACGGATTTTGCTTTGTATCTTTGAACCAAGCTGGCACATCATTTTTATTTATATACTGTCCTATGAAAACAAAGTTGGGATGAAAGAATAAGAAGCAACAGTCACCAAACAGAAACACTGGTAACCTCTATGTGTGCACTTTTAGGTGCTAAATACCAAAACTGAGAGATACACCTTCAGGGTAAATGATATTCGATGAAAGAACGTTTGAGTCACAGTGCCTAAATCAAAGCTGTGATCTTGGCTAACTCTCCTCTTTTCTTTCCACAATGTCCTTAAGCAAGTGCTTCATCCAATAGAAAGGTCTTCATAACTGTAAATTATGAACTAATAATTTTTACTGTTTAGTTATCTGTAAAAACAGTTAATAATAGTACCTAAGTACTCATAAGTTTATTCTGAATATTAACTACAAAATGAATACAAAGTGATTTGAAAATCACTGTTTCTGGAACATCTTGAGAGTTCAGTAAATGTGAATTATTAATTACCATAGAAAATAGGAAAGAAATACAAAAAATTCTTCAAGATAACAGGGAGACTAAAAGAATGGGGAAAAAATAAAACAAGTGAGACATAAAAGATAACCAAAAAAAGGCAAAAAATAAGCTAGTAGGAGTCAGTAGCTCAGAAAAGGAATGAAAAAAAAAGTAGTCATGGGAATTCCCTGGTGGTCCAGTGGTTAGGACTTGGTGCTGTCACTGCCGTGGCCCTGGTTCAATCCCAGGTCAGGAAACTAAATCCCACAAGCTGCATGGCATGGCCAAAAGAAAAAAAAAATATCAGATGGAACAGCAACTACACAAAATAATACAAATGATAGAGAAATAAAGAATCAGCCTGAGGAAACCATCAAAGTACTGAGACAAAGAACAGAGATATTTTTAAAAAATAGACAATAATAAATGTGAAAAATAGGCAAATGGATTCTAACACATGCATAATTATGCTTCTGAAAAAGAAAACAGAAAAATAAAACAATAAAATGTATATTCAAAATGTAATAGATGAAAATTTTCCTGAAATAAAAACTTGAATTTGAAGAGCGAGAAGATACACATAGTAATCAAATATAAGACATATCTTAGTGAAATTGAACTGAACTTCAGGAATAAATAATCCTGTGACTAATCAAATGAGAAACAGAAAAAAAGCAAGAAACATACATTGTTGTTGAACTACAACAACTTAAGAAGTTTTAAGGCAAAAAAGAGAAGACTCAATACATTTACACCCATCTAAGTTCCTTTGATTAAAAGGCAATAATCAAGCATTCTCAAGTTTGCCAGAATTTAAGGAATACAGCATTTAAGTGTCTACCAAAGTAAATTTTAAAAGACAAGACTCTCCTTGCCTGCCTTTTGAAGTGGGTTGAAGGTTGGAAATAACTCCACCTGCAAGGTGGCAGAACCAAGGAGAAGACCTATGGTTAAGACCTCAGTTATCCAGGGTACCTAACAGAGAAGAAAGATACTATATGAAATGGGGAAGACCAGTGGTGTTGGATTGGAATTTAAAGTATAGGTGTGAGTTTTCTTTTCATTAGTTCATTTTCTGAATATTCTATGCTAAATTATAGATATATATATATATAAAATATATAAATGAAAACTCCACTGGAACAATGAAACCATCTCTATGTTGGGCTTCATTAATTTCTTCCCAATATTTGCCTTCTGTTTTTCAACATGAGAGCATTTTTCTTGACAGACAAGAGGTAAGCAAAAAGGAATATGAACAATTCTACTTTTGATACCTATACATTGTGAGTATAAATCAATCAGTCAAGAAACCCTTCAGTTAGTCCTGAAATGGGATGGTTTCAGCGAATTATACAGGGGATGTAGTAGCACTATCCAAAAGCAAAGCATTTTCAAATAAAATCCGAACTGGAAGTCAGATTTCCCTCTTAAATGGATGAAATATAACTTTTTCCCTCTTTTCAAAGTAGCACATTACATAGTTCTGGGCAGAAAGCACAAATAAGACCATAGGAGGCCTCTCTGCAATTAAGATAAGCACATGCTCAATTCTTAGAATTTCCTGGTAGCTTAAAACATAAATACTTAAACAAGTATATAAAATGCGTGGAATATTTTTAAAGCTTACATTTAATATAATCATGCATTTAGTAAACAAAAACAAGGCAATGGAATTTTATTATCCACTGAAAAATTAGGTTTGAATTAGAGATAAAATCATATACGTAAATTTGAGGCCCTGTCAATGTGAGACCTGGGCCAGACTGCTCTCCTGTCCTGGAAGGAGCTGTAGAAGAACATAGAAAATACAGAAGTACAAATTGCTGCCATCCAGCCTAGACTCTAAGTCAGAGATTTGCATTATTGCCAGATGCTAACCTTCCAATCAATTAATTTTAGGCCACAGTAATTAAAGCAAATTTAAGTTAGGCTGTTAAAGATGGAAAATGGTCTGCAAATAAAAATAAGAGCCTTGAAACTAGCAGCGCTGATCTGGTGGAAGAGAAAAAAAAAAAATGAAGTTCACTTAGTAGAGGATTAATCAAACCTGAAAGAAGGAGAATCCAAATCAGACTGGATCAGAGACACCAAGTGTTCTCAGTAGTTCCTGGTTGAGGCAAAACTGGATATTAGTTTCAGAACCCAAAGAACAGGATCCATTACTGATTCTTAAACTTTTATGCTGAAGTTAAATGTTGTATAACATGGGGTCAATCATTATTTTTTTAAATCTGCTTTTATTTTTTTTAATTTCCCAAGTTTAAGACTTCTACGTATTGCAGAATATGGAGAGATCTGAACTGGATAGACACTACCTAAAGAACCTATGTTTATATTACATTTTCTCAATTATTCATCTGCTCCAAATAAAGCCCAGCCCCTCCCTTATTCATCCACTCACTAAGCACTTAATTAGAATCTCCTAGGTCTAAGAAATTTGCTAATTATTATAATTGCAAAAATGTACAAGGTACCTTCTTGCCCTCAAATGACCCAAAATAGTGTTTCCTGTCCTGGGATAGGAATACATACCAGGTGCTATGGAAGTACGGAGGAGAGCACCTAACTTAAACTGGCATTATCAGAGAAGTCTTCTCAGGCAAGATGACATTTTAAATGAGTTTTAAACCATGAGAAGTGGCCAAGGGAACATAATGCATAAAAATATGGAAGAGTGACAGAGTGTGATACACTTTGGAAGCTGAATATTGTTTTGAAAACCTAACAGTATGGCATGATAAATAGAGGTCAGTTCATGGTGGACCTCGAATATAAGCTAAAGATTCTTTTTTGCTTCTCAATACATGGAAGAAAAGCTTTAATGTGTTTTGGAAATCTTACTTGTTAGCACTTTTTGAAGGAAAGCACAGTGAGAATCTTTATGTACTTAGCCTAGACAGAACTCATACACAATCTGGCAGAATTCACCCACCGTATCAGTATGACAAATATTTGGCTTCTACGTGCTTCAGTTTTATCCCCAGGTATGGAACATGAGCTCTTACTGTCAGCTATGGCTTCTGGCATCTGTGGCTCTGGATTCCCAGAATCTCTTTGTGACCTCAGAGCTCTAAAATCTTCACTGTACTTTTCTCCCCGACATCCAGTGCTGTGATGAGAAATCTGATTCTACAGTGGATGCTTATATCTTTGTAGGTGGCCTACATTTGCCCACCAGAACATTTAAGGACTCTTCCTTGTTCTAAAATTTTGAGAGGACTTTTCTTAGGTTAGGGTTTGTTTCATAGCCTAAGCTCCTAGAAAAACTTGGCACTCCTAGAAAAATTAGGCACTTAGTCTTTCTGTACATACCTCTCAAAATTTTTTCTTCCAGTAAATCCTTGATTATTGCTAAATCTCAATTTTCTCTATGGTCTCCTGTTGACACTCTTTAGAAGATGTTAGACCCTCCGAATTTATCCTCTATGCTTCTGGGCCTTTAATTCTTATATTTTTAGTTTATTTTCTTTTTAAGCTATATTCTGGAAACTGTCTCAATTTCATCTTCCAGGCCATATTTTTGACTTTTTTAAAAAACAAATTTATTTATTTATTTATTTTTGGCTGCATTGGGTCTTTGTTATTGCGTGCAGATTTTCTCTAGTTGCGGCGAGCAGGGGCTACTCTTTGTTTCTGTGTGCAGGCTTCTGATTGCAGGAGCTTCTCTTGTTATGGAGCACAGGCTCTAGGCATGTGGGCTTCAGTAGTTGTGGCACATGGGCTCAGTAGTTGTGGTTTGTGGGCTCTAGAGCACAGGCTCAGTAGTTGTGGCTCATGGGCTTAGTTGCTCTGCAGCACGTGGGATCTTCCTGGACCAGGGCTCAAACCCATGACCCCTGCATTGGTGGGCAGATTCTCAACCACTGCACCCACCAGGGAAGCCCTATTTTTGACTTTTCAATTCATCAGTATTTTAATTTCTAAAAGAATTATCATACTGACAATATTAATTTAAATATTTTATTTTCTTCACTGTTTCCTGTGGTGGTTCTTTTGGTCATGACAGTCATCCTCATTTGTTCTTTGGGCTTTCCTCAAATAGCAAATCTTTGCCCATTTATTTTTTAAAAATAAAGCCCTAAGTTGATTAATATTGATAGCTGCAGTGAATTTTCTCTCCCACTGTGTGGGTAAGTTTGTTTATTTGTTTGCCCCAATACTATCTCTTCCTTAAATGAGAGGTCTGACCTGGAGCTCTGATTCAATGGGAAGATTTATGCATTGACTTTGGACATCAGTTTGAGTAAGTGAGCAGGCCAGCTGGATGGGCCATACTCCCTGAATGTCACACCAAATACCCATCGCTCCTCAAAAGCTTAGACAATGGTCTTTCAGCTCTTGCTCAAGACTAAACATAGGCTAATAGTTGAACTGGGACTGAAAGCTGTTCCAGAACTAATCAAAATTGGGCCCTGTAGGACTAGTTTTGATCTTCCCATACTCTTCAATATTTTGAATACAACATCAACCTTGAAATCTTAGCTACCATTCTGCTGAACTTTTTAATGCCCACCTTCTTAAAATTTAGGAAAATGTTTGATTTATTTTCTCACTAGCTATTTTTTATTGAGATATAATTGACATTTATATTAGTTTTAGGCATACAACTTTCAATATTTGTATACACTGAGAAATGATCACCACAATAAGTCTAGATATCATCTGTCACCATATAAAGTTACAAATTTTTTTATTGCGATGAGAACTTTTAAGATTTACTGCTTTAGGAAATTTCCAATAGGCAATAAAATATTATTGACTATAATCACCATGCTATACATAACATCTCCTGACTTATTCTGTAACTGGAAGTTTATACCTCTTGACCCCCTTCACCCATTTTGCCCACTCACCAGCCCCCCTCCTCTCTGGCAACCATCAATTTGTTCTTTTCATCTGTGAGTTTATCCTGTTTTATTCATTTATTTTGGTTTGGTTTTTAAATTCCACAAATAAGTGAAATCATATAGTATTTGTCTTTCTCTTAGCATGATACCCTCGAGGTCCATTTATGTTGTCACAAATGGCAAAATTTGAAAACCAAAACCATAATAATAAGAAATCACTTCAATACCTGTTAGAATGGTTATTATAAAAGAGACAAGAAGTAGGAAGTGTTGGCAAGGATGTGGAGAAAAGGGAACCGTCATGCACTGCTGGTGGGAATATAAATTGGTGTAGCCACTACAGAAAACAGTATGGATGTTAATCAAAAAAGTAAAAATAGAACTATCATATGATCCAGCAATTCTACTTCTAAGCATTTATTCAAAGAAAATCAAAACAGTAATTTGAAATGACATAGACACTCATATGTTCATTACAGCATTTTGTACAATAGGCAAGCTATAGAAACAACCTAAGTGTCCATCAATGGATAAATGGATAAAGAAGAGGTGGTACATATCTATACTGAGATACTACTCAGCCATAAAAATGACTGAAATCTCACTGGCTATTTTTCATAAACAAAAAGTCAAACAATAACAACATATGATTTCAGGGCATATGAAGAGAAATAATTTCCCCTATTTTCCTCAAGGAGAAAAGGAAAATTAGTGTCTCTTTTCTATAGCTGAACACACTTGACATTTGATTTTATTCATATTTATGCATACATTCCTTTTTTGAATTTGTATTTTCCTTTTAAATAGGATATGTTCACTTTAAAAAGTATGTTAACTTAGAATACTTTCTTAGATTTAAGAATTATTGGTTTAGGTAAATTAGACATATAGCCAATAAATTTTTCAAAGACATTAGTAGATGTATTAAGGAATAAAATATTAGCAATTGGTTCATTTAACAAGCTTTTTTGAAACTCTTATGATTTATTACTATATATTTGAGATTAGTATTACAGATTTGAACTAAAATTGCCAAGAAATTCCTCAATCATACCAGTTCCATATCTGATGCCAATAGTAATAAGACTTTTCAAAATATTAGTCTTTTTCTCAGGACATTGTTATAGGTTCAATTCATTTACTTCATCCTTAGATTTTCCTGCTTTTCTCCTTAAGAATTTATAGATTGCTCCTTTCACAGGGAAGCCATTTGATAGGCCTACTTTCAACTCTACTTTTGTTTCTTTACATCAGCAATAGAGTTAGCATTATTCTCATCACCAAGATCTAGTTCATTATCTGATAAGAACAGATATTCTTCACATTCAATTTTGGATATATGATTTTTCTTATTTGTGTTCTCAGTAGGCATATCCTCTTTATTTGCTAGAAATGAAAATTCATTCTTTTCCATAAGAGAATTATCATTCATCTAATTAATATACCTTGATTACCACTTCTCCCTTTATCACTACAACTAAGGTAGTTATTTCTCTGTTATTTTTATGATTTAATTAATTAGTGTGAATCCTAAGTATTTCTGGCATTTTCTGATATCTAACATACAGGTAGCACAAAAAAAAAATACTACCTAATAAAGTGATGTGTAAGTAAACTTCAGCCCTAAGAGGTCCTGAACTTGGGAAGAAGAACAACTTTATTGGATTTATCCTCTTTTATTTAAATGAAAACAAAAGCATGCCAAACATAGAATATTTAGTTAAGCTTTATCCATTCCCCACAATATAACAATTGTCCAACACATAAGAGATTTTATGAGCAAAGCACTTTCTTTAACTGAAATCGAAATAGCATCAAGATATAAATGAGAATGGGTGGGGGAAGGGGGAAAGTAATTTTATGGATGTCTAAAAGAGCAGCTTTGAAAACAGAGTGTTCAACCAGGCAAACTGATTCCACCAATATCTTCCTCTCTGGCATAGGCTAACATGTTTGCAACCAAGATTGTTGGTTGCTGAAACCAACTGAAAGATGCAATTAACTACCCTAGAAGAGGTACTTGATAATGTAATAAAGATTAAGTGAACTTGCTGCATTTAAGTATAGCATACTGCTTCCAGTGATCCTCTGGAAAAAGTTAGCCATGTGCTCTAGACTAACACAGGCATTTAACAAAAATTTTTTTCTATGACTTCAAGGATAAGATTCCTAAAGGGTATGAGGTTAATGAGTTAGAACACTTAAAAAAAACCTGCAATTTTGACTGTACAAAATTGGGAAGAGGAAAGAATTGCAGAGCCATCAAACACACACACACACACACACACACAAACACACTTCAGTCAGTGAAGTTCTCTAATGGAGAAACGATTTTGTAATATGGCAGGGTCACAAGGATTACTCAGACTACACTTCTTAAAATTGAAAAGAGACAATCCTGCAGCCTGTGAAACAAAAGCCACATTCACAGAAAGATAGACAAGATGAAAAGGCAGAGGGCTATGTACCAGATGAAGGAACAAGAGAAAACCCCAGAAAAACAACTAAATGAAGTAGAGATAAGCAACCTTCCAGAAAACGAATTCAGAATAATGATAGTGAAGATGATCAAGGACCTCGGAAAAAGAATGGAGGCAAAGATCAAGAAGATACAAGAAATGTTTAACAAAGACCAAGAAGAATTAAGGAACAAACAAACAGAGATGAACAATACAATAACGGGAAAAAAACCTACACTAGAAGGAATCAATAGCAGAATAACTGAGGCAGAAGAACGGATAAGTGACCTGGAAGACAGAATGGTGGAATTCACTGCTGCAGAACAGAATAAAGAAAAAAGGAATGAGAAGATATGAAAACAGCCTAAAAGAACTCAGGGACAACATTAAACGCAACAACATTCGCATTATAGGGGTCCCAAAGGAGAAGAGAGATAGAAACGACCCGAGAAAATATTTGAAGAGATTATAGTCGAAAATTTCCCTAACATGGGAAAGGAAATAGCCACCCAAGTGCAGGAAGTACAGAGAGTCCCATACAGAATAAACCCAAAGAGAAACAGGCTGGGACACAGATTAATCAAATTGACAAAAATTAAAGAAAAATTATTGAAAACAGCAAGGGAAAAATGCCAAATAAAATACAAGGGAACTCCCATAAGGCTAACAGATGATTTCTCAGCAGAAACTCTACAAGCCAGAAGGGAGTGGCATGATATACGTAAAGTGAAGAAAACGAAGAACCTACAACCAAGATTACTCTACCCAGCAAGGATCTCACTCAGATTAGATGGAGAAATCAAAAGCTTTACAGACAAGCAAAAACTAAGAGAACTCAGCACCACCAAACCAGCTCTACAACAAATGCTAAAGGAACTTCTCTAAGTGGGAAACACAAGAGAAGAAAAGGACCTACAAATACAAACCCAAAACAATTAAGAAAATGGTCATAGGAACATACATATCAATAATTAACTTAAATGTGAATGGATTAATACTCCAACCAAAAGACACAGGCATGCTGAATGGATACAAAAACAAAATCCATATATATGTTGTCTACAAGACACTCACTTCAGAACAAGGGACATACAGACTGAAAGTGCAGGGATGGAAAAAGATACTCCATGCAAATGGAAATCAAAAGAAAGCTGGAGTAGCAATACTCATATCAGATAAAATAGACTTTAAAATAAAGAATGTTACAAGAGACAAGGAAGGACACTACATAATGATCAAGGGATCAATCCAAGAAGAGGATATAACAATCATAAATGTATGTGCATGCAATATAGGAGCACCTCAATATGTAAGGCAACTGCTAACAGCTATAAAAGAGGAAATCGACAGTAACGAAATAATAGTGGATGACATTAACATCTCACTTATATCAATGGACTGATCATCCAAACACAAAATTATAAAGGAAATGCAAGTTTTAAATGACACAATAGACCAAATAGATTTAATTGATATTTCTGGACATTCCATCCAAAAACAGATTACACTTGCTTCTCAAGTGTACATGGAAGATTCTCCAGGATAGATCACATCTTGGGTCACAAATCAAGCCTCAGTAAATTTAAGAATATTGAAATCATATCAGTCATCCTTTCTGACCACAATGCTATGAGATTAGAAATGAATTACAGGGAAACAAACATAAAGAACACAAACACATGGAGGTTAAACATTGCATTACTAAATAACCAAGAGATCACTGAAGAAATCAAAGAGGAAATCAAAAAATACCTACAGAAAAATAACAATGAAAACACGACGATCCAAAACCTATGGGATACAGCAAAGGCAGTTCTAAGAGTGAAGTTTAGAGCTATAAAAGCCTACCTCAAGAAACAAGAAAAATCTCTAAACAATCTAACCTTACACCTAAAGGAACTACAGAAAGAAGAACAAACAAAACCCAAAGTAAGCAGAAGGAAAGAAATCATAAATATCAGAGCAGAAATAAATGAAATAGAAACAAAGGGAACAATAGAAAGATCAATAAAACTAAAAGCTGGTTCTTTGAGAAGATAAAAGAAAATTGATAAACCATTAGCCAGACTCATCAAGAAAAAGAGGGAGAGGACTCAAATCAATAAAATTAGAAATGAAAAAAGAGAAGTTACCACAGACGCCACAGAAATACAAAGCATCCTAAGAGACTACTACAAACAAATCTATGCCAATAAAATGGACAACCTGGAAGAAATGGACAAATACTTAGAAAGGGATAAGCTTGCATGATTGAACCAGGAAGAAATAGAAAATATGAACAGACCAATCACAAGTAATGAAATTGAAACTGTGATTAAAAATCTTCCAACAAAAATAAAGCCCAGGACCAGAGGTCTTCACAGGTAAATTCTATCAAACATTTAGAGAAGAGCTAACACCCATCCTTCTCAGACTCTTCCAAAAAACTGCAGAGGAAGGAACACTCCCAAACTCATTCTATGAGGCCAACATCACCCTGATACCAAGACCAGACAAAGATACTTACTACAAAAAAAGAACATTACAGACCAATATCACTGATGAATATAGATGCAAAAATCCTCAACAAAATACTAGCAAACAGAATCCAACAACACATTAACAGGATCATACACCATGATCAGGTGAGATTTATACCAGGGATGCAAGAATTCTTCAATATATGCAAATCAATCAGTGTGATACACCATATTAACAAATTGAAGAATAAAAACCATATCATCTCAATAGATGTAGAAAAACTTTTGAAAAAATTCAACACCCATTTATGGTAAAAAGTCTCCAGAAAGTGGGCAAAGAGGGAACCTACCTCAACATAATAAAGGCCATATATAACAAACCCACAGCAAACATCATTCTCAATGGTGAAAAATTGAAAGCATTTCCTCGAAGATCAGGAACAAGACAAGGATGTCCACTCTCACCACTGTTATTCAACATAGTTTTGGGAGTCCTAGCCATGGCAATCAGAGAAGAAAAAGAAATAAAAGCAATAGAAATTGGAAAAGAAGAAGTAAAACTGTCACTGTTTGCAGATGACATGATACTATGCATAGAGAATCCCAAAGATGTCACCAGGAAACTGCTAGAGCTAATCAATGAATTTGGTAAGTTGCAGGATACAAAATTAATGCACAAAAATCTCTTGCATTCCTGTATACTAATGATGAAAATTATGAAAGAGAAATTAAGGTCACACTCCCATATACCATTGCAATGAAAAGAATAAAACACCTAGGAATCAACCTAACTAGGGAGACAAAAGACCTGTATACAGAAAACTATAAGACACTAATGAAAGAAATTAAAGCTGATACCAACAGGTGGAGAGATATACCATGTTCCTGGACTGGAAGAATCAATATTGTGAAAATGACAGTACTACCCAAAGCAATCTACAGATTCAATGCAATTCCCTATCAAATTACCAATGGCATTTTTTACGGAACTAGAAGAAAATATCTTAAAATTTGTATGGAGACACAAAAGACCCAAATAGCCAAAGCAGTCTTGAGGAAAAAATGCGGGGCTGGAGGAATCACACTCCCTGACTTCAGACTATACTACAGTGCTACAGTAATCAAGACAATATGGTACTGGCACAAAAACAGAAATATAGATCAATGGAACAAGATAGAAAACCCAGAGATAAACTCACACACCTATGGTCAACTAATCTATGACAAAGTAGACAAGGATGTACAATGGAGAAAAGACAGTCTCTTCAATAAGTGGTGCTGGGAAAACTGGACTGCTTCATGTAAAAGAATGAAATTAGAACACTCCCTAACACCATACACAAAAATAAACTCAAAATGGATTCAAGTCCTACATGTAAGACCAGACACTATAAAACTCTTAGAGGAAACATAGGAAGAACACTCTTTGACATAAATCACAGCAAGATCTTTTTTGATCCACCTCCTAGAGTAATGGAAATAAAAACAAAAATAAACAAATGGGACCTAATGCAACTTCAAAGCTTTTGCACATCAAAGGAAATCATAAACAAGAGAAAAAGACAACCCACAGAGTGGGAGAAAATATTTGCAAATGAATCAACAGACAAAGGATTAATCTCCAACATATATAAACAGCTCATGTAGCTCAATATTAAAAAAACAAACAACCCAATCCAAAATGGGCAGAAGACCTAAATAGACATTTCTCCAAAGAAGACATACAGATGGCCAAGAAGCACATGAAAAGCTGCTCATCATCACTAATTATTAGAGAAATGCAAGTCAAAACTACAATGAGGTATCACCTCACACCAATTAGAATGGGCATCATCAGAAAATCTACAGACAACAAATGCTAGAGAGGGTGTGGAGAAAAGGGAACCCTCTTGCCCTGTTGGTGGGAATGTAAACTGATACAGCCACTACGGAAAACAGTATGGAGGTTCCTTAAAAAAACTAAAAGTAAAATTAGCATATGATCCAGCAATCCCACTACTGGGCCTATACACAGAGAAAACCATAATTCAAAAAACACATGCATCCCAATGTTCATTGCAGCACTATTTACAATAGCCAGGTCATGGAAGCAACCTACATGCCCATCAACAGATGAATGCATAAAGAAGAGGTGGTACATATATACAATGGACTATTACTTAGCCATAAAAAGGAACGAAATTGGGTCATTTGTAGAGATGTGCATGGATCTAGAGACTCATACAGAGTGAAGTAAGTCAGAAAGAGAAAAACAAATATCATATATTAAGACATCTATGTGGAACCTAGAATTCCTACCAACCTGCTAGAAGGTTCACCTCAGAATTCCAGTTGTCATGCTAAGTCTGTCTTCATGAGGTATAAATCTTTCACCATTAGTTTTATGGTGTTTTAGTGGTAAGTGATGCTGTTGGTTCAAATTATGGCAGTGTCAACATGTAGAGATGCCAGTAGTTTGACACTTGCATCTAGCAAATGTTGTCATCCAAGGCAGAACCTCACTTCAGAGAAATGAGAGTGAGGTAGAAGGAAATGTGGAATAGTGAGCCAAATTGAAAATAGAAGGGGACCATGAACACAGAAGGCTTTCTTTTCAGGGATCCAGAGTATCATAGAATGAGTCATTTGGGGCAAGAGCTTCATGAGGAAGGTGCTTACTGGCACCTTAGAGCAATTGTCCAGCAATCTGGCACAGGCTTCACTCATTACGTTTGATGAATAATAGCACACATTGTATGATATCGGGGTGCTTCACTATTTAAATATGCAATCATTATATTCACTTTTTTACTATTTTTCCCCAGCTTATCAAGTTACTTTTATAACCATTTTTGAAAGTTATGTGTTGGGTTATGTTATACAATATTTTCCCCTAATGTTTAGAATGAGTGCAGTATAAAATGCAGTGAGAAATAGTTAACTGGTTTTATTTAAACATATATAATATAACCTATAAATCTATGTAAACAGTCATCACCCATGTAAAGATGTGCCATTTCACTATTTGCTTAAAGTGGCTAAGATATGAGTACACTGCCACAGGTTCTATGTAAAGGACTATACACTCTTCCCTCACAATATCTTCACATGTGGCCACATAAAATATGATTAATATGAGGGTGTCACTGAATATCCTTATCCTAAATATTAGTAAAGCTAAACATTTATCTAAATTTAGAATTTTTAGATCTCTGTATAAATAATATTGTCCTTCTGAATTTTATCAACCATCACACTGTGTGGACCAATGACCTGCAGAGCACTTGGTAGGAGGTGGATCATGTTCTCTTCTTGTATCACAGCCTTAGGCACTCTGGGATTTCATTCTTAGAAATACCCATGATTCTATGAGAGTCATTCTTATAGCCTATCTTCTTCAGAAAAATCACAAAAGCAGTTGCTTAGCCGTCACATTAGACTGAGCTGTGAATAAAATTTAATATGATTTGAGCATATTGTAATAATGTTTTTAGACATTTTTCTCTCTTCTCAAAATCAGGGAAAACCTGTGCTTTCCCAGAACAGGTTTGTTTCTATCTCATGAACACTGGTTTCATTCCGGTTTGCTTTTGCAACATGTAAGCAAAGACATGAATTTGTGATCCAACTCTAGCCCTTTAGTGTTAAGCATTGTGAGAACATTTTCACACATTGTTTGCCCTTGGCTTACCTATGTTCCATCCGTTACTCAGATCCCCTATTTATTTGGTTTATCCTTTAGTATTACACTTACTTTTTGTAAACAATGTCATGTCTTTTATGGAAGGTAGAAAGGGAGTGAAAGAGATAGTGATAACTGTGATTGTGGATAACCACTGAAAGCATAATTACTATTGTAAAAATTGAGGTGAGTAGACAGTTCTAAGGAATTACATATATACCTTATTTATTAATGTGACATAATTGTTCTTATTATTAAAATGTTTACCTGAAAATTCTCAAGAAAAACATGATACATGATGTATATGCATGATGTAAAATACAGAATATGTAACGTAATATACACATACACTGCATATATACACATGTACACAATGTATAATGTTATGTGTAATGTGTTATGCAATTTATAATATATATGATCATATAACATAATACATGATGTATAATATATCGAATAGAATCTGTAATGTATAATACATACATAATATATTATACATAATATATATGTAGAGTATAACATATCTCTCTACTAGAGTGTATCCTGTGGGTTGGGTTGTGTGTGTGTGTGTGTATGTGTGTTTATGTATACACTTTTTTCATGGCTACTTGAAGTGTGTTTGAGACAATGGTAGAGAAAACAGAGGACACGTAGGGATTTGGGGGTTGGGAGAATACTCTGACAGCACTGCAGTCTGGAAGAATTGACTGTTGTATGAAATGAAGCTAGAAAAAACAACAGCTGAAGGCACAAATCAACTACTTTTCAGTATAACAATTTCTTTAAGGTCCAATTCTAAAGGTTTTTTACTTTTTTTTTTTTCTATTGCGGTACGTGGGCCTTTCACTGTTGTGGCCTCTCCCGTTGCGGAGCACAGGCTCTGGACACGCAGGCTCAGTGGTCATGGCTCACGGGCCTAGCCGCTCCACGGCATGTGGGATCTTCCCGGACCGGGGCACGAACCCATGTCCCCTGCATCAGCAGGCGGACTCTCAACCACTGTGCCACCAGGGAAGGCCACTTTTTTTAAAAAAATTTAATTTATTTTTTTATACAGCAGGTTCTTATTAGTCATCAATTTAATACACATCAGTGTATACGTGTCAATCCCAATTGCCCAGTTCATCCCACCACCACCACCACCACCACCACCACCATCACCACTCCACCGCTTTCCCCCCTTGGTGTCCATATGTTTGTTCTCTACATCTGTGTCTCAATTTCTGCCCTGCAAAACAGTTCATCTGTACCATTTTTCTAGGTTTCACATATATGCGTTAATATACGATATTTGTTTTTCTCTTTCTGACTTACTTCACTGTGTATGACAGTCTTCAGATCCATCCACATCTCAACAAATGACCCAATTTCGTTCCTTTTTATGGCTGAGTAATAGTCCATTGTATATATGTACCACATCTTCTTTATTCATTCATTTGTCGATGGGCATTTAGGTTGCTTCCATGACCTAGCTATTATAAACAGTGCTGCAATGAACACTGGGGTGCATGTGTCTTTTTGAATTATAGTTTTCTCTGTGTATATGCCCAGTAGTGGGATTGCTGGATCATATGCTAATTTTATTTTTACTTTTTTAAGGAACCTCCATACTGTTCTCCATGGTGATTGTATCAATTTACATTCCCACCAACAGTGCAAGAGGGTTCCCTTTTTTCCACACCCTCTCCAGCATTTGTTGTTTCTAGATTTTCTGATGACGCCCATTCTAACTGGTGTGAGGTGATACCTCATTGTAGTTTTGACTTGCATTTCTCTGATAATTGGTGATTAGTAATTAGTGATGTTTTGATGTGCTTCTTGGTCATCTGTATGTCTTCTTTGGAGAAATGTCTATTTAGGTCTTCTGCCCATTTTGGATTGGGTTGTTTGCTTCTTTAATATTGAGCTGCATGAGCTGTTTATATAATTTGGAGAATAATCCTTTGTCCATTGATTTGTTTGCAAATATTTTCTCCAATTCTGAGGGTTGTCTTTTCGTCTTGTTTATGATTTCCTTTGTTGTGCAAAAGCTTTGAAGTTGTATTAGGTACCATTTGTTTATTTTTGTTTTTATTTCTAGGAGGTGGATCAAAAAAGATCTTGTTGAGTTTATGTCAAAGAATGTTCTTCCTGTGTTTTCCTCTAAGAGTTTTATAGTGTTCGGTTTTACATTTAGGTCTCAAAACATTTTTGAGTTTATTTTTGTGTATGGCATTAGGGAGTGTTCTAATTTCATTCTTTTACATGTAGCTGTCCATTTTTCCGACCACCACTTATTGAAGAGACTGTCTTTTCTCCATTGTATATCCTTGCCTCCTTTGTCATAGATTAGTTGACCATAGGTGAGTGGGTTTATCTCTGGGCTTTCTGTCTTGTTCCATTGATCCGTGTTTCTATATTTGTGCCAGTACCATATTGTCTTGATTACTGTAGCTTTGTAGTATAGTCTGAAGTCAGGGACTCTGATTCCTCCACTCCGTTTTTTTCCCTCAAGACTGCTTTGGCTATTCAGGGTCTGTTGTGTCTCCATACAAATTTTAAGATTTTTTGTTATAGTTCTGTGAAAAATGCCATTGGTAATTTGATAGGGACTGCATTGAATCTGTAGATTGCTTTGGGTAGTATGGTCATTTTCACAATATTGATTCTTCCAATCCAAGAACATGTTATATCTCTCCTTCTGTTAGTATCAACTTTGATTTCTTTCATTAGTGTCATTATTTTTCTGCATACAGGTCTTTTGTCTCCCTAGGTAGGTTTATTCCTAGGTATTTTATTCCTTTTTGTGCATTGGTAAATGGGACTGTTTCCTTAATTTATCTTTCAGATTTTTCATCATTAGTGTATGGGAATGCAAGAGATTTCTGTGCATTAATTTTGTATCCTGCAACTTTACCAAATTCATTAATTACTTCTAGTAGTTTTCTGGTGGTATCTTTAGGATTCTCTATGTATAGTATCATGTCATCTGCAAACAATGACACTTTTACTTCTTCTTTTCCAATCTGTATTCCTTTTATTTCTTTTAATTCTCTGATTGCCATGGCAGGAACTTCCAACAGTATGTTGAATAATAGTGGTGAGAGTGGACATCCTTGTCTTGTTCCTGATGTTAGAGGAAATGCTTTCAGTTTTTTACCACTGAGAATGATGTTTGCTGCGGGTTTGTCATATATTTCCTTTATTATGCTGAGGTAGGTTCCCTCTGTGCCCACTTTCTGGAGAGTTTTTTATGATAAATGGGTGTTGAATTTTGTCAAAAGCTTTTTCTGCATCTATTGAGATGATCATATGGTTTTTATTCTTCAATTTGTTAATATGGTGTATCACATTGATTAATTTGCATATATTGAAGACCCCTGCCTCATTGGAATAAATCCCACTTGATTTTAGTGTATGATTCTTTCAATGTGTTGTTGTATTCTGTTTGCTACTAATTTGTTGAGGATTTTTACATCTGTATTCATCAGTGATACTGGTCACTAGTGTTCTTTTTTTGTAGTAAGTATCTTTGTCTGGTCTTGGTATCAGGGTTATGGTGGCCTCATAGAATGAGTTTGGGAGTGTTCCTTCCTCCACTATTTTTTGGAAGAGTTTCAAAGGATCGGTGTCAGCTGTTCTCTAAATATTTGATAGAATTCACCTGTGAAGCCATGTGGTCCTGGACTTTTGTTTGTTGGAAGATTTTTAATCACAGTTTTAATTTCTTTACTTGTGGTTGGTCTGTTCATATTTTCTATTTCTTCCTGGTTAAGTCTTGGAAGTTTATACCTTTCTAAGAATTTGTCCATTTCTTCCAGGTTGTCCTTTTTATTGGCATAGAGTTGCTTGTAGTAGTCTCTTAGGATGCTTTGTATTTCTGCAGTGTCTGTTGTAACTTCTCTTTTTTCATTTCTAATTTTATTGATTTGAGTCCTCTCACTCTTTTTCTTGACGAGTCTGGCTAATGGTTTATCAATTTTGTTTATCTTCTCAAAGAAGCAGCTTTTAGTTTTATTGATCTTTGCTATTGTTTTCTTTGTTTCTATTTCATTTATTTCTGCTCTGATATTTATGATTTCTTTCCTTCTGCTAATTTTGGGTTTGTTTGTTCTTTCTCTGTGTCCTTTAGGTGTAACGTTAGATTGTTTATTTGTGATTTTTCTTGTTTCTTGAGGTAGGCTTGTATAGCTCTAAACTTCCCTTTTAGAACTGCTTTTTCTGCATCCCATAGGTTTTGGTTCATCGTGTTTTCATTGTCATTTGTGTCTAGTATTTTTTGATTTCCTCTTTGATTTCTTCAATGATCTCTTGGTTATTTAGTAACGTGTTGTTTAGCCTCCATGTGTTTGTGTTTTTTACGTTTTTTCCCCTGTAATTCATTTCTAATCTGATAGTGTTGTGGTCAGAAAAGATGATTGATATGATTTCAGTTTTCTTAAATTTACTGAGGCTTTATTTGTGACCCGAGATGTGATCTATCCTGGAGAATCTTCCAGGCGCACTTGATAGGAAAGTGTAATGTGCTCTTTTGGATGGAATGTCCTATAAATATCAATTAAATCTATCTGGTCTATTATGTCATTTAAAGCTTGTGTTTCCTTTATAATTTTCTGTTTGGATGATCAGTCCATTGGTGTAAGTGAGATTTGAAAGTCACCCACTCTTTTTGTGTTATTGTCAATTTCCTCTTTTATAGCTGTTAGCAGTTGCTTGTGTATTGAGGTGCTCCTGTGTTGGGTGCGCATATATTTATGATTGTCATATCTTCTTCTTGGATTGATCCCTTGATCATTATGTAGTGTCCTTCCTTGTCTCTTGTAACATTCTTTATTTTAAAGTCTATTTTATCTGATATGAGTATTGCTACTCCAGCTTTCTTTTGATTTCCATTTGCATGGAATATCTTTTTCCGTCCCCTCATTTTCAGTCTGTATGTGTCCCTAAGTCTGAAGTAGGTCTCTTTTAGATAGCATATATATGGGTCTTGTTTTTGTATCCATTCACCAAGCCTGTGTCTTTTGGTTGGAGCATTTTATCCATTCACGTTTAAGGTAATTATCAATATGTATGTTTCTGTGACCATTTTCTTAATTGTTTTGGGTTTGTTTTTGTAGGTCCTTTTCTTCTCTTGTGTTTCCCACTTAGAGAAGTTCCTTTAGCATTTATTGTAGAGCTGGTTTAGTGGTGCTGAGTTCTCTTAGCTTTTGCTTGTCTGTAAAGATTTTGATTTCTCCATTGAATCTGAATGAGATCCTTGCCAGGTAGAGTAATCTTGGTTGTACGTTCTTCCCTTTCATCACTTTAAGTATATCATTCCACTACCTTCTGGCTTGTAGAATTTCTGCTGAGAAATCAGCTGTTAACCTTATGTGAGTTCCCTTGTATTTTATTTGTCATTTTTCACTTGCTGCTTTCAATAATATTTCTTTTCTTTAATTTTTGCCAATTTGATTACTGTGTTTATCCTTTTTTTTTAATCTTGTATGGGACTCTCTGCACTTCCTGGGCTTGGGTGGCTATTTCCCTTCCCATTTTAGGGAAGGTTTTGACTATTATCTCTTCAAATATTTACCCTCATCCTTTCTCTCTCTTCTCCTTCTGGGACCCCTATAATGCGAATGTTGTTGTGTTTAATGTTGTCCCAGAAGTCTCTTAGGCTCTCCCCATTTCTTTTTGATTCTTTTTTTTCTTTATTCTGTACCACAGCAGTGAATTCCACCATTCTGTCTTCCAGGTCACTTATCCATTCTTCTGCCTCAGTTATTCTGCTATTGATTCTTGTAGTGTAGTTTTCATTTCAGTTATTGTATTGTTCATCTCTCTTTGCTTGTTCTTTAATTCTTGTAGGTCTTTGTTAAACATTTCATGCATCTTCTCAATCTTTGTCTGCACTCTTTTTCCGAGGTCCTGGATCATCTTCTTTTTCTGGAAGGTTGCCTATCTGTACTTCATTTAGTTGATTTTCTGGGGTTTTATCTTGTTCCTTCATCTGGTACATAGCCCTCTGCCGTTTCATCTTGTCTATCTTTCTGTGAATGTGTTTTTTGTTCCACAGGCTGCAGGATTGTAGTTCTTCTTGCTTCTGCTGTCTGCCCTCTAGTGGATGTGGCTATCTCCTAAATGTTCTTCTAATCTTGATTATTATTTCTTCTTTGACCCACAAGTTATCTAAGGGTATTTTTCCCCTAAGTGAATGCTTTTTCTTTTCTTTTTGTTATTCACTTTAACCTAATTGCACTCTAATCGAAAGATATTTGTATATAACAAATCTTTTAAAAATTTAATGAGATATTTTATAATCATATACATAATATCATATATATAATACATACAGTTATATATTATATGTGTATATCAGCCTATATATCTCATAATTGTATGTATATTTGTAAACATACATGTATAATATATATATGTGTGTGTATATACATAAATATAATCAGATAGATATAGATATAAATATCTCCATTAAATCAAATGTGTTAGCATGATGGTAAATTTCTCAGTTTTTTGCCTTATTTTCTTGTTAAATTTTCCTTAGGCTACAGAAAGTTTATTTCCATTTATATCTCATAGTGACCTGAAGCTTTTATCATTATGTATTTATACTGTTAATTCCGTATAAGTTTTAACCATAAAATCCATTTTGCCTGATATTAACATGGCTACACCAGTCTTCATTTGGTTAGTTCTATTTTATGTATTTTCCATTCATGTCTGTCTCTTATATATTTTTCCCCTATGAGTTAGGTATCACTCTTGTAAACAGGATATAGCACTCTTTTAAATCCTTTTTGACAATTTTCATCTCTAATGGTTGTTTTTATCTCTTTCTATTTATTGTGATTTCTAGTATATATGGATTTATTCCTATCATCAATTTGGGAATTTCTATTTGCTTAGCATTTTTGTGGGTGTTTTTCTAGTTGCTTTCCTTTTTCTTTAATAAAGTTTTTGGAGTATAATTGATTTACAATTGTGGTCATTACTTTTAGCTCAAATTGCATGCTAAAAATAAGTTTGAATCATCCCTGATAAAAACTCAGATCCTTTTTGTACCCTTAATACAAAAGATGACTAATGTCAAAAAATGCTCTACACAGATAATCCTAGAATTTTCAAAGCGATTATTTGATACTAATACTGATTTTTTTTCCCAGTAGTAGCACAGTGCTAATAATCATTACAGTGATTAAGTTAATTTTTAGGTGATACAATGCGAATGATCCATCATTTGATTCTTAAAGCAAATGAGGTTTAAACCCTACCTTCTTGTTTGGCAAATTAACAGACAAATTTTCTACTGAAACAGTTCACTTATAACAAGGAAAGAGTGAGTCTTTCTAATTCTGAATTTCTGTTTCCTAAATGAGAAACCGAGAAATAAAAAATACATAACTTATCTACCTCCAGCTGGTATATAATACAACATCTTATAAGATATCCTCTAAAGTATGACTCATTTTTGTTTGCCCTTTCCTCAGTTTTCACCATTTTCATGAAAACTATGCCATTAATTAATAGTTTTCATTATTTGGAAGTTAGAGATTCTTTGAAAATCAATTCAATGGACTCTGTTCATAAACTAATTTGCATTTATTGCCCTTATCAGGTTTTCCTTCAGTTTATTTGGATTTAAAAAATATTTTATTTTATATTAGAGTATAGTTGATTAACAATGTTGTGTTAGTTTCAGGTGTACAACAAAGTCATTCAGTTATACATATATGTGTATCTATTCTTTTTCAAATTCTTTTCCCACATAGGTTATTAAAGAGTATTGAGCAAAGTTCCCTGTGCTATACATTAGTTCCTTGTGGGTTATCTGTTTTATACATGGCAGTGGGTACATGTCATTTCCAAACTCCCAATCTATCCCTTGCCCCCACCCTTCACCCCTGGTAACCATAAATTTGTCCTCTAAGTCTGTGAGTTTGTTTCTGTCTTGTAAATAATTTCATTTGTATCATTTTTTTTAGATTCTGCATATAAGTATTATCTTATGATATTTGTCTTTCTCTATTTGACTTACTTCACTTAGTATGATAATCTCCAGATCCATCCATGTTGCTGCAAATGGCATTATTTCATTCTTTGTAATGGCTGAGTAATATTCCATTGTATATATGCCACATCTTTATCCATTCATCTGTTGTTGAACATTTAGTTGCTTCCATGTCTTAACTATTATAAACAGTGCTGCAGTGAAAGAACAGCGGGGTACATGTGTCCTTTTAAACCATGTTTTTCTCCAGATATATGCCTAAGAGTGGGATTGCTGGATCATATGGTAGCATTATTTTTAGTTTTTTAAGCAACCTACATACTGTTCTCCATAGTGGCTATAACAATTTACATTCCCACCAACAGTGTCGGAAGGTTCCCTTTTCTCCACACCCTCTACAGCATTTATTGTCTGCAGACTTTTTGATGATGGCCATTCCGACTTGTGTGAGATGATTTCTCATTGCAGTTTTGATTTGAATTTCTCTAATAATTAGCGATGTTGAGCATCTTTTCAACAGATGGCCTCTTGGCCATCTGTATGTCTTCTTTGGAGAAACGTCTCTTTAGTTCTGCCCATTTTCTGGTTGTGTTGTGTTTTTTTTGATGTTGAGCCACATGAGTTGTTTGTAAATTTTGGAGATTAATCCCTTATCGGTCGCATGATTTGCAAATATTTTCTCCCATTCCGTGGGTTGTCTTTCATTTTGTTGATGGTTTCCTTTGCCTTGAAAAAGGTTTTGAGTTTAATTAGGTCCCATATTTTTACTTTTGTTTTTATTTCCATTACTCTAGGAGACAGGTCAAAAAAGATCTTGCTGTGACTTATGTCAAACAGTGTTCTGCCTATGTTTTCCTCTAAGAGTTTTATAGTATCCCATCTTACATTTAGGTCTTTAATCTTCAGTTTTTTGATGTGGTGTATCACACTGATTAATTTGTGGATATTGAAAAATCCTTGCAACCCTGGGATTAATACCACTTGATCATGGTGTATGATCCTTTTAATTTATTGTTGGATTCAGTTTGCTAGTATTTTGTTGAGGATTTTTGTATCTATGTTCATCAGTGATATTGGCCTGTAATTTTCTTTTTTTGAGTATCTTTGTCTGGTTTTGGTATCAGGGTGATGGTGGCCTCATAGGATAAGTTTGGGAGTGTTCCTTTCTTTGCAATTATTTGGAAGAGTTTGAGAAGGATAGGTGTTAACTCTTCTCTAAATATTTGATAGAATTCACCTATGAAACCATCTGGTCCTAGGCTTTTGTGTGTTGGGAGTTTTTAAATCACAGTTTCAGCTTCAGTACTTTGATTGTTCTGTTCATATTTTCTATTTTTTCATGGTTCAGTCTTGGGAGATTTTATCTTTTTAAGAATTTGTCTATTTCTTCTAGGTTGTCCATTTTATTGGCATGTAGTTACTTATAGTAGTCTCTCATGAGCCTTTGTATTTCTGTGCGGTTTGTTGTAACTTCTCCTTTTTCGTTTCTAATTTTTTTTGATTTGAGCCTTCTCCCTCTTTTTCTTGATGAGTCTGGTTAAAGCTTTATAAATTTTGTTTATCTTTTCAGAGAATCAGCTTTTAGTTTAATTGATCTGTTCTATTATTTTCTTTGTCTCTATTACATTTATTTCTGCTGTGATCTTTATGATTTCTTTCCCTCTACTAACTTTGGGTTTTGTTTGTTCTCTCTCTAGTTGCTTTAGGTATAAGGTTAGATTGTTTATTTGAGATTTTTCTTATTTCCTGAGGTAAGATTGTATTGCTACACACTTCCCTCTTAGAACTGCTTTTGCTGTGTCCCTTAGGTTTTGGATCATCGTGCTTTAGTTGCCATTTGTCTCTAGGTATTTTTTAATTTTCTCTTCGATTACTTCAGTAATCCATTACTTATTTAGTAGCATATTGTTTAACATCCTTGTGCTTGTGTTTCTTTAAAGTTTTTTTCTTGTAGTTGATTTCTAATCTCATTGCATTGTGATTGCAAAAGATGTTTGATTTGATTTCAATTTTCTTAAGTTTACCAAGGCTCACTTTGTGGCCCGGCATGTGATCAGTCCTGGAAAATGTTCCATGTGCACTTGAGAAGAATGTTTATTCTGCTACTTTTGGATGAAATGCTCTATAAATATCAATTAAGTTCATATGGTCTAATGTGTCATTTAAGGCCTGTGTTTCCTTATTGATTTTCTGTCTGGATGATCTGTCTATTGATGTAAGTGGGGTGTTAAAGTCCCCCACTATTATTGTGTTACTGTCAATTTCTCCTTTTATGGCTGTTAGTATTTGCCTTATATATTGAGGTGCTCCAATGTCAGGTGCATATATATTTACAATCATTATGTCTTCTTCTTGGATTGATCTCTTGATCATTATGTAGTATCCTTCTTTGTTTCTTCTAGCAGCCTTTATTTTAAAGCCTATTTTGTCTGATATGAGTATTGCTACTCCAGCTTTCTTTTGATCTTCATTTGCATGGAATACCTTTTTCCATCCCTTCACTTCCAGTCTATATGTATCCCTAGATCTGAAGTGTATCTCTTTCTTTTTTTCTTTTTTTTTTTTTTTGCGGTACATGGGCCTCTCACTGTTGTGGCCTCTCACATTGTGGAGCACAGGCTCCAGACGCACAGGCTCAGTGGCCATGGCTCACGGGCCCAGCCGCTCCACAGCATGTGGGATCCTCCCGGACCGGGGCACAAACCCGTGTCCCGTGCATCGGCAGGCGGACTCTCAACCACTGCGTCACCAGGGAAGCCCTGAAGTGTATCTCTTGATCTGAAACATATATATGGGTCTTATCTTTGTATCCATTCAGTCACTGTATGTCTTTTGGTTAGAGCATTTAATCAATTTACATTTAAGGTAATTATCAATATGTATGCTCCTATTGCCATTTACTTAATTGTTTTGGATTAGTTTTTTAGGGGCATGTTTAATAGTCAGCTGTTTCCTCAGTAAGACTTTAAGCATCCTTTCTGCTGTGTTCCTGCCCTGTTGGTTGTTTGGCCTGAGGTGTCCCAGCACTTGAGCCTACAGGCTGTTGGGTGGGACCAGGTCTTGGTGAGAAAATGGCAGCCTCCGGGGGGCTCATGCCAATGAGTACTCTTTAGAACTACCACTGCCAGTGTCTTTGTCCCAGCAGTGAGCCACAACTGCCCCCCACCTCTGCGGGAGACCCTCTAGTACTAGCAGGTAGGTCTGGCCCAGGCTCTTATGAGGTCACTGCTTTTTTTCCTGGGTCCTGGTGTGCACGAGGAGACCTTGTGTGTCCCCTCCAAGAGTGGAATTTCTGTTTCTCCCAGTCCTGTGGAATTCCTGGTATCAAACCCCGGTGGTCTTCAAAGCCATATTCTCTGGGGGCTCCTCCTCCCATTGCCAGACCCCCAGGCTGAGAAGCCTAATGTGAGGCTCAAAACTTTCTCTTCTGTAGGAGAATTTCTGTGGTATATTTATTTTCTATTTTATGAGTCACCCACCTGGCCTCTATGGGATTTGACTTTATTGAAGTTGTGCCCCTCCTACCATCTCATTGTGGCTTCTTTTTTGTCTTTGGATGTAGGGTATCTTTTTTTGGTAGGTTCCAGCATTTTTTTTTTGATGATTGTTAGGAAGTCAGTTGTGATTTTGTTGTTTCCGTAAGAAGAGGTGAGCTCATGTTCTTCTACTCTGCCACCTTGTCTCCAAGCCTACTTGTTTTCCTTTAGATTGGGGTTGTATTTGTACCACTCATTTCGAAGTTAAATAGTATGTAAAGTTATTTCTCTCCACAGTTTCCTGGCTTTTCCCTTCTTCAGAGTGGCCTTCACTGTAGTTCAATCTTCTATTGAGACTATAGCCTTTTGAGGTTCCAGTTTGGGAAGGAGATCACCTATTTGTCCTTATCTTTGTATTGAGCATAGACTTGTTTTCTTGTTCCTCACACCCTTGCATATCCATCAAAACTGAATTTCAAGGTTACCAAATTTCAGAGGCCCATTGGCCCAATGCCATCTACAGAGCAAGCTCACATCTTCTTTACTTTACAGCTCCAGAGGATTTATTTCTAAGTGTTTAATAAGAAGTTTTATTATTTTTAAAATATCCAGCCTTTTTGATTATTTTCAAGGAGGCAGTTGTCATGTTTGCCATAATTCTAGAAAGGAAGTCACTTAGAGGAGTTTAAGAAGATTAAAGCATAATTGCCAGTACAGACTCTGAAGGATAACATTACAGTGATCTGTAGCATATACTCATTCCTTCATGCTCTATTTCTAGAGTTCTAGGAGTGAATATTTTTACTTTGAAATTTTTATTATTGTACTCCTTTTGATAGGATTTGTATAGATTCTAATTAACTCTGTTTCAAAATCTTTTTCTTTCTTCTTTAAAATAATATGTGCTCTTTAAATCTGTAAAATTTTTATCACTATGTCTCATCCTGACTTCTTTTCTAGCTCAGATGCTCCCTGTTTATTTGATATGAAAAATACCTGATATGAGCCTTGCAAGTGGTCTTTAAAAATTCAATTAGCTTTCTTTAATATATTCCATGCATTTATAACATCAAAGAGACACATTACTGCAAATTAATTTTGATGATGGTCTTTTCTACAATTGTTATTTCTCAGAGAGGATAAAAAGTCAATTTCAACTCAATTCATTTTCTGTGTATTCCAGAGAATGTGTTATTTTTAAATTTAAAAAAATAAATCCTTTATAGCATGTTTATATTTTAAGTGAAGACAAGCAGGTGAATTGAGTTTAATACTATTTACAAATGTTTTGCTGTGATTTAAAAATGTAAACATACTATTTCCATTTTATTTAGCCTTTTAAACTAGAAAATGTTATAAAATTAATGAATGACAATAATGGCATACATTTTCTGTTAATATTTTATAAAAATTTGATCCTAAATGTTTAATACATTGTTAGTTGAAAATATAGGAACAAAAGAGTCCAAATTATACCTATCACAACATGGGGTTGCATTATCCAGGCCCAAATAAAACTGAGTGTTCAAAATCATCTGTGAATTCCTCAGTTTGAGAGACAAACTAGGGAGGAGTCTTATGTACATTATTGTTGGAAAGTAAAGTCACGAGTTATTTTAAGAAGACATTAGAATGATTGAATATGGACTCTAGAAACTCAATTATCTAATAAATAGCAAATATATATGTATATATATACATAAAATACTATGCTATGATAATCGGTATGAGAAAGACCCATGTCCTTGTGGTTCCATGTCCTGAATTTTTAAAAATACATAGTTTGATTTCTCTCAGAGTCCTGAGCAATAATAGCCTTATCTCTATAGGACTGAAAAATGCTTCCTAGGCCAGTCAGAGAACAAAATATTTCTTTGTTCTCCTTGCTCCCAAGGTATTTTATTGACTGAAGCAGAGAAGAGGAGGAAAATGAGGGCCGTAGGACACTTCAAAACTAAGAGTGGGTGTCAAAATCCACTGGATTGGGAGCAAACAGTTCTCACTCAAAAATCTTTGGCACTAGATCAGTATAGATATTTGCCTTGGGGGATGCTCAAGGGTACACTGAGAAATGGGCAGAATAAAACTGGGGGGAGTGAGGAAATATATGGGTGGTTTATTATCCCAACTACCTCTCACACCTCAGTTTGGTGCAGTGAGTCGTGAGAGCATGATGTATTTACTAGGTGGAAAGCCATGAACGCCTGCAATCTTGAGGGCAATGAGCTAGGAGCTAGTGGGAGACTTTGTGGGATTTTTCTACTTTTCTTAAAAAAGGAGAATTCACCTAAGAAGTAGAAAAATCAGACTGATAACAAAGAGAAATCTACATGACTTTTGTAAATCTAAACAAATACAAATGTATTTTTTGCAACATTAGTAGGCATCCATAGAATTATTTTAATAAAATCCAATTTATAGAATATTTGATATGTTTTAGTTATATATTGGATTTATCTATTCTCACCTCTTCCACTTCCCCTCCTACCCAGTTATCTTGCTTAAAACAGAGTTGGTTTCACTCAATTAATATGCCTTAGAAAATGTTTTACAGATGTTTGTATGTGTGCACTCATGTCCCTGCCCAGCTCTTCTCACATTAGCAGTGCTTTCCGTGATTTCCTAAGCTCCTGCTTAATAAAAGAATAGTAAATAAAAGTGAAAAATAAAACATTGGAGAAGAAGAAGGAAGGCAAGACAGGGTTATAGAAATAAGCTAGGTAAATGAGTGAGAAAAAGGAACCACAGCCAGGTTGACAGTGAGGGAGTAACAGATCTCTGTGAAGTAAGGCATGACTTCAGTCTAAAAGCAAACATACTATATGTAAACTTAATTCATAGTTTTAAAAAGAGGATGATATAAATGCTTGCCCTTCCTCTCCAGTAAAAAATAATACTAAAAACAAAAGCAAACAGACAGTATTTTTTTAAAAAAATATCAGGCTGTTTCGTAATTACCTGCATTCCTTCCCTTCTTGCTTAGGGCAAATTAAAAGGTGATTATGTATTTCATAGATGATGTCTTTATTTGTAGACAAAAATGTGTGATATCATTAGTATTAGCTTATCTGGCTGAATTTTTTCTAATATAATTAAGCAGAATAGATTTATTTATTCTAAATGCATAATACTCATGGCTCTTTATGGTATTCTCTAGGACCTTGATTTAAAATAGCGTGTCTACATTTAAAAAAAATGCTTACCTTGAGCACAGTCCAAAGGAGAGCATTGCCAGCAGCTGAAACAATGAATCAGGTTTTCAGCCATGCACATTGCTGTGTTGCTGCTGCCAGGAACATACCCACTGCTGGAGAACCTTTCCCAATTCTGCCTCTTGGCACATGGACAGTCATTGTTGAACTAGCACCTCTCATTAGAGAAAATGACGGATATATATGGCATCTAGTTAATTATGAAAAAAACCCTTTTCTTTTCACTCCTCTTATTTAGTTTGATATAGTGTCATATATTCAGTAAAACATTTGGTCACATTTTCTCATCTTTCATGCTTGAGTCTGATAATCATGCATCTGTCTGATGAAATCTGATCAACTGGACCTGGAATTGGACCTTTTCTCACTAAATTTCTCCTTATTGCCTAAACCTCCACAATAATCCTCCTTTTACAACACTTATTTTTAACTCTGTTCTGTAAGGTTCTGGGATTCATTGATGAGTCCTTAAGGGATGAGAAGACACAATTCAGGAAGAAAATTAAGAAGTAAAACTCCAGGCTTCCCATACCAGTTTCAACCAAACTTCGCTTACTTTTTGTGTGTTGAGGTTCCAAACAAAATTTTGTTATGGATTTAAAAAAGAAAAAAGATACTGCAGCTAAAACTTAAATACCTTGAGAAATGTTTTTAAATAAATACATTCAAGATTTCTATTGAAATGCATATGTTAGGTAGGAAGGGTACAATATCCTATTGAATATCACTTAAGAACCCCTTAATAGGAATGATTTGATCACATTGGATGCCATCAACCAGCAAAACTTGACACAGACTGTCAATTTTGATGTCAGAGAAGGAAAGGTTCAAAGCGTTTCATTCACTTCATTTTCAGGAGTGTGGCTTTTGCTTAGGATTCATAAACAACCAGGAGATAAAATAGAGAAGAAGAAAAGAAGCAGGAAAAAATGAATAAAATTTTCAATCCATCAACATTACACACAAGACCAGGTATATTACTTTTTTGGAGGGTGAGCAGCTCTCAAGACTATCTTTTTTTATTTTTAATTTTTATTGGAGCATAGTTGATTTACAATGTTTTTTTTTAATGAGTTTATTTATTTTTGGCTGCATTGGGTCTTTGCTGTGCACAGGCTTTCTCTAGTTGCAGCGAGCGGGGGCTACTCTTCATTGTGGTGCGTGGGCTTCTCACTGTGGTGGCTTCTCTTGTTGTGGAACATGGGCTAGGCATGTGGGCTTCAGTAGTTGTGGCTTGCGGTCTCAGTTGTTGTGGCTCATGGTCTGAGTAGTTGTGGCTCACAGGCTCTAGAGTGCAGGCTCAGTAGTTGTGGCTCATGGGATTAGTTGCTCCACGGCAGGTGGGTTCTTCTCAGACCAGGGCTTGAACCCGTGTCCCCTGCATTGGCAGGCGGATTCTTAACCACTGCACCACCAGGGAAGTCCCTACAATGTTGTTTTAGTTTCAGGTGTACAGCAAAGTGAATCAGTTATACATATACAAATATCTACTCTTTTTCTTTAGATTCTTTTCCCATATAGGCCATTATAGAGTATTGAGTAAAGTTCCCAGTGCTATACAGTAGGTTCTTATTAGTTATCTATTTTATATATAGTAGTGTGTATATGTCAATCCCAATTTCCCAGTGTATCCCTCCCCCCACCTTATCACCTGATAACCATGTTTGTTTTCTACTTTTGTGACTCTACTTCTATTTTATAAGTAAGTTCATTTGTACCCCTTTTTTAGATTCCACATATAAGTGATATCATATGATATTTGCCTTTCTGTGTCTGACTTACTTCACTCAGTATGACAATCTCTAGGTCCACCCATGTTGCTGCAAATGGCATTATTTTGTTCTTTATTATGGCTGAATAATATTCCATTGTATATATGTACCACATCTTTATCCCTTCCTCTGTTGATGGTTATTTAGGTTCTTCCATGTCCTGGCTATTGTAAATAATGCTGCAATGAACATTGGGCTGCATGTATCTTTTAGAATTATGGTTTTCTCTGAGTATATGCATAGGAATGGGATTGCTGGGTCATATGGTAGTTCTATTTTTAGTTTTTTAAAGAACCTCCATACTGTTCTCCATAGTGGCTGTATGTACCAGTTTACATTCCCACCAACAGTGTAAGAGGATTCCCTTTTCTCCATACCCTCTCCAGGATTTATTGTTTGTAGATTTTTTGAGGATGGCCTTTCTGACTGGTGTGAGGTGATACCGCATTGTAGTTTCGATTTGCATTTCTCTAATAATTAGTGATGTTGAGCATCTTTTTTAGTTTTGAATTTTATTTTATTTTTTTCATACAGCAGGTTCTTATTAGTTATCTATTTTATACATATTAGTGTATATATGTCAATCCCAATCTCCCAGTTCATCCCACCACCACCCACATGCTTTCCCCCCTTGGTTGCCATACATTTCTCTACATCTGTGTCTCTACATCTGTGTCTATCTCTGCTTTGCAAACCGGTTCATCTGTACCATTTTTCTAGATTCCACGTATATGTGTTAATATATAATATTTGTTTTTCTGACTTACTGCACTCTGTATAACAGTCTGAGCTAAAAGTCTGAATCAAGGTTTCATCAAGGCCACACTCCTCCTGATATCTGTAGGGGATTCAGAGGTCCTTGACCCTTCCTAGCTTTTGGTGGTTTGCTAGAAACCTCTGGCATTCCTTGGCTTGCATCTGTGTAACTCCAAGTTCTGCCTTCATCATCATATATTGATCTCCCACGTCTGTGTCTTTACATGGCCATCTTCATGTAAGGATACTAGTCATGTTGAATTAGGGAACCCACCATATATCAGTATGACCTCATCTTAACTATTACATCTGCCATTACCCTATTTCCAAATAAGGTCACATACTGAGGTACTGGGGCTTAGGATTTCTTTGTGGGTGGGAGAGAAAGATAGAATTCAATCCATAGCCTCAGGGTTCAGCAACTACCCATGGGCAAAATCTAGCCACTGTTTTTATAAATAGAGTCATATTGTAACACAGCAAACCAATTATTTTATTGTTTTCTATGACTGCTTTCATGCTACATTGGTAGAGTTGAATAGTTGTGGTAAAGAACTTAAGGCTCCTTAGAATCTGAATATTTACTATCTAAACTGCTGTACAAAAATTTAGCTGACCACTGCATTAGACTGAAGTCATCCTTCTTTTTGTTACTATGCAAATTGCAGTGAAAAAGAGAAAGCAGGGAGGGAAGAGAGAGAGAGAGAAAAAAAAGAGAGAGGAGAGAGTGACTATGGGTTGGATTAACACACTTTGCCATACATTTTGTAGCTCCTTCCATCAAAAGATGGAGTCTACTTCCCACCCCTTGAATCTGGACTGAAATTACAATTTGTTTTGACTAACAGAATATGGCAGGTGATACTGTCTGAGATGTATCCTTTGCAAAGGCTTGACCAGGCTCTCGAATGATGAGGGCTAGATTGAATGATGTGGAAAGAGAGAGAGGCCAGCCAATAGCCAGCAACAGGGTTCTGGATATTGAATGGGGCTGTCTTAAATCCTCCAGCCATGGCCAAACCTCTAGATGTCTACAGGTGAAGGGCTACATTAGGAGAGAGCATCAGAGGAACCACCTAGCTGACAACTATCCAACCCACAGACTTATGAGAAATAATAAATCATTATTACTTTAAGGATTGGTTTTCGATGGGTTTGTTATACAGCAATAGGTAACAGACAGAGAAACACTAAGACTGTGAATACATTTTTTTTTTTTTTTTGGAAACTTATCTGAGTGTGAATTACAATAGCTAGCTCCTTGGTGGTACTGAGATAAACAGAAATATTTTCCCATAACTCCCCCATAGTTTGCTGTTTCTCAGGGAGATGGATGTTTCAGTTTCCCTGTCTCCTCACTTTCAACTCTGACATTTTCTTCTTTTGAGTAGTTCACTAAATTCTTTAATATAATACCCCACAACCCTGATATTTCTGGTTTGTAAAGTAAAACCTGTGGTTGTTTATTAAAGTTAATTTATGTGTAGTGAATAAAACAATTTCATTTTATACTGACTTGCTATATAATCCAACACTTAATTTTGTTTTAATATAACTTTAGCAAAACAGTGTGGAGACCATAGTACTGCCTACATTTCTATATACAGAATTGAAAAAAATACACTTACGTGCTCTCATAATAAGGTAAAGTAACAGATGAAGTATGCTTTACTCAGTGTGAAGTCAATCAGCTATCAATAATGTCACATTTCAAAAAATATTTCATTAAAAAGAGTTGAAGCTGTAGTAATTTTTCAATAGAAGAATGTCACCTACATACTATCCCCCAAGATACACCTTTAAGTATAAATATTTACACAGATTTCAGCTATTTAATTGTTATTCTTCTTTCTGCTTCCATACGAAAAATTTTTATAGAAGACATTTGTACAAATGGATGGTCTTTTGTTTGTATGTGTTTTCTTTTTTTTTTTTAAGTAGTTGGATGCTTATTGAATATACCATAGGGAACACTAACTGCAAACATAAAATACGTGTTCTTAAATTAGACATAGAAGACTTTCCCTGCTTTTATTGAAGCTATAATATATCACGGCAAAGGCCTTGTTTGAGACAACTTGAAAGTTATTGAGACCTAATGAAGACAAAAGATATGGGAGATGTGAAACTTACTAATACAGAAATAAGTCAGTGCTGTCCATTTTAGATGCAAGAAAGTATCTTGTTTAAGTATTCACAGAGGGCAGGAGGGGAGTGAAGTGACTAATATCTATTCTATCCCAGTCCTGATAGCACTTGTAAAGTCCACACTTGTTAAGACTCACAAATCTTGAATGTTAATACTGAGTTTAAAAGGAGAGCTGTAACTACAATTTGCGAGTGCCCATCTCTGTAACAGGCTCAGTAACGTTCTCTTAACTGCTTTCATGCCTGGCTTTGTATTTTTATTTCTCATTTCTCAATACATACCATATTTTTACACTTGCTTGTAAACTTGTTTTATTAGATAATAATAAAAAGAAAATGGAGGAGAAGGCCAATTTTTTATTGGAATAAAACTACCCAAGTTAATTCTACTCTAAATCTTAGCAGTACTCAACTATAGGAAATTGAAAGGAACATTCACTATCTAATAAAATGCTAACTAATTACTAATGAATTAAGAAGGAATAAAATGCTAATAGTAAATTACAGACCTCTTTTGTGTACATATCCACGCTACAGCTCCTCAGTTAACATAATTTTTTAACCAGCAAGGGGGTAACCACTGTATAACACAGCTAGATTAAGGGAGTTCATTTTAGCCATATGCGTTGTTTACATTAGTTTTGCTTGCTACTAAATTCATCCTTTGATTATGAAGACATCTCTCTTATCGGCACTGAAAAGTTTTCTTCAAATTAGTGTAGTAAACTCAGTACCGCTTATCCTACATTCTCAGCCAATTTGTGCAGGGCACCGTTCACACAGACAATATAGAGCTACCTACACATGCGTACTTGTAGTCCTGATGTTTGGATAGGATTGACCTCGTTGCCGACTTCGGCAGCGGGTACTGACTGTCTTAGACAAAGCAGAGCTTATCAACCCACTAGACACGGTGACTGGTTCAAAGATAGACTTTCAAGCCAATAAGAGACAATATGTTGTGATAGTTTTCTTGAGATTTTTTAGGTGAGCTCAGTTCTCTCTTGTCCCATAGAAGTTTAAGATAGAGCCTAAAGTTGCCCAAGGTCTCCAAAAAGTCAGCAAAGAGAACCTAGAGGAAATGAAGAAAAAATTCATAAATGCACTGCTTTAGGCCTGAACTGAGTATGTTGGATTGTGCTATGTTGACTTCATTAAGCCAGGCACAACATTTCCCAAAATATTCTTCCTTTTGGCTCTGGGTTAGAATTGGTCAAAAAGGCACTCTCACAGCATTTTTTTTTTTTTTTTTTTTTGCGGTACGCGGGCCTCTCATTGCTGTGGCTTCTCCCGGTGCAGAGCACAGGCTCCGGACGCGCAGGCTCAGCGGCCATGGCTCACGGGCCCAGCCGCTCCGCAGCATGTGGGATCCTCCCGGACCAGGGCACGAACCTGTGTCCCCTGCATCAGCAGGCGGACTCTCAACCACTGTGCCACCAGGGAAGCCCCACAGCATTTTGAAGGCAAAAATGAAGCAGCAACTGTCAGAAGGTCATTGTGGTCAAACATGCTGCTGTACAGCCTCAGGGGAGCCTGGTCAGTCCCAGCTTGTCCTCCATCTCCACTCTGTGTACAGCTAGTCTTCCTGACTTGTAGCTCTGATGACGAATAGGAGCCCTAAACCAGATCCTTTGACTGAGATTCACACAGGTGTTAGCTACCCAGGGACAACAGGTTCTCATAGACCTCTTCAGTGCTCTCCCATTATGGTTCCATTGTGGTTGCTGAACATGCTTGGCTTATCAGCTCTTTCCTGAAAGTTCTTATTTGTTCAACTATGCAGTGCTTCAAGGAGTACTAGCCAGTGACTCTTTCTCTGCTCCTTCTAAGGCCCATTTCAGACCGTCTTTTCTCCAGCTCCTCCCAAACTTCTATAAAGTTTAATTCTATAATATCTTATTTCTGTAATACTCATACTGGCTCTGCTTCCTTGACTGATACAGATATTGGTAGTAAAAGGGGGCTTGATTGGTTTCTTTAGGACAATTTGAAGAAAGAAAATGATAATTTATGAGTTCAGAACTTTAAATATCCACCCAAGGACTGCATAAGTATTCAGAAAGGGTTTAGGACCTTCCTGAAATCAACACCACACATAGACCCGAGCAACTGGGGCTCTTCCCTTGGGCCTTGCCTCTCAGGTGGTCCACACATTGGTATGCCTTAGTTAAAAATTTCTGGTTTTCCCCAGCATACAATTATCCTATGTGGGTTCCAGGTACTAGATGTACCTACCACAATTTTTTCTAAGTATTCCTTGAGTTTTTAGGATGTCTGGGACTGTCTAGGACTGAGAGGGCTATGTAGGCAGAGAACCCCAAACCAAAACCAGAATCTTCATGGGTCCTAGTTCTGGTTTTTACTCTTTGGGATGATGACCAAACCTTTACTTCATGTATGGGGTCAACCTGAAACCCTGTATCTGGGCTTCTGTTCCAGAAAGGTAATCTGATCACTTCCACTGGCTGGAACAGTAGTTAATTTACAGTTCACTGTTTTGCATAAAATTGCACCACCAGAATGGTGTTGACATGCTGATTTTGTATTATACTCACTCATGTTGGACCCAGGACAAATTCAGGGCTATGGGATAGCCACATTCCTTTACTGACCCTTGCTTGGGATTAGCCACATCTCTGGGTCCATACATCAACTCTCACCAGTGCATATACTGGCTACAGTGCTGTCTCTTGTCTATATCACTGAGAGTAGCAGTGATAGTAGCAGGTATCCTTATTCCTGTGCATTTTCAACACTGACACTCAACATGGTCACCCTACCCTTCCACAGGTTCTACACCACATAAAGGATTTTTTCAGGGGTAGTTGTGCCTATAATCTTCACAAATTATCAAGACTATTGTCCTGCAGTGCCAAGGGGCTTTCTGATTGATATCCTCCGTTGCCTCCAGTTGATGTTACTATGTCATATTCTCCTAGATCAGTCTTAAAGACTAACAGATAAGGGACAAAAATTCTTCATATGAATGGAAGCTTTCTTCTCAGTTCACTCAGAGGAACTTGCCTATCCTCCTTGCTGATACCAGTTTGTGAAAGGCAAAAAATATCCTAGGAATACAATGATCATGACCCAAAGAGTTCTTGAGAAGATATAGTTGGATGATGAGCTGTTCTATGTTTTTGCTGTAATATTCCAAATGGTAAATTTAATGAGACCAAATATTAAATTATTATTTTCCTGCATACTCTGGTTGAGACTTGCATTTGTGGTCATCATAAACAAAACATAGCAATCAGTTTTGGGAGAGTCTCTGGAAGCCAGTATTCATGGACAACAGCAGGAGTGTTACAGTATCATGAGTAGCAATGTAACAATGTAACAAGCATTAAATAAATGGTAATAGGTAATTGAAGAAACAACAAGTTCAATATTTTTTCAATGAAAATAGATTTTGACGAGCCATGGCATTGTGAGTCCATTTAGTATTTTTAATATTGATGATCATAGCTGTAATTACCAAGACTTCTGATTTTTTTTGTAACAACCGTTCTACTTATTTCCAAAACAGCCATTTTCCATCTGAAAAATATAAAATTATTTCTTAAAATTAAAGGACAAAAAACCAAATATCTTTAATAGATATCAAATTTTTAAATCAAAATTATTTAATTGCAACAGAAATAGTCACTTTTTAATGAAATTTAATTAAATGTTAATTATTTTCATAAATATAAAACTTCACAATTTTGGCACTCAGTGTCTAGCAAGTTGCCAATATAAAAAATTCATATTGGTCTTGCAAATATTAAAGTTAGACCAAAATATATACAAATGTGTCAGTAATATGAATTGATATGAAAAATATTTCACAGTCAAAAATATTATAAGTACCTCCAGAACCACAAGTTGAAACACAAAGCAAAGCAAGAAAAAGGACACTTGGCAATGTACTTTATTATCTAAGATTCTATAACATTCATGATATCTGAGAGGAAGGATTGATATAATTATTTTTTTCTTTTCTGTTACCTAAGTGATTCTATAGCTCAGATCCTTGCCTCACTTCAACAAAGAGTCTGTTGCTCTTTGACAGACACAAATTTCACTGTGTTTAGTCATTCAGATGTGACTTTTCTTTTGAGAGCACAGGACAGAAGATATGTTGAAGTTTTCTATGACCTAATAGTTAATACTTAGCAGCATAGGTGGGTACTCTAATGTGTGGAATCCTTTAAAGTATGGGATCATGGGCTCAGTTCTAAGAGTTGGCTCTTTAAATGATTTTAGCTTTCCTGAATTATTTGGTGTTAAGTGCTGTCTGGTCAGGCTTGGAGTTGACACAGTGTAGATTTAATTGTCTTGTTCAGTAGCACAGATTGACATCCCAGGTGCAGTCTCTGTATTTATAGGAAATAGAAACATATAACACTAGGAGTGAGTATTTTCCTTGTAAATTCTTATTTGGTGTTTTAAGTTGCTAAGGGCAAAATCCTGTATCTCTAATGCTGATGGTCTGATTGTATTATGAGTTTGTGTTTTACCAATTCATAATCCATCTCCCTCTTAGGTCTTCAGAATTTGTTGGGGGCCCAATCAACTCCATTATTCTGATATCTGTTAGTCCATTGCTGATTCTGACCATACTCCATAGATCATACAGAGAGAGAGAGAGGCAGACATAGATATATACATATATCCAGGTGTATATGTACACATATATGTATATAAATATATACACATATTTCTGTAACTGTAGGACATTTGGTCTAAAACGTATTAAATATGATGATTTCAGATTGCAATTTTATGTCATTCCCTTAATCTTCTTTAATACTTGGCCTACCGTATGCAAGATTTCATTTGAAGTAAAAGTTTTAAAGTTATAAAAAGTTCCAGAAAGCAAGATATCTATTTTATGGATGTGTTATTTACCCTGCTGGGAAAGTTTTGATTATTTTATGAAGAGCCTTCTCCAGTAGAGCTTACATTTTGAAATTTTATGTTGGAGTTTCACCATCTACAAACTTTCCCAGATTTTGGTTAAATTAAGAGGCCTTCCTAGAGAGGTTTATCATAAAAGCTGCATACAAGGCTATTTTACGACCTTGCCAGATACAGTAAAGAGACACAAAGTTTCTGTGGTGTGGAAGCAGGAATGCTTTCACTGAGCTATAGATCCCATAAGTGAAGTTTAGGTCTGTGAATAAGTTCCCCAATGTCTTAATTTTAGATGGTATAGGAGCTGTGAAAAACATTTTGAACCTTTTATGAACACTCTTGAACACAATGTACTTCTATTAAGACCAGACTTCTTTACAACTTTAAGACTGGACACAGATGTAGAGAACAAGCATATGGACACCAAGGGGGGAAAGTGGCGGGGTGGTGGGAGTGGTGGTGTGATGAATTGGGCAATTGGGATTGACATGTATACACTGATGTGTATAAAATGGATGACTAATAAGAACCTGCTGTATAAAAAAAAAAAGACTGAATGTTGTTTTTTAATAATTGAAGCCAGAAAATCAATATGAAGCTCTTCAAAATGCCTAGAAGCAGCTGATCTAAGCAGAATGTGCTCACTTTCTAAAATGGATTCTGCATTTAATTGTTTGATCCTACTTAACCTGCTTCCTACTTCTATTGTCTTAATCTTTGTTAGTTTCAGTTTCCTAATCTCTATAATGGGTTTTTAAATAGGACTTACCTCATATAATTGTTGTAATGAGTGATATAATGCATGTTAGCTGATTAATTAGATGGTGCATATAAAGTCAAAATCATATTACCTAGCACATGGTGAGTGCTTAATGAATATTGTTTTTCAGTTATTGGAAGTTTTTTTGTTTTGTTTTGTTTTGTTTTGCGGTATGCGGGCCTCTCACTGTTGCGGCCTCTCCCGCTGCGGAGCACAGGCTCCGGACACGCAGGCTCAGCAGCCATGGCTCACGGGCCCAGCTGCTCTGCGGCATGTGGGATCTTCCCGGACCGGGGCACGAACCCGTGTTCCCTGCATTGGCAGGCGGACGCTCAACCACTGTGCCACCAGGGAAGCCTTGGAAGTTTTTAAAGATAGTATGTGCAAAGCACTGGTGAATAGCTGTGTAGTTTACCATTCTATCTCATTATCTCATTTTTTAAACATCTTTATGAACATGAACTTGATGGATGAAAAATGGCATGAAATGCACATGTTGCAGACACAACGGTGAAAGTGACCTCTAATTTTTCTTATGACCACAAGATTCCATAAAAATTTAATTTATAATGCAGAAATGTTAGTTGTTGCATTCAGTTCACCAGAGAAAGAATTTATATCCAGGAAAGGGCAAGGTAAGAAACATAGATATTAACTATTTATATACTAAAGTGTGATAAATAAAAAGGGTGTCATCCAATTTAGGTTGTCTGATCTATAATACATAGAAGATGTGTCCATGTATATATGAAAGGAAAAGATTTTTAAAAGATAAGAAAAATTTTAAAACGAAAGATTTAGTCAGTCTTAGTATATCATTCAAAATAATGTTTTAAATTACATACATGCAAATTGGTGTGTTTGAGAAAGAGGGGAGTAGGGAGAGAAGAGTTGGAGATAAAAAGAGAGAAAGCACATGTAGTCTAGGTCCTAACTACGTTTTTTGTTACAACTAGATAGCCTCCTAACAAAATAGCTTCCAGCTGTAACAATAAGATCCTGTTTGCTTGTTTTATTGGTGCAAACAGTCATTCAAACTCTTCTTTAAAAACTATTAACCTTGCAAAGTGTTATTATTCCCATCATACTGCAAAGGATACAAAGGCTCAAGAAAGAAATTATCTAGTGATACATGGATTATATATGGAGCAACCAGTATTCAAACTGAAATCTATTTGAAAATCCATGTTCTTTCCATAGCATTATGCTGCCTTTCCTGGAAAGTGAGCACCATCTGGGCAAATACCACACTTCAATTTGTGTTTTTCTTTGTTTCATTGGCATTTAAGACACTGCTTTAACAAATTACATATACTCATTTGGAGTTCTGTTGAAAGAACAAAATGAGTGAAACAATGACGAATTTCATTGGCAAAAACCTCACTGCTTAAAAGGCATTTAATTCCATGTTCATATAGTTCTAAATGTTCAAAAATTTCTGTCATTGGATAATGCACTAAAGTAAATTAGTACTACAGAATTTCTTTTTTGTTCCCTGAGGGTGCAAAACATGTCTTATTTTCTTTGTTTCTACAACCATAGTGACTGGAATTTCAGTGAATGTTTCTTGAGTTAATGCAAAGATTTATATGTGGCTTATATAGAGAGCCAAGTAGGCACAGTGATGAGCATTTGGGACATTGCATAGATATTTTTTGATGCAATTGTGCAGCATATGTTTCTACTTATAATGCAGAAAGCGTTAATTGTATATTAACAACCACTAATTAATAAAAACAGGCAAAAGTTATGTACTGCTTCATGTCCATTAGTAAAAATAAAATGTATCCTGTTTCTATTTTTAGTTCTATTCACTATATTGCAATTTATTCAGATAATAAGATGTTCACCTAAGGTAGTTGCCATATATAAGTGGTGTTTAAATGATCAAAGAATTAAACTGAGGAAGAAATATAGAAAAACAGGGACAGTTTATCTTTTTATCAAGATCATTACAATCACTAATTTGATGTGATATGTGGTCTTAATAAGACTAGTAGCCTACAGTTAAATAATGATACATTTAGGCTACAAGCAAAAATGTAGGTCTAGGAAAAATCCATAAGTGTATTTATTGTTGAAACCTCACTTATAATTTAAATTGAACCATATGAGACTATGATACACCGTCATTTTTTTACCTATAA
This sequence comes from Orcinus orca, assembly GCF_937001465.1. Lineage (NCBI taxonomy): Eukaryota > Metazoa > Chordata > Mammalia > Artiodactyla > Delphinidae > Orcinus > Orcinus orca. Next base: position 58,676,853 of record NC_064563.1, on the reverse strand, counting down.
AAACAGCAATTCCATATGGTTGTACAGAAGAAGGAAGGGCATTTTGTTGTTGTTGTGTTTGTTGTTACTTAATCTCCTAGGTTTAGAGCTTTAAAAGTGGGGTCTAAATTTTGTTGTCGGGATTAAAGGACTGTTGGAGCATAGTGAAAATTCAATAAACAGCAGCTGGTATTTTTATTAATAATAAATTAGAACTTTAGCTATCATGTTGTCCAAAGAATACTGATGTTAGAACTAGCCTCCTAGTATTGATCTTTTTCTAAAATATACATTATGCCCATGCTGTTCTTCAGATGTTCTGAATATGAACTAATCCAGGTAGAGGAGAGTGTAGACCTTACCAAAGGTTTAGTGTTTGACTTTCTTTTCTAAATGTCACAAACACACACACAAAAAGATTTCCTCAGGAAAATTTTTGAGAAGAAGCCCAAGAGATTTCTTGCTCAATTCTTTGCTAAACAAAACTTCCAGACCTTTCAAAATCCATTTCAGATGTACTCCCAAGGAGCACGGTTGTATGATCTGCACCTTGAATGGGTTATAAGCCATGCTGACCTATATTGTGTATGCTGAGCATGGATCTTTCCAGGATGTCAACAGAAGTTTTATACATAACACAGGTTCAGAATGTGTCAAGGAAAATCTGCACAGTAGACAAGTAAAATGGATTTTTTATTTTAAATAATGCCAGTGCGTCTAATTTTTCAAGTGTCAAGAAAATAAAATAATACAGGCAGTATGAAGTACATTTCTGCAAATACATTAAACTGAAAATCAGTTATGAAGTCCAATCATATAAGAAAAAATTTCAGGTTGGAAATAAGTAAAAATGCCCTTGACCTGATTAAACCATCATCAGTATAATAACTTAGTTTGCTACTTGTCCCTCTGTTTTTCCCTCTTCATGTACCAAGAATATCACCCGGCAGTATATTCTGTGTTTATTTGCCAAGCACTGATTTATATACGTCACCCTTTACCCATATATTTTGTTCCTTTTCCTTACAAAACTTCTGTTATTTTTTCCCTCAGGACTGAGTTCTATGTAGCATGTGGAAGATACCAAACACAAACCCCTCTCTTGACATCTGGCTCTACTCTGCCAAAGAAAGTTGTGCTGGGGATTACTTTTAATTTCTTTCTTTTACTCTTCAATTGGTTATTTCCAAAATGTCAGCCTTTCCCTCCAAACCATTTCCTTAATGGCTGTCAGCTTCTGAAAAACAAAAGGTGGGAAGGGGCACTTAATACCCCAGTTACCTGCAGGATTCCCGAGGCCAGACAGGATCAGGCTTCAGTGCCTCAAACTTTCAGTATGGAATGGCAGCTCTGTTGCCTGGGTCACTTGCTAAGTACAGAAAAGAAAAAAAAAAAAAGTACTTGAATAGTTCCATGGCACAAGGAAGCAAAGCTGTCAAGTACAGTCAGAACTGAAAACAGCATTTTGCAGAACAAGAAATCACTGCTTGAAAATAAGACACATGGCTGTAGGCAGGTGACGCAGCTGGGTGGTGAGCTGTCTTCACCCACAAACTGGAATTACCTGTATGTCAGACGGGCCAAGGCCATTTCATGCTTAGTCAAGGAAACTGGGGCCAGAAGGAACACAAAAAGAAAAATTTCAGAAGTCTTAAGAGTCATAAAATACTTTAAGCATGAAAGCAATTTTAGTTTTTCCAGAGATATCTACATTTTAACCACATTTACATGTATTATGTAAACCTTAATTGAAGGAGCTTTTGAGTTGATCCATTATCATGCCTTGTCACTAGGGTAGGAATCTGAACAAGGAGACAGAACTGTTAAATTAACCTAAAACCAGATTGTCAGTTCTGTGAGGTACGAGCTTCATTTACTTGATCTATGAGAATGATTATATGTTAGAACAGATGGGGGCCTGAGGGACTCTGGACTCCAATCCTATCACTTTTGTTTTGGGTTTTTTTTTTTTTTATTTGAAGAAGACAGAATGGAGAACTAGACCTGAAGTGACAGGGCAGGAAACACACTGAAATTCCTGCCCTAAGGATAGTGTCCACAGCCACTTTCATGCCTGTAGTCAAATGTTAAACTTCAGCCTTCCAAAACAGTTTCTGTTTGCTATTCTGTTTGATATTTTAAGACTCGTATGTAGAGAGAAATCTTGCTTATAGTTAATATATCACATTATAAATATATGTAGGTATATATTATAATTGTATGTAGTTATATGACATATATAATTACTATTTTTATATAAGGTGCTTTGGGGTTTTTAAGATCTATCTACACACACACACGTAGGTATATATGTGTGTGCCTGCATGTGTGTCTATAGGTCATAAGGGTTCCCAAGACACTTTCAGGGGGTCCATGAGGTCTTTCTGTTTCCAACCTCACATCTGTGTGAGGCTAGATTTCCTCCTTGTACATCAACTAAGAAAACATACACAACAGATTGAATTCAGAAGCAGGTATGAGAATCCAAAGAGATTTGCAAAAATGTAAAACCATGCCACTCTCCTTACTAAATATGTTATTTTTGAAATTATCGGTTTTTTTTTAGAAATGTACTAGTTATGTCAACATGCAGTAGATTTTTATTGTTAGTTTTAAATAAATAAGTAGATATTTTAAGCTGTTTTAATATCTAATACGATAACCATCCATAGGTATAAACCATATAAACAAAATATCTTTGAGATCCTCAGTAATTTGTAACAATATAAAGAGGTCCTGAGAACACACATCTTGGGACCCTCTGGGCAAAACAATCGTCCATAAAGCGACTTAGAGCTAGAGCTCTGGGCATGAGAAGGTCTTACACTGAATAGTGACTGGTTACCCATTAATTCCTGGTTTTGGAGGATTTGAGAGAGGCCATCTAACAATACAGAAGACTGAGGTGCATACAGAGAAGGAGTAAATGAAGGCCAGGAGGCAATAAAGACACCAGAAATGCACCAAGGGTATGAATAGGAAATAGACTAAAAGGAGAGCAGGCCCGGAAGTAGCACCAGCACAGACAGGTCCCTGGGTCAGTGAGTAGCAGCCACACCCTTCCCATCATGGGGTTACTGGAAGAGTGAAAATGGCCTGCTATGTTCCCTCGAGACAATCCCGTTTACAGAGATGCCTGAGTGTGTGGCCACTGACACTGTCTCCGGCTCTTCCTTATTTTCTTATGTATCTGCAAACTCAAGGAAGACTTAAAGAAAGCAAATCATAAATGCCACTTTATTTTTGTGTCCCACTGATTTTTGTACCTGCTTTGGGGGAACAGTCATTACAAACTCAGGCAGTTCCATGACTCTTCTGATCACTCTTGAGTAAGAGAAAGTCTTATAACCACTTTAAACTGCAAACATAGTTTCAATGACACAGCTGACAAAGATTAAAAAAAAACCTAGTTACATGTAATAACCAGAACTCCAACTAGATCTAAAGTTAAATCACTTTCTCCCTCCCTTGCTCGCCAATTTGAGACATGCTTAGAACTAGCTTCTTGCAGTGAGATAGGTGTTGGGCTGTTTCTCTCCTTACCCACCCATCACGGTGCCTCCTTGCCTGGCATGTAAATACTTGCCTCTTATCTCTCCATTGCTTCCATTGCTGTAGCAGGGGTCCCAGTGTCAAGGGATATTATCTTCTCTGGACCTGGCAAATATTGACAGCTGATTCACATGGAGGCACTTTTGTGGGGTCTATCCCAAAGCTGACTGAGGTCCCTGGGGTTACTTCAGACTGAAATTTCCACCACAGTTTACATGTCTATTCCCCTGTCATCAAAGTACAATTATAACCTGCTATGACAGAAGCCTTCAGATATGTTATGTGTGTGTGTATATGGGTGAGGAGGCTAAAATTGCAATGGCTCCTTCCAAAGGAATCCTTTCTACTCTTTTGACCTTTATGTACTGCTGCTAATAGTAATAGGGTTCAAAGTCATATAACTAGCTTCTGGCTATCTAATTCAAAACTTTGATTTTGATAAGCACCTCCTTTGGAATGAAGCATCTGTTATAGATTGATGTCTTAGTTGAAACTTTCCAATTTAAGGCCCTGTTTCACATCCTGATAATGAGCTCCCTTTAATTGAAGAAATCTGCTTTCCTTTGCAACATGAGAGATCCTTTTAACATTAAATGTCTTATGGAATTACATATAAGAAATATGCTTAGAATTATGACCCAATACACACATAAGCATAAATATTTATGGATTTACACACACACGCATGCACACTCACACATCGTGAGTTTCTCAAAATCTTCTAATTTGAAGTTTATTCTTATCACACCTTTTCTTAACCCTTACTGTAATAATTCATTTCTCAACTCTTTCTTTTTCCTTTTAATAAAAAGGTCTCTCTTTTATTCCTCTACACCGAGCCACGTTGTTTTGGCTTCAAACCACAGGAAAAAAATAAATTCGGAAAAATTTTCCCATCTTGGACCAAATCATAGTTACCAATATAATAGAGGATTTTAGGGACGAAATTAATCTTTCCTTTTAGAGTTACGAGAAACCTTGTAGTCCAGGAGCCAGCCTGAAACAGCATTTAATGGAGTGGATATTGGGAGACATTATTTTGAAACCCATAATTAACCTTTAAAATGATACAATTTCCTTTTTTCTTTTCAGAGTAGGGAAATGGAATTTAAGTCATCAAATTTTCTTAGCCTGAAACAATAGTTGTTGTATATCTTAAACATCTAACTGAATTATTCTGTCTCCTATTCCCAGCCATCTAAATTCTGCTTAAGTATTTTGATAATATGTGAAAATATGTTTTCTAGGGAGCAGGTAAAAGTCTTGTGTCCACTAATGCACCAAAATAAGTGACCCATGAAGGTTAGTATAAAGAAAAATCTTGGTAGCAAAGGACAAAAAATTCAGAAAAGAAATTGGCACCCACCGAAACCACTATTTTTACTTCATGATTACTCTACAGCTGATTCTGTTTATGTGTTAAGTGTGGGCAAACAAGAATTGATGTATTGAGGCGGAGGGGAAGATGGCGGAAGAGTAAGACGCGGAGATCACCTTCCTCCCCACAGATACACCAGAAATACATCTATACGTGGAACAACTCCTACAGAACACCTACTGAACGCTGGCAGAAGACCTCAGACCTCCCAAAAGGCAAGAAACCCCCCCACGTACCTGGGTAGGGCAAAAGAAAAAAGAATAAACAGAGACAAAAGAATAGGTACGGGACCTGCACCAGTGGGAGGGAGCTGTTAAGGAGGAAAGGTTTTCACATGCTAGGAAGCCCCTTCGCAGGCAGAGACTGCGGGTGGCGGAGGGGGAAAGCCTCGGAGGAGAGCACAGAAACAGGGGTGCGGAGTGCAAAGCGGCGAGATTCCCGCACAGAGGATCAGTGCCGACCGGCACTCACCAGCCCGAGAGGCTTGTCTGCTCACCCGCCGGAGCGGGCGGGGCTGGGAGCTGAGGCTCGGGCTTTGGTCGGAGCGCAGGGAGAGGATTGGGGTTGGCGGCGTGAACACAGCCTGCAGGGGATTAGTGCGCCGTGACTGGCCGGGAGGGAGTCCGGGAAAAGGTCTGGAGCTGCCGAAGAGGCAAGAGACTTTTTCTTCCCTCTTTGTTTCCTGGTGCGCGAGGAGAGGGGTTTAAGAGCGCTGCGGGCGCGAGCCGCGGCTAAAAGCACGGACCCCAGACACGGGCGCAGCCGCGGGTAAAGTGCAGACCCCAGAGACGGGCGCGAGCCGCGGCTAAAAGCACGGACCCCCAGAGACGGGCGGGAGACGCTAAGGCTGCTGCTGCAGCCACCAAGGGGCCTGTGTGCGAGCACGGGTCACTATCCACACCCCTCTTCCGGGGAGCCTATGCAGCCCACCACTGCCAGGGTCCCGGGATCCAGGGACAACTTCCCCGGGAAAACGCACGGCGGGCCTCAGGCTGGTGCAACGTCACGCCGGCCTCTGCTGCCGCAGGCCCGCCCCGCACTCCGCGCCCCTCCCTTCCCCTCGGCCAGAGTAAGCAAGAGCCGCCGAATCAGCGGCTCCTTTAACCCCGTCCTGTCTGAGCAAAAAAAGACGCCCTCCAGCGACCTACACGCAGAGGCAAGGCCAAATCCAAAGCTGAGCTCCTGGAAGCTGTGAGAACAAAGAAGAGAAAGGGAAATCTCTCTCAGCAGCCTCAGAAGCAGCGGATTAAAGCTCCACAATCAACTAGATGTACCCTGTATCTGTGGAATACATGAAGAGACAGCGAATCATCCCAAATTGAGGAGGTGGACATTGAGAGCAAGATCTATGATTTTTTTCCCCTTTTTTGTGAGTGTGTATGTGTATGCTTCTGTGTGAGATTTTGTCTGTATAGCTTTGCTTCTACCATTTGTCCTAGGGGTCTATCCGTTTTTTTTTTTAATTTTTTTCTTAATAATTTTAATTTTAATAACTTTATTTTACTTTCTTTCTTTCCTTCTTTCCTTCCTTCCTTCCTTCCTTCCTTCCTTCCCTCCCTTAGACAACGAATCATCCCAAATTGAGGAGGTGGACTTTGAGAGCAAGATTTATGATTTTTTCCCCTTTTGCTCTTTTTGTGAGGGTGTATGTGTATGCGTCTGTGTGAGATTTTGTCTGTATACCTTTGCTTCCACCATTTGTCCTAAGGTTCTATCCGTCCCTTTTTTTTCTAAATATTTTTTTAATTTAATAACTTTATTATATTTTACTTTATTTTATTTTACTGTATCTTGTTTCTTTTTTCCTTCCTTCCCTCCTTCCTTCCTCCCTCCCTCCCTCCTTTCTTTCTTTCCTTCTTTTCTTCTTGCTTGCTTTCTTCCTTCCTTCCTTTCTTTCTTCCTTTCTTCCTTCCTTCTTGCCCTCCTTTCTTTCTTTCTCTCTTTCTTACTATTTCTACTAATTCTTTCTCTCTACTTTTTCTCCCTTTTATTCTGAGCCATGTGGATGAAAGGTTCTTGGTACTGCAGCCAGGAGTCAGTGCTGTGCCTCTGAGGTGGGAGAGCCAACTTCAGGACACTGGTCCACAAGAGACCTCCCAGCTCCACATAATATCAAACAGCAAAAATCTCCCAGAGATCTCCATCTCAACACCAGCACCCAGCTTCACTCAACGACCAGCAAGCTACAGTGCTGGATAACCTATGCCAAACAACTAGCAAAACAGGAACACAACCCCACCCATTAGCAGAGAGGCTGCCTAAAATCATAATAAGTCTACAGACACCCTAAAACACACCACCAGATGTGGACCTGCCCACCAGAGAGACAAGATCCAGCCTCATCCACCAGAACACAGGCACTAGTCCCCTCCACCAGGAAGCCTACACAACCCACTGAACCAACCTTAGCCACTGGGGACAGACATCAAAAACAATGGGAACTATGAACCTTCAGCCTGCAAAAAGGAGACCCCAAATACAGTAAGATAAGCAAAATGAGAAGACAGAAAAACACACAGCAGATGAAGGAGCAAGGCAAAAACCCACCAGACTTACCAAATGAAGAGGAAATAGGCAGTCTACCTGAAAAAGAATTCAGAATAATGATAGTAAAGATGATCCAAAATCTTGGAAATAGAATAGACAAAATGCAAGAAACATTTAACAAGGACCTAGAAGAACTAAAGATGAAACAAGCAATGATGAGTAGCACAATAAATGAAATTAAAAGTACTCTAGATGGGTTCAATAGCAGAATAACTGAGGCAGAAGAACAGATAAGTGACCTGGAAGATAAAATAGTGGAAATAACTACTGCAGAGCAGAATAAAGAAAAAAGAATGAAAAGAACTGAGGATAGTCTCAGAGACCTCTGGGACAACATTAAATGCACCAACGTTCGAATTATAGGGGTTCAAGAAGAAGAAGAGAAAAAGAAAGGGACTGAGAAAATATTTGAAGAGATTATAGTTGAAAACTTCCCTAATATGGGAAAGGAAATAGTTAATCAAGTCCAGGAAGCACAGAGAGTCCCATACAGGATAAATCCAAGGAGAAATATGTCAAGACACATATTAATCAAACTGTCAAAAATTAAATACAAAGAAAGGATATTAAAAGCAGCAAGGGAAACACAACACATAACACACAAGGGAATTCCCCATAAGGTTAACAGCTGATCTCTCATTAGAAACTCTGCAAGCCAGAAGGGAGTGGCAGGACATACTGAAAGTGATGAAGGCAAAAAACCTGCAACCAAGATTACTCTACCCAGCAAGGATCTCATTCAGATTTGATGGAGAAATTAAAACCTTTACAGACAAGCAAAAGCTGAGAGAGTTCAGCACCACCAAACCAGCTTTACAGCAAATGCTAAAGGAACCCCTCTAGGCAGGAAACACAAGAGAAGGAAAAGACCTATAATAACAAACCCAAAACAATTTAGAAAATGGGAATAGGAACATACATATTGATAATTACCTTAAATGTAAATGGACTAAGTGATCCCACCAAAAGACACAGATTGGCTGAATGGATACAAAAACAAGACCCATACATATGCTGTCTACAAGAGACCCACTTCAGACCTAGAGACACATACAGACTGAAAGTGAGGGGATGGAAAAAGATATTCCATGCAAATGGAAACCAAAAGAAAGCTGGAGTAGCAATTCTCATATCAGACAAAATAGACTTTAAAATAAAAACTATTAGAAGAGACAAAGAAGGACACTACATAATGATCAAGGGATCGATCCAAGAAGAAGATATAACAATTGTAAATATTATGCACCCAACATAGGAGCACCTCAATACATAAGGCAAATAGTAACAGCCATAAAAGGGGAAATCGACAGTAACACATTCATAGTAGGGGACTTTAGCACCCCACTTTCACCAATGGACAGATCATCCAAAATGAAAATAAATAAGGAAACACAAGCTTTAAATGATACATTAAACAAGATGGACTTAATTGATATTTATAGGACACTCCATCCAAAAACAACAGAATACACACTTTTCTCAAGTTCTCATGGAACATTCTCCAGGATAGATCATATCTTGGGTCACATATCAAGCCTTGGTAAATTTAAGAAAATTGACATTGTATCAAGTATCTTTTCTGACCACCATGCCATGAGACTAGATATCAATTACAGGAAAAGATCTGTAAAAAAATACAAGCACATGGAGGCTGAACAATACTTAATAACGAAGTGATCACTGAAGAAATCAAAGAGGAAATAAAAAAATACCTAGAAACAAATGACAATGGAGACATGACGACCGCAAACCTATGGGATGCAGCAAAAGCAGTTCTAAGAGGGAAGTTTATAGCAATACAAGCCCACCTTAAGAAACGGGAAACATCTCGAATAAACCTTGCCCCTAAAGCAATTAGAGAAAGAAGAACAAAAATCCTCAAAGTTAGCAGAAGGAAAGAAGTCATAAAGATAAGATCAGAAATAAATGAAAAAGAAATGAAGGAAACAATAGCAAAGATCAATAAAACTAAAAGCTGGTTCTTTGAGAAGATAAACAAAATAGATAAACCATTAGCCAGACTTATCAAGAAAAAAAGGGAGAAGACTCAAATCAATAGAATTAGAAATGAAAAAGGAGAAGTAACAACTGACACTGCAGAAATAAAAAAGATCATGAGAGGTTACTACAAGCAACTCTATGCCAATAAAATGGACAACCTGGAAGAAATCGACAAATTCTTAGAAATGCACAACCTGCCATGACTGAATCAGGAAGAAATAGAAAAGATGAACAGACCAATCACAAGCACTGAAATTGAAACTGTGATTAAAAATCTTCCAACAAACAAAAGCCCAGAACCAGATGGCTTCACAGGCGAATTGTATCAAACATTTAGAGAACAGCTAACACCTATCCTTCTCAAACTCTTCCAAAATATAGCAGAGGGAGGAACACTCCCCAATTCATTCTACGAGGCCACCATCACCTTGATACCAAAACCAGACAAGGATGTCACAAAGAAAGAAAACTACAGGCCAATATCACTGATGAACATAGATGCAAAAATCCTCAACAAAATACTAGCAAACAGAATCCAACAGTACATTAAGCGATCATACAGCCTGACCAAGTGGGGTTTATTCCAGGAATGCAAGGATTCTTCAATATACACAAATCTATCAATGTGATAAACCATATTAACAAATTGAAGGAGAAAAACCATATGATCATCTCAATAGATGCAGAGAAAGCTTTTCACAAAATTCAACACCCATTTATGATAAAAACCCTCCACAAAGTAGGCATAGAGGGAACTTTCCTCAACATAATAAAGGCTATATATGACAAACCCACAGCCAGTATCGTGCTCAATGGTGAAAAACTGAAAGCATTTTCACTAAGATCAGGAACAAGACATGGTTGCCCACTCTCACCACTCTTATTCAATATAGTTTTGGACGTTTTAGCCAGAGCAATCAGAGAAGAAATGGAAATAAAAGGAATCCAAATTGGAAAAGAAGAAATAAAGCTGTCACTGTTTGCAGATGACATGATACTATACATAGAGAATCCTAAAGATGCCACCAGAAAACTACTAGAACTAATCAATGAATTTGGTAAAGTTGCAGGATACAAAATTAATGCACAGAAATCTCTTGCATTCCTATACACTAATGATGAAAAATCTGAAAGTGAAATCAAGAAAGCACTCCCATTTACCATTGCAACAAAAAGAATAAAATATCTAGGAATAAACCTACCTAAGGAGACAAAAGACCTGTATGCAGAAAATTATAAGACACTGATGAAAGAAATTAAAGATGATACAAATAGATGGAGAGATATACCATGTTCTTAGATTGGAAGAATCAACATTGTGAAAATGACTCTACTACCCAAAGCAATCTACAGATTAAATACAATACCTATCAAACTACCACTGACATTTTTCACAGAACTAGAACAAAAAAGTTCACAATTTGTATGGAAACACAAAAGACCCCGAATATCCAAAGGAATCTTGAGAAAGGAAAACGGAGCTGGAGGAATCAGGCTCTCTGACTTTAGACTATACTACAAAGCTACAGTAATCAAGACAGTATGATACTGGCACAAAAAACAGAAAGATAGATCAATGGAACAGGATAGAAAGCCCAGAGATAAACCCACGCACATATAGTCACCTTATCTTTGATAAAGGAGGCAGGAATGTACAGTGGAGAAAGGACAGCCTCTTCAGTAAGTGGTGCTGGGAAAACTGGGCAGGTACATGTAAAAGTATGTGATTAGATCACTCCCTAACACCATACGCAAAAATAAGCTCAAAATGGATTAAAGACCTAAATGTAAGGCCAGAAACTATGAAACTCTTAGAGGAAAACATAGGCAGAACACTATGACATAAATCACAGAAAGATTCTTTTTGACCCACCTCCTAGAGAAATGGAAATAAAAAGAAAAATAAACGAATGGGACATAATGAAACTTCAAAGCTTTTGCACAGCAAAGGAAACCATAAACAAGACCAAAAGACAACCCTCAGATCGGGAGAAAATATTTGCATATGAAGCAACTGACAAAGGATTAATTTTCACAGTTTACAAGCAGCTCAATAACAAAAAAACAAACAACCCAATCCAAAAATGGGCAGAAGACCTAAACAGACATTTCTCCAAAGAAGATATACAGACTGCCAACAAACACATGAAAGAATGCTCAACATCATTAATCCTTAGAGAAATGCAAATCAAAACTACAATGAGTTACCATCTCACACCAGTTAGAATGGCCATCATCAAAAAATGTAGAAACAATAAAAGCTGGAGAGGGTGTGGAGAAAAGGGAACACTCTTGCACTGCTGGTGGGACTGTGAATTGGTTCAGCCACTATGGAGAACAGTACGGAGGTTCCTTAAAAAACTACAAATAGAACTACCATATGACCCAGCAATCTCACTACTGGGCATATACGCTGAGAAAACCATAATTCAAAAAGAGTCATGTACCAAAATGTTCATTGCAGCTCTATTTACAATAGCCCGAGATGGAAACAACCTAAGTGTCCATCATTGGATGAATGGATAAAGAAAATGTGGGACATATATACAATGGAATATTACTCAGCCATAAAAAGAAACAAAATTGAGCTATTTGTAATGAGATGGATAGACCTAGAGTCTGTCATACAGAGTGAAGTAAGTCAGAAAGAGAAAGACAAATACCATATGCTAACACAGATATATGGAATTCAAGGGGAAGAAAATGTCGTCTAGGACCCAGGGGTAAGACAGGAATAAAGACACAGACCTACTGGAGAACGGACTTGAGGATATGGGGAGGGGGAAGGGTGAGCTGTGACAAAGCAAGAGAGAGGCATGGACATATATACACTAACAAACGTAAGGTAGATAGCTAGTGGGAAGCAGCCACATACCACAGGGATATCAGCTCGGTGCTTTGTGACCGCCTGGAGTGGTGGGATAGGGAGGGTGGGAGGGAGGGAGATGCAAGAGGGAAGATATATGGGAAGATATGTATATGTACAACTGATTCACTTTGTTATAAAGCAGAAAACTAACACACCATTGTAAAGCAATTATACCCCAATAAAGATGTTAAAAAAAAATGAATAGATGTATTTACCTGCAGCCTACTCAGGGCCAAAAGCTGTATTATAATATGTTGGCACATCAATAGTTATCTTTTCCTCCGTCTAATAATTTTAATAGTTTTCAAAGGCTTTCATAATAAGTACCACAGACTTGGCGGCTTAAACCATAGAAATATATATTCTCGCAATTTTGAAGACTAGAAGTTCGAGATTGAGATGCCAGCAGGTGGCATCTTCTGAGGTCTTTCTCCTTGGCTTGTAGATAGCTTTGTCTTCTCCTTGTGTCCTTGCATGGTCTTCGCTCTGTGTCTTTGTCCTCAGCCCTTCTTATAACAACTCTGGTCATACTGGGTTTAACTTAATTACCTCTTTACAGGCCTTACCTCCAAATACGTTCACAGCTGAAGGTACTGAGGTTTAGGACTTAAAATTGGGGGGATACAATTCAGCCCATAACACTTCCCTCTTAGTTGCAGAACTCTACTAATTTTTGCTCATATCTCCCTACCTATCAAAGATGTTAGCACCTGGGTCATAATATTTATTTCTTCCTCATTCCCGCCATCATTATGAATGTCTTTAAGATTCAGGTGGACAATGGCTCCATCCCAACCGTCATCAGCGTACTTCACTTAAGCAGTTCACTTCTATTATCAAACCCCATGGTAGCATTTATATACATTTCACCACTGCACTCTTACATTTCCGAGCCCACCGTGCAGCCAAGGCTTCCCACTCTTCTCATTCTCTCAAATTTATACTTATTACACCTATTATTAACCCTCATTTGATTATTCCCTTCTTAACCCTTTTTCTCTCAAAATAAATCCCCTTCTTGTAATTTCTTCCCTACTGAGACATTATTTTGTTATCAAACCACAGGAAAAAATAAATCACACAAAAATTTCCTATCCTTCCACACATGGGCTGTTAAGTATGTGTATTTGTTTTCTATTCATGCATAACAAATTACCACAAATTTAGTACTTAAACAAAGCACAAATTATGAGTTTACAGCTTTCATGGGTCAGTAGTCCAGGTGAGAGTTAGCTGGATCCTCTGCTCAGGTCTCACTGGGCTGAAATTAAGGTGTCAGCCAGGAATGAAATCTCGTTTGAGGCTTAGCGTTCTCTTCCAACCTCATTAATTGAGGGAAGAATTCATTCCCTTGTTCTGTCTGACAGAAGTCCTTGCTTTTTGTTGCTAGCTATCAGCTAGGGCTGGCTCTCAGGCCCTGGAGGCCTCCCTCCTCCAGTCCTTTGCCTTGTGGCCCCTTCTCTTCATCATGTCAGCTCACTTCATTTTTGATGCCAGTAGAAGAATGTCTCTCCATCACTTGATTTTCTTTTAGAGAGCTGGCCTGATTAGGTTAGGCCAACCAAAGATATGTTTCCTTTTGTTTTAAATCAGTCAACTGATCAGTAACCTAATCATGGGAATGATATCTCATCATATTCACTTTAATGAGATTTTATAGGGCATGTAACAGAGGATAGGAATCTCAGAGTCTATCTTATAATTCTTCCTACCCCAAGGTGTCTGGACAGCATCATACAATGATGTGACCACAGGCACTTCAAATGCATGATATCCAGAAATTTATTTTATCCTACCTTCTTCAAAATAAATTTAGTGTGGCTAAGGACTGACTAAATATTTGTTTAATGTATTATCAAAGGGATGAGCATTGCATTGTGATTCAGGAAAAACAGGTCTTATCCATACTCCAAGCCTTGGTTTTCCTTCAAATCCTCTCCAATTCTAACATTAAATGACAATGTATTTGTACAACTTTAATAAAAAGAAAAACTTTGTCTCTTGAAATAATAAAATATGTCATGCCCTTTAAAATTATTTTCATAGCTTATATAAGTTAGTTTGTAAATAATATAAGCATGAAAAACAGATCTCATTGTAAAATAATCATTGAAGAACAAGAGTTAGTATTTATAAATTATTTATGGGTTTGTTATGTTACAGTGAGAGAGAAGCAGTGTACAGGCATCAACCAATGTGTAAGAATTCACTATCACCCTCACACTGTTTTATAATTTATATTTTGATTAACTTCCTCACACAGTTTTATAATTTATACTATATATATATATATATATATATATATATGTGTATGTATATACTCCTAGACTATATTATTATTTGGGGCAAGGTCTATGTCTTATTCATCTTTGTCTTCTTAGCACCAAATAAAATACCTAGAACATGGAAATTATTAGTTATTTTTTGAATTAAAGAATGGATTGACTAATGAGTGAGTAATTTGATACACAGGACACTGAAAAAAGGCTTGCAAAGGTAAGATACTTTCTTAGGTCATAATTTTCAACAGCATTTGGAAATGTAGAAAGAGAGGTAATTCAGGTGTGTGTATGTGTGTGTGTGTGTATTCCAGATAATTTTCCATTATAGCTTATTACAAGATAATTAATGTAGTTCCCTGTGCTATACAGTAGGTCCTTGTTTATCTATTTTATATAGTGTGTATATGTTAATCCCAAACTCCTAATTTATCTTTCCACCCACACTATCTCTTTTAAAGCCATAAGTTTGTTTTCTCTGTCTGTGAATCTATTTCTGTTTTTTAAATAAGTCCATTTGTATCAATTTTTTAGATTACACAAATAAGTGATATTATTTGATATTTGTCTTTCTCAGTCCGACTTACTTCACTTAATATGATAATCTCTAGGTCCATCCATTTGGCTGCAAATGGTATTCTTTCGTTCTTTTTATGGCTGAGTAATATTCCTGTGTGTGTGTGTGTGTGTGTGTGTGTGTGTGTGTGTGTGTGTGTATCAGATCTTCTTTATCTATTCCTCTGTCACTGGACACTTAGGTTGCTTCCATGTCTTGGCTATTGTAAATAGTGCTTCTATGAATATTGAGGGACATGTATCTTTTCAAATCAGAATTTTTTTCCCGATATATACCCAAGAGTGGAATTGCAGGATCATATGGTAACACTGTTTTTAGTTTTTTGATGACCCTCAATACTGTTCTCTGTAGTGGCTACACCAATTAACATTCCTGCTGACAGTGTAGGAGGGTTCCTTTTTTCTCCACACCCTCTCCAGCATTTATTATTTGTAGACTTTTCTTGATGGCCATTCTGACTGGTGAGAAGTGATTTCTCATTGCAGTTTTGATTTGAAATTCTTTAATAATTAACAATATTGTGCACCTTTTCATGTGCCTGTTGGCTATCTGTATGTCTTCTTTGGAGAAATGTCTATTTAGGTCTTCTACCCATTTTTTTTATTGCATTTTTTAAATTTTAAGCTATATGAACTATTTGTGTATTTTGGAAATGAATCCCTTGTTGGTAGAATTGTTTGCAAATATTTTCTCCCATTCTGTAGGTTGTCTTTTCATTTTGTTTACGGTTTCCTTTGCTGTGCAAAAACTCTTATGTTTAATTCGGTCCTATTTGTTTACTTTTGTTTTTATTTCCATTACTCTAGGAAACTGATCCAAAAAAGATATTGCTGCAATTTATGTCAAAGTGTGTTCTGCCTATTGTTTTCCCCTAGGACTTTTATAGTATCTGGTCTTACATTTATGTCTTTAATCCATTTTGAGTTTGTTTTTTGTAAATGGTATTAGAGAATGTTCTATTTTCATGTAGCTGTCCAGTTATCCCAGCAACACTTATTGAAGAGACTTTCCTTTCTCCATTCTATATTCTTGTCTCTTTGTTGTAAATTAATTGACCATATGTGCGTGGGCTTATTTCTAGGCTTTTTACACTGTTCCATTGATCTATATTTCTGTTTTTGTGCCAGTAACATACTGTTTTGATTACTATAACTTTGTAGTATAGTCTGAACTCAGGGAGCCTGATTCCTTCAGCTCTGTTCTTCTTTCTCAAGATTGTTTTAGCTATTTGGGGTCTTTTGTGTTTCCATACAAATTAAGAAAAAAAAAAGTGTTTTAATTCTGTGAAAAATGTCATTGGCAATTTGATAGGGATTGCATTAAATCTGTAGATTGCTTTGGGTAGTTGGTCATTTTAGCAATATTGATTTTTCCAATCTAGGAACACAAACATATGTTCCAATGCATGAACATATCTTTTCATCTGTTTGTGTTGTTTTCAATCATTCTCATCACTCTTATAGTTTTTGGAGTATAGGTCTTTTGCCTCCTTAGATAGGTTTATTCCTAGGTATTTTATTGTTTTTGATGTAATGGTAAATGGGATTGTTTCCTTAATTTTTCTTTCTGATATTTCATTATTAGTATATAGAAATGCAACAGATTTCTGTATATTAATTTTGTATCCAGGAACTTTTCCAAATTCATTGATGAGCTCTAGTAGTTTTCTGGTAGTGTCTTTAGAATTTTCTATGTATAGCATCATGTCATCTGCAAACAGTGACAATTTTACTTCTTCTTTTCCAATTTGGATTACTCTTATTTCTTTTTCTTCTCTGATTGCTGTGACTAGGACTACCAAAACTATGTTGAATAAAAGTGGTGAGAGTGGACCTCCTTGTTTCATTCCTGATCTTAGAGGAAACGCTTTCAGCTTTTCACTGTTGAGTATGATGTTAGCTGTGGGTCTGTCATATATGGCCTTTATCATGTTGAGGTATGCTCCCTCTGTGCCCACTTTCTGGAGGGTTTTGGTCATAAATGCATGTTGAATTTTATCAAAAGCCTTTTCCTTCATCTATTGAGACGATCATATGGTTTTTATCCTTCAGTTTGTTAATGTGGTGTATCATATTGATTGATTTGCAGACATTGAAAAGTCCTTGCATCCCTGGGATAAATACCACTTGATCATAGTGTCTGATCCTTTTAATGTATTGCTGGAGTCAGTTTGCTAGTATTTTATTGATATTTTTACATCTATATTCATCAGTGATATTGGCCGGTAATTTTCTTTTTTGTGTGTGATATCTTTGTCTGGTTTTGGTATCGGGGTGACGGTGGTCTCATAGAATGAGTTTAGAAGTGTTCCTTCCTCTGCAATTTTTTGGAATAGTTTCATAAGGCTAGGTGTTAACTCTTCTCTAAATGTTTGGTAGAATTCACCTGTGAAGCCATCTGGTCCTGGACTTTTGTTTGTTGGCAGTTTTTAAGTTACTGATTCAATGTCAGTACTGGTAATTGGTCTGTTCATATTTTCTATTGCTTCCTGGTTCAGATTGTACCTTTCTAAGAATTTACCCATTTCTTCCAGGTTGTCCACTTTATTGTCATATAGTTGCTTGTAGTAGTCTCCCATGGTCCTTTATATTTCTGTAGTGTAGTTGTAACTTATCCTTTTTCATTTCTAATTTTATTGCTTTGAGTCCTCTCCCTTTTTTACTTGACGAGTCTGGCTAAAGGTTTATTAATTTTATCTTTTCAAAGAACAAACGTTTAGTTCCATTGATCTTTTCTTTTGTTTCCTTTGTCTCTATTTCATTTATTTCTGCTTTGATCTTTATGATTTCTTTCCTTCTACTAACTTAGGGTTTTGTTTGTTCTTCTTTTTCTAGTTGCTTTAGGTGTAAGGTTAGGTTGTTTATTTGAGATTTTTCTTGTTTCCTGAGGAAAGCTTTTATTGCTGTAAACTTTCCTCTTAGAACTGCTTTTGCTGCATCCCATAAGTTTTGTATCAACATGTTTTCATTTCTATTTGTCTCTAGATATTTTTTGTTTTCCTCTTTGATTTTTCTCAGTGATCCATTGGTTGTTTAGTAGCATATTGTTTATCCTCCACATGTTTGTGCTTTTTGCATTTTTTTTTCTTGTAGTTGATTTCTAACTTCATAGTGTTGTGGTTGGAAATGATGCTTGATATAATTGCAGTTTTCTTAAATTTACTGAGGCTTGCTTTGTGGTCTAGCATGTGATCTATCCTGGAGAATGTTCCAGGTGCACTTGAGTAGAAGTAGAAAGTAGAAAGTGTATTCTGCTGCTTTCAGGTAGAATGCTCTATAAATATCAATTAAGTCCATCTGGTCTAATGTGTCATTTAAGACCTGTGTTTCCTTATTGTTTTTCTTTCTTGGATGATCTGTCCATTGATTTAATGGGATTTTAAAGTCCCTCACTATTATTATATTTCTCCTTTTACGTCTGTTAACATTTGCCTTATATATTGAGGTTCTCCTATGTTGGGTGTATATATGTTCACAGTTGTTATATATTCTTCTTGGATTGATCATTTGATCATTATGTAGTGTCCTTCTTTGTCCTTGTAACCGTCTTTATTATTTTTTATTATTATTTTTTTTTTTTGCGGTAGGCGGGTCTCTCACTGTTGTGGCCTCTCCTGTTGCGGAGCACAGGCTCCGGACCTGCAGGCTCAGCGGCCATGGCTCATGGGCCTAGCTGCTCCGTGACATGTGGGATCCTCCCAGACCGGGGCACGAACCCACGTCCCCTGCATCGGCAGGCGGACTCTCAACCACTGAGCCACCAGGGAAGCCCCGTCTTTATTTTAAAGTCTATTTTGTCTGATATAAGTATTGTTACTCCAGCTTTCTTTTCATTTTATGCCTTTTTTTAAACAAATACTACCATCAGGTGGCAATAATGTTACTTAATATAACACTCAGTGATGATTCATTAATATGTTCAATATTTCTTTAAATTTTTCTAAATGCTGCAAGTTCAGATTATAGGCAATTGTGTTAATACCAATGAGTGATTAAGTGATTGTCCACTTGAAATACTAAACTAGAGACATTTCTGGAGAAAATAAATTTGGAATAATTGGACAAAGTATCACCCATAGTCAATTTAATCACTGTGTCACCTAATAAGTATTTTCAATTTTATACCACTGTTAATCTTGGCATTTGGAATGATGGTTTGGGAGTAATTCAATAAAGGTTGTCTGCTTTAACACATCAAAAATTGTTAAATATTTCTAGTAAAAAAAAAATTGATAGGCTCTTGAGATCTAATCAGTTTTCATCTTCTTTAAAAAAAAAGAAACTGAAGATCTCAGTCTCAAATGAAATATGATGAGTATAATCATTTTCAGTAATACTACTAGATATAAAATTTTTTCTCTAAGTGCTGCCAGAAATATAAAAAGGGACAACATGAGACTTACAAGGCACCTGGACACCATACTTCCCCAGTTAAGGAAAAGAGGCAGTAAATACTTAATCTTTATATAAAATGTATATTTGATTTGAATTGCAACAAAAATTTATTACTTAAAAAAAATACTAAATTTGTAGTTCTAGGAAAATGGTGTACTTTTCCCTATTCCCCCCATTGAGTACAACTGAAAACCTTGCACATACATATACAACAAACAAAAGCACTTTGAAAGGTACAGAGAAGGAACCAAGAGATTATACCATAGTGAGCTTCTTGGGTTTTCTTTTTGTCTCATATATCCCAGGTTTGGAGCTGAAGAAGCCAGCAATCTGGACACCCTAATGAGAGCAGGAAGAAGACACCAACAAAATCCTTCTCCCTCTAGCCAAAAGACCAGGAAATGGGTAACCTAGCAAGGTAAAAAACACGGAAAAATATTGTAGTCTCCACCCCTATCCAAGGGTTGAGTTGGGAATCTGTACTTACACCCTTTCCAGGCTCTAGACACCCAAACATTCCCACCAAGATGGTGTCTGAGAAAGTTGAGTAGGGAGGTGAGACTTTCATTCCCACCTGATGGTAATGAACCTCACCTCTGTTGAGATATCGGAGTGTACCCTATGGGGAGCCTGGGCTTCCATCCCTACCTGGTAGTAATGTGGAGCCCTTTCCATTCTCCACTAGGGTGATATCAGAGGAAGCCTAGAGAATCAGATCTTTTACCACTGCCTGGTAGTAATAAAGCCAACCTATCCTACTTTCAGAAGCACCAGTGGAGGCCACACAGGGAACAGTAACAAGGTAATCCTGTCCCTCCCAGTTAGGAATATATCAGTGGAGACATCGGTAGGGAGGCAGGACTCTCACCCCTCCTCAGTAATGAGGAGCCTCTGTTAGCAAGTGTAAATGGAGGCCTAGTGGGGGATGTGAAATTCCTCCACTGGTGATAATGAGGCTCTACCTCCAAGGTCTCTGGTCATAGCAGTGTCGGAAGAAACCAGTTAAAACAAAGTTTAAGTAAGATTCAGTCTCATGACAAAAAAAGTCCAGTTTTCGATTAAAAAAATCACTCATCATACCAAGAATCAGGAAGATCTTCAAGTGAATCAAAAAAGTAATCAATAGACGTCAACAACATGGTAACAAAAAAATTAGAATTATAAAGATCTTAAAGCAGCCATCATAAAAATGTTTCTCTAAGCAATTATGAACACAATACAAATGAGAGTATAGAAAGTCTCAGCAAATAAACAGAAAGTTTTAGCCATTAAACAGAAGATATGAAAAACCAAATGTAAATTTTAGAACCATAAATTATAACTGAAATTAAAATTCAATGACTCACTCAACGTAGTGAAAAAAAATAGAACATATAAATATTTGTGGAATACAGCTAAAGCAGTGCTGAGAAGGAAATTTATAGCACTAAATGCATATATTAGAAAAGACAAAAGAGTCTCAAATCAATAATTAAGCCCCTCCTTGAAAACCTAGAAAAAGAAAGGCAAAATAAACCCAAAGCAAGGATACAGAGAAAATAGATCACACATACATTTCTGGTGGGAGTAAAAAAATATTAACAACCACTCTGGAAAACAATTCAGCAGTTTCTTAATAAATTAAACATTCAACTACCATATAACCCAGGAATTTCACTCTTGTGCATTTACTCCAGAAATATGAAAACTTATGTTCACACCAAAATCTGTACATGAATGTTTATAGCAGCTTTATTTATACAAGGCCAAAATTAGTAAAACACAGATGTGCTTCAAATGGTGAATGGTTAAACAGACTATAGTACGTTCATACCACATAACACGGCTCAGCAATGAAAAGCAATGAACTATTGGTGCATATAACAACTTGGACAAATCTCCACACTGAGTAATACACTGAGTTAAAAAAAGAAATCAGTCCCTATAGGTTATATATAATATAATGCAATTTATATAACATTTTTTAAATGGTAAAATTATAGAAATAAAGAACAGATTTCTGGTTGACAACATTTAAGACCTGGAGGAAACTATAAATGGCAATTTGCAAGATCCTTATGATGATGGAAAATTCTGTACCTTGACAATTCAGTGTCAATGTCTTGATTGTGATATTGCTCTATAGAGTTGGCCCTGGAACAACATGAGTTTGAACTGCAGGGGTCCACTTCTATGTGATTTTTTTCAATAAATATGTAGTACATATCCATGGTTGGTTGAATCCTGGGGTACAGAACCTCAGATAGGGAGGGCCAACTCTAAAGTTATACGTGGATTTTTGGCTGTGCAGGGGGTGGGCATCCCTAGCCCTCTTGGGTTGTTCAAGCGTAAACTGTAGTTTTAAAATGTTACCGTTGTGGGAAATTGAGTAAAAGGTATGTGGAATCTCCTTGTATTATTTCTTAAAACTGCAGGTGAGTCTATATCTCAAAATTTCCTTTTGCTTAAAGAAAAACCATACTGAATTAGTTCTTTTAGACAGTGACAAATGGTAAAGAGATCAAAAGATGTGTAATTATGAATTCCTGAAAGTAAGGCTCTCTCTGCATTATGCCAGAATTCCAGGTGAAAGTCATTGATTAGTAAAGCAAGTTTTCACTGGTTGAGTGATGATTTGATAATATTTATTTGGTTAGAGGCCCGAGGAATTCCCAAAATCTGTTTGGACAATCACTCCTCATCCCCATGGAGTTCCCAAAGGAACTACCTACACATAGAAAACACAGGGCAAAGATACCATTTTACCCAGAAGCAAAGTGCTTGATACCTCCCAATACAGAGCTCGGGTAAATCTGGGAAGGAGAATATAGATTAGCAGGAGGCTTACTAAATGAGGCCTCTCTCCTAATCCTAAAATTAGATTTTGAGGTCTTTATCATTTTAGTTAAACCCTGAAGCAATGATGAGCCTACACAAGGAACTGTGAACCCCTGAATAGAGGAGACAGGGAGAAGGCATGACCATGATCTTTAAATGAACAGTGAT
The DNA here is from genome assembly GCF_937001465.1 of Orcinus orca. Taxonomy (NCBI): domain Eukaryota; kingdom Metazoa; phylum Chordata; class Mammalia; order Artiodactyla; family Delphinidae; genus Orcinus; species Orcinus orca. The sequence continues at coordinate 58,654,292 of NC_064563.1, read as the reverse complement.
CCTGCTTCCAGTAAACACGAGCGATGTCTGGTTCAATGATTTAAATAGCCACTTGTCATGCACGCACTGCTATATTTGAAATAGATAACCAACAAGGACCTACTGTACGGCACAGGGAACTCTGCTTAGTATTTTGTAATAACCTAAATGGGAAAAGAATTTGAAAAAGAATAGATACATTGTATATGTATAACTGAATCGCTTTGCTGTATACCTCAAACTAAGACAATATTTGTTAATCAACTATACTCCAATATAAAATAAAAATTAAAAACTTAAATAGCTGCTTGTCCATGGGGAAAAAGCTAGGGAGTAGGTAAGGTGAGAGTTCCTGTAAAGTTGTTTGGTTACTGACAATCACATTTGGAATAATTTGACCAGAATTTTCACTTATAATCAGAGCATTTTGCATCAGTTAGACAAAATGGTAATAGAAGAATTAAAACATCTACTGCCTAACTGCTCTTTCATTACCCAATTACTGTAGGGCATAGTTGTAATTCGGGGCTTCTCCTCCTCCAAATGTCTCATCATCTGGGAGTAATACACCATGCAAGGAGCAATCAGATTACTTAAAACATCTGCAATGGAGAGCAGGGTACAGCAGTACAGTTCTTCAGCAGAGCTCAGTGGAGCAGTTCAGGAACTCAGGGAATGTTCAGTGGTAGTGATGCTAATGGCAGGTCAGAGTCCTAAAGAGACAGGCCTGAGAATTTATCTAGGCTGTACTTATCTCCTGTTCTCTCTGCCCATTCTGAAAGCTAGTCCTCCAGACCTCCTGTTGATGTCGTTACCATCCCATAGTCACTAAATGAATTTACTCTCTGTGCAGTTTAACCTGAGATGTTTCTGTTGTTCAGAACCAAGAACACTGACTGGTACTATTAAGTACAGGAGAGGTAATGGATGCCCAAAGAATTTGGAATTAGTTATCTTGCCTATTTGGGCCTGAAGCTAAACAACATCCTGCTGGGTTTCAGGAACATGATTCTGGCAGACTATAACTTGAAAGGATGGAATTTCTAATTAAATTATCAACTCTATTCTCCCAGAATAAATTCTCCTTTGAAAGCAAGGCTGTATAAAACTGAATTGCCTATGCTTTGAAACAGTAAAAATAGAAAGAGGAATTCCAGAACAATGGAGTCCGTTGACTGTTTTTTAGGACTATGGCCAGCTTAAAAAAAGAGAATGGCAAGCTCAAAACCCTAAATTCTTAATGCACATTTTCTATGATCATGTTATAGCTATAGTTGCAGGCCTGCAGGAGCCAAGAATCAAATGCAAAATTTGAATCTATAGTCTGCCAAATTATAACACCTACTGAATTCAGTTAATCATCAGATCTCTTCTGGGAAAGTTACAGCTTTGATTAGAATAGGGCAGGAGTCTAAGAACTGGTGTTGGGCCAATATGGAAAGATTCAGAACACATTGTTTATCCTGAACCCCAAGCCCACAGGGCCTCCCTCCCTTGCTATTTGAAGCAGTCCTTCTTCCCTTAGTTGCGACCGTTTCTCCTTGCTTATAAATGCTGTAACTCCCTAACCTGAAGAAATTATTTCTTTAAAAAAATTGTCTTCATTGCCTATCTCTTACATTTTATTATTTCTAGATTTTTAATTTTTATATATTTAATTTATAGGCATGATAAGACATACAATGTTCTGAAATAATTATGCTATTCTAACAGCTGGAAATATTTAACCATACAGCTTGCTGACTAAAACCTGAACTCAATGGTAATATACACCAAATGAAGTTGAAATAAGATCTTTTTCTTGGTATGATAGAATTCAAAGATTTAGTAGTTAGAAATGCTAGAGAACATTTATCATTTGTGACCTACTCTTTTACTATATTCCCCATGAAGGCACGGAAAAGGTAATGAAGTACATGCGAAAATCTTGGAAGAGAGCTTTAATAGCCGCTTTTCATTTTGTTTTTGCTTTCATCTTTTATAAGCACTATACACTAGTGGGAGAAGATGCAGTTGAACTGAGCTTCCTGATAGGAATCAGAGACAAAGTGGCCGTGGTTACAATGAGATGAAGAAAGTAGTTGTGATAATTAAAATGGTCTTAGATTTTTTTTTTTTTTTTTTTTTTTTTTTTTGCGGTACGCGGGCCTCTCACTGCTGTGGCCCCTCCCGTTGCGGAGCACAGGCTCTGGACGCGCAGGCTCAGCGGCCATGGCTCAAGGGCCTAGCCGCTCCGCGGCATGTGGGATATTCCTGGACCGGGGCACGAACCCGTGTCCCCCGCATCGACAGGCGGACTCCCAACCACTGCGCCACCAGGGAAGCCCTGGTCTTAGATTTTTGAAAGTTGCTAACTGGTTATAGAGTTTCATAGAATCACAACACATGGACAGTATACCAAAGCTTCTATTACTTAGGGTAGGTCAGACTGTGAAAATATGTACCAAATATACACACACACACCCCAAATATGTACACAAATATATAATGGCTCAACGCTCTAAAAATGTATTTCTTTCCCAGATAGCAATTCTAAGTGGTTCTAGGATGGAGGTTGAAGGAAGAGGACATAGGTACCACAAAGCCATTCAGTGATCCAGGATGATGGTATCTCTGCCAACCTTAGCATGCAGCTTGCATGGGGGATCCTGGGATATTCTGGAAAGGAAAAGAATATGAAGGAGTGAGAGGTTTTTAATGGGCCAGACCTAGAAGTGGCAGACATCATTTAAGGTAACATTCAGTTGACTAGAATTCAGTCATGTGGCCACACGCCGTTGCAGGGAAAGCAGGAACTGTAACCTCACTGTGGTCCAAGCGAGAAGAGGAAGCCTATTTTGGTGAATAGTTATCAGTTTAAAAAAGAAAAACTTCATGACAGAAGCCTGACTAGAATCACAGTGTTAGACTGTTGCAGCCATTCAGCCCAATCCTCATGTCTGAAGGTGTTGTCAGGCCCCAAGTCTGTTACACTTTGAGGAAGCCACACTCACCGGGAAGCATTCTGAAATCACATCAAACATATGCTTGGTGAATATTTCTGCTATCTTTTCTCAGAGATCAGTAACCATTTACAAAGGAACTGTACTATACAGTTGTGATCTAACAGAATACCTACCCCTAGGAGGTTGGTGGTTACAGGGTTATTTTTTTCCCACAGGTTTCAGAATATTGAGATGAGAAGCACAACAGATAGAGAGAAAAATGGATATTATTCAGAGACGAACTATTGGGTGCTTCCCTTTGTGATGTGGGTGAGTACACATAAGACTTCATTGCCTTACACTAGAGTCTAGAATTGGTTTTGAAATACAATGTGAGAAAAAGAGAATTGTGGGTATTGGGCAACTATGAGGGTTAGATTACAGTGAGCATTTGTTTTGGTCTTCCCAGCATCCAAACATCCTTCTTATTTGATGTGGACCTCAAGAAAGTTTAATGGCAAGGCCCTTCTTTCCATAATGGAAGAATGAAGGGACAGACAGTCTCTCTTACAGTTCTCTAATAGTTGTGGTGTGGCTATGTGACCTAGGCTCGGTCTAGCAGATGCTTAGGCATAGGATTTTGAATTTTGAGGGTTTGACATGAGGCTCAGAGGAGAGTTAAAAGTTATTCAAGCCATAGGGTATATAGAATAAGAAATATGGTGTGTATACATGAAACTCATATGATGTTATTAACCAATGTTACCTCAATTAAAAATATATATATTCAGTGAGCACCCTTGGTATGGTCAAGAGCCTGTGAGTTTGGCTAGACTTTTTAGAGACTGTTTCTGATATGATTTTGCTGTGTATTTCTGCCCTCATGTTCTGACTTTGGTTGCCAATACTTTCGTCAATTCTGTGAATGCTGAAGTTTTCCTTAAGTACATTTCTTTTCTGTTTAAATTGGCCAGGTATAGTTTCAGTTTCTTACAAATACAAAGCCCCATTAAAAAACACCACCACTACCACCGCCACAAAGATGTTTACTCATTAGTCAGGATGAAAGGATCAATAGGAAAACATGTTTCAGAAGGATAAATATTGCAAATAATGTTAATATCATGAAAAACTGGTATAAAGATGATACATGGAGTAAACTAAAGAAAAAATTGATATTCTAGTTAATAAATATTATGAAGAAAGCAAATGGAAACAATCCATTATTTTAACTTAGCTCAAAATATCTATATATCTACCTTTTGCCAGGCACCCTACTAGGTGCTTATTGTTATGGTATCTTATATAACAGTCTGGATAACCATTTGAGATTTATGCTAACACTATTTTAAAGACGAACAAATGATTGTCTGACAGTTTTGTGGCTTCTTGTAACAATCCAGGTGATAACGGAATCAAGGGCATAATCTTTGACCTTAGCTCAGAATCTACCTTTTTTTTTTTGGTATAAAATTTCAGAAAACTCCAAAAATGAGTTATTTTGCCACAATGATTAATGTGGCAGACTGCATTGACTATCCCAATAATAGTCTCCATATATCCTTTGAAATAACACTTTTCAGCAACTTCCAACAAAAGATGAAGTCTATTTCTCACCCCTTAGATCTAGGCTGAACTTAAAATTTTTTCTGATCCATAAATATGGCAAAAATGACATTATATTAGTCATTTTAGTCAAGTCACTAGTCATTCTGATTAAGTCATTAGTCTTGACAAAACCTAGGTCAAGAGACTTTGCACCTATCTTTTCTCCCTTGGACCCGGTGACCTCCATTTGAACAAACTTGACATAGCCTCTTTGTCTTTGAGACAAGACATCCCAATTGAGGCAACACTAGAACAGCTAGACTATCTCCCAGCAACCCTCCACCTGACCGCAAATATATGAGTTGGCCTGGCATAGATCAGCCCAGTCAAGTTGAGCCCAAATCAGACCACTTAGCCAACTCACAGATTCATGAAAAATAATAAATGGTAGTTGTTTTAAGTCACTAAGTTTTGGAGTGATTTCTTACACAGTAATAGTTAACTAATACAAGCAGTAATATTTAGTATTCATGAAAGCATTAAAACACTAATGTGTTTATTGGATCAACAAAGCAAGTCTACGGCCTCTGCAATTTGAATGATGTAAATTAAGTACCTTGAGTTTTGGCATTCTATGAAGAATATCTATATTTCCACAATATTGTGATTAATCAAAACTAATTTAAGTAGCCTAACTAGTTGAGAGAAAGGATATTTTCATATTTCCAATAATTAAATTTTTAAAAATGTATATAGTATAGGTCTTCTTGGGTTAAGATCAGAAGAAGAATATATGCAGTCCATCCAACAACAGAAATATTAGTAAGTGGTAATATTTATTGAATGCTCACCCTGAGCCAGGCTCTATGCTAAGTACTTAGGCTTCATTCTCTTTTTTAACCCTGGGTGACCCCCAATCTGTACTTTATACAGGGAATCCATACACCCTCAGGGTCTAGTCTGATTAAAGGTAAACCCAGAGAACATGTCCTGTCACAGCTCATCAGAGTCAGTTTGCAGACTGCCAATAGGCAGAGCTGTTCTAGGATTTGACGGCAGCAGTTGGGGCAGCACCTGTGAAACTCAGTGAGTATCTAGGACTAGAGTCAGTGAGATGAATCTTCTGCAATGAATTTTGAATGGAGAAGGTAGTATGGAGATATTTGGAGTCCATTAAAGGGGTTTCCAATTTTCCTAAAAGCTCGAGGAATCAGCTTTAGGAAAGACATTCAATTGAGAGTCTTCTTTCTAGGTCTGAGGAAACTGAACTAGTGCTTAATGAAGTCCCAAACTAAGACAAGTGGTCACTGGAGGAAACAGTTGTTCCAAAACAGAGGTAACCCTCTGTTCACGGTATTTGCGGTTATCTTCTTCAGGATTATCTGGGGAATGTGTTTTAAAATGCAGATTGCTAAACCCAATTCCTGCAGTTTCTATTTAGTAGATCTGAGATTGAGCTCAAGAATTTGTATTTTTAATAAGTACCCTCACGGAGCTTTATAGTTAAACAAATTTGGGAAACACTGCTTGAGTGACATAGGATTTACAGCATCAAGATCTCTTGCAGCAGGCAGCAAGGGAGGGTGTAACTAAGAAGGTTTGCAAGATTGAAGCAGTACAACCACAGGCAAAACTGAACAGACTAGAAAGAGGTGATTGTGTGAAACAAAGGGCAAGCTTTATAGCTAAAGGAGTACTGAGAAACAACTGATCTCATACTTCTCTGTGTCCTAAGTTAATGGTTCATTCATTCACTCATTCTTCATATGCTGAGTGTTACTATGGGTCAGGCAAGAGTCTGGGTCTGCCAAACTAAAAGGTTTGTTATAAATGACCCCATCCTCAAGGGTGTCACAGTCTAACAGTAGAGATAGACATATAAACGGTCATTAAAAACCTCATGGTTTTGATGATGTAATAGAAGTATAAACAAAATGAGAGGGAAATAGAAAAGGGAGTAATTAACTTTATTGGGAAAAAGGAGATGTCAGGAAAGACTTTAGTGGAACTTGATCTTGAAGGATGAATTAGAGTTTACACCAGGCAAAGCGGATGAACGTCATCTGCAGCAGAGGGAACAGTATATGCGAAGCCAGTTAAAGAATCAGACATTTCTAGTGAAGGATAATGAAACACGTTGTGGCTAGAGGGTAGAGTCCAGGCCGGAGGGGAGTGCAGAAACCAAGGACCCTGGGGTCAGGTATTAAGAGTGTCTTGTAATCTTACTCTGAGAAACTTGGAAATTATCCAAAGCTCTATGAAGAATCAATTCAGCCATCTAGGTATTTTTTAACAGAAAAAAAAATCATCAGATTTACTTTCAAGAACACTTTCTACATTTAATACATGTACCATATGCCTGGAGTATATGCTACAGATTGAATTGTGTCCTCAAAATGATATGTTGACACTCTAACCTTCAATGTGATGGTATTTGGAAGTGAGGCCTTTGGGAAATAATTAGGTTTAGATGAGATTGTGCCCCCCCGCATGATAAGATTAGTGGGTTTATAAGAGGAAGAGAGACCAGAGCTACCCATCTCTCTCTGCCATGTGGGGGGCAGATTCAGCAAGAAGGTGGTGATATATAAGCCAGGAAAAGAGCTAACACCTGTGTACCCTTTGATCTTGGACTTCCTATGAGAAATAAATATTTATTGTTTAAGCCACCTAGTTTATGGTTTTGTTATGGCAGATCAAGCTGAGTAAGACAATGTACAGGACTCTGTTTATATTTCTGTGTATTTGAAATATGTGCAGATGGTAGGGTGGGGGAGGAGCCAGAGGAAGAATTAAGAAAACCAAAGAGTTCCCTGACCCTAGAAGTCAGGGTTAGAAGCCTATTTTTGTAGCCTATCTGATATTATAGGTTGTTGTGGCATCATACTGAGAGATTTGAAAGATGCTACCATTTTCCTACCCCTCAGCTTGCCTAATTCATATCTAAGCACCGTGACTTGAATGAGATAAAGGTATGTGTGAAAAATTAGGGTGCTGCAGGAAGAGAATTGGGGAGAAGTAAAACTGGGGAAAAAACATGAATTAAAGTAGAAAAAGTATTGAAAATAAATACTGATAAAATTGGGTAAATGCATGTTAGGTGAATCAGATTGTCTCATGGTGAGGACTAAGGTAGTTGTGACACACCCATCACATTCTCATTGTTAATCTTTCCACTATTTTCACTTTTATCCAGACATTTCCATCTGAAGGTCCATTTATAAGAGCTATTTCTATTCTTACAGTACTCCCAGTGTCAAGATTCATGAGGTCAGATGTAAATATGAATTAGTTGGTTTAGCTGTTCTCTCCTAAGGGCAAGGGGCTTAATCTTTTTTTTTTTTTTTTTTGTACTGAACATGTCTTGTCTGGAGATGAATCAATGAATCAAGTTAGGACTGGTAAATCATGAATAAATGATTTATGCTTGTCTTGATCAAATATGATAGATTGCTTGGGTTTCTATTACTGTGTATAAAGATTTATATAATATGCAAGTGACTGTGGATTGGAGGAAAAACTGAAGGTTTTCTCCAAGGATATAGTCCTATATAACACTGTAATGTTATTCCAAGTGAGTTAGTCCTTGAGAGAATCATGACTGGATATGATCAATTCAATAAGATTTTTTTCAAGTTATTAACCCATTCTTCCTCATTAGCTCATGTCTTTGCCCTTTCTCCTTTTTTCTTTCTTAGCCATAATTCAATATCAATAATTCAACATCAATAATATAATAATACCAAAGATCCATTTGGTAATGGATCTTTCTTAGTGATCTAGTCACTCAAATTTCTCGAAAGTTCTCTACAGTCTTTAACCAGCAATGAACTAAGAGGAAATTCACTACAGCCAAAGGTGAACTAAGAGCTAAATGATTGGATTTCCTCTGGATAAGCTGTAATATGCCGTGTGTTTCTGAGATAGAGGAGGGAAGGATGGAAAGGAGATGGCACCCCAAGATAGTAAAGCTAGTTCAACTTTTCAGGCTAACACCTCCTAGAGAAGATCCAACGGATTTACCAACTTGTATTGCATAATTTTCCATGTGAGCCTTTTAAAAGAATAAATTGGGAGTTGATTGACAAATGACTATTTACTCTGGACTTGGTAATGTATATCACACACAGTGTGTTGGAAGCAGAGGTTTGAGATGGGAAATATTTTGCTTTCCCTGGAAGTTGAAATGACTATAATTCTTCACAAACATTATTACATAATGAAAAGCACTACATGCCGTGAAAGTTGCTGTCATCAACAAAGTATCAATACAAATCACAGAGATGGTTTGAATTATGTGCTTGGCAATCTGAGTATACTGTAAAATCACTTTTCTTAATCTTAAAAAATATGTGAGCAGTATTCAGTGTAAGATAGAAGTCCACATACTACACAATTTAATTTCATTCTGCATTATGAAGAATCAAAGAATAAAAGTGTTTTTAATGTCTTGACCACACCTTTATGGTTTCAGCTGGATGAATTAATTTGACAGGATATGTTAAATATATTCTATACTGTATATCCTAAGGGAATAAAAATATCCAGGAAAAGGTAGATGCAGAGTGTCTTAAGAAAATACATTATCTTGATGAAACCCAGAGAATTCATAAGAAAGAGCACAGGGATATTTCTAGCCTATTCCAAAAGAGAACATGTGACCCCACTTTACGTAGATCATAGAAACACCCTTTGCTCTGCTGAATAGTAAGAAGTAAAGTTTGTTTGTTTGTTTTCTGCAGTCTTTTCTGAGGCTTTATTTTCTTTTTGATATTCTGATATTTTAAATTCCATTCTGCGCACTTCTATGGAACTCTAACTTTTGAGGACCATTTCATTTTGAAGTTCTCAGGTTCTTTAAAATTTTCATATCCTCAAGTCTGTAGACACTAAAGGCAAGAAAGATGCAAAGGACGTATCAGAAACAATCTAAAATAATTAACTGGGTTAAGTAAGAAAAATTCTGTGACCTCAAAGATTCCTACCCCCTGATATACACATCCCTTGAATGTAGGCACTACTTGTGAGTATGATGGAGGTCACTCCCATGATTAGTTTACATTATATGGCAAAGGTGAAGTGATTTTGCACATGTAATTAAGGTCTCTGATCAATTTTACTTTGATATAATCAAAAGGAGATTACCCTCAGTGGACCTTACCAAGTCAAGTGAGCTCTTTACCTTTAAAAGAGAAGTTAGTCTTTGCTTGAGTTCAGAGACATTTTCCTGTTGGCCTTGAAAAAGCAAACTACCCTGAGTTATACAGCTGCAAGAAAGTGAATTCTGCCAATAATCACATAGGCTTGGAAGAGAACCCACACACACTTCAAATGGGACTGCAGGCCTGGCTGACATCTTATTGCAGCCATATGAGACCCTGAGCAATGGACCCACCTAAGTTATATCGTGACTACTGACCTACAGAAACTGTGAGATGATAAATGACTGTTGTTTTAAGCTGCAAAGTTTGTGATGATTTGCTTATATCCATAGAAAACTCACTAAAGGATATGAGGAATGTATACATTTATATCAATATCAGTATGATATCTGTAGATATCTGTATATAGCTAGAAATAGAGAGATTTATTATAAGGAATTGGCTTATGTGATTTGGAGGCTGAGAGACCCAAGATTTGCAGCTGGAACCCCAAAATTGCTGACGGTATAAGTTCAAGTCCAAGTCTGAGTTAAAAGGTGGAACAGTGATGTCCCACGTTGAAGACAGTCAAGCAGAGAGAGGGATTTCTCTCTTAACTGTTTTTATTCTATTCCTGCCTCCAACAGATTGGATGAAGCCACTCAATTGAGGAGGGCAATCTGCTTTACTCAGTCTATCGATTCAAAAGTTAATCTTATCCAGAAACACCTTCACAGACACATTCAGAATACTGTTTAACCAAATACCTGGGCACCCCATGCCCCAGACAAATTGAAACATAAATTAATCTTTACAAGAGATAACAAAAGGGTTAACTTTATGTAAATACTAGACATTTCCTGTTGATCTGCTTTAAGATAATGTCCAATCTATGGCAGGGAATGAATGAGAAGTTGCAAAGTTTGTCTACAGATCTAATAGTTTATTCCATTCTTTTTTATATTAATATTTATGTTAATATTTATGTTAATGTTATGTTAGGTTTCTCCATCTTTTTTTAAATTTTTTAATTTTATTTATTTTTTTATACAGCCAGTTCTTATTAGTCATCAATTTTATACACATCAGTGTGTACATGTCAATCCCAATCGCCCAATTCATCACACCACCACCCCCACCCTCCGCCACTTTCCCCCCTTGGTGTCCATACGTTTGTTCTCTACAGCTGTGTCTCAATTTCTGCCCTGCAAACCACTTCACCTGTACCATTTTTCTAGGTTCCGCATATATGCGCTAACATGCGATATTTGTTTTTCTCTTTCTGACTTACTTCACTATGTATGACAGTCTCTAGATCCATCCACGCCTCAACAAATGACCCAATTTTGTTCCTTTTTATGGCTGAATAATATTCCATTGTATATATGTACCACAACTTCTTTATCCATTTGTCTGTCGATGGGCATTTAGGTTGCTTCCATGACCTGGCTATTGTAAATAGTGTTGCAATGAACATTGGGGTGCATGTGTCTTCTCTTTCTTTTTTTAAAACATCTTTATTGGAGTATAATTGCTTCACAATGGTGTGTTAGTTTCTGCTTTATAACAAAGTGAATCAGTCATACATATACACATGAACCCATATCTCTTCCCTCTTGCATCTCCCTCTCTCCTACCCTCCCCAACCCACCCCCCTACGTGGTCACAAAGTACCGAGCTAATCTCCCTGTGCTGTGCAGCTGCTTCCCACTAGCTATCTATTTTACGTTTGGTAGTGTATACATGTCCATGCCATTCTCTCACTTTGTCCCAGCTTACCCTTCCCGCTCCCCGTATATGCAACTCCATTCTCTAGTAGGTCTGCGTCTTTATTCCCACCTTGCCCCTAGATTCTTCATGACCATTTTTTTTTTTTTTTTAGATTCCATATATATGTGTTAGCATACGGTATCTATTTTTGTCTTTCTAACTTACTTCACTCTGAATGACAGTCTCTAGGTCCATCCACCTCACTACTAATAACTCAGTTTCGTTCCTTTTTATGGCTGAGTAATATTCCATTGTATATATGTGCCACATCTTCATCCATCCATCTGTTTATGGACACTTAGGTTGCTTCCATGTCCTGGCTATTCTAAATAGAGCTGCAATGAACATTTTGGTGCATGACTCTTTTTGAATTATGGTTTTCTCTGGGTATATACCAAGTACTGGGATTGCTGGATCATATGGTAGTACTATTTTTAGTTTTTTAAGGAACCTCCATACTGTTTTCCATAGTGGCTGTATCAATTTACATTCCCACCAACAGGCAAGAGGGTTCCTTTTCTCCACACCTTCTCCAGCATTTGTTGTTTGTAGATTTTCTGATGATGCCCATTCTAACTGATGTGAGGTGATAACACATTGTAGTTTTGATTTGCATTTCTCTAATAATTAGTGATGTTGAGCAGCTTTCCATGTACTTCTTGGCCATCTCTATGTCTTCTTTGGAGAAATGTTTATTTAGGTCTTCTGCCCATTTTTGGATTGGGTTGTTAATGTTTTTTTAATATTGAGTTTCATGATCTGTTTATATATTTTGGAGATTAATCCTTTGTCCATTGATTCGTTTGCAAATATTTTCTCCCATTCTGCGGGTTGCCTTTTCATCTTGTTTATGGTTTCCTTTGCTGTGCAAAAGCTTTGACATTTCATTAGGTCCCATTTGTTTATTTTTGTTTCCATTATTCTAGGAGGTGGATCACAAAAGATCTTGCTGTGATTTATGTCAAAGAGTGTTCTTCCTATATTTTCCTCTAAGAGTTTTGTAGTGTCCAGTCTTACATTTAGGTCTCGAATCCATTTTGAGTTTATTTTTGTTTACGGTGTTAGGGAGTGTTCTAATTACATTCTTTTGCATGTAGGTGTCAGTTTTTCCAAGCACCACTTATTGAAGAGACTATCTTTTCTCTATTGTATATCCTTGCCTCCTTTGTCATAGATTAGTTGACCATAGGTGTGTGGGTTAATCTCTGGGCTTTCTATCTTGTTCCATTGATCTATGTTTCTGTTTTTGTTCCAGTACCATATTGTCTTGATTACTGTAGCTTTATAGTATAGTCTGAAGTCAGGGAGTCTGATTCCTCCAGCTCTGTTTTTGTCTGTCAATACTGCTTTGGCTATTCGGGGTCTTTGGTGTCTCCAAACAAATTTTAAGATTTTTTATTCTAGTTCTGTAAAAAATGCCATTGGTAATTTGATAGGGATTACATTGAATCTGTAGATTGCTTTGGGTAGTATAGTCATTTTCACAATATTGATTCTTCCAATCCAAGAACATGGTATATCTCTCCATCTGTTGGTATCATTTTTAATTTCTTTCATCAGTGTCTTATAGTTTTCTGCATACAGGTCTTTTGTCACCATAGGTTTATTCCTAGGTATTTTATTCTTTTTGTTGCAATGGTAAATGGAAGTGTTTCCTTAATTTTTCTTTCAGATTGGTCATCATTAGTGTATGGGAATGCAAGAGATTTCTGTGCATTAATTTTGTATCCTGCAACTTTACCAAATTCATTAATTACCTCTAGTAGTTTTCTGGTGGTATCTTTAGGATTCTCTATGTATAGTATCATGTCATCTGCAAACAGTGACACTTCTACTTCTTCTTTTCCAATATGTATTGCTTTTATTTCTTTTTCTTCTCTGATTGCTGTGGCCAGGACTTCCAAAACTATGTTGAATAATAGTGGTGAGAGTGGATGTCCTTGTGTTTTTCCTAATCTTAGAGTAAATGCTTTCAGTTTTTCACCATTGAGAATGATGTTTGCTGTGGATTTGTCATATATGGCCTTTATTATGTTGAGGTAGGTTCCATCTATGCCCACTTTCTGGAGAGTTTTTTATGATAAATGGGTGTTGAATTTTGTCAAAAGCTTTTTCTGCATCTATTGAGATGATCATATGGTTTTTCTTCTTAAATTTGTTAATATGGTGTATCACATTGATCGATTTGCATATATTGAAGAATCGTTGCATCCCTGGGATAAATCGCCCTTGATCGTAGTGTATGATTCTTTTAATGTGTTGTTGGATTCTGTTTGCTAGTATTTTGTTGAGGATTTTTGCATCTATATTCATCAGTGATATTGGTCTGTAATTTTCTTTTTTTTGTAGTATCTGTGTCTGTTTTTTTTTTTTTTTTTTTTTGCAGTACGTGGGCCTCTTACTGTCGTGGCCTCTCCCATTGCAGAGCACAGGCTCCGGACGCGCAGGCTCAGCGGCCATGGCTCACGGGCCCAGCCGCTCCACGGCATGTGGGATCTTCCCAGACCAGGGCATGAACCCATGTCCCCTGCATTGGCAGGTGGACTCTCAACCACTGCGCCACCAGGGAAGCCCTCTGTGTCTGTTTTTGGAATCAGTGTGTTGGTAGCCTCATAGAATGAGTTTCAGAGTGTTCCTTCCTCTGCAAATTTTTGGAAGACTTTGAGAATGATGGGTGTTAGCTCTTCTCTAAATATTTGATAGAATTCACCTGTGAAGCCATCCGGTCCTGGACTTTTGTTTGTTGGAAGATTTTTAATCACATTTTCAATTTCAATACTCATGATTGGTCTGTTCATATTTTCTATTGCTTCCTGGTTCAGTCATGGAAGGTTATACCTTTGTAAGAATTTGTCCATTTCTTCCACGTTGTCCATATTATTGGCATAGTGTTGCTTGTAGTAGTCTCTTAGGATGCTTTGTATTTCTGCGGTGTCTGTTGTAACTTATCCTTTTTCATTTCTAATTTTATTGATTTGAGTCCTCTCCCTCTTTTTCTTGATGAGTCTGGCTAATGGTTTATCAATTTCATTTATTGTCTCAAAGACCCAGCTTTTAGTTTTATTGATGTTTGCTATTGTTTTCTCTGTTTCTATTTCATTTATTTCTGCTCTGATCTTTATGATTTCTTTCCTTCTGCTAACTTTGGGGTTTTTTTTGTTCTTCCTTCTCTAGTTCCTTTAGGTAAGGTTAGATTTTTTATTTGAGATTTTTCTTGTTTCTTGAGGTAGGCCTATATAGTTCTAAACTTCCTTCTTAGAACTGCATTTGCTGCATCCCATAGGTTTTGTATCGTCGTGTTTTCATAGTCATTTGTCTCTAGGTATTTTTTCATTTTCTCCTTGATTTCTTCAGTGATCTCTTGGTTATTTATTAACGTATTGTTTAGCCTCCATGTGTTTTTGTTTTTTATTTTTTTTTTTTCCTGCAGTTGATTTCTAATCTCATAGCATTGTTTTCACAAAAGATGCTTGATATGATTTCAATTTTCTTAAATTTACTGAGGCTTGATTTGTGACCCAAGATGTGATCTATCCTGGAGAACGTTCTGTGCGCACTTGAGAACAAAGTGTAATCTGCTGTTTTTGGATGGAATGTCCTATAAATATCAATTAAATCTGTCTGGTCTATTGTGTCATTTAAAGCTTCTGTTCCCTTATTTATTTTCATTTTGGATGATCTGTCCATTGGTATAAGTGAGGTGTTAAAGTCCCCCACTATTATTGTGTTACTGTCAATTTTCTCTTATAGCTGTTAGAAGTAGAAGTTGCCATATGTATTGAGGTGCTCCTATGTTGGCTGCATATGTATTTATAATTGCTATATCTTCTTGGGTTGATCCCTTGATCATTATGTAGTGTCCTTCCTCGTCTCTTGTAACATTCTTTATTTTAAAGTCTATTTTATCTGATATGAGTATAGCTACTCCAGCTTTCTTTTGATTTCCATTTGCACGGAATATCTTTTTCCATCCCCTCGCTTTCAGTCTGAATGTGTCCCTAGGTCTGAAGTGGGTCTCTTATAGACAGCATATATATGGGTCTTGTTTTTGTGTCCATTCAGCAAGCCTGTGTCTTTTGTTAGAGCATTTAATCCTTTCACGTTTAAGGTAATTATGGATATATATGTTCCTATGACCATTTTCTTAATTGTTTTGGGTTTGTTTTTGTAGGTCCGTTTCTTCTCTTGTGTTTGCCACTTACAGAAGTTCCTTTAGCATTTGTTGTAGAGCTGGTTTGGTGTGCTGAGTTCTCTTAGCTTTTGCTTGTCTGTAAAGCTTTTGATTTCTCCATCGAATCTGAATGAGATCCTTGCTGGGTAGAGTAATCTTGGTTGTAGGTTCTTCGTTTTCATCACTTTAAGTATATCATGCCACTCCCTTCTGGACTGTAGAGTTTCTGCTGAGAAATCAGCTGTTAACCTTATGGGAGTTCCCTTGTATTTTATTTTTCATTATTCCCTTGCTGCTTTCAGTAATTTCTCTTTGTCTTTAATTTTTCCAATTTGATTACTATGTGTCTTGGCCTGTTTCTCCTTTGGTTTATCGTGTGTGGGACTCTCCTGTACTTAGGTGGCTATTTCCTTTCCCATGTTAGGGAAGTTTTCGACTATAATGTCTTCAGTATTTTCTCTGGTCCTTTCTCTCTCTCTTCTTCTTCTGGGACCCCTATAATGCGAATGCTGTTGCATTTAATGTCCCAGAGGTCTCTTAGGCTGTCTTCATTTCTTTTCATTCTTTTTTCTTTATTCTGTTCTGCAGCAGTGAATTCCACCATTCTGTCTTCCAGGTCACTTATCCATTCTTCTGCCTCAGTTATTCTGTTACTGATTCCTTCTAGTGTAATTTCAATTTCAGTTATTGTATTGTTCATCTCTGTTTATTTGTTCTTTAATTCTTCTAGGTCTCTGTGAAACATTTCTTGCATCTTCTCGATCTTTGCCTCCATTGTTTTTCCGAGGTCCTGGATCATCTTCACTATCATTATTCTGAATTCTTTTTCTGGAAGGTTGCCTATCTGCACTTCATTTAGTTGTTTTTCTGGGGTTTTATCTTGTTCCTTCATCTGGTACATAGCCCTCTGCCTTTTCATCTTGTCTCTCTCTCTTTGAATGTGGTTTTTGTTCCACAGACTGCAGGATTGTAGTTCTTGCTTCTGCTGTCTGCCCTGTGGTGGATGAGGCTATCTAAGAGGCTTATGCAAGTTTCCTGATGGGAGAGACTGGTAGTGGGTAGAGCTGACTCTTGCTCTGGTGGGCAGAGCTCAGTAAAATTTTCTTCCCCTTGACTGCTGTAGGGTGGGGCTGGTTTCCCTCCCTGTTGGTTGTTTGGCCCGAGGCAACCGAACAGTGGAGCCTACCTGGGCTCTTTGGTGGTGCTAATGGCAGACTCTGGGAGGGCTCACGCCAAGGAGTACTTCCCAGAACTTCTGCTGCCAGTGTCCTTGTCCCCACAGTGAGCCACAGCCAACCCCCGCCTCTGCAGGAGACCCTCCAACACTAGAAGGTAGGTCTTGTTCAGTCTCCCCTGTGGTCACTGCTCCTTTCCCTGGGTCCCAGTGCACACACTACTTTGTGTGTGCCCTCCAAGAGTGGAGTCTCTCTTTCCCCCAGTTCTGCCGAAGTCCTGTAATCCAATCCCAGTAGCCTTCAAAGTCTGATTCTCTAGGAATTCCTCCTCCCGTTGCCGGACCCCCAGGTTGGGAAGCCTGACATGTGGCTCAGAACCTTCACTCCAGTGGGTGGACTTCTGTGGTATGTGTTCTCCAGTCTGTGAGTCACCCACCCAGCAGTTATGGGATTTGATTTTACTCTGATTTCGCCCCTCCTACCGTCTCATTGTGGCTTCTCCCTTTGTCTTTGGATGTTGGGTATCTTTTTTGGTGAGTTCCAGTGTTTTCCTGTCGATGATTGTCCAGCAGCTAGTTGTGATTCTGGTGTTCTCACAAGAGGGAGTGAGAGCATGTCCTTCTACTCCGCCGTCTTGGTTCCAATCCCGTTTCTCCATCTTTAATATTTTTGAACACAATGCCTATTCATTCCTTCAAAGAAATAAATTACTGAACAACTAGTATTGGGCATAAGTGTCTGTGGGTCAAACCAAGGTTAGGCACTCTGCCCCATTCTTCAAGATATTAAAAAAATACTGCATGCATTATTTAATAAACAAACTTGGATACTTACTAGGTGCAAAATATTGTACTAGGTACCATGAGTAATATAAAGGAAAATTGAGCCACTATTCCAAGAATAATATCTGATGGGAACAGAGCAGACACACATACAATAACATAAGTAGGCTAGAACAAATATCTTAACATTCTATGAAATTGTGGGAGGGAAAGACATCAGTTCTGTGGGCAAAGATCAGTTCTAACTGGGGTACTGTAGGTTTCAGGGAAAACATAGTATTTAAAATCAATATTGAAATACAGAGATGACTTTGAAATGTTGGAATATGGTAAAGTTTATTATGTTAATAGATAAGGTAGACATTAATAGATAAGGTTAATGGATAATATGAATGAACCATGTCTGTTGTAAATACTTTTCAAAGCGCAGGGACAATAAAGTAGCATGGCACATGGACTTGGAAAATTTATTTGTATATCATCCAGTTCACTTAGGATCAAGCTTAACTTTTCTGAGCCCAAGAATTTTTTGACCATAAAATGCTGATAATATTAAAACCTGCACTCATGTCATGAGAATTAAATGATATCGTGTGATTAATTTGATTAAAATAAAAATTTTATTTTGCCAATTACTGCTTCCCACTGTTCTCTGTCAAATCTCCGTAAACAGCCGAGCAGGGGCTTCCTGAAGGATATCTCTGTGTGATTGCATATGTCTCTTTTTTTCACTTTTATTAAAAAATCTCATTTTAGATGAGGCTTTGTTTCAAACCTTACGAAATTTCAATATTATATTTGATTCAAAGATTTTCCTCTTTCCCCAGCACATAGACTTTTTGCTCCAATAGTATGGAGCAGAAAAGGGAGGGAGGAGAAGGTTGGGTGGTATCTCCCAGTCTCTCTTCTGTCTTCCACATTTTCCTCTCATGGTGTTGGTCCTGGGACAAGGTAGGGAGAATTATAAATTGATCAATCCATAGAGAGAGAACAAGGATCATTTTCCACAGACTTTTACTAATCTATAGGAAAATTGTACTCTTTTTTTTTTAAACTTTTTTTCCTTTTGACTTACAGTGTCTTTGTATGCATATTCTTTTTTGTTCTCATAAGTGTTTGAGTTGGATTTTCTTGAACTCTTAGCACTGGATTCTAGAGAGAAGCATGGAGGGGCCCTAGTAGTTTTTCAGATTTCAGGCTCAAGGGCTCCCAGTACTCCTTCTACACCAATAGATTGTTTCCTTCTGATAATATGGGACCACTGAGTATACACTCTCTGATTCTCAGAAACCGTCATGGTTCAGAAGGGCTTATCCCTCCAGCCCTGTTCTTTCCTGACTTTCTCACAGGCTGCCATCAACAAATGACTCAGATCTTGTCATTTGGTTTTTTCCTGGTGTTTTCTGAGCTCTGCCTCCTCTGAGTCCTATGAAGAGTTTTGAAGCCTTAGTCTTTCGTCCTCCCCTCTGTGCTTACATTCTGTCTTGTTTCAGCTAAGAGCATAGCACTTACCTCTGGGGAAAGGCCTTCCTACTCTTTTTGAATGTGAGTATTTTCCAGAGGTTTTTGAGGTTTTCCATTGCTTAGACCCTGTATATGCTTCCTGCCAGCCTCTGACTTTGTTCCCTTATGTGCAATTTGGAGCTTGTAAGTTTTAGTCAAGTTTAAATAAACATGTGTGCTTTCTATTTTTCTTTCTCTTTTTTTCCAGAAGAACGTGAGGATATTCAAATCTAAGCTTCTGCCATATTCCTAATGGAAGCTCTTGTCTTCATTGAATTTTAGGGCTGCAACATCATCATATAGTTCTCAAATTTTTAAACATATTTAATATAACACTCCAATCTGCTTACTCTTGGTAGTTGAAATTCTCTTTTAGACCTTGTTGCCTCTAGTTTTTTCAGTCTGGGGTAGTGAAACCCTGGGTAATCAGTAGTCAAATCCATTTCACCTGCCTTCACCAGTTAAGGTTGTTTTAATTGCTGCTACAAAGACTTGCCTGTCTTCCACGTGGAAGTAACCAAAACAAAAAGATATTTGCCAGAGTTGTTTTTCAGGAATTCGGAGTTAGCTGCATCTAGTTGGAGCTGAGCTGGTTAAGACTGGATAAGACCACCCACCCTCCAACTAGGCATGCAGGAGTGTTCACCCTGTGATCTTTCGACATCAGAGGGACAAAAACTCCATCCTCAGATCTTGCTAAATGCTTTCATATTAAAATATGCAGAGGGGAGTGGCATCGGGTGGAGCTGCCGTCGATACTGCCTCTTCCCTTCTCCCCACAGTCCAGGCAGCCGGTTGACTAGGCTGATGGCCCTCAAGTCGAGCCTCATCCCTTATTTTGGTCTGGGGAATGCCTGGCCGACGTGAGGGCTGTAAAGGAGAAGGACGTGGAGGGCAGATGGGTAAAACCACTTTAGAAGGTGCACTTCTACCTGTACGAATCCTCTTCTCCTGGGGCTTGTGGATGGAAGAGTTTTGAAGGGTGGCCTGTGCAGAACCACAATTGCCACACTTTTTCCAATCACCTTTTCTCACGCTCACCACACCTTGGACCACCCTGCTTCTTTATTGGTATCCTATGAATAACCACCTGCCTGGGGCTTCTCTTGTGTGCAGTGGTGAAGCATCCACCTGCCACAGTGGTGGAGACACAGGTTTGAGCACTGGTCTGGGAAGATCCCACATGCCGCAGAACAATTAAGCTCGTGTGCCACAACTACTGAGCCTGCACTCTAGAGCCCACGAGCCACAGCTCCTGAAGTCCATGCACCTAGAGCCTATGCTCCGCAACAAGGGAAGCCACCACAATGAGAAGCCCACGCACTGCAATGCAGAGTAGCCCCCGCTCACCTCAACTAATGAAAAGCCCCACACGCAGCAACAAAGACCCAATGCAACCAAAAATAAATTAATTAATTAATTTTAAAAATAACCCGTCGCTTTAGGGGAGGTGGTTCTGAGATTTGTTTTCCTGTCTTCGCGCTTGGCTGCCGTGTGAATGAACCTTCTCTTTGCTGCAAATCATGGCATCTTAGCGTTCTGGCTTGCTGCATGTTGCACAAATGAACCTGGTTTGGTAACAGTACCAGGGTTGGAGAAGAAGGTGAATTTGTGTAAAGGACTAAACCCCATGGTATGCAGGTGTGGACCACATTGGTCTGAGCATGGCTGTGTGTCTCTGGGATGGGCAGTCCTTTAGAATGCTTTTCTGTCTCTCTGACCTATGTTCCTTCACCCACTGCTTAAAGGTAGAGGCAGATACCCCAGTGGGGCTTGTATGGGGAAAGAGGAGGCAATGTATGCAGAAGCGGACCCACCTCGATGCTAATGCTGGTGGTCCCCAATTTTCACTCGTCTTGTTGCTCCTGGCTATCCTCTAGCTCTGGTTTTCCTCAATGAGGCTATAATAGCCACATTTTTTGATATTATTTTTCTCTATACATTCTTGGATTTCTGGGATTTCTCATGGTTTCTGGTCCACTCAGGGAACCTCTTCCAACTTAGGTTAATTTTTTCTTGTTATTCATTTCTGTCATTTAGGGGGATACAAGGTGGATCAGAAAGACTATCATGTATTTTTAGATCTCTGCCTTTAGCTGGAAATCAATATGTTTTCTTCAGTTTTCAACATTTTGGTCATGCTCCTCTGGATAAAGTCTGGTTTATCTGTGTTCTTTTAAATTGGTGTACAGTACTGAATAAAACATTCTATTTGCTCTGTCATTAGAAATATGTGGGCCATCACTTCCCTTGCCCTCCATTAAATTCCTATGAATTTAGTGTAAGATTAAATTAACACATTTTGACAGTCATCATATTTGCTCTTATAGAAATTAAAGCAACTAACACCAGTAGGTCTTTTTAAATTTTATTTTATTTTTTTGTAGTTATACTGATGTTAAGCTAAGCATTCTATGCAGCTGAAGTTTTGATCCATTTCACTCCCTTATTCCAGTCTTTTTGGATTTGGTTTGTTTTCCAATTTATTTTATTTATTTATTTATTTATTTATTTTGCGGTACGCGGTACTCTCACTGTTGTGGCCTCTCCCGTTGCGGAGCACAGGCTCTGGACGCGCAGACTCAGCGGCCATGGCTCACGGGCCCAGCCGCTCCATGGCATGTGGGATCCTCCCGGACCGGGGCACGAAACCGTGTCCCCTGCATTGGCAGGCGGACTCTCAACCATTGCGCCACCAGAGAAGCCCTGTTTTCCAATTTATTATCTATCACTTCCTGTTTTCATATAAATTATGATCAATATGACCAAAGCTAAAAATAACTTTTTCAAAAGACCACTGTATTTTTTTTGCTGAATATACAATTCACATATTAAATTCACATAGGAACAAATTTTTAAATTTTATTATTTTCAGTACTTTTCTAGAGAAACTATTCATTTAATAAATTATTTATTGAGCAACAAGTTGAGCTCTAGATATTAGAGAGAGAGCAAGTCAAATAGGCTCATGGAGCTTGTTGGTGAGGGGGTGAGACTACTGGTACAAACACACACATAGTTCAAAGAACAGTATCAGTGAAAGATTATTGTTTTGCAGAGAAGTACCTAGGTAGCTACTTTAGATTTGCTATTCCTGAAAAATAATTGTCTTTTTGTTTTAAGGCCAGTGTTGTATACTAAGAAGATGGCTTCAGGAACACGTAACTTGAGAGAAGTTCCTGAACAATTTTTAGCTACAGCCTTTCACACACCA
Organism: Orcinus orca; assembly: GCF_937001465.1. Lineage (NCBI taxonomy): Eukaryota > Metazoa > Chordata > Mammalia > Artiodactyla > Delphinidae > Orcinus > Orcinus orca. Next base: position 58,632,085 of record NC_064563.1, on the reverse strand, counting down.
GGTGCCCTAAAGAGACTAAGGCTTCAAAATAAGAATACATCAAGGATCCCTAGCCAGGTTAGCCCCATAGGTAACCTAAGGAAGTGAGAATTACAATTCCCAAGTGAGCTGATGGTGTTGTGTATCATAAATTTTATGCTTACTTTGATTATGATCAAAATACTGACTGTTTTACCTTAGATGATCTAAAGAATTTCGTGTTAGGGAAATTGAGGCAATAGTATGTATTTACTATTTATAGCCTCCAATCTTGTAAATAGGCTGTCAGCAATATGCCCACCCTTTGCCCCAAAGGGGAGACAATATCATTATACAGGTTAGGAAACAAATCTGTCCTTTAACTTGGACAAGGCGTTCTATCTTTCTTCTAAGGACCTTGAATAGCAAACATTCTTGGAGAGTCCTTAACAAAAGCTATCACAAAATGTATAGAAATGTCATGGAGAATTTTCTCCCAACACTGGACTTCTAAATAGGATTTATTTCACTTAGCATAATGCTCTTGAGAGTCATCCATGTTAATGTATATATCAATAATTTGCTCCTTTTTATTCCTGGATAGTACCCATTTTATGGATATATGACAATGTGTTGTATCATTTCAACAGTTCATGGTCATTTGAGTTGTCCTCAGTTTATGAAAAATTCTCTTATGAACATAAGTACACGTCTTTGTCAAGGAATAAGTTTTTATTTCTTTTGAATAACTACACTGGGGCAGGATTGCTGGGTCATATGGTATGTATATTTATAAGAGATTGTCAAATTGTTTCCCAAAGTGGCTGTACCATTTTGTCTTTCCACCAGTAGTGTATGAGAGTTTCAGTTGCTTCATATCCTTGTGAAAATTTCGTATTGTCATTCTTTGTGTAGAAGTAACACATTATGGCTTATTTGGACTTACTGTGCCATTAATAACTTTTCTTTGGTGGGATATCTATTTAAAATTTTTTGCCCACTGTTTTAATTGTTGGTTTTGTTTTTTATTACCGAGATATAAGAGTTCTTTATATATTCTGGATGAGTTCCTTTATCACATATACTTTGCAAATAATTTCTGTCAATATTTGGCTTGCCTTTTCTTTTTGTTAAAAATGCCTTTTGAAGAGCAAACTTTTAAATACTGGTAAGTGCATTTTTTTTTTTTAATTTATGGTTTGTGCTTTCTGTTTTTTTATCAAATAAATCATTTCTTACTTTATGGTCACAAAGATTTTCTCATGTTTCTTAATGTTTTATAGTTGATGCTCTTATATTTGAGTCTATAATACAATTCAAGTTAATTTTTGTATATTGTATAAGATACGCATAAAGATTTATTTTTGTCAATTTGTATATTCACTTCTGGTCTGTTAATATAGTAAAATACATTGCTTTTTTAAAAATGTTAAAACATTTTATATTCCTAAAATAATCCCCCATTATTTTTGATATTATTTAAAATATGACTATTTAATCTACTAACTTTTTAAAGGATTTTGACTCTATAGTCATTATGTAGTTTTCCTTTTGTGTTATATTTTTGTCTGATTATTGAGGAAGTGCTGGCCTCGTAGAGTAGGAAATAATTTCTTCCTCTGTGGTTTCTGAAAGAGTTTGTCTAAAATTTGTGTTTCTTCCTTAAATATTTTGTCTAGAATTCACAAGTGAATCCAGGTGGTCCTGGTGTTTCTTTGTGAAAATTTTTAAACAAAAATTAAATCTTTAAGGTTATTCAGGTTATTTATTTTTTCTTGGGGAAAGTATGATATTTTATGTCTTGCTAAGAACACTTCCATTTCATCTAACTTCTAAATTATTAAAACAAAATTGTTCATAATATTTTCTTTTTCCTGTCTATAGGAATGTTCTTTCACTTCTAACATTGATAATTTGTGTCTTCTCTCTCGTCCCACCTGGTCTGACTAGAAGACTTACTGACACTTCAAAGAATATGATTCAGCTATTGTTGAGTGGAATATTCCATAAACGTTAATTAGGTCAAGTTGGTACATTCATTTTTAGGAATATTATATCCTCTTGATGAGATTACCACTTTGACACTTTGAAATGTCTTTTTTATTATTCAAGTACAGTTGATTTACAATATTATATTCATTCAAGATATATAGCATAGTGGTTCAATACTTTTATAGTTTGTACTCCATTTAAAGTTATTACAAAGTAATGGCTACATTTCCCTGTGCTATAAAATATATCCTTGTTGCTTACCTATTTCATACACAGTAGTTTGTATCTATTAATCCCATACCCTATCTTGTCCCTCCTCCCTTTTCTCTCCTCACTGGTAAACACTAGTTTGTTTTCCATATTTCAATCTGTTTCTGTTTTGTTATACACATTCGTTTGTTTTATTTTTTAGATTCCATATAAAAGTGATAACATATAGTATTAGTATTTGTATAGTATTAGTATTTTTCTTCCTCTTTCTGACTTTTTTCAGTAACTATAATACTCCGTCCATGTTGTTGCAAATGACAAAATTTTGTTCTTTTATAAGGCTGAGTAATATTACAATGTGTATATGTGTGTATGTGTATATATATACATATATGTATGTATGTATGTATGTATACATATATGTGTGTGTGTATATATATATATATATATATGTATATATACCACATCTTCTTTATCTATTTATCTGTTGATGGACACTTGGGTTGCTTCCATATTATGGCTATTGTAAATAGTGCTGCTGTGAATATTGGGATGAATGTACCTTCTCGAATTAGTGTTTTTCATTTTCTTTGGATATATACCCAGGAGTGGAATTGCTGGATCATATGGTAGTTCTCTGTTTTTAGTTTTTGGAGGAATCTCCATACTATTTTCCATACTGGCTGCACCAATTTACATTCCTACCAACAATGTAGGAGAGTTCCCCTTTCTCTACGCATAAACGATGGTTCCTCCAACACTTATTATTTCTAGACTTTTTGATGATAGCCATTCTTACTGGTGTGAGATGTTACCTCATTGTTGTTTTGATTTTCATTTCTCTAATAATTAGCAATGTTGAGCATCTTTTCATGTGCCTGTTAGCCATCTGTACGTCTTTTTTGGAAAAATGTCTATTCAGATCTTCTGCCTTTTTTTTTTAATGAGTGCTTTGTTTTTTTGATATTAAGTTGTATGACCTGTTTCTATATTTTGAATCTTAATCTGTTATCAGTCATATCATTTGCAAATATTTTCTCCCATTCAGTAGGTTGTCTTTTTGTTTTGCTGACAGTTTCCTTTTCTGTGGAAAAGCTTTTAAGTTTAACTAGGTCCTATTTATTATTGCTGTGTTTTCCTTTGCATTAGGAGACAGATCCAAAAAAAAAAAAAAAAATGTTACCAGGGTTCATGTCAGAGTATTCTGTCTCTGTTCTCTTTTATGGTTTTAGGTCTTACATTTAGGTCTTTAATCCATTTTGAGTTTATTTTTGTCTATGGTGGGAGGAAATGTTGTCATCTCATTCTTCTACATGTAGCTGTTCAGTTTTCCCAGCACCAATTATTGAAGAGACTGTCTTTTCTTCATTGTATATTATTGCCTCCTTTGTCATAGATTAATTGACCATAGGTACATGCGTTTATTTCTGGGCTGTCTGTTCTGTTTCATTGATCTGTGTCCATTTTTGTGCCAGTACCATACTGTTTTGAGTAATGTGGCTTTGTAGTATAGTCTGAAGTCAGGGTGTGTGATACCTCAAGCTTTGTTCTTTTTTTTTGAAGACTGCTTTGGCAATTTGAGATCTTTGCTGTTTCCACATAAATTTTAGGATTATTTTTTCTAGTTCTGTGGAAGATTTCATTGGTATTTTGATTGGGAGTGCATTAAATCTATAGATTTCTTTTGGTGGTATGGACATTTTAATAATATTAATTATTCTAATCCAAGAGTGCAAGATATCTTTCCATTTCTTTCTATTGTCTTCAGTTTTATAGTTTTCAGCATATAGATCTTTCACCTCTTTGGTTAAGTTTATTCCTAGGTATTTTATTCTTTTTGATGCAATTTTAAATGTTTTTTGTTTGTTTGTTTTCTCTAATAGTTCATTATTAGTGTATAGAAAAGCAACATTTTCTGCATAGTAATCTTGTATCCTGCAACTTTACTGAGTTCATTTATTCTAATAGTTTTTTGGTGGAAATTTTATGGTTTTTCTATATATAGTATCATGCCATCTGCAAATAGTTACAGTTTTACTTCTTCTCTTTAAATTTTGGATACCTTTTTATTTCTTGTCTGATTTTTGTGGCTAGGACTTCCAATACTATGTTAAATAGAAATGGCAAGAGTGGGCATCCTTGTCTTTTTCCTGATTTTGAAGGAAAAGCTTTCAGCTTTTCACCACTGAGTATGATGTGAGCTGTTGGTTTGTCACATAACTTTTATTATGTTGAGATGTGTTCCCTCTATACCAACTGTGATGAGTTTTTAACATGAATGGATGTTGAATTTTGTCAAATGCTTTTTCTGTGTCTATTCAGATGATCATATGATTTTTATCCTTCCTTTGTTGGTGTGGTGTATCACATTGATTTATTTGCAAATATTAAACCACACTTGCATCCCTGGAGTAAATCCCACTTTATCATGGTGTATGATCCTTTTTATGTATTTTTAGATTTGGTTTGCTAATAGTCTTTTGATGATTTTTGCACCTATATTCATCACAGTTATTGGTTCCTAATTTTATTTGTAATGTCTTTGTCTGGTTTTGATATCAGGGTAAAAGTGGCTTTGTAGAATGAGTTTAGAAGCTTTCCATTCTCTTCAATTCTTTGGAATAATTTGAGAAGGATGGGTATTATCTATTTTTTATATGTTTGGTGGAATTCCCAAATTTCCCTATGAAGCCATAAGGTCCTGGACCTTTGTTTGCCAGAAGGTTTTTTTTTTTTTTTTTTTTAATTACAATTCAATTTTACCCCTAGTGATCAGTCTGTTCATATTACCTGTTTCTTCCTGATTCAGTCATGGCATGTTTTATGTTCCTAGAAATTTATTCTAGGTTGTCCAATTTTTTGGCATCTAAGTGTTCATAGTATTCTCTTACGACTTTTTGTATCTCTTTGGTATTGCTTGTTATTTCTGCCCTTGCTTGAAATGTCTTTTTGAATATGTTTTGTTCTAAAGTCTATTTCACTTGATAAAAGAACTCTTTGGGCTCTCTTTTAATTTGTGCCATGTTGTATCTTTTCCCATTCTTTTCATTTTAGCCTATATATGTTTTTATATTTAAAGTTGGTTCTTATATTCAGCATATAGTTTGGTTTTTGCTTTTTAACCACTCTGACAATCTTTGCCTTTGTGTGTTTTCTATGTTTATCTCACTTGTGGATTGTTTAGCTTTTTGAAAATATAGATCTATAATTTTCATCATTTGATAAATTTTGGTCATTATTTCATTGTTTCTACAAACATTTACACCTGCTCTCCATGTCTCTTCTCCTTCTATACCACCAGTTGCATTTTCTGCTATATAAGATCACTTGACATCGACTTACAGGTCACTGTTGCTCTGTTTATTTTTCTCTTTCAGTATTTGTTCTTTCTCTCTCTACTTTGTTTTGGGTAGATAATATTGCAAGATTTTAATTTCACTTTTTTCTTCAGTATGTAATTTACTATTAATCCTTTGAGTATATATGTGTATCTTTTATTTCTCCATATTTCTAGAAGTTTAAGTCTTTAATAAACCTCCTTTAATAACCTCCTCATAAATTTTATATTTCTTTTATATTTTTGATCATAGGGAGAAAGTTATAATATACTTTTAATATAGTTATCTGCTAGTTCCCTAACTTTTTATTTCTGGTTTCTTTCCATTGATTGTTTTTTACTCTTATTATGTGTCGTATTTTCCTGCTCCTGTGCATGCCTGACAGTTTCTTATTGGATGCTTCACATTGTATGTAGCTCTTACATTTTGGGATACTAGATTTTCTTGTATTCCTAGTGTGTTGTGCTTTGTTCAGGCATATAGTTAAATTACTAAGGGTTAGTTTAATCCTTTTAAGGCTTGGTTTTAGCTTGATTTGGAAGTGTCCAGAGCAGCCTTTGACCTAGGATTAGTTTTGCTTGCTACAAAGGAGTTATCCTTTTGACTACTCTTCCCAAGTCCCTGGATATTACAAATTCTCTCTACTAGTCCCAACCCAGAGCTTGTTCAGACTCTTGTTTTCTGGTGATTCTTTTTTAGTAGCTTCCTGGAAGTCCGCCCAACATATATAAATCAGTATCAAAGGTTCCTGTCTCCAGATATTGAAAACTCTTTGTCCAATATCCTCCCCCCATTATTATTCTCATCTTTGTATTTAATTAACCTACTGCCTTTAGGCAGTAAGCAGGGGCAATAACAGGGCTCACATTACTTGTTCATCTTCCCTCAGGCATCTTATTTCTGGGTTGCCTATTGTCTAATGTCCAGAAAAATATTTGTTTCATATAGTGGGTCTTGTTTTCTAGTTGTTTATAGCGGGAGAATAATTTCCAAAACAATTATTTCTTTTTTTTAATTTTTACATTTTATTATTTATTTATTTACTAGTGAAGTACAGTTGATTTACTATATTGTGTTTAGTTTCAGGTGTAGAGCAAAGTGATTCAGTTTTACATATATATAATTTCAGATTGTTCTCCATTATAGGTCATTCCAAGATATTGAATATTTTCCCTATGTTATATACTAAGTGCTCCTTGCTTATGTATTTTATGTACAGTAGTTTGTGTCTCTGTTAATCCCAAACTCCTAATTTATCCCTCCCTGCCTCCCTCTCCCCTTTGGTAACCGTAAACTTGTTTTCCATGTCTGTGAGTCTTTTTCCGTTTTGCATATAAATTCATTTGTGTTATTTTTTAGATTCCACATATAAGTGATAAGGTATAATATTTCTCTTTTTCTGTGTGACTTCACTTAGTATGATATTTTCTAGGTCCATCCTTGTTGCTGCAAATGGCAGTATTTCATTCTTTTTTATGATTGAGTAATATTCTATTGTGTATATATATACCAGCTTTCTTAATTGTCTGTTGTTGGGCATTTGGGTTGCTTCCATGTCTTGCTATTGTAAATAGTGCAGCCATGAACATTGGGGTGCACGTATCTTTTTGATTTAAGAGTTTTCATCCCTTCTGGATATATGCCTAGGAGTGGGATTGCTGGATTATATGGTAGCTTTATTTTTCATTTTTTAAGGAACCACCATACTGTTTTCCATAGTGGCTGAACCAAGTTACATTCCCACTGACAGTGCAGAAGGGTTCCCTTTTCTCCACACCCCCTCCACATTTATTATTTGTAGGCTTTCAAAACATTTAATTCTTTACGAATGTGAGAACTGGTTGATTCATTTATTATTGTTGGACTTCCTGGATTGATATTTGTTTTTTTCCTTCTCTGCTATATTTGCTTCCTTACACACACACACACACACACACATATTTATATATATATATATATAAATTTATAAATATATATAAATTTATGTATATAAATATATATATATGTCACTGTGAACAGTAGCTTCTTACATTTATTTTATGAACTATTTTATTTTCATAATCATATTTTATTTTTAAGAACCTTCCTTGCTTTATGATTATTGCCATTATATTTTGTGAAAATAATATCTCCTCAAATTATCATACATATTGATTAACAGTTTGGGGAGATTTTCTTTTCCTTGAATTACCTCTTTTTTCTTAGGCATCTGTTGATTTTTTTTTTTCAGTTCTGTTTTAGGCTTCTTTCAACTGTTTAGTGATTCTTTGTCCCTCTGCATCTAAAGATGCAGGGATACAGGTATGAGTGTGAGCTTTTTTTTTTCTTTTGTGCTATAAGGGAGGTTTGAATAACTTTTTACAGAAGTTTGAGATGGCTTCATAAGATTTATTTTGGAAAAGAAAGATGTGCATCGTATGGGAATTGGGAGCTGGGGGGTGCCTTATTGAAAGAACGAAAGCAGTCACACAGGTATTGAGAAAGTGCAGCACAAGTTGGAAAAATTCAGGCCCTTCAATTTGGCTGGTATATAAGACATGAGAGGGAGAAAAGGCAAACACAGAGGAAGAGGTAGGGGTGGGAGTCATCTGTGGAGGATCTTGAATATCATCAAAAGACATACGGATTTTATGCTGAAGATGGTGGGAAACCACTATGACTTCTCTACTGTGATGGAAATCTCTTCAATATGTGTTATATGTAACTTAGTCACTTTAAGTATTTTATAATCCCGAGTAGTATCTAAACTATCAATAGTAAATAAGCAGTCTAAAGGTTGCTCTTCCCACAAAAACCACAGTATTAAATCATAATTTTTGCTGAAGCTGAGATAAAAGAAATAGACTTCAAAGGAGAAAAGTATGGGAATGCCCTGTCTTTTGTTTCTGGCGTGGCTTGCATATACTGCTCCCTATTTCTGGAATGACATTCTTCTCCTTTTCCCCTACAGAACTTCTATTCACTCTTCAGACTCAACTCAAATATTTTCTCCTGAGAAACCTTTCTTGGCTTCTATAGGATTTAAGTATTTTTACTCTCTGCTCTCTTATCACCTTATTTAGGTCTCCATTATAAGACTTAAGGCTTTACTACAGCTATGTGCTTACATGTCTTTTGCTCTCTTAGCTCTGCCTTGGAGCTAGTCATTTTGTTATGAAGTGGTATAGGGAAATTACACTAAAGTCACTTCAAGTTATTTTATTATAGATTAAGTGACATCCACAGATTTGGGGGAAAATAATCAAGGGATCTTAATACATATGTATGGATGAGTTAGGTATGTTCATTCATTCATACATTCAAAGAAGAACAGAGAGCCATTTGGAGATTGCAGTAGCCATGATGTGTGTGGACTTGGTCCCATGCCCACCCACTGACATCCTCCCCTATAATGCTGGGGCTGGAAGCAGAAACTCACATTTCAGAGCCTCTCATGCCAGCTGGATTCCAGTTTGATCTGCCAAGGAGAGGCACTCAGAAGAGAGTAAAAGTCAAAGAAGTGTGGAAGATTTTTTTTCCTGCTTCTAGTAGGGGAGGTAGAGGAAGTGCAGACTCCCAGACTCAGCAACCTTGTGGTGGTTCTTTAAGCCCTGTGAGCAGTGGTTCCACCAGCAGCAGCAGTAAAGTTTCCAAGAGTGTGAGTAGAATGTTGGTTCCCGGGCCATCACAGGTTTCCTCCTTTATGCTGCTCCTGCGTGCAGGTCAGTAGTGGTTTCCTGCAGTTACTGATCTCTGAGAAATGGTAGCTTCACATTTTTGTTAGCCCTTTCGATAATTTTGTAATCATTTTCCTTTTTAAAATCCCCTTTGCTTTAAATACTTATTATGTTTAGTGCAGTGCAGGGAAGAGGAGAGGTTGGCATTGAGTAGAATGGTGGCAGTGGAGATGGAGAAATGTCAAGTTTGGGCTATATTTTACAGCAAAGCCAATACAACTTGCTGATAGATTGGAAGTAGGAAGCGAGGAAAATCAAGGATCAAGGAAGATTCCTATTTTTAGTTAGAGAATCGAGTGTATTTACTAACACAAGGAAGAATTTTGAAGAGGAGCAAATTGTACAAGAAATATAACTGTGCTGAAATTCTATCTGTGAGCACTTAGGATGTCAGAGAATTCCTTGTAAGAAAGCCTCTGCCTTTATAAGATTAGTACAATTGAAGGAGGAGAGAGGAAAGGAACTGAGTTTAAAAAATTGTGTCCTTTAGAAAGGCAGATGAGGGTAGTGGTTATAAGTGTGAGCTCCAGGATCAGACCATCTTATTAGGAATTTGTTACTTTGAGAATTTTATTTTTTATTCAGAAAACTAGTAAGAATTCCATAACAAACACATATATATCCACCACCCAAACTGACGAGGGGGATATAAAGAAATGAGAAGAAAATCTTATCTAGCACTCCTCCATTTTATTGTATGTGCTTCAATTCCTTTTTCTGTAAAAAAAGAAATGACTGTTAAATTGTACTCTGTACCCCTATCCTTAGCACTTGTTTCCCTCCTACCATGAATCAAATTAGATATTTACTTTTTCAGTCTGTAGTTTTATACTTTGAATACATATATGCTATTCATGGATATGTATATAATTTTGTATATTTAAATTTTACTTCACGGTTAGAATAATATATGTTATTCTGTAGAATATACATATACATAATACATATTATTTTTTCAAAATTTTTATGTGTGTGTATATGTATACCTGGTGCAATGGTAAGCCCCCAATAAATGTTAGTTATCATACAGCAACGATATTGGAGATAAGAACATTCTGCTTTAGTCTTAATGAACCTTAAGGAAGGCCCAGCGAGTTAGGTATGTAGCCTGAACACATGGTGCCTTTAAACTATCTCTGCTCTGTCATTATCCTTGTGATAAACTACACTATCTGTGAGTCCCTCTGAATCTAGTATTGCCAATAGTTAAACTGAAGTTTATATTTTATTTGGCTGTGCAGTCCTAGAAGGTAAAACTGTGTTCACCATTTTTGTATCTCTAGCACTTAATACAGTATCTGGCCTAGAATAGGCTCTCTGTAAATATTTGCTGAATGAATAATTGAGTGAAATCTGCTACATCATGCAATAGAGATGCCTTTGTGCAATAAAGAACTGACAACATTTTTTAGAGCAAATTTGAAGAAACAAAGCTCCTTAGCACTGGAGTTGATACAAATGCTGTTACTTGATGTTAGAACTTGGCACAAACCACAAACCTAAATGGCCCAATATGAGGACTGCATGTTTGAGAAAAGAATGGAAGGAAAAAAAAGAAAAAGTGATAAAATCTTAGAGTGTTCCCTGAGCAAGGCTTATTTCTGTTTGGGTGTAATACACAATACATAAAGATAATTCATTAATAATACATACTAATAACTAATTCATTTTGCATGTTTATAACAAAACAGTTAACAATGATTTTCAACTGTATTTAATATTTTTTTAATGGGCATTTTAAATATGATCATTTTGCTGTACATACACATTGCATTTATGAATTAGAAAATATTCCTTAAAAGATGCCTTCATTTCATAGTACTGTGTTTTCAATTATGTGCAAATATTTAAGCAACTATAAAATATTCACTCATATTCTTAATGGATGTGATGTCCCAATCCATTTTTTGTCACTCCAAATCACAACATACTTTTTTAAGTAAGCTGTATATTGAATCATGTGAATAATACATAAAAAGTTGTAAAATAAATTGAAATCACAATTGATCTAAATATAGAATGCACTGGATTCCTGATGGGCATCCACACATTATAGAAATTAGGCATTCAACCCTATATAGTAATTAAGAAACTACAGACACATGCCTCTAAATCAGTCATTCAAAATCAATCACAGCAAAGACACTGACAATAAATTTCTTTACAATGAAAATATTTCCAAATCACAGATGATAATCTATTTTGAACAATACTCAACACTATAACAGTTCAGTGCAATTTAGTAATTGGGACACCCCTTGAAAGAGATTTGTTTTTTAATCAAAGCAAATTTAATTAGAGAAATTGTGCTCCAGATTTTATCCCAAGTTAATTTATAAATCTGCTCACCACCATTCTCTATTTTAGGGCTATATTTTTTATTATACAACTGAGAAATTTTATTCATTATAAAATTTCATGTATCTAAATATTGCTATACTACTGACATGGCTAAAAAAATGCATGGTTTATATTAACATTCCAAACACATCTGAAACTATTATCAGTGATGTGCTGAGTTTTCTAGATGTCTGTAAAATCAAATTAGCCCTTCAAAGTGTCCTAGAAAGCTCTTTTCTTTTCTGAATACAATTGTATTCATATTCTCCAAGTAGCCAGTCTGAATATGTGGGATATAGTTGCCGTTAAACCTTCCTGTGTGAAATGTAAATACTAAATCACCTAATAGAGACCTATCTCAGCTTAATAAATGAAATTATTTATAACATCTTTGGAATAGAATTATGTGAGCTACAATTAACCATCTGGCCATTTTGTTTCCTGCAGACTAGTTGCAATGGTGTAATAAAATATTTTATTTCTTGTTAAACAGATATGATAAACTTGTCTTTATAGAGCAATAGCATTTTTTCTGACTTTCAGAATAAGGCAGTCCATTTGCAGCAGCTTGATATAAAGGTAGACAAATCATTATTAATATTAATAAAACACTATCACATACACTAAAAGTATGATTCAACAACGGCTAAGAATTTCAAAAGATAAAGCACACTCCAAGGAATGTCCGTCTGTGTCATTACTATATTGAATAAATATTCTTTGAAGAAATTGGAGAGTTAAACTTACTGAGCAGGCCAGATAATTAAATAATTACACATTTGGATTGAAAAATAGATGTAGTTCATTAAAATAGAGACTCTAACTCTACTTCTATAGCTAAGCTTCTGTTCAGATGCCAAGTTTGTACTTTAATTAGAACAAAAAAGACCTACGTTAACTTCAATACAACATAATAATTCATAATAATGATTGTATATTAATCTCTTGAGCTTGCTGGAATAAAGCACATGACATATGGCATGGTACAGGCACCTGTGTGGTCCTTTTGGGACTGAGGTGGTACATATTAATTAGCAACTGGAAAATAAAATCTGCTTCCTTCTGAGAAAAGCTACCTCAGTGCGTATTGGTTTAAGGAATTAGAAGGAATACTGTTAGACTCTGTCTACACTCCTTAAATCTTTGTCTAGATGTAGGCCCTGGATTAACTGCAATTAACTGAGTTAATTCTTGACAGATCCTGCTTAAGGAGTTAGAGTAGACATACTTTTCTTTGGCCTCGATGATTGTATTTTGGCTAAAAACATCAAAATTACCGTTTTGGTTATAGAAAACTATATAACTATATAATTCAAACACAAGCTAACCAGAACATATTAAAATTTGAAAGCAGCTTTCTCTTGAATGCTACCTGAAAGTGCCTCAATTTAATCCTTTGCTTTGTAAATTCAGATACAATCTGAGTATGAAACTATAAATGTCTTTAAGAAATATGTCATCTCACAATCAGCAAGCTCTCAAGATTCTTGGTGGTCCCAGGAATGCTAAAGGCACTTCAGTGTACATCTTTGAAGGGTAATGGAATGTTATTATGGAAATAAAACTCTGGCTGATTAACAGATAAATGTATATTGAGAAGACTAGATCTTAAAATTACTTTCTCGGGATTAAAAAGAAAAAAAAAATCCTAATCCCATTGCTAGAGTATATTTAGAAAGGGAAGACAGAAAATTCAGTGGACATTGTGGTGACCAAAATTGGTGACATTTAAAAACTTTCTTTTGCAACTCCACTTTAAATTTACATCACTTGAAATTCTAAATTGCATAAAATAACACACTTAAAAATATTTATACTTAATGGGGTGCTTAAAACTCTGAGAAGTTAACTTTCCGAATAGCAATTCTATTGAGGCTTTTTTAAACTACCAATTTAAACTCATGCAAGAAATACAGATTCACTAGTGCACCTAGGTAGAATATTTCTTTGCTCAAATATCACACTATTTTTTTCTCCTGGGTTGCATCCATGCTCCTGTGATGGAACCATTAGGTTGCTGATCTATCTTTTGGAATATATAGACCCATTTCCCTTCCACTCAACACATGGATTAGCAGTTTAAAATGTAATTCCTTTCTATTGAAGGAACGTGTAATTAAGGCACATTTAAATAGCCCTTTAAACCAATGAGATGACAATGTGCTACCCACAGAGAAAGCTTAATTTTTGGAGTAATTACATATAACACAATATCTCATGAGAACATTTTTGGCTAGGTCTACTAATTACAAAAATAGTTTTTCATTTGAGGCAAAGATGCCAATTCATCATTGGACAGATGGTAACGAATCATCATTTTATTTTTGTAACACCTATCTTTGCAAGGGGGAAAGCTACTATATATGGAATATTTATGTAATATAAGAAGTCAATTAGTTATTCTGTGTTTTAAGGAGGATATAAAACTGTGGTTGTAAATCCCAGAACCTGGTCTTTTTTTTTTTTTCCCCCAGTGAAATTATATGGACATTTTGCGGAGGAAATTATGAGATGTAGCTTGTGGTCTGTTATAATTTTTCATCTAGTTGTCATGGTGTTCTACAATGGTGCATTTATATTTAATGCTCTTATAGATCTAAGTTACCTACATATGTCCACCATTGTTGGGGTGGGCTACCATAATGAGGAATGATGGCATAGGTTTCTTCAAACTCCTCCATTAAGCCAGTGAAGTGGCAGATGACATAGTCTGATCAGTGGTGCAGAAATACATTAAAAATTTCAATCATATCACTTTCTATAATCAAAAGTTTCTTAACTTTTTGCAGCACACAGCGTGAAGAACACAGGTCTGGACCCAGTCTTTATAGCTGTGCAACTTTGGGCAAGCCACTCCACCAAGTTTCCTCATTTTTTTAAATGAGTTGTCATGAGGATTCATTAGAAAAAACAAATAGGTTAAATCTCAAACAGTTCCTGACCTGTAGTAGGCACAGACTTTAGCTGCGTCTGCGTCTTTTTTGAGAGATACAATGGTTACTCTCTCTCCCTCTTTTTAAAATGGTGCCATTCACAGCAAAGCCGTAGGCGTCTCTTATTATTGTGACTTTTCAGTTTCTTTAGTACATCGCCAAGTGATGTTTTCTCAGGACCCAGGATTAATGTAGATGAGAAATCCTTAAACTTCAGTATGCATAAGGATCGTTTGGGAAATTTTGCTTGAAGACGAAGATTCCTAGGCTTTCTTCCCCCAAATCAGAAATACTGATTTAAACTGCTGATTTAATATAGGGCTAAAATGTCCTCTCATAAGAGCATTTTACTTAATACCCTCCTTCCAGACTGCTGGTGTCATGCAGAGACTCTCCACCTCCCCACAAGTACCCAGGCTTTGTGCCTTTTGCGTGGATTCCCTGGGACAGTTTCGTTTGTTAGGTATAGTCAGAGAATGAACTAGTTCTTCATTTAAAGAGCAGTGATTCCAGCCCATACATCATCTGATAGAATGGCTGGTTATATAGAGTGTACTGGAAAAGAACATTTATAACCCCGTTATATACTGCATGAGAAAGCAGAGAAGCTTAAATTCTAGCAGCACTTCTGCTACTAACTGAATATGTGACTCTACCCCAGTTCCTTAATCACTTTGTATGCACTTAGTGTATCTGATGGGAACGCTGATGCTTTCCCGACTGAAGGTAACATTCTAGGGCTTAGATCAGAATGTCTCAGGCTTCCTTTTACTCTGGAATCTATACTTTTTCACAAAGGGTTGTATCCCACGTGTGCCCTGCCTGAACCCAAATTGCAGTGGTGCACATCTGCCACATTTTCTTGGGAGAATAATCATTTATGATTCATTATGTCCTGGTACAATACTACGTATGAAGGATTGTGAGAAGTACCAGGCACCCAGATATCTCAGCAACAATTTAAACCTACTACCAATTCACTGAAAACACTTGTTATTTTAATGTGCAAAGGATTTTATTTACTTGGATCTATTAGGGAAAAATTTAAATGATATAAATTTAAAGGAACCCTGAGGTAATCAGACTATAGCAGTAATGTTCTTAGTTAAGAGGTTTGTTGCAGTCAAAGATGTAGAGCAGCATTTATATAATTGATGGACATCTGTTTTAATTATAATTTAGTTTCTTCACATCATCTCTTAACTAGACTCATAAAAATGTTAGTCCAGAGTTAACTTCAGTCTTCAAGTAGCAAATACCATATAATGTAGAAGTAAAAAATACAGAATATTGAGATTTTGATCTGTGCAGTGTGGTTTAACTAAGTACACAGTCTTTAAACAAAAATATACAAACACAAGTGTTTTGTGCTCTCAATGCTATTAGAAACTAAGGGAGTGAATTTACTTAGGATTTTGTTGTAAAATGATAAACTACCTAACTGATAATTATTTGTCTTTGTTTGTTTCAAATTCAGCTCCAAAGGAAGAACTAGAATGAATACATTGAACCTTGATTCACTATTTCTGATCCTTTGGTATAAGGGATTCTGTTATTTGACCTGACATGCAACTATATGTGTATTTCTCGCACCTCTTTTCTGCTGTTTTCTGTGTAGCGAGAGAGGGCACTGACATTGAGGCTTGTGGGATCTTGGTTCTTTAGCCCTTTCCTATACACACTCCTCAACATGGCAAATACTTTCAGACACACAAGTGCATTGTTTACGAAATATATATTATAAGGTAGTTTCATTTCTTATGTAAAACATGTGCACACAGGCAATTCAGATGAAAATGGATTTCTGCTTGAATTATCTACCTCAATTCTTTTGCCTCAATTCTCTTCTTTGCCTTGAGCGTATAAGCATTACTTATAGTAGGAACAGCTGACCTTTATAAATCAATCAATGCTGATTAATTCTCTCCTTTCAACTTCAGTTTCCCTTTAAACTAAGATTAGGTTTATGTTCATCCATTAAAAAGTGAAGACTTAGACCTATAGACACTGTCTATGAAGTTGCTCTGGAGGCGTATGATGGGGACGTGTGTTTCAATGTTGTGTTAGAGAAAAATAATCCACATGAAATATTCTGAGGATATGTTTCCTAAGGGGAATTGCTTTGTCAAATACCAAATCAATTTCTAAAGGTAAGCTCAAAGTTTAAACACCTAATGGAATTCTGTGGTTTCGGGGAATAGTGGGTACTAAGGCCATTCAATGACAATGTCAGTATGAAAAGCTTCATTTTCAACATGAGAGAAGAACTGAAGTATAGTAACCCTGTATTTTCTGCCTAAAAGTAGAAGCATGAATATTTTCTACGTTGTCATCTTAGTCACAATTAAGGATAAAGAAGGGAAAAAACATCAAAAGATTTTTTGTAGAATTAAGGAGCTTTTCGTTGATCAAAATAACTATTTCTTTCATAAGGAGTCCTTTTTGTTAGTGGCAGAAATAGCAATTTGATGCTTTTTAAGATATTTTGGGTTTTCAAAGAGAAACTTTGCTACTTTCCTGTGGAAATTATATGGTATTCTGTGAAAACTGCCTTACAGAAAGGAGTTTCAGAAAAGTACATGAAGGAAGAGCAATGTGAGATGCTTTCATTTTAGAGTAGCTCTATTTCAGTGCTTCCAACAGAAACAGCACAGGAAGAAATAAATATTTTCTCCCTCACAAGACATACATCACTCCCGAAATCAACTGAGACATATTAGGGATTTCAAAGCTAGTCACCTTATAAGTTGTTAGGAAAAAAATTTACATTTATATTGCTCTGTGCAGCTACCTTGAGATTTTCCCCTGGAATGTTTATGGCTCTTTTTTTTTTTCCATTAATACTTAAAAAAATACAATTTCATAACCAGTGTATTACTACATCTAGTTGTGTTACTAACAGGCACTTCACTTCATAAAATAGTCACATTCAAAGTGGTTTTGGTCAACCAATCACTCAGTCAGAATACTCGTTCTTCATATTGAATACTTGATAGTGAAAGTTAATCTGAAACCATATCAACTCTTCATTTCTATTACAGAAACTAGGTCACTAAAGCTCTAACATAGGGAATCATTTCTGTTTCTACGTGTTTTATCCATAGGAGCGAAGACTGTCCAGAACTTCTTGGAAAATTTCCCCCCCAAATATTTTATATATATCTATATATCTATAGATATATCTATATCTATAGATATACAGATATATATAGATATAGATACAGCAGATTTCTTTTTAATAGATAAATCTTAAGTATTATTTCAATAACTTGCTTTTACATAATCAGAAATCTAGATATAAGAAAAAATATTAAATGTGCAAAATGCTCTTTTTACACATACATTAAAAAATACAAAGGAAGGATAGCTTTATACTTATATCAAAAGCCATTGGAGGGAAAAAGTCTTCAATGTCAGAAAATCTAGTCAGATTAGAGCTTTCACTTGAGGAATTGTAAACAAACGTTTTCAAATGCTGAGAGTTTTCTCAGTTCTTTCCAACTAAGACACTCTCAAACACATCAAGTCCTGCTTTGAAGTAAACCTGAGCTGCATTAATGCTGTTCAATACTTCTGACAGGGCTTCTTGAAGGGTCTCATTTGATGCAAGTGACTTGCAGTGTTCCCAAGCCTCCAGGAGTATTGAAAACTGGCTTGTCTTCCCATCAAGGTGGTACAGGATATTTCTGAAAAGAAATACAGAATGAGTAAATGTTTTATGCACCATGCTATTTTCATATCAAACATTGTAAAAAATATTTCCAAGAAACTTATGTTTTTAAGAAATTAAGAAATTATAAGAATACAATATTATCATTTTGGGACCTCTGTTGAATTAATGGATCTAGACATTGATCATCAAAAGTTCCCTCTAGTGATGAGAGAGGATCAGACAGTAAGCACCTCCTGATGGAAGTACACAGTACTACCTATGAAATCAATTATTTTTGCTAAAAAATTGATCTAAATCTGATGAAGCTTCTAAATCTAAGTGCTAATAAATACAAGGGACAGAAAAATATAAAAATGATACCACAGTCTGTCATCAGCAAAATACTGTGAAAATCCTGTAGGACAAATGACCCAGTTTATTCAATGAATAAATTGTAATAAATAGGTGAAGGAGGAACCACTCGACCAGGGCTTTTCAACCTTGTGTTATTGACATTTGTGGGGTGGTGGGGTGGATAATTCTTTATTGTGGCAGCTTTCCTGTGCATTGTGGGATGTTTAGCAGTATCCCTGACCTCCACCCACTAGGTACCAGTAGCACCCCTCCTTTAGTTGTCTCAGTTAGTTTGGGCTGCTATAACAGAATTCCAGAGACTGGGCAGCTTAAACAATAATCCAATGGTTGGATTGTTGATGAGAGGCCTTTTCCTAGTTATATTCTCACATGGCCTTGTGCATGAGCACAGAGAGATCCCGTGTCTTCTTTTAATAAGGACATTAGTCCCATCATGAGGGCCCCACCTGTATATGACCTAATCTAACCTAGATTACTTCCCAAAGGCCCATCTTCGAATACCATCACATTGAGGTTAGGATTTTAACACACATATTTTGGGAGAACCCAAACATTCAGTCCACAGCTGTTGTAAAAACTAAAACTGTCTCCAGACTGCCAAAACTGTCTCTTATAGGGCAAAATTGCCCCCAGTTAAGAACTGCTGCTTTAGACTAAAAGAAATGTCAACCCATCCAGTATAGACTTTACTAGGTCTTTATTCAAACAAACAATTTTTAAAAATGAGTAGTACAAAATTGAATACTAATTAAGGATTTGTTAATATTAAGAAATTGTCAATATTTTAGGTGTGATAATGGTATCATCAGTATATTTTCAAAGTGTCCTTATCTTCTAGAAATATACAGTAATATTTACAAATGAAAAGTTATTACGTCTAGGATTTGCTTCAAAATATTTGGAAGGAAAAAGGAGAGTGGAGCTATGGACATCACAGGTAGAACAAGACTGACCATTAGTTAATAATTGTTGAAATGGGGTAATGGATTCATTATACTATTCTCTCTCCCTTTGTACATGTTTGACATTTAGAATTCTTCTCAAGTAGAGTGTGTGTAATAAGACGGTGACTTGAAATTTATCCAAATATCTGAGAAAGAGGAATTTGGCCGTGGGCAAGTCTAAAGAGCTTCCTTTTATTCACTGATAGATAGAAAGAATACATTTTGGTAGAAAGCTATGGATTATTGCATCATTTGACTTATTTCCAACCCAAACCACCTGAAATAGCTGAAATTTCATGGTCTAATAAGAGAGGCAGATATATAAATGATTAAAATAATTGTCTAATTGTCATATTACAAATGTAAGGTCCAGTGATAACGGAAGAAGGATTGCTGCTGGAAAAATTTATCATGGAGAATATTACAATTTCATCTTGAAGGATGATGGGAATTACCAGTTACAAGGGTATAAGAAAGGAAACAAGCTAGAAAGTGGAGACAGCACCCTATGCAGGAGGAATAGCATATGCAAAGGTATGGATTTATAAAACAGCTTGCTCTTCTTAGTGGATCAATGCCAGTGTTTCTATATGGCCAGAGTGCAAGGCCACAGTGGGCAGCTGTAGGAGAAGAGCTGGCAGAGCAAGCCATGGCCACGTCCTACCGGGCCTTCTGTACCAAGCTAAGGAGGTTACACTTTTTTTTATGGGCGGTAGGAAACCAATGAAAGTTTTTAAGCAAGAAAGAAAGATTATTAGATTTTATTTTGGAATAGTTACTTTGGTTGTAATATAAAGCCTAGAGAACGACTTAGTCCAGATGAAAATTGACAAAGATGTCAGTTACACAATGATAGTTGTTTGAAAGGGCCACAGTGCAAGGTTTAGTTAATTTTCACTTACCCTAGCACTGACCTTAGTTTTATATAGAGTTCTGGACCATTGTTTCCTAGCTCATCCAGGCGTCACTACTTCAGCCTCTCCTGAACGTCCCACTCTGTACTCTGATGGTGGTGAATGGACACTGAAATCTACCTAATCACCCATGACAGAACTCTGCAAGTCATTTCTTTCCCTTAAATATCCAACTGGTTTCTGAAGATACTCACTTGTCCATCTTTTCAGCATCTTTTCTCCTCTGTTGTGGGACCCTGATCCCTATATTTTCAAGGATATATTATAATATCATTGCTTTACATATCAGCGTTGAGAAATATGTTCCTTCTTTATCAGGTCTAATTCAGTGTTGTGAATATAGGAGGTCTTCAATCATGGTGATTTGACTTCCTTACATTTTTATCAGGCTTTGTTCAGTGATGGAAATTTCGTAGACCCTCTAATGTCAGTGTAAACTACATCAATTCAGGTTATTTTGCCTTTTAAGCATTAACTCACTTCAAAACAATAGATTTTGTGTCTTTGCAGAAAATTTTCAGTTGATAATAGTACATGGTGGGTAGCAGTGGAGCAGAAGATGCTTGAACTCAGAGGTTATTTCAGTAATTTTTTTTTCAAAACCTATTATTTGAAATGGGAACTATCCCTAATAATCCAATATCCTTAATCTTTGTACTTATGAATATACTTGGCATTTTATGAATTAGAGCAGTGCAAGAAGGATATTCTTTATATTCCAAATATCCTTGAATTCAGGTATAAACTTTGTATTAAGAAACATATATCCCCTGGATATAGGAG
Organism: Orcinus orca; assembly: GCF_937001465.1. NCBI lineage: Eukaryota > Metazoa > Chordata > Mammalia > Artiodactyla > Delphinidae > Orcinus > Orcinus orca. The sequence continues at coordinate 58,610,930 of NC_064563.1, read as the reverse complement.
GGAGAAAAACATCTTCCAAATGAAGAGGCAAGTGGGTCATGAGCAATGACCTGGCTATGAGCTGTACTCTGAGAAAAATGTGTATCTACTTTTACAAGGAGAATACGCCTTGAAATAGAGATTTCCCTTTTGATATTTCCACAGCCTTCATAAAATTAAAGAGCTTTTCAGAAGTAGCCACTGTGCCATGTTAAAATAAGCAATTATATATGTATATACATAGACATATGTACATGTGTTTTATGTGTAAAAATTGTTATTATATCAAAATGACAAACAAAATAGAATTAGCAAAACACCTAATGAAAGTTTCCCTAAATATAAGTTTTATTAGTTTTATATTTATTATTAAATTGGGGAGGGGGTGGTAAAAGAAACCAACTAATAGAGAGGAAGCTTGACATAGCCATGGAATTTTCCCAGATGAAGATGAAACTGCCTCAGATGGTCACATGTATTGTCCTACATGACAGAGCTGTACAAAAGTTACTTTTTCCTGTTAACGTAATCCTTAATTGCCATAAAAAAAGGAGTGGGTTTTTACTGTCAGGATACCTATCAAACATATTTAAATTCCTGGTAAACGATTTAAATAGGTAGGTAGATAGATAGATAAAAACTGGTTTACTATTTTGAGGATAAAAGTAGTTTAAAGTATATTTTAATTACTTAATCATTTAAAATAGTATTCCTTTGTAGGCAAGTTATACTGCTTTACCACTAAGAATAACCAAATTAGTATAATAAAAATATTTAATCATCTCTCATAATATTCATAGTTTTGAATTCTCTTCCTCTAATTCTCAGTTTCATTATAAATCATTTTATGGCAAATATATTTCCAGAATTTAAGAATGCAAAAATATTTTCAAAAGCTGTATGAAACACTTCTGTTTCTTGAGGGCATACTGCTCAGCATGCTGGCAAACAAAGATATTACAATCATTTTTATCCAGAACTGCCCCTTCAATGTGCTGTACCAGTGCAATTAATACATTATGAGAAGTAAGTTTAATGATGTGGGGGGCTGGCATAGTGACCTTTTGACATATTCAAAACCCACTGGCATGAAATACATTCCTATATACACATTCTATGTTTATTAAATGTTAAATGTTATTAATATTCAATTTAATGATAAGATATTAATAAAACATGCTCATAAAGGTTACAGTATTAATCCCTCAATGACAGTTCATTTAAGCATGAGCACAATCTCTAATATATTTACATAAAACTTCAGCCATAACTAGTATAAAATATCTAGAAGAGAAATCATGTGGAAGCATAAAAATACATGCTAAAAATAATGTTTGGGTCTAAAGCACAAGACATGCAATTACTGTGTTTTTTTTTTTTTTAACTCGAAAGCAATACATATATTTCTTAAAGACCAGTGCAATGGAGTCTGCAATGTGCCAACATTTGCTTTTTCTAACTAGTAAGCAACACAGTAATACTTTTATAATGACTGTAAACAAGCCATATGCATAGAAATAGATTGTTTTGGTTTGTGAAATGCTACAAGAAGCTAAACACATTTTCCATATGCTACATGATTCAAGTAGTAGGCTGCGGCAAGCTATTATGTAAGACAAACACTCATATCCATTTCTACCCAAATTGGATACAAATCAGCTTAAAATTACAGATACTTAGATTCTAGCTGAAGATCAGTGACTAGGATTCTTTCATCACAGTTTAAGAGAGAACCTTAATTTGGGATAGTTGCTGATACAACTTAAGTCAGTTGATCTTTATTATGGTAGAATTTTTTCACCTTGATAAATTGCTTTACCTTAAAAACAAATTGAGGATAACAAAAAGATCTTCTTTAAATTTTCATGAGAAGGATAATTTCTCCTGCCCATTTTCAGAAGTAGCTAATCTTTTACTATTTCTCCTTTGTGTACTAAAAACCATTTAGCTTGCTGCATACAAAAAATAAATTGCTGTATTTAGAGACCTTTCCCAAAAGAGTATCATCATATTATTTTATATTTGCTATTTGAATGGAAGACAAAACCCATAAAACTCAGCCATGTTGTTACATTTTGTCACATATGTTTCCATATACTTCTTAGTTCTGAAAACTTTCTTATGCATTCAGTCATTAACCCTAAAGTACCCCACGATCATCCCTGGGGAGCAAAACTGCTGTAAATAGTAGAAACATCAGCTCTTTGCTTTGGGAACTCTAAAAGAAGATGCATTCGCCCATGGCTCTCAGCCATGGGTATCAGAGGGTCAAAAGGGTTCCCCAGGTACCTGACTCAAAGAAGGTGTACATTTGGTTGTACCAGTCAAACACTAATTTTATCTAATTTAAGAAAAAACATTCATTTATTGAAAGTGTATATATGTAAATATATGACTACGTGTACATGTAATAGTTTACAGAAGTGATGAAAAACATTGAGAAGAAGGTAGTAACCAAGGGAAGCTGAGTATCATAGAGTACTGCCAAGATTCTGCTTAGCAACATGTTTAGGACATTGATGTTTCAGACACTCCCACTGCCACCATTTCATTGAGAATACTTCTCCACCACAGCAGCGTTGCTGTCTCTTAACACTTGCTCTGTCATTGCCAGAATGTTAATCCACAACTAGCATGAATAATCTTGAACTGCCCCTACATCTTTGTCTCACTTCTCTCAGATATAAATCCTAGGAGAGCTCATCCAATTGACTGAACTTAGGTCATGTGCCTGTACCCCAGGAACAAAATACCTAGATCCATTCACCTTCTGTGGGGGAGATAAGCCCTGCTTTCCACCAAGCTCACAGGGAATTACCCTCACATAGGAAAGATATTTTGATACCAGGAAGATTTTTTTTTAATTAAAAAAAATTAAAACTGCAACGCAATAAATATCTACTACACTAGTGACAGGAAGGAAGAGTGTATTTCAACAGGGTTCTCTTGGAATTACCCTGGAAATTGCTGTTCTACTGTATGGCAGTTTTTCCCCTTATGTTAAATGTTAGCAACTACTCTACAATATGGCAGCAGTGTTTATCAAATTGAATGTGTATAAGAATAAGCTGAGACATTTAAAAAAATTCTCAAGGGATTCAGATGCAACAGGTCTGGGATACCTTATAGGAGTATATGTTTTTTTCCCTGCTGCATTACTTAAACCTACTGGGTGACACCCATGCATACTCAGCAGTTCCCTCTGGTGAGTTTTACATTTACCAAGAGGTCTTGGTTTGGTCCCAAATTAGCTTCTTCCAGCCACATGTTATTATATACAAACTTACATGATTTAAATGACATATTAAGTGTGAAAGAAAGTTACTCCTGTGAAAACGAACCTGACGCTTTGGAAAGACTCACAGAGATGAATTGACAAAATGAGAGTGCTGTTGAATTATATGTGGAGAGATAACTGAAAAGATTATTAGCAAGGGGAGGGGAGGACTACAGTGACAATGGAGAAAGAATCTGCATTCAGATTGTTTTGCAAATACCTATTTATTGCTCCAAAATAAGGAAACTGAAATTGGAAATCTCAGATGATGCAGCATTAGTGTGGATTAAATAGGAAAGTAAATCTGGAATTCCAATTCCCAGAACAGAACTCAAAGAAAAGTCCTTGGTCCTATATCAAAAGATTGGTGATGAATGTTTCGGTTAAAAATAGACCGCTTTTTCTATCATTTGACCATTTACTGGTTCTGATTGTGTCAGATTAAGGGATGTTTACACTTTGGGCATTAGTCAAACCTTTACTCTTAAGAACTAGAAGGGCAAATAGGTATCATCTTGAGTCCCACCTCTCATGGACTGCTTACTGTGGCTTGAAGTACTAGGTTGACAATGGATTGGGCTGTTTCAGAGCCCAGAATAAAAGAGGTCTGTCATGACTTAGATTCCTACTTGTAGACCCTGCTTTACGTAAGATTATTTAGCCCATTCGCTTGATAATAATATATAGGTTTCTTGAATTAATCAATGGAAGCATAAACCAAGTTATCAGAACAAAGGGAGAAAGTCATAATTATTTAGTTTTGCTAATTAGAGTATAGTCAACCCCGGTAATCCCTTCTAAATTGTATATTATAAATTCTCTAGTTTTCCTGTTTATGGATCTGAATTAACAGAATAGCTACTAAGTTTTCTCTTCACTTGATGCTCTAGACCGTGTCGTCTCTGTTTGTTTAAGCAATGGCCCAATCTGTTATTAATCAATTAAATTACACTAAAAAAAATTAGAATTTATGGGCATTTTTCACAAATAACACTGTTTCTGGATATTTAATTAGTTCTTTTGCAAGATATAAGTTCACTATCTGAAATACAAACTCGTTTTTAAAGTACTTTATTCAGTGAGTAGAGTTATATTAATCTATAGCCACCTTTCTTGAAGCCTAATATTTAATATATGCAAAAAATAATACATGCAGTTCTTAACTGAACCCTTAGGGAAACTATGGCCTTAAATATAGAAGAAAAAAAGTAATTGGTTCTTTGCACTGGACATCTGAATATGAGTCATCTTGAAATTTTGTTCTATACTTAATGAATGTTCTGGCAGACACATTAATCCAATATTCTAAATACAACATCACTAAGTGAATCTGAGCCATACAAAAGCAAGAACTCCAGTAAGAGATATGTCTAAATTATGTAAATGTCAGGTAGTCTGTGAGATGACTGTTTAATGTCATAAAGTGCATTAAGATAAATAACATTACAGATTTTAAAGAATTTTGATATTTTTAATACTTAGATAAGGCAGATCCAAAATGGTCTACATTTGGATAAAAATAGAAGAAAGAACATAGTAACTACTGCACTAATCTCATCATACCTATGAAAATCTGAGAAGACTCTTAAAGTAAAAGTTGATAGAAATCAAGGAAAAAGAATTACCTTGAGAGCTCATTCATGAAGTATTTATTAAGCACCAAGTACAATATGGAATACAAAGGAATTACAAGAGTGGTCTCAGTTCCAAAGGGATTTTTGAATTTTGAGTTAAGTAGGAAAGAGGAGAGTTTCAGGGCTATTGTCTTTTGCATATGTGGTTAACATAGTAAAACAAACCCTGAAGTTCAAAGAATCTACCAATTTTCTTGCTCAAGACCTCAAAGGCCTCAAAATGAAAAATTTTTAATAGTTTTGTATATTTTATCTTCCTTTTCTCAGCGATAATCTAGAGATGTTGGACATTAATTGTCTGAAATATAAAGATACTAAAAAAGTGATAGACTTATAAAGTAGGACATCAGAGCCTACTCTGTAATTTTATACTTTCTTATTTTCCACAATTACATTTGATAATTCTTCATCTATAATATAGACTTTTCCTGTTATTTTAGGTACACTCATAAGAATCCAATTAAAACCAAATGGAAATAGTTTGTATATATACAAAGTTTCTGCCAACTTGAGAAATAACTGAATGTAGGAATATATAAATTTCAAACAAGCATATTCAATTTTATTTAGGTTTTCAGTTTTTATCTGAATTTTCAGATAATTCATCCCTTAAAAATCAGTGTTCGGAACTTCCCTGGTGGTCCGGTGGGTAAGACTCCACGCTCCCAATGCAGGGGGCCTGGGTTTGATCCCTGGTCAGGGAACTAGATCCCGCATGCATGCCACAACTAAGAAGTACTCATGCCGCAACTAAAAGATCCTGTGTGCTGCAACTAAGACCCGGCACAGTCTAAATAAATTAATTAAATATTTTTAAAAAAATCAATGTTCAATGAAAATTTTAAATTACTTATTTCAAAGTGAGAAGAAAATTATTTATCAGAACAAAGTGTACTGGGTACTTGCAGTCAGTAATTAGCTTCAACACTAATCTCTCATGCACCTATAAAAAATAATGAAACTATTGAACAGTTTAATCCAAAGGCAAGGAAAACACGTAACAAGGAAAGAGAAAAAATTAATGATATTTTAATCCTTAAAGTAAATCAAATAACTGTGATACAGACACACCACAGAACATTTTAAATGATGTGTATCTTAATCTCGTAAAATTTTGATGTTATATTTAAAATATATATATTTAATTGAACCTCTCTACCCACCCCAATGCAGCCAGTAAACTTTGCTTTTCCTTTTCAATGGAATTTAAAAATTGTTATTCACTTTTTAAATGAGGATAAGTTACAGTGATAATTATTATTATTATTGCTACTAGTGAGCAGCTGTGAATAAGTGAAGACTGAAGATAAACCACACCAGCTTTGCCCTCCTGTGGTTTTATAAACACACAAAGCGTCAACTCAGAGAAAAACTTATGTCTGACAATATTATGAAAACATTTCTGTTTCATTCTTGCTATTTGAGTATTTATCACTTGTCTATACATTTTTGAGATACATGTATGTATGTATGTATGTTTAAATACATGAAGAGATATATGTGTATTTTCATAAATGTGTGTGTACAGATAGATATGTAATCTGTCCCACACTGGACCAGGAAGAAGAAAGTCTAAACTTTATGTCTTCTTCCCAAATCATATAACTGAATAGTAAGCTGCTTGTTATACTGTAAAATATTACGCTTACTAGTAATATAAATCAATAAGGATAAAAGACAGTGCAAACGAAACAAATATATTGTGTTCTAAGAGATAAAGGGCTAATTATGTTGTTTTATAGGCACCAAAGTAATTAGGTGAAGATAGAAAGCCCTGTGTTTCTTACAGGCTGTAGAACATTTCCATAGCAGTCTGTCTTGGTATCTATCCTCAAATCACCACACTCTTTTTCCCAATTCAAGAATATTCACCAAATTTTCACCCTTATTATATCTGTTTTATCAAAATAGGACTTTCTTTACAGAAATTCTGATTATATAAGTAATCATCCTACTTGACTGCGTAGTGTGCTGCGAAAGACCCACTCTGATCTTTGCCTTACTGAGGGAGGAAGGATGATTTAAAGAAGGGAAATGTTTGAAAAGAAAACATGAGTTACATCTAAAAAGTAATTACAACAACAAAGAGAAATGGAAAAATATGAAAGAAATACTAAATGGTCAGTATTAAAATCATGTCTGAGTCTAAAATCCATGCTCTTTCCCAGGACACTAAGCTTCTTGACCTATCACCACCACTTCATAGCTCTATGATATACAGCACATTAAAGTTATTTAAACTCTCTGAAATTCTTCTTCTGCACTGGTAAAATGGGAAGTATTATTTACAGTCTAGAGTTTTTGCAATAATTAGCTAAAACATGTAAAGTGCTCAGCTCATGCCTGGCATACACAGTAAGTACCTCATAAATGGTATCTACTGTTATTATTTGACATTTCTGGATTTTCCTTCCTTGGACACGTATTACTCCCTCCCCTTAATTCTCAACTAACTCTGTCCTTAGTATCACAGAGCTGTGCGATCATCAGATGATATCTCCTGGCCCAGTAAATAGTTCATCCAAAAGGAACTTTCAGGGAGCAAGGGAAAGACCACTTCTAAGCGTTTGCCAAGAATGTATCAACTCCTGCAAGAATCTGTGCCAATAAAACTATCTGCCTTTTAATTATAAAAAATGCCACCATTTCACTTTGCTGTATACATATAACATATATGTATATGAATGACTATTTTAAAAGGTGTACGCAGGTCAGAATAATTAGACGGCTGATAGGGATAATATAATACATGGACACACACATATGTGAAGATGTTTTAGTAAACTTTATTTTAGGCTATTAGAAAAAATGTAACTTGGTCCATTGGTAGACAAAAAAAGCAGATTCTTTTTACTTGTAATGTTTAAAGGATCATGGTAAATTAATGAATAAAAGTTCTATATTTTCTGACTTGGTATATGGGAGGAAATCCAGCTACTGACTCTGGGAGTTACTAATGAGAGCACAGGTTTCTTATTGTCTAGAGAAACAAGAACACACATTTGATGAATTTCAGAAAGAAGCCCACTCCTCATGTTTTGTCAGCAACCCAAAGCAAACTTTGTTGATTAAGCTCAGTGCAACCATAGCATGGTTTCATCGTGGCACTGATCACACACCATTGCTACTCTTAGATGGACACTTGTCTCTCAGGCAGAACTCCTCAAGAACAGAGAGTTTCATGTTCCCTGTGGATTTCACCAGGTTTCTAACAAGTTGATATGGAATAAATTTGATGGCATAAATTAATAATGGTGAAAATAATTGTTAATATTTGTAGCAAATTTAATATGTTGTACGAAATATGCCACCCAAACATGCCACTTTAGCATAAGAAGTATTTTGATCTGAAGACAATTGAGAAAGTGTAGACAGAAGAGCTCTCTATACTCCCCTAACTCTTAATCACTGGAAATGCACCTACACTCTCATCAGCCCAGAGATACCACCAAGAGGAATCTATATAACAAATCTTACTAAAATAACCCTCAACATCTTTTAGTTTCCACCACATATTTCCCTTCCCACAGTTTGCTGCCCTTGAAAGCCTAAAACAATTTTGGGGAGGCTTGTCACTTCTCTATTAATTCATTGCTCTTTTTTAAAAAAAAATTTCCAATTAATTGAGGTATAGTTGATTTACAATGTTGTGTTTATTTTTTCTGTACAGCAAAGTGACTCAGTTTTACATGTGTGTGAGTGTATATATATATATATATATACACACACACATACATACAAATAAATATATATACATGTATATATATACACACACACACATTATTTTTTCATATCCTTTGCCATTATGGTTTATCACAGGGTATTGAATATAGTTCCCCGTGCTATATAGTAGGACCTTGTTGTTTAGCAATCCTATTTATAATAGTTTGCCTCTGCTAATCACAGTCCTCCCTGCCCCAGCACCCCACCACCATAAGTCTGTTCTCTGTGAGTCTGTTCCTGTTTTGTAGATAGGTTCATTTGTGCCATATTTCAGATTTCACAAAAAGTGATATCATATGATATTTGTCTTTTTCTTTCTGACTTACTTCACTTAGTATATAATCTCTAGTTGCATCCATGTTGTTGCAAATAGCATTATTTCATTCTTTTTTGTGGCTGAGAAGTATTCTCTTGTATATATGTACCACATCTGCTTTACCTATTCATCTGTCAGTGTATATTTAGGTTGTTTCTATGTCTTGACTATTGTGAATAGTGCTGATATGAACATAGGGGTGCAAGTATCTTTTCAAATTATAGGTTTGTCTGGGAATATGCCTATATGAGTGATTTCTGGATCATATGGCAACTCTGTTTTTTAGTTTTTTGAGGAACCTCCATACTGGCTGTACCAGTTTACATTCCCAACAACTGCATAAGAGGATTCCCTTTTCTGCACACCCTCTCCAGCATCTGTTATTTGTAGAATTTTTAATAATGGCCTTTCTGACCAGTGTGAGGTGGTACCTCATTGTAGTTTTGATTTTCATTTCTCTAGTAATTAGAGATGTTGAGCATCTTTTCATGTGCCTATTGGACATATGTATATCTTCTTGGGAGAAATGTCTATTTAGGTCTTCTGATCACTTTTTGATTGGGTTTGTTTTTTGTTGCTGAACTGCATGAGCTGCTTTTGTATTTTGGAAATTAAACCCTTGTTGGTCGCATCATTTGCAAATATTTTCTCCCAGTCTGTAGATTTTCTTTTCATTTTCTTTATGGTTTCTTTTGCTGTGCAAAAGCCTGTAAGTTTGATTATGTCCCATTTGTTTATTTCTGTTTTTATTTCTATTGCCTTGGGAGACTGACCTAAGAAAACAGTGGTATGTCAGAGAATGTTTTGCCTATGTTCTCTTCTAGGAGTTTTTTGCTGTCTTGTCTTATATTTTAGTATTTAAGTTATTTTCAGTTTATTTTTGTGAATGGTGTGAGGGTGTGTTCTAACTTCATTGATTTATATACGGTTGTCCAACTTCCCACTTGCTGAGGAGACTATCTTTTCCCCATTGTATATTCTTGCCTCCTTTGTTGAAGATTAATTGTCCATAGGTGTGTGTTTATTTCTGGACTCTCTATTCTGTTCCATTGATCTGTATGTCTGTTTTTGTGCCAGTACCATGCTGTTTTGATTACTGTACCCTTGTAGTATTGTCTGAAGTCTGGGATGGTTATGCCTCCTGCTTTTTTCTTTTTCCTCAGGATTGCTTTGGCAATTCTGGCACTTTTATGGTTCCATATGATTTTTAGTATAATTCTATTTCTGTGAAAAATGCCTTGGGTAATTTAATAGGGATTGCATTCAATCTGTTGATTGCTTTGCGTAGTATGGTCATTTTTAAAATATTAATTCTTCCAGTACAACAGCATGGGATATACTTCCATTTCTTTGAATCGTCTTCAATTTCCTTTACTAATGTTTTGTAGTTCTCAGCATATAAGTCTTTCACCTCCTTGGTAAGGTTTTTTCCTAAGTATTTTATTTTGGGGGTTGCTATTTTAAAAGGGATTGTGTGTTTACATTCCCTTTCTGATATTTCATTGTTAGTGTAAAGAAATGCAACTGATTTCTGTGTGTTAATCTTGTATCCTGCTACCTTGCTGAATTCGTTGATCAGTTCTCGTTTTTGTTTGGAGTCTTTAGGGTTTTCTATATGTATTATCATGTCATCTGTGGACAATGACAATTTTATCTCTTCCCTACCAATTTGAATAAATTTTATTTCTTTTTCTTGTTTGATTGCTGTGGCTAGGACTTCCTTCCAATACTATGTTGAAGAGAAGGGGTGAGAGTGTGCATCCTTGTCTTGTTCTAGATTTTAGCAGGAAGGCTTTCAGCTTTTCACCATTGAGCATTATATTGGATGTGGATTTGTCATAAATAGCTTTTATGTTGAGATATGTTCCCTCTATACACACTTTCTTAAGGGTTTTTATAATGAATGGATGTTGAATTTTATCAAATGATTTTTCTGCATGTATTGAGATGAACATATGGTTTTTGTCTTTTCTTATGTTGATGTGGTGTATCACATTGATTGATTTGCATATATTGAACCATCCTTGTAACCATGGGATGAATCCCACTTGGTCATGGTGTATGACCTTTTTTATGTGTTGTTTGATTTGATTTGCTAATATTTTGTTGAGTATTTTTACATCTATATTCATCAAAGATATTGAACTATAATTTTCTTTTTTGGTAGTGTCTTTGTCTGGTTTTAATATCGGGGTGATGGTGTCTTTGTAGAATGTCTTTGGGAGTGTTCCTTCATCTTCAGTCTTTTGGAAGAGTTTGACAAAGATCAATATAAGTTCTTCTTTGTATGTTTGGTAGAATTCCCCATGAAGCCATCTGGTCCTGGACTTTGGTTTGTAGGAATTTATTTTTATTACAGATTCTATTTCATTTCTGGTGATTGGTCTGTTCAAGTTATCTCTTTCTTCTTAATTCAGTTTTGGTGAGCTGTATGTTTCTAGAAAGTTGTCCATTTCTTTGAGATTGTCAAATTTGTTGGCATATACTTTTTCATAGTATTTTTTTTTCAGCAGTATGTGTTGTGATTTCTCCTCTTTCACTTCTTATTTTGTTCTTTTAGGTCCTCTCTCTTTTCTTCTTGGTGAGCCTGGACAGAGATTTGTCAATTTTGTTTACCCTTTCAAAGAACCAGGTCTTGTTTTTATTGATTTTTTTCTATTTTTTAAACTCTATTTTATTTTTTTCCTCTTTGATCTATATTATCTCCTTCCTTCTGCTATTTTATTCTTCTTTTTCTAATTTTGTTTGTTCTTGGTTTTCTAATTTTTTATTTATTTATTTATTTAGTTGTACCAGGTCTTAGTTGTGGCAGACAGGCTCCTTAGTTGCGGTTCCCTGGCTCCTTAGTTGAGGCACTTGGGCTTCTTAGTTGTGGCATATGAACTCTTACTTGCAGCATGCATGTGGGATCCAATTCCCTGAGCAGGGATCGAACCCTGGCCCCTTGCATTGGGATTGCAGAGTCTTATCCACTGTGCCTGGTGTTCTAATTCTTTCAGGTGGTGGGTTAGGTTGTTTATTTGAGATTTTTTCTTGTTTCTTAAAGAAGGCCTGTATCACTATGAACTTCCCTTTAAGGACTGCTTTTGCTGAATCCCATAGATTTCATATGGTTGTGTTTTCATTGTCATTTGCTTCAAGGTATTTTTTAATTTCTTCTTTGATTTCATTCTTGACCAACCAGTTGGTTTTTTACTAGCATGTTGTTAAGTCTCCATGTAATTGTTTCTTTCTCATTTCTTTTTCTGTGGTTGATTTCTAATTTCATGTCATTGTGGTCAGAAAAGATGCTTGAAATAATTTCTATACTCTTAAATTTGTTGAGGCTTATTTTGTGCCCTAGTATGTGGCCAATCCTAGACAATGTTCCATATGCACTTGGAAAGAATGTGTATTCTGCTTTTTTTGGATGTAATGTCCTGAAGATATCAATTAAATGTAGCTATTCTATTGTATCATTTAGGGTCTCTGTTGCCTTATTGATTTTCTGCTTTGAAGATCTGTCCATTGATATGAGTGGAGTGTTAAAGTCTCCTACTATTTTTGTATACCTGTCAGTTTCTCCCTTTATGGCTGTTACTATTTGTTTTATGTATTTGGGTGCTCTTATGTTGGGTGCATATACATTGATGGGTGTAATATCCTCTCCTTGTATTGATCCTTTTATCATTATATAGTGTCCTTTTTTTTTTTTTTTTTTTTTTGTGGTACGCGGGCCTCCCACTGTTGTGGCCTCTCCTGTTGCGGAGCACAGGCTCTGGATGTGCAGGCTCAGCAGCCATGGCTCACGGGCCCAGCCGCTCCGCGGCATGTGGGATCCTCCTGGAACGGGGCACGAACCCGTGTCCCCTGCATCGGCAGGCAGACTCTCAACCACTACGCCACCAGGGAAGCCCTATATATAGTGTCCTTTTTTATCTTTCTTTGTAGATTTTGTTTTAAAATCTATTTTGTCTGATATGAGTATTGTGACTCCCACTTTCTTGTCACTTCTGTTTGCATGAAATATCTTTTTCCATCCCCTCACTTTTAATCTATGTGTATTCTTTGCCCTAAAGTGGGTCTCTTGTAGGCAGCATACTGTAGGCTCTTATATTTTAATCCAGTCTGCTACTCTGTGTCTTTTGACTGAAGCATTTAGTTCATTGACATTTAAGGTAATTATTGGTAGTTAGTATTTATTACCATTTTAAATCTTGTTTTCCCATTGATTTTATATTTCTTCTTTGTCCCCCTTTTTTTTTTCCACATCTTTATTGGAGTATAAATGCTTTACAATGTTGTGTTAGTTTCTGCTGTACAACAAAGTGAATATGTATACATATACAAAGCTATATGTATACATATATCCCCATAGCCCCTCCTCCCTCTTAAGCCTCCCTCCCACTTTCCCTATCCTATCCCTCTAGGTCGTTGCAAAGCACCGAGCTGATCTCCCTGTGCTATGCAGCAGCTTCCCACTAGCCATCCATTTTACATTTGGTAGTATATATATGTCAATGCTACTCTCTCACTTCATCCCAGCTTCCCCTTACCCAACTGTGCCCTTTCTGTTTTTCCTTTTGTGGTTTGATGATTTTGTTTCATAGTATACTATGTTCTCTTCTTTTTGGTTTTTGTGAATCTATTGTATGTTTTTGATTTGTGGTTGCCCTGTTTTTCAAATATGTTAACCCCTTCCTATATTTACTTGCCTTAGAATGGTAGTCATATAAGCTCAAACACATTCTAGAAAAAAAAAAATCTACATTTTCTTACTCTCCTCGCCCACACTTTATGATTTTGATGTTTTCTTTTGCATCTTCATGTTCATCCTTTTGCTGTTCACTGAGGTTATTATCACTTTCACAGAATTTTTTTTTTAGCCTGTGTACTGGCTTATTTAAGTGATTTGTTTTCCAATATTAATTTTCTCTTCCTATGGATTCTTACTTCTTTTCTATTTAGAGAAGAACTTTCAATATTTCCTTTAGGATAGGTTTAGTATTGCTGTATTCTTTTAATTTTTGTTTGAGAAATTCTTTCTCTCTCCCTCTATTCTAAATGATAATCTTGCTGGGTAGAGAATCCTAGCTTGCAGATTTTTCCATTTCAGGACTTTGAATATACCTTACCACTTCCTTCTGGCCTGCAACGTTTCTGTAGAAAAATCAGTTGACAGCCTTATGGGGGTTCCCTTGTAGTTAATTCTTTGTTATTCTCGTGATGCCTTTAGAATCCTCTCTTTAACTTTTGTTATTTTTATTATGTCTTGGTGTAGGTCTGTTTGGGTTTATCTTGTTTGGGACTCTCTGTGCTTCCTGTATCTGGATGTCTGTTTCCTTCTTTAGGTTTGGGAAGTTTTCAGCCATAATTTCTTCAAATACATTTTCAATCCCCTTTTCTCTTTCTTTTCCTTCTGGGATCCCTATTATGTGTAGATTGGCATACTTGATATTATCCCATAGGTGTCTTATATTGCTTTTAATTTATTTTTTTTTCCTTTGGGTTTCTGTCTGCTATTCTAAATGGGTGATTTCCATTATTCTGTTTTCTAGATCACTTATTCATTCTTCTGTATTATTCATTCTGCTATTCATAGCCTTTGGTTAGCTTTTGTCTCTTCAAATGAATTTTCTAGTTTTTCTTGGCTCCTCCTTGTAGTTTCTAGTTCCTTTTTACAGTAATCTGTATTTCTGTTGATAGCCTTTCTTAATTCCTTCAGTATTTTCATTATCTCCATTTTGAACTCAGTGTCTATTAGATTGAAGAGTTCTGTTTCATTTGTTTGTTCTTTCAGGGGAATTCTCTCAATCTTTTTTTTTTTTTTCTCCACATACTTTTTTTTAAATGCTTTAATTTTATTTGAGTATAGTTGATTTACAACGTTGTATTAGTTTCAGGTGTAGAGCAAAGTGATTCAGTTATACATATATATATATATTTATTATTTTTTAGATTCTTTTCTCATAATTGGGAGTGGTTCCTGTGCTTCTTCATTTTACTTATATTTCTCTTGCTCTATGAGTTTAGGAGAAACGGTTATCTAGTGTGATCTTGGAGGGCTATTTTTATGTGGGAATGTCCCTGTGTAACCAGTGTGGGTTTAATATTTTTTGGTGTGAGCATTGTTTTGAGTATGGATGTTTTCTACCTCTTTCCTCAGTGTATGCTGGCTGTTATACCCTTGATAGGAGGTGTGACTGATGTTGTGACCAGGGCATGCACTGGATATTGAGTGTGGCCTCCTCTTTGCTCTGTGGTTGTCACTGCACTTTCAGGGGTAGGGTCATCTCCCTATTTGGATTAGACGCCCCCAGATCCATTTGTGAGCTGTGTTTCTGATCTGTGGTGTGAGGTACGCAGGATTGGAGCACTCCCACTGGGAGAGGAGCCACTGAGTGTTCCTCTGCTGGCTATGGTCAGCTGTGAGTGTGCTCTGTTGTGTCACCATTCACCCATTGTGCAGGCTCACAGAGTACACTGTTGTTGTCACTGCTCTCAGACCACCTCAGCCGAGAATATGCTGGCAACATGCTGGATAGGCTGGTAATCGGCCCTGGTGCCTCTTAGGCTTTGTTTTCACAAGGCCACCAGTGCAGGTACACTGAAGTCAGGTCCCAGGACTGCAGTAGTTGCACACCTAGACCCACTGTGAGAGATATGGAGGCAGCTCAGACCCTAGCTCAGCCCAGCCTTTGTGTGTCTGTGCCCACAAAGTCCATAGCTTCTAAGGCCAGACCTGTCCCAGCCATGGGAGCATCCGTTGTCCATTTGGATGTTCTGCAGGTGCTGAATTTACAAAGCTGGAAGAGGAGGTGCAAATCTGTGGCTCACGCAGCTGCAGGGAGAGATTTCAGCCCTGCTTCCTAAGTTACATGGCCCCTGGGGCTCAGCTGTGATTTCAGCCCCACCACTGCATGGAGGCAAGCCATTGGCTTGTATTTCTGGGGCCACTGAGGCCATGGCCAGGGAGTGTGAGCCTGCCCAGATGGGAGCCTCCCCTGGAGCCCATGGAGGCAGGGTTCAGCAAGTGGGGAAAGAGGCTTCAGTGGCAGCCCTACCCCTCCCTTTGCACACCACTTAACAATGGTACTTCTGTGGCAGCTCAGGCTTCTTCCACGTACACACCCTAGAGCAGTGCCCCACACTCCAGCCCCTTCTGGCTGTCTCTGCACAAGCAACACAAGTTCTCTCCCTGGGTCTGTCCTCTAAACCCTGTGTTTCAGCACCCAGACCCTGCCCATACAACTAGACACGCATCACAGGCTGGGACACACAGGGCAGTGGCATGGACCGCCTCTGTCCTGACTGCCACATACCAGTTGTTGTACTCTCCTCTGAGCCTGTGAAACTTCTTTTCTGTCCTGGCTGATTTCCCCCGTGAGGGTACTTCCCTAGGTACAGGAGCCTCTCCTCTCCTTCAGCCCCCTCCCAGGGGCACAGAACCTGTCCTGCTTCCTCTTTGTTTTTATTTTTTTCCTTTTGTCCTACCCAATTACGTGGAGACCTTTCTTGTCCTTTCAGGTTTCTGAGATCTTCTGGTAGTGTTCAGTAGCTGTCTGTGAGAATTGTTCCATTTGTAGGTGTATTCTTGATGTATTTGTGGTAAGAAGTGAGTTCTATGTCCTACTACTCTGCCATCTTGATTCCAGTCCACCCACTGCTCTTTTTTAAGATGCTATAAAAGCCACCACTTTGAGTTACTCTTCACTGAGTTTCTCTTCTGTGGATGTGTGCTTCATGTGTTAACCTGCCTTTGTCAGTCTAATTTGCAGGGCCTCAGTTAGTGAACCTAGGGAGGTAGAGGAGAAAGTTGTTTTTTCCTCCCCCACAGTATGCTTAGCAATATTCTAAGCAGTTTTTTATATTCTAGCTCATTTAGTCTTTAAAACAACTTAGTGTAATATATACCATTAGTATACCCATTTTATAGAGAAAGAAAAGGGCACAGAGAGATTAGCTTGTCCAACATAACATAGCCCTTAAGTAGTAGAGGCAAGATTTAGAAAAGCACATGTTGAAAGGGATTTAATTTGAATATCTGCCTCTGTTTTGGGACTTATATTAAAACCATATTTCAACAAGTACTAAACTTGAAACTCATGGCTGACAGAGAAAAAAGTTCCAAAGAAATAACAAAATGGACTCTTTCCAAACTGCCAGAGTATAGCAAACCTCAGACTTCACAGCATCATCAATAGGAAAACAGTAAATAAATTTTTCTCCCTACTTCATGATAATGATTTCCTTTCAAAATCAAGTGAGATGGTAAGAAATACTTGACTGAGGAAGTTTTCTAACAAAAGAGGGAGATGATCACAGATACTAAGTACTTTTCTACCCACCCTGAGCATTTGAAATCTGTATCTCTTTCTTTTCTTATCAAATTTTATCTAGACAATATTATAACATTTAAGTAAATACTATATCTAAATAAAGACTCCAAATATGAGGCCTGTACTCATTTTGTGTGTGTGTGTTAGTGTGTTTTCTTTTTTTATAGAAGTATAGTTGATTTACAGTACTGTGTTAATTTCAGGTGTATGGTGTAATTATTCAGTTATATTTTTTTCTTATTCCATTATAGGTTATTACAAGATATTGAATATAATTCCCTGTGCTATACAGTAAATCCTCATTACTTATCTATTTATGTATAATAGTTTATATCTATTAATCCCATACTCCTAATTGGTCCCTCCCCCATCTCTCCCCTTTGGTAAGCATGTTTGTTTTCTCTGTCTGTCTCTGTTTTGTGTACAGTTTTATTTGTAATTTTATTTTTAGATTCCACATGTAAGTAAAGTCATATATTTGTCTTTGTCTGACATATTTTACTTAGTATAATAATCTCTAGATCCATCCATGTTGCTGCAAATGGCAATATTCTTTTTTATGGCTGAGTAATATTCCATTGTATACATATATCACATCTTAAGCCAATCATCTGCTGATAAGCACATGGGTTTTTACATGTCTTGGCTATTGTAAATAGTGCTGCCATGAACGTTGGAGTGCATGTATCTTTTTGAGTTAGTGTTTTTGGTTTTTTCCAGATATATACCCATGCGTGGGATTGCTGGATCATATGGTAGCTGTATTTTTAGCTTTTTAAGGAACCTCCATATTGTTTTCCATAGTGACTGTACCAATTTACATTCCCACCAACAGTGTGTGAGGATTCCCTTTTCTACACATCCTATCCAGCATTTATTATTTGTAGACATTTTCACAATAGCTATTCTGACCAATAAGAGGTGATACCTCATTGTGGCTTTGATTTGCATTTATCTAATAATAAGCAATGTTGAGCATCATTTCGTGTGCCTGTTGGCCATCTGTATATCTTTTTTGGAAAAATGCCTATTTAGGTCTTCTGCCCATGTTTGGATTGGGTTTTTTGTTTTTTTCAATATTGAGTTGTATAAGCTGTTTGTATATTTTGGATATTAACCCCTGTTGTTCACATCATCTGCAAATATTTTCTCCCATTCTGTAGGTTGTATTTTCATTTTGTTGATGGTTTCCTTTGCTGAGCAAAGCTTTTACATTTGATTAGGTCCCATTAGTTTATTTTTGCTTTTATTCCTTTGCCTTTGAAGACTCATCTAAGAAAATATTTGTATGATTTACGTCTGAGAATGTTTTGTCTATGTTCTCTTCTAGGAATTATGGTGTCTTATATTTAGGTCTTTAAACCATTCTGAGTTTATTTTTGTATGTGGTATGGGGGAGCATTTTAATATAGCTGTCCAGCTTTCCCAGCATCACTTGTTGAAGAGACTGTGTTTTCTGCATTGTATACTTTTGCCTCCTTTGCTGTAGATTAATTGACTGTAAGTACATGAGTTTACTTCTGAGCTCTCTATTCTGTTCCATTGATCTATGTCTGTTTTTGTGCCAATACCATGCTGTTTTGATTACTCTAGCTTTGTAGTATAGTCTTAAGTCTGGAAGGTTATACCTCCAGCTTTATTCTATTTCCTCAGGATTGCTTTGACAATTCTGGGTCTTTTGTGGTTCCATATAAATTTTAGGATTATTTGTCTTAGCTCTGTGAAAAATGTCATGGGTATTTTTAATAGGAATTGCATTAAATCTGTAGGTTACTTTGGATAGTATGGTCATTTTAATAATATTAATTTTTCCAATCCAAGAGCATGGGATATCTCCCCATTTCTTTAAATCATCTTCAGTTTCCTTTATCAATATTTCACAGTTTTCAGTGTATAGGTCTTTCATCTCCTTGATTAAGTTTGTTCCTAGATATTTTTTTTTTGATGCAACTTTAAATGAAATATTTTTTAACTTTCTGATATTTCATTATTAGTGTAAAGAAATGCAACACATTTCTGTATATTACTCTTGTATCTTGCTACCTTAGTGAATTCATCTATTAGTTCTAATAGTTTTGTTTGTTTTTTTTTAGCCACTATTATTCTTTTTTTAATTGAGATATAACTGATGTATAATATTATATAAATTATAGGTGTACAACATAGTGATTCACAACTTTTAAAGGTTATATTCCCTTTATAGTTTTATAAAATATTGGCTATTTTTGCTGTGTTGTACAATATATCCTTGTACCTTATTTATTTTATTAATAATACTTTATACCTCTTAATCCCTTATCCTATTGTACCCCCTGCACTGGTAACCACTAATATGTTCTCATTATCTGTGAGTCTGTTTCCTTTTTTGTTATATTCACTAGTTTGTTTTAATTTTTAGATTTCACATATAAGTGATATCATACAGTGTTTGTCTTTCTCTGTCTGAATTATTTCACTTAGCATAATATTTTCCAAGTCCATCCATGTGGTTGCAAATGGAAAAATTTCATTCTTTTTCATGGCTAAGTAGTATTCCATTGTGTGTGTGTGTGTGTGTGTGTGTGTGTGTGTGTGTGTGTGTGTGTGTACATCTCAGATCTTTTTTATCCATATCTTGGCAGTTGTGAATAATGCTGCTATGAACATTGGGGTGCATGTGTCTTTTCAAATTAGTATTTTCAATTTTTTTATATATATATATATATACTCATGAGTGGAATTGCTGGGTCATATGGTAGTTCTATTTTTAGTTTTTTGAGAAACCTCCATACTGTTTTCCATAGTGGCTGCACTAATTTACATTCCCACCAACAATGTATGAGCATTTCCTTTTCTCCATATTCTCATCAACATTTGTTATTTGTGTTCTTTTTGATGATAGCCATTCTGCCAGGTTTAAGGTGATATATCATTGTGTGTTGAATATCTTTTCATGTGCCTGTTGGCCATCTTAATGTCTTTGGGAAAATGTCTATTCAGGTCTTCTGCACATTTTTAAATTGGGTTGTTTGTTTTTTTTGATGTTCAGTTACATGAGCTGTTTATATAGTTCATATATTAACCCCTTATTGATCATATTTATTAGCATAGATTTTGGATTGTTATATTTTTATTTTCATTTGGCTCCAGGTATTTTTTTTTTATTTCCTCTTTGACTTCTTCAGTGATCCATTGATTGTTTAGTAGCATACTGTTTAGCCTCCACATGTTTTTGTTTTTTGCAGATTTTTTCTTGTAGTTGATTTCTAGTCTCATAGTGTTGTGGTCAGAAAAGATGCTTCATATGACTTAAGAAAATATAAATTTATCAAGGATTTTTTTTATGGCCCAACATGTGATCTATCCTGGAGAATATTCCATGTGCACTTGAAAAGAATGTGTATTCTGTTGATTTCAGATGGAATGTTCTATATATATATATATCTATTAAGCCATCTGATGTAACTGTAAGGCCAGTGTTTCCTTATTGACTTTCTGTCGGAATAATATGCCCATTGATGTAAGTGGAGTGTTAAAGTCCTCTATTATTAGTGTGTTGCTGTCAATTTCTCCCTTCATGTCTGTTATTATTTGCTTTATGTATTTAGGTGCACCTGTGTTGGGTGCAAATATATTTACAATTGTTATGTATTCTTGTTGGATTGATTCCTCAATCATTATATAATGTCCACCTTTGTCTCTTGTAAGTCTTTACAAGTCTATTTTGTCTGATATAAGTATTGCTACCATGGTTTTCTTTTGCTTTCCATTTGCATGGAATGCTTTTTTCCATCCCCTCACTTTCATTCTGTGTGTGCCTTTGGATCTGAAGTGAGTCTTGTAGGCTCACTTGACCCCAGTCGTGAATCCATATGTGTGGGTCTTATTTTTGTATCCATTCAGCCACTCTGTGTCTTTTGATTGGAGCATTTGTCCATTCATTTATGGCAATTATTGATATGTATGTTCTTATTGCCATTTTCTTAATTGCTTTGAGGTTATTTTCTCAGGTACTTTTTGTAATATATATATGATTGTTTTAAGCTGCTGATCTCTTACTTTCAAATATGTTTTAACAAGCCTGCATTTGTACTCTCCTCCCCTCATGATTTTGTGTATCCCTTAACTGCTTACTGTGGATATAGATGATTTTACTATTTTGTCTTTTAGCTTTCCTACTAGCTTTGGGTATGGATGATTTCCTACCTTTACTGTATGTTTGCCTTTACTGATTAGCTTTTCCATTTTGGAATTTTTATGTTTCTAGTTGTGGCCTCTTCTTTTTTGCCTAAAGGAGTTCCTTTAATAGTTGTTGTAAAGTTGGCTTGGTGGTGCTGAACTATTTTAGCTTTTGCTTGTCTGTAAAGCTTTTGATCTTTCCATCAAATCTGAAGGAGAGCCTTGCTTGGTAGACTATTTTTGTTTGTAGGCTTTTCCCTTTCATAACTTTAAATATATTGTGCCATTCCCTTCTGACCTGCAGAGTTTCCACTGAAAAATCAGCTGATAGCCTTATGGAAGTTCCCTTCTATGTTATTTGTTGCTTTTACCTTGCTGCTTTTAATATTTTCTCTTTAATTTTTGTGATTTTAATTACAGTGTGTCTTGTGTGTTCCTCTTTGGATTAATCCTGTAGAGGACTCTCTGCATCTCCTGGACTTGGATGTCTTTTTCCTTTCCCAGGTTAGAGGAGTTTTCCTACATTATGTCTTCAAATATATTCTCAGGCCCTTTCTCTCTCTTTTCTCCTTCTCGGGCCCCTATAATATGAATGTTAGTGTGCTTGATATTGTCCCAGATGTCTCTTAAACTGTCCTTATTTCTTTTTCTTTTTTTTCTGTTCAGAGCAGTGATTTCCACTACTCTGTCTTCCAGCTCACTGATCCATTCCTCTGTATCATTTAATCTACTGTTGGTTCCTTCTAGTGTATTTTTTATTTCAGTTATTGTATTCTTCGTCTCTGGTTGTCTTTATATTTTATAACTTTTTTAAAAACTTCTAACTCCTAGCTCTGTGCATCCATTCTCCTCCTGTGTTCTTTGATCACTTTTATGATCATTACTCTGAATTTTTTCTTAGGTAGATTGCCTATCTCCACTTCACTTACTTCTTTTCAGGTTTTATTTCGTTCCTTCATCTGGAACATGTTCCTCTGTTGCCTCATGTTGCCTCATTTGCTTTTTTTATTATTATGTTTCTGGTAGGTTGGTTACATTTCCCAGTCTTAGAGAAATGGCCTTTTTTAGGAGACATCCTGTGCATCCCAGCAGCACACTCCCCTCTCATCACCTGAGTAATATGCTCTAGGGTTTCCTCCATGAGTGCTGTGTAGGTTCTTCTGTTGTGATGGGCTAACTGTGGGCTGTATGGTGGGCTTGGTTGGCCCCCAGTCCAGTTGGTTGCCAGGCCTTACCTTGTGTGGATGCTGCTGGCCACTAGTTGGTGGGACCAGGTTACAAAGTGGCTGACTGTGGAACCCCAGGGTGTCCTGGGACTTATGCTGGCTCACTGGTGGGCAGAGTCAGGATCCAGAAGACTCTGAGACTGCTGTCTGCACTCTGGTGGGTAAAGCCAGGTCCTGGGGTTAGTGTTGGCCTACTGGTGGGCAGAGCTGGGTCATACAGTCTTGTTGTAGGACCAAGGGTCCCAGATCTGATGTCAGATTGCTGGAGGGGGTTTCCAGTTCCTGACAGTTGGCATGGGGTCCAGGGTGTCCTGAAGCATGTGTTGGCATGCTAGTGGTCATGGCTGGGGTCCAACTGATCCCATGGCAGGGTCTGGGCTGCTGATTGTCAGGCTGGGTCTGCAGGTCACGGGATTGTGGTTTTCTTGAGTCTGATGTCTTCCCCCTGGTGGGTGAAGCTGGTCCAGAGGTTAGAGAAGGCTCCCTGGAGGGCAGGGCTAGGGCCTGGGGGATTCTGGGACTAGTGCCTTCCCACTGGTGGGTGGAGCTGGGTGTTGGGCCCTGTGGTGCTTAGGACCGTGTCCAAAGGCAGCTGTGAGCTCAGAGGGTCTTAAGCCAGCCTGTCTGTTGATGGCTGGGGCTGTGTCCTCACCCAGTTAGCTCTTTGGCCTGAGGCATCCCAGCACTGGCGCATACAGGCTGTTGTGTGGGGCCAGGTCTTGGTGCTAATAAGCTGGATGGAGGATTCCACAATGGTGATCGCCAGCACCAGTGTCCACGTGGTAGAAGGAGCTTCCGAAAATGGCTGCTTCCAGTGTCTATATTCCCAGGGTGAGTTACGCTTGCCTCCTGCCTCTCTGGGAGACTCTGATCCAGGGTCCTCTCAAATTACTTCTTCTGCCCTGGGCCCCTGATCATGAGAGATTTTGTGTGTGTGCTTCAAAAGTGAAGTGTCTATTTCCCCCAGCCGTCTGGGACTCCTAAAATTATTCCCCACTGGCCTTCACAGCCAAATGCTTTGGGGATTCTTGTTCCCAGTGCAGGACACCCAGGCTGGGGAGCCCAGACCTCTCACTCCTTTGGAAGAACCTCTGCAATATGATTATTCTCCAGTTTGTGGGTCTCCTACCCAGGAGTATGGGACTTGACTATATTGCAAGTCTGCCCCTCCTACCCATCATGTTATGGTTCCTTCTTTGTAGAACATCTTTTTTGGTAGGTTCAGGTCTTTTTCATCAGTGGTTGTTCTGCAGATATTTGTGATTTTGGTGTACTTGTGAGAGGAGGTAAACTATGGTCTTTCTAGTCTGCCATTTTGGCCCATCTCTATTAGTTCTAATAGTTTTTGTGTAGAAACTTTAGTGTTCTCTGTATAGAGTATCATGTCATCGTAAATAGTGACAGTTTTACCTTTTCCCTTCCAGTTTGGATATCTTTTATTTCTTTTGCCTGTACGATTGCTGTGGCTAGGACTTCCAATACCATGTTGAGAAATGTTGAGAGTGCACATCCCTGTCTTGTTCTTGAATTCAGCAGAAGGATTTCACTTTTCACCAATGAGTATTATGTTGACTGTGGGATTGTTGTAAATGGCTTTTATTATGTAATGATATGTTCCCTCTATACCCACTTTGATGAGAATTTTTTTCATGAATGGATGTTGAATTTTGTCAAATGATTTTTCTGCATCTAATGAGATGATCATGGTTTCTGGTTAAGTTAATGCGGTATATTACATTGATTTGCATATGTTGAACTATCTTTATGACCTTGGAATGAATCCAACTTGGTCATAGTGTATTATCCTCTTTACATATTGCTGGATTCAGTATACTAATATTTTGTTGAGGATTTTGCATCTATATTCATCAAAGAAGATATTGGCCTGTAATTTTCTTTTTTTGCAGTGTCTTTGCCTGGTTTGGTATCAGGGTGATGATAGCCTCATATAACAAATTTCACAGTGTTCCCTCTTCAATTTTTTGGAATAGTTTGAGAATGTTAGGTATCAGTTCGTCTTTGTATGTTTGGTAGAATTCCCCAGTGAAGCCATCTCCGAAAGTTTCTAGTATTTAACTTTTATTCTTAAATTTTCCTTGTTCGATATTCCTAAGCTTTTATTTTAAAGTGAACATAAGTAATAAAATGAAATCTGAAATAACAGTTTATTTCTTAGCATTCACTTAAGTCAAGTGTTTGGGGCTAAAACAAATACGTGGCCTATATATAGCTGCTGTTTTTGAGTTATGAGACTGCTAAAAGCTAGTTTATCCTAACTTTCATTATTTAGCATTTTAATAGCTAAAAAAAAAGACAAATAAATATTTTATAATCTTGTTAAAAGAACTTTGGAGATGTCCTCCCACAGCTGAGGCCTTGCCATCATATAATTCAAAAAAGAGTAAGGATAAATGACCACATTATCAAATGCTGAAATAATGGTGTATGTTCTAAATGTTGACAGATCTTTAATTGTAGCAGCACAGTGTGCTGCTCTATGTACCATACATCATTGATAAATAGGAATTTAGGATGCAGTTTTCTGCCTTGACCTTCAAGCTCCAACTGTGTTTTGACCATCAAGAGTCTGTAAATAATGTAATTTACAATCTCTGAAAAGAGACTATGTGGACACAATAAACCATATATGTTACACGGGGAAAAGGGAGATATATAGTTGGCCTTATAGCCTCAAATTCAGTCAACGTTACACTCAAAATTCACTGATGTTAACACATCACTTTTTAGTCAGTGTTAAATGGCTAGTGTTTATCCTCAGGTCTTTCATTTATGATCCTATAACCCAGGCTCATTTTAGAGAACTTTAGATATGGCCTAGTGAGTCTTTAATATTTAGGTCTCAAAGGTTTCTCAGCAAACTTTTTTCTGACTATCATCACTGTAGGATGAACACCTGTGACCTACAAAAAAGTAAAAATTGTACCCTCCTGTTCCAGAAAGGGAAAGCTGAAACAGGGATAAGTTTATGTATAGTAATACTCCGAGGTCATGCTTCTAGAACACAGCAATCAAGCTAATTAATAACTAAAATAGCATCTGCACAGTCAAATAATTGTCACAAAGGCCAACAGACTGTCTATTGAGGGAGACAGAATAATACTGAATAACTGAGGCAGCAGCTAGGCACAATGACACCAGGTAGAAGTAGCCAATAAGAACAGAGGAATAAAAAAGGGAACTTACCAAAACACTGAACTACTCATTCAGTTTTCTAGTTTTCAGCAGCAAATCATCTATAGTTACTTAGTCATGGGGCAAATGACTCACTAATCTTTGACGGCTTTGTTATATTAGTAGAGAATACATAACTTTGATGACTTTCAATTGGCAAGAGAATGCTAAACATTGTTAAGGAGATTTTGAGAAAGGTAAACTGAAAGCTTTCAGAAAGCTTTCCTTGAGAAATGCCCTTCCATTGTTATCTCTTATAGACCAAACTCTTGACTAATTTATAAGACTCTACCTAGATCCTACCCATCTGAAGAAATAAAAAAATCCTCTCACTCCTCCTAGCTATAACTCTTAGAATATATTACTTTTAGCCTTATTTGACAGTTATTTTTGGAGATATTTTGTATCTGTATTAGATTATAAGGACAGAGGAAACACTAAATTACCATAGTGGTTATAACAGCAGGAAGGGACTACTATCCCTAGGGCTGGGAAATGGCAAGGTTGGAACTATTAAAACTCAGAAGGTTGGAGGCGGTGTCCTACAAAGCTGAAACTCAGACCTCTGGATAGGGATTACTGCTTGGCTGTTGTTAGTATTGCTGAGCTCAGAGATGGGACCCCATGAAACTGGGGCCCAGACTTCTGAGGAAGGGATTCTAGTCAGCCAGTGCTGGTGTCTCTGATGAGTATTATGAGGTTGGTTTAGCTAATGTTGGAAAAAGAGCAAATCAGAATTACTTGCTGCTACCAAGTGAACTGTCACTACCTGGGTGAAGAAGCATTGCAAGAGTGGCAATGACAGGAAAAGCAAGTAAAAACAGGAATAAAATGCAAATAGGAAGAAGCCTCTCTTCCTGCTCCAGGATTCCAGGTTTCCTTCAGTACTTTCCATGACAGGGTAGTGGGGAGTGAGCTGGCCAAGCAGAAATGTGGATTGCAGAGTCCCAACCCCAGGTTTACAGAATAGTATACAGAATGGGATTTCAACTGAAAGACTAAAGCTTAATAATGGCACATTTGTGAAAATAAAGCCGTTGTCTAATCCACACTCATATTCCTTACACTGTTTGGTGTAGTAGGTTGAGTGGTGACCCCAAAGATATGTCCATACCCTAATCCCTGAGACCTGTAAATGTTACCTGATTTGTAAAAAGTGTCCTTGCAGATGTGGTTAAGAATCTTGATATAAGCAGATCATCTTGTATTACCTGGATGGGCCCTAAATTCATTCACAAGGGTCCTTATACAAGAGAGGTAGAGGGAGATTACTTAAATACATGAAGAAGAGAAGAAGGCAGTGTGGAAACTGAGGTCGAGGTTGGGGTGATAGAGCCACATGGGCAGCCAGCAGAAGCTGCAAGAGGCACAGGGAATGGACTCTCCCCTAGAGCCTCTGGAGAGAGTGTGTGGCCCTGGTAACACTGATCTCGTACCTCTGGCACCCAGACCTTTGAGAGAACAAAATTCTGTTTTAAGACAAGTTTTTGGTAATTTATTACGACAGGCACATGAAACTAAGAAACTTAGCTTATGCCTTATATAGTGTCCCTCCATATCTGTGGGTTCTGCATCTGTAGACTCAGCCAACCATGGATTATACTATTATATGCAAATATGTACGCATTTTACATAAGGGACTTGAGCATTCATGAATGTTGGTATCCATGAGGGATCCTGGAACCAATCTCCCATGGATATCGAGGGATGACTATATATAAATAGAGATACTTACTAAAATTTATGAAAAAAATGAATTAAATTGATAATCACAAACCTTGATTTATTTAATTAGATGAAGTTTCATTTATTTAGAAATTTTACAAATATAAAACACTAATAAGCTGAGGTAATTGAAATTTGACTAAACCTACTCTAAATTGTATGCAAAATTAACCATTTAAAAGTTTGAAGAAATTTGACTTTATGGGTTATCAAGACTTTCACTTGTGGCTTACAGTAATAAGTATATAAAAGTGAAAGCAAACATTTTCTGAAATAAAATGAAAGTTATTCATCAACCTCCAGAAATTAATCTAGAAGAATGATTTCCTATATTTTTAATTCTTAATTTTCAATATCTGGAATGATTTTCTATTTATCCATTTGATATTCTGCTTTAGAAAGGAAAAACTGGCACTATAAATCAGCTTTGAGAAAATGTCTTATTTTTTCAGAACTGTCTATTTAATTTCATAGTTAACAGTTAAGAAAAGGAGAGAAGAATCGGGAACAAAGAGAATTTGCAGCAACTTGCAGAGAAGATACTTAATATTTGGTGCATATATTATTTTCTTTCCTCCTAAACTTTTGTATCTGACAAGACTACATTTTATTGGCTTTGAATGATATTATGTAAAATTAGATTGAGATAGCATATCTTCCAGATTCCCTGGTGAAGCATATGTAAGCTTTGATTAGAAAATAAGACCTACTATGATTAGCAATAAAAAAAATTGGAGACACTTTAACTGGCACATTTGAAAGCTGTTCCTTCCAAAAATATTTGGCCCTGCTTCCTCTCATTTCACATTATTGTATAAAGAGCAGATTACTATTTGCATGTAATTATTTCTGGATGAGAAAGAGAAGGCAAGGTGAATTTTTATTCTACATTAGTACCAGCCAAATATAACCAGGCAGATACAAACAGAATTTCTTCCCAATACTATTTAGCCATTTAAAGTGCTTACCAAAAGTAATCTTACCTTGCCAGTCATATTATTTGGGCTGAAATCAGCACAACCTCTATTAGAAAACAGAGAAACTCATCTGGTCCACATCATAATGGTTAAAATCCATTGCTCACATGAGAAGCCTGTAATTCACCCTCACATCTAATCCACTGACAAGTTCTATAGAGTCTACCTCCAAAATGTTACAAATTCATCTTCTCTCCATTCATCCTTCTATCAATACGATCTCTGGTGGTAAATTTTATGTGTCAACTTGGCTAGGCTATGCTGCCCCGTTGTTTGGTCAAACACCAAATTATATGTTGTTCTGAAGGCACTTTGTATATGTAATTTAAATTTACAATCAGTTGACTTTAATTAAAGGATATTATTCTTGATATTGCGAATGGGATTCATCCAATCAGTTGAGGTCCTTAAAAGCAAAAACTGAGGCTTCATGGAGAAAAAGGAAGTCTGCTTCAAGACCATAGTATAGAAATCCATCCTGAATTCCCAGCCTACTGCCAGCCTTACAAATTTCAGATTTAGGACCACAATGTCAACTTTTCCCCGATTTCCAGCCTTTCTGCCCTACAGATTTTGGACTTGCCAGCCTCCACAATCACAGGGACTGATTCTTTTAAATCTATCTATCTATCTATCTATCTATCTATCTATCTATCTATCTATCATGAGCCATCCATCCTATAGGTTCTTCTCTGGGGAACCCTGATACACTTATATCATTAAACTATTACATCATTTTTTTTAATTTATTTTTTTGTAGTATAGTTGATTTATAATGTGTTAATTTCTGCTGTACAGCAAAGTGATTCAGTTATACATATATATACACATATATATATATATATATTCTTTTTCACATTCTTTTCCATTATGGTTTATCACGGGATTTTTTAATATAGTTCCCTATGCTATATAGTAAGACCTTGTTGTTTATCCAGTCTATATATAATAGTTTACATCTGCTAATTCCGAACTCCCAATCCATCCCTCTCCCATCCTCCCTCCCTCTTGGCAACCACAAGTGTGCTCTCTATGTCTGTGAGTCTGTTTCTGTTTCATAGATAAGTTCATTTGTGTCATATTTTAGATTCCACCATATAAGTGACATCATATGATATTTATCTTTCTCTGTCTGACTTCACTTAGTATGATAATCTCTAGGTCCATCCATGTTGCTGCAAATGGCATTATTTCATTCTTTTTTTTTTTTTTTTTTTTTTTGCGGTATGCGGGCCTCTCACTGTTGTGGCCTCTCCCGTTGCGGAGCACAGGCTCCGGACGTGCAGGCTCAGCAGCCATGGCTCACGGGCCCAGCCGCTCCGCGGCATGTGGGATCTTCCCGAACCGGGACATGAACCCATGTCCCCTGCACCGGCAGGCGTACTCTCAACCACTGCGCCACCAGGGAAGCCCTATTTCATTCTTTTTTATGGCTGAGTAACATTCCACTGTATATATGTACCACATCTTCTTTGTCCATTCATCTGTTGATGGACATTTAGGTTGTTTCTATGTCTTGGCTATTGTGAATAGTGCTGCTATGAATATAGGGGTGCATGTATCTTTTTGCAATCCAGTGGGATTGCTGGATTGTATGGTAGTTCTATTTTTAGTTGTTTGAGGAACCTCCATACCATTTTCCATCATAGCTGCACCAATTTACATTCCCACCAACAGTGTAGGAGGGTTCCCTTTTCTCCACACCCTCTCCAGCATTTGTTATTTGTAGATTTTCTAGTAATGGCCATTCTGACTGGTGTGAGGTGATACCTCATTGTAGTTTTGATTTGCATCTCCCTAATAATTAGTGATGTTGAGCATCTTTTCAATGTGCTGTTTGGCCATCTGTATGTCTTCTTTGGAGAAATGTCTATTTATGTCTTCTGCCCATTTTTCAATTGGGTTGTTTGTTTTTTGTTGTTGTTGAGTTGTATGAGCTGTTTGTATATTTTGGAAATTAAGCCCTTGTTGGTTGCATCATTTACAAATATTTTCTCCCAGTCCATAGGTTGGCTTTTCATTTTTGTTTTTCTTTGCTGTACAAAAGCTTGTAAGTTTGATTAGGTCCCATTTGTTTATTTTGCCTTTATTTCTATTGTCTTGGGAGAATGACCTAAGAAAATATTGGTACAATTTATGTCAGAGAATGTTTTGCTTATGTTCTCTTCTAGGAGTTTTATATTGCCATGTCCTATATTTAAGTCTTTAAGCCATTTTGAGTTTATTTTTGTATCACATCATTTTTAATCTCTTCACTTCTTTCATTACCTCTACAATTCCTTCTCCACATTGCAGACAAGGATGGATGGATGAAGAATAGATGGATGGTTGAATTGTTACCCTGTGCTTAGAATCAGATTTAAAATGTACTGAAAATAACATCTCACCCCCTTCTTCATGATTCTAGGCCCTTGTCTAATTCTAATCTCAACCCATATTGCTCTCCCCCAATCAATTTGGACACTTTAAAAGAAAAAGTCCTGTTTCTTTACTTCTACGCACTTATAAAATTTGTAATTACATATTTATTTCATACATATTTATTGTTTGCTTATTCTCTTTCTCCCCACTAAAGGGTAAAGTCCACAAGGTAAGGTCAGTATTTACATTTTTGAGCACTGTATTCTGAGTACCTCGCATAGTTCTGGCATTTGGTAGACACTAAGTATTTGCTGAATTAATTAATGTAATGTAATCAGTAGTAATCCTAGATAAATATTTTGAAAAAGTGGCACTGACTTCTAACTCACAGATAAGAAAAACAGTAAAATTAACACAAAAATCAAAGGAGATACAAGAAACAAAGTGTCACCCAACCCATAGGCATCAGTCCTACAACCGAGGTCTGAGTAGTAGCAAAGGATTAAATAACTATTTTTCATGAGATAATATATATTCTGCTTTTGCTTCTCTTTACTGGGTTGAGATAGGATTATTTTATTCACCTTGACTTTTTTTTTAATCTCCTTTTTATCTTCTGTCTGTGAGGCTACTACAAATGTGGTCATGAATTTCATTTAAAAATAAAATTCAGAAAGGCTGCAACTAGGTATTACTTACAAATTTGTGGCATTTACCATCTCTGGGAACTTTGGGGGAAAATTTAATTTTTCTGAACTTTAGAGCCCTTATCTGCAAAATGGGGAAAATATCTACCTGGATGAGTGACTGACAGATTAGTAAATATGTATAGAGTGCACCACGGAACAAATTGAATCTTCCATAAATAATCTTGGAGAGAATGTCAGAGTAAACGAGAAAGGGTTTTAAAGCCAGAAAGCCCTGGGTAAAACTCCCAGCTCCAACAATTATTATGTGCATTGTTTTGAAGATCAGAGATAGGCACCAAGTATATTAAATGCCTGACATGATTAGTATTTTAATTTTTAAAATTCTTATAGGCAGTATCCTTGAGTCTCTAATCTTTGCTTGACAGAAAAATGTATTATACATTGAACACTCCCAATAAAACCTGGGCTATACCTCCACCATGGCCATCACCACCAATTGCAGTATAATGTAGATCCCAACTCATTTAAGATCTAGAGAGAACAGCATAAAGGACCAAGTTGATTTTTCTGAATAAAGGGGTCAGCAAATGCTTTCAAAGCACAGAAAAGGGTACACAAGTTAAATCAATCATCACAGGATTTGGCAGAAGAGGACGTGAAACTGTACTTTCTAACAGTGGTGGCAGGCAGGCAGGTAGGTGGATGGCAGACATAATATTCACAGAGTTTCCCAGAGTGCTCCTAAAATTGCCTGCTTGAAAGCTGCAAGTATCTGGACTGTTACTGAAGAATTTCTTTCAGTTCTGGTAATTCTTGATTTCATAAATCACAAAGGAAACTTCCTTCATCTTTACATCTCCAAAACTTCAGTGGGCATGCAAACATCAAATTCTCTCTATTCAGAGTATTCATCCTTTGAATACCTTTATTGCCTTCTAGTTTTCTCAGTGAAACTTGTCTAATAAAGATAGATTTGAAGGAAATACTAGAATCCCAACGTATGTAATTTGAGGGTTTGTTGTATTGTCTAGTTAGGGTTACATCAATTATATATTAAACTATATATTATATCTTGTTCTAATTAGAGATTCTAGGGTAAGGAATTCTCATTTCATCCTTATAAATCTTTATAAATTTTCAAGTTGATGTAATCTCAGTATGGTTGTATATTCACAGCCCTTCCCACTTTTTTTTTTTTTCATCAGTTAAAAATGTTGTAGCCTTGCAATCTTAGTAAGCAGACTGGATAAGAAGCACAGTAAATGTAATGGGTGGCAAAATCATGAAGGCCCTTGAGGTGACGATGGGGAAGGAGGGACATCTGTGTCCCTTTCCTCCTCAACTAGAGTAACTTATATAAGCTTTCCTCTGAACAAAAGATTCCACTGGAGTTGGGTTCAGGACTAAATATGTGCTTTACAGAATCATGTCTATAGGGTCTCACTTTTTTCTCTATGTGCTTCTCAATATGCTATACCTGCTCCATATTTTGTGTGTATGTGTGGTATAAAGATCTACCTACTTACCATAAGAAGAAAATGTTTCTACTTACAATCTAGTTATTGGCAAATACAAAATAATTCCTGAGCATTTGACCCACTGAACATATGATCTATACAGCAATCAGGTACTGATATTTTAGTTTTGTCATGTAGTGAAATAAAATGTTTAGTGTTTCAGTAGGTACAAAGAAAGTATTAGCCATGATTCTCTCTCTTAATTCTCCTTGAGTCATATTAAATAAGCAAGATATTTGTACATATGGAATGATAAAATATGTTGTACTGATGATAGATAAAATAGGTGATAGGTAAAGGAGAGAGAAACAAGTGCTAAAATGTTTAACATGGTTTCATGGAGAATCTAGATTTTGTTATTTTTTCCCTCATTGAAATAATTATTTCAAAAATTATTTTATTATTATTTATTTATTTATTTAAATAAATTTATTTATTTATTTTTGGCTGCATTGGGTCTTCGTTGCTGCACAAGTACTTTCTCTAATTGCAGTGAGCGGGGGCTACTCTTTGTTGTAGTGCGTAGGCTTCTCATTGCGGTGGCCACTTGTTGCAGAGCAGAGGCTCTAGGCATGTGGGCTTCAGTAGTTGTGGCACATGGGCTCAGTAGTTGTGGCTCGCAGGCTCTAGAGAGCAGGATCAGTAGTTGTGGCGCACGGGCTTAGTTGCTCCGCGGCATGTGGGATCTTCCTGGACCAGGGCTTGAACCAGGGGGAATCCCCTGCATTGGCAGGCAGATTCTTAACCACTGCGCCACCAGGGAAGTCCCAAAAATTGTTTTTAAAAGAATCAGAATCATAAATACTTCCTCAACTAATATTTCCATTATCTTAGAGATCTGCCAGTTTATTTTTTTTTTTACTTAATTGATTAAAATAGTGAATGTCATGGAAGTTTAAGTGACTTGTAGGATTACGTGATCAGTAGCTCTTTTAGATCTAAACCCATATCTGTAAATTCCCATTCTAGTGATTCCTCCGCTATACTGCACTGTTGTTTATGTAAAAGCATTTCTAACTGTGATATATGAGATTTAGCAGACAAAAGAAGTCCCTCTTCTTTTAATTGTATCTAAGATTTATGGAAATATGAAAGGGTAGGCAACATTTTGGGACAAGATAATTTTATTAATTCAGGACAATAGGGCCTATCTTTTTTTCCCAGAAGTAGGGATAAATTTGGTGCCTAACAAATGTGCTTTGACAACCATTAGGGTTAGGGGATATAATTCTGCAAATATAGAACAAATGAAACTTAAGTCTTTATGAAAATTGAATTTATTTCATATGAGGCTACATTTGCACCAAAATCTAACTAAATTTGTTGGTGACTTCTGAGCAGACCGGGGATAATTTGGATCAAACACAAGCAGTACTGTCTAGTAGAAGGAGCAACGCTTTTAGATAAAAAAAAGCCAGGCTCAAATCCCTTTTCTGCCACACATTAACCTTTCCTAAGCTTCAGTTTTCTAAACACATTTTTGACCGGAGATGATGTATTAAGGCCGCAGCCGTTGGTTTCTGCAAAAATCCCCAGGTCAATAATGTGTTAACTGTATAAAGGGGATAATAAGACCAATCTTGCAATTTTGTTAGATGGATTAGAGATAATATATGAAAATGTACAGCGTAGTGCCTGGTACAAGGTAAATCCTCTTCTGTGAAAAGTACTGCTACTACTATTAGTCTTAACGTTATTAAGTACACCATAAAGTTACAAATCATCCTCAGACTGGCAATGTGTCTTGACTTATAAATATGACAACAGTAAATTTTTCTCACTTTAGATGGAAAGAAACCTCAAACCTGAAAGAGATATTTTTTATGAAATCCAAACAGTTGGGCACACATGGATTTCTATTTTGGTATTAGCAGACTGGATCTCAGACTAATTAGCCTGATAAAGTGGTCGTTGTCAACTGAAATTTTTTAAACAACTGTTTCAACGTCTAATCAAATTGCAGGGAATGTTATCTGTCACAACGGGATATGCTCTTTGTTTTAATAATAACAAAATAAGCTATTGAAAAAAAGGCTGGAATTCCAGTATATTAATTTGGTTTCTTTTAAAATTTGGTAGTCCTTTTTCTTTTGCTCCTTGTAGTAGAAACTTTAAAAATATGAAAGGGATACATAATTACAAAGCTAGTACATATATTTATTCATAAAAGGGTAAAAGGGGATGTATATAATGATCAGCATTATAATAATTTTGCACATGAGCCAGATCTTCAACCCTCTTTTAGAAATTTTACATTGTGTAGATTATCAAACTCTGTATTCATACATAGATTCTTTTGTGCAAGTAGCCACTATTATTTTAAAAGCATTATGGTAATTCTTAATCACTAGTTATTTTTTTCATAGTCTAAAGAAAGGCGTTGCTGATAGAATTAATGACAAGAGAAACAATGGTGGGATTTTAGTGCCATTCAGACCACCCACACCTCACTAAAAGAAAAAGTACAACCGGAACAAAGTAGTTATTATCCCAATCAAACACTGAACATGAGGTTCTGTTAGTACTTATAACTAACTATAATTTAAACACCGTGAAAACTGTATAATGAGATCAATGTTATTCTGAAATGTTTTTGGGGGGTTTGGGTCTCGACATCTTAAAATTCTTAAAATCAACTGCATATATGGAGTAGCTGGAAACCTGATCATAGAGCCACTGAGAAATGTGTTTTTCAATAGTTTTGTCTAATGTCATTGATTGCCTAAGTGTAAACCAGTTTAATATCTTTCAAAAGCAAAGTTTGGGGAGCTTATGTGTTTGAAAAGTACTTTTAATGGATTACTTGCTCTGTTTATTCTTGGCTCAAGGCAGCAGCATCTTGACATTTACATTGCTATTTTCCTGCTTTCAAGGATGCTAACAAAAAATTGTCTTGGCATGGATTGGCTCGAAACTATCCTCTGAACTTTCCACAAGGCCATTCCAGCTATCTTGGAAAGGACATCCTTTATTATGAACCTGCTTTCTTAAGGACATGAAGCCAGAGACTCGCACACATGCAACACACTGCCATTCAAATTACAAATGGGTGTGTTCCCAAAACTCCCGATTAAAGCCATTGTTTAGCACACAGAAGCATCTTCTCAAAGCAATATTAAAAACGTAGCTGCTAAAAAGAAATGAAATTGAGCTATTTGTAATGAGGTGGATAGACCTAGAGTCTGTCATACAGAGTGAAGTAAGTCAGAAAGAAAAAGACAAATACCGTATGCTAACACATATATATGGAATTTAAGAAAAAAATGTCATGAAGAACCTAGGGGTAAAGCAGGAATAAAGACGCAGACCTCTTAGAGAACGGACTTGAGGTTATGGGGAGGGGGAAGGGTGAGCTGTGACAGGGCGAGAGAGAGTCATGGGCATATACACACTAACAAACGCAGTAAGGTAGATAGCTAGTGGGAAGCAGCCGCATGGCACGGGGATATTGGCTCGGTGCTTTGTGACAGCCTGGAGGGGTGGGATGGGGAGGGTGGGAGGGAGGGAGACGCAACAGGGAAGACATATGGGAACATATGTTTATGTATGACTGATTCACTTTGTTATAAAGCAGAAACTAACACACCATTGTAAAGCAATTATACCCCAATAAAGATGTTAAAAAAAAAAAAAAAAAAAAAGTAGCTGCTTAGATAGCCCCTAACAGACTACTTAACCACGGTGTAGCTGAAATATCATGTATTTAGAAAGAACAACAGGACAATACTGCAGCATAACCAATAGTTTTGTTTTAAAGATAATAATTAGCCTTTAATTTATTTTGAATGGTGGTTCTTGAGGATGTTCACTTGCCCAGAGTCTCATTTCTACTTAGCAGCCAGCATGTTGGCTTCCTTCTCAGTTCCCCACCCCCTCAAATCAAAACCACTGCAAGACAGTGGGTGGATTTCTAATTCTGCTCCCCAGAGCCACACCCAATTTCCTATCCTTTGGTAAAATTACCTGATAACCCCACCTAACCCCAGTTAATAGTGCAGCAGCGTGTGTGTGTGTGTGTGTGTGCGCGCGCGCGCGCGCGCGCGTGTGTAACCATAATGGGGAGGGAGGGAGGGAAACCTTTATTAGCTTTACTATTTAACTGCTGTCTCTTTATATGTGCAGAGAGACTAAACACGGGATTTTATGCACGATTTATTCCAGTGTATAAATGTACGGTTGTGTTGCTGTATTTTGCGCTCATATATTGGAGTTGCCTATAAATAGAAAACCTTTGCCAATCATCTTTTTGATGAGAGCAATGTTAATATCCCATGATTTTCTACTGGTACACTAAAAGTTTAAAATCAAAGATCTTTCTATGTCTTAGCAGTTTAGTCCAGACACTAAATGAAGAAGATGGCAATAATCAGTGCTCTCCCATTTTTAAGACTTTCTACACTGGTATAAGGGCGCTTGAAGAAAGGAGATACCCAGTTACAACAACAGCCTTTAGGACTCATGCCCTTAAGCATAGCAACAATCAGTGACAAGACCAGGATTTTGCTGAAATTTGCTAAAATATGCTAGGAAGAATGCATATTCATAACCTATTAAATTTCAAGCATGAAATGGTTGGTGCCAAAATCTAAAAAGTGGTCCAAACTTCAAAACTTAAAATGTGAGAGAATCTGTCTCAGAAAACTATGATGTTTGCCATGGGGTTTCCTGAACACTTAAAGAAAATGGTTTGAGGAAAGGCTTTCCTACTGGAAAAGGTTTGTCATTTAGAGTGCCCACATTTATTTCAGAATATAATGCTATTTAAATATTATAATGACTCTTTTTTAAAAACTGCACGTTTAATTCCATTTACCTACAACACTTTATTTTCTATGGGATGTTGCAACCACTCAATAGTCAGGCTTTTAGCAAATGCATAAGGGAAAGGACTGTATACTGAAAATTAAAAATGAAGGAAATAGGTCACTGCAGTGACCCTGGGGAAAAAGAACTCGTGTCACTGGATTTTAAAATATATCTTCCTTGGTTAAGAGAGGTGTGGGGAAGCAGCTTTGACATCTAGAACATTATCAGAGGCTAAGTAAAAACAGCAGCATGGTATACAAGTTATTACTTTTATTTTGTAATATTTGTATGGGATTCTATAGCTTATAAATTATCTTCTCACATTTTATCCTCATGTTATCAAACTTTATGCTAATATTTTTTCTAAATTTATTGTCATATTAATAGTCCTTTGAGAGTTTCTATTTTACAGATGAGAAACTGACTGAGTTGCTAATTAGCTTGCTCCAAGACAAGTCAGGAGTAAAAGACTAGTATTCATATTCAAACCCCCTTCCCACTTTTACTAATGCAAGATCCAGTGGTCTTCCTACAATAGTATTGTCACATGGTGTTCTTAATTCAGAAAGCTATTCTACTATTGACCAGTGACCTGCTGAGAGTAAAAGGCAATATTAAAAGCAAATTTAAAAAAAATTTATTGGGCTTCCATGGTGGCACAGTGGTTGAGAGTCCGCCTGCTGATGCAGGGGACGCGGGTTCGTGCCCCGGTCCTGGAAGATCCCACATGCCGCGGAGCGGCTGGGCCTGTGAGCCATGGCCACTGAGCCTGCGCGTCCGGAGCCTGTGCTCCGCAACGGGAGAGGCCACACAGCAGTGAGAGGCCTGCGTAACGCAAAAAAAAAAAAAAAAAATTATATTGGACCATAGTTGATTAACAATGTGTGTTAATTTCAGGTGTACAGCAAAGTGATTCAGTTATACATACACATGTACCTAGTCTTTTTCAAGTTCTTTTCCTATTTAGGTTATTACAGAATATTGAGCAGAGTTCCCTGTGCTATACAGTAGGTCCTTGTTGGTTATCTGTTTTAAATATAGCAGTGTATATATGTCAGTTCCAAATTCCCAATCTATCACTTCCCACCACCTTTCTACCCTGGTAACCATAAGTTCTTTCTCTAATTTTGTGAGTCTGTTTCTGTTTTGTAAATAAGTACATTTTTACTTATTTTTACTTTTTTTTTAGATTCTGTGTATACGTGGCATCATGATATTTGCCTTTCTGTGTCTGACTTACTTCACTTAGTATGATAATCTCCAGGTCCATCCATGTGGCTGCAAATGGCATTATTTCATTCTTTTAAATGGCTGAGTAATACTCCATCGTATATATATACCACATCTTCTTTATTCCCCTGTCGATGGATATTTAGGTTGCTTCCATGCCTTGGCTACTGTAAATAGTGCTGCAATGAACACTGTGGTACATGTATCCTTTCGAAACATGGTTTTCTCCAGATATATGCCCAGGAGTGGGATTGCTGGATCATATGGTAGCTCTATTTTTAGTTTTTTAAGGAACTTCCATAATGTTCTCCATAGTGGCTGTACCAAGTTACATTCCCAGTAACAGTGTAGGAGGGTTCTCTTTTCTTCATACCCTCTCCAGCATTTATTTTTGTAGACTTTTTGACAATGGCCATTCTCACTAGTGTGAGGTGATACCTCATTGTTGTCTTGATTTGCATTTCTCTGACAATTAGCAATGTTGAGTATATTTTCATGTGCCTCTTGGCCATCTGTATCTCTTCTTTGGAGAAGTGTCTCTTTAGGTCTTCTGTACATTTTTTGATTGGGTTATTTTTATTGTTGAGCTGTATGAGCTGTTTGTATATTTTGGAAATTAAGCCCTTTGCTGGGTAAGAAATGCAACAGATTTTGTGTTAATTTCATATCCTGCAACTTTACCAAATTCATTGATGAGCTCTAGTAGTTTTTGGGTAGCATCTTTAGGATTGTCTATGTATAGTATTGTGTCATCTGCAAAAAGTGACAGTTTTACTTCTTCCTTTCCAGTTTGGATTCCCTTTATTTCTTTTTCTTCTCTGATTGCCATGGCTAGGACTTCCAAAACTATGTTGAATAAAAATCACAAGAGCGGACATCCTTGTCTTGTTCCTGATCTTAGAGGGAATGCATTCAGCTTTTCACTGTTGAGTATGATGTTAGCTATAGGTTTGTCATATATGGCCTTTATTATATTGAGGTATGTTCCCTCTATGCCTACTTTCTGGAGAGTTTTTATCATAAGTGGGTGTGGAATTCTGTCAAAAGGTTTTTTCTGCATCCACTGAGATAATCATATTGTTTTTATTCTTCAATTTGTTGAGGTGTTGTATCACACTGATTTACAGATATTGAAAAATGCCTGCATCTCTGGGATAAATCCCACATGATCATGTAGTATGATCCTTTTAATGTATTGTTGGATTCAGTTTGCTAGTATTTTGTTGAGGATTTTTGTGTCTATGTTCATCAGTGATATTGGCCTGTAACTGCCTTTTTTTGTGGTATCTTTGTCTGGTTTTGGTGTTGAGGTGATGGTGGCCTTATAGAATCAGTTTGGGAGTGTTCCTTCCTCTGTGATTTTTTGGAATAGTTTCAGAAGGATAGACGTTAACTCTTTTTCAGTGTTTGATAAAATTTGCCTGTGAAGCCATCTGGTCCTGGACTTTTGTTTGTTGAGAGTTTTTTAATCACAGTTTCAGTTTCATTATTTATAATTGGTCTTTTCATATTTTCTATTTGTTCCTGGCTCAGTCTTGGGAGATTGTACCTTTCTAAGAATTTGTCCATATCTTCTAGGTTGTCCATTTTATAGGCATAGAGTTGCTTGTGGTAGTCTCTCATGAGCCTTTGTATTTCTGTGCTGTTCGTTGTAACTTCTCCTTGTTCATTTCTAATTTTATTGATTTGTATCCTCTCCCTTTTTTTCTTGATGAGTCTGGCTAAAGGTTTATTGATTTTGTTAATCTTTTCAAAGTACCAGCTTTTAGTTTCATTGATCTTTTCTACTGTTTTCTTTCTAACTACTGCATTTCTTTCTGCTCTGATCTTTATGATTTCTTTCCTTCTACTTACTTTGGGTTTTGTTTGTTCTTCTTTTCTAGTTGCTTTAGGTGTAAAGTTAGTTTGGTGGTTTCTTTGAGATTTTTCTTATTTACTGAGGTAAGATTGTTTTGCTATAAACTTCCCTCTTAGAACTGCTTTTGCTGTGACCCTTAGGTTTTGGATCATCGTGCTTTCATTTTCATTTGTCTTTAGGTATTTTTTGATTTCCTCTTTGATTTCTTCAGTGATCCATTGGTTGTTTAATAGCATATTGTTTAGCCTCCACATGTTTGTGGTTTTTACAGTTTTTTTTCTGGTAGTTGCTTTCTAATCTCATAGCTTTGTGGTCAGAAAAGATGCTTTATATGATTTCAATTTTCTTCAATTTACCAAGGCTTGCTTTGTGGGCCAGCTCTTGATCAATCCTGGAGAATGTTCCATGTGCACTTGAGAAGAATGTGTATTCTGCTGCTTTTGGATGGAATGCTCTATGAATATCAGTTAAGTCCATCTGGACTAATGTGTCATTCAAGGCCTATGTTTCCTTATTGATTTTCTGTCTGAATGATCTGTCCATTGATGAAATGTAGGGTGTTAAAGTCCCCCACTATTATTGTGTTACTGTCGATTTATCCTTGTATGGCTGCTTGGAGAATCTCAATATATAAGGTAAATACTATGTTGGGTGCATATATATTAACAATTTTTATATCTTTTTCTTAGATTGATACCTTGATCATCATGTAGTGTCCTGCTTTGTGTATTGTAACAGTCTTTATGTTAAAGCCTGTTTTTTCTGATATGAGTATTTCTATTCCAGCTTTCTTTTTGTTTCCACTTGCATGGAATATGTTTTTCCAACCCCTCACTTTCAGTCTGTATGTGTCCCTAAGTCTGAAGTGGGTCTCTTGTAGACAGCATATATACGGGTCTTGTTTTTGCATCCATTCAACTAGTCTAGTCTTGGTTGGAGCATTTAATCCATTTACTTTTAAGGTAATTATCGATATGTATGTTCTTACTGCCATTTTGTTAATTGTTTTGGATAGGCTTTTATAAGTGTTTTTTCTTCCCTTCCTCTTTTTTTTTCTCGTGTGATTTGATGACTAATTTTAGTGTTGTGTTTGGATTCCTTTCTCTTTTGTATGTTGTGTGTCTATTATAGATTTTCGGCTTACAGTTACCATGAGGTTTTGATACAGACGTCTATATATAAACAAGATTGTTTTTAGTTGCTGGTCTTTTAATTTCAAATGTATTTCCAGTGTCCTGAATTTGTGGTCTCCTCTTTGTACAACTGCTGGTTTTGATATCACATTTGTGTGCAGATGATTTCCTACCTTACAGTATACTGTATGTTTGCCTTTACTAGTGAGCTTTTCCATTTATAATTTTCTTGATTCTAGTTGTGGCCTTTTCTCCCTAGAGAAACTCCTTTAGCATTTGTTGCAAAGCTGGTCTGTCAGTGCTGAATTCTCTTAGCTTTTGCTTGTCTGTAAAGGTTTTGATTTCTCCTTCAAAACTGAATGAAAGCCTTGCTCAGCAGAGTATTCTTTGTTGCAGCTTCTTCCCTTTCATCACTTTAAATATATCGTGCCACTCCCTGCTGGCCTGCAGAGTTTCTGCTGAGAATGTTATAGGAATTCCCTTGTATGTTATTTGTTGCTTTTCCCTTGTTGCTTTTAATATTTTTCCTTTGTCTTTAATTTTTGTCAATTTGATTACTGTGTATCTTGGCATGTTCCTCCTTGGGTTTATCCTGCCTGGGACTCCATGCGCTTCCTGGACTTCAGTGACTGTTTCCTTTCCCATGTTGGGGAAGTTTTTAGCTATTATATCTTCAAATATTTTCTCACCTCTTTTCTCTCTCTCTCCTCCTTCTGGAACCCCTATACTGAGAATGTTGGTGCATTTAATGCCCCCACCTCTGAGGAGACACTCTGATACTAGCAAGTAGGTCTGGTCCAGGCTCTTATGAGGTCACTGCTTTTTTTCCCTGTGTCCTGGTGTGCAGAAGACCCTGTATGAACCCTCCAAGAGTGGAGTTTCTGTTTCTCCCAGTCCTGTGGAATTAATGCAATCAAACCCCACTGGCCTTCATAGCCAGATTCTCTGGGAGCTCCTCCTCCCATTGCCAGACCCCCAGGCTGGGGAGCCTGACATGGGGCTCAGAACTTTCACTCCTGTGGGAGAACTCTGTGGTATAATTATTTTCCACTTTGTGGGGTCACCCACCTTGTGGGTATGGGATTTTATTTTATTGCAATTAAGCCCCTCCTACCATCTTGTATGGCTTCTTTCTTTGTCTTTCTTTGGATGTAGGACATCTTTTTTGGTAGGTTCCACC
The DNA here is from genome assembly GCF_937001465.1 of Orcinus orca. NCBI lineage: Eukaryota > Metazoa > Chordata > Mammalia > Artiodactyla > Delphinidae > Orcinus > Orcinus orca. Next base: position 58,567,670 of record NC_064563.1, on the reverse strand, counting down.
TGGTTTTTTTGATTGTTTTTCAGCAGTTAGTTGTGATTTTCATGTTTTCATAAGAAGAGGTGAGCTCAGGTCTATTTGTCCATCTTATCTCTGTCCATGGTAGAGGTATTCTAAATCACTTGAGGAGCTGAGAAAAATCGCCTGAGGGCTGTGGCAGGGGAAGAGGAAGAGTAACCATCAGGAAACCCTTCCAGGATCTTCTCTATCACAAAGGCCTACTCTCCAGAGGAAAGATTTTGTCAAAGAGCAATACTGCAATATTATCCCAGCTTGGGGAGGGAAATTTCACCCCTCTCCAACCTTCCTATTTCACCACATGATCAGCAATTCCACTCCTAAGTCTTAACCCAAGAAAAAAAAATCTGAAAGCAAATTGTATGGCAAAAGAGGAAAGGCAATTCAATGAGAAAGAATAGCCTTTTTGACAAATGGTGCCAGCACAAGACATCCACATGCAAAAATAATGAATCTAGACAGTGACCTTATACCTTTCACAAAAATTAACAGGAAATGGATCAGTGACCTAAATATAAAACACCAAACTATAAAACACCTAGAAGACAACATAGGAGAAAAATCTAGGTGACCTTAGGTTTGATGGATTTTTAGATACAACAATACCATAGGCACAATCCATGAAAAAAAAAGATAAGTTGGATTTAATTAAATTAAAACTTCTGCTCTACAACAGGCATGCTTAAGAAAATATTTGCAATATTCATATCTGATAAAGGATTGGCATCCAAAATATAAAAAGAGCTCTTAAAACTCAATAATTAATAAGAAAACAATTCAATTTAAAAGAAGATAGGGAAAAGATCTGAACAAACACCTCACCAAAGAAGATATACAGATAAAAAGTACATAAAATGATGTTCAAGATCATATATCATTAGAGAATTGCAAATTAAAAAATGATATAACAATACTGACAAGAGAAAATGCTGACAAAGATGTGGAACAACCAAAAACCTTATTTATTGCTAGTGGGATTGCAAAATGGTATAGCCACTTTGGCAGACAGTGTGGCAGTTTCTTGCAAAACTATACATAGGCTTATCATATGATCCAGCAGTTGTGCTCCTTGGTATTTACCCAAATGAATTGAAAATGTACATCCACAAGAACCTGCCCACAAATGTATGTAAAAGCTTTGTTCATAATTGTGAAAATTTGAAAACAACTAAAATGTCTTTCAACGGGTGAATGGATAAATAAACTGGTACATCTGTGCAATGGAATATTGTTCAGTGATAAAAAGAAATTAATATGGAGGAAACAATTTCAGATTGCTAAGTGATGAGGCCCATATGAAAAAGTTATATGCTGTATGATTCAAACTGTATGACATTCTAGAAAAGGCAAAACTGTGGACATAGTAAAAAGGCCAGAGGCTCAGGGAGGAGAGAGGGAAAGATGAAGAGGTGGAGCACAGATTTTTTAGGGCAGTGATACTGAAATGGTGGATACATGCTATTTATTATACACTTGTCAAAAATCCATAGAATGTAAAGAACAAAAAGTAAACCCTAGCATAAACTGTAGACTCTTTAGTTAATAATGCGTCAATATTGGCTCATCAACTATAACAAACGTACTAAGCTAATGTAAGATGTTAATAATAGGGGAACTATGTGTTGGGAGATGAGGGGACTGTGTGTGTGTATGTGTGTGTGAAGGGTTATATGGGAACTCTCTGTGCTTTCTACTCAATTTTTCTCTAAACCTAAAATATTTTTTACATATATATATTTTAGTGGAGACTGCATAGGTCACTGGGTCATACTGCTTACTCTGCCTTTGCACAGTAATAACTATAGGGAGTTAAAACGAAGCCAACAACAAAACACAGGTGCCACAAGATCTCATCTGCAGATATGCCAGTCCCTTGGAAGCAGTAGAGTAGTACATATTAGAATCACAGTAAAGGAAGGAGGGAGAGAGAAAATTCAGAATACTTAAGGAAATATTGATACATAATCCCCTCCCTACTCAGGGGCAACGATTTAGATTTTACACTGCTGAATCTTGATAGTAGTATTTTTGCAATGTTTTGTAGTTTTCAACACACTTTCACTTTCACTATCACTATCATGAATAGTCCCTGATCATATATATCATTGCATCTGCTCTCCACTACCTACTAAGCTCAGTACATCTGGAGCCCTTTGCAGCTTTTCATTGCACCATTGCAGTCTATCATTGTGCTCTTTCTTGGTCCCCTCCCTCAGGATTAGAAGAATCTCCCTTGACTGTAGAGGTTGTGAAGCTTAATGCAGTGGATATGCATTGAATCCGATTTTTAGAGCTAGAAGGGACTTAAGATAGAAATTTTTATCAACAGATTATCATACAATTACATGGAAAACCAGAGATACTGAGTGCCTTAACCAACTGGCTGGAGAAATGGGCAGAGAGGAGACTCTTTCCACTACTAAACCATGCTTCATTTGCCTAGCTCTATGCGAACCCTAAAAAAAAAAAAAACCCAAAATAAGATTCGAACCTCTTGTTTGCTAAATTCTTCAAATCTTCCTTAATGCCGTCTCCCAAATTTGCTCTTTGCTCTTCATTCCTGACTCCAATGTGCCAAATCATGTTCTCAGCATTCCATACCATTTTTACACCTGTAGTCTCCCTGACTTCCCAACTCCAGGGCACCCTATCTGGAGCACCAGGTAAATCTAACACAAACTTCTTCATGGCTTCTTTTGTGTAAAAAATAACTAAATTCCAAACCTCTCAACAGAGCACTCATGGGACTCTGTAACTTGATTCCTTCCTACCTCTCCATAATCATTAACTAAATAACCATTCAAACAATTCCACTTCCTGTGCTTCACTCCTCAGCACACCACACACAACCTCTACTTTTTGTCTCTCTTCACACTATCCTCCCCTGGTAATGCTCCCTGCCTTAGTCAGTTTGGGCTGCTACAACGGAATGCGATAGACTGAGTGACTGACTTATAAACAACACACATTTATTTCTCACAGTTCTAGAGGGTGGGAAGTCCAAGATCAAGGTGCAGGCGGATTATGCGTCTGGTGAAGGCTTGCTTCATGGTCTATAGATGGCTCTGTCCTCACATGGCAGTAGGGATGAGGGAGCTCTCAGGGGTCTCTTTTATAAGAGTGCTAATCCCATTAATGAGGGTTCTGCCCTCATGACCTAATTATCTCCGAAAGGTCCCACCTCCAAATATCATCATTAGATCTCAACATACGAATTTTGGGAGGACACAAACATTCAGTCTATATAGCACTACCTAATTTACTGAGCATCCTACCATTCCCTCAAGCCCAGATAAATTTCTCCCTTTTCCTATAAATTCTTTTTTGAATGCCACAAGGTAATAATTTCTCTGTTCACTAAATCCCAATAGCATTTCTTACCTGTAGCATTCATTGGGCACTTTGCATAAGTGTTCTGGAAATTTATTTGAATTATGATTTATATATTTTACCTCTTGAGTTAGGCTAAATTCCTTGAAGGTAGGGATCTTATATTGCCAGTTTCCATCAGTATGCTGGCACAGAGCAGTGTTCAATGAAGATTTATTTATGAGAATGAGAGTCGGGCAGTTTTAGATGTAATATCATAGGACTTGAAATCTTTGAATTTTCTGATGCCAAATAATGGGGAAAATTCTTTCACATATTCCAAAAATAAGATATTTCAGTGTTCAGTGACACTTTTTGTTTTAAGGCAAGTATCCTTTGAGACATGATCCAAATTCCAAATGCAACATTTAGCTTTATACAGTGAACTTCTGTCAACTACTTTCTTAAAAAGCAAATCACATTTGACTTCCTTCTTGTATATTTGATGAGAATTGTCATGACACCATTGGTTTGAAGAGTGAGATTCTTACATGGATAACATCTTTAAAGATTCCTTAACATTAAAAAAAAAAAAAAGAACATTGTTCACCAAATGTTGTTTTGTACAATGTAATTAACAATTTTATCTTTTCTCCAGATAGTTGTCATAATAAATAATCAATTTTTCCATCTTCCTAAAGTCTATATCATCCTGTCATACTCATCTTTTTTCCTTTGAACATTTCCTCTCCCATAAAGGAAGCGCTTCCAAGAATTGAAGGTAGAAAGTCTACTGCAATTTTGAAATTTTTGTGTCAATAATAATTAGAAATGTGAATTCTCTACCAAGAAAAAAAATAAAGTAGGATGATTTGTTATATATTTCAGAAATAAATAAAGTAAAAATTCATGACAATCTTGGAATAAAGGTCAGTTAGATAGATCAGAATGAAATATTTAATCTATCTGTAGTGTTGGCATATATGTGAAAATAGAGCCAAGGAGAAGAATGCAAACAAACATGTATTTTTTTCAATAATTAGAGTAATAGTTTAAAATAATGCCAAAATATTGAACCATAAGCTTTCAACTACAAAGTTTGTTATATGAGTTAGAACATTATCATAATCAACACTTTGGGCCTTGCACACTGGAATACAAGGTATGCTGTAATCATATTATTAACAGGAGAAAATATCACTTGCTTAATCATTGTTAACTCAGAGGAAAACAAATATTTTCTTTTCTACTCCAAATGCATGATAAAGTAAATCATTGAAGGAATAATAAAGTTGACTATACACGTAACTGAGACCACAGAGAGGTCTCTTGTATTTACTGCAAGAGCCAAAAAGGGCAAAGGGAGAAAGTTTTATATATTTCATAATATATAAAACTATGTCCTTAATATAGGATACTAATATCTGAATTTTTTATAAACTAAAAATGAAGGAAATATAACTTACATAATATATTCTAAAAGATATAATTTATCTACTTTGATAAAGACTTTTTAATAATGCTGGATTTAATAATGTGGTTTAATTTTTCTCTTTAGCAGTCATTACATCTACCATACACTATATTTTACTAAATTACCTTGTTCATTCTGTTTCCCCATCCCCCCAGCTGGAATATAACCTCATCAAGGCAGATGTTTTTAACTTAAGGTGACTCCTTTCTCTGGTGCTTACAAGAGTACCTGGGGCTTACAAAGTGCCTTGAAAGTGTCTGCTGTGATAAATGAATGTTTTCCAAAGTCTTATGATACAGAGTCATAATGTTAAAAAGATGATATAAAATAAAGATTTTAAATGTGAATTTGAGATTAAAATCATGAAGGAAAATCCTCAAATATCAGAAGTCAGAAAAGGGTTTTTATTACAAAAGGGTCTCATTCCATCATCTCATTTTATAGATGCAGAAATTAAAGTGTAGAGAGATCAAGTGATTTGTCAGATCACAGAATTTTGGTACTAAAAGGCATCTTAAACCCCATGTAGCCCAAATATTCAGGTGCTTAGGGCTACTTAGCCTGTTTTAATACCTACAGCAGTAATGAGTTCACCACTCTATAAAAGCATCATACTGTTTTTTTTTTTTTTTAGTAGGACTTTTTATTGGAGTATAATTGCTTCATAATACTGTGTTAGTTTCTGTTGCACAACAAAGCGAATCAGCCATATGCATACACATGTCCCTATATCCCCTCGCTCTTGAGCCTCCCTCCCATCTTCCATATCCCACCCCTCTAGGTCATCACAAAGCACCGAGCTGATTTTGATTTCTCTGTGCTATGCTACTGCTTCCCACCAGCCAACTATTTTACATTCCATAGTGTATATATGTTGATGTTACTTTCACTTCACCCCAGCTTCACCCCCCACCATGTCCTCTAGTCCATTTTCTATGTCTACCTCTTTATTTCTGCCCTGAAACTAGGTTCATCAGTACCTTTTTTTTTTTTTTTAAGAACACATCTTGTTAGAAATTTTTCTCATATGTAATTAAGATTTGTATTCCTGTGTTTCAATTCTTTAGTCTTAGTTGTAGCTTTGATCATACACTATATGTGTAGTCCAGGGTGTTATTTGTGTGTGTGTGTGTATATATATATATTATACATATAACTGATGTGGTGCAAAAGTACCCTTATGAAGAGAGTTCTGGGCCAAATAGTTTTCTTACCTTACTCTTTCTCCAACACATCTTTATCTCCCACCTTTTCCCATGATAAACCCTGAACTAGACATATATATATATAAATAATATATATATGCCTAGTGTGTGTGTGTACACATACATATATCCAAAAAATATATACATATATACACACACACGTGCTTTTATTGAATGTTATACGCATACATTATATGTGCATCTGTTACACAAAGAGGTGTATGTTTTTATCTTTTGTGCTTTATACAAAAATCAAATAAAACATTTAAAACAGGTGATCCAAACAAGATGGCAGAGTAGAAGGATGTGAGCTCACCTCTTCTCAAGGAAACACCAAAATCACCATTAACTGGTGAACAACCATTGAAAAAAACCACTGGAACCTACCAAAAAAGATACTGAACATCCAAATACAAAGAAGAAGTCACAACAAGACGGTAGGAGGGGTTCAATCAATCACAATAAAATCAAATCCCATACCACCCAGGTGGGTGACCCGCAAAATGGAAATAAATATATCAAAGACGTTCTACCACAGGAGTGAAAGTTCTGAGCCCCATGTCAGGCTTCTCAGCCTGGGGGTCTGAAAATGGGAGGGAGAACCTCCAGAGAATCTGGCTTTGAAGGCCAGCAGGGTTTGATTGCAAGAATTCCATAGGACTGGGAGAAACAGAAACTCCACTCTTGGAGGGTGCATTCAGGGTCCTGTGCATACCCAGATCCAGGAAAAAAAAAAAACAGTGACCACATAAGAGCCTGGGTCAGACCTACCTGCTAGTATTAGAGAGTCTCCTGTGGATGTGGGGGGCAGCTGTGGTTTACTGCGGGGACAAGGACACTGGCAGCGACAGTTCTGGGTAGTACACATTGGTGTGAGCCCTTTTGGAAGCCTCCATTTTCTCACCAAGACTTGGTCCCACACAACAGCCTGTAAGCTCCAGTGCTAGGACACCTCAGGCCAAACAACCAACAGGGCAGGAAAACAGCCCCACTCATCATCAGACAGGCTGCTTAAAGTCTTCCTGAGGAAAACAAACAGCTGCCTGCTAAACATGCCCCTTGACACGGCCCTTGGCCATGAGGGAAACCAGCTACAACCACCAGTGAGCAGGGACCACTCCCTACAAGCACGAAGCCTGCACAAGCATCTTAGACAGCTTCATCCACCAGGGAGCACACAGTAGAAGCAACAACTACAACCTGGCAGCCTGTGGAACAGAAACCACAATCACAGTTAGACAAAATGAGATGGCAGAGAAATATCTCCCAGACAAAGCAACAAGACAAAACCCCAGAAGAACAATGAAGTGAAGTGGAGCTAGGCAATCTACCCAAAAAGAATTCAGTGTAATGATAGTAAAGATGATCCAAGATCTCAAAAAAAGAATGGAGGCATGGATCAAGAAGATACAAGAAATGTTTAACAAAGACCTAGAAGAACTAAAAAACAAACAGATGAGCAATACAATAATTGAAATGAAAAACACACTGGAAAGAATCAGTAGCAGAATAACTGAGGCAGAAGAATGGGTAAGTGAGCTGGAAGACAGAATGGTGGAAATCACTGCCTCAAGAACAGAATAAAGAGAAAAGAATGAAAATAAATGAAGACCTCCTAAAAGACCTCTGGGATGACATTAAAGGCAAGAACATTTGCATTATAGAGGTCCCAGAAGGAGAAGAGAGAGAGAAAGGAACTGAGAAAATACTTGAAGAGGTAATAGTTAAAAACTTCCCTAACATGGGAAAGAAAACAGTCACCCAAGTCCAGGAAGCCCAGGGAGTCCCAGACAGGATAAACTCAAGGAGGAACACACCAAGACATTTAGTAGTCAAACTGACAAAATTTAAAGACAAAGAAAAAATATTAAAAGCAACAAGGGAAAACAACAAATAACATACAAGTGAATTCCCATAAGATTATCAGCAGATTTCTCAGCAGAAACTCCACAGGCAAGCAGGGAGTGGCATGATATATTTAAAGTAATGAAAGGGAAGAAGCTACAACCAAGAATACTCTACCCAGCAAGGCACTCATTCAGTTTTGACAGCAGAATCAAGAGAAAGATTAACAGATAAGAAAGAGCTAAGAGAATTCAGCACAAGAGAATTCAGCACCAACAGACCAGCTTTGCAACAAATGCTAAAGGAATTTCTCTAAGCAGAAAAGAAAAGGCCATAATTAGAAACAGAAAATTACAAATGGAAAAGCTCACCAGTAAAGGCAAAAATACAGTAAAGGTAGGAAATCATCTACACACATATATATATCAAAACAAGCAATTGTGTGAAGAGGAGAGCACAAATGCAGGACATTGAAAACGCGTTTGAAATTAAAAGAACAGCAACTTAAAACAATCTGTTTATATATAGACTTATATATCAAAACCTTCTGGTAACTGCAAACCAAAAATCTACAATAGATATACACACACAAAAGAAAAAGGAATCCAAACACAACACTAAAGTTAGGCATCAAATCACAAGAGAAGACAACAAAAAACACCTACAAAATCATATCCAAAACAATTAACAAAATGGCAGTAAGAACATACATATCAATAATTACCTTAAACATAAACATCAAATGCCCCAACCCAAAGACATAGACAAGCTGAATGGATACAAAAATAAGACCCATATATATGCTGTCTATAAGAGACCCACTTGAGATCTAGGGACACATACAGACTGAAAATGAGGTGATGTAAAGTTATTCAGTGCAAATAGAGATCAAAAGAGAGCTGGAATAGCAATGCTCATATTAGAAAAAACAGGCTTTAAAATAAACTGTTACAACACACAAAGAAGGACACTAGGACACTACATAACAATCAAGGGACCAATCCAAGAAAAAGTTATAACAATTTTAAATATATATGCACACAACATTGGAGCACATCAATATGTAAGGAAAACACTAAGAGCCATAAAAGGAGAAATTGACAGTAACACAATAATGGACTTTAATACCCCACTTTCATCAGTGGACAGATCATCCAGACAGAAAATCAATAAGGAAACACAGGCATTGAATGACACATTATACCAATTGGAGTTAATTGATATTTATAGAGCATTCCATCCAAAAGCAGCAGAATACACATTCTTCTCAAATGCACATGGAACATTCTCCAGGACTGATCAAGGGCTGGCCCACAAAGCGAGCCTGAGTAAATTTAAGAAAATTGAATCATATGAAGCATCTTTTCCAACCACAAAACTATGAGATTAGAAAGCAACTACCAGAAAATAACTGTAAAAACCACAAACATGTGGAGGCTAAACAATATGCTAGTAAACAACCAGTGGATCACTGAAGAAATCAAAGAGGAAATCAAAAAATACCTAGAGACAAATGAAAATGAAAGCACGATGATCCAAAACCTAAGGGTCACAGAAACAGCAATTCTAAGAGGGCAGTTTATAGCAATACAATCTTACCTCAGGAAATAAGAAAAATCTCAGATAAACCACCGAGCTAACTTTACACCTAAAGCAACTAGAAAAGAAGAACAAACAAAACCCAAAGTCGGGCTTCCCTGGTGGCGCAGTGGTTGAGAGTACGCCTGCCGATGCAGGGGACACCGGTTCGTGCCCCGGTCTGGGAAGATCCCACATGCCGCGGAGCGGCTAGGCCCGTGAGCCATGGCCGCAGAGCCTGCGCATCTGGAGCCTGTGCTCCGCAACAGGAGAAGCCACAACAGTGAGAGGCCCGCTTAACGCCAAAAAAAACAAAACAAACAAAAAAAACCCCCAAAGTTGGTAGAAGGAAAGAAATCATAAAGATCAGAGCCAAAATAAATGCAATAGAGACAAAGAAAACAATAGAAAAGATCAATGAAACTAAAAGCTGGTTCTTTGAAGAGATAAACAAAATCAATAAACCTTTAGCCAGACTCATCAAGAAAAAAAGGGAGAGGATACAAATCAATAAAATTAGAAATGAACAAGAAGTTACAACAGACAGCATGGAAATACAAAGGCTCTCATGGAGAGACTACCACAAGCAACTCTTTGCCAATAAAATGGACAACCTGGAAGAAATGGACAAATTCCTAGAAAGGTACAATCTCCCAAGACTGAATCAGGAAGAAATAGAAAATATGAACAGACCAATCACAAGTAATGAAATTGAAACTGTGATGAAAAAACTCCCAGCAAACAAAAGTCCAGGGCCAGATGGCTTCACAGGAAAATTTTATCAAACATTCAGAGAAGAGTTAACATCTATCTTTCTGAAACTGTTCAAAAAAATCACAGAGGACAGAATACTCCCAAACTCATTCTACGAGGCCACCATCACCCTGATATCAAAACCAGACAAAGATACCACAAAAAAGACAATTACAGGCCAATATCACTGATGAACACAGACACAAAAATCCTGAACAAAATACTAGCAAACCAAATCCAACAATACATTAAAAGGATCACACTTCATGATCAAGTGAGATTTATCCCAGGGACGCAAGCCTTTTGCAATATCTGCAAATCAATCAGTGTGATACACCACATCAAAAAATGGAAGAATAAAAATAATATGATCATCTCAGTAGATGCAGAAAAAGCTTTTGACAAAATTGAACACCCATTTATGATAAAAACTCTCCAGAAGGTGGGCATAGAGGGAACCTACCTCAACATAATAAGGGCCATGTATGACAAACCCACAGCCAACATCATAGTAAATATTGAAAAGTTGAAAGCATTTCCTCTAAGATCAGGAACAAGACACAGATGCCCACTCTTGCAACTTTTATTCAATATAGTTTTGGAAGTCCTAGCCATAGCAATCAGAGAAGAGAAGGAAATAAAGGGAATCCAAACTGGAAAAGAAGAAGTGAAACTGTCACCTTTTGCAGTTGACATAATATTATACAGAGACAATTCTAAAGATGCTACCAGAAAACTGCTAGAACTCATCAATGAATTTGATAAAGTTGCTGGAGGCAAAATAAATACATAGAAATCTCTTGCATTCCTATACACTAAGAACAAAAGAACAGAAGGAGAAATTAAAGAAACAATCCCCTTATCATCACATCCAAAAGAATAAAATACCTAGGAATAAACCTACCTGAAGAGGCAAAATATCTATACTCCAAAAACTATAAAACACTAATGAAAGAAATAAAAGATGACACAAACAGATGGAAAGATATACTATGTTCTTGGACTGTCTTGCTCCCTGTCTTCAGACTATACTACAAAGCTACAGTCATCAAAATAGTATGGTACTGGCACCAAAACAGAAATATAGATTAATGGAATAGGATTGGAATTCCAGAAATAAACCCAGGATCTATGGTCAATCAATCTATGACAAATGAAGCAAGACTATACAATGGAGAAACAACAATTTCTTTAATAAATGATGGAGAACTGGACAGCTAAATGTAAAAAAAAAAAAAAAAAAAAAAAAAAGAATGAAATTAGAACATTCTTTAACACCATACACAAAAATAAATTCAAAATGGTTTAAAAACCTAAATATAAGACCATATACTATAAAACTCTTACCGGAGAACATAGAACACTCTCTGACATAAATCACAGCAGTATCTTTTTTCTATCTGTCTTCCAGAATAATGGAAACAAAAACAAAAATAAACAAATGGGACCTATTTAAACTCAAACGTTTTTGCACAGCAAGGGAAACCATAAATAAAACAAAAGACAACCCACAGAAAGGGAGAAAATATTTGCAGACGATGCAACTGATAAGGGATTAATCTCCAAAATTTACAAACAGCTCATGAAGCTCAATATCAAAAAAACAAAGAAGCCAGTAAAAAGGGCAGAACACCCAAATAGACATTTCTCCAAAGAAGACATTCAGGTGGGCAAGAGGCACATGAAAAGATGCTCAACGTCACTAATTATTTGAGAAATGCAAATCAAAATAACAATGATATATCACCTCACATCAGTCAGAATGGCCATCATCAAAAAGTCTACATACAATAAATGCTGGAGTGGGTGTGGAGAAAAGGGAACCCTCCTACGCTGTTGGTGGAAATGTAATTTGGTACAGCCATTATAGAGAACAGTATGGAGGTTCCTTAAGATACTAAAAACAGAACCAGCATACGATCCAACAATCCAACTGCTGAGTATATATCTTAAGAAAACTATGGTTTGAAAGGATACATGCACCCATGTTCATTGCATCACTGTTTACAACAGCCAAGACATGGAAGCAACTTAAATGTCCATCAACAGAGGAATGGATAAAGAAGATGTGGTACATATATACAATGGAATATTATTCATCCATTAAAGAGAATGAAATAATGACATTTGGAGCAACATGGATGGACCTGGAGATTATCATACTAAGTGAAATATGACAGAGGAAGACAAACATCATATGATATCGCTTATATGCAGAATCTAAAAAAATGATACAAATGTACTTATTTACAAAACAAACAGACTTACAGACTTAGAGAACAAACTTATGGTTGCTTGGGTGAAGGGTCAGGGGGAGGGACAGATGGTTGTTTTGGATTGACATGTACACACTGTTACATTTAAAATAGATAACCAACAAGGACATAATGTATAGCACAGGGAATGCTGCTCAATACTCTGTAATAACCTAAATTGGTAAAGAACTTGAAAAAGAACAGATACATGTATATGTATAACTGAATCACTTTGCTGTACACCTGAAACTAACACAACATTGTTAATCAACTGTACTCCAACATAAAATAAAAAATTTTTAAAAAGAAACAGAAAAACATTTTTAGTAAAGTGAGAGACAGGACATTCTCTGAAGTCTGCTTTATTATTTTGGCCAGTCATTTAGCCTTTCTGATACCAGTTTCTCCATCTATAAGATGGGGACACTAAGAGTACCTAATCCATTGGCTGTTTTGCCAGGATTAAATTAATTAATGCGTGGAGAGTCTTTAACATAGTGCCTGAGACATATTTAGTGGTCAATAAATGTTACTTATTTAAAAAAACAAAAACATTTAAAACATGTTATCTTTTAAACTCCATTTTCCCTCTTTGTTTAATTTCTACTATTTCTGGAACCTCAAAAACAAGTACATATTTGTATCATCCTCTAAGAGCCTAAATTGAATCCCTGTTCTATGTGAAAATTGTTCTATTAAAATATCTGTTAAAATTGTTAAAATGTTTTCAGAAATCACTCTATTGTGACCCTCTAACCAAATATGTCTAATCCCCTGGTTGTTTCAAGATTCCTGTAAATTCCAGTCTCCCCTGAATATTAAACATACTTAACTCCCTCTTAAAATGCAGTTTCTAGAATTAAATCCAATGCTCTAGAAGTGGACTTACTAGGACAGAATAATATAGACATCTCTTGATTCATTCAAGAAAGCGTATTTCTCGCAGTACACCCTATAAATCCATTTGGTTTTTCAGTAGCTATAACACATTTGATTCATATTGACTTTAATTGTAAAAGAAAATCTTAGTCATTTTGTATATGATACTGCTAAACCATTATCATATAGATATAAATTATATCTACAGATAATATCAATATTTACAGGTATAAAGAAAAATAAAGTTTTCTTTATTCTCTATTTATGCAGTTGAACTTTGCTTTGGGGGAGGAGAATGCCCCTCAAATTGTAGATATAGGACTTCCCTGGTAACACAGTGGTTAAGAATTCACCTGCCAATGTAGGGGACACGGGTTCGAGACCTGGTCCGGGAAGATCCCACGTGCCGTGGAGCAACTAAGCCTGTGCACCACAGCTACTGAGCCTGTGCTCTAGAGCCCACAAGCCACAACTACTGAGCCCGCATGCCACAACTACTGAAGCCTGCATGCCTAGAGGCCATGCTCTGCAACAAGAGAGGCCAAAGCAAGGAGAAGCCCGCACACCACAATGAAGAGTAGCCCCTGCTTGCCGCAACTAGGGAAAGCCTGTGTGCAGCGATGAAGACCCAATGCCACCATAAATAAATAAATAAATAAATAAATTTGTTAAAAAAATTGTAGATATAATGATTTCTTCACATTAAAAAATAGCGTTATGTTCACAGAAGGTACACATTCTGAACATTAAACACAAATATTTCATTGAGAGGCATAAAAATACAAATTTTGAGCACACATCCTACCTGTAAAACCCTGGAGGTGCCCGCTGCACCAGGAAGCTCTTCTCCATGTCTTGGAGAATCTCATTCAGCATCCGCACACGGATGGGCGCTCTTTCCTTGGGGTCATTAGCAGGACGCATCTCATCTGATTGAAAGAGTTCAGCGCTCTCCCGCAGGCGTGAGGCCAGGGCTAGCAGTTGAGATGTGTTGGGTTGATCACCTGGTAAAGATAAATGGGCCAATCTCAGAAGACAGAATCTCAAGGGCACAAAGTAAACATTTTATAGTCATGATGTCAAAAGGAAGATTCACCATCAATACTACTTTTACAATCCTTCCACCAAAAATATTCTGGCTAAATATATTCTACTAAAAGTATTAAATTTATTTACTACTACTACTAATTACTGCTAATAATAATAATACCAGTAAATAGGAACTGATTGTTGAGAGACTGCAATATTCCCGGCACTGTCAAGCCCTTCACATAATTATCTTATTTAATATTCACCCAACCCTGTATTGGCATGTCCATTTCATAGAAGCTGAGAATTAATTAAGGTAAGCAAACTGCCACAGATCATCAAGCAAGTAAATGACAGGTAAGAATTAGAAGCCTTATCTTTCTGACTCAAAAATTCATGCTCTTAATGGAGTATCCTGTATTTCAAGAAAAAAAAATTGTAAAATAAATTGTTATCTTCCCTTCTGAGAACATGAGATATGTTACCCTATATCGTTATGTGTCTACTAGGCTCTTTTTACTTTGTAGAGTGTTCCTGTAATTTGAAGTTGAAATATACCTTTGATTTGAAAATACACTAAAAACTATCCTATATAATGTTTATATTGTTTTGTTTTCCTTTTGAGATGATTTTTGTTTGTTCTTTTATTTTTTCCTTCTGTTTATGTAACTTACTGTAAGTCATTCTGATACGAATGGTGGTAGCAAAAGGATCACAGGATGTTCCTTTGACTAAGGGAAAGGGCTGCATTTGATATTAATTACAGCCACCAGATCCTGGAGCCAGATGACTTGAGTTCAAATCCCTGCTCTAACACTTAGTAGCTGTGTGATGTTGGGAGAGTTACTGAGCCTTAGTGTCCTTATCTGTGAAATGAACATAATAATAGCACCTGCTTTATAAATTTGTTAATGAGAGTTAAATGATTAATATTTGTAAAGTACTCCCCTACAGTTAGGCAGTTCCTAGCTGGTGTTCAAACTTAATACCTTGTTTAAAAAGCATTCTTTTATCATATCACGAGGGGGCCTTCCATCATCATCGTCTTCCAGATAGCTGCACCATTAGATGCAGTCTTTGGATGAGGCGACAGTCAGTGGTGTCATTCTCAGACTAGGTACAACTGACTCCAACAAGGTCAGCACTACACTAGGGAGGATTACTTCAAGTCAAGGTAATGATATGCACACGGACCTGGTAAATCTCAGCTGGAAATCCTGAGAGCATGGCATTAAGATAAACAGGTGGAGGATTGAAAAGAGGCCTTATGGGACCTTCACTTAGGAAAGTTTTGGCAAAAGGGAAACGTCACAAAGGAACTCTTTCTTTAAATGAAGTCTAAGGGTAAGGATCACCAACTCCCAAAACACCTGGTCTTTGTGAAAATGCAGATTCCCAAACATGCTGAATTTCTCTAGGATCCAGGAATCACAAATTCAACATACTACTCAGATTATTCCTTACATCTTAAAGTTTAAGAAGCACTGTAGAGAGGTTATGTGCTAAGAAAATGAAAACTAGTTTAGAATTATAACTGTGGTATAAAATATGTCTGTCATAGAATTACTAACCTTTCATATAGGGATCTTTATTTTCTGTCACCTTCATTTGATGGGGATGATTTTATATGTCAGTTTCATTATATCCCAGCATAGTTCTGACACTCAATAATTGTTTACTGTTTACTGAATAAACAAAGTAGATTCAATAACATATTTTTAGAAAAAATACAATAAAAATGAAAACTATGTAAATAAATAAATGGTTTTTATGAGGGCTGCAAAGAGACAGCCTTCTTTGTAGTGCTCTGTTCACTGAAATTAACAAAATGAATAAAATCAATGTAGGAGTTCACAGGGTTTTGGTATTTTGATGTTTTCATTAGTAATTTTGTTTGATTTCACAACAAAACTTGAGGGTGCAAGCAGCGGTATTTCTGCTCATTGAGAAAATCTAGCCTCTTAAATGATAATAATAATGACATTTTATGAAAATATGGTTTATCTTACTATGGTTAACCAAATTTAATATATGGAAAACTTACAGAAAATATCTTTTTGCACAAGGAAAGAATAAGATGGATAAGGCACATTTGGATGACACTAGAATTGAAAGACTGAACAATGGAAAAAGCAAGTTCAACATCCTTAAGTGTCTTCCATTTAAAAAAGAAAAATCTCTTCAGATCTAACATACACTACAGAATTGAAGACATTACCACTAAATCAAGTGAGACAAATTGTACCATTACCTTATTTAGCTTTAAATGAATTTATCTTTCATGATGGTGTGGGTGGACAAAATTGACAGCTTTAGGAACTGGCTGGGTCCAGAAAGGATCCTGATAATGGAAACCTGCCACCACAGCATACCCTATGCATTACTTCAAGGATATGAGGTTACAGATTGAAAAGTAGCTTTACTTCTAATGTTCACACAATCATTTTGATATATAACTGATGTTCCAAAGATTCCTAATAGCCATTTCCATGACCCAAATGATTGTCCCTTTGTGATCCTTAGGATAACTACTAGAATGTCAGCTCTGTGAGGGAAGAGACTTTTGTTTGTTTCATTCACCACCATTTCCCCAGCACATAAAACTATGCCTGGCAAATCATTTACTGAGTGAATGTGTGAATTATGTACTGTGATCATAACATCATAGCATCTGCAATATTTTTAGCCTTATCTCTCCTTTCCTTGACTGAAAAGAACCCCATAAGATCAGAAAGTATGTTTTCTCTTTTTATCTCCGTATCCTAGCACAATACCTGATATACGGTAGCCATTTACTAAATATCTTATCGAGTATATGTTGAATTATAAGATAATGTTTTATTTGGGATACATTATTATATTAAATTACACCTAAAAAATCACTCAGGGAGACGTTTAGTTCATGATGAGCATCAACAAATGTTATTTCCTTTACTTTCTTGCTAAATATCAATACTAGCTGCAGTCAAAAGGAAAAAAAAAATTAAAGGAAGGTATTTTAGGGTAATGATAGGTTATATTAAACTAAACTGAATTAAAATATGTCCTATCAATAATACCCCCCCCAAACTAAGAATATGCAAAACATTATTTAAGGCACAGTGAATGTCAGAAAACAGAGAACTAATTGAGGCTCTTAACAGTTCAGTTTTAATGAATAATAAGTCCATTTGACCAAAGAACATCAACTGGGAGATAGAGATTTCTCTCAAAGAGGGTAAATACAATTATCTTGAAGTTATACATAGTACATGGAGTCTAAAGACCAAGGACTTGTTATCCAAAACCATAAGAGCCTGGTTTACTTAGTCATTATCAATGTGGACTTGAACAGAGTACATAATACTGATGTTCTGTAGCTTCCTAGGGGAAAATGGTCATTTTACTTTCTAAGCATTTAAATCACTATATAAACACAAGCTACCATTATCAGAGCACGTAAACTAAACACAAATTAGTACCAACTCATTTGCTAAAGGCATACAAAAAATACTGTAATGGCTTTACTAACGATTTTATTCTCAGAGACATTATTTCTTATCACTTCCCCCAAATAATGGCCCCCCACAACTGTATCACACTTCTCCCCATATACACTTTAATGAAGATTTCCAATTTTATTTTGCAGTGCCTGTGAATCTGGAGGCAGTTTTTCCGTGCGCTGGCATCTCAAACCTCTGAAGAACAAGGAAAGGGGTAATATAAAGGGTAAAAGAACTAGGGAATGAACAAGATGATGGAATAGTAGTAGGATGTGAAGCTCACCTCCCACAAATACATCAAAAATACATCTACATGTGGAACAATTCTAACAGAATATCTACAGGATGCTGACAGAAGACCTCAGACTGCTGAAAGATCAAGAAAATCTCCATGTAACTGGGTAGGAAAAAAGAAAAAAGGACAGTGAGAAAGGAATTGGGTCAGGACTTGAGCCCCTGGGAGGGAGGTGTGAAAGAGGAAAGGTTTCTGCACCAGGGGAAGTCTCCTCACTGGCAGGGAGATCAGCCGGGACAGAAGGTGAGCTTTAGAGCCTCAGAGGAGAGCATAGCAGTTGGTTTGTGGTAGCCAGAGCTGAGGGAGAACTGCACAGGTGGTCATTGCTGCCACCCTGCACTCCCCAGCCTGATGCATGTCCACCAGTGCTGGTGGGGGCTGGGGGCTGGAACTTGGGCTTCAGGGATCAGAACTGGGGAGAGGACTGGGGTTGGTTGTGTGGAGATAGACTAAGGGGGCTGGAATCTAGTGCAACTGTGTTGGGGGTGTACTCGGAGGAAGCCTGGGCTGCTTAGAGACCAGTCATCATTGTTTGGGGGGTGCGCGAGGGGAGGAGCTGGGCACAGATTATAGCCTTTTCCCCTGTGCACATGCTCGCAGAGGGCAGGACACTGCCTGCATGGGCTTCAGGGGCTGTCGTGAGATGCCACTGCCACTTGCCCAAACACGAGGAGTGGTCGTGGGCCCCTGCGCCTCCCCCTCAGACCCCAGGAATGTTCATGAGCCACTGCTGCCAACCTTGCAGACCCCAGGAGTGGTTGCAAGCTGCCTCCACTCCCATCGTGTGCTCCAGGGGCATGCCTGAACCACCACCACTGAGAATCCCAAGACCAGGCACCAGTCACCACATCTGCACACCCTTATCAAGGGGATAATGACCAGTACATGCTGAGGAAAAAGGCGACACGTATCCATATTAAAAACAGTCTTCACACCAAATATACTAAACCCACACAAGCTACACAGGGGTGCCCCCAAATGTAAATAGCCCTTCAAGATCACAGTAGATAATTGTTTCTCCTAAACTCACAGAGTAAGAGAAATACAAGTAAAATGAAGAAACAGAGGAACCACGCCCAGTTAAAAGACCAAGAGTATTCCTCTGAAAGAACAAATGAAACAGAACTCTTCAGTCTAATAGACACCAATTTCAAAAAGGAGACAATGAAAATACTGAAGGAATTAAGAAAGCCTAGACAAAAATACAGAGTATTGTAAAAAGGAGCTAGAAATTATAAAGAGGAACCAAGAAAAATTAGAAAACTCATTTGCAGAGATGAAAGCTGAGCTAAAGGCAATGAATAGCAGAATGAATAATGCAGAAGAACAAAAAAGTGACCTGGAAGATAGAATAATGGAAATCATCCAATCAGTACAGAAGACAGAAAGCCAAATTAAAGAAAAAAAGAGAAAGCAATATAAGAGACCTATGGGATAATATAAAGCATGCCAAACAAACAAAATAGGGATTCCAGAAGGGGAAGAAAGAGAAAAGGGGATTGAAAATGTATTTAAAGAAATTATGGTTGAAAACTCCCCAAACCTAAAGAAGGAAACAGATATCCAAGTACAGGAAGCACAGAGAATCCCAAGCAAGATAAACCCAAACAGACCTACACCAAAACATATTATATTAAAAATGGCAAAAGTTAAATATAAAGAGAGGATTCTAAAGGGAGCAAGAGCAAAACAAAGAGTTAATTACAAGGGAACCCCCATAAGGCTGTCAGCTGATTTCTCCTCAGAAATGTTGCAGGTCAGAAGGGAATGGTAAGATATATTCAAAGTCCTAAAAGGGAAAACTCTGCAACCTAGTATAGTCTATCCAGCAAGATTATCATTTTGAATAGAGGGAGAGAGAAAGAATTTCTCAGACAAGCAAAAACTAAAACAATACAGCAATACTAAACCTATCCTAAAGGAAATATTGAAAGGACTTCTCTAAATACAAAAGAAGTAAGAATCTATAGGAAAGAGAAAATTACAACTGGAAAATAAATCACTTAAATATGCCAGTACACAGATTAAAAAAAATTTAAAAATTTTCTGTGAAAATGATAACAACAATGAAAAGCAAAAAAGATTAACATGAAGATGTAAAAGAGGACAACAAAATCATAAAATGTGGGGGAGGAGAGTAAGAATATGTAGATGTTTTTTCCTAGAATGTGTTTGAGCCAGTATGACTACTTGTCTAAGGCAAGTAGATAAAGGAAGGGGATAACATACTTGAAAAACAGGGCAACCACAAATCAAAAACATACAACAGATTGGCTAAAACCAAAAGGAAGAGAATATAAGTATAATAAAAAAGAAAATCATCAAACCACAAAAGGAAAAAGAAAAGGACAAAGAAGAAATATAAAATCAATGGGAAAACAAGGTTTAAAATGACAATAGGTACATAACTATCAATAATTACCTTAAATGTCAATGGACTAAATGTTCCAATCAAAAGACACAGAGTGGCAGACTGGATAAAAGAATAAGAGCCTACTGTATGATGCCTACGAGAGACCCACTTTAGGGCAAAGGAGACACATAAATTGAAAGTGAGGGTGTGGAAAAAGATATTTCGTGCAAACAGAAATAACAAGAAAGTGGGGGTCACAATACTCACATCAGACAAAATAGACTTTAAAACAAAGGCCGTAAAGAAAAATAAAGGACACTATATAATAATAAAAGCATCAATACAAGAAGAGAATTTTACACTTGTCAATATATATGCACCTAATATAGGAGCACCCAAATACATAAAAGAAATACTAACAGACATAAAGGGAGGAATTGACAGGAATACAATAATAGTTGCAGACAGAGAATCAAGAAGGCAACAAAGATCCTAAATGATACAGCAGAACAGATAGATGTAATTGATATTTTCAGGACATTACATGCAAAGAAAACCCCAGAATACACATTCTTTTCAAGTACACATGGAACATTTTCTAGGACTGACCACATACTAGGGAATCAAATAAGCCTCAACAAATTTAAAAGTATAGAAATTATCTCAAGCATCTTTTCTGACCACAACAGCATGAAACTAGAAATTAACCACAGAAAAAGAAACAAGACAAAAACTATTACATGGAGACTAAATAACATGCTACAAAAAAAATTAAAAAAGGGTCAATGATGAACTCAAAGAGGAAATCTAAAAATACCTTGAGACAAAAGACAATGAGGAGAGGAGCTTCAAGATGGCAGAAGAGTGAGATGTGGAGATCACCTTCGTCCCCACAAATACATCAGAAATACATCTACATGTGGAACAACTCCTAAAGAACACCTACTGAACACTGGCAGAAGACCTCAGACCTCCCAAAACGCAAGAAACTCCCCATGTACCTGGGTAGGGCAAAAGAAAAAAGAAAATGTAGAGACAAAAGAATAGGGATGGGACCTGCACCAGTGGGAGGGAGCTGTGAAGGAGGAAAGGTTTCCACACACTAGGAAGCCTGTTCGTGGGCGGAGACTGCAGATGGCGGAGGGGGGAAGCTTCGGAGCCGTAGAGGAGAGCACAACAATGGGGGTTCAGAGGGCAAAGCAGAGAGATTCCCACACAGAGGATCGGTGCTGACCAGCGCTCACCAGCCCGAGAGGCTTGTCTGCTCATCCACCGGGGCGGGCGGGGGATGGAAGCTGAGGCTCGGGCTTCAGAGGTCGGATCCCAGGGAGAGGACTGGGGTTGGCTGTGCGAACACAGCCTGGAGGGGGCTAGTGAGCCACAGCTAGCTGGGAGGGAGTCTGGGAAAAAGTCTGGAGCTGCCAAAGAGGCAAGAGACTTCTCCTTGCCTCTTTGTTTCCAGGTGCGCAAGGAGAGGGGATAAAGAGCGCTGCTTAAAGGAGCTCCAGAGACGGGCGCGAGCCACAGCTATCAGAGCGGACCCCAGAGAAGGGCATGAGATGCTAAGGCTGCTGCTGCAGCCACCAAGAAGCCTGTGTGCAAGCACAGGTCACTATCCACAACTCCCCTCCTGGGAGCCTGTGCAGCCCGCCACTGTCAGGGTCCTGTGATTCAGGGACAACTTCCCTGGGAGAACACATGGTGCGGCTCAGGCTGGTGTAACGTCACGCCGGTCTCTACCACCGCATGATCACCCCGCATCCGTACCCCTCCCTCCCCCCGGCCTGAGTGAGCCAGAGACCCCGAATCAGCTGCTTCCTTAACCCCATCTTGTTAGAGTGAAGAACAGACACCCTCAGGTGACCTACATGCAGAGGCGGGTCCAAATCCAAAGCTGAACGCTGGGAGCTGTGCGAACAAAGAAGAGAAAGGGAAATCTCTCCCGGCAGCCTCAGGAGCAGTGTATTAAATGTCCACAATCAACTTGATGTACCCTGCATCTGTAGAGTACCTGAATAGACAACGAATCATCCCATATTGAGGAGGTGGACTTTGGGAGCAATGATATATATACATTTTTTCCCCCTTTTTCTCTTTTTCTAAGTGTGTATGTGTATGCTTCTGTGTGTGATTTTGTCTATATAGCTTTGCTTTTACCATTTGTCCTAGGGTTCTGTCTGTTCTTTTTTTAATTATTTTAAAAAACTTTTTTCTTAATTATTTTTTACTTTTTATTTTAATAACTTTATTTTACTTTATTTTATTTTATTTTATCTTCTTTCCTTCTTTCTTTTTCCTCCCTTTTATTTTAAGCTGTGTGGAGGACAGGCTCTTGGTGCTCCAACCAGGCATCAGGGCTGTGCCTCTGAGTTGCAAGAGCCAAGTTCAGGACACTGGACCACAAGAGACCTCCCAGCTCCATGTAATATCAAACGGCAAAAATCTCCCAGAGCTCTCCATCTCAAAGTGTAGACACAGCTCCACTCAACGACCAGCAAGCTACAGTGCTGGACACCCTATTCCAAACAACTAGCAAGACAGGAACACAAGCCTATCCATTAGCACAGAGGCTGCCTAAAATCATAATAAGGCCACAGACACCTTAAAACACACCACCAGATGCAGTCCTGCCCACCAGAAAGAAAAGATCCAGCTTCATCCACCAGAACACAGGCACTAGTCCCCTCCACCAGGAAGCCTACACAACCCACTGAACCAACCTTAGCCACTGGGGACAGACCAAAAACAACGGGAACTAAGAACCTGCAGCCTGCAAGAAGGAGACCCCAAACACAGTAAGATAAGCAAAATGAGAAGACAGAGAAACACACAGCAGTTGAAGGAGCAAGGCAAAAACCCACCAGACTTAACAAATGAAGAGGAAATAGGCAGTCTACCTGAAAAAGAATTCAGAATAATGATAGTAAAGATGATCCAAAATCTTGGAACTAGAATGGAGAAAATACAAGAAACATTTAAAAAGGACCTAGAAGAACTAAAGAGCAAAAACACAGTGATGAACAATACAATTAATGAAATTAAATATTCTCTAGAAGGGATCAATAGCAGAATAACTGAGGCAGAATAACAGATAAGTGACCTGGAAGATAAAATAGTGGAAATAACTACTGCAGAACAGAATAAGGAACAAAGAATTAAAAGGATTGAGGACAGCCTCAGAGACCACTGGGACAACATTAAATGCACCAACATTCGAATTATAGGGGTCCCAGAAGAAGAAAAGAAAAAGAAGGGACTGAGAAAATATTTGAAGGATTATAGTTGAAAACTTCCCTAATATGGGAAAGGAAATAGTTAATCAAGTCCAGGAAGCACAGAGAGTCCCATACAGGATAAATTCAAGGACAAGACACATATTAATCAAACTATCAAAAATTAAATACAAAGAACAAATATTAAAAGAAGCAAGGGAAAAATAACACATAAGGGAATCCTGATAAGGTTAACAGCTGATCTTTCAGCAGAAACTGCAAGCCAGAATGGAGTGGCAGCATGTATTTAAAGTGATGAAGGAGTAAAACCTACAACCAACATTACTCTACCCAGCCAAGGATCTCTTTCAGATCTGATGGAGAAATCAAAAGCTTTACAGACAAGCAAAAGCTAAGAGAATTCAGCACCACCAAACCAGATTTACAACAAATGCTAAAGGAACTTCTCTAGGCAGAAAACACAAGAGAAGGGAAAGACCTACAATAATAAACCCAAAACAAGAAAATGGAAATAGGAACATACATATTGATAATTACCTTAAATGTAAATGGATTAAATGCTCCCATCATAAGATATATATATTGGCTGAATGGATACAAAAACAAGACCCATATATATGCTGTCTACGAGAGATCCACTTCAGACCTAGGGACACATACAGACTGAAAGTGAGGGGATGCAAAAAGATATTCCATGCAAATGAAAATCAGAAGAAAGCAGGAGTAGCAATTCTCATATCAGAAAAAAATAGACTTTAACACAAAGACTATTACAAGAGACAAAGGACACTAAATAATGATCAAGGGATCAATCCAAGAAGAAGATATAACAATTGTAAATATTTATGCACCCAACATAGGAGCACCTCAATACATAAAGCAGATACTAACAGCCATAAAAGGGGAAATCGACAGTAACACAATAATAGTAGGGGACTTTAACACCCCACTCTCACCAATGGACAGATCATCCAAAATGAAAATAAATAAGGAAACACAAACTTTAAATGATACATTAAACAAGATGGACTTAATTGATATTTATAGAACATTCCATCCAAAAACAACAGAATACACATTCTTCTCAAGTGCTCATGGAACATTCTCTAGGATAGATCATATCTTGGGTCACAAATAAAGCCTTGGTAAATTTAAGAAAATTGAAATCTTATCAAATATATTTTCCGACCACAATGCTATGAGACTAGATATCATTTACAGGAAAAAAATCTGTAAGAAATACAAACACATGGAGGCTAAACCACACACTAATTAATAACCAAGAGATCACTGAATAAATCAAAGAGGAAATCAAAAAATACCTAGAAAAAAATGAAAATGAATACACGATGACCCAAAACCTATGGGTTGCAGCAAAAGCAGTTCTAAGAGGTAAGTTTATAGGAATACAATCCTACCTTAAAAAACAAGAAATATCTCAAATAAACAACCTAACCTTACACCAAAAGCAGTTAGAGAAAGAAGAACAAAAAACCCCAAAGTCAGCAGAAGGAAATAAATCATAAAGATTAGATCAGAAATAAATGAAAAAGAAATGAAGGAAATGATAGCTAGGATCAATAAAACTAAAAGCTGGTTCTTTGAGAAGATAAACAAAATTGATAAACCATTAGCCAGACTTATGAAGAAAAAAAGGGAGAAGACTCAAATCAATAGAATTAGAAATGAAAAAGGAGAAGTAACAACTGTCACTGCAGAACTACCAAGGATCATGAGAGATTACTACAAGCAACTGTATGCCAATAAAATGGACAACCTGGAATAAATGGACAAAGTCTTAGAAATTCACAACCTTCTGAGACTGAACCAGGAAGAAATAGAAAATATGAACAGACCAGTCACAAGCACTGAAATTGAAACTGTGATTAAAAATCTTCCAACAAACAAAAGCCCAGGACAAGATGGCTTCACAGGCGAATTTT
Organism: Orcinus orca; assembly: GCF_937001465.1. Lineage (NCBI taxonomy): Eukaryota > Metazoa > Chordata > Mammalia > Artiodactyla > Delphinidae > Orcinus > Orcinus orca. The sequence goes on along the minus strand of NC_064563.1, from coordinate 58,542,022 downwards.
ACCAAACATTTAGAGAAGAGCTAACACCTATCCTTCTCAAACTCTTCCAAAATGTAGCAGAGGGAGGAACACTCTCAAACTCATTCTACGAGGCCACCATCACCCTTATACCAAAAGCAGACAAAGATGTCACAAAGAAAGAAAACTACAGGCCAAAATAACTGATGAACATAGATGCAAACATCCTCAACAAAATGCTAGCAAACAGAATCCAACGGCACATTAAAAGGATCATACACTATGATCAAGTGGGGTTTATCCCAGGAATGTAAGGATTCTTCAATATATGCAAATCAATCAACATGATACACCATATTAACAAATTGAAGGAGAAAAACCATATGATCATCTCAATAGATGCAGAGAAAGCTTTTGACAAAATTCAATACCCATTTATGTTAAAAACCCTCCAGAAAGTAGGCATAGAGGGAACTTTCCTCAACATAATAAAGGCCATATATGACAAACCCACAGCCAACATTGTCCTCAATGGTGAAAAACTGAAACCATTTCCACTAAGATCAGGAACAAGACAAGGTTGCCCACTCTCACCACTATTATTCAACATAGTTTTGGAAGTTTTAGCCACAGCAACCAAAGAAGAAAAAGAAATAAAAGGATTCCAAATTGGAAAAGAAGAAGTAAAGCTGTCAGTATTTTTAGATGACATGATACTATACATAGAGAATCCTAAAGATGCTACCAGAAAACTCCTAGAGTTAATCAATGAATTTGGTAAAGTAGCAGGAAACAAAATTAATGCACAGAAATCTCTTGCATTCCAATATACTAGTGATGAGAAATCTGAAAGTGAAATTTAAAAACACTCCTATTTACCGTTGCAACAAATAGAATAAAATATCTAGGTATAAACCTACCTAAAGAGACAAAAACCTGTATGAAGAAAATTATAAGACACTGATATAAGAAATTAATGATACAAATAAATGGAGAGATATACCGTGTTCTTGGATTGCAAGAATCAATATTGTGAAAACGAATATACTACCCAAAGCAATCTACAGATTCAATGCAATCCCTATCAAACTACCACTCGCATTTTTCACAGAACTAGAACAAAAAATTTCACAATTTGTATGGAAACACAAAAGACCCCAAATAGCCAGAGCAATCTTGAGAACGAAAAGCAGAGCTGGAGGAATCAGCCTCCCTGACTTCAGACTATACTACAAAGCTACAGTAATCAAGACAGTATGGTACTGGCACAAAAACGGAAAGATAGATCAATGGAACAGGATAGAAAGCCCAGAGATAAACACACCCACATATGGTCACCTTATCTTTCATAAAGGAGGCAACAATATACAGTGGAGAAAAGACAGCCTCTTCAGTAAGTGGTGCTTGGAAAATTGGACAGCTACATGTAAAAGAATGAAATTAGAACACTCTAACACCATACACAAAAATAAGCTCAAAATGGATTAAAGACCTAAATGTAAGGCCAGAAACTATCAAACTCTTAGAGGAAAACATAGGCAGAACACTCTTTGACATAAATCACAGCAACATCCTTTTTGACCCACCTCCCAGAGAAATGGAAATAAAAACAAAAATAAACAAATGGGACCTAATGAAACTTCAAACCTTTTGCACAAGAAAGGAAACCATAAACAAGACCAAAAGACAACCCTCAGAATGGGAGAAAATATTTGCAAATGAAGCAACTGACAAAGGATTAATCTCCAAAATTTACAAGCAGCTCATGCAGCTCAATATCAAAAAATTAAACAACCCAATCCAAAAATGGGCAGAAGACCTAAATTGACATTTCTCCAAAGAAGATATACAGATTGCCAACAAACACATGAAAGAAGGCTCAACATCAGTAATCATTAGAGAAATGCAAATCAAAACTACAATGAGATATCGTCTCACACCGGTCAGCGTGACCATCATCAAAAAATCTAGAAACAATAAATGCTAGAGAGGGTGTGGAGAAAAGGGAACCCTCTTGCACTGTTGGTGGGAATGTAAATTGATACAGCCACTATGGAGAACAGTATGGACGTTTCTTAAAAAAGTAAAAATAGAATTATCATATGACCCAGCAATCCCACTACTGGGCATATACCCTGAGAAAACCATAATTCAAAAAGAGTCATGTACCAAAATATTCACTGCAGCTCTATTTACAATAGCCAGGACATGCAAGCAACCGAAGTGGCACATATATTCAATGGAATAATACTTAGCTATAAAAAGGAATGAAACTGAGTTATTTGTAGTGAGGTGGATGGACATAGAGACTGTCATGCAGAGTGAAGTAAGGCAGAAAGAGAAAAACAAATACCGCATGCTAACACATATATATGGAATCTTAAAAAAAAAAATGGTCATGAAGAACCATGGGCAAGATGGGAATAAAGGTGCAGACCTACTAGAGAATGGACTTGAGGATACGGGGAAGGTTAAGGGTAAGCTGGGACAAAGTGAGAGAGTGGCATGGACATATGTACACTATGAAATGTAAAACAGATAGCTAGTGGGAAGCAGTTGCATAGCACAGGGAGATCAGCTCGGTGCTTTGTGACCACCTAGAGGGGTGGGATAGGGAGGGTGTGAGTGAGGAAGATGCAAGAGGGAAAAGATATGCGGACATATGTATATGTATAACTGATTCACTTTGTTATAAAGTAGAAAGTAACACACCATTGTAAAGCATTTATACTCCAATAAAGTTGTTAAAAAAACAATGAAAACTCAACCATACAAAATCTATGGGATGCATAAAAAGCATTCTTGGAAGTTTATAGTGATATAGGCCTTCCTCTAAAAACAAGAAAAATCTCACAAAACCTAACCTAACACTTAAAAGAATTAGAAAAAGAAGAATAAACAAAACCTAAAGTCAGCAGAAAGAAGGAAATAATAAAGATCAGAGAGGAAATAAATAGAGATTTAAAAAATAATTTAAAAAAATCAATAAAACCAAGAGCTGCTTCTTTGTAAGGATAAACAAGATTGACAACCTCTGGCCTGGCTCACCAAAAAAAAAAAAAGAGAGAGGACCCAAACAAACAACATAAGAAATGAAAAAGGAGACATAACAACTGATATTGCAGAAATACAAATAACCATAAGGGAATACTATGAACAATTACATGTCAACAAATTTGACAACCTAGAGGAAATGGACAAGTTTCTGGAAGCATGCAGCCCACAAAAACCGAGTCAAGAAGAAATAGATAATTTGAACAGACTAATCAGTAGAAGTGAAATAGAATCTATAATTTAAAAACTCCCTACATACAAAAGTCCAGGAACAGATGGCTTCATAGACAAATTCTACCCAACGTCCAAAGAAGAACTTATACTGATCCTTCTTAAACTCTTCCAAAAGAGTGGAAAGGATGGAACACTCCCAAGTCATTCTAGGAAGCCACCATCACCCTGATTCCAAAACCAGACAAAGACACCACCAAAAATGAAAATTGCAGGCCATTATCTTTAATGAATATACAGGCAAAAATGCTTAACAAAATATTAGCAAACCAGATCAAACAACACATAAAAAAGATCATATACCAAGACCAAGTGGGATTCATCACAACTTCACAAGGATGGTAAACTCTTACCAAAGTGGGTATAGAGGGAATGTATTTCAAGATAGTAAAAGCTATTTATGACAAACCCATAGCCAATATGATACTCAATGGTGAAAAGCTCAAAGCCTTCCCACTAAAATTTGGAACAAGACAAGGATGCCCACTTTCACCTCTTCTATTCAACATAGTGTTGGAAGTCCTAGCCACTACAATCAGACAAGAAAAAGAAAAAGGTATCCAAATTGGAAGCAAAGAGGTAAACTTGTCACTATATGCAGATGATATGATACTCTATATAGAAAACCCTAAAGACTCTACACAAAAACTACTGGAACTGATAAACAAATTCAGCAAGGTAGCAGGATACAAGATTAACATACAGAAATTGGTTGCATTTCTTTACACCAACAATGAAATATTAGAAAGGGGATGTAAAAAAATACCTTTTAAAATTGTAAGACCCAAAATAAAATACTTAGGAATAAGCCTCACCAAGGAGGTGAAAGAATTATATGCTATATATAAAACATTAAACTATAAAACATTAAAAAAGGAAACTGAAGATGATTCAAAGAAGTGGAAAGAAATCCCATGCACTTGGATTGGAAGAATTAATATTGTTAAAATGGCCATACTACCCAAAGCATTCTACAGATTTAACACATTCTCTATCAAATTACCCATGACATTTTTCAGAGAACTAGAACAAATAATCCTAAAATTCATAAGGAACCATAAAAGAGCCAGAATTGCCAAGCAGTGCTGAAAAAAAAAGAACAAAGCAGGAGGCATAACTCTCCCAGACTTCAGACAATAGTACAAGGCTAGAGTAATCAAAACAGCATGGTATTGGCACAAAAACAGATATACGGATCAATGGAACAGAATACAGAGCCCAGAAACAAACCCATACACCTATGGTCAACTAGTCTTTGACAAAGGAGGCAACAATATACAATGGAAAAAAGACAGTCCCTTCAGCAAGTGGTGTTGGGAAAGTTTGACAGCTACGTGTAAATCAATGAAGTTAGAACACACCCCTCTCACCAAAGAAAAAAATAAACTCAAAATGACTTAAGGACTTATGTACATAAGACACGACACCATAAAGCTCCTAGAAGAGAACAGAGGCAAAACATTCTCTGACATAAATTGTACCAATATTTTCTTAGGTCAGTCTCCCAATGCAATAAAAATAAAAACAAAAATGAACAAATGGGACCTAATCAAACTTACAAACTTTTGCACAGCAAAGGAAACCATAAACAAAATGAAAAGACATCCTCAGAATGGGAGAAAATATCTGCAAACAATGCGACTTACAAGGACTTAATTTCCAAATTACACAAACAGCTCAGACAACTCAACAACAACCAAAAACCCCAGCCCAATCAAAAAATGGGCAGTAGACCTAAAGAGACATTTCTCCAAAGAAGAAATACAGATGGTCAATAGGCACATGAAAAGATGCCCATCATCGCTAATCATTAGAGAAATGTAAATCAAAACTACAATGAGGTATCACCTCACACTGGTCAGAATGGCCAACATTAACATGTCTACAAATAAATTCTGGAGAGAGTGTGGAGAAAAGGGAACACTATTGCACTGTTGTTGGGAATGTAACTTGGTGCATCCACTGTGGAACACATTATGTCAGTTCCTCAGAAAACTAAAAATAGAATTACCATATGATCCAGCAATCCCACTCCAGGGCATATACCCAGACAAAACTATAATTCAAAAAAAATACATGCACCCCTATTTTCATAGCAGCACTATTCACAATAGCTGAGACACTGAAACAACCTAAATGTCCATCGACAGATGAATGGATAAATAAGTGGTACATATATACAATGGAATACTACTCAGCTATAAAAAATGAAATAATTCCATTTGCAGCAACATGGATACAACTAGAGATTATCATATTAAGTGAAGTAAATCAGAAAGAGAAAGACAAATACCATATGATATCACTTATATGTGGAATCTAAAATATGACACAAATGAACCTATCTATGAATCAGAAACAGGATCACAGGCATAGAGAATAGACTGGTGGTTGCCAGCGGGGAGGGGTGTGTGAGAAGGTTGGATTCAGAGTTTGGGATTAGCAGATGCAAACTGGTGTATATAGAATGGATAAACAACAATGTCCTTCTGTATAGCACAGGGAACTATATTCAATACCCTGTGATAAACCATAATGGAAAAGAATATGAAAAAGAATGTATATATATGTATAACTTGAGTCACTGTGCTGTACAGCAGTAATTAACACAACATTGTAAATCAACTGTACTTCAATTAAAAAAAAAAGAATTAGCCTACCTTTAAAATGATCCTTTTATATCTTTGTTCGTGGTGAAAAGCCAACCATTAGTAACTTTTTATAGCATAGCAGAACATAATGATTTGTGATAAATATTGAATAGCAACCTTAATACAATACAAAATTATTGAGACTACCTAGTGAAATTATCTTGATATTATTTAAGAGACAATTGAAATGTACTTCTAAATTTCAAACGGCAACAGTTTGCCTTTTTTTCTCCATCTCTATGGAAAATACAAATGTATTCTCCATAAGTATTTATCGAGTCCTGTTTTGTGTGTTGTTCGATAAGTACTCATTCTGTAAGAAAGACGTAAAAGATTAAATCTCCAGTCTTAATAAATTCCTAATCTAGTTAGAAATAGCCCAAAACCAGGGAATAAATAAGTATGAAGTGAAATAAATGCTCATGAGGATGAAGGAACAGATCATTGTATATACCAATATTCTAATTAGACCCCAGGGAAGAAGTGAAACTTGAGAGATCATGGAGCTACGCAGAAATCAAGGCCATCTCTAATGGAACTCTTAAAAGTTCTGTAACTTATCTATATTAAAGCAGTTGAGGTAGGGTATTCCATCTGGAAACAATACTGATTAGTCTTCTCTTCCTTTCCCTCAGTCCTCGCTCACCCTTCTAGAGGATGAATCCACATCCAGCTTAAACACTTCCATTTTTCTAGCTTGCTATAGAGAGGACAGAGCTGGGTATTACAAGCAGTAATAATATTAAGTGAAGAGGAAGAAGGAAGGAGTTAGGGAGGGAGGAGGGAAGGAAGGAAGGAGGAATTACCAGTCAGTGGATATTGAGATCTAGGCAAGCCAGTTCAGAAGAGGCTCTAAAATGTACTGGAGGAAACAGATCCCTGCTACTCAGGGAATCTCCTGCCTTCTAGCCAACCTCCACCCTGCACTGTTCTCCCCAGTCAGAAGGCAGGGTGGGGTAGCATGAAGGGCAGGGGCCTTGGAATCTGATGGACCTATATTCAAGCCCTAAATCTACCACTTAAACGTATACAACCAAGTAAGACTCAGACTCTCTCTGAGCCCATTTTTTAATCTCTATATTGATCTTAATTCTCAACTCAGCTCATGGTGTTAGAGTAATGTCACAGTGAATGTAAGGCACTTAGCAGATTACCTGGGGCTTTGGGGAGTGACCCCTAAAATGACAAGGTGCTTCTCAGAAAACATGTTCTTTTTGAGGACCCTTGATATAGGATCCTAAAACACCCTCCAACAGATCAGAAGCTCAAAGTTATTTAACACACATCCTATCCACAAGCCCTCTGAGGCTTCTGGGTATGATCAGTAACTACAGTGCTGACTACACCCCTTGAACCTACGCATGTTCTAACCTGCTAGTGTCTGGGACTGGCACAAACTACCTCAACCTGAAGCACTTCATATCTTGCTGAGTTTCTGCTTGGCAGAAACCTGTGTGTTTTATGACTGTTCTACAATCTCCTGAACAAATTTATAACTGTCTTATTTTAAATAATGATTTTACTGCCTACTACTGTGGCCTCTCTTCAGAGGTTTATACTTCAAAATGTTTTAGTTTATTTCTATCCTTTGTTTTTCTTCTGTGGCTGTATTTTTAAAAACCCACTCAATTTCATTTTAAATTAAGAGTGAAATGTACTGGTCATACTCTTAAAACTATATTTTTATATCAGACAGACATAGCCTTTTACTTTAATAGTATTTCACAGTACCTCATCTATGGATGAGCTTATCACAGTTTTAAAGGTGCTAACAATTGCACAATCACAGCTTAGATTTCACTGATTTATAGTGACAAGAAAAAGTATGATTTATGTTCTGCATAACACAGCGGTTAAAAGCAGAATAGAAGATTATTTTGGGGGGAAAATGAATGTTACTTAATGTCATCTTGAACATATCTTGTGGCATCACTAAAGAGAAGAAAAGAAATTGCCAATATGATTACAGTCAGGGGAAACAGCAGTCCTTTATTATCCTACATTTTCTGTTCTTTATGCTGAATCACAATGAATCATCTCAGCTGATTATTTAAAGAAGTTAAACAAAAAGGCAGGTAGAGAAAGAAGTGTGGGAGCTAGTACACTGCTGATATTCAAATAATCTAACATTGATTCTACAATGCATAAATAAAAAGATATTATTTTAAAAATGCAGTATGCCAGAAGACAGTGGATAATCATGTCCAAACTAAATACAATAGAAATCCTTTTTGCAAAGATGCCAAAGTAGCATGTTTACGAGAATCAGGTTGGCCACTTTTAAAAACATAGGTAACACATTCTAAAGATTATCTTGTATTCTAAATATTATCCAGTGATCTAGGTAGCCAAGGCAAGTGGAAATCTAGCAAGACTCTCAATATATTGCATAGAATGGGTTCTCCCAACAGTGTCTGTCTGCCTAGCACAGAAATTGAACCAGGGGCTCTATTATGGCTTCCAGATGCTGCCACTGTATTATGTTTGCAACTACATGATCTGGTTATTGGCTGCTTTGGAAGAATGAGCACAAGCTTTCTTTCTTTTTTTTTTTTAAGATAAGGACTTAAAAAAATAATTTATTTATATTTTTTTGTCTGTGTTGGGGCTTCATTGCTGTGCACGGGCTTTGTCTAGTTGCAGCAAGCGGGGGCTACTCTTCGTTGTGGTGGGTGGGCTTCTCATTGCAGTGACTTGTGTTTGTTGTGTAGCATGGGCTCTGGGTGCACAGGCTTCAGTAGTTGTGGCATGTGGGCTCAGTAGTTGTGGCTCACGGGCTCTAGAGCACAGGCTCAGTAGTTGTGGCACACAGCCTTAGTTGCTCCATGGCACGTGGGGTCTTCCTGGACCAGGGCTCGAACCCGTGTCCCCTGCATTGATAGGAGGGTTCTTAAGCACTGTGCCACCAGGGAAGTCCCAAGCTTTCTTAAATGAATTAAACTAAAATGTGGTTTATTTTTTATCCCTCTCTTCCTGAGGCAGAAAGCTGGAGTTTTATATTTAATAACACATGTGAGTTTAATTATGTTTTGGCTAAACCAAGAAACTGAAAAAGGAAAGGTTTTAATACAATTAATCAACATGAGGGAAAGGGTACTTTATGCTCTATTACAAGCCATGATTAAAAGTATCTTTTAAAAAAAACCTGACTTTGTTAAGTGTTGCCAGTGAGGCAACACTCATAGTTCAATGGATTGTAGCGCTATCCTGCCATGGGCACAGGGATTTATCTGAAAACTATACTTAGAGGAAAAAAAAATTCACAATGCAATAGCTTCAAGATGGCGGAGGAGTAAGACGTGGAGATCACCTTTCTCCCCACAAATACATCAAAAATACATGTACATGAGGAACAGCTCCTACAGAACACCTACTGAATGCTGGCAGAAGACCTCAGACTTCCCAAAATGCAAGAAACTGCCCACATACCTGGGTAGGGCAAAAGAAAAAAAAAAAGAGACAAAAGAATGGGCACGGGACCTGCACTACTGGGAGGGAGCTGTGAAGGAGGGAAAGTTTCCACACACTAGGAAGCCCCTTCACTGGCGGAGACAGCAGGTGGGTGGCGGGGAAGCTTTGGAGCCATGGAGGAGAGCGCAGCAACAGGGGTGCGGAGGTCAAAGCGGAGAGATTCCCTAACAGAGGATGCGTGCCAAACAGCACTCACCAGCCCGAGAGGCTTGTCCGCTTATCCACCGGGGCAGGCGGGGCTGGGAGCTGAGACTTGGGCTTTGGAGGTCAGATCCTAGGGAAAGGACTGAGGTTGGCTGCGTGAACTCAGCCTGAGGGGGTTAGTGCGCCACAGCTAGCCAGAAGGGAGTCTGGGAAAAAGTCTGGAACTGCCTAAGAGACAAGAGACAATTATTTTGGGGTGTGTGAGGAGAGGGGATTCAGAGCACCACCTAAACAAGCTCCAGAGACAGGTGAGAGACGCGGCTATCAGCGCGGACACCAGAGACGGGCATGAGATGCTAAGGCAGCTGCTGCAGCCACCAAGAAGCCTATATGCAAGCACAGGTCACTATCCACACCTCCCCTCCCGGGAGCCTACGAAGCCCACAACTGCCAGGGTCCAGTGATGCAGGGACAACTTCCCTGGGAGAAAACACACCACGCCTCAGGCTGGTGCAATGTCAAGCCAGCTTCTGCCACCATAGGCTCGCCTGGCATTCTATATCCCTATCTCCCCCTGGCCGGAGTGAGCCAGTGCCCCATAATCAGCTGCTACTTTAACCCCCTCCTGTCTGGGAGGGGAACAGACACCCTCAGGCGACCTACACACAGAGGTGGGGCCAAATCTAAAGCTGAACCACAGGATCTGTGCAAACAAAGAAGAGAAATGCAAATTTCTGCATGCAGCCTCAGGAGCAGTGGATTAAATCTCCACAAACAAATTGATGTACCCTGAATCTGTGGAATACCTGAATAGACAACAAATAATCCCAAAATTGAGGCAGAGGACTTGGGGAGCAAATGTAGACTTGGGCTTTGCTTTCTGCATCTAACTTGTTTTTGGTTTGATGTTTATCTTAGTTTAGTATTTACAGCTTATTATTACTGGTAGATTTTTTATTGATTTGGTTGCTCTTTTCCTTATATATATATATATATTTTTTCCTGTTCTCCTTTTGTGAGTGTGTATGCTTCTTTTGTGTGATTTTGCCTGTATATATTTCCTTTTACCCCATTTGTCCTAGGGTTCTGTCTTTTTTTTTTTTTTTTAAGTATAGTTTTTAGCACTTGTTATCATTAGTGGATTTGTTTTTTGGTTTGGTTGCTCTCTTTCTTTCATATTACATTTTTATTTTAATAACTTTATTTTATTCTGTCTTTTCTTTCTCTTTCTTTCTTTTCTCTCCTTCCTTCCTTTCTTTCTTTCTTTTCTTTTTCTTTCTTCCTTCCTCCCTCCCTCCCTCCCTCCCCCCCCTTTCTCTCTTTCTTTCTCCCTTTTCTTCTGAGCCATGTGGTTGACAAGGGTCTCGGTGCTCCGGCTAGGTATCAGGCCTGGGCCTCTGAGGTAGGAGAGCCGAATTCAGGACATTGGTCGATCAGAGATCTCCTGACCCCACACAATACAAAACGGAGAAAGTTTTCTCAGAGATCTCCATCTCAATGCTAAGACCCAGCTCCACTCAACGACCAGTAAGCTAAAGTGCTGGACACCCTATGCCAAACAACTAGCAAGACAGGAACACAACACCACCCATTTGCAGAGAGGCTGCCTAAAATCATAATAAATTCACAGACACACAAAAACACACCACAGGAGGCGGTCCTGCCCACCAGAAAGACAAGATCCAGCCTTATCCATCTGTGTTCTGGTGGAAACCTACACAACCCACTGAACCAACCTTACCCACTGGGGGCAGACACCAAAAACAATGGGAACTATGAACCTGCAGCCTGCAAAAAGGAAACCACAAACACAGTAAGTTAAGTGAAATGAGAAGACAGAGAAACACAGCAGATGAAGGAGCAACGTAAAAACCCACCAGACCAAACGAAGAGGAAATAGGCAGTCTACCTGAAAAAGAATTCATAGTAATGATAGTCAAGATGATCCAAAATCTTGGAAATAGAATGGAGAAAATACAAGAAATGTTTAACAAGGATCTAAAAGAACTAAAGAGCAAACAAACAGTGATGAACAACACAATAAATGAAATTAAAAATTCTCTTCAAGGAATCAATAGCAAAATAACTGAGGCAAAAGAAAAGATACGTGACCTGGGAGTTAAAATAGTGGAAATAATTACCTCAGAGCAGAATAAAGAAAAAGAATGAAAAAAAATGAAGACAGTCTCAGAGACCTCCAGGACAATATTAAATCCACCAACATTCGAAATACAGGGGTCCCAGAAGCAGAAGAGAAAAAAAAGGTACTGAGAAAATTTTGAAGAGATTATAGTTGAAAACTTCCCTAATATGGGAAAGGAAATAGTCAATCACCTCCAGGAAGAGCAGAGAGTCCCACACAGGATAAATCCAAGGAGAAACACTCCAAGACACATATTAATCAAACTATCAAAAATTAAATACAAACAAAAAATATTAAAAGCAGCAAGGGAAAAGCAACAAATAACATACAAGGGAATCCCCATAAGGTTAACAGCTGATCATTCAGCAGAAGCTCTGCAAGCCAGGAGGGAGTGTCAGTACATATTTAAAGTGATGAAAAAAACCTACAACGAATATTACAACCCATCAAGGATCTCATTCAGATACGACGGACAAATTAAAACCTTTACAGACAAGCAAAAGCTATGAGAATTCAGCACCACCAAACCAGCTTTACAAAAAATGCTAAAGGAACTTTTCTAGGCAGGAAGCACAAGAGAAGGAAAACAACTATAGTAACAAACACAAAACAATTAAGAAAATGGTAATAGGAACACACATATCAATAATTACCGTAAATGTAAATGGATTAAATGCTCCCACCAAAAGACACAGACTGGCTGAATGGACACAAAAACAAGACCCGTATATATGCTGTCTAGAAGAGACCCACTTCAGACTTAGGGACACATACAGAGTGAAAGTGAGGGGATGCAAAGAGATATTCCATGCAAATGAAAATCAAAAGAAAGCTGGAATAGCAATTCTCGTATCAGAAAAAATAGACTTTAAAATAAAGATGATTACAAGAGACAAAGAAACACACTACATAATGATCAAGGGATCAATCCAAGAAGAAGATATAACAATTTTAAATATTTATGCACCCAACATAGGAGCACCTCAATACATAAGGCAAATGCTAACAGCCATAAAAGGGGAAATCGACAGTAACAAAATCACAGTAGGGAACTTTAACACCCTATTTTCACCAATGGACAGATCATCCAAAATGAAAATAAATAAGGAAACACAAGCTTTAAATGATACATTAAACAAGATGAATTAATAGATATTTATAGGACATTCCATCCAAAGACAACAGAATACACTTCCTTCTCAAGTGCTCATGGAACATTCTCCAGGACAGATTATATTTTGGGTCACAAATCAAGCCTCGCTAAATTTAAGAAAATTGAAATCACATCAAGTATCTTTTCCAACCACAATGTTATGAGACTAGATATCAATTACAGGAAAAATTTGAGAAAAATAAAAACACCTGAGGCTAAACAATACACTACTAAATAACCAAGAGATCACTGAAGAATTCAAAGAGGTAATCAAAAAATACGTAGAAACCAATGACAATGAAATCACGAGGACCCAAAACTATGGGATGAAGCAAAAACAGTTTTAATAGGGAAGTTTATAGCAATACAATCCTACCTCAAGAAACAAGAAACATCTCAAATAAACAACCTAATCTTACACCTAAAGGAATTAGAGAAAGCAGAACAAAAAAACCCCAAAGTTAGCAGAAGGAATGAAATCATAGAGATCAGATCAGAAATAAATGAAGGAAACGACAGCTAGGATCAATAAAACTGAAAGCTGGTTCGTTGAGAAGATAAACAAAATTGATAAACCACTAGCCAGACTCATCAAGAAAAAAAGGGCGAAGACTCAAATCAGTAGAATAAGAAATGAAAAAAGAGAAGTAACAACTGACACTGCAGAAATACAAAGGATCATGAACGATTACTACAAGCAACTACATGCCAATAAAATGGACAACCTGGAAGAAATGGACAAATTCTCAGAATGTACAACCTTCTGAGACTGAACCAGGAAGAAACAGAAAATATGAACAGGGCAATCACATGCACTGAAATTGAAACTGTGATTAAAAATCTTTGAACAAACAAAAGCCCAGGACCAGATGGCTTCACAGGTGAATTCTATCAAACATTTAGAGAAAAGCTAACAGCTTTCCTTCTCAAACTCTTACAAAATGTAGTAGAGGGAGGAACACTCCCAAAATCATTCTATGAGGTCACCATCACCCTTATACCAAAACAAGAAAAAGATGTCACAAAGAAAGAAAACTACAGGCCAAAATAACTGATGAACATAGATTCAAAAATCCTCAACAAAATACTAGCAAACAGAATCCAACAGCACATTAAAGGGATCATACACCATGATCAAGTGGGCTTTATCCCAGAAATGCAAGGATTCTTCAATATATGCAAATCAATCAGTGTGATACACCATATTAACAAATTGAAGGAGAAAAACCATATGATCATCTTAATAGATGCAGAGAAAGCTTTTGAGAAAATTCAACACCAATTTATGATAAAAAAAACCCTCCAAAAAGTAGGCATAGAGGGAACTTTTCTCAACATAATAAAGGCCATATATGACAAACACACAGCCAACATCATCCTCAATGGTGAAAAACTGAAACCATTTCCAATAAGATGAGGAAAAAGACAAGTTTGCCCACTCTCAGCATTATTATTCAACATAGTTTTGGAAGTTTTAGCCACAGCAATCAGAGAAGAGAAAGAAATTAAAGGAATCCACATTGGAAAAGAAGAAGTAAACCTCTCACTGTTTGCAGATGACATGATACTATACGTAGAGAATCCTAAATATGCTACCAGAAAATTACTAGAGCTAATCAATGAATTTGGTAAAGTAGCAGGAAACAAAATTAATGCACAGAAATCTCTAGCATTCCTATACACTAATGATGAAAAATCTGAAAGTGAAATTAAAAAACACTCCCATTTACCATTGCAACAAAAAGAAAAAAATATCTAGGAATAAACCTACCTAAGGAGACAAAAGACCTGTATGCAGAAAATTATAAGACACTGATGAAAGAAATTAAAGATGATACAAATAGATGGAGAGATATACCATGTTCTTGGATTGGAAGAATCAACATTGTGAAAATGACTACTACCCAAAGCAATCTACAGATTCAATGCAATCCCAATCAAACTACCACTGGAATTTTTCACAGAAATAGAACAAAAAATTTCACAATTTGTATGGAAACACAAAAGAACCCGAATAGCTAAAGCAATCTTGAGGAAAAAGAAAAAAACGGAGCTGGTGGAATCAGGCTCCCTGACTTTAGACTATACTACAAAGCTACAGTAATCAAGACAGTGGTACTGGCACACAAACAGAAATACAGATCAATGGAACAGGACAGAAAGCCCGGAGATAAACCTACAGACATATAGTCATCTTATTTTAATAAAGGAGGCAAGAATATACAATGGAGAAAAGACAGCCTCTTCAATAAGTGATGCTGGGAAAACTGGACAGCTACATGTAAAAGAATGAAATTAGAACACTCCCTAACACCATGCACAAAAATAAACTCAAAATGGATTAAGGACCTAAATGTAAGGCCAGACACCATCAAACTCTTAGAGGAAAACATAGGCAGAACAGTGTATGACATAAATCACAGCAAGATCCTTTTTGACCCACCTCCTAGAGAAATGGAAATGAAAACATAAATAAACAAATGGGACCTAATGAAACTTCAAAGCTTTTGCACAGCAAAGGAAACCATAAACAAGACGAAAAGACAACCCTCAGAATGGGAGAAAATATTTGCAAATGAATCAACTGACAAAGGATTTATATCCAAAATATACATGCAGCTCAATATCAAAAAAACAAGCAACCTAATCCAAAAATGGGCAGAAGACCTAAATAGACATTTCTCCAAGGAAGATATACAGATTTCCAACAAACACATGAAAGGATGGTCAACATCACTAATCATTAGAGAAAGGCAGATCAAAACTACAATGAGGCCGTTGTAGTTCTGACCTCACACCGGTCAGAATGGCCATCGTCAAAAAGTCCACAAGTAATAAATGCTCGAGAGGGTGTGGAGAAAAGGGAATCCTCTTGCACTGCTGGTGGGAATGTAAATTGATACAGCCACTATGGAGAACTGTATTGAGGTTCCTTAAAATACTAAAAATAGAACTACCATATGACCCAGCAATCCCACTACTGGGCATATATCCTGAGAAAACCATAATTCAAAAAGATACATGTACCACAATGTTCATTGCAGCTCTATTTGCAATAGCCAGGACATGGAAGCAACCTCAGTGTCCATCAACAGATGAATGGATAAAGAAGATGTGGCACATATATACAACGGAATATTTCTCAACCATAAATAGAACCAAAATTGAGTTATTTGTGGTGAGGTGGATGGAACTAGAGTCTGTTATACAGAGTGAAGTAAGTCAGAAAGAGAAAAACAAATACCATATGCTAACACATATATATGGAATATACAAAAAAAGAAAAAAAGAAAAAAATGGTTCTGAAGAATCTAGGGGCAGGACAGGAATAAAGACACAGACATAGAGAATGGACTTGAGGATACAGGGAAGGGGAATTGTGCTGGGATGAAGTGAGAGAGTTGCATGGACCTATATACACTACCAAATATAAAATAGATAGGTAGTGGGAAGCAGCCACATAGCACAGGGAAATCAGCTCGGTGCTTTGTGTCCACCTAGAGTGGTGGGATAGGGAGGGTGGGAGGGCGACGCAAGAGGGAGGAGATATGGGGATATATGTATACATATAGCTGATTCACTTTGTTTTACAGCAGAAACTAACACTCCATTGTAAAGCAATTATACTCCAATAAAGATTTAAAAATAATAATAAAATAAAATTAATGTAAGCTTAAAAAAAAAAAAGCTCAAGAGGAACTTCATCCTGCCAACAACCAGGCAACTAAGTTAAGATGACTCTGCCCCAGCTGAGCCCTCAGATTTGTATTTCAATAAATTTTCAATAAATATGTTATTTATTTTCAATTAATATATTCAATATAGACTTGTCTGAATACATCAACATCATTTACAAATTCATAAGAAAAAGACAGAAACTTCATGTAAAGTGATCAAAATTCTTATTGGTAAAATTGAAGAAAATGCTACAGCGACTTTGGAAATCTTTTTGGCAGTATCTGCTGAGGTTAGACATACACATACCCTATGATCCAGCAAGGGGTATGCACGTGCACTAAGAGATACATAGGAGATTGATCACAGCAACATTGTTCGTAATAACCTCAGCCTGAGAGCATCCCAACTGTACCTCACGGTAGAACTGATAACCAAACTGCAGTTTGTTCATACAATGGAAGACTGCACAGCAGTGGAAACAAATTGCATCTCCATGCAACAACGTGTATGAACCTCACACTCATATGTAGGTCAAAGCTACGTTCAAAAGAATGCACATCATCATATCATTCCATCTTATAAAATGTAAAGTCTTCCTTTATAAGGGAAAAATTAGTCTTCAGTGTTTGGCAGTGTTTGCCTTTGGGAAGCAGAGCCAGGTTGAGATTAGGAAGGGCTCAGGGAAGCTCTGGAATTTGGCTTTTCTTCTGTGTCTCGATCAATACAAGTGTTTGCAAGCTGAGAAAATTCACTGAGCTGGATGCTTAGGAGTTTCACAGTTTTCAGCACTTACTATAATTTAAAGTATTTTTGAGATTGTAACTATCATTATTTTTATCTGCGTTTCACCTGTCAAGACAACTGAAAAGTCTCAAATATTTCTCTTAGCATAAAAAGCATATGGAAACAACTCCCTGGTAATATCTCAGGCAGGCACATGCCCAAGATGACGTTAATATTTAAGCCTTAAGCTCATATAAGGCTGCACTGGTTATCTGAACCATTAAGACGCCTCAAGGAAGAGGACCATATCCTGAATGCTGTGGGGCCTCTGGTGTCCCAGTCCTGGTAGAAGGCAATCCCACATCTCAGGAGGACCGTACTTCTAGGGAGAAAGGATAAACAGAGAAGGACAAGCAGAGAGACAACTGGAAGACAGATGAAGAAATGTGCATATAAAAATTCTTACTAGCCTTCTGCCTCATTTTTTTAATTGAAGTACAATTGCTATTCAATATTATATAAGTTACAGGTGTACAATATAGATATTCACAATTTTTAAAAGCTATACTCCATTTATAGTTATTATAAAATATTGACTATGTTCCCTGTGTTGTACAATATATCCTTGTAGCTTATTTGTTACATAATAGGTTGTACCTCTTACTCCCATCCCCCCTCCCCTCTCCCCACTGGTAACCACTAGTTTGTTCTCTACATCTGTGAGTCTGGAAGATGGATGGTGGAAGAAATGTGCATACAAAAATTCAAAAGAAAAAATCATAATGCAATAGAGCATTATTATGATGAGAGACTAGTAAAAATGATAAGTGATTAACGTATTTCAATCAATGTAGTGACACGTGAAATGTAGACAGTGAAAGAAAACTTTAAACAGATTTGGATGAAGTACTCAGAGCAGGGAAGAAAACAATGATCACAAAGGAAAGCTGTATGAATAGCAACAAATTGTGAGATAGGAGTAAACAAAAGCAAAGAAAGTATAACTCTGAGGAAAACAAAAGGGACACCATGCTTAGGGTAAGAATTAAGGAACATTATGCAATGAAAATATGAGTTCAAAGAGAAATGGGGAGAAAGAAAAACTAGTTTCAGGAGACAAACACTGACATAGAGACAACCAGGTTTGTTGCAGACCCAGCTGTCTCAAATCTTTCTTGGATGAGATGTGGAATATCAGTAAGTGAAATACAATCTTTAATATAGTTATGTAGTCAGAATCCATACAAAAATACAATGGGGATTAAAACTGAGCATATTTTCAGGAATTTGTACCCAATAAATGGCTAATCTCTTATCAAATTTCTCCATCATTTTGGGCAAGCAATGTAAGACACTTCTCAGAGAATGCTTTTGAGTTTAAGTCCTTGTCACACAAAAAGTCAGTTCCAGAAATGCCAGTTCAGACCACAAAAAATCTAGCATGGTTCAGAGTTCCCATGGGAACAAGATCTTTCCCTAGGACTGTTTGGATTTTAGATGGTCTGCTTTACATTTCTCAGGGAGAGCACAGACCAGGTACCCAGGGCACCCATCCTTTACTATCTCTAGGCCAGTCCAGAGTTTGAATTGGCGGTCATTAAAACCAAGACTGGAGACAGATGGGCTGAGGACTAGAGTCATGCAATTTATAAAGTGCACTCTTAATTTTGCAAACTTCGAAATTCATCTTACATTACTCAGAAAGAAGAAGAAAAAAGGACATTAGATGGGCCCCCATCACTTGTGATTGTAGAAAAGAACCAAAGTGACACTTGAAAATATGACACTACAAATCTAACAGAAATCACAGCGCTTGCCTCAGTGGCATCATCACCTTGAAATACTATCCCTCCTCCTAAAATGAAGTGATTGACACTAATGAATTATCAAAGCTAATAAAAAAAAAAAGATCAAATCAGCATTGCCTGTTTTTTAAAGAACAGTGGGAAATGCTGTCAACAACCATTTGACATTTAGTGAGACAATCAGGAGGTGGCAACAAGCCACAGAGTTCGAAATTACGTTTCCTGCTGGGTCTGGTTGCACTAAATAAATGTGTACGTAGCCAGATCAAATGAACATGACTTTTACTTTACTTGGTCATTTGTCGTTTTTACAATCATGCTAAATAATTACATCTAAAATTCTGGCAAAGAAAAATAGCAGATATTAAATTAAAAGCATCAGAATTATATAGTTGTTAATTATTCTGAAATGCTATTTTTGCATTGAAAAGTGGATAAAGTGAGAAACAGTAAACTTAGTAAGGTCATTAGTTCTCACTCCTTAGTCAGCTTCTAGGTTCAAGGGTGTGGTGATACTTATTCTTGACACCTTCCCTTGCCCCCATAAACTCGTACCATTGCCTTGTATGTGCGTTTTTTGGACATACTTTTATTTGTCACAAATACATCTGAAGCATGTCAGTTATCTTATCAGTCACTATTTACACTATATCCCCATGCACCATGTATAAATATTCATTCTCTAACTATTATGTGCTTGGCATTGACCAAATATTAAGAGCCAAGGTCACTCAGTCAAAATGAGCTTTCAGGAACCAACCAATAAATCAACTCAAACAAATTATTCACTGGTAAATTATTCTTTTTTCTGGTGGTTGTGAGAATGATAGAGAATGGTCTGCTGCTACCATAAACTGTGTAATAAATAAACAAGATGGCTGGTTGTCAAGGGGTAAAAATTACACTGTTGAAAATGCAATTGGGTTTCAGAGACCTTCATACTTATACTCTCTGCAGTAAGGAGAAACAGTATTTTATAGTTCAGCCTTGAAGGTCTTTCTTTTTAAACTGTAATTGAGAATTTAAGACTAATCACCATTAACTGCCATAGCAAAATAAGAAAATATATCAACAATTAAAGCTTGTATTAAGCAGTAAAATTATATGTTTCATTTAACATGCTACAGGAACACTATTTAGCTAATGAAGTCGTCTAGCATTGTAGTTAAAACTGAAACTGAAATATTTATTTAGTTGTTGATAAGTGGTGTCCATTATTTACACATTAGTACATTAAAGTATTCTATTTAAAAAATAAGGTTAAAACCAAAGTAGTCAAAATAGAACAGGTAAAACAAATCGCCTACAATTTAGCAAATATTTGAATAACCTTTTACTATAGTACAGATAATTCAAATAATTTTGAATCATGATAACTAAAATACAAAAATGTATAGCTTAAAGGTGACAACTCATATCCCCTTGATCAAATACTTATATGTAGGTCATGGTAAAAGAATAATTTTTGCCCATTTTGGAGGTTACTTTTATTTTTGTTTTGCTTTGTCTTTTTAGTATGGGTACATCTCAAGTCTGGCCACATCTTTCAGAGTGAAAGTGACAGGAAGACCCAAGTAGTTTCACATCAAAAGAAACAAAACTCAAAAATAACTAACAACTAAAGAAGAAACGGTCCAATATAACAGCAAGAAGCCAAAATGCTCCTGGCTCATCCAACTGAGAACCTGGGATTTTGGGGAGAGGTTCATCTAGACTTTGCCATGTCTGGCCTGCAGTGGAAATCATTGTAGAACGACTGAGGTTTGTTTTTTTCCCCCTGTAATTACATGCTTTGAGATATAACTGTTAAAGAAAGGATTATTAGTCTCATCTATTTTCAGACCGTTTTCTTTACCTTTTTGCCTTAACTGAAACCTGGCTCTCCCCTGTTGACATTTCTCCCACTGCAGCCCTCTCAGGCGGTAGCTCTTTTTTCTCCCACACCCTTTGTACCACTAGCCATAGAAGAACAATATGAGGTGTCTCTAAGTTGCTGCTCATTCTCTGAAGATTTTAGCTCCTGGCTCAGTCACTCTCTCTTAAAAAAATTACTCCTATCTTAGTTCTTGGCAATATCAATATCCATGTAGACATAGTCTGGCCTCTCTTCTCCATAGCCTCTTTTCCTCTATTGATCAGCTACCATACTTCCATGGTCATACCTCAGCCCGTACACTGTCATTACCAATATCTGCACTCTTTACATGGTCAAATTTTCAATAATCCCATTTGTTGGTCTTTTCAGCTTATTTTTTTTCTTAATTCTTTGATTTTGCCAATAAATAAAGTCTATCCATCCTCCTTTATTCATGTTCACCCTCTTTCCCTTTGCATCCTCGCGTTATTCTATACCCAGTTTAGATACATCAGTCCATCGCTATGAATGCTCCTTTGCAGACACTCTCATTTTTCCTTACCTTATCTAGTTCATTACCCTCTCCCAGCAAAACCCTAGCTCTGATTAAATCCAACTCTGCCTGCTTTATGCCTGAATCCCGAGCTGAAAGCTGGAAAAAGATACACAATTATGTTGAATTATCTCATGTAAAATATATTTCTTTTGAGTGCTTAACGTTGCCCAAAAGACTAATCCCATTTTCATAGTTCATTCACTCTACCACCTTCTCAAACAACTATTTTATTGTGTTTTACAATCTAAGGAGACTTGCGAAGAGCTCCCAGCACCACATCTACCCATGTGCCATATGCTCTGCCTTCCTTCACATTTTTATGGGTGGACAACCGCATTCATAACTATGGCAACGTCCTCCACCTTATGCAGCTTCTAGTCAAAGAAATCATTCCAGCAATTCTCCTTTCACTCTTCTTAATCAAATCTTCACTCTCCATCCAATCATTCTCATCAAAATAAAAACATGCTAACCATTCTCAACTCCATGCTTTCCATCTACCATCACCTGTCCCCAATTTATTACCTCCCATTCTCTTTTGAACCCCTCTAATCAGACTGTTTCATATACCATTCTACTAAAATTGTTTTTGTTGAGCTCACCAATGACTTCCAAATTCCAAATTGCTAAATCCAGCAGTCAATTCTCAGTCCTAATTTTTCTTAACCTGTGGCGGTATTTGACGGAGTGAATCACTCCTTCCTCTTTGAAAGCGTTTATTCACTTGGCTTCAGGTTATCACATTCACCGAGTTTGTCTCTTACTCTTTGTCTGCTCCTTCTTAGTCTCCTCCTCTGATTACCCTTTTCCCAATTTCTAAATTCAGGAGTGCCCAGAAATCTTAAACCTTTTCTGTCCTCTATCCGCACTCAACCCCTCAGAAATCTCATTTGGGACAGCTCTCAAATTTATATTCCCACACGAAGTTTCTCCTCTGGATACAACCACAGTAAGTTCTGCTCTTTAACACTTATTTTGAAAATGCAAATTTACTCCAAAGTGATTGATATTAGGGAACAGTTTGAGCATAAAGCTAACTTAAAAATTGCTTTGACTTATGCAAATTTTGTTCTGTCATGCATGTATGTTTCTCAGGAGAAGAGATTTTAATTTTGTTTTATTTGTTTATTTAGTGGCTGGGTTTTATGTTTTTGTTTTTTTGGTCATATAAGTGTACCAGGCATACAGTAGGTGCTCAATATTTGTTAAATGAATGAGTAAATGGGTTCAAGAGATCTGTAAAGTCTATGGGGGTTATATGCAAAGCTTTTTGTACAAGTGTAATTTTCTGAAGAGAGAGACCATACTTTTCTTTGGATTTTCAAAGGGATTCCTAACTACCCACAAAGAAACAGAGTAATAATATAATTCTAACAATGACCCTTTAGGACTTTTTTTCTGACCTTCAGAAGTAGCCTACATTACTTAAAATGCTCATATAGAAATGATAATGCTATAATATTACTTATGGATTCAAAAAATAAACCCAATTATTTAAAAAGAAAATAGAATTTGGAATTTAAAATGACAGTATTGTTATTGTTTTTGCTGGCTTTGTTTAATTTTTAAAATATCTCTTCATATCTTTATTACAATGGTATTAAACATTTATGTAGATTTGAACTCAGAAAAGCAACTTGTAAATCATTCATAATTCTATTGTATAATGTTTCTATTTCACAGTATACTCCTTGAGGCTCCTTTCTATGCATGAGAATTATTCTTTATAGATGAACAAATCTTTATGTAATACAAATAATAGTCTCCTCTTTTTGTTCTTTGTAAGTTTTAAGTATATGCAGTAGCAACTGCATTTTTAAAGTGAAAAAATGAAAACTAAAGAAAAGCAAAACAGTCTACAGAAAAAATACAACAGTTGCTTAAAAGAAATCCTTGCAAAAAATATATTATTCACAGAAGTCTTTAACCCTTTATTTATGCCCATATTGTTCTTA
Source organism: Orcinus orca (assembly GCF_937001465.1). Classification (NCBI taxonomy): domain Eukaryota; kingdom Metazoa; phylum Chordata; class Mammalia; order Artiodactyla; family Delphinidae; genus Orcinus; species Orcinus orca. Next base: position 58,518,645 of record NC_064563.1, on the reverse strand, counting down.
TTTTGTAAAATACCATATATTTGATTACTCAGTTTCTAAGAAATATTCTAGGAATAGAAAATTATAAGTGGAGAATAGAGTAACTGCTATGGATAGTGACACTCATGACAATAAAAAGAAGAAGCTTGATAAAAGTAGAAAAAATAGAGACTAGCTTAAATATACCAAAAGCAGAGCAATATGAGGCCATTTAGTATGGGCGCAAAATAGCCCTAAACAGCTCAATTGCGCCCAAGGTCATGGTTTACACAGTCACTATAATAAAAGTAATAAGAATCACTGAGGGAGAAAAATATTGTTTTGTAGTAGTCTCTGGATTAAGAATCAACCCAGGTAGTCAAAATTTTAAAATACAAGTAATAAAGTTTCAGATACTAGAGATATTTGGCTCTTTAGAGTGATCCATTTTCCAAGATTTACTGCTTAAGTCTATAGTGAAAATATTGGCTTTTATATTGAGAAATACATGTCTTCAAATGATCTGATAGTAAGATGTGTGGCTCAAAGAAGAGAAGGAGGGTGCATTTATTTAATTACAATACTGCCCTTTGTGTTTGGTGAATGGTGACAAACTAGAAGTTTAGGTGAAAGATTTGTATATAGATAAAGGGAAAATAAGGATAATTATTAGGTGGTGTTAGAATTCTGTAGAGAGAGAGAGAGAGATTTAAACAGGAAGGAACTTAAACAGAGACTGTGGAAATAATTTCCTGGTTTCCTCTTTGTCATCCTTAATCTAGGATGAGCCAACACTTCAGTCAAATGGACCCAGCCCATACTTCATGGAAACCAATCCCAAAGGACAAACATCTGGGCCAGTCTTGTTTCAAATAACTGAATATTAGGTATACCTCATTCTTGTTGACATGGTAGCCCACATTCTTCTAAGCCCTTCTCATGACTGTCCTCTATAGGAAGGGAAATGCTACATTGCCATAGCTAGTAAGATAGTGGATAACTTTATCTATTCCTTGTTCACAATTAGTTGAAGAATTATTCATTTGCTAAAATTACTATAATTCAAAGAAAAATTACCTTTAAGGCTGTTTTGAACTTCTAAAGCTATATCGAGAGCATTAAAGGGCAGAACTGGTTCGTTGGCAATTTGTAAAATCACTTCTCCTGAGAGCTGAAAGAAAAAGAAAAAAACACTAGCAATTAATATTAAGGGTTTTTTTTTGTTTTCCATGATTTCATACACTTTTATACACTTATCTAGAGTAAGAAAACACAGAGGGTAAATTTATTTTTATAAAATCTCTTTTTCTTTTAAAACTTTTTAAAACTTTGTTTTCCTGTAAAGAAAAAAAATCTTCAGTATATTTTTCATGTTTCAGAATAGTATAAGGAAAAAGAATATTTTCTTCCTTTTGGGCTAGAATATTAAGAAATAGCTTCCCTAGTTGAAGGAGTTGTAATATGTAAACTTCAAAACAATTCTTTATAAAACAGTTCAGAATGTCACATGATAAAACAATCAAGAACAACTGCAAATCAATAGCTGATTATTGGACCAAGTAAAATTCCAGACAAAATTAATGATCAATTTATTTCATGTAAGATATAATTTAATTTAAAAAATCCTTTAAAATCCACATACTATTTTCCTTCATGCTTTGCTATATTTGTAATCAGCTTTCCAAAATTTAATAACATTTATACATCTTGGAGATCAATGTTTAAATTAAATTCAAAAAAATTTAAATGGCATCCCCCAAACTCATACCTGGAATTTTCACACATGCATATGTCTCCACCACTGCACTCCAACTGTGTCTGAAAACCAGCATATGAACTACAGCTGAACTAGCATCTGCTTAATAGACTGAACGAGTCATATGCATTTTTATACATCTCAAAGGAACTTAGGGCTGGTGGCAAATGACATTGTTACTCCCCCATCCCCAAATGATATTTAATATTTACCTGGGTTTAACAAATGTCCCTACATCTTTTATAACACTGAAGCTGGCACGCAGGGAAATCTGGCTGTGTTGATGTTATTAATGCATTATGAAATGTTGTTAGTGAATGAAAACATTGTCTCGTGAAACTACACAGGGGAAATCAGCACACTAACTTGAGATGGTAAAGAATACATGAAAGAAATAACTTACAAGGAAAATGTGATGTTAAATATTCAAATCTACATATTTAACAAGGGTCAAATTCCATTTAGTATTTAAAAGTTATATTTCCCAGTTGTTTGAACAATTTATATCATGATGAAAGTACAATTCAATTTGGTTCTTCTTCTACCTGCTTGAGGAAATGTATTTCTTAGGAGTAGGAAAATGAAACACCTCTGAGATCCTTTTATTTCTTTGAGGTATTTTTCTCCCAAATGTAACAACCACTTCTCCCCAAATGTCTAAGGTACTTTTGCAGCGTTTTATCCCCATCATATGATCACAAAAATCCCGCGAAACTATCTACTTTGATTACGCTGTACTTTAGGAAAAAAGCATTGTATGCAATATGTTGATACGAATCCTGTTTCTATCCCACTCCACCCCAAGCGAATCATGCAAAGAACACCGATATTTGGAAATAAATTATTTGTAAAAGGAAGGTTTAAAGAAGATTAAAAGGCATTATGGTTTCTTTTTCCAATTTGCCCTGGAGAATAAAAACCATAAAACATACATATTTCATTTACACTTTTGGAATCTGGAAACCACACATTACAAAAGATTAAAATGAAAGAACGGGGAGGGAGGAGAAAGGCAACTTCTCTGTGTGTTGCTGAAGAAAGTTGTTTTGTTTTGGCTTTCTGAGACATTTGGCAGCTAGAACAACTGGAAATATAAACCAGTCACCTTGCTATGTCTCAAAAAGAAGCTGGCAACAAATACTGGGACTTCCAAGGCACCTGGCCTACAATAGAATGTTTCAAGTAAATCAGCTTTATTTGCAGCTTCATAAGCAAGGGGGAGATTTGTATATGCTTTGCCATGCAGTGAGAAGAGATGAGCCATACTGCATACTCTTCTTGCCCATTCTGGAATTCACTCTTATTCAGGCATGCCAAAGTAACTTTTCCTTATATTTATATAAGGCCCCATTCTTTTCAAAATGCTTTATACTCATTTCATTACCTCATTTAATTATCCTGCCAAGCCTAGAGGCAGACAGTGATAGAATTAATCCTGCATTGAAACCACTGAGTATAAACCTTACTGGGTTGTGGTCCAAGATGGTAACATAGGAAGTTCCTAAATTAACCTCCTCCCATAGATACATCGAATCTACAGCTGTACATGAAACAATTCCCTATGAAAAATCCAGCTGAGTGACTCCTACACGTTGGAGGAACAGCAAAAAAACCCACATTGAAATGAATAAGAGAGACTGAGACACACTCCTGCCATAAAACCCACCCCATCACAGTGACATACAATAGGGAAGGAACTCCCAACTCCCAATTTCTCCTTTAGGAGAAAAGGGTTTTGACCCAACATCTAGTACCCCAACTTTTAAGACTTCCATCCAAGGCTCAAACCTCCAAAACATCTAGCCCTGAAAGCCAACAGGGCTGTGTCCACGAGATATACAACACTACAGCCAACAAAGAAACAGTTCCTAATGGATTCAAGAGGACTCACTTTGGTTCTCTACCTATAGCTTAGTACAGAGGAAAATGCCCATCTCCCAGCCTTTCCCTGAAAGAGGTCTATTTGAATACTTTAAAAGTTGCTGCCTGAGGGTCATGCTTCTAATTTAGCTCTAGGGACAGAATGCAATCCTCCCTGGAGATCAGGGAAGCCAATAGATTCCATCTCAGCATTCTCCCTGTTTATTTGCATATTTCAAAAGCTGCTCCCTGAGAGTTTGGTTTCTAATTAGCCTGCATGTAGGTGTTGACTGAGATCTTCCCCTTTGGGACACTAACAGGTATTAGCATACCATCAACTACTGGGAGCCACTAAAAAAAAGGAGGAGGCTTGGACAATCACAAAGGTTTGAGATACAACTAAGAGCTAGGGCTGGGCTGAATGATAAGCTTCATATCCCACATGAGACCATTCTTCAAGAATGGAAGAAGTGGCTGTTTCATCTAATTCACAGAAACCAACACAGAGAATCCGAGAAAATGAAGAAACAAAAAAATAAGTTCCAAACAAAAGAACAAGATAAAACTTCAGAAACATACTTTAATGAAATGAAGATAACTGATTTACCTGATAAAGAGTTCAAAGTACCATCATAAATTTGCTCACCAAAGTCAGGAGAACAACACATTAACAAAATGAGAATTTCAATAAAGAGAGAGAAAAATAAGGAATACCAAACAGAAATCACAGAGCTGAAGAATACAATAACCAAACTGAAAAATTCAATAGAAGGTCAGCAAAAGACTAGATCAAGTGGAAGAAAGGATCAATGGACTTGGAGACAGGGCAGTGGAATTCATGGAATCAGAGGCGCAAAAAGGAAAAAAGTGAAAAAGAGTTAAAATAGTGTAAGGTACATATGGGACATCATCAAACACATCAATATTTGCATTATATGGGTCCTGAAGAAGAAGAAAGAGAGAAGAAAGGGGCAAAAAGCTTATTCAAAGAAATAATGACTACACCTGAAACTAACAAAATATTGTAAATCTCTATACTTCAATTAAAAAAAAAGAAAGAAAAAGGAAAACAGTAGGACTAGATCACTTTAAAAAAAAAGAAGAAAAAGAAAAGAAAAGAAATAATGGCTGAAAAATTCCCTCTCCTAGGGAAAGAAACAGACATCCAGATCTATGAATCTTGGATGGTTCCAGATGAGATGAATCCAAACAGATCCACATAGAGACACATTAATATTAAACTGTCAAAGTTAAAGACAAGGAGAAAATCTTAAAAGCAGCAAGAGAAAAAACAAACTGTTACATACAAGGAAGCTCCATAAGAATTTCAGCAGATTCTTCAGCAGAAACTTTGTAGGCTGGGAGAGACTGGGATGATATATTCAAAGAGCTGAAAGAAAAAAACTCCTAAGCTAACTAAAAATACTCTACCCAGCAAAGTTGTCCTTCAAAATTGAAAGGGAATTAAGAGTTTTCCAGACAAGCAAAACGTAAAGAAGTTCATCACCTGGAGATGTCTTAGAAGATAAGTTAAAGGAAATTCTTCAAGCTGAAATGAAAGGATACTAATTAGGAATAGGAAAACATGGAAATATACATTTCATTAGTAAAGGTAAATATATAGTTAAATTTAGAATACTCTACTCTTTCATGGTGGTTGTCAAATCACTTATAAATGAAGGGTAAAAGACAAGAGTATTAAAAATGACTATAATGATAATAATTTTAATGGACTTACAAGATGAAAGATAAACTTGACATCAAAAACAAAAAGTGGAGGAACGTGCTCTTAAACCAAGATGGCGGAGTAGAAGGATGTGCTCCCACTCCCTCTTGCGAGAACACCAGAATCACAACTAGCTGCTGGACAATCATCAACAGGAAGACACTGGAACTCACCAAAAAAGATGCCCCACATCCAAAGACAAAGGAGAAGCCACAATTAGAAGGTAGGAGGGGCGCAATCATAGTAAAATCAAATCCCATAATTACTGGGTGGGTGACTCACAGACTGGAGAACACTTATACCACAGAAGTCCACACACTGGACTGAAGGTTCTGAGCCCCACATCAGGCTTCCCAACCTGGGAGTATGGCAATGGGAGGAGGAATTCCTAGAGAATCAGGCTTTGAAGCCTAGTGGGAATTGATTGCAGGATATTGACAGGACTGGGGTAAACAGAGACTCCACTCTTGGAGGGCACACACAAAGTAGTGTGCACATCAGGACCAAGGGGAAGGAGCAGTGATCCCAGGGGAGACGGAACCACACCTACCTGCTAGTGTGGGAGGGTCTACTGCAGAGGCGAGTGGGCGGGGGGAGCTGTGGCTCACCATGGGGACAAGGACACTGGCAGTAGAAGTTCTGGGAAGTACTCCTTGGCATGAGCCCTCCCAGAGTCTGTCATAAGCCCCAACAAAGAGCCCAGGTAGGCTCCAGTGTTGGGTTGCCTAAGGCAAAAGAATCAAAAGGGAGGGAAACCAGTCCCACCCATCAACAGTCAAGTGGATTAAACTTTTGCTGAGCTCTGCTCACCAGAGTAACAGTCAGCTCTACCCACCACCAGTCGCTCCCATCAGGAAACTTACACAAGCCTCTTAAATAACCTCATCCACCAGAGGGCAGACAGCAGAAGCAAGAAAAACTACAATCCTGCAGCCCGTGGAACAAAAACCACATTAACAGAAAGACAAGATGGAAAGGCAGAGGGCTATGTACCAGATGAAGGAACAAGATAAAACCCCAGAAAAACAACTAAATGAAGTGGAGATAGGCAACCTTCCATAAAAAGAATTCAGAATAATGATAGTGAAGATGATCCAGGACCTCAGAAAAAGAATGGAGGCAAAGATTGAGAACATGCAAGAAATGTTTCACAAAGACCTAGAAGAAGTAAAGAACAAACAAACAGAGATGAACAATACAATAACTGAAATGAAAAGTACACTAGAGGGAATCAACAGCAGAATAACTGAGGCAGAAGAACGGATAAGTGACCTGGAAGACAGAATGGTGGAATTCACTGCTGCAGAACACAAAAAGGAAAAAAGAATGAAAAGAAATGAAGACAGCCTAAGAGACCTCTGGGACAACATTAAATGCAACAACATTCACATTATAAAGGTCCCAGAAGGAGAAGAGAGAGGGAAAGGACCAGAGAAAATATTTGAAGAGATTATAGTCGAAAAGTTCCCTAACATGGGAAAGGAAACAGCCACCCAAGTCCAGGAACTGCAAATCACTGAAAGCAGCAAGGGAAAAACAAAAAATAACATACAAGGGAACTCCAATAAGGTTAAGAGCTGATTTCTCAGCAGAAACTCTACAAGCCAGAAGGGAGTGGCATGATATAATTAAAGTGATGAAAGGGAAGAACTTATAACAAAGATTACTCTACCCAGCAAGGATCTCATTCAGACTTGATGGAGAAATCGAAAGCTTTACAGACAAGCAAAAGCTAAGAGAATTCAGCACCACCAAACCAGCTCTACAAAAAATGCTAAAGGAACTTCTCTAGGTGGGAAACACAAGAGAAGAAAAGGATCTACTAAAACAAACCCAAAACAATTAAGAAAATGGTCATGGGAACATACATATCGATATTTACCTTAAACATGAATGGATTAAATGATCCAACCAAAAGACACAGGCTTGCTGACTGGATACAAAACAAGACCCATATATATGCTGTCTACAAGAGACCCACTACAGACCTTGGGACACATACAGATTGAAAGTGAGGGGAGGCAAAAAGATATTCCATGCAAATGGAAATTAAAAGAAAGCTGGAGTAGCTATATTCATATCACTTAAAATAGACTTTAAAATAAAGAATGTTACAAGAGACAAGGAGGACACTACATAATGATCAAGGGATCAATCCAAGAAGAAGATATAACAACTATAAATATATATGCACCCAACAGAGGAGCACGTCAATACATAAGGCAACTGCTAACAGCTATAAAAGAGGAAATCGACAGTAACACAGTAATAGTGGGGGACATTAACACCTCACTTACACCAATGGACAGATCAGTCAAAATGAAAATAAATAAGGAAACAGAAGCTTTAAATGACACAATAGACCAGATAGATTTAATTGATATTTATAGGACATTACATCCAAACACAGCATATCACACTTTCTTCTCAAGTGTGCATGGAACATTCTCCAGGATAGATCACATCTTGGGTCACAAATAAAGCCTCAGTAAATTTAAGAAAATTGAAATCATATCAAGCATCTTTTCTGACCACAACACTATGAGATCAGAAATGAATTACAGGGAAAAAAAGGTAAAAAACACAAACACATGGAGGATAAACAATATGTTACTAAACAACGAAGAGATCACTGAAGAAATCAAAGAGGAAATTTAAAAATACCTAGAGACAAATGACAATGAAAACACAATGATCCAAAACCTATGGGATGCAGCAAAAGCAGTTTTAAGAGGGAAGCTTATAGCTATACAAGCCTACCTTAAGAAACAAGAAAAATCTCAAATAAAAATCTAAACTTGCACCTAAAGGAATTAGAGAAAGAAGAACAAACAAAACCCAAAGTTACCAGAAGGAAAGAAATAATAAAGATCACAGCAGAAATAAATGAAGTAGAAACAAAGAAAACAATAGCAAAGATCAATAAAACTAAAAGCTTGTTCTATGAGAAGGTAAACAAAATTGATAAACCATTAGCCAGACTCATCAAGAAAAAGAGAGGACTCACATCAATAAAATTAAAAATGAAAAAGGAGAAGTTACAACAGACACTGCACAAATACGAAGCATCCTAACAGACTACTACAAGCAACTCTATGCCAATAAAATGGACAACGTGGAAGAAATGGACAAATTCTTAGAAAGGTATAATCTTCCAAGACCAAACCAGGAAGAAACAGAAAATATGAACAGACCAATCACAAGTAATGAAATTGAAACTGTGATTAAAAATCTATCAACAAACAAAAGGCCAGGACCAGATTGATTCACAGGTGAATTCTATCAAACATTTAGAGAAGAGCTAACACCCATCCTTCTCAAACTCTTCCAAAAAATTAGAGGAAGAACACTCCCAAACTCATTCTATGAGGCCACCATCACCGTGATACCAAAACCAGACAACGATACTACCACAAAAGAAAATTACAGACCAATATCCCTGATGAAAACAGATGCAAAAATCCTCAACAAATTACTAGCAAACAGAATCCAACAGTACATTAAAAGGATCATACACCATGATCAAGTGGGATTTATCCCAGGGATGCAAGGATTCTTCAATATATGAAAATCAATCAATGTGATACACTATACTAACAAATTGAAGAAAAACCATACGATCATCTCAATAGATGCAGAAAAAGTTTTTGACAACATTCAACACCCATTAATGATAAAAACTCTCCAGAAAGTGGGCATAGAGGGAAACTACCGCAACGTAATAAAGGCCATGTATGAGAAACCCACAGCAAACATCATTCTCAATGGTGAAAAAAAGAAAGCATTTCCTCTAAGATCAGGAAAAGGACAAGGATGTCCACTCTCACCACTATTATTCAACATAGTTTTGGAAGTTGTAGCCACAGCAATCAGAGAAGAAAAAGAAATAAAAGGAATACAAATTGGAAAAGAAGTAAAACTGTCACTGTTTGCAGATGACATGATACAATACATAGAGAATCCTAAAAATGCCACCAGAAAACTACTAGAGGTAATCAATGAATTTGGTAAAGTTGCAGGATACAAAATTAATGCACAGAAATCTCTTGCATTCCTATACACTAATGATGAAAAATCTGAAAGAGAAATTATGGAAACAGTCCCATTTACCATTTCAACAAAAAGAATAAAATACCTAGGAATAAACCTACTGAGGGAGACAAAAGACCTGTATGCAGAAAACTATAAGACACTGATGAAAAAAATTAAAGATGATATCAACAGATGGAGAGATATACCATGTTCTTGGATTGGAAGAATCAATATTGTGAAAATGACTATACTACCCAAAGCAATCTACAGATTCAATGCAATCCCTATCAAATTACCAATGGCATTTTTTTACAGAACTAGAACAAATCATCTTAAAATTTGTATGGAGACAACAAAGATCCCGAATAGCCAAAGCACTCTTTAGGGAAAAAATGCGGGGCTGGAGGAATCAGACTCCCTGACTTCAGACTATACTACAATGCTACAGTAATCAAGACAATATGGTACTGGCACAAAATTGGAAACATAGATCAATGGAATAAGATAGAAAGCCCAGAGATTAACCCACACACCTATGATCAACTAATCTATGACAAAGGAGGCAAAGATATAAAATGGAGAAAAGACAGCCTCTTCAATATGTGGTGATGGGAAAACTGGACAGCTACATGTAGAAAATGAAATTAGAACACTCTGTAACACCATACACAAAAATTAACTCAAAATGGATTTGAGACCTAAATGTAAGACCAGACACTATAAAACTCTTAGAGGAAAACATAGGAAGAACCCTCTTTGACATAAATCCCAGCAAGATCTTTTTTGATCCCCCTCCTAATGGAAAAAAAACCCAAAAATAAACAAATGGGACCTAATGAAACTTCAAAGCTTTTGCACAGCAAAGGAAACCATGAACAATATGAATAGACAACCTTCAGAAAGGGAGAAAATATTTGCAAACGAATCAACGGACAAAGGATTAATCTCCAAAATATATGGAGCTCATGCAGCTCCATATTAAAGAAACAAACAACCCAATCCAAAAATGGGCAAAAGACCTAAATAGACATTTCTCCAAAGAAGACATACAGATGGCCAAGAAGCAGATGAAAAGCTGCTGAACGTCACTACTTATTAGAGAAATGCAAATCAAAACTACAATGAGGTATCACCTCACACCAGTTAGAATGGGCATCATCAGAAAACCTACAAACAACAAATGCTGGAGTGGGTGTGGAGAAAAGGGAACCCTCTTGCACTGTGGTGGGAATGTGAATTGATACGGCCACTATGGAGAACAGTATGGAGGTTCCTTAAAAAACTAAAAGTAGAATTACCATATGACCCAGCAATCCCACTACTGGGCATATACCCAGAGAAAACCATAATTCAAAAAGACACATGCACCCCAATGTTCATTTCAGCACTATTTAAAATAGCCAGGTCATGGAAGCAACCTAAATGCCCATCGACAGACGAATGGATAAAGAAGAAGTGGTACATATATACAATGGAATATTACTCAGCCATAAAAAGGAATTAAATTGAATCATTTGTTGAGACTTGGATGGACCTAGAGACTGTCATACTGAGTGAAATAAGTGATAAAGAGAAAAACAAATATCGTATATTAACGCATGTATGTGGAACCTAGAAAAATGGTACAGAAGAACCAGTTTGCAGGGCAGAAGTTGAGACACAGATGTAGAGAACAAACGTATGGACACCAAGAGGGGAAAACCACAGAGGGGTGGTGATGGTGGTGTGCTGAATTGGGCGATTGGGATTGACATGTATACACTGATGTGTATAAAATTGATGACTAAAGAACCTGCAGTATAAACAAACAAACAAACAAAACAACTAATACTAAACTTTCTTTGGGTTATTTATATGAAATATGTTAATAGAAATTTTTCAGACATTACATGAAATTTCTAAAAATCTTATGTGTTCTGGTATTATAAGTCACAATTCTAGTTATTACTTTAAAATGTATATCTCAGAAATAACAATTCTTCGTCAATTGCATTATTATGAACTTTCATCAAATCTTTAACCGTGTTCATTTTTAAGTCTTTTGTCATTTACAGACATTTCTGGGTGTATTCTGATGCTTTTGCAAAAATGTTTCTATAAAAGGGTTTCATCTTCAAGTAATTCATGGAATAGTCTCTGACAAGTACAGGTTTCTGGTAAACGACTATACTGCTGAACTGAGTGAATAAGCATTTTCAGAACTCTAATGGAAAACTGATGAATTCATAAAAGTGCTAACAAAAGATCAAGATAAAAAAAAATTAATTACATGGGACTGAGTGGACTGATGAGGATGATTATAATTTTTGTGACTTTCTGTTTGAATAAAAAGAAAAAAATACCACAAGGACTCAGAGGCAAAAAGTATACAAATCTATTTTCAATGCAAAGTAAAGGACCTATTACAGTGGAAGATTACTGGACTGAATTTCAATATTATGACATAGTATTAGTGTCTTTCATGTTTGGTAACTGCAATCATTGTTACTTTTGTTGTGGTCATCCATTTACAATGCTTGGTGTCAGTTTATTTATCTCTTGTAAAAATAAAATATAGTGTGTGTGTGTGAAAAAAAAGTGGAGTAATGTGAGAGTAAAAATATAGAACATTGGTATGTTTGAACCTAAGTTATTATGAACTTAAAATGGACTGTTATAAACATAAGATGTTTTATATGAACATAATGGTAACCACAAAGTAACAACATATAATGGACACACAAAAGATAAAAAGAAAAGAATCTGAGCACACCACTACAGAAAATCATCAATTCTCAAAGGAAGAGAGAAAGAGAATAAGAAAGGGACAAAAGAATTACAAAAGAGCCGGAAAACAATGAACAGAATGTCAAGAGTAAATCCATACTTATCAATAATTACTTTAAATGTAATTTGACTAAATTCTCCAAAGAAAAGACATAAAGTGGATAAATGGATAAAAACACAATAGATGGTTCAACATGTGCAAATCAATCAATGTGCTCTACCACATCAACAAAAGAAAAGACAAAAACCACATGATCATCTCAATAAATGCAGAAAAGCATTTGATATAATTCAACATCCATTCATGATACAGACACTTATGAAAGTGGGTATAGAGGGAATGTATCTCAAAATAATAAAAGCTATTTAGGACAAACCCAGAGCCAATATAACACTCAGTGGTGAAAAGCTGAAAGCCTTCCTGCTAAAATATGGAAAAAGACAAGGATGCACACTCTCACGACTTCTCTTCAAAGTAGTATCGGAAGTCTTAGCCACAGCAATCAGATAAAAAAAGAAATAAAAGTTACTCAAATTGGTATGGAAGAGGTAAAATTGTCATGATACGCCGATGACATGATACTATAGGTAGAAAACCCTAAAGGCTACACACAAAAACTGCTAGAACTGATAAACGAATTCAGCAAGGTAGCAGGGTACAAGATTAACATACAGAAATTGGTTGCATTTCTTTACACTAACAATCAAATATTAGAAAGGGAATGTAAATAAATAATCTCTTTTAAAATCACATTAAAAAAAGTATTTAGGAATAAACCTCACTAAGCAGGTAAAAGAATTGTATGTTGAGAACTACAAAACATTAATAAAGGAAGTTGAAGATGATTCAAAGAAATGGAAAGATACCTCATGCTCTTGGATTGGAAGAATTTATATTGTTAACATGGCCATGTTACCCAAAGCAATCTAAAGATTTAATGCAATACCTGTTAAAATACCCACAACATTTTTCACAGAACTAGAACAAATGACCCTAAAATTTATATGGAGCCACGAAAGGCCCAGAATTGCCAAATCTTGAGGAAAAAGAACAAAGCTGGAGGCATAACCCTCCCCGACTTCAGACAATACTACAAAGTTAGAGTAATCAAAACAGCATGGTGTTGGCACAAAAACAGATATACGGATCATGGAACAGAATACAGAGCCCAGAAATAAACCCACACACCTATGGACAATTAATTTTTGACAAAGGAGCCAATAATATACAATAGGGAAAAGACAGTGTCTTCAGCAAGCGGGGTTGGGAAAGTTGGACAGCCCCATGGAAATCAATGAAGCAAGAACACATCTTCATGCCATACACAAAAGTAAACTCAAAATGGCTTAAAGACAAATATAAGACAAGAAACCATGAAACTCCTAGAAGAGAATATAGGCAAAATATTCTCTGACATAAATTGTACCAATGTTTTCTTAAGTCAGTCTCCCAAGGCAGTAGAAATAAAAGCAAAAATAAAGAAATGGGACCTAATCAAACTTATAAGCTTTTGCACAGCAAAGGAAACCATAAATGAAACAAAAAGACAACCTACAGATTGGGAGAAAATATTTACAAATGATGTGACCAACAAGGGCTTAATTTCCAAAATATACAAACAGCTCATACAATTCAACAACAACAAAAAAACAACCCAATCAAAAAAATGGGCAGAGACCTAAATAGACATTTCTCCAAAGAAGACATACAGTTGGCCAACAGACACATGTAAAGATGCTCAACATCTCTAATTATTAGAGAAATGCAAATCAAAACAACAATGAGGCACCACCTTATACCAGTCAGAATGGCATTATTAAGAAGTCTACAAGTAACAAATGCTGGAGAGGGTGTGGAAAAAAGGGAACCCTCTTACACTGTTGGTGGAAATGTAAATTTGTACAGCCACTATGGAAAACAGTATGGAGGTTTCCTAAAAAACTAAAAATAGAGCTGCCATATGATCCAGCAATCCCACTCCTGGGCATATACCCAGACAAACCTATAATTTGAAAAGATACATGCACCCCTATGTTCACAGAAACACTATTTACAATATCCAAGACACGGAAGCAACCTAAGTGTCTATTGACAGATGAATGGATAAAGAAGATGTGGTACATATATACAATGGAATATTATTCAACCATAAAAAAGAATGAAATAATGCCATTTGCAACAACATGGACACAAATAGAGGTTATCATAGTAAGTGAAGCAAGTCAGAAAGAGAAAGACAAATACCATCTATCATTTTTATGTGGCATCTAAAATACAATTCAAATGAACGTATCTATGAAACAAAAACAGACTCACAGACATAGAGGACAGACTTGTGGTTGCCAAGGGGGAGGAGGAATAGAGGAGGGAAGGATGGGGAGTTTGGGATCAACAAATACAAACTATTATATATAGGATGGATAAACAACAAGGTCTTATTGTATAGCACAGGAAACTATATTCAATATCCTGTGATAAATGATAATGGATAAGAATATGAAAAAATATATAAATATAAAACTGATCACTTTGCTGTACAGCAGAAATTAAACACAGCATTGTGCATCAACTATACTTCAATAAAATTTTTAAAAAAAACAAAGTATCACTTCATCTTTAAGGGTCCACAGAAACTGAAAATGAAGGGATGGACAAAGATATTTCATGCAAATGGAAACCCAAAGAAAGCAGGGGTAGTTATACTTATTTAAGAGAAAACAAATGGGAGACAAAGAAAGTCATTATATAATGATGAGTCAATTTAACAAGAGGATATAACATGTAAATATTTATGCACCCAACATAGGAGCATCTAAATATATAAAGTTAATATTAACAAACCTAAAGGGAGAAATAGACAGCAATTCAAAATAGTAGTGGGATAAAAAGCAAAAAAACAACAAAATATTAAGGGGCTTCTATATCCTAGTTTCAATAATGAATATATCATTCAGACAGAAAATCCATAAGGAAACATTGGACTTAAACTACCCATTAGACAAGATGTACCTAATACATATTTACAGAACACTCCATCCAACAACAGCAGAATATACTTTCTTCTCAAGTGCACATGGAACATTCTCCAGGATAGATAATATGTTAGGTCACAAAACAAGTCTTAATGAATTTGAGAAGTTTGAAATCAATCCAGCATCTTTTCCAACCACAATGGTATGAAACTAGAAATCAATGACAAGAAGAAAACTGGAAAATTCACAGATATGTCAAGATTTGGGGTGGTGAAGTATCTCATTGGCTCAAGAAGCTAAGGTCCATGACATTGGCAACTCTATGATCCTTGACAGCAAGAACTGTGGGGGGTCCTTAGTACCTGCAAGGACTGTTGGGATCCTCAGCAAGAAATCAGGGCAGGTTGTGGTGTACACATGCTTGAATGCAGGGTTGGCTGCAGGTGCCTGCATGATGGCAGGGGCTAGCTATAGGCACACCCACATTGGCAAGGGCCCGGAGCAGTGGCAGGGGCTAGGGGCAATTGTGGGTACACGAGCAGCTACAGGACTCATGTGGCTGTAGAGGCTAGTGCACAGTGGTGGGGTCCACCAACAGAAGTTGGTGTCACAGCATGTAGGTTTGAACTATAGGGGCTATCTTCAGGATAAGATGTAGCATGTAGGTTTGAACTATAGGGGCTATCTTCAGGCACAGGTAGTGGTACAGGCTTGGGTTAGGAGTCAGGACCGGCTCCCGGTACAGGGGCAGCTGTGAGGGCCTTGGTGGTCAGCGTGTACTCATGCGGCTGCAGGGGCTAGTCATGCGTGAGCACACAACAGCAGAGGATGGTACTGGGAGTTGGGGTCAGTGGTGTGCAGGTGCACAGCTACACAGGGTCCAGCTGCTTGAATGAGTGGAGGTGTAGGCCAGTGACAGGAGTTGGGATCAGGTCCTTTGTGCAGTGCCCTGAAAGGCTGGGGAAGCTGGTCACTCATTCTGTTCTCTATTTTCCTACAAAGAGAACTATCTCTGGCCAGGAAGTTCCCTCTTGGCTCTAAGCAGGGCCAGCCTGGGGGATGGAGTGATACAGGCAAAATGTGTTATTTGTGTGTGGTTATTTTCAGGTTATTTTGCTCCACTATGTGCTAAAGCTTCTTAAGTGGACTCCTGAGGTTTCCCAGTGCTATTTTCATTGAGATAGCTGTCTAATTGTTGTCTTTGTGGAGAGATGGAGGCTGGTATCTCCTACTCTGCCATCTTGGTGATATCACTTCCCTGAGCTATCTGAAATTCCATTATAATAACTTCACAAGCACACCATCTGCCTCAAGAACACTGAGTCCTTTTTTCTTCACTCTTTGTGGACCATCCTACCTATGATCAGAGGGTAAAAGAAGAATACATTAGAATGAAAAAAAAATGTTTTACAGAAGTAAAAGTGTTCAAAAAATTCAAAGGATTATACTAAGAAATGAGTTAATGAACACCACAATGCAAAACTTTTCCTCTCTTATTAAATACTATTGACTCTCTAAAATTACTGGTTTCATAGGTGTTAGGCTAGATCAGGTTGTTGAAAGAGAATAATTACTAATAGAGACTTCTTTTAGATTTTATGAGTAATAAAGGCAAATCATAGTTATCCCATATAAAAGTTTCGCTTCCTTCAGCTTGAAATATTTTCGGTTGTGTTTAAAAGTTCAAAAGAGTGTTTTCAGAAATTTAATAAAGGGAAACATATATACACACATATACTTTTTTCTTATACTGTGTAAATAACAATCTGTTGCCTTGTTGGAAGGTATTTTTATAGTTTCTGACTTTGTCACAAATCTTTCCCTTACTGACCAGTCTAGAGAGACAAAAAAAAGAAAAAAAAAAAAAATTTACTAAACTCTGAATGTATAACTAGAGTCATTCTCCACCCACCCCCTCCAACTCACTTATTGTATCTCATTGACCAGTATGATGATTGTATTGGCAATAAATATATTAGATGAATTTACTAGTTAATACACGAATACTGCAATTAGACATAAATAGGTTCACTAAAGCAAAACCATAGATTACCAAGGTTCCATAATGTAATTTCTTTTTAATTACAAGCAGAGACACTCTGTAAACGTGTGTTTTGTTCCATTTTTATCATTCAAAATTAAAGTAACCATGGTTTATACCTCATCCCTAAGCTGTTAAGTTAAACTATCATTGTGGGATTGTTTCTAGGTCTTTAGTCAGACTTAAAATGCAGTATCGCCGCACTCTAGAAGGTAGCACTGTGACATAATCCTAACACCTGTTTTATAGGTTAGTGTGAGAAAGAAATCGAGAGAGACTGGATCTCTATGGCATGGTGTGACATAATATGACAAATAGTAGATGAATCACGAACCATCCCACTAGTAGTTATTGAGCCTTTATTGTGTGGTCATCATTGTGCTGAGGGAGAAAAGAGAAATATAAAACAGTTTCTCCTCTTATGACTTACTTTTCTGTTAGAGACAAGTCTTGCCACTTTTACACAATAGGAAAAAGAAATTAACAGTACAAAATTAGAAAACATGAATCTTTTGTTTTCCTAGAAAGCACCATTATCTACTCCACTTTTAACACACCATGGGCTTATCACACATGCATATTTTTTGGGCTTAAGCATCTAGAGTGTAAAAGGAGAAGGATAGTCCAGACATGGGGAACAAAATGATCCAAAAACCCTGGGGTAGAAAGAAGCATAGACTTTTTAGAGAAACATGAAACAACCGGTGTGAGTGAAGTGGAGTTTTTGGTTAGTGGGAAGCAACTTAGCATGTGGGACAGGGAGTCAGAAAACCCTAAAACTCAGCTGAGGCATATGGTCACGATTCAGTGATCTGTAGGGAGTCCTGCCCCCTTCCCTCTGCTTTCAGAGCAGAGGTATCATCTGATAAATTACGGCCTGCTGAGAGTCTTCATGATGTGATTTTGTGGTGCACGGTGCCCTTCAGGCTGTTATGTTCATCCTGAAGTGACCTGACTCTGTTTTATGTCCCTTTATGGTATAATAGAAAACCCCCTATTTAGCAAAAAATGCCCTGTGTATAAAAACCTTCAGGGCAGCCAGCCATGGGCAGGGGGACTCAGTGGATCTCTCTGGAGATGAGCAGAGGTTACCAGTCTCTAGGACCCCTTTCCAAAGCTGGGATGTCAGTAGGGGAGAGGAAGCAAGGACATACTCCTGACATACCCAGCCAGTTTAACCAGCAAAAGGAGAAATTAAATGGTACTACACAAAAGTAATGCACTAAATCTATGTACCTCTAATATGGCTAAAGTTTAGTATTAGGACTCTAATTATCTCTCATCTGGAATACTCCACAAGCTCCCTAGTTGATCTAAATGTCTCCTGTAACCCATTCTCTACATTATAGCTAGAGCTATGCAGTTACTTATTCAAAATATATTTCGCATGTGCCTCCCAAAATACAGAATTGCCTGTGCCACTTCCTTTCTATTGCTCCTGTTTAGCTTTGAGAAAATTGATGGTATCCAATGCTCAACTCAAAAACCTATAATCTGGCAAGTCTATTTATGGAAAAAAATGACTTGAAAATAAAACTTTCTTAGAAAATCAAGGACTTATATATCCCCACAAAAAGTATCACTTCATATCAAACCCACACATCAGAGAAACCAGTAAGCAAAACTTAACTGCTACAACTGCTCCCTCAGCCCTAACAGGGTCTGCCCTGTAAAGGTTGCATATGGAAGTAGAGACACACAATCATCTTGGAAGAAACTTCCAGTTGTTGCCAACTAATTTAATTTTTACTTTATATTGGGATATAGTTTGATTTACAACATTATGTTAGTTTCAGGTGTACAGCAAAGTGGTTCAGTTATATATATACATATATCCATTCTTTTTCAGGTTCTTTTACCATATAGGTGATGACAGAAGACTGAATAGAGTTTCCTGTGCTGTACAATAGGTTTTTGTTGATTATCTATTTTATATATAGAAGTGTGTATATGTTAATCCCACATGCCTAATTTATCTTGAGGGCTCCTTTCTGTGGAGTTTATTTTTTTTTTAATTAATTTATTTTATTTATTTATTTTTGGCTGTGTTGGTCTTTGTTGCTGCGTGCTGGCTTTCTCTAGCTGAGGCGAGCGGGGTCTACTCTTCCTTGTGGTGTGTGGGCTTCTCATTGCGGTGGCTTCTCTTGTTGTGGAGCATGGGCTCTAGGCACATGGGCTTCAGTAGTTGTGGCTTGTGGGCTCTAGAACGCAGGCTCCGTAGTTGTGGCGCATGGGCTTAGTTGCTCCGTGGCATGTGGGATATTCCCAGACCAGGGATTGAACCCGTGTCTCCTACATCGGCAGGCGGATTCTTAACCACTGAGCCACCAGGGAAGTCCCTCTGTGGAGTTTTGATGAGATGTTTAGGAGGCCTTGCCAAAGACCTTGTTTCCACTGTTCTGCACACACATTTGTGAAGCTCAATAGTAGGGGGGAGAAAAAGATGGGAATATTGTTATAGAATCCCTAAGCTTCCAGGAAAGAAATGGTTCAAGACCCCACCCTTTCCTTCTTAAGATTTCAGAGATATTAGACTAGTTTTGATGGGCTGAGGTAGTCTCAAATGAAATTTACTGATAGCAAAGGTTTTGAAAAATCAATGAAGAACTCCAAAAACTACTGAGAGGAAAATTCATTTTAAGGAGAAGAACGATTTTAATCGAGGAAAATATATGGGATATTTCGTTCCTAAAATTTGTGGCTTTTCTCACGAACTCCTTGTGACTGATCCTGTCTGGCCCATGGGCCTAGTGCAGAAACAGTGCATGTGAAGGTAAAGACCTATATTAGCAAGAGTGGTAAACTTGGAGATCCAGCGTTGTTGTGCAGCAACACCCAAGGCTCTGGATACCACAGGAAGAGAGAGTCCTTTTCTCTCCAGCACACTGAGAAACTACTTTTTCAGTCACCACCATGTCTCCTACAGCTGCCGAGGGCTGAGCAAGAATTCCGGGGCACGAGGTTTGGGGGCTGATATGTGTTTTCACTGCAGAGCTGCTGCAGCTGACAAACCATGCAAAAGCTCGCTGGATCCCTTGGATATGGTGGCAAATTGATGGAATATGAATTAAAGACAGGAGGTATATAGGTGGTATGTCTCCACAGCGATTTAATTTGATGATTAAAGACATGTCCCCCTAATTTGTTTCCTAAACAGATAAAGGTATACTTTTTTTACAAAGGCACACTAACCACCTGTGAATGCCAGGGCATTAAAGAACCAAGAAGGCCGCCTCTGCTAGCAAGAAACTAATTGACGAGTAGTGCAAATTCCCTGATTCTATCCTCCTTCCCAATCTCTGCTCCTGCTGGAAGCCCATCCCCTCTCTGTGTTCTCAGTCTAAACTCTGACCACAGAAGTTTATCATGAGCCTTACTTTGGCTTCCCCCAGAAATTTTGTTTGACACAAAATTTGAGTACAGGTAGTTCACTGAGAGGTGAGGGTAACAGAATGAGGAGAGACAAGAAAGGGAAGACGGCCTATAGAAGGCATTTGGTCAAGTCACCTACCACTGTGGGTGACCAGAGCTTAATAACCCTGTTGGGGCAAACCTGAGAACCAGTATAAATTAGGTTCCTCAGAATTTTCTCTTAAAAAGAATAAGGGATCTGGGTTTTGTTTCTCCAGCTCCCATTAGTCATTGGATGAGGGTTGCTTCATGGAGTTGTTAAATCTTTAACCATCTGGACTGTTGTCCATGGCTGAAGAGAGCCTTAGGCAAAGAAATGGAAATCTATCGCTAAAATAGAATGCTTACTTCCTATTCCCAGACCACAAAGTATCTGATATATATTTTTTTAATGTTAAGGTATCTTTTCTCTTTCAGTGACTGTTATCACCCATTTGTTATTAAATTGTAGCATAGAAAACATATTTACAGATTAACTTGGAAATAATCAAGTTACTGGTATTTTTAGTGATTATTCTTTAGTGCATTTAGTCATAGTTTTGACTCTATAACCCAGTTGTATTTTATGTTAGTTGTGTTGTTCTTAGACAGGAACCACTGTATATTGATATATCTTAGCTCACTGAAAAAAGACACTTTAAGATACCAAATTTTATTTTATACCATGTTTAGTAGTAATTTGCAAAGAGCTATATGTATGTGTTGACTGACAAAGTAAAACTTAAGTATCTTTATTATATTTCACTAATAAGTAACTTCAGCACAGTATTAATAATAATAATAACAATAGCAGGTAACATTTATGAGCTCTTGCCGTGTGTCAGGCATTATTCTAAATTGTTTACATGAATCAATTCATTTAATTCTCACAATAGCCTTATTCTATTTTACAGATGAGAAAACAGAGTATTGCTCAGTTAAGTAACTTTCCCAAGGCCACTTAGGTAGTACTTGGTAATTCTGAGATTTGAGGCCAAACATTTTGGCTGCAGAATATGGACTCTTACACTAAATTGCATTTTTTTTCTTTCCTTTCCAATCCCTCCAAACTAGGAGGGATTCAACAAGTTAACAAATCAGGAATACCAGTGGCCACTGAGACATTTACCCAACCTTAATACGTGATTCGAAGAAGTAATCATTGGCTGATTATACCTACCAGGCATACTTAAAATCAAGACCACAAGTAAAGACTATCAGGAATTATAACTTTCGACACTTGTCAATTCTCATGCTTTCCTGAGCCTAGAAAAATGGATGTAGAGATTTATGAAATAAAAAGTTTTTCTGAGATGCCCTTAGCAAATTAAATATTTTCTCATTTTTCTTACAATAAACAGCATTGATTAGATAAGTATCAAATGCAACTGGAAGAGTGAGGGTAATAAACAAGGAGGATCAGCTCGTGTGCATAATGAATGGTATCTATCTTAGGAGACTGTAAGTTATTATTACTCCAACTTTGAGTTCTTTGAACAAGCCTTAGGGAAATACTTTAAAACTTGAACTAAAACTTTAAAACTTGAGTAAAAATACTTTAAAACATGAACGCTTACCAAACAGTTATCCTTGAAAACCCATCCATCCATATTCATACAGCTTGAAGGCATTTCTAGTATTAAATCAATATTTACTGGGCACTGCTAATATGTCAGAGACTATGTCAGCTGCTGGGGATTTTCAGGCTTTTCTCATGAGAGGAAATAGATATTGACTATAATTATTTAATAGTTAAATGCTATATGGTGCTATGAAAAGGTATTCAGGGATGCTAATGCATCTGAGGGAATCGGGAAAGGCTTCCTTGGGAAAATTCCTTCTGTGGGGAAGGCACTGTGCTGGACTGTATATCCTATAGGAAAAATTGAAAGCAGATTTTATGCAAAGCATGTGCTGTACCATCAGCTTACACAGGGTTGCTTAGTTGAATTTTACATATCTTCATGATAATAATAAAATTAAAATGTTAAAAAATATATTTTACTGTTTATCTTGCGTGTATTTCATTAAAGTTTCTTTGAAAGAAAAATTCACCTCTTTGGGTAGGCAGAGCTAGCTACCCTTCTTCAGCTCTCCCCACATCCCTAACACAACAGAAATCAAATTCTCCGTTGTTGCAGGTAACGTTAACAGCTCTGGCGTGGCAAACAGGGTAGGGGTTGTTTATTTTTAAAAGGGTAATTGTATGTTTACTAAATCATGCACTTGGTAAATTATCCAAAGTAATTAATCATGGGCAGAAAGATTAGAGAACTGATTTAGCAAAGTTTGTAATAATGCAAAAGAAACATGCATCAAATATACATAATGCAATAAGACAGAGAGGCCAATGGTTTCCTATTTATAGCTTATTTTTAGCAACTGTCTTTTCAGAGCATAATGCTGGATATCTGTATATGCAAAATAACGTGGTTTTAGTTTGCTCCTTAAGAATTTAATAAAACAGTGCTTCAGTAAAGGATAAAGACAGCATTTCTTCTTAACACCCAATCATTAAACACAGGATATTTTGGCTGGAGAGGGTGTAGAGAAAAGGGAACACTCCTGCACTGCTGGTGGGAATGTGAATTGGTTCAGCCACTATGGAGAACAGTATGGAGGTTCCTTAAAAAACTACAAATAGAACTACCATATGACCCAGCAATCCCACTACTGGGCATATACCCTGAGAAAACCATAATTCAAAAAGAGTCATGTACCAAAATGTTCATTGCAGCTCTATTTACAATAGCCCGGAGATGGAAACAACCTAAGTGCCCATCATCGGATGAATGGATAAAGAAGATGTGGCACATATATACAATGGAATATTACTCAGCCATAAAAAGAAACGAAATTGAGCTATTTGTAATGAGGTGGATAGACCTGGAGTCTGTCATACAGAGTGAAGTAAGTCAGAAAGAAAAAGACAAATACCGTATGCTAACACATATATATGGAATTTAAGAAGAAAAAAAATGTCATGAAGAACCTAGGGGTAAGACAGGAATAAAGACACAGACCTACTGGAGAACGGACTTGAGGATATGGGGAGGGGGAAGGGTGGGCTGTGACAGGGCGAGAGAGAGTCATGGACATGTACACACTAACAAACGTAAGGTAGATAGCTAGTGGGAAGCAGCCGCATGGCAAAGGGATATCGGCTCGGTGCTTTGTGAAAGCCTGGAGGGGTGGGATAGGGAGGGTGGGAGGGAGGGAGACGCAAGAGGGAAGAGATATGGGAACATATGTATATGTATAACTGATTCACTTTGTTATAAAGCAGAAACTAACACACCATTGTAAAGCAATTATACCCCAATAAAGATGTTAAAAAAATAAATAAAATAAAAAAAGGATATTTTGGTAGTAATGGATTCAATTCTGTATGAAGTCAATTATTTAGTTAATAGATTAATATTATCATTTTGATATAAATTAATATAATCACTTCCTTCTGTATGTTCTAGTTAAAAAAAAACAAGAAAAAGTAAAGTAAACCTCCATTCTACTATAGATTTGAACATTGGGTAAAACTTTACTTTTCTAAAAATAGTATTTTTAGAATATTGTTCTATTTTTTTCACAAAAATATTAACATAGAAATATAATGACATCATGTTTCTATAATGTAGAGTCAATAAGGGCAATAGACAAAGGTAGAGATATGAGAATGCAAAAATAAATCAATTATTCTTTCGAACTTGCTGTTTCTACTTAGAGATGCTTTGAATGATGGTCAAAATATATGTGACCCTTACTGTAGGCAAGTATATTATTAATGCAGTTTCTTTTCTGGCTGTAAATGCAATAAATGTTGTAGACTTCATCCTACAGAGTGAGACTTGACATTTTAAAAATAGTGAAAAATACAGTAAAAAAAAAAAAAAAAAACCCACAATAGCTTTAGATCCTTTGATTTGTGATTATACTCCTGATAAGTTTCTCATGCCAACTTTCTCTGAACTAGATGTTACTGTTCAGTTGAATCCAAATATATATATATATATATGTATCAATAAATAAGGACTTGCACAAAGAGAGAACACAGTCTTGTTCTAGAATTTCCATGATTTTTCTCTCCTTTGCAAGACAGGACTCTTATAGCTCCTTGATTCTCAAACATCCCAGGATGTCCCCCAGAACAACACAGACCAACAATTCAATAATTTTTTAATATTATTATCGTTAACCAGGGTGATATGATCTTTAATTTTATAAGTAATTAATTCTAGAACACTTTATCTTAGAGATATTTATTTTGAACAAGTGCTTATATAAAGCACCTACAATTCAAGAGTCCTGGAGTAAGTGCTAACAAGGTGAAGCAGTTCTTGTAGTCAAGGGGTTTATGGGTTGGAAGCCAAGACATTAGCAAAGAAAAACAAAAAGAGCATTCAAAGTGATATATCCAAAAGGTCAAATGAGTAAAGCAATGACAAGAAAAAACAGTGATCATTATGGACAGCAAGAGCCCAAGAACACTTCTTGGAGATTTCACTTCTTTTGGACCTTAAGAAAGTAGACAATTTAGAGAGATAGGGAAAACTGAAGGCAGCACTCTCAGCAAGATGAAAAGGTAAATGCAAGTTCTGATTCCAAACACTATGTCAGTTTTGATGGAAGGAGGATTCTTTTAAAGGAGAAAAGGAAAATAAGGTTGAAGGAGAAGACCATATTGTAAGAGATCTCTGTTCTTGTTAATGAGTTCCTTATAAAGGAGAAAGATATTCCATTTACATTGAGATGTCTTGAAAAGCTAAAAAAAAAAAAAAAAAGCTTTTTTTTTTAAAGAAACAATATATGATTAATAATAAATTAATCTGGAAAAAAGCTGATACCATTCTAAAGCCTGATCTGGAAAGGTAAAAATAAGGTTTTCATTTCATCTGATAATTGGTAATTTGTGTTTCCATGTTGCCACCATCACCTAAGATCATAGTATTGGAATGTATCTTGTTAAAAACGTGATGACCTTCAATTTGGAATGTATAGATTTATTCCTTGCACCTCTATCGGTCTTGGTTCCCTTATCTGCAGGACCTTATTCTCTTGAATTTTAAAAGTCGTGGTTGGTTATTGAGGGGTACTGAAAGTATTGAGGGATTTAATCCAATAACAAAAGTTTGGGGCTGTCTAAAGAGCTTATTGTGGCTATTCTGTAGAAGCTGAACTGGATTTTAACCAACCATCATGTTTGCCATGACAAACTCCATGTTTTGTGGGCAGCTCACTTCCATAGATGCTGTGAACTTATTAGCGTACCATGGACTGAAACCTCCTACCCTGACTAGGGACGAAAATAACCACTTGCATAAGTTGTCTCACGACACGCCTAGAGCCTGTGCTCTGCAACAAGAGAAGCCGACGCAATGAGAGGCCTGCACACCGCAGCGAGGACTGGCCCCTGCTCGCTGCAACTAGAGAAAGCCCATGTGCAACAGCAAAGACCCAATGCAGCCAAAAATAGATAAATAATAAATAAATAAAAAGAAAATTAAAAAAGGAGGTCCCTGTTGTGAGACAACTTATGTAACACGTAACTGACAAGCTGCTTCCAAAACCAACCAGAAGAATTTGGGAGGGGCCAAAAAGAGGGAGGAGACGCCAGCCCATAATATGTCCAGCCAACCTCCTAGAAACCCTCGCTCTGTAATCCATCTTGAATGAGAGATGTGCACGCCACCAGGAAGGGCCCTGAGTCGAACCAAATATGGGCATGAGTAAGATGAATGGCCAGAGACAACCTGGAGGCTAACCCCACCTCCATAAAACCCAAAACTGCGAGCCACCAGGCAGGGCAGTTCTCCTGGGTTCCCTTACCCTGCTGCTCTCCACTCGAGCATCACTTTCCAATAAAGTCTTTTACTTTGTCAGTACATGTGTCTCCTCGGACAATTCATTTCTGAATGTTAGTCAAGAGCCCACTCTCGGGCCCTTGAAGGGGTACCTCTTTGGTAACAAACTGAGCAGTCTCTTCCACAAGGAGGAGAGCTTGTGTAAAGACTGGGGTTCAGTGAAGCCTGTCACTAGTTGCTGAATGAGATGCAGGGGAAGGCATCTTTCCATAAGCTTCAGGAATCCTGCTTCGTTTGCTTTCAGAAGTTTGTGCTATCTTTGTATTTTTAGCTCCTCAGAGAAAATAGGAACATTATACTACCCCTCACTGAATAGTATTTCTTTTCACTCTTTGAAAAGAAACTAGTTCGATAAAGAGATGATATGGTAAATTTATGGGTTTTAAAGGAGTATTAATTGAAAATCTATGTGCCAGAACTTTCATTAATACTGTGAATGCATGATTTCATTTAATTTTACCAGCAAACCTGCCAGATTTCATTAAGAAATGATGGTAACAATACAGATTGGAGCAAGGCTATGAAGGGTCTGGTAGGTTATAGAAAAGAATTCAGACTTTGTATTGCAGACCAGAATATCTTGGTGGCTGGTCTATCTGCATAAGAAGCACCCATGAAACTTCTTAAACTGCAAATTCGCCACCATGCCCTTCCATCCACCCTACTCACACAAGATTCTAACTCAGTTGATCTGCATAGAGATGCTGGAACTCACCATTATAAAATAATCACCCCTGCTGATTCTGATGCAGGTGGTTGAGAGATCAGACTTTGAGAACCAGCACTGTATAAAGTAAAATCCAATAAAGGATGTTTGTACAAGGTACTGACATAATCAGATTTACGTATAAGTCTATAATGTTTCCAAATTTCTATATAGAAAGTCTTGAAAAGGTATATATGAATGAGAGGTCATAACTGGTTTATAACAAAGTACATACATAAATAAGAGGAAACATAAGAAGACATTCAGCAAACTTGAGAACAAAGCAATAAAAGCAATTCTGAAAAGCTCATTAAAGCATTCAGTAAATTTTTAACAATAGGAAAAATGTATCGAATAATAGAAATATAGTTTTCTCCATTTAAAATGCCACTTATTTAGTGGAAATGGCATCAAAAAGCTATACTTAGTTATGTGCCTGTTTTATTTTTCTTTTCATGTATGATAAGTTGCTAACAATGTATCATTTTGAAAGACAGGGGAATCCAGTGCTCCTCCATTCAACTTATTTAGAAGATTGGGGACACAAACTGGGTCAGGCTGTAGTGAACTATCTCATTTATTTAGGTAGATTAAGAAGTGCTGAGGTTTTATTATTTCAGATCTATATTATGGCATTCATGTAATAAATAAGATAGCTTTGTCTGCATTTCTTTAATGGAAAAAAATTAATTGCTAGGCAACATATCCTTGTGAAATATATAATTTAAATATATATTTATAAGTTACAAAACTAATCCCCATAAGGTCAAACATTTTAAGTAAACTTAAAGAGAAGCAAATGGTGAAAGAAATCTTAGCTGTCTGATCTTATCGCCTCAATTTGCAGATAACGAAATACGGGTGGAAGACTGAAATAATTTGCCTAACATCACATAGCTGTTTAGAGGCAAAACTAGAACTGGGGTTAAGACCTTCAAACTCTTAGTACATTGCTTTTTACGTAACAAAATGCTAGAAGAATCCAAATCGTGTGTGTGTGTGTGTGTGTGTGTGTGTGTGTGTGTGTGTGTGTGATGAAAATATGGAGGAATAATGGGAAATTTGGTAAACACACCATGTACACAAATGACTGTGGGCTATTAAATCTGCCCCTTGCATTAGCACAGCACATCCACTCTAATGCGTTAAAAATAATCTGAGTCCATTTTTCTCCAACTCCTCTAGAAGTAAACTGACAGTCCTCTCTAGGGCATAAGCTTCCGTCCTCTAGGTATACTCTATCTATTCACCCCACCTTCTGTCCTAGTTCTTGTCCTGTACCTCAGTTTCTGTGTACCCTTAGATAATTTCTGATCGCTCACTTTCTGAGAAAAGTGTGTTAAAAATCCTACATTGTGATTGTGGACGTATCGATTCCTTCTTACAATTTGATCATTTTTATTTTGTATATATGTTGGTTGGTGCTAACATATTTGGAATTCTATATCTTCCTGGATAATTATTCCTTTTACCCTTATGAGATAATCCTCTAATTAAATAAGTCTCTATATTTGAGTTTTGAGTTTTAAAGTCTATTTGGTCTGGTGATGATAATCCTACATCAATTTTCTTTAATATCTGATATATTATTTTTATTAAAAAAAATCTCTCTACTTTCAGGTTTTCTGTCTCATAATATTTTGTATAACTTGAAATTAGCATGTAACTACATTTCTTGAAATTAAAAAATCCTGACAAATTTTCTTTCAACTGATTTAACCTATTTATAGTTATTATAATTTCAAATATATTTTCATTTATTCTATTATCTTATTCTGTATTTTCTAGACAATGAGCTCTCTTTTTTTCTTTTCTCCTTTTTTTTTTTTTTTTTTTTTTTGCGGTACGTGGGCCTCTCACTGTTGTGGCCTCTCCCGTTGCGGAGCACAGGCTTCGGACACGCAGGCTCAGTGGCCATGGCTCACGGGCTCAGCCGCTCTGTGGCATGTGGGATCTTCCCGGACCGGGGCACAAACCTGTGTCCCCTGCATCGGTAGGCGGACGCTCAACCACAGCGCCACCAGGGAAGCCCTCTTTTCTCCTTTTGAAGTCCATGAGTTTGGCTGAGTTTTCTTTGTTCCCTTTCTTATCTCTTCTTTCTCTATTAAAACCAGGCTTCTTATTTACACTCACAATACCAGCCAGCATCCTAGACGCCTGTGGCAATGTGGTCTTCAAACTCACTTTGAACCATTCTCCCTTTCAGTCACTTTAATTTCCCAGGACAGGCAAAGGTCTTCCCTGGCTTTACAAATTCCCATATGATTTTCCCACTAATAAAAGTGCTCTATTTCCAATTATTTGTGGAGCTGACTCCTTCTCATCCTTTAATCCTCAGTTTAATTTTGAGCTTCTTGGTCAAGCTTCCATGTATGATTCTTCCTATTTTCCATAACATTCTTCTCTGAGTTCTCTGTTTATTACTTGTATAGGACTTTTATTAATATATGTGTATAGTTACTTGTTTTTGTCACCATTGATTATATATGTAAGTTCTTTGAGGGCAGCTGTTCACTATATACCCAGTACCTTCCACAGTTCGTTCCTCACAGTAATGTTAAAGGAACATTCACTGAATGAATAAAGCAATTGTAAAGCTAGTCATGTCTATATCTCCAAATATTTAAGTATCCATTGTACAGTCATATGTTGAATTTTTTGATTGTCCAACATTCTTCGATGAATTACCACCAGATCACAGAGGAAAAATACATAAAATCATTTAATAAGAGTATATGAAATGTCTATGCAAAAATTTACAACTATACATATAGGTAACAATTAGAGATAAATCAAGGAAAAAATATGAGGTTTTGAAGACATTACTATTATATTAAGCATTTTAAACATCACCTAAAGAGAGCTCGTACATGATTGAACAAAATAGAGTAGAATGAACAGTGGGGTATCAGTCGGTGAAAATGGACTCTAACCCTAGCTCTGTCACTATTCATGTGTCCTTAAAACTAATTCTCTAGGCCTTGTTTTTTTTTTAACTTCATAAGGGATGAGATGAGAGTAATTATATAATACCAAAGAAATGATTGATAACTACTTAAGGCATCGTTGTGATTAACAATCACGTAAGTCATATAAGGGGAAATCTGATCTTTCTTAAATATTTGTACCTACTTTTAATATGAATAATTTATACAAGAGAAAATACTGATTTTTTTTAAAAGTCTGATTTGAACAGAATGTCAAAGTTGTATAGGAACTCCTTTATCAATTATTAAATGACATCATAAATACTTGATATCTAAAATTTTAAACTCTTCCTCAAAAAAGCCCTGTACTGGAAGATATGAAATTATGTTAAATATATTTTAGCAGCCAATTCATATGCAAACAATTATAGTATTGTATTTCAAGAAAGTAGAAGACATTTTAAAGAATTAATTGAGTTTATTTTTATTTTATTCACTTTTCTTTCCAAACTATTTTTTTAAACACCTTTATTGGAGTATAATTGCTTTACAATGTTATGTTAGTTTCTGCTGTATAACAAAGTGAATCAGCTATATGTATACATATATCCCCATATCTCCTCCCTCTTGCGCCTCCCTCATACCCTCCCTATCCCACCCCTCTATGTGGTCACAAAGTACTGAGCTGATCTCCCTGTGCCATGCAGCTGCTTCCCACTAGCTATCTATTTTACATTTGGTAGTGTATATATGTCCATGTCACTCTGTCACTTCATCCCATCTTACCCTTCCCCCTCCCTGTGTCCTCAAGTCCATTCTCTACATTTGTGTCTTTATTCTTGTCCTGCCCCTAGGTTCATCAGAATCTTTTTTTTTTTTAGATTCCATATACATATGTTAGCATACGGTATCTGTTTTCTCCTTCTGAGTTACTTCACTCTGTATGAGAGACTCTAGGTCCATCCACCTCACCACAAATAACTCAATTTTGTTTCTTTTTATGGCTGAGTAACATTCCACTGTATATATATATATGCCACATCTTCTTTATCCATTCATCTGTTGATGGACACTTAGGTTGCTTCCATGTCCTGGCTATTGTAAATAGAGCTGCAATGAACATTGCGGTACATGTCTCTTTTTGAATTATGGCTTTCTCAGGAGATATGCCCAATAGTGGGATTGCTGGGTCATATGGTAGTTTTATTTTCAGTTTTTTAAGGAACCTCCATACTGTTCTTCATAGTGGCTGTATTAATTTACATTCCCACCAACATGCAAGAGGGTTCCCTTTTCTCCACACCCTCTCCAGCATTTATTACTTGTAGATATTTTGATGATGGACATTCTGACCAGTGTGAGGTGCTACCTCATTGTGGTTTTGATTTGCATTTCTCTGATGATTAGTGATGTTGAGCACCCTTTCATGTGTTTGTTGGCAATCTGTGTATCTTCTTTGGAGAAATGTCTATTTAGGTCTTCCACCCATTTTTAGATTGGGTTGCTTGTTTTTTTGATATTGAGCTGCATGAGCTGCTTGTATATTTTGGAGATTAATCCTTTTCAGTTGCCACATTTGCAAATATTTTCTCCCATTCTGAAGGTTGTCTTTTCATCTTGTTTGTGGTTTCCTTTGCTGTGCAAAAGCTTTTAAGTTTCATCAGGTCCCATTTGTTTATTTTTTTTTAGAAGACATTTTAAAGAATTAGTTGAGTTTGTTTATTTTTAAATAAGAAAAATATATGAATCATATCACATACTGCCAGGAATATTTTATTCTTTTCTCCTAAACAAAAACAATATGTACACTTAAAATGAATTAAGTTCAAAATTATTGATGAAAGGTGTATTAGGTGGGCAAGTAAAAATGTGCAAAGCTATCTCACTTTAAATTGTTGTAGCCTTTAACTACTAAGCATTTTACCAAATCACAGTAACATTGATATTACTTATCTGTGAATCTTAACTTTGTCATTACCACCTTACAGGAATTCTACCAACTCAGAGTTTGTATATGAAAATGAAATCAATGTTTGATTTCTAATTTCAGACTGTAGCAGAAATGAAATCATACATTAAGCTGTATTTGGACTGTTTTCCCATTAAATCACAACTGTTAACAGCATTTAGATTAAGAGCAATGATTTTGAAACTTTATTAATTACCTCACAAGCTAGAGTTATGGACTAAGTTATGCTGCAATAACAAATTAAGCTCTAAATCTCAGTGGTTTAGCACAACAATATTGGTCAGTGGGGTTTCTGTCCCACATGGTCACTTGGGGCCTCAGGACACCTCAGAATCCTCCACTGGGAACATTGCTGGTTAACAACACAGGTGAAGTGAAAGAGCTGGAGGACCACTCACTGACTATTAAGTGTTGTGGCTCAGAACTGACCTAGATGTCATTTACTCATTGTACATTATTTAGAACTAGTCACGTTACCTCCGACTGCAAAAGGTCTGTGAGATGTGGAGGAGCACACGAATGTATGATGAGAAGTAAAAGGTTCTACCAGTCAAACCTGTGTCTGAGCACCAGCTATGCTAATTCTCAGCTATGCTAAACTTAAAATTACACAACCTCTTCAAGCTCTAACCTGTCATTCATAACTAGAATATACATGTCTTGTTTTTAAAAATTAAATGGGACTACATACAATGTGCTTATCTTTGTACTTAGTATCATGTTGGCATTTTGGGGTGATGTAATATATTTTTCCCTAAAACTTTAAAAAGTAGAAAAATAGATGGTAAGGAAGTAGAAGAAAGACATGGTTAAGAAAAAGAACTCCTTCGGGCTTCCGTGGTGGTGCAGTGGTTGAGAGTCTGCCTGCCAATGGAGGGGACACAGGTTCGTGCCCTGGTCCGGGAAGATCCCATGTGCCGTGGAGCGGCTGGGCCCGTGAGCCATGGCCGCTGAGCCTGTGCGTCCGGAGCCTGTGCTCCGCAACCGGAGAGGCCACAACAGTAAGGGGCCCGCGTACCACAAAAAAAAAAAAAAAAAAAAAAGAACTCCTTCTTTGCTTCCAAAGCGTGATTCATGAGTCAATATGAGATTTGAACAGTGTGAAAACCTAGTAATTTCAATAAAGTAGCTTTAATTACATGTATACATATATTTAAAATGTGGGACCATGTCTTTTCTATGTTGTTTCCTCAGAAGTCAGCATAATACTTAACATAACTGTTCAGCAAATGTTTATTGAATGTAAAGGTTTGAACCTTAAGACATGATGGACAAATGTCAGTGATTGTGTAAAGTAAGTATAATAGGCACAAATATACATATCTATAAAACCATATTAGAAAAATAAACACCTCTCTATAATGAAAGACACTTGGGTAAAGTTGAATGCTATATCTTAGCTGCCTAGAGATAAATGAATATTGAAATTGCATTTGAAATAAATTTTTAAATAAATGCTAGCCTCTATTTAAAAAAAAAAATTACTGAAAGCCTTGTGTACTTGATGACAAAGAATATAACATTTTACCTTGTATTACTTCTCATAACGCTAATCGTTCTGATTTTGTCTGGAACAACAACAAAAAGAGGCAACAATAATCTCATTGAAATATTATCCAGTCAAAAGCCTTAAACTAAAAATAAATTTTATGAGAAAGGAAAAAATTAAGGTCAATGGGTTATAGATTATTTGTATAAGTTCTTCTTTGCATATGAGATACACACTAACTTCTGAAGCTCATTTCTCACTAATTTTAAGACTGACTGGCAGAGATGGTTGTCTTTTGTGAATAAATGAAAATTCTTTAAATCCACCAGTAACATTAAATCGTAGCCTGATTAAGACATATAATTTAACCACTCTTAAATTTCTTCCATTAATTTTAAGCCCTGTAGTCATTATCTGGTAAACCACATTGCAGAACTAAAAAAAAAAAAAAAAAAAATTATTTGAATGATGACTCAAAGTACGATTCTGATAGCTTTTCTCTAATCACTCACCATTACTGAAATGAAGTTTATTTAATTGAACCTGTAAAAGAGATTGCATTTTCTAATCATACCTCATCTGTAGATGCTTATTATTCAAAGGAAGCCTTATGTATTTTCAAGCACCCTTAATTAAAATAATGCATGTAATCTTAGATATGTTTTCCCTTTGGTAGTTGTTTGCAAGTGATTTTGGGCTTTCTATTATTTTTATGCCTTTATAGTCTATGCACTGCATAGTCAATATTTTCTTTTTAGCATTGAGCAAAGTGAAATTTGAAAATAATTCATTAATACCTATACTGGTAATCACTTGACTAATATCTTCATATATTCGAGGTAAATATAAAAATTCTGTATCAGAGTGAAATAATGTGTAGGCACAGAAATTCACAGAAAAGCATCAATAATAATTCTGAACTGTATTCATTCTTGAGCAACAAAAAATTATGGAATAATTTTTCCTGATCAACTCCTTATATATGAAGTCTTTTTATAGAGAGTAAAACTGTACAAAGAACACAAGAAACAATATACTTTAAAAGTATGGTGAGGGTACAGAAGAATATATATGTATATATTT
This sequence comes from Orcinus orca, assembly GCF_937001465.1. NCBI lineage: Eukaryota > Metazoa > Chordata > Mammalia > Artiodactyla > Delphinidae > Orcinus > Orcinus orca. The sequence continues at coordinate 58,484,111 of NC_064563.1, read as the reverse complement.
CACTATTTTTACATGTGTGTATCTATGTAAGTGTATTTACACATGCACATATATTGATACATACAGACATGTATACTAGAGGCTATTTACTCATCCCACAGAAATATTTGTGGAGAACATATTTGCCACATACTTGTGTTAGGGACTTCATTATCTTAGAAATAAGCAGATTTAATGTCAATATTAATTCATAATCACCAACATCTATCTGGCTTCTTCTCCTGTCCAACAACATACTATCTTCTTCTCCAAAATGATTATCTAAATACTAAATACTACAACTTGACCATCCTACTTCATTCCACTTACTTTTACCTACTTCAAAATAAAAATATTCAGAGGGAAATATCTCACCTAGTCATGATATCTACCATGCATTCATACTTTCCAATTTCCCTGTTATTTCAATGTAAACAAAGGGTATCATTCTGAAAATATATTTTCTATCTACTTCCTAGATTCCTTCCCCTCCTGCTTTACTAGTGATCTCTTTGAATCTTCAAAATTTCTTCCTACTAAATCTTTTCTATCACTTCTGGAACATGTTCAGGTCTCTCCCAACTACAAACAAACAAACAAAAAACTCCAGAAAAATAAGCAATAATTCATTAGTCCCTTCCCTGTCCCCTCGCGGGCCAAACTTCTTGAAAGAGCTATTATACTCATAGCCTTGATTTCCTCACTTCGTACTTATTCCTTTCCCCACTGCATCAGATTTTTAACCTTACTATTGACACCGTTTTTGTCAAGGTCACCATTGACTCTGTTTTGATAAATCCAGTGGCCCTTTATGAAGCTTTTGGTGCAATATACCTTCTTGAAACCAGTTTTCCTTGGCTTCTGCAACTGCCATCTCTGGACTTACCTTCTATCTCTTAGCTGCTCTTCCTCATTTCCTTTTGCTGAGGTCTTTTTTTCACATTCATCAAATGCTAATACTTCTCCAGACAAATTCACTAGGGAATTTCATTGCCATGGTTTCAAATATCAAAGAGAATAACTGCCAAGTCTATTATCTCCAGCTCAAAGTTCTTTCTTGAGGTTCAGATAAGTATATACAACAGCCTAGTGGACATATCTGCTGCAGACTTCACAGGCACATCAAACATTCTGTCAAGAACTAAACTTATCATTTTACTCTTTGTATAACTTTTTTCTTAAAAATGAAGATATCAAATTGCTAAGTTTCTCCGTTTACCTAACGAGGATACTTTGTAATGACTGTACCTCCAGCTCTGGAGTATTTTAAAAATACCATTTATGGATATGGTTTATTGTATGTAAGGAGCATAAAATACAAGCTATTGGAGTTAGCCCAACTATACACACACACACACACACACACACACACACACACACACACACACACACATACACCATAATATATTTACTTCTGTAAACCCTTACATTGATGGTACAATAATCACTATCTGAAAAACATTCTGAAGTTGAACTATATTGATGGGTAATATATTCTGAACAAAATTATCTGTAGTACTAACCATTTTCAAGGGGTCCTAGAGTATAAAAAAGAGAGGTAGGGTGGTTCTTGTAGGTCTGGTAGAGATCTTGATAGGAAACTCTTTGAATGAAGGGACTACCTCAAGAACACAAGCTTCTGACTGTCAATTATGTACAGTATTAAATTAGTGTATAAAAGCTCCAGATAAGCCATTTTAAAGCAGCGCAGCTGTTACCTTGGAAAAAAATCTATTTTGGAACGCAGGGAAGGAGGCATGATGGTACATAAATAGCTTTCCTCTGATATCTGCTTATATCATATCTGTCTGCTCTTGTTCTGTAACTCCAGTCATATATTTCTTCTCCTCCAAAGATTATTATTTTTTTTTATTCTCTGGGTATAAAAGGTAGGAGAAAGCTGAAAAAATAGTGACTCTGTTTTAGAGAGCCATAAACCTACTATTTTTGGTTCTTGTCCTAAATAGCCTTAGGGGAAATGCACTAAGGAAGAACTATAAACAATTTTAGTCAGAGTTTTTTAATCAATACACACCAAATCTGTTTCTCCTATTTTTTCTTATCTCAGTTCATGCTACCACCATCCACCCAGTTGTCAGAAGCAAAAACGTGGAAATTTTTACTCTACGTTGTCCATCATTCTTACAGTGGGACAGAGATGTTGACCTGTTTTGTTTATTGTTATATCCCCAGCAACTTGAACAGTGGATGGAATAAGCAGATATGAAATAAATATTTTTAAATAAATCCAATTACTTAATGTTTCTTGAATCTGGCCATTTATCTTAATTTCTTCTGCCATTACTCTAATTCAAGCTACCACCATCATTCATCTGGACCATAGCATCTACTTTCTAACCGGTCTCCCAGGACTCATTCTCACCAGTTTCCAATCCATTCTTTATATTACAGTAGGATGACCTTTCAAAATGCAAGTCTAATATTATTTCTTCATTCTTTAAAACTTGTCAGGACTTCCTTTTGTTCCTAGGATGATGTCTATACCTATTAATATATCTTCAAATGTCTTCTTACTTCTTTAGCATTATCTCTTGAACTCTGCTTTATGTCCTGATCTCTATTCCTAGACATATTGAACTCCTTTTGCTTTCTTAATGGGCTAACTCTCTCACCTCTGGGATTTACCCATAGCCTTCTCCTTGCCTTGAATACTTTTTTCCCCACTTTTTCACTTCAGGACCTCATTTCATGGCTCCATTTGACACCACTGTTTTCCAGAAGGCTTTTCCTAAAACCTAGGATAGGCACCTGTGCTATATTTTCCCTTAGGCCTACATTTTTTTCTATCAGAGCAATCATCACATTTATTACGATTTTTAATTCACTGTATATCTTATAAACTTGTGAGCTTCATGTGGGCAAGCTCAAGGTCTGCTCTGTCCATTGTATATCCCCTGAACTTTATATTTCAGGGAAGTCTCTGCCACTAGGAAAGATTAAATAGCATTTGAATAAATAAATTATTTTATTTTATCCCCATAATACCCCGATAATTGCAAGTATTTCTCACCAGTTTACATATAAACTAAGACTCAGAGAAGTCATGAAAATTTCAAAGATTTGCCAATTACTTGCTACGTGATGTCCAAGTCAGTTTAGTGTTCTGGATACTTAGTTTCATCATCTATGCACTAGAGATAAATAAACGTTACCTTGAGATGGATGACAGAATTTGAGATGAAAAAGGTAAATGTCTAGAACAATGATAAGCAAACCATGGCCCACAGGTAAATCAAAATACTATCTGTTTTTATGTGAACCATGAGCAAAGAATGGTTTTAAAAATTTTAAATAGCTTAAAAAATTCTAAAGAACAATATTTCATAATACATAAAAATCATGCAATATTTAAATTTCACTCTTCATAAGTAAAGTTTCATTGGAACACAGCCACATCTATTCACCTACATGTTGTACTTTGCTTTTGTGTCAACAGAGTTTGGTAGTTACAACAGATCTGTGACAGATCTATCACAAAGCCAAAGTATTTACTCTCTGACTCTGCTGTACAAAAATGCCTGTAGGCACTCAATTATGTACCTATATTTTTTAGTATTGCTTTTACTAATAAAAATAATCACAAGTGACTTCCTAGACTACGTGACTTATAGCTCATCTACCAACAAAAATTCCAGCTAATAAAAATCTATAGTGATAAGTTTCTTTGTTGTTATTCCAAGTAAATACATTATATCCAGAGAGTCAATTAATCAAACATTTTTGCTTTCAGTGAGTTAAACCACTTACAATATAAATACAGAGAACTACATACGATCCTTATGAGTACTAGGGAGGTAGAACTCAATTTTTTACCTCACTTTCTACCTTTGTACAATAAATATGTATCAAAGATATTCCTCTAAGATCAGGATCCTGAAGAAAGGTAGCTAAACATTGAAAGGTTAACTTGAGCATCCAAGATTTGTGAAGAAGCCCAGACTAGGCTCAAACAGGTATTGAAGCCCTCTTCCTCTGATGGTGAGCAGTCTCTCAGACACTAAGAGATTCCAGCTTAGGAGCCTGAATTAATAGCCTCTTCTCATGAGGTATCAGTGTATTCTAAAACTTAGCTTGGCCAACCATAGTAATTTTTAAATGTTTAATTATTTGGGATTCTGGGACAAAATCTGGCCATTTGGAACATGGATCCTTTGGGAAATATGGAGTATAGGGTATTGGGTACACTGACAAAACAAATATAATTTGAGCAGACTAAAGAAGCCCCCAAGAACCAGAGATTCTACATTCCTGCCTTGTTACACAGTGCATCACTTCCCACTCACTCGTTTCTTCTTCATGCTGCCTCACGACCTATTTTGTCATCCATCCTCATCAGTCTTTCTGTAAACTTAGAGTCCAAAATGTATTCAAAATGAAAGGTTATTTACATGATTGAATTGAAAATTTCCCGTTACTTTCTTTGCCTATGTCCTTTCTTAAAGACATTATCCTAAAACCTTTCCTCCATCAATGTTTTCAGCTTACTGATTGGCCTTGTTTTGAGCTTGATGTTGAACTTGTTCATGAGGAGCAGAGTTGGGTAAGTTGATGAGATGATTTGGGCCTGGGTCAAGCAGACCCAGATTTGAACCTCAGTTTGCCACTCAACTGGCTGCATGAACTTGGTCAAGTTACTTGAGCAACTGTCTTACATCTCAATCTCAAAGTCCTCATTTATAAAAAGTGGTAAATAATATCTAACTTAAAGCACTACTGTGAGCATTCAAATAATATAACATAGAAAATATCTAGGATAGTTCCTGGCTCAGAATAGACAATCAATCAGTATTAGTTTCTTTCCTTTCTCCCCTTTGTCTTCAATTTTAGTTGCCTTAGGATGGGAAAGGCACCAAAATACATTCAGAAAAGTCCTTCTTTATGAGTAAATAGAATATTGGGTCACCTGTAAAAGGAACTCTGCCCCAAAAATCCCTTCAAAATATGTCACACCAGAGTATAACGCCTTGTATCTAAATTAGAAATTTACTACTTTGATTAAGGAAATTCCAACTAGCTATATAATGTAGTAGAAAATGTACTAGATGGGAGTTGGGAGAAGACCTGGTTCGAGTTTGAGTTCTGCTGTTTATTTTCTATGTCATTTATGTTCAATGGACCTCAATTTCCTCTTCTGCAAAATTAGGATAAAATCAACCATACAGGCCTGGCAGGTTGATGTAACATCCTTTCATAATTCCCATCTCTTACTTCTTTTCCAGGCTTTCTCTCACTGTTCCTTCTCTCCAGCCACAAAAGACGCAATTCTAAAGATTAGTGAGGTTCATGAGCCTCTGAAAATTTTGTTTCTTCCATCTAGAATGTCTTTCCACCCCAAGCTCTGATTTGTCTTTCACATATATCTCATCTGGAAGATGGTTTTAGCACTAACCCTCTGAGATAGAGTTGCTCCTTCTACTTTTGCTCCCATAGTCATTTGTGCATAATACTTTCACATGTTTCATTACAGTTAAATGAAATTATTGGTTATGCACGGAGACCAGATTTCAGGAACAAATTCTAGGGCTTACTCAGCTTTGATGCCTGGATCTATAGGAGAGTCTTAGTGCACAAATCTATTCAAATAAGATGGGGAAATGTGAGCATGCTTATTAATCTTTAAAGTCATCAAAATATCCCAATTTTAAAGATTTGGGGAAACAAAAGCATAGATCAGTGCAGAGCAAATGATTGTACGAGGGAACAATTGTATTGTTTTGTATTGAGAATCTGTGAGTAGTTAGGATACATCTGAGATTTAGATGAAGAACAGAGGCCAGATAAAGTAAAGGAATTTAGAGAGTAAAGGGAAGAAAGTTACGTAGCTGCCTGGTTCATATTTTTTATTGTATTGGCAAAAAGCTATCTGTGAAAAAATTATTTTAAGCTTATTTGTATGCCATAAAGTTAAATGGCTCTAAGAAAAGAGGTTTTGTCAGAAGTACTATTATAAGCATGGCATAGAAATTGCTGTTATTGGAATTCATAGGATAGGAATGGACTTTAGAGATTATAACTTCCAGGGTCTTTCAAATGTTCACACCTAATGACAGAGGGCAGAGGAAACCCTTCTTCACAGCACAGATCTCTTTCAAGTAACAACAGCTAATATTTATGGAGTATTTAGTTTATTGCAAGGACTGTGCTAAGAATTTTACATATATTAATGATTTTAATCCTCACGACAACTCTAAGAGGCAAATATGATTCTATCCCCATTTTGTAGAAGGAAAGAGAGAAGGGCAGAGAGAGAAAATATCTTGCCTAAGTCACACAGCTGAGACATGTTAGAGTTATAACTGAAGCACAAACAATTTGATTTGAAGTCAGTGCTCTTAAACTCCATACCTCTGGGGAGCCCCCAGAGGTCTTAATAAAGCACAAATTGCTGGCCTCACCTAGAGCTTTAGATGGAGTCTGGGGCTGAGTCAGATAATTTGTATGTCTAAGGTATTCCCTGGTGATGCTGATGCTGTTGGTTCTCAGACCATACTTTGAGACCCTTGAGACCACTGCTCCATTCTAAGTCACCCAATATTCCATTTACTCATAAATATTTTCCTGAATGTATTTTAGTATTTTTCCCATCCCTCCTATATGGTGATAATCATTGTACTACAGAGGCTCCTTCCCAAAAGATGGACATCCAATCAGGTTTACTGGACTTCTGGGATCAACTAGTCATTTCTAGAGTTGATATTCTCACCCATTCAGTGGAAAGAATCATTTCCACGTAGGTTTTATGATGCTATGTCCCTCACCTCCTAAAACACTGTACCTTACGCCCACTAATCCTTATATACTGCTAACCTTATATACTGCTAATTCTAAAAATTAATATTTAAAAATGTTTACTTTGCTCTGAGACTCAGAGTAAAAGTTAAGTTTTACAGAAAAATTAACATGTATTATTACACATAATCCTCACAACTGTGTGAAGGTGGGTATCTCTTCTAATTGCGGTATGGTTGTTTTACAATGTTGTTTTAGTTTCTACTATACAGCGAAGTGGAGTTCTCTGTGCTATACAGCAGGTTCTCATTACTTATCTACTTATTTTATACATATTAGTGTATATATGTTAGTCCCAATCTCCCAATTCATCAACCCCCCACTCCCCGCTTGGTGTCCATACGTTTGTTCTCTACATCTATGTCTCTATTTCTGCCTTGCAAACCAGTTCATCTGTACCATTTGTCTAGATTCCACAAATATGCGTTAATATACGATATTTGTTTTTCTCTTTCTTACTTTACTCTGTAGGACAGTCTCTAGGTCCATCCACATCTCTACAAATGACCCCATTTCATTCCTTTTTATGGTTGAGTAATATTCCATTGTATATATGTACCACATCTTCTTTATCCATTCATCTGTTAATGGACATTTAGGTTGCTTCCATGACCTGGCTATTGTAAAGAGTGCTGCAATGAACATTGGGGTGTCTGTGTCTTTTTGAATTATGTTTTTTTCTGAGTATATGCCCAGTAGTGGAATTGCCGGGTCATATGGTAATTCTATTTTTAGTTTTTAAAGGAATTTCCATACTGTCCTCCATAGTGGCTGTATAAATTTACATTCAAAGGTGGATATTTTTATCCCATTTTGCTCATTAGAAAAATGGAAGCTTGAAAGAGATAAACTGACTTTTCTAAGGTCACAGATATGACAATTGGCAGAGCTGGGCTAGGGGGTCAATTGGATTCCACCTCCGTGAAATCCTTGTTTGTTTGAGGACCTCATATTGTCTGACTTCCATATCTCACATACGGGGGAAAGAGACCACAAATTCTATTGTTTAAGAAAATGGGCTTTGGAGACAGATGTTGAGGGTAAATTCCCACTTTCTCCATTCTGTAACTCACTAGCTCTGTAACCTAAGGTAAATAACTTATCTTCTCTAGATCTTGGTTTTCTCATCTATAAAAGGATTATGACAGCACCCACTTAATAAGTTTACCATGTAGAATAAAGAATATGTGTATAGTGAACACACAGTACATGGAAGCATTAAAAAATAAATCCTTTGTTAGGATGTAATACTCTTGGCACACACCTTATGACCCAGAATGAGTGCTCAGTGAGTTCTTTCTGGGCCCCTTGGAGACAAGTAATTTCTTAGAAATCAACCACATGGTTAGAGGCTAAAACTGGAACAGGATGATATTTTACAAAAGACCAGAATTAATTTTAGAGACTCTTAGGGAAAAAACATTTGGAAAAGGAAGGCATTTTTTCCTCATAGAGCTACTAGCCATCAAAATTATTTTCTTCCTTAAACCAAGAACCCAAACATTTTTAGTTTTATTTTTCAATGATAATAGGATTAGAATCTCATTCAAGCCTGGTCCTGAAATTCCAAAGGAAACTCAAGAGTCAATTAAGTACTTAGATCAACTCATGTCATAATACTCTGTATGAATGGACACATTTTAAGAAAACTAATATAAAATGTATTCATCATGTCAAGTAGAGAGATGAAAAAAGAAGAAAGAGGAAAACGTATGCAAGTTGATTTATTTAGCTCTCAGTTAGCAACTTAGGTTAAGTAATAAGGAAAAGAAGGTTCTTAAAGAAAACATTAATTATAGTACATATATTGAGGACTGTCCAGTTTCTCCTTAGACTAGTAGAAAAATGCCAATGCTATCAGACTTATAGCACCTTGGGGAATCTCTAGACAGTTTGATGGACCTCCTGAATTATTTTATAATTACTCTGCTTGTTCCCAAGTTTTAATGATTTACTTGCAAAAGAAATTTCTCTCCACATTAAAAAAACATGTTCATGAGCTGAGAAAACAGGACTCCAAGAATGCTTTATATTCAGGGGTTATTTACAAGAGAAATGTTGTGAGTGCTAGTGCATTTTGATTATTAGTCTAACCCTAGATTAGATCTCCAATGGAACATCTTTCTAAGCTTTCAGAAGACAATCAATCATGGGACTAAATTTAATTAAGATAATTTATATAGCAGATAAAACATAGTAAGCATATTACATAGGATATTTCATAGCAATTTGGTGGTATACCGTCCTCTTCTACTTATGAGAAAACTCTCACACACTTACATTTTGTTTTCTTTTCTTTTCTTCAATGTGTTCCTTTTCAGATTTAAATTTCTACTCTTCCTACCCATACCAATATATTCTTCCAGAGAATATAATTTTTGTCAGCAAAAATTGTTTTGCTGACAATTTAATTTACAATATGTACTTCAGTAGAAGAGCTTCTTTAAGTACTTGAAATAGAAAGGAGCTGCTGCTTTTCTTTTCTTAGATTCATCCTTTGTCCACTGAGAAAAGTTTAGTTCTTACAAGTTTTAAAATTAGGAACACTTTGATAACTTCTCTCAGGATCTTGCACGGGCTAGAAGACAAAGTCTATTATGTATCTTACAATGAACTATAACTGAGATGTAAAGGACATATTTATTTGACATGTTTAATATAGTGCTATTTTTTCTTTTTAGTCAAGCATTCTTCGTTATTCTGTATTTTTGTGGGTAGTTGAGTGTGTTTTTAGGTCTTTTTCTGTCTTCCATAAAGTCTAGTAAACTTTCAACATAGTAAGTCCTCTGTAAAGATGTTTTGATTGAGTAATTTGGCAACAAAAATGAAATCAACACATTTAAGCTACTTTGAAAGAAACTCTAACATTAATCCTTTCTTCCAGATTCTTTAGTGAGGGTTTCTTTTAAAGATACATGGGCAGATTGTCATTTTTGAATAATAGTGTCCTTCATGCTTTGTGACCTGCAGAGAAAGAACATCAAAACTTTGACTCCAGACCTCTATAAACTACTGCTAGAACAGAATTACAAGATTAGCTTTGTATTTCTTTTCTTTAGTGCTGTTTTATAAGACCATTTATTATCTTGTTAAATGTTAGAACTAGCATGCTTGACATATTCATAATTTATTTTCTCAAAGAAAAGAATCTCAGAGGAAACTGTAAATAAATATTGGAGATTTAGAGGGTCTAATAAATTTAGCTGAATACATTAGCCCTCAGGAAATTGAAATTTGGAAAAATTAGTGTGGTATTCATCTAGTTTTAAAAAATAGAAGCATATAATAAAATTGAAGAACATGCAATTTGAAACAAGAAGATAGAAAATTTTAATACTTAAGTTAATATTACCTAAATGTAGAGATTGTTTCAACTGTAATAATCGCATGTTAAGTACATTTTTGGAAATACAAAATTAAATGGAGACATTATTTATGAGAAAAATTTGGCTTCAGAAATAATTTTTGTTTTTTTTCTTTCTCTACAAATACAGTCATGAGCTTAATATTAGAATTGTTCTTTATAGAGTTCCCCTGGTGCTGGCTTCTGTTGCTATTTCACTCTGCTTGATATACTTAATATAGTAGAATCATAATCAATTAGCCATTGCAGTTTTTCCTAAGTCTACAAGTACAATTTTTCAATGGAATGCATGGTATTTCTGGTAAACACATATGTGAAATCATCTGCTGATTACATGTGCACTTGGGGTAGCAGAGACATATGTCTGTAATGAGAGCCTGAATATACAGATGATGACCAGGCCACATATAAAAATAGAACATTTGTCCACAATCTGCAACAGCAATCGACCCCAAAACAGCCAAATTTAATCAATAATGACAGCTTTTCTAATTTTTGCCCCCATTTCCAACACAGGACCTACCAGAAAAAGTCAAATATTCTTTGCTAACCTATTTAGGATGCCCTGCTTCTAGCTAGCCCTCATCCAGTTTCTCCATGCTTACAGCTTCCAATTAGGGCATATGCAAAGTCTTCCCTTTTTCCCACTACAAACTTTTCCTACTTTTCTGTCTGCCTCTGAGCCTCTGCCAAAGACAAGTGATGATGTGTGGTTCCCTTGCTCTAGCAAGCTCTGAATAAATAGCCTTTGCTCATTCTCATTTGAGTGGTCTTGACTTATTTCCACAGTAGTAATTTTCATGACCAATACTGCCTAGTCTGGAGCACCCTAAAGCCCTCATGATGGCTCCTCTCTCATGCTCCTTTTTGCCTTTCCACTGCCACCAAGCAAAACAGCACTGCATGTTCAACTGATATAGCCAACACCACAGTTTAAGACTCAATAACTACTCCACTGCTCTTACATACTTTCTCAAGATGAATATGCATTTTTAATTAAAAAAGAACATTAATCAACCAAAACTTAAATACAAAAATACAAACAAGAATGAGTTAGAAAGAATGATGAAACACAGATTGGAGACTATTTTATATCATTCGTAATAATGTATTCATCCAGGAAGTCAGGAAAATTGATGAGTTTTTTTAAGGCTGCTTTAAAAACCTATGATTCCTTACATTCTTTTAACACATTCATATTGCCTCCTGTAGGCAATTTTAGGTAGTAAAGTTTCTGACTTTAAAATGTCATCTATACTGCAAATCTCATATTCATTGTAAAGAGCAACAAGATCTTTAATACTTATCTGACTCTTCTATGAGTTTCAGAACAGCTAGTTACCTTTGTTAGAACAGCTTTGGGTGACTCTTTTCCTAAAGGAAAATCTGTCTTTTAATTAAATTTTCTGCAGTAGCCTTTTCCTCTGAACATATAAGATTTTACGATCTTAAATCTCATTCATGGAAGTTTCCTATGCTTTCTCTGAAATCATATTCTGTTGGCCCAATGACTATATTGATCCCTCTCAAATTTATTCTAGTCAACTACCTCAACTGAAGCTGAGGAAAATTTATCAGTTAGCAATTTTTATTTATTTAACACCTTTGTTAGAGTATAATTGCTTTACAATGGAGTGTTAGTTACTGCTTTATAACAAAGTGAATCAGCTATGCATATACATATATCCCCATATCTCCTCCCTCTGGCGTCTCCCTCCCACCCTCCCTATCCCACACCTCTAGGTGGTCACAAAGCACCGAGCTGATCTCCCTGTGCTATGCGGCTGCTTCCCACTAGCTACCTATTTTACATTTGGTAGTATATATAAGTACATGCCACTCTCTCACTTCGTCCCATCTTCCCCTTCCCCTTCCCCGTGTCCTCAAGTCCATTCTCTATGTCTGCATCTTTATTCTGGTCCTGCCCCTAGGCTCTTCAGAACCTTTTTTTTTTTTTTAGATTCCATATATATGTGTTAGCATACGGTATTTATTTTTCTCTTTCTGACTTACTTCACTCTGTATGACAGTCTCTAGGTCTATCCACCTCACTACAAATAACTCAATTTCGTTTCTTTTTATGGCTGAGTAAGATTCCATTGTATATATGTGCCACATCTTCTTTATCCATTCATCTGTCGATGGACACTTAGGTTGCCTCCATGTCCTGGCTATTGTAAATAGTGCTGCAATGAACACTGTGGTACATGTCTCTTTTTGAATTATGGTTTTCTCTGGGTATCTGCCCAGTAGAGGGATTGCTGGGTCATATGGTAGTTCTATTTTTAGTTTTTTTAAGGAACCTCCATACTGTTTTCCATAGCGGCTATATCAATTTACATTCCCACCAACAGTGCAAGAGGGTTCCCTTTTCTCCACACACTCTCCAGCATTTATTGTTTGTAGATTTTTTTTTTTTTTTTTGGCAGTACGCGGGCCTCTCACTGTTGTGGCCTCTCCCGTTGCGGAGCACAGGCTCCGGACGCACAGGCTCAGCGGCCATGGCTCACGGGCCCAGCCGCTCCGCAGCATGTGGGATCTTCCCGGACCGGGGCACAAACCCGTGTGCCCTGCATTGGCAGGCGGACTCTCAACCACTGCACAACCAGGGAAGCCCTGTTTGTAGATTTTTTGATGATGGCCATTCTGAGTTAGCAATTTTTAAAAGCCAGTCTTATTTTTTACATACAACATATGTTTGAATAAACATAATCCAATATCCATAATATTTATAAATGAAACAAGGCCTTCACAGACACTATCACTTATGCTCTCAAAAGAGTGCTGGTGTACATAGTTGACTGCAAATATAAAGGAAATAAATCTTCGTGTATCTGGAAAATTTAAATAACTGGTTTTATCTTTAAAAGCAAAATCCCAAAATGCAACTTGGAAATCATAAGAGTTTACTATCTCTGGTGTTCTAACCAGGCTATAGAAAATGCCATTAGACATTCTGCCAAGTCTTTGAATCTTCTGCCCTCTGACATTACAACATTGTTTAAAATGTCTTGAAACTAAGTGTTAAAGGATTTGGCATTTATCAATTATTTAAAAGGCTCTATTACAATAATGACTATGCTGGGAAAAAAATCCTATGATATGCACTGTAGGATATAAAAATATCTTTCTAATTGTCACTCCATGGCACTCAATGAATATACTGATGTACGTGTGTGTGTGTTGTGTGTGTGTGTTCTATCATAACCCTGTACTAAATTTGTCTTGTTCCAGAAAGGGCAAAGAATAGTTGTTTAATAAATACTTGTTAAATAGAATTGATTTGTGGTAGAACAAATTTTAGGAGTTTTAATTTCCTGGCAAATAATTATATTAGAAGTGAATTTATAGCTACTCAAGTAGTTATGGAGGATAGAGCCCTAGTGGGACAGGAGCACCTTATGGGATCTCAATGGGAGATTCCAGACATACTCTTGAATATAGACCTAATGTCCTACATTACTCCTGGAGAAAGGTCAAGATAAAAGGTGGTGAGGATGCTTCATGTATTTTAGCACACCCAAGGCAGAGAACTACTTGAGAAAATAACTTCTTTACTTTTACTCCCTTTTGGCCTGTTACCTATAGGGTAGTAGGAAAAAAACACAAAGACTCAGTTCAGAACATGTATATATAAACACATATACAGAAAACCATATATATATATATATATATATATATATATATATGGCTTTATATTAAAATTTATTGTCATCAGTATTGATTTTGTGGATCCTCTAATTTCTTGAATGTGTAACTCCTGGATTCAAATCAGATTTTTCTAGCAAAAAGTTGCACAGCTGGAGCCTGGACATTTTGTCACAATGTTTCTTCCTTAAAATGACCCTGCTTATTAATCATGTAATTGAACAATATATTATAAACAAAATTTGAAAATGTGAAGAATATTTATACTTTGGGAGAGATTTTATGGAATGGTTTTCTACAGAACAATTTTGGGTTCTAGAAACCAGAAACTTTCGAGTCTAACAAGTCAAAGTTTGAGCTTCATGTGTTGTTATATATTTCTGGATTGCTTTCACTTTTGTGTGATTAGTACTCTTTTTGGCATTTTGATTTCTCTCACTGCAAGATTGTACATATATATTTTTTGTGTGTGTGGTTAAAAAAAAACATCTTTATTGGACTATAATTGATTTACAATGGTGTGTTAGTTTCTGCTTTGTTACAAAGTGAATCAGCTATACATATACATATATCCCCATATCTCCTCCCTCTTGCGTCTCCCTCCCACCCTACCTACCCCACCCCTCTAAGTGGTCACAAAGCACTAAGCTGATCTCACTGTGCTATGCAGCTGCTTCCCACTAGCTGTCTATTTTACATTTGATAGTATATGTAAGTCCATGCCACTCGCTCACTTCGAACCAGCTTACCCTTCCCCCTCCCTGTGTCCACAAGTCCATTCTCTATGTCTGCGTCTTTATTCCTTTCCTGCCCATAGGTTCTTCAGAACCATTTTTCCTTCCTTTTCTTTAAGATTCCATATATATGTGTCAGCATACGGTATTTGTTTTTCTCTTTTTGACTTACTTCACTCTGTACGGCATACTCTAGGTCCATCCACCTCACTACAAATAACTCAATTTTGGTTTTTTTTTTATGGCTGAGTAATATTCCATTGTATATATGTGCCACATCTTCTTTATCCATTCATCTGTTGATGGACACTTAGGTTGCTTCCATGTCCTGGCTATTGTAAAGAGTGCTGCAATGAACATTGGGGTGTGTATATCTTTTGGAACTATGGTTTTCTCAGGGTATATGCCCTGTGGAATAGCTGGGTCATATGGTAGTTCTATTTTTAGTTTTCTAAGGACCCTCCACACAGTTCTCCATAGTGGCTGTATCAATTTACATTCCCACCAACAGTGCAATAAGGTTCCCCTCTCTCCACAACCTCTCCAGCATTTATTGCTTGTAGATATTTTGATGATGGCCATTCCTACTGGTGTGAGGTGACACTTCATTGTAGTTTTGATTTGCAATTTTCTGATGCTGAGCATTCTTTCATGTGTTTGTTGGCAATCTGTATGTCTTCTTTGGAGAAATGTCTATTTAGGTTTTCTACCCTTTTTTGGACTGGGTTGTTGGTTTTTTTGATATCGAGCTGCTTATAAATTTTGGAGATTAATCCTTTGTCAGATGCTTCATTTGCAAATATTTTCTCCCATTCTGAGGGTTCTCTTTTCATCTTGTATATGGTTTCCTTTGCTGCACAAAAGCTTTTAAGTTTCATTAAGCACCTTTGGTTTATTTTTGTTTTTATTTCCATTTCTCTAGGAGGTGGGCCAAAAAGGATATTGCTGATTGTGATTTATGTCATAGAGTGTTCTGCCTATGTTTTCCTCTAAGAGTTTTATACTGCTGGCATTACATTTAGGTCCTTAATCCATTTTGAGTTTATTTTTGTATATGGTGTTAGGGAGTGTTCTAATTTCATTCTTTTACATGTAGCTGTCCACTTTCCCAGCACCACTTACTGAATAGGCTGTCTTTTCTCCATTGTATATTTTTGTCTCCTTTGTCATAGATTAGGTGACAATAGGTGTGTGGGTTTATCTCTGGGCTTTCTATCCTGTTCCATTGATCTATCTTTCTGTTTTTGTGCCAGTAACATACTGTCTTGATTACTGCAGCTTTGTAGTATAGTCTGAAGTCAGGAGGCCTGATTCCTCCAGCTCTGTTTTTCTTTCTCAAGATGGTCTTGGCTTTTCAGGGTGTTTTGTGTTTCCATACAAATTTTTAAATTTTTTGTTCTAGTTATGTTAAAAATGCCAGTGGTAGTTTGATAGGGATTGCATTGAATCTGTAGATTGCCTTGGGCAGTATAGTCATTTTCACAATGTTGATTCTTCTAATCCAGGAACATGTTAAAACTCTCCATCTGTTTGTATCATCTTTTTTTTTTTTTTTTTTTTTTGTGGTACGCGAGTCTCTCACTGTTGTGGCCTCTCCCATTGCGGAGCACAGGCTCCAGACGCGCAGGCTCAACAGCCATGGCTCACGGGCCCAGCTGCTCCACAGCATGTGGGATCTTCCCGGACCGGGGCACAAACCCGTGTGCCCTGCATCGGCAGGCAGACTCTCAACTACTGCGCCACCAGGGAAGCCCTGTTTGTATCATCTTTAATTTATTTCATCAGTGTCTTATAGTGTTCTGCATACAGGTCTTTTGTCTCCTTAGGTAGGTTTATTCCTAGGTATTCTATTCTTTTTTGTTGCAGTGGTAAATGGGAGTGTTTCCTTAATTTCTCTTTCAGATTTTTCATCATTAGTGTATAGGAATGCAAGAGATTTCTATGCATTAACTTTTTATCCTGCAACTTTACCAAATTCATTGCTTAGCTCTAGTAGTTTTCTGGTAGTGTCTGTAGGATTCTCTATGTATAGTATCATCTCATCTGCAAACAATAACAGCTTTACTTCTTCTTTTCTGATTTGGATGTTTTTATTTCTTTTTCTTCTCTGATTGTTGTGGCTAAAACTTCCAAAACTATGTTGAGTAACAGTGGTGAGAGTGGACATACTTGTCTTGCTCCTGACCTTAGAGGAAATGGTTTCAGTGTTTCAACATTGAGAACGATGTTGACTCTGGGTTTGTCATATATGGCCTTTATTATGTTGAGGTAAGTTCCCTCTATGCCTACTTTCTGGAGGGTTTTTATCATAAATGGGTGTTAAATTTTGTTGAAAGATTTTTCTGCATCTATTGAGATGATCATAAGGTTTTTATTCTTCAATTTGTTAATATGGTGTATCACAGTGATTGATTTGCATATACTGGAGAATCCTTGCATTACTGGGATAAACCCCACTTGATCGTGGTGTATGATGCTTTTAATGTGCTGTTGGATTCTGTTTGCTAGTATTTTCTTGAGGACTTTTTCATTTATGTTCATCAGTGATATTGGCCTGTAGTTTTCTTTCTTCGTGACAGCTTTGTCTGGTTTTGGTATCAGGGTGATGATGGTCTCGTAGAATCAGTTTGGGAGTGTTCCCCCCTCTGCTATATTTTGGAAGAGTTTGAGAAGGATAGGTGTTAGCTCTTCTCTAAATGTATGATAGAATTCGTCTGTGAAGCTATTTGGTCTTGGGCTTTTGTTTGTTGGTAGATTTTTAATCACTGTTTCAATTTCAGTGCTTGTGTCTGGTCTGTTTGTATATTCTATTTCTTCCTGGTTCAGTCTTGGAAGGTTGTGCTTTTCTAAGACTTTGTCCAATTCTTCCAGGTTGTCCATTGTACTGGCATATAGTTGCTTGTAGTAATCGCTCATGATCCTTTGTATTTCTGCTGTGTCAGTTTTCACTTCTCCTTTTCATTTCTAATTCTAATGATTTGAAAACTCTCCCGGAGATCTCCGTTTCAATGCTAAGACTGAGCTCCACTCAACGACCAGCAAGCTACAGTGCTGGACACCCTATGCCGAACAACTAGCAAGACAGGAACACAACACCACCCATTAGCAGAGAGGCTGCTAAAAATCATAATAAGTTAACAGGCACCCCAAAACACACCACCAGATGCAGTCCTGCCCACCAGAAAGACAAGATCCAACCTCATCCACTGGAACACAGGCACTAGTCTCCTCCACCAGGAAGGCTACACAACCCACTGAACCAACCTTACCCACTGGGGGAAGACACCAGTGGGAACTATGAACCTGCAGCCTGCAAAATGAAGACCCCAAACACAGTAAGTGAAGCAAAATGAGAAGACAGAGAAACACACAGCAGATGAACCAGCAAGGTAAAAACCCACCTGACCAAACAAATGAAGAGGAAATAGGCAGTCTACCTGAAAAAGAATTCAGGGTAATGATAGTAAAGATGATCCAAAATCTTGGAAATAGAATGGAGAAAATACAAGAAACTTCTAACAAGGACCTAGAAGAACTAAAGGGCAAACAAATAATGACGAACAACACAATAAATGAAATTAAAAGCACTCTAGATGGGATCAATAGCAGAATAACTGAGGCAGAAGATCAGATAAGTGACCTGGAAGATAAAATAATGGAAATAACTACTGCAGAGCGGAATAAAGAAAAAAGAATGAGAAGAATTGAGGACAGTCTCAGAGACCTCTGGGACAACATTAAATGCACCAACATTTGAATTAAAGTGGTCTCAGAACAAGAAGAGGAAAAGAAAGGGACTGAGAAAATATTTGAAGCAATTATAGTCAAAAACTTCCCTAATATGGAAAGAAAATAGTCAGTCAAGTCCAGGAAGGGCAGAGAGTCCCATATAGGATACATCCAAGGAGAAATATGCCAAGACACATATTAATCAAACTATCAAAAATTAAATACAAAGAAAAAATATTAAAAGCATTAAGGGAAAAACAACAAATAACATACAAGGGAATCCCCATAAGTTTAACACCTGATCTTTCAGCAGAAACTCTGGAAGCCAGAAGGGACTGGCAGGATATATGTAAAGTGATGAAAGGGAAAAACATACAACCAAGATTATTCTACCCAGCAAGGACCTCATTCACATTCAACAGAGAAATTAAAACCTTTACAGACAAGCAAAAGTTAAGAGAAATCAGCACCACCAAATGAGCTTTACAACAAATGCTATAGGAACTTTTCTAGGCAGAAAACACAAGAGAAGAAAAAGACCTACAATAACAAACCCAAAACAATTAAGAAAATGGGAATAGGAACATACATATCGATAATTACCTTAAATGTAAATGGATTAAATGCTCCCACCAAAAGACATAGACTGGCTGACTGGATACAAAAACCAGACCCATACATATGCTGTCTACAAGAGACCCACTTCAGACCTAGGGACACATACAGACTTAAAGATGAGGGGATGGAAAAAGATATTCCATGCAAATGGAAATCAAAAGAAAGCTGGAGTAGCAATTCTCATATCAGACCAAATAGACTTTAAAATAAAGACTATTACAAGAGACAAAGAAAGACACTACAGAATGATCAAGGGATCAATCCAAGAAGATATACCAATTGTAAATATTTATGCACCCAACATAGGAGCACCTCAATACAGAAGGCTAATGCTAACAGCCATAAAAGGGGAAATCGACAGTAACACAATCATATTATGGGACTTTAACACCCTACTTTCACCAATGGACAGATCATCCAAAATGAAAATAAATAAGGAGACACAAGCTTTAAATGATACCTTAAACAAGATGGACTTAATTGATGTTTATAGGACATTCCATCCAAAAACAACACAATACACTTTCTTCTCAAGTGTTCATGGAACATTCTCCAGCATAGATCATATCTTGGGTCACAAATCAAGCATTCGTAAATTTAAGAAAATTGAAATCATATCAAGTATGTTTTCTGACCACAATGCTATGAGACTAGATATCAATTACAGGAAAACATCTGTAAAAAATACAACCACATGGAGGCTAAACAATACACTACTAAATTACCAAGAGATCACTGAAGAAATCAAATAGGAAATCCGAAAATACCTAGAAACAAATGACAAGGAAAACACGATGACCCAAAACCCATGGGATGCAGCAAAAGCAGTTCTACGAGGGAAGATTATAGCAATATAATCCTACCTTAAGAAACAAGAAACATCTCAAACAACCTAACCTTACACCTAAAGCAATTAGAGAAAGATGAACAAAAAAACACCAAAGTTAGTAGAAGGAAAGAAATCATAAAGGTCAGTTCATAAATAAATGAAAAAGAAATGAAGGAAACAATAGCTAAGATCAATAAAACTAAAAGCTGGTTCTTTGAGAAGATAAATAAAATTGATAAACCATTAGCCAGACTGATCAAGAAAAAAAGGAAGAAGACTCAAATCAGTACATATGTATTTCAAGTAATATTTGAATTAACGAAAATCTAGTGTTTTATGATTTTTGAGGTCAAATAGTATTTGACCAAATTCTCTATTCTCATGAATATTATGAAGCTAGAGGTTCACATATTCATGTGGATTAAAGGTTACATCTATATCTTAAATAACTGCCACTAATGGAACATGCCACAAAATATTGCAAAAGTCCATGTATTTTAAGTTTTAATGAAGTTGTCTACTTTTAATATATATTATCAGAATAGCTGTCTCGATTTAACTCTTAAAGGATGTAAAATTGTATTCCTCTTTTCAGGCACCCAGTCATCAGAATCAATGTTCTTGCATTCTACTTTCGAAGAATTTTTCTGGGATTTTTATACATACATGCCTTTCTCTCTGCCTTGTCTTATTCATCAGTGAGATTTGCTGTTCTTTTTCAAATTCAGTTGAGAATTTAGCCTTGGGACAATTAACGATTTACAGGATTATGAGATTAAAATGGTGGACAGGTTAGTTTTGGAGTCAAATTTTACTTTTAATTCCAGAGTTAGCCTACAACTCAACGTCAATTTCTACAACTGAAAAACAAAAATAAAAATACTTCTTCACAGGCAGTTTGTTGTACAACTTTAACACCGGCACATTGTAACCAGTTGTTCAGCAGAAAGTGGCTAGTAAGTCCTATGCATAAAACGCGCATTGTGTGAAAATCGGATCCTCTATATCCTCCTCTAAGGTGTGAGAGGAATCATTTCTATGAGCATTCTACTGCTCTTATGGTCCAGCTGTACAAGCTCAAGAGGGCAGGGAGGGCTATAAGCTACAGAGACCTAGTTTGAGCCTCCCCATAAGATCTAAATTCTGCAACTTTTCTGGCTGGTGCTCACTTAAGATTGATTGACACGGGGCTTCCCTGGTGGTGCAATGGTTAAGAATCTGCCTGCCAATGCAGGGGACATGGGTTCAAGCCCTGGTCCAGGAAGATTCCACATGCTGCAGAGCAACTAAGCCTGTGAGCCACAACTACTGAGCCTGCGTGCCACAACTACTGAAGCCCGTGCTCCACAACAAGAGAAGCCACAGCAATGAGAAGCCCGTGCACCGCAACAAAGAGCAGCCCCCACTCAACACAACTGGAGAAAGCCCGTGCACAGCAACGAAGACCCAACGCAGCCATAAATAAATAAAATAAAGTTAAGAAAGAAATTGATTGACGCATCCAAAATACTCCTGGGCAGGATAGAATCCATCAGTGAGAGACCAGTAGTCCACCTCCTTAAAAGAATATCTCAAGTCCGTCATCTGGCCCTAGCCAACATACCTTTTCAAAATTACCCCCTATTTTACCTTTTCAATATTACCCCCTATTTTTCCCCTTTATGTCCTTACAGTGTAGGGAAACAACCCACTTTTGTGGCCCATAAACCCATCCTGCGTATTCAGATCTCTGTGCGTTTGTTCACTCTCTTTCCTCTATCTGGAGTGCCAATTACCTCAATTGTTCCCTAAATCTTTTCTCTCAAGCCCTAGCTAAATGGCACTTCCAAATGATCCTCCAACCTGGGGTGGAGGGAAGACTTCCTCCCTTGAAGTCTCATTTATTTATATTTTTTTCATAATACTGATTTATTTCTCACTGTATTATAGTTTTGTGTGTATGCCTCAGCTCCCTGCAAGGATACACACCTCGGCATAATGTCTTGCAATGCGCTTTGTATGTGCTAGGTGCTCAATAAGACCTATTAAATAAATGTTAATATATGTTCTCTGGGAACACTGTGGATCAGACTAGGTTTCTGAGAATTTGGGGATTATTCTGAAAAATTATTTGTCACTCTTGCTATAAAAATCAATTGCTAAACTAGAAACTGTTCCTACATGCTCTTCAGAGGCAGACCTACAAAGATCAAGGTCAGGTAATAACAAGAGTTAGTGTCATTTATTTTTTAATTTTGCATACCTAGTGGGATAGCTAGTTATTAGCCCTATTATTTTATATTTTTTAAGTAGAACATTATACTATCGTTTTAACTTCAATAGGGACCACTGGGTTAATTATGACCAATAAAATGTATCAGCATCTATGGAGTATGGAACACTCAATATTATTATGTTTAATGATTATAAATTTGAGACATCTATAGTTTTTATTACTCAAAGGATACTCTAAAAATATCTCCTGCACATTTAAATCTATTTTTGGAAGTATTATGCTATTCTAAGGAATCATTTTTTAAAATTATTTTATCCATTTTTTTCAGTACTGTTGCTGAAAAGATGGTATCTGCTCATCAGAGTAGCTCTGATACTGAAAGAACAAACAGTACTAATTGTACAAGCACAGATTAAAGAGGGTAATAACTGTGCCTCCAAAAGCTAGGCATATGTTACTAGACTAAGAATGCAGTGTATTTTTTCAACAAGTATTCTTTTAAACATCACTGTGAAAATCACAACAACACATGCTGGAAAGTAAACTTCAACAACAAAATTGCAACTTGGAGTCTACAATTTGAGAGTATTTTGATGGAAGGAGTAGGAAAAAAGAAAAGTGCCTATTCAAAATCTGAAGGGATCTTGTTGGAAACCATGGTTTATGTATAACTGAAAAAATCACTCTAGATAAAACTGCAAGTGTGTATTATTCAAAAATGCCCAATTATCCCAGAGACTGGATTTTTTTCAGGCATCTTATATGGATCTTACCACAAGCATGTCAAATTAGGCAATGTAAACATGGTGAGCTCCTGAAAGTCTAACGACAGTGAAGTCGAAAATGCTCATTAACTACAGAGTTCTGAATCTAATTTTATGCTTACCAATTACATTGTTGATAGTCTCCAAAAGCTTCACTGCCACACTACTTGGAAAGACCTGTCACTGGATTAAATAATGTATTTACCTGAATTTCTGTTTCTATACCCTTAAAAATCTGATAGGTGAAATGGAAGATTGAAGAGGACTAATTTTTTTATTAATTACTGACAAAGGACAAAGGACGCAAAGATAAAAAATACAAACAAAAATCCTGAAAGTCAGGATACCACTCTTTTGTTTTTAATATGGACATTTCACAGAACTGTCTTAAAAGTTCTTACCCCTCCCTCTCCAGTGTTGTTAATTCCTTCCTTATCTCCAGAAAACCACTATAGCATACAAAATAGACACATCGAGACAAAGTGCATAGTATTGGAGATCCTGAAGAGTTAATTGACTATGAACACCCTAAAATGCACTAAAATTCATTTCTCCAAGAGAACAACAATAACAAAACACTACAACCTGTATACTGTATTCTTCTACCATAGTTCAGACAATATATTCACACCAAGGATTCACTACTGCTCTCAAGGACATGTCTTGTATATACACTGGTTTTAATTTTATGATTTATTTATGATTCATTTTTTGACTTAAACCTACTTTTATTGCTAGAAGTAAAATAACCTATTAAAAAAACTGAGATTTTTTAAAATAAAGAATTAAATACACTGTGCAAGTGGATTAAGTTGTAAGTTTACATTGGGTTATATTTGCTATGTCTATTGGAACAAGAGAAAATTTACAGATATGAACTAAAGCTAAAGAGCTTTATTATTTATTCATAGCAGATTTATGTGAATTTATTCATTTGAATTTATTTTTTTTGACTAACCATGAAAACTTCTAGACACATATTTCTTGCAATTTTTTAAAATTCCTACAAATCGTTGTATAAAACATATTTCTCCACAGTAATGTTTTTGTATGGCCTTTACTTGTTATTATGCATCAGATATTTCCCCTAAAAGCAGAATAAGCTGATTAAAATACTGGTTGTTACAACACAGATAATAATTTATATTATTATAGCTTCCTAAAATAGCTGAAATTTCTAGAAAAGTTTATGTCATAGGCAGAAGATTCAATTTTATAAAAAGATACAGAGAAAAAAATGATAATATATGTAAAATTCTTTTTTAGTGGAGTAATAAAACATATCAATTTGTTGCTTTAAGAATACAAACAGGTATTATATGTAATTCAGCATATATCTTATTCACAAAATCATCACAGATTGCTATATATCTAACATATATTTTAGTTGGACAATAAGCTTAGTTTTACAAGTTACTTTACTTTTTTATTACAAAGATATGCACACTAAAGTACATTTGGAGAATTCAGAGAAGTAAAAAGAAAAAGCATTACACAGTTTCCCCACAACCTTAATTTTTATATTTACCTGAGTTTCTTTACTCAATAGTTATAAGCATGTTTTGTGTATCATACCGTCTACATTTTAATTTAAAGTTTTATTTACCTTTATATAGTTACAATTTTATTGGAAATATGTGTCTAAATCAATAAACTTTAAATAATTCAGCATTTTGAAGTTCATCATAAAAAGGAAAAACATTAAAAACAATTAAATTCCCAGGGTTAATTGCCAATAACCATTCATATTTCTCTTTTCTTTTATCCTAGTCAACTGACTAAACAATTCTAAGTGATGGAAAATCTCAGAACGCATTTTGTATATTAATCTAACATCTGGCTCTGATTTAACATTCCTAGTAGTTTCCCATTGTTTAACTTTCCATGTCCATTTTCTCCTAATTTTAATTTCATCTTCTGGCATTTTATATATATATATATAATATATATATATATAATATATATATATTATATATATAATCTGTCTTTTATTATTTCTGGGAATAGGTAGAGAATACACGCATGCATAGGGTTTCCTTTTTGTGTTCATTTATTAATTTTGTATTAAATATGGAAAATCTTGAAGCAGGCAATAAAAATGATTCAGTGACTGCTTCCCAAGGACCTATGAGTTTGTTAACTTGATTTCAAAAGGTATTCCTAATCTAAACTATAACAGATTACCTGCATTCTATTTTTATAAACACAAAACTCTTAAGGGGCTGCTTTGTTTTGGGGGGTCAGGGTCATTGTTTTCTGTTTTATTTTACTTTAGTAGTACAGTCTAATGAAATACAAGTAGGACAATGATTTAGATACTTCTTTCTGAAAAAGTAGATGTTTCTTCCAGGACTGGCTCTACTTCCCACCCCTTTAAACTTCGCCTATCTTTCAATATCCAGAATTTATCTGTCAGCCTCTATATTGAATCCTACAAGGCAATATCAAGTCATCTTTAAATTATCTTTTTCTTTCTTTTAAAATATGAATAGCTACTGAAATAACCAGTGAAGATAAAGTATAATGTGTTGACAAATTACGTAAATTTAAATCTTATGTTTTGAAAAGGAAAGACTTCAAGTCTTTTGTGAAAAAAAATTTTTTTTCTTCCACTTTGCTAAAAATGTTTCTCTTTTATTTCAGATCTTAATAGTTCCATTCCAAATGGAACTACCTACAATAAAAGTTAAATGTGGCAAGGTATCTTATCAGTCTCTTTCCAAATATATAGTACACTAAGGGTATGTATCAAGTATGACTTATGTTCCAAACACAGAGCCCCACCTCTGGCCACCATGCAGAAAGGAATTTACCTTTGCCTAAAGAGAAGTCTGGCCTTTTCCCTTGGCTCCTGGTAGGTAATATCTAAATCCTTGGAAGGTCATGCCCAATAGGAGTGTCTCTGTCTGTCTGGGAACCTTGGGTCCTACCAAATGTGATTTAGGGTGGTGGTTTTTAGTTTACTCTATCAGCTTAACCTCTGGAGGGGCTGGAGATGGGTATCAACAACATGGGCTATCAACCATGTCTACATGATAGAGCCTCAATAAACTCTCTGGATACCAAGGGTTGGGTGAGTTTTCCTGGTTGGTGGCACTCGATGTGTTTTCTCCCACATCACTGCTGGGGAAAGTAGCATTCTCCATGATTCCAGTGGGAGAGTACAGCAGGAAGCCCACACTTGGAAATGTTCTGGACTCTGCTCCATGCCTTTATTCCCTTGGCTATAACTGTGAGTATAACAGCTTTTAGTGAGCTTTGTGAGTCCTCTAGTAAATTATTAAACCTAAAATTGGTCTTAGAGACCCCCAGACATATAATTAGTGTTAGAGGTAAGAGAGATATTCGGATTTCCAAACTTGAAATTGGTGTCAGAAGTGAGGTATTTTGGACTGTTAACTTTGTAAACACCCCCCCCCCAAAAAACCCTGATTTAAATAAGAATTATTAGCAAATATTTTTTTAAAAACTCAAAAAAAAAGGGAATTTTGGGTTTATTTTGTTCCCATAGTTCAATGATGGCACCAAAGACTAATTTTCCCCCCATACTTCCACTTTCCAATTTCTCAGCTTCACCTTAGACCTGAGTTTTCTTTGTGGCTGTAAGATGGCTGAAAACTTCCTAGTACAAATCCAGAGAGATGGAAAGTCTTTTCTTCCCCAACACTGGATTCCTAACCACAAATAAAATGTGATTATTACTACTTGGGTCACATACTTTTTTTGAAAAGAAAAATCATCATGGCCAGTATAATGCCATACCTTCACTAATTTAGACAAGTTTGATCTGTAGCTAAAATAAACTGTGGGACCAGTCCCATGGGAACCTCATGATGATAACAGTGGGTGAAGGCTGCAATGAATGTTGGAGAGATGACTACAATGTCCACTATAGAATTCCATTGCTTATCAAAAACTCATTTATGAACAAAGGTAGTTAGCATTTACTTTAGTAAACTTTCACTTCTAGGCCCAAACTCTACGTCTTTCAAGATGCAATTAAGAATGATTTATAGTTTTAGGAGACTTAACAAATATGAAGTCAAGGGAAATCCCACATGAACATGGCAAAGTAAGTCACGATAAGTAAGTTCTAGAAATCAAAGAAAAGTAACAATGAGGTAAAACAAACAAGCAAGCAAACAAAAAAACCTGAACATCATTTTCAGAAAAATCCTAGAGACAAATCAAATTTTAGATTCTAAAAATTCATATAAGGGCAACCAAACATGAGATCAGGCAGAAGTTACACAAAAGTAAATGAGAAGAGAACTAGGAAGAGAAGTGAAAAGACCCCAGTAGCATCTTACCTCGGAAAATAGCAACAAAATATAATTCCTGAAAGTGAAGGATTTGCCTTGACATGCACAAGCTATATCCTTTAAATAGCAGAAAATTCCAGTACTGACAAACTATTAAAATATTTCACAGCATACATAACAAAGGAAAACTTCTCAATTATTTTTACGATACATTTAACATTGACCCTAAATCTTAAAAAGATTGTATTATAAAAATGCAAGCCACTCTAATTTAGGAATGTTATTGCAAAAATCCTAACATATTAGTAAACAGTATCATGTGTAACGAGAACGCACTATAGGCATTCACGCTGAAATCAGAAATAGGTCAAATGTTTAGTATCAGCACTATTATTTTTATATATCCTGAATGTATCAGCCTATACAATTAGGAAAGAGATATAAATTAGTGACATAAAAATTGACAAACAGGAAGGAAATAGAGGATAAGGTTTTAAACTGGAAAGTCCCATATCAATTAAAAAATATTACAAAAAATAAGAATTGCAATAACACCTTTGGTTACCAAATTAATAGATTCATAAGATTGAAACTCTCTCTCTCTCTCTCTCTATATATATATAACATATATATAAATATACATAATAAAATATATATAAAATAATAGCAACTACATATATTAAAGTACATACACACATAAAACACAATTAATCACAACATACAACGAAAGCAATGACTATCTATAAAAGGAAAGAAAAGATACTTAGGGACAAATTTAACAAGAAATGCACAATATCTATCTATGTGAAGAAAACTTGAAAATGGTACTGAAGGACACAAAAGAAGACTTGAACACAATGAAAGATATACCATGTCCTTATGAAAAAAAAAAAGATTAGAATAATAAAGGCATCCTTTCAATCTAAGGTAACAACAAGATTTAAGGTGCCACCAATAAAACTAACAAAAGGTTGGTTCTGTTTTTGCTTTTATATGTGTTTGTTAAAAAACAAAGGCAAACTAGCCAGAAAAACATTGAAAAAGTAAGGCAGTAGAGAGACTATTTTTGCTAGATATTAAAACCTATTATAAACGCTCAATATTTAAAAATGTTAAATAGTTGAAAACTAAAAATTCAAAAACTGCCATATTTTTAGACACACATAATCCTTTATTAAATGATAAAGGTAGTGTCTTGATCCAATGTAATGTCTCATAATTAACATATCAAAGTCAACAAGGCTTCTTTTTTTCTATTTCCTAGTATTCTTTTCTCTGGACAAGTGAAGGTATCTAAATCTGGTAGCATTTTAGAATAACCTAGAAATTAAGAGAGAAAGAGATATAGTTTTACAAGACATTGGAATAGGTCTGAAATATGGCCCAGGAAGCTGAATTGGAAGACACCCATGGAAAATGCATTCTTCGTTGGGATTGAGAAAAGGATACAGATATGGACCATGCATCTGTAAGGTACTGCTAAATAATTCAGAGGAAAATAATGCTCATGTTCTGAGTTCCCTATCTCTGACCCAGTTCATATTGTGGGTTAAAGTACCTGAAGGTATGCAGCTATAAATAAAGTCTTACCCATCTCAGGACCTCATATTTTCCATTTCACATTTTCAACAAGTTGAAAAACAGCCCTCAGTTTGTTGTTTGCCTTAAAGTTATTAGATCATTTCCCTCAAGATTTGTCATTTTTATTCTGCAACCACTGGTGTGAGGAAAGGCAACGTTAAAATACCCATGCCAAAAAAGAAAACACAGAAGCACACTAAAGGCAATAAATTCTTGGGATTCACCACTGAAAGCTGTTCAAAAGGTAGAGATTTTCCAAATAAACCATATGACTTGAGTCCATGATATGCATTTTTACCTCCCTTATATTGTTTATCTATCTATTCTGAATTGTAGCTTAGAGAAGGGAGTTGTACCACGGTGTATAAGTGAGTTTTAGAGTCATTTTGGCTTGAGTATGAATCCTGTCACATAAGTTTTGTGCAAAATGTGAGCAAGTACCTTAACTCCTCTGACCCTCAATTTTCTCATTTGTTAAATGTACATAATAACATTTACTACAGAAATGTCTTAAAGGTTAAATAAAATAATGTATGTAAAGTATGTAATTCATAGCAGTAACTCAATGAATGTAATTATTACAAAGTGATTCAAGCACAAATACAAAGGCAACTCGTGGATCAATAATAGGCCTTTCTCAAATATGGGAGCGAGGATCTTGAAAAATTACTAACATAGAAAACTGACAGTGGAAATATTTAAGATCTTATAGAGAAAATAGAGTTTGAGAACTATGATAACCAGAAAATCCATAAAAACCCTTATCATTAATTTTACACTAAAATAAAACAATAAAGACAGATTGTTAGAATGCTATAAATAATGCGTTTAGACACCCTAAATTATTAATGTAGTTAACTGCCTTTTATCATCTCTCATTGTAGATACTTTCCTCAACGTCCTCCCTCTGTAATTCCAAAGTGATTTTTAAACATGCATTTTCTGAATTTCAGAGAACGTGCATATTGAGACTCCCAGCTACCCCATATTTGGCTCTCTATCTGAATGCTCATTATCATTCTGATTTCATGGTTCAGAGTTCTTGAATCCTGTCTCCTTGGTCTTATCACAATCCAGGAAGCAATGTAATTTGAATGGTTGAGATGAAACAAAAGACAAAAACAGCAATAATAACCATTTGGGGTGATTTTTAATAAGCATGTTTGGAATAACCAATAGATTTTTCTCAATTTCCTACATGATTGTATGTTTATATGGTCATAGCGCATGCCTTATTACCCTCTTACAATTTATTTCCCTCAGTTCTTCATAGATGTAGAAATATAGCTCAAAGGCCCTGGATATTTTTCCTCCACTTCCTTAATTTCTTTAAAGGCCCAATACAGTGTTTTACCTTTTATATGCACAGCCACTTTTTTAATTTGGCCCCATATGAGTGACCCACAAGTCATTATAGGAATTCTGGAATAAAAATTCTCCCAGGTCCCATGAAGGACTACACAATCAAACCTTCTATGTATATTTATATAGTCAATATATCTATATTCTCTATGTATTTTATGTACATACTAAAATTCCTCCCAATCATAATTCTCAGTATAGGAAGTATTACTAAAGCCCCAAGGTATTTTGAAGGGCATTTCAATATATTTGCTTAATAATGCAATTACATTCAGTTGGAAATAATTCCACAGATGGAATTAGAATTGAAAAAAGAAAAGGGAGCTAAAGGTGATAGAAGAGGGTAAATACTCTTGGAGTATAGCGAATAATGCCTACTGGGTAAAAGGGCATCTCAAAGTCGCAGGTTCTTTTAGCCTGAAGCATGTGGAGATTTTGAAAAAGGCCATAGTAAAGAACACGAATGTCAGACAATTCTCTAAATATCAGGTATCAGAACAACTTTCTTCATCAAGAAAAAAGGAAACATTAAGTCTATTTATCCTGCAAACTGCATTAGGTTGCAGCAGGATTCATTAGGAATGTTTGTAGTGGGTGGGAAGAAAGATATTGTATTTATCAGATAACCATGTGATAAGTATGGTTTGACCAATCATATAGTTGATATAATATATCTACCTCATATATATTACAATATCTACCTCATATAACCATATAATATCTACCTCATAAATATTTTATCAGTTTAAAAATCCTAATACATAGGTGGCGCTTGGAATAGTGAATAGAACATAGCTCATTATGTTCCATGTAAAAAAAAAAGTCTGGTCCCTGGTTAAAAACCTTTGTGTTAATTTTTCAGGCCCAAACCTAGGCAATTATAAAGGCTTCCCTGGCAAGTCTCGTGGGGGAAGGCTGCCCTCCTCACTAGAGAAGTGGTGCACAGCCAATGCACTGCTGTCCCTGAAGGGAGTTGCACTCAAGGTCTCAGGCCCCCTTGCCAGTCATGCTCTTTACATATTTGCATTCTTAGCCCAGGTGCCTTTACTCCTAGGCCTCTTTATCTGAGGCCTTGACAACAGGTCTTCTTCAAGAGCCTTTGCTGAGGCCTACTTGTTGAGAGGGGAAGAGGGAATAGGGGGAGAGAGAGGAGAACACTTAAAGACACTATTCCTCAATCTAAATGCCCAATCTTTTCCACTCCCAGCTCTTCCTCCTTTCCCTCTTCTGGACCCCAAAGTCCATAAGAATGAATGGCCAAGCCTTTTATTCTGGGCTTCCTCAACAGCGAGACCACCCCTACTCCGGGGCTGATCCACCTGACCCTTGACCAATGCCCCATTCCACGGAGGAAAATGGAACAAAGGAGTCAGCAGTCTCTCTGGTTTTAGACTCTTACTTATATCATCATTATAAGTGATTAAATGCCTAAGTCTTTCATTTTTAGCTTGTTGCTTTAAATGGCTACTCCAACACTTAACAGTTCATTTCTGTCTCTCCCATCTCAGCTAAGCTCCTGACAATATGTTGTTATAAGAGTCTACAATATTACTCAATAATCTTGCTTTTTATTCAACACAAAAATACAATTAACCACTCAAAATGATTTCTAATTCCTCATAGAAAAAGTAACACATGTTGAGAAAATAAATACTGAGAAAAAACATTGTTTAGGTTAGTTTTACAACATAAAGAAGATTTCATTAATTTCTCTTCCTAAGGAACCCATAGAGTCTTCATAATGATAGTTTATTTCATTCCATTTAGCAAAACTTTCATATAGGATCTTAACTTTAGGATTCCTAAACACACAGAGTACTGTGTTTTGAGGCTATGTGTTGCTCTTCAAAGTTATATATAACAAATCCTAAGGGAGTCTGGTGCATGGAAAGAGTATAACCTCTGGACCCAGTGTTCTGACTCTGTTATTTGCTAGACCCATTATCCAGGACCAGCCAGTAATCACCTCTGACTCTTCTATATCAAAGGTTGCTAGGAAGATTATGTAGAGCTACTCTGTAAACTGCTACATGTTCTCATCAGAATTTCTAATACTCATGAAGATATGCATAAACAATAACAGATTTAATGGATATTAGCAATAGTACATTTGATCTCTCTGGGCCACTATGGCATAATATCTACCTCATAAATATTTTACCAGTTTAAAAATCCTAATACATAGGTGGCACTTGGAATAGTGAATAGAGCATAGCTCATTATGTGCCATGTATTGATCACTACACTATCATCATTGCCACCATCAACATTTCATTATCAATGCATCTACAGGGTAAGTGGAACAAACTCAAAAAGAAATATAATTTAGAAGAGTCTATGTTAGTAATCATAGATTAATAGGATTCTTTTTTCTTTCGTAAATCTCTAGAAATTTTACAATCAGATCATTATCATCCTTCTACGTACAGTTTACCCTTCTGGAAAATACTAGCAATGCTAAAAATATTTTTGGAGCATACCACCATGAAAAATCCTTCATAATCTATAAGTGAGAAACTTATTACATTTCACTTTAAAAATTGTAATTTACAATATCCAACTTTATCATCTGCTTTATTTACCAAATTACTCACTTGGTAAGTAATTATCTACTTTATTTACCAAATTACATTTATTTACTCCAGACTGTTGTTATTGTTTTCATAGTCAGATTCACCATTTGAAGATACCAATTTTCTCCTATATAGGAGTTTATGACAGCTTCATTAAAGAAAGTTTTTCTCTGGCTTAGAGCAAATCACTTATCTAGAATGAGACTCAAATTCTGGCTCTGCCATCTCATAACTTTGTATTAGACAACTTACTTGAACTCTAAGATTTCATTTCCTCATATGAAATAGGAATAATAAAAGTTTAAATGCCATAGAGTGAGATAAAATAAGATAATAAGTATAGAAAATTTAGAAGACAACTTGCTCATAGTAAACATCGTGTAACTGAATTGCAGCAATTTTGATTACTTCTGTTTTATTTTGGCTGTTCTGTAACATTGGACAGTTTTCAAATTAAGATATGTTTAAACCTACATATTTTGATGTCTGCAAGTAAATTTGATGAGGGTCTCTCTTATGTTTTACAAGATGATCAATATCCAAGCCTGGAATTAAGGCATAAAGTTAACTTTAAGCTAATCTTTTAATACCCTTCATAATTAAAAACTGTATATAATATTAATTATTGGTTTTATTTATTGCTACTTTTGTAGTGGTTACCCATCATTTAATCTCCACAACTACAGCTTATTTTATTACAGCATGACGACACTCAAGATATTTTAAATCAGTCTTCGATAGGGTTTGTGGAGGAAGAACCACTAAAACACTTGCAGGAAAATGGGACAGAATCTTGTGGAAGAAAAGCAGCTAAGACCAAGAAATGCAGAAATGGTGGCTAGGGCAATTATTTGTTTACCCATCGTTATGGTTTATGTGTCACCTTGACTGGGTCACAGGGTTACCAGATATTTGGTCAAACCTTATTCTGGTGTGTCTCTGAGGGTGGTTTTGGATGAGACTAACATTATAAGTAGATTAAGTAAAGCAGGTTGCCCTCTGTAATGTTGAGTGGGCCTTATCCAATCAGTTCAAGGCCTGACTAGAAGGAAAAGACTGACCCTCCTGAGTAACAGAATTCTTTCCTGACTGCCTTTGCCCTGAGACATCAGGATTTTTCCTACCTTCACACTTGAACTGAAACATCAGCTCTTCCTGGGTCTCAAGTCTGCTGCCCTTCAGGTGGGAACTACTCCCTCAGCTCACCTGGTTCTCAGGCTTTTAGACTCAGACTAGAACTAAACCATCAGCTTTTCTGGGGCTCTAGCTTGCTGACAAGTCACACAGTACATCTAGAGACTTTCTCACCTCCATAATCACATGAACAAATTCCTTATAATAAATCTGTCTCTCACACTCTCTCATTTATTCTCTCCCTCTACCTTTTATATTTATCTATCTATCTATCTAATCTTCACATTCTTTCTTTGATAAGTAAGCATTCAAATATAAATTTTTATAATAATTGGATTATTGTTTGCTTTGATAATATTTGTCTATGTAGATAGAGCCATTGATTATACCTCATGCTTTCAGTTTTGTTTTCTGGAGACATACTCAAATCTCATATTTGTCTGGGCTTCCTATCAACATTCCATTCAGCTATATTCCAGCAAACACAAGGGCAATATGCTCACCTTGTTGATATTTATATTGATTTACCTGAGCTCTCTACTTTTGATTTTGTTATATGTTTCCCCAAGGGCATCACATATTCATCTCATATAATAATATCAGATAGGATAAATAAACTGTGGATTTTTTCTCATAAAATAATAAGGATGCATTCTGGAATTTTAAAATGTTATGACAAGCAAGCAATTGAAAATTACAGGAATATCAATCAATGTATTTCTAATTCCTATACCACTAGTTCATAAGCAGATATAAATATGCTTATTAAAAAAAGTAACAAATGAAAAATAAGGAATGTTCATTTTAAAAGAAATTCTTGAAGTGGCTATGCATTGATTTTTGAAATGTCACTTTTAAATTATTTTTGTGTTACAGTTTCAAAGATTGCATTTTTTCCATTGTCTCTACTCTCTTATGGAACTTGTTTTGGGTAGATATTAGAGTTCTGCAATTTATCATAGCTGCTCTATTATATTTATTGTATCTTCATCTCTCAGTTGTATATTCTAGATTAATGACTCAGTGCTAACCTCCAATTTATTAATTATTTCTGCAATAGTTTCTAGTCAAATGCAAAATCTATTGCACTTTTAAAATTTCAATGACTGTATTTTTATTCCCAAATTTCATAAGTACTGTTTTCCTATTAACTTACTTTAATCCATTTCTTTCTTGAATTTAGAATAAACATGTATACTATAAAGTTAAATAATTTTTCAATAGAGAATTTATATTCTAAATGTTTTTAAGCTGTCTTTCTTAGAATCAGAAATTCTGAAATGAAGAAATTTATTTCTTCTCATTTAGAATTTGGGTTCCTAGATTGAAGTTTATTTAGGTGATAGGGTTTGATTTTATTTTTCTCTCTCTTTGTGATGATTTTTCCCTGTCCAGTGATATTACAGTTGGTGCTATATAAACCTGACCTGAAGTTATAAGGACATTTTGGCACTTTTGCTCCACAAAGTTATTGGAAGAATAAATCTTGGATTCAATCTCAAAGCTAACAGATAATTTTGTTCAGTTACTAACTTCTTTAGGCTTAAAGCTTATGGAAAGCTATAACTACAGGTGAAAATGGCAACAGGATTTGATTTTTTTTAACGTAATTTCACTTGAAACAGAGCTCCACATCGGGCTTTGTCTTCAAACTTTGAGTCAGTTTTTGTCTCTTTCAGGAGCTGCATCTTCAGATATTTACATTTCATGGGAGATGCATACTATACTCCTCATTGCCAATGCAAAGAAACTGACTTTTTAGTTTAGAAAAGTATTTCATATTTTATCTGATGTTGTGTGTTTGGAATAAAGGAATCAAAAACTGAAAACTGAGCCATTGTGAACAAAAGTATTGGGTACTTTTGTCAAATTTCTTTTAGAATAATCTAAGAAAACAAATATATGCATACAGCCTTAAAACTTTATAATAAAAACTCATACAAGTTTTGAACAAGAAAATATCTTATTGTAGGTCACTTAGCTTATTATGGTATTAAATCTATTATATATAAATTCTAATATTTAGAAAGTATAATAGTGGTTTGAACTAAACCAATTATCCCATTAAAATTAGAAATGCTCTGAAGATTGTAATAAAGGAGATTTCTATGAGCCATAAAAATTCTGTAAGCTTCAAACTGTAAGAAACAGACTTTATATATCCAGAGTAAGTTATACATATTTTGTAAATATTCACTATCCATTTAAAAAATATTGTAAACAAACAGTTCTCAAATCTATTGAGATATAACATACTAACACAGTGTAAAAAAGCAGATGATACAGATTGAGAATAAAAAAAAAATTAGATAAGGATTATCAAGGATGTTCTTTATTGAGCAGTCACTGATGTATGCATATTATATAATATGATTCTTGTGTAGAGAGGAAGTTTAAGCTAATGAGTAAAGAACTTGGTTCTGGAATCCAACAGGCCTGGATGTGAATCCAGGCTTGGACATTCACTAGATGTGTGGCTTTGGCTCAGAAATGTGGCAATTTTTAATCTCAGTTTCCTTATTTTTACTATAGGGATACTGGTTATATCTACTTACAAGAGTATTATAAAGGCTAAATGGGATCAAGTGTGTAAAGCACATAATGCTGGTCCAAGATTAGAGCCAAAAAAATGTTATTTTGAAAAGTGAAGCAAATTAATAAACAATTTCTTTTCCTTTAACATGGTGGAAACCTCTACTAGCCTTTACACTTCTGAGCTTTAATAGCTATCTCCCTGTATCACTGGGTTCCTCAAGGAAAGAACATCTTTTCATCTTCATTACCCAGCACAGAGTATAGAACAGATAAATAAATGAAGGGAAAGCACAGACATATTCCTTTAGAGAGCTCTCAAATAGAAAACAAAATGTATTCACCAAAATATTGACACTTCCTGTATAGTCAAAACCACCATAGTACATTTTTTAGTGTAACAATGAAAGGCATTTTAAAGATCCTAAACTATCAAAAGAGGAAGGCTTTCCTGAAATGAGTTGTTAGGGCTAAAATACCTCTGAACCAATAACATCTCAAAGCAATCACTATAAACCTCAGGGCACTTCTGGGCTCCTCAAAGTGCTCAAAGATTTGGTATAGGTGATGATAATTTCATCCAAAGGTAAGGAGAATCTTTTCTCCTCACCATTTTCTTCTCCTTTTTCAGGCAGATGAAAATGTGTATGAAATCATCCTGTTTTTCTCACCCTCTCTCTCTTATCAACCTCTCTGCTGTACAATCTTGAGTTGTCTGAACTCAAGTTCCAAATTCCATTTCTGCTTATTTGTTATACTCTTCACTGAAAAATCTTTGCTCAAATTGGGTCTCTGAAATGCATGACATAGACAATTTTCATGGTAAGAAAATCGCTAGCAAACATAGCCTTCCCTCACTTCTTAGGCAAGGCAGTTGCTGATGTTAATGGAGCCAGTCATTTGCTTATTAGGGGTAAAATAGATTTTGTATTGATTGGTTTGACTCGGGATATAGTATTCCAATTAAGATTGCTAAAAAGAGCTATAGAATTAAACCCTGAGTTAAAACAAGCAGTGATGCAATGGCATACAGATATCTATAGTCTGCTAAAATTCACAAGCAATTCCACAATATAGACAATGTTTCCAGTTCATTCTCAATAGGACTATACAGAGGAATGAAAGTGCACTTAGATTACAAAAATCACATTTTACTGTTATATATATATATATTTTTAGAATCATTTATTCATCACCCATTAGCCTACCTCAAATCCTACTTCCTTTTCTAAAAGAAATGTGTTTTATCAGGTGCACTTCTCCCAAAACAACAACTTACACCCACAGTAGCACACACAGCCCAAATCTCTCTCAGAGCTGACTCTAGGGGTCTCCTGTTGCGTTATCCTCTGTTAAATAATATCATAGGGGCATAAGCTCACAGACCATGTCCCAGGGTCAGGGGGCAGGAGAAAATAATAAGCCACTCTTTTTCACTTGAACTCATTTGTATTTTGTCAGATATCAAGTATCAGCTAAATACTGTGTTCTCCGCTAAAAGAAACTATTTTTCATATTTCCAAAGATCAAAAATTACATTTTAAGAGACCAAAAAACAAACAAACAAACAAACAAAACAAAAAAACAACCCACCTAGATAGGAGCACACACCTGAACTGAAACTGCAACAATGCTGTCACTTTGTTATTTAGGGGTCAGGCTACCAGGCTCTAACCCTTTGAACCTTCCAAATTCCCCATGAAATCCCTGTGAGGCTGAGGTTTTCAGTCAAGTCTAATTTAACTATGAATATTTAGAGGAAACTGAAGACCGCCTCGCCTACTCAGGTAAAGTAGAGACCTGAGGCAATTACCAGAGTAATTCAAGCAGAAAAATTTCCTACTGAGGAAGAGATAATGTTTGCTTGAACTATTCAGATTGGCCATCTGTAATATTAAATTCATTAACTCGCTCCTTCACTCTGCCTATGAAGACACAGCCTTGCTACTATTAAAAATATACACACAAGGGATCTCAAATATGTGTTTGTGAGTTTGCAAAATACTCCACTGATTACTGGTAAAAGAAGTTCACATGTTTAATGAACTATATAGTTCACAGGGAATTAGATGAGGCAGTCCCCAGAGGGGGCAGTAAAGATGGGGAAAAGAAGGATAAACCATAACAATAAGTTTTTCTGATTCTCTAAGATCGATCCCCCTATTCTAGTGACCTGCTGTAGGTGAATCTTTTACACAAACACACACATAAAATTATACCATTCATCAGCTACCAGAAATCCATATTCAAATCATTCAATAAATCTAATGATTTAATAATTCTGATTATAAAAGAGTCAGTGATCCTTCGACTTTAAAGGCAATGGGCAGGCTTCTTCAAGGATAAAAGAATTTTACAGACCACAGTACTGATAAACCCTTTTTAAAACAATAAAAGAACCTTATTTAGTTCCACTGGTCTCTAGTCCAGTAGCTCCAGTTCAACTATTGCCACCCCCAACCCCTCAAGACCTCACTGTTAGCAAAGCCACCTCCTGGAACTCATCACACTCAATTCTCTCCAGCTTCTTCCCCACCAACTAAACCCCCAATATCATGTTTTCTTACGCCGATGACCAAGACTGCAGACAGTATATATGGTTTGACACATCTTGATTAGGAGGAAGTTGGAAAGAGCCCCTATCTGGAAATAAGTATGGACACTCTGGAGAGAAACGAATTAAAAAGAATAGGTTCAGGTCATTCTAGGGGCAGAGGAGTCCATCGGACCCATTATTCACACAAAAAACAATGGATTAAATACCTTTAGATATAGAGAAGATTATAACAAGAGGTTACTTCCATCTGCTTAAGAGAGATTTGGGGGCAAGACCTCAAAATGGTGTTTACAGTATCACAAATTACATCAGTACTGAAAGTCATTTTGTGTCTGTTGGCATACAGACCAGTTTTAGGACTGGTAATACAACAGGGACTGACCAGAACTGTAATGATGACACTCAGCAATATGGGATTAATACTCCAAATATGCACATTATGAACCAACAGGCATATACATGTGATACTAACTATGGTTGCACCTATGATTGGTATCCAGTGCAAATAGGATCGTCTCAATAAGACTTTGGAGTATATGTAAATGTCTGTTGTTCATAACTGCTCATCATATTGAATGTTATCACATAAAATATTTATTTTAAAAAGCAGAAATGACTGCAGTGTAGCAGTATTGTAATTCACTTTTTGGTTTTTAAGATGTAAATATCTCTACATTCCTGATACAAATTTAGTGTTTTGGTTTTTTTTTTGTACTAGAAGATACAGGTAGTATTTTTACAAAAGTTAATGTACAGTGTTTTAAAATATAATAATTCAATGCAATACCAAATAAAAAATATTTGAAGACCAAGTTACGTGGAAATTGTGCTTTATTATATATATATATGACATCATGTAAAACTTTGTTTAAATGACCTGCATTTTTAAACTATAAAATAAAAATCCAACTAAATAAGAGATTACTCAAAAACACTCAGAAATGAAGCAACTGTAGTAATAAAACTGGTACTAAGCATTGAATCCATTTCAATTAAAGAAAACTAATAAAAAGTTGGAAATTACTATTATAAAATAAAATGCATTCTTGATAATATAGATAACAACAAAAAAAATAAATATTAGCAATCAAGGTTTGGGGTTCCTCAGAAGGTGTAGTAAAGTATGCTATTTACAACATCTTACAAGCAGAAATTTACTGGGTGTCATGCTAAGTTGAAACAGGTAGCAAAAAGTGCACAATGAACACAAGCTCTCAAATTTTTTCAGGGTTTTTTTCCCCATAACATAGTAGAGCTTTTTCAGAAACTAATATATATTATAATGAAGCAAAATTAAATATAATACCTCTTTTCCGAATATCACATGTAAATAATTATTTAATTAAATTAATTCTACGTATTCATCTCTATTCATCTATCTCTATTTTCCAACTGCATATATGCATTAAGAAATTATTAAAATAATGTTTATGAGATATTAACAATGGTTATTGGGAAGGTGGGATTTGGGTTAACTTTTTAAAATTTTAAT
Organism: Orcinus orca; assembly: GCF_937001465.1. NCBI lineage: Eukaryota > Metazoa > Chordata > Mammalia > Artiodactyla > Delphinidae > Orcinus > Orcinus orca. Next base: position 58,443,928 of record NC_064563.1, on the reverse strand, counting down.
CTTCATACTCCTCTGTATTGTTTTAAATTATTATACAGTTGACCCTTGAACAACCTGGGGGTTAGGGATGCCAACCCTCTGCATAGTTCAAAGTTTGTGTACAACTTGTAGTCAGCCCTCCACATGTGCGGTTCCTTTGTACCTGAGGTTTCACCGCATCCATGGTTCTGCATCCGTGGTTCAACCAACCTCGAAACGTGTAGTACTGTAGTATTTACTATTGAAAATAATCCATGTATAAGTGGACCCACACAGTTCAAATCCATGTTGTTCAGGGTCAACTGTAGTAAGAATCTTTCAGAAGGTATTTGCAACACTGGTTTTCATGAGAAGAGGAACTGGGTGATTGGGGAAAGTGGATATGAGGAGACTGTTCACAATCTACCACTTGGTAATGTTAGAATTTGAATCTTGTGAATTTCTTAGTAATTGATAAAAGCAAATTAAGTTAATCTTATTTTGGTGATTTTTATCAAATTTACACACACGGATGGATTTAAAAAGCTAAAGTCATTAATACTCAAAATGAGTTGAAATTTGAGATCCAACTCTACTACAAAGATTCTATGGCTGTATTGATATGTAGATATATCAACATAAAGCCCTTGGAAGAACTTATTATAACATAAACCTCATGACTGATAAATGTGTAGAAACCTTGTTTTTCCATAAATGATATTATACAGTTATTCATCTCCATCCAGTTTGAAGATGATGCTCTGATTTTCTTTTCACTCAGCAGGCAAAGCAATGCCCAGTTCAAAATAAGATGCTTTTGCAACATGAAGATGCTGTAAATTGTTTAAAGAACTCTGCAAAACTCTTGTTCTTAGAAAGAAATATAAATGAGTCTGCCTGCTAAAAGGATACTTGGTGTGGGTAAGACAGAGTTAGAAGGTGATGACAGAAGTGAGTCAGCTGGACACAGAGTAGACAATAAAGAAGTATTAAAAGAAAAACAACCATATAAGGCCAGATTCATGTTCAATATAAAAAATTAAACACATTCCCACAAAACTCATTAACATTCCTCATAAAATAACCCGGGCTTGAAGTACCAAATTAACATATAACTGAGATCTAAGGAGATGACTCTCTAGTTTGAATCTTAGAATTTTAAGAAAACAATATATAAACAAAATAGTTTACATACCTCAGAATAGCTTTATACAATACGCTTTAAATAAATTTTCAAAAAAAATGCTACATTTACAAGCTCATTAGCAGATTTATAAAATCTAGGACAGTCATGAATCATGCCAATAAATCCTAAATTAAAAATATTTTTGACTTACAAATCTTTCCCATGCACTTTAAGGAATACATCAGTGTTTTTTGGACAGATGTCATTTTGATTGAGTTTATAAGTCCTACTCTCTCATTTTAGTTCAAAGTTCTGATTTATGAATCCTAACTTGTTCTTTCTTTTATTGCTAGTTCAGTCTTTTGAAGTTCAGATTTTGTAATGAGCTACATGAGAGGTTACACAATACTTTCCCTGTCTTTTTTCCGAAGGTTAAAAAAAAAAATCCACCTTTTTTCCTTTGCCCAGGTGCCAAGAGTAAGCAGTCTTGTTCAGCAGGATTTTCATTTAAAAGCACTAACAGATCATTTTTCTCCATAGAACCCACAGGATAAGAGGATAAAGTTCCCATTATTGGAAAGATATCTCTACCGAAGAAGAGCAAAATAAAGCCAGAATCTGTATTTGTGCATACTACTCATTATCTGGCACCTATAATTTAGTTGTAAATCAATGTTCCTGAATGGGGTTAAGATGGAAATGTGTTTCTGGAAGTTTCAAACAAGCACTATTAAGAAGCCAGCACAATTCTAAAAATGATTAACTCTTGACTCAAGTTCAAGTTCTAATTCAGCAACATTTCCCTCCCTCAGCAATTCCTGCTCCATCAGGCTTCGGTAATTAAAGTTATGTTTAAATTCTGAAGTAGCAGTGTTCCAAAGGTGGGAAAATATGATCTCTTTCAGTAACATTTTAATAAAAGATATCAGAGATTAAAACCTTAGCATTGTTAGACATTGTATTAGAATTGAAAAAATATAATTTCATGGGAAATGATCTAAGAAAAAATTTTGCATGGTAACAATATTGTAATATAATAAATTGAAATAATTTAAGCTCCCTAATCATTAATATTTTCAATGATTCATTCCAAAAAAAATGAGAGAAAAACATTTTTTAAAAAATAGTGGGCTTCCCTGGTGGCGCAGTGGTTGGGAGTCCGCCTGCCGATGCAGGGGACACGGGTTCGTGCCCCGGTCCGGGAAGATCCCACATGCCGCGGAGCGGCTGGGCCCGTGAGCCATGGCCGCTGAGCCTGCGCGTCTGGAGCCTGTGCTCCGCAAAGGGAGAGGCCGCAACAGTGAGAGGCCCGCGTACTGCAAAAAAAAAAAAAAAAAAAAAAAATATATATGTATGTGTGTGTATATATATATATATATATATGTATGTGTGTGTGTGTGTGTGTGTATATATATATATATAGTAAAATTACACCCATCATGGATGAAAGCTTAAAGTTCTTTGGATTTTGGAGACACAAATAATTTTTTCTTTAAAAATTAAAAAAGTAATTTAGTGTATGTAATTTGACTTTTTCCAGCAAGAAATTCTCTAAGTAACTGTAAAGGAATTTAGCTCTTTATTTCTAGCAAACTCTCAACCTTTTACAGTCTTCTCTAAAAATGGTTTGTAAAATTGATTTTACAGTAGCTCTATTTTTAGTTTTTTGAGAAACCTCCATACTCTTTTCCATAGTAGCTGCACCAATTTACATTTCCACCAACAGTGCACAAGGATTCCCTTTCTCACAAATCTCCACGGATAAGCTCATGTAAGATTTCTAGTGACTAACTCCTTTGGACAAACAAGAAACCAAACTGAAACAGCTAAGATTCTCTCAAAATGGAATCTAAATATATAAGTGATATTTCTTCATTATCTCAACATATAACAATAGATCTCATGTTAACATTACTTTAGCGACAAATCCCAGAATATCTGAAATTATCATTAAGACAAAAGGTAGCAGATGCTGCTTAAAGTAAAAAACATTAGGTAAATTCTTACAAAATATACTACAATTGAGCAAGTATAAATTTTTTTATTCAAGTAATTTAAAAGCTTATTCATGTTCCCAAATTTCAGATATATTCAGCAAAATAGTTCAGAGGAATTTTAATTCCCAAAAAATGGGATTAACATTTTGCAGAAACTTATAATAGAAATGAAGGGATAAAAACGCTCGAATTATTGTTTTCATTTCCTCAGTAAAAACTTACAAATTCACAAGTCTTAAAACATGCATCACTGTTATAAATTGATTCTTTTCTTTAAAACAAAATTAAAATAATGTTTCCTAGGAGACATATTTAAAACATCTTCCTATATTTTAACTTTTTGTATTTTTTTTTTTTTTACAACTAGAGGCCACTCTTTGCTCATGAGATCAACATAAGCTAGTTTTCATATGAACCAGGAATATTCAAAATTGCTCTTTAATTGCCTTTAATGCATCTAGTGACCTGAAAATTCATGTCTTTTGAGTATATTTTATTTATAACATTTTTCATGTATATTGTGCTTTAAAATAACAATGTTTATAAAGAAACATCATTTTCCAAAATGCTGGACAACTTTGTATGAATATTTTAAAGTGCTGTGGGTCAAGAACCACCAGAAGTTTCTCCATTATTCCATTTAAACAAAACTTATATGTCTTGCAAGATTTTTAAAATTCTTGTTAATGGAAAACAAATATATGAATACAAAATCTAATTGAATGTGTTACTGGTTTTGATTAAAACATAAATATATAATTTTTAAAGTCAATTTAATGACGTTGATTTAGTTATTTTTAAATTTCACCTCATAATCTTTATGTCAGTCAATGAGTTCCTATTTTACTTTAAAGTGGTTGTTGCTGATTGTCCCCAGCTTTATGAGCATAGACTCCAGGGCCAGACTATCTCGGTTTAAATCCTAGCCTTGCCACTTGCTGGCTCTGTTACCTTGGCCAAGTTACTACATTTTAGCTCATGCCTCTCTTTCTTCATCTATAAAATGGTGATGATAATAATAGAGCTTACTTCACAAAGTTGTTATGTGGAAATGAATCGATACAAAGTGAACAGTGCCTGGTATACAGTAGGCTCTACATAAGTGTTTAATTTTATTATTTCATTTTTATATTATTGATTATGAAATTATTATCAAGCACTGAACAGGGTTTTTGATAAAACAAACTAGCCCTCATTATTCCAATTAACAGTGCCCTTCATTGTATCACTTGAGAAAGTATGCATTTACTTCATACTGTCACTAATCAAAGAAATTTTAGATTTTCTCCTTTAGAGCTGCCTTTGGAGTCATTCCAAAGCCAAATAAGAAAATTAATCTCATTACGCTTAGTGCTGCAAACAGTATTTCTTAATTTGGTCATTCAGTGTAGTTAACAGACATAAACTTAAAATATTAATGCTAAGAACAATAATAACAAAACTCAAGTTTACTGAATATTTCATATGCCAAGTATAGCACTGAGTTTTAATTTCATTTGATTAACTTTGACCAATTTGGAAAAATGTTTTCATCCTCAGTGAATACAGATGCATATCACTGATAACTGGGGACATTCTGAAAAATATGACGAAAGCTTTGAAGGTGATTTCAGCATAAAAAGCCACAAAAGGTTTTGCATTATGATACAACTCAGGTCATAGGTGACCACTGGGGCTAAGAAAGGCACAACTCTCTGGATGGCATTTATTATCTTATTTTGGTTAAAATAGATTGTCATATGATTTCAAAGTCATCAGTCATTAAGTACCTTTAATTAACAAGAAATTCATAACTAGCAATGAATAAAAAATTAAAATAACACATACTTAGTTTAGGCTACACTTTTCCTCTTATTTAATTGCTTCAGGGAGTTAGAAAAGCATGAGGGAATATGTGGCAATAAGATATGCTTTGTTCTAATGACTCTCAATGGACTATAATAATATGTTCTCTAAGTCTTTGGTTAAGTCCCCAAAGTAAATTTTTTAAGCCTCTATTACTCAGTGGTTAAATGGGGATGATATCCACCAAAAACAATGAATATAAAACACAAGATGCATTGCCTAACACATCATAATACATAATAAATAATAACTATTATTACTAAATGTTAGTTATTAACAGTCATAAAATTTGCATCTGAAAGAAAAGAATATCAAAACACAAAGATGTAAATTTTTTTTTCTTTTTTTAAAAAATGTATTCTAGACCTTCTTGGCCTTTAACTATTTGTTATGCCAAATGGAAAACTCAGGCAATATAGTAGTAGTTTTATCAAAAGAAAAAATATTATCTTTATGTACAAACTTTACTGACATTGCTATCAAGGCAAAACCTGACAAGGAAAAATTAGTTGACAGCAATAGCGAGAAAAAGACAGAAATCTTATTAAGATTTGTATACAGAAACAAATAATATAAAGTTACAGGAATGGTTTGAAGTAACATTTTCCCCCTCATTAATGTCCCTTTGTACTGTATGATTGCTCTTATTTATTCTTTGGTCACTTAAACAAGACCAAAACTCATTCACATATAGTACAGCTGCAGCTTTTAGACAGTCTTATTTTTTGTGCTTGAAAAATGAAAATATCTGAAAACGCACTCTGCAACACTAAAGTAAAATTACAGTGCTAGTCTTAAGGTTATCATAATAGAGCAAACAATAGCTCATAAAAAAGATTTGTGGCCATGGCATAAAACTTATCAAACGCCACAATTGTTCTCTGAGAGCTACATAAGCCAAACTTAAGAAATACTATGGCATTTTTGTAACTCTAGAAGCAGCAAAAGTTCATCACAAAGAATAAGGATGCTAAAATGCTAAGGTAATCAGCTTTCTCCATCTCTCGGGGTAATTATTAGAATAATACGCTCCAACCAGAGGTCACGTATTGCCTAATGAAATAGTTCATCTGAAGAGAGGGTACAGTAATTCTTACCAGCTGAAGGAGAGCAGATAGCATAGTCTTAAACCAATGTAATGACTGCAGCCTCACAGTGCTGTGTGGCGATGGGTACTTTCCACAGTGCAGGCTGGACAGTCCAGTACGTAGTGAGTGCCCAACAGTTAGTCAAAGGATAAATGAGCTGTATTAATATGAGTTACCTTTGAATAGAAACCAAGGTAGATTTCAAGGATATCAAAACCAATAAATCCAACACTTCAAAAAGATCTTCTTAATGTCGCCTCATGACAGACTCACAAGTAGAAGGAAAGTCACAGCCTCAACTCTAACTTCAATCTTTTGTAACTGAAAAAACAGATGTCTGAGGTTATGTGAGCACTAAGGACACCAAAGAAACTTGAGGACAAAACCAAGCTGTACATTTCCTAACTTCAAGTTCAGTGTTGTTCTGGCTGCTAAATCTGATCTTTTTTTTTTTTTTTTTTTTTTTTTTTTTTTGCGGTACGCGGGTCTCTCACTGTTGTGGCCTCTCCCTTTGCGGAGCACAGGCTCCGGACGTGCAGGCCCAGCGGCCATGGCTCACGGGCCCAGCTGCCCCGCGGCATGTGGGATCTTCCCGGACCGGGGCACGAACCCGTGTCGCCTGCATCAGCAGGTGGACCCTCAACCACTGCGCCACCAGGGAAGCCCCAAAATCTGACACTATTTACACAAAAGTTATGATATTGGATCTTTGTGACCTGCTCTCTCTGTGCTCGCATCAATAACAATAGTACTCTACGAAATGAAGAGGATGATACCTCACAACCTTATCATGGGATTCAACCACTCTTTCCATTTCCTCATCTCAAACCCAGGCAGACAATAAATAGTTCTCTAGTTCATAGATGAGGAGATCTATTGAACTGTTAAAATATGTGACAAATTGGATCTTTGTTCATATTTTCATTCTCTGAAGTACTGGATTTTGAAGCATCTGACCCAGAGAAATTAAGTAAATGTAATCCCTTCAGACTGTTTTCCCCTTCTTCCTTGCCAGCACAGATATAAGTTTCACAAATCTTTACATAAATTTCAAAACATTTATGTACATTTGAACCATTTGGAAAAGTGGAACTTAGGATATTTATCACACCATGTCATATTAATTTGTTTAACATGTACCCTGTACTACATGTGTATGAAATCTGAAGATGGCTAGAGTAGGAATAAATAGATCAAATAATTCAAATGCTGTTATTTTAATTAGATGCTAATATATTTAAGATCTTATTATTAACATTAATTTCCTAAGTCTACCTAAAAACAAAATGTGTTTTTTATCCACTGACTTATTTATATTAAAATGTAATCTATACAAAAAGATGCTAAAATTTCCAACTATAAACTGAAACCAATAGTTAAGGTTTTCATGTTCACGTGAACTATTATTTCTGTGACTATATAGTTATGCTCCAAGGACTAATTCTGCTATCTACAAAGCTGAAATAAAGAGTAGGAAAAAAAAAGTTGAACTCTTTCAGTGGGTTCATGGTACATAAGAATGATGCTTTTCATTTAAATTTCAAACCACAAGGTTTTCTTGTTAGTGTGGTGCCTGGATATATACAGGTTTTGAGAATAGGCACTTAAAAAAATCATCTATCATCTCCTGGTTAGAACAGTTTGTTTGGAAAATGTTACCTCTATATTATTAGTGCTAAAATAGAGACAATAAATTCACATGCTCTAATGTAAACAAGTACCATACCAAATATTTTAGGAGACACTTGTTCTAGAAAGTGTATCTTGTGGATGATTCTAGGAACCTGCATTCTCATCTTAGTTCTATCCTCTCACCCTGAACTTCATTTTTTTTCTGTAGTCAGGTAAGTTAGACCAGATGTTCTCCAATGTCCATTCCAGCTCTTTCTGAAACACATAAATACTATAAAAGGCAGTTTTGAATCGTGGAAAAACATCTTGGTTTCATGAGATCTAGAGTCTGTTCTTGGTACTTGTAGTAGTTTTATGACTTTGAACAAATTTCCTATCTCTAAATTTCAGTTTTCTCATCTGTAAAGTAGGGTTACCATTATCTGTTATCTACTTTAAGTGCTCATTCTGGTGAACAAGATTTTGAAGGTAATATATTAAAACATTAAAAGATGTTAAGATGCCACCATAATGAACTGGAAAGGATTAATGTTTATTGCATTAGGTTGGATTGACTAATGTCAGAATTTATTCTAGCATTTGAATTCTATGAGACAATGAAAATGTGCTGGAAACACAGAACCAAAGATTTTTATTTGTAATGTGCCTTTCTATGTATTTAGGACATAACCCCTAGTTTATAATTCTAAGTTAAAAGATTTCAAAGATTTTTAAGTGTTTCTACAAACTTACATGTTCATGATGGGAAATTATTATATTTAAAATCCATGAAACGTTGGTTGAAGTCATAATGTGAGAAACGTATACTTAAAAGGATATCTATTTTCAAATATACTTGAATGTTTAGATGTTGACAAATAATTGATTTAAAGTATGGCCCTGTAACTGTATGCTCTATGGCACCTTGCATGTAATCTTGATTACACCCATTTCATTTTCTTATTGTAAGTTTCAAATTCCACTGAGCTTACATCATGAACTTTGATAGATGAGCTAGACTGTTGTGTCTGTCTGGGCAGGTGTGAGATAAATTGCTGGGCAGGCTATGATCTTTGGACAAATTACTCTCCTTGACTACAATATATATCGATGAGATGTGTCAGTGTTCATATACACACTTGTCAGTTGAGTTACCCAGGTGATGAAAATACAAGTTAAAGGAACGTCAAAATGAAGGGGAAAAAATTCACTGTGTCATAGGAAATTAGTAAAAGAACCATCACCCTAAGCTAGAAATATAATGAGGTAAAACCTTTGGTAGGTTTGATAGGGGAAAAAATTCAAACCACTTAGTCAAGTCTAAGTAATTCTATTTTTTTCATCTCCATTCAAAATTAGTTTTACTTAATACAAATGAAAGTGAACATGACAATAATTCAGGGTGTTTTAAGTGGGGAGGAGCAGGTAAAAGGTTTATAATTTCAATTCAATAAATTTTGACCATTCATTCAAACTAAAAACTGATTTGTTATTGTTTTGAGTTTAATACAAAGAAAAAAAAACATTGATTCATTAGCTTTATTAAAGAGATCTTTAGACTATATGAATATTTTATTCAGAATCTTTTCTGCAGATGTATCATCTATGCCTTAGGAGTAAGGCACTGTTCTAGGCACTGAGGATTAATGTGTAAGATTAAAAAAAAAAGACAAATGTGTCTTCCTTAATGAAGCTTGCTTTGTATAAAATAGTCTGTGCATGTTTCTGCTGCTTAATGAGAGCATTAATCAATCTTGTATTCAAGATATAGAATATTAGACATGCCATACTCAAAACATATCTATATCCAAGAAAAAAGCAAATTTCAGGAGGAAGCCAGATGATTCCCAGTAATTTTGTGTTTGACCAGACTAACTCCTAACTGATATCATTGTACTCCCTAAAACCTAAAAATGTCCTCCATTAGATGATGATTTTTCAGACTAGTGAACTAATGTAGATATACAAAGACATAATTATGAGAATGAGTGTTTAGAGAGAGAACTGGAAGCTACCAGAAAATACTATAACAGACTTAAGTGTAAAAAATATAAGAAATTGTCTAAAATCTGCTTTATCTATCCCCAATTGTTATTGCTCAACAAATTGTGCACTTCTATACACCCATTTTGCTTCTCCCAGACAGAACTTATTCCTAAATGCTGAGGAACAATCTAATCTTAAAAGGAGGCTCACTATCCCAAGAAAATACATCATGCAAATAACACTTTACTATCTATGTAGATTCTTTAGGTCTGATACTCGTCAAAAAAATAAGCTATTTTTCTACTTTTTTCTGAAAATTGGGTATTCTTTAATATTACAACTATCATCACCCCAAATTAACAAATTTCAGATTCAAAAGTTTTATATATATATAAAAATAGTTATATATATATATATATAAAGTCTTATATACACATAATAATTTATTTCAGTAACTATAAAATAAAAGTTTCCAATCTTCTGATAATTTTACTTTTAAAAGAAGCTTTGAGCTTCATCTTAGTTATGTCAAGATTTCCAAGTATTAGATTCTTCATAAAACTCTCAAAATATTTTTTATAAGGAAGAATTTTATTTTAATACTATGCTACTTTTTCATAACAAGTAACAGAACAATTAACTTTCTTTTCCTAATTAATATAAAAGTTTAGAAAGGAATAATATTTTTGAAATTGTAAGAGAATCTGATATATAATAAAAACAAGGACTTTGCTTGAGAACAGTAATTTATTTTCAAGTATGAAGAAAGTGGATTCTAGCATTACACAAAAAGTAGCAGAAGATATATACCCTCTTTACCATCCTTGGTAATCTGTGCTCCTTTCATCTAGATAGATAAATAAAATGAAAAAGTCTCTCTTTTATTCTGATCCTCATGCAAATTTCTTATACCACTAAGGTTACAGAAAACTGTGGTATCATTTGGCATTATTTGTCTTGGTGATAATCAAGAATAATATAACTGTTTCTGTTATACAAAGTACCCCAAAATGAAGACACAACATCTTTTGGAATACTTTCAAAGGGTCTCATATGGTATTGTGGTGATTTTTTAGTCACTACAAGATTAATATTGTATGTCATCTTGATCCAGGTAGACCCTACTCATAGCCCAAATTTGTGTTTGGCAGTACACAGATAAAAACTGAATTCAGTTTCCTTGGAAACATGCTGACTTACAGAGAATTAAAAGACAAAGAACCCACATGCTACATATAAAAATTGAACTCCTGTTTGGTTAGCTAGTTGGGTGGGATAGAGCAATCTCAAGATCAAAGTAAATTTCATAGAATAATGAATTCATCTACTTTATTCTTAAGAGTGTCTTAAGCTTCTAAGGAAGACTTTAGTCGCTAAATTTGCTATTTAAAGTATTCAATCAATTCCATTGTACAAAATTGAATGTTTGCTATTTTTTAAAATTACATAAAACTGAACTTATCAGTGAGACCTACTGATGTCCACACAATTTTCTCTATAGTGATCCAATAACTAGAAAGGCAAGCAATAGGAAGTCAAAGAAATTTGAGAAAGCATGAAATAGACTATCTGTTGCTAATTATCAAGAAGGAATAAACACTTTATTAAGCATACCCCTACCACATGCAAGGGATGAAACGGCCTGGTTTTAGAAATTGAAACAAAACTTTGAATTTTCCTTTAAATGCTATGATGATGAGATAACCCATAAAGAAAAATCATATAATTACAGGGAAATATTAATTTTTCCATTGACTCTTTCTTTCATGGTCAAACTTTGGGGGAATAAAAATATTAAAGGCTCTATCAGTAAATATACAATATTAACTAAAATTTATTATTTACTATGATGCAGCATATGATCTTCAAAACAACCATAGCTGGTAGATATTATTATTATCACCAATTTACAGATAAAGCAGCAAGGATTTTGAGAGTTTAACTAAATTTCTTAAAGTGGCACAGTACTAATAGTGGACTTAGGATTAAAATTACATCTGTGTCCAGATCCTTATCATCCACACTCTTCAGCCTTAGCTTTGTAAATATAGAATATAGCAGACATAAATGTGTGTGTGTAGACCTAGAATCTTTATTTAAATAGAATAAGGAAAATAATAATCTCTGAAAAATCATTATTGTAAGATACTCTGGGAAACATTGCTTTGACGATTTTGAAGTTACAAGAAGGCAGATGTGCAACTCTATTTTAAAGATAATAGTAATATATTCAATTCAAATTACAATGAATTTTCAAAATCAAAACTGGACATATCCATACATTTTCTAGTGTCTATTTTCTTTATTTTTGCATGTTAGAAATGATATATATCTAAATCAATTATGAAACCATAAGAAGCACTTCTGAGTTTAGAGAACTTCTGATTGTTGTTCCTTGTTTTGCAGAGAAGAAACAAAGCTATCATACTCAGTTTCTACCCTGTTGCATATTTTATGTATTAATCTACAACATTTTCCTTTTTTCTCAATGCCAACTAACCACAATCTCTATTTGAACAGAAGAAAGCAAGGCAAGAGAGCACCAGAGTTTCAATCTAATATTTCAGAAGAATGTTTTGTTCTCAATAGCAAGCTTCTCTTCTGGTTTTGTTTGTTTTCTTTGCTTTGTACAATGCATTTAAAAATCTATTGACTAGAAAATTAATAGCATATGTTGGTTGTACAGAGTCATATGACTCTTAACTCGCTGAAGGATTTGTATACTAATATTTAATAGAAAGGTAAGACTGTGATAAACAAGAACCTGAAGATATCATAGAGATTTAGCTGGGTGCTAAGAAATGGACTGGAAACATTTCAAATGCATAATGGTAAAGTTAATCTCCATTATTGAAGAGATAAAAACATATTTATACCTTAAAAAAATCTAGTGGGTTGTGGTAAAGGACTTATATAAATTCTTAACAATTTGTGGACCCCTATTTCTGTTATGTTGTTCCTGTAAATCCCAAGTGACTGCTGCTGTCCTATCTTTAAATAATAGCTATCCTCTAAACTCTTTTTTCTCTGGCTTAGCTGTGATAAGAACCTCTCTAAAATGAATTAAAGTGAAACCAACCAGTCACTTCCCACAAAGGCTCATGCTAGTAGATTGTATCATTTAATCATTAAATGCTATAGGTTTGTTCAAGCCCATAACATTGAATAAAAAGACTTAAATCATATGACAAATATTTGACATAAGCTGCTTTCTTATATTGCCCTTGAAAGTTATTTTGCTGTGCCCATTATACTCAAAACAACAGTGTTGTTGGTGGTTGTGTCACTATGCTTAGTCACTGATTCAATAATTTTCTTTAATTATGGAGAGAAATCCTATTTAGCTAAAGGCAGTGTAATTTTGAATTAGTTAAATGTACGAATTGTACAATATGTTAAAGAAATATTTTCCAGGAATAAAAGAAGAGAACACATTTAATACTAAAAGGCTATATAAACTATGTTACAAACATTGTATAACTTCTACCACTAATTTTTAACTTACATTCCCAACAATCCTGCTGATGTCATCCATATTTTAGAGATGAGATAAATTCAGAAAAATTAGGTAACCTAGACAGAATCACTCAGCTAGCATGAAATAGAGCCAGGATTTGAATAGAGGATGCTCTCTTTCCAACAGCCCAGACATTTTCATCTATACCATGTTGCAACACCCACCCTCTCATAAATGTGCCCTTTTGTAGTGCATCTGTCAGGTAATCTGGAGGTCAAGTTTCTTTGATAAGAGAAGAGAAAAGGTTTCACATAAAGCAAACCTAAGAAACGTAAGTCCTCTAGGGTAAAGTAATGTTTAGAGAGGAGAATTCTTCCCTGAAATCAGAAGGGTTAGAGACAACACTGAAATGAGTTCCAGAAATCAAAGATTATTTCAGGGGGATAATAGGACTGAATCTTACTGAAAAATGGCAAGAATCTGACTTGACAGTAAATAAAATGATACAGGGATACTAAATGCACAGAGTTGTACATCCATCTCCACAATTCAGTTTTAGAGCATTTTCAACATCCCCCCTGCCCATAGCTCCCTGCAGTCCCATTCGTAATCAGTCCTGCTCCCTCACCAGCCCTAGGAAACCTCTGCTTTCTTTCTCTATAAATTATTTTCTTTGAAACACTTCATATAAATACAATCATACAAAATGTAACCTTTTGCATCTGGCTTCTTTCATTTAGCATAATGTTTTGGAGGTTCATTCATGTTGAAGCCATATATCAGTATTTCATTCTCTTTATACTGAATAGTATTGACTTACATGTATATACCACATTTTATTTATCCGCTTGCCAAACTGATGGAAATCTGGATTGTTCATAGTGTCAGGCTATTCTGAATAATGCTGCTGTGAATATTCATGTTCATGTCTTTCTGTGAATGTAGTTTTCATTTTAAGGGAGTAGATTCCTAGTAGTGAAATTATTGGGTCATAAGGTAAACTTATGTTTAACTTTTTAAGAAACTACCAAACTGCTTTCCAAAGCAGCTATGCTATTGTACATTGAGAGAACTTTATCTTCATCATTAAATATATAAAACTTATGTGTTACTATAAATAGTAGACCTCTTTTGGATATCGAAAATTCAGGTGCTAAGCATACTGTTATGGACTACATGATTTGTTCCCCCAAAATGTATGTATTGAAGCCTTAACCCACAGTGTGCCTGTATTTGGAGATGGGGTTTGTAAGGAAGTAATTAGGTTAAATGAGCTCATAAGCTTGGGGTTCGGGTTAGATGGATTAGTGTCCTTACAAGAAAAGACAGCAAACCACCAACAAAATGAAAGGACAACCTACTGAATGAGAGAAAATATTTGCAAATCATTCTTCTGATAAAGGGATAATATCCAAAATATACAAAGAACTCATATAACTCAATAGCAAAAAGACCAAAAAATCTTCAAAGAAGACATATAGATGGCCAAAAGGTACATGAAAAAGTGTTAAACAATACTAATCATCAAGGAAATGCAAACCAAACCAACAATTAGATGTCACATCACATGTCTTAGAATGGCTATAATCAAAAAGACAAAAAAATAACAAATGTTGGTGAGGATGTGGACAACAGAAAACCCTTGTGCATTTTTGGTAAGAATATAAATTAGTGCAGCTACTATGGAAAACAGTACGGAGGTTCCTCAAAAAATTAAAATTAGAACTACCATATAATCCAGCAATTCCACTTCTGGTTATTTATACAAAGGAAAAAAACCCACTAATTTGAAAAGATAATGCACCCCCAAGTTCTTTGCAGCATTATTTATAATAACCAAGACATGGAAACAACCTAGATATCCATCAATGGATGAATAGATAAAGAAGATGTGATATGTATACATAATGGAGAATTATTTGACCATAAAAAGAAGGAAACCTTGCCATTTGTGACACCATAAATGGACCTCAAGGGCATCATGCTAAGTGAAATAAGTCAGGAAAAAAAAAAAAAGATAAATGCCATATAAGCTCACTTATATGCAGAATCTCAAAAAACAAACACATACACACGTGAAATGAGTCCATGGATACAGGGAGCAGATTGGTGGTAGCTTGAGGCAGGGGTGGGGGTGGACAAATTGGGTGAAGGAAGTCAGAAGATACACATTTCTAGTTATAAAATGAATAAATCATGGAATGTAAAGTACAGCATGATGACTTATAGTTAACAACATTGTATTGCATACTTGAAAGTAGCTAGGAGAGTGGATCTTGAAAAAAAATTGTAACTATGTATGGTGATGGGTGTTAACTGGACTTATTGTGGTAATCATTTAACAACATTAAAATATCAAATATCAAGTATCAAATAACAAGTATCAAATAATTATACTGTACATCTGAAACTAATAAAACGTTATGTCAATTATACCTTAATTTAAAAAAAAAATTAAAAGAGAGAGACACCAGAAAGCTTACTTCTTTTCTTTCTCAACGTGCATGTACTGAGGAAAGACCATGTGAGCACACAGTGAGAAGGGGAAATCCAATCCAAGAAGGAAAGTTCTTGCTGGAGAACTTGATCTTCCACTCCCCAGCCTCCAAAACTGTGAGACAATATCTGTTGTTTAAGCCACCCAGTCTGTGGTATTGTTATTGCCGCCCGAGCAGACTAATACATATACCAACAATTATTCATGGCCACTAAAGGGATAGTTGAGAGCTTGGCAGGTATCTGAGTTCCAGGGAAGAATCATTCTTCACTGAAGGCCTCTGAAACAGCCAGTGGAGGTTTGGAGTCTGGAAATTCTTCAGAAATATGAGTAACTAGACTATATCATATGTTTTCTTTGTTATGTTTCTTTCATAGAGCTGTCTTAAGTATAAAGAATTGCAAGCAATTTTGGATTGAAGAGATGGTGGTACTGAGGTTGGAGGACAGAATATAGTGAGTTAAAAGACTGTAAAATAAATTGCTGCTGCCATAACCACAGTTGTGGTCCATCTGTAGATTTTTTTTTTTTTTTTTTTTTTAGAAATTATCTTGTTTTCACAGGCATCCAACTCACTAATTATATGCAAACAATAAGAATCAAACTTCTGCCAAAAGAATTAGCTCTGTAGCCAACAGCAACTTACTTTGGCAGGACAGATGTATTCACTAGCATTAAAAACACTTAATACATTTTTATTCCTGAATTAAATGCTTGTAACTAGTCTCCAAAAGGGACAACTGAAGATATGAAAAGAGAAGACAAGTAACCCTAGGCAAAATATTTTATTCTTATTAGAAAAATAAAGCTGAACCTCATTATTTTAGGAGTTAGAATTTATAAAGAGAAAAAATAATACTTTTATTTAAGCTGCACAGCTTTCATGAAATACAATAAGACTTAGTAATGACGGTTCTGAAATAAAAAGTGTTTGGATCTAAGAAAAGTTCTCTGGAGTACATATGGATTGGACTAGATATCCAAAAGCAGAATTAAAAGAATCAGTTGAAGTGAATATTTTGTTTGGAAGCATTTTCTGGCAAAGTATAAAAGTCTAAAATGTATGTGACATTGGCATATATTCAAAAGTAAAGTATTCTTTATAATTCATAATGATTAAAGCACAGAAGAAAGTAAGGAAAAGAAAATTATCTGAATTTTAGAATTCTTCATTTGAATTGTCGCCAAAAAAAAGTACTATGGTTCCAAACTCTCATTCAGCTGTTTATATTAAATATGAGTAATACCTAGCTTTAAAAAATAGTTTTTACATATTGGGCACACTCATACCATGAACTTTTACATACATTATCTAATTTATTTATGTCATAGATCCTCCCTAAGGATCCTACTATGTCTGCATATTTTTGCCCATTTTTGACAAGGGCAAACGATGAGGGAAAAAAAGGGAAAAGAGGAAACCAGGAGAAATCGTCACCATTCTGTAGTCATAACACAATGGATGTAGAATGAAGATAAAATGGAGCCTGTTATAAATGTTGGTAATTCTTCTGCCCCACTCCACCCCCTCCATGCTTTAATTGTGCTGTCTCTGAGAAAAGTACCTAAAG
Source organism: Orcinus orca (assembly GCF_937001465.1). Taxonomy (NCBI): domain Eukaryota; kingdom Metazoa; phylum Chordata; class Mammalia; order Artiodactyla; family Delphinidae; genus Orcinus; species Orcinus orca. The sequence goes on along the minus strand of NC_064563.1, from coordinate 58,426,792 downwards.
CAAATATGTTACACCTCCAGTCATGTGAACTGGGATATGACAACCCAGCACGAGAAAGACAAAATGGAAAGACAGAACATGACTTTAGTACACACCACTTTCTGCTGAATGTTATTACAAAGCTCTGCTGGCGGTACACCAGCTCTAGACCAAATCAACATTGTAAAGTAATTGCTTTGTCTATGATTGCTCTAAGGGAAATCCACAGTCAATAAATACAGAGCACTAAGAAGTGCAAGAAATGAGAGCTGCTGCCTAGAAACTTTTTTTTTTGCCATGATGCCACAGTAACTGTTAAAGAAGTCCTCTGTGGACAGTAATCAAAGTGCTGTTAAGGCTCATCTCACTCAGACACTTCTTACATTTATACAGGGCTCCAGGTGTAAAGCCCTTCACAAACATTACCTGGAACCATTGTGCTTCCCGGTGAACTGTGCTTCCTTCTAATGCTTAAGTAGTAAACATATCAACCAAAAGTTGCCTATTAGATTTTAATCCTCACAAACAATTCATGGTTATATTTTCCAGTCCTCTTTCTAAGAGAATCTTTTGAAAATTGCAACATGAAATTCAGAGATTCAAAGTGAATTCAATTACCACTAAGACAAAATAGTGGGAAAATAATCTGACTACAATAGTCATGGTCCAGAAAAAAGTTAAAGACATCTGTATCTAATGAAGACCTCCCAACTGAGAAATTAAATGAACTTATATCCCTGTCTTTTTGCATAAAGTTTATTTTTGAGAGCTTAAACAATACTGTAAAGAAGAGTATCTCCTTTCCCTTATATTATACATGCCAGACTTATAGAAACAATTTTCAAGGTGTACATGCTATATCACATTTAATAATAACATATTTATGGGTCTGCCTTTCTGAATTTTCAGTAATTGGAATGTAAAATTCATATTCAAAATAACCTTAGGTATCAATTGCCTTAAAGAGCAAAACATATTAACATAAATTTTGAAGATTTTTAATGAACGTTTTATAGAACTAAATACTTTGCATTTTATTATGTAACATAAAATATATATGTAATGTAATAATTACAGCTTTTAAGGAGACTTGAAGTGGAGGAACATGTTGTCATTTTATATGGATATGTGTGTGTGTTTATGTGTACAACTATATTTATGACCTTCTTCAGAAAATATTTCTTTAATAAAAGAATAGAATCACACATTATTGGCAATACAGGAAACCAAATTATTTCATATAAGATTAATCCATAGCTATGGATTAGAAGTTGATTACACTGTAAGAACTTTTCTGTAGATAAAATTATAAATTATTTACTTTGAGCTATCTTTTGAAAAAAAATCTGTTCAAAGATACAGAAAACAATATTAGCATCTATTTATAGTGTCCTTTCACTGCAGAGTTCAAAAAGCCTTATTTTATATTAGCTCATTCAATCTAATAGAATTTTTATTGTTTTTTTTTCTGGAATAGAGAAAGTTCCTGAAAATCATTATGATAGAGGATCTCATTTTTATGTGTTTATAAGACATCTGAGATTATGTATAATAATAATAGATCTTAACCCCAGTGTATAGACTGTATTGCGAAGGAGAGCCTTATCCTTAAACTTTACACTAGTATTTCCCTGAATATGTTCCATGAAAAACTAGTTCCATTTTGGAAATACTAGTCTCAACAAAGTTAAACAGACATCTTTTTGTGTGTGTGTGTGGTACGCGGGCCTCTCACTGTTGTGGCCTCTCCCGTTGCGGAGCACAGGCTCTGGACGCGCAGGCTCAGCAGCCATGGCTCACGGGCCCAACCGCTCCGCGGCATGTGGGATCTTCCCGGACGGGGGCACGAACCCGTGTCCCCTGCATCGGAAGGCGGACTCTCAACCACTGCGCCACCAGGGAAGCCTCTAAACAGACATCTTTATGTCACAGCTTTTCAAAGTCTCTAATTTAATAATATGTTTTATGATTATCTTAACAGTGCAGTTTATGATATGCAGCCTTTTCAAAAATTAATTGATTCCAGATTCACTTCCTTTTTTCCCTCAGAGAGTCTGATGTGATTATTGTACTACTTTCTACTTTGAGAAAGTAACTGTAGACTTCATGATTGGAAATTTTAGAAGTAAGTATGATAACATTGCCATGATTCACAAATTTCATTGTAAAAGAAAAAAGATAATGCTATAAGAAAAAAAACATAAGTAAAATGCTGTAATGATGAAGTTGAGCTGGCTATATGATTTTTAAAAAATACATATTTTCTAGTTTTACCCATTTAAATTCTAAAAGTAATATTACCCCATGAGCAATGAGCACTTTAGTGACCAGGTAATGTACACTACTACCATTCTCCACTAAAAAGAACCAGGAATCATTGGAGAAATGGGTCTTTCCAGATCTTGGGCAGGGAAGGTACAAAGTCAGTCTGGAAAATTTTGTGCAAAAAAGCAAGGAAGCTGTCAAAGATTAATGGGGTCATGTCAAAAAATTTTAGGCCAAATCTGGAAAGAGTTCCCTGTATCAAAGTTGTGAAAATCTGAGCTTCTAATACAAATGATTTTAATTGATGGAGATACATTGATTCTAAGAAAACTGATTAATAATATAAAAACACTTAAAAGGGAAGAAACCAAAAACATTTATTATTACCATGTGAGGCAGCTATTAAACCAAGTTCATAAATATTTGTTATTAGAGAAAAAGAATTAGACATGTGACCTGCCTTTCCACAAAAACTGTATTTCAAGATAGCCAAATAGTTTGACTTTACAGAAGAATATCAGCTAATAAAGGCAAAATAAATGGTAAAATTAGAAAATCACCATCTTACAATTTTTAGTAAAACTAGTGACTTAGGCAGGAAATATCAATTATTATTAAAACTAGTAGGTAAAATGTTAATGGATATAATTTGTGCTTATCACCACTATTTCTGCTTTTCCTCTGTCAAGACGCATAGTAGTAAAGCCTTTCCCTGCCTCCTTGAAGTTAGACATAGCCATGTGATTTGCTTTAGCCAATGATAAACGAATAGCAGCAAGATGGGCAGAAATATTTAAGAGCTATAACATTCTTGTCAATTGCACTCTTTCCCGACCTTGGTGATTGTAACAAGTGCAACTGATATGGAGATGTAAATCTGAGTTGTCATACAGTGAAAGTTGCAGGCTTTGAATAAATAAGATTTTTTTTTTTTTTGGTCATTTTAAGCCACTGAGATTTTGGAATTCATTGTTACTGCAGTGTAACCTAGTCTTTCAGGACTATTAAAATGGGGAACTGAACATTTGATTGTGCTAAAGTAACTTCACAGATATGATTTTCTGGTAACAAGGGAAAATATAACTATAATAGAGAGATCAGATTATTACCTTCATCATCAGTGATCCATCTTGGAATTACTGATGATGTGGCAACCAGGTAAAATGTGTCTCTGATGGAATGCACTACAATGTATATATCATCTATGCTGCAATCTAGCCAAATGGGCTTAATATTAATGTATAATCAGGCCTTTAACTTCCAGTTTACAGGATATGAGAGGAGAGAAGAATGTGCTAAATGACACTACAAATCCAGAAGATAAACTAATAATCTGGACATTCACCAGATCAGTGTTATTAAAAAAAAACAAAAAGGACAACTCTACGTAAAGACGCTTAATCCACTTCAATGTGTAGTCCCAAATTGAATCCAGGTTTAGACAAGCTAGCTGTAGAATGTATATGGAAGATAATTAGGGATATTTGAATATGAAATAGATATTAGATAACATTGGAGGATTGTTAGTAATTCTGGTAGGTATGGCATTATTTTGAGTACTTAGGAACATGTCCTTGTATTTTAAATATTAATTCTGAAGTATTTAGAAATGAAGTCACTTACTTTTATATATATCAACATATTAAAAATGTCTTTAAAATGTGTTAATATAAGTTTGACACTTGGTGACATAAGCATCATTTTAAAGATTATGAACATAAAAATATGAAATGAACTTAAGCAAAGTTTAAAAAGGCAAAAACAAAAAATTAAATAGCTAATTTATATCTGTGTTTATAATTACATGTAAATTAGTTTTAAGCTAGACTTCTAGTTAAAAGTTCTACAAATTTAACAAATATTTGTTACTTTATAGTGGATTCTCTTTCTCCACAACCTTCTATTTTCTTCATTTAATCTTTGTCAGACCATTGAACCAATTACTACTCAGAGGAGTTAGCTTTACTGTCTGATGCTGTTTACTGCCAAATGAAAATCGATAGAATCACCCATCATTGGTTGGTTTTGGAACACTGCTCGTACCGTCTTGGGAACTTTCTTCCTTTTACCAATAATACGATGCATCATGAAGTGCTATTTATCAGCTGACTCCCATCCTTCAGTCTAATTCCCACCAACATTACTCCTGCTCTCTGGTTTCCAGTGTCATAGCCTCTCTTCATTTCCTAGAATAAGCTGCACTCCCACTTTCCTCTAAGACTTTAGTCATACAGGTTTCTCTGCCTGACTCTTTTTCTTCTCCCTATTTAACTAGGTAATTCTTGCAGACACCTTAGGTCAAAAACTCAAAAATTACTTTTCTAGAAAAAATTTCCCAGGTATCCCAGACTAGGTCAGTACTTCCCATAGCCCTACTTATATTCTAATAGTACTCTATGCTTTCTCTCAGACTCTTAGTATAGTGTATATTTAGACCTATATTTTTATGATCTCTATCTCCCATAGACTCTCAGCAGCATGAGGACAACAATCATTCCTTTTTTGTTTACTGCTGTATCCTTTGCAACTATCCTAGCACTGTTTTGTGTTTTGTATTTAATAAAGATTTGTGTAATGGCTTTTAATAAAGATTTCTGCAATTTTTTTTTTTTTTTTTTAGTTTTGGCATAAAAAGCATCATGATACAGTAAAACACTGAGCAAACACAGTTTCTTATTTCATTCATTGTTATATCTCTGGAAATATAGAGATGCTGAATCTGCATTTTTAAAAGAATGAATGGGGTTGGAGCTTTGACTGAAACCTATTTCAGCTACATACTTGTTGCAATCTTGATCTTCACGTCTATGAGTTGTATAAATTCTATGAAATGAATTATTTAGAGGATGACTTTTAGTTCAGCACTAAAAATCTTTAAAACTAAGATATTCAATTATTTACCTTGCTATTGTCATTACTACATTTGATGCTAGTAATATAATAACCTTCTGAGAACAATCAACAATATTGGACCAGGCAATTATTTATTTGACAAGTATGTACTACCTTTAATTCCAATTGATATCCCAGCAAAGCATTTGTATTTAGAATATAACAAGCTAATTTCTTACATTTATGTGGAAGAACAAAGGGCAAGAATAGTCAAGATATTCTTACAGAGGAATTAAGTAGGGACCATGAAATATAAGACAGAAAGTCTTATTTTAAAGGCATAAGACTAAGACAGTATTGTGTTTGTAACCAGATGGACAAATAGACTGTGGAATATAATTGAGAAACAATCCTATACAAATATTGAAACTTGATATATAAGAGTTTTATTTTATATCATTAGGGAAGGTTGGAATTTTCAATAAATTAGGTTGAAAATGGAAATTGTCACCCTAACTATGGATAAATCACCACAATCATTATCATCATCATAGTAGATTAAATATTTAAATGTTAAACAAAAAATTACAAAGATTTATAAGGTAGCATAAGAATATTTTCTCATGGTAGAGAAGAATTTCTTAAGACCCTAAAAACACTAAACTTAAAGGAAGAGATTGCTAAACTAGATTACACTGAAACACAGAACTGTTCATCATAAAGAACAAAAAGTGGAAATAAGAGTCAAAATCAAGGAGAAAATATTTGCAACACATGTAACTGACAACAAACTTATGGCCAAGATATATAAGTATCTCCTATGAATCAAAAGACAAACTACAAATTAAAAAGAGAAGAAAAGGCAATGATTGTAACAAACACTTAGAAAACATACTTACAAACATCCAGACAACTGAAATAGCCAATACACTTATGTAAAGGAATTGGATTCCTTTAAAGGATTTAAAGGATTGTAAACTTGTATGTAAGAATGTATGAATGTAAAGGATTGCCAACTTCCTGGCAATCAGAGAAAGGAATATAATTTAAACCAAAGTTAGGCAACACTTACATATATCAGATTAGCAAAAATAAAGAAAAAAGCAAATTTGGTAGAAGACTCTATTAAAGAGCATGGTCGCACATGACTTCAAGAACTGAGACAACCTGAGTCCACTTAGCTATCAGCACTGAAAACTAAGGCCACCTGTATCAACATAACTGTTCCAAGAGATTCTTGCTTATGTAGACAAGGCTTTAGGCTAATACACAACTTTACTGTTTGATTCAAGCAATTTCTATGAACCAATATATGCAGATAAAGAGCTTGCTCTTATATGCAAACACCTCTGCTCTCTGGACGATATGTTGTTCACTTAGACAAACAGTTTATTTATCAAATAATTTTCCCATCACTGTGTCCACCGATCAATCCTAAGCTATTGCTATGATTTTTTCCATTAACAATTATTTCTTTGAATTAAAACCCTCAGCTTAGAACTCAAGCCCAGACACTCACATCTTCTATAAATATTTTCCCCAGGATACCCCTCTTACTAAGATTCACTCAAGGTGGTGTCCTCCCTTTGTAAAATTAGTGTAATACACTTTGCTTCATCAGTAGATTATTCTGGTAGTCTCTGGGGGATTTGCCAGTCAACTATTCTAACAAGTTAGCATTATCAAATAAAGGTAAAAATATTTATTCCCTATGTGCCAGTAATTCCATTACTGGGTGTATATGCTAAAGAAAATCATACAAGGAGACATGTACAAAAATGTTAATAGTTGTTGGAAACAACCCAAATTCCCATCAACAGTAGAGCACTACATAAACAAATTTGGTGTATTTATGCAATGGAAAGTTTTACAGTAATAAAAATAAACTACTGTGCCACCTATGAATGTGAATGATGAACAGGGAAATCAGCCTCTCTTCATTATCAATCAAAATTTCTATTACTATTCTAAAACTTAAAACCCAGGTAATACATATCTTTCATGCTTATTCCTCAAAATCAAACACATCTTTGTTCTTCTGAAATAATACTGAAACTCTTCTCTTTTTGGATACGTATATGGATTGCCTACCAAAGATGTACATTGCCTGGTTTGTTCTTCTCTTGGTTTCAAAACATATATTTGAATCCCTTCTCATATGTATATCTGATGTCTCATATTGTTACTGTCTCTGCCTTCAAAACATATACTTGAATCACTTTTCAAATGCACATTAGCAGCCATTTGACATTGTTTACTTTTTTTTATTGAAGTATAGTTGATTTAAAATATTATAAGTTACAGGTGTACAATATAATGATTCAAAAAATTTAAAGGTTTTATTCCAGATATCGGCTTACTTTTGAGTAGAGCTGCTCTCCATTTTGATGATTGGCAAAAAGGTGCCCATAAAGGTTGAGGGTGGTGGCTACCTTAGGTACATTTATGTACAAAAGAAGACCTGAAAAACCGGTTTGAGATGTTGATATGCCTGGTGGTCAATCTCCTTTATTTCTATTTGCCTGCAGGTCTTGAGTAACCAGTAAAAGCATTATGTCAAATTCTGTGGTTTTATGCCCACAACAGTAAATCTCATAGAGCAAAGAATCAAATCACAAAAGCATACTCTGTAATTCTGCTTTTAGAAATGTTTTAAAATGGGTAAATCTAAACAATACATTGTTTAAGGATGCATATAGAGGAGATGAAACTATAAAGAAGTATAATCAAAGGATTCTCAAAAAAAAACATGCATAATGGTTCGAGTGAACCACTCTCCTAGAAAGATTGAAAAGGGACACCTAGGAAGGGACTGGCATTATTCTATTTCTTAACCAGGATGGCTGGTGGTTATGTGGGGGTTTACTTTTTGATCATCCTCTAAGATGTACATATGATGAATACTCTCTTTTGTGCATATATTTTACAATGAAAAAATAAAAATTAAATTTTGTTTCATTTCATTCTAATGGCATGTATTGGTAACCAGTAATCTGGCATTTGAAAAAAGAAGTGTATTAATGCTTAACTTGGACTTATTGTGAGAATATATATTTTTATATTTTCTCAAGCAACTTAATTTACAATAATTTTTAATCTACAAAATAGCTCTAAGTAGAGAGTTTTAGCTTGGGAGGAGAATGCTTATGTCAGGTGTGGAATCAGAATGTATATCTGTATACTTTGAGAAATAAAAATGAAACTGGTAAGGAAGTGACCTGTTACCTTTGTCCATCTTTCACATGAAATATCACTAAGTCACTGTTGGTGTGGATGGGAAGACTTGTACAGAGAGAAAGCAATCACATTGTTTTAGTTTATTCCCCTGCTATGCTGCAAATTGCTTTTTAGTCATTCATTCAACAAATAATTAAACAGACCTGGAGATAAAGCAGGAAACAAAACAAGCCTAGTCCCTGCTCCTAGGGAACTACATTCTAATGGAGGGAAGACAAAAAATTATAATGGTTAAACTAGGGAGGGAAGGAAAAAGAGAAAGGAAGAAAGAATTGTAAGTCAGACAAAGAAAGGGCTTTGAAGAAAAAGCTGGGTGAGAAGATAGGGATGAGGGAGGGTGCTCTTTTATATAGTACTTGGGAAAGGCCTCAGAGACAAAGCAACATTTAAATGGAGATCTGAAGGAAGCATACGAGTGAGCCACATCGATACTCAAGAGGAGAGTCTTCTAGACAAAGGCAGCCCTGAAGAAGGCACATGCCTGCTATGTTTGAAGAATAGTAAAGAGTCCAGTGGAGCTGGAGCATAACTAGGAGAGGAAGTCAGAAAAGTCTTGGGTTTAAATTTTTGACCAATGAGGGTTAAATGCTTTCCCCACACTTTCATATGACTTTTCTGTCAGTGGCATGGAATAAGAAAACAGTTGCCTATTAAAATGGCTAACTGGATGCATCTATGTGTTGGCTCTCTCTCTGTTCCTGCTTAAGCGTCTTTTAACGCACTGTCAAAGCTCCTTACACATCCCTTATCATAACACTAATTAAATCATATTGTAATGTTTTTCTGGTTGTCTATATTTCCCATTAGATTTTAAATTCTGTGATAACAAAAACCATATATATATATATATATATATATATATATATACATACACACACATACTCAAACACACATCTTATTGAACACTGCATTATCATTAGAGCAAAGTATGCATACACACTTATTCAACACTGAATGCATGAGAGGATGAATCTATTCTTCAAATGAATTATAGGTAAGATATTGAATACTATTATGAATAGAGAAACTGTTTCTATTTGTTGTAGCTATTTATGAAGAAAGCATTGAAAAGTGAAATGATGATGCTCTCTGGAAATTTGAATCAACCATGTGTGGTCTACTCACATCTCATCAAGTTACTCAGTCTCTCTGACACTCAGATTTCTTCCCTGTACAATGAGAATAATATTTACGGTACACTGAATGAAGAAGAGAAGAATGAGAAGCCTGTCTACTCCATAAACTTATTATGAGAACACATGTATAATGAACAATAATAGTCTTATTCTCATTTGAAGTTTTAACATGAGAGGGATAAAGCAACACTGAAGGGTTGCATTGCTTCACAATTAAGAGTGCTGATAAATTAATATAATTAGCATTTTCTCTCATCCTTATGTTGCTTTTCCACATAATTTGCAGTCTGTCACTTTTTAAGTAATAATATATTAATCATTTTTTATTGTGCATCTATGGGTAATCTACATGAAAAATGATTCCTACTAGTTGACTGAAAGAAGAAATGTCACCTAGAGAGGTTCAATAAAGCCCGTATTGTTCCAAAAACCTATAACTTTCTTTCCTTGTTTTAAAATGCTTTCATTATTTCCCCAAGTCATCTGAAATAAAAATGACATTTTTTTCTATTCTGAAATAACTCTGCTTTCTAAGATTCTCATCAGTCGCTTGTTTATACATTTATTTGGTTCCATGTTCACAGTCATTTAGTGTAGTCATTCTGTCATATCCATCTGCCTTCATACCCTCCTCCCACTGGGTTATCACTAGTCTGGATTAGCCAAAATTATTAATCAAAGCAGATATGATCATAATTACTTGGTCTTCCTTAGTCTCATTCTTCCAAAGCAGGAGTTTTTAAACATCCACTGTGAGCCTCAGAAAATGTTCATATTCAAGACCTTAAATAGAGAGGACTTAAAAATACCCAAGAAGTGAATTTTTTCTTTAAAAAAACAAAGATAAATTATGCATGGAGAAAACAATTCAGTTTATCAACAACAAAAAATGGTCTCCATTCTTTCTGTGTTTAAAAAAATAGATCACTTTTTTAAGAGTAGTACTCTTGCAAAAACTGATGTGAGCAAAAGCCAGTTTGATGACTTAAGTCAGTTTGAACAGGTGAAGGAGTCTACAGGCCCAAGCGTTTTGAGAGAGAAGCTCCACACAGGGCTTAATTCTCTTACTTAACTGTGACCCCCAACTCCCAATGCATTAGTGCAGACATGATGCTTTACGATATAGCTGAAATAGGGGGTAGAGTACCTGCTAATGAATAGATCTTCAGAGAAAAAGAGATTCTAGTTATTTAATCAAACCTTTAACAAGTCACTAATATGACTGATTAGTGAAAGCCACTAGGTTAGGTTAGATGTTATGGTACATTCAAAAATGGGCCAGAAGGCATAAATTGCACTTTAGAAATTGTAATCTATTAGTGAAAATAAGATAAATGCACAAACAACTGTAACTCACTACGAAACTGCCTATATGTTAGAGATTGACATGGTGAATATTTTATCATATTTTCAGTTAGGGGGTTTGTTTTGATGGACTCCTTAGAAAAATAACTGAATGCCACATATATGCCTAGGTTCTCATTCTTGTTAAATTTCTCCAAATAATATACTTTTATTAATCTGTCTAGGTTTCTTGAAAATACTTACATAATTTATTGTAAAGTAAAATATTTTGAATGTAATTATAAAAGTAGCTATATACAAAACTCATGCACTTGGATCTCTAAGAGTACTTAGAGAATCTCTATCTCTGTAATTCATGTTTCCAATTGAGAGAATACAGCCATCTCGTGGCAACCCGTAAAACTTTAGACACAAGGTCCTGAGGCACAGTGACCACATTTCCAAAAACAAATTGGAGCCAAACAACTTGATTTTATAATTAACTCATTGAAATCAGGAAAACCTCCCGAAAGTGGCAGCTTGATTGTCCCTAGGAGGGCTCTGAAGGATATGAATAAAATAAATGTGAACCATTTCATTAAGAGTATCTAAATCTTTTATCTGGCTCTTTGCTGAGGAAGTAAGCAGGGTAAGAAAAGGTGAAAAGAAATCACAAATTCCATCTTTCCTTTTCATTGCTCTGGGAATTAGTTACTTGGATCATATAAATGTCTTTATAGCATATAAATTGGGTGGCACTTAGGAGTTGTGATTAATATTTTGTTAATAAATTTCTTGTATTTAGATCAAATTTTCATTATTTGAGATAATAATGAAACTTACACTAATTATACAAATGCTTTGTTCATTCATGTATTTTACAAACTTTTTTTTTACATTTGCCTTGTGTTCTGAAGTTGTCTAATACACTTTACCATCTTCTCAATGTCACTGTTTATTCCAATGTCCCACATTTTTCTTATATTCTTCCTCCATCCTTTACATACTAAACTTGTTGTTAATACAGGCTAATCAAATGACAATTAATGTAATATCTCCATAGGCGCTTAAATATGCATCTCTAATATTTCAATCCCTAAGTCTATAAAATGAATTGTTACTAATATTTCAAGCACTTAGTAAAAAATGTATACTTAACTGCTAAATTGAATGTCAGTATCTTTGCTTTGGCCAAAAATGACAAGGAGAAATTTTAGGCTTTACAGAGACTCTTGTAAACTATTGCTGAAACAAGAATTCTACAGTTTTATTCAGTAGGCTGATCACTGATAGCCATGCCTTATATCAAATACAAACATCTCTTAGACTGAGACATGAGAAATCAAATCGGGAAATGAATAAATGCCAACAGCCAAAATGAACAACCCCTAGAGTGTATAGTATCTCAATATCTGTATGCTTATTTTATTTCATTGGCAATCTGGAGTATTTGCTGAAATCTGGATCAGTGTTGAACTGGAGAAATAGTGATAACTGTAAATGAATTAATTACCACTTGTTTAGTAAACAAAATCTTTTAAACATGAAGTTCTTGGGTCAGCAATAAAATGAAACACAGAAATACCCTGCTATACACAGAGGCATTCATTCAGATGTTTCTAACATTGACAAGAATATCACCCCTTAAGGGGCAGGAAGGGATTCTATCTTGAAATAGTTATTAGTGCCTCATCTTTTGAATATAAGTTACCATCCAAAAAATTAGTTGCTTTTGGTTACTTTAATTAGTCCATAGGCTTACAGAGGTCCTCACAGTGGGGCTTCTTAAATCAGTGATTCCTTGAAGTTTCTAAGGGTCAATCACCTCCTTAAAAGTAGAAGGTCATAACTGATGAGTATTTTAGGATACAGGTTGGCCAATAGGTTTATCTCATATGTCAAATCCAGTGAATTCATACTGGCTGTCTAAAGTGATATATTAAGAATAATGCTGAGTTTCAGCGTAAATGTGATGATTACCTTTGGATGTCTACCAAGGGGGCAGAAAAAGAGATTTGCTTCATGAATACAGCAAGTTTTCTTACTCTTTTAAGTCCATTTAATACTTCATAGGATGCAGTGAAACTGGGAGGAAATGCAGTAACCAAACTCAGTTTGTGAATACTTCCCATCTATATTTCACTTTTTTTTTTCCCATCGCCTGTTCCCTTTCAGGTGGTTACAATGACTAGACATACCAGAGTAATAGCAACCTGTAAACAGAAATGCTTCCACTGCTTAGCATTGATTTTGCCTTTCCCAAAATACTGATTCTTACTCATTTGTAGACAAATACATTGTTGCAACTGGTGCAGATTTAGTGGTTGTCTCTGAAACACTATTGCTACTCTAATTTATACTGTTTTGCTGCAGCCACATATTGTGAATGGGATTGACTCCAGTTCCAAGGGAAAGAATGACGTCTAAACTAATCAGGGTAACTTTAATCCCTTTTCCATGGTGATCAGTTTATGTAAACCTGGTGTAATCCAGTCAGCATAGTTATTACCCTATTCACAAGAAATGATTCAAAATAAGCATAAGATCAATTCAGAATACGATTTTTTTTTTTTTTTTTTTGGTTGCTGGGGCTTTCTAGCATCACTGCTGTCCTGAGAAAAGAGATCCTCTCCTGCTTTGACAGAATTATGTACAGGTATGATTCCAGAAACTGCTGTCAGCATTTTTGTATGATGGAGGAATTCCACTAGTAAAAAGTCCAGCAGAGGGCTTCCCTGGTGGCGCAGTGGTTGAGACTCCGCCTGCCGATGCAGGGGACACGGGTTCGTGCCCCGGTCCGGGAAGATCCCACATGCCGCGGACCGGCTGGGCCCCTGGGCCATGGCCACTGAGCCTGCGCGTCCGGAGCCTGTGCTCCGCAACAGGAGAGGCCACAACAGTGAGAGGCCCGCGTACCGCAAAAAAAAAAAAAAAAAAAAAGTCCAGCAGAGAGAAAGACAGAGCTGAAAGGATAACAGATAAGTAGATCTGTGTTTGAGCTCCTCGTGAAGCATGAATCTCCTAGACATTTCACTTGCATGAGAAAAATAGAATTCCTTTATTTTTATTAAACATTTGCACATGGGTCTTTACTAATAGCAAACAAAATTGTTCTGATATGTACCTTTTTCAGTTTTGAAGGAAATGTCTTTAAAATGGATTACCCTCTCTCCTGTTTTCTTGAAAGTCAGTAACTATACAGATCACGATTCTTTTTCTTAATGACTCGGGAACGTAATTATGATCGTTCATTATTATTTTATTTTAGAATGCAGAAATATTACTATTTGAACCTTCACTAAGTGATTCAAGGCCACTGTAATTTCAAATGTAATGAAGTCCTAAACCTTGATTTTGTAAAATTTAATTGACATATTAATAAATAAAACCTAATTGAGTCAAAGTGAATATTGTTTTCCTATCATAATGCCTTTCAAACAAAAATTTGTTGATTTCTTCAAATGTAATTCTTGCTCAGTTTCTGAAATTCAATTCAATGTCATAAAAATATTCATATTTTTGGAATACATTCATTCTATCCTAAAATACCAATTATTGTGAACTCTTCAAGAGAGACACTGGATAATCAAATGATGACTATACTGGATGCTAAAAAAAAATGGCAATTTTGAATATTTTCTATATCACACCAACAGCAGAATTTACAGGTCCAAAAATTATTTTAAAAAATACAGTAGACATTCATTCTTCCCTGGAAAAGAAGGTATACGTACATACATACATATATTGATATAATTCAGTGCTCTCCAAGAAATAATACTGAGAGCAACTAGCACTGAAAGACCGTATCGATCAGTTAATACCACACTGTGTGTGTGCACGCGTGTGCACGTGCACATGCACGCATGAGGGGATCTTTTATTATTGTCACCCATGGGGTCAGTGGGTACTTCCCAGGACATTTAAGTATCATGATCAAAGTTCATTATAACAGACTCCAATAGACCGCTCAGCGTCTTCTGGTTTGTTGTGTTATATTAGATATTTTTTTAGTAAGTGGTTATTGCCTGGGGATTTTAATTATTTTTATTATACAGAGGCTTTGTTTCAACAGTACGTTTTGGAAGGACATTTGACCTGCCTACCTAGAGCTAATCTGTTATCCATTGACTACCCTGCCCTTTGCCTCTGTACTTCTACAGACCTTTGAGAATGATGTTATCTGAGAATGGCATGATGTTATCTGAGAATGGCATGAAAAGGCAAAGACTCTCTCGTTCAAAGTGAGAAAAAAATGCAGAAATCAACATTCAAATTCACTTTCTACTTATGAATAGATCTCTGAAATAAGAAGGACTTGTATTTAGCGCATACAAAATTCAGTTATCATCAGAAAAAGTTACTTTATGAGGCTACTGCTTCTTGAATTCGATATAAAAACTTCCTGAAGTAGGCTGACTGTCTTTAAAAGACTGTCATATTATTTACAGAGCTTCTTATTCTGATTTATATTACTATTATAATTATATTCTGTAATAAACACATGCCAAAATCAGTTTTTACATATATATATAAAAGAAAAATATATGTTCAGAAAATAACAGTTTTTCTACTTATTCCTATCTTAATATACAATAATAACTCCTTTAATATGTTGTAGCAGAATATCTACTTTGATGAATAACTTCTCTTTAAAAAGGGAGTCAAATTTTGACAAGCTTATATTGTGTGATAATTTGCTTTTGAGTAATAAAAACAAAAAAGAGAAACTGATAGTATAAGGCATGCCTTTAGAAGCTATAATATTTGTGCAGTATAATGAAACACCATAAACCAAACCTCTCTAGGCAAGAAGAAATATAATCAGCGCACTCTCCAATTTTAGTAAATGAAGATATTGAGTTTAATTATACATTTATAAAGAAAATACACACCTGTAATATTTCCCTTTCAAAGCATAAGAGGTTGGTTTTAATATCCTATCATCTCCCTTGAGTAGCTCCAACCAAAATTCTTTATTACAAAGTACAGTCTCTGCATTGAAAATACATATTTGAGATGTTTTCTGGTTTAGCTCATGTCATGAACACATAGAGTGTAGATCTCTATGGAGACATTTGGTATCTAGTAACAATAATTTGATATAGCAGAAAAAATTTCCAAAGTGTTTTTAAAAATAAAAACAAAAGCTTTAAATCCGCAGCTTCAGAATAACCTCAAATGTACACATAAACAGGATTAAAGAATATCATTTTGCTTGCTTTACTAAGTAGAATACAATATTCTCATATTTTATCCAAACAATACATCAACATTAGAGATACATGGAAGACAATCAGATTTGCTCATTCAGATTAGAAATCATAGCCAGGTTTTCTAAGCATTTAAAGAACTGCACCAGAAATTCTATTAGCTCATGAACACAACATGCCTTTGAAATTCAGGAAAAAGTAAAAGATATTTGGTCTCATCCCTTTCCTCCTACTTCATACAAGGCAACTGAGCTACATTTTTAAACTATAGCTGAGAATGACATCTCAAAAGAAGTAAAATCATTCTGTATTTTAGTCTGCCTCTCCATTCTGGAGTTATGAGTAGGTTCTTTTAAGTTTTCAGTTACCATGCTATAAGAATCTTAATATAACAACTGGTACAAACATGTTTTAATAGTGACATTTAGAGATAACTGCAGATTCATATTTCACAAGTCATGTTTTTAAAATAATATATTAGCAGAATATGACTCCATTAATTAAAGTGATGCTGGTTAATCATTTCTAAATGAAGATTGACAGCCAAATGCAATTAATATTAACTGAAATGGTTAAAAGTTACAATTATTTAAATGTTTCTCATCACTGAGGACACCACCATTAGCCTTTGTCCACACCACTGCAAAACTGAGTTAAAACTTGTAGCTATAAGTAAGGGCAAATACAACTATATTGATAGAATATAAACTATGTGAGAATTATGAGCCTTGATTTCTAGGCTATACACAAATGCTGCCTTACTCTGCAATGTAATCTGAGTCTGATACTTTCTCCATATATATAATGGAAATAGATATTATATTATTCCTACTTCTTTCTCTTTGTGATATTGTAATGTCCAAATAATTTTAGTAAAAGGTCTCTATTTTGACATTATGTAAGAAAAAGAAGAAATATATATCCATTTAAGAATATTTTTAAAACCACATACTAATAAAAATACTAATATTGCATATCCTATACTAATTAAAAATAAAAGAACCATTTTTTTATAAGGTGGGAAAAACAATGAAAGGACTAAGAAACTGATATTTCTGGAGGAAGCTCACAAGCAGAATTAGGTCATTTGCTGGTTTCCATGGTACCACATGTACAAGGTATTTTTTGTTTTACTGGATGTACAATTCATACTCAGAGGTTTTAAAATATAATATTGAGCATTTGGGGTTCCAGAAGAAAAGTACTATTAATTCAATAATATAGTACCTTTTCTCTGCCACCCCAAATGCTCTATATTCACATTTGATTTTAAAGTTCTTTCCTTCTAAACATAGCTGCATTTATTTATTTATTGAATGTCTATTACAGCAAACTTTTAGCAAGAAAATGATAATAAAATATATTAAATCCCAAAACACATAAAATAAATACAGGACATTACATCATAGACAAGTAGATCAGAGAAAGGGGTACCAAGCTGGGTGAAGCTATTTATGGAAAATAGAAGAGAACTGAGGAGCAGGCATAAATGAAGAGAAAAACAATTTTAAATTTCCAAATACTTGCTTCAAAAGTTATAGTAAATGAGCAGTTGATTGGGTGAATATAATTTTTTCCAATTAAAAAAAAATTTGGTAAAACACACATAACTTAAAATTTACCATCTTAACTACTTTTAAGTGTACAGTTCAGTGATATTAAATACATTCATAATGTATAATCATCACCACTATCCATCTCCATATCTGTTTTCACCTTTTAAAGCTGAAACTCTATACCCATTAAAGAGTTAACTCCCCACTCTCTTCTCCCCCTCACTCCTGGCAACCACCATTCTGCTTTCTGTCTCTGTGATTATGACTTATCCTAGGAATCTCATGTAAGTGGAATCATATAGTATTTTTCTTTTGGTGACTGGCTTATTTCACTTAGCATAGTGTCCTCAACGTTTATCCATGTTGTAGCAAATGTCAGAGTTTCCTATCTTTTAGAGGTTGAATCATATTCTGTTGTATGTACACACCACATTTTGCTTATCCATTCATCCATCTATGGACACTTGGGTGGTCTCCACATTTTAGCTATTGTGAATAATGCTACTATCAATATGGGTGTACAAATATCTCTTCAAGATGCCACTTTCAATTCTTTGGGGTATATACCCAGAAGTGGAATTGGTGGATCATGTGGTAACTCTATTTTTAATTTTTTGAGGAACTGCCATGTTGTTTTCCACAGCAGCACTACTATTTTATATTCCCACCAACAGTTCATGAGGGTTCCAATTTCTCCAAATCCTCACCAACACTTGTTATTTTCTGCTTTGTTTTGTTTTATCTTTTGATATTAGCCATCCTAATGGGTGCAAGGTGGTGTGTGGATATGCTTTTGAACATTTCTCCTTCTTAGAATA
This sequence comes from Orcinus orca, assembly GCF_937001465.1. Classification (NCBI taxonomy): domain Eukaryota; kingdom Metazoa; phylum Chordata; class Mammalia; order Artiodactyla; family Delphinidae; genus Orcinus; species Orcinus orca. The sequence goes on along the minus strand of NC_064563.1, from coordinate 58,408,472 downwards.
GCATCATCCTGTAGATTTAATGAAACACTCTACCCTGGATTGTTTGTCCTCTCCATTTTTCTTTTTCTCCTCATCATGAATACTGTCAGGGTAACATCATCTCTATCATTAGTGATGACGAAAATGTTCCATAACGTATGCTATTCAGTGCAGTAGTCACTACCCATATGTGATTACTAAGCATGTGGATTGTAGCTAATGAGATGGAGAAAATGAAATTCTAATTTCATTTAATTAATTTTTAATTTAAATCCACATGTGACTAGTGGTTATTATATCAGATAAAGCATTTCTAGATCCTACTTCTTCCTGAGCTCTAACCTCATGTCCCAACTGCTTCCTTGACATATCTGCCTAGAGGCACTATAGTAAACAAAATTCCACATATCCATCGTCAAACTCATTATCACTTTCTTCAGGCCAGCCCCTAATGTAGTTAATTCAATAATATCAACTTTGTCCAAGATAGAATTATTCAAATGATCCTTTACTATTCATTCTGCTTCATGTTCCATATCCAGGAAATCATATATCCTGTGCATATCCAGTGCTAGAAATATCTCTTAAATCTATCTTCTCTTTTCTAAACTACACATCATCATATCTTGCACACTACTACCAACAACCTACTCTTTAAGGAACTCTCAAGGGAAATTCACTGATATTAAGATAAAGTTAAAATTCTTAAATTCCTCAAGCATCACCTCTCTGGTGAATTCTTCAAGTCTCATAGAGGTAAAATCTTCATCCTCTTCCCTCCCATACATTGCCCATATTACTATCATCTCTTTTAGTATGTTATATTGAAATGAATTGCTTACCTTGGACCCACTCCTGTATGTTAATTGTTTTTTATTTCAAGTGTTTTGCTTCATCCTTGGCTTATAGTAGGCTACTAGAATGCTTAGATATCTAATAGCAATTTATGAGCTCAATGCTGATGATTTAGAAATATAATGAGAAAATTCCTAGGTGTAGAAGGAGAAATAAGCCTATTTCAAAACATGAATCCATCATGATTTTATTCATTTATTAAAGGATTAAGCAGCTAAGATTTATATTGGTATTTCATTCATGTTTAGTCTTTGGAAGAATTAGTTTGGTCTCTATGATAATTTAAAAAAACAAATGCTATTTTTTAAGGTAATTTTAAGGTAATTTAAGGTAATTGAAGAAAACATCTTCAACATCGATGTAAGGTGCAACCCTTCAGCAGCTTTATACTGTACCACCTGACTGTCCCTGAATCCATGATAAATTACACATTTTGGCATCAATATTGAGACTTATTCATTATTTTCTTGGTTTCATGCTTTATATCAAAAAGACAAATGCCAAGATAAATTCAAACTTTGTAAAACATTTTTTTTAAAAAAGGAACTATAGGACAACATTGGAAAACTACTTACTAGGATTCAACTCACAGCTCACATCCCATGTATAAGTGTGGTTTATTTATTTTTAATTTATTTTTAATTCAGAAAAGCACTAATGAAAAATTATTAAATTTTTAATGCTTAGAAATTGTAATTTAATTTGACATAAATTATATTTGTGGTATATAACTAAGGTCTAGAATGCAGTTATTAATTTGGAAAAAACAACAGATTGTATTATATGAACCTTTCTATAAGATGTATATTTTTGTATTTAATTAGATAACATTAAATATATGATTTTGTTATAGTGTTGTGTATCAAGTTTAAACTTTTATTGGGAAAATAAGGAATAGTATCTTCAGTATTTCCATTGTTTCTGATTTCTTGAAAATGTTTTAGTATTGATATAATAGCAAAAATAACTGTGCGTTATCATTTTACGAAGTGTTCTTCATATTTCATATCATTTTCATAATTGACAGTGACAGAATTTAAACCTATCTATATCTTTCTATTCAAAATCCAGCACTATTTCTATAATATCACACTGCTATGTGGATTATAATAAACATGTGATATACTGTGATAATACCACTATTATCCTTACTGAAACAAAATATTCTAAAGACCTCAACCCTTCACAAATTAAATTTTATACTCCATTTATACACGTTAACTTATCACTATATTCTCAGTATTTAATTAATTAATTTAGTTATATGCTTTCATATCTAAGTTGGTATTTTTTTCCTCTCTTTTCTTTAAAGTAAAAGCTAAATGTAGAAAATTCAAGTAGGGGCCTATTTTGAAGACATTAGCACTAGTATTCTTTAATGTGTCAATAATTATACTCAATTATATATATATTGCATTTCCAGAGAAAATGTACACACCATCTTTTCAATCTCAGAGAATCCTAGTGAGAAAATCCATTATGACTGTACCATTTTTTGATGTAGAAAATAAAGTTCTACTAAATAATATAACAAGTTGGGAGTCAAGATAGAACCTAAAATCCATATTTCCTAGTTTTGTGCTCTGGTCAACCCCTCTATATTTATACTTTCATTTTGTTGTTGATCAAAGAAAATCTGATTTTAAAACAAAGTATCTATTAAACACTTTTTTTTTTTTTAATGGTTCAACAAGTTCCTATATTGGTGAAATAAGACTGAACTTCTGAAGCACAATTTCTTCCCTTGGCCTGAGTCTACAACACGAGTGGTTACCACAGGTAATGTGATGACTGGGGAAACAGTATCAACATTAGGTAAATACATGCCATCATTTAAAAATGTCATAGAACACCTGCTTCTGCACTTTAGATTTTAATTTTTCATACACATAGAATTATTTCCACCATCCATTTAATGGGTTAAACATCTGCTTACACGAGAAATATATTTGAAAATACATGTAGAAATTGTACCAATATCTGTGCATAAATTTGTGTCTTCTTTCAAATGGCCTCTTATTTTCTGTTTCACACTAAGTACTGATCTCATATTTATGTGTCAGGCCATATTCTATGCTCCCCTACTCCCTCTGACCCATCCATCCTTGCTTCCCAACATTCTCTCAGGAGTTGTAGGATGGCCGAGGCCTCATGTAGCAAGAATCAGTGAGTGTTTGTACCTTTAAAATCAAAACCTTAGAATTTTCTCTGGCTAGGAATTTCATGTGCTAGACATTATCTTCTCATTATATACCTGATATCAATATGTTCTCAAACTGCCCCTTCTATAAAAATCCATGAATTTCCTGATCCACAGAGAAAAGCAGAAAAATTGGAGAAAGTATTATTCTTTCATTGCCCTAAAAATCCTATAATGCTTTACTTAAAAATAAGTATATAAACCTAGGCTTTAAGTGTCCATAACATTTGAACAAATATATATATACATACACATACATATAAACACACACACATCCTCATCCAAATGTATCTAGATATATATACTTAAATATATATATAGATAGATAGATAGATAGATATAGATATAGGTATCAGATTTGTATTTCTTTCTCTCTCTCCCCCTCCCTCCCTCCCTCCCTCCCTCCCTCTCTCCCTCTCTCTCTCTCTCTCTCTCTCTCCCCCCCTCTTTCTCTGCACATCAGGAGTACAGTTAAGATTTCAAATGCTAAGGAGTTATTATTTGGGGGCCACATCTATTTTACTATATCCAAATAAGAATGAATAATGATCAGAGAATGGATATATTCAAAACTAAATCAAGGAACTAGATTAGACTGGAAAGGAAAGAGCTATAAATGTAGTTTAAGTTCAGAAATCTTGAGCTTAGGAGAATTTTACGTAAAATATGGTCCAAACTCTACTTATTTTAAAAGTTCAGAAAAAAATAAATGTACACATCTCTTAAACGTGAGGGTAGACCTAAAATTTTAGTTTTTGTATTCTGAGCTCATTCCATTGCCACTCATTGAGTTCAGTTATTTTACCACAATTCCTCTTTCTAAAGCAGAAAAACAGCCTTGTAAAATTTCACTAAGAAGATTTAAGAATGATTCAATCTTTCAACTAAGCATATATAAATATGGATTATTTTAAGTGTACTGAAATGCCAATATTCTGTACAAACTCTATCCCCCAAAGACTGGCTATGACTGGTTAAATCAATTGTTGGTAAATGTAAAAATTCACATAATGTCATATGATCTCAGAACATTAAACTTATTTGCTCCACACTGTAGGATTTAATTTTCTTCATTCTATAAACTCACAGCCAAGTATATACCATAAAAGTAGGTATGAGCATCATCGAATAAAAGCAATTATTTTAAATTCAGTCTAACTTTTTCTTTAAGAAAAAGAGCCTTTTTTTTTTTTTACTGCAACAATGAAGTACCACAAACAACAATGTGGAATCTAAAAAACACAACAAACTAGTGAATATAACAAAAAAGAAGCAGGCTCACAGATATAGAGAACAAACTAGTGGTTACCAGTGGGGAGAGGGGACAGGGAGGAGAAATAAAAGGGCATGGGAGTAAGAGGTACAACTATTATGTATAAAATAAGCTACCAGGATATATTGTACAATACAAGGAATATAGCTTATATTTTATAATAACCGTAAATGGAGTATAACCTTTAAAAATTGTGAATCACTACTGTATACCTGTAATGTACAAAATATTGCACAACTGTACTTCAATTAAAAAATAATTGATTTTTTAATACAAACCATCAGTTATTGGTCTGTATGATCTTGATTGAGCTGCTTATCATCTTTACTCCTTAGTAAAATAGTAGGAAGTACGTGAAATCCTCTCTAGTATATTCTCCAAATGAATATATATATATATATATATATATATATATATATATTTCTCTTGATTGGTTATTTTCCTTTCCTCCTTCTACTAATAGAAAGAACAAAACTTTCTCAATCTTCTCATGAATGCATTCCTCTCCTACCTTGGTAATGGTCTCGTGAAGTTTGAAAAAAGGATCCGTTTCTTCAATTTTTGTTGCACGTTTAGGGAAAAAGCCTTCAGAGAGAAAACTTGGACCCTGTGGAAAACCAGAAAATAAACATTCTAAACTCTTCATTGATTTTGTTTTTCAAGGGCTTATTGGATTTTCTTTAAAGATTCAAAAGGACTCTAAATTGCTGTAAGGTTTCTGTTGATTGTTGGACTTCATTCTGCTGATATAATTAACCAGTCACAAAATATTTATAAATTAAAATGATTAGACTTCTATAACACTTGACATTATTTGTATTTACCAAAGGATGTTTTCTTACTCAGAAGAGATCATTATTTGCTGTTCACCCTTTTATTTTTCAAATGCAGACAGTGTAGAGTAAGATACCTTGACTGCAAAACCCATATCTAAAACCCCTTCTCTATTTTATATATTAAATTTTATGCTTAAAGACTGGTAGAATAGAATGTTTTTAATAAAAAAAAAAGTCTAGGCAACAGGGTGCATAATATTTTAAATACTGCAAAACTTACTTCAAAACAATAGTAGGATATGTTTTGAGTAGAATGACCTCATGGCTTTATGTGCTGCCAATAAAGTTGTAACGTTGTATCAGACCCTTAGCGTGAAGATGGTTGAAATGAATCAAGACATTGTAATTAATCATTCTGTACTTGCAGGTGCAGATAAATTTCAGGATGCAAGAAGACATGGGATGCTGATAAGGTAGCTATCTGCTATGGTCTGAATATTTATGCCCCCCCCCAATTCATATGCTGAAATCCTAATCTCCAAAGTAACAGTATTAGGAGGTGGGGCCTTAGGGATGTGATTAGGTCATCAGGGCTTTGTTTTCATAATTGGAATTAGTGTCCTATAAAAGAGACCTCACAGAGCTCTCTAGCCCCTTATGTGAGGATACAATAAGAATTCTGCAACCTGGAAGAAGGCTCTCACTTAACCATCCTGGCACCCTGATCTTGGACTTCCAGCCACCAGAACTTGAGAAATAAATTCCTGTTGTTTACAAGCCACTCAGTCTGTGATACTTTGTTATAACAGCTCAAATGGACTAAGACAATACCTAAAACAATGCTCTTATAGTTATCAACACTATAAGTATCCTATGAAACAATTATTATCTACATATAATTTTCATTTGAAAACCTGAAGTAACTAAACTTATTTGTCTTAAAAAATATAAAATTGGGACAGAATATATGTACTTATGCAGGTGATAGATATATAGAAAGAAAGAAAAATAGATGATAGATACATAGGTAAATTTTTCAAAATCTATCATGGGAAAGATAGATTAAATCAAGTCTACACCAACAATAACCACACAGGATAACAAATTTAATTTGAATTCTATTAGAACCATTTATTAGAGTAATCCAACAGCAGAACAGACTACATTGGGATATATCAATAGTGAGAAAGAAAGTTAGGATGCTGTAGTTGAGACTCAGAAGTCATACACATGAGAAATGAAACCAACATAATTGTATGTTGTCTTCATATATTAAATAATTCTGTGATCAAGCAGACTCTTAACCCCCTATTTTGAACAATACTACGATTAAAAAAATAAAGTAATTTAGCTGTTTGCTCCAGCATATATGCACTTTTCGATAATAAGACCATGAATCAACCAAATAGCTTACCTATCAAGACTAACGCTTATTTGTCAAAACTTGTTTATGTTCCTCTCCTCATTTTAACCACCAATCTAAAAGTAATTTTAGAAACTGCCCAGTTCCAACCAGTATTCCAGTTTTTAAGACCTGCCATAAAACCACACAGCCAAGGCCTAAAATATCATAAATGCCCTTTCCTAATTTCTCCCCATTTTGAGAGACTACTAAGACTCAGTGCTATGGGTTGAATAATTCATATGTGAAATCCTAGCCTTTAGTACCTCAGAATGTGATCTTATTTGGAAATAGGTCACTGCATAAATAACTAAGTTAGAATGAAGTCATACTGGAATAGAGCTGGTCCCTAGTACAATGTGACTGGTGTCCTTATAAAAAGAGGAAATTTAGAGACAAATTTGTACACAGGGAGAAAAGCATTCAAACATGAAGGCACAGATTGGAGCGATGTGTCTACAAGCCAAAGAACTCAAAAGATTGCCTCAAAATCACCAGAAACTGGTCAAGAGGCTTGGAACTGATTCTCTGTCACAGACCTCAGGAAAAACCAACACTGATAACACGTTGAACTGTTAAGACAATACATGTCTGTTGTTTAAGTCACTCAATCTGTTGTGCTTTGTTATGGCAGCCCTAGGAATCTAATACACTCAGTCAAGGTGGTATTCTTCTTTACTGAAATAGGTCTAATACACTTAATTTTGTTTATCAACAGAGTTTTGTGGAGGTATTTTGGGCAGTCAACATAGAAATAGGTTAAAATTTGGGTTTTGCCACTTAACAGTTGTGCCATATTAAGCATCTTAATCTCCAGAGGATTAGTTACAGCATCTAAGAAACTTGGAGAAAAACATATATTTCACAGAGATGTTGTCAACAGTCCAATCCTGCTACATAGGAGACACTATATTTAATAACATTGATGATGTTGCTAAAAACAATAAATATCATAATAATGATGGTGAGGGTGGTAATGATGGGGTAGTGATTACGGTATCATGCTGAACTAAAGGATATCCAAAGACTCTGTGTGATCCTGGGAGAAACAGTGTACAATTTGCATAGAGGTATCTCTGAATTGACTTTAGTGAAAGTATGACATGGACAATTTGCCGTATTCATTTTCATTTAATAATTAAGCTTGAAGTTCTTAAAAAGTTTGCCCCATGAGTAACTGCAAATAAAGCTGAAATAATTTTATCCATTTAGTATACTTAGCAAAACAAAACTTCATAAATAGTGCAAAAGTAAACTGTCAGCGAGACTCAAAATGAATGATCCCATAAGAATAGAAATTGGGAGTTATAATTAATGAGGTTTTTATTGAACTTTCAATTATTCAAAAACAGAACATATTAAATTAAATTATCCATATGTGCCTTATTCTCTAATATAATCTCCTTCTCTTTCTGGTTCCTTCACCTATCTCTTTCATTGCATTGTTTGTTTCTAGTGCCTCATTTTTATAAGCATTTAAACAATATGCATTTGACAATTACTGTATGCCAGGTCCTACACTAAATGCAGGATGTTGTCCTTAATCTCATGGAACTTAATCTAATGCGATTTGGACGATAATCTAACATCCATGTGTTTGAAAATATTAAGACACTACCATTCCTTTTCAATATAATAATAATCATTTATGAACAGTTATTTATATATCCTGACATAAAAAATAAAAGATTAAAAAGAATATATGCTTTGTAAAAGATTTTCACTGCTATCAAATTAACTATGATTGATAGCTGTTTGATAATGGCTCCCACCTGTTGATGAACAGAGGCAAGTAAAACACCACTAACCATTTAGAGAGCACTTTCGTTTAGAACAATTCATTGATAGACTGAAATGAAAGAGTAAGTTAAGATATGCAGAACTTAATATTGTATGTATGTCACATGGAGACCATAGTAAGAATATCACAGAAGAAGTGATATTGATAAGAAAAGTCTATCCAGGATCTAGTTTAAAATTCAGTGTGTCTCGGGGCTTCCCTGGTGGCGCAGTGGATGAGAGTCTGCCTGCCGATGCAGAGGACTGCGGGTTCGCGCCCCGGTCCGGGAAGATCCCACATGGCACGGAGTGGCTGGGCCCATGAGCCATGGCCGCTGGGCCTGCGCGTCCGGAGCCTGTGCTCTGCAACGGGGGAGGCCACAGCAGTGAGAGGCCCGCGTACCGCAAAAAAAAAAAAAAAAAAAAAATTCAGTGTGTCTCCCCAGTCTCTAAACTTACTTGTCCTTTCTGTAACATTTAACAATATTTAGCACACCTTTCTTCTTTCAACTCTTTTTCCTAAAGTCCATGATTTGACTCTGGTGGTTCTCCATTTATATATTATTTTCTGCCTATAACTGGATTCTCTTTTCCTTTTTTGAGCCTTTATTGTTTCTAGGTGGTCTACCTAATCTTCTCCTTATCACAGTCTCCCTAGGTGGTTTGGTCTACTTTTCTGGCTTCAATGACCAAATTCAGATTGATAATTCCCAAATCTTTATCTCTGGCTTAGTTCCTGTTTTTAGTTCATCATTTTTTGCCTACAAGAGCTTTCAGACACATTAATTCATGTTGCAAATCATGAGCATGTGTTCCCCCATTGTCACCTTAATTTCTTACCTTGGATAATAGCATAATACCTACATTTTACCCAAATGTGAAATTTTATGTCATTCTTGACTCCCATTTCTTGCAACCTTGGTACCACAGAACTACACTAGCCAATTTCTTTCTAATTCATATGTTTAGACAATTCTCTACAAGTTCTTATTTGTTGCCATAGTCCAGTTACTCATTACTTTCACCCAAACTATGGTCCTTATTGTCTGTAGAGGAAAGTCCAAACTCATTAGTATATTTTCACAAACAAGTCCCAACCTATCTTCTTTCACCTTTAAACAAGTCTTTCTTTCCCATAAACTTATTTGCACTATTTTCATATAGCTACTGCTTAAGTCACAGCAGTCTATTCACCAAACCTTGAATTCATCCTTACCTTTGCTGTCTCTGTCCCTTTCTGCCATTTCTTCTTCTGCCTGGAATGCTTTTTCTTTATCTGTTTATCAGGCTTCTTTCTATAACTGTTTTCCTCGATCCTCACCAACACATCAGAATTCATAGTTCTCGTCAGTCTTTCCATATCACCTTGTGTTTGCTTTTTACTCACCATTTATTACATGTTTGTTATATTTCTGTTTTTATCACTATACCATGAGCTTTTTAAGACTTGAGACTCTTTTCTTATTAAATTAGTCTAAGACTGCCAGACAACCTTGAGTAAGTCATTAATCTCTCAAGCTTAGTATCATCCTCCATAAAGCTGAAATGTAAATATACTTGCCCTTCTAACACCAGAGAGCTCATGTCAGGATCAAGCAAAATAACAAAGCATACAAAATGCTCAGTAAGGAGGAAAGGACTACACTATTACTGGATGGTGTTTGATTTTTATCACACTTGCTAGGAATTGCTTTTCTATATAACCAAGAGTCAGAGTTTTGAAATTTAAATTACTAAAAATTTGTATTTGTATATTAAACTCTATGTGAGGGCTTCCCTGGTGGCGCAGAGGTTGAGAGTCCGCCTTCCGATGCAGGGGACGCGGGTTCGTGCCCCGGTCCGGGAAGATCCCACATGCCGCGGAGCGGCTGGGCCCGTGCACTGTGGCTGCTGAGCCTGCGCGTTCGGAGTCTGTGCTCCGCAGTAGGAGAGGTCACGGCAGTGAGAGGCCCGCGTACCACACACACACACACACAAAAAGAATGTAAACTCTATGTGAAATTTCTCTTTTAAAACCTACAGTTGTTAAAATAAAAATTAAAAAAATGGTTTGAAAACCATTTCTGTAGGTAATAGGAAGTCCTTGGAGGGTTTTGAACAGAGCAAGTGATATTTTCAAGTGTGTATTCAGGATAGCACACACTGATGCATATGTGGGGAATAAATTTAAAAGAGAAACGATGGAAACAGGAAGTATAGACAGAAGACTATTGCAGTAATACAGTGAGAAAGAGTGAGAAGTTAAGCCAGGACAGTGGTAGTAGAAACAGAGAGGAGGAGATGTGTTTGGTAAATGTTTGAGATAAAATTGGTACTACTTAGTAATTAACTGGAGTTAGAAACCTTTAAAAGGGGTCAAGATTGCAAGTATTTCTGGATTTGATAAAATGAGTGATAAAATTGGAGGTGATGTGTTTGTGGGACATCCATGTGATGTTATCCCAGAAAATGAGGGATGTCATTCAACACCAATTTGGTTAAAGACTAAATTCTAGACTAAAGATATAACAATAATTTGAAAAGCATGTACATGGTAGTTAAAATGTAAAAGGGGACTACATGCAGACTTAGAAGTATACTGCGTATAGCACAGATGACACTCTGAATAACAAGTTCTCTGAATGGCACTGATATTTGAGTGGGAGAATAAAAATAAAACCCACAATGACATTATAGATGAAATCATCAGAGAAATGTAAAGATAACCAGGTGAGTGTGATTTCATGAGAGTCAAAAAGGTAAAGACTGTTCGGAAATAATCAATGCTTCAAAGGAAGTGAAGAAATATGATAAGATAAAAATTATTCATCAGAAGTAGCATTTCAGAGATTCTTGGTGTTCTTTGTTGGAGGGGTCTCTGTGGATTCATGAATGCAGGAGACAATGCAATCAGTTGAGAGAATAAATGTGAAGAGAAGAAAGGAAACATCAACTATGAACTGCATTATTCTCTCTAGAAATTAAGATTAGGCTGAGAAGTTAGAAAAATTGATCATTAACTATAGAGAGTAAAAGAATCGAGAAAGAGTTTATTTGTTGTTTTTTAGACTGGATTAATGTGGATATATTTTTAATATAAGAGAAAGCATCCAGAAGATAAAAGAGATTTTAAAAATACCAGAGAAGTTGGGGGAAATAAATAGATCACAGTCTTAAAGGAAAGGAATTCAAAGCTCACTAAAGTTACCCAGAAATCAGAGTTGTAAGTAGATGAGCCATTGGTGAAAAAGGATGAAATGAAGGCAGGCTAAAAATATGGTGGAAGACAATGTTAGTATGTAGACAGAGGTGAAGAAAGGAAAAAACACAAAAACAAAAACAAAGGTATGTGTAGTTCAGCTCTAAACTGGATTGAGTTGACTAAACTTTAACTCACTACCATACTAAAATATACCCTTTGCATTTTTTTCCAGAAATAACCGTTTAAAATATTTAGTCCATGTGGGCTTAGGGGGTGCTGAACTAGACAAAAACAGTCTGCATGCACTTTCTTTTTTACAGTTGGCACCCAATGAGCATGACCTGGAATGAATAGGATAATAATTGCCTTTTTCATATACCAATACTAGGCTAAGCACTCTACACATATCACCTAATTTAATCCACAAACTTACTATTAAGGTAGAAACTATTATTACCCTGTCTTTACAAATGGGGGACCTGACAACCAATGAATTTCAGATAGTAGCTCAAGATCATACCATAAGTAAGTGGTAGAGCTAGATTTAAACCCATGTCTCTCTGACTCCACAGCCTACACTTTCATTCCTATGCCACACACCTCCTCCTCACTGCCAAAGTTTCTCATAGCCTGAGATCCTGTGCTTTTGCATTTAAGTAGGAAAAGATTTCCCTCACCTCTTGTTCCAATTCCCTCCAAGTCCTAGTCTACTCTCTAAGTGGCATAAACACTATGCACAGTTTAAAGGATATAATCAAAGACTCCCTGCTTAGACTAAATAAAATTGAATCTAAAACGTTCCATGTGCACTTCCTTCATTGCAATATTCTCCTTTCTGCAATCAGAGAATATACACATCAATACTTAAATTTAATATATGAAATTAAAACACTTGCAAGATTTGAATGGCACTGACATTCATGACACGCTGGGCTGAGGAAAAAGGTAATTAGATCCACAATTTTTGAAACATAACATTCTCATCACTATGCAAAGTAAAACAGATCTGAGATGATGTGGAGCCCAAATAGAAGTGTAACAATCCAAGGGTCAAATATAGAACAACATCAGGACATTATTTTCTGAATTCACTCATGTTTTTCATTTCAATTATTTTTTTCAAGTTCTAGGACGGTCCATAGCATTGGCTTTATTGAGAATATTCAAGGCACCTTCATAGTTCTATTCATATTTATTTAGCATCCTAATTTGAGACTTGGATATTAGAAATCTTAATTCAATCCAAATATACAAAGCAAAACATGGAAAATTCAGATTAAATATAATTTTTACAAAGTCAAAAAATATTTATTAGAAAACCAACACTAAAAATTAGCTCTGTGTGTTTCTTAAACATTTTGCCTTTTCTTGTAAAGTACTTTTGAGATGGGGATAATAATTGTAATATTAGCCTTTGTGAATTATTCCATTGAATTCATGATTTATTTTTGGTCTTGAAGTTCTTACATGCCAACACAATACTTTTATAGGACCCAGTCTTCATATTTTAGACTTTCTTCAAGCTAATCAGTTTTATTTATTTTGCCTTCTTTCCTCCCTTAATCATCGAATATGCGCCTGTCTTACCTATTAATAAATACAAACTGTGCATCACTAGTTAAATAGTCTATGCTTATGTTTTATTTTGTTTTGTTTTTCACATCACACTTTCTAGACAGATCAGGAGGCAGGGAAAGCTAAGGTACAACAACAAAGAATCAAACAATAAAAGATGCTCTTATCAGAGTATTTCACAAATTAAGGCATTGTTATAATAAATGCTTTTAGTTTACTTATTTTTAATGGTAAATAATATTTTGATGGTAAATAACTGATTAAGTGCATAGATATGGCCTATTAAGCTTTCTTAATAAACATTAATTATTCCATATGGTAAAACCAATGAGTAGTGTTTGCTAATGCTTCCGTATCTGTGCTGCCATTATGGATAGAAGAATAACACATGACAATCCAGCATAAAGAGCAGGCTCAGGGGGAGGAACCCTGCGAAGGCTGTATTAACAAGGTGACAAAAAATGACTGATCCGAAGTCCCACTTATCAGCCCCGCAGCTTCTAGGATCTCATAACATTAACTCTATAAAGAGTTGTTATAAACTCTACAGATGAGTTGTAAGAGATAACTCATCTCATTTTACATTCTACCCCTTAAACTTCCATGAGAATTCTTTTGTTTTTTGTGTGTTTGTTTCCAGCAAAATAAGAGGGAGGAGCAATCAACTTGCTGACACATGCTAACACTGTGCAAGGGGCCAATGCAGCATAGTTTCACATTAGGAAGGAAAAAATAAATATAACTATTTATTGTTGTATTTTTCTATTCACTCCTAAACAGAGTTCTCTGTAGCTGTGATGCCCTGTAGTGCATACTTCCAAAAAAATAAGTAAATAAATATAATAAAGTATCAGCTGATAAAACAGAAAGATGAGAAATCAGCAGCCTTTTTCTGAAACCAGCAACTGACTGCCTACAGGCTCTTCGTTGTGCATATTTATCACCAGTGGCCCTGCACCCCTGTATTCATTCCCTGAGACTTTAGGGGTGATTCCTTCCTAGCCTCTTCTAGCTTTTTGACTGTGGCTGCATAACTCATATCTCTGCCTCTGTCTTTAAATGGCCTTGTCTTCCGTGTGTCTTCTGTGATAGAGATACTTGTCATTGGATTGAAAGCCCACCCTGATAATTCAGGATGATTTTATCTCAAATCCATAATTTAATTACATCCGCACAGACTCTTTCCCCATATAAGGTCCCATTCACAGGTTCCAGGTGACATATTGTTTTGGGGACCACCACTTCACCACACTACGATTACTATCTTCATGTCTTCAATGGGCTTTCTATACTAAAGCCTGGAAAGGTTATTGCTAGTAACAGACCTCAAGATTCAATTCTAATTCAGACTTTATTCTTGCTTCTCCTTTTTTCAAGAATAACCATAAAATTGAAGGATTATACATTTGTAAAATAACCCTGAGGTGAGGCACACATTGAAACTGTTCTAATTAAGTAGTAGTTGTGGATTAGCTACAAATTCAAGGAGTTGTCTGGTTTGGAAGGTGTTTACATAGGTATAAAATTGTCAAAACCTATCTAACTTAACACAAAAATGTGTGCATTTTATTGTGTATAAATTATATCTTAAAGGAAAGCAACTTTCCTAGATAAGGGACATTACTATCATCCCACACAGATTATTCTTTCTCTTCTTCTAGTGTAAGTTTTGGTAAGTTCTGGTTTTCAAATAATTTGTCTATTTCATCTCAATTATGAAATATATTGTTATAAAATTATCCATAATATCACCTATTTATCACTTTAACAGGATCTGAGGTATTGATCATGTTGGTAATTTTTATATCATCTCCTACACAGCTATTTACGATCATTAAAATTTTGGCTGTTGTCTTCTTACTCCCATGATTTCTTACAAATATATTCCATGTTTTAAAGTTTTCTGTGTTGCTTTGATATACATTATTTTTTGATAGCCACAGTTGTTTAAGATCAGAAAAGTGGTGTTGTCATTACCCTCATTTTATGAATAAGTACTGAGATTCAGAGATTATCTAACTAGATAGATTCTGCTACTAGGTGGTACAACCTGGACTGGAATTCAGATCTTCATCTCCAATCTGCTGCTACTCACATTCCATAATCCCGCATCTCAAATGCAAAAATCAAGCCAGATTAGCAGTCAGTGCTAGATACTAGAGAGGATACTACAGAAATTGCAAGACAAAAACGAGTGCCCAGTTTAGTGTAAAACTAAATTGGATACAATAGAGATCGTTTTAAGGTTTAAAAATCCATGATAAAATTCCACACATAAATCACTGCTTGTCCAGTTGTTTTATGGTACTTGTTGAGCAAACATGGTCACAGATAAATTCTTTCATTTCCCTTTCTTGTCCCTACACTTTCCAAGGCTAAGTGTGTATTATATAGAAATGGCTTTTTTATTAGTGAAATTAACAAAGTCTTTCTTAGTATCCACAGGAAAGGGAGGAATAGGGCATGTATAGTCTCAAAAATAACATTTTATTAATTCAACAAGTGTTAATTACTAAATAATATCAGAAATTTCAAGGATTTATAAAATGAACATGTTTATACATGATATCCTCATCTTTAATTCTCCTGAAACTGCAAATTAAAATAAAACTTTAAAGCTTTTGGTATGTAGGAGGAATACTAAGAGACTAAAACAAAGTATATCTAGAGAACAGTGAATTCAATAACAGTGATTTTGGTAGCTATCATTTACTGAGTGCCTACTAAGTACTGTACTGTCAGAAAGGAAATCCTCATGTATATCTACATGGCTAAGATTTTATGAGCAAATTTTACTGGAACCTGTATTAAATAACAAGCCTTGGAAGTTAAATGATGACTGAATAGTGAGAGAAACCTGAAGAGATTTACCTTTCTGGAGGTAAATCTGTGTTTACTCTTTAAAGGGGATAAAACCCAGAACCCTGGAAACATACCATTACATTACATTCATAACATTACACATGTAATATTACACTCCAATGGGGAAGAATCCCACCATCCCCTTCTCTTTCAAAGGAGAATTTATTTACCTTAGGGAAAGGAAGCTTCTTTCCTTCTCTTAGGAGGGGAGGGAAACAACGTACATATAAACTTATAAATTCATATTTTCAGGGTTCTTGTACTTTGTTATAGCATGCAAGCCTGTCTATCTG
The DNA here is from genome assembly GCF_937001465.1 of Orcinus orca. Taxonomy (NCBI): domain Eukaryota; kingdom Metazoa; phylum Chordata; class Mammalia; order Artiodactyla; family Delphinidae; genus Orcinus; species Orcinus orca. The sequence goes on along the minus strand of NC_064563.1, from coordinate 58,392,297 downwards.
GCTCTTATTGCCTCAGAAGGGGAAGAAAATGGGATGTAAGGAACCGATGATGTTACTGCTGTAAATAATAATAAGTCTGATCTCTGCTCCAGAAACCTCATGTTGGCATTCAGGATAATATAAATGAATATAGATATTAAAAATATGTCAGTGATAGGTACTTTAATAACAATAGCAATAATAATAACAATCTTATTAATTAATCTGAGTAAATATAAATGTATAAGTATTGCATAAATAAATATAATAATTTAAAATAAAAATATTTACTAGTTATATATTATGAATATATGTTTATTACACTAAAAGATATAAATATTTTATATTATATATACTATTTATGTAATAAATATACAATATATGTTTGTCTATGGTAAATAAAGAATCCTTCTGGTCTTCTTTGCTGTGCCTGTCTGACTGACTGCCACTGCCCATCAACCCTTTCTACTAATGATGTACTCAGGTAGCAGCTTTGCTGAGGCCATTTCAGGCAGCCTATCTTCATAACAGGACAAACAATAATGCAAGGTTACCCGGCCAGGGATACTCACCACCCCTTGCTGAGTGATCTTTGGCAAAGCAACACTCCTGAGATGATTTCTCCTTTGCAAACCGTGTGGCTGACAGGGTCTAGGTGCTCTGGCCAGGTGTCAGGCCTGTGCCTCTGAGGTGGGAGAGCTGAGTTCAGGACATTGGTACACCACAGACCTCCCGGCTCCACATCCTATCAAATAGTGAAAGCTCTCCCAATGACCTCCATATCAATGCTAAGACCCAGCTCCGCTCAATGACCAGCAAGCTACAGTGCTAGACACCCTAGGCCAAACAACAGGCAAGACAGGAACACAATCACACCCATTAGCAGAGAGGCTGCCTAAAATCATAATTAGGTCACAGACACCCCAAAACAACCACCGGACGTGGTCCCGCCCAGCAAAAAGAAAAGATCCAGCCTCATCCACCAGAACATAGGCACCAGTCCCCTCTACCAGGAAGCCTACACAACTCACTGAACCAACCTTAGCCACTGGGGGCAGACACCAAAACAAACGGGAACTATGAACCTGCAGCCTGTGAAAAGGAGACCACAAACACAGTAAGTTAAGCAAAATGAGAAGACAGAAAAACACACAACAGGTGAAGGAGCAGGGCAAAAACCCATGACACCAAACAAATGAAGAGGAAATAAGCAGTCTACCTGAAAAAAAATTCAGTGTAATGACAGTAAAGATGATCCCAAATCTTGGAAATAGAATGGAGAAAATACAAGAAAAGTTTAACAAGGACCTAGAAGAACTAAAGAGCAAACAAAAAATGATGAACAACACAATAAATGAAATTAAAAATTCTCTAGAAGGAATCAATAGCAGAATAAATGAGGCAGAAGAACGGATAAGTGACCTGGAAGATAAAATAGTGGAAATAACTACCGAAGAGCAGAATAAACAAAAAAGAATGAGAAGAATTGAGGACAGTCTCAGAGACCTCTGGGACAACATTTAACGCACCAACATTCGAATTATAGGGGTCCCAGAAGAAGAGAAAAAGAAAGGGACTGAGAAAATATTTCTAGGGATTATAGTTGAAAACTCCCTTAATATGGGAAAGAAAATAGTCAATCAAGTCCAGGTAGCACAGAGAGTCCCATAAAGGATAAATGCAAGGAGAAACACGCCAAGACACATAGTAATCAAACTATCAAAAATTAAATACAGAGAAAAAATATTAAAAGCATCAAGGGAAAAACAACAAATAACATAAAAGGGAGTCCCCATAAGGTTAACAGCTGATCGTCAGCAGAAACTCTGCAAGCCAGAAGGGAGTGGCAGGACATATTTAAAGTGATGAAAGGGAAAAAACTACAACCAAGGTTACTCTACCCAGCAAGTATCTCATTCAGATTCGACGGAGAAATTAAAACCTTTACAGACAAGAAAAACCTAAGAGAATTCAGCACCACCAAACGAGCTTTACATCAACTGCTGAAGAAACTTCTCTAGGCAGGAAACACAAGAGAAGGAAAAGACCTACAATAACAAAACCAAAACAATTAAGAAAATGGTAATAGGAACATACATATAGATAACTACCTTAAATGCAAATGGATTAAATGCTCCAAACAAAAGACATAGACTGGCTGAATGGATACAACAACAAGACCCATATATATGCTGTCTACAAGAGATCCACTTCAAACCTAGGGACACATACAAACTGAAAGGGAGGGGATGGAAAAAGATATTCCATGCAAATGGGAATCAAAAGAGAGCTGGAGTAGAAATTCTCATATCAGATAAAATAGACTTTAAAATAAAGACTATGACAATAGACAAAGAAGGACACTACATAATATGAAGGGATCAATCCAAGAAGAAGATATAACAATTGTAAATATTTATGCACCCAACATAGGAGAAACAAAATACATAAGGCAAATGTTAACAGCCATAAAAGGGGAAATCAACAGTAACACAATCACAGTAGGGGACTTTAACACCCTACTTTCACCAATGGACAGATCATCCAAAATGAAAATAAATAAGGAAACACAAGCTTTCAATGATACATTAAACAAGATGGAATTAATTGATGTTTATAGGACATTCCATCCAAAAAAAACAGAATACACTTTCTTCTCAAGTGCTCATGGAACATTCTCCAGGATAGATCATATCCTGGGTAACAAATCAAGCGTTGATTAATTTAAGAAAACTGAAATCGCATCAAGTATCTTTTCCAACCACAACGCTATGAGACTAGATATCAATTATAGGAAAAAAATCTGTAAAAAAATAAAAACACATGGAGGCTAAAAAATACACTACTAAATAACCAAGAGATCACTGAAGAAAGCAAAGGGGAAATAAAAAAATACCTAGAAACAAATGACAATGAAAACATGACGACCCAAAACTTATGGGATACAGCAAAAGCAGTTTTAAGAGGGAAGTTTTTAGCAATACAATCCAACCTCAAGAAACAAGAAAAATCCCAAATAAACAATGTAAACTTATACCTAAAGCAATTAGAGAAAGAATAACAAAAAAACCCCAAAGTTAACACAAGGAAAGAAATCAGATCAGAAATAAATGAAAAAGAAATGAAGGAAATGATAGAAAAGATCAATAAAACTAAAAGCTGGGTCTTTGAGAAGATGAACAAAATTGATAAACCATTAGCCAGACTCATCAAGAAAAAAAGGGAGTAGTCTCAAATCAATAGAATTAGAAATGAAAAAGGAGCAGTAACAACTGACACTGCAGAAATACAAAGGATTATGAGAGATTACAACAAGCAACTATATGCCAATAAAATGGACAACCTGGAAAAAATGGGCAAATTCTTAGAAAAGCACAACCTTCTGAGACTGAACCAGGAAGAAATAAAAATATAAACAGACCAATCACAAGCACTGAAATTGAGACTGTAATTAAAAATCTTCCAACAAACAAAAGCCCAGGACCAGATGGCTTCACAGGTGAATTCTATCAAACATTTAGAGAAGAGCTAACACCTATCTTTCTCAAATTCTTCCAAAATATAGCAGAGGCAGGAACACTTCCCAACTCATTCTACGAGGCCACCATCACCCTAATATGAAAACCAGACAAAGATGTCACAAAGAAAGAAAATTACAGTCCAATATCACTGATGAACACAGATGCAAAAATCCTCAACAAAATACTAACAAACAGAATCCAACGGCACATTAAAAGGATCATACACCACGTTCAAGTGGGGTTTATCCCAGGAATGCAAGGATTCTTCAATATATGCAAATCAATCAATGTGAAACACCATATTAACAAATTGAAGGAAAAAAACCATATGATCTCAATAGATACAGAAAAATCTTTCGACAAAATTCAACACCCATTTATGATTAAAAAAAAACTTCCAGAAAGTAGGCATAGAGGGAACTTACCTCAACATAGTAAAGGCCATATATGACAAACCCACAGGGAACATCATTCTCAATGGTGAAAAACTGAAATCATTTCCTCTAAGATCAGGAGCAAGACAAGGTTGCCCACTCTCACTGCTATTATTCAACATAGCTTTGGAAGTTTTAGCCACAGCCATCAGAGAATAAAAAGAAATAAAAATAATCCAAATCGGGAAGAAGAAGTAAAGCTGTCATTGTTTGCAGATGACATGATTCTATACACAGAGAATCCTAAACATGCTACAAGAAAACTCTTAGAGCTAATCAATGAATCTGATAAAGTAGCAGCACACAAAATGCACAGAAATTTCTTGCATTCCTATACACTAATGATGAAAAATCTGAAAGTCAAATCAAGGAAACACTCCCATTTACCACTGCAACAAAAAGAATAAAATATCTAGGAATAAACCTACCTAAGGAGACAAAAGACCTGTATGCAGAAAACAATAAGACACTGATGAAAGAAATTAAAGATGATACAAACAGATGGAGAGATATACCATGTTCTTGGATTGAAGAAACAACATTGTGAAAATGACTATACTACCCAAAGCAATCTACAGATTCAGCGCAATCCCTATCAAACTATCAATGGCATCTTTCACAAAACTAGAACAAAAATTTTCACAATTTGTATGGAAACACAAAAGAAACAGAACAGTGAAAGCAATATTGAGAAAAAACGGAGCTGGAGGAATCAGGATCCCTGACTTCAGACTACACTACAAAGCTACAGTCATCAAGACAGTATGGTACTGTCACAAAAACAGAAATATAGATCAATGGAACAGGATAGAAAGCCCAGAGATAAACCCCCGCACATATGGTCACATTATCTTTGATAAAGAAGGCAAGAATATACAATAGAAAAAAGACAGACTCTTCATTAAGTGGTGCTGGGAAAACTGGACAGCTACATGTAAAAGAATGAAATTGGAACACTCCCTAACACCATACACAACAATAAACTCAAAATGGATTAAAGACCTAAATGTAATGCCAGATACTATCAAACTCTTGGAGGAAAACATAGGCAGAACAGTCTATGACATCAATATCATCAAGATCCTTTTTGACCCATCTCCTAGAGAAATGGAAATAAAAATGAACAAACAAAAAAACACAAATGGGACCTAATTAAACTTAAAAGCTTTTGCACAGCAAAGGAAACCGTAAACAAGATGAAAAGACAACCCTCAGAATGGGAGAAAATATTTGCAAGTGAAGCAACTGACAAAGGATTAATCTCCAAAATATACAAGCAGCTCATGCAGCTCAATATCAAAAAAACAAACAACCCAATCCAAAAATGGGCAGAAAACCTAAATAGACATTTTTCCAAAGAAGATATACAGAGCTTCCCTGGTGGCGCAGTGGTTGAGAATCTGCCTGCTAATGCAGGGTACACGGGTTCAAGCCCTGGTCTGGGAGGATCCCACATGCTGCGGAGCAACTAGGCCCATGAGCCACAACTACTGAGCCTGCACGTCTGGAGCCTGTGCTCTTCAACAAGAGAGGCCGCGATAGTGAGAGGCCCACGCACCGTGATGAAGAGTGGCCCCCACTTGCCACAACTAGAGAAAGCCCTCTCACAGAAACGAAGACCCAACACAGCAAAAATAAATTAATTAATAAACTCCTACCCCCAACATCTTCTTAAAACAAAAGAGAAGATATACAGATTGCCAACAAACACATGAAAGGATGCTCAACATCACTAATCATTAGAGAAATGCAAATCAAAACTACAATGAGGTATCACCTCACACCAGTCAGAATGGCCATCATCAAAAAATCTAGAAACAATAAATGCTGGAGAGGGTGTGGAGAAAAGGGAACCCTCTTGCACTGTTGGTGGGAATGTAAATTGATACAGCCACTATGGAGAACAGTATGGAGGTTCCTTAAAATACTAAAAATAGGACTATCGTACATCCCAGCAATCCCACTGCTGGGCATATACCCTGAGAAAACCATAATTCAAAAAGAGTCATGTACCCCAATGTTCACTGTAGCTCTATTTACAATAGCCAGGACATGGAAGTAACCTAAGTGTCCATCCACAGATGAATGGATTAAGAAGATGTGGCACATATATACAATGGAATATTACTCAGCCATAAAAAGAAATGAAACTGAGTTATTTGCAGTGAGGTGGGTGGACCTAGAGTCTGTCATACAGAGTGAAGTAAGTCAGAAAAAGAAAAACAAATACTGTATGCTAACACATACATATGGAATCTAAAAAAAGAAAAAAATGGTTTTGAAGAACCTAGGGGCAGGACAGGAAGAAAGAAGCAGATGTAGAGAATGGACTTGAGGACATAGGGAGGGGGAAGTGTAAGCTTGGACGAAGTGAGAAAGTGGCATGGACAATTTTACACTACCAAATGTAAAATCGATAGCTAGTGGCAAGGAGCTGCATAGCACAGGGAGGTCAGCTCGGTGCTTTGTGACCACCTAGAGGGGTGGGATAGGGAGGGTGGGAGGGAGACTCAAGAGGGAGGAGATATGGGGATATATGTATAGATGATTCACTGTGTTATACAGCAGAAACTAACACACCATTGTAGAGCAATTATACTCCAATAAAGATGTTTAAAAAAAAAAAGAATCCTTCTGTAAGAAATACAAATTTATACATCATAAATAATACTAATGGATATTACTGAATGTTTAATATTTATTGAATACTAGGTATATGGCAAGTTAATTAAATTTTCTGTGCCTCAGCTTTCTCATCTGCAAAATGAGTATAATAATTTTACCACTCATATTGTCGTTATAATGATTTGATGAATTAATATATGTAACCTTCAGAATAAAGCCCAGAACTGTTAATCCATATAGCAGGTATTACTGTCTCCAATTTTCAGATGAAGGAAACTGAGGCTGAGAAGGATGAAGAAATTTGCCAAAGGAAACACATTTATTCATTGCCAGGGTTTTAATTTACTCACTCTCAGTTAATTCTATGATAATTAGTGCTAGTTCATAGAGTGGTGTTATAGTCCAGTCCATAACAAATGGGACAAATAATACCACTGCAGAAAGTTAATTTTTTTCGTAAAATTATATTTTATTTAAAAAGCTGTATTTTTTCTAAATTTGTGTTCTTTCAACTCTTTTAATATTAAATCATTTTTCTTTTCATGAAATGAGTTGAAAGTAAATGGCAGTTTTTATTTTTTACTTGTTTTGTCTTTATATACTTAATTAATAAACGTAAAGTTGGCACTCTATATCAGTGTCAACATTTTTATTTTATGATTAATATCATTTGTCCTAAAAAATATTTTAATGTGAGAAGTACTGATTAAATCCTTTAGGCCCTTTCATCACGTGAGTTTTAGAGATTAAAAAGGTTGATTTTCAGTGCATTTATTCAATTTTTCCATTTTTGAGTACCTTGTGTCAGAACTGAAATTTCAGCTTTGGTCAATTGAGTCTTAAACATGCACTTATATTTATGACACTGTATCTGACTACACAGTTCTACTACTTCAATAATATACAGCCTAAGAAGCTTAGTACGCACTTTCACAACTTCAAAACAATAAAAACAATTAAACTACTTACCTGAAACGCTTTTCTACAGAAGTAATACCTACACAGCAAAATGTCAGGGTAATACAGATTTCCTCATTGGTAGGAAGCTTACCAGAATTTTCAATATATATGCTAAATACTACTTAGCAGAAGGTCATAACACCCTCAACGCTTGAATATAATCTGATCATGAAAGAGGACTTGTAATTTAAGTCAGAGTTCCCAAACATTTTTAAACCAAGTACTGGTTAAAAATAAATATTAAACATCTTGATTGTTTCAAAGATTCCGGCATGCCTGCTCTGTGTGGCTAAAGTATTAAGGCGGGATGTGGTGGTATTACACTCCCCTGAGAATGACTGGTAAGGAGAAGATATACGTTTATACCTAGATTTTACCCAAAGTGAATAAAATCTATAGTTACTGTAGAATACAGGAAATTATGTCAATACTTGAGTTCTATAATATGCATTGAAAAAGATGCATTATGTATTATGAATAATATCTAATCTTAGTAAAGCACACAGCAAATATTAGTTCAACTAGTTCTCATAAAATCCCTATCAAGTAGATACTACCATTATCCCACTTTATAGACAAAGAAACTGAGACAGAGGGAGTTTAAGTACCTTGCCCAATCAGTAGAGCTGGGAAATGAACCCAGGTAGTATCTGTTCTCTTGTCCACTATAAAATACACTGCCTATAAATTATAATAGAGTACAATATTGACATACATTTTTGAGAGTCTTTACAGGTAAGAAAAAATGAAATGCGTGTTCACCTTGTATACATTTCATATACGAATAAAAGACATATCTGTGTGTAACATTGTAATTTAAAATCTTTCCTTGCCCTGAACTTCTCTTAGCCTGTAAATTCATCTCTTCTTCAGTAATTTTAAATTCATGCACTATTCTATCATATTTTAATTTTTTAGGTAGAATATATGAAACTAAAACTCCCCCAAATATTTTAGATCCTTATACTGACTAAGTTAGGCACTAGAGATGTGGTCTCCATTTTCGTATGAAGTTTAAATAACCATGAGGTAAAGGGGGCAATACCATAACCTCAAGTCATTGAATGTTTAGCTGAGTGCTCTGTTCTCTTCAGCTTGTCTCTTTTCTTTTGACAGGCAGTTCTCTTAAGTATCACATGAACCAATAGGTGATCATAAATTTCATAGTCATTCAGCTGGAGTCCTGGAGAAGGTTCCAGGAGGAGCCACTATGGATGAGGGAAAGGCACACACAGGGCTCAGAGCAGCAGCTATTTATCAACTCTACTAACTTATTTCAGATATAACTGGTTCAGCTCTACTGGTGCATACTGACTACACATGGCGGTAAGGTACGGCAGCCAGTGGCATTGTAACACAATCAACATTCTGTGCATCACTGAGAATTCAGGACATACAAAAAACAAGCTGCAAGATAGAAAAAGAAAAACTGGTATTTGCAGATCTTGGAGGCAGAGAAGTTTTCTCAATAATGAAGAATCCAAACTTTAATATGGTCCTTAGTAAAACCCGGTCTCTCTGGTAAAGTCTCAAGTCAATTTAACAAGAGCATTTCTTGGAGGTCAGAGCCTATTAGCCTCCTGAAAAGTTTTCTGTTAGACAGTCAGTCAGTGCTTTTCTCATGGCTGTATTTAATCAACTGTGAAAGAAATGAGGGACTTAAAGGTCTTAAAGTTAAGGGCAAAAGAATCTAAACATCAGGTTAAGAAAAAATAAATACATTATCCAAATCCTGGGAGAGCTACTGTAGTCCTTCAAAGTCCTTTTGCTAGAAATAGGAAGAGATTACCTTTATAGTCATGACCTCATGTTCCATAACCTGGGCGAAAACACCCAGAGAAATTAAACCTGGAACATTAGCCTAACTGAAGTTTTGCCATTCATTCTATTACTCTTGTTATTAGTTTAAAATCTTTTGTGCGTGTGTGTCAAATACTAAACCCAATGCAGGTTAAATTGTGGAGAAACCAGAGCAGCTCGATTCTGGAAACGATTAGCTACTTAAATCTCTCCCAACCCACCTCCGCACTTCCCCTTCTTCTAGCCCACACCATCGGTCTTTCATTCAATAACATATGAATGACTTCACATTAATACGGTCAGATAACCCTGGGCATATTATGTATTTCTATTCCTGTTACTACTTACTAAAGGCTTAATGAAAGTCTTTATTTCCCTATGTATCCCAGGGAGCACAGGTAGATTTAATTTCAAGGACTGAAAATGATTTCTGGAATATCTTTAGTTTGAGGTAATGTTTTACTTTAGCTAAATGCATTCATTTTAATCATTTGTTCCATTTATTCATTTGGAAATCAATAATGACACCAAATTAATTCTTTAATTCACTAAAGCAAAAATCCCATTTAACTGAATAAACACATGTTAAAGAAAAGAGCTACTATTTTAGCCCCAGTGGATTAAACATGTATGCTACATTTATCTCTTAATAAAAGTCTCTAAAGACTATTCTAAACTCGACTTCAAAAAATATCCAACCCCCAACACGAAACAGACTATTTCCTTTGTGATTAAAATATAGAGAAAGAAAATATGCTTTTGGTTGATTTCTGATAGCATCTTTCCTTAATGTTCATTTGAGAATAATCAGTTACCTTGATTTTCCTCTGTCCTCATTTAAAGACAGTGAAATTAAAAGGACATTGATGTCCTACTTTTCAAACAATGGATCACTTCTGATTTAACGTCGATTGAACATTAAACTTCCAGACTTAAAACTAATTGCCTCCTTTTTCTTATTAATTTGGACCCAATTTCCAGCTGCCCTAAGGTTCTCAAAGGTAATTAATTGATTGATGAATCAACTGAAGAGGAATTCAAATCGCCAAAAAAAAAAAAAAAAGAGATAAAGAAAAACTGTTTTTTTAAAAATTTATGACCAACATTTTTTAAATGACTCAATTCTAAGTTTTTATATTCATAATTTAGCAAATTTCACATTTGTAAGGTATTTTTAGGGATGCTGTTCAAATTTAATTTCATTTTAGATTATTTATTATTTGCCTTTGGGGAGGAGTTTTAATCAAAGTACCACATCACACTAAATAATTATTAAGTTATTCCACCGTGATTTGATAGAATAACTAAATCTGAAGGGCTGCAGTAATTCTCACCAACCTCTCTCAATAGAGGCAGCAAGGTTAAATAGGAATTTTGGACCTAGGTTTGAATTCTGACTCTGCTACTTACTACGGTGACTTTGAACAGGCACTTTAGTTTTCTGACACTGTTTCTTATGAGTATTATTGGAAACAATATAATGCACTTAGAGTATTATTGTTATTTTAGTCATGTGTTAACATATTTTAATACATATATTAATATTTATATATTATTATATTATATTATTATATAATATTTATAATATATTATTATATATTATTATTCAATATTATTCAATCACTTAGCATGGTAGTTGACAATAGTAGCTGCTCAATAAATTCTAATAATTATTATTATATTAATGTATCTTATTAAACTCTGTATCTCCAGTGCTTAGTGAGACTTCAGGCACATTAATAAATACATATTTATTTGAGCTTAATATCTTTGAATCTTTATAGGAAACATACGCGATCAAGCATTCCATATGAAAGGGGAAAAGTTGGGGTTTTTAAATCCTCAAAAATGTCTAGACTATTTTGGAGGATTTTTGTACATCATTTGAGAATTAAAAAATTCAAATTAGCAAATAATAACACTTGATTCTAAGACAAGTAAGCAAGAAGACAAGGGCTTACGGTGTTCTGACTAAACTATCATAGCTACCTGTGTGGCCGTGGGCACGCGTCATAAATATTTTCATGCTTTCTTCCCTCATTTGTAACAGTTAAACAAATGTTTATTGAGCTACAGGTTATTATTTACTCATGCACAAATAATAAAATACAGTGATTAACACGGAGAAGCAGACAAATAAGAGGAGAAACATGAAGGTGTAAATACACAAAAATGTGTCTAAATATGAATGTGTGTGCACGTTTGTGTGTGGAGAGAGAAACAGAAGATAAATAAAATTTACTTAAGTACACAATCTAGAGAGAAAGATACACACACATCTATGCATATATTCAGTTAACGGTAGATTTACATACATATATGTTATATAAATATGGCATGTTGATTTATGCACTTATGAAGAAATAAACTTTCCTTAAATACACTGAATGACAAAATAGAGGCATGAACAGGATGCAAATCCCAAATGATGGATTGGGGCTTCAGAGAAGGGATCCCGGAGAAGTACTTTCTTAGCTTAATCTTGAAAGATAAGATGCAGTCAGGAAGAAAGGTGGTTAGCATATTTCACACAAAGGGAAAAGCACGCTCAAAAGCAAACAGATGAAGAACTCCTTGCTCTGTAGCTGGATACTCTTATTAGTTTGGTGTTAATTGGCTGTAATGTTTGAGTTGGGCAGTGGCAAGGACATGAAAAAATGGAAGGTCACTGAGGATCTTAATACAATGGATTTTATTTTGAAGATAATCAGGAGACATCTTTAAGGTTTTAAGCAAGGAGTGAGGAAGTTTGATTAAATTATTTCAATGGCATCTCAGTTCTTATATTTTATGATTTTATCACAGGTATAGTACTTGACTTTTTTCAAAACTGTATATAAACTCACTCTAAAAAATATAACAGAAACTCATAGCCATATATATTTACCACTTTTATAAATTATGTCTTGGCCACAGTGTGGTTATAAAATGAAAACTAAGTATTTTTTACAATTTTTATGAGTGCATGCTGGAAAAGACACTTGTTAAACAAAGCAGTTACAGCTATGAAAGAAGCCATATTTGATTTAAAAACTGTCAAAATGTTTTTATGATTACAGTTCAATAATGCAAACTATCACCAACAAAAAGTGAAGATAAAATCTATTTACAGCAAAAGTCATCATAGATCATTTTCTACAAAACAAAGCTCCTTTTCTATGTGAGCCTGATGGCAGTCACAGAATTTTGCTTATACAGTTGCATTCACTAATGTCCAAAACATGTAATCCAGTTCAATAATGATTATCTTAGTCTTTATGCCTATAATTATCCCTCTTCTATAATGATATGTCATCAGATTGTATATTGTTTGCAAAACAACTCTCACTTCATCATTTACTAAGAAAGAGGGAACACTGATAAAAATCTGCTTCTACTGGATGATCTTCTATGTTTTCCTGTTTATAAATTAAATGAGTAGGTTTAAATCACTAACATGGTAAATGGACAACAGTAAAAGTTCAACCAATATACATTTATTAACAATTTTTAGAAATTATTTTTCAGCTCCACATCTTAAAGTTAGAATTGGTATTTCAGGACTGGAAAAGATATTAGGAATTAGGAGAACCCCTCTTTTTACCTCTGTAGCATAAAGGTGGTGACTGATTTACCCATTATAAAGGGAACTCAGTAGGGGGACATCTAGGAATAGACTGTAAGGCAATTGTTAAGAGAAAAGCGCTTGTTTAAGTCACCATACTGCCATTTCACACCACCAGGTAACTTTTCTGAACTGCCCATCAAAACTGTCAGTCACTCACAACACAAAAATGGCCAGTGGCTTTTAGTAGAAAGGGAGATGGAGGAGTGAAGGAATATGTAAGTAAATTTTCTTACAGCTATGTTACTTACGTAGCATCTAGACTTTTGTCCATGGCTAAGTTCATTCGCTTTAATGAGATTTTTAAAAATGCTGAGAAGAGAAACAAAACTCTAGCAATGTACTTACTATAACAGTATTCCCTCAAAAGGAAGAAGAATGCACACAAAAACAAATACCTATATGCACATGTAAGTGAAGGACAAGGGTAAAAAAATAAAGCATATGAATGTACTCCACTTCTTTAATAAAGTTAATATCATATTTATACATATTAACTTTCTTGAATGGAAATCTTTCCCGTGCTTCCTTTCCTGGAATCACTCTAAATTTTAAACAGAGGTCTTTAGTTATGTGAAAATCCTTGAAAATTCTTTTTTTTTCCCTACTGGCTAGCTCTGATAGATTGTGACAATGAGGCCAAAGGCAGGGTTCAATCCCCATGTGGACTAACAGGCTTGTCACTGAAAAAATATTTTCTGAAAACCATTGTCATCCAAGTTCGCGATCTTGAAAATATGCACTTCTGTCCAAAAGGGAAACCGGCTCAACATCAAAAAATGACTTAGTACAAATAATCATCACCACTAGAAAAGCCAAGTCACATGAGGCCTGGGATCAACAGGATTATCTTTTTGTCTGTATGTATTATGGTGAGAGTAGTGGTGCACAACAGCATTTATTTTGTTTTATAAATATTTTAGAAATAATGAGTCAATGATATGAACAAAATCTCAGTTAGGCATAGTGACAAAATGGCAATATTTGCGAGTTTTACTCTTATGCCACTCTGGAAGCAATTTACACTTTTCATAGAGCAGACATCCAGTAAACTTGTGATGGGAAAATAAAAGATCATTAGAATTTCCATGAATTAAATTGATTATAAAGTCTATAATATTATTAAATCAACCTACGTTTAAAAGACTTATTTAAAAGACAAATCTCACTCCCCTACACGACTGCTATAAAAATGCTTAAATGATTGTCTCATTTTGCATTCAAGGGGTATGCCAAAGGCTGGGAAGCATGAAGGAGAAAGAAACATTGGGAGAGAAGATAAAAAGAAAAGCAGCACAAAAATAATTCTTGTGTCTCCACTTCAGGAGTTTTCTTTACAGAATGGATTTCCCTTTCAATAAACAAAGCATTGGGCAGGGACTCATTTTGCAGACGAACTGCTTGTAATAAATTATACATTCTGGAATTTTAAAAAATATAGAAAATGTAAATTTAGGGGAAAAAATGGTACTGATCTATCTTATTTAAGACATTAAGAGGGAAAAAAGATTTTAATAAAAAAGATATAAAGATATTTTAATAAATTACCTCATAGCCCACAATCTGAGATTACAAAGCATTATCTTTCATTAAATGAAAAACAAAAACATATAAACAAACAAGCAAAAAACCCCTAAAAGTATTTGTAGGACATGACACATAAGAGGCTGCCCCTTCTGGAAGCAACGGGAATGAAAAGAGGATTCTCATCCAGGTTTCACCACTGACATAACGACCTTGGGCAAAATCCTCAACATTAACGCACTTCAGTTTCTACTTAATGTGGGGCACTTAGCTTCCGTTAAATTCTAAATTTCTCAGATTTTAGATTTGGTATTCCCATTCTCCCCCAGCCATACACACACACACATTTCACCTGCTCTTCTGACTCTAACCATTGTTAGAATTACCCAGAGAGCTATTAAAATTCACTGATGCCTGGGCCCCATCCAGAACAATTAAATCAGCATCATAGGATTGACCTTAAACGATACCTTTTAAAAAAATCTCTTTTAATGGGAGTCGACCTCTTCTCTCTTTGTGCAGGCATCGTTGAGAAGAAAGGTATAATTGCAGGTTTTTAATAGATACTAGTTTATAAAAACTTTGAACTCCATGGTAGCTGTTACCTGATTTTTTAACATTTCAAACAGCTTTTTTCTTATCTTGAGAAGTAATACATAATAAAAACTATTAGATTATATGTTGAACTTCCTATCCTACCTTTATTTCTATAGCCTCTATTACCTCTGCCAACAAAATAGAGATGAGATACTATTTGGTGTGTATTTGTGAATTCATCAAGGAGTACACAAATGTGATTCTATTACAAATTATGAGTGGAAGAAAGTTTTCAACAACAACAAAAACACTTTAATTTAGCAGAGTGGAGGGAAAATTTATAATTATAAATCAAATATATACTACTATCATCCATGTAAAATACTGAGAAAACATCAAGCAAAATACAATAAAATTTAACAATGGGTACAGGATAATAGGTGACTTTTTCTCTTTATACTATGATTTCTTTCCATTTTTCAACAATGCACATGCATTATTTTTATAAATAAAAACACTTGAATTGAAAAAAATATACAGCCTAAGTTTTTGTGGATCTATCAGCTGAAAAACATTCGGCTTAAGGCCAGAATTTTCCTCATGCTCATAAAAGAAACCAGACTTCACAATACACCTGCTTCCTCTCCTCTGTGTAATTTCTTTTTATATTCATGGAGTGAGCTGCAATTCAATAGCTTTTGTGGGCTTCTTCTCTCTTCTCCTCATTTGGTGTGGCATGAAAGACATTTCAAAAAAAAAAAATATAAACAACTCAATTGCTTGTTAAATTTTATGTTAAGGATATGCACTGACCCAGCAAAATCACCATAGACAGCCAGACACGCTGCTGAAATTGAAGCATCCCTGCCCACCTACTTGTTGTTTACAGAGAAAGCAAGTAGTGACCTGAAATTGCTTTGCTCTTCTCTGACACATCAGCTAGAGGAACCAAACCAAGAGAAAGGAATAGAAATATGTTAGGTTTTTCTTACACCTTTCTATTTGTCTCAAGTAGAGCAAATTGTAATGAGGATTAAAAACAAATTCAACATAGTCCATTAATGTAACTGAATGTAGACTGGGATTCAAAAACAGTAGAGGCCTCTGATGTTCCTGCCAAAGTTGCACATTACCTGCATTTAATCACAAGGAAACATCAGAGAAACCCAATTGAAGGACATTCTACAAAATAACCAACGTGTAATCTCCAAAAGCTTCAAGGTCATGAAAATCAAGGAAAGACTGAAGAATTGTTCCACAATTCAAGGAGACTAAAAAGACATGACAACCAAATGCACTGTTATGATTCTGGACTAGATTCTTTTGCTATAAAGAATATTGTTTGGACAACTGAACTTGAATGGGATCTGAGGATCATGATATATATAAATGTTAATTTCTATTGATTGAATGGTTTTACCATGATTGTTTTGGAGGAGAATGTCCTTGTTTGTAAGAATTACACATTAAAGTATTTGGGGTTATATGACATCATGTTAGCAATTTAGTTTCAAATAGTCAGGAAAAAGACATTCTTTAAATTCTTTTGTAAGTTTGAGATTGTTTTAAAATAAAAGGTGCACACACAAAAAACAAAATACAAAAAAAACAGTAGAGGCCTGACCTGGTAGGACACAATGTCACAACTCCTCCCCCTACCAGGAAGACCTTTTAGTGAACGTCCAGTGGTTTCAGCAGTAAGGGGTTCTGAAATGTCATTCCTCAAATATTATGAATATTTTAGCTGAATTTATGTTGAAGGAATACCTTTGTTCTGAATCTGACAAAAAAGCAAAAAGGATCTCCTTCTTTTGCTATTACCTTTCCCCCTCAGTTTTTTTATTTTTTTTTTCCTTTCATCCCAGCAGGAAAGAAGCTTTTGTGTCAGAAAAAAAGACATTTCCCAATTAATCTGATGTTGCTTAGACCATCAGAATGGGGAAACCAATACTGCCTTGTCCCCAAACAGTAAGATTTTTCCTTCCCGTGGCTTTGCTTCTCAAGCAACCCTCACCAAAATCCTAGTTACAGTACCTGCTTCCAACCAAGGTGCTGGGGCATGAAATATTCATTTGTATTCCGAGGAGTTCTTTGTCAGATTTCAATTATTTGGCACTTTAGAAAGAAATTACTCAACACCCTTTGGAGCTGTAAGGCTTTTTTTGGTCCTGTTCCTCTTTAGCCCCTTCCTTGTGTCCCTTCAGTATATATAAAATATAATGGCAAAGTAAGAAACAGTTGAGAGAACTTGCTGAGAAAATCAGATAGCTAAGCTCCAGGCTTGGAGAGTGTGGTCCTGGGTTTAAGTACTCTTTCCTACCAGCCAGGTAAGGACAAATTTTCCTTTGGATTCTCTTTCACAAAGAGATGCTGAGGAACAGGGCCATACTTTAAAGTAAAATAACGCTTTTATTCACCATGAAGATATGCTCTAGTGATATGCCTTGTAATTCAGTACTTTATTATGAAACATACAGATAATAGAGGCTGCAATTTATTGTTCCACAACATCAAAAATGGGAGGCAATGTTGTAAAATTATAATTAAATGTTGGTTGAAGCACTTGGGTGAAAAACAAGCAATATACAATATTGGTGTTTTCAGGCTGAGAAGCAAATAAAGATTAGAGAAAGGAGATTGGGTAAAGCAGAGATCAGATCTATGCTTGGATTAGAAAAGAAAGCACATGAGCCTGTGTTTTGCCTTCCCCCAAATTTGAATCTTTTAATTATTTTCTGATCATCCCAGTTACTATAACAAAGTTTTGACCTGCCTTATACATACATGCATAACATGATTTCCTCAAAAAAATTTATTTATATAGTTATCTTTATATCTATAGTGATAGAGAGGTAGAGGGAGAATAATTGATAATTAGGAAGAGTGTGAACAATCTGGGTAAAGGGTGTATAAGATTTTGTGTTAGTGTTTGTATTCTATTCTTATTCTTGCAACTTGTCTGTAAGTTTGAAATTGTTTCCAAATAAAAATGTTAAAAAGAGAAAAAAAAAACAAAACAAAAAAAGAAGAAGAATTATGTCCTAAATTCTGCATGTGAAATTTGAGGCCCTTCACAGTTGGCCTTAGTCTATCTCTCCAGCCTCTTTCCAGTTCCCCCAACACTGTACTGAAACTGATACTTTCTGAATCACAGCATGGACTTTCATCAAGTCCTGTAACTTAGCTATTCTTCTGCATAATAATTATCTACTGATCCTGTAAAGCCCAACTCAATGACCAGTTCCAGGCTTTTCAGTCAGAATTAAAGGTTCATCTTTGTCCCTACTGAAATATAGATGCAGGTATAGATACTTATCACCATACTTGTAAATTCAGATTATAGGACAATGTCTATATTATGTTCCAATAAAAGTTTGAAATTAATTAATGATTAGTTGTTAATCATTAAATAATCATTACTAATTGATAAACATTAATTAAATAATGCTAAGTGGCTATGGTTCCATAATGAATTGATAAAGAAATGGATATAAATATATGTGCATATGTACTAAACCACGTTAATATTTTCTGTCTTGTCTTTTCTTTTCCTGTCTACTCTCTTCTTCTCAATAGTTACTATGTATAGATAAGAAACCTTCCAAATTCATATTTTCTATAGAAGCTTACAAGCTATTAAAATTGAGAAAATTTCTTATATACATACTAATAAAATTCAGGTTCAAATGAGTACACATTAACATGTATACATATATATATATATAAAAACACATACATACATATAGGTACACAAATAACCTGAATTATAAAAAGTATACGTTCATTGTGTTTTTACAATTGATGGAAATTCATATAAATGCTGACAAGTTCCAAGGAACTCAGAGGTTAATTTCTTTAAAGCAAAAATTATATTTCTGTACTTTCTTCTTATAAATACTTTACAATACATCTATGGCTATATATCTTTACTAAAAGGATGTTTTATAGCTAAAGATACTATAAAACCACAAAGTCGATGCTCTGATTTTTAGTTTTGGTGTTTGGTGTTTCTGGAAGTTATTAAATTTATGTGTTAAGGAATTAAACCCTCCTTTTAGCCATGGGCCAGCTACTGTGTGGGTATATGCCCAGCCATTTAATCAACTTCTAGAACAATAAATATCTCTATGGATGATAGCATGACTTATTCACTGTGTTCAATTTATTCAAGGTATTTAAGAGTAAAAAAGTCTAAAATACCAGATTCTGACATTCTTCATGTCAGTATATTGCTGTGAACTTTTAACTTGCCCCAAATCGCCAGATATTCTGTGCTCCTGACACATGCATTATATTCAATCACTGTATAAAAATAAAGTGGGACTTTTCATATTGTGCCCAACATCACAGAACTAAAAATAATAAAAAACTTTTTACTGTTTGGCATAAGAAAACATGAAGAAAGGCGTTCACTTTGCCAAGTACATATATAAGACTTTAGAAATAACTTTTAAATATATATTTTACATTTTGATATTAAATAACATGCTACTAGTTATTTCAATTTTATTTTGAAACATTATAAATAAATGGTTATGGAAACTTGTGTAAGAATACTAAAATGAGTCTTAAAAGTAAACTTCAGGTATCTAAAAAAAATCAAGAAAAAATGATTAGAAGGCATTTTTAAGGTGTGAAATAAGAATGCTAACTCCATTTAGCCATATGCCTAAATTTGTCCTTCCTGAGAGGGAAAAAAAAAACAAAACTCTTTGTTCGACACAGATTTTTCTGTATTATAATTAGAAATGCAGATGGGAAGTTTAAATTAGGCAATGGTTGACAGGAGGAAAGACATTTGCTTTAAAACTGTTGGGAGTGATTTCAAGTTCAAATCCTCTGAAATGAAACAAGGTCCATTTGTCACAGAATATAATACAATGGTACATGGTCTGGTTAGTTGGCTCAAGTGTGGTTACGACTAAAATGCATTTGTGAGACAAAAGGCAAATGAAGAGCGGAAACTGGTAAGGGATACTTAGAAAAAATAAATTGTTTTACATTTCCAAAAGCTAACGTACTAAGGCTTTCCAAACCTCTCCACAAGCTCATCTAATACTTTTCTGTGATGGTTTTTTACCTTAAAAAAGGAAACATCTGCTATGTAATGAGATGGGATTCTTTTAGAATTTAAGATTATATATATGTACATACATCATACCTTCAAAACTGAGTGTCTTGAGACACGAGGGATAAATATATATGTGTATGTGTGTTTATATATATATATATATTTATATTTCTCTGAACTTTTCTTTCTAGCCAGGGACATACAACTGAGTATCCTATAAATGATGTTCAAAGTAATTAGAAATACTGGTGTCAATCCTTAAGATACATACAGCTTAAGTTTTCAAAATTTTAAATTTCATATGGTATATCTGGTATTTATTTTTACTGCAATTAAATATGAGTAATTATGGAATATGACTTTGTCCTGCTCTTCCCCAGCTGATATGGGCCTATGATTTGCACTCATAAAATAATTAGCTAACAGTGTTTAATTTAAATGTTACTTTCAATTAGTTATGTGATATTAAATGAAGGCAATTAAATGAAGGCAATAATCTTAAACTCTCTCTAAGATGATGTTGATTTGTCCACATAGTGATGGGTAGTACCATCAAAATAAAGATACCAGTTTGGTCAAATGAAGCCTAAGCTAGTAAAAAGAACATTGTTAGTGAATAAAGTTACATATGTTCTACCTTCATTAATTGGAGGAGGAGTGTATTCAAATAATACATTTCTAGATTCTCTGTCTTCCATGATGGTGTTTACAGAGACTCTCAGCTCCTGATTTTGTTCAATCAGCAACAAGATAAAGCATACAGGAAGCAAACAGATATCGATCAGTAGCTTTGCTTACAACACGTCCTTTCTTACTGCTTGGACTCTAACTCCTGCTTTGTGACCTGACTGAGTCATTTCTGCTCTCTCAATTTCTGAATTACCTTCTCTTCTTCCTTCCTCCCTTCCTCTTCTCCTTCCAGTTCTGATACTTTATTTACTCATATATCATCAGAGTAGTAATTAATGAGTTTTATTTACTACACACAGGAGCTTCTGAGTTATCCTGATAGTTTTATATATTTTTCTGAATCATATGCTAGTACTACTCTCTATTAATTTGTACGTTTAAAAAAAAATCTATTAACCTTGTGCTATAAAGATGAATTTCATTCATAAACAGACATCAACTTCCTACTCTTGTACCCCATAAACACTATTTTTTGTTCCTGCATGTATTTAAATATTTATCTTTAAAACCTCAAAAGTACTTAAATCTCTATTTTTAGTTACATCAACAATTAATCGTATCTCAATGTCTCCTCCTGTAAGATTAATATATTAATGTCTCTATACTTTCATCTCCAAACTTGTCACATTTACTACTCTTACTTTTATATTGACAAGATTTCTATTATTTATATTCTGTTGTATGACCATAATTAAATTATTTATATATAGATTTATTCTAAAAGTTGAAAACCAATAAACAGTACGTAGAACATTTTGACTATGTAACTATTGTTCACTCTAGAGCCAAACTGGATGTCAGAATTACATATGCTTCTGTCCAGTAAGATATATAACCCATTCCTCTGAAAAATACTTTTCATATAGATTTTCCTTTCTTACTTATTGATCAAAATCAAGATACACTTTAGTCAGCTTTATATTTTGATTATGCTTTAGGTTTGGTTTTAGTTTTACTTTTCCAAACTGGAATTTCTGAACTCTTTTTCTTCTTCTTATGGAGTGAAGAAACATTTTCTGTCTTCATGATATTCCCAATATCTGTCAGCTTATTACTTGATCTACACTGATTTCATACTCTATTTTAAATTGAAGGTTTCATGTTTGAACTAAAACTTTCTTATATGAATTTTGGGTTTTCCTAGTGTTTTTAGGAAACACTTGCTTTTGACATTTCTTTGCACCCTTCCAGATGCCTCTGTCCTTCTTGCTGCTAACTGGACCATTTGTGTTTTTTAGATGGCTATATAGCCACACTTCTATTTCCTCTATTCACTTCCCTTTTGAATCAGAGTCACTGTTTCTTGGATTCCATATCATCCTTTGTCTTGTTTTTCTCCTCATTTGGTTGAATAACATCTTAAAGTAATTCTCTAGGAATATATGCATGAGAGGTAAGCTTTGTGAGCTCACGCAATGGAGAGGTCTTGATTCTGTTTGCCCAGTTTTGGTAGAATGACTAAGTTTAGTATTCTAGGTTGAAAATAATATTCTCTAAAACCTTTAAAGATATTTTCTCATTTTCTGCTACTCCTCTAAGTTGCAGATGTGAATTCTGATGCCAGCCTTATCCTCATCCTTTTGTAGAGATTATGCTTTTAATCACATTGTTTGTTCATTTATTTTTAATATTTGGAAGCTTTGGGGTTCCTTATGTTTCTTGTGATAATAATATAACATGTTAGGGATAATTTATTAGAATAAGATTAGAGAATGGCCAGTTTACATGTTATTAAGATAAGAAAACTACCTATACTGTGAAATTTCAGATGTACCTAAAGGTCTGCATGCTCTTCCACCTTTAAAAAATTTTCCAGTACTGACCTAACATGGTACATAAAAATGCCCATAACTAAGTCATTTATTTGGAATAGGACACAAATATTTTTTTAAAATTCCTGAGAATATCCCAATTAAAAAGTTTAGGTGAATTCATTAGCATTTCTTGAGTGCCTTAGCCTGTGCATTAAGCACTGGAGATACACAACTAAATAAAAACTATCTTTCCCAATGAGAAGCAACTAAGAATATTTGTATGCAATTAGTTTTTTATCCACCAGGGTTCTGAGAAACTAGTATAGAGTGGTCAATCAACATATGGACTTAAAATGAGGAAGGCAGACAAATGAACAATCTAGAGGCAGAAAAAGTTGGAGGGCTTGACTCAAGGTCCAGCTCTTTGAAGGAAGCATAAGAAAGAAATGTATGGTGGAAGCTAAGGGAACGAACATTGAAACCAGACTGCCTGGCTTCAGATTCCTCCTTAACGTGTGCATAGCCATAAAATGCTACTTAAACTTTCTAATAAAGCAATGGGTTTACAGATAATAAAACATACAGATAATAAAACACTTAATACAACACCTGGTACATAGTAGCCACTTTATAAATGTTAGCCATTATCATCATCATCATCACTATTATTATTACTGGCACTTGGTAACTGTGCAACTTGACCAGGAGACTGAAACTCTGATCATCAATACTCTCATTGGGACAGTGGAATTAATAATGATTCCTATGTGACAAGATTTCAAATGAGCATACCATGTAGTATATAAATTTCTTTATAAATGTATGTTATATAGTACCTATGTGCCAGTATAACTTCATCAGCAGTAAATTTTATAGCTCACATTTCAGAAATACTGTTAGAGTAGTACTGGGCTTGCTATTATGTTATCACTATTGATACCACACCATTAAGTGTGTAACAAAGATGTTCCTCCAAGGCAGGAAGTAACACCCACACTCAAGACCTTCACTTTGTTGAATAAAATGATCCAAACAATCAATTTAACCTCAAATGTGTTTCAACTTATAAAACACTGAGTCATTAACCTTAACAATGTCAGTGTGATCTTACTACAAGCTCAACTAAATGAGGGTCCAGGGGAAGATTTAAGAGTACAATTCATGGAAAGCATTACCAAAGCCTGTTAGGGGGACTAGCCCTTGAGTGTACTGTGAAGGATTAAGTAACTTGAAACAGTGAGAAAGAAAGGTAGATATATGGAAAAGTCACCACAAGTGAGAAGGCCATCTATGTTTCTCAGAGTAGCAAATAGCTATTAGTAGGAGTTCTGCTTAAACATTTGAAGACCTGTGGGGTATTGGGGAAACTTCTAGACTTTGAGTCACTTTATCTGTCTCATATCTGTCACTTAATAGGAATATGACCTCTGTCTTAGTCTACATGTCTAGAAAAAGGTTGAAATAATCCCTATCTAAATAGCACAGCTGAGGTAACTATATGAGACAAGGAAAATGGCCTTGAACTATATAGAAAACTAAACAAATCAAAGTACTGTTATAACTAACATTAAGAAAATGGAAATACTGGAACCAAATACCAGTTTTTATAATTTCACACACTACTTTTCATTTTAGGCTTTTAGGAATAAAGTAGCACTTTAAAAAAATATCTTAGACTATTTTATTTGGACCCAACTGTGGTGTTAGAGCTAAAAATCCTCACTTGGTCACAATCCTTTAATGTTGTATAATGATTAACAATTTTTTCACTCTACTTTATGCCATTTGCTATGCATGTATTTTATTCTTATAGGGTCACATAGGAGAGAGAGATAATTTAAGTCCATTTCTTTTGCAAGTTTTTGGTAATTTGTAAAATATTTAGTGTCAAAGCACATTAAAAATAATGACACTTGATAATTATCAGTAGATATTAGCTGTTTTACTATGCCCCTCACTACTTGGAATAATAGTTGGAAAATAGTTAATGCACATGTACACATATATGTACATACATACATATATTCATATATATATTTATATACACATGCACAGAGAGAGAGAAAGAACAGAGTGCTTATGTTTTTTTTTCCCCACATTTTTATTGGAGTATAATTGCTATACAATGTTGTGTTAGTTTCTGCTTTACAACAAAGTGAATCAGCTATATGTATACATATATTTTCATATCCCCTCCCTCTTGAGCCTCCCTCCCACCCTCCCTATCCCACCCCTCTAAGTCATCACAAAGTATCAAGTTGATCTCCCTGTGCAATGCAGCTGCTTCCCACTAGCTATCTATTTTACATTTGGTAGTATATATATGTCAATGCTACTTTCTCACTTCGTCCCAGCTTCCCCTTTCCCCCATGTCCTCAAGTCCATTCTCTACGTCTGCGTCTTTATTCCTGCCTTGCCCCTAGGTTCAACAGTACCATTTTTTTGGATTCCATATATATGCATTAGAATACGGCATTTGTTTTTCTCTTTCTGACTTCCTTTCCTCTGTATGACTGACCCTAGGTCCATCTACCTCACTACAAAAAACTCAATTTCGTTCCTTTCTGTGGCTGAGTAATATTCCGTTTTATATATGTGCCACATCTTTTTTAACCATTCATCTGTTGATGGACACTTAGGTTACTTCCATGTCCTGGCTATTATAAATAGTGCTGCATTGAACACTGTGGTACATGACTCTTCTTGAATTATGGTTTTCTCAGGGTATATGCCCAGTAGTGGGATTGCTGGGTCGTATGGTAGTTCTATTTTTAGTTTTTTAAGGAACCTCCATACTGTTCTCCATAGTGGCTATATCAATTTACATTCCCACCAACAGTGCAAGAGGGTTCACTTTTCTCCACACCCTCTCCAGCATTTATTGTTTGTAGACTTCTTGATTATGGCCATTCTGACTGGTGTGAGGTGATACCTCATTGCAGTTTGATTTGCATTTCTCTAATGATTAGTAACATTGAGCATCCTTTCATGTGTTTGTTGGCGATCTGTATATCTTCTTTGGAGAAATGTCTGTTTAGGTCTTCTGCCCATTTTTGGATTGGGTTGTTTGTTTTTTTGATATTGAGCTGCATGAACTGCTTGTATATTTTGGAGATTAATCCTTTGTCAGTTGCTTCGTTGGCAAATATTTTCTCCCATTCTGAGGGTTGTCTTTTGGCCTTGTTTATTGCTTCCTTTGCTGTGGAAAAGCTTTTAAGTTTCATCAGGTCCCATTTGTTTATTTTTGTTTTTATTTCCATTTCTCTAGGAGGTGGGTCAAAAAGGATCTTGCTGTGATTTATGTGACAGAGTGTTCTGCCTATATTTTCCTCTAAGAGTTTGATAGTGTCTGGCCTTACATTAGGTCTTTAATCCATTTTGAGTTTATTTTTGTGTATGGTGTTAGGGAGTGTTCTAATTTCATTCTTTTACATGTAGCTGTCCAGTTTTTCCAGAACCACTTATTGAAGAGGCTGTCTTTTCTCCATTGTATATTCTTGCCTCCTTTATCAAAGATAAGGTGACCATATGTGCGTGGGTTTATCTCTGGGCTTTCTATCCTGTTCCATTGATCTATATTTCTGTTTTTGTGCCAGTACTATACTGTCTTGTTTGCTGTAGTTTTGTAGTATAGTCTGAAGTCAGGGAGCCTGATTCCTCCAGCTCCATTTTTCCTTCTCAGGATTGCTTTGGGTATTCGGGGTCTTTTGTGTTTACATACAAATTGTGCAATTTTTTGTTCTAGTTCTGTGAAAAATGCCATTGGGTGTTTGATAGGGATTGCACTGAATCTGTAGATTGCTTTGGGTAGTATAGTCATTTTCACAATGTTGATTCTTCCAATCCAAGAACATGGTATATCTCTCCATCTGTTTGTATCATCTTTAATTTCTTTCATCAGTGTCTTATAATTTTCTGCATACAGGTCTTTTGTCTCCCTAGGTAGGTTTATTCCTATGTATTTTATTCTTTTTGTTGCAATGGTAAATGGGAGTGTTTCCTTAATTTCAATTTCAGATTTTTCATCATTAGTGTATAGGAATGCAAGAGATTTCTGTGCATTAATTGTGTATCCTGCTACTTTACCAAATTCATTTATTAAGTGCTCATGTTCTTGAATAGTATGGCTCTTCAAAGAAGATATTATAAATTTCTGTTTATTATGTGATAATCAGAGCTAAAGTTTACTGAGCATTTATTATGTGCCAGGAAGTATGCAAAGCTCTCTCTCCATATATAAACATAGATATTGATATTCATTCAATATTCTCAACTGCAAGTGATTTTTCCCTGCAGGGTGCATTTAGCAATATGTGGAGCTATTGTTGGTGGTCACAGTTGCGAAGAGATTCACTATACTGTCATCTAGTAAACAGAGGTCAGCAATGTTGCTAAACATTCCTCAAAGCACAGGACAAAGAAGTGGCACAAAGTTTCATGGTGTTGTGGTTGAGAAACCCTGATATAATACTCAATGGCATCATGAGGCAGGTATCATTATAACACTCATTTTATAGATGAAAAGATTATAGCTCCAAAAAATTAACTTGCACGTGGTAACAAGCCAGTAAGAAACAAGGCTGGGTTTCAAATCCAGACAGCCTGACTCCAAAAGCCACACTGTTACACATAAACTCATCTCCACTAACAGATCTTAACAGCATTCCATACTTTAGCTAGCATTAGAGATACATTCTTACAAGGCTGATTAGGTATGAGACTTAATGGAAAACCTCAACTTTTATGTCCATAGTAGGGTTTTTCCTCATAGATTAATGGAGTCAAAGTCCCAAACAAGAGGGAAAATGACTGAATTGTTGATAAGAAAACATTCACTCTATTCAAAGTTCAAGTATGTTGTACCCTTTACCCTCATAGAAATGGGAAACTTGCTTTGAAAAGTGCTAATGTGAGCTGAAAGTTACCTTCAAGATGTTATGCATATTTCAAAAGAAATAAAAGTCATTATGCATTCTCTCTAAAGAGGATACAATCGCTAACTGTCAAAACCCTAAACTCTTCTACATATATTACATGTAAATGCCATCTTTTAAAAACCTCTTCCCATTTTTTTCTTCTAAATTAGCTTAGTGGTCCATGGTATTACAGTGTCTTGGTCTGGCCTGTGAATAATGTGACCATTTTTCCACTTCTTCTTGCCTGTAGTTAAGTCTGACTGAAGATATGGAAAACAAGTTTTACGACTTAGGTGGTAAAAATATATGTCTGTAAGCTGTACTGAGCTAGCATAAAATATTGCATACTGAATTTATATCTGCCAATAAATAATTTTAAAAACTAGGGACATTTTATACTAATGTACACTAAAATATTTTCTGAAAACAAATTGATAATGTTAGTAATAATCTCAACATACCTGTCATGTTACTGGATAGCAAGTTTCTCAACATCAAAAAAGTATTCTACTTGTATGTGTTCAAAAGATAAATAGCAAATAAATAACATTCAAAACTGGGAAACACTAATTTTGAAGAGTAATTCTTTATGGTAAAGAAAACAGCAACATTCAAAATATGTCATCGCGACAATAATCTATTCCTGTCACTACAGTGGATAAGGACAGGCCTTCTGTAAGAGCCTATGATTGCAAACAACATGAAAATTCTCTCTAAAATAGTATAATTTAGCTTCGTTTAGTTTATAATGATCGTGATTAAATCTAAACTATTATAAGCAAGACACCATCTGGAACCATAGCAAATCAAGATTCTATTTTCTATGATGACCAATCATGGAAAACTTATGCAGACTTCTACT
Source organism: Orcinus orca (assembly GCF_937001465.1). Classification (NCBI taxonomy): domain Eukaryota; kingdom Metazoa; phylum Chordata; class Mammalia; order Artiodactyla; family Delphinidae; genus Orcinus; species Orcinus orca. The sequence continues at coordinate 58,364,020 of NC_064563.1, read as the reverse complement.
TTGCAATATTGTATAGTAATGTGATTAGATAATCATGCAGACCAATGAACCCAGCTAACTGGAACATAAACAAATGTACAGTTTGTCACTTGGAAATATTTCTGTATTTTATCAGGGTCTCCTGACCCAAACTGCTAAAGTTATTTTAAAAGAATTGGAATGAAATTTGGTATCAAGTGTTCTGAATCTACAGGAAAAGATATAAAAGGGGGAAATAGAAGGAATGGAAAAGAAGACATTTTACATGCAGTTCACAGGATCAAGTGAACACTTTCAGGGATAAAAGAATAGCAACATAGTCAAGTGAGAATCTACAAATTGATTTCGTAAAAAAAAAAATCTTCTGCAGTACACATTAAGGTGACATATTACTGTTGGTTTTGGGTTGGATTGTATCTCCTAAAAAGATATTAAAGTCTTTACCCCCAGTATCTTTGAGTGTGGCCTTATTGGGAAATAGAGTCTTTGTAGATGAACAGGTTAAGATAGCTCATTAGGGTGAGCCCTAATCCAATATGATTGTGTCCTTATTAAAAGGGGAAATTTGGACACAAAGGCAGAGACAGGGAGAAACCCGTGTGAAGATTGGAATTATGCTGCCACAAGCCAAAGAAAGCCAAAGATTGCCAGCAAACCAGCAGAAACTAGGAGAGAAACAGGGACGGATTCTTCCTCATAGCCCCCAGAAGAAACTGACCCTGTCTACTGACAGCTTGATCTTGACTTCTAACAACCAGAAGAAACCCCAGAAGAAACAACCAGAACCGCTAGGCAATATGTTTTTGTTGCTTAAGCCACCCAGTTGGTGGTACTTTGTTATGGCAGCTCCAAGAAATGAATACACTGTTTCAGTAGAGATTAATTAATTTCATGGTTCTACTGATATATTCTATGTAAAAATGCAGTATGCAAAGACGTTTAGGACAAAATCTATAGCCTCAACTAGTATAATATACTATTAGGAGAAAAAGAGAATATGAGTAACTTCAAGGCATTACCCTGTTAGATGTCATGAGAATGAAAAAAACAATAGCTGTGTTTCAGGGAAGGATTATGTTACTTACAGGACCATTAGGCTTTATTCATTGGAAAATGCGGAAGGTTGTTATGTCAGGGAGAGGAACGGGAAGGAGGGGAGTAATCAAAGCAGCTTTTTAGGAGGTTAGTTTCTGAGCAGTTTGCAGGATGTACTCGTGGGAGGAAAGGCTCCAAATTAGGAGAACAAAGTCCAGATGTGGTGGAGTAATGAATGGCCTGAATTAGGCAGCAACTATTAGAGATTAAATGATACCAATGAGACACATAATAAGAAAAAATAAACTGAACTCAGCAATAGAGTGACTGGCAAAAATAAGAGAAGAATTGATTGGGGTATGAAGAAGAAAATAGTCAACAATAATTTCAAGAATTAGAGCTCGGAGATAACCAACAAGGACCTACTATATAGCACAGAGAACTATACTGTATATTTTATAATAACCTATAGGAGAAAAGAATCTGAAAAAGAACATATATATATATATATATAACTGAATCACTCTGTTGTTCAGCTGAAACTACCACAACATTGTAAATCAACTATATTTCAATAAAAAAATAAAAAGGACAGATCCAGTGGAAAGGAGGGGGGGGGAGAGAGAGAGAGAGAGAGAGGGGGAGGGAGGGAGGGAGGGAGGGAGGGAGGGAGGGAGGGAGGAAGGAAAGAATTAGAGGAATTTAGATGGATGGGCTTATGACTATATGTCCTGGGTAGGTGGTATTTCCAGAAGTTTGGATTCTGGATTTAAAGGATGTTATTTATAGATGCCTTTATAAATGGATGGTTCCAGAAACTGACCCTAAATATTACTATGGAATAACTGTACTCCTGGTGCTGTCACTTTGACCTCCAGAAAGGCACAGGGGTTTGTAGACTTGTAAGACCTGCTCTCTGCTGAATTTTTTCTCTGATTTATCATCTGACAGGTATAGTTTCAGATTTTATTTTTCACCCATAGTACTCTTGAGATTTACTTTATCTATGGTGTGTGCCTCTGTATTTCATAAAGTGTCCAAGAGTCTATGGTAATGTTAAAAGTTTTTAAATATATATGTAAATTCTAAGAAAATAAAAATAATGAAAAATTTAAATGAATCACTCTGTTTGCTATGGCTCAGATATCCTTTCTATCTACAGAAATCACTTGGCACTGAGCCTTGGCTTCTTTTTATTGCCATTTATTTGTTTATGCTCATGCCTGGATGCTCTAAAGAGATATGAATCCCTTGAGCACCACGGATTGTATCATAGCTTTATCTGTTCTTAATGCATAGCAGAGTGTTCTGCACATAGTTTGTGCTCAGTTAAACTTAATTGATGATGATGATTAATAATTTTAAGGAAGTGAAGGCTTAAATTCCTTTCCTGATACCATCATACATTTGTTCCTTTCCATTATTTCCTTTCTCTGAAATATTTTTCACAAACATAAACAAGTCTAACACATGTTTTTTAGGAAGCTACTAGGCCTACAAATATGGTATTTCTTTTAGCATCAGAATTATATCTTCTGTTTAAAATAAGCTAAAGCCCACTCCTCATTTTCAGAGAAATGCTTCATATTATATATGAAAGCAGAGACAAAATCCAATAATAAAACAGACAAAATAGAGACATCATGAATAGCATCGAGATTCAGAAAACTATACCTTCTTCCATCTCCCACACTAACCCTTTCCCACCCACCCATCCACCCATGATGAAGTGTCACTTTTCCTACGGCACTTCCTGAAAAATGACATCAGGGAATAATAGAGTGCAATGTGGTGCAGGTCTATTTTTCTGTTGCCTTACAGGTTAATCATAGTGTAGTAACAGCACTAGCTATTTTGAAGGGGTGGCGTGCCCACTAGACAGGGACATTAATCATGCTCTCGGCCTCTTAACAACCTGCACCCCCTCCCCATCCCTAAGCACACACATATACTTTTGTTCAGTACTAAAAGCAAATACCTATAAGTTTAAAATTATGACCTTGGAATCATTAAACTCTGATTTATGTACATGTTTAACTCCATTTCTTTTCACTGTCCCCTCTCTCCCACCCTCTTAGCAACTACTATGACCTTGTTGAAGGAATTGGATATACTACTTCCTTGCAGTAGTTTGGAACAATATATTGGGACTTTCATAAGGCAATCTGATACCTGTCAACCTAGTTGTCACGCATTTTCTATTTTCTAGCTTCAACAATTCAGATGTTTTAAAGCTTCTTGAAGCTCAGCCTTCAAAAGGTGAGTATGTTGATTTGCAGAAAGATTCATGCCTTGGCAAACTTAAACATAGACTCCTTTAAAAATATCATCGTGGGACTGATTATTAAATTAATTACAAATTTATCATGTCTTAGGGTAGATCCTGCAATTAACATCTGTGCCACATTATTTCTATTTTTATATCAGGAAGGGGATTTAATTATTTTGATCTGTGCCAACATATTCATTTCCAAACACAGACTCTACATTGGATATCCTTACAAAATATTTTCATAACGTAGTAAATTAATATATGAATTATATTCATATATTATATATGAATAAGTTAATATAAGAGAAATCAATTAAAACAATGGGATACCAAATTTACCCAGCAGACTGGTAAAGATTTCTTTTAATGCACACTATTAGCAAGAGTGAGATTAAAAAACATGCTAGGGCTTCCCTGGTGGTGCAGTGGTTGAGAGTCCGCCTGCCGATGCAGGGGACACGGGTTCGTGCCCCGGTCCGGGAGGATCCCACATGCCGCGGAGCGGCTGGGCCCGTGAGCCATGGCCGCTGGGCCTGCGCGTCGGAGCCTGTGCTCCGCAATGGCAGAGGCCACAACAGTGATAGGCCCGTGTACCGCACCAAAAAAAAAAAAAGAAACATGCTAGTGCTCTTCCATAAAGGTTTTAAAATGTATCACCATTCAGTAAGGTCTTTTCAGTATGGGGTTTAAAATATTAATACTTTGACCCAAACTTTATGCCTGGAAATATATCCCAGAAGAACTAGAAAGAGAAACAAATATCAAGTTTAAAAATGTTCCACAAAATCGGCTGGGCCCGTGAACCATGGCCGCTGAGCCTGTGCGTCCAGAGCCTGTGCTCCGCAACGGGAGAGGCCACAACAGTGAGAGGCCCACGTACCGCAAAAATAAATAAATAAATAAAAATTTTAAAAAGTGTTCCACAAAAGATTACCTATAATAACAAAACAATGCAGGCAAACTTATCCAATAATAGGTGAATAGTTGCATTAATTATAGTACAATTATATTACAGATTATTAGGTTTTATGATCCTTTTTATGTATTACTGAATTTGGTTTGCTAATATTTGGTTGAGGATTTTTACATCTATATCCATCAGAGATACTGGCCTGTAATTTTCTTTTTTTGTAATGTCTTTGTCTGGTTTTGCCATGAGGGTAATGGTGGCCTCAGAGAATGAATTTGGGAGTGTTCCCTCCAATGGATTATTATTTTTTAAAACAATATGAGAAACTATATTATTATCTTAAATAAATGAGAACAATACATACACAGTATGATCCACATTTGATTAAAGATAGGAAAGAAGAAATAAATGATGGAGAGGAATTAAGGTTTGTAAGCACATAGTAACCATGATCAAAATATTAATTAAAAAAAAGTTTCCACCTACAAATGTAATATTACCAATAACAATGTTTCAAGCAAAGAGTAGAATTATTTTGCTTTCTGGTATAATATTTTATTTATATTATGCTACATAGCAGGATTCTCTTTGCAAGATATAACCAAAAGAAATGTGGCTACTAAGAAAATGTAAGAAAACTGAATTAATTCTGACTAAATTTTTAACCAACATTCTCTACTTACTTTCCAGTTTTCTGACTTGTGTTTTAGTTCAGAATTTATATTTGTCTCACTAAGAATCAAACACAGAAATTCTAATGATCCTCTGTCAAAAAATATCCAAATATACTTTTGCTCAAAATACTGCTCAAAACATGTTGGTATGCATATACACGCCATTTGGGGCTCATAACACACACACAGTTTTACAAACTTCTCACAGTAGTACATGGTCATAATCTTTAAAATGGAATAGATAGCAGAGAGTTAGCACTTGAAATTTGCTCAGTTTGTTCAAGGTTCTATCATGTATTCCTTTGTTCAGAAAATGTTCTTAAATTAACTCTTGCTTTAAAACATACCTCCCAGACACTGTCTCCTTAACTGAAGACTCTTCATTCTGACAACTTTTTACTTCTTTTTATGCCCTTTAAGCTTGAAAGTTTGGAACATATTTTCAACCATATCATGGAAATAATCTGCTGTAGTGGGTACCTCATAGCCTCAAGGTCACACCCATTGAATAGCGACACCTTTTAGAACCCAGGTTAGGCGAACACCTAGCTGATACTGCCAAAGATCCTATAGCAACTGCTTCAATCTTAAGTTTCCTTAACGACTCTTATTATTAGATTACAGACTGAAGGCATTTGAGCAGGTTTGTTCAAGAATACTTATCTGTCCTACACCAGGACTTTCTATAGTTTGGCATACCTAAAGTTTAGGGTCTAGACTTTAGGCATTTTCATTTCCAAGGTCTTTAGATCTTAAATCAACACAGGCATATGTGTCCACTCAGAGTCTATGACTTCCTTTCTAGATCAAATTCTAGCTACCCTGAGCTCTAGAATCTCAGAATTCCCTGCTCAGATGGCCCCAGATCTGCTTCCAGTGATTGGGCAGCCCTCTTCTTCAGGTCCATTACCTTCAGGGAAGACTGTGCTTCCAGTGCATGACCATAGGCCCAGGGAGTAAGTGAGGAACAGATGTTTACGGTGGCTACGGATTGTGCTTAAAAGTGTAGACCAAGGATCAAGGGTCAGGAGCTGGGGACCAATTCTTCCTCAGTCATCACATTTTGCCACAGGATTCTCAGGAGTCTAAGAACATTAAATTCAAACCTTCCTTCCTCGTAACTTTAAACATGTATTTGTCAGATCACAAGGAAAGAGCATTTTTATTTAAGGGTTTTTTTAGTTTGAGTTATAACACTTAAGTAGTTAGTGTTTAGCCATATGGTATAATGGCCTCTGTTTATACTACTGCCTCATAGTGTTAAGGGAAAACCAGGATATGGCTTCGCCTTTAAGCAAATTAAAGACATCAAGTCAATTGAAACAGACTAAATTTCAGAGTCAACTAAAAAATTAAAAATAAAGAAAATGGGGAGGGAGACAAAAAGAGTGGAAGTAGAAGATTATATAGAAAAAGGCAAGGGATGAAAAAAGAAGGAAAGGATATGAAGAGAAAGACCGTATGTGTAGGAAAAGGTGGAAGAAGCCAGACTAAAAAGGAGAGAGAAGTTGAGAAAAGAGGTGAGAGAATGAATAGAACATACAGAACAGGAGTTTAGAAGAGAGGGAGGAGCTGTAGATAGAAGCAACCGGCCGGGTATAGGGAGAATTAAGTCTGTACTTTCTCTTAACTCCTTCAGTCAAGTACCATATCCCGCTAAGTTTCTATCTCCTTGTACTACAGAGGAATGGATTAAACCACCTAGGTTCAATGAACAGTGTTGCTCTAAAAGTCAGTGAATCTACGAGTGCTTCTTTTCCATCAGTCCATCAGAGAGAGTCGGGCCAGGCACATCTCTGGACCCACCACACTTAAGGACCATACTCTCACCAAAGAGGCCTCTGATTTCACTGTGACCACTTTGATTATCCAAAGTCACCCCTGAACTGGTGGGAGTCTGCAAACCAGTGACTGTCAATGGAGCAACCATTCCTAACCTGGGCCGTATGGCCGCTACATGAAGATGTGCCCTGAATTTAACTTAATGTTCTGCCATGATCCATGTCCTACTCTAATTTTATTGTTTCAAAGACAAGATCTCAGCAATATTAACACGAATTTTTTTTAATTCAACTTTCATATATATATACATACACGTATATGTGTGTGTGTGTGTGTATATATATATCTGAGTCATACATTAGAAGTTATCTCTAAACATGGAGTATGTGTAAAATTTCTAACGTTCTGATAAGAATTACCAGTAAATAAAGTGACAAGATACTAATTTAAAGAAAAACTGAAAACGACCATGTGCAGAAAGCTACTGTTTATTTTTCCTACTTTTGCCCAGTTATTAGTACCACAGAAACACTACACTATTTAGATTTAAAATGTTCTTCACTGATATGAGAAAATTGGGTCAGAATAACTTCAATGCTAAAGCTATTGACAAGAGACTGTAGCAATGAGAATACTGATAAATACTTTGTTCTCTTTAAGAATTCTTTCCATTCATTTACAATCACAGGGACAGAAGCATCATGAAAGGAGACTGAAGACAACTGAAAGCTCTCTTGAGACTAACATGAAAGCCAACACTATCATGAGGAAGCAATAGCAAACTGTATAAGCTAAGTGGCATTGGCTTCAATGCATGTTTTTATATTTTAACATTTATGAGACTTCAAGGCCACTGTTGTATCCTTCCTTGTAGTTTCTATAGAAACATTTGCTTATTTAAAAAACAAAACTGTAACCTTCTGTGTGAAACACTCTAAGCTGTGAAACAGATAGAGAAGACCTGCAATTCCAGATGCAAATAAAATAGTATGAAAAAGTTGTGGAGAGAATTCATTCATGGCCATAGTCACCATCCACAGCTATGTGAGCTCTAGATAGGCCATTTCCTTCTGAAGTTTATAGTTAGAGCACATGGGTACCAATACTGCTCTTAACATTTTAATTATTCATTGAAAAAATTCATCTAATTAGTCTCGAAAATAGTTTTAGATGTCAAAATATTCTACTTAAAGAAATGTGGCATTATCATTGAAATTAGGAGAGACAAAATTGTCCACCCCCTCATCTTCCAAAATTACCTTGGAAATAAAATTAGGAAACAGGGGATGGAATAATTACAACATATTAAAGCTACTGGCTTTCACATTAAATGGACAGTTAAAATATCATATTACAAAGGAAAAAATAGATGAGCAAAACCATTTTCAATTTTTATTTTTAAAATTTAGGAAACTAAATACTCAGGTTTAGAGTAGTTCGGTGTTATCAGATTTTTCCTCTAATGCTTTTTAATCCATTTACCTATATTTGTTTGAAATGTAAACTTTGGATAGCTTAGAATCTAATTTTAGTCTCTGTTTTGTAAAAGAATATATAAACTACTATAAGTGAACATTAATATCAGTTTTGTCATTACATATAAATTATGGCTCATTTTAAATTCAGTTAAGAAATATTACCCACTTCCAGTTGTTACCTAACTTTGAGAGTCATCAAGGCTGAAATGTTTAGAACCTTTGCAAAGGAAACTATGAAAAATAGGAATTAAGTACCATAGCATTCCACTGCATTCTGAATGCAGTGGGAGATGGAAAGCATTTTAGAACTAATTCATTTTATCTCAAAAACCTTGAGAAATAGTGTAAGAATAGGGAAAAGAGCCCAGAAATCTGTTGCTACGAGTGTCAGGTTTGAATCCTAATTCCATCATTTGACAGATGTGTGATGTTGGCCAAGTTACTTGACCACTTTGTGCCTCAGTTTCATCTTTAATGAAAGTAGTAATACTGGTACCTTCCTTATAAGTGCTAGTTATAAGTACAAGGATTAAATTAAATGAATAAGTTTAAAGGATTTAGAACAAAACAATGTGTACCACAAATGTTACATGAGTATTTGTTAAACATGATTTTCCTTGATAATGATTACTTGATACTCTATCTATTGACGTCATTTCACTCTACATAAGAGCCCTCTTAGCCAATATGATTTGTCCCACTGATTGGAAGGTTAATATCTAGAAGCTGATTCAAATAAGTAACCAGTAAAACAAACCAAAACACTACACATGTAAAATATTACATGTTAATTGAAAACCTGTGCATGCATGTTTATTGGCCAATATTTTCATGTAAAGCCAAGGCCTTTTCTCTGAATACTGATCTGTTGAATAAAGTTCTATGATTTCTTTCTTGTCATATATTATCTACATTTCATGCTGCCTTTTATTTAAAGTGGAATTATTAAAGACATTTTTGAAGTATGCTGAGTGCAGAATGTGTTTAGATGACTACAATTTTCCCCAACTTTGAGAGTTGCCTGGACCATTTCATATCAATTCTTTATTAGCAACTCACCTTTTAAAGTGTTATTGCTACAGGTTTCTAAGAAGTCATTTTTTTCATACTCATGATTCATAATTTTATGTAACAATTAAATTACCTAGTTACTAAAAACAAACACAAAGGGCATACATAGGTCTGAAAATAGAGCTGATTCCAGGCAAATGTACCACTGAAACAGAGAGAACTGAGTGTGCAAAAATTCAGGCAGGACCTCATTACAATGAGCTTCAAGCCTTAAGCATTAATCATTATGTTTTAAGGGAATGAAAATAGTCAATGAATCCCACAAATTGGTTAAGTGGAAGTCATTTAAGACAATGTCTACTGTACTGACTTATTTGGTTGTTTATATGTCTGAGTCCCAAGCTAGACTGTGGCCACTGTGAGGAAAAGAGGGCATTTTTGGATTCATCTTTGTATTTCTAACAGAGTGCTGGATTACAACCAATGCTTAATAACTAACTGCTGGGCTAAATTAATGAGTGTGTTAGAATGAACCAATATCTGAATAAATCACATCTGGAATTGCCTTATATTCTTAACTTAAATGTTGCCAAATTTACAACTTGGTCTATCATTAAACCTATTGCAAGTAGTGTTATTGAAATTATCAAAAACTTCATTATAAAACAAGTCCCCTCATAACAGGCATGATCACAAGATCATCTCTGAAAACAGCGTTAGAGTTAAAATACAGTGCGTATGCTATATATTTTGATCCAATCACTGTAGGCATTCAGAATAAATATTCTTATTTAGAAGTCCAAGCAAGGACAATTGCTAGGGGAATCTGTCCTCCTTCCAGCCATTTCAAAATATGAGGCAATTTGAAATATGATCTTTTGAATTATCCAACTGAGTCTTAAGAGTGTCTCCATTCTTTGTCTTTTCAATATTTGTCTCATATTTCAATTTCTTGTGTTTACTCCTCAGGCTCTTGGAAGCATACTGCAACTTTAGCAGCACTCCCTCTGTGACAGGCATTTCATATACTGTACAATCAAAGCTTTTCAAGTCTGCTCTATAACGGCTGATTTGTTGATTGGGGTTTAACCTTCCCTTCCAAAAGAAGGATTCCAAGGAACAGAATCCTTTGTAGGGTCACAGTTTATGAGAGTGTTATATTCCCTACTTCATGCTGTTTGCCAGGTGGAGGGGATGGTAATACTCAAAGATGACCAAAAAGGGTAAACACAGGTTATATAGAATCACAGTTCAAAATCCTTGTAACAGGGACTTCCCTGGTGGCCCAGTGGTTAAGAATCCGCCTGCCAATGCAGGGGACACGGGTTCAAGCCCTGGTCCAGGAAGATCCCACATGCCGCGGAGCACCTAAAGCCCGTGCGCCACAACTACTGAGCCTGCACTCTAGAGCCCGCAAGCCACAACTACTGAATCCCGTGTGCCTGGAGCCCGTGCGCCACAACAAGAGAAGCCACTGCAGTGAGAAGCCCGTGCATCGCAGTGAAGGGTGGCCCCCACTCACCACAACTAGAGAAAGCCCAAACGTGGCAAGGAAGACCCAACGCAGCCAAAAATAAACAAATAAAATAAATAAATTAAAACAAAAATCCTTGTAACAGCAAAGTTAAACAGCTAGTCAGATATTATAAAGGATAAAGCGCAGTAATCCCTCAGTATACGTGGACACCCCCATGGATACCAAACTTCATGGATGTTCAAGTCCCTTATATAAAATGACGTAGTAGAGTTTGGCCCTCCATACCTGCAGGTTCTGCATGTGGATACGGAGGGGCCTACTGTAGAACAGTTTAACCAAGGCCATTTCCCCAAATCAGTATTTCTTCAAATGTGGTCCAGAGACCTGCAAGTGTCCCTGAGACCAAATCTATTTTCATAATAATAGTAATATTACATGGCTTTTTCACTCTCATTTTCTACATTCATAAGTGTATAGGGTACAGAAAGTCCATTAATAGGGTTTCAGATTCCATACTGGACCTTTAGGAAACTAATACTTGTCATTTCAGTATAGTATCAAGGAAAAATGTCTGTCATTATATGAATAGACTATTAGACCATATTTCATTCATATATTTCCACCAAAACAACATGTTACAACAGATTAAATGCAGAAACAGATATGAGAACCCAGCTACCAAGCGTTAAGTCACATTAAAGAGACTGGCAAAATGTAAAACAGTGCACTCTTCTCATTTATGTTTTCTTGTCTTGGGAAATGTAATTATATTTTATAAAAATAAGTTATTTATATTAATTTATAACAAGTATATTACTGATATTTTTAAAGAATTAATAAATACTATATATATTTCTTCAGTTTCAACTTCTAATATGGAAAATATTTGCACATATTACTCACATAAACAAAAAGCTCTTTTCTTTGGAGTGCTCAGTACTCGAAGAGTGCAAATGGGTTTTTAGAACAAAATGTTTGAAAACCTTTACTCTAAATGAAGCAGGTCTGATCTGAAAATAACCATACCATATATTTTGTTCTGACATTTTTCTTTTCCTAAAATAACTTACAAAGAAAAGGAATGAGCTAGAGAGAACACTGTAGTTGCATAGCTATCAGTATAAAACAAATTCTATCATATACTACAAAACATCAGTACAGCTTATGTATAGTTACACAAACTACTTGGTCTCAAGTCAAGAGATATTAATTGACTTTTGAATTCTTATTATCTGTTAACATAACAATGACAGTGACTAATTTCCCAACAGAAAATGTAATGACAGAATGACCTCTAATTTAAGTAAGATAAGTTTTTCTTCAACTTAGTAGAATAAAACAAAGAATCAACATGTAAACTATGAGTTACTTTGCTCCAAAATGTGTTTATGTGTATTGCATCTGCACAAATTATCATTTTTATCCCATAAAATTACCTTAAAGTTCACACACACACTCTCATGCTGCTGTCTATCAGTTTAAGAATCAGATTGATATCAAACTCATCTAACTTAAAAAGAATTAATAAGAGTTTCAAAATACCTAGGCTACTTGGTTTTCGTTTTCTGGATTACCAAAGGACATTAAAACAATTATGCAAAGATCCCTGCTATATAAAAGCTATCATACCCTTTTATCTCATTATCATTTAAATGTTAAATGTTCCATTATAGAGGTAAATTGGGTTTAAAAAGGAATTTTTAAAGCAGAAGAGCAAAAAATATAAGGTTAAACAGAGTGAAGAATCAGAGCTTCAAACTGTAATATAAAGTTTACTAGGGCAAGGATTGATCTTTTGGTATACTAAGAAAGCCCGACCCTCCGACATGCCCTATATAGAGTAAATATACTGATCTGGAACAAAAGTTATGTGAAACAGCTGTTAAGTGACAGAAGAAATGGGCATTGGACCACCAGCTTGTCATAAATATTGCACTCTTAATCAGAAAGCATCTGTCTTTTCATTTCCTTTTCAGCAATCTCTGCATTGTATTTAATCTGTGCAGAATGCTTCTCCTAACAGGTGCAACAATGTTTACAAATTGAAAACCTTATTTAAATGAAGTTTACAACTAGAGACGTTTCAATTAACAAGGTGATATCTTATGAGAAGGAATAATTCTAACATTTGGCAAACCCATAGATTGCTTTCCATTTGTGAAATTTAATTATTGAAAAATTAGAGTATAGATGCCAAAAAAGCTAAAGATGAAAGGTGCCTCAAGCAATCTACGCAATATACAGGCATCCAGAGAAACTACAGGGAGAAATTGCTGGTGGGAATGTGGATAGTATGAAATATTGGGAATAGATATTATAAAATGTCATATTTCATCAAACAATAATTTTAGAACTAATAATGTCCCATATGTCCATAAAAAGTGGTGTCTACGGCACTAATCTACTTTCCTACAGGTAATTTTTCTCTTATTATCATTATTTTTGAAATTGAGTGTAAAATACTTATAATCAATCTTGCTGGATTAAAAAAACTGTCAGAAATTCTAAGGCTTGCATTATAATCATCTAAATAAATTTTAAATGGATAGTTTCTTCAAAAATATGAGTATAAATTAGCACACTTAGAGTGCATATACAATTTTTAAAGTGAAAGAAAGGACTCCAAAATTATCGACTTTAACTTTTTTACTCAAAATTAGTGCAAAGATAATGAACTCACTTCCTACAGGGGCCAAACAGGTAATAGAGGTGATACAAGTCTGGTGAAACGTGTGGCCCTTTAGGTTGATCAATCATTCATTTCCCAATTTTTGATAGAAAGAGATATTGAAGAAATATTCTTTAATATTGTAATCATAATGCACAATTTAGCCAATTGTTTCCATGGAAAAAAAGGAATCCATTTCTCCCCAAAATTCAAGTTTTCAATGAAGCGCAGAACAAACAAAAGGTATTTGTGGACTGGATCTGGCCCTTGGGCTTCCAATTTACAAACTTTAGTTTAATAGTTGAGAACATGGGCTTACTGTTAAAGAGATCTAAGGTCAACTTCTATCTTGGCCATTTATTAGCTTTACGACCTTGGATCAGCTACTTGATTTTAAGCTCCATTTCATCCTCAGAAAAAAAAAGTGTTAATAATAAAAGGTGACTCATAGGGATATCATAAATATTGAATGAGATGAGGTAATATAAAATATTTGCTAATATAAAAATTTTAGCAAAGCAAGCACTCAATAAGTGGTAGATATTACATACTATACATATAGTATATTATGCAATACAAAAATATAACATATATTTTAAATTTAATTGCATGGGAAAAGCTCTAACTTCCTTACCGGCTTTTACTAATTGACATAGGATAAATATCCTTTATATCATGGGTAAAGACTTTCAATGTTTATAATTCCTCTTAAAAACTGTATACAGATATCTATTATAGGTTAACGCAGAAAGCAAAGATCATTATCTGTTCTTTGGAGAATTTACCGTACAAAATTATCTCATCTCAAGCATTCATATTTTGTAAGGGACAAATCCATTAAAAAAATTTTCCACACTAAAGCAATATAAACAAGGTCATTAGTTATAAAGCATAGAAGATTCTCTTTTAATTGCTTTTTTGGAGACAAATACAGTAGAAAATGAAAATGATTTTGATGGGAGTTAGACATTCTGTGTGTAATTTGAAAAACTGATTAGCTTCTTCAGACTAAGCCAGCTCTAGCCAATAAACTTTAGCCTGAGGTGTTTCACATTATAATAGTACCTTCTGAGAAAATCACTGGGACCTGTTTCCAAATCTTCTCCCATTAACACCTCAGATCTTCCAGCTGATCCTCATCAAATCCCACCTCTTCAGCCTTAGAAGCTTGTTTTTCTTAACGATTAACAAGCTACCTCCCACTAATGTCTTCTTATTGAAAAAGTTTAGAAATTCTCCCTAATATGTACATCAGATAATAATAATTGTGATGATACCTATAGTTACTGGAGGTCTTATTATATGCTTAAAGTTAGCCAAGCCCTTTACATGCATAATCTCATTTAATCCTTACCATGGCTCTCTAGATTCCGTAAGTATACCAAGTTCCCCTCATCTATAAACCAATTCTGAAAGAAGTTAAATCATTTGTCTAGTACTTGAGTTCAGAGTCAAGTCTAGTGCCATACCTAAGGCTATACTACATTGCCTCTCTAAATTCTTGGCTTAAACTCAACCAAAATGAATTAAACATGTATTGGATAAAAGCTTTCATTCAATGTGTTAACATGACAGGAGCTGGATGGGCTGGGATGGGGTGGGGATGATAAAAAGATGTTAGAAGATATCAAGCAGGAAAATTAAAAGTGAGTTAATTTCTTAATACATCAGTTTCATTATATGTAGTGGTTTTGGTAAGAGGAAAGATACCTCTATACATGTACCCCGTTTTCAAACAGCAATAGCATATGAAAATTGAATTTAAAAAAATTGATAAATCACAGTGATTACTTTTGCATTACCCAAGAATTCATCTCATTACAATAGGAGTCACCCAGAGTTTCTCCATCTGTGAATTTAAGTTGTTAGTGATCATTTGTGTCTACTGAGGGAGTAAGGGGTGAGGGTAGAGGGCTGCAGAGAAACCTAAAGGTCACTTTTGTTAAAAGCTATCAGACATTAAGATATTGCATATCTGACGTTGATAAAAATATAATTTAAACACAACTTCCCAGGAACGTTTATAATTTGAAAAACAAAGAAGGTTTTAGTCTATTTTCCAGCCACTATTTTGTTAATGAAATAGTTACATCAAGAAGGCCACCCCAGAGGCTTTCAAATAGCTCCCAATAATGCATGCACAATTTGTAAAAGAAGGAAAAGTCTTTCAGCAGGTTTGGATCTACAGAGAAACAGTTTCCTGTGACATAACTCTGAGAAAGATTAAAAGGCTTAATGTCCAACAGAAGAATGAACATACTTAAGGTGAATCAGGTCTCTGTGATATTCTTCGGGAAAAAACTTCGTATCCTCACACACACAAAAAGTAGCATCTTTTTAGGCAAGCAAACTATTGACAAACTTTGGGAAGCTAACCCACAAGACTCACATTAACATACAGCACATGAAATGCACTTTCCCTTGGGCAAGGAGAGGATAATCTATTGCACATGTCATCTGTTTCTGTGAATTCTGAAGATTACAATTATGTTTTGATGTTAATCCAACAACTGCACATTTCTTGCTGCGAAGCACACTGAAAATGTGAGTGACTGTATAAATCTTTTTAAATTGAATTCAACACTATTGAAAAGAGCTGATGTTTTCAAATATTCTTACAAAGCCTCTGAACAACAAGAATAACTTTCTAAATGAAGCAGCTTCTTATAGTTACCTATTGGGTAAGAAAGACAAAAAGCCAGGATAAAATAAAATTCTGCATGTCTGCTATATATATTGTGTGTGTTTTGCATTTTTGGAAACACTCACCTCTAATGCTTTGATGTCCTCATAAGTAAACCTCACGGTGGGAACTCCAAGATGGTTGATGAAGTAACTGGCATCATCTTGCATCTGTACAGAACTGATATTTGTTTCTGGGCACTGACCTCTTCTGGAACAGTTGAAATTATTTTTCTGAAAAACATAATTTAAATTGTTAGCACACACTATGCTTCTTAGGTTATCCCTAAATGAATGCTACTCAAAACGTGGTTCACAGTTCAGCAGCATCAATGGCACCCAGGAGCTTATTCGAAACATGAAATGTAAATGCTTAGTCTCCACCCATGTCCTCCCAAATGGGAACCTTTGGGGATGGAGCCCAGAAATCTGTGTAGCAACATTCCTCTACTGCGCTCATGCTCACTGAAGAGTGACTAGCACTGGACTAAATCAAGCTTTGCTTGTTATTGTTGCTTAAAAAGCATTTTTATCATAGATACATTATCTGTAATGACTCGTTAAGAGAATGTTGAGTCCCTAAAAAAGGTTTAGTTTTGTCTTTTTTAAAGTTTTCCCACAAATTTAAAGGACAGCTTGGTAAGATATAATTCTATTCTAAAAATGTTTTTTGGATAACCACAGAAAAAAATTCCTCAATTTCCTCATCAAAGCATATCCCCACATGTGTTAAGAGTATATGCCAGGCGAAAGAGTAAGACGCGGAGATCACCTTCCTCCCCACAGATACACCTGAAATACATCTACACGTGGAACAACTCCTACAGAACACCTACTGAACGCTGGCAGAAGACCTCAGACCTCCCAAAAGGCAAGAAAACCCCCCATGTACCTGGGGAGGGCAAAAGAAAAAAGAATAAACACAGACAAAAGGATAGGGATGGGACAAGGGAGCTGTGAAGGAGGAAAGGATTCCACACACTAGAAGCCCCTTCGCGGGCGGAGACTGCGGGTGGCGGAGGGGAAAGCTTCAGAGCCGCGGAGGAGAGCACAGCAACAGGGGTGCGGAGGGAAAAGCAAGGAGATTCCCGCACAGAGGATCGGTGCCGACCGGCACTTACCAGCCCGAGAGGCTTGTCTGCTCACCCGCCGGGGCAGGCGGGGCTGGGAGCTGAGGCTCGGGTTTCGGTCGGAGCGCAGGGAGAGGACTGGGGTGGGCGGCGTGAACACAGCCTGCAGGGGGTTAGTGCGCCACGGCTAGCCGGGAGGGAGTCCGGGGAAAAGTCTGGAGCTGCCGAAGAGTTAAGAGACTTTTTCTTCCCTCTTTGTTTCCTGGTGCTCGAGGAGACAGGATTAAGAGCGCTGCTTAAAGGAGCTCCAGAGACGGGCGCCAGCCGCGGCTAAAAGCGTGGACCCCAGAGACAGGCATGAGACGATAAGTCGGCTGCTGCCGCCACCAAGAAGCCTGTGTGCGAGCACAGGGCACTATCCATACCCCCCTTCCGGGAAGCCTGTGCAGCCGGCCACTGCCAGGGTCCCGTGATCCAGGGACAACTACCCCAGGAGAACGCACGGCGCGCCTCAAGATGTTGCAACGTCACGCCGTCCTCTGTCGCTGCAGGCCCGCACCGCACTACGTGCCCCGCCCTCTCCCCACTACGTGCCCCGCCCTCCCCCCCCCCCCCGCACTACGTGCCCCGCCCTCCACCACCCCCCGCACTACGTGCCCCGCCCTCCCCCCCACACTATGTGCCCCGCCCTCCCCCCACACTACGTGCCCCGCCCTCCCACCCCCGCACTACGTGCCCCGCCCTCCCCCCCCGCACTACGTGCCCCGCCCTCCACCACCCCCACCGCACTACGTGCCCCGCCCTCCCCCCCCGCACTACGTGCCCCGCCCTCCCCCCCCCGCACTACGTGCCCCGCCCTCCCCCCCCGCACTACGTGCCCCGCCCTCCCCCCCCCCCCGCACTACGTGCCCCGCCCTCCCCCCCCAACCCGGCCTGAGTGAGCCGGAGCCTCTGAATCAGTTGCTCCTTTAACCCCGTCCTGTCTGAGCTAAGAACAGATGCCCTCCTACAAACTACACGCAGAGGCGGGGCCAGATCCAAAGCTGAACCCAAGGAGCTGTGCGAACAAAGAAGAGAAAGGTAAATCTCTCCTAGCAGCCTCAGAAGCAGCAAATTAAAGCTCCACAATCAACTTGATGTACCCTGCACCTGTGGAATACATGAATACACAACGAATCATCCCAAATTGAGGAGGTGGACGTTGAGAGCAAGATTTATGATTTTTTCCCTTTTTCCTTTTTTTATGGGTGTGTATGCTTCTGTGTGAGATTTCGTCTGTATAGCTTTGCTTCCACCATTTGTCCGAGGGTTCTATCCGTACGTTATTTTTTGTTCGTTTGTTTTTAATTTTTTTCTTAATAATTACTTTTTATTTTAATAACTTTATTTCACTTTATCTTCGTTCTTTCTTTCCTTCCTTCCCTCCTTTAGACAATGAATCATCGCAAATTGAGGAGGTGGACTTTGAGAGCAAGATTTATGATTTTTTCCCCTTTTCCTCTTTTTGTGAGTGTGTATGTGTACGCTTCTGTAAGATTTTATCTGTATAGCTTTGCTTCCACCATTTGTCCTAGGGCTCTATCCGTCCATTTTTTATTTCTCAATAATTATTTGTTTTATTTTAATAACTTTATTATATTTTATCTTACTTTATTTTACTTTACCTTCTTTCTTTCTTTTTTTCCATCCTTCCCTCCTTCCTTCCTTCCTCCCTCCCTCCCTCCTTCCCTCACTTCTTTCTTTCTTTCTTTCTTTCCACTTCTACTAATTCTTTCTTTCTACTTTGTCTCCCTTTTATTCTGAGCCGTGTGGATGAAAGGCTCTTGGTGCTGCAGGCAGGAGTCACTGCTCTGCCTCTGAGGTGGGAGAGCCAACTTCAGGACACTGGTCCACAAGAGACCTCCCAGCTCCACATAATATCAAATGGTGAAAATCTCTCAGAGATCTCCATCTCAACACCAGCACCCAGCTTCACTCAAAGACCAGCAAGCTACAGTGCTGAACATCCTATGCCAAACAACTAGCAAAATAGGAACACAACCCCACCCATTAGCAGAGAGGCTGCCTAAAATCGTAATAAGTCCACAGACACCCCAAAACACACCACCAGATGTGGACCTGCCCACCAGAAAGACAAGATCCAACCTCATCCACCAGAACACAGGCACTAGTCCCCTCCACCAGGAAGGCTACACAACCCACTGAACCAACTTTAGCCACTGGGGACAGACACCAAAAACAATGGGAACTACGAACCTGAAGCCTGCAAAAAGGAGACCCCCAAACACAGTAAGATAAGCAAAATGAGAAGACAGAAAAACACACAGCAGATGAAAGAGGAAGATAAAAACCCACCAGACCTAACAAATGAAGAGGAAATAGGCAGTTTACCTGAAAAAGAATTCAGAATAATGATAGTAAAGATGATCCAAAATCTTGGAAATAGAATAGACAAAATGCAAGAAACATTTAACAAGGACCTAGAAGAACTAAAGATGAAACAAACAATGATGAACAACACAATAAATGAAATTAAAAATACTCTAGATGGGATCAATAGCAGAATAACTGAGGCAGAAGACCTAATAATTGACCTGGAAGATAAAATAGTGGAAATAACTACTGCAGAGCTGAATAAAGAAAAAAGAATAAAAAGAACTGAGGACAGTCTCAGAGACCTCTGGGACAACATTAAGCGCACCAACATTCAAATTATAGGGGTTCAAGAAGAAGAAGAGAAAAAGAAAGGGACTGAGAAAATATTTGAAGAGATTATAGTTGAAAACTTCCCTAATATGGGAAAGGAAATAGTTAGTCAAGTCCAGGAAGCACAGAGAGGCCTATACAAGATAAATCCAAGGAGAAATACGCCAAGACACATATTAATCAAACTGTCAAAAATTAAATACAAAGAAAACATATTAAAAGCAGCAAGGGAAAAACAACAAATAACACACGAAGGAATCCCCATAAGGTTAACAGCTGATCTTTGAGCAGAAACTCTACAAGCCAGAAGGGACTGGCAGGACATATTTAAAGTGATGAAGGCGAAAAACCGGCAACCAAGATTACTCTACCCAGCAAGGATCTCATTCAGATTTGATGGAGAAATTAAAACCTTTACAGACAAGCAAAAGCTGAGAGAGTTCAGCACCACCAAACCAGCTCTACAACAAGTGCTAAAGGAACTTCTCTAGGCAAGACACAAGAGAAGGAAAATACCTATAATAACGAAAACAAAACAATTAAGAAAATGGTAATAGGAACATACATATCGATAATTACCTTAAATGTAAATGGACTAAATGGTGCCACCAAAGGACACAGATTGGCTGAAGGGATACAAAACCAAGACCCATATATTTGCTGTCTTCAAGAGACCCACTTCAGACCTAGAGACACATACAGACAAAGTAAGGGGTGGAAAAAGATATTTCATGCAAATGGAAACCAAAAGAAAGCTGGAGTAGCAATTCTCATATCAGACAAAATACACTTTAAAATAAAGACTATTAGAAGAGACAAAGAAGAACACTACATAATGATCAAGGGATCAATCCAAGAAGAAGATATAACAATTGTAAATATTTATGCACCCAACATAGGAGCACCTCAATACAGAAGGCAAATACTAAGACCATAAAAGGGGAAATTGACAGTAACACATTCATAGTAGGGGACTTTAACACCCCACTTTCACCAATGGACAGATCATCCAAAATGAAAATAAATAAGGAAACACAAGCTTTAAATGATACATTAAACAAGATGGACTTAATTGATATCTATAGGATATTCCATCCTAAAACAACAAAATACACATTTTTCTCTAGTGCTCATGGAATATTCTCCAGGATAGATCATATCTTGGGTCACAAATCAATCCTTGCTAAATTTAAGATAATTGAAATTGTATCAAGTATCTTTTTTGACCAGAATGCTATGAGACTAGATATCAATTACAGGAAAAGATCTGTAAAAAATACAAACACATGGAGGCTAAACAATACAGTACTTAATAACGAAGTGATCACTGAAGAAATCAAAGAGGAAATTAAAAAATACCTAGAAACAAATGACAATGGAGACACGACAACCCAAAATCTATGGGATGCAGCAAAGGCAGTTCTAAGAGGGAAGTTTATAGCAACACAATCCTACCTTAAGAAACAGGAAACATCTCGAATAAACAACCTAACCTTGCACCTAAAGCTATTAGAGAAAGAAGAACAAAAACACCCCAAAGTTAGCAGAAGGGAAGAAATCATAAAAATCAGATCAGAAATAAATGAAAAAGAAATGAAGGAAACGATAGCAAAGATCAATAAAAGTAAAAGCTGGTTCTTTGAAAGGATAAACAAAATTGATAAACCATTAGCCAGACTCATCAAGAAAAAAAGGGAGAAGACTCAAATCAATAGAATTAGAAATGAAAAAGGAGAAGTAACAACTAACACTGCAGAAATAGAAAAGATCATGAGAGATTACTACAAGCAACTCTATGCCAATAAAATGGACAACCTGGAAGAAATGGACAAATTCTTAGAAATGCACAACCTGCCAAGACTGAATCAGACACAGAAAATATGAACAGACCAATCACAAGCACTGAAATTGAAACTGTGATTAAAAATCTTCCAACAAACAAAAGCCCAGGAACATATGGCTTCAAAGGCGAATTCTATCAAACATCTAGAGAAGAGCTAACACCTATCGTTCTCAAACTATTCCAAAATATAGCAGAGGGAGGAACATTCCCAAACTCATTCTATGAGGCCACCATCACCCTGATGCCAAAACCAGACAAGGATGTCACAAAGAAAGAAAACTACAGGCCAATATCACTGATGAACATAGATGCAAAAATCCTCAACAAAATACTAGCAAACAGAATCCAACAGCAGATTAAAAGGATCATACAGCATGATCAAGTGGGGTTTATTCCAGGAATGTAAGGATTCTTCAATATACGCAAATCAATCAACATGATACACCATATTAACAAACTGAAGGAGAAAAACCATATGATCATCTCAATAGATGCAGAGAAAGCTTTCGACAAAATTCAACACCCATTTATGATAAAAACCCTGCAGAAAGTAGGCATAGAGGGAACTTTCCTCAACATAATCAAGGCCATATATGACAAACCCACAGCCAACATCGTCCTCAATGGTGAAAAACTGAAAGCATTTCCACTAAGATCAGGAACAAGACAAGGTTGCCCACTCTCACCACTCTTATTCAACATAGTTTTGGAAGTTTTAGCCACAGCAATCAGAGAAGAAACGGAAATAAAAGGAATCCAAATGGGAAAAGAAGAAGTAAAGCTGTCACTGTTTGCAGATGACATGATCCTATACATAGAGAATCCTAAAGATGATACCAGAAAACTACTAGAGCTAATCAATGAATTTGGTAAAGTAGCAGGATACAAAATTAATGCACAGAAATCTCTGGCATTCCTATACACTAATGATGATAAATCTGAAAGTGAAATCAAGAAAACATTCCCATTTACCACTGCAACATAAAGAATAAAATATCTAGGAATAAACCTACCTAAGGTGACAAAAGTCCTATATGCAGAAAATTATAAGACACTGATGAAATTAAAGATGGTACAAGTAGATGGAGAAATATACCACGTTCTTGGATTGGAAGAATCAACATTGACTCTACTACCCAAAGCAATCTACAGATTCAATGCAATCCCTATCAAACTACCACTGGCATTTTTCACAGAACTAGAACAAAAAATTTCACAATTTGTATGGAAACACAAAAGACCCTGAATAGCCAAAGCAATCTTGAGAATGAAAAATGGAGCTGGAGGAATCAGGCTCCCTGACTTCAGACTATACTACAAAGCTACAGTAATCAGGAGAGTATGGTACTGGCACAAAAACAGAAAGATTGATCAATGGAACAGGATAGAAAGCCCAGAGATCAACCCACACACATATGGTCACCTTATCTTTGATAAAGGAGGCAGGAATGTACAGTGGAGAAAGGACAGCCTCTTCAATAAGTGGTGCTGGGAAAACTGGACAGGTACATGTAAAAGTATGAAATTAGATCACTCCCTAACACCATACACAAAAATAAGCTCAAAATGGATTAAAGATGTAAACGTAAGCCCAGAAACTATCAAACTGTTAGAGGAAAACATAGGCTGGACACTCTATGACATAAATCACAGCAAGATCCTTTTTGACCCACCTCCTACAGAAATGGAAATAAAAACAAAAAAAACCAATGGGACCTAATGAAACTTCAAAGCTTTTGCACAGCAAAGGAAACCATAAACAAGACCAAAAGACAACCCTCAGAATGGGGGAAAATATTTGCAAATGAAGCAACTGACAAAGGATTAATCTCCAAAATTTATAAGCAGCTCATGCAGCTTAATAACAAAAAACCAAACAACCCAATGCAAAAATGGGCAGAAGACCTAAATAGACATTTCTCCAAAGAAGATATATAGAGTGCCAACAAACACATGAAAGAATGCTCAACATCACTAATCATTAGAGAAATGCAAATCAAAACTACAATGAGATATCATCTCACACCGGTCAGAATGGCCATCATCAAAAAATCTAGAAACAATAAATGCTGGATAGAGTGTGGTGAAAAGGGAACCCTCTTACACTGTTGATGGGAATGTAAATTGATACAGCCACTATGGAGAACAGTATGGAGGTTCCTTAAAAAACTACAAATAGAACTACCATATGACCCAGCAATACCACTACTGGGCATATACCCTTAGAAAACCATAATTCAAAAAGAGTCATGTACCAAAATGTTCATTGCAGCTCTATTTACAATAGCCCGGAGACGGAAACAACCTAAGTGTTCATCGTCGGATGAATGGATAAAGAAGATGTGGCACATATATACAATGGAATATTACTCAGACATAAGAAGAAACGAAATTGAGCTATTTGTAATGAGGTGGATAGACCTAGAGTCTGTCATACAGAGTGAAGTAAGTCAGAAAGTGAGAGACAAATACCGTATGCTAACACATATATATGGAATTTAAGGGAAAAAAATGTCATGAAGAACCTAGGGGTAAGACAGGAATAAAGACACAGAACTACTAGAGAATGGACTTGAGGATATGGAGAGGGGGAAGGGTAAGCTGTGACAAAGCGAGAGAGATGCATGGACATATATACACTACCAAACGTAATGTAGATAGCTAGTGGGAAGCAGCCACATAGCACAGGGAGATCAGCTCGGTGCTTTGCGATCGCCTGGAGGGGTGGGCTAGGGAGGGCGGGAGGGAGGGAGACGCAAGAGGGAAGAGATATGGGAACATATGTATATATATATATACCTGATTCGTTTTGTTGTAAAGCAGAAACTAACACACCATTGTAAAGCAATTATACTCCAATAAAGAAACAAAAAAAGAGTATATGCCAAATACCATGGGTCAAGGAGAACCACAAAGCTAAGTGCAACCTCTAGGGAAATAAACGGTGATAGAGTATTATTTCTTAAACTAAGAGTTGTCTAGCATGCAAAACAAATGGCAGTAGCTTTACAAAAATAAATCAAAGCATAATTAAAAAATCATAACCAGTAAAATAACTGTTCCTATAACTATTATTGATTTAAAATGTCTTCATTAGTAAAATTTCCAAAAATCTAGAAGCTTTCTGTGATGCTGTTGTCTCAAGTACGAAATGTGGAAGAATGCCAATCTCCTCAGCAGGAATCATGAGGGATATGAGACAATAGTGGGAGAACATCACATCCAAAATCTGGCAAAACATATGTATTCAATGTATGTTTGCCATTGAATCAAGACATTGACGCTTCAACCTCTTCCCATGCTTCTTTGGCATGATATAATTTCAAAAACACTTTTAAATATAATCCATCAAAAGATTCGGAAATATAAATTTTAATATTCAGAAAGTGGGTTTTTCTAACTTTTTTCAACTACAGTGCTAGATCTTTCAAACATATAATAATGTTTCATTACCTATCCATTTTTTTGAGGTCCTAACAGAAAGATATCTGAAACAAATTTAAAATCAATTAAAATGGAAAGTCTGTGTAAGTGTTTATAAACTAGGCATGGCATGTGGGATCTTCATGTTATTTGCAAATATCTTGGGTAATCAAGCACTTTGGAAATAGAAAGTAAAAAGAGTGTTCTAGCACACAGTCTAACCAGCAACCTAATGCTTTTTATGGTGACCCCCAGAAACTTTCTTCTTTTGAAAGCCTAATTTTCTGAAAAGACAGTTAATCCTCTTTCACTCCCTCATATACTCCTGGGGCAAAGACTCCTGTAGGTTTTACATCAACTGGGATAGTTTGGGGAGGGTCTTGATTATTCCCAAAGAAGAGCTACCCTTAAGTACTGGATCACAAAAAGCAAAGAGACTACATTGTGTAAGAAGTCCCAAGTATTTTTGAGAGATCCAATTGAAATCAGTTGTGAAAACTGGTAACTTTGAAGGTATTTGTTGAGCCAGAATAAACTTTTTTCTAGTTGAATTTGATTGCACTGAGCAGGCAAGACATTCACCAGTGTCCCATCATTAGTGTCTCATGCTCAGCCTGCCTCACTCATTCAAATGTACTAAATGGTGGCTGGAGGCATTTGAATTTGTGAAACCTAGGCTGTTGCATTCTTGTATGTTATTAATGAGGCTTTGGTGGAATCTAGTCTTTTCTCAGATGCTTAAAAAATAAATTTTAATTTTATTGGCTAAGTGGCCTACTTCCCCTTTACTGCAGCAACATCTATGTCTTTTGTGTGCGTGTGTGGTACGCAGGCCTCTCACTGTTGTGGCCTCTCCCGTTGCGGAGCACAGGCTCCGGACGCGCAGGCTCAGCGGCCATGGCTCACGGGCCCAGCCACTCCACGGCATGTGGGATCTTCCCGGACCAGAGCACGAACCCGTGTCCCCTGCATCGGCAGGCGGACTCTCAACCACTGCGCCACCAGGGAAGCCCCTCTATGTCTTTTCGAGATAGCATATGTACCCTACTCATCATCAATGAAAATATAGATTTGGTTTTAATTTAATTTCATATACACAATTCTTACATCCACTCTAAATATCAGCCATGTTCCTTAGATAGAAAATTTTTCTCAACAGAGGAATGCCATGGATCAAAAATTGACAACTCGGGCTTCCAGTGGTTGAGAGTCTGCCTGCCGCTGCAGGGGACACGGGTTCGTGCCCCGGTCCGGGAAGATCCCACATGCCGCGGAGCGGCTGGGCCCGTGAGTCATGGCCGCTGAGCCTGCGCGTCCGGAGCCTGTGCTCCTCAACGGGAGAGGCCACAACAGTGAGAGGCCCGCGTACCAGAAAAAAAAAAAAAAAAAAAAAAAAAAAAAAAAAAAAAAAATTGACAACGCTTAATTCTGTGAGTTGTCTGAAAAAAAAATTATTCAATTAAATTTTTAAAAATAATTGTGGTTTAAAATTTTGATATCACTTTTACTCAGTCATCATTTTTATATAATAGCTTCCCTCTGACAAAAAGTATTAATTTCCCATATGTGCAAATAATTAAAATGGCAGAGATGACTCACTCCAATCAATACTTACATTTTTTGTTTGATCTAACAGTTGCACAAAGAAAATTCTTGTTTTGCCTCAGTCTTTTTCGGGCCCCAGGGATTCTTTCCAGAGGCAGTACAGATTCTCTAGTCTCTCTGTTCTTTCCATGACTAATCCCATTGCATAGATTTAATATTTTCATTGCATTCCATTTTCCAGGCAAATCAAAAGGGTAACATCCAGCCTTCAGAATCACATTTCTTAAAATACTTCTGCGTCCTTTCCCCTACTCTGGCTTGCTTTACTTTACCCATTTATTGAAAAGTATATCTTTTCCCTAAAGGTTTGTATTGCCACCTCCGTCATACTTAAACTCCTTTCTAAACCAACTCTAAGATGGCAACAGGCTGAGCATTACCTAGAATTGCTTTAAAATTATATTTTGACGGTTAAGATCTCTTAAACCACATCTATGGTGCTAACATAGACTATTTACAGAGGGAAGACAGGGTACAGAACAATAGGGTTGCGTAGCCCAAGGTGTAGCTCGACTCTACAGCTTGGGGCACTGGGATGTTGAGTCTCCTGTCAGAGTTAAGCCCAAATGAAGAGTAAAAGCTTCAAGAAAGCCAATCCAAGATTGGAGGATCAGAGGTGACACAGAGTTCCCTAACGAGCCTTTCTGGGGCTTGTTCCTTACCTACTGAGTTTCCCTGTAAAGTCTTGTGGAGGACTTCTCTTGCCAGCCCACAACGTTTCTCCTCTCTGTGTCTCTCTCTGTCTCTCCCACCACCTTGTTTTCTACTGTCTACTCTCCTGTGATTTAATCAGTGATGAGGGGCAGAACTACAGGACCCTCAAGCCTATGTTTATTTTGTCCTTTTGTTCCTAACTAGTCTCAGAGTAAAATAGGATAAAAAAAGAACCCAATTTTCAGACTGATTGTTTTTCCCCAAGTTATTTCATCTGGGGATCTCCCTTAAGAGGAGAACATTCCTGGCACACAAACCCTATCCTCTAAGTCTTTTTTATTATTCACTACTTTAAAATCTAGGCCAGATTTACAGACCTGAAGTGATCCTAAATCTGCTTTCTATCTTCATGTGACTTGTTTCCCCTCACAGCACTGCAGTGGATTGTAATGGATCCATATCAGGTAATAGATACTAATCTACTCAACCTCTGAAACACTAATATCTGAAAGGGAAGTACAAAGAAAAGTTATTTCCTTCATTTTTCTAGAAGTTAGCCACCATGGGGGAGAGAAGGTTGATAATAAATTTGTGCAGGTCAATCAATTTTTTGAATTAATTTGCAAGGCTGAGTAAATTCAAATTAAGTATTTCATCCAAGGAGTTCAAAATGTTCCACAATTAATGTCTGATAACAAACATTTTTATTCCAGTTTATAAAATAAGCAAGTTCAGGCAAAGACCATGATTATGTCACTTGTTTAATCTCCTACCACTACTCTGTTGAAGACCTGAAATGAAATCACTATCTCAATCCTAAAGGGGTATGCTCTTTGCAAGTATACTTTTAAGCTTGAAGGCAAAACCTCAGAGTAAATTACTATAAAAGTGAAATATAAAGACATTAAGTCAACATCTGTATTGGTTGAATAGCAATACCAAGACACATTGACAGGTTTCTAAAGTATTTAAATACTCTACATACATAAGAAATCTAAGGTGATTACTTATTCAAACAGCAAGAAAAGCATAACATTCAAAATGAAAATACCACATTCTACGTATTATAATAAGATTAAGTCACTTTATCTTCATTTCAGTATTATTTTGTAACTTCAGTTGTGTAGAAACAACTTATCTTCCAGATGTTCCCAGTGTAATAATGTTCACATTGTGATAATGATGCCTATGGTATTTAGAAAATGATTTCTTATTATAGGCACTGGGATGGTTAATTTTATGTGTCAACTTGTCTAGGCCACAAGATGCCCAGATATTTACTCAGTATTATTCTGGGTGTATCTGTGAGCATGTTTTTGGATGAGATTTTTATTTGAATTGGTAGACTGGCTAAAGCAGATTGCCCTCCCTAATGTGGATGGGCCTTAATTCAATCAATTTAAGGTTTAAATAGATCAAAGGGCAGACTTTCCCACCAGTAAGGGAGAACTCCTCCTCCCTGACTGCCTTGAGCTGGGACATGGGTCTTTTCCTTCTTTATATTCAGCTGAAACTTCAGTTCTTCATGGGTCTCAAGCCTGCTGGCATTTGGGCTGGAACTTATACCAGCAGCTCTCCTGGATCTCTAGCTGGCCAACTGCAGATATTGGGACCCTGGAGAACTCTGATTAATGTGGACACTCTTAGATGGTAGATCACCTACTTGAATAAGAAATTTTAATCAGAACTAGTGAAAAATTAAACTTTAATGGTAGAGTTTAATAGTAGAGTGTTTGGGGGTTGTTTGATCAACTGGATGTAGTTTCACACAATTTTGTTACATTTTTAATTTTCAGAATTTATAAACATGATCCCAGGCAATGTGAACATGTAACCAGGTGAGGAATCATAGAGAAATTACTACATTTTGAAACTACAAAGAACCTAAAAATCCCAAAGCCCCAAGGTGATTAACCTGAGCTCCACATAAAAAATTTAGGAGATCTGTGAACCTGGTGGACCAAAAAAAAAAGCATTTTTATTTTACTCAATTCTAACTGAAATTTAACCTTTCATTCAAATGTGAAGAGACCATAAACCCAATAGTATTAGCATTATCTGTAACTTTGTGACCAAATGAAATGAGGCATTTTCATATCACAT
Source organism: Orcinus orca (assembly GCF_937001465.1). NCBI lineage: Eukaryota > Metazoa > Chordata > Mammalia > Artiodactyla > Delphinidae > Orcinus > Orcinus orca. The sequence continues at coordinate 58,334,648 of NC_064563.1, read as the reverse complement.
TTCAGTTGTTGGATAAACTCACCACTAATTTGAAAAGAAGAAAGTTATGAGATATATTGCTGGATTTTGGTATTTAATGTGCTTAATTTTTTTTAAGTTTATATATTACTAAAATGCAAATTTGTGTGCTTTCATATTTAGCTAATTGCACTTTGATATATTTGGTTTCTTTTGTCATCCTGTGTATTTTAATTTAAGCATTTTAAAACATTATTTCTGAGAATGGGTCGATATAGGGTTAACCGGCCTGTCAAACAGTTCCACAGGGGTGATCTCTCCTTGCAAAACAGTTTTATTTTACAAATTAGAAAACTGAGGCCTCAAATCAATACAACAAGGATTTGATCCCAGTTCTTTTCACTCCAAATGCAATGCTTTTTCCTCTCTACCATGCTTATATATGCAGCATACAGACCACATTAATGCACGTGAACATCCTAATCTTAAATGTGTTCTTCCTGGGATTCTAGTTTTGTTTTGTTTTTAAGTCGTATTAAATTACTGGATATGGGGCTTCCCTGGTGGCGCAGTGGTTGAGAGTCCACCTGCCGATGCAGGGGAGGCGGGGTTCGTGTCCCGGTTCGGGAAGATCCCACATGCTGCGGAGCGGCTGGGCCCGTGAGTCATGGCCGCTGAGCCTGCGCATCCGGAGCCTGTGCTCCGCAACGGGAGGGGCCACAACAGTGAGAGGCCCGCATACCGCAAAAAAAAAAAAAAAATAAATAAATAAATAAATAAATAAATTACTGGATATGGTTGTAACAAACTGTTTATCTGTGGCATCTCTTCAGTGCTTGTATTATGTGTTCTTCATTTACTTAGTTTGTATTTTTATGCCAGTATGTCAAGTTGCTATCTAGTATGTCATTCTTAATAATGAATTGCAGATCTCCTCTAACAATCTTTGAGAGGAAACAGGAAGTTATGTCTACCAACTTTCTTTAATATTTTAAACTAGAAACTTAATTTATCCTTAACACCAGCATCTGATACTGAGTTCCTTATACATAAAATATACTTTCAAAATGGTAAAAATATTTTAAAAAATCAATAAATATCTTGCAATGCCTTTTTAAAAGATTAAATTGAGTAGGGGAAAAAATAGTTTTATCTTAAAGTGGCAATTTTCAACCCATAAAATGGGACTTCTAAAATCTCTAGTATCTCAAGGTTTCTGCAAAGTTTTAACAACCAACTCACAGGGTATTAACAAAGTATTCTCAGCCTTAAACAGTGAAGAATTGTTATTCCTCTGGTATATACAAGTAGAATTGGCAAACTGAAAAACACACTAATTCTCATTTCATTCTGTTAATTTTTAAAACTGTAATCTTGTTATTGAATGTAGACAAATACAACTTTATATGTGACATAATTCAAACTGTATTTAAAATATATTTATGAACTAATGAATGCTTTAAAGATCACTCTGTAAAGGTGCAAATGGAGAAGAATAAAGACATTTGCCCTTGTTTTTACTGTAACTTCTAACTTATATCCTCCCCCACCCCAAACTCTCTTTTCTCCTTCCACTTCCCTGACCAACTTCAGCTCCCTGACCAAGAGGCACATGATGGCAGAAGACCTATTTCCTTTTTATTTCTCTCCACTTAAGGCTTTGTGTAACAATAAAAACTGGTGTGTTATTTTAGAACTATAAAAGTATTCACATTTCAACAACTCTGTTGGGTTTAAATAAAAATCTCAACTAATAAAATAAAATAGTATCTACTATATGCTATCTTATACCACAATACATTCCAGATGAACCCTTCTTTTAAGTGTAAAACTCTAAATCATAAAAGTATGGAGGAAACAACAGTAGAAGATAATTTTAATAAACTTAGAGTACAAAAGACAAACTCAGAAGACAAAAAAGATTGATTAGTCCAACTACATAAAATTATGACTTTTCTGCTTGACAAAAATTACCATAAACAAGAACAATCAAAAACCTGGGGGAAAAGAGTCAATGAATATGAACTGACATTTCACAGAAAAAAAAAATTATAAATGTTTTTTATACATAAAAGACATATAAAGTGTCTTTTATATTTATTTTACAAAAAACTTTGGCAACTTTTATTGTAGATTGCATTGTAAATGATGTGGGAATTCCAGTGCCTCATATACTGCTGAAGAAAAAAATTAGGACAAATTTTATGAAGGTTAAATAAATGATATTCTATTTATTCAATGGAATAATATGCTGTCTCTAAAAAAAAAAATGAAGGTATTTTTGCAAATGGAGAAAAACAATCTCTAAGATATAGTTTTACATTTTTAATGTAAAAGATTAAAAGATTGTAAGATGTCATTTGTGTTTAAAAACAAAAGTAACACTAAAAAAGTATATGTATGTGCTGTAATCCAGCTGGCCCTCTATATCTGTGGATGTACTATGCCATTTCATATACGGGACTTGAACATCCTCAGAGCTTGGTATGGGACGGGGATGGGGAGTTGTCATGGAACCAGTCCCTGCAGATACTGAGGGACAACTACATACACAAATACTATTTGCCTCTGGGGAGAGGTACTGGTGGGAGAAATAGGCTTAGGAGAAAGACTTTTCATTGTCTACTTGTTTACTATTTTTGAACTTTAAATCTGTGACTGAACCACCTGCCCCTCTCCCGTAAATAACATGTTCCAAATCCCCTCTGAACTATACGTTCTATGTTCCCAATTCTGAGATTCCCTTGATTGTAAGGAATAGTAGCAATCTAAAAATAGTTTTTCTTAAATAGTAGGAAAGAAATAAACCATCTAACAGCTATCTCACAGTTTCAGAAATGTTAACATTTTATAAAATGTCCACAAGTAGAAAGATGGGGTATTTAGAGTTGTATTGCTGACAACCTTTTAATATAAGAAGGTCAAGTTAGTATCATCAAAAATGTATGTGGTATTGGGTAGGAGACAGATAAAAGTAACTGCCCCTTTAGTTGATTAGGGAAGAAAAAGTTCTCATATAGAGGATTTGGGAATGGATACAATAGCATGAGACCCTTGCTGGGGTAGGGGGTTACTAAAGTAGGCATCCCAAATTACCAGGAGGATACTGAGAGGGAATAGAAAGCCAAAAGACAGTGGGAAAAACTAAGAACAAAACTCCATTCATTTAGTAATCATGATTTCCTTAAGGACTACTCTTATTTACATGGTTTGTGTGTTTTTATATTTTCTAGACAAGTATCAAATTATTATCAAAATATGCAAAGATGGACCACCTCACTTACTACAAAGAGACATTTACATAAGTATTTATCATTTACAAACAGACGTCATATTATACTGCAACCCTGTGAGGTAGGTGAAGCAAGTATTATTATCCCATTTTGCAGACTAAAAGCTTTGCTATCCTCTAGAGATGTAAGGATAGCAAATGGAATGACAGGTAGGGATTTCTAACTTAGATTGTTATGCTGTTGCCTCCCTCCCCCACCTACACTCATCCCTGGTTCAATGACTTCTTTTTTTTTTTTTTTTTTTTTTGCGTTACGCAGGCCTCTAACTGTTGTAGCCTCTCCCGTTGCAGAGCACAGGCTCCGGACACGCAGGCTCAGCGGTCATGGCTCACGGGCCCAGCCGCTCCGCGGCATGTGGGATCTTCCCGGACCGGGGCACGAACCTGTGTGCCCTGCATCGGCAGGCGGACTCTCAACCACTGCGCCACCAGGGAAGCCCTCAATGATTTCTTGCTCCCCCAGCTTAACTAAGGAAATAAGGAAGGAGTTCCTCAATTTGTACGGAAAGAGCCGGTTCACTGCTGACTAATCAACTAAATTAAAATTCTTTCAGTTTTAAGAGAAACAGAGAAAAACAATTTACCAGCTAAACAAATTCCATAGATCCCTTAGCCACTTTGGCACTTCTGTAATAGGTTTGCTGTTGGTCATCGCAATTACTAAACCTATTTCTTCATGAAATGCACACTGCATACAGAGTGACAACCCCAGAGCCCTTTCAAAAACGGTACTCTGATTATATCTAAATGAAACCATGAGCATATTGAAAAGGTAAAGCAGAAACATCCAAACTGACCTTTGGTCAACACACTGGCTGAAAGCACACTCCCCCTGGGTACACTTCCTATAGGACCTTTAATGACCAAAAGGATCAAGATATAAATTTTACGTCTCAGTGAATGATAACAATTCTGGCTTCACAGTGCTGCTCCATGTTGTGGAATTGGCTGACATAACATACCTTCAGCTATTATTCCACCAGCCTTCTTTTTTTGTTTTTTTTTTTTTGCCGTACGCGGGCCTCTCACTGTCATGGCCTCTCCCGCTGTGGAGCACAGGCTCCGGACACGCAGGCTCAGCGGCCATGGCTCACGGGCCTAGCCGCTCCGCGGCACGCGGGATCCTCCCGGACCGGGGCACAAACCTGTGTCCCCTGCATCGGCAGGCGGACCCTCAACCACTGCGCCACCAGGGAAGCCCCCCACCAGCCTTCCTGAGGTTTGTCTTAAATAGCTTCTCTTAGTCTCACAGGCAATGCTATTTTAAATAATCCAGGGTCAGCATATTAATGATGTATTCCAGCTGCCAGGCATTAAAAAAATTAACCGAAAAACCTAACTGGTTTTCAATTCAACATTAACTGTCTCAGGCTGCAAATATTTTTAATGAAAATTTAGTAACTTCCCTCAAGAAAAAAAAAAAAGCAGACATTTCAAAAAAGGGACATGCAAAAGCAAGGAAACATTGGAGTTACTCTGCATATATTTAGCATCATTCAGTAGACAGCAGAAGAAAGTTTGCTGTCCTCTCTATGACCAGGGTTATGGGAAGGTTGTAAATCAGGAGGGTACTCTCAGGTTTTTTTAGAGGTAATTCATTTAATTTTAGGAGGGCACAGGGAGAAAAAGCTGAAAAATTCAGACTTGGCAAGCAGGAGGGCAAAAGGATATGGATGGCAAACCATCACATATCACCATTTCAAGCAAGTTAAGTGCTGAGAGTGAGAAGTTAGGTAGAGGAAATAACACCATCAGCAGTACTATGTCTAACTCTGACAGATGACAGCATCGTGGCATAACCTTAAAGCCCTGGGCCAAATTAACTGCTAGCCTAGGGACAGTTTTGCTAGAATAAGTTCATCAGAGCTTTGTAGCCACCGTTGTGTCTAAGGAGCACTGTGCTTAGGATACTCAGACACTACACATGACTCTCACCCCCATTCCTATCCCCACATGTTAAGTTTCTTTGCACCAGACCTAGGCCCATTATTTTGGTCAGCATGTACCAGGAAGTCTTACACTTCTATCGCTTGTTTTAACTTAATTTTCCTTTGTGTGAAAGCACAGAGTTCTAAACACTGGACTGCCAGGGAATTCCCCACTTAATTCTCAATTCTTTAATCCCAATGCTGTGATTCCAAAGACATCAGCTTTCAAAATTCACTTTGGAAATCCCCTCTTCCCCACATGTGGAACTAAAAGCACTTTGAAATAGAGACTACTTTTATATGAGACTGTGTATTGGATTTGACATTTTGCAGATAGACACAAAAAGCACACAAATGACCATTTAGCATGCCCTCCTGCTATCTGCCACCACGACATCTCACTTGGATGTGGAATAGTTATGTCAAACTTAACTCAACAAAGATTAAGTTCTACATTATGCTAAATGAAATAAGCTGGTCACAAAAAGACAAATACTGTAGGATTCCACTTACATGAATGCTACAGACTATATTGGGTCCCACCCACCAAAATTCATATGTTGAAGCCCTAACCTCCAATGTGACTGTATTTGGAGATAGGGTCCATGAGGAAGTGACAAAGGTTAAATGAGGTCATAAGGGTGGGGTCCTAATCTCATAGGGCTGGTGACCTTAAGAGAACAGAAAGAGACACCAGAACTTTCTCCACCATGTGATGACACAGCAAGAAGGTGGCTGTCTGCAAGATAGGAAGAGAGCTCTCACCAGGAACCAGCACCTTGACCCTGGACTTTTCAGCTTCCAGAATTATGAAAAGTAAATGTTGGTTGTTTAAACCACCCAGATGGGACTTCCCTAGCGTTCCAGTGGTTGAGACTCCAGGCTTCCACTGCAGTGGGCATGGGTTCAATCCCTGGTCGGGGAACTAAGATCCCGTATGCCATGCACACTGAGCAGCCAAAAAACAAACAAATAAACAAACAAAAACAATTTTAAAAATAAAAACCACCCAGTCTATGGTGTTTTGTTATAGCTGCCCAACCAGATTAATATAATCAAGCATCTAGAGTAGTCAAATTCATAGAGACAGAAAATAGAATGATGGTTGCTAGGGACTAGGGGGAGGGGGAAGCTGGGGAATGGTTTAATGGGTATAGAGTTGCAGTTTTGCAGGGTAAAAAGTTCTGGAGATTCATTGCACAACAATGTGAATATACATAACACTACTGAACTGTACACTTAAGAATAATTAAGGTGGTAAATGTTATGTGTAGTCTATCTTACCATAATTAAAATTTTGAAAAAAAATAAATCAAAGAAAAAAAGTATTGATATCTTCTCTCAAATCAGCTCTTTTCTCAGTGTTCCTTAGATCCAAATATGGTCCCAACATTCACCCAGTTCCTCACACCAAATTTTTATAGTCTTTCTATACTATTCAGTTTCTTTTGCCCCTTACTTGTAACTTAGTGTTTCTCAAACTGTAGCATTCAAGAGATCACCTGAGGGCTTGTTACAACACAGGTTGCTGGGCTCTATCCCCAGACTTACGATTCAGTCGGTCTGAGGTAGAGCTAAAGAAACAAGTACATAGAGCCCAATGTTCATAGCAGCACTACTTACAATAGCCAAGACACAGAAGCAACCTAAGTGTCTATCGACAGATGAATGGATAAAGAAGATGTATATATAAACCTAGCATGACACGAATAAGTAGGCAAGGTGGTGCTCCTCTTTCAAATAATATTAAGAATGATTAATTTTCATCTCTCAGGGTTGTCTACAAGACACATGCTAATAAGTAATCACAAAGAATTGCAAAAAGAGGTTAGCAAATAATGTAATAATTTGCACCCACTGCTATCTGAAAGAGAGGTAGGGGTTTTCAACTATAGACACTACTAGCTAGAAGTTTCTTTTCTGATAACTGAACACTGTGGTGGATAGACAAATTACTAGGAGGATCACTTTGTCAATGAAGTTTGGATTTCTGTTTCAAATACATTCAGTTAAATAGCAATGTATTTCTTTGTTCTGAAATTGAACAATAACTTAAAATAAGTTCAAAAAATAAAAAACAAAAACAAAAAAAACTTCAGGACTCACCAATAGATAGGGTCTTGGCTCACAGGAGCTAGAGTTAGAAAGTGTTTGAAAACCCCTAGCCCTAAAGTGACTGGCTTTAAGCCAAATTGTGCTACTCCCCAGGCTCTGAGGAAAATCTGCAAAAGACTTTCTTGGATGTTCATCACTAAGATTCAGGCTGCTCTCCAAGTCTGAAAGCACCATGGTGTGTTCTAATTAGACCAAGACAGCAGATTTATCATAAGGTAAATAACAACTGATAGCACATAAATTGTATAAGTTTAAGCTAAGTTGTATTTTATATAGTTGTGTTTGCTATTTAATTTCTTACTTTAAGTAACAGTGTTTTTCTCTTATGCTAAATATGTAATATATGTAATCATTTGGGGGGTTTTGCTTATTTAATTAACAGGATTTGAGTCAGTAAGCCTGCAATAAATTGTGTGCTCCTATTATCACCAATGTAAACAATTTAATACAAGCCTTTTAGAAAGTCATTTAGCAGGATGTATTAAGTGCTTAAAAAAAAAATTCCTGTTCTTTGATCCAGTTACCTCATTTCTGAGAACCCATAGCCTATAACCAATCTAACAGAAGAGGAAAATTATTTACGTAAAGATATTTACCATGTCATTATTTATACTATAATGTTATTTTTTGAATGTATTAAATATTATAAGTAGGGAATGAATATTAAAAGTAACCTAAATACCCCAAAAGATAAGTACTTAAATTACGACTCATCATATATCATCTAGCCGTTAAACATAATCATCATAAAGGCTAGCAGCATGAAAAATGCTTTTGAAAACACAATATTGCTAGACTAATCTCTAAAAATGTAAAACCTACCATGATCCTCCATCCTAGTTTCAACTTTCCAAAGGCTCCCCATTGCACTCAAAATAAAACCCAAACACTGAGCCTGGTTTGGAAAACCCAACCTGATATCTGGGTCCTGACTACTTCCTCACTCTCCTCTAGTACTGCACTCTCCCTCACACACGAAGGATTACTTGATTCCACCACATGGAGTTCTTGCCCCCTGGTCTTTTCTTAGCCAGCTCCTTCAGGTCTTAATTTTTTAAAAAAAAAAATTATTGGAGTATAGTTGATTTACAATGTTGTATTAATTTCAGGTGTACAGTAAAGTGAATAAGTTTTATGCATACATATATCCACTCTTTTTTAGATTCTTTTCCCATACAGGTCATTATAGAATATTGAGTAGAGTTCTCTGTGCTATATAGTAGGTACTTATTAGTTATCTATTTTATATATAGTAGTGTGTATATGTCAATCCCAATGTCCCAATTTATCCCTCCTCCGCTTCCCCCTCCCACCCGGGTAACCATAAGTTTGTTTTCTACATGTGTGACTCTATTTCTGTTTTATAAATGTCGTCTCCTCCCAGAAGACCTCTTTGATTATCCAATATGAAGCAGTCAACCACTCACTCTCTATCATGTCCTGTTGTTTTAATTTCCTACATAGTACTCTTATCATGTGATAATTTCTTGTTCACCTCTTCATTAATTTGTATATCATCAGGCTACTCCTGCTAGAATGCATACTCCGTAAGAGCCCAGATCTTGTGTGATGTGGCTGGTACATAGAAGATGCTTGATAAATATTTCTTGAACGAATGTGAGGGGGTGCAGAGTATGCCACCCCAAAATATGCTACTTTGAAATAAGGATTATTTTGAGCTGAAAGTAATTGAGAGGAAGCAGACATAGTAAAAATTCTCTGCCTTCCTCCTCTCTATTAGGAAAGGCAGGAGGGTTCTTAATCACCAGGGACAACTCTAGACTCTTTTCAGCCCAGACAGATGGCACTAGAGGAATCTACATAACAAACCTTGCTAAAACAATCCTTCCAACAATTCTTTTCTGACGTATATTTTCCTTTCTAATTTGCCGCCCCTAAAAGCCTAAAACCCCGTTCCTTTGTCGTGTCACTTCTGTACAAATTCATTGTCCTTTGTAAAGATGCTATATAAACCCAAGTTCTAACCACCTCTTTGAGTTACTCATCACTGAGTTCTCTTGTGTGTATGTACAATGCATACATTAATAAATTTTATTTGTTTTTCTTTTGTTAATCTGTCTTTTGTCCAGTCTAATTTGCAGGACCCCAGTCAGGGGATAGAGGAGAGTAGAAGAAAAGCTGATTTCTCACCACCCCCCTTACAAATGAATCAATCAATACTAATATTTTTTTTAAATAAAAACATCCTTTAAAAGAAATATTAGATATATTTAAAGAGGACTATGTGGAAATCTTTAAATGAATACATAATGGGCCTAGTTTTTAGGCTATAATATCAGCTACCACTACTACCTGAGAACAGCTTTTGTCATTAAAATATAAAGGATTCCCAAGGAAATGAATCATATTTTAGAGTTTTTCTTTTTAGCCATGCTGCACGGTATGTGGGATCTTATTTCTCTGACCAGGGATCAAACCCTTGCCCCCTGCAGTGGAAGCATAGAGTCTTAACCACTGGACTGCCAGGGAAGTCCAGAGTTTTGCTTTTTGAAACAAATAAAATTTTACAGTGTCAAACATTTATAAAAACCTAAGGCAACATATAATTAAGAAATAAACTATTAGTTCACTGTGTAAGTATAAGAGCTATAAGAGAAAGAAAAGATTCATGTGGGATATAGCTCTTTGGGAAGATTTCATGGAGAAGACACAACTCAAGGACAGACAGAAGTATCTGGACTCAGGGAAAATAAAAAGGATCCCAGAAACATTTGGGAGAAAATTTTTCAAGGAACTTTGAAATATTTTCTTCCCTTATGACTTGCTTTTTTAGAACCTAAATTATCCTAATTTCAATCATGTTGCTTAGAGCCAAGATAATACAGGACTGCAAGGAAATTCATATATATATATATATATATATATATATATTCTGAGAATAAAGATCTTTATATATATATATATACACACACACAGATTTATTCATTTTGGAAGTTTGAAAAGCTCCAACTGATATGTAATTGGTCAGGAGATATCCAGAATTTATATAGATTCTTTTTAGGCTTTAAGCATATTTATTCAGCATCTGCTACATTAAATAACAGTGATTTTGATATTTCTATTTACTTTCTGGGGCCTTGATAAGCATAGCAAATACAAACTGAACTATCAGCATAAATGGAAGATAATTATTCAGATATAAACATGGATATTTCACAAACTGCCAAGACTTCTTTCCACACCGAGTGTTTTGAAAGGCAAGAAAGTAAAAGGAAAGCTTACGTTTTTAAGAGTAGATTTAATTTGGTGCCATTTAAATCAGACCATAAAATTTTTAAAAATGATAAAATATATAATAAATAAAACTAATTTGTCACCAGCAGTATCTTTCAAAGTGCACCTACTTAAAGTTAAATAAGATTATATTGAACTCTATACCCCACTGAATCAAACAATTAATTCCAGGAATTTCTGACATACCATCAGTATATATTTGAATCACCAGCTATGAAAAATGATACAATGCATTATATTCATCAGTGTATGTTTCTAAATTTAAAAAGTGGAATAAAAACAAGACATAAGCAAAGAGGAAATTTTAATATATTGTGTAAAATGTGCTTCACATCTTGTTATAATTTTATTAAATATATAGTTGCTAATATAGCACTATAAGACTACGGCAAGAGCACACATTAATAGAACATTTCTTTAACAACTTATAAAAAAGAAACATGCAGATTTTGACAAGCACATAATATGGTAAATCTCAGTAATATGAAAGTTAAGCTATATATTTCAACATAAAATGAATGTTCAATATTTTAAAATAGCAGTAGTGGGAATAACGTAATTTAATAGGCAGAATTGCCCCTAGTCATTTGCAAACTACTGAAAATTTGCATGTAAAATTTAATAGTCTATTTTCTTTTTCACTAGAGGCCTTATTGAAGAGAGGAGAAAAGAGCAAATATGAAGAAATTATGCATTAGTGAGTATACTGGTCTTCTAGAAACTTCAGCTAAAGGAATGACAACACTTTGACCCTGTTGCATTTCCAATGGACTTCATATTTCTACCTAAAAAACATTTTCTTAACAATCATTTGATGCTTGCTTTTGCATTACAACTACAAAAAGTTTGGTTATAAACAGCCATTATTTCTAATATATATATTGTGTTCACCTATTTTTACACAGTTTAAAAATTTTCACAATTTATATACACATATACTTTTAAGATAATAAATGATACTATATAAATCACTAGCATAATAATGTATGGCCATAAAAATTCCATATTTACCACAAAACAGAATTAGTATACTAAGGGATACCTAGGAAAATCATTCCATCCTGTACAGTTTTTGTCATATATAAAGTGGTATAGCAGAGAATAATTCACACTCTAAGGGATGATACTTCCCAATTTCAATGAGACCCTTAACTTAATTGTATGAGGAAAGATTTGAAGACTAGAAATTGTTAAAGAAAAATGTGAAGCCAGAAAATGTTGTCACTCCATAGGTCTTTTGTATCTCCAATTAACCAAAAGTAAAGGATCTGACTAGGATTTACAGAAGACAGCGTATTTCTGGCTGTTGTTGCTTAAGCTAAGTCATCCCTATGCTACAACACTGACACTCCTGTGAAATCTAGGTTGCTGGGGCCTCATTGCCGCTGCTCCCAGTACAATCGCTCATAAAGTGTCTGTCTCTTCCCAAAACGAAGGATCTCATCCTTGTTACTTTTTCTCGGTTGCCTGGTTCAGATCATTAAACTTTCAAGTATTGCCTGAAGTTAAGCAAAATTCACCTGCACCCCACCAAACGCACCATTAAGTCAGTGACAAGAACACACACACACACACACACACAAATACGTCTCCAAATGGATTCTATGTCAAAAATGTTTTCTTCAGATCCAATTCCTAATTACTCCAAATGAAACCTCCAGCAAAAAATCCATTTTAGGACAGTCTGGAATTCTTTAATATCATCTTTCCTCTGTTTTGAAAATCCATTGCCATTAAACCAGTCTGGTGCCTGTGCTTCTCCCAAAGGAGATGGCACCAGTCAAATGTTTTATTTTATTTATTTTATTTTTTAATACATCTTTATTGGAGTATAATTGCTTCAGAACAAGGTTAGTTTCTGTTGTACAACAAAGTGAATCAGCCATATGCATACATATATCCCCATATCCCCTCCCTTTTGAGCCTCCCTCCAACCCTCCCTATCCCACCCCTCTAGGTGGTTGCAAAGCACCGAGCTGATCTCCCTGTGCTATGCAGCTGCTTCCCACTAGCTATCTATTTTATATTCGGTAGTGTATATATGTCCATGCCACTCTCTCACGTTGCCCCAGCTTCCCCCTCCCACCACCCCTGTATCCTCAAGTCCATTCTCTATGTCTATGTCTTTATTCCTGTCCTGCCACTAGGTTCATCAGTATCATTTTTTTTTTTTTTAGATTCCATATATATGTGTTAGCATATGGTATTTGTTTTTCTCTTTCTGACTTACCTCACTTTGTATGTCTCTTTTTTTTCTGACTTACCTCTCTTTCTATGTCTCTTTTTGAATTATGGTTTTCTCAGGGTATACGCCCAGTAGTGAGATTGCTGGGTCAAATGGTAGTTCTATTTTTAGTTTTTTAAGGAACCTCCATACTGTTCTGCATAGTGGCTGTATCCATTTACATTCCCACCAAAAGTGCAAGAGGATTCCCTTTTCTCCACACCCTCTCCAGCATTTAGTGTTTGTAGAGTTTTTCATGATGGCCATTCTGACTGGTGTGAGGTGATACCTCAATGTAGTTTTGATTTGCTTTTCTCTAATGATTAGTGATATTGAGCATCCTTTCATGTGTTTGTTGGCAACCTGTGTATTTCTTTGAAGAAATGTCTATTTAGATCTTCTTCCCATTTTTGGATTGGGTTGTTTGTTTTTTTCAATATTGAGCTGTATGAGCTGCTTGTAAATTATGGACATTAATTCATTGTCAGTTGCTTGGTTTGCAAATAATTTCTTCCATTTTGAGGGTTGTCTTTTGGTCTTGTTTATGGTTTCCTTTGCTGTGCAAAAGTTTTTAAGTTTAATTAGGTCCCTTTTGTTTATTTTTGTTTTTATTTCCATTATTCTAGGAGGTGGGTCAAAAAAGATCTTGCTATGGTTTATGTCAAAGACAGTTTTTTCCTATGCTTTCCTCTAAGAGTTTTATAATGTCTGGTCTTATATTTAGGTCTTTAATCAATTTTGAGTTTATTATTGTGTCTGGTGTTAGGGAGTGTTCTAATTTCATTCTTTTACATGTAGCTGTCCAGTTTTCCCAGCGCCACTTATTGAGAGGCTGTCTTTTCTCCATTGTATATTCTTGCCACCTTTATCAAAGATAAGGTGACTATATGTGCGTGGGTTTATTGCTGGGGTTTCTATCCTGTTCCATTGATCTATATTTCTGTTTTTGTGCCAGTACCATACTCTCCTGATTACTGTAGCTTTGTAGTATAGTTTGAAGTCAGGGAGCCTGATTCCTCCAGATCCGTTTCTCTTTCGCAAGATTGCTTTTGCTATTCGGGGTCTTTAGTGTTTCCATACGAATTGTAAAATTTTTTGTTCTAATTCTGTGAGGAATACCACTGGTAGTTTGATAGGGATTGCACTGAATCTGTAGATTGCTTTGGGTAGTACTGTCATTTTCAAACTATTGATTCTTTCAATCCAAGAACATGGTATACCTCTCCATTTGTTTAGGTAATCTTTGATTTCTTTCATCAGTGTCTTATAGTTTTCTGTGTACAAGTCTTTTGCCTCCTTAGGAAGGTTTATTCTTATGTTTTTATTCTTTTTTGTTGCAGTGGTAAGTGGGATTGTTTCCTTAATTTCTCTTTCTGATTTTTCATTGTTAGTGTATAGGAATGCCAGAGATTTCTGTGCATTAATTTTGTATCCTGCAACTTTACCAAATTCATTGATTAGCTCTAGTAGTTTTCTGGTGGCATCTTTAGGATTATCTATGCATAGTATCATGTCATCTGCAAACAGTGACAGTTTTACTGCTTCTTTTCCAATATGTATGCCTTTTATTTCTTTTTCTTCCTGACTGAGGTGGCTAGGACTTCCGAAACTATGTTGAGTAACAGTGGCAAGAGTGGACATCTGTGTCTTGTTCCTGATCTTAGTGGAAGTGCTTTCAGTTTTTCACCATTGAGAATGATGTTTGCTGTGGGTTTGTCGTATATGGCCTTTATTATGTTGAAGTAGGTTTCCTCTATGCCCACGTTCTGGAGAGTTTTCATCATAAATTGATATTGAATTTTTTCAAAAGCTTTTTCTGCATCTTTTGAGATGATCATATGGTTTTTATTCTACAATTTGTTAATGTGGTGTATCACATTGATTGATTTGCATATATTGAAGAATACTTGCATCCCTGGGATAAATCCCATTTGATCATGGCGTATAATCCTTTTAATAGGCTACTGGATTCTGTTTGCTAGTATTTTGTTCAGGATTTTTCATCTATGTTCATCAGTGATATTGGTCTATAATTTTCTTTATTTGTGACATCATTGTCTGGTTTTGGTACCACAGTGATGGTGGCTTTGTAGAATGAATTTGGGAGTGTTTCCCTCTCTGCAAATTTTTGGAAGAGTTTGTGAAGGATCAGTGTTAGCTCTTCTCTAAATGTTTGATAGAGTTCACCTGTGAAGCCATCTGGTCCTGGACTTTCGTTTGTTGGCGGATTTTTAATTACAGTTTCAATTTCATTACTTGTGACAGGTATGTTTATATTTTCTAATTCTTCCTGGTTCAGTTTTCAAAAATTGTACTTTTCCAAGAATTTGTCCATTTCTTCATGGTTGTCCATTTTATGGTTGTTAGTATGTGCCTTACATATTGAGGTGCTCCTATGTTGGGTGCATACACATTTATAATTGTTATATCATCTTCTTGGATTGATCCCGTGATCATTATGTAGTGTCCTTCCTTATCTCTTGTAACAGTCTTTATTTTAAGGTCTATTTTATCTGATACGAGTATTGCTACTCCAGCTTTCTTTTGATTTCCATTTGCATGGAATATCTTTTTGCATCTGCTCACTTTCAGTCTGTATGTGTCCCTAGGTCTGAAGTGGGTCCCTTGTAGACAGCATATATATGGGTCTGGTTTTTTTATCCATTAAGCCAGTCTGTGTCTTTTGGCTGGAGCATTTATTCCATTTACATTCAAGTTATTATCGATATGTATGTTCCTATTACCATTTTCTTAATTGTTTTGTGTTTGTGGGTCTCTTTCTTCTCTTGTGTTTCCCGCTTAGAGAAGTTCCTTTAGAATTTGTTGTAAAGCTGGTTTGGTGGAGCTGTATTCTCTTAGCTTTTGCTTGTCTGAAAAGCTTTGGATTTCTCAGTCGAATCTGAATGAGGTCCTTGCTGGGTAGAGTAATCTCGGTTGTAGGTTTTTCTCTTTCATCACTTTATGTATATCCTGCAACTCCCTTCTGGCCTGCAGAGTTTCCTCTGAAAAATCAGCTGATAACCCTATGGGGATTCCTTTGTATGTTATGTTTTGTTTTTCCCTCACTGCTTTTAATATTTTTTCTTTGAATTTAATTTTTGTTAGTTTGATTAATATGTGTCTTGGTGCGTTTCTCCTTAAAATATGTTTATTTTATCAGTAAAGAAACTTAGTTACATTTCTTGCCATATATAGGACCTATAAGTCATAAATGTATACTATTTACTTTCCTGTTTAGCTCCACCCAATCAAACTACTGTTTATTTTATCTTAGAATCTACCTGCTTCCATATATCTTGAAGTAGAAAATTAATGCCTCTCTTCCCCATTTCTCTTTTCTCTGAAAGACAATTTTTATTTGCCTTTTTATATCCAGGTTTCCAGTGCAGTCAAAGCAGTTACCTTAGACTAAGTTTACACTAAAAGTCCTATTATGTTTTCCAGAGCCTCCCAAATACTTTTTTTTTTTTTTTTGGCCGTATGCAGCATGTGGGATCTTAAGTTCTCAGACCAGGAATCGAACCCTCAGCCCCTGCAGTGGAAGCACGGAGCCCCAACTTCCCTGGACCACCAGGGAATCCCCCCAAATACTTTTGAAATATCATGTTGATAGTATGTTTTCTGACCACTCTGACCAAACTGTCAATGGCTATCTGTTGACCTTCCCGCCAACAAAAGCTCACAGCATGATAGAATCAAAAGAAGACTTGGATTTAAAACCATATTTGGATATTACATTTAAATAATCATACCAAAACAGAATATAATTTTGGGGAAAATTTCCAACGTTATATAATGCAAAAAATATTTTTAGCAGTATAAAATATTTTATCATGGGCTTGCTAGGTCCATTATTATTATTGCTATTATTAACATTTAAATGAAAAAAAAGAATTTATCTTACAAATATGAATTTTAAACTGCTTAAGAAAATATCTTACCTCCACAGTTCAGAGTATATCTCAGTTTCCAAAATGCAATATGAAAAGGGAGACCCAGCCCAGTCTGAACCTAGATTAAAATGGAACAGGAATCTCCAGAGTTCCTTTAATTATTTGGAACTACCCTGTCAAAGTGGGAAAATGATCTTAAAGAAACAGTTTAGAGCCATCTGATGGATTTTCTGGGCTCATAAATGCAAAAGTGCCTTAGGTCCAGACCAGTAATTCTCAACTATTTTTCAAACCCCAATATATTTATAAGTAACAAGAGCTCATTAAGCAAATAAAGGAAAAGGTTTTCACAATCTCCAGAGGGAAAGAACAGGAACAGTATAGGTAGACTTAAAAGTATCCAGCCTGTTACACTTTTAATTAAACCCCTTAAAGCTGGTAAGTCATCCTGTTACACTTTTAATTAAACCCCTTAAAGCTGGTAAGTCTCTTCCAGTTTTAAGTCACTGATCTAGACTCCAGAGCTGTGGGAAATATAGCATTAAACAGAGTGCTGTGACTAACAGAAAAATCTGTTGTTTAACGATTTATAGCTTTAACTATTACTAATGAGTTCAACTGGAATAATAAGCACCATTTGGGAGAAAGAGTGAAGACAAAGAATAATCAAAAGAGAAATCCACACTATAATGGAAGTGGGAGGTTAGAAATGCCAGGATATACTTGGATGACACATAGAGCTGCATTAATCATTTGTCAAAGACTTAATAAAAATCATATGTTTTCTACCATAAAGCCTTCTTCAAATTAGACATCTTAGCTGTGTAAAATAAATATTATCTAACAGGGAAATAAAAGATAGCTATACTCTAACACAAAGAAACTATACTCTAATTTTTGTCAGGTATTCACATAGAGCAAATATAACCATTTACCTCAGAAAAACCCAAAGTGTAAAATAAAATTTTCATTACAGATGACATTTCTAAAATTCTGATAAGTACTGGAAGTATGGTAAAAAAAAAAAGTCTCAATCTAATTTACTCTAAGGAATGTATACAGTATGTTCCATTGAAAGAAAATTACCATTTAATTTTGGCACAAGGGTTGTGTTTAGATCATTTGAGAGTGTTCTTAAAAGACTTCTCCAATTAAAATTGCCTCTCTCATTTGCCAGCTCTGTACCTTTGGGTGGAGTGCTTTAACTATCTATGCCTTACCTAATCACTAAATGAGATTAATAATAGTGCTTACTTCCTAGGGTTAATTTCAGGATTAAAATGCATAAGAAAATATTTTATAATGTATATCGATAAGAAATGTTGCTCCCCAAATGAAGCTGTTAGAAATGTTATTATCAACAAAAGTAAAATTAAATACCTGATACCTAATTCCTGTCATGAAAAAGATTCTGGATTTCTGTCACACAAAGGGAACATAATTCAGAGCTTCAAACGAACCCTGGTAGTTCACAAAGCTCCGTATCAAACTTTGCATTGCATTTAACAACTTTTCCTAGAGAAATCATTACACATCTTACAAGACACTAGGAGAGAAAAAGGATTATTCGTGGGGTAATAATAATGAATGGATTTCTTTAAATTACATTCCATTTATTCAAGGGTTTAAAAATGTTAAGGAGCCAGTTAGTTTTCCTATATTAATCAGAAAATAAGGACGATGGCTTATTTAACACCTTCCATTTTTCAAAGTGTGCTCATGTTTATTATCTCCATTGACTGTTATAATCACTTACAATCTATAAGTCTTGAAAACTTAAGTTCTTTGAAGACTGTCTCTGTGTTGCCCACACTTAACATATAAAAGGTATTCAATAAATGTGTGAAAAGATAATTAGCTCTAATTATGAACATTAGTTTACAATAAGAAGAGTGAGAAATCAAATGTTCTACATATTATGGCTAATAGTGTATCGGAGATTTCAAATTCATATTTTCTGATTCTCTCTAAAAACTGTACTGTCACTGGAAGTAGGATAAGGATTCACTATATGAAGACAAATTAGACAAGCTGTCATAGTGAATTCAATTAAAGTATATAAGTACAAATATATAAGAGTTTCATAGAAGTAGCATCTACACAGTATTTACAATGCTAAAAATAATTTTAGGAATAGAGTTAATACCCAGACTAGTGCATAAATCAAATATAAATAAATTGTAATGTCAGTTAATGGAAAACAACCCAATGGTTACATGGTTAGAGGTATAAGTAGAATACTCACATTCGACTTTACTTAAGGTTTCTATTTGGCTGTTCCAGATCTTAACAGAAGGGTGGAATGAGTATCATTTATAGAGTAATGGAAATGGGCTTAAGTATCACATCATAGAACTACATGACAAAAAAAAGACAATGTGTAAGGGAAATAATTAAATGATGATCTCTAAAATTTTCATGTATAGATTACCAAAAATCCATTTTAACTATACTATAAATAAGGGAAATTTTTTTAAAAAATATTAATTCAGAAAGAGAGCAGAATCCTAGATTGCTAGACAATCCAGATAGCTAGCAATCTGGGGGAACACAAGGCAGGCATTCCCTTGTCTAGGCTGTGTTGGGAGTAATAATCAGTACAGACGTTAGAATCACCCTACGAGCCTTTGAGTTTGTTAATTGCCATCTATGAGTCACCCACTCAACCTTTAAAACTCTAGTAAAATATAATCCACTCCATCAGCATTAATCTTACATTCCTCTGCACATTTATTCTTCCAATAGACTTCTCATCACACTGTACCACATAACAAATCATGGAGTTTGGGCCTTGAAAGCCACAACGAGGACTATTTATATCTGAATCACCAGTGTCTAGCACTGTGCACTCTCCTTAGTATGCACTTGTAACAGTCATTTACCATGCCATTCAAATATCGCAATGACATCTGTGAAGCCTTCCCCTATCCATTCAGCTGGTAGCTATTCTCATCAGATTGCAGTGCCTTAGGACTTAATCCACCAGCCACTACCATCCTGCTGCCCCCTTAGCTTAAATCTCTCTATGTTGTATTATAGTTATTGCTTCTGTGTCTTTTGTTGTTGTTGGTGGTGGGTTTTTTTTGCGGTACGCAGGCCTCTCACTGTTGTGGCCTCTCCCGTTGCGGAGCACAGGCTCCGGACGTGCAGGCCCAGCGGCCATGGCTTACGGGCCTAGCCACTCCGCGGCATGTGGGATCTTCCCGGACCGGGACACAAACCCGTGTCCCCTGCATCGGCAGGCAGACTCTCAACCACTGCACCAGCAGGGAAGCCCTGCTTCTGTGTTTAATCTGTTTTACCAAATCTGCACCAGCCACTTGAGTGCAGAGGACTGTATTATTTCTCTTTGTATCCTCTGCAGTATAAATTGTTCTGTCTTACAGACAGTAGGTGCATAGTACAGATTTTGTTAAATTCACCATTATATATATAATGATATGTAACAGTTAATACATAAAATAAGGGCTAGAAATGTAAAACCTAGATAACAGTGCTTAAATATCAAAGAAGTAAATCTTTTA
This sequence comes from Orcinus orca, assembly GCF_937001465.1. NCBI lineage: Eukaryota > Metazoa > Chordata > Mammalia > Artiodactyla > Delphinidae > Orcinus > Orcinus orca. Next base: position 58,314,459 of record NC_064563.1, on the reverse strand, counting down.
TGTCCATATCTTTCAGAACTTTGACATATTCAGAACACTAATATTCTTGTTTGTGTAAGCTGGCATTTAATAGCTTAGTTCAACTTTTGTTAAACCAACAGCCTTAGAATGCAAAATACACGTTAAAATATGGACTGAGGTTTGCTAGCATCAGGATAGCATGACAGTAAATATTTAACATTATAGTAAATAGAGAATGCTTTGCATGCCAGATACAATGCTTTTAGCAGCTTATCTCTTATTAAACAATGAAAGAACCAACAATATTATTCAGGCTGTCAAGTGTCTGCAAACACTACCAACAATGTGGAATAGCATAAGAAAAATAAAATAGTAAAAGCAAACATAGAAGCTGTGGAAATCATTCATTTCTTGACAAGACTGAAATATATTCACTTTCAGGTACCCGAAATTTCAAGAAATTTGCCGTCACTATTAGATATGTAACGACCTGGATATAAATCTAGTACTTTAAAACTAACTTGACTAGTCAGCACTACCAGTGCATAAGTGAATGGCTACTCTACAGCTCTTCTCATCACTGGATTTATAAGGGGATTTCCTTTTAATTCTGGACTTCTGCTACTTACTAGCTCAGTGAGGTTTTATAAGTCATGTAAGCCCTCTGATTCTGTTTTCTGCCAAATGAATATAATACCTGCTTGGCCTCTCTCACAATGGTATTGAAGAATCCAGTTGGCATATGGAAACTTCTTGAATATTTTTATTTGCTATACAGATATTTTTAAATATTATTATTGACAATGTTACTATTATTGCTATTCTAGAGTACTAGGAAAATCATCCTACCCAAAAGAATCTTCACATTGCTTGTAAATCTGTCCTTTGACATTAATTTGTTTAGAGGTAAGGCTTGCCAGAGATGACTTGGTTGAACGCTAAATCGTGCAGGTATCTTGAATGGGGACCAAGTAAAAAGCTAATTTCAGAAGATGGGTGGACTAGAGTATAGGCAGAAATGACTTGGCTAGGTAAGCACTGGATTTTCAGGCACACTGGAGTTGAGGACATGATTACTAAGGGGAAGAGAAAAGGCATTCAAGGTTGTAAAAAAGAGGGAGAGAGAACGAAGACAGAAGGGTTATTGAAAAGATATCATAGGGAAATATGAAATGTAATTCTGATTCCTTCAAATTCCAAGTGGAGAATAACTATCAGACAGTCTACAAATAATTTCTATGGAAAGAAAGTAATAGCATATAATACAATTATTGTAGAGATTCAATAGTTTAGTGTCTATATGTGGTAGAAAAGGAAGATAGGAAAGATCTCATGAAGAAAGGGAAAATTATTTTTGAGAATAAAGTCCACCTGTACCTAGAGAAAGTCCACCTGGACTTAGAGAGTGCAATACAAAGTGAAGTAAGTTAGAAAGAGAAAAGCAAATATCGTAAAATAACGTATATATACAGATTCTAGAAAAATGGTACAGATGAACCTGTTTGCAAAGCAGAAATAGAGACATAGATGTAGAGAACAAATGTATGGATACCAAGGGGGAAAGGGGTGGGGAAGGAGGAATTGGGAGACTGCCATTGACACATATACGTTATTGATACTGATGGGAACATACCGTAAAGCACAGGGAACTCTACCTAATGCACTGTGGTAACCTAAATGGGAGGGAAGTCCAAAAGGGAGGGGATATGTATATGTGTATGGCTGATTCATTTTGTTGTGCAGTGGAGGCTAACACAACATTGTAAAGCAAACATACACCAATAAAAATTAAAATAAATAAAGTCCACCTGTGTTCATACATTTTTTAACAATCAAGACTCAGAACTGAGGCCATCTGTGTCAATATGACTTAACTACTGGCTACAGAAAATTCTTGCCAGGAAGATAAGCCTGTAAGCCGTTAAGTTAACATTACTGTTTGCTTCAGGAATTTTTTGCAAATCAATTTATCCAGACAAATAATTTCCTCATTAGGGTAAATAGCATATTCAGCAAAAATAACTTACTCATAAATTTATCAATACCCTCATTTGTTTTTTCTAGCAATCCTCAAATTATTCCAGTTTATCCAATGCCAACAATTTCTGCCCTTGAAAGACCTGCCTTCACCCACTTGAGCCCAGAACCCTGACAATGTTGAACTTTATCTGAGCCTTGTCCTCCCACTCTTTTCTGGAAATCCCTCCTTTTAATTGTGTTCTGAGAAAAGATGAATCACAAAGGACTGCACTGCTGTCAGGTATTCAGAGACCCCACTGCCTCCACCCTTCAGGTAAGACTTCCTTCCAGATTCCCTCTTCATTTGCCTCCGTAAAACCCCAGGCTTTCTCCCTCTTCTTTGAGAGATGCCTCATTAATAAAAGTTCTCCATATGACAATAGCCCAAATAAAACTGAAACCGTGGACCTCAGATTGGGATATGAACCCATGCGTTGGGACTCGAACCTGGCTAAAAGCAAGATTGGGACTTGAACCCACAGTCTTTTAATTGAGATCACACACTTGGTTTCAGGACTTAATGAAGCTCAGGTTCTTGATGTCTCATCACAGAAAGAATCCAGTGAGAGACAAAGTGATAGGTAAGAAGTGGATTTATTTAGAGAGAAACACACTCCACAGACAGAGTGTGGGCCATCTCAGAAAGCAAGAGGCAACAGGGTATGGCGGCGGGGGGGGGCTGTCAGTTTTTATAGGGGTGGGTAATTTCATAGAATAATGAAGAGAGGAGTATTCCAGCTATTTGGGGGAAGGGGCGGGGATTTCCAGGAATTGGGCCACCGCCCCCTTTTGTCTTTTATGGTCGGCCTTGGAACTGTCAAGGTGCCTGTGGGTGTGTCATTTAGCATGCTGACATGTTACAATGAGTGTATACTGAGGTTCAAGGTCTACTGGAAGTCAAATCTTCTGCCATCTTGGATCTAGTTAGTTCTAACCAGTTTTTGTCATGTCCTATGGCTACGTCATTCTTTTAAAGGTTGTGCCCTGCCCCCTTCCCTCCTGTTTCAAAACCATCTCCTTAATTCCCTGGTGCATTTTGTGTTTAACACCTCCAAACCCTATAAACATCCTCCCCTGACCTCACGTTCTGAAACGCTATTAACAGTCAAGGTGATACTTTTTTCTCACTGCAGTAGGTCTAATAAACTTAATTTTGTTTGATCAATAAGTCATCCTTGTGGTAGTTTTGTGATTCAGCTGTCAACAATGTTAAGGTAAGCCTTCAAAGATGCAAGAGGAGTTTGGGGACGTAGCGATAGGCAGTATGGGAAGAGGTGGGAGGGCAGAGGGAAAGGGAATGTATGAGGTAGATAAAAATTCATGTGAAACAGTGAGTGGCTTCTCTTTGGAAATGAAATGTTTCAGAGAAGCTGGCTGAAATTAAATACAGGTAAGAAATTTTCTGGTGATAGAGATGGAAGGATAGATTGAAGCAACATCACAGAAGACCGTAAATGATGCTGTAACAGGCAGGAAGGGGGCAGGGCACGACCTTTGAAAGAATGACTTAGTCCCAGGACATGACATAAACTGATTAGAATCAAATGGGTCCAAGATGGTGCACAAGTCGACTTCCACTAGACATTGAGCCACAGTACATGCTCATTGTAACAGATCAGCAAGCTAAATGACATACCCACAGGTGTCATGACAGCCATGACAGTTCCAAGGCCAACCATAAAATGTCAAAAGGGGGTGGTGGCCCAATTCCTGTAAATCCCCACCCCTTCCTGAAATAGCTGGAATACTCCTTCCACTCATTAGCCTATGAAATTACCCACCCCTATAAAACTGAGAACCCCATACCCTGGGGCCGCTCTTACCTTCTGAGATGACCCACACTCTGTGGAGTGTGTTTCTCTTTAAATAAATCCACTTCTTACCTATCACTTTGTCTCTCACTGAATTCTTTCTGCAATGAGACATCAAGAACCTGAGCTTCATTAAGTCTTGAAACCACGTGTGTGATCTCAGTTGGAAGACTGTGGGTTTTGGCTGGGTCTGAGTCCTGGCACATGGGTTCAAGTCCCAATCTGAGGGGCACGGTTTCAATGCCACCTTGAAAAATATGCAAGGGAGTGAGGGACTATAAAATTTTAATAGGAATTTTACCTCTGTCTGGTCCGGTAACCCATTTTCCTCTGGTTCATCCATTTTCTAGTTCACTTCAAGAACAGGACATCGGAGGGCATTTCAAGAGCACAACTGAATTGGCTTATCAAAATATTTCAGAGTTAATATATATTGAATTTTACAGGGTTTCCTTTAGAGGTATTACACCCTGAGTACATACATCTGGGAACATAGTTGAAATTCTGTGTGAATGTATCCTCCTGTGTCTGTCTAGAAAGTTCATTCAAAATTTAGAATAATAAAAGCGATTTCCTCTTATTCAAGATACCGCTTGTAAATTGTTGTTGGTGTTTGATGACCTTTAATTCAAAGCCCCTGCAGGAACAATCATTTCCTGTCATAAGTCTTCTGCTCCTCCTTTATTATGTCCTTAAATCTTCTCTTGGAGTTAGAGATGACCGACAATGGCTTCCTTACAAAAGGGGATTAAAAACCAGGCATAAATACTGGCCTTAGGATATCTGGAAGAAAATTTTAAAAAGAGAAGTCTATTCTGGCCTCCATTGCACATTCTACTGTTTGGAGATTAAGCAGAAGTAAAATCAGTTAAAAACATAGATCTGGCTATTAGTTTGCTTTTGCAAATTGACTGGTGATTGAGATTGAAGAAACTGAAGATATTTGGCAGACATCATCTCAAGGCTTTTGCCTGGTCAGTCAGGTCAGTCTGGAGGGCTTCCCCCCCATCCTCACAAGCCACATTCTTCTCAAGGTTTTCCCATCTAAAGGCAATGCCACCAGTGATTTTCTATTGCATTATTCACTCATTTTTTTCATGGCATTTATCACTAAATTACCGTATCTACCTCTTGGTTTGTTTAGCTAAACTACCTGCCTCTAATCCTGACTTAACTGCATTTGTAATAAGCTTTGAAAATCATTTTCTTCTAAAGATAACTTTGGATCTTTGATTCTATCAAAGTAACATCACTGAAGCTGAGTGTCTGACACTTTCACTTCTTCAACAGTTGCCCTGCTTTAGTAAATGGCACTGTCATTCATTCATCCTGTTGCTCAGTCCAAAAGCCATAGACTCTTCTCTTTCCCCTATATTTCATATCCTATGTATCAGCAAAGCCTTCAACTCCACTCTCAAAATGCATCTCACCAGCCCAGAGGAACCTCCCTGGTCCAAACAACTATTGTTTCACCTGTTCCCACTGCAGTGTCCTCCCATCCAGCCTTCCCGCTGCCTTTCCTCCCAGAACCTACTATTCTTACTCAGCCAAAGTGAGCTTTAAAAAAAATGATATCAGACCATGTCAATCACCAGCTTAAAGCCCTACAATTACTGCTCCTTCGACTTAGAATAAAATCCAAACTCTGCCATGGCCTCTGAAGCCCTATGTGATCTGTGCCCTATGCTCCCTCTAACCTCATCATTACTGCTTTGGGCATTTAGTTGCTTTATCCCTGACTCATTGGCCTCCTTGTTCTTCCCCAACACACTCCCACTTTAGGGCCTTTGTGCTTTGTTTCCACAAGGATCATTTGCTCACTTCGTTCTGATTTCTGCTAAAATATCACTTTCCTAAAAAGGCCTTTCTGGATGATACTGAAATAATACTCCTTACTATATGCTCCTGGCCTACTTTATTTTCCTTCAGAGCATATACATCTGAAATCTGAAACCAAAATAATTTCCTATTCCTGTGTTAAACATCATGGGAAACAGGCATATTTTCCCATCCCTGTGCTAAATAATTCTGGAATCAAATTTACTTCCTTGTCCCTGTGCTAAATAATTCTACGGTGAAGTATAATTTTTCCTTCAGTTTGAAAACAAGCAAAATAACTGAGCTGCTTACTTAAGGAAATGCCTGTTTAATCATAAACAGCTTAGTTACCAAGTTTTGCTTGAAGACTCTCACTTCACTGTGCCCTTCAGTTCAAAGTAATTCTGTCACATATTCTCCTCTATGCCAACCAGCTCACCATATTGCAAGACCCACCTTAAAATTACCCATTTCAGTCCTAATACCCTATAAATACCTTGTTCTAATTTCCCAATTCTCGGAAGCCCAATTATGGTTCTGTTAAGGTGATAGTCAACTTTAATATAGAAATTCAATGAACTTATAGCTTTGACTGACCAGAAGTATTTTTTTTCCTGGTGGTATTTTGGAGAGTTACTCATTGCTAATGCTGGAGGTTCCACCAATATCCCATCAAGACTTGTGACGGAAGGCTCTAGACTTCTGTACTCAAAATAGAATGCTTCCCTAAGGCCCTTTGAGGCTCCCTTTTGGGGATCTCTCCAACAGCAACAGTGATGTGGGTCTGAGCTCTGATTTTTTTTTTTTTTTTGATGATCTTCCAAATTCTATGTTTATTTTGTCTCCTAGGAATGTAGAACAATGGTAAATCTTTATCTACTCAATTAGAAAATCACTACCTTTAGTAGAAAAACACAAACTACCCTTTTTTGGCCTGTTCTTGTCAGTTTCTGTTGTGAATCTATATAACCCAGATAATTTTGTCTTTGAACCATGGAGTGAACAGTCAGCATGGTTTATTGTCCCCCTGAGTAGAAGAAAGAAAGCTCTTTTAAGGCTAGTACTGAAGTGAAGCAGGACCCTGTGGGGGATCCTGGGCACAGAAGCCTTTAAAACAGTTGCTAATCAGGGAAGGGAGAGTATGAAAAGACAAGGGAGGAGCGGCCAAGAAACAGCAGTGCAGCTTTGAGGCAGGGTCCTGGTTTTGTCTCAAGGTATACCTATAAAAATATCTTTCAGCTCTTTATAGAACTAAAACCCCCAACAAATGGAAGATGTTAGCATTCTTCATTTCAGAGAAGAGACCACCTGAGGCCAGATTAAAGGAACCAGAAAGGCTCATCAGGAGACTACCTGAGACCAGATTAAAGGTGTGCAGGGCCTGCACACACCCTGATCCTTATCAACAACCCTGCCCTTGAACCATGGCTATAAAACTCCTCACCAAATCTGCCCGGGTTGGGACACACAGTTTTGAGGGGCACCAGCCTGCTCTGTCCCCCTTTGCCTGGCAAAGCAAGAAAGCTATTTTTTTCCATTTCACGCAGAACTCTGTCTCTGAGATTCAATTCTGCACAGTTGCACAGAGGCTGAGTTTTCGGCATCAGTGCCTAGACTGCCTTGGTTACCACATTAGCCCTGGTACCTGGAGGAGTGCTGTTATATAATAGGTGTTCAATAAATATCTGTTTACTAAATGAAAATCTTTTCAGATATAAAATATTTAACAACTAAAAAGTAGTTTTTTTTAAAATTACATAAGATGCACCGTTCTGAATTTCTCAAATCATAATTTCTGACTAGGGAATTATTTGAAAAATATGAATGGAGAAAAATGGAAGAAAATCTAATCCATTTATATCTACCTGTCTACATATTGTTACATATCTGTAAAAATCAATGGTAAAATATAAGGCCTTAGTCAGTGGTTGCTGGAGAAGCAAGTTTGAACAAGCCTATGTCCTATGCCCTGTCCTATGGAGATCACATTTTGTGTGTGATGTAGATTCCCTCACATTTCTTAATTTTCCCTGGGATTGGCAAACTAGAGCCTTCCCTGCCTTAGAGCTAGAATATACTTTTTCTGCTTCCTCAAATGTCTATTTTTAGCTGAGGAGGAAAAAGAAAATGTTAATATTTTATTCCCCACTTTAGATTATCTTAAAATACACTGATGGAACATTATACTAAAATAAAAAGGCAAAAATTAGTTAAATTTCCAAGTCAGAGGATCTTATCAATATACCAATATATTAAATATATATAATCAATGATAATCTAATTGGGATATTCTCTCTGTATATGTTAACAGAGTATTACCTCTTCAGAAATTCCCCGGATTACTGTCACTGACATTACTTATTCTATGTTCCATTTCCCAAAGTAATTTAATAAAATTTAATGGAAACAATAACTTTCTGATCTAGCTTTTTAAAGTTTCACAAGCAAATGGGTATCTAAAACAAGAATTCATGGCTTGAAGTTGCAGGCATATCACCCTTGCCAGTTTAAGATGGTTAAGATTATTTTTCTGTATAGTTACATATATAAAAGGCATCAATGGACTATATGGAACCCACCAATAAGTCAAATACTTCCTATTCAAATATTTAACCTTATCACTAGCATTTTTCCTCCAACTCCATATATGCTGAATATATTCAAATTTGTTTAGACATCAGTAAACAGGAAGCTAAACTTGTTAACCTTCCATGGTCTCTCCTAACCTCATCATTAACACTATATCTTATTTCAACAAATATGGCAAGATCAGCTAGTGAGATCCTGCTCACAACATCTAAATTTTTATTTTAGGAAGCTAACAGCAGAGGATTTCCTAAGGTATGTTTCTTCTGCTGGTTCTTTATATCTTAAGCTAGTACTAATTCAACTTTTTGATGTAGTTGTATGGTATTTTGAAAGCCGCTGCTATTTTATGATTGCTAATTAACGTTGTCATTTGTATAACAGAACACTGAGGCATCGTTGTTAAAGTCAATATAACATTTAATTCATTATCTAACTGTCTTATACTTATTGTGGACATAGAGAAAAATATAATCTTCCTGAAATCAATCTCTGATGTTCCCCCCCACACAAACAAAATAAAATCTCAATGCTAATAGTACAAGGTACAGTGATATAATAAATTGACAAATTCATAGGCTATCTTCTCTATATTGCCCAAAGTACTACTGATTTATTTTAATATACAAAATATAGTTTGAGAAGCAGTGATGTTCAAGGAGAGTCTTACTTTGCCACTAAACTTTATATTCTTGAAAAAGTTACATATTGAGTCTCAGTTTCTTCATTTCTAAAAGGATGGTAATAGTGTCTATTTTCACAAGATATTTCACAGATACAAATGCATATCTCCTAACCTAGAGTGTGGATCATCAGAGCAGCGCAGTGAATAAAACACATTCTTTTTTTAACAAGATAAAATGAGTAAAGAGCAGAGGTTTATTTTTAAACTCTGGTATACTGAGGTCCCTCAGTAAATACCCTTAAAAAGAATCTATCTTTTAATTTAATACTTTGAATAGTAACTACTTACCATATATTTATTACAAGCAAATACCTTAATCCCAGCTCTCCACTAAAATTAGGTTGGGCAAATAAGACTTTCTACATATTGTCCCATTTAATTGTTACAACCATCTTAAACAAAATGAGTAGTGACTTGCTTTTAGAGGTGAGAACATCCTGCAATCCCGCTCCTGGGCATATGCTCAGAGAGAAACATGGTTCGAAAAGATACAGGCACCCCAATGTTCACTGTAGCACTGTTTACAATAGCCAAGACATGGAAGCAACCTAAATGTCCACTGAGAGAAGGATGGATAAAGAAGATGTGGTAGGGGCTTCCCTGGTGGCGCAGTGGTTGAGAGTCCACCTGCCGATGCAGGGGACACGGGTTCGTGTCCCGGTCCGGGAAGATCCCACATGCCACAGAGCAGCTGGGCCCGTGAGCCATGGCCACTGAGCCTGCACGTCTGGAGCCTGTGCTCCACAACGGGAGAGGCCACAACAGTGAGAGGCCCGCTTATGGCAAAAAAAAAAAAAAAAAAAAAAAGATGTGGTACATATATACAATGGAATATTACTCAGCCATTAAAAAGAATGAAATAATGCCATTTGCAGCAACATGGATGGACTTAGAGATTGTCATACTCAGTGAAGTAAATCAGACAGAGAAAGACAAATATCATATGATATCACTTATATGCGGAATCTAAAAATTGATACAAATGAACTTATTTACAAAAAAGAAACAGACACAGACTTAGAGAACAAACTTATGGTTACGGTGGGGAGGGATAGTTAAGGAGTCTGGGATTGACATGTACACACTGTTATATTTAAAATGGATAATGAACAAGGACCTACTGTATAGCACAGAGAACTCTGCTCAATATTCTGTAACAACCTAATTGGGAAAAGAATTTGAAAAAGGGTAGATGCATGTATATGTGTAACTGAATCAATTTGTTGTACACGTGAAACAAACACAACATTGTTAATCAACTGTACTCCAATATAAAATAAAAAGTTAAAAAAAAAAAAAAAAGTTGGGGCTTTGGAATCAGACCAATCTGGGATATGGTATCAGGTTTGCCATCTGTCAACTCTACTAAACTTCATTGGGCCTCAATTTGGGCTCCTAAAAAATGGACATATTAGTGCACTTCTCATAAGTTTGTTGAGAGAATGAAATGAGATATATATATAACACACTTAACAGATTGCTTAAAAGCTAGTACATTTAGAGGTAGCTGTTAGATTATCGGCCTCAGGAAGAGGTGAGGCCATAAGGGCTGGGACAAATTAAAAATTATTCCCAGGCTCCAACCTGAAAACCAGGTGGTTCCATTTTCCAAAATTTAAAATATATAATCCTATAATATACAAATATGTCATTTTTTCTCCTGTTCATATCGCTTTCTCACCTCTGAAGAGGGGTTCATATATCATATGACATGCCATTATCTCCCACAGCTAATGTAGGTACACCCACTGGAAATGGACTGACCAGTCATCTTTTTCATTCCTAGAATTTGAGATTAAGACATCAAAAGTGTGGCTAGTCATAGTTACAGGTATGCGAGGTGTAAGGTGTTTTAAACTACTGGCTTGTAGTCTTTTTTGACTATGTGTCCTCTGTTAAAGAAATAGAGAAAGGCAACTTCTGGAAAGTAGCAGGAGAATAAACAAAAATTCCGAGGTAAGCTGAGATGAGAGAAATGATGGAACAGAAAGATAGGAAGCACATGGTTGATAAACTGTCAAGTTTCTGAGAGGTCAGGCTGTATTTCCTAAAACTGAGTTCCTTGAGATTGTTCTCAATCCTTTTCAACAAATGTTTTCATTTCTCCTAACTCAATGTTTCTGTTTTTATAACCAAACAATCTCTAAACAGGGGAAAATATGAAATATGTGGACATTGTGGTTGTCCCCCCAACATCCGATTTATTATCTGTCATTATATATAGCAGTCCTGTGACTGTGTGGGACTGCTCACCGCACTTCAAGGTGTGGATCCTGACAGGTTGAAGAACTTGCCACAGCAACTGGTTAGGCAAGTAGCCAGCCATCTTCCTTTGGCCAGGAGGGTTTTTACCCTGAGGGCTTTGGAGAAAGTTCTCTTGCTCTATGAAAAGAACTCTTTAAAGGTTTGTTTTCTTTCTTTTTGAACAGTGTGAATGAAGAAATAAAACGTAGAACTATTGCAACTATTGTGTAACATTCAAAGAAGCCTATTTGGGAACAAAGCTGACTCTCAAAGAACCATAGAGCCAAAAAACCCTAAAGAAAGAGAGCCAAATCAGCTTTTCCCAGATCTATAGTCCTAACTACTTCTGAGCCAATAGATCTCCTTTATTGTTTAAGTAGCCAGTTGAGTTGGGGGTTTTGTTCATTTAAATGAAAGCATTCTGCCTGGTACAGGAGAGAGGAAAAAGGATGAGGAGACATAAAACAATGAAGTCAGTTTGGAGCACAGTGAATTTGACAATCTTGTAGAATATCCAGGTGGTGATTCCCAGATTCCCCAAACTGATATACAGCTTTGGAGTTCACTGGAGAGATCAAAGATGGCAATATAAATTGGGAGGGTCATCAGCATAAAGGTGGGAACCAAAGCCCTGGGAATAGTTGAGGTCATCCAGACAGGACACATTTAGGACAAATTGTGTGTTATTTTCTTTTAGTCACCAGTATCATTTGGCTCAGACAAAACTTATCTTAAATATTATTTTTTTTAAATAGGTTTCACTTGCATGTGAAATGTTTCAGAACCATCTAAAAATGAAAACTCTTGGAACTCACAGAAATTCTACTATATGGCAAGAAATATGCAGTTGTTTGAAGTGCTTTTCAGAATGACATGTTGGAATTTAATGCTAGGGGTTTTCTCATATAGGATATATATTTAAGGATTTGAACAGAAGGAATAAGTATTAGTTTTGCTATTACTATTTACCAGAAGTACAATTTGCAGATGTAACAATTACCTGGCATTTATTTTTTTACAATTCACTCAGTTTTGAATTCTATGCTAAAAAAACAGTACATGTGAATTTATTAATTCCACTGACAATTATATATATATGATATATCTATATGTCTGTCTGTCTGCCTATCTATCTATACTAAAACAATAAAAAACACTATAGATTTGAAGTTTCTACAGAGTTTATTTTGGAAGAAAGGCAGATTTCTTCTTGCTGCTTATAATCCCCAAATGTATATCAGAAAAACATGTTTAAAAAAGGAAGAAAAAAATATTTGATTGATATAACCCATATACATTCTTTACTGCTAGCATGAATGTTAGATCAGAGAGGGATGCAGCACTACTAACACTGGAGAAGGAATTTTAAAAATAAAAAATAAAAACACTGAAACAGAAAATGGAGAAGGGATTAAAAATTAAAGTTGAGGGGAGAACAGTTTACAAAAAGTATAATTACTGGAGATTGATTCAAGATGGCAGAGTAGAAGGATGTGCGCTCACTCCCTCTTGTGAGAGCACCGGAATCACAATGACCTGCTGAACAAACATTGACAGGAAGACACTGGAACTCACAAAAAAGATACCCCACATCCAAAGACAAAGGAGAAGCTGCAATGAGATGGTAGGAGGTGCGCAATCACAATAAAATCAAATCCTATAACTGTTGGGTAGGTGACTCACAAACTGGAGAACAATTATACCCCAGAAGTCTACCCACTGGAGTGAAGGTTCTGAGCCCCACGTCAGGCTTCTCAACCTGGGGGTCCGGCAACAGGAGGAGGAATTCCCAGAGAATCAGACTTTGAAGGATAGCGGGATGTGACTGCAGGACTTTGACAGGACTGGGGGAAACAGAGACTCCACTCTTGGAGGGCACACACAACGTAGTGTGCACATCAGGACCCAGGGGAAGGACCAGTGACCCCATGCAAGACTGAACCAGACCTACCTGCTACTGTAGGAAGGTCTCCTGCAGAGGTGGGGAGTGGCTGTGGTTCACTGAGGGGACAAGGATACTGGCAACAAAAGTTCTGGGAACTAATCCTTGGCGTGGGCTGTCTCACAGTCCACCATTAGCCCCACCAAAGGTCCCATAGGCTCCAGTGCTGGGTTACCTCAGGCCAAACAACCAAAAGGGAGGGAACTCAAACCCACAAACCAGCAGAAAAGTGGAATAAAGTTCTACTGAGCTCTGCCCACCAGAGCAACACCCAGGTCTACCCAGCACCAGTCCCTCCCATCAGGAAGCTTGCACAAGCCTCTTAGATAGCCTCATCCAACAGAGGGCAGACAGCAGAAGCAAGAAGAACTACAATCCTGCAGCCTGTGGAACAAAAACCACATTCACAGAAAGAGAGACAAAATGAAAAGGCAGAGAGGACCTTGTAACAGATAAAGGAACAAGATAAAAACACAGAAAAACAGCTAAATGAAGTGGAGATAGGCAAACTTCCAGAAAAAGAATTCAGAATAAAGATAGTGAAGATGATCCAGGACCTCAGAGAAAGAATGGAGGCAAAGATCAAGAAGATGCAAGAAATGTTGAAAAAAGACCTAGAAGAATTAAAGAACAAACACCTTGAAGAATTAAAGAACAAACAGAGATGAACAGTACAATAACTGAAATGAGAACTACACTAGAAGGAATCAATAGCAGAATAACTGAGGCAGAAGAATGGATAAATGACGTGGAAGACAGAATGGTGGAATTCACTGCCACGGAACAGAATAAAGAATAAAGAATGAAAGAAATGAAGACAGCTTAAGAGACCTCTGGGACAACATTAAATGTACCAACATTCACATTATAGGGGTCCCAGAAGGAGAAGAGAGAGAGAGAAAGGATCAGAGAAAATATTTGAAGAGATTAGATTTGAAAACTTCCCTAACATGAGAAAGGAAACAGCCACCCAAGTCCAGGCAGTGCAGAGAGTCCCAGGCAGGATAAACCCAAGGAGAAACAAGCCAAGACACATAGTAATCAAACTGACAAAAACTGAAGACTAAGAAAAATTATTAAAAGCAACAAGGGAAAAATGACAACTAACATACAAATAACCTCCCCTAAGGTTAACAGCAGATTTCTGAGTAGAAACTCTACAAGCCAGAAGGGAGTGGTACAATATATTCAAAGTGATGAAAGGGAAGAACCTACAACCAAGATTACTCTACCCAGCAAGGATCTCACTCAGATTCGACTGGGAAATCAAAAGCTTTACAGACAAGCAAAAGCTAAGAGAGTTCAGCACCACAAAACCAGCTCTACAACAAATGTTAAAGGAACTTCTCTAAGTAGGAAAAACAAGAAGAAAAGGACCTACCAAAGCAAACCCATAACAATAGAGAATATGGTAATAGGGACATACATATTGATAAATACCTTAAATGTGAATGGATTAAATGCTCCAACCAAAAGACACAGCCTTGTTGAATGGATACAAAAACAACACCCATATATATGCTGTCTACAACAAACCCACTTCAGACCTAGAGACACATACAAACTGAAAGTGAGGGGATAGAAAAAGATATTCCATGCAAATGGGAATCAAAAGAAAGCTGGAGGGCTTCCCTGGTGGCAGAGCGGTGGAGAGTCCGCCTGCCAATGCAGGGGACGCAGGTTTGTGCCCTGGTACGGGAAGATCCCACATGCCGCAGAGCGGCTGGGCCCATGAGCCATGGCCTCTGAGCCTGCGTGTCCAGAACCTGTGCTCCGCAATGGGAGAGGCCACAGCAGTGAGAGGTCCGCATACCAAAAAAAAAAAAAAAGAAAGCTGGAGTAGCAATACTCATATCAGATAAACTAGACTTTAAAATAAAGAATATTACAAGAGACAATGAAGGACACTACATAATGATCAAGGGATCAATCCAAGAAGATATAAAAATTATAAATATATATACACACCCAATATAGGAGCACCTCAATACATAAGGCAAATGTTAACAGCTCTAAAAGAGGAAACTGACAGTAACACAATAAGAGTGGGGGACTTTAACACCTCAGTTACACGAATGGACAGATCATACAGACAGAAATTAATAAGGAAACAAAAGCTTTAAATGACACGGTAGACCAGATAGATTTAGTTGATATTTATAGGACATTCCATCAGAAAACAGCAGATTAAACTTTCTTCTGAAGTGCACATGGAACATTCTCTAGGATAGATCACATCTTGGGTCACAAATCAAGCCTCTGTAAATTTAAGAAAATTGAAATCATATCAAGCATCTTTTCGACCACAACACTATGAGATTAGAAATAAATTACAGGGAAAACAATGTGAAAAACACAACCACATGGAGACTAAAGGCTACGTTACAAGAGATCACTGATGCTATAAAAGGGGAAGTCAAAAAATACCTAGAGACAAATGACCATGAAAACACGATGATCCAAAACCTAAGGGATGCAGTAAAGGCATTTCTAAGAAGGAAGTTTACAGCAATACAATCCTACCTCAAGAAACAAGAAAAATCTCAAATAAACAATATAACCTTACACCTAAAGGAACTAGAGAAAGACGAAGAAACAAAACCCAAACTTAGTAGAAGGAAAGAAATCATAGAGATCAGAGCAGATATTAATGAAATAGAAACAAAGAAAACAATAGCAAAGATCAATAAAACTAAAAACTGGTTCTTTGAGAAGATAAACAAAATTGATAAACCTTTAGCCAGGCTCATCAAGAAAAAGAGGGTGAGCACTCCAATCAATACCATTAGAAATGAAAAAGAAGTTACAACAGACACCGTAGAAATACAAGCATCCTAAGAGACTACTACAAACAACTCTATGCCAATAAAATGGACAACCTGGAAGAAATGGACAAATTCCTAGAGAGGCATAACCTTCCAAAACTGAACCAGAAAGAAATACGAAACATGAGCAGACCAATCACAAGTAATGAAATTGAAACTGTGACTAAAATCTTCCCCCAAAAAGTTCAGGACCAGATGGCTTCACAGGTGATTTCTATCAAACATTTAGAGAGGAGATAATACCCATCCTTCCCTTCTCAAACTCCTCCAAAAATTGCAGAGGAAGGAATGCTCCCAAACTCATTCTATAAGGCCACCATCACCCTGACACCAAAACCACAGAAAGATGCTACAAAAAAAAAAAAAAGAAAAGAAAAGAAAATTGCAGATAAATATCACTGATGAATATAGATGCAAAAATCTCAACAAAATACTAGCAAACAGAATCCAACAACACATTAAAAGGATCATACACCATGATCAAGTGGGATTTATCCCAGGGATGCAAGGATTTTTCAGTATATGCATATCAAGCAATGTGATACACCATATGAACAAACTGAAGAATAAAAACAATATGATCATCTCAATAGATGCAGAAAAAGCTTTTGACACAATTCAACACCATTTATGATAAAAACTCTCCAGAAAGTGGGCATAGAGGGAACCTACCTCAACATAATAAAGGTCATATATGACAAACCCACAGCAAACATCATTCTCAATGGTGAAAAACTGAAAGCATTTCCTCTAAGATCAGGAACAAGACAAGGATGTCCACTCTTGCCACTATTATTCAACATGGTTTTGGAAGTCCTAGCCACAGCAATCAGAGAAGAAAAAGAAATAAAAGGAATACAAATTGGAAAAGAAAAATTAAAACTGTCACTGTTTTCAGATGACATGATAGCATACATAGAGAATCCTAAAGATGCCACCAGAAAACTACTAGAGCTAACCAATGAATTTGGTAAGGTTTGCAGGATACAAAATTAGTGCCCAGAAATCTCTTCCATCCCTATATACTAACAATGAAAAATCAGAAAGAGAAATTAAGGAAACAATCCCATTCACCATTGCAACAAAAAGAATAAAATACCTAGGAATAAACCTACCTAAGGAGGTAAAAGACCTGTACTCAGAAAACTATAGGACACTGATGAAAGAAATCAAACATGATACAAACAGATGGAGAGATATACCATGTTCTTGGACTGGAAGAATCAAAACTGTGAAAATGACTATACTACCCAAAGCAATCTACATAATACCCATACTACCAAATGCAATCCCTATCAAATTACCAATGGCAATTTTTACAGAACTAGAACAAAAAAATCTTAAAATTTGTATGGAGACACCAAAGACCCCGAATAGCCAAAGCAATCTTGAGGGAAAAAAAAAAGGAGCTGGAGGAATCAGACTTCCTAACTTCAGACTATACTACAAAGCTACAGTAATCAAGACAGTATGGTACCAGCACCAAAACAGAAATATAGATCAATGGAACAGGATAGAAAGCCCAGAGATAAACCCACACACCTATGGCCAACTAATCTCTGACAAAGGAGGCAAGGGTATACAATGGAGAAAAGACAGTCTCTTCAATAAGTGGTGCTGAGAAAAATGGGCAGTTACATGTAAAATAATGAAATTAGAACACTCCCTAACACCATTGACAAAAATAAACTCAAAATGGATTTAAGACCTAAATGTAAGACCAGACACCATAAAACTCTTAGAGGCAAATATAGGAAGAACACTCTTTGACATAAATCACAGCAAGATCTTTTTTGACCCACCTCCTAGAGTAATGGAAATAAAAACAAAAATAAACTATGGGAGCTAATGAAATTTATAAGCTTTTACATAGCAACAGATATCATAAACAAGACGAAAACACAACCCTCAGAATGGGAGAAAATATTTGCCAATGAAGCAACTGACAAAGGATTAATCTCCAAAATATACAAACAGCTCATGCAGTTCAATAGCAAAAAAACAAACAACCCAATCGAAAAATAGGCAGAAGACCTAAATAGACATTTCTCCAAAGAAGATATACAGACTGCCAACAAACACATGAAAGGATGCTCAACATCACTAATCATTAGAGAAATGCAAATCAAAACTACAATGAGGTATCACCTCACACTAGTTAGAATGGACATCAGCAGAGAATCTAGAAACAAAAAATGCTGGAGAGGGTGTGGAGAAAATGGAACCCTCTTGCACTGTTGGTGAGAATGTAAATTGATACAGCCATTATGGAGAACAGTATGGAGGTTCCTTAGAAAACTAAAAATAGAATTACCATATGATCCAGCAATCCCACTACCTGGCATATACCCAGAGAAAACCATAATTCAAAAAACCACATGCACCCCAATGTCCATTGTAGCGCTATTTACCATAGCCAGGTTATGGAAACAACCTAAATGTCCATTGACAGATGAATGAATAAGGAAAAGTGGTATATATATATACAATGGAATATTACTCAGCCATAAAAAGGAACAAAATTGGGTCATTTTTAGAGACGTGGATGGACCTAGAGGCTGTCATACAGAGTGAAGTAAATCAGAAAGAGAAAAACAAATATCGTATATTAATGCATATATGTGGAATATAGAAAAATGGTACAGATAAACCAGTTTGCAAGGCAGAAATAGAGATGCAGATGTAGAGAACAAACATATGGACACCAAGGGGGGAAACCAGGGAGTCAGGGGTGGTGGTGGTGGTAGGATGCATTGCTTGATTGGGATTGACATATATACAGTAATATGTATAAAATGGATAACTGATAAGTACCATACATATATAAAAAAAAATTATAAAAATAAATAAAAATTAAAAAAAGAAATTTTGAAAAATGTGTAATTATTTTCTCATAATAGGAATTTCTGGCTATGTCTTTATGATGAAAACAAAACCAAGGGCATTTTGAACAGCAGAGAAAATCAGTATAATCAACTTTCAGAATAACTTTCTACTTTGTGAAGATCTTAACATTGATATATAAAATTGACATTTTTAAATCATCTACTTGAATGTCCTTATACCAGGCATCTTGCCATCAACTTAAGTGGAACTTGCCCCATTTGATAGTGAATACCTTATGTGGAAATTCTGAAAATTCTGTTACAATCTCCAAAATAAATATACCTTGACTTTTTGGATTATTGTGTGTTTGCTTCTTCTTTAAGCTCTCCTTGGACTTCTAGTTATGTGATCTAGACCTTGGGAAACTAATTAAATCTCAGAACCTCAATTTCCTCATTGCTAAAAAGAGGGAATTAAATCAATATATATATGTATTTTTTTAAGAAGGAATTATCCCTTGAAAGTCAGAACTTCTAAAGGTAAATGGATGGGTGCAGTTCTTTGCAAAATCCCTGTATCATGATAAAATACAATTTTATTTTAAAAAAAAGTGATCTTTTCAAGTTATGAACTATAAAAACTTTAGCTCAGCAAGATCATTTTTGAAAACACACTGTCTTTTCAGTTAGTGCCCACCAGATGGAGAAGAAATATGTGGAAGGAATATGATTCCAAGAGGAAAGCCCTATCAGAATCTCTCCCCAGTTACTGTTTACACTTCTCTCCTCTGCCTTGTGATGCAGTTTTGTACAGTTTGCTTGTGAACAACAGCCTCCCTACAACAGTATTCACTTCTGAAATATCACGACTGGACCACTACATCTCTTGTGTGTTCTGCTGGGTCTCAAAACTCTCCTTTCTAAAGAACTTGTTTAGAATCTCTTTTATCACTCGTTTTTCCCCATACTCTCACTAACCAAAAATGCTTTGCTATGAAAATGTAAATATAATTTTTCAGGCAACACACCCACCCCTGTACAGAAGGCCATAACCTATCTCTTGAGAATCAACCAGATTCTGAACGTGTGGGTCTTCAACCCCTTAGGGAGACCATGAGATCATTATAAGTAGTCCTAAAATATGAGCATAAAGACTTATCTGGAGTATAAGTCAATTTATAACATGCGTATTACTGTTTTTCAATTGTGTGATGTGTATGTAATATAAATGTATGTACAGTGCATGTAATAAGTTACATACACTTAATATGTTATATGCAGAATATTATAAAATGTTTTGGGGATTTACAATATTTAAATTTACTTTTAAATGTTGCTGAACTCAGTATATACCATGTATCATGGCCGGGAGATAGTAAAATACCTCCTTTATCTCACTGATTTGGAAATACCTGAATAAATCACTCTTTACAGTATTATTTGTATACTATCTTGGATCATCTTTTTTATTGGTGGAATCAGAATTTTAGAGAGAGGTGGAAGAGGATAAGACACTAGCTAATCCAATATTCTTGATCTATTATTTACTTTCTCAAGTATATTTTGGCTAGCTGAGTAACTAGTAGTATTTTATTATAAGAAAATTGGGGGGGGGTGGTAATCAGCCATCCAAGAAAGTATTACCCATGCATGATTTTCTAGATTATAACCAGGTATCTAATTGTCCATCTATACCTACAACATTGGTTGGTGGGCCTCATCAGCCACAAAGTCAGACTAAAAACAGGCCTATGTAGTATTCAAGTGAATGTAACAGCAGAGCTCTAACCAAGACTCCACTTAAAGGGCTTCAACAAACACCAAGCCAAACCCAGAGCTCCTCCCGCCTAGGTTAGCTGTAGGCAAGTCCTTTTCCTTTTTTGCAGCAGATTCCTACCTGGCTACTCAGACGACAAGCCCTCAGGCTCTGTTCATTCTTAGGTTTTTACTGCTAATCACTCCAAAAAAAAAGAAAATAGTCCAAGGAAAGTGAAAAATCTCAGGGAAAAATAATCACAATCCTTTGGAAATGTTGTTCTGTTGACCCCCAAGCCTAGACACTGTGACTCGATTTGCTAGGATAATAGCAAAGTCAAGTGGTCCCGAATGAATGATTTTGTTACTGAAAGTGGATTCACCCAAACATTACCTAAGAGTGAAAGTACTATGCATATGTTATCCCTGGAAGAAAGTTCCTCATTTCTGCACGTGGACTCCCCAAACCAATTAAGACAGAACAAGGGTTATATTTTTATTTCTAGTTTGTTTTGTTTTGTTTTTTTAAACTCTGGAGACCTCTATTTGGAGAGCTCCTCTTTCATCAGGCCTCTGCCTAGTTGAGGAATGATGCCCCCTCTGGTCAGTTCCTCATCAAACCTCCCATTTGGATACATTTTATATATATATATATTTTTTTTCTTTTTTGAATTTTATTTTTTTTTTTTATACAGCAGGTTCTTACTTGTCATCCATTTTATACACATCAGTGTATACATGTCAATCCCAATCTCCCAATTCATCACACCACCACCCCCATCCCCGCCACTTTCCCCCCTTGGTGTCCATACGTTGGATACATTATATATTTTATGAATTCATTTGCTCATTTAGATAGTCTGAAATAACATTAGATACATAAACTTTGGCCTACAGATGCTTTAGAAGGAAAAAAATTCTTAACAGTAGAATAAGTTTCATTTTGTTTTTATTTTAGCTCTAATTTTAAGCAAAAACCTAAATGATTTAATCTGTGCAGACTTGTCAACTATTTTTGGAATGCCTAAAATGCTTAAAGAGCAAGAAGAGGGAGTATGATTGCCAATTCCTCCTTCCAATTATTTAACTGTAAAATAAGGGTCAATTCTAGCCATCATCTAGACACATAGCCAATGATATTGTAAAGCACAGCTGCACTAATTGCAAATGAATTAGGGTGTTTTCTTATTTTATACACACACACACATCCATAAATACACCTTTTTGGTAAACCAAAACCTACTAAAAATTGCATGAATCACTTTTATGTTATTTTTTCCCTTGTAGTAACACTAGTCCTTGTTGCAAAAACATCAGTTAAGTAGTTCCAAGATTAGCATTTGACAAGAGTGTCCTCATTTTTAAAAAGGCTGATACTTTACATTTTAAAGATCCTCATTTTTGAATTATAGATTACTCTTTTTAAAGGCTCCAGGCTTTCTTGTTCTATATCACAGAGTCCTGATAAATATTAAAATCAAATAGGGTTCTTAGAATACCTTCTCCAAGCCCAACAGAACCTGGATCAGCATTGGCTTTGATATCCCTGTAGAAAAAGGTTAATGCTAAAATACAATTTTTCAGAAAAGTAATGATGATAAATAGTGACCAAGTTATTGCCATAAGAATACATGATAGTATTTTTTTTTAAAAACACCATAAATAGCAACTTTTTTTTGAATGGTATCTTTTCAGCTACGTGTTCTATAGTCAAATGTTATAGGAAAATGCATATAATAATCATACACTTTGAGGAGTGCCTGTTATCACAATGAAGGCCCCGAGAAGTTTATCAATGAAAAAAAAAAACAAAAAACTCACGTAATTTTTACTAATTCAGCTTTTCTAGAATGCATTTGACCAATAATTCCCTTTCTCATAGTCATTGGAGAATAAATTTTGAAAAACACTACATTTGAGGAAGTCAAACATGTTATTTTTTAATGTTTTGATTGTTAAATGTATGGTTATTACTCTGACCAGATAGGGTAGGGGGTCCCCGGAGAAAGAGAACCAGGCATGGCTTTCTTGACATAAGAGAGCCATTTTGGGCCTAAACCATATTCTGACCTAAGTCTGGCCACAATGCTTGCCCTTGAACAAGTCTCAGTAATACTGATCTTAAGAAAACAAAATGACAGATTTATCAGGCAAGATAAGTAACAACAGCAAGGATAACAAATCAGTTGTAAAGAGTCCCAGTTCTATTTCAATGGTAAAGACTAGCCTAAAGTGCTGTCTTGAGCTATTTTGCATAATTTAAATCCCTCCTCAGGTACTCAACCACCAGTTGAACTGAAATCTAAGGAATGTTGATATTGACCTTTTCTGACCCTCCTGACTTCAATCAACTGAAACTTGGACTCTGCCTACCGCCCAAGCCCCTTCATGAATATGTATGTACTTATAGCTTAAGACTTCCCCAGTTTTGCTGTTGGGGAGACATTGCTTTGGGAAAGATCCCCAGTGATCTCCTTCCTTGCTACAGGTAATAAATCTTTTCTTCTCCCGATCTTTGCCTTGGTTGTGTCTTTTGGCTCAACACCCACCTTCGGGTAACATTACTAAGTTATGAAATTATGCTTTAGTTCACATTCAACTGGATGTGTCCACAGCATGCTAGATTCAGAGAACAGATTCCAGTGAATTGGTATGTGGGGGGAGAAATGGGAGGTGGTGTAGAGGAAGGGAATAAGGGGATAATAAAATCCTTGGGTTCCACCTAAGCTAATTCTGAGCTTTGTCCTGCTTATCTTTATTAAAATGACCTGGATGAGTTTCTTTATTAAGTGGATAGATTTACATACAACTGGAAATAAGGTGATTAGAGGAATGTTAAAAAGCCATTGTAGATTGGATAATTTATCAAAAACAACCGGAATAACTTTCAAAAGCAATTGGAAGTTCAGTGAATCTGTGTATCTATTACATATTACATGGATATTCTATCTATCTACTTATCTATCTAGCTAGCTGTCATTTTCTATCTAAAATAATTTTTTAAATGAAAAAATAGAAAAAGATAGAGAATGTTCAGCTCCCTGTTTTCTTCTCTGTCAATTAGCATCTACAGGATTTGATCATGCCACCTTTTGCCACTATATACTTAGAGCATATTCCTCTTATTCCTAACAGCATCAGAATTAGCATATTTCCCTGTCATTATTGATTTACATAGTTATCTCTCTTGTTACCATGTAAGCTCTGTGAAAAAAAAATGTTTTATTTCATTTATGTTTATATCAACAAAGACTTTTAGCAGGTGCTAATTTTTTTTTAGTTGAATAAAGGGAATAAACTAAAGAGCCTAACTGTAAGAGATACAAAAATGATATAGGACATACAATCTAAATAGAGATGGTAATATGAAATGGCATTGGTATTAAAGAATTAAGTGGTGTAAACTGTATAAAGAAATCATGTACTAGAGTTGACCCTTGAACAACGCCACGTTAGGGGCACTGGCTCTCTGGATCCCCTTAAAACTTTACAGTCAGCTCTCCCTATCCGCAGTTCCACCAGCATGGATTCAATTAATCATAGAGCATGTAGTACTGTAGTACATCTTTTTTTTTTTAACTGAAGTAGAGTTAATTTACAATGTTGTGTTAGTTTTGAGTGTACAGTTTAGTAGAACTTTATTATTAAAAATCTGCATGTCAGTGGACCCATGCAGTTCAAACCCATGTTGTTCAAAGGTCAACCATATTTACTTGTTATTTTTTGTGCGAAGTCCTGTGATTGACAGGATTTTTAAATGTATTCTTTACTTCATTCAAAGAAAAAAAATGTAGATTGTATAAAAAATGCTTATGATAAAGCTAACAAAAATTGTAAGTTAGTATGTAAAAGCCTAGGAAAAATAGATATTAGAATATTAAAGTGAAGACAGATTCAGATTATTATCCAAACTACAACAGAAGATAGTCTCCAAGTTAAGTTCATATCTTCCTAATGATCAAAACAAAAAAGAAGCAAGATCAGTTCCACCTCACATTATCCACTGATATCCAGAGCTGATCTTCCTAGAACTGAAAGGAAATCTGTAGGTAGATAAAAACAAATCTGTAGGCAGATAGGAAATCTGTAGGCAGATAAAAACAAAGCCATTGTGGGACATCACATTCACATCAAATCACTTTCCAGGGACAGAGTTCTATAACATGACTTGAAATTGAGTGACAACATTATGTCAAGAAACAAGAAGTTTAATAAAGGACAGAGGAACTAAAATAACGTAGTTTATTTTGTGCTGTTTTTAAATCTTAATCTTGATTGGGGAGATGCAAAAGAGTCGATTATCCATAGCAAGGTTTCTCAACAGTGGCATTGAATGCCATTCTAGGCACAGTCATTTTTTGTCGTGTGGGCTGTCCTGTGCTTTGCAGAAGGTTTAGCAGCATCCCTGAGCTCTATCTACTCCATGCCAGCAACGACCTCCCATTCCCCAGTTGTAATGAGCAAAAGTTTTTTGGAAATGTTTCCTGGGGGACAAAACCACCCCCAGTTGAGAAACACTACTTTAGAGCATTGATTCCCACCTTATGATAGAATCACAGATCCTTTTAAGAGCCTACTCAAAGCCATGGATTCTTTAACCACAGAAAGACCTGTGTGTACACAAGACAAAAATGCACATGTAATCTTCAGCGTTTGTGGACCTTTACTATACCTCTCATTTAAAGAAAGAGCGGATTGGATATCCATCAGACCATTTCATGAACGTTTATTTCTTGCAACTGAATCTTATATACAATTGGGTGGTTTTAAGGGATATATGGAGAAATTGAAAAAGATTGTTCATAGGAATAACTGAAATGAGAGAAAACACTGCTTTAACTAAAGCTCTCCAAAAATATTTCCATGATTAAGATCAAAATAACTTGGACTACCACTTTTCTTTCTGGAGAAGGTAAGGTATATTTTAAATATAAAAATCGTGGTTGTGTTCTAATTGTGTGCTGAGAAGACTTAACATCAGAAGTGAGATCAGACATAAGAAAAATTATTTACTGAAATCTGTTGTACTTAAATTTGTTGTTTCTACACGACAAGTGACCTTACACTGTTTAATTTGAGAGATGGCCCCATCCCTGCAATTTGAGTGGGCTGTTTCGCCTTGTGGTTCTGGTAAAGAGCACATTGCCCCAAGCAATGTCATTTCAGAGAATACCATCTCCTTGGCCCAGAGACTACATAAGATGTGGTATATGACCTCACCTGAGTCCTAAGAAGTCAGTCTGGGCAGTTGAGGAAACTTTTTTTCCTGCTGTGTACGCTAAGCCTGGAATTGCTGATGCTGGTATTTGTCCCTACAGTGGGAGCCTTCCACAAATGCTTCTGAGTATTTATGATGTGCCAGCTGTGGTTAAGACAACCAGAGTTACTGCTTTCAATGAGCTTATGTCATAGTGAGGGACAATAAATAAACAAGTAAATAAAATAAATAATATAATTTCAAATACTGATGAGTACTTAAAAGAGAATAAAAGGAAAGATGTAGAGATCTATATCTCCAGATTCTTGATCTTTTAGTTTAAAACATTTAATTATTTAATGAATGGTTTCATTTCTTTTTTAAAGCCAGTATGAAAGTTCAAAGCATTCTTGATAGCATGCTCTAAAGGGAAATAATATAAAAAGACATTATTAAATAATGATCTAGAGTTAGAAAGTGGGAAAATGTTTATTATTTTTATTACTAATACTAAAATCCTGAGGATTTTCCTATTTAGTAAAAATCTACTGCTAACTATTTCCCTCTGTATTCATTTCCTAGGGCTGCTGTAACAAAATACCACAAAATATGTGGCTTAAAACAACAGAGATTTGTCTCAAGTTCTGGAAGCTAGAAGTCCTAAATGTTCCCTGAAAGGCTCTAAGCTAGGATCCTTCTTTCCCTCTTCCTGGTTTCTGGTGGATGCCTGTGATCCTTGCCATTCCTTGGCTTGTAAATATATCACTCCAATCTCCTTTACATCTTTACATGGCCTTTTCCCTGTGTGTTACTGTGTCCAAAATTCCCTTTCCACAAGGACATCAGTCATTGGCCTAATGCACTAAGACTTCATCTTAACTTGATTATATCTGCAAAGACCCTAATCCCAAGTAAGGTCACTTTCACCAGCACTGGAAGTTAGGACTTGAACATAACTTTCTGGGGGACACAATTTAACCCACTAAACCTTCTACAGATTCTTAAGCATTTAGTACCAAAAATATAAAAATATGCTCACTTACAGAATAAAAACAAACTATAATTACAACTAATTAAATTACGCATATTTTAAATAACAAAATACTTGTTTTGAGAATTATAAAGATATATAGATGACTATTAACCACAGGATTTCTTCCAAAGATACAATGTCATTTCTTTTTTTGACTCAAGTTAAAATAGCATTATTTTATTAGATTTTTAAAAATCATATTCACTTAAATAACGGTTCATAAAATATAAAAGAAAAATCCATAATCTCTTGAGACAAAGATACTATAAATATTTTATTATACTTCCATGCATCTCTCTAGTTGTATGAGCTTTTAATCTATAACATTTCCATATTTTTGTACTGTCAATATTAAGAAACTGATGTTTAGATATTTTTTGTGTTGTTGGAAGCATACTGAATCTGCGTAATCTAGATATCATAGGAGACAGTATTAAAATTTTATATGATAGACCACAGCCATCTTTCTCTGCAAAATTGCCAACTGATCATGAAATTTTAGATTCTCACACTTGGTTCTCATTTCAGCTCCAATGGTAGACACTTTTTAAAGTGGGCCTTTCTTTTGTGGGACAGATCAAAATGTAAAAGTTCTTCATTTTTCTTGGCCAGTTAATAAACACTCTTTTAAAATGTCCCCCACTGGTCATTGTTCTGTCTTCTTAAACTATAATAATATATCTACTCCCTTTGTCGTGTGTAAAGGCAGTTATCCACCTTAAGTTTTTCCTTTCTCTAAGCTTAATTGCTTTAATTATATTTCATATAATGCAATTTCAGATGCATTTACTATCTTTCTCACTTTCTCCTGGTTATATGGCCCTTTTAAATTATGTTCTTCAGAACTCATGCAAATTCTCCAGGGACAGTGTGACAAGTACAGTGAAAAATGGAGTAACGACCATCCTGACTCCTTTCTCTAAAGTTTATTAATGCAAATTAAGGTAAATTTAGGCTTTTAATAGTCATGCAACACTCTTGATTCATATTTAGCTTGCTGCCAAATAGAAGCTCAGAGCTTTTCCACATGTGATATTTCTAAGACGTCTCCTCCAATCTATTATAATGGGAACTAGCATTAGTAAGGATAATTAAAATACACAGATAATTCTCTAATTACATCTTACCCATTAATCTGAACTCTTACTACAATTAAATCTCTACAGAATCACTAAAAAGTATAAAAACAGATTGGTTTGGAATTTGGTGTCTTTAATTGCATACCTTAGTAAAATGGTCAAAAGTTAAGCAGAGATTCAGAGATAAAAGAAAAGCTTTAAGTGTGCTGTGGATAATCTTACTGATAATAACGAAAAGCACTGCATTTTAATATTTTGAACTCTTAGTATTTTAAAGTTCATACATTAGCTTTCCTTTTAAAGCATTTTAGTAATTTACTCCATCTTTCAATTTGACTAATAGGAATTCAGCCTATTTAAAAAAGAATGGTTTCATCATTATGGTTGATATACAAGTCTGATCATTTATATTTTCATAGACACTTTCATAATGTCTATTAATTCAATGAATACTTGTTGAGTGCCATATATGTATCAGGTCTGTCTCTATTTTGCATTCTGACAAGTTTCTTTGTATACTTGTGTATATGTATGCACATTTACTTCGCTACACTTAATAAGGGCCCGTAAGAGTAAAGACAATCCAAAGGACTAAAGTCACTATTTCCTCATATGATCTGCTTTAATAGATCTCCTCCCAATTGGTCAACAACTCAGGGAAAAGCATGAAGTTCATGAATTCAGTTCTTAGCTCTGTCACTGTCTGCCTAATTTCTGGAGAGTAACTAATTTTCTATATTAATAATACAACACAATTTGTGTGATCTTCAAATTTAAATTTAGAGGAAATAACGTAAATAGCAAATTAATAATTAAAGGTTCTTATCTGAAGCATTGATATGTGTCAAAACTTTTAGTTTTAATTCTGTAAATGTTTTTGTGTGACATTATCAGAAATATGTCAGAAAAAAAATTTATAAATTGATAAGAATAAAGAAAGAAGAAAAGGTTATTTTGTATCTTCTCTGTTTAGCCCTGTCGCACACTAAGGTCTGTTTAGAGATAACTAATGCATAAAATTACAAAAAATAATCACTTATTTAAAGTCATAGTTGGCCGTCATCCTGTCACATACTGTAAGAGCCACCGTAGTCCATTTGTCTACTTACTGATAAGTTATATTAGTGAATATGAGCCATTATAAATCTTAAGATTATGGATTGAGAGAGTGGAAACTTTAGACGAAACATAGGAACATGATATTGTTTTAAGTACAGCATCACTAAAAATAATATTGACATAAAGACAAACCAAGGGGTGTTCCACTATGCTCTAGAAGAACTGGTCTTGAAGAGTGTTTAGAAAAGAGAAATAGCTGCAGATATCTGCATATAAGAAATAGCTAAACATTTGTATTATCTCCCAATGTGACACATACAAGATGAGGAAGACTAATATTTATGTGATAAACTTACGGAGATGGCGAGAGAATTACTTAAAACAACTTAGAGTTAACAGAAGTGATAGTAACAAGCAGATGTCCAGATTTGGGGAAGAGGGCCAGGGAAAGAAAACATTGAGTCCTCTTGTCATGATGTTTGAAAATTGTGAAATTGAATAAAATCTCACAATATAAAGGAAGAAATGAATAAAGTGATCACAACTTAGAGCCATCCAGGGTCGACTTTGTGCATTTTCAAACTATGAAGGTAATCTTCAAGGTCTTTTTCTTTCTCCTAACTGGTATTCAAAACAACAATGGGCAAATGAATTGCTCAAATAATAGTTTTCTTTCATTATTTGAGAGTTTCAGGTTCATGGCTAACATCTAAAGAGGAGGATTTGCTCACCTAATCCCAGACCTTTTAATTAGAGGTTCTTAACAAAGCGTGCACTTTTGAATCATGCTAGTACCATGCAGTAGTTTGCACAGCTTATCACAAATGCTCATCTCACATATATCCATACATTTACAAAAAAGCTTGATGTCAGCTCTTCTGTGCTCCTAAGACAGTACCTCCTCTTGCTTGTGTAACCAGGGAAACAGCCTTGTTTCTCAGCCTGAAGAGATGTGGGTCAACATCTAAATAAAAGATAAGTTATAGGAATATCTTGCTGCTGTAGATACAGATATATCTTTATACATGCATTTATTTATTTATTTAATAGCTCCATAGGTAATTCAGTTATTTATTCTTAGTGAAGAACCACTGTCTAATAGAGACTAGACACTCAGGAAGAATCTGCTTAGAAAATAGCAAAATCCCAGCTGCTGATATCTATCCACATGAATAGAACTGAGATTTACAACTTTTTTCATTCCTTTCAGTACTAACTCTACCTCTCGTTTTTATCTGAGTTTCCTCCTTTCATTCATCTGTAATCTTGCCTCTAGTAATTGCCACAGACTGTTCGCTTTTGTGACCAAATTTTTATTCATTTTCTCCTTTACCAGCAGTGCTTTCACAAAGAAAACATGCCCCTAACTGCCTATAACAGAAAACCACCCTAAACCCTACTCCATTGACTACTCCCATCCCCACCTGTACTGTATATACATTCCCATCAGAAGAGGGGATTTCACAGAAACTACCACGTAAAAAGCAAGATCAAAAGTCAAAATTTAACAATCTCATGAGACTTGCCAGAATGCCACCTCAATGTTTAATGCTGAATTATCCATATATAATGCCGCCTGAACTGCCTCTGTACTCATACAGCAGAGGAAAAAGATGAAAAGATATGATGAAAACCTTTGCATTTTTAGAGTGCAGATAACCATTTTCTCTTTCATTATGTTACAGTTAATAGCTTTTTTGAATGCTAATAAAACTTGTACGTTTTTCAACACTAGTGATAATGTTCAGTCATTTTCAGAGCAACATAACATTTAGATCCTCAAGTAATGAATTCAAGGTATGCAATCAGAAGAGTATGGGAAACAAATAACTATAACTGTTTATTAAGAAATTAATTCAATTACAAGAGTCATAGAAGCATTCGATTACCATGCTGCAGTTACTCCATTAATCTTAACCATGACACCATACAACTCAAAGTTGCCCATATGATTTCTGAAAAAGTGTGACATGGCAGTCACTCGTAAATTCTAATAATCAATATATTTAGAAAAGGCAGTAAGGTATCTGTTCAGTGAAACCCATGTGTATTGCCCTGTAGTTGGTTCACTGCCCTCATCTTGTTCTTAAGCCTCGCTTTGTCTCCCAAATTTTTTTTTTGATTCTCTTACCCTTTGGAATGGTGGATCCCCATGACAGCACCTTGTATAGATTTCTCTGCTAACCCTGAGAGGCATCCTTGACCTTGAAAAAACCCTTATAATATTTTGTATAATTCTGTAATTTTGTTGATCACTAACGTCCGTCTTTCTGAAGCCCTGGGGATCCAGGATGCCATACTCTCTGCAGTCTATTGTAGATTTCCCTTGTTGAAAAGTGCAATAGTGAAAAAAAGATGCTTGCTTTTTACATATACCCATCAATTACTTTTCCCCGACCATGGCTAAAATAGGTTATCCATAGTATGGCCCATAGTAAACAGAATTAAACTATGCTTTATCAGAACATGCAAATTGTTGGAAAATGCCAATCTCTAGACCAGAGCAGAACGTTTGGCAAAGATGAAAATTTTCTTCTATACTGTCCAGTAGGGTAGCCACTGTCACATGTGACTACTAAGCACTTGAAAAATGGCTAGTATGACTGAGGAAATGAATTCTCCATTTTATTTTATTTTTATTAATTTAAACTTAAAAATCCACATGCAGCTAGTGTACACTATCAAACAGTTAAGGTTCAGACTGTGGTTTCTTTTAGGGCTTTTATCTTTTCTTCTTTCTATCTCTACAATTGTGCCTGGCACATATAAAAAACAGGTTCCATTAATAATGTTTATTGAATTAGTAAGCAAGTGAATTGTGTACTATGAGATTAGCTTCTAACTTCCAGAAAAAGTGAAATAATAAGCACACGGAAACTAGGATAGAGCATAGAGCTCAGAACAGTGCATTCAATAAGTAATAGCTACATGTATATTTTAGAATAGTTTCTTGTAAAGTTGCTACTGAATATGGTCTTTCACTCTGCAATGCAAACAGGGAAGTCTGAAAATAGATGAATTTAGCAAACTAGACAATAGTACTTCAACTTTGAATTTGAAAGACTGTGAATTCAGGGGCTGCTGACCCAAGAAAACAAAGGCAAATTGTTTGCCTCTGCCAGCCAATCTTTCAGGTCTCACCAAGGAACACTGTTCAAAGTAGAAGAAACATGCAGAGGCAGGTGCTATATTTTTCATGGAAGTGACAGCAGATAATATCTCATTTGAAAGAAGACTGGTCCTTTCAAGAAAATTGTACAGTATTTCAATCCCTACTCAAGAGCATTTTTCACCACAATGACACCACCATCAATTCTTGCTTTATCTTTTGTCTTCTGTCTTTCATATGATAAAAATAATCGTAGAAAAGCAGACTTGTTATCTGAAGTTTTTATTTCTCTCTTTAAAGTACTGAAAAAGTTGGATTCTATCTTAGTCTTCCTAGGATTGGCTTTTCCTCATAAAATCTTAAATAGGAGAAATGAAAGAATTTGGGGAAGTTAACCACACTACATCAATGCCGTGTATTAATATTACAATTATTTTAAAAGGTCAGTTATTTTTTTATAAATTGTTGATATCACTAACCCTTTTATATCTTCCATAGACTCAAACCTGAATCATTAACATTTAACAAAGGGCTTAACTGCTCATGAAAATTTCCCAAAAGTTTAAGGAAACTATTTCTTAAGCCAATTAGTAGACAGGAACGCACTGATTGAAGCTTAATCCAGATGAAATTGAACACTTCCTGGGTTGAAACCTGACTGTAACCAGGACTAGCTCCTTGCACAATAGGTTCCTGACATTTGTAATTTCCTACTGTTTTTTGAATTAATTTAATGTAGAAGCACAAATTCAGTTCCCGAGGTAGACTTAGCGATATTTATGGCTCTGGCAGAATCTGTGAGATCAGAAGCAAGACACCAAGTCTCCACTTGACCCAGTTTCTAGCTGAGTAAACTGTGGGCTGATGATGAGCAACAGTCCCTGCATTAGTTTGCCACGGCTGCCATAGCAAAGCCACAGACTGGGTGGCTTAAACAACAGAAATGCATTTTCTCACATTTCTGGAGATTAGAAATCCAAGATCAAGGTGTCATCAGGTTTGGTTCTTCTGAGGCTTCTCTCCTGGGCTTGCAGATGGCCACCTTCTTGCTGTGTCTTCACATGGTCAGAGGCATCCCTAAGTGTCCCCTTGTATCAAATCTTCAATTATAAAAACACCAGTCAGATTGGATTAGGGCCCATCTTAATGCTTTGTTTTAACTTAATCACCTCTTTAAAGGCCCTATTCCAAATTGGCATATTGATTGGGGTTTCAACATACTAATTTGTGGGGAGGGGAACACAATTCAGCCTATAATAGCCCCACTTAATCTCTCCTGAGAGTTTCATGAGACAAGATTAGGATTAATTTGGGTCAAGACATGTAGAAACAACCCATGTAGGAGTGATTGGCCTTCTAACCATGTGTCTAGGTGACTTTCTTATTTTATTATCTTCTGTGACATTACCCGACTCACATGCTCTTTTGAATTTAGCCTCTTAAATTAATTGTTGAGAGAATGGTGGGAGGAGAGAAAGAGAGAGAGAGAGATTCTAGCTATGATATCAACCCAGTCCCTCTTTACCAGAGAAAATCTATAGCATAATAATAATAATAAGTAACACTTGTCAGGATTAACTAAATGGCAGGCACTCTGCTAAGAGCTGTGGATATATTAAATTCATTTATCCTTCATAAAAAGCCTTTTAGGTAGGGAACAATATCATCTGATTTTATGGGTGAAGAAAGGAGGCACAGGGCTACTAAGTGGGAGAACTGGGATTTAAACCCACGCAGTCTTAATCCATAGAACGTATAATAGCAGGCTTCAGTATGAAATCTTGGGTGATTTCTAAATTCTGTCATTTTCTGCCTGTTTTGCCCTTAAACAAGTCTTTTAACTTCAGATGTGCCCCCTGTAAAGTGCCTAATTTAGAGTTGTTCAAAAGTGAGTTAATATTTAGGGAAAAACTTTGAAAATTGCAAACACATTATAAATATTAGTTATTATTTTTTCATCATTTCCAAATAGTTGATTCAACAGAGCCAGCACGTAATGGCATTCTTATTGGGAGCCTTACAGATTTACTCAGTGCCATCACAGAGAGACTAGTCGTGACAGAGCTGACTGACATGTTCCATGCACGTGGGAATGAATGAAACTGAGGCACAGAAGGAAACTCACATTCCAGTTCATTCATTCATTCAATATTTAAATACCTAGTCTATGTCTTCAATAAAGCTAATACTATAGTAGGAGGTTCAAACAGATAAATGATCTGTAAGTAATACAATATGATTATTACTACAATAGAGCTCTTTATAATGCACAAAGAAAAGAAGCAATTCATTTTCTTCTGATGTTAAAGGAATGGGTAGTAAGTACATCAGGGAAGATCTCATAGAGCAGGTGACATTTGTAGGATAAGGAGGGTATCCTCAAAGGGGAAGAGTGAGACATCCACGTTGGGATCATTACCTACAGCATTAAAGGGCAAAGCCTGTTCCTGAACTAGCAAGCCACTCATGCAAGTTCAGCTGTAGGATGACCAGATGGGACCAGGTCTTGTAGAGGAGGTAGGGATGGCTAATGTTAAAGCTGTGGTAGTTTCTAGAACTAGGACATGGATGCCATATTATTGAAAAGAAATATTACACTACAGAAATAGGCAAACAATAGGGGCTCTGCTTACATATCTCTGTTCTTAAAGACAATCTAATGTTAATTTTTGGAAAACCCTCAAAATGCAAGAGAACAGACTCAAAAGGACTAATTAAGATAATTTTGCAACAATATAAATAAGCAGTTAAGAGGTCCTGAATTATGGCAGTGGAAGTTAAAAACAGAGAAGAATTAGTAGATTTAGAGTCACTCTGAAGTAAAATTAATGGAACTTGGTGACTGATTAGATAAGGAAGAGGAAAAGGAGAGGAAAAGTATTAAGTGGAACCATATGAAATTGCTGGTTCAAATTGTTGGATATTGGCAGTAAGTTTCAATCTACTATGTTAATACCTAGATTGCTAGCTATTGGGTTAAGTGAATCAATGACCTATTAACTGAGAAAATATATAGAGGAGGAGGATAAAGTTTGAGTATATATAGACATTTATTCAATGAGAACTGAAGTGCCTAGGAGTATTCAAGTGGGCAAATGGACACCAAGGAGACAGGTTCAGGTGATCTCCAAGAAGTCCATGGTAGCTGACACCATAGGACTTAAGGAGATCACCCAGGTAGAGGTGAAGAAAAAAGGAAAAGACTTAAGGATGAAACCATGTATTTGAACATGTGTATGAGTGTGGAGGGGAAATATTTAAGGGATAAATATGGACATAATTGGTGAAGCAGGAAGAGAAATCATGAAGAATGCCTTATAATCCAAATGATGAGTGATTCAGAGCAGTCTGTAAGGTTAAGAGTTGAAAAGAGGCACCTAATGTCCCCTATTGACCCTTGTGAGGGCTAAGATATTCCTATCCATGTCTCCAATGCAGAAGCAATTTTCATTCAGTAGCAAAAGTGTAAATTAGATCATGGTGGGAGGAAAAGTGGGATCAAAGACCTAAAAATGGACATAGAAAAATTCCTTCAGGTGTCTGGAGGGTGAGAGAGGATAAAAAGAGGGCAATGTCACAGAGAGAGGCAGCACGGAAAGAAAGATTTGTTTGATTTTGTCTTGTGTGTTTATTTTCTGAGGGTGAGGAAAAATGTCTGTTTACAGGCTGATAGGAAAGATCTAGTGAAGAGGAAATGACTAGAGATATGAGAGAAGAGGGAATTGTGAAGTTTTGATGAAGGAGGGGGTGACAACAGGAGCTGTCATCACAGCAAGTGGGGTTAAAAGTCTCAGGAACCTTATAACTATGACCCAAAACACATGAATAACAAAGTAAAGAAATTTTTTTTGTAAGACCAAAATGTTTATGTATGGTGACTATACCTTAACATGTACCTGTGAAGTAACCCAAGAGATTATATCTAACTAGTCTCTACATATTCTTTAAAGAGAGCATCGCATTTTTAAATTTGGTTAAGTCTTTCCTGTAACTTTTATACTCCTGGAAATGTTCTGCATTTGTGTTTTCCCCCTCACTATCTTAAGTCTAGTAAAGTGTCACTGAGATGAATAAAAATCTGTTAAGGAAAAGTAAGTAGAAGAGTTCGTATTTTTCAACCCATATTTCAATATGATTTTTCACAGCAAGGCTATATGCTCCTGAAAGGCTGATAACATATTTTATCTTTAAAATTATTAGATCAAACATTTAGAGAATGAAAGTTGATAGTTCTTAAATGTTATACAATATTATCTAAAATGAACATAAATGGCATGAACCTTCAAGTTTTCTTCCATTATAAGATGACCTTCGGAAATTACTTTTGCACCCATAAAACTAAACATTCAAGGATGATGCATGCACCGTGAATTAAGTGAGAAGTGTTTACATGGCACACACTGCAAAAGATAAATTGGCAGATGGACCACAGCACCACTCCGTACTCTTTTTCCATTTCACCTGAGTGAATGAAAAACAATGAAATATCTGTGTTAGTGGAAACTTTAAGTGCTATAGTTTATAATGATTTTTGTGCCTTGAGGTAAAAGAAGATAATGAGAGCAGTAGCCAGAATTCTTCGATCCAACGGGAGCCTGGTAGTAAATGACCCAAATCCTGCTGTGGCCTAAGGCTGTCAGTTTCCATGCTTCCTGATTAACCTTGCTGTGCTTCCAATCACCAGAACCCAGGAGGAGGAGGCGGCAACCTTAGGGAGGCCCCCTAACATCTATAAAATTGAATGACGCAGGTCTTTGGGCGTTAAGTCTAAAATAAATGAAGAAAAGTTGTTATCTACATCATTATGTTATCCATTAGGTTATCCATAATCTGCACCTCAAACTTTGCTTTATCTTTTCTCATTTTCTCCTTCTCAGAGGAAAAGTTGTTCAATCTGCTTGCCAAGGTAAACTCCTCCTGCTAGGATCCTGAATACATTTTCTATCGTCTCTTCAGTTCCTTGCTCCATTTACTATCAGATGCCTTTCTTGCAACTTCAGTTTCTTTTTCTTCGGAATACAAATCCTCAGACTATGTAAATCTCAGGTTTACTTTCTAAATAAATCAAATCAAAACACCAAAAATAAAATTTAATAACCTCTTCCCTAGACTTTGTCATTCCCACAAGTGATGTCTGTTCTCTTTATCTTTTGCTATGAAACAAAATATAGTGCTTTAAAACAATAATTTAATATAGCAGAGGGAGGAACACTCCCAAATTCCTTCTACGAGGCCACCATCACCTTGATACCAAAACCAGACAAGGATGTCACAAAGAAAGAAAACTACAGGCCAATATCATTGATGAACATAGATGCAAAAATCTTCAACAAAATACTAGCAAACAGAATCCAACAGCACATTAAAAGGATCATACACCATGATCAAGTGGGGTTCATTCCAGGAATGCAAGGATTCTTCAATATACGCAAATCTATCAATGTGATAAATCATATTAACAAATTGAAGGAGAAAAACCATATGATCATCTCAATAGATGCAGAGAAAGCTTTTGACAAAATTCAACACCCATTTATGATAAAAACCCTGCAGAAAGTAGGCATACAGAGAACTTTCCTCAACATAATAAAGGCCATATATGACAAGCCCACAGCAAACATCATCCTCAATGGTGAAAAACTGAAAGCATTTCCATTAAGATCAGGAACAAGACAAGGTGGCCCACTCTCACCACTCTTATTCAACATAGTTTTGGAAGTTTTAGCCACAGCAATCAAAGAAGAAAAGGAAATAAAAGGAATCCAAATCGGAAAAGAAGAAGTAAAGCTGTCACTGTTTGCAGATGACATGATCCTATACATAGAGAATCCTAAAGATGCTACCAGAAAACTACTAGAGCTAATCAATGAATTTGGTAAAGTGGCAGGATACAAAATTAATCTCTGGCATTCCTATATACTAATGACGAAAAATCTGAAAGTGAAATCAAGAAAACATTCCCATTTACCACTGCAACAAAAAGAATCAAATATCTAGGAATAAACCTACCTAAGGAGACAAAAGACCTGTATGCAGAAAATTATAAGACACTGATGAAAGAAATTAAAGATGATACAAATAGATGGAGAGATATACCATGTTCTTGGATTGGAAGAATCAACATTGTGAAAATGACTCTACTACCCACAGCAATCTACAGATTCAATGCAATCCCTATCAAACTATCACTGGCATTTTTCACAGAACTAGAACAAAAAATTTCGCAATTTGTATGGAAACACAAAAGACCCCGAATAGCCAAAGCAATCTTGAGAATGAAAAAAGGAGCTGGAGGAATCAGGCTCCCTGACTTCAGACTATACTACAAAGCTACAGTAATCAAGACAGTATGGTACTGGCACAAAAACAGAAAGATAGATCAATGGAACAGGATAGAAAACCCAGAGATAAACCCACGCACATGTGGTTACCTTATCTTTGATAAAGGTGACAGGAATGTACAGTGGAGAAAGGACAGCCTCTTCAATAAGTGGTGCTGGGAAAACTGGACAGGTACATGTAAAAGTATGAGATTAGATCACTCCCTAACACCATACACAAAAGTAAGCTCAAAATGGATTAAAGACCTAAATGTAAGGCCAGAAACTATCAAACTCTTAGAGGAAAACATAGGCAGAACACTCTATGACATAAATCACAGCAAGATCCTTTCTGACCCACCTCCTAGAATAATGGAAATAAAAACAAAAATAAACAAATGGGACCTAATGAAACTTCAAAGCTTTTGCACAGCAAAGGAAACCATAAACAAGACCAAAAGACAACCCTCAAAATAGGAGAAAATATTTGCAAATGAAGCAACCGACAAAGGATTAATCTCCAAAATTTACAAGTAGCTCATGCAGCTCAATATCAAAAAAAACAAACAACCCAATCCAAAAATGGGCAGAAGACCTAAATAGACATTTCTCCAAAGAAGATATACAGACTGCCAACAAACACATGAAAGAATGCTCAACATCATTAATCATTAGAGAAATGCAAATCAAAACTACAATGAGATATCATCTCACACCAGTCAGAATGACCATCATCAAAAAATCTACAAACAATAAATGCTGGAGAGGGTGTGGAGAAAAGGGAACCCTCTTGCACTGTTGGTGGGAATGTAAATTGATGCAGCCACTATGGAGAACAGTATGGAGGTTCCTTAGAAAACTAAAAATAGAACTACCATACAACCCAGCAATCCCACTACTGGGCATATACCCTGAGAAAACCAAAATTCAAAAAGAGTCATGTACCAAAATGTTCATTGCAGCTCTATTTACAATAGCCCGGAGACAGAAACAACCTAAGTGCCCATCATCAGATGAATGGATAAAGAAGATATGGCACATATATACAATGGAATATTACTCAGCCATAAAAAGAAATGAAATTGAGCTATTTGTAATGAGGTGGATAGACCTAGAGTCTGTCATACAGAGTGAAGTAAGTCAGAAAGAAAAAGACAAATACCATATGCTAACACATATATATGGAATTTAAGAAAAAAAAATGTCATGAAGAACCTAGGGGTAAGGCAGGAATAAAGACGCAGACCTACTAGAGAACGGACTTGAGGTTATGGGGAGGGGGAAGGGTGAGCTGTGACAGGGCGAGAGAGAGTCATGGACATATACACACTAACAAACGTAGTAAGGTAGATAGCTAGTGGGAAGCAGCCGCATGGCACAGGGATATTGGCTCGGTGCTTTGTGACAGCCTGGAGGGGTGGGATAGGGAGGGTGGGAGGGAGGGAGATGCAAGAGGGAAGAGATATGGGAACATATGCATATGTATAACTGATTCACTTTGTTATAAAGCAGAAACTAACACACCATTGTAAAGCAATTATACCCCAATAAAGATGTTAAAAAAACAAAAAACAAAAAACAATAATTTATTGTTATCACTCATGGGTGTGGGCTGATTGAGTTCTAGTGAGCAATTTTCACTCAGGGTCCCTCATGTCATTTTAAGTGGGGTGGTGGTTGCAGCTGGAGACCTAAGGGGTCACCTTCACACACGTTTCTGGCCTGGCCTCTCTCTTCAGACATGCTTTCCTCATGGTTAGCTAGTTTCCTCATGGATGGCAGTCACAGGATCACTGCACTTTTTACATGGCGACTTGATTTCTCCAGAGCAAACATTCTGAGACAGCAAGTGGGAATGGGATCCATCTCTTAACAGGAGACATGTCAAAGAATTTGCAGCACTTTTAATCTGCCCCATATGTCTCTTTACTTCCCTTCACTGCAACACATCTTGTAATAATCATAAATTTTGCTCCTGCTGCATCCTCCATACTCATTGTATCATCCACACACACCTAGAGCTAACATTTACTGAGAACTTGCAATTTTCCAGGCACTAGGTTAAGTACTTTTGAACACAACCTCAACTAAAATCTATAAAGTAGATACAATTACTATTATAATCTCTATTTTAAGCATGAGTAAACAGAGCCTTAGAGATTTTAAGTTTCTTGCCCATGGGCACAAAGCTTGCTATTTAGTAGCCTGGCTAGGAATTTAAGTCCACCCTATTCTCTCTCTTATTTATTCTTTAATTCTTCAAAATGTGTTTTTGTTTTACCTGAACTGTTCTCTTTGAGACCACCATTGATTTGCTGTTTATCAAGACCAAATACCTTTTTATCAGCCCTTCTTTGATCTAGCTGTGGCTTTTGATCCTGGTGATCCATCTGTCTTATTGGAATGTTTATCACTTAGTTTCAGTGATAGTATTTGATTTTGGGTCTTCTTTTATATGTGTGATGATCATTTTTCTTAATCTCATAAAGTTCACAGTTTCAGCAACCGTTTCTCTATCCACTTGACTTCTATTATTTTATATTTAGCATTCATCTTTCTCCTAAACTCAAGTTTCATTGTTTCAAACACTTTGCTACTCATTTCTTCCCAAGTGTTCTGCCATTATTCAAACTTAACATGTCTCTGAATTATTCTTTTCATTCTCAAACTTCCTACTAACCTTTTTCTCATATACCTTATTTTTGACAAAGGGCACTATCACACTCTTGGTCACTAGGCTCAAAATATTGGTTAGGCAAATACTTATTTTCTGCCTGTCTTGTACCTTCTTCTTTTGGGAAACCCTTCTTTCCTATCTCTCAATCCCAGGGTTTCAAAAGAAGTTGATCCAAACTCTAGCTCCTGGGGTGGACGTCTGACTTAAACTGAGTCATTTAGAGCCATTCTCTACCTTCTGACTGAAACATATGCAAAGATACTCCCTTTTGATGGAGATTTTCTAATCTCTAG
This sequence comes from Orcinus orca, assembly GCF_937001465.1. Classification (NCBI taxonomy): domain Eukaryota; kingdom Metazoa; phylum Chordata; class Mammalia; order Artiodactyla; family Delphinidae; genus Orcinus; species Orcinus orca. The sequence continues at coordinate 58,273,221 of NC_064563.1, read as the reverse complement.
GATGATGTAATTCTGGAGGCCAGGAGCCATCTTCACCACCATATATATGAAATCTACCTGAAGATGAAGCCAATATGAGAACGTGGATCTGAGAAACAGTAAAAGACCAAATATCCTGATTCAAATATATGAACCAACGAATTCTCATTTCTGTTTAAGCCAGTTTAAGTTGGCTTCCTGTCACTTGTAATCTACAGAGTCTTGACTGATGCCACTAAGATTATATTTGACTCTTGTTCTCTTATCCAATTCCTGATAATTCTATCCCTATAAAATTCTTTTCTATGTATTATCACAGATACCACCCTAGCTCAAAACTTCATCATCTCTCATCTAGAGTAAAGCAATAGCCACCCACTTGCTGTAGAACTTCAATGATTCAGTCTTATTAACTGCTGCCAGAATGACCTTTTAAAGTTAGAGTTTTGATTTTGCCAAGCTTCTTAGCTTGTCATTTAAGGCCATTCACAGTCTGTCTATATTTATCTATAGAGACTTATCTACCAATTCACTATATCATGTAGCAGAATGCAGTGCTTAAAAGCACAGACTCTTGAGCCAGATTCTTGAGTTTAAATCCTGAATCTGCCATTTCTCAGCTATGTAAATTGATCAAGTTTCTTACCTTTTCTGTATATCAGTTTCTCCATCTATTAAATGGAGATAATAGTACCCACTTCATAATGTTGTTATGAAGATTAAAGTAATTAATAGTAGTAAAGCACCTTGAACATACCTGGAAAATAATAATTGTTAATTATTATTTTTAATATTGTTATTGTTATTTAGTTTTCATTATAAGACAGTAAAACACTCGAGTGAAAGGATTTTTATCTTCTATCTCTTTTATTTTTTTTTTTTGTAGCCCTTGTACCTAACATACTCTGATTCATAGGTGGTCCCAATTAGAAGTTTACTGAATGAATGGATGGAAGGAAGGAAGGAAAGAAGGAAGGAAGGAAGGAAGGAAGGAAGAAAAAAGTTTTTGCTCTCTCAAAACAAAGCTCCCTTCCTCCCCAAGAATGTCTACATCCTCGCTTCTACTTTTGCGCATTTATGCATACTGTATCTTTGGCCTAAGATATTCTTTTCCTCTAGGATTATATATAGAATACTGTTCATACATCAATATCTTATATAAATGCTGCCTTCTTGAGTAATTGTCTTAGATCCCTCAAGCCAGCTACAAATGGAACTCCCCCCACAAAAATTCATTCTGATTTATCTAGACTTCTCTAATGGCACATATTTTCCCCTGCTTTGCATTAGAGTTATTTATTGTATGTACATTACACCTTATTTCTAAAGATTAATGATTATAGGAGATAGAAGAAGTATTATTTTTTGCAGTATCTCATAACACCTAACATAGGGTCTTGGGTGGTTAAGACATTCAATAATTATTTTTGTTTTACTTTATATGACTATAATACATATGCAAACAAGTGATTTATTACTAGTAGGAATAAATAGGGATATGTCAATACTGAAGTTCTAATAGGACTAGGAGAAAGAAGTGTTTCAATATTAGTGAACCAAATAGGCTAAAGGCTTTAGATTCAACTAAACTAGATCAGACCCCACACAGACCAGCACCTGCAAAATTGGCTTTATCTGTTTACAATGAAGAAAAGGGATAGCAGGCTTACTACAAATACAAAAAAAAAATCAAATCAAACATCATATTTTAAAAATGACTAATGTCATAATCAAAATATAGCTGATATATGAGAGGTAATAATGTGGACAGTAATTGATGGAATGGGCAAAATTAAATAATACATGGGACCTGATCATCTGGAAACAGACTCATTAAAAATCATCTTGGAATGTTCACTAAAGGTTCACATCTCAGGTTCTCAATCATGGACTTGTTGCATCAGTCACACAACTCTGGGTGTGAAGCCCTCTTTAGTTAGGTGCAAAATACATCAAGTAGATCTAAAGAACTAAGATGGTAAATAAATAAGTTGAGCTCAGAGAGACAGTAGAATGATGGGTTGTCTGGGGGAAACAGGGAGATCAATAAAAGGGTACAAACTTTCAGTATAAGATGAATAAGAACTGAGGATCTAATATAACTACAGTTGATAATACTGGATTGTATAATTGAAATTTGCTAAAAAAAATAAAAAGAAGGTAAGTATGTGAGGTGGTGTATGTTAATTAACTCAATGGTGGGAATCTTTTCATGTTGTATATATATATCAAATCATCACATTGTACACTTTAAGTATTTTACAATTTTATTTGTCAATTAGACCTCAATAAAGCTGAAAAAAAGTTAAAATAAGAATAAGAACAGAGTTCAGAAACAATTTATATCCACAGATTTAGCATTTTGTACTCAACTTTGAGAAAAGAGAGGTGACAAGATTGTAATGACTATATTTTTATTTGCTTAATTTTTAGGGTGATTAAAGTGTTAAGGCTCTCATAGAATTGTTAAGGCATTTCATTTCCTAAGTTTTTAATTAAAGTTTAAATGTTTGGTGAAATCTCAGTAGTTATATGCATATTTTATTAGTTATATTAGTAGCATATTAATAATTAGAGAACGCTAAAATAAATTGAAAATTAGACAACGTGTAAATAGTAGTAAGTATTCCTATCTTTGTACTAAGGCCTCTTGAATATTACTGACTCTATCACAAACTGAAGTATGAATTATCCAATAATGAATCATAGCTCAAATGTTTACTGTTAATCTGCATTAACCCTATAGAAAATATGAAGAAAATACAGTATAACTAATTAGAGTAGTCTCTCTATATGGAAAACTTTCTTGGAAATAAGCAAGGGACTGATAATTTGTAGAATGGTGAATTTAAGTTGTATAATCACTGAAAAGAAAATCCTTAAGTAAAACTAAAAATGAAAGAATTCACAGAAAGCCTCTAAGACATACTCTGCTATGACTGTGTTAGTTTGCTAAGGCTGCCATCCTAATCACCTCATTTTAATTTAGTTTTCCTTAAAGACCCTATCTCCAAATGCAGTCACATTCTTAGGTACTGTAGTTTAGGACCTCAGTATATGAATTTTGTGAGGACACAATTCAAGCCCATAACAATGACAAAACAATTCTATTTTATTTTATTCTACTGGTAAGAAATCTTTTTTTTTATAATGCTCCTAAATATAAACCAGTTGGAAAGACAATTTCATACATTACTTTTAAAAAGTCCAACACTTAAGTATATGTATTCACAATAGTTATGTAAAAATGGGAAAGCAAAATCATATACGAATACCCAGATGAGCCTAACTCAAGATAAACCCTGAATTTTATATACCACACTGTACTATAAGTGACCCCCCCACAAATTATTCCACATAACACCAAGTAAAATAGTATTCTTAGTAGAATAACCTGGATCAGTCATAGGCAAATTCATAAAATATTGATACGTACTTTCAATAATCTTTTGTTTCTCATTTATAAAACCTTCTTGGACAAAGGATTAAGATTCTCATAGTTTGTCATTTGCCACCCTATCAACACTTTCTCAGTTTACACTCACACGTCACTCTTATTGTATAAATTGGCCCTGCTTCTCTGGAAGGATTTGGCCATAGGTAGCAAAATTAACTTGTTCTAGAAATCCTACTCCTGGGAATTCATCCTATTGATATACTGTCCTTAAATGAAATGATGCAACTACAGAGGCCTTTTTTACAGCATTGTTTGTAATAGCAAAAGACTGAAATAACCTAACAGTCCACCAATAAAGGACTAATTAAATAAATACATAATAACCACACACTGGAATATTATACAGCTGAGAAAAAGAATGGAGAATTCATTTTTGTATCAATAAAGCTTCCCAAGGTATACTGCTAAGTGAAAAAGGAAAATGTAGAGGAGTTTGTATGAAAGTTTGTACAAGTTTGTGTGTGTGTGTATAATTATTTGAATTAAAAATTTCTGAAAGTATACAGAAAATACTGATAAAGGGATTATCTGTAGAAGAAGGATAAAGGGAAGAAATGGGAACAAAATATTTCACCAAAATCTTTTATGCTGTTTGATTTTGAATCATGTGAACATATTATTTCCTGAAGAAAGGAGGAATTTTTAAAAAATGCTTCATTTGCTGTTAGGGTAGGCAAAAAAATTATCACTTTCAGGTAAGATGTACATATATCTCATTTTCCCCAGAGAATCCCATTTTATATTTTGGAGGCTTGTGTCTTATACAGCTTAACATTTGTCTCAGAAAACATAAACTGGTTTGGACAGTAAATTATACGGTAATCCTATTTTTTTGAGCATCTTACTATGTGCCAGGCACACTGTTGAACCAATAAGCCCCTTTTGATTAATTCATTTTCTTTTTATTGTGGTAAAGTTTATATAAGACAAAATTCACCATTTGAGCTAATTTAAAATGTACAATTCTGTAGTATTTAATACATTTACAGTGTTATACAAATATCATCACCATTTAGTTCCAGAACATTTTCATCCCCTCAATAATTTTTTTTGTTTAATGTAGGAACTTTTTTGCTATATCATATATTTAGATAGAGAAAAAGAGAAATAGCAGGGATTCTTAGAGTCTTTCTATGTGAAGTTTACAACAGAGGGACTAAAAATGTCTTGACATGAGCAGATAAAGAATAGTATTGTGTTGGCTATTTTGCTGAATTTCATTACAAGTTTAAGTCCATGTCAGTGACTGGGAAAATCACTTAAGAAATAAAACTCAAGCTTTTGTAAGGGAAATAGCTAAGGCTCCTGTAAACAAAATATGATCAAATTCCATAAATAATAGTTTTCATTATTGGTATTCAGATTCAACAGGGAAAGGGGAAGGAAATAAATTTTTGAGGGCCTACTATGTTTCAACCATTTTAGAAGGTTTATCCCATATATTGTCTAGTCAAATCCTCACAATAAATATGATACAGATATTATAAAAACAATTTTATCGATGAGGAAACAGACTTTCATGAGACTAAGTGATTTGTCAAAGGTGATATAATCATTAATGATGGAACTGAAAGTCAAAACTATTCTCTCATTGGAAGTCCAAAGCTCATTTCAGTTTACCAGACATGAAATATAACAGCAATCGGAGATTCAGGCTATTTTCAGATGAAAAAGCCATACATACATACATACTACATCCTACTCCAAAGCCATCAGGAAGCGCTAATATAGAGTGGTTTTAGGCAATTTCCTAAGAAGGAAAATATTATAAAAGTAAAACCAGGAAAGTCACATTAAACATTCCTCCACTACTTTATGAAGTGTTCTGTTAGGGGTGATGCTTAATTTTCTTTTGTATGATACTCATGGCATAGAGGAAAACATTTGGAAAACTTATATTTATATATTTTTATCTTATTCCTAAGAGAAGGGAAATGCTTCTTATAAGTTGTATCAAAATAGTTTCCTTTATCTTATAACAACAGTATACATTTAGTATCTTCACTTTAAAAAGAATAAAAATTATTTTTAAGATTCTTAGTATGTTTTCACATATAATTGAGAAAAGTTTCATAATTACCATTACATAAATTCCAGTATATTTTTAGATTGATTTAAATTCATCTCTACAGTGAAAAAAAATGTTAGAAAAACATGAACAAGTAATCCAGATAAATTCATTAGAAGTTAATTCAGAATGTTTTGAGAAGGTATTCTCCAACTTTTTGTTATTTCTTAGAAAATAACCCCCAACCACTCTAAGGAGATTAAGAAAATACTTGCATTTAAATTACAAGTTGTAATTTAATTGTAATTACAATTGTAATTAAATCATTTCTTTCCATATAAACAATCAAGATATACTGTATTATTAAAGATTACATACTAGAATAAATATTTTAAAGAGTACTTCAAGTGCAAACCTGCTATATATATAGGAAAATCACACATATATGTTACAGGCTAAGACATTTTAAATGGAAAGTCATGTTTTTCATCTAATAAAATAGATGTACTTATACAACTGAGATAAGAACTTACTCAGTGAAAAGATAAATTTCTAGTTTGAAGTAGAATCAACTAAAAGAGAAATTACTGAGAAAAGTGAAGAAGGTAAAATACTATATTTCTTAACTACTATGTTATTTGGAAATTCTAAATCCTATTTCCAGTGGGATAATGAAAATCTGATGTTTAGAATCCTAGTTTCATAAGTAAAATTTTTGCCACTAATGACATGCTAAGGTAGTCATTAAAATTTGACTTTAAAATTATGTATATTCATCTATCTCAGGGGAGAAATGCCACTTATAAAATGTTTGAATGTGATTTCTCCAGTATATACTCTCTGCTATTCCAATTAACAGCAAGTAAAGGAAATTCATCACTGTCAACTCACCATAAGGTCCACAGAATACTGAAATAAGTGAAAGATAATTTATTGAAGTCAAAGCATCTTAAGTTTCTTAGATCACAGCTTTACTGTTTTATTGTTTTTGGTTTTTTAAAAAAATTTCCAGGCCTGAATATCTGGATAAGCCTCAATATTATAAAGTTAAACTACAAAAAAAAAAAAAAAAAACCCAAACATAAATAACTAAGCTTGCATTTATACTTGGAAGTCAATCCATCAATTTTGTCATACTTTATAGAATTCATAAAAAGCTGTTTTCACATATATCATTATGTTCCAGGGGGCCCATTTTATTTTCTCAAACCACAGCTCTCATGAAATTTAGATGGAAAGAAAAAGTATCAGGTTAGTTTTCTACCTTTTCTTCTTTCTTTTTTTAATAACGTCTAATTTCAGCCACAGACCAGCTTGACACAAATGATAAAATATTTATGTAAAAAACAAAGTAAAGTTTTAGCTTCTTGATTTCTATAATGTTAAAATGTTTTTCTGATGACCTAAAATAATGTAATTTACTACTAGAAAAGCATATTTAGAGATGGCAATCATTAGTGAGTAGAAATTGAAGAGTTTATGAACATAATTTGGACTAAGACAAAAATAAGGAAGCAGGGATAGCTCCACTAGAGGTTATGAGCAATTTAATTTAAGTCAGGAAATGTTCTTAGAAACCATCCAGACCAAAGTTTCTCATTTTAAAGTTTAAGAAACTGAATGCCAGAAAAATTATTCTTAAATTTATATGTAGAGCCAATGAGTAGCAGTAATCAGAAACTGATCCCAAATTATTGAATACTCAGTCCATTTTTCCCTCTAGAATGGTGAATTCCAGAAGCTAGAGATCCTATCTGGAATTCTGACGTAAACTCATGAAAACGCAGTCATGGTATAGACTAATGTTCATTTTTATTTCCACCTACTTTATCATGTTTTCAGCTTGTGTTGGTCACTATAAGTCTACCAGACTTCAAATAGAAAGGAATAGATTTTCATGTCCTTCATACTTCCATATCCCTAGTATCTAGCAAATGATCTGTACCTGATACGTAAAGAATTTCAAAAGAATTAATTATATTTTCAAGAGAAGGTAAGTGTATAACTGATGTAAATGGTATAGACTAGGATAGATTGCCAGCTTATAACAAACTTTCCTGTCTGAGCAGCAGTCTCAAATATATACTACAGAAGGTCAATCAATTATTTGAAGAATAAGTCCCTCCTCTTACTTTTCTAAATATCACATGAACACTAAAATTAATTGAATGCTTTCTGTTTGAGAGGCACCATACCAAGTACTTTCCAAGTATTTGCAGTATCTCATCTGATAACAAAACAAACAATTTATCTCCAACTTACAGAGGTGTTAACCTCAAGCTTAAATGTGATTTGCACTCAGGCTGCCTGACTCTATGACTTATGGTTGTAAGTAATGCTTATCTATACGGTATAGACATTTTAAAATATAAGATTACACTTTCTAATTAAAATAGAATTTTGAGCACTATCTTTATAATATGGTAGGTATTTTCATAAAATTAACTTGAAGGAAAAACAAAAAACAGTAGTGGTCCTGGAAATTTAGATTAAGCATTTGAATAAACTATCCATTTTTAGCCATCTGCTTTAACCATGTGATTTAAGGACCATTGTCTATCCTGACACTATTTCATAAGCATTTATAATTTGCAAAAAACTCCAAAGATTTTTGTGAAATGGAATTTTATATGAGTGACTGCAAATCAATAGGAATGAAGAAAAATTGTGGAAGGTTTTTCACCATTAGTAAGCATCACATTACAAGAAATTTTGTAGAAAGTGAATTCTGTAAATGTGTAAACTTCTTAAGGATTAAAAAGATTAGTAAAGGTTTCCTTCATCTTTAGCAGATATTTACTGTTTGCCTGCTGTGTACAAGGTGATGTATTAGTTAAGGGTAGGGCTCTAAAGAAAACTGTCTAGCTTTGTACCCCATTTATATGCACTGTGTGATCCTGAACAAGTTACTTAATTTTTAGAGTTTTAAATCTCTCATCAGTAAAGCAAGGTTATAATAATATTTGTCTGATAGAGTTGCAGGGAGGATTAGATGATTCATGTAAAGTGCTTAGTTGTGTATCTGGTACATACTGAGTGTTCAACAAGTAGTGTTAACTATTACCTTAAAGCCACTGTAGAGTGAGAAATCCAATGAAATTGGCATGCGCCCAGTTTAAAAGGAGATTAAGTTAATTATAAAGTTAAGATAATAATTGCATGTAAATGATAATGTAGAAAAACATACGCAGAGAAAGACCAAAAATAAAAAAAAAATAAATAAATGCTTGTTTTAGCTTTTTTTGATATAGAATGGCAGAAATTAAAAGATATGATAAATCACAAATACTAGCAAATTATAATATAGGTCTTAAAGTTGCCAAACCTCAACCAGCTGTAGACATAAAAGATCTTTAATCCATAGGCTCTGTTAAATCCCTAAATTCTAGTGTGATCTAGTTTGGTGTCATCTATTTATTTTGACATTTAGTTACATTGCATCTTGGTTTTATTTTTTTAAATGTATCTATTAGTTATTTGCATTATCTCATAATAATATCTATGGCGGAGGCTTCCTAAGTGTAGATACTGGTGTCAAACATGTTTTGCTCCATCACAATACATGCCATTTAAATAAAGAGAGTGATGAATAAGGTTAAATAATTTAGAGAGATAAGTTGATGAATCATAAATAAAACATATAATTGGAAGATTCGTTATCTAGAACCAATCATCAGCACACTGAAGAACAAATTTGGGTGACTGAAAGTTACATAAAACCACTTCCTCAAAAACATGGCAGGTTAAACATATTTGTGTATCTCTTCTCCCTCCTGAGACACGACTAAAATAAGAAGAAAGAAATAAAACTATTAAGAACTCTCAAAGAAAAAGAGAAAAAAGAGAGTAGGCATTAATAGAAGAGATAGAAAGCAGGTAAATAAGTAGTAAATGATTTAACTGGGGGAGGGAAATGACAATAAACTGTGTGTAGAGAAGTTACAAGCAAAAAGAGTCAATTCACCAAGCAAAAACCCAAATTCAGGATGTGAAGATCCCAGTACAGCACAGGTTGAGAGTGAGCCTGAGCTGGGAAATGGGAATATGCTGAAGGTCTGTACATGGAAAGTCACTGCTCATGCTACTCTTAGCCCTGCTCCCATACAGAAACTGTCAACATCTAGGCTCCCATCTTTCAGCCAGAAGGCTGGATGTTTGTTCTCTGGAGGCATGAAACACAATGTAATGACTTGGTACCCATAGACGCCAGGAACAGTGCAAAATGGGGTGAGTCTTTATCTTAAGTTTGAATGGATAATAAAAACTACCAGACATGTGAGAAAAAACTGCAACATGATAAAGACTGACGTAAACCAATAGGAAAAAAAACATGGTAGAAAACCCAAATAATATATAGTCAGATAAAAATATCAAAAAAGCTAATGAAAATCATCAAAAAGACTAAATAGTAACAATCAGAAAAGTACTGTGTCTGATTAAAAAACAAGAGAAAAGAGTATGCTATAAAAAAGAAACAAAGGAAATCAGCATGAAAAAAATTCAAAAGAAGTTCTTAAAGATAATGAGAGGTGAAAGTTGCTGAGAGTAAATCTTAAAAGTTCTCATCACAAAAAAAAAAAAAAAAAGATAATGAGAGGTTATCTCCCAGAAATCAGATTTTTAAAAAATGACAGAGATGGGAAATATTTTTTTAAATAACAATAAAATCAGTTAAAGAAAAACCCTATGTCTCTCAGAGCCAACTAGGAGGGGTTTCCGAAAAAAAGGACAAAGGCAATAGAGATGTGAAACATATCAAAGAGAAATTACAAGGAAATTCACCAGGAATGAAGGACATGACTAACAGGGCACATCCATTATCTAACCCAATATGTGCAGAAGTATCCTCATGATGGGACACTTCATTTAAGAACACCAAGAATAAACATGCTACAAGATCTCAAAAGAAAAAGTTTACTTTTAATAGAAAAACAATCAGAATGACACTATTCTAAACAGCAACACTGGAATCCAAAATATAAGGAAGAAATTACTTCAAGATTCTGGCTGAATGTAATTCTTGGCGTTGGAATATACTGCACCTGGGATATATATGTTGTACTCTGAGGCAGTGCTCAGACCCGGAAATGAAGACACTGACCTTCCATTCATCTCTGGCCTGTGAGTGATCACAGAGTTGTTGGAATTTGCTAGGAACCAGAGTCACAGGAGGAATTTATAATTTCCTTGATTTTCTAAAGCTACAGGCTTATTTTAAAACCTTAAAATATATTACGTGTTTACAAATGAACAGGCAAAGTTGCTCTGCCATTCTGATTGCTGGAAGTCTAATTGCTGAAATATGCACAAGGATACATGTATAAGGATGTTTATCAACATAAATAAGAGAAAAAATTAAAATGGTTTAAATGCTCCAAAATATATATATAAATTATCAATTATAGAAAACAACTTAATAGCAGGAAATATTTAGTATATTAAATTTAAAAATCAAGTTATTAAACTATATATATAGCACGTAAAAGCTTTATGAAAAGCAATAAAAATATATATATATACACACACACATATATTTGGACAAAACATTAGAAAAAGTTCTGAAATGATGAAATTATAAATTACTTTTTATTTTTGTCACTTTCTATGTATTTTTAAGTTTGTCAATAAGAAGTATATAATACTTTTAACATAAGACTTTAATTTTAAAGTATTTTATGTTATATAAAAGATAAAGAAGAGAAGAAAAAATGATACCAGGAAATCCATACTAATCCTACTTATTACAAAAATTTATATCTGAACTTCTTACCTCCTAGGAAAATGAGGAAAACTCAATAGATTGTACCACTTTCACTCTATGTGTGCATGTGTATCTGTCTGTCTATCTATCTGCCTGTATCACAAATAATTTGAGAGTTTTGACAATAATTTGTAATGGAGCTTCCAATGAAAGATGCAAAGACAACATAATGGCAAAATTCATACTAGTAGATGGAAAAACAATTGCATTTGCAATACTGGTGACTATTACATATATTGGTCCTTGGGAAAAGACACACACATAGTGTTTTGTAAGGGAAATGCTACAGAGACCCAAGTTAAGTGCCCTGCGCTGTCTCTTGGCTAAGCTAGGCAGCTTTCATGGACATAAAGTTAAATTGAAATTTTGTAAAAAAAATTAAAATTAAAAAGGTGTGCTGTGGAGGGTAAAATTAAATAGTTAAGCTGCTTTGCTTTCTGGTGAGCTGGTGTAATGTGGGAATTGAGCTTGATGATCTTGGGCAGTAAATGATCAACATGACCCACAGATGAATGTTTCACCTAGTATGTGTCCCTAAGGGTGGACTACATTTAAATTGCATTAGATGATCCCTGTTTTATTAGAGTTCTGACTGTTTCATTCTTGTTTTTAAGGCAAGCTGAATCCAAAAAATACAAATGTGAGGTTTATAGAAAGACAGCTTTTTTTTTCTTAGTAAAATGGAAATAGCTTTACTATATTTTCTGATTATAAAATTAATGTCTTTACTACCGAAACTCAGAAAGTGGAAGGAAGTGTGAAGTAGGAAGTAAACCACCAATAATCCAATGGTCCTACTCTTATCATTTAAGTGCATACAACATTTAGTTTTTAACACTGATAGTTGTATACACATATGAACATTCATATAAATATATATACACAAAATATATGTGTATGTTATATATGCTAACATATACACATACAAAGTGATAACATGTTATGAAAGTAATTTTTTACTCCAAAAATATATCATGAATTTATTTTTTATATAAAAAAAAGTATATCTACAACATGCTTAGTGGTAAGGAGAGCTAGAATATGTTTCAATTAAAGAAAAATCCATATGTTCTAGATATCAGTCATGTAGATGAAAACATAATGTTTAATTATGAAAGTAAAAGGGACTAGATGGTCTTCTTTCCCTATCATACTTGTTTTTAAAGGCATTATTTAGAAGTAATATAATAACATTTTATTCAGCAATATACTTATATGTATATCTCCACACAGATATTTAAGTATGATGAAGAACATATATAATTTATATCTGTGTATGAATATGTATGTAAATTCACATGTGCTTTTGCAATTCCATTTATATTTAAATTTATGTGACCATTCTTTGTATGCTTGGAATGATTATGAACATTATGAACCAGTATACAGGCTTCCCTCAGAATACTCCTTCCCTGCAAAAAGCACTGATATGTTGGCACAACTACCAAACATTCACAATCATCATCCATTATGTGGGTATCATCTCTCCCCTTGAATGGCATTTACCATCTTATCTGATTAGCATTTCATACTCTATATGTCTTAATGTCTTTTCTTTCTAAGACACTTTAAGGACAGTGATAAAAAGCAGGAATACAGATGAAAAGTGTCCTGTCTCTCAAAGCCATAAATTCAACTTCAAGGGCTTCATTTTAGCACATTTCAGAGCTGCCTGATTGACTACTCCACATACTAAAGAATGAGCGGCAATTGAGGCCAATCACGCTGAACTAAAAGGAGTTGTGGAGGAAAAACTTTTGATGTGGAGTTCAACTGTAAGAGATAAACAGTATTATTCTACATTAAGAAGCAGCATTTTCTCATCTCAAAGCTCAAAAGAAAATTTTACCTTGGAAATTCTTTTGAAAAATCCTTATTATACTGCCTGCGTTAAAGAAGTTATGTAAGCCTGATACTTGACGTACTTTTGTATCTATTGCATAATTTTCTTCAAAGGTCCAAATGTGACCTCACGTGGGGGATCCATTCTAGACAATGGATAACCTTGCTGAGGTCAGAAAACATCAAAAACGTCATTTCTGAGTTTTGTGATAGTACGTTTATTTATAAATGTTTCTGGCCATAGTTTTTAGTCAAGGTGATTCCTAACCATTTTCCATATCATGGTACTCATTTAAAAAATGATAATATTTAGATCTCTACCCTAAATGTTGGTAATTACCCACAGCTGGAGACTGAATTATAGGTACAGAGAGCTGCAGGCTTTCCCTGGACACTCAGGTAACCCATGTCAGCATGGCAGGTGGCATGGCTCAACATACAGAAAATTCTGCTCTACAGGGAAGTCGATATTGCAGTGAGCTTAGAGTACCTCATCCACAGCTAATCAGTATGATGGCAATGTGGAAAATAATTCTGTTATTCAACAAAGCAAATTTTATTTAAAGGAAACCATAAAATAACTAGAAGTAAGCATCTGGAAAAAATTTTAAACATTGGGCTGTGAAAAGGGTTTACAAAGTTAACCCTAAAGTCAGAACCTTATTAAAGGCAAAAGTTAAAAATCTCAACTACATAACAATTTAAAACGTTATATACTTCAAATGGAGACAAAAATAACATACAAAAGAGATAAAAGTTTACTAAGCTTTATATAAACGCATATAAGACCAACACACTAACAGAAAAACGGGAAAACAAAGTTTACTGAAATGAAATACAAATAAGATACAATGAAAATGAAAACAAGTTCAAATGAATTAATGATCAAAAAAGGGCACAGAGAACAATGAGTTACTCCCTACCGTTAATTGATTAAATAGGATACTACTCAATTTGATCAAAGGTTTTGGGAAATGTACACTCTCATATAATTTTATTGGTAAAATTATAAACTATTATATCTTTTTAAGAGGACAACGTTTATCAAAAGTCTTAAATAGCTGCATACACTTTCACTAGCCATTGTACTTAGAAGAATTTTACTCTGTGTAGAGGTAATGATGTATATAGTCATTTACATATAGCAATGTTTACGAAAATAAAAATTCAAAACAACTAAAATATACAAAAATAGGAAATTGGGCTTCCCTGGTGGCGCAGTGGTTGAGAGTCCGCCTGCTGATGCAGGGGACACGGGTTCGTGCCCCGGTCTGGGAGGATCCCACATGCCGCGGAGCGGCTGGGCCCGTGAGCCATGGCCGCTGAGCCTGCGCGTCCGGAGACTGTGCTCCGCAACGGGAGAGGCCACGACAGTGAGAGGCCCACGTACCGCAAAAAAAAAAAAAAAAAAAAAAAGGAAATTGGTGAAGTAATACATGGTCTATATATAGGCTGGAATACATATGTATAGAATCATTAAAAATGATCATATAGAATTATATTTATAAATATTAAAAACATTAAATATTTAAAACATGACTTAATGAAGCAGATCCAAAATCAGATTTTGATTAGTCAGAGTCTGTAATTAACCATGATTATTTCTGACATGCTCTTATAAGCAAGAGGCAATTTCTGAATCTATAATATCTCATAGTCATAATTGAAATTCATAACTATCCAATTCAATATTTATTGAGCATGTATTACATATGAGGTATTGTGTTATCTATTATGGGGCTAAATGAAGAAAAAGACATGTTTCTAGGGCTTCCCTGGTGGTGCAGTGGTTGAGAGTCCGCCTGTCGATGCAGGGGACACGGGTTCACGTCCCAGTCTGGGAAGATCCCACATGCCGCGGAGTGGCTGGGCCCGTGAGCCATGGCCACTGAGCCTGCGCATCCAGAGCCTGTGCTCCACAACAGGAGAGGCCACAACAGTGAGAGGCCCACATACCGAAAAAAAATTAATAAATAAAAGACATGTTTCTAGCCTCAAGACATTTATAAACTAGCAGAATACTACATGCATCACAAGGCAAACTATGATAAATGCCATGTAAGAGTTTCCAGTAAAATGAGTGTAGAGAAAGGAGAGATAATTTTCCAAAATGACCTTCAAGAAGCATAAAATTTAACTACTTTATACTTACTAAGGCAAGAGATAATACTTAGTCATTTTAGGAATTCTGCAACAAAATGGGCATGATATTAAAGGATTTTCTGTTTATCTTCCATTATTCAGAAAATTAAATTACCAGAACACTTCATTATCTAAAATTCCAGCTAATTAAGGCTTTATTTCTAAAGGCAAAGGGAAATATTTTCTCCATCATTAGGCTTAATTTTATTATTCTTAATTTTATCTCATTATCTAGAGCAAGATGAGTTAATGGTGTCTTTTACGATTACTTCTATACATTTAGACTAGCTAAAATATGTTCCAATACTTGATTTTTGTCATATTCTTTCTATATAAAAAATAAAACTGTCAGTGCCACATAATAAAACTGTCAATAATTTTCCCCAATATTCCTTTGTCTAAACATATCACCCAAATCAGGAGGGAAAACTGTGTCTCTCCAACAAGTTTTTTTGCAAGTTCATGTAACAAAATTAGAACAACATAACTTAAAACTATGGGATGACTCAAGCCTCATCTTTCTAATTAAAAGTCTCATTTTTGTGTGTGTGTGTTTGTGTATGAGTGAGAGAGTGTGGGGGGGAGAGAGAGAGAGAAAGGGAGAGGATGCGGAGAGTTAGTTCTGTGAGATACTTCTGTGAATAAGTAATTTTCCTCCTTGAAAACAGAAAAAAATGTGTAATGTGGCAAAGAATATAATAGCTAAAACACTAACAGGAAAACAAAATAAAAGAAGTACTATTTTGATAAAGAGCACATCAACTTCTATTTCCAATTACTGGTAGAAATTTTGATGTAAAAACCTCACATTACTTGGATATAGTTTGTTTTAAGTCTGAATCTCTTACCATTGCACCCTTATGAAAAGACATATAATTAGTGATATTTTTTCAGTATATGAGGGTGCTAATAGTAGGATATTTTCAACAAGTCTGAAATTTTAGAAGTAGAAGGAACTTTCAGAAATCACCAACTTCTTATCCAATGCAGAAATATCTCCATCACCATGCTGCTAGATGCTATTAAATATTCTGATAAATTCTGGATCAGGATCTGAAATGTAACTTAATAGGTTCGGAGTGTTTAAAGAAATTTATGGAAAAGAGTTGTTATTCACCAAGATAAATTACAGGTTTCATGTGCATTATTCATTTTTGGGTATCCTTCTTGTTATGTGGAAGATAATATTTGTTCTACTATTTCCAGTTTAAAGATCCTTCCACTTTGTGAAGGTGATACAAACAAGAAGCCTATGGAATATCTTTGATTTTATTTTTTCTCTAGTCATCTTCCTAGATCATTACAGGCATATTTTAGAGAGATTATTTTTCTCCTTTAATAAACAATAAGGTATAATTGTTTCTTCCGAGCCTTTTCAACTGTTTTCTTAGCAGGCATACATTGGTAACATACATAATCACTAGTATATCAGACAGAAATTAGCGTCCCAAACTAGTCTGCAGCAGTTTTTTTAGACACTCATAAATCCTGGTTGGACGTGGATGGATCTAGAGACTGTCATACAGAGTGAAGTAAGTCAGAAAGAGAAAAACAAATATTGTATATTAATGCATATATGTGGAACTGAGAAAAATGGTACAGATGAACTGGTTTGCAGGGCAGAAATAGAGACACAGATGTAGAGAACAAATGTATGGACACCAAGGGGGAAAGTGGCGGGAGGGTGGTGGTGGTGGGATGAATTGGGAAATTGGGATTGACATGTATACACAATATGTATAAAATGGATAACTAATAAGAATCTGCTGTATAAAAAAATAAATAAAATAAAATTCAAAAGAAAAAAAAATCCTGGTTGGAGATGACCATACTTTATCAAATATAATGGCAAGACAGAATTTCTACATTTAAGGATAAGCTTCTGTTTCAGAAATTTCAAAGTAATGCTTACAACTTTGTGTTAACTTTTTGGTTATTATTTCTGCTCTTGTGTGAATTGATACCTTCTGGAAAAATTCCTCACATTCTAAAGCAGGGGTCAGCAAACTACAGTCAAAGGGCCAAATAGCCCACTACCTGTTTTTGTAAATAAAGTGTTTTTTTTTTTAATGCAGCCATGCCAATTCCTTTCTAACTATGGCTGCTTTCCTGACAGCATAGAGTAGAAGGAACAGAGGCTACATGACACACAAAACCTAAAATATTTACTATTGGGCCTTGTACAGCAAGTTTTCTGATCCTGGCTTCACAGGCAGACCACTATTTTTAAAATTCATGCAGAAAACTTGTAGAAATTCCTTTTGCTTTTTGTCTCAGAATGTGTAAAATTAATACATATATATATATATATATAATAGTCATATATGTTTATATATGCTTAAGTACAGGCAATATCAAAAAAGTGACTAAGTTAAAATGAATAGTTCATCAAATTGTGGTATATAGTATTATTAGTCACAGACTATTTTGTTAAATTGTTGATTACTGAGAATCTGTAAAAAGCAATGGGGAATTACAAACTTGTTATTTTGCTTCAAAGACTATTTGAAATATCTAAGGAAATAAATGGGCAATGAGGTACACCATTGGGCAATGAGGTCCACCCTAAGTATTATTCCACAGAACTGGGTCTTCTGCATGTTTCTCTATATGAAGGAATATATTCAAAGGATAATAGCATGCCTTATGTATTTCTCCATACAGATTATTAGTGGGAGAAAAAAAAAAAACAAGTAAAATTGAGAAGAAAGACCAGTTTCTAGAATGAGTCACCAATGTTCTGTGAATTACATTAGTCACTAAACTAAAGAGCATGGAGCAGTACCTTCTACAATGAAGTAATAAGGCAGCAAAAAATAATGAGTGAAGAAAAAAAGTTCTTTTTTTCAATCTTTTCAAAGTTTCCACTGAATGGAATCTACTTGGTGAATGTTAACACTTTTGTCCTTTTACAGGGAAGAAAAGTAATTTGATATTGGAGGGAGAACTTTTTATTATCCAGTCACAATGATCTCTTAATCTATTCAGAAAGATCATGTAAATTAGAATTAAAGTCCTTTTTTGTTCCCCTTTCTGGAATTTCCATTTCTATTAAATAAAATCAACCCATTTCCTCCACTTTGGAGCAGAAACTGCAACTTATTCACATGATACATGGTGTTTGATAAATGTTCATTGATCTTTTATATAAGCTTATTCCTTTAAAGAAACATTTTCAGAGACAAATTTAATTTGTCTTCTTCCTATGAATGGACTAGCATTTAATAACTTTGTGGTTCGATCACAGCAAATGATACCCTGGTGAACTGAATTGCAAATTCACTTGCCTGTTCAATTTTGCTTCCTTTGTCAAGAAAATAGTTGAGCCTGGAGAGGCAATTCTTCCTCCAAAAAGTGTTTAGCCTTACCCAGGTGGGCAAGTAGAAATACCATGGTTTTTCAGCCTAGAAGTCAATGATAATTAGTAACTGTGAGACCTTAGATCTCAAAGCCTCTAAATTTCCTCATTAAATGAGTTGGAATGGATGCACCACCAGGTTTCTTCCATTTGAAATGGAGGTCATGTGGAGGCTTTGAAGTAAAACAAGAAGAAAATGACTTTAGATGTAAAAACTAATCATCTAGTACAAATCCTTTCCATGTCCCCTGTTTCTTTTTATAGGAAATAGGCTTAATTCGGCTTCCTTGATCTTCTCTGAGTTCCAAAGGGCAGATTCAAATAGTTGCTAAGCAGGAAAGGGAGGGGATGCAGAAAGAAAGGAGACGCAGTCAAGAAACAGTAATGCAGCCTTGGGGCAGGTCCTGCTTCCTCCTCATAGAATATACATAACAATACCCTTGAGTTCTTCTACAGGAAATAAGATCCCCACCCACATGGAGGATGGAAACTTCATGTTGAGCACAAGATACCTGGAGTACCACCCTGTTACCTCACCACCAACCAATCAAAGCAAAGTCACACATACTACAGCCCTCACCCTAAATTTTTCCTATAAAAACTTCTCCCTGAAAACCATCAGGGAGTTTGGGGTTTCTCAGCACGAGCCACCCATTCTCCTTGTTTGGCCCAGCAATAAACATTTCTCTCCTCCAAACTCCAGCATTTCCGTTTGTTTGGCCTCACTGTGCATTGGGCACACAAACTTGGGTTTGGTAACATCATAACAGTAATAAAATGAAAATGGTTTGGGGAAAATAATCTATTAATAATAAGAAATATGCAATTTTTAAAGTTATTTTTTCTTTTAAAACAAGCAGTAATTTGATCATGCACATGTAAGGGGATGTTTAAAAGATAGTTTTTAAGTTGTTTAGATTAACAAAGGCTGATGAAAAATTAATGTGTGAAATGTGTTTAATCAATTAGGTTTCTCAGGCCACAAACAACAGAAATTTACTCTGGTTAATGTCAGTAA
This sequence comes from Orcinus orca, assembly GCF_937001465.1. NCBI lineage: Eukaryota > Metazoa > Chordata > Mammalia > Artiodactyla > Delphinidae > Orcinus > Orcinus orca. Next base: position 58,253,656 of record NC_064563.1, on the reverse strand, counting down.
AAGGAAATTGACTGGAAAACTATCTGGAACTTCTAGAATAAATGGGAAGGGCTGAAAACAAGGTTTGGAAAGAAGAAAATACTATGGCATCTCTGGAGTCCTGGGAACTGGCAGTTATAAAATGTTCTCAAAGTTTGGACAGATTTGTTTCAAACCTGTTGCTGGAAAAAAAAAAATCAATTGTTTTTAAAGAGCCTCTGTTCATTTTTGTATTCAACTGTACTTTCAAAGTAACTTTATTTCTAATGAATGTTCTGAAGGCCATTATATACCACCATACTTAGAATATTTTCTACCAAGTATCTTAACTCTGCAGTCTTGATTTGAACCCCTAAATACAAGGTGATATTTACCCAGCTATTCAGCTATGATGTAACAAGGGTTGTCTGCTTCCTTATTTTGGTGGGGAATGAGGGGGTTTTCATTTTTCTTGTAGGGGTGCAAAATTTGCCACCCCAAAATGTGTCTCTTTGTCATGAAGATTATTTTAGGCTGATTACTTTTAAGAAGCAAAAGACTCAGGAAGAACGTTTGACGTTCCCTCTACCTGACTTAAAAAACTGAGATAGAGGACCTGTTCCAGGAAGGCAGCTATTACTGTAGATAACTATAATATAATATGAACTAGGTGTGACAGACAGGGAGAAACCTAGCAAAGTCTGTTTGTTAAAAAACAGTGTCCCATTGTTTCTATGTGGCTCAGCACAGCAAACATTTGATTACCAAACATTTGCTCTCTTTATCTTCCTTTAAATTGCCTTCCTTCTCTTTGAAGTCCCAGACCCCTACCTACCTCACCTTAGTCCAGGATGACATATATACCTCATTTTACTCATCTTTAGAATCTCTCATGTTATGTGGGTTTCCCATACAATCATAAGTATGTTTTTTTTTTTTTTTTTTTTACTTGTTAATCTGTCTCATGTCAATTTAATTATTAGGCCAGCAGAGGAACCTAGAATGTTAGAGGAAAAATTTTCCATCCCAACATTTTTCATCACATATTTTCAGTTATCTATTGCCACATTTCAGGTCTATTATTTTTACCATCCTACTTTTAATAGCACTTTCCATGAAAATAATTATTTATGTTTCAAATGAGAAAAAAAATCCAACTAAAACAATAAAGGGATTCTATCACTTTATTAACTGAAAGTGTAAAAGTAGAAAAAAATTGAACCAGAAGCTTAAAATCAGATCACCAAGGATCTGATTCCTCTCTATCTCTCTGACCTCTCTTCCACACTCTGGCCTTGCCCTCAGACTCCACACTGTTGCCTCCTAATAACTAGATTCCCTGCTATAGTGGTAAAATGACTGTTACAGTTTTACCACACACCATCAAACGAAAGAAAGACGGTCTTTCCCAGTAACTTCAAAGGTAAGAGGAAAAGCTCTTGTTTTCTCAAAGGAAGTCAATGTCCCACCTCTAGAGGTGAGGGTCAGGACAAGCCCACCCATACCATCTGGATGAGGATGGAACAGGATGTCGGTCCCAGCAAAATCTGTGTATCATTTTCCCAGAAGAGGGGGAGTAAATAAAAAGAAAAAAACAATAATTGTTTATTACATACTTATTTAGAGTCTATCACATCTTCTTATGGTATTTTCATAAAGAGCAATGTTTTGCTTTTTAAATGAGAGTTATATTTGATTTTGTAAAGGAATAGGAGACTGGTTTATTCCATCTAATTTCATTATTTTGCCTCAACAAATTTCCATACCTATCTTACTTCTAATAATTCATAGTATGCATGGCCATTTCTACTCTTGGAAAAGAAATGTGAGAATTACCTTATTTCACATAAGACACTATGGTAATGGCTTTGGTCCCTGATGACCTGTCATCTGCTGTATTCAGATCAGTGATCCAGAAATGAAAAGTTCTAGCCAGTATTGTCCAGTTTTTAAAATTTCATATGCTAACAACTAATTTAGTTCTTTCTCTTTTAAAAAAGAATTTCTTGAGGAAACTTTTGCCTTCCTTGTACATACTTGATTATTTTTCCCTTCTCTAATCTTCTTGGGTATGGATAATAAAAACAAGCTCCATACCTATACATGTCTGTGACCATTATATGTCAGTTTCATTATTTTTACTTATCAACCTATGTAAACAAACATATGTGGTTCAATTCCCATTATTCTGTTCTAACTGTAACCCATTCTTCCTTGAGATAAGAGGGGTAAAAAATAATTTAAAAAAAAATTTTAATAGCATTCTTAATTAACTTGCCAAAAGATTCCCTTAATGAATTTTTTCTAAATATTTGTGTAGTATCTTTTTATTCCACCCTTAGTTTTATTAGAATTTTTACAGTGACTTATATACAAAATCCGATCACTTTAATAAACATAATTTTTCATTCTTCCTCAATGATAATATAAATATAAGAGTTCTTATTTTACCTCTAGATGCTAGGATGAATAGCCTGACCTGTTAATCCCCATCCTTTGTGGTCTTGGCAAAATGCACAGGGAAATCTCTCAGTCACTTTATTCCCACACCAATAGCCACTGTCATCAGCAATTCAGATCGTTCCTTCATTATAAGTCCTGCTTTTAGCCAGGACTTATAATGTAGTGTTATTCTACTTGCCTAAGCCCCCCAGCTCTCTCCAGTCAAGCAAGAGATGTGCTGGCAGGGAATCTGATTTCAGTACAAAAAAAGTTGTCATAAAATGTATGTTTTATTGCACACTTTTCAAATATTTTATCAGTAGAAAGATACAATTCTGTGCAGCAGACATGGAAAATGTGGCCTTAAACACAATCTCAAAGGTAAATAATCTTACAATGGGTCCTGTTTCTCTGGCCTAAAATCTGTTTGAAAGCAAAACTAAAACATGTTAGAGAAAAATAAAGCATTATTACTTTATAACTTGCCAACTTGAAATTTTTTAGTTTCGAATTCAAGGAAAATCATTTTTTATGACTGTTTTATTTACACATAGATATATGTGTGTGTGTATACACACGCGCACACCCACATGCATGCACACACGTACATATATACTAGTCAAATAGTAAACCTGGCAGGGAAACTATTTCTAAGTAATATTTAGCATTTCCACAAACATTGATCAAATAATAGAATGCCAGTTTGTCCTCATTTTGTCGACATATTCTAGATTACAGCCAAATTCAAAACTAGTGTAAAGAAAGACCTAGGACTTCAAACTAATTCATGGTTGCTCTCTAATTCATATTATGTCTGCCTACAATCTTTGCTCATTTTCATTTGAAAGAGTAACAAAAGAAATCACTAATTATGTCAAACGTTCAAAGAAACATCTTTGATGTAAAATTAAACAAAAGTTGAGGTATTTCAATGAAGACAAATGTTTTTCTGACAAGCAAATATCTCAGCTATTCATGCTATAAAACATTATGCCATTTTCCATTTCAATAATCTCGGTTTTATCATGTCACTTTCTTTGTGGCATTTTCATTTCAGTAGTGTTTGCTTTGGTTTGGCCTATTAACACTTTTACTTAAACTAGTGTCAATCTTTCCCAGACTACAGAGGTATTTGATAGAATATCTAGATAAAGGGTAAAGGAAATACAGGAATTACTTTTAAAACATGTATTTCTAACAATCCTAGGAATGCCAGACATTCTATACCTTGCCAAGAAACTATTTACCACATCTGAATTAGACACATTTTCTGCAACATATACACAGACTCCCAAGTAAATTTTCTGTTAAAATGCATCTTTAGACTAAGTTGTTTAGACAGTTTAAGTTTATTTAAGAAGATATCGTACAACAAATTCTAAAAATGAGCAATGAGATGTTGTGTAGATTCCAGAAAGGGGCTTAGTCTTTATGGTCTTCGTGGCCTATTATGCATGTCAGAGAAAGCAGCTGCCAGGAACTCTCTCTATATAAAGGCTCTGTGGATATACTTTGGACTAATGATCAAATCTGGTACTGAGGCACTTGCAGAAAGGAAAAAAATCTGCCCTTAATACCCTAGATAGTGCCCTAGATGGGCCACAAAAAAAATTATATATATATGTGTGTGTGTGTGTGTGTATATATATATATATATATATATATATATATATATATATATATATATTTCATTCATTCTTAGAGCAACTATTGGAGAAGTTACTACATAACAGGCAATGATTTAGATTCCAGGAAAACATCAGTGAATAAAACAAACAAGTATCCCTCCAAGTTCTCACACACCTTTTATTGCAGAGGTGAGAGACTGACAGTCAATAAGTAGCTTATATAGGATGTTATAAGTGTTATGGTTTTATAGAGGCTAGGGGACTCAGTAGTGCTGGGGATGGGGTTCAAACTTAAATAAGGTAGACTGTGAAAGACCAGGACCGCAGCAGTGAGCAGAAGGGATAGGAGCAGGAGATGGGGTCAGTTAGGTAAGGAGGTTAGATTTTGTAAGGCCTTTTAGGGCATTAAAAGGACTGGCTTTTACCCAGAGGGTTATGAGAAGCAGAGCACTGCATGGGTCTGAGTTAGCTTTTGAAGGATAACTGTGGCTGATATTCTGAGAAGACACTGTGGGGAGGGAGCCAGAGACAGAAGTAGGGTGAGTAGTTAGAAGGCTGCTGAAACCATCGTAGACAGGACAAGAGTGGAGAGAAAGTAGTGAGATGTAGTTGGATTCTGGCTATCTATTGATTGTAGAGCTAACAGGATTTCCTGATGGAGTGTGTGGGCAGTATGATATCAAGGGAGAAGTAAAGGATGACTCCACCATATTTGGCCTAAACAACCGGGTAAGAGTTAAGATGCCTGGGGCCAGACAAGAGACTTGCTCCAACTATTGCCAAGTAAAGAGTTTGGTGTAGAAACAATCCCATTTACCATCACATCAAAAAGAATAGAATACCTAGGAATAAACCTACCTAAGGAGGGAAAAGACCTATATACCAAAAACTATAAAATGCTCATGAAAGAAATCAAAGATGACCAAACAGATGGAAAGATATACCGTGTTCTTGGACTAGAAGAAGCAATATTGTCAATATTGCCAATATTGCCTTGGGTAGTACTGACTATATTACCCAAGGCAGTCTACAGATTCAATGAAATCCCTATCAAATTACCAGTGGCATTTTTCATAGAACTAGAACAAAAAATCTTAAAATTTGTATGGAGACACAAAAGACCCTGAATAACCAAAGCAATCTTTAGAAAGAAAAACAGAGCTACGGGAATCAGGCTCCCTGACTTCAGACTATACTACCAAGCTATAGTCATCAAAACAATATGGTACTGGCACAAAAACAAAATACAGATCAATGGAACAGGACAGAAAGCCCAGAAATAAACCCATGCACCTGTGGTCAATTAACCTACGACAAAGTAGGCAAGACTATATGATGGAGAAAAGACAGCCTCTTCAATAAATGGTGCTGGGAAAACTGGACAGCTACATGTAAAAAAATGAAACTAGAACATTTTCTAACACCATACACAAAAATAAACTCAAAATGGATTAAATACCTAAATGTAACACTAGATACTATAAAACTCTTAGAGGAAAACATAGGCAGAAGACTCTTTGACATAAATCACAGCAATACCTTTTTGATTGATATCCTAGTGTAATGGAAATACAAACAAAAATAAACAAATGGGACCTAATTAAACTCAAACGCTTTTACACAGCAAAGGAAACCATAAACAAGATGAAAAGAGAACCCTCAGAATGGGAGAAAATATTTGCAAGCAATGTGACTGACAAGGGATTAATCTCCAAAATATACAAACAGCTCACGTGGCTCAATATCAAAAACACAAACAATCCAATCAAAAAATAGGCAGAAGACCTAAATAGATATTTCTCCAAAGAAGACATACAGATTGCCAAGAGTCATGTGAAAAGATGCTCAACATCATTAATTATTAGAGAAATGCACATCAAAATTACAATGAGGTATCACCTCACACTGGTCAGAATAGCCATCATCAAAAAATCTGCAAACAATAAATGCTGGAGAGGGTGTGGAGAAAAGGGAACCCTCCTACACTGTTGGTGGGAATATAAATTGGTACAGCCACAATGGAGAACAGTATGGAGGTTCCTTAAAAAACTAAAAATAGGGGATTCCCTGGTGGCGCAGTGGTTTAGAGTCCACCTGCCGATGCAGGGGACATAGGTTTGTGCCCCGGTCCAGGAAGGTCCCACATGCCACGGAGCGGCTGGGCCCGTGAGCCATGGCCGCTGAGCCTGCGCATCCGGAGCCTGTGCTCCGCAACGGGAGAGGCCACAACAGTGAGAGGCCCACATACCTCAAAACAAAAACAAAAACAAAAAAAAACTAAAACTAGAGCTACCGTATGATCCAGCAATCTTACTCCTGGGCATATATGGTTTGAAAGAATACATACACACCAATGTTCATAGCAGCATTGTTTGCAATACCCAAGACAGGAAAGCAACCTAAATGTCCATTGACAGATGAATGGATAAAGAAGATGTGATACATATATACAATGGAATATTACTCAGCCATAAGAAAGAATGAAATAGTGCCATTGCAGCGACATGGATAGACCTAGACATTGTCAGACTGAATGAAGTAAATCAGACGAGAAAGACAAATATATGCTATCGCTTATATGTGGAATCTAAAAACATGGTACAAATGAACTTATTTACAAGAGAAATAGAGTTACAGATGTAGAAAACAAACTTATGGTTACCAGGAGGAAAAAGGGTAGGAAGGATAAATCAGGAGATAAATTAGGAGATTGCAAGTGATATACACACACTATTATGTATAAAATAGAGAGCTAATAAGGACCTACTGTATAGCACAGGGAACTCTACTAAATACTCTGTAATGGCCTATATGGGAAAAGGATCAAATGAAGAGTGGATATATGCATATTTATAGCTGATTCACTTTGCTGTATACTTGAAACTAATACAACACTGTAAATCAACTATACTCCAATAAAAATTCTTAAAAAATAAATAAATAAACAACAAAGACCTACTGTATAGCACAGGGAACTCTGTTCAATATTCTGTAATAACCTAAATGGGAAAAGAATTTGAAAAAAAATAGGTACTTGTATATGTATAACTGAATCACTTTGCTGTACACTGGAAACTAATACAACATTGTTAATCAACTATACTCCAATATAAAAAAACATTTTTTTAAGTTTGGTGTAGTAACCTATATTATGACACTCACCTTATTTCTAAACCAGACCCCAAGGAAATTTTGCCACATCTAAGAGTTTTCACTCTGAGGAATTAGAGAATGTGTGAGGCCTCCCTCTTGGGAAACTAGTTAAGAATTATAGCCCCAGAAGTTGGGAGTATAACTCAACACACAGCCTGAAGACTGCTAAAGACAGATCAGAAGGATGAATGTGGACTTGGAAAATCACAACAAATTTATCATTCAGGAAGCCAATAATGGTGAAGGAATAAGGAGAGACACCATCTGGGCAATGAAAGTCCTCCAAGTCATGGTACACAAGCTTGAGTGAAGAATAGAACTGGAGAGTACATGGTGGGGATATAGGTTCTAAGGCTCTTAGGAAAGAACCTTCTCCTTAGTCTCTGCCCTCCAAGAAGAAAGAAATTTGAGAAGGCCAAGAATCTGGCACCCGATTTTGATTCCGAGGAGCAAGGTAAAGCTAATATGTTTTTACCTCTTGATTTTACTACAGTCTGTTTTGATCTGGTCTTGTTATGGGACAATAGATTTATAAGTTTTGCAATTTTGAGAGGTGCTTTTGGCATGCTAAATTAATTAAACAAGAAGACCATTAGACTGAGGTGGTTTTAATAGGAGCCTACAAAAGCAAACTAAAACCTAAGCCTGAAATGTCTCAAGTTTAAGAAATTACAGTGTAAAGACAACGAATCACAGCTAACTAGGTTTTCTCAAAGAATGTAACCACTTAAGCTGTAGCCAATCAAATAATGCCCTTACTTTGCTTCCCCCTCTTCTCTATAAGCCTTGCCCCTAGCTCCTATTTGCAGAGGGCATCCAGTTTGATGCTGCCAGAGTCAAATCAATTTTTGCTCACATAAACCCTTAAATTTTTAAATATGCCTCCGTTATCTTTTAACAGACATAATCTTTTTTTGATTCCCACAATAACTTTTTGAAGAAGGTAAGATAGTATTATTATTATTCCTGTTTTACAGACTGATGCAACAAACAAACCAAACAGGCTGAGAGATGTTAACCAGTTGACCAAATATCACAAAGCTAATGAACTGTCAAGCCAGAAATGGTCCTTCTAGACATACACATAGGCATCAGTCTCATGATCCCTGTCTTGCTTATTGCTCTCCATCCTTAACTAATGCAGTTGGCAAAGCCAAAAACCATTAAGGCAACGGGTAGTTGTATTTCAACTTAGAACTAGTTTACACAGTCAAAGAGCACCACTAATAGGAAGAGTAACCAGCAGCTCTGTCATCTTAACAAAGAGCCACACAAACTTTCTACCTCCTCTCATCAGGTGACAACAAACAAAGCAAAAAAAAAAAAAAATTAACTATTTATGCTGCTGGTTAATGCTGGCAATTTAAACAATGGAATTTGCTTGTTATAATCCAGCTGTTAACCACAGTTCTTATAATATTTGGCCTCATTAGCTTCGGTTCTAATCAATACCAAATGAACACACACACAATGTCTGTGAAGATGACCTAAGTCACTACGTATTTTTGTTTTTACTGGATGCATCATAAGATGCATCAATACCATAATATTTTAAGAATGAGTTTGACATTGTCAAAACATTATTTTCTTTACTAAAAAAAGTAAGTTATGTTCTTACTTTTTAAAAAATACAAAGAGGGCTTCCCTGGTGGCGCAGTGGTTAAGAATCCACCTGCCAATGCAGGGGACACGGGTTCGAGCCCTGGACCGGGAAGATCCCACATGCCACGGAACATCCAAGCCTGTGTGCCACAACTACTGAGCCCATGAGCCTAGAGTCGGTGCTCCGCAACAAGAGAAACCACTGCAATGAGAAGCCCACGTACCACAATGAAGAGTAGCCCCCTCTCGTCGCAACTAGAGAAAGCCCACGCATAACAACAAAGACCCAACACAGGCAAAAACAACAACAACAACAACAAAAAATCCCACAAAGAACAACAGCAATTGAGCACATAGGAACCTTAATTTGGAGCATACAGTATCAATCAAGTGGCATTTTAGCTGTGATGACAGAAGTTTTATAACATGATTAAAATATATCTTGTAAACATGATTTGTTACTTGTACAGTATTTGCAAATAATTATGTCTTTTAAGAGACATTTTGTGATTTTAAATTATGGACTATTATAATGTTACTCAAACTGTGAACTGTTTCCATAAATATGTATATTTTATGAATGTAATGATTAATTTTTTTCTCACTGGGTTTTCCTGACAGATGAACTTTTAAAATAACAGGAATCATTTTATTCTTTGTGCATTTGTGTACACTATTCATAGTTAAAGGACATTTATCAGTATTTTTCTTTTAATTTCACCCTTGCCTAAATAAAGCTTTTGGCTGGGAAGTGGTCCTGCTGAACTATCTTGCTCCTCAGTACGTCTGTGTGACTAAGACACCCAGTTGCAAGACTGGCTGCTCTAAGTGTGAAGTCCATCTGGCTGTAATTTATATGTCTGCCGGTCTAATCTCATTACCAGCAACTCTTTGCTGCAAAACTAGATTGCACCTCTTCTATCTGAAATCCCAAGCTTGTAGAGTCATTTAAAGGACACAATGAAATAATAATATATAAGCATTTACTTAGTATAGGACATGCTCAATAAATACTTATTTTCCTTTCTATTCTTCTCAGCAAAAGAAGCCTGCACTGTTTTCAGTACTCAATGCAGACTTTCAATTACCCAAGCACACACACAGTTTTGTCTTCCCAAGACCAGTATCCCATTGCTGTCAACATGTGACAACTGTGTTTGAATTAATGATGCTCAGCAACCCCGAGCATTCCTCTGAGATGATTTTAAAAAGTAAACAGTCCTGAAGTCTTAGCCCTGAGGGTGACTGAGTTGAAGTTAATTGTGGTTATAAAACAAGTAATAAAAGTGAGGGAAAATTTTAAATGATAGATAAGGAGATACATTTGGGACTTGATTTTTAAATTCCGTGAAAGGAAGAAAAAGAGATAGAAAAATGAGAAAAGAGAATTTATGAAGAAGCCTGGAAAGAGCAGGTTTAAAGGGCCTACAGGAGAATAAAAGGAAAGTGAAAGAAAAAGCCAAAAAGGGAAATCAGCTCCAACTAAACTTGTTTGGTGCCTGGCACATAGCTTACCAGGTGAATGCTTTCTAAAGAATGATTGCCTACCTTTTTCCAGCATTTCTCCAGATATTGTCTCTATGTATTTTTATAGAATAAGATGCAATTATTAATATACTGACATTAAGAATTCATATTACATATAGCACAGCAACTTGATCCATATATATTTTCTTCAACTCGTACCATTTCCGAGGAAAGTTTATTTCTCAAGTAAATTATTTTGTGTATTTGTAAAATTCCGATTTCTTGTTTCAGGTATGTTTATTTTAAGAAACAATGCTTGAATGAAGTGCACACATCTAATTTGTGTGTCCATGTCCAAAAGATGTTATTGGAATGAGCAGAGAAGTTTGCAAATGAAATGCAATTTCCTACATCCAGTAAAATACTTAAGGAAATTAGAAAAGGTCCAGAAAATAACTAAAAGTATACAGTGTCGATCTCAAAAGGTTATATTAAATATCTAGCTATGCTTTCCTCATAAAATTCCCTAAGATCAACATCAGAATGTCATCCAAATAAATTATGAGTCTGATCTAAATTTACTGTTTATTTTTTAGGCTGAAAGGGATCGGTAATCTCAAATAAAACTAATAGGTTAGTGAACATGTAGACAAGAATAAGTTACTTTTAAGGAAGCAATGAATCTATAAGAACAACTATCTTTTTAAACACGATGAAAAGATCTTTTGAGAAATTTCCAAAAATATCACATGACAATTTACATAGCCCTCTGAAAGATTTCCTCAAAGGGAGTTGAAAGTTGTATTGCTATAATAAATGTCCTTCAACACACTGACAGATTAAAAGACCATACCATAGACCATGGCCTTCGTTGCTAACTGCATAGCTTTCCTGAGTTATTTAAAAAAAGCTTTTGGCTAAATAAACTCTATGTCTGCAGTCTATGATTACATTTTTGAAGCTAAGAATTTTTATGATTTTATCTTTTGAGATACATTTGGTGATTGGAAATTTAATACTGAACAGCAGCCTCTTGAAAATTTCAGACTTAAGGAGCCTCCTGTGCAAAGTGAAGAATTCACTGAACATAAAATTATTATAATTTTAACAGACTTAGAATCTAATGATTACTTCAACATTCATGCTGAGATTTTCTAGATGTTGGCTATGTTGGCTAATATGTGTCCCTTAATAAGTATATTTTAGTTTCTCTAATTCTTTCTTATTGAAAAGTGAATAACTTTTTTTTTTTCTCAACAGTATTTTTAGTATTTTGTGCTTAGCCTCAGCACTATTATATTAGAAATTCTGCGTCTCTAAGCATGAGATGAACCCTTTTGAGGATTTCTTTTTTTTTAGGATTTATACTGAGTACATTTACAATGGTACTCCAATCCCAAAGGTGAATACTGTTCTGATTTCTTTCACCATAGATTGGTTCTAGGACTTTGTATAAATGGAATTTTACAAATGTACTCTTGTGTTTGGCTTCTTTCGCATATCATAACATTTTGAGATTCATCCATGGTGTTGTATGTGTCAATAAGCTCTTCCTTTTTTGTTACTAGGTATGAATAAACCACAGTTTGCTTATCTGTTCTCCGAATAATAGTCATTAAGGTTGTTTCCAGTTTTGTCTATTATAAATAAAGTTATCATGAACATGCTTGTGCATGTTTTTGTATTTTCCATTTTTCTTGGATAAATACCTAGACTTGGGATTGCTGGGTAATATGGCTGATACATGTCTATCTTTCTAAGAAATTTCCAAACTGATTTTTCAAGAGGTAGTACCGTTTTATGTGATCACCAGCCAAGTACGAGAGTTCCAGTTGCTCCAAAGCCCTGTCAATATATGGTGTTGACAGTCTTTTTAATTTTAGCCATTCTAGCAGGTATATATAAAATTTAAAAATACATGTATCTATTACATTTGCTCATTAAATACCAATTATATTTACCTTTTGGGTGCTCTCTATTTCTCCCTGCAAATCATTTCCTTTCAGTGTGAAGAAATTATTTCAACATTTCTGCATGGGAAAGAGTTAAGGGTTAACTCAGCAGGCCTGGTTTCCTCAAGTCTAGCACATTCCCCAAAAGGCTGGTCTTTAGGACTGGGCTTTGGCCACTGCAGAGAGATGAGCTCTGAGCCCTTGGAACAGTCCACCTGCTAAGAGTGTTTTTTTGTATGCCTGAGGTCTCAAGTCATAAACTATTACAGTTTATGCTAACAATGTAATTTATGGTAAACTCCATGCTGAGATTTGATTCCTGATGTGACTCCGATGATACTTCTATATCCAGCGGCCAGTACTCCAAAGCATGCGTGATCTCTCTGTTTTACAGCCTAAATGTCAGTTTGGTTTTGTCTTGATTTGTTTTTGGCTGCTTGAAGTAACCTTTGCTCTACGGTCCTGTGACTAGTTTTCTGAACTTCAGGAGATTTCTTTTTGCCCTGCTGCCCTGCTCTAAACTTCAGTGAGCTACTGCCTTGTACTTATTGATGACTTGGAGTACCTGGAATGGATTTTTCTTCTTTTACCTACCCTCCCCCACTCATCTCCAGCAACCATTGACTTACACTGTACCCAGTAAAATGCTGGATGCCTCAGAGGAATTTTTCTCAGATATCCTTCCTTGTCCGCAACCACTGGTGGCTAGTTCTATGTGCTCAGTACAGATCTGAAGCACTTCAGAAGGATTTCTCTGAGCAAACCTAACCCAGCTTTCAACAGCTGGTTCTTATACTTGGTGAACACCTTTTATGTTTCAGAGAGATTTCTTGCAGTTAATCTTCCATGCTTCCAGCCTCTTGGTGTTCTACTCTGTGTTCTCCGTGAAGGCCTATGGGGAAGAATCGGTGGCTGATACTGGCTCCGTGGCTGACGCTGTAGGGATTCTAAGTCATCATGACATCCCAAGGGGGTCTGTTAAGTTCATTAGAAGTTTTTCTGATCTCTCTTTACCATGATACCTCTTCATCTTGTCATTCTGCCATAAGTCCTAGGAAGGACTCATAGCTTTCTGGATTTCAGTTTATTTAGGCTTATTTGCATCTCAGATCTCTAAAAGATTATTTGAAACTATGCTTTTGTAACCTGTCTCACTTATTCTCATTTTAGGGTGGGAGCAATGGTCCCCTGCAACTTTTTACATTTTAAGTGGAAGCAAAAGTCCCGTATGCATGCTTTACTTAATAAAAACAGGACATGTAAGAAACATAGTATCTATCCACTCATTTATTCATTTAAGATATAGTATTGAATGGTCTCTACTTGCCAGATACAGCATTGAACAAAACAGTCCGAATTCTCTACTTTCAAGGAGTTTATATTCTACTGTAGGAAAGAGGTAATAAACAAAACTGTTAGTTATATAATATGTTAATAAGTGCTAGAGAGGAAAATATAGAGGTATAAGGAGATATAAAATGTCAGAATGGTGTTTCATATTTAATATATGAGGCCAGGAATTTCTAACTCAGAAGGTGATGTGAGTAAAGATCTGAAGGAAAAGATAATGCTTCAAATCTATGACCCCTTTGAACCAGAAAACTGGGCATTGGACAGTTGTGTCTGTCTATATCTCAGGAACTTCTCTGTGATGTACACTGTTGTTCACCCAACCTTCTAACAATGTAATCCTCTCCTCATACAATCAGGGACAGACAACATAAATTAAACAGCAATATAGATACTACCATGCTCGATTATCATATTTGCAAATAATAAAAAAAAAGATGTTAAAACACAATGCTGTGAAAGACTGTATACAAGAATAGGCACTCTAGTGGGCTTCCCTGGTGGCGCAGTGGTTGAGAGTCCACCTGCCGATGCAGGGGACACGGGTTCGTGTCCCGGTCTGGGAAGATCCCACATGCCGCGGAGCGGCTAGGCCCGTGAGCCATGGCCGCTGAGCCTGCGCGTCTGGAGCCGGTGCTCCGCAACGGGAGAGGCCACAACAGTGAGAGGCCCGCGTACCGCAAAAAAAAAAAAAAAAAATGAATAGGCATTTCAGGATACTGCTGTGATGTTATAAACTAATATTCTTTGACCCAGAAGTTTCATATTTTGGAATTGATACTAGGAAAGTGTAAAACACTGCAGATTGGCTACTGCATTACTAGAGACTGGGAAGTTAATGATCACTTTACAACTTGCTGAGACTTAGCTGCCATGTGCACATGCATGCGTGGAATTAGTAAGGTGAACATAAGACAGTGTTTGTTTCTACTGTGATAGGATAGTCACAGAGGTGTGGGCTGGCACTGCATCCCTGGTAATTAGGGCGCAACATTTCCTGTATTGTATGCCTGAGGCAATGTGGTTCTAAAGCCAATGACTTAGCTTGCTGGGCCTTAGTAGAAATACTGGGTTCTACAGTGAGCAATTTGGGCAGTAGCTTCTTGATCCCCAAGCTTTCTGATCATGCAGAGGTAGCAATGCCCTTGGAAGGTCTCTATGACCATGCTGTTCTGTGAGTCATGCTTGGAAGACCTACAGGTGGCTCTCGCAGCCCTCGCAAAGACTTCGTAACAACTAATTCCCTATCAAAACCTACTTCTGATTAAAGAGAATGCGTTCTGTTACTGCAGTTGTCTAATGATTGATAAAGCAACTCTTTGGAAAAGGGCAAGAGGTTTGTACAACTATGTGTATAATAGCATGGTAAACAATTAAAAAAACTTTTAACAATATATAAAAGTTCAAAAAAAGGGAATTGGTTAGCAAATGGTAATATATCTATGTAATGAAATAATATACATTCACTAATTAAATTTATTTTGAAAAAATTCAAACCTACAGAGAAGGTGTAAGTATATTACAATGAATTTCCCTATATTCACTTTCATCTATATTCACTCACGTACCAATGATATTACTATATATATTTGGAAATGTAAGCTATTTATCATCTATTAAGAGAAAAAAAGCAGACAGTTTCTTTTTGGTAACAATATATCTACATACATTACACAAAGAAAAATATTCTCAGTAGTTTTCTCTGGATAGTAAAATAATAGATTATTAAGTACATTTTTATTTTTGTCCATATATAGTTGATAATCTATCTACAAAGAACACAATAAGCTAATAAAAGGAGCTACATTAGTTCTCAGGGAATCCTTTGTAATGTACATAGTTCTTTTATCAAATTCCTACTTCTAGGATAGAGTGAAAATGTCAATCACCCTTGTGGACCTTTACCAAGCTAGAGCATATAAACTCCTTTGAGATCATGCAATACCTTATTATTTTCTTAACCAATAACTACCTACTGAATATTATTGAAATTTGCTTAATATTTTGGATGATACTCTATACACAGCTAGAAAAATGTCATTCTATTTCAAAGATGATTGGACTTCATGTACAACATAATTTATAAATTAATATCCTTCATTCAATTTCTAAAATTTTCAAACTAAGTAATTCTGGGTTACTTTACTTGAAAAAGGGTGCTGTGGAAAAGGGTACTAGTTTTGATGCTGTGATTCTAAAATTGCTTTTCTTTATAATCCTCTCTAGCTTCACATCTATTTCAATTTTACATCTAAGCTACTGCCACCTTTAACTCTTTTTGTAATTACCATTGACTGCCACAGATAAACAACTTGGAGATGCTTCAGGGTGACATGGTTATCACAGATGAATATCTACAGCTACCCTCCATATTTATTTACTTAGACTGTCTCAGAAAACAGTTGTAAACATCAAGACTGAACTTAAAATTGTCATGGTCTCTTATATTCACCAACTGTTATTATACATGGCTTAGAGACATATGGCCAGAATTTGTAAAGGCACAACACAGATAAGTAAACAATAAACATGAAAGCTAACAACCTAGAAACCAGCAGAGCTTAGGAAACCAATTGCAGGTTCTCATATATTATGATGCCAAATTAACAAATAAATAAGTACAAAAATAAATAAAGGATGAATTCACAAGTTAATTACTATATAAATTAAGACTGGCTGGAACAGCCACCCATAAAAATGTTTGATCCCCCTTCACAACACCTGCACAGTGTTTGAGCACCTTAAGATAATTTATCCTATTTGAGAATTCTTCCTTAGGCTGAACTGAAATGATTTCTCTACTCCTTGAAGACACACAGGAAATTGCTATCATGGCCCTCAGGAGGACTGTTGTTTCAGGGTTAAAATAGCTTAATTTCTTCTGCTGTTCAATTTCTTTTAACACCCTGGTCTTAAAATTATAATTTTGCAACTAAAAATATAGTTAACAGTAGTAACTGTGAGATTAGTGTCAAACTGTATGATACTTAAGGCTAAAAATTTGCAGGTGAAATTCCAGATCAAAGGGAAGGAATAACCAATGCCTTCAAGTCTTATCAGCACTGTATGTAGAAGTGCATTTCTGAAAAAGTGTATGCAAATTGTAGATCTTGCCATTTGAAGAAATCCATTTTCAAAGTGAAGAGATTGAACACTTATGTAAGTTTCTGTTAAAATTCCAACTTTCAGGTGCATATAGGGTTTGCTTACAACAGCAACTGTGGCCATTTTCACAAGATGCCTATAGGAAAAAGGTTCCAGAATAAAACAAGTTTGGGAAAAGATGTATATACATTTTTACTGGAAAATACTAGTTTAAAGCAAAGTTAATTTACATATTGTTTAAGCATTTATTTAACATTATTATTATATCAAATTCCTTTTGTTTCAGAGAACCATATTTTTTCAGTCCAAACATTTATGTTACTTTTACCAAGATCCTATTTAGATTCTTCATTTTATATTTTTTCTTTCAAATTTTTAAATTGTATATATTTAAAATGTACAAATTAATGATGTGATGTGTATATGTGTATGTATGTGTGTGTGTGTGTATATATATATATATATATATATATATATATATATATATATGCCACACACATATAGACAAACACACACATTGTAGAATGATTACCAAGATCAAGATAATTAACACATCCATCACCTAACATAGTTAGTATAGAAAACTTTGGTGTGTGTGATGAGAATGCTTAAGGACTACGCTCAAAAACTTTTAAGCATACGATACTGTATTATTAACTACAATCACCATGCTGTATATTAGATCCTCAGAATTTACTCTTCTTATAATTGAAAATTTGTGCCTTTGACCTACATCACCCCATTTCCCCCTTTCCGTAGAACCTGACAACCACCACTTTATTCTTTTGTTTTCATTAAATCTTTTTTTTTTTTAAGATTCCTCATATAACTGATACCAAAGAATATTTGTCATTCTCTTTCTAGCTTATTCACTTAGTATAATGCTCTCCACACTGAGCCATGCTATTGCAAATGGCAGGATTTCTTTCTTTTTTATGGTTCAATCATACTCCATTTTACATATATTACATTTTTTAAAATCCATTATAATATATACTACATTTTTTTTAATCCATTCATCTGTTGATGGACACTGAGGTTGTTTTCATATAATGAATAAGCATGAATAATGCTTATGAATGTGGGTATGCACACATCCTTTGGAGATACTGATTTCATTTATTGGATATATACCCAGGAATGGGATCACCAGATCATATGGTAGTTTAATTTTTAATTTTTTGAGGAACTGCCTTACTGTTTTCCATAATGGCTATATCATTTTAATTCCACCACTAGCATATAAGGGTTCCCTTTTCTCCACGTCCTCACCAACATTTATTGTCTCTTGTCTTTTTTATAATAGCCACCCTAACAAGTGTGAGGAGATAGCTCATTGTGGTTTCAATTTTCATTTCCCTGATGATTAGTGATGTTGAGCACCTTTTCATAGACCTATTGGCTATTTGTATGTTTTCTTTGGAAAAAGGTATATTCAGGTCCTCTGCCCACTTGTAATTGGATTATTCACTTTTGTGCTCTTGAGTTTTATGGGTTCTTTATATATTTAGGATATTAACTCCTTATCAGATATGTGGTTTACAAATACTTTATTCCATTTCTGTAGGTTGTTTTTCAATTTATTGACTGTTTCCTTTGCTCTGCAGAGGCCCTTTAATGTAGTACCACTCGTTTATTTTCAGTTTTTTTGCCTATGCTTTTGATGTCTTATCCAAGAAATTATCGCCAAGATCAATGTCAAGGATTTTTTACCTATGAAAAGCAAATACTGTATGCTAACACATATATATGGAATCTAAAAAAAAAAAAATGTTCTGAAGAATCCAGGGGCAGGACAGGAATAAAGATGCAGATGTAGAGAATGGACTTGAGGACATGGGGAGGAGGAAGGGTAAGATGGGATGAAGTGAGAGAGTGGCATGGACATATATACATCACCAAATGTAAAACAGATAGCTAGTGGGGTCCAGCCACATAGCACAGGAAGATCAGCTCAGTGCTTTGTGACTACCTAGAGGGGTGGGGTAGGGAGGGTGGGAGGGAGACACAAGAGAGAGGGGATATGGGGATATACATGTAAGTATAGCTGATTCACTTTCTTATACAGAAGAAACTAACACACCATTGTAAAGCAATTATACTCCAATAAAGATGTTAAAAAAAAATAAATAAAAATAAAAGCCTTCGTTATTGCCCCTTACTACCATTCAGTGTGTAAGTCACTGGTAGATTATTGCTACTTTCAGAAAACAAACTAATTTATTAGTGTTGTAACTTATAAAATTTAAGTATTTTTGAGATTCTTTTTTCAAGTTATAATGAAAACTTCCAAATAAACCCAAAAGAGAGAGCAGTACAATGAACTCTCTTGTTCCTATTACCCATCTTTGGTAACCATCAACTTTTCACTGTTCTTCAGGAATTTTTTTTGAAAGTGGAGCTTTCATGAATCCCAAGAAAAACCTATAATCCACTGCAGTGGATTTAGATTAATTAAACATTTCTCAATCTTCCAAAGATTCCATCTTTTTCACTCAGGATGATTTAGTTCAAATTTAGTGGACTCACCTCAGGGAAATGGCTTATTTTCTTATGTGAATAGTTTAATTTCTCTTCATTTCAAAACCAAAGTTAGAATATCAAACCAGAGGGAGAGCTCCAAAGATATTACACTCATCTAGTTATTACTGACTGTTTCCTTAGTGTTCTAGAAGATGCTGTAAACTACTGACCCATGTAAGAACATGGGTAAATCTTAAAAGTCATTATGCTAAGTAAAATAAACCACACACAAATGGCTACATACTGTGTGATTCCATTTTTTATGATATTCTGAAAGACAAAACTGTAAGGGCAAAATCATTTTTAAACTCTCACTAGTTTCTGGATACTTGAGCTCATACTTCTTTCTTCCTGATAACCTATTCAGGAATATCTTAACTTCCCAAGGGAGACAACGGCAGCTGACTTTCCTCTTTTGACATTTTTTCCAGACATGTAAGAAAGTCAGAGATTTCAAAGCAGTACAAAGAGAAGGAGAGACTCACTTACAGTTCTGGATTACATGCATGCACACTGGGGTTTGGCTGATCTTAAATGTACAGATTTATCTATTTCATCTTTCATAATGTCTTCTTTATTATACTACATATGGAAATGTCAGTGAAAATTATTAAACTAGTAAATACATTATGAAAGTCATAAAATGTTAGTTTGCATTACATTTCAATCAAGAATTATGGCTAATCCAAAGCACCGTTCATTATCCTTCTCTTTTTCTAGTTCAGTGTCTGTGATACTGGACACTCTGTGGGTATCTAAAAGGTCATTTTCTAATATACACCAGTAGCCCTTGGGGTTGGGAGAAAACCACCCTGCAGTCGTGGCATGATTGCTTTCATTCTGAGATATAATACATATCATTTTAGTGAAAGTCATAAAAAGAATGCAGAAACAAAAGTGTGAACTCTAACAATAAATAGGAAAGATGTTCTGAAAATTTCTTTGAAACAGGTGAGGAGTAACTAAATTTAAAAAATAGATAACTCTAGCAAGACATTATCACAAACTGCATAATTTTTTTTGTTACTTTGTAGAAAAAAACATGCTTTCCTTTTCCATAAATGTTCTGCAAACAATATTTTCCAAGTTTCTTGAATTTACTTCTCATGATATTCTAGGAATTAGACACAGGTCCTGCTATGAGGAGGCTTACAGTGTAGTTGAAAAGACAGAACAGGTTCCACATTTACTCAAAACATGAATGAAGGAGAAGAAATCCCAAAGTAACCAAGTTTACCACAACATGCCAAAATTGGCAGAATTGGGAACTTAAACACTAAATTCAATTTTTAAGAAATAAATTTACACTTTTACACACATTCTCTATAGATTCATGCCTGCAACTATAACCATAAGAGAGTAGAAAGTGAAGAACTTCAGAACATAGGACATTGGTTGAAGGGACAATGATAAAAAAAAATCAGCAATAGATCATTCCTTAAAACACTTAGGGGGACTTTCTTGGCAGTGCAGTGGTTAAGAATCCACCTGCCAATGCAGGGGACATGGGGTCGAGCCCTGGTCTGGGAAGATCCCACATGCTGAGGAATAACTAAGCCCGTGTGCCACAACTACTGAGCCTGCGCTCTAAGGTCTGTGAGCCACAACTATTGAGCCCACATGCCACAACTACTGAAGTCCGTGCACCACAACTACTGAGCCTGCGCTCTAAGGTCTGCGAGCCAAAACTACTGAGCCCACATGCCACAACTACTGAAGTCCATGCGCCTAGAGCCCACGATCCGCAACAAAGAGAAGCCACCAAAATGAGAAGCCCGCATGCAGCAACGAAAAGTAGCCCCTGCTTGCTGCAACTAGAGAAAGCCCGCAGCAACTAGAGAAAGCCCACACGTAGCAACAAACACCCAACGCAGCCAAAAATAAATAAATATATAAAAAAAACAAAAAAACACTTAGGGATGGTTTTATGCATATTAAAAAAAATGAAAATATCAAGAAATGCCAGATTATAAAGAAAAAGGCAGTTTTGCAAAATCATTTTATTCAAAAGTGGTTCATCTTACCTCAGCTACCAGTTGCTGAAGAGATGGTGAAGCTACAGAGTAGAGACTTGAGTTACCGCTTACAGGACTGTGGAGACTAACATAAGCCACAACATTCTTCTGCAGAACCGTCTTGAAATCCTGACATTAAAAAAAAAAAATCTATCTTTAACAGAAATAAAAGTAACAGATTCCACTTTACCAGTTACATGTTGAATAATAAACACTTCCTACCTAAAATCATTACATTGCATAATACTCTCTTTTTTTTTAATGTAAAGCCATCCCATACTATTTACTAGAGTACCCAAGGGTCATAAAGGGGTTTTAAATAAGGGTGGTGAGGAGTTTCATATAACATATAACAAAATATTTTAAAGCATGTTCATGTTCCCAAAAAAGGTAAAAATTTAAGAGAAAATGTCCCTATATGGTTAATATAGTATGAGATTCAACTTCAGAATACAGGATGGAATATTTGCTCTAGTGACAGCATTTAATTTTATAGTCATTGAATTAGAGAACAGACATGGATAAATCACTTCAGTGTTTAATAAAACCAGCGCTTTCCTTTGAAGTGTTGAGCTACTTTTTGCACAAAGCAGCTTTTTATTCTGAGCAAAATAAGGCATAATACAATTGTGGCCTTGCACATATTACTTGAAGTAAAACCTGATGCATTTCATCCACTTTAGTAGAATAAAATGATTCAGTATAATAGTTTTCCACTTTTCTGCTAAACCCTACTTCCAAAAATTGAAGACCACTGATCCTATTAATAATGTACCACTAAGAAGTCCTTCTGTTATTTGCTTCCTTTTCTTGTGCAAATATGTAATGAGTAATTATCATGATGGCAGTTCTATAGATATATCCTAAAAATTGTATTATATTATTTTGTATCTTAGAAACATATCTTTCTTCTTCCAACACTATCAGATGAAAGTCTGCAAGGACTAGTACACCTAGCAAATCAATAATATTATTCCTAGTTCATGTTGAAAATTCAGCTATACCTCTGTAAAAGAAGTGAAAAGACAGTTTATTTAAAAATAAATATTTTAAATAAGTAGAAATGATGAACTGTGGTTTACACATAATATTGTTATTAAAAATGTCCATTATTACACAAGAGCTATAGAAAAACAGCTTCTAATTACATACTACCATACTGACAATGTCTATATGTCAGTCCATTTAACTCTCATGAGAACCTCACAACCTAGGCATTAGTGTACTCATTGGAACAATCAAGTCTTGAGAAGTTAATCTTGCCTAAGACCACTTGTTTTATGGTAGAGAGGATTTGAACTCAGATTTCTTTGACTGCAAAGTCTATAGTATTTCCACAATAGCCTGAAGATGAAGATTCTTCACAGGAGAAATGGTACTTTTTAAAGAACCTATTTAGTAAAATGTTACAATTTTCCTCAAGGATTGAAATCAGTATTGAGTCAAATCTCTAATAACTTTATCACTATAAATTCCATTTGACCAGTATAACCTAATCTTTTTAATTACAACTCTGAGTTTCAAGGGGTTCCTGTGTAAGCAAAATTAGAAAGGGCATTATGACCTGTCAACAAGTGCTTTCCTTACTCATCTTCATTAGGGAATATATTTAGCACACAAATTGCTTTCTTCTAAAAGAAAATCTTTCATTTTCAGAAGGAGTAGGTTTGATAAGAGTAGACAGAACAGTAAAACTAATAGTTTTCTAAATTCCTCCTCAACCAGATTGTTACAAAAAGGCTTCATGAACTGTATTGAAATAATCTAAGATACAGCAATTTACAATAGTACATTTTATAAGCTAATAATCAAATCCATATATTATTCACCATTTTCTTTGCTTATATATTTTTGCTCACCTAGTCAAGGAAAAAGCCAGAAAGTGACTGGATGTATAATTAGTTGTCAAATATGCATACATACATATAATAAATACTCTAAGACAGAGGTCCCTAACCTTTTTGAATAGGAAGAGACTTTTCTACCATAAACATTTTTTCCTATAGACTTCCCACAGTATAGTAGTTGTATTTTTAGTATCTGTTGATTGAGAACTATAAAATTACCAAAAGGTACAACGCAGTCAATAATCAAAATATTTTATTAACTACAAAAATATTTACTTAATTTGAAAATGTAATGGTTCACATACACACAAGGCCACAATACTGAACAAACTGCAGGTTACCATGCATGATGCTCAAATAAATTCAAGGACTATTTGCAGTACACTTCACTTTCCCATGCAGAGGAGTTAAGGATATTTAGGAATTTAAGTTACGAACTATTAATGTTACACAAGCCTACTTTGAGAACACAGCTTAGAAATACACATGCTAATTTAGAATTAACATGAGTTGACTATGAAAATTATTAGATAGATATGGAGAAGGCTGTATGAGATAGTAGAATAAATTTTTGGAAAGAATCTTAAAGACATTTTTTTTAAATGTGCCTTATTGTTACAAGAAAACTAAAACATTGTTTTCTTTATGATGAAAAATTCTGAATTAGTAAAATCATCCCAGATCACAAACACACTCCCCAGATTGTTTCTTAAATTGTTTATATCCTTAAAGTATGGAATTTGGAATAGAAATTTGAGAGATTGGTTCAGCTATTACATTTTCCATCTTACTAAAAATCTGTCAATTTTAAAATGTTCTGTCAGCAATGGAATTTCTTTATTTGAACTAGTTCTTTTGAGTAATGGGAAAAAATTCATACCACTAATTTGAATACAGAAAAGCATTTCTATTTGCAATGTGTGAATCTTGATAAATTTTACAACTGTAAAATTTTTCTCATTTTGAAGGCCTCTTTCTCTCAAAAGATCTTTGCTATTTTCTTTTGTATACCTTTTTGGATTTTTCTTGATAGCCAACAGACATTTTATCTTTTTTTTTGAGTGATTAAATGAAAAATGAAATGAGAATTTCTCATTATATATTTGATATTTTTTTCTGCAAAGCTGAAGCAGTATACAAACTAGGATATCAAATGGTTTTATTTTCCCAGCTAAAGTTGTGTAGGTTTTTTTCCTACATATTTCTATTAAACTTCTTTTTATAAAGTCATAAAAATAAATAGAATATCTAAGAGTTTTATGATGTTTTTATTGTTGTTAATGTGGCATCAATCCAAAGTTGTCATATCCCATTAAAAACACAGTGCATTTGTGAGACACAAACATATCAGAAATATTTGAAAATGTACTCCAGTTGTATTCTAACTGTCATCCATTGCACACAAGATTTCATTTGAACAAAGCCTTCCTAAGGTAGTTAGATAAGTGGATAGGTAGAGATATAGGTAGAAAAGAAGGAGCAGGGAGGTAGGGGTGTAAGAATAGAGGGAGGAAGGATTGAAGGGAGGGAGAAAACAAGGGTAGAAGGAAGGAAACTGCTATTTTGAGTCCAATCCCTATATTGTTTAGGTAAGGTATAATGCTAAGTTAATAAACATTTTACATACAAGATTGTTTCCTAATTCCAGAAAATTGCTGGAAAATTTAAAAAAAAAAAAAGGTAACGGTATGTATCACTTGACCCTTTCTTGTCCAGTGCCTGTAAACCTAAGAAGAAACACAATAACCAGGTAAACACCACTGTGGGTGTAACAGTGTGTAGGTCTGGTAGCAATAAGAAGAAGATACCTGTAGATCATACACAAATCACTGTGGTCTAACTCTAATTCCCTAGCATTCTTAGAAGTGATCTCAGCAAATGAGCATACTGCACACCCTGGTTGAGACACACATTCTTGTTCATGGCTTTATCAATTTGACTTTGTCTACTTTAGTCCAGAGCAAGAGCGAGAGTGAGAGCGAGAGAGTGACTGCGCAATTTTGAGAGCAAGGCATAGTAATTTATGCATGTTTACCTCTCCCCATTCATAGGAGCCAATATTTCCAAAAGCTGTTCCACCCCATGAACAGAAAACAATAGTGCGGTCTGGTCTCCACCCTCTCTTGACTCTTGACATCAAGGCCTGGATAAAAGCTGTGATGACGGCAGTGCTGCTGGCCCATTCTTGTCCATTATAACTGTATGCGGTATGATGATGGCTGCCAACTATGATGTAACGGTCTGCAAATAGAAGACAACAAGAGCCATTATAATACAATATACATCTTAACAATAAATTTAATGACATTTACATGATCCTATTGCACAACCGAGCAACAATTATGCAAAATTGTTCTGATAATTAAGACTAACATTTTTCCCCCACTGTCTTGACTCACACATGTGTGTATATCAAAGCAGAGGCAGCTGCTGAACTCAATTATGAATCCAAAGCTTAGATCCATATTACTGTCATCTCAACATGCATATTAATTAATGAAGTATACAAATATGCCACAATGAAACCCTTATCTAACATTTTGCCAGAATCATAGTGGGAAGTACCCTATAAACAATGTGTATATGCTCAGTAAGTATTAATGAACTATTCATACATTTGAGGGAACAGTTATTCAGTAGCTGTAAGTATTAAAAATGTGGTAGTCATGTATGGACTTTGCAATAAATGAAGTATTTAGGGAATCAGTTTTCACTTCCAACTTAGAGTTTTAGACCCTCTCCTTTTTCTGATGGAAAAAATAAATCATCATCAAAAGTCATCCAAATACTTTTTCTTTTTTGCATATTTTATTTCACATAATCATACAAAATCCATTAGATACACTACTAGAAAGATCTCCATGACACATTGATGGCTTCTGAATAACGTATATTGCTGACAATTGTTAGTAATAAGATAGACTAAAAATGTACCTCCAGAGTTTCCTCTGATTTTGCCAGTGAATGTTGTTGGTACACAGCTAAATTTACTTTATCAAGTAGCCCTACAATCTGTGTAAAAATATTTTTCTTCATTAAGTGTCATTTCCTTAGGAGATATCCCATAACTTGATGGTTAAGTGTACAGAGTTTAAAGCCTTTCTGCTTGGGTTTGAATCCAGGCCATTCATCTTACTAGTTGTATGACCTTAGAAAGCTTATTTAGGCTCTCATGCCTTAAATTCTTCAACCATAAAATGGGAATAAAAATAGTGCATACATCATTCAGTTCTTTTGAGTTTTAAGTTAGTTACTATTTGTAAGGCACTTTGAATAACATCTGACATATAATAAGTACTACACATGTATGGAATGAATGAATCACACCTTGACTTCATGGCATCAAAACAATACTTTACTGGAAACATAACTGTGTGAAACTATTTTAGTTTTCCACACTGATATTGGAACCAACAATGAATTTGATCTGTCAACAATTTATCAAAACTTAGTTAATGGTATACACAGTGTGCCTGCAATGTTGAATTGATTCACTCATGTCCCAGATATGTATAAAAATTCTGTTTGGAATTATCTGTATTCTGGATAAACCATATATAAAAACCTTAATACTAACTGATGGTTATTTCTAATTTTCAGAGTCATTAAATAAGAAAAGTATGTGAATGAACAGCCAATATTTTTGTGTAGAATTCAAATAAATAAAATTGAGAAGTTTACATATTATACACCTAGAAATACTACTAGTAAATTGATTTTTTAAATTTGAGGGGTTTTTTCTACATTGAATTCAATAAGTTTTTTTTTTTTTATCCTATAGTGAGTATAATTTTGTACAGTTTGGTTTTCCAAAAATAACTAGCGAATGTAGCAATGATGATAAATATTTCTAATGCTTCAATTAGAGATCCTTATGATATAAATTTGTTGAAATGGTTGAAATGCAATAGTAACAATTTCCAAATTCATTTATATCTTGTATTAAAGATATTATGATCAGAGGTTGTTCATCAGAGGTTGCTACTGTAAGGAAACCAGAGAGAAGATGTCCGTGAATTTTTAAAGAATTGGCAGGCAGGAAACTTGATGGGAATGTAAAACTTGATCTCAGAATTTCCTGGGTTAGCAATTATGGAGTCAGTTTGACTAAGATCATGGAGAAGAATTATGCTCCAAGGATGACTTCAGTAAATATCCCAACCAAATCAATAGCAATGACACAAATGTACTAAAAGACTACTGCATTCTACCATGTAAAACAAGCACAGCAAACAGTAATATGTCATTCAACCTCACAATATGTTCAGAAGTGTTGTTAATTTGTTAATATATTTGTCAGTTATTTTCACTTTTTTAGCCTATATAGTACCATCTGAAGATTCCATAAGCATCCCATAACAAGGTATAAAACTATTTAAAATGTAACCAGGTGATCCTTTTCATAAGCACCTTCAAAACCTAAGCCATGCAAACATTAGGCAGAATTCTCAGTGGACCAAGGGTCAGAGATGGGACACAGACTAACAATGAAAGATTTGAAAACCAAAATTTTAATTTTTTTTAAAAACACATAATTAAAACTAAAATATTTCCTTTTTAAAAAAGTTTTTCTTGATAGAAATAAAATCTTCAATGGTGTTACAGTGAATAAAAGAAAAAGAAAACATTGGTTTCTACAGCTTTTACTCACAGGTACATGCCAATTTAACTAAACTCTGTTTTCTCCGTTTTGTTTTGTTTCCCTCTTACACTCTCTACTATGATTTATCTTTGAAGGGATGTGGTAAGAAAGAATAAAGACTTGCTTCTTGGTTTTATATACCACCCTTTAGAGTGGTATGAACTTGTAATTACATCTAAAGTAGGACATTTAACTATGCTATTAAATTGTTACAGAGCATTTTCTTGTGATATTTCATATAAAGTGTAGATTATAAATATTTGGGTCTACTTACCTGGAGATGTCGAGCCCTTTAAATATCCAACAACATTTGTAACTGTTTCAAATTTTGTGACTGTCTGAATTTGCATGCTGACAATTCTTTCCTCTGGGGGGGGAAAGAAAATTAAAAAGATACTTGTTTCTCTATATTCTGCTGTTTTTTTTTTCTTAAAGCATTCAAATTTATTTATCCAATATGATCAGACAAATAATTCCAAACAACTGAATTTTTCTAGATAACCAACGTTACATTTTTCGGCAAATATGTATTTGAAACTTTGTGTAGACATTATTTTAGGTGCTTGTTATATAATGATGACTAAGATAAAATTGCTAGCCTCATAGTACTTCAGAACCATAAATAGGCAATTCTAAATTTCACATTAAAAACCACAGTGGGGTTCAACAGGAAAGCACACAGAATAAGACCTCAAGGAGATGTGGACAACTCATATTTTTAAAAATGAAAAAAATCAGATAAAAATATTTTCAAAGAATTTTAAGTACTTGTCTAGCTTCAGAAAAATAGCATGTGAAGATGATTTAACTTTTTTTGTATGATTCATTATTACATTATCACACTGAAAACTATAAAGCATTACACAAATTAAAACAATACAGATTCTTAAAGCTACACTTATTTTCAAATCTTGGAGTTTTCATTTCTACCTGTGTTTGTAGGTTTCTCACCTCTCTACTAAATCTCTGCCACCTGCCCTGCCTCTTTGAGTTCTTCTATTCATGCTTGATATTCAAAAATGTTGACAACAAATAAGGCAAAGACACCAATCAGAAAGGACTTCAGTCACAGCCCTGAAGTGGTCTTTGAAGGTCTTTGGTGATGACATGTGTTAATCCTGTATTTGATGGATCTTGGGAAGTCTGGGGGCTGGGGGTAGGAAGGTGGTTTCTCTAGGAGAGGTCCAAGGGCAGCCAAGTGGTACTGTTGGGGAGAGGGTGGCAATTAGAAAGCAAGCAATGCAAAGTAGACATGCTATACTGATGGGCCTTCAAATGTCACTTCTTACTGCTATATGAAAACTGTTATGATAAATAAGTTGCTTCTTTCTTTGAATGTGCCCTACTAACAATTTAAATAGAAAATCAGTACACTGAAAAAATTATAACTAAACAAGAATAAAGAGACCTCAAGAGAACACCTGAGTGCCTCATATAGGAGAAAAGGAAATCTGCTTATTGTGTATTGTGAATATTGTAATCTGAGTATTGCAGTTCTAATTTACGTGCTATGCATTTCTGTTCAATATTTTTTAAGTACTATACTTTGTGAGGTTTTTTAGAGCAGTTTCAAAATACAGAAAAACTGAGCAGAAAACACAGAGTTCCCAAATACCCTCTCTCCCCTGCCCCTATTATTAATATCTTACATTAGCATGATCAATATCTGTTACCATTAATGAGACAATATTAATACATTAAGTCCATAATTTATATTAAGGGTCACTCTTTGTATTGTACACTCTATGGGTTTTGACCTAAGCATAATGGCATGTATCCACAATTATAGTATCATATAGAATAGTTTCATTGCCCTAAAATTTTCCTGTGCTATACCTGCTTATACTTTCCTCTCTCCCTTCCTCTTGAGCCCCTGGCAACCACTGATCTTTTAAATGTCTCTACAGTTTTGCCTTTTCCAGAATGTGATACACTTGAAATCATATGTTTGTTTTTAGTCATTAATTCCCTGTTCTAGGTTTGTTCCAAATTGTCCAGATAAATGAACTTTAGATGAGGCAGTCATGAACTTATAGTTGTTGTTTTTAATATTTTCATCTTATTTTTGAGTTAGAAAACCAGAGAAGATTCTTCAGCTGTATCTAAGATTCAATATTAATTTTTTTTTCAAATTCAGCAATGAGAAAACCTTATAATATATACAAATGTAAGGCAAACTCCTTGAAATATTACCTTATATTAATATAGTGCCTTACAATTTATATTTCCATTTGCACACACATGTACTAATTCTCATTGGATCTCTTTTTCTCTGTGAAGCATTAATGAAGCTGTTATCCTTGTTACTGCATTTCATTTTAACCAGTGTCATACTGTTTTAATTAACATAACTTTATCATGACTGAAGTAATGGGTCCCCTACCACCACCACCACCACCATCATTGTCATCGTCTCTTTTAATTATTATTCAATGTGGGGGGATTTATGGACCACTACTTTCATATAAACTTTTATATTAGTTTGTCATGTGCCATGGAAAGACATTTCAGGATTTCATTAGGATTGTATTAAATTAATGGAACCATTTGAGAAAGTCATGCATTTTATCTATGAATATGGTATGCCTCTCAATTTATTTCAGTTGATTTTATGTCTTTTATGAAGTTTTATATTTTTCTTTATAAAAGGTTTGCACAACTATTATTAAATTTATTTTAAGGTTTTCCTGCTATGTTAACAAAATATAGCATTTATAATTATTTTACTATGTATAAGCATGCTATTTAATTTCATATATTAGTCTTATAACAAACCTTCTTGTTAATCTCCTATAGGTTTTAATGGTTAATCTATAGGGTTTTTATTTTTGTTAATTTCACTGTAGATATATACCAAAAAATAGTTTTGCTTATTCCTTTTAAAATTGTAAAGCTTTTATCTACTGCTCTCATCATTTTGTATAGGACTGCCAGTGCACTGTGGAATGGAGGCAGTAAAAGCAGCATTCCTTTGTCCTTTCCTTGTGTTCTTCACTTCTACAAAATGTTTCTACAACTGTGTTTTTTTTATGTAGTTTGCTATAGGTGTCTGGGAAATTCCTTTTATAAGGAAGATCACTTTTGCTCTTCCTTTGCTAATAGATTTTAGCATAAACAGATGTTGAACCAACTTTTGAGATAATTGCAAGGCTTTTCACTTTACAATGTTAAAAAATGCATGTATTCCTGGAATAAGCCCTTCTTGGTCATGATATATTTTCTGTCTTTGGTTACTAATATTTTCAGGATATATGCATATATATTTATAAGTGGCTTATTGATAATTATACTTCTCAATTTTTTCTTGTCTGATTTTGATATGTGGATTATATAACCTCACAAATGTTTAGTGATCTTTGCTTCTTTTCATTGATTCTGTAAGAGTTTATGTAGCACAGACATTATCCATTTTACAAAGGAGAGTTAGTGTTCATATATAAAACTATTTCATCCTGGTATTTTTCGTGTGTGTTGCAGGGAGGAGTACTTTTTCACTCAATGTATATTTTCATTTTATTTCACTTAATATTTTCAAATTATTAACGAATATAAGTTAATTCAGATTTTTACATGTTTATTTCTTCTAAATGCATTTAGCTGTTTGCTTTATTCTAATGCTTCAGAAAAAATACTGTCATTTAACTATAATTTTGTTTCCTTTCCTATTTCTAAGATCAATTTACTTCTGTCTTTTTTGTTTCCCTTCATCAGTTTTACCAGAGTTTAGCTAATTTTTTAGAATTTTCAGAAAACCAGTTTTAGGATTTGTGGATCCTCAATATTTTTTTCTTTATTTTTTGCTCCAATATTATATTCTATGCTTATTAGTATCTTTGTTAAATTTTGCCTGAATATATTCTCTGGGGTTTTTTAACCTGAATTTTTAAGTTAAAACGCTTAGCTCATTACTTTTTAATCTTTATACATGTCTTTAAGGCTACAGATTTTCTATTGTGGTGAAGCACACTAATTTTGATATATGGTGTTATTATCTTACAAATTCTAGCATTTTAAATTTCTATGATAATTATTTCTATAATAAATGTATTAGTTCAAAGAATTTTTAAAATATTCAAATATAAGGTGTGAGTTACTGTTTTAATATTGATACCTAGCTTAATTTAATTATGAACTGAGAGCAAGGTCTATATACTACTGATACTTTGATTTTAGGTGAGTTTTGTGACCCTGTAGCCTATTACATCTGATAAATAGAGAATAAACATTTTTGTGTATGTTCCATATAAAGAATGTGTATTTCCTATTACAGGGATGTAGCATTTCATATATAGGTCCAGTAAATCAAGCTTGAAAACTGTGTGGCTATAACTTTATTAACTGTTCTACATATTCTCTCTGTTAATTATTGAGACATGTTAAAGTTTCCCATTTGATGCTAATTTATCAATTTATCTTGGCAATAGTATAATATTTTTCCTTGTATATTTTTAGACTACTTAGTTACATGTATGCAAGTTTGGAATTGCTACAACTTCCTGATTTCTATATAGATTATATAGAACAATTATTCTTTATATTGTTTCTATCCCAATTTTTCTCCCTAAAGTCTCCCCCCCCCATTAATATAATTATCCTACCTTTCTTTTGCTTAGTATTTCTCCAATACTTATTTTCCCAGCATTGCATTTGCTTTTGTCAGGCATGCCAGGGGCATTTCTGGCTTGGGCACAATTTTTATGCTAATTTTTTGGCTTAATGTTTCTATACTACAATGTTAATGAAAATTCTGAGCCAGGATTTTTTATTTCTAGAGACATTAAAAAAGATTTTTTTTTTTAAATTTTTTATCCAGAGCTCAGGCAGAAGAAAGCTTTTCTCCACCAGTGGGTGGATTTCTTTCTAGTTTTTCTACTTCAACTCCATGGTTTATATAGATGTTAGTTACAACTCCTTTCTCCCTATAGGCTCATAACCATGTCTTTTGTCCCCCTGTGAGTTCTATATTCCCACTCTAATTTACCTAATTCACTGGGATCCATGACCTCCCAAAACTAGGTGACCAGAGGGTCAACTCTTCTGCTTGTTTCTCTGATTTTTTCATTCTGTCTTCATGTTTCCTTCTGGACATTTTACTTTCTTTTTTGACAGATGCTTTTAAAGACATTTTTTTCTTATGGCTCATACAGAGTTCCTAGACATTTGCATGAACAGATTTCAAATTATTTTACCTGCTCTCTTCTACAGCCTTAAGTCTAAGAGTTTTATTTAAAAGAAACACAGAGGTCTGAGAAAGTTGAACACAACCTTTTTTGCAAGGATATTATGATTACACTGGTTCTTTTCAACTGACAGAAGGACTTCCTTATGTGTCACAGGGCCAAGACCAGGTCCAAATAATGGCATGCAACATACCAAAAAGCAGCCTTTAATCTATTTATTTACATCCCCACACATGATGTTGATCCTAATACATGTTGTTTCATAGTATTCCATACCCATGTCTGAAAACAAATGCACATAGAGCCTGTTTTCCGTCACTAAAAGCAGCACTCTGATCACACTTTCTATTTTAATAATAAATATCAGTAAAATCTTGGATAAACTTTCACATTCATATTGCTGTTGGCATTGCTAATTTAAACAACCCATAGGTAAAGTAATATTATTCTTCATAGCAATAATATTAGCAATCTTGCACTTTGGAATTTATTCTACAAGAATAATTGTACTCTTTGCAGTACAATTATAGTAGCAATTACAGAAAACAACATAGATTTCCCAAACAGGAAAATTACTTAGAAAATTGCAACAAAATGTGTGGCTGTTAAAATATAAATTAATATGTAGAAACATGGGTACACTAGAAGTGAAAAGAACAGAATACAAATACAAATATACATATTTATATAATGATTGAACTTAGGTAAAATGTATATTTATGGTAACATATTTAAAAAGAGAGATTAATAACTTAAACATAAATTGGGTTAGGTAAAGACATTTCTCCAAAGAAAATATACAGATAGCCAAAAGGCACGTGAAAAGATGTTCAACATTGCTAATTATTAGAGAAATTCAAATCAAAACTACAATAAGATATCACCTCACACCAGTCAGAATGGCCATCATCAAAAAATCTGCAAACAAAAAATGTCAGAGAGGGTGTGGAGAAAAGGGAACCCTCCTATACTGTTGGTGGGAATGGAAATTGGCACAGCCACTATGGAGAACAGTATGGATGTTCCTTAAAAAACTAAAACTAGAGTTGCCATATGTCCCAGCAATCCCACTCTTGGGCATATGTCAGGAGAAAAACACAGTTCAAAAGGATACATGTACCCCAATGTTCATTGCAGCACTGTTTACAATAGTGAAGACATGGAAGCAACTTAAATGTGCATCAACAGATGAATGGATAAAGAAGACATGGTACATATATACAATGGAATATTATTCAGCCATTAAAAAGAATGAAATAATGCCATTTGCAGTGACATGGATGGACCTGGAGATTATCATACTAAGTGAAGTATGTCAGACAGAGAAAGACAAATGTATGATATCACTTATATGTGGAATCTAAAAAAATATGATACAAATGAACTTATTTACAAAACAGAAACAGACTCACAGACTTAGAGAACGAACTTATGGTTACAAGAGTGGAAGGGTTGGAGAGGGGGAGGGATAGATTGAGAGTTTGGGATTGACATTTACAGCACTGCTATATTTAAAATAAAATGCCTTTCCATGAAAAGAAAATTAGGATATGTGGAAAAGGCAAGATCATATAACTGATAAGCAAAGAAAACATAGATGATGAAAGTAGATCCATAGGTGACTGAGATATTGGAATTAGCAGACAAGGACTTTAAAATAACTATACTTGTTACCTGGGGGTGTAACTGGTGGGGGACTCCTAGGTGTGCTTGTTGTATTGTTTCTTGATCTGGGTGCTGGTTACATAAGCGTGCTCAACTGTGAAAAGTAAGTGGGCTCTACAATTATGATTTGTGTTGTTTTCTGAATATAAGTCACATTTAATAAATTTATTTATTTAAAAAATTTTTTGGCTCCATTGGGTCTTTGTTGCTGCGCACAGGCTTTCTCTAATTGCAGTGAGTGGGGGCTACTCTTCATTGTGGTGTGCGGGTTTCTCATTGTGGTGGCAGGCTCTAGGCACACAGGCTCTAGAGTGCAGGGTCAGTAGTTGTGGCGCATGGGCTTAGCTGCTCTGTGGCATGTGGGATCTTCCTGGACCAGGGATCGAACCTGTGTCCCCTGCACTGGCAGGTGGACTCCTAACCACTGCGCCACCAAGGAAGTCCCTATAAGTCACATTTAAATGAAAAGGTTTAAAAGCTAAAATTGTTTGACCTAATGAACAGTGGCTTAGTTATGAAAGACCTCTGTCTATAAAGTACAATCTATTAAAAGCACAAAACCTGCAAAAAAAAATTTGTTTTAATGTGTGTAGTTTTAATTGAGATGTACTATAAATGTAAAATACACACTGGATTTTGAAGACTTAGAATGAAAAAGGAATGTAAACTATTTCATTACTATGTTTGCATATTGATGACAATATATTGATAATATTTTGGATACACTGAATTAAATAAAATATGTTATTAAAGTTAAAAAATAAATAAAATAAATACGTTGGGTTAGGAAGTCCTGCCTGTGTCAGTTGGGGTGAAACACTGGTCACAAAGACGCTTAAGCAAACCTGAACTCTGGGCATTTATTTCTCTTTTCCAAATCCCAGGGATGGTGAAATTAAAACTTTAAGGGGATTGTCTTCTCCTTATAACATCAAATCTCTGAAAACTGGGGCTTCCTGGTGAACCAGCAGAAAATGATGGTGGTTTAGAATAGTTTCATTGTAACTGGAACACAATGACTCTCTCTCATTATACAAACCCATGAAGATATAAACTGGGGCCTGACTTCAGGTCTGCCCTCCTATAAGTCACAAGAAGATGGCTAATTCCTCCAGGGCAACATGAACTCCCAAGCTAAAGTATCTAGATATCCGAGATCCACACTCTCATAAACGAAAGTTAACACAATGAACACATATAATACTCAAAGTAAACATATTAAAACACACAATACATTAATTTAAAAATACGCATTATAACTAAACTCGCTAAAAGAAAAGGGACTGCATTAGTAATAAGAAACAGCCTGAAAACATTTTTTTAAAAAGAGGAAATAAGAGGTATGAAAAATAGAATAATTGAAAGAAATATACCAATAGGTAGGGAGAGTAGAGAGAGATGGTAAGGAATAGATAGATATAAATGAAAAATAAATTCAAGATATAGAAGATCAGATTCAGAATTTTTTCCAAGAAACCACAGAAAGGAATGAAAACATAAAATATAAACATACAAGTAAAAGACACAATGAATAGAAATGGGAGTTCTAGAAAGAACACCAGAAGGAGGAAAAACAAATGGAGGAGAGAAAATAGTTGAAGAAAATATTTATTTTTATTACTATATTTCCAGAGAAGAGGAGAAGCATCTACATACTTTAGCACAAAATTTAAAGGCATGAAAGACAAAGAAAAAAATACTAAAAGTTCCCCAAGTCAAAAAAGTAGACCGCTTACAGAAAAAACAAGAATCAGATTGGTACCAAGCATGTCAAAAACAACATAATACAAGAAGGTCATAAGTTAATGTTGTTAAAGAAATAAAAAATAGCAAGAGGAAATTTGAACCTAGAATGTTTGGCAACAAGGAAGTGAGGGCAATCTAGGCATCCATCCTTGGAGTAATGGATGTATCAAATAGAGTAAAGCTACTCTTTAAATATTCTATAGCACTTAGAAGAAATGAAGTAAATGTACCTTTGACAACATGGATAAATATTAACTACAGACTGCTAAATGTAAAGAAAAAACTAAGAAAGAAATATACTGCTCAAGAATATTTATGTGAATTAAACATTCATGTACTCATAAACAATGTATGTTTTCTTCTTCTTCCTCTTCCCTTCCTTTCTCTTCATGAGTGAATCAGTCCTAAAGCCATTACATGGGTGTCCAAGGTTAGCACCTCTGACAGTGGCAGTAGAAGATGATGCCACTGTGGCCCAGAGCAAGGGGTTGAAGACCATGTGAGGAAAGGAAGGCATCCAAATGGATTGGGGTAGTTTAGCACAGGGTATCAGGGCCCAAGCATGAGGAGGATATTGTGTATGTCTGTGTGTATGTAAGTCTGAATATGGAAAGGAAAGCAACTGTCAGGGGGAACAGTGTAATGAGAGAAGTCATTAAAGCTGACTAAGGTTATCCCCATTTAAGAGCTGAACAACACACAGTGTGGGAGCCTGAGTGGGGTGCATTTCAGGTGAGGAATAGGCAAAGCACTTGATATAGGGTAAATAGTCCATGTGTGACAGTGCCTGGCTTGGCTGTCAGAGCCATAATGGAGTGGGAAAGGCATTCTTGTAGAGGAAGAAGGAAAGGCATCAACTGTATACACTCAAGGGAACTGATTACTCAAGTATATATATTCAGAATAATGAGAAGCAGATTTCTCAGAGATGGGATTTACAAACATGAAAGGAGAAAAACACTAGGTATTGATATGTACTGATGGTTTTTCAGATAGAGAGATAGATATAGATGTAAATCTATGTGTGTGTATATATATATATTCATACATATTTATATCAAAATATAATATCAAAATATATATTTTCCTATCTTTGTTTACTAAGAGGTACTGAAAAAAGCAACACTCCAATAGCAATGAGCACATCTAGAATCCACATCTTGTTTTCTAGACAGCACTCTCCACTCAAAGGAACTAGGGATCATTTAGGAAAAAGCTGGTAACAGGGTTGGGGTGGGGAAATACAACATGATTTGGTACACCTTGCTGGGTCAAAAAACAAGGAAATACACAAAGAATTCTGAGGAAACATCAAAGGACACAGAATCCAGGTAGAAACTGCTGTTACTGGCTGACCTAGGAAAACTTGAGTATCAAAATAAAAATAGGATTGAATAATAATCCATTGAATAAATTAGGAATATAAATCTTCATTATGTAATACATTGATACTGTATTTATAAGTAAAGAAACATACAAACAAACAAGAAAAAGAAAATTCTTCTTTACAGCAAAATGCCGATTAATAAAAGTAGAGAGGATGATGGACTTAGAAGGTCACCATTGGCATCATCTTGGAAATAATTACTTGAGCACAAAAAACATCAGTGAACATTGAAACTACTGGGTGAAGGTAGAAATGGTGGGGGTAAGATGTTTGCATAACTTCAAATGCTATTGATTATAAAAAAAAGGATAGAGAGTAACTTTAATGAGGTCTGGTGGACACCACCTTAATCAAGTGGTCAAAGTTAGCTTTACCAGTAATGGAACAAATTAATATTAGCAATAAGAAAACAGTCTCACTTCCATAATACTGCTGCCAAGGGTTCAGAGCCTGAATTTATTCATGAGAAACATCAGGTAAACCCAAACTGGGGAACATTCTGAAGATAACTGGCATGTAAGTTTTAAAAGGATGAAGCAGGGCTTCCCTTGTGGCGCGGTGGTTGGGAGTCCGCCTGCCGATTCAGGGGACGCGGGTTCGTGCCCCGGTCCGGGAGGATCCCACATGCCGTGGAGCGGCTGGGCCCGTGAGCCATGGCCGCTGAGCCTGCGCGTCCGGAGCCTGTGCTCCGCAACGGGAGAGACCACGGCAGTGATAAGCCCGCGTACCGCAGGGAAAAAAAAAAAAGGATAAAGCAATGAAAGTAAAAAAAAAAAAAAAAGCTAGAAACTGTTCCAGTTTGAAGGAAATTTGAGACTTGATAACTCGAAACACATGATCCTAGTTTAGATCTATTTGCTATTTAGGACATTATTGGGACAATTGGCAAAAGGTGAATGGGGGCTACTTAGTGCATGGTAGAAATGTATCCAAGTTTAATTCCTGTTTGTAATGGTCCTGCTGTTTGTGCAAGAGAATGTCCCTGTTTGCGGGAGAATTCAGATGCAACTGTTTATCATGTCTGTAGCCTACACTTGGGTAGCTGAGGAAGAAATTTCTTTGTGCTATTCTTGCAACTTTTCTGTAAGCTTGAATGTATTCCGAAATAATAAAAATACTTCTGAAATTAGAAAACCCTGGGGAACCTTTAGATGCAGTTTATTATTCGAAAAGTCGGTGCATGTGTATGTGTGTATATATTCTTACTTTAAGATAACATTTCCAGCTCACATTTACCAAATGTTTTCTGTCTTTCATGTTCCATAGTTGGATGGAAGCTTTAAATTTTATATGTGAAGTTCAAAAGATTTCAAGATGACAAAAATGTGTTCCACTCAGAGAACATTTGTATTCAAATAGGGTGAGGAGTTTCAGAGCTAAGAGACATAAAAGCAGCTGCCTCTCTCCAGTCCTTAATTTCATCATGTGCAGAAATTATGTTCCAGTGATAATTCTGTCTTGCATTTTTGTTGCTATCATGAAGGATCAACTGACTCTCAGTCATCTTCTTCCCCAGTAGCTAACAAAGCTTCATCTCCACCTGCACTGTAAGCTTACCCAGTATCTAGGAAAAATTCCAACCTTCTTTAGAGAGATTTGAGGACTAACAATTGCTGCTAATTCTTGAGTCCCAGCTGCAATAATTAAGCATTTGTTGCTTTCCTGACTTCAGAATAGAACTTCTAGGACTGGGACTCTGAATTATTTTTTCAATTTTATTGCACCCCAGGGACAGGAATCTGCTCTAGAATCACAGTTTTGATGACTGGCCTTTTGTAGTCTGCTCACATCTTTCCTAAATGCCAACTGCTTGCCTAACTATCTGAGTATAAAATTTCTGGATTATATATCATCATAATTTTTATAGCTTTCTGGGTACTTCATTTTTCCATATGGGATCTCCCTATTGCCAAAGGTGTTTCTGAACAAACACTGGTGACTGGACATCATATGTTCTAGACTAAGGGTCTTATTTTCTTATTTTAAATATTTAGCAATTGATACAGCATACACTAACCAATCAGAATGGATTGGCAGCAAATAACTACAATGTCCACAGCAATGTATACAAACAGATATCAGACCTGCCCCAGACACCATGTTCTTCTTGCCATACTGGAATTTTCTCAGAAATTACATTTTACTATATCCTCCAGTGAATTTAACCTTATGCAAGGGGGTAATTCTAGTCTTAAGACCCAACTCTGTCCACTATGCCCCACTTCACCTGAATCAATGGGGCATGCCCT
This sequence comes from Orcinus orca, assembly GCF_937001465.1. Taxonomy (NCBI): domain Eukaryota; kingdom Metazoa; phylum Chordata; class Mammalia; order Artiodactyla; family Delphinidae; genus Orcinus; species Orcinus orca. Next base: position 58,213,745 of record NC_064563.1, on the reverse strand, counting down.
ACCATGTCCTGGATACTGACAAAAACATCAGCTACAAGAAAATGTCCTTACAAAATTTTATCCTCTAATTACATAATGAGTTTTCTATTATAAACCTTAAGAATTAATTGCAAGTTTACAGGAAATACAAGGATTAGAAGAATTAGTTGAATAAAAATCACAAGAAGCATCCTACAAATCTAGACAATAAGACACATGCAGGACCACTGATTTGGTCCCACAGACAAGTGAGTGTCAAAAGAGGAAAAGAAGATCATACTGCATTAGAAGAAATACAATTTTTAGGCCTCAACTGGATATTGGTTTGGATAAACCCACTGAACAAGACTACAGTGATTACTAAAATTTAATACAGTCTGTGTATTAAAAATGATTATGTTTACTATCATGAAACAGTGGTAATAATTAAACAATTTTCAAAATAATATGTATAGTATGATCTCATTTTGGCTATATATATATATTTATATCTAAATCTATAGGAATTTATATCAAGGTGTTCAAAGCAGTAATTACTGGGTGTAAAAAATGTGTTCTAGACTGAATTGTGGCCCTTAAAATTCATATGTTGAAGCCCTCAACTCCAGTCTGGCTCTATTTGAAGACAGGGCCTTTAAGAAGGTAATTAAAGTTAAAAGAGATCTTAAGAATGGTACTCTAATCTGATAGGACTGGTGGCCTTATAAAAAGAGGGACAGACAGAAGAGATCTGTTACTCTCTCTGTGTGTACATAGCGAAAAGGCCATGTGAGGACTTGGAGAGAAGGCAGTCGTCTGTAAGCCAGGAAGAGAGCTCTCACCAGAAGGCTAATTTTCTGGCACTTTGAGTCTCGCACTTCTCAGCTCCAGAATTGTGAGAAAATAAATGTCTGTTGTCTAATGCATCCAGTCTGTGGTAACTTACTATGGAAGCCTAAAATGACTAACACAGAATGTATTGATTTATTTTCATATTTTTGCTTATCTCTTTTCTAACTCAATGTGTAGCAACCATTTTTGTAATAACAGAAATTGCATTTTAAAAAAAGTAAAAATATGCATGCATATTCCCTAAATATGCTGTAGTACTGTAAAATTTTGGTTCTGAAAAAGTGAGACAAGCAAAGAGATTCTGAACAAAAACCATATGCTTGGTCAGTTTTACCACATACTTTCCGGCAATAGTAGCTAACCCCTCTTTAGTGAACACATATACACAGAAAAATCCACGTGTGCATGTACTCTTGGGAGCTTGTATGTATTTGGAAAAAACATTTAAAATTTAACTAAATATTATTCTTTAAAACTAGTAAAATTATCTAAATAGGAAGATATTTTGAGGAGTGTGAACCTGAGAACAAAAATAGCTTCTACCTTCTTTGTATCCCTTATAAGAGTGTATCGACAGTAACACAATAATAGTGGGGGACTTTAACACCTCACTTACACAAATGGACAGATCAACCAAACAGAAAATTAATAAGGAAACACAAGTTTTAAATGACAGAGTAGACAAGAGAGATTTAATTGATATTTATAGGACATTCCATCCAAAAACAGCAGATTACACTTTCTTCTCAAGTGCACATGGAACACTGTCCAGGATAGATCACATCTTGGGTCACAAAACAAGCCTCAGTAAATTTAAGAAAATTGAAATCATATTGAGCATCTTTTCTGACCACAATGCTATGACATTAGAAATCAATTACAGGGAAAAAACGTAAAAAACACAAACATATGGAGGCTAAACAATACGTTACTAAATACCCAAGAGATAACTGAAGAAATCAAAGAGGAAAACAAAAAATACGTAGAGACAAATGACAATGAACAAATGATGATCCAAAACCTATGGGATGCAGCAAAAGTAGTTCTAAGAGGGAAGTTTATAGAAACACAATCTTACCTCAAGAAACAAGAAATACCTCAAATAATCTAACCTTATACCTAAAGGAACTAGAGAATGAAGAACAAACAAAACCCAAAGTTAGCAGAAGGAAAGAAATAATAAAGATCAGAGCAGAAATAAATGAAATAGAAACAAAGAAAACAAAAGCAAAGATCAATAAAACTAAAAGATGGTTCTTTGAGAAGATAAACAAAATTGATAAACCATTAGCCAGACTCATCAAGAAGAAGAGGGAGAGGACTCAAATCAATAAAATTAGAAATGAAAAAGGAGAAGTTACAACAGACGCTGCAGAAATACAAACCATCCTAAGAGACTACTACAAGCAACTGTATGCCAATGAAATGGACAACCTGTAAGGAACGGACAAATTCTTAAAAAGGTATAACCTTCCAAGACTGAACCAGGAAGAAATAGAAAATATGAACAGACTAATCACAAGTAATGAAATTGAAACTGTGATGAAAAATCTTCCAACAAACAAAAGTTCAGGACCAGAAAGCTCCACAGGTGAATTCTATCAAACATTTAGAGAAGAGCTAACACCCATCTTTCTCAAACTCTTCCAAAAAACTGCAGAGGAAGGAACACTCCCAAACTCATTCAATGAGGTCACCATCACCCTGATACCAAAAAGAGACAAAGATACTACAAAAAAAGAAAATTACAGACCAATATCACTGATGCATATAGATGCAAAAATCCTCAACAAAATACTAGCAAACAGAATCCAACAACACATTAAAAGGATCATACACCATGATCAAGTGGGATTTATCCCAGGGATGCAAGGATTCTTCAATATATGCAAATCAATCAATGTGATACACCATATTAACATACTGAAGAATAAAAACCATATGATCACCTTAATAGATGCAGAAAAAGCTTTTGACAATATTCAACACCCATTTATGATAAAAACTCTCCAGAAAGTGGGCATAGAGGGAACCTACCTCAACATAATAAAGGCCATATATGACAAACCCACAGCAAACGTCATTCTCAATGGTGAAAAACTGATAGCACTTCCTCCAAGATCAGGAACAAGACAAGGTTGCTCACTCTCACCACTCTTATTCAACATAGTTTTGGAAGTCCTAGCCATGGCAATCAGAGAAGAAAAAAAAATAAAAGGAATACAAATTGGAAAAGAAGTAAAACTGTAACTGTTTGCAGATGACATGATACTATACATAGAGAATCCTAAAGATGCCACCAGAAAACTACTAGAGCTAATCAATGAATTTGGTAAAGTTGCAGGACACAAAATTAATGCACAGAAATCTTTTGCATTCCTATGCACTAATGATGAAAATCGGAAAGAGAAATTAAGGATACACTCCCATTTACCATTGTAACAAAAAGAATAAAATACCTAGTAATAAACCTACCTAAGGAGACAAAAGAACTGTATGCAGAAAACTATAAAACACTGATGAAAGAAATTAAAGATGATACCAACGGATGGAGAGATATACCAATGTTCTTGGATTGGAAGAAACAACATTGTGAAAATGGCGATACTACCCAAAGCAATCTACAGATTCAGTGCAATCCCTATCAAATTACTAATGGCATTTCTTACAGAACTAGAACAAAAAATCTTAAAATTTGTATGGAGACACAAAAGATCCTGAATAGCCAAAGCAGTCTTGAGGGAAAAGAATGGAACTGGAGGAATCAGACTTCCTGACTTCAGACTATACTACAAAGCTGCAGTAATCAAGACAGTATGGTACTGCCACAAAAACAGAAATATAGATCAATGGAACAGGATAGAAAGCCCAGAGATAAACCCACACACCTATGGTCACCTAATCTATGACAAAGGAGACAAGGATATACAATGGAGAAAAGACAGCCTCTTCAGTAAGTGGTGCTGGTAAAACTTGACAGGTATGTGTAAAAGAATGAAATTAGAACACTCCCTAGCACCAGACACAAAAATAAACTCAAAATGGATTAGAGACCTAAATATAAGACCAGACAGTATAAAACTCTTAGAGGAAAACATAGGCAGAACACTCTTTGAGATAAATCACAGCAAGATTTTTTGATCCACCTCCTAGAGTAATGGAAATAAAAACAAAAATATACAAATGGGACCTAATGAAACTTAAAAGGTTTTGCATAGCAAAGGAAACCATAAACAAGACAAAAAGACAACCCTCAGAATGGGAGAAAATATTTGCAAATGAATCAACGGACAAAGGATTAATCTCTAAAATATATAAACTGCTCATGCAGCTCAATATTAAAAAAACAAACAGGGCTTCCCTGGTGGCGCGGTGGTTGAGAGTCCGCCTGCCGATGCAGGGGACGTGGGTTCCTGCCCTGGTCCGGGAGGATCCCACGTGCCGTGGAGCGGCTGGGCCCGTGGGCCATGGCCGCTGGGGCTGTGCGTCCGGAGCCTGTGCTCCGCAGCGGGAGAGGCCACAGCAGTGAGAGGCCCGCGTACCGCAAAAAAAAAAAACAAAAACAAAAAAAACAAACAACCCAATCCAAAAATGGGCAGAAGCCCTAAATAGACATTTCTCCAAAGAAGACATACAGATGGCCAAGAAGCACATGAAAAGCTGCTCAACATCATTAATGATTAGAGAAATGCAAATGAAAACTACAATGAGGTATCACTTCACACCAGTTAGAATGGGCATCATCAGAAAATCTACAAACAACAAATGCTGGAGAGGGTGTGGAGAAAAGGGAACCCTCTTGCACTGTTGGTGGGAATGGAAATTGATAGAGCCACTATGGAGGACAGTATGGAGGTTCCTTAAAGAACTAAAAATAGAATTACCACATGACCCAGTGATCCCACTACTGGGCATATACCTAGAAAAAACCATAATTCAAAAAGACACATGTAGTCCAATGTTCACTGTGGCAATATTTACAATAGCCAGGTCATGGAAGCAACCTAAATGCCCATCGACAGATGAATGGATAAAGAAGAGGTGGTACATATATACAATGGAATATTACTCAGCCATAAAAAGGAATGAAATTGGGTCATTTGTTGAGACGTGGATGGATCTAGAGACTGTCATACACAGTAAAGTAAGTCAGAAAGAGAAAAACAAATATCGTACATTAACGCATATATGTGGAACCTAGAAAAATGGTATAGATGAACTGGTTTGCAGGGCAGAAATTGAGATTCAGATGTGGAGTACAAACGTATGGACACCAAAGGGGGAAGCGGTGGGGGGTGGGGGTGGGGGTGTGATGAATTAGGAGATTGGGATTGATATGTATACACTAATATGTTTAAAATGGATAACTAATAAAAACCTGCTGTATAAAAAAAAAAAGAGTGAAAATTAACACACTTTTATACATCTTTCTACCCAGTCTACATATCACAAATCATCCAATTAGTCAGCAGACTAACCATCTGTAACACTATCTGTGCTGCATATTTTCCATTTGTCCATCCAGATCTATCTTCACCCTTTACCCAGCTCTCTGCCCCAGGAATCTCACCTCTGTGGCGTACATATACCTGGCTCCTTTACACTTGGCTTCAAGTTGATTTTAGCAAATGGAAGGCATCAACAAGTGATCAGCAAATTGGATAAGAGAAAGATTTTTAATTTTCCATCACCCTTTCTGTCTGGTCACTTGCGAAAAATATAAGCATAAATACATTAGTAATCACATTAAATGGATTAGATGCTCCAATTAAAAGATGATCAGATTGTAGGTAAAATGAAAATTATTTGTTATCAAGAGGACATGTTAAAATATAAAGATACAGAAAGGTTGAAAGTAGGAAAAAAGATATAGCATAAAGACACTAACCAAAAAAAAAAAAAGAAAAAGCTAATGTAGTTAAATTAGAATCAGGTGAAATCAAATTTAAGACATGCATTATAAAGATCACTTCATCTGATAAGTGTTTCAACTAACCAGGAAGATTTGATATATTTGAATTTATAAACATCTAAGAAATGATCTCAAAATATATAAATCAAAAACTGATAGAACTGCAAGATAAAATAAACAAATAGATACTTATAGTAGGAGATTTTAGCAGTAAAAATAAGATACAGAATATTTGAATGACCTGACTAAGGTACTTGGTCTAAATGGATACATATAAAACTCTATACCTGCAACTACACAGTACACATTCTTTTCAAATTCTCATGGGACACTAATCAAATCCTGGGCTATAAAGAAAACCTGAAAGAATTGAAATCATACAGAAATAAAGCGGAAACAATACATTCTAATGAAAATCCAAGTTGTTTATCTCTTCCTCAGAAGAGTATGATATCCCAATACCAAATAGCATATAACTTCCAAAAGCATAGCAGAGAGTCAGGGTACTTCCAACTGGAGTAGAACTCCAAAGGGCTCTTTATGGAGGAGATGGCACTTGCACAGAGCTTTAGAGTATACTGGGGTTTTACAACTTGCAAGACATATTTGGATAATACTAAATAGAATAATAGGAAGAAATTGTGGCTACATGAAGGGAATAGCAAGTTATAGAACCAGAAAGGCATTCAGGAATCTCTGGCAGTTTCTAGGATAGTAAATGACAATGGTCACCCATTATGAAAAAATGATCCTCAAAATATAAAGATAAGGTATTGCTCTGATAGATTTATACATAAACTACGAAATTTAGTTGGAGCTTCTATAATTTGGAAAGAGTACAGATACTTAAGAAACGATGTGATAAGAATGTAAGAAACTGTAAAAAATTGCTGAGAAACATTAAAAATTGGAAAATACTTGTTAAAGTAATTTTGCTTCAGAGTGTGTATTTCAGATTGTCTCTAGGTCTTCCAGCAAACAAACAAACAAAACTCTAGACTGGATCTAAGCTGAATCATTTCCTAAAATCAAAACCGTCAAGACAGAAAACTGGAAACCTGAGAAGTTCTGGTGAATGACATCTGTGTCACCCTCTGTAAATCCAACCTGTACTCCCCGGGAAACAGAGAATTGACTGTACTTTCTGTGGACTTTGGATAATAGGTTTCCCACCTGCGTTCACTCTGTTTAAGACCCTTGATGAACAGACCTTCAAAGTGATTTCTAAAGCTTTTTTTCCCTTTTGTCTGAGGACTGCAGACTGGCAGCTCATGAAGGCTGATCTCTACTTCTACAGAGTACTCTGTTATCGGCTTCCTGCTCAGACTCCTAGGTTCACTGTGCAACTGGCTGCTTGAAGAGCCATAAAATTGGGGTGTCATCAGTGCCATTTAGTGATTCCTAACAACTAGCTTGCATCTGTCACAAGACCTATCAGTCTTTCCTACAGCAGTCTAGCTCACTGATTTTTTTTTTTTTTAAAGAGTGGCCATCATATCTACATGAATGCTATATAGAAGTTATCTGAGTACATTACATTTTTCCTTGTGTTCTTCTGGATATTTCCCTCCATGTTGATGGCTAGAAGTTATTAAAGCTCACCCTACTCTAAAACAAGTCTTCAATTCTCTGACTTTTTAAAAAATCTACTGGGGAATTCTCTTTTACAAAGCCTCTAAAAGCCAAGCCACAGCATATCACATCCATACCACTCCATTATCTACTTAAGACACACACACACACACACACACACACACACACACACACACACACACACACACACACATACACGTATATCTCAAGACATTCTTTTAACAGAATAGCACAATGTACTCTTGGATCTTTTCACATACAGCAACACTGAGTCTACTCTGAACAGGATGGTTAGTCTCATATGTAACAAAAAGCAATGCTGGACTTAACCTGTACTAACATTTCTTGTTAGTGGATATTTCCTTAAAAACTAATATGTATTATTTGCCAAAAAATTTTTAGAATAACCACACTTTGTAGATAATATGTTCAATACTTCTTTTTACATTTCTGTTCAAAAAATGAAAATAATGCATACTTTCAAGTGGCTGTTAACAAATTAGAAATACAGATCTTCAAAATTCATTTGAAATATGTGAAAATTATAAAAATTATCAGAGAACATTATATTACTCTGATGAAAATAATTTTGAACAAAGAACATATATAATTGTGAATAGGGAAATAGTAGTGTTATATAGCTATGTATATATATAACCATTTGAAGATATACGATCCAAATTTACTTAAGTGAAAACTTATCACTAATGACACTAAATTTTATGCATCATAGTAAGTCACTTTTTTCTATTTATCAAAAGCAATTCAAGCATATTAAAATATTTCTTTAAGCGCAATTCATTAATATTTTTCACCCTAAATTACATTAACAGGTTTTATACTTTCTCATCTCATTTTTTTCACTATAGTCATGGTTTTTAACAACAAGCTCAGATTGATATCTGAAAATTCACATTTCCATGTATTGATTGACTCTCAAGGACAAAGATTGACAATATATAATCAATGGGTAAGACCTACAAAAGTCATGGAAAATTAAATGGTGTCAATATCCAATTATGTAATCAATGCAACAAATCTCTATATATTGGGGCACAAAACTTTTCTCCTGCTTCCTTTTCTATTCCTCATACAATTTTCTTAGTTCTTCCAGGACTTGCCCTACAAATACCATCCTCTTCACTTCACTTAGCTGAGTCTATTTCATGCATATAGATATTTAATTATTTTGTTTAGTGTGGTTTTACAGTATCAATTTTGTAGCTTTTGTTTGCAAGTAACTGAAAATCGAACATAAGTTGACAAAAAAAAAGAAAGGAAATGTACTGCCTCATATATATGGCTAATTCAGTAGATTTGGCTTTTAGACAAGGCTTTATTTAGGCATCAAATGATGTGGACAAGAGTCAGTCTCTCTCTCACACTCTCTCTCTCCACATTATTCACCTACCCCTTCCTTGTGTTGGTTCCATTTTCAGGTATTATACTCTCAAGATCCCAGAAAGGCTATTGAAAGATCCCAGGGCTATATGCTTTCTTGTTCAGCTCTACTGTTAAAGTTAGCCATTATTCAAAGTCCGGAAGTTGAGTCATGTCTCTGTTTGGCCAAACTTACATCATCCTTGAACCAACCATCATCCCACCGTTGATGTGATATGCTGATGGACTCAAGCCAATCAGGATCTACTTCTACAACTTAAGATATGGTCAAACCTACTCATACTATATTGCTAGGAAATGTTGGCAACAGTTCAAAAAGGGGAAGGGGCAAATGGATGCTGAAAAAGAAAGCATGGCAGGCAAACTCTACCACATTGCTGTCTGGACTCTAGAGAATTCTGTTTAAGTGTATATAAAGGGTTAAATGAGCAAGATAAATAATTAGTTGATTTGCACACGTATTTTTAATGCACTCCTGTCCAAACTTTTGAGTAAAGATTTTCCTACATTGAAACTCAAGACTATACTTATAAAATACAAGTCAGATGTAATTATAATAAGCTTTATGTTACTTTTTTAAATCCGTAAACTACAAGTGTTGGTCTTATTGCTCAAAAACATAGCACATCATTCTGTATCCTTTTCATGTCCCACCCCGATACAGATCATAGTGAGGAACTAACGTATTTATGTGTTTCTCAGAAAACTTAAAAGTTAATTATCTTGGATGTATCATGAGTACTGTTGTCTAAAACATTGGGGTTAAGGGTCATTTATCCTACATTTAAGATCAGTTTAAATGTAATAACTCACTGAGACTGCTCAGTAGGTATTTGGGAAATCAAAAGGTAATATTCCATAGTAAAGAAATGATGAAAGAAGGATCCATTACAATGTGAAATATCTTGATTGAAATATATCTCTGTCTGAAAATTTCTAAAACCAATAATAATCACCACACCCATGAGGAAAACTTGATATGGCATAACTGCTTAGAAAGCAGGCCTAGGTTTTTCCTTCTTTAACAATGGAGTTACAAACAGGTTTCAGAGTATATCTCAATTTTTCCTCTAAACTTCATACATGTTGCTAACTTAGCGCAGAGAGAGATATAGCTGGAGAATGCCATTTTGCTTCGTTGTGCTCTTATTATGCAGACATTTAACATATTTGGGGGAAATTGATCCAGTTATTTGATAAGGAAGATACTTGCTAACATAACATTTTACAGTATAGAAAAGTACTCACTTAAACGTCCTAATTTGATTCTCAGAACAACGTAAGATACTAGAAGGTGAGATATCCTTCTGTAGACACAGACACAGAAAACTTCCCGCAGGGAGGTGACATATGAGCAGTCATGGAGCTGACATGGACTGTCAGCTCACTGAGGGCAGGACAGTGGCTGAACATATTAGGGGCTGTAAATGTTTATTGAATAAATCAATCAGTTAATTAAATCTGGACTTAAATCTGGTCTTTTCAATGTTCAGTGCTTTTCTTACAAGTAAACTATTATTATAGTGTTATTTACATATTTTAACAAATAGATCTCATTATAAAATTGTGGGGCTCAGGAATAGAAGACAGAAAAAACTAAGCAAAACAAAAATCTCCTCAAGAGCTTCTTTCCTGCTTTGAGGACATAGGCTTAACCCTGTTTTCTATAGTTCCCACTATGTTCAATCAGTTGAGGCTCTCAAGATACAGAACTTTGAAAAGCCTATGTCTCTAACAAAGGGCAATTCTGAATGTACTCAGGTTTTTTTTTTTTTTTTTTTTAGGCTTTTTCAAAACATATTTTTTATGCTTTTGTTGTCAGGAGAAAACAGATGAGATAAAACATGGTAGTTGAGCCTTTGGGTCTGGACACAAAAACAGAGCCCTCAAGTTGACTTTCACAGCGACTTGATAGAAATTTAACAATATGTAAAGAGAGTCTCTTCTTTAGAGGTCTAATGCTGAGGCTGGAGGTAGAAATAAGACACAGCCCCTGATTTTCACCCTACCACAGTAGCTGAATGAGTTGAGTTTTATCCTATGTGGTCCAACAAGGCCTGACAAACTGCACTGCAGTACAAGAAGCGTCTCTCGGGCAATGATGCGTAAAGACAGAGGGATTTTTTAGTCAACAGCAGGAATTAGGCTTTAATGCTTTCAACTAAAAGAATTCATACGCCAGATAGCTGACTGCTATCCACTGAATCTTGGCAGGCAACAAGACTGCTGAAGCTTAAACTGAGAAGCTGTGTTAAGCAGATTTTCATGAATGTACAAAATGCTTTATTTGTAAAGCTGCTTTTCTTTGTTACAGCTCAAAATGCTTTTCTTCTTTTTTTAATCTCTCAGCTTGGTCAACTCTCAGTCTTTATCAAAAGTACTTTCAAAAATGTCGTTTTAAGAGCCAGAGAAGAGAAATAAATGCTCACATCAACAAAAATATATATTTGGTTCTTTTTTAAAAAAGAATAATCCAAAAAATGTCAATCAAAAGACATTAATAATGATCATGGGAGTTATAAAAACTAGAAGACACACAGAAAGACATTAAGTACTTTACCATTATTTGGAAGTTCTAGAGGGCTACAGGCACTGTGTGTGATTCTATCTTTCGGTGAAGAGATGAGTTTTGCAACGAGAGATGCTGAGATGGGCTGCACTAGTAGAGAGGTGAGGTTTGATCGGTTTTGTCTAAAGCTTCCATCTGTATTCAAAAGAGAAAGAAAGAGAATCCTTAGTAAACAGAAGTTAAAAACACTTGAAGAGCAGGTTTTTCTGTAATACGTCTTTAAATGATGAGTGGTAAGTTTATTTCAGCTTGTTTGTTTATTCCTTGGTTATACTCTGTCTACTTATTAAAAATGATTTGAGATACTTCATAATAAAAATTCAGTCCAAATACTATTAAGTATCCTAGTCAATTATGGCAGATCGTACACAGGCATTTACTTCCATTCTCCACTGAAATGACAACAAAGAGATAAAAAGCATCAACCCACAGGGGCCAAGAGAATAGGAGACACATTAGCAATAAGATTCTATCGATAGAAGCATGAAAGCAGATGAATAAGTGTCAACTGATATGACAGGCCAAGGAGACCAAAACCTAAGCCAGCAGAGGGAGGAAGCTGAAAAGCAATGCAGTTTGTACCACAGAACCCAGAAACTCTTGAGAACTGATAACACCAGCTACCTATTAAAATAGGGGTAATGGAGGGGCTGGAAACAGGATAGTTTGATGAAATTTGGATTGTGAGGGGAGGTCTCTCCTCCCGAACCCCTCACTCACCCAGTCAACATGAACAGTGCCCGGTCCTCCCTCCCTCCAGCAGAGATTGAAAGTGGGACACTGAACAGCGAGACACCAGACACAGGGAAGGGTGACTCACACTTTAAATGGGACGGTATTATGATTGCTGAGACCCTTCAGATGCCTTACTCTTGTGGTGCCCAGAATCCTTCCTTCCAGGTTGGGCACTAGATAATTCACTTGTGGTAAATAGGACCAGGGCGATGGAGAATATAGAAAAATACTGAAAATCTGGAAGTCTACCAATAAAATAACTCCCTCAAGACATCCTACATTGACACTCAGCAGTCAATACATCTCACCACATACAGAACTTCAAATGAACTTATGCTGCCATTCTTAAGTCAGAGCTCTCAGCTAAGGCCAAACCTAGAAAGGCACAAGAGCAGCAGACCTAGTGAGGATAAGAAGAGGACGTCAGGAAGGGGGTCACCAGGAAAACAAAAATCATGGGAATACCAGATGCGTCTTAATGTTCTGAGAACATATTCACAGCAAGATCAGAGAATTAGCATTTGAAGAGGTTCGAGATATACAGAAGAATGAAAAATCTATAAAATGAGACAACTATTAGTTTCAAAGGGAGCAAAAATTTTCTCGAGAAAAATGCAATCATCGTACATTGTGAAAAATATTCACACAGAGTAATATAAATAATGACTTTTTAATACAAAAATGGATATAATTCTTTAGGAAAAAAGAGAAAAGGGCAAATGTCAGGGATGAAGGTACATGGAAACTTATGAAGGAAAATTAAATCTTTATCTTCCATAGTGGTAAGTCAATATAATAAATACAACTGAAAAATGTATTCAGCTCTTAAACATACTATTGGGAGGCACAGACGTAAATATGAAAAGTAGGTAACAACTAAAAATGTTGAAAGCAATTAAGTGCTTGCCTTTGGGACAGACAAAGGGGAGAGAAACACAGGGAAGGATGGGAGAGAAAAGGTGACACACTTTTATAAATGAAGCTTTATAGAAATATCTATTTATATTCATCTATAACTTTGAAAAAATAAAAACTAAATGAAAATGAGAGAAAAAACTATGGTAACACAAGAGAAAAATTACACAAGTACTCTGAGTAAAGAGATTGGAGAGAATAAATTCTGCATAAGGAAATAACTAAAAAATATATGCTTATTCGGTTTATATATTCATACTGACTCAGAAAAAGAAATACACAATGGAATGACTATCAGGCAGCCAATAATGCTTGAGAATACAGAGCTATATTTTTCAGACCTTTATTAGGGAAAATAATTGCCACAGGTTTTCTCAGAATTTAATTTGGTAGAACTGCATGGGGGTGCAGACCTATACAATACTGGTATACAGGCTCCAGGAGAAAGATTATAAATGAGAAAATATGTTACGGAAGCATTTCCTTAATTTATCATCAGGAAAACCACAAGGCTAAAATGTGGTATTTAGCTTGGGCCTATGGCAATCACAGAAGTCATGGCTTTGAAGAAAAAGTAATGAGATTTAAGCTTAGGATCGTTTTTGTTGTATAAACACAGAGCTGGTCTCATAATTTAGTAGCCCTTTTAATATGGATATACAACTGTGCATTTTGACCATAGCATAGTTCATTTGACCCTAGTGTAGTTCATAACCATTTTCGTGTCATAGTACTGAGACTGGCTATATAATTTGCAAGACCCAGAGCAAAATGACAATGTGGGGCCTCTTGTTCAAACAGTGGGAAGGATTTCAATACGGCAATAGCAGGGAAATGAATCAGGTGTGGGCGCTTTTGAGAGCAGATTGCACACCCATGAATCGGGCCCTGCATGGTTCACACAGAAGATGCTAGCAGCCGTGCAGCCAGCTGAGGTCAACTGAAAGGGACTTTCAGACCACAAGGAAGCTGCTGTCCTGAGTTGCTGTTTCTCCAGGATGCACCTGGGGCCATGGTGATTAATATCTCAAGGCACAGACATTATACCTCACTCAGCGTGCCAGCTGGGAGGTCCTGATATAGCCATCTCACTATGGTTCTCCCAGCATGTATTTTCTCCCTCAGCCATTACCTTTGAAATTTATAGTGTACACAGGACAATGAGATAGTATTTATGAGAAATGTACAGTCTGTTATTTTGCAGTTTTCATGGATGTTAGGTGCTAACATGCTGCCAACACAAAATGAAACGTCTTAAATGCTGCATGATTTCACCACTCTTCAGTTCAGATACTGAACTTGCCAATCAAGGCCCTTCACCATCTCAGACCTTATATTTCCAACATTATTTCCTACCATTCCTCTCCATATATCTTATGCTAAAACTTAAGCTATCCCCCTACATATTCTGTGATTTAAACCTCCATGTTTTTACGTAACCCATTCCTTCCACTTTACTTGCTCTTCTCATGTATCTCACGTCTGAACTATACATTTCCTTTAAAGCCCAACTCATTTTCCACAAGAAACTTTCTCTGACACCTTCAGCTCTATGTGATATATCTGCACCTTTTTTTTTTCAGTGCTTGCCGTTACTAATTAACATTATCGCTATGTAAAAACATTTTGGTTTCCCCTCTAAACTCCTTAAAGAAAAGGACCAAGTCTTCTACATCATTGCATGACACACAATGCTCAGCACGTTGCCAGGATCATAACAGGAGCTCCATAATTAATGGGAGGAAGGAAGGAAGGAAGGAAGGAAGGAAGGAAGGAAGGAAGGAAGGAAGGAAGGAAGGAAGGAAGGAAGGAAAAGAAAAAGAAAACAAAGAAAGAAAGAAAAGAAAGAAAGAAAGAAAGGAAAGAAAAGAAAAGAGAGGAAAGGGAGAGAGGGAGGGAGGGAAGATGGATGAACAATTTCTTGAAAAATAGTTTAACGTCTCTGTCTTACCAGTTTTCTGAATGCCTAGAAAATGGAGCAGGGGTACAACTGAAAAAAAATTAGAATTCTATTAATTCTATGCTTGCTGAACATTAGTGCTTTCTCCCCAGCTAACTACTCTCAAAACCTTCAAAACCCATTCATCCCGGGCTTCCCTGGTGGCACAGTGGTTGAGAGTCCGCCTGCCGATGCAGGGGACACGGGTTCGTGCCCCAGTCTGGGAAGATCCCACATGCCGCGGAGCGGCTGGGCCCGTGAGCCATGGCCGCTGAGCCTGCGCGTCCGGAGCCTGTGCTCCGCAACGGGAGAGGCCACAGCAGTGAGACGCCCGTGTACCGCAAAAAAAAAAAAAAAAAAAAATTCATCCCAATCAACTCACTAATTAACTTTGCTCTAAAATTACCTTTGTCTGGGTAAAAAAAGGTATATAAATAAAATTATCTTTGAGATATAGTTAAAGTTAATAAAAAAATCAATAACTTTATTCTTTTTTTTTCCTCCACAATGCCCTATTAAGCGTCTGAAACAATGCATTTAAAAGTTAAATGTGAGTGAACCCTAAACAGTAATTGGACATACCAAAATCTTTGATTTTTTGTACTGCGTGACTAGTAGACTTGCATTCATTTTGAAATATCTGAAGTAAGTGGTTCATTAATTTTTCACCTTCAGCTTAATGGAAATTTGACAAACAGTTCACCTCTAAGAGCAGATACTAAAAGCAGGACTTTACAGGACGCAAACACTGTTATAGACAGAAGTTATTTTTAAAAAATTCATTTATTGAAGAATTGATAGAATTTCATTTTCTTACATGATTAAGAGACTTTGAATAAAACCAAATACATGTACCATTTTTATGCAGTTATATTTTAAAGCATTTATAAACTATAAGAACCCATTAGATATGAGCTGAAAATCAGGTGGATTATGTACCTTGATGCAAACGGTACCATCCAGAAAATATTTGACATTATATTTTAGCATTTTAACTTTTAGATTATAGCATTTATATCATAGCTTGTACACTGTGTAGGCTCTATAAAGACTGACACTAAGTTTTATTTTAATAGATAGCTAGTTCTCTCTTCACTTTATGAACTCTTTGTAATCTAGATAAGGATCCAAATCGATTCATCCCGTTCAATAATCCAATCCTCAGTACAATGCCACATGCATACAGTAGAAAGAGCAAACTGGATATATATACAGAGTCCCAAAATTGACTCACTGTTTGAAAAGTAACTTATAAATAATTTCACTATGAGAAGACTGTCATCCCATCTACTATACCTGAACAACCAAGGTAACACTGAAGGGTCTTCATTATGCGATTGACTGAAATAAAAATAATACATTAGCTCAGAGGCCTAGACCCTGAACCACAGTGGCTGAAATAGAGAAGAAATGAGATTAAAAATAAGTAAAATGGTTTATTATTGTACATATGTAATAGGATTTCATTATGCTTTTTCAAATCATTGATGCCCACTTCAAGCCCATCTGCATATAAAGAAAATATGTTAGCTGCCAGCTTTGTGTGTGTGTGTGTGTGTGTGTGTGTGTGTGGCGAGACGGAATTCTTTTAAAATCAACTGAAATGTTAGTGTATAAAGCAATGCCAATTACCCAAACAGTATCAGGAAAGATAAACCTTCAGAGACCAGAAATCTTAGACACTGGGATCCTCAGAATTAAGGCACTGAGAGGAGGGATAAGGTAAAGAATGTGCTGGTAAATAAAACAATAAGGGCCTTGTATGGCTCAGTGATGAGAATGTGCCGCCTTTGGGGAGGACAGCACGATTTCCAAATTGAGGTGTGTAACTCAGCCCTCGGCACCTGACTCTGTGTGTGTGTGTGTGTGAACATAAGATCAGTGCTACATGATGTAACCATGGACCCTGCAGATCCTTCCTATTCAGTGTGTAGTTCTTGGACAAGCAGCAGGGGCAGGACTCATTAGAAATGCAGAATCTCAGGCCCCATCCCAGCCCTTCTGAATCAGAATCTGTAGCCTAACAAGATCCCCAGGTGACTCATGTGCACATTAGATGAGCAATGGTCTAAATCACTATATATTTTTCTGTAGCATAATTGATATAATTTTCATAGCAAAGAAGATATAAAAAGTGTGATGAAGAGGATGAAGAATAATAGACTATGTTTGCTCACCTTACCCCAAATTAAAGATGACAGAGCCTTTGACTATATTAATAAACTCCAAATCAGCAGTTTTTTCAGAGGGTCTCCTTCAAAATGGGTAACAGGTCTGTGCATATGCTGTCACTAAATAGCAAGTTTAAATTGGACTGAGAACATTTCTTTTTGGTTCTGCTCTTTTCTCAAAGATAAATTTGTTGATTTAAAGATCAAAATTACATTTACAACACTTTATTTCAGTCATGAATAAATATTACAGTCTCTAACTGATTTGAATTTCTCTTCTACATTTTCAGCTATTCTAATTCATTATAGTAAGAGACTGACAAACCTAAAGTGTAAATACTTCCCATTTGCCAGAGAACCAAGCAATCAAAGAGCTTAAAAAGTAGAGATTTGAAGAATACATTTTGTGCTGCACTTTTATGAAAAAGACTCAAATATCAAATGAACAAGCTGATATCAGCAATGTTATCCCAGAATATTTGATCTGACTTTCTCCAGAGGACTGCCACTTTGACAGAAATCAGACCATTAAATATTCGGCGTGGATGTTTTTTCACTTTTATCTTAGCTCACTAAATTTAGTTATTTCCCTGAAATGACCAGCACACTAAATTGGCTAGTCATTTTGTTATCCTTGTAAATACAGCTGATCCTTTATTATTTCAGTGTCTCATAACCTGCTGGTTATATCACCATCTTCCTTCAAACTAGTCAAGTTCAGCACTGTGTTGTTCCGATTTTTATTAAAAATGAAATACATACATTTAAATATGCTTTGTGCTACGCAGTCTTCTCAGAGCTTGTCCAGGCTCTCTATGTGTATACATATATACATACATACACAAACATACATGTATATACATACACACATGTATAATTATTTTTAAGGATACAGGATTTTTATTACTGACAGCTATTCTCATAATTAAAATGAAAATTACTATTTCATGAGTTTACATCATATTTCTTGCCTTCTCTCAAACTAACACAAATTGTAGGTCTAAAAGCTGGCTAATGCCAGTTTACCCAACTCTTAGATGTCGCTTACTCTAGGAAGCTTGGTCCTCGTATGTGTCCCCCCGTAAGTCCTTGCTTATACACTTAGTAAACTGGCTCTGCTCTAATTTCCTTTTCACTTTCTGCTCACTGGCCAGAGTATAGTATAGATATCTTGAGGGCTCATTCACTGGTCTATTGCCACGGTTTAGTACACTTCATAGTAAAAGGGAGGGCACAGTGAATATTTTTTGAATGAATGATCACATCAGTATTCAAGTGAGTAACTCAGTTTCGTCTACTCATAAGCCTAAAACTCATGACTTATAGCACAATCACAAAATGCTAAACATGAAGACAGATGGTCTCGTCGCCTCATTTCCTTGGTCCTCTCTCAAGCTAAAGCGCCCTACCACGTTCCCTAGTAAATATCATAATATTTAAATATTTAATTACCTTTTAATAAAAATAATTTAATTAGCTTCAGCTGATGAATTATAAAAAGTCATATTTAGTTTTACATTAAAGAGAATAGAAAGTAACATACTCATTTATAAAGCAGTATCTGTATATTCTGACTTTAAAAGAGCATACAAATTATGTAGAGTCAACTGTATTTTTAAAAAGTAGTATATAAAAAAAGTCTTTGGTAATAATAATTGATTAATTTATATTAATAACTGTTCATTTAATTTGAGCTCTACCTTTCCAATTAGTTTATTCAAAGGTACTGATCACAGATATGACACAGGCTCAGAAAAAGCTAGAAAAGCTTTCCCATCACTAAAAATATTTTCCTTTAGGTTTAGACATATAAACTCAAGATTTATATCAGTAAAGTGAAATTATTTGGGCCACAGGAAACTAAAATTAATTTAAATTACCATAATTCTCTCCCCTGAAACAAATACACTTGGTCATTTGTATATCTGTGGTTATGCAGCCTTGGAATTTGTTCTAAGCTTGGCAAACATTTAATTAAAGAAGAGTTTGTATTATATTAAAAAGTTTTGATTAATGTGCAGTTAAGCAAGGTGCTAGGCTTCTTTTGGTCATTATACAGGACATAAGCATAGTATTTAATTATATTGTTAGCTGAAATCTGGCATGTCCTATAATTGAATTGATTATTATTTACAGAATTATGAGAATATATTTTTATAAATAATTTGTTTTTTAATAGCTTTAAAACACATTGATATAATCACTTCAAAGTCCATTGCTATGTTTCAGGTAGATGGTGGTCATCATTAACAACATGTTTTCTAAAGATATTTTTGTAGTATGATCCTTTCTACTCAAAAAATAGGACTTCCTTTGGCATAGGGTTTTACATCACTGAATTTATATTTATAAATTTGTCATTTTAAGTAAAAATGTAGATGTACAATGGCAGTAGTAATATTCAGATACTGACAAATGTTTTCTTAATTTTATTTCAGAAGAATAAGTGGTTACATGAGAACTGATTCCCTATTCCACATAACTCTAAATATTTCTATTCTTTTGTATTCATCATTTGTCTACTCCAAGACTATTTCATTCCCTAAAGCATTCTAAGAACATGAACATTTGGAAATAAACTATAAACTGTATCATAAGAAAAACAAACTAACAGACAGACAAAATATTTAGTCTGTTCTTTACTTCGTGGAGAGTAGTCTAGATTCATAACTGGAATAATTGGCCATCTGCACATTACATGTAATATAAGCAAAGCAATCCTCTTCAGAGGCATTCCCCCGAGAAATTTCCCATTTCAGACTTGAAGGGTGTGAACATTGGAATGATTTGCAAAGTTTCTTATTTTAGAAAAAGTACAGTTTGCAAAGATAGAAGATAAACTATGTAGATGTGTTTTGTCTGTTTTTTGGTTGCTGTGAAAGTATGAAGCCATTAATTTACAATAAAATTCTTCTTACCAGATTGTAATGAGAACACATTATTTTATGAGACTGATTAGATGAACAGGCAGAAAACCAGTGCATTATTTCTGGATTAACTTAGTTTTTAGATGTTTTCTGATAGTAAAAATGGAAAAAAAAATAGTAACCCTTGTTCTTCTGATATAGATGTTAGATTAAAGGAGCTATCTATATGAAGAGCTTCCCAGCTTTTCCTGGCTTCCTGTGTATTTTCTGTTGTTGAAGTGCAAATACTGACAAAACAAAGGGACAATGGTCTGGATTCCAGAGACCAAAACCTGCTCCTTACTCTGCCTCTAATTGGAAAGTGACTCAGAGAAATTTTTCACCTCATTTACAGCCTTAAACTCATCCTATATATAATGTCTAAGGATTACCATTTCTAAGATTTTGATTCTAAACTTGTTCATGAGCGATTGTTTAAATAAGCTAATAGTTTCCTCTCCAAACTGTGTTTCAGAATAACATATGGAATTTTATAATCCTGATATGAATTTAATAAAAATCTTTCTCATCTTTATATTGAAAGAACTTCTTTGTATTTACATGGTTACATCTAAATTTTAGGTAAGATTCCACTGTAATTACAGAAAAGTTCCTCATATTTGGAATGGGTAATATGAAAGATTTCAATCAATTCTCTTCCTGACTTATTATTTTTCTTAAAAAAATTATTTAAATTATTTTTACTATTAATCACACAAAGAATTATGACTTGAAAAATTTCCCTCTATTATCTTGCTGTAGTGGTAGTGTGTCTTCAGAGAAGATACACCTGGAAGAATAAGATGGAGATTTTTAAACATGTGCCATGGAAAAAATTCCATCAGCTAATAAGCCACAGATTGATCATCAAGAATTGTGTGTACATGGAACTCAAGTCAGACATATTCTATTATTAATTCTTCCTCTGAATTTATGTATATGAGAATTTTCTTACAGAAGAGTCCTATAACTTGAATCTAATTTAATCAAATTGTTTAGGATGTACATTT
Organism: Orcinus orca; assembly: GCF_937001465.1. NCBI lineage: Eukaryota > Metazoa > Chordata > Mammalia > Artiodactyla > Delphinidae > Orcinus > Orcinus orca. The sequence goes on along the minus strand of NC_064563.1, from coordinate 58,192,784 downwards.
TCTCAAAGTATTTTACAAAGTGGAGCCTAAATTCACATCCAAAAAAATTTGCCTATTTTCTTACTAAGGTAATATTTTTTACTGTATTAAAAGGTTATCTCACTAAATAATGTCTTCTTTGAAGTCACAGCACAGGCTGTAAAGAAACAGTGAGAGACACAGTATAGCACTAATGGTCCAGTTAATAAGCTAGGGTGTTTTTAAGGATAGGAATAATGTCTCTGTTAGTTGTTGTATGTAGGACTTCAAACAGCACCAAGTACAGTTACCTTTTAAAAGCTTTTCCATGATAATGGCACTTAAACAAACTTCAAGACTATTCACTTTGGCCTAAATTTTCTTTCTAGATTCTTCATTTAATCTTCCTAACAATCCAATGATGTCATATTATATGCTGAGCTACACATCAAGGACCTTCTGGGTCCATCTTAATTAACATCAGTCCCTGACTGGTAAGTGGGCAGCATGTCAGAGCTCAGCTACAAAACAATTACTAGAACTGTCCTCTTTACCTATGTCAGGTTTTGAATGATTCTGGCTTTGATAGGATATTTTATACAAGTTTCAAACTAGAAAGAAAATGTGAATGAGAGAGATGACTCCAGACAAAAGAATCAACATGATTAAACTGGCCATGATGGGAAAACAAAGGTGTGAAAGGGAGGGGTAAGGAGCCATCTGAGGGGTAAGGCTAACTGAGATCATCATGTATGTTGTAGATTAAGGTGAGAATTAGAGAGAGTCCTTATTGTTTTGTGCCTTGTATGACAGATAAGCAGTATGGGGAATAGTAAGTACTGGGCTCTTGGATAGGGTACTGAACAGAGAATTGGTAGCATGAAAGTGGGTTTTAGAAATATTGATCTGAGAGTACTATGCAGAAAAGGACAGAACTGGAAAAGGGAACACAATAAAAACAACACACATAGATCCCATTTTTTCCAGACACAGAGCTCAGTGTTTAAAATATATTATCTCATTCCATTCCCAAACTTTAAATATGATAATACAACTTTTCAAACTGGTTACTGTTATTTCCATTTTACGGAAATGACTCTAAAGCTCAGAAACTTAGAAATGCTTAATAGCTGGTAAGCAACAGAAGTGGACTCACAGTCCGCTTCCTATAGACTCTGAAATGAAGGCCCTGGTGTCAAAACTGTGAGAAGTTATTGCGGTTTCTCAACAAGAAGTAACACCTACATGAAAAAAGATGTCTCTGGAAGCAGAAAGGTAAAGGTCCACATGAAAAGCCTACACGAGCCTGCAAAATTTGGCAACCCATTAAACAGAGTCGTGCCAATAAGGTAACAGAGTAAGAACTAAGGTTTCAATCCTGGATTTCTAGAAGAATGAAAGTCCTATTAACCACCCAGATTCAGAAGGAAAACTGTCCTCAAGGTAAAGAGAAGTCAGAATATTTCAAATAATTCCATGTAGCATTTGGCTTCTTGGGACAATTATTACTATAAAGCCTTTATAAATAAAGTAAGAAATCCTTCTCACCTGTTCACATTACAGTTGGTTGTTTTCTGAACACTGCAAATACCTGCACAATGACATCCTTAAAACTAGAGTCTCCCAGGCCATCAGATGAGGACAAAAGCTGTCAAATTAGGATTAACGAGAGTGGCCATAAAGTGCTTTGAGCTCCACAGAAGAACAGATACAATATAAATGAGCCACATTATTCCTGTGACAAATATTATCCATATACTGTCTAACAGAACTGAAAAAAATGCAATTTCCTGTTGCACCTTCTGATACTGCATACTGTCCTGCTATAACTTCTTTTAATTCTTTTGAGTTTCCTCTGGAGGGGGAAGGGGGAAATAAACACTTCTGCTTCATGCTCAACTTGTGGAGTGTACTGAGATACACAAATCAGATAGATAAGAGGATAGTCCACGCCCACTTTCTCATAATACCTTTGGAATAAAATGAACTAAAAAGAGAAACACACTTGCAAGGTGGCTTCAAAGAAAAAATAAATCATATGAAAGCAAGATGTCTATTTTTAGAATGTTTTATGTTAAAGTCAAATTCAATTTTCAGTACAAAAGAAGACATCAACTACCTTCTGCATGCATTCAGGATTTATTTGAACTATTTGAAATTTCAAAATTATTTCAAATTCCAATAAAAAAATTAATGATGCTAGATTTATAAGATCCCATATTATATCTGTACAACCTATACTGATCAAGTGTTGACATTAATACTGAATAGTTCTCCATAAGAAATTCTAAAAAGATTAACTAATGTCACACTAATGCCGTATCAAAATATAAAGATTCAGTAGTCTAAATCTGAGTTTTAATTATCAACAAGAATGCATATACTCTTTTAAATATAGTTACAACAAACTTTAAAAAATCTACCTCTATACTAATCTTATAGGTTTAGCAATTTATGTAATATTGAGATGGGAAAATCTCAGTGCGGAAATAATAACGTGTAGAGAAAAGTACAGTTATTCACTGAGCCTATTCTGGATAACAGAGATATAAGTAAGACATAAGATGTTAATATCTCTGAGACTCATCGTACTAATTTTAGCTGGATGACAAACTAGAGTTATATACAATTTAGTTAATAATATGAATTGGAATATTAGAACACAAATCTGAAAGATTCTCTTTAACAGTGGGATTGAGACAGAGGAGATTGGTTAAAGATGGCAGAGTAGAAGGACGTGCGCTCAATCCCTCTTGCGAGAGCATCAGAATCACAACTAACTGCTAAACAATCATCAACAGGAAGACACTGGAACTCACCAGAAAAGATACCCTACATCCAAATACAAAGGAGAAGCTGAAACGAGATGGTAGGAAGGTCACAATCACAATAAAATCAAATCCCATAATGGCTGAGTGGGTGACTCACAAACTGGAGAACACATACCACAGAAGTTCACCCACTGGAGTGAAGGTTCTGAGCCCCATGTCAGGCTTCCCAGCCTGGGGGCTCAAGCAACAGAAGGAGGAATTCCTAGAGAATCAGACTTTGAAAGCTAGCGGGATTTGATTGCAGGACTTCAACAGGACTGGGAAACAGAGACTCCACTCTTGGAGAGCACACACAAAGTAGTGTGAGCATCAGGACCCAGGGGAAGGAGCAATGACCCATAGGAGACAGAACCAGACCTACCTGCTAGTGTGGAAGGGTCTCCAGCAGAGGTGGGGGGTGGCTGCAGCTCAAGGTGGGGAAAAGGACACTGGCAGCAGAAGTACTGGGAAGTAATCCTTGGTCTGAGCCCTCCCAGAGCCCACAGTTAGCCCCACCAAAGAGCCGGGTAGACTCCAGTGATGGGTTGAACTTCACTGGTGGCCAAACAACCAACAGGGAGGGAACCCAGCCCCACCCAACAACAGACAAGCGGATTAAAGTTTTACTGAGCTCTGCCCACCAGAGCAACAGACAAGTGGATTAAAGTTTTACTGAGATCTGCCCACCAGAGCAGCTCTAACCAGGACCAGTCCCTCCCATCAGGAAGTTTGCACAAGCCACTTAGATAGCCTTATCCACCAGAGGGCAGACAACAAAAGCAAGGAGAACTACAATTCTGCAGCCTGTGGAAGGAAAACCACATTCACAGAAAGATAGACAAAATGAAAAAGCAGAGGACTTTGTACCAGATGAAGGAGAAAGATAAAACCCCAGAAAAACAATTAAATGAAGTGTAGATAGGCAACCTTCCAGAAAAAAGAATTCAGAATAATGATAGTGAAGATAATCCAGGACCTCAGAAAAACAATGGAGGCAAAGATCAAGAAGATGCAAGAAATGTTTAACAAAGACTTAGAAGAATTAAAGGACAGACAAACAGAGATGAACAATACAATAACTGAAATGAAAAATACACTAGAAGGAATCAATAGCAGAACAACTGAGGCAGAAGAACGGATAAGTGATCTGCAAGACAGAATGGTGGAATTCACGGCCACAGAATAGAATAAAGAAAAAAGAATGAAAAGAAATGAAGACAGCCTAAGAGACCTCTGGGATAACATTAAACACAACAACATTCGCATTATAGGTGTCCCAGAGGAGAAGAGAGAGAAAAAGGACCCGAGAAAATATTTGAAGAGATTATAGTCAAAAACTTCCCTAACATGGGAAAGGAAATAGCAACCCAAGTCCAGGAAGGGCAGAGAGTCCCAGGCAAGATAAACCCAAGGAGAAACACGCCGAGACACATAGTAATAAAACTGACAAAAATTAAAGACAAAGAAAAATTATTGAAAGCAACAAGGGAAAAATGACAAATAACATACAAGGGAACTCCCATAAGGTAAACAGCTGATTTCTAAGCAGAAACTCTACATCCAGAAGGGAATGATATGATATATTTAAAGTGATGAGAGGGAAGAACCTACAACCAAGCTTACTCTATCTGGCAAGGATCTTATTCAGATTCAACGGAGAAATTAAAACCTTTACGGACAAGAAAAACCTAAGAGAATTCAGCACCACAAAACTAGCTCTACAACAAATGTTAAAGAAACTTCTCTAAGTGGGAGACACAAGAAAAGAAAAGGACCTACAAAAACAAACCCATAACAAATAAGAAAATGGTAACAGGAACATACATAACAGTAATTACTTTAAACATGAATGGATTAAATACTCCAACCAAAAGACACAGGCTTGCTGAATGTATACAAAAACAAGACCCATATATATGCTTTCTACAAGAGACCCACTTCAGATCTAGGGACACATACACACTGAAAGTGAGGGGATGGAAAAGTGTATTCCATGCAAATGGAAATCAAAAGAAAGCTGGAGTAGCAATACTCATGTCAGATAAAATAGACTTTAAAATAAAGAATGTTACAAGAGACAGTGAAGACACAATGAAGACAAGAGACAATGAAGGTCACAACATAATGATCAAGGGATCAATCCAAGAATAAGATAACACAATTATAAATATATATGTACCCAACATAGAAGCATCTCAATACATAAGGGAACTACTAACAGCTATAAAAGAGGAAATCGACAGTAACACAGTAATAGTGGGGGATTTTAACACCTCACTTACACCAATGGCCAGATCATCCAGACAAAAAATTAATAAGGAAACACAAGCTTTAAATGACACAACAGACCATATAGATTTAATTGATATTTATATGACATCCCATCCAAAAACAGCGGATTACACTTCCTTCTCAAGTGTGCATGGAATATTCTCAAGGATAGATCACATCTTGGGTCACAAATCGAGCCTCGGTAAATTTTAGAAAATTGAAATTATATCAAGCATCTTTTCCGACCACAATGCTATGCAATTAGAAATCAATTACAGGGGAGAAAACATAAAAACACAAACACATGGAGGCTAAAGAGTATGTTATTAAATAACAAAGAGATCACTAAAGAAATCAAAGAGGAAATCAAAAAAAAAACATAGAGACCAATTACAATGAAAACATGATGATCCAATACCTATGGGATGCAGCAACAGCAGTCCTAACAGGGAAGTTTATAGCAATACAAACCTAACCCAAGAAAAAAGAAAAATCTCAAATAAACAATCTAACCTTACACCTAAAGGAACTAGAGAAAGAAGAACAAACAAAACCCAAAGTTAGCAGAAGTAAAGAAATCATAAAGATCAGAGCAGAAATAAATGAAATAGAAACAAAGAAAACATTAGCAAAGATCAATAAAACTAAAAGCTGGTTCTTTGAGAAGATAAACAAAATTGATCAACCATTAGTGAGACTCATCAAGAAAAAGAGGGAGATGACTCAAATCTATAAAATTAGAAATGAAAAAGGAGAAGTTACAACAGACACCACAGATATACAAAGCATCCTAAGAGATTACTCCAAGCAACTGTATGCCAATAAAATGGACAACCTGGAAGAAATGGACAAATTCTTAAAAAGGTACAACCTCCCAAGACTGAACCAGGAAGAAACAGATAATACGAACAGGCCAATCACAAGTACTGAAATTGAAAGTGTGATTATACATCTTCCAACAAACAAAAGTCCAGGACCAGATGGTTTCACAGGTGAATTCTATCAAACATTTAGAGATGAGCTAACACCCATCCTTCTCAAAATCTTCCCAAAGAATTGCAGAGGAACGAACATTCCCAAACTCATTCTATGAGGCCACAATCACCCTGATACCAAAACCAGACAGAGATACTACAAAATAAGAAAATTACAGACCAATATCACTGATGTATACAGATGTACAAATCCTCAACAAAATACTAGCAAACAGAATCCAAAAACACATTAAAAGGATCATACACCATGATCAAGTGGGATTTTTATCCCAGGGATGCAAGGATTCTTCAATATACACAAATCACTCAATGTGATACACCATATTAACATACTGAAAAATAAAAACCATATGATCATCTCAATAGATGCAGAAAAAGCTTCTGAAAACATTCAATACCAATTTATAATAAAAACTCTCCAGAAAGTGGGCATAGAGGGAACCTACCTCAACATAATAAAGGCCATATATGACAAACCCACAGCAAACATCATTCTCAATGGTGAAGGACTGAAAGCATTTCCTCTAAGATTAGGCACAAGACAAGGATGTCCACTGTCACTGCCATTATTCAACATAGTCTTGGAAGTCCTATCATGGAAATTAGAGAAGAAAAAGAAATACAAATTGGAAAAGAAGGAGTAAAACTGTCACTGTTTGCAGATGACATGATACTATACATAGAGAATCCTAAGATGCCACCAGAAAACTACTAGAGTTAATCAATGAATTTGGTAAAGTTGCAGGATACAAAATTAATGCACAGAAATCTCTTGGATTCCTATAAACTAACAATGAAAGATCAGAAAGAGAAATTAAGGAAACACTCCCATCACCACTGCAAGAAAAAGAATAAAATACCTAGGAATAAACCTACCTAAGGAGGTAAAAAACCTGTATTCAGAAAACTATAAGACACTGATGAAAAAAATCAAAGATGACACAAACAGATGGAGAGATATACCACATTCTTGGATTGGAAGAATCAATATTGTGAAAATGACTATATTATCCATAGCAATCAACAGAGTCGACACAATTCCTATCAAATTACCAGTGGCATTTTTTTTTTTTTACAGAACTAGAACAAAAATCTTAAAATTTGTATGGCGACACAAAAGACCCCAAATAGCCAAAGCAGTATTGAGGGAAAAAAACAGAGCTGGAGGAATAAGACTCCCTTACATCAGACTATACTACAAAGCTACAATAATCAAGACAATATGGTACTGGCACAAAAACAGAAATATAGATCAATGGAACAGGATAGAAAGCCCAGAGATAAACCCATGCACCTATGGTCAAATAATCTATGACAAAGGAGGCAAGGATATACAATGGAGAAAGTACAGTCTCTTCAATAAGTGGTGCTGGGATGACTGGACAGCTACATGTAAAAGAATGAAATTAGAACACTCCGTAACACCATATACAAAAATAAACTCAAAATGGATTAGAGACCTAAATGTCAGACCAGACACTATAAAACTCTTAGAGGAAAACATAGGCAGAACACTCTATGACATAAATCACAGCAAGATCCTTTTTGACCCACCTCCTAGAGAAATGGAAATAAAGACAAAAATTAAAAAATGGGATCTAATGAAACTTAAAAGCTTTTGCACAGCAAGGGAAACCATAAACAAGACGAAAAGACAACCCTCAGAATGGGAGAAAGTATTTGCAAACGAATCAACAGACAAAGAATTAATCTTGAAAATATATAAACAACTCATGCAGCTCAATAACAAAAAAACAAACAACCCAATCCAAAAATGGGCAGAAGATCTAAATAGACATTTCTCCAAAGAAGACATACAGATGGCCAAGAAGCACATGAAAAGCTGCTCAAAATCACTAAACATTAGAGAAATGCAAATCAAAACTACAATGAGGTAGCACCTCACACCAGTTAGAATGGGCATCATCAGAAAATCTACAAACAACAAATGCTGGAGAGGGTGTGGAGAAAAGGGAACCCTCTTGCACTGTTGGTGGGAATGGAAATTGATACAGCCACTATGGAGAACAGTATGGAGGTTCCTTAAAGAACTAAAAATAGAATTACCATATGACCCAACAATCCCACTACTGGGCATATACCGAGAGAAAACCATAATTCAAAAAGACACATGTAGTCCAATGTTCACTGTGGCAATATTTACAATAGCCAGGTCATGGAAGCAACCTAAATGCCCATCGACAGACGAATGGATAAAGAAGAGGTGGTACATATATACAATGGAATATTACTCAGCCATATAAAGGAATGAAACTGGGTCATCTGTAGAGAAGTGGATGGATCTAGAGACTGTCATACAGAGTGAAGTAAGTCAGATGAGAAAAACAAATATCATATATTAACGCATATATGTGGAACCTAGAAAAATGGTACAGATGAACCAGTTTGCAGGGCAGAAATATAGACACAGATGTAGAAAACTAACATGGACACCAAGGGGGGAAAGCGGTGGGGGAGGTGTTGGTGGGATGAATTGGGAGATTGGGATTGACATGTGTACACTAATATGTATAAAATAGATAACTAATTAGAACCTGCTGTATAAAAAATAAATAAAATGAAATTCAAAAATTCAAAAAAAAATAAAACAGTGGGATTGAAATCTCTAAGTTCTGTACTGAATACTTCAATTAGAGTATATTTTAAAATAATACCATTGAGGCTGTTACAAAGTCTTCAATGCTTTCAAGTTCCCAAGTTAACATACATGTAAGTGCTAACACACACACACAAACATATACACATATACATATATAACAAAAAATAAATCACATTATAGTTTTCTAAAACATGCAGATTAATTACTGGAAAATAGTGTAATTTAGGATGGTGGTTGACAAAGGCATGATTCAAAGACCAAAGAGTATGAAATCAGGATATTGAAGATAAAATGATTCACAAAATAATAATCTCTATTTCTCTTCTGGGGCTAATAGGGAACTTTACTAATTCTTAATTATCTGAATAGAATACATTAATGCCTTCTTATTACAAAAACAGGAACATTGCAAATAAAGCTAAAGGTCATTCTGATCATGCCTCACATTTCAGCCCTCCATACCACTACCACCAACATATTTTAAACTTTATATTCTTTTCATATATACAAAATTTTAAATAACTATGTATTATTATTTCCTTTTCTTTTACTTAAATGATATTGTAATATAATTATAACCGTGGTATTTCTTTTCACTCAACAAAGATTCCTTAAAGATATTTTTCATGTAAGTTTGCAGAGATCTATTTTATTCTTTTTGGATACTGCATAGAATTCCATAATTATAACATTTCTTAATTTATTTGGTCAATTCTAAATTTTGCTACTGCAATCAAAATCTTCGTGAATATACTTGTACATTAATCCACTTGTACATGTGTGAGGGCTTCTGCAAGGCTGCTACAGAGAAGCAGATTTGGGGTAAGAGGATATATAAATTTATAATTTTAATACACCCTGGTATGATGTCCTGCAAATTGGCTATACATATTTTCATTGCAATTAGCAGTATAGGATAGAACTCATATTCCCTATCCTCCCCAAACCTTCTAAGCAAAGAAACCACATATGTGAAGGCCCTGAATTATGAAATAACGTGGTGTATTTGAGGAAGCAAGAGGTCAAGCATGACTGGAGTGATGTAAAAGAAGGTCACAAAATCATGAAAAATATTAGGGCATGAAAAAGGTCTTGTCTTTAAGAGCAAATATAATCAATTAAGTGACTGTACTTCCCAGGGTATTTGTGAAAAACTGAGAACACTGAAAAATACTGAAATGCATAAGGAAAAATAATAAATGTAATACATATACATCCATATTTTTATGACCCACAAATCTTCTCTACCACCTCCAGTCCTACTGTCCTCTCTCCATCCCTCTCTGAAAGGGACTAATATCATGAACTTGGTTTGGTTAAGCTCATTCAATACATGCTCTGTATTTTAATGTCACCCTAAGCAATCAAAACAGACTTCAAAACATGTTGAGTGGGGAAAAGTCAAATGTAAGTATGTATGCATTTGTGTGTGTGTGTGTGTGTGTGTGTGTATACACACACACATATGGTTATGCATATTTTAAAGGATAACAGCAACAAATATAAATGTTTTATATATAATAGAAGAGCATGGCATAATCAGACTTGGGGCTTTGAAAACTCATTAATAATTTATCAGAGAATGAATTGGAAGTTGTAAGAGAGGACACAGTGAGATCAGTTAGCAGGCAGCTGCAGTTGGCCAGATGAGAATTAATGTTGGCTTTGACCAGGGCGGAGACAGTGAAGATGGAGAAAAACAGAAACATTTAGAACTTACTGTAGGAGGTAGAGCTGCTAAGACTACTTGAAAAGATACAGGAATTGAAAGAGTAGTAGGAGTCTAGGAAACTTCTGGATTGAGAGTGCCGGTCAACTTCTCCTCACCCTCCACATGCTTAGTTAACTCTGGGCTGAACTCCTCCACCCCACATAACCCCCTCCACCCCCGTGCACGCACAACCGTCCACTCAGGTATTTCTCTGCCTTTCTGCCCCAGTATAAATTTTCTGAATTGAGAAGAGATTTTATTTTGTTGGATGACAAGCAATAGTAGTTGTTCTAGGGACTGGGCATTTTGCTCTTATGAAATGGAATGAAGTCTGAAATCTTTGAGAAAATGCATACCTTTATATGCTGTAATTCATTTTTTCATTTCAGTATTATAAAGCAGAGAATTTTTCTTGTTTTTTCAAAAAAAACACTTTTCTTGAACATCTCTTTTACTCTAGCTATGTGCTAAAGGTACAGACATGACACTGAAGTCAAGCTACAAGCCATCATGGAGACTATGATCAAGTAACCAGGCAGTTTCTGGAAGAGTAAGATGCAAAATAGGGTTGGAAATCATGGGGATGCTGGAAATATTCTATATATAAACATTGCTAATGATTACACAGCTATAATCATGAAACATTCAGCAACCTTTAACATTCAGATTTGTGTCCTTTATGCTCTTCCTTATATGCATGATTTAAAAAAAAAAAGTGAAAAAGGTTGGGTCAGAAAAAAAATGCTCCACATAAACACACACAAACAGTTAATATGTAAATGTGAAAGAGATTACAAGTCCACATCTCTACAACTTTCATTCTATAAGAATTTATATAATACTGTATAAGAATATACAATAGCATGAGGAACATTAAACAATATTTGGGTATAGATGAAAGAAAATTGAATTACTTGAATGTTTTCCTACCTGAGATGCGTGGTATAAAAGTAGACAAATTCAGAAAATATGTCTACTGAAAGAGACTAAAGAAATGATAATCATTCTGAAAAGCAAGAAATCTAATATTTTTAAGAATATGAGATGTACATCAAACAGAAATGATGAGTTATTCAAAGCCAGAAACAAAATTATTTCAAGAAACGAATACCAAGTAAATTCTTACCTTCCAGTGTTGTGAAAACATATTAGTGTTGCCCTGGAAGTTTGGCAACATGTTTGATAATTTTCTTGCCTGAAAGTAATGTATATATAGGGTATGTATCTGCCTCAGATCAGCAATTACAACAGTATATGGAGAAAAGAGAGTGGATCATTTAATAAGTGTATCAGTGTGTCAGAAAGAATGTAAGGAAAGAAATTCATTAATCTTTACAACTTTTTTTTCATTTTCTATTTCCATAAATGCAGGGTATTCAGGGTGCTTAAGTGTTAGAAGCACAAATACCTTTGCAATATGTTATGTGAGAATCAATCCCAAAAAACTACTTGATATAATTTCTTTCATCTGTGTTGTTACTTTTTAAAAATAGGTTTTCAGAGGTTTTTTCAAGTTGATTCAGCAGATTGATCCTTTCTGAGCTTTTAAGTGGTAAAGAAGTGGACAGCAGTACATAGTTAAGGAATAAATTCATCAGTCACATTTTTTGTTTTTTTCTTCTGTCATAAGCCTTAGACTACCAGAAGTGAAGATTTTTGACCTTAAATGCCTGAGTTCAAAACCAGTCTGGCAATCTTTCAAAAATAATTACCTCCTAACACTCATCTCAGGTCTGAAGAGGGCATCATGTTATTCAGGTCACTGAGTCAATGCATCACAAATCCAAGGATGGGCTTCTATCTCCACCAAATGTGGCACTTTCCCTGTTACCCTGTCAGCTGCACAGGTGCCATTAGAAAGACTCAGCTGCTAGTTATTTTTAAAGCAGCAAATGTGTATAAAGATGGGAAGCTGAGGGAAAAAAACAGTTTGTCAATAGAAATGATAAATGCATGTTTATTATATCAGAAATACTGTACACTGAGCTCTGTGAGTGGGAAAGGTTAAGGTGGGAGTATGGTTTTATCATAGTTAGGGTTGGTTTACTTTGTAATTGCAACCGTAGAGTCAAACATTAATTACCCTAAAACCAATTGCCATAATACTGTAACTACAGACCTGTGTGCACTCTTGCAGATATATGTGCACAAACTCGTTTATAGTCTATGTGTGTGAGTGCCTGGGGGGGTGAATCATATGCAAACAGAAAGAACATGGGAAGGAGGAATTCATAAAAGCCCTGTCTTTAAGTGGGCCTGACCTTATAGAGGTGTAACAGTGACAAAACAAAAGTCATTGCCGAGCCACAGTATTCTTCACCCGGCCATTGAATATCAGAAGTAGCATTTCAGTTCTCTATGACAGACCCTATGCTCTCTCATACTCCATAAGACAAAAGTCTGAGGTTGCCAACCTTCATTCAACTGTATCTGTCTCAGAACTCATCCCCACCATGAACTCTTCTTCCCTCAGCTGCAACATAAGGGGTTGGGTCAGTGGATGATTTATATGCATCTTTATTCTAACAACTATAGAATTTTCAGTCTCTCCACATATTAGCTACAATATGGATGATACTAGGTTTGGGATTTTTTTTCTTCAAAATTATTTAAAAACACTGGAATATATTATTATTGTTAACAAGTAGAAGTCATGTTATGTTATATAATGCAATTTTATAAGATTATATCTGAATTCTTGTGATCTGTCATCCTAAAATCATAGCTACAAACAGAAATGAGAATCATGGACTTAAAGGCCTGTGGAGCCAACAAATAACAAAATTGTGTAAATCAGGACCTCTGTAGGACTATGAAAACCAGTAGGGCCGGTGGCAATTCAAGTCCAAAGAGAGCACTGTGGAATTCAAATTCAATTTCAAAGCAGCAATGACAAAAATAACAACATATTGACAGTCAACCAAAACACCACTATGGATCAGATTCGGTTTTAAGTTGAAAAACATGAGGTGACATTTTTCTAATGAATGTGTTTTTTGCAGTTTTCCTATAGTAAGTGAACACTCAAAGCAAAAGAAGAAAGCTCCTGAGAACCTGGTCATTTATACTGCTCTGCAACAGCCAAGCCTGAGGGCCAGTTATTTCATCACGTGAGTTGTCAGACATTGTTTCTGACAATGCGCTTGCGATTTCTTCACCTGAGTTGATGATATTTACCAACAGGAATTTTATCCAAGCTGTACAATTATTGTACTAGATTATCATGAAAAAAATATCCAGATCATAGGAAAAATACAGCAGTGATAAAAACACCCAGAGAAGGTGCAGAAGAACAAAAGGAGAATACACTGACGTTATTTTATTTCCTAATATTTATCAAGCCTGTTTGAGAACACACTTGCATCAAAATGGGTGCTACCTGAGACAGGCACATTTGCTCTAAAATGGCTGGATACAGTAAGTCCCCTACATACGAACCTTCAAGTTGGGAACTTTCAAAGTTGTAACGTGTGTTCGCATGTCCAATCACGTAAGTTAGGTCACGTGAAATTGCAGCTTGCCCTCCATCTCCTATTGCTGACAATCCTTCAGCTCTACCATCTCCCACCTCCTCTCCCTGCTCCAGTCAGTAACTCTTCTTACCTGCTCACTCGATGAGAGCCCCTGTATGCCAGCTGTTGTGCTGTACTACTGTACTTTTCAAGATACTGTACTGTAAGATTAAAAATGTTTTCTTTGTTTTTGTGTGTTTTTTATGTATTATTTGTGTAAAAAGTATTATAAACCTATTACAGTACAGTAGTATATAGCTAATTGTGTTAGTTGGGTACCTGGGCTAACTTTGTTGGACTTACAAACAAATTGGACTTACAAATGCACTCTCGGAACAGAATTCATTCATATGTAGGGACTTACTGTAATTTTCTCCAGAAGTTTTCCAATGCACGATTCCCAGAGAATCACTTCATAATTTAACCTGCCTTTAGGCTTTTGTTGAATTTTTTTGTTTTATTTTTTATTTTCTGAGAAATGTGAAACACAGGACAATTATTGGAATAATTGCCATACTGACTTCTTTTCAGGATAAATCTAGTTCAGTACAGCCACCCCCTTCAAGACAAGAATTTCAGGAACCTTCTTTATATAGAACAGAAAAGAAGGCTGTTTGAGTAGAGATGGGCTCTCCCCCAGGGAATACCTCCCTTCCCCACTCATGGGCAACATGTGTAATGGTTATGAGAATTCACTCTGAAATTAGAATGCTTGAGTTTGGATCCCAGCTCTGATGCTGAACAGCTGTGTGAACTAATTTATGTAATCTCTCTGTGCATCTGTGACTTCAAATCTTTAAAAACAAAATAAAAAATGGTGGGGATATTAAGGTTTAGTCCATTTGATACAGGTGAGTTAAGACAGATAAGCTTTCAGTTACCTTCCATTGCTCTCAGTAGTGCAGAAATTCAAGCGTCTTTGAGTCCTAACACAAGCTACAAAACTATAACAATCTAATTTGAGTGCCCGAAGCTGATCTATTGTACAGTCTCTCCTTTTTCAAACAATCTCAAACCGAGTGGAAATACAGACTACTCTGATCTATGTTCTTTTTCCTTTCCAATTATCTGTCCTCTCCACTATGAACATCACTGTCATTGACCCCACTGTTTTTCATCAACCGACACCAATTAGGCTATTATGTACCAATCACTCCTGAATTCAAAATGAAGGCTGGAACACCATCTTCCACGGGTAATGAGAAAGTGAACAACCAAAGCAACATTACAGTTTTCATACATAGTTCTTTCATGTGCTGCATTGCTCAGAGGGAGAAAAATGGTGCTTAGCATTCAATCTCATAAAGTTTCCGCTTCTAAGAACATTAGTGAGGGATATAAACATTCAATGAACTTTAGAAATACAATTCAACCACGTATAACTTGCAAAATAGCTTACATCGAATCTATAACCACGTATTGCACAATAACCTAACAAAAGTAAAACTCCATTTTTAAAAAAATTTAGTTGAGTAATTTACCAGATGCCCCAAATTAGAAAATGTGTCTGTTACTCAGTAGAAGGTTCTTGTACCTGCCTTGAGGCCCATCTGCTTGAAGGCTGGTGCTCAGCAGATAAAACAAATTCAATTTTTACTGAAGTTTTTCCAAAATATAAAAAGGTGATTTTATTCATATTCTCAAATATATATATATATATATATATATATATATATATATATTTATGGCTGTGTTGGGTCTTCGTTTCTGTGAGAGGGCTTTCTCTAGTTGTGGCAAGTGGGGGCTACTCTTCATCACAGTGTGCGGACCTCTCACTATCGCGGCCTCTCTTGTTGTGGAGCACAGGCTCCAGACACGCAGGCTCAGTAATTGTGGCTCACGGGCCTAGTTGCTCCACGGCATGTGGGATCTTCCCAGACCAGGGCTCGAACCTATGCCCCCTGCATTGGCAGGCAGATTCTCAACCACTGCGCCACCAGGGAAGCCCCCTCAAAAATACTTTTTTATTTCTCTTTTCTTGTCTCACATACCTTAGTTCACCTCTCCTGATTCCCCCAAACCTAACCAATCCAGAACTCCCAATGCCCTTTTCTCACCTCCCTTTTTACCTTTTTCATCTGTTTTAGTTCCTTTTACCATGACTCCCCACCATTTCCAATATAAATCAAGCAAGATTCTGAGGCTCTCTAAGTACTCAAGTTCATCCATTAAGCTGATCTGCATTAAAAGGCTCAGAGCCCATAAGGCCAGAAATATTCTTCCATAGCTGGTGAAGGGTAGCAGAATATGCCAACTCAAATTATATCACTTTGGTCTAAGGATTATTTTGAGTTGAATGCAATTGAGAAGAAGCTGATACAAAAAAACCTCTTTGTGTGATTAAAAGCAAGACATAAATTTGTAAAGGTATCCTCCCTCTCCTCTCTACAGAAAAAAACAGAAGTTAATTGCCAGAAACACTCTAGATCTTTATCAGCCCAAAGATGCACCAGAGGGATCTACATAACTAACTTTACTAACTGCCCCTTTTCTTCCATTATTTACCCCATTATATTTACTATCCCACAATTTGTTGCTTTTAGAAACTCAAAGTCCTTTTCCTTTGTCACTTGAATACAAATTTATTGTTCTTTTGTTAAGATGCTACATAAGCCCAAGTTCTAACCACACTTTTGAGTTATTCATCACCCAGCTCTCCCTTGTGTATGCACCATCCCTGCATTAACAAGCTTCTGTTTGTTTTTCTCTTGTTAATCTCTTTTGTCAGTCTGATTTGCAAGGCCCCAAGGAAACCCAAGAGGGTAGAGGAAAAAAGTGTTTCCTCCTCTACACTGGCTTTCAATACTCAGATGATTTGTCCAGTCACAATATTTGTAAGGCTCTTATTAGTAAACATCAGGGTTTTTGATAACAGGTAAAACTAGATATGTATTATACACCAAAACTTTTTATTTTAGAAAACTAATATTTTCTTGTTAGACAGCTCTAAAATGCCTTTAAAAAGAACTGATATTATAATCTCATTTTACATATGTTCCCTCTTCCTTATTTCAGTATTCTACTTAGAATTTTTAAATTACAGTGCCAATGAGTTAGAGCTTCTAGGGGGTGTGTGGAGAGCTAATGGGCTTATGTTTAATAGAAATTCTAGAACTGAGATAATTACTGAATCGACTTTCTTAAACTCATTATCCTACTCAGTAGAAGTTAATATATTCTTACAATATTAATTGAAGCAAAACAGATTTTTTTTTTTTAATTTGAAGGCATATATTTCAGCTGACAACATAGTGATGATGAGCTTTAAATGCAAAAGTGACTATAATACTAAGTTTTCTTCTAGGATTATTATTGAATTAAACAATTTATGGCCAATGAATAATGGTGTTAATTATGTCCACTTTCAGAAATACATCAATAATTATTTATTATCTTCTGCTTCTGAGTAATTAATTACAGCAGATGCATCTTAGTTTACATTGCCTTGTCTCATAAAAAAGAGTTAGTATTATCTATTGAACATTTTAGAAACCATTATGTTTTGGACAGTTTTGGTGGCTGCCTAGACTATTTTCTCTTCTTTTCTTTTTTTTTTTCCCTGCATTTAGGCTGCTGGTTTTCTAACTAAAACTTCTTAACTGCCATTCATTATTCAGCTAGATTCCAATTGTAACTAAATTTATGCAGGTTTTTATTACTTAATGTATCCTGAAAAAAACCACTGAGAACTCTGTAAAGTCCAACTTAACACTGATTTACCCTCAATTTTTTATTTTTAAATCTTTTATATTTCAAAGATAATATTATACGATCATTTAAAGCACCAATTTAAGCAACTCAGCCTCATATTCTTATTTGTTTTCACACATTATCATCCACGTACATTCATGTATTGAGTCACAAGCACAGTTTTCACACTTTTTTCACAGTCATCTAATCTAATGCATTCTCTTCTGCATAACTAAAACCTTCAATTATTTAAAAATCATGTAATAAGAACTGCTTGAATGGAGAAAAGAGACTTAGGAGCTAATTTTCATGCTAACCATAACTTTGTACTTTTGCTGAGTTTAATAGCTATGTGTATACAGCTATGAAACCTACATATCATTGAGAAAACCCAGCATTTTATTTATTACACCTAACTTGTCCAAAAGTGAAGGAGGCCTTCCTCCCTTTTAACACCAGTAATCTTGTCACTAGCACAATACTTCTTATATTTGTCATTTATTGTCATGATAAACTCCAAAGCTATTTAAGCAAAGACACTGTTTCCAGTAACAAACTGCTGATTCAATTACTACCACATGCTCTCTTCAGATGCAAATTATGTTTCAAAATTAGTTAATTTTGCTGTACCTAATTGTGAGAACTAGTAATTTGGGAAAAAAAAAAGCCCACATATATACACTTTAAAAATTCATCTGAGACATTTTCTTTTCTTTTTTTTTTTTTTTTTTTGCGGTTCGCAGGCCTCTCACTGTTGTGGCCTCTCCTGTTGCGGAGCACAGGCTCCGGACGCGCAGGCCCAGCGGCCATGGCTCACAGGCCCAGCCGCTCCACGTGGCGTGTGGGATCTTCCCGGACCGGGGCATGAACCCGTGTCCCCTGCATCGGCAGGCAGACTCAACCACTGCACCACCAGGGAAGCCCACAAAGTCACTTTTTTGAATAACATATTTTTGACTAAAACCTGCACTGAAATGTCAGCCTTTTTTTCTGACGTCACAATAAAGGGAAGACTTTTGGCTTTAAGTTTTGGAGAAAAGCATTTGCTTTTGAGAATATTCATTTTAATAAAAAAAAGATGTATAAGTTTGCTGTTCAGAAAACATAAAACAATATTTTAAGGTACATTAAGTATAGATAAGTAGTTAATAAGTAGACCATGTGTCTGTTAAATATAGATAGAAAAAGATGGAGAGATCAAGAGATACCAACTATTTGAGAGGCATTAAATACACATAAGGCATCTGCACACAAAATACTCATATACTGCAAATACGTGAGCATTTAATATTTATTAAGTCCTTAATTGTGCTAGCTGTTGTTGACAAGGATTGGGGGTCCAAGTGTCCTCTGCCCAAGAAACACAAAATCTCTGGCTATTTAGCAGGCTAATTGGAAAACTACAACTATTATGCAGGCATACCTGTTGTCCCTGTGTCTTTCCCATAGAATAAATATACAGTACATCCCCCTCTATGGGCCCCTTGCTCGAAACCAAAACTCTGGACCTCCTAACCACACAGTCATTGGGGAAAGCTGATGTGACAAAGAGACAAGGCACATGAACATTGTGTACCTCAGAATTCAGGTACTGTGGTCTTTCCAACCTGCCTGCACTTTGTCGTAAGAATGTTAACCTATCCCTTATGTCTCCCCCTTGTTTCTCTTTATGTGTTTTAAATTGATTTTTTTTTAAAACCATGTGATCAAGCAATTTAATTTGGTTTGTGCAGCTCTCTGTTTTACAACCTCTGGGAGAGCTTGCCTTGTGGTATAATTGGAGGCTACATTTGCAATAAGGTAATTTTCTAAATGACAAGTTTCATTTCAGTTAGTGATCACACCCTCAAAATTAGCATACACCACATGCTTTGGGTTTTTAACTAAAGATAAATCATTTAATGACTAGGTATACCAGGAATTAAGTTGTGACTCAGAATGTCCCACTACTTGAAAAAACCAGATGCAGAATTTCAAGAACGGCTGAAGTTTTATAAAGAATTTGACAAAAGAAAAATGAAGACTTCAGGATTTTCAAAATTAACTTGGGTCTGTTCTTCTGTTTCTGAGATAAGCATTCATTTAAGCCTTGTGTAGCGAAGAAACGTACTCATCAATGGGAATATTCACAGCATCATCTGGGGATCTCTACCTTCATATTTTAACGTTTAATAAGGATAATGTCAACTGATGAGTTATTTAAAAATAGCTAATTTCTTGGAAAGAATAATTTATATCTAAGAGATTACCCCCATCCTAAAGATAACAAGCAAAACTACCACACTGCTTGGTTGAATTATTCTTTAGCGAACAGCTGTCCAAATACTAAAGGTTTATTTTTTCCTCCTTTATCATATGACATACAGGTAAAAACCTTCCTCATCATAAAGGCCAATTTAAATAAATGCCCAAAATCCATTTACCCATTGAATGTTTTGCTTATTTCGAGCAATGTAAATTCCAACAACAAAAAAATTATATGAACTACACACACACATTCACAGACACACAATCTCTTTGGTGTCATCCTTTGCGTGAAGAAGGGGAGAAAACACTATAAGGTTTTGTAAAGGGTGTTCTAAGAGTTGCTCAAACATCAACTTAAAGTACAAGTTGATGTGATTTATTTATTTATTTTTGGCCACATAACGTGGCTTGCTGGATCTCAGTTCCCCACTAGGGATTGAACCTGGACCCTCAGCAGTGAAAGTGCCAAGTTCTAATCACTGGACTGGCAGGGAACTTCCTGAATGTGATTTAAATACAAAGAAAATGTCTTGAATTCAGACAGTCAGAAGACTTTTACCAGTATCAGGATTCAGACAGACTTTAGGCAGAGGCTTGAGCATTTAGAAGAAGCTTGCCATCATAAACCACTGCTTACAGGATTCATCTGTAAGAACCTGGCCATGTTCACACATCATTTGACTCTGATCTTTCCCACGCTTGGAATTTTCAGATCAGGCTCTGGTTTCTTGCCCACAGTCTTCCACAGCCCCACACAGTTAATCTCCTAGTGGCTCTGACAGCTTGCTATTGACCAATTAGTCAGTGATATTCCATAGTTGTTTTAAAAATAAATCATTAACAAAGAAAATTATCTACTTTTGTTCCTGACTTTTGCACATATTAACTTATGGCTACTTTTCAGACAGACAGCCATATTCTACCCCGCACCTGCCTTTATTGTCATCAAATGAAACTGCTTCCTTTTAATCATTTTCTGATCATAAGCATGTCTTCCTCTGGTTTGCTTATTCAGCTTCTCCCCTATACATTTTTATCACACGTTGGAGATCTCTCAATTCCTTAAGCTCATGTTACATTTCACTTCAAGTTTTTTTCCTTAAAACATCTCATCAATACCCAGTCCTTTAATTTGAGCATAGGTGAAATTAAAGGACTCAAAATTTTACCCCCAGTCCACACTCTTCTCTGAATTCCAGACTGCTATATCCAACATACTACTTCCCCTCTCTTCCTGAATATTTGCAAGCCTCCCACTACACATCCACACCAAACAAACGAAGAGAGTAACTCAAAGCTGCTCCTCTTCCTGTAGTCCCTTCTTTGTGCAATGCCCTTCCAATTCACCTACGTAGGCATGCCAGAAACAAAGGAATTATAGGCTACCTCCTATGCCCAATGCAATAGAGAATGCTCCTCTCTCTTCCTGATATGTATCTGTTGATTCCATCCACTTGTTTCCATCTCTACAGCTAGGGACCAGCATCACTTCCCTGACCTATTGACAAGATCTTCCTCTGCCCTCACTGAACCTGTTCTTCTGTCCTCCTAATTTATCTTTAACACTGCATCCAAAGTAACTATTTTAAAACACAGATATGATCTTTATAACATCTCAGTGGCTTCTCATTCTCCCTAGGTGCCTAGAATCCTAAACTGTAAACTGTCCCACTTACCTTGCCCACCCCTCACATTCTATCATACATGTTATCCTCACTCTTTGCAAAGGATACAGAGGGTTTCTTTAATTTACTCCACTTTTGCATGTTTGTTCCACTCATAGGGTAATAACCTATGCCACTCACTGCATCTGAAACACCTGGAAAGTTCTCCCTGACTTCACCTCACCCATCCAAGTCTAGGTCAGAGCCACCTGCTATATATGCTCATGATACCATGTAAATATGTTCAAATTCTACATTTACTTGTGAAGTTATTTGACCACCCATCTTCTCCTCTGGACTGGGAGCTCCGTGAGGCAGCAATGTTGTGTATTTTGCCCACAGTGTTCTTCAATGCTTTAACAGAATGCCTACAAGGAACAGGCAATCCATAAATATTTGTTGAATATACCAGTAAATGAGTGTAGGAGAAGACTGCAGTTTCCTGAATTTTCTGTTGTAGTACTTGGTTCCACATAAAGTGGTATCCATGCACGGTTTCTATGTGCTTGTTTCTGGTGGCTTACAACTCAGCTGTCTGGGATCTTTAAAATCAAACAAGAGATAATTTCCAAAGATACCTAACTTAAAAGAAATGTTATTATCAAAATAGTATATGTACATGGGAGCAAATGAAAAGAACAGTTTAGTTTATGATGAAAAGTAATTGATTGCCATCTCTTCTCTGTACCCCAAACCCACCTCTCAGAGGCACTTTCTTTAATTATTCCTCCTTTCAGTGTTTCTCTTCATAGCACTGGTTCTAGATTTATCAAATATTTGAATAGTATAAATTGATTCCCTGATATTAAAAAGTGAAAATTTAACTTACACTACCCTTCCCCATTTCTTTTCAAAGCTTAACGCTTATACAATTATGCTGAGTCCTTCAACTGGTTCTCTACTTTTAAATAATATCTGACCCTTTACATTTCTGCAGTATCTTCCAAATCTTCCCTTGAAAGATGTTTTATTTTTAAAACTTTGCAGTTTATGGTTTTACTCTTATATTTTGCATTTTCCCAAAAAGGGCATGCTAACAAATGTATAATCTGATTACGTCCTAGTATTCCTTCTGCAAGTTTACACATTATTAAAATATGCCTAAAAATGAGAAAAAACTTGCTCTCAAAGTGTACTGGTTAAAATGTATTCAATAGTTCATGCATATTTACTTTTTTATAAGTGAAAAATGTTGAACTATGTAAATTAATAAATTTATAAGCCATCTGAAAAAAATTTGGTAATTTCTTAGGACAAGGAGGGTAAAAATAAAAGGAAAAACTTCTGACTATTAAATAAAGCTAAATTATGTCTTGGTTTGCTATAGTTTTACCTTCTACTTTACAAATAATCTATTTATAATAAATTCCACTTGAATTTAAATTTAACATAGATAAAGAATTTTTCACATGCAAGATGAGTCAAACATCTCCAGGTGAGATTCACCAACCTAAGAATTCATTGAGTCAAATTACTCAAAGTAATGGTTGCAAATATTTTTAGAAGTGAAAATAGAAGAACATTTATAAATCAATGAAATTTTAGATAATTTTTGCCAGAAGTAGATAGGTAGAACATAGTTCAATTCACATTTTTTTCCCTCCTTCCTTTCCTTCCTTCCTCCCTTCCCTCTTTCCTTCTTTCCTTCATTCTTCCCTCCCTCCCTCCCCTTTTCTTTAAAGTAATAGAGTAGAAAAGAAAATCCCTAATGACTTCGAAATTTCTCCATCGATACCATCAATACCTCTACAACTATAGAGCTTAGGGTTTGATAGAATTTTGCATTTATAATTAAATTTCTAAGGTTGACATTCAGAATACACAGAAGAGAAGACAACTTAGATTCATGTGGAAAAAAATATCTTCATATGTAACAAAATTATTTAAGAAAATATTTTCTATTTAGAAAATAAAATGTATATACATTTTAAAATAAGAAATTTAATGTAAAGAAGATGGAAAACTAAGTTTTGATTGACAAAGATGTGTGGGTATGTTGTAAATATCTATAAACAAAATCTGAGAAAACGAAGCTTGTCCTATTTTATGAATAAATCGACTGTACTTCTATAAAAACTGAAACAATCCATTAATTAACCTCAATTTTCCCAATTCTTTTAATTCATTTGACTAACTATTCTATCATTAGTATTTGCTTCTCAACATAGTCTCTATTGACAATTATTTATTAAAATAAGGCAAAAAAAAGAGTAGAAGCACATTTTTGAATTTAATAAAGGCAATACAAGGTCATTAGGTAGATAACATTTTTTGTATTCAAATAAATAAACCAGATCAATCCATTTACCATGAGGCAGTCACTATGATTGTTCAAATGGCATCAATGGTCTATTCATTCTGGAACATTCTGTACATTCTCAGTTTCTTTAATCTTTTTAAATCTATCAGAATGGGTTCCAAGTCTTAGCTAGATCCTTTATCATTTCAAAGAAAAGTGTCTGTAAATGGTCACCCCATAGCAGTTAGAATGCTATTCCAATTATAAGATTTAAACAATTTATATTAGTTTTTATACTTTTAAGGTTTCATAGCTTACTGTACAAAGTTGAGGGAAGAATTCATAAATTAAATAATAAATAATGTTCAATTATCAAATCACTAGCAAGTAAATTAAAATTCTTGGCAAACAACTGTAAAACAGCATCTTATGTTTAGAAGTTCCTAACACACATCTTTTAGATTCCCATTACAATGCTAAAAACTAGGACTGACAGACAACTTAGGCTGTAAAGGCAAGACCAATGGAACTTAATCATGAAATCAATTGGAAACTTACTATGGTTTATTGGTAGAAAATAAGCCAAATTGCCAATTTTATGCATTCAGCTTTAGAAATAATATCTATATTATCTAGAAACCATTCCTCAATTGCATCTTTCTAAAGTAAGTAAGGTGTTATTCTCACTTCCTTCCTCCTTACCAAATATCTTTTCCTCTGTATTTATTTAAAGATAAATAATGAGTGGAATGAGTGGAAAAAATGAGTGGAAAAAAAGGAAGGGGAAATCATATTGGATTACAGAAATATATTTTTTTCTTTGGGTAAATATATAGAAAATATAAGGAAACATCATAGAAACAGTACATACTGAGTTTTGTAATGGAGAAATACATACATAAAACATATAGAATGCTTTCCCTGGGATGAGATTATAGAAACAAGTATTATAGATAGAATATAAGAAGATTAGAATCTGGTCCTTAGCCTGGTTTTTAGTAGGTTCTCAGTATACAAACACATGTGAATAAACAAAGAAATGTGTAAATAATTTCTAGTATTGAGAATAAACTATAAGAGAATGTTCTCCATAATACTCATGTTTAAAATCACTAGGAAAATATTAAAATAAGGTTAATTACAGTGTAGTAACTTACCTCATAGTGTCATTGGCAGATTACATGAGACAAATGACTTAGTACAAGACCTGATAGCTTAAGCATATAGAAGGTACATAATGAAGGTTCTTATCATTGTTAGTTATTTCTTCAACAAAATATGTGTAAAGAAATTATTAAGGCATTAGGATTAATACATTTTGATGTACGAAAAAAAATTAGAAAGAAAATATTAACATTTAATTATGCATAAGAAATTATCATGAAGCCCACAGAGTTTTTAAATAACATTAACAATTTATAGCAAAGCTTCATATTTGCAAAAATGTTATGTAAAACTTAAAATCACCTCAGTAACTTAAAATTTTGGCATATTTACTAATGATCAGGAGTGTTAGACTATTGTTATGTGTCCTGCTAAATATGAGCTCAATAAAGTATACATGGCCCCTCTTTTTTTAATTTAAATTATGTATTTCCTTGAACAAAATCACTTAATTATTTTTTACATTAAATGGTAAATGAGTCATGTAACAATAACTTATAGAAATAAAATTATAAATCAAAGCACAGGAAAAGATCACACAAAAAGGAAATCTCCAAGTTACCTTTATTTTAAAAAAGCTGCTTAAAGTTGCACTGTAAATCTTGAAGAATACTACTTTATATTGCTAATGCAGACATGCTGTACAAAGTTAAAATGAATCAAAATGTGTACAGCTATATATGTGAGTTACAGTAAAATTAAACCTCACATGATAAAGTTGGATTTAGGTGATTGTGTAGATTGTAATTTCAAGTTGTAACTTTTTTGAAAATCCATTTACTCTTTCAAGTCATCTGATTTGCCTAGTGAAATTATAAAAGACACAATAAAATTAAAATATTTTCCAGGAAACACATTTTGTGCAAATACGAATTTAAGTGATTAATTACTATTCTCAGTAAATATGATATTCCCTGAAATGTGTCTCATCAAAGTAATTTATCCTACAGCAAGGATGGTAGTAGTGAAGTGCTAATGGTCCTTGTTATATGAGGCCATCTCCTTGGTTCGGATGTAGCTTGGAATGAAATTCCATTTAGAAGTGTAACCTTAGATTTTCTCAGCATTTTACAGAAGCAGGAATAAAGGATTTTGCATTACACATTTCTCTAACTCATCCTATCTATTGCTCTTATTCCTATATTGAAGGTCTCATGTTGCTGGGTAAGAACTTAAATCTAGTTCTGTCTTAAATGTCCAGCCACTAACATATCAGATGCACTGCCAGTCAACATGCGCACGCGGTGACTGTCTACATTACTTGGCCCTGCTGTGCTCTTGTTTACAGGAAGATGTAAACTTACATGTCTTTTGCAAATGATCCTCCTTGGTAAGTTGTAACCATTACATGTTTGGAAATACAGGTGAGGTGACAGTTATTTAGTGATTAAGGAGCACTTTTCATTAGCAAATTATTAGATTACATAAGCAGGGTCATAGATAGGAAGCAGGTTTAAAGAAACTCTAATTTTATTCACTGAAGAGCTGGGAGGTCCAGCCTCTGTCCAGAATCCCACAAGTCTCTGGCAGAGCTGGTGAGGACCAGAGCCCAGCATTCTTGCTCCAAAGCCAGTGTTTGCTGTTTCCACTACTGCATTCAGGGATTGCCAGAAAATGACTCACAGATAATTATGTGAGAAACTGTGCTTTTACAAAATTTGGACTGGGTCCCAGAAACCAGATCAAGATATTTTAATTTTCACTGTCTACTCTTCAAAATGATTTGAGAATGTATAATTAAATTTATGACAACACAGAAATGTTACCAACGAGGGTGTGGAAGACTGTACTTAGTAAAAGAGTAGGCTCTTCCCTTGTTACTGCTATTCACAGGCCCTGAAAGAATGCTGGGCTAATGTGTGACACTTTATAAATTTTTGTTGCATAAACAAATAAATGAATTTTAAAAATTAATGAACTAGGACGTCGGGGAAGATGGCTGTAGAGTAGGATGCAGAGATCACCTTCCTCCCCACAAATACATCAGAAATACATCTACACGTGGAACAACTCCTACAGAACACCTACTGAACGCTGGCAGAAGACCTCAGACCTCCCAAAAGGCAAGAAACTCCCCACGTACCTGGGTAGGGCAAAAGAAAAAAGAATAAACAGAGACAAAAGAATAGGGATGGGACATGCACCAGTGGGAGGGAACTGTGAAGGAGGAAAGGTTTCCACATACTAGAAGCCCCTTCACAGGCGGAGACTGCGGGTGGCGGAGGGGGGAAGCTTCAGAACCTTGGAGGAGAGCGCAGTCACAGGGGTGCAGAGGGCAAAGCGGAGAGACTCCCGCACAGAGGATCGCTGCCGACTGGCACTCACTAGCCCGAGAGGCTTGTCTGCTCACCCGCCGGGGTGGGCGGGGCTGGGAGCTGAGGCTCGGGCTTCAGTTGGAGAGCAGGGAGAGGGCTGGTGGCCTGAACACAGCCTGAAGGGGCTAGTGCACCATGGCTAGCTGGGAGGGAGTCCGGGGGAAAAGTCTGGACCTGCCGAAGAGGCAAGAGACTTTTCCTTCCCTCTTTGTTTCCTGGTGCGCGAGGAGAGGGGATTAAGAGCGCTGCTTAAAGGAGCTCCAGAGACAGGTGCGAGCCGCAGCTAACACAGCGGACCCCAGAGACAGGCATGAGACACTAAGACTGCTGCTGCCGCCACCAAGAAGCCTGTGTGCGAGCACAGGTCACTATCCACACCTCCCCTCCCAGGAGGCTGTGGAGCCGGCCACTGCCAGGGTCCCGGGATCCAGGGACAACTTCCCCAGGAGAACGCATGGCACGCCTCAGGCTAGTGCAACGTCAGGACGGCCTCTGCCGCAGCAGGCTCTCCCCGCATCGTTCCCCTCCCTCCCCCGGGCCTGAGTGAGCCAGAGCCCCCGAAGCAGCTGCTCCTTTAACCCCGTCCTGTCTGAGAGAAGAACAGAAGCCCTCCGGTGATCTACACGCAGAGGCGGGGCCAAATGCAAAGCTGAATCCCGGGAGTTGTGCGAACAAAGGGAAATCTCTCCCAGCAGCCTCAGGAGCAGCGGATAAAATCTCCACAATCAACTTGATGTAACCTGCATCTGTGGAATACCTGAATAGACAACGAATCATCCCAGATTAGGAGGTGGACCTTTGAGAGCAAGATTTATTATTTTTTCCTCTTTTCCTCTTTTTGTGAGCGTGTATGTATATGCTTCTGTGTGAGATTTTGTCTGTATAGCTTTGCTTTCACCATTTGTCCTAGGGTTCCATCAGTCCTTTTTTTTTTTTAACTTTTTTAAAAAATTTTTTCTTAATTATTTTTTATTTTAATAACTTTATTTTATTTGCTTTATTTTATTTTCTTTTATCCTCTTTCTTTCTACTTTTTCTTCCTTTTATTCTGAGCCGTGTGGATGAAACGCTCTTGGTGCTCCAGCCTGGCGTCAGTGCTCTGCCTCTGAGGTGGGAGAGCCAACTTCAGGACACTGGTCAACAAGAGACCTCCCAGCTCCACGTAATATCAAATGGCAAAAATCTCCCAGGGATCTCCATCTCAACAACAACACCCAGCTTCACTCAACGACCAGCAAGCTACAGTGCTGGACACCCTACGCCAAACAACTAGCAAGACAGGAACACAACAAAACCCATTAGCAAAGAGGCTGCCTAAAATCATAATAAGTCCACAGACACCTCAAAACACACCATCAGACGTGGATCTGCCCACCAGAAAGACAAGATCCAGCCTCATCCACCAGAACACAGGCACTAGTCCATTCCACCAGGAAGCCTACACAACCCACTGAACAAACTTTAGCCACTGGGGACAGATACCAAAAACAATGGGAACTACAAACCTGCAGCCTGCAAAAAAGGAGACCCCAAACACAGTAAGATAAGCAAAATGAGAAGACAGAAAAACACATAGCAGATGAAGGAGCAAGATAAAAACCCACCAGACCTAACAAATGAAGGGGAAATAGGCAATCAACCTAAAAAAGAATTCAGAATAATGATAGTAAAGATGATCCAAAATCTTGGAAATACAACAGAGAAAATGCAAGACACATTTAACAAGGACCTAGAAGAACTAAAGATGAAACAAACAACGATGAACAACACAATAAATGAAATGAAAAGTACTCTAGATGGGATCAATAGCAGAATAACTGAGGCAGAAGAACAGATCAGTGACCTGGAAGATAAAATAGTGGAAATAACTACCGCAAAGCAGAATAAAAAAAAAAGAATGAAAAGAACTGAGGACAGTCTCAGAGACCTCTGGGACAACATTAAATGCACCAACATTTGAATCATAAGGGTCCCAGAAGAAGAGAAAAAGAAAGGGACTGAGAAAATATTTGAAGGGATTATGGTTGAAAACTTCCCTAATATGGGAAAGGAAATAGTTAATCAAGTCCAGGAAGCACAGAGAGTCCCATACAGGGTAAATCCAAGGAGAAACACGCCAAGACACATATTAATCAAACTGTCAAAAATTAAATACAAAGAAAATGTATTAAAAGCAGCAAGGGAAAAGCAACAAATAACACGCATGGGAATCCCCATAAGGTTAACAGCTGATCTTTCAGCAGAAACTCTGCAAGCCAGAAGGGACTCGCAGGAAATATTTGAAGTGATGAAGGAGAAAAACCTACAAACAAGATTACTCTACCCAGCAAGGATCTCATTCAGATTTGATGGAGAAATTAAAACCTTTACAGACAAGCAAAAGCTGAGAGTTCAGCACCACCAAACCAGCTTCACAACAAATGCTAAAGGACCTTCTCTAGGCAAGAAACACAAGAGGAGGAAAAGACCTACAATAACAAACCCAAAACAATTAAGAAAATGGGAATAGGAACATACATATCAATACTTACCTTAAATGTAAGTGGATTAAATGCTCCCAGCAAAAGACACAGACTGGCTGAATGGATACAAAAACAAGACCCATATATATGCTGTCTACAACAGACCCACTTCAGACCTAGAGACACATACAGACTGAAAGTGAGGGAATGGAAAAAGATATTCCATGCAAATGGAAACCAAAAGAAAGCTGGAGTACCAATTCTCATATCAGACAAAATAGACTTTAAAATAAAGACTATTAGAAGAGACAAAGAAGGACACTACATAATGAGCAAGGGATCGATCCAAGAAGAAGATATAACAATTGTAAATATTTATGCACCCAACATAGGAGCACCTCAATACATAAGGCAAATACTAACAGCCATAAAAGGGCAAATCGACAGTAACACATTCATAGTAGGGGACTTTAACACCTCACTTTTACCAATGGACAAATCATCCAAAATGAAAATAAATAAGGAAACAGAAGCTTTAAATGATACATTAAACAAGATGGACTTCATTGATATTTGTAGGATATTCCATCCATAAACAACAGAATACACATTTTTCTCAAGGGCTCATGGAACATTCTCCAGGACAGATCATATCTTGGGTCACAAATCAAGCCTTGCTAAATTTAAGATAATTGAAATTGTATCAAGTATCTTTTCTGACCACAATGCTATGAGACGAGATATCAATTACAGGAAAAGATCTGTAAAAAATACAAACACATGGAGGCTAAACAATACACTACTTAATAACGAAGTGATCACTGAAGAAATCAAAGAGGAAATCAGAAAATACCTAGAACAAATGACAATGGATACACAATGACGCAAAACCTATGGGATGCAGCAAAAGCAGTTCTAAGAGGGAAGTTTATAGCAATACAATCCTACCTTAAGAAACAGAAAACATCTCGAATAAACAACCTAACCTTGCATCTAAAGCAATTCGAGAAAGAACAAAAGAAACACAAAGTTAGCAGAAGGAAATAAATCATAAAGATCAGATCAAAAACAAATGAAAAAGAAATGAAGGAAACGATAGCAAAGATCAATAAAACTAAAAGCTAGTTCTTTGAGAAGATAAACAAAATTGATAAGCCATTAGCCAGAATCATCCAGACAAAAAGGGGGAAGACTCAAATCAACAGAAGTAGAAATGGAAAAGTAGAAGTAACAACTGACACTGCAGAAATAAAAAAGATCATGAGAGATTACTACAAGCAGCTCTAGGCCAATAAAATGGACAACCTGGAAGAAATGGACAAATTCTTAGAAAGGTATGACCTTCCAAGACTGAATCAGGAAGAAATAGAAAATATGAACAGACTTATCACAAGCACTGAAATTGAAACTGTGATGAAAAATCTTCCAACAAAGAAAAGTCCAGGACCAGATCGCTTCACAGGCTAATTCTATCAAACAATTAGAGAAGAGCAAACACCTATCCTTCTCAAACTCTTCCAAAATATAGCAGAGGGAGGAACACTCCCAAACTCATTCTACGAGGCCACCATCACCCTGATACCAAAACCAGACAAGGATGTCACAAAGAAAGAAAACTACAGGCCAGTATCACTGATCAACATAGATGCAAAAATCCTCTACAAAATACTAGCAAACAGAATCCAACAGCACATTAAGAGGACCATACACCATGATCAGGTGGGGTTTATTCCAGGAATGCAAGGATTCCTCAATATACGCAAATCAATCAATGTGATATACCATATTGACAAATTGAAGGAGAAAAAATATATGGTCATCTCAATAGATGCAGAGAAAGCTTCTGACAAAATTCAACACCCATTTATGAGAAAAACCTTGCAGAAAGTAGGCACAGAGGGAACTTTCCTCAACATAATAAAGGCCATATATGACAAACCCACAGCCAACATCGTCTTCCATGGTGAAAAACTGAAAGCATTTCCACTAAGATCAGGAACAAGACAAGCTTGCCCACTGTCACCACTCTTATTCAACATAGTTTTGGAAGTTTTAGGCACAGCAATCAAAGAAGAAAAGGAAATAAAAGGAATCCAAATCAGAAAAGAAGAAGTAAAGTTGTCACTGTTTGCAGATGACATGATACTATACATAGAGAATCCTAAAGATGCTACCAGAAAACTACTAGAGCTAAACAATGAATTTGGTAAAGTAACAGGATACAGAATTAATGCACAGAAATCTCTGGCATTCCTATACACTAATGATGAAAAATATGAAAATGAAATCAAGAAAACACTCCCATTTACCACTGCAACAAAAAGAATAAAATACCTAGGAATAAACCTACCTAAGGAGAAAAAAGACCTGTATGCAGAAAATTATAAGACACTGATGAAAGAAATTAAAGATGATACAAATAGATGGAGAGAGATACCATGTTCTTGGATTGGAAGAATCAACATTGTGAAAATGACTCTACTACCCACAGCAATCTACAGATTCAATGCAATCCTTATCAAACTACCACTGGCATTTTTCACAGAACTAGAACAAAAAATTTCACAATTTGTATGGAAACACAAAAGACCCCGAATAGCCAAAGGAATCTTGAGAACGAAAAACGAAGCTGGAGGAATCAGGCTCTGTGACTTCAGACTATACTACAAAGCTACAGTAATCAAGACAGTATGGGACTGACACAAAAACAGAAATATAGATCAATGGAACAGGATAGAAAGCCCAGAGAAATACCCACGCACATATGGTCACCTTATCTTTGATAAAGGAGGCAGGAATGTACAGTGGAGAAAGGACAGCCTCTTCAATAAGTGGTGCTGGGAAAACTGGACAGGTACATGTAAAAGTATGAAATTAGAACACTCCCTAACACCATACACAAAAATAAGCTCAAAATGGATTAAAGACCTAAATGTAAGGTCAGAAACTATCAAACTCTTAGAGGAAAACATAGGCAGAACACTCTATGACATAAATCACAGCAAGATCCTTTCTGACTCACCTCCTAGAGAAATGGAAATAAAAACAAAAGTAAAGAAATGGAACTTAATGAAACTTCAAAGCTTTTGCACAGCAAAGGAAACCATAAACAAGACCAAAAGACAACCCTCAGAATGGGAGAAAATATTTGCAAATGAAGTAACTGACAAAGGATTAATCTCCAAAATTTACAAGCAGCTCATGCAGCTCAGTAACAACAAAAAAAAACAACCCTATCGAAAAATGGGCAGAAGACCTAAATAGACATTTCTCCAAAGAAGATATACAGAGTGCCAACAAACACATGAAAGAATGCTCAACATCACTAATCATTAGAGAAATGCAAATCAAAACTACAATGAGATATCATCTCACACCAGTCAGAATGGCCATCATCAAAAAATCTAGAAACAATAAATGCTGGAGAGGGTGTGGAGAAAAGAGAACACTCTTCCACTGCCGGTGGGAATGTGAATTGGTACAGCCACTATGGAGAACAGTATGTAGGTTCCTTAAAAAACTACAAATAGAACTACCATATGACCCAGCAATCCCACTACTGGGCATATACCCTGAGAAAACCATAATTCAAAAAGAGTCATGTACCAAAATGTTCACTGCAGCTCTATTTACAATAGCCAGAAAATGGAAACAACCTAAGTGTCCATCATCGGATTAATGGATAAAGAAGATGTGGCACATATATACAATGGAATATTACTCAGCCATAAAAAGAAACGAAATTGAGTTATTTGTATTGAGGTGGATGGACCTAGAGTCTGTCATACAGAGTGAAGTAAGTCAGAAAGAGAAAGACAAATACCGTATGCTAACACATATATATGGAATATAAGAAAAAAAAAATGTCATGAAGAACCTAGTGGTAATACAGGAATAAAGACACAGACCTACTAGAGAATGGACTTGAGGATATGGGGAGGGGGAAGGTTAAGCTGTGACAAAGTGAGAGAGTGGCATGGACATATACACACTACCAAACGTAAAATAGATAGCTAGGGGGAAGCAGCCGCACAGCACAGGGAGATCAACTCGGTGCTTTGTGACCACCTAGAGGCGTGGGATAGGGAGGGTGGGAGGGAGGGAGACGCAAGAGGGAAGAGATATGGGAACATATGTATATGTATAACTGATTCACTTTGTTATAAAGCAGAAACTAACACACCATTGTAAAGCAATTATACTCCAATAAAGATTTAAAAAAAAAATTAATGAACTCATAGAATAGCCTCCAATTCAGGTTCAGTTCTAATATTGGATGAGCTTTGGAATTCTGCATAATTAAATTTTTATGGCAGACAATTATTATGAATTATGTCAATGATGTCTGATAAATTCTCTTTTTTATTTTTTAATATATTTATTTACTTTTGAGAACTACAAATACACACTACAGTATGGCTGGAACATATACCATAGATGTGTCTATATAATTATGGACTATATTACCATATAGTGGAGGCTAGAGATAAGCAGGGCTCAAATGAAAAGGACCTTGTTTACTAACTTGAGAAGTTTGAGTCATTTTAGTAAGCAGTGGGAAGCCACTCAAAGATTGCAAACACATCATTTACAATGATAACTCCGAGAGGAGTTTCTCAAAAAGAATTGATGGAGACCCAGACAAGAGCCAGAAAGTAAGGTAAGTCTGCTTGACTCAAAGAATTGCTCCATAGCAATCAGTTCATTGTTATGATGTAAGCATGATTTTCTTTCTGAAAAAGTAATCATCTGTCACATTAATTTTGTCAATTTGCTTTTTATTAGCTTTGTAGTTTTACTTGTATTTAATATGTAAATTACACTTGGTTTTATATTTTCCCTACTGGTTCCCATTCAGTGCCTCATATCACACACACTCACACACACACACGCACACGCACACACACACACACACACACACACACCTGTAACTTAAAGATCAATTGTACCTGAAAACTTTACATACATTAAGAAGATAGAATATACTTTCCATCAACATATTAACTAAACTCAATCTAGCACCATGATTATAAGTGTCCAGGAATCAAAGGATATAAGTTAGGAAGCTTTGAATAAGAAAGAGAAGTCAGTCCACGAGAAGCTTATCTCCTGCCACCAAAATAAACTAGATTTTCAAATGATGCTCCTTAAATACTCAGAATTTTCTACTGGACTTTTAGCCTTAGAATGCCAGGAGCTGCACCAAAAAATTACTATACCCTAGTAAAGGGCAACACATGATAATATATTCCTACTTCAAATAGAACCAGTTGAATCTCAGAATGAGATATGTATGATATATGTGGATTTATACATATGTGTGTGTACCTACATATACATATTTTTAAACATAAATCTTCTGTGTAAACTGATCTCTAACAAAGAGATGAGTTATGACTTCAACAAATAACTAACATTTTAAGGCAAGATTTAAAAAAAAAAAGGAAACCACCCAGGCACTAATAAAAAATGTCTCTGACTAGGACAGAATTGGTTGGTCTATTTAAAGCAAAATGTTTCATCTTTTCCATAGTATGTATAGAAAAATTTAATATTAGCACACCAGAGTAAACACTTGTGACTGCTTCTGGCCAGAAGTGACAAATGAGGATTTCTGGCATCTTAGGTTCCAAGTGACCCCTGAGTGCTGGGACATCAATAACTTGTATATTTATGTACCCATTTTGACCTACTGATGTGTCTTGTTATTTCAGTTGGGAAGCTCTGCCTTAAGGGACACTCAAGAGCTGAGAAAGCAGGCCATGCCAGGAATCTGCTGGCATCTGCATACAAGCTGCTTGACTTATCTAACTCTAAGTTAATAAAATTGCTCATGCCTCTAGCAGATGAGTCACACACGAGATAGCAATAATTTTCCATTCAAATGCCAACTGCTTGATTGATAATGGCTGCTTGGAGAATTTTGTTGAGAAACATTCCCAAGCTTTGTCTAGGTCCAGTCAGATATAATGCTGGATTGATTAATGACATCAACCATGGGTGCAGTAGGAGAGAGTAACATTATTAGCTGACCCAGACCATAGGTGGATTGTACAACATATTCTCTGCAATCCTTTCTTTGAAACTATTTTATGAATTGAACCATTGAATCTTTATATCCTAGATTTGTTGTATGGTTTTGTTTACAAATAATTTAGGTGACAAACCTACCATAATCTTTTGTTGTAAATCTCTGTCTGATTCCATGCTTTTCATGTAGTTGCCTATTTTTATTGATTTATCTCTTTCTATTGATCAGGTAATCTCTAGTTGATTTTATTCCCATTTATCTTTGACATTAAAGTAGAATTTAATAAGCAACCTCACAACAGGACACTGATGAACATAGCCTTGGTCCTAGAGGAAGCTGGATGTGTACACTTTTCCTGTGAGCTCTGCACAGGAGTTTCTGTAACACAAAAGAGATCCCTAGACCAGTGTTGATGAACCCTTGGTTCTATGCTCATTGACTCAGAAAGACTGATAGTAATAGCTTGAAAATTACTCATCTCTGTGACTTAGGAGAAGCAGATCAAATTATCAGTGATGAAATAAAGTCCGAGAATTTGTAGGAATAATGCAGACTAATCAGATTTCTTTTTCTTTCCAAATCCACATATGTAATCTTCTTTCAAGTATTTATTTAATGCTCAGCCCAGTCCCCTTTCATGTAAAGAAAGGGAATAATATTTCATTTGTTTGAAAATATGAAAAATCAGCCATCTTATCTTTCAAATAAAAATAACTTTGCTTCTAACATGGTTGGTATCTGGAACATATCCATTGACAGCCCAGAATACCTTCTCTTCAGAGATTTATTACTTTTTTTTTTTTTTTTTTTTTTTTTTGCGGTACGCGGGCCTCTCACTGTCGTGGCCCCTCCAGCCGCGGAGCACAGCCTCCGGACGCGCAGGCTCAGCGGCCATGGCCCACGGGCCCAGCCGCTCCGCGGCACGCGGGATCCTCCCGGACCGGGGCACGAACCCACGTCCCCTGCATCGGCAGGCGGACTCCCAACCACTGCGCCACCAGGGAAGCCCAGAGATTTATTACTTTTTATGCTGAATTAGCTGCTAGGGCATTACTATATAGAGCCAGGTGAAAAAATAAAAAAGATGGATACACCAATAGGAAAATGGGCAAAGAAATGAACAGTCTATTCACAGAACAAGAAATACAAATGGCTAATAAATTTAAACAGTTCACCTTGCTAGTCATCAAAGAAATGCATATTAAAGTGAAACATCTTTGGAAATGTTTAAAATAAAATGATATTGGGATTCAGGGAAGCAGGTGCTCTCCCACAGGGGTATAATCTCTCCTAGAGGCTAATTTGACAATATGTATCAATACATTTACGGGTCATATACTTCCACCCAGCAGTTCCTTTACTGAAAATGTATCCTAAGAAAACTTTCCCCAAAGGCCTTGCTTATAATATTCTTAGTTCTCTCTTTAAAAGTGACTTAGCCTTAAAGCAGGTTATAGAGTTTGGAAACATCACATTGTGAACTACTCAGCACTTTCCTCATGTGAGCACTTGAGCTGAGAAGGGATATTGGAGGATGGTGGAGAATAGGGGCAATGAGTGCTTGGAAAGGATAGAAACAATAAAAGTAGCAGAAGCATCAAGGATTAAGAAGAAAAGTGTCATGGGCTTCAACCTCACAATCCTGCTGAGGATCAGATCTGGGACTAGCCTCTGACTCCTTTCTTTGTCTCTAATTAGTGTCTTTCTCCTGTCCCATCACGAGGAAATCTAATTGGCATGTGCTTCCGCTGCACAGAGAAGTGGTCCTCAGTGGCAGAGCTCGGTCTACATCACTGCTAAACAAGCAAAATTGGTTACATACTTCCCCTCGCTCCAATCGAATAAACTTTCTCACTTAAATATTTAACAAGACATAAAGTTATAGTTTTGCTTGTTTGAGAGGGTGATACCCTCAAGAACATCCAGTTCAACACTTTTGTGAGTCAGAAACGAGACTAAAGAGGTAAACTGGCTTGACTATCATTACATAGCTGGTTGTAATAACACGGGAAGGGTTTCAACCTGAGTGTTTAGGGAAACGCTTAGTCAAATCTCCCCACAGAGAACAAAAGCCCCCTAACCTTCACCGTAAAGTTAATGCATTGCCCCTTTCTCATGGGTTGTGAGACTGTAAACAGTAAATTGTGACTTCTGTCCCTATAATTACATAAGTCACGTGAAGGTATGTGTGCACATTGCCCAGAAAATTAAAGTGTACAAGTTACAGCAAATGGAATATGTGATGTCACAGAATTCTCATGAGGATCACTCTATCCAGGAATTATACTTGCTTAATGGTTTTATGTTGTCGTTAGAGACTAAGGAAGGATTTGTCCCACCCACTGAATCTGCTTTCAACCAGGTAATAAAGTATGACTGGATGTCACTACTGTTCAGCATTTCTGTCCTGAGGAGAAATCAACAAGATCAGAAATACACATGCATCCCATGACGGTGTGACCCCATCATGACTTTAAAGATTGGGTTGTGGGCAAACCTTTCTGGTATAGCTGTGCCCCACACTCCCCTATACACACCTCTCCAAAACAGAGAGAATTTATAACTGCTTAGAAATAGAGAAAAGGATTTAGAAATGGAGGAGGGAAGGATGAAAGTATCTCACTAACAGAGGACTAAAATTATAATGAATAGTGCATATAGCTTAGCGCTGTCTTGGATAATGAATAAATAATATGGAATAATCATCTGACTAACAGCTATGTCTTTGTGTCCCAAAACTTACATCTCAGAGCTTATCAAAAGGATTTTAAACTAGACCTACTGTCCTGGATATTTACAATGTGCTTGGATCAATAGGTTTAGAAGAATAATTCAAGATAAAGTTAATTCAGATGAAACTTGGATTCTACTTGGAAGCCTTTTCTGAATTTTGAGGGGTCCACTCTGGTATTTTCATGTCATGTTTAACCTCAGAACCATCACAGCTTCTCGTCAGGTCTCCAGGATTTCTTTTCCTTCTTACTTTGCACAGACATGCTCATATAAACCTTTCAATGCTCAAGGAGGCAAGGAAGGCAAGGGTTGCAAGTCAGGTGGCTTGAGTACAATAAGAATGCTGAAATGGACTAAATAGATAATTGAGGTTTCTGCTTCATGAAGTAGTGATCACTCTTAATGCCATGATGATATGCACATGCCACTGAGTGGCAAGGCATTATATTTTTAAAAAACCTGTAGGATGGGTCTCAAATGCAGTCAACAAATGTAATCACAGGCCTGGAATTCTGGCTCCTCTAGAGCATAACTATATTTGCTTTGGGATTTAGAGCAAGGAGAAAAAAAATCTATTTGGTGATGCTTGCTTTAATCTACCTGGTCTAATGACTGTAAGTCCCAAGTTCATACTGGAGAAGTATTATTTATCCAGAAGAAAAGAAGGTAATAAAATGTTAGTGTTGTATCTTTCGAAAACAAAAAGATGAAAGGAGATTCACATGTACGTGTCTTTGTGTGTGATTTTTTAATGCACTGAACAATACTTATCAAATATTGGTCATATTAAAATCTTGCCATTTTTTGTAGCAAGATCACAATACCTAAGATTAAGAGAATAAGAAATCAGACACTGCAATGCCTCTTAAAGTTCTACAAATGATGTTATGAGGTATAATCTGGTATACAGAAGGCATACTTTTAAAATAAAAGAATTCATTATAAAAGATGTATTTCAGGCGTTTTTTTCTTGGTTGCCTATGGCCCAAGGGAGTTTACTTCCAAAATGAAAGTCTTCCCTAACTTCTGACTGAGGGGTAAAAGGTGAAACCCATTCACCCAGTTTTGGGAGGCACAGAATTAAGTGGCTTTTTTTCCTTTTCAGAAGGGAATATTTCTGCAGGTGACAGAGGGAAAAGCATATATCAGAAGAAAAACCAATTGTTCAATGAATCATTTAATAGTCCTTAAGCTGAAGATTACTAACCTTCAGACTAATATCATAGCTGGCTGAATTTCATAAAGTCAAGTCAAATGAATTTGGCAATTACATATTGAACTCCTACTGTGTACCAGGTGATGGAGTAGGCCCTAGTCTAAAAGAGGCTGGTTACAGGTTCAGTAGTTAAATACTACTAAACTCTGGAAACAAACAGCCCTCTTCATGTATCTGAGCTTAACAGAGTCTTCTCAAGATGTTAAAATTTCACGTTCGAAGAAAGAAAAAGACTACATAGATTTGAAAAACATATTTAGAATATGTTTGCCAAAAGATAGAAAACCACTAAAATAGTTGTCATCAGAATCGTGCAATAACAATATTATACTGCTAACATTTATTAAGAGTTGTGCTAGATCCTGGGCTAAATGTTTTATATGACTTATTTAGTCTCCACATTAACCCTTTGAGTAAGGTAATGTTGAAAACGTAGTATTATACATAAAACAGTATATAGCACAGAAATTTTTCAATCAGTAATGAATGGATAAATTAGCCCCATTTAAAAAGGAGGAAACTGACTTAGTGGTCTCTCTTGGTCAAAGTCACTCAGCTTGCAAGAGTTCAAGCTTTAGTTTACTGTGGTAAACACCATGTTAGAACCATACACTTATTCACATGGGAGTAGAGAGAAAGGCTCCCTAATCTAGACTGGGGAGAAGGAGGAGGTCATGAAGAAGATGGAATTTCATATTGCTTTTTCCCAAAGCAGGATATCTGTGCTTTTATTACACTGTGTTCTGATGGTCTGCTGGTATGTCATCTTCCCTAATTAAACTGTCAGTCCCCCGAAGCCTTTAAGATGTCTTAATCCATCCTTATTTTTTAGTGCGTTGGGTCATCTCTTATACAGTGTAGGTAATAGAGAAGATTTTGCTGACTGGATAAATGACCAAGGAGAGAGTGACTTTGATTAACCAATAGATCAAACCTGCACTGCATGGTGGTCCAGACTTGGGGGTATTTTCTAACACTTTACTGAAAATAAACTACATTGAATGAAGATCGTGACTTACAACATCACTGTGTTTGACCCTGTACCCATAAGGTCATGAGACATATTCATCTTTCTAAAAAA
The DNA here is from genome assembly GCF_937001465.1 of Orcinus orca. Taxonomy (NCBI): domain Eukaryota; kingdom Metazoa; phylum Chordata; class Mammalia; order Artiodactyla; family Delphinidae; genus Orcinus; species Orcinus orca. The sequence continues at coordinate 58,152,065 of NC_064563.1, read as the reverse complement.
TATTCATCTTTCATATTATATATGATTACCTAGGAAGATGGTCATGAAAGAAAAGATATTTGTCACATATATGGGTTTTATTTTATGATTTAATAGCAAGATTCCATTGCTATTCATCAGCAAATAAAATTTACCCATCTACCCACAGTGAGTTGTTTATTGAATACAGCAAGATTGATTTTAGCTTGTTTTGGCAGGTGAAAATGAACACCATGCTTTGTTCGTTCCAATGCTTGGTAATATACAAAGTAACAAAGGAACTAGAACAGAAACAGTTCATATATTTCTTAGGAGTCAGAGATCAAGGATTGGTTCATACTGCCATTTCATTGCCCATAAAATATAATACAGAGAAGTTCAGTGAGACTGGCAGGTGTTATTATTGTAGCAACTTATAATATTTGGAAACAATGGTCTTTTTTATAAGTGGGATTAGCTGTGATTGTTACCTTGTGTAACCAAAGATTGCACAGGTATCATTTTGAGTAATAACATGATAAGTAATTTAACAGTAAATGAAAGTGGCATCTGAAGTTCTTCCTTGATCTTTGCTGAAAATACATACCAGGCATGTGGTCATCTTGAATTTTTAACTCACAATAATGGAACAGTCTTCTAAAGACTCAAGGCCATTGTTTGGATCTAGGTATCCCTAAAGGACCACATCCTTAATGTACTGCCCTCTCTTTCCATTACTCTATTTTAATTTGCTAAAGGAGAGCTCTTGAGAAATCCGGCTGCACTTATCTACAGTATAGCATTTTGTGGGAATGAACATCTCTTCGGGGCTTGATAAAAAAGATGAGTACAGCACAATCTAGGTCATAAGGCTATAGAAAACTTTAGTTAATATAACTACCAGTTTATAGACTTGTTCACAAATCTAGTCTCTGTTTCTTAATATATTGTGTAAAACACAGTGGATCTAAGTCAGTATCACAGCTTATCTTTTTTGTTTTGTTTGTGTGTGTGTGTGTTGTTCCTTGTTTTTGTAAAAATCCTAACAGCTTTCAAAAAGAACCAAAGTGAAATGGATTTGTTAAAAAATCCAAAGTGATATGCATTACTTTTCCTTTACCTCAAAATAGCAAAGAGCATATTGGCTATCTACTTCTTGGGTATCTTCAAAATGAGCTTTAAAATTCTACCCTAATAAATTTCCCTGCAGATATGTAAATTAAGACTCAGCACAGACAGACAAATTGAGAGATAGTCTGTAGAAGAATGAGCTTGTGCTCTAAAAAAATGTTAAGGTCATGAAAAACAAACATTTTAAAAAGGCTGACACTTCTCTCCAAAAGAGTGGTTGGAATGAAGAGACAGCTATAAGGGATATTTTTAGGATAACTGTCAAAATGTCAGGATGGTCAGTGGGTTGAACAAGAGTATTATATCAATATTAAAATTTACTGATTTGATCATCAAACTGTAGGTGTATAAAAGAATGTCCTTGTCTTAGGAAAAACACAATGAAATATGTAGGATAAAAAACTGAAGTCTGCAACTTCCTGTCAGATTATAAGACAATTAACTCTCAAATAATTTAGAGAGAAAGTGTGCTTGAGAGAGTGTACAGAGTAAGCGTAAAATGATTAAATAAATGAGACAAAATGTTAACTGGTGAATCTAAGTAAATGGTGTGCATTTTTGTGATATTCTTTCAAACCTCTTGTGAAATGAAAATTTTATTTTAAAAAAATTGATAAAAAGAAAAATTTATAGCAGGAAAATTTAAACTAGTATTATTACTCCAAGAATAATCATAATAATTAAGATAATACTTTGTTTTTGCATATTCATTGACCATTAATAAAGCCTCCAAATATGCTAATTTGTTTGACATTATCATTGGAACAAACCTAAGACTACAGATGTCCTTAGTCCCATTTTGTTTTGTTTTGTTTTTGCGGTACGCGGGGCCTCTCGCCGCCGTGGCCTCTCCCGTTGCGGAGCTCAGGCTCCGGACGCACAGGCTCAGCGGCCACGGCGCACGGGCCCAGCCGCTCCGCGGCATGCGGGATTCTCCCAGACCGGGGCACAAACCCGCGTCCCCTGCGTCAGCAGGCGGACTCTCAACCACTGCGCCACCAGGGAAGCCCCCTTAGTCCCATTTTAAAGATGGAGAAACTTGGAAACAGAACTACGTCAATCCTGTAGTTTGAAAGATTTTGATTTGTAGTCCTTTCTGAAGTAACTACACCACAGACTGTGCAAATTGCCCTCATTTAGGTCATGAAGGCAAGCTTGTGGTTTGTCCTGTGCTCACTAATCAGCTATCAAGCTGGAAGAATTTGGGTGGTTGCAGATCACTAAGCAGCTCTATAATTTAGAATCAATCTTCTAAGCTGTCTTGTCTATTTTCATTGCATGCTATCAGTTTTCATCCCAAAGCTGTGCTAGCTCTTGGCATGATTGATAGTGCAGGTGCACAGTTTTAGGAAAGAAACAATAGGAAACCCTATTGGTTTATGCTGCATTACAAACAGAAAAGGGAAGAAAAAAAAATCAATGTTAGACAAGTAGAATAGAGAAAATCATTAGGGAAATAAATTTCATTTTCATGCTTTCAAGAATTACATCAAAGAGTACATATTTTACTTGAAAAGGTATAGGTATTCTTTGGGGAGAGAAAGCAAGAAAGGGGGGAGGGTCTAGAAATGCCTATTTCCAGAATTCTTATCTCATGAGAATATAAGGCTTGTCTTCTGAATTGAGAATACTTTTCCTTATTTAAAATTACTTGATGTATCTTGGTTTCTTTGTGTATGAGGGCAAATGTGAGAGAACAAAGTTCTCTACGCTAGCTCTTTTAAAAAATGTTACTACATCCTATAAAGTAGTAGTCTCCAAAGGTAAATGCAATTCAGTGGCTGTACAAGATAATCCACTGAGCTCTGGGTAGAAAAAAAATATATCTAGGTAGGTAGGTAGGTAGGTAGGTAGGTAGGTAGATAGATAGACAGACTTTGTTTTTACATAATATGTTAATATAGTAGTACTGGCATATTATTAATGTAATAGTATGTACTATTTTATTTATTTACATAAATAAATATACATATGTTGAGGATACTTGGTCAAATATTTTTAAACAAATGGTGTGTTCATAAAAGTAGTTTGGAGACCACAACTTTAGTATTCCTAAATAGTATTGGCTATCAAGGGGAAATAAAGAACACTGAACTTTAACATTATATATGTAAGTCTAAGTGTTATACATATAAAAAATTATTACACAGAAACTTCAATTAAATAGATTCAGGAGACCAGAAAGAGAAGTTTTCATGCCTGGCAACAGTAGCAGTGCCCAACAGGAAGAAGAAAGAACTTTCTTCATTCCTGGCAAGGACTCAGTCAATGAAAAGCCCTGGACTCTTTGTTTACTACAGCCCTGCCAACTTCCTTTTCATCTCTATGAAAGACTTCTTCCCTTGCCGTGGGGGGATTTTCATGTGGCTCACCATGGTTGCAGACCCTGAACTACAATTCTCTGTTGATTCCAGATTAAAGCCACCTTTGCTGGAGAAATATCTAGCAGTCTATTTCAGTTCAACATTGCGGTGGCAGATACAGGGGCCAGAAGGGACTCCCAAAGGCTCCAGCATTGGTGAGTAAACAGCCACAGTTGAGCCCACTGTCCTTGCTGCTTTTCTTGCTGATCCTAGAGTTTGAAGGTATGTCTTTTTCCTGGATCCAAGCTCCTGCCCTCTTTGCAGGTGAAGCTGTCCAGGTTTTACCTGGGGTCTATTTTAAGTTTTTGTATTTCTGGTTAAGTCCTTGTTCTCTATGCAAGTACTAATTTGGCACTTTGGCCTGATTTTGAGATAAGACTGATTCAGTGAAAGCTGGCTGAAAACACATTCAGCCCATTTCTTCAGAAACAGGGGCTGCTTCACTGAAACTGTGCTCGTTTTCCAGCCTTCCGTGTATTCCTCTGGAATAGGGTATTCCCTGGAAACTCCCTGAAAAGCCATCAGCCTAGATCCTCCAAGACAAAGCTGTTTCCTTAGAATTGGCTGGTATAGCTTACAAGCTGTTTGAACTGAGTTGTTTGAGCTGTCAGCTGTTTGAAAATTGTTCTTTTACTCTCGAGAAAAAATTCCAGGAAGTGAGATCCCAGTTATTTAAATACTTGGAGGGAGCTCCCATTACAGGGACCCTGGCCGACTTTATGTTTAAAGACTATGATCCTTCCTCATGTGCATTTCCAGTTAAATGGGCCAACCTGACCAAAGGCAATTTAGAATACCAATGACCATTATGAGGAAATTTTGAAATCCCCAAATTCAGTTTTCTTAAAATCAAACTGAACAATAACAGCTCAAAGTTTTTCCGAATTATGTGGAATACTTATTTCAATTTGTATTGGGTTGGCCAAAATGTTTGTTCGGTTAATGAATACATTGTTCAATAACGTTGTTGGTGAAAATGAAAAATGTCTTTTATTTTTACTTAAAACTGAATGAACTTTTTGGCCAGCCCAGTATTTTGAGGCTCTCCAACATTATCAGGAATCTAAAATGACCTCTCATCCAAAAAACATTTTAAGATTAACTGAGTCAAAGCAAGATAAAATGGCTCCCAAAGCCTCAGGATCCCCTTCCTTAGCTTCTTTGTCTCAGGCTCCTCCTTTGGCACCATCCTCTCTCTCTCCCTTGGCTCCTCATGGCCAGACTCTACCTCTGGTTCCACCTTCCTCCTTCCCTTCTACACCTCCTCTATATCCTCAATTCCCCAATACAAATTCTGTCACCAAACCTCCGCTGTTCTCTACCCACTCCCTTTTCCTTTGAAACTGCCAGAACCTGTCTCTTTAAAATTAAGCCTTCTGAGGATCCAGAGGCTAAAACCCTAATTTCTTATTTTCCCCGGACTAAATCTGAACTGCCAGCCATTGTCAAAGATTTTCCTAAAGTAACTGAAGATCCTCATAAATTTGCTGAGGAATTTAATATATTCATTCAAACTTATCAAACTTGTTTCTCTGACTTATATCAGCTAGTTTATATGCCTGTTGGTAAAGGCCAGGCCTAGCATTGAATGAATATGACTAATTGGGAAAATCCTGAAAGGTCTCTAGGATTACAACTGTTGGGATGAACTGCTAACTCTTGTATAAGCAGACTCAAGTAAGCACCAGGTGACTTCATTGAGCAAGTCCTAGGGCTTTTCCAAAGCCTGTTGACTGGAACAAAATGCAGGCTGGCTCACCAAAATCTTATTAATCTGTTCATAACTATTACAATCAATTTAAGATTTTAAAATAAAATTCTGGAAAACAGTAGGAGTGGGTAGTGCAGCACCTGGGGCCTGGCAACAGAGGGGAGCCGTGACCACCCCCAGACCAGAAGGGGCAGGGGAGGGAAGTTCCTGAATGCAGAGGACCCCAACAGGGGCTGTCAGAAGACACCACCGCCATCACTTGTTGTGTTTTCCTCACTGCACTTATCACTATTTAAATTGAAACTGTTCAGTTATTTACTTATGCGTTTTTATTCTAACTCCCATTCCTGGAATCACCCCCAGGACAGCAGGGCCTCTGTCTGTTTGCTCAACACTTCATCTCCAGGGCCTAGACAGACCTTGGTACATGGTAGGTGCCCAGTAAATATTCATGCCTGGTGCATTTAAGCACTCAATAAATATGTGTTGAATCAAAATATAAATAAATAAATAAAATAAAATTCTGATCCTCCTTCAGGTGTAGATCACAGCAGTGTAGCTTTTAACTCTATGCTTATTAATAGGCTGAATTGAGTCTTTCCCTTCAAGTAAAAAGGGCCAGAATGGAATGGGAAACTATGTCCACTCTAGATTTAGTTAATCTGGCAAACCAGCTTTCTTATACTCTAGACAAGTCACCCTCAAGGAAGACCACCAAAATTCTTAAACGTCAACTGTAACAAACAAAGGCACCTAAACAAAACCAAAATCCTCCTAGTTTCTGTTATTACAAATAAACAGGACTTTGGAGATATGATTATTACAAATTCAAGCACTACGTGCCTTCGGCCTTCTAACGAGCCTTTCCAACGTTTTCCCAATTCTGTTTTTTTTTGTTTTTTTTTTTTTTTTTGCGGCCTCTCCCGTTGCGGAGCACAGGATCCGGACGCACAGGCTCAGCGGCCATGGTTCACCGGCCCAGCTGCTCCACAGCATGTGGGATCTTCCCGGACCAGGGCACGAACCCGTGTCCCCTACGTCGGCAGGCGGACTCTCAACCACTGCGCCACCAGGGAAGCCCCCCAATTCTTAATGACAGAGCTCCGAGGAGCTACAAGGACTCTTCCTAATCCTTCCTCTTAATCAGTTTAGAGAAACATTTCTCCAAATTGGGGATGAATCTCTGCCAGTCCTAATTGACGATAGAGCCATACTCTCAATGCTCAACTCCACTACTATAAAGCAGCCCCTGCCTCAGAGTACTACAGCAGGTCAAATAGTGGGATCTCTAATGAACCTCAAGAGGTGTCTGTCTCGGAACCTACTGCATTTTGTTTAGGACCTTTGAGAGATAAACACCCATTTCTCCTTTGTTCCTCTGTCTCATACATGTATTAGGCCAGACTTCTTAGAAAAGTATCATGCCAGAATTTTTCTCCCAACAGGGGGAAATAATTCTAGAATTTGACAGTAGTCATCAATGTAACCAAGCAGATGAATTAAATAATCCTCTGACAACTTTTATCTGTTCCATGTCTCACAGTACTAGAAATGATTCTCAAAACACTGATTATTTGTCCCTGTTGAATCAGTTACCACCTTCCTTATGGGTAAAATCTCCAAATGATGTTGGCAAAATTCACAGTGTACCTCCCATCAAGATTCATATAGACCCCTTAAAATCTCTTCTGATAATTAATTAATATTCTATAAGTAAAGAAGCCCTTCAAGGCATTAAGCCCACAGTAGAAGATTACAAGGCTTAAGGCCTCATAATTCTTTGTACTATCACCTGTAACACTCACAGTTTACCAGTGAGAAAACCTAAGGGCTGAGAGTGAAGGTTCGTCTACCACCTCTGAGCAATAAAAAACATTGTTATCCCTGACACCTGTTGTCCCTAACCCTCATTCATTACTAGTTACTAACATCTATTCCCACCAGAAGTGAATTCTTTACTGTAATTGTATTATGCAGCACGTTCTTTTGTATTCCAGTTGATGAAGGTAGCCAATACCTTTTTGCCTTCACTTGGGAAGAAAAACAATTTACCTGGACAGTAACGCTGTAGAGTTTTACTGAGAATCCTTCTAATTTCTTATAAATCCTGAAGGCTGATCTGGATGATATGACGTTCCTTAGAGGGTCTACTTTGGTGTAATATGTGGATGATTTGCTTCTTTGATCTCCTTCTCAAGCCTCCTCACAGGAAGACAGAATCCACTTGCTAAAGCTTTTAGCCTTAAAGGGACATAAGGTCCCCAAAGAAAAATTGCAGTTTTCCCAATCCCAGATTAAATATTTAGGGCACCTGATATCAAAACAAGAGCTACATCTAGATCCAGATAGACTTCGTGTCCTATGTTTCCCAAAACTAAGCACCGACTGGGAGGTTTTCTCAGGTTAGTTGGTTACTGCCAAAACTGAATTCCAATTTCTCTTTTATGGCCAAACCTCTGTATGTTTTACTAAATAACAAACAACCAACCCAATTCAATGGAAAGTACCAAATGACATAGCCAAGGAGGTATTAAAGGAAAGTGTGAAGAACCCACCTGCCCCTGGGCATCCTAATTCTTAGATTCACTTTTTTCTTGTTTGTATATGAAAAGGAAGGGAATGCCCTTGGGCTGCTACCCAAAAACATGGGGACCAACATCAACCCATAGGGTATTATAGCCAACAAATGGACTCTGTGGGATGAAGATACCCTCCTTGCCTTAAAGCCATTACAGCCACTGTTTTTATTTGGTTAAGGCCACTGACAAAATCATTGTGTGATCCCCTTCAATCATTTTTATACCTCACACGGTAGAAGCCCTCCTGAATTCTCGTCACATTCAATATTTATCAGTCAGCCATGTCACCTCCTAGTAAGTCCTTCTGTTAACTCTTCTCATATAACTCTTTTACATGGTAGTAACCTTAATCCTGCTACTCTCCTCCACTGCATTACCAACAAAGTCCCTCAGGACTGTTTAACACTGACAGATCACCTCCTGATTCCTCATGATGATCTGCAGGAAATTTCTTTGGGTAATGCTGACTTCTCATGGTTCACTGGTCATTCTTATTTAAAAATTGACAGTGGCAAATATTGTGTTGGGTATACTATTACAACTCCTTTTTATGTTATTGAGGCAGCACCTTTACCTAAGGCTACTGCAGCCCAACAGGCTGAGTTATATGCTCTTACATGGCCTTGTACTTTAGCCACGGGCAAAACTGCTAATATTTATACGGATAGTAGGTATGCTTTTGAAGTAATTCATGATTTGTGGATGTCATGGAAGCAATGTGGCTGCCTTATTTCCAGTAGAAATAACATTTAAAATGGCTTCTACGTTCAGGAATTATTGGATGCAATACTTTACCTGCTGCTTTAGTTATTATTAAGATTCCCAGGCATTCTAAACTTGACTCACCAGAAGCTAAGGGAAATCACCTTGCTGACATTTCCACAAGGAATGCTGTTGTTAAAGGGACCAACAGCAGCCAAACCTCTGTCATGGTCCAAAGGGATATTTCCCCAAATGATAACTTAGAAAAATTGGCTAGAATTGGACTTAGGAAAGGAAAAATCAAGATTGGAAATTTGACAGTTGTTGGTTTGATAAAAAGAGAAAGCTCTGGGGCTTCCCTGTGGCGCAGTGGTTGAGAGTCCGCCTGCCGATGCAGGGGACATGGGTTTGTGCCCCGGTCTGGGAAGATCCCACATGCTGCAGAGCAGCTGTGCCTGTGAGCCATGGCCACTGAGCCTGCGCGTCCGGAGCCTGTGCTCCGCAACGGGAGAGGCCACAACAGCGAGAGGCCCGCGTACCCAAAAAAAAAAAAAAAAGAGAGAAAGCTCTGGTTTGAACCAAATAATAACCTAGTCCTACCGGAGACTATAAAATTCTCACTCCTCAACACTCTACATTCATTAAACCATTGTTCTCCTGACAAGACAACAGAATTCATGAATCAATATTAGTAGGAAAACATTAGCAAGGCCACAAAAAATGCCTACTTCATTTGTCCCACTTGTCTGAAGTACAACCTCAGGAAGCCTGTTGATACTGCTATCAAATATTTTAAACTGCCTAAAGGACCATTAGAGACCTGGGAAATGAATTTCACAGAACTTCCTCTGTCTTATGAATATAAATATGTTTTAGAAATGGTCTGGTATGTTTTCACACCAGAATGAAATAGTCTACTGCCCCTTCTTTGGCAAAAATCTTTTTGGAAAGACCTCCTCTCAAACTTCATAGTGATTAAGGAACCCATTTTACTGACCAGGTGTTTTGACAAGTCTGTGCTGTTTGGTCAGTTTACAACACTTTTACTGATTTAGAAGAATGTACTAACAGCATCAGTAAGACTCAGCTCAATCTGTAGAAACCCTCGAAATACCTTGGGCAAAAGCACTGCCATTGGCCTTCCTAAATCTAAGATTCACCCCTTTTGGAACTCGTAAACTCTCACCCTTTGAGACAGTCACAGGATGCCCAATGCATTTGGATTTTGCTTCTTTTGGCCCACAACTGATAAAAGGAAATATACTCCAATACTGCAAAGGCCTAATTGCTCTATTAAAAATAACTATGTTTTGGTAAAGCGATCTTTTCACAGAGAGCTCTTGGGAGATGAAAACCTTAATCATCATACCTTGCAACCTGAAAGTTTCATCTACTGGAAAAGCTATCTCCAGAAGAACCCTCAACAACCTTGCTGGACAGTCCCATATTGGGTACTGCTAACCAACCCTTGTACTGCCAAACTCCAAAGAACAGACTGTTGGATTCACATGATAAACCTAAAGAAACACCAAATCCTGACTGGAACTTCACTTCATCCGGTGACCTGAAAATAAAGATTTCCTGCGATTGAAGCAGATGACATCTGATAAGACAGCTTTCCTAAGATATTGAGACGAGGCCTGTTAGAAGTTTGTCACCAAAACTTTGATAATGATATAACGCTTCAGATGAACTCCAATGTCTATAATGTTGATAACATATAGGACTTTAGATAAAAAGTACCTAAAAGTTCTCCCTCCTACCCCTCCTCATTACTTGAATGTCATCTTAGTAGGTTTCTAATCTGTTTACTTTCCCTCCAACATGAGACACTACACCCAGGATAGGTCCTTCCCTGACATCAAGGGACAAAAAGCCACTGAAACCAAAAAACCTGACTTTTGATGAGTGATGCTATCAGAGAAAGTTCTCAATCAAAAGGGGAAAATGTAAAAAAATCATCATCAGCAGCAGCAGCAACCTCAATTAAAGAGAGTCAGGAAAAGGGCAGCTCTCATGCCATATGATGACAGCAGAGCCCAACAGGAAGAAGAAAGACTCCTCTTCTTTCCTGGCAAGGACTCAGTCAATGGAAAGACAGGACTCTTTTTTTTTTTTTTTTTTTAACTATACCTCCCAACTTCATTTTCCTCCCCATAAAAGTGTTCTCCTTCCCTTGCCATGAAGGGACTTGCACGTGGCTCACCATGGTTGCAGACTCTGAAGTACAATTCTCTGTTGATCTTGAACAAACCCATTTTTTCTGGAGAAATATCTGGCAGTCAATTTATTTCAGGTCAATATATATGATCAGGTGATGCATTCTTTCACTGAGCAAATATTCGTTGATTCATTAGAAGCAGCAACATGTAGTAGCCAAAAGCAGTGTATTCTGGAGTCAGACTACCTGGGTTCAATTACAGACTCTACCACTTAGAAGCCATGCCATTTTGGGCAAGTTTCTTAACCTCTCTAGACCACAATTTCCTCATTTATAAAATGAGGTTGATGACTGAACTTACCTCACAGGGCTGTTGTGATGATTAAAAGGGTAAATATATGTGAAACATTTAAAGATGCTTGGTACATTGTTAGCATTCAGTAGATTTTTTATTGCTATTATCCATGCAAGTAATTTGACAAATATTTATTGAGTATGTAGTATGATCCAGGTACTGTGGTAAGCATGGGATTACGTGGTTGCCACATACAAGGCCCTGTATTAAGCTCTATGAGGAATAAACAGACAGTTCAGAAAATGACTCTGCCTTAGTATGTATATTAGTTATCTATTGCTGTATAGCTTAAACAGCAAATCTCTCATTTCTGCTTATTTACATGTATGAACTATAAAAGCAGTGAATTCTACTAATTAATACTCTCCAGTTCTTTCTCAATAATCAACTGGCAATAATTTTTACCACTATGACTATGGTAGTAATTCTGGTTCTGTCAGAATTATACTGTGTGGTTCATATTGTCTTGGCTGCTTCTTGCCTCAAGGCTCTTTTAATTAATCAGATATTCTTTTTTTTTTTTTTTTTTTGTGGTACGCAGGCCTCTCACTGTTGTGGCCTCTCCCGTTGCGGAGCACAAGCTCTGGACGCGCAGGCTCAGTGGCCATGGCTCACGGGCCCAGCCGCTCCACGACATGTGGGATCTTCCCGGACCGGGGCACGAACCCGTGGTCCCCTGCATCGGCAGGCGGACTCTCAACCACTACGCCACCAGGGAAGCCCTAATCAGATATTCTTACTCTTTGCTTATGCAGGCAAGCAAAATTTGCCACCCCAAAATATACCTCTTTGGCATAAGGATTAATTTAGGGTGATTATTCTTAAGAAACAGAAGGCTCGGGAAGTTTGTCTTATTACCCCCTTAATTGCCTGAGAAAATTTAGATAAATGGCTTGTTCCTGGAATAGAGCTCTCACCAGAGGTATCTGCAAATCATCAGGGCTAGGAGTGGTAGGGGAAACTTGGCAGGGCCTACAGATCAGGGTCCACTCTGTGTCCCAGTGTCTACGCATGGTCCAGCGAACATTTGTTTACCAAATATTTGTGTTTCTGTCTCAATGTGAATTGCCTTCCTCCCCTCTCTGAAGTTCCAAACCACTACCCCCAGCATCTTCTTTTGTCTTTAGCTGAAAATGGTATTTAAGGTGAGGATTTTGGCCATTTTATCGATTTACTCAGTTCTCCTGGGTTTCCCATGTATATATGCTATTATCAACTGTTTGATTTTCTCCTGTTAATCTGTCTCATATCAATTTAATTCTTAGACAAGCTAGAAAGGCTTATAAAAGAAGAGAAAAAAATTCTTCCTCCTCAGCACCTATGTATTTTGGTAGTAGCTGAGCAATGCAGTCACTTTTTCCTCTCCTGCCTGAGTGCACTGTGGCTGTATTTATGCTCTCTGAGAGCTTGTCTCTGACTAAGGAATTCTCTCCATGATATCACCAACTGCATTCTTCTTTTTACTATAAATGGCAAATAGTCCTAGTCTTTGTATTCTCTTAGTGACTATAATGATAATTTTATGTTTTGAATGTGAGTTGGTAAAAGGCCTTTGTTGGTGTCCTCAACTCTCCTAATTTTACTGAAGACATTGATTTTGTATTCATTTGAGCAGTTGTCCTGGAATTTTATATTAGAAAATTTGAAGAGTACCCTCAATCTGGGAAGATGCTTTGTTTCCTTGATTAATTTAACTGCATCATTATAAGTTAGGTTTTGTTTCTTTGGTTCTTCCATTAACAAAAGTGTGAGTGGAGATGTATCCTTCAGCCTTACACTTCGTACAAAAATAAAGTTTTAAATCATGCATTGCCGATTAATAGGAATTATTCATACTCCCACTGCTAAATTATAGTCCCTATCAATTTGTTTGTACAATGAAACATCATTGTTATCATCAGGTTTATTTTCCATAGGAAATTAAACATAAGCAGGAAATGCAGTGGTCCTTTTTCTCATTATGTAAAAGGAAAAAACAAATGAGCCTCTCAGGCTTCATCTGGGTCATTGTTGAACAGACCATGGCCAAGAACAGAATCTAGTGTCACACCAAGTCACATATCTTCATAACCAGGAGGACATTTTGACTGTGGTCACTGAATGACCATTCACTCATCTGATTAATCTGTCAAGCTCTAAGCTCCTATTTCATAATCTTACTTTTGAGTCTATTAAGAGAAAACATTGATGTGTACAAATAGATCACATTAGTATAAATGAAGGCCCCCCAAATCAACTTTTATTCAAAAGCATAAGAAAAAGAAAACACAAAAAGGAAAAAAAGATGTTACTGATAAATGTCACTCAAATTACCTTAATTTGCTAGTAAATTTGATTCTTGCTTTATCTACCTTAAAACGTAAATAAATCCTCAATACTAGATTCCTTTTTGAAATCATACACATATTTATATTCTGTATTCATTTCTGACTTCAGCCATAAATGACATAAGATAGTTTATATCTATAATGCAAATATATGTTATTATCTATTATGTAGAATTTATTTACTATAATTTCTTTAAATAGAGAGTTCCTTATGATTATTTATATAATATTAAATGGCATAAAAGATACATAAGCAACTCCTCCATAAAACAGGTTAACATAATCTTCTGAATTAAAAAAAAACAGTCACTAAACCAGCTTTGGTAGTCATTCGCAAAGTAATACAATTCCATAGCTATATCATACCTTGTAAATGGATCTTAATAGATATGAACATGTAGCTTCAATATGCCATAGAAAACTTTACTGACCCTATGACAGGTGTGAAACTTTGTGATATTTCATTCTTATAAAAATTTTACCATGGAAAATGTCAATGTATAAACAGGTAAAAAGCACAGGACAATAAAACTCCAGGCAGCCATCGCCCAGCTTTAAAAACTCACCAGTTTGGGGGTGTCCTCTTTTTCATCTACACCCCACCTAACAGGATTATTTTGAAGTAAATCCCACATATTCTTTTACTTCAGTTTAAATATTTCATGGTATGTATCATTAAATAGAAAGACTTTTTCTCTATTATATCTGTAATACTATTATGCCACTATGAAAAATTTAAGATTATCCCTAATAGCAATTTGTTTTTTTCTTAACTGTTATTTTGATTCAGTCAGAATCATGGAGTCCAGTTAGGCCCACACATTGCATTGGGCTGATAGATCATTTGTCTCTTTCATCTTATAGGTAGCCCTCCCTCTCTTAATTCCCTATGATTTATTTTTGAAGAATCTGGTCATTTGTTTTGTAGAGCTTTTCACAGTATGGATCTTGCTGCTTCCATCCTCATGGTATCATTTAAAATACTTGCTTCTGTAACCTGATAGTTAAATCCAGAGTCCTGATCGGGTTAGATTCAGAGTTTCTACAAGTACACTTCACAGATGTAGAATTCCATCATGAGGCACATAACGTCTGTTTCTCTCTATTCCTCTTTTCCTCTCACTCTTATTAATGTCCACTGTTGCTTAGTGCCTAGATTCATTATCTCATTGGGGGATTACAAAATCGTAATATTTTAATTCTGTCATTCTTTCTTCATGTATTAGCTAGAATACTTCTACAAAGAAAAAGTGTTCCTGTGGCACAATGTTTTATAGGAAAGTTAGGTTAAATGCTTAAGTATTTCTTCTATTTACCCATATTCAGACTGATGAGTTGGTTCTCTAGCAACCTCTGATGGTCCCCAACAGATTTATATTTTAGAATCACTATGCATTCAAGGATTATTTCACTTCTGAATATGTGAAACTCATTCAAATTTAGTTATCTTAGAATAAAAATAAATAAATAAACCAAGACTATACCTTCGGTTGAAAAAGATAATAAAAGAATAAAATTAAAATTCTAGAAGATTTGACCAATACACTGAACGTATAGTTTGTGTTAAAAAGCAGACATTGGGCTTCCCTGGTGGTGCAGTGGTTGGGAGTCCGCCTACCGATGCAGGGGATGCGGGTTTGTGCCCCGGTCCGGGAGGATCCCACATGCCGCGGAGCGGCTGGGCCCGTGAGCCACGGCCGCTGAGCCTGCGCGTCCGGAGCCTGTGCTCCGCAACGGGAGAGGCCACGACAGTGGGAGGTCCGCGAACCACAAAAAAAAAAAAAGCAGACATTCCCCAGTTTTTAGAAAGCTAATAGTACTAATAAATGGGCAATAAAGTGGAATAATATAGTCCCACTAAGTTTTATTTCCAAAGATCTACAATGTTTTGTCTTCTTACTATGTGCCAACATCTATGCCAAACCCTTTGTGTGATTTACCATGCAGAATACTCACAACTTTATAAGGAATAGATTATTACTAACACTTACACTTGGGAATATCTAGCCTTGTTAGAAAGGCTGAATGATGCTTAATATTATACTTATGCCCTGTTTAACCTTGGGTTCCTGAAATCCCTAGGGGATCTGTGAATGGCTCCAGGAGATCCACCATCCTTCTGAATTTATCTATGTGCACGCACATTTTTCTAGAGGGACTCCGTATAATTTTAAGCAAATTTTGAAAGGAAACCATAATCTCCCAAAAGTCAAGAATCAATGCAATACCTGGGTTGATCAACAAGAGTTTGATGAAGACATTGAGAACTGAGAATCTAGTTGATTTTATTTGTGCAAACATTCCACATATCTACCTGATATTAGAGGCAGTAGCTAGCCACCTTCCTTTGGATATATTTTTCTAATATGCATGACTTTATATCTAAAAACTTACAGAACCTCAAATGTATCTTCTACCCAAGTTGGAAGATGTTTTTCTGATGACAAATAAGACTTAGTCATAGACATTGCTAGATGTTATGTAATCTAGACTTGAAGTCCCAGTAGGTATGCATCTGTTAATGCCATGAAATACAAAAATCTGTTGCATTTAATTATAAAACAAATTCTTAAAATTGTTTCAGAAAATAAAGATCTCTAAGGAAAACATCATCATTAAATAAAATATAAAGATGTCAAATAAACACCATTCACTTTAATATATGCACTTGACAAGAATACCAGGCATAAACATAAGACTGATTTCTCCCACCATCCCTAACAATGAATTTCATGATAGACACACAAGTCTGCTGGTGATTTTCTCACATAACTTTTTTACATTATTCATATCAACTTTAGTCAGTTTCAACAATATTATTGGTGCCATCCGAACTGTTTTTCAATGAATTGGCCATTTTTTAGTTTAACTCTGTGTCCTTCATCCTACACTCTACCTCTAATTGTTAGAAACAAATCACAATATCAGATATTTGCTACTGATAGAATTTCAAAGGTACACTCAATGCCAACTTATTGACAGTTTTAATACTGTATTCGAAGTACAGATCATTCTTTTACTAACACACAAACCCACAACCCTTTTTGCCCTGATGGGTATTCTATTTCATTTCTGCTTAATGGTACTTTTTATCACTCTGTTCATTACAATAATCATCCTGGAACCACTAAAATGAAACACACTAAATGAAATGCTGCAGGGGACAGATTACCAATATTTCTAATTAAAGATACTGTTGACCATAAGCTAATTAGAGTAAGCAACATTTTAGGCATGATACAGAAACTATAAAAATATAAATTACTAGGATTAAAGATAGTGTGTTAGTAGAAACTATTAGGCTATATAAGGTATGTTTACATTGAATTAAAGATAATATTGGGCTGGATTCGTTTCACTGGAATTTTATTTTATTTTTTTAGTTATCTAATTCCTGGAAAAGACCACACTTGGCAGAGTCAATATTTAGATCCAAGAAGGAATAGACACTGCATCCACAATCCTCACCCCTCTTTTTTTCCCCTTTACCTCTGTAAGTTAAATGGAGAATTGAAATATTATCTCATTGATACAAGAAACGTTTAAACCTTCACTTAAATGACTCAAGTGAAGATTTTTATTTTTTCCTGCTTGAATGAATCTATTTTGTTTTTGATGGAGATGTCATTGCTAATGTCCAGGGTGAGGGGTAATATAAGCAAATGAATGCTCACCTTTTTACATTTTTCTAGACAATAACTGAATAAATCTTTCCTATTTTAACTAAATGTATTAAGTCTTAGTCTGGAAACCAAAAGTTAACCCTTTGGAAAACAGAAGGATGGAAGAAGGGCAATTCTGACCATAGAGGTCAGGTCAAAGAACAGGCCTTGTTTGTCAGGGGCATACTCTGTGACATCAAACACTAGCTCCAGGGAAGAGAAAAAATATTTCCTACAAGACACTAGGAAGAATATGTTTGTCTAAAGCTAAAATCAGAAGTCTTTAACTGAATTCTAAAGCAGAATGAAACATTTGAGATATAACAGTAAACTCAGAACTATATAGAAATATTTTCATTTTCAAAATAAGAAAACCAATAAATGCAGAAAACTTTGTTCTAATGAAACCACTATTAAGCTTCATAGAACAAAAGTATATTTAAAGTTGGTGGAATAAAGATTTTCAAAGATTACTATGAATGAAAGAATTATTGAAAGAAAGGTAATATGTTGAATTCTCGAGACAGGTAGCACAGTATTACTAAAGGCAATGTACTAAACCACATGAAACAAATAAGAAGAAATATTAGTGACTGTCTGCATTTAGGTAACCAAAAAATTAATTACCTAAGTATGGGAGAGGGGAATCAAGGTTGGACAATGGATAAGTTAAAGGGGAAAGAAGGGCGGGGCCATAGCAAGAAGCCGGAAGCAGCTGCGGCCCCAGCTCAGGAGATACGGCGGGCGTTAAAGCTCTTGTGGCATTATCCTTCACTGGGGCTATTGGGCTGACTTTTCTTATGCTGGGATGTGCCTTAGAGGATTACGGTGTTTACTGACCCTTGTTTGCCCTGATATTCCACGTCATCTCTCCCATCCCCTATTTTATTGCCAAACGAGCAACATATGACGCCGATGCAACAAGTAGTGCCTGTCGGGAACGGACTTATTTTTTCACTACCGGAAGGGTTGTTTCTGCCTTTGGATTTCCTGTTATTCTTGCTCAGGTGCCTGTGATCAAATGGGGAGCCTGTGGCCTGGTGCTGGCAGGCAATGCAGTGGTTTTCCTTACAATTCAAGGTTTTTTCCCTTATATTTGGAAGAGGAGATGATTTTAGCGGGAGCAGTGGTAGCACGTGCTTTATTCTGAAAAAATGCATTTAATTTCTTAGAATTCATACTGTATGTATATGTGTGCACATGTGGCCTTTTGCTATGAAATTTAAAATGCTGTTTTTTTATACCTGTGTAATCATGTTCACTTCAAGGAGGACTACATGGGGAAAAGGTTAGTTTTATTCCCAGCCAGTAGATCTCTCCATTTACTCAAGTTGAATTATGTTATTTGTTTAGCTGTTCATAGAGTCCTGGTGCTCTCAGAAAATATGTTAACACAGTCTTGTAGACAGTTGCTCACTCAGTGTGCTGCATCTCCACCTTTTCCCTGGGGACGTGCTTGAGTGGGTACATAGCACTGGGGCTGTCTCAGCTCTGCCCAGGACTTCCAAGATATACCTGTGGTCCAGAGACACAGAGGCGGCTCCCTCTTTATGTTGCAGACTCTTGCTTCTCCAAGTGTGGTCCATAGACCAAGAGCATCAGCATCTCGAAGCGTGGTCCATAGGAGCTTATTACAAATGCAGAGTCTGAGGCCCCACCCTCAACCTAATACATTCTGATGAGATCCCAAGTGAATCGCATGCACGTTAAAGCCTGAGAAGTGCTGTCATGAAGGAAGAAGCATTGCCTTCCCCTTGGCTGAACGCCTTAGCCTCTCTGGGCGTTAGCTGCTTGTAAAAACTGTTTCCCCTGCCCCTCATGTTGAGGCCTACTTCAGACTATCCTTGGTATTTGTGAAACGTCCAAACCTATAATTTATAGCCTGTTCCTCAAATTTGTGAAGTATTCTCAGTAGGGAACAGCTATGGCTTCACATTGTCTGAAAGGCAGTGGCTGCCTTCACAATGCTGGGGGGACAAATCCCCCACTGGAAGGCAGGGGAGGGAGGCTGGGCTGGAACTGGCCCCTGCTTTAGCAGGATGGGGAAGAATGGATAAGTAACGCTGTTTAATTTCCCTTCATAATATGACATTTCTCCCCAGCTCCTTCCCTATGCTGCTCCCTACACACCCTCACCAGCCCCTCCAGCCCCCCAAACACACACACTCCCAGCAGTTCCGATTTGCCCTAACTTCTTCATGGCTCAGCTTCTCCTTCCTATAGAGACGTGGAGCCAAGTAAGCAAGCAGAGGGTGAGCTGCTTTATCTTATTTACATGCAATATACTTATTGTCTTTCAGGCCCTGTAGGACTTAAAAAAAAAAATATATATATATATATATATATATATATATGCCACTTTATGCCACTTTTAAATGAGTCATTGAGAATTCATGTCATGCTGGGTCCTGTAATCATAGGTTTTCTAGATCAACTTTTTGTCCAAGACCTATCGAGAAAGGGAAATATGGGAACTAGAACCACGTGTAGAATATAAGCAATGATTTTAAAGCATTGTTAATGTGTGATAACTGACATACATTGAAAACACTGAAACCTTGAAGTTTGTAACTCCTTCATATTCTGTAATGATGCTGGGATCAGAAGACAAGAGTAATACCTAAAAGGATAATGTGCAAAGTGATATTTTAGCCTTGTGCATGATTTTATGTTTTCAGTGCACTATGTATGTATAGAACTGTTAAAGTTGTTATTTCCAATATTTATATTAGAAAAATTATATAGACACTATAATTTTAACAAGCATTTTTAATAACACTTGCACTTACTGTATTGTAATAAATTTCACTGTTAACAGAAAAGAAAAGTTTAATTTTAAAAGTTTTTATTCTGATGTCACCTCGCTTAAAAGGTAACAAAAATATGAAAACTGCTTGGTGTTCTGAAATGTGCGGTTGTGAGCAATAATCTACCCTGCATGAGAATAATAGCAATAAGTTGTAAGATACCATTTTGAATGTGTAGTTGGCTTGTAATAGCTTTCCTTTTCCTAAGATGGAGATACTGTTTAATTTATACTACCTTTTGCAAAAGTGCCCTTGTTGCTTATACACATTTAAATAACCAAGGTAGCCTTAATGTGTAGCCTTAAAGCATTGCCTCTTGATTGTATTTCCAGAATGATATAAAGTACTTGCATATAGAATATTTGTAGTTATTCCCTACTAATGGAATGGTTTATCAAAGTGATAGATTATTGGATTTTCTGTATGTCTGAAACAGAGGCATTTATTCTACAGCACCTAAGTATCATTAAAGTAATAAATGTCAGTAGGGAAAATAAATAAATAAAGGGGAAAGAAAATAAGCACTCTATGGATTATAGCTTCCCTCAGTGGGGAGGTGGTTAACACCAAGTGAATTATGGGAGTCTGAACAAGGGTGTTGATGGTTTCTCTTCACTCCTCCAGCTCAACTACTTTCAGGTTATTACCCTTGGTATTTTTACATTAATATAAAATAAATTTTTTAAATGATAGTAATGGATTTAGTTGAGAGGAGCTTCATGTTAAGCACTCCAGTTTATCGCAATTAATTAAAAACTTGTTTGATGTTGTATTACTTATTTCAGTTGATAATCTCTTAAAGTAGCACATCTACTTATTACACATATACATTATTTTTTATGCATTACAGAAGATAACCTAGTTTTCTTTTGGCAATGATCACAGAGAAGTTAAAGTTTACTCGACAAAATCATTACTGTTATAAAAAGGGAAGCATTTGGTCTAATCAGAAGATTTTACAGAAAATAAATATTTATTTCACAAATTCATCACTTGATATATACTGCATGGCAAAACAAAATTAAGTCAACAAACTTATAACTTCCTAGGTACAAAACACTTTGAGAGCTACATTATAGTTAAAAAGAACTATTGGAAGTCAATTCTTCATGGGTCTCACACCTCTGTATATCTTATAAGCAGAAGCACTGACTGCCTTTGTTCTGGGCTATCATTTCAAGAATGTTTTATATAGTAAACAGACATGGAAAACAGAAACAGTATCTTTCTCTCAAGTTTAATGTTCCTCTTGGGTGACATAATGCATTGTGTGTGCTGATGTCACTTGTCCCTCTTCATGTCACCCTGAACAAACTGGAGACTGGGGAAGAGGCAAAGGAAAATGCTGATATTCTGGCTATTGCTATTGTGGTAAGTAATAGAGTTCTTTGTCTCTGACTGAGAAGGCCTGTCTGTGTCTTCTGCCAGCAACCATGAAACTGTGGCAGGCTTATTTGTTAGCTGGAAAGTAAGGTAGAATCCCAGACCCTTCACAGCTCTCAGGAACATATAAAACAGAACTGCTGCCTTTAAAAGAGGGTTAATCTACTTAGGGAGAATACTGATGGAATAAATTAGAGCATACATATAAAAAATAAAACATTTAATAGCACATAAAATTTGATCCAAAACATAGGAAATATTAATTTGAATGTGATCTTCTGAATAAATTAATGTTAAAACTTTTAATTCTAAGATGATTTGCTTATAATAGTGATTCCTTAACTCAGTTATATAAATCTTTGGAGAGCTACTTATAGTGAAAGGCTACTGTCAAATGTACAGTCTTCTAATTAAAAAAAAAAAAGAAGTCCATATTTTCTGAAACCACCCCCAAGAGAAGATAATATTTACATAATTAACCATAGCTTCTTACAAATACCTCTCCCAGGGCTGTTGGTATTTAAAATTCCACAAATTGAAAGCCATTTTCCATTAAAAAATAATAACCTTAGAAGACTATAATAAGAAAGATCAATAATAACAAGTGTTGGCCTGGAGAAATTGGAATCATTGTATACTGCTGGTGGCAATGTAAAATTGCACAGCCAGTTTGGAACAGTTTGAATGTTCTTCAAAAAGTTCAAACATAAAATTGTTTTCATATGATCTAGCAATTCCACTCCAAGAGAATCCAAAGCATGTATCCACACACAAAAAGACTTGTACATAAATGTTAATATTAGTATTATTCATAATAGCCAAAAAGCAGGAAAAAAGTCTATCAATTAATGAATGGATAAACCAAATATGGGATGTCCACATAATGGGAAATTATTTGGCAATAAAAAGGAATAAAATACTGATACATGCTACCACATGTAACAATGAAGCTTGAGAATATTATACTAAGTGAAAGAAACCAGTCACAAAAGACAACATATTGTATTGATATTATTCTATTTATACATGCATTATATTGTATTGCACTATTCCATTTATATGAAATGCCCAGAATAGAGAAATCCATAGAATCAGAAAGTAAATTAGTAGTTGCAAGGTAGCCTTCCCTGGCCCCTTTCCTAAAAAGTGGGTTAGTCTCTTCCTAAGTGACTCATAGCCTCTATATTTATCTCTATTGTGTATTTTCTACATGGTGCTACAAATGCCTTTAAGCAATTTGAGTACTGAGATTGTTTCATGTTATGCTGCTGAATCTTCAGTATTTAAAACCATTCATTCATTCAATACATAGTTTTGAGTAGCTACTATATGCCAAGCAATAAGGACACAGCATAAACAAATCAAGATTTCTGCTTTGTGGAATTTATATTCTAATAGGATACATAGTAAGTTCTCAACAAGGATTTGTTTAATAGAAGAATGAATGTGAAAAATATTTTTTAAAATTTTAGAATCAACTGGCAATCCATAAAAGAATGACTACATTTACAATAAAATGCTAAATGGAAGTGAATTTTGTCTTTCTGAGTTTATACTTCTCAGGGTCTAACGGATTCAATAATAATTTTGACCAACACATGGATGTCAACCCTCTTACTAAATTTATTCCATCACACAGTATTAAAAGCATCATTCTAGATTTAATTAACCCCATTCACAAATAGTGATAAGAAGCATTCAAGCCATTAAAATGAAAGTGATAACCCAGAGGCAAAATAAAAATCTACTTGGAGTATCTGCATAATTAAACTTACATTACCTCTAAAATAACAAAACATGTAGAGGGTGCATTCAGTACTTAGTTATAAAGTAATCTAGTTAGGGACTTAAAAACATCCTATTAAAATTAATTATAGCACTAACTGATTTAATGCAATATGTAAAAGCACAATTGTTTCAGCACTTATGGCATAATGATGCTTTAACTACAGTGAGTGAAGCCAACATATATACACAATTCATTAAGTGCATTTTGTTAACTTGAAGGTAGTCATGATTAGCCATCTCTTATGTAGTAAAATAAGATTAGCATATTGGAATTATCAATTTTATTTTTCTGTAATCTGCTAAGATTGGGAATTCGATTAAATAAACTATATGGCTCTTTTAAATCTACAATCTATGATTCTATAAATTCAGTTGAGCTATTCTGACCTATATGTTTTCACGTTTTAGAAGTACATATTTTTTTAGGTTAGCATTTTTAGCACTTTCTTCTGCAGACCACTATTGTCCTACAAAAATATTAAAAACTGGTTTATAGTGGGGAGAAGGGGAAGTCAAAGAAATTTGGGTAATATTAGATTTAAAAAGTTAAAGTCGTTAATTTATTGAATGATTTCTCAGATCCTCATCATCTGACAGATTCTCAAGTAGGGGAAAAGAGAGTATCCCGTTCAACTATAGGATCCCTTTTGTTTTTCTTTCTTTTAAACATACCCATAGGCTTTCCACAAAACTCACTTTGGGGGGCTTCCCTGGTGGCACAGTGGTTAAGAATCCGCCTGCCAATGCAGGGAACATGGGTTCGATCCCTGTTTCAGGAAGATCCCACATGCTGTGGAGCAACAAGGCCCATGCACCACAACTACTGAGCCTGCGCTCTACAGCCCGCAAGCACAACTACTGAGACCGCATGCCACAACTACTGAAGCCCGCATGCCTAGAGCCCGTTCTCCGCAATGAGAAGCCACCGCAGTGAGAAGCCCATGCATTGCAACGAAGAATAGCCCCTGCTTGCTGCAACTAGAGAAAGCCAGCGAGCAGAAACGAGGACCCAATGCAGCCAAAAATTAATTAATTAATTAAAAAAAAAAACCCTCACTTTGGTACATTACTGATTTATCTGAAAATTTTCTAAGTAGAAAATATTGAACATAAGTCTTATAATACTTATTCTTTTTAGACTATAATAAATTTAAGCTTCAACAGGTGCAGTTTTATGATTTAGACAAGAGTCGCAAACCTTTCTGTAGAGGCCAGAGAGTAAGTATTTTTGTTGGACATATGGTCTCTGTTATGACTACTCAACTCATTTGTATCATGAAAGTAGCCATAGATATTAAGTAAATGAATGGGCATAGTTATGTTAGAATAAAACTTATTTTCAAAAACAAGAAGTGGGACATAGTTTGCCAATCTCTGTTTTAAACAGTGGAAATTGATTCCAAAATAAAAGTTTAAATCTGTTGTAAGAAACTACATTAAGCTACCTGTTGACAGCTAAGAATTAATTAATTATGGTTCTATTTACTTCAGATTTCTGGCCTTAAAATATCCTTTTAAATCAATCAATCTTAATATTATGTGTTTTGCTCAAAAAGTGATACTTTCTTATAAACATAGGTCATTGTGTTGTTGGACTACTGGTCTTTTCTGAATTCAGTAAAGAACAGGAGAACAGATGGCGACGTTTTATATCAAATGTTAATATATTCCAACTTTGATGTACACTAGGTTTAAGAGTTCCCATTATGTTCCCAAACATCATATTAAAAAAAAAAAAAAAAGATTCCTGTCTACAAATGTTTATTTCACAAGCAAGAGGATTTTTGCCTTAGACCACCTGGCATGTGTGTACTCTTCAAACCCTTCACTTCTTAAAGATGTATGAAATAATGTCATATTGTTTCATGAACCATTTGAAAAGATTTATTCACATTTTATTTCACTTATTTATCTATTTTTATCTAGGACTCTTTCCTTGAACCATTTTCAGCTCTTATCCAAACAGCATGCTTTTATCCTGGAAGGTGGAAAAATATAACAGTACTTCAGTTCTCTAAGGCGCTCCCCTCCTGTGGTACTGATAAGAGCTGCCACTGAAAGCATTTAAGATTCTGTATCAAAGATAGGACAAGACACAGCAGTTAGTCCAAGAGAAGGGCAAGGAGCAGTATGGTAGTAAGCAGGTTAATAGGAAAACTAGGGCACTGAGGAGGATCATCCTTCAAAATAGAGCAATCTCATCACACTGACAGGTGCCACCAAAATTCTTACAACTGGGCTGTTGCTGGCAGTACTCACTGCCGTCTCACTGTCCCAACTCTGCGGTCACCTGTTGCTCCACAAATCAGATAGATGTTAAACAGAAACTTACACTCTGCTATTCTTTGAACCTTATTCACACTAAATTTTACAAATCAATTATATTCTATGACAAAAAAAGGAAGTTATTAATTTCTAACCATTTAAACCAGACCATTTATATTTTTGCAAGCTCTTATTCAAGAGAAGCAAAACACTGCATATACTACTTACAGCTCTAGAATATTACCCTTACAGATATTCAGTAAACAAATATACTGAGAAATGAAAATGTATTTTCTATTAAACAGAGTACTTAAAAAATGATTAAACTAATAGTTGACTCTATGGTTTGTTTAAGTGCTTTATATGCTAAGAACCAATTGTCAGGAATGTTTGCGTTATATATGGTGAAATTTCAAGGTGATGGTTTCATTGCAACGAGCATTGTTTTTTGGTCAGCAAGTGTCCTGATGTAAAACAACAACTACTGATAAAAATAAATGTTCCACATACACTGCAGTTACGAAACTTGGTCCACTAGAATTATTCTCCCTTCACCAGGCTGTGGATGTGATGTGACTGATTTGGCAGGATGCCATTCTATTTTTTAAAATAAACTTCTTGATATCAAGTTAAAAAAATTATTATTAAAAATTGATGTATTTGTTTTAGAAGAAGATTGCTATGAATCAACTCTAATAAATAGTCTTTTTGAAATTTAAAGATTCACATACTTGAGAAATTATTAAATGAAAAAATATTTTTAGAAAAATTGTTAAAATGCTAAATCTGTTTGTTACTAAACTTATGTATATGGAAGAAATATATCTTCCACTTGTCTGCTGTTTCCTCTCCAACTAAAATTTGAATTGTCAAATAAAACTAAAATAATTGTACTGCATAAAAAACAACTATAAACATATTAATGTTTTAAATCACTACCTGGGAAAAGAACTTCATCAACAAAATTACTTTAAGAATGCATAAGAAAAAATTTATTCCACCCTATAATTATGGGAAGCTACCTGCTACTGTTGGAGGGTCTCCTGCAGAGGCAGGGGGTCACTCTGTCTCATGGTGAGGACAAGGAAACTGGCAGCAGAAGTGCTGGGAAGTACTCCTTGGCGTGACCCCTCCCAGAGTCCCCATTAGCCCAACAAAGGGCCCGGGTAGGCTCCAGTGTTGGGTGCCTAAGGCCAAAAATCCAACAGAGAGGGGACCCAGCCCCACCCATTAGCAAACAAGCGGATTAAAGTTTTACTGAGCTCTGCCCACCAGAGCAACAGCCATCTCTACCCACCAACAGTCCCTCCCATCAGGAAACTTCCACAAATCTCTTAGATAGCCTCATCCACCAGAGGGCAGACAGCAGAAGCAAGAAGAACTATAATTCTGCAGCCTGTGGAACAAAAACCACATTCACAGAAAGACAGACGAAATGAAAAGTCACAGGACTATGTACCAGATGAAGGAATAAGATGAAACCCCAGAAAAACAACTAAATGAAGTGGAGAAAGGCAACCTTCCAGAGAAAGAATTCAGAATAATGATAGTGAAGATGATCCAGGACCTCGGAAAAAGAATGGAGGCAAAGATCTAGAAGATACAAGAAATGTTTAGCAAAAATTTAGAAGAATTAAAGAACAAACAGAGAGAGATGAACAATACAATAACTGAAATGAAAAATACACTAGAAGGAATCAATAGCAGAATAACTGAGGCAGAAGAACGGATAAGTGACCTGGAAGACAGAATGGTGGAATTCACTGCCATGGAACACAATAAAGAAAAAAGAATGAAAAGAAATGAAGACAGGCTCTGGGGCAACATTAAATGCAACAACATTCTCATTACAGGGGTCCCAGAAGGAGAAGAGAGACAGAAAGGACTTGAGAAAATATCTGAAGAGATCATAGTTGAAAACTTCCCTAACATGTGAAAGGAAATACCCACCCAAGTCCACGAAGCAGAGAAAGTCCAGATAGGATAAACCAAAGGAGAAACATGCCAAGACACATAGTAATCAAACTGGCAAAAATTAAAGACAAAGAAAAATTATTGAAAGAAAAAAGGGAAAAATGACAACATCCAAGGTAACTCCCATAAGGTTAACAGCTGATTTCTCAGTAGAAACTCTAACAGCCAGAAGGGAGTGGCATGATATACTTAAAGTGATGAAAGGGAAGAAACTATAACCAAGATTACTCTACCCAGCAAGGATCTCATTCAGATTCAATGGAGAAATCAAAATCTGTACAGGCAAAAATAAGCTAAGAGATTCAGCACCACCAAACCAGCCCTACAACAAATGCTAAAGGAACTTCTCTAAGTGAGAACCACAAGAGAAGAAAAGGGCCTACAAAAAAAAAACCCAAAAACAATTAAGAAAAGGGTAACAGGAACATACATATGGATAATTACCTTAAACGTGATTGGATTAAATGCTCCCACCAGAAGACAGAGGCTTGCTGAATGGATACAAAAACAAGCCCCATATATATGCTGTCTACAAGAGACTGACTTCAGACCTAGGGACACATACACACTGAAAGTGAGGGATGGAAAAAGACACTCCATGAAAACGGAAATCAAATGGAAGCTGGAGCACCAATACTCATGTCAGGGCAGAAATTGAGAGACAGATGTACAGAACAAACGTATGGACACCAAGCGGGGAAAGCAGCTGGGGGTGGGGGTGGGGGTGTGATGAATTGGGAGATTGGGATTGACATGTATACACTGATGTGTATAAAATGGATGACTAATAAGAAAATGCTGTATAAAAAAATAAGTAAAATTAAATTTAAAAATTCAAAAAAAAAAGAAAAAAATAACAACAAAAAACCAAACAACCTGATTCAACATTAACAAAAGACTTGAACAGATATTTGTCCAAAGAAGAGATACAAATGGCCAATAAGCACATGAAAAAATGCTCAACTTCACCAATCATTAGGGAAATGCAAATCAAAACTGCAACGAGATACCACCTTACACCCATTGGGATGGCTACCATCAAAAAAACAGAATATGAGTGTTTGCAAGGACATGGAGAAATTGGGACCCCGGCGTACTACTGGTGGAAACTGGTACAGTCAGTTTGGAAAACAGTATGGTGTTTCCTCAAGTAATTAAAGATAGAATTACTATATGATCCAGCAATTCCGCTTCTGCGGATATACCCCAAAGAAGTGAAAGTAGGATCTCAAAGAGATATTTGTACACCCATGTTCATAGCAGCACTATTCGTAATAACTAAACCATGGAAGCAACTCAAGTGTCCATCAGTGGATGAACGGATAAGCAAAATGTGGATATACATGCAATGGAATATTGTTCAGTCTTAAAAAGGAAGGAGATTCTGCAGTATGTTTATAACATGGATGAACCTTGGGGACATTATGCTAAATGAAATTAGCCAGTCAGAAAAAGATACATACTGTATGATCCCACTTATATGAGGTACTTAGAGTAGTCAAAATCATAAAGACAGAAAGTAGACTGGTGGTTACCAGGGGCTGGGGGCAAGGAATAACGGGGAGCTATTGTTTAATGGGTATAGAGCTTCAGTTTCACAAGATGAAAACAGTTATGGGGATGGACAGAGGAGATTTTTGCACAACGATGTGAATGTATTTGATAGCGCTGAACTGAACACTTAAAAAATGGTTAAGATGGAAAAAAAAATTGTTTATCATGAAATATATCAAATACAAAGTATAAATAAAATATATATGTATAAAAAAACTACAATGAGTACACAAATATTAGAATTTTAAAATAAAGACTGAAGATAGAAGTGTTTCAATGATGTGGGGCAAGGAGACTACCAAACATTACTGGTGGGAGCGTAATATGGTTTAACCACTGCGAAAATCAGATTGGCATTTTCTCATAAAGTTAAACATACACTTACTATAGGACCCAGCAATTCTACTCCTGTTTGCTAAGGAGAAAGAAAACCTGTGTTTACGAAAAGACTTGTATATGAACATTCACCTCAGGTTGATTCAAAATAGCCCTAAAGTGGAAAAAATCAAAATGCCAATCAGTTGGAGGATAGATAAGCAAACAATGGTTTGCGTGCATAATGGAATATATTGAGCAATAATCAGAAATGAATTAATGATACACACATCAACGCAAATAAATTTTAAAACCAAGCTGTGCGAAAGATGCCAGGCATGAAAGAATATATATGATCCTGTTTTTATGAGGTTTCTAGAGTAGACAAAATAAATTTATAATAACGGAAATTTGACCAGTAGTTTCCTGGGACAGGTGGTGATGGGACTGACAGGAAAAGGGCATGAGAGAACTTTTTGAGGTGATGGAAATATTCTATATCTTGTTTGTAGTGGTGGTTACACAATTGTGCACATTTGCCAAAGCTCAACAAATTTCACATTTATAATGGGTGCTTTTTATCATATGTAAATGACACCTCAATAAAGTTGATTAAAATGTAAGTATGGGATAGGGTAATCCTAGCTTTGGTTCATTCCATGTGAAAAATTTCAGCTGGCTTTGCCTGGTTGCATGTTCAATTTGAGCTAGTGACTGAAAAAGATTTCTAAATGTGAGGCTGCCTGAATAGAAATGCAGTAACTACAGGACAAGAGTTAGTATTGCCGCGGTCTGACCCCAAGTGTCATATTATGTCCAACTCTGTGTGCTGTACTTTAAGAAGGCACTCCACACTTTGGGAAGATGATGATGTTTTTCATGAGGGATCTCAAAAAGAAAGTTCAAAGTAGTTGGAATTGCTTCTACCTTGAGAGAGAGAAGAGAGAACTTGGGATTTTGCAGATGTTCTAGGATACTTAAAGGTTAATGTGGTAGAGACTGCTTGATGCTATATTGATTTTCCTCTCTTCTTTATTAACAGAATCTCAATTTCATTGGGTATGACAGTGTGCCCAGGTATAAAAATTCTTTTCTCAGTCATTTTAGCTAAGACCAATGAGATTTAAGCAAAAATTGTTGGGCAGAACTTTAAAGACTGTTGAAAGATCAGGCAGACTTTGTGGATGTGAGTATTTCCTCCCCTTCTGTCCACATGGAGTACTGAAGTTATGGCTGTAACCTTAGCCTCCATCAGCAACCATGAAGAAAAGGCAGAGACTTTGGGTCTATTACCTTTGAAACACTGAATTAATACCAAGCTTTCTATCGGACTTCTCATTTTGTGAGAAAAACAGTCCCGCACTCGTACAAGTCCACTGGTGATGGGTTTCTGACATATGGAGAAAAACACAGAGCCCCTAACAGAAACTAGGTAGGTATGAAGAGTGCATGGATAAATTTACTTTGGCCTCAAAAAGCATAGTGTGAGTGAGCGACTGATAGGTAGGTATTTGGTCAATATAAGGTAAAAATTAATAACAGAGCTTTACAAAAACTGAGCAGGTCTGCTAACAATGTAGTGACTGCTCAGCAGAGGCCGTGGGGCAACATGTCAGCCATGTTAAATGAGGTCTACCTATAAAACAGTGGATAAGAAATTATGTGAGCTAATTCCTAAGGGTTATTCCTTTAAATTCTAAGATACTGTGGCTGAGCTTTTTTTAGACTAATTGCTTTTGCCTATTTCATGTTGTGACAAGAATTTGGCCTAAGGAAGTAAAACTCTTTTACCTCAGTGTGGTAATATTTCTTATGAAAATTATTAGGAAACTAGAAGGAACATTTCTGTGAATGCAGTTTTCTAAAGGTCACATAAAACTTCCAGGTATAACAGATTCTGAAAGATGAATGACAGCCACTTTAGTGGTTATCAAATCATTTTCAAAGGACTTGTGCAGCACACAGAATGGTTTCTAAATAATATTATTCATAATATTAATTGACAGTCCCTTCAGAATTCTAAATTCAGCATTTTACAAAGCTTTACAAACAAAGGGGAATTTTTAAGGTAGAGCTAAATGCAGAAAAAGGTAAGAAACAAATTACTGCCAAATGACTATACCTATTATCATGTGAAATTTTGTTAATATTGTCTAAGCTAAATCATCCTTTTGGGATACTTCATGCCATATTTTTCAAACTATCCTTCACCTTATAACAGTAAATATGGCCCAGTGATTCTCATTTTTAATCGACAGTGTTGTCAGACATTTCAATGACGCTAGACATAATATTATGACATTCAGGGCCAGAGAGCAAGGGTTCTCTACTTGCTTTCAGTGGAAAGCAAAGAGGTTCTCAAAAGCTGTCAGCCTTTCTCCTTTATGTTCTGAAAGCTGCCTGAACTTGTCAGTTTGCTTTCATGGCACTTTTATGAAATAATGCAAGAAAAAAAGTTATCAGAGCGTTCACACTTTTAAACGGTGTTCTTTTGTAATAGGGTAGAAATGTCACAGGACCATAGAATGTTGGAATCAGAAGAGTGTTTAGTTATCATTAATTCTAGTACCCCCATCCTACTCAGGAGGAAAGCTGGAGAGGCCGGAGGACCTCTCCAAGCCACACATGCAGTCAGTAACAGAGCCACTCTAAAAACTGCATGTCACTCTGAGGGCCACTGGTCATCTTGCTCTTAACATGCAAATAGATAAGGCTAATTTTTACATAATCCTCTCTATTTATTGGCAATAATTGTAAATTCTAGTCCCTTTTTTTTAACCTTTAAAGCATAAGATTAGAAGCAGCCATAGTTAATAATAATTTCAATTTTATATAGAGTTTTATGGTTCACAAATGTTTTAAAAAACACGTTTCCAATATCTCATTTTCTTACATTGGGTGTTTTAAAAAGAAATAAAACCCCCAAATCCATTTTATTAAAATTTCATATTGAAAGTCATGGGTAAGAATAATGGAAGATTCCTCCCACTATCTTTGTTCTTCTACTAACATAGCAACCAGATAAATGACTTTCCAGAGAAATTGATAGAATCACATAAGATAAAACATTTTTTCCCCCATTCTGTTCAGGGTTGACAATGAACTATGTCTAAATATTGGAATAATCATTCTTTTATCGTCTGTAGTCAGGCTTACTTTGTGCAGTGGCAACACGATCAGGCAAGTAGCTCTCAGATGACATGTGACAATATTAAATTCGATCTTAGTAAGCAGCTCCTCAGTTTCACATTTACGGTGGCTGGATTAACCCAATTATTTTTTTGGAGGTTAAGGGAAACTATATTTGCAGGACATCATCTTTCATAGACCAGGAGCTAGGATTTTGTTATCTCAGTAGAATTTTATGAAGGCAAAAGGATCAGTTAGTTATTTACTAAATTTTAGCACAAATCAGATGAAGAGTTTTGAAGGAAGTAGGTATGATTCCCTAACAATGCACTATGAGTTCTTCACTTTGATCCTCAGAAATGTGTGAAGCTTGGAACTTTCATTTAGCACACCTTTCAGGTAAAATATTTCCAGTGTACCGGTTTCAGGCTCCTGGCTCTAGCAAAGAAGATGTATATCGGCTGCCATCCTTAAAAAGGACTTAACCAAAACCAATTAGAGATTCAAGTTTGTAAAATGTAACCATTTTCATTACAGTAGATTGCAAGTTTATTAGATATTTTAAAAAATTATAATAAATTCCTTTTAAAATACATCAGAGCCTCATCCCTGATGTTAAACATATCATTATCTTTTTTAGCTCAGATTTTTTTTGACTATACAATTTCAAATGCTCTATCGCATGCCACTCAGAAGTATATCCACTTTCAGACCCGGTATTTTGATTTTTAGACTAAGAAAGATGACCGTACAACATGTTATTTTGACTTGCTGGAATAGGGAAAACTCACAAAATCTAATTTACATAAATTTACCAGGGATCATAGATGATACAGGTCATGGATGACTTAATCTTTATGAAAATAGAATAGGATTTGGAACCACAAGACTTCTATTCTGTCTCTGCTGTTTACCAGTGGCGTGGCCTCATGTGATTTACTATAACTGTGAATCAGGATCAGCATTTCCTATTCTGTAAAATGGGGATAATGACACTTTCTAACTGGGTTTTTGCAAAAATTAAACAAAGTAATGAAATCATGTAATTTGTGGGAATTCCATGTCAATATCAATTTTATATTAATGTATAAAAACAAATTTGCACAGTAACTCATCACTGTAATTAGCCTACAAATACACCTTTTCCTTTGTGATCTAGACTAAAATCTACAGCAATTCCTATAAACATTCATGCATAATTTGCAGACAAACTTCCTTTACTTTTCTTCATAAATACAGTGCTAATGATATGCAATCAAATATGTCTTCCATCTAATTGTTCCAGAATAAATTTCCGAGTAGTGAATGGAGTAAATCATATGGAAGGCAGTGCTATACAAAGTGTAATTCTCCTGTAGCAGTTTAAGAGAAAGATTATTTCAGTGCACTGAAAATATCAGATTTTCCAGCAGAAATGTATTTTCTCCACGTTACCAGATGGAGTCATAGAGAATGTAAGCCAAAAATAGTTCTTAAAAATCACCAGTTTAATTTTTCTCCCATCCAAGATGTGTCTCCTTATTCTCCCATCCAAGATATGTCTCCTTATTCCAAGATAACTTGTGACATGTCTTTTGAATGCATCATTATACTCATTTTACTGTCATAATACTTTAATTATAATGATACCAATATCAATGTATAATTTGCCCCAAATGTAGGGCACTGCTTTCATCTACCATTTTATACTTGGCCCAAATATTTGCTTTGCCTTCACAATTGGAGATTAGGAAGTATGTTAATTAGGTAAGAAGGGACTGATGGGGGTAGGCATGCTTTGGGGACATCAAGGTGGGTCTCAGCTGCTGCACTGCAGAAATAATTTCTTCCACTATAGGCTGTGTGTTATGTGACTCGGGGGGACGTTAAAAAGTGTGAATAATCTAAACAATAATTTAAGAGACAGGGAATAACTGTTGATTATCACTCTCAAATCCACAACCCAAGACAATTATTTCACTATGCTACTTCTAACCAACTTCTCAGAACATAGAATCTGCTCTACTTCCCTTGCCATCCTCCATTTTGCTTCCTCTTCCCTTCCCCCACTATCACATCAGTCTTCACCATCAATGGTATTAAAATGGAACCAGTCCTTTGGTTTTGTTTCATGCATGGGGATAAAAATTTATATTTCCTCATCTTAACAAAAAAGAGACAAATTAGGCCTCTTGTATTTTTTAAAGAAGAAAAAGGATACGAGGGAGAAAGAGAGAAAAAGTGGGAGAATGTGTGTGTCCATTGATTTATCTCCCCTTTTTCTCTTTGAAACAGTAAACCTAATTACATAGAGTGGTCAGGGGGAAGACTTCTCACTGCTCCTCTATCACAAAGCCATATTCCCCAGAAATACAGCTAGTAAAAAAACACACTGTAACTGCTTCAAATCACAAGGAGGTAATGATGAAAATGCATTTGTGCTAATGCCCAAGACTCAAGTCAAACCAGTCTTCAAAGCAGTTTCTTAACTAAGGTACTGATTTCTCACAGGACATTTCAATATGCATTATTTTCCATGCCTAGACTTTCATTTTCTGAATACACCTGAAAGATTACACAGCTGAAGAAAATATACTGAATTAAAATTACAGCAATATTCTAGTTACTAAGAGAATTGTTAACAGTTTCTCTAGTTTATGTTATTAGATTCTCTAGTGTTCTTATGACACACATCTTAAAGAACAGCAGAAAATGCTATTTCATGGGAAAATAAATTAGATTTTATGGACAAAAATGAGAATTATATAAAAATAATGAAAATGATTTCATATTAAGATACACATATGTGTATGTGTTCAGTTGAACATAGAAAATTAACATTTTACACTTGAAACTTGATAGAGAGACAGCAGATATCTATTTATTCAAATACATATATAGATATGTATATAAGGTATATATGTATATACATTTATCCATCTATCTACATCTATATTTGTCTGTGTATCTGTCTGTCTATCTATCTATCTATCTATCTATGTAGAGTTCTATCTCAGAAGGAAAAGAAAATCTACTTGACAAGCTCCTCTTCCCCTATGGCTACACACAGATTTCAGTTACATTTTTGGTATTTTATTTTTAAATATAAAAGCCAGAATAAGGTCAGCAGGTATTTGAGGATAAGCCACAACATAAAAGAAACAGCAAAAAAACAGAAAAAAAATAATGCACATAAATAAAGACAGTGCATAGAAAGAAACTGGAAAAGGCATAGTTATAACTAATATTATAGGAAGATTTCTACATTCATTAAAAAGTCAGTGTATTTAAGAAAAAATATATCAGAGTTCCAGAAACAGCTCCTAGAAATTAAAGATATGATAGTAGAAAGTTGAGCCAAAGTTGAGGTATATTCTAGAGGTAGAACCAAACAAGCAAACAGAGATGGATTATAAGAAGAAAAGAAAATTAGAGGTTAGTGTAGGTGGTCAAACATCCAACAGTGTCAGAAAATGGAAGCAAATAAAACAAGGCAAATGATTTTAGTAAATAAATATTTAAGAACATTTCCCAAAACTGAAGGACTTGTATATCCAGATTGAAAACTCCCACTGAGAGGTGTGGGGGAAATAATGGAAAAATAATCCATACTGATGCACATCATTATATATGTATAGAAAAAAGACCCTAAAAGTTTCCTAGGGTAAAAAGCAGCAAAATAGGTCATCCCATAGAAAGGATGTTGAATTAAAATAGTACTGAACTTTTCAACAGGAACACTGTCAGCTGACAAGCATTATAATATTCTGAAGAAAAATTATTTCTAACATAAAATTTTAATACCTAGCCAAAATACCAGCCAAGTATATGGCTAAATAAAGACATTTTCAAATATGCAATACCTAAATACTTTTACCTCCTACCCATCCTTTCCCAGGAAGAAACTGGAGAATAAAGTGAAGTAATCAAAAAGGAATAATACATTGGACTCAGGAAAGGAAGCAAGAAGAGCAAGGCAAAGGAATGATTAGGCTGATTATAAAAAGGAAATGATCAAGGCAACGAGAGTGAAAGGGTGACATACTCCAAAAGGATGTCTCCAAGATAAAAGAATGGAGCTGAGACATCATCTAATATATCTGTACATATTCAGAGATGTCATAGTACGGCTGAAGAGTTTGGAAAATAATTTATGACGATCACCTCGAAAACTAAATAAATTAAGAAACAGTAATTTAAAAAGTCTTACAAGAAATTCACATAAATAGATTATACGATGACTGATCTGTGAACAATGATTGCATTATCACAAAAACACAAAATATTGATTTATTTAAAAATTGAGGAATAAATAAAATGGGAAGACAGGAAGTGAAGGATGGAGTGCATTGAGTGTTAGTCATGTAAAAAAGCCCAGTCATCTCCTTTCTTAAGAAGATATCAGTTCAACATTCACAAAATAGTAGCATGACTATAGAGCTAAACAGAGCTAAATGACAAATGACATAGTTAAAATAATTTAAAGTGGCTCCATTTAGGGAGTGAGCTGAGGGGTTCAGAAGAGGTGGGATAACAAATTGCTCTCTCTCTTTTTCTTCCTCTCTCTTCCCCCTCCTTCCCCTTTCCTTCCTTTCTGGTCCTAAGTTTTATCTTTCTGACTTACTTCTTAGCCATGTACATCTATTAATTCAGCAAAGAAAAAAGATAAACCCATATGACATTTAATGATATATCTGTATTTCATATAATTTACTGTTTATTTTTTTGAGAATTTTGGTACTCTATCATTGCACGGTAATCATGCAAAAGGGAACAGAAAATTGTTCTTATTCATACATCAGGCACTGGTGAATTTTTTTTAGTGCTAAGATATTGAATAAAAGTCACATAATACTTGCAAATAAACATTTTCTAACTTGATCAGATTGAATTAAGAGTTTCATTATTTCTACCTCCATTAGGTAGTTAGTACATGGAAGGCATAAATTGAATTTTAGTTATTATCATTCAGTATTTTTTACCAGCCACCCTTAGCATAGTGAAGTGGTCTGTTGCTATGGTCGTTGTTTTAATTAAACTGGATAATCATGGTGTATTTTTCTAAGATGGTCTTGGAAAAATCATTAATTGTTTTTTTTTGTCCTTGGCAAAAACACATGTAATGTTTCCCTATCATGATTGGTTTTGGGGGGAGGTCATTTTAATAAGCTCGATAACTGTAAACTAATTATTGTGAATAATGATTGTATATTGGCAAGAATTGAATATTTAAGGGTTATGGGTTTAACTGACAGTAGGATATTGCTATTTTGGAGTTTATACAATAACTGCTGTTGTCCATTTACTGCTTACAATAAGCACTGGTGGACAGGAATTAAACCTGTATTTTCAATAAGTTAAAAAAATGGTATGATTGCTTCCTTCAATGACAAGTGTTGAGACAGCATTTGAAACCTCAGAACAGAACCTGTGTGTGGCTGGCTTACAGTTCCATGGGTTGTCACTTTAAGGGAATTTTGCTCTCCTCATAGCAGTTGATAGCTGGTGGGGTTCATTCTTTCCCAAGACTACTTATCCCGAAAGCACAGCTCTATACCTTTTTTTTTTTTTTTTTTTTGGTGGTATGCGGGCCTCTCACTGTCGTGGCCTCTCCCGTTGCGGCGCACAGGTTCCGGACGCGCAGGCTCAGCGGCCATGGCTCACGGGCCCAGCCGCTCCGCGGCATGTGGGATCTTCCCGGACCGGGGCACGAATCCGTGTCCCCTGCATCGGCAAGCGGACTCTCAACCACTGCGCCACCAGGGAAGCCCAAGCTTTTTAAACTATTGTGCCAAATTTGGGAGAATAAATGTGTTTTTTGTTGTGCTCCAATCTTCCACTTATCTCTCGAAGGTATGGGATTTAGGGTAGTGACTATCAGCAATAAAAAGCATGTTTGCTGGACTATCACTTCGTCATATCTGTGAACTATTACTTCACTGTGTTGGGAGCACACAAGAGTAGGGCAGCATAATATAGTACAAAGGAAAATTGAACTTACTCCCCACCTTCGGAAAAATTCTACAATTTTGCTATATCTTAATTCACATTGGAAAGAATAGCATTCAGCCCCTTTCACAGGTTAAAAGACAACAGCTTAAGTTCTGGGTCTCATTAATCCTAACTGGGGCCATCTTCTTTCTTCAGCTTTACTAGGACATTTTATCTTGTTGATTTTCAAAAAATAAAAAATAAACTGACTTCCTAAGCCAGTGATTTAATCAAATTTCATAAGGCAGTCATCATTTCTGTAAAGAATGGAAAATCCGGGCTTCCCTGGTGGTGCAATGGTTGAGAATCTGCCTGCTAATGCAGGGGACATGGGTTCGAGCCCTGGTCTGGGAGGATCCCACATGCTGCGGAGCAACTAGGCCCATGAGCCACAACTACTGAGCCTGCGCGTCTGGAGCCTGTGCTCCGCAACAAGAGAGGCCGCGATAGTGAGAGGCCCGCTTGTCGCGATGAAGAGTGGCCCCTGCTCACCGCAACTAGAGAAAGCCCTCGCACAGAAACGAAGACCCAACACAGCAAAAATAAATTAATTAATTAATAAACTCTTACCCCCATCTAAAAAAAAAAAAAGAATGGGAAATCCAAAATGCTACCACAATTACTTAAAAATATAAATTTGATATTCTGAGTCAAGGTATTAAAGTTAGAAAGAAGAAGAAATGATTGCACATTAAAACTAAAAAAAAAAAACTATACGAGTGTGTATGTATGTATCCAGAAAGGGAGATACAGAAGGAGCCCACCAGGAGGAATCTAAGAATAGACAAAATCACCCTTCACTTCTTCTGCTGCTTAGGTCTAAGAACTTTACAAAAACCAAGTATTTTTAACTTATATCACATGAGAATATTGTGGTTTTCACATCAAACGGCATGCGTTTCAATTCTTGAAGTTCTTCCTTTGGTGACTCCATAAGCTAAGACTGTCTGCTGGCCCGGCCAGGTTGCCTTTAGGGGCACTCCCACTTTCTCCAGGCTCTGCTCTGCATTGTAGGAGGCCCTGGCCTCTCCAGCAGCATTTCCCAGGCTTCCATGTCAGCTGATGCCTGGCACTGATGGCTTTCTGCTGTTGCAGAAACCTCTGGGTTTCCTTACCGTCTCCCGTTGAGCTTTTCAGTTGTGCTAGTCTCTGTAAAATCTCTATTATAGTCCCTTTGTTTAAAATACTTAAAGCAGTTCCTCCCCATCCCCCAGCATTAGACCTTGATTGATATAGCCACAAAGGTATCTCTTTTTTTTTTTTTTTAATGTGAAGAGATCAGAAAATGCATCATCATTTGTATGGCCTTACTTGTGCCAGAATCTCAAGTTAAGCTCAGAACCATGAGCAATTCCATATCCTGGTATTTGTTGCAAATACTGTGTAACAAACTTGTTAGCAGGAAGGATGGCATATCTGTAAATTTGTTGCTGACCACAAACATTAAAATTCACATCAAAATATATCTAATAAGGCAAAGGGAAAAATCAGTAGAACAATTATTTCTTATAAGGAAGAAAATTTTCTAATTATAATTTACAACATGTCTATAATTACAGATTTCTAACATAAAGATAAGGAATAATCCTTATCTTTCATAGAGAATGAAAAAGAAAACTAGTGTAGCAAGAGTTTTGGCAGAAGCTTAAGTCTGATTTTCCTAAGAAAAATCCTTTTTTTCCAATAATTTGTTAGTTGTCCACAACAAATGTAACCAACTTAAGATGAATCAAACCTAAATAATGCAGCAGCATAGCCTGTCACTTTTCCTCAATTGATCTTTGTGACCTATTCCTTAGTGAAGGTTACTTTCCTCACTTTTCAAAGAGTAAGGAGAAAATGGATTCCATGTGGGTGGAATATGTCTATTAAAGCAAGCCAAGTGGAATAAAAAAATAGCATGGAGAGGATATAAAAATGTTTAAAGGATTAGTTTTCACTTTAAAAAGAGAAGAATCGGGCTTCCCTGGTGGCACAGTGGTTGAGAGTCCGCCTGCCGATGCAGGGGACACGGGTTCGTGCCCCGGTCCGGGAGGATCCCACATGCTGAGGAGCGGCTGGGCCCGTGAGCCATGGCCGCTGAGCCTGCGCTTCGGGAGCCTGCGCTCCGCAACGGGAGAGGCCACAACAGTGAGAGGCCCGCGTACCGCAAAAAAAAAAAAAAAAAAGAGAGAGAGAAGAATCCATCATTCACTGAGTATAAAGAGAGATGATTGACTGGGAAAGTAGCGTAGTTTGAAAATACCATGAGCCAAGAGACTCCACAGTGGACACAAAGGATCGGAGGTATTGGGACCATCCAGCTCCCCCAGGGGGACCCGACCCTCTCACATTCTGCCCACAGAAAAAAATAACAATGGTAATAACAATATGAACATGCTCACAACTCTTTCACATGATAATGGACCATTTCAGCAGCAAGGGATCTGTGAGAAATGAAGTCAGTGCTTCTAAAATCATGCTTGCCGAGAACTCACACCTGTTATAGGTCACTTTCTCAGTGGCTTCAAATTGTTCATGCCTCTCCCCTCTTCTCATCTTCTTTTCATCATGTACTAAGCTGCCCAGCTTGTCTTACCATAACACCAAGTATAACTGCTTAAGAATCTTTCATGGCTCCTGATGTTTCTATCTTTAATGTGAATGAAATGGCATTTTCTTTCTTTGGGGCAAAAGGCTATATATGCCATTGACATTCCTTACAATTCTAATAGCCATTATTCTAAGGATTTCTGTCACATCAAGGGTCTTAAGGACTTTGTTCTTTTCTCCCTTTTACAGCCCACTCCTCCCACCACCCACTCAGTGCAGAGATGAGAAGTCACTTAGGAGATACTGTTTAGGTTCTTCTCCATTCATTTCCAAGATCCCGTATCAAACAGACAGCATGTCCCTATTACAACTGTTGTTTGCTATCCAAAATACGGAGTTTTCACTCCACTCCAGTCAAGCTATTCTTACTATGCTCAAAAATCTCACACTCTTCCTACTTCTGCTTATTATTTTCCATCATGGGAACAGTCTTTCCATTATCTCCCTAGTTATTTGTCAAGCTCTTACTTGTCACATTAGGCAACACTTCTAATAACTACTGTGGTCACCAAAAGTAAGTTGTTAATTGTTCTCTATTCCATTTCTGGTGAAATAATAAAAATAAAAGCTACCATTTACTGAACCCACACTGGGGTTCAACAAGGGTTAACAAGGCATTGTGTTAAAGCTTTGTTTACATGAAATCCTCCCGGGCACCTTCTGGAGAAGATTTTGCTGTTATCATTACCATATAAGAGAACCTAGGATAGCTGTGTTTAAAAGATTCCTAATGTCATAGTAAGCAGCAAAACTGAATTATAATCCTGGTTTCTGAAGTACAAGCTGGGACTCTTAAGAATTTTGATACGTAGTATCGCTTGACACTTTAACCAACCGAAAAAGTCAGTGGAAGTAGTTATAGTGGCACGATGCTTTCCCTTTGTCTATTCTATAGTGCCTACAATACTGATCCTCATGTATTTATTGGTTGATGGCTTGAATAGACATCTACCTTATTTTACAATCAACATTTTATGGGGCCCTCAAAGTCTATTATACTCCAAAGTAATATATGCAAAGTTTAAATAATTCAAGACAAATTTAAAAAAAAGTTTTCTGTTTTAAAAGCCCAAGTCTTAAGATACAGAAAAGTATATATATAAAGTATATATATATATATATATATATACAGAAAAGTATATATATATATATACAGAAAAGTATATATATATATATATACAGAAAAGTATATATATATATATATATATATATATATATATATACAGAAAAGTATATAAAATCATCTCTGAATAGGAATTGCCAGTATTTTTTCTTGGGAGGTGTCAATCACTCTTTAATGTAACTAGGTCCTAAAAATAAAGATTTTCTTCCTACTATTCCCTGATTATTACTATTATTATTAAGGTTTTATCATATTCCTACTATCAGTTGTAAGTATATAAGGTAATTCCAGTTCATGTATTTTTCACCTGAATTTTGGACAATCTGCAATAAATTTCAGAACATTCTTTAGTTCGTAAAACAGTAATAGGATCTGCATAATTTAAATTTAAGATGGGGTTAGATTACCCAACTAATCCTTTCCAGTCTCAAAGCATTAGTCATTATCAAGGTGTCACTGATAAGATACATTACTGTTGCTCCTTTTGCTAGATTATTTTCTCTAAAAATAACTTATAAGACTTTTAATGCATCAGTCAGTGGAATGAAGGCAGGAGAAAGGAGACTGGACATGGGTCTAAAAAGACCTATGGTAGTACACACGGTTATAATTTTGGCAACAGTTCATAGGTCTGCAAACAGCCAATGTTTTATGCATTATGAAGTAAACCTCTCAGCTGCTGGGCAATTCCAAGTGATGAAATTTCCATATGATTCTTGATTATCATGAAAGCATATCTTAGGCGGTTTTAGTTGTCATTTGGCTGTTCCACAGACACAGAAATTATTTTTATATATTAACCAGTTTGACAAAATATGCTGAGTGAAAAACCTGCCGTATTTGAAAGCTAGATTAGAGGGAATTTGATGTTTCAAAATAAGTGGTTGTTAGATTTCAAATCTTTTTCTTCCAAGCCAGCTTCCAAACCAATAAAAGTTAAATTTTCTTGGACATATTTTAAGTTCCTATGACCCTGAAAATAATAGGAGGACAACAACTGGCCAAAAAGCAAGAAACCAGTTCTATTATTTGTAGCCTTATGACTTCGGGTAAATTACATAGATTTGACACATCTTAGGCTTCTCATTTTCTGAAATTCTTTAAAGTAATAGCAACCTATAATAAGTTACTTGTATAGAAAACTATGCTGTTTCATCTTTAGGTTTTTAAGGAATTGTGAATAAATTGGAAATCAGGAATCGCCAAAACATGAAGTGAATACATACTGAATGAATATTTATATTCCTATTCAAACTTTCTAAAACTAAAAAGAAAAAGCAGAGAAGCAGATTAAGTTGAAAATGAAATATATCAGGATTGTAAATGAATAACAGCACAAAGCCAAACACACACACACACAGTGTCTTAAAAGAAAATAACAGAAACTCCTCATCATTCTTTTGAATTAGTGTGAATACTCTATCTTCTGAGTTCATTGATTTCAAGAAAACAATAGCTGGAGAAATAATGACTATCCACTTGAGTCCAAGCATGCCAGGAATAAGTAGGAGGTTTAACAGTTATCTGTGAGAGCTCATATTGGACTAAAACTTCTTTGTCTTTTAGTTTTCTACCATACACACGGAAATGTAATTCAGCAAAATTCTGAGAGATAAAACATTTTCTTTTCACTCTTTATATCATGTCTTTGCACCTCTTTCAGGCAGCTGCTCAATTCTCTCTGCTCCATCTTAGTCCCAAAACAAATCTTGAGCTTCACTCCTTTGTGAAAATGCTCCCTAGTAAGATATTATTGAGAGGTGTGCATATATTCTTCTATCAAGACTCTGAAGTCACTAAGGATAGATCATGAATGGCAGCACTTTATACTCTACGACTGGAAGAAAGGAAACTATCTGATATATCTCAACTAACAAGGTAAGAAACTTGAAGGAATGCTTTCAACCTACCTTAACTGGGGACTAAATTGTCTGCAAATGGAATTTTGGGGTAGTGAATTTTTCAGATGAGCTCTCAGTAGACTGTACATTAGGATCCCTTTGCGTAGTAAAGAATCTTAGTCCAGTTTTCGATGTTACTGACAGGTTTTAAGCTTTACCCCCTCCCTCTGGGCCCTGTCCCTA
This sequence comes from Orcinus orca, assembly GCF_937001465.1. Taxonomy (NCBI): domain Eukaryota; kingdom Metazoa; phylum Chordata; class Mammalia; order Artiodactyla; family Delphinidae; genus Orcinus; species Orcinus orca. The sequence continues at coordinate 58,108,132 of NC_064563.1, read as the reverse complement.
CAGGTGGTCAAACTGACTAGAAAGCCTGGTGCTCCCCACTTTGTTGCTGGAAGTTCAAACCATGTACAGGAACCTTCAGCTTGGCTGTATCCCTTAATCACCCAACAACAACAACAACAAAAAACACAAGTCAGTCTCTTTCCCCTGCCCTTCAAGCCATTTCAGACCTTGTGAGCTGCCTGCTTTCCACAGAAAGCCTCATTCTCTAAGTAATAAACCTCTTCATACCCTCTTGGTGCACGCACAGCATCACGAATCTTAAACTTGGAACCAAATTTTGTGTCCACCCCGTTACTGCAGACTGCCCGCAACACCTCGTTAGTTCTGACAAAATTGATTAAGGTTTAGTGGAATATCTCATTTCTTCCTCTGATGTAGTATCTTTAAGATCAGGCAAGCACATTCCCCACCCTCAAGTGGCTGACTCGGAATTTCCTGGAGAAACTCCAATTGTTACTTTCCGTCCACTCCCCCTTTTCCTCCTCATCATTTAGCATATTTCCATCATTCCCCCAATGTGACTGTTTAGATGAGCTGCACCAGACTCATTAATGCTTTGAGGTTATCTCTACTCCTATTGTGGTCTCCCTGATATCTCTGCACATATGCAAATGCAGCAGCATTTAAGCCAATCCAGAGTGGGGATGACCCCTGCTGGCAATGTTTCCTATATCCTCTTGCCTCATACCTTACATTCAACTTCTTCTATTGCTCAAAGATAAAACTTTTGATTTATTCAACATTTTAAATCTATAGTACTAGTTAACTGTATGTTTATATATAAAAATATTTATGTATGGAAAATACCTGTTTTGATGCTGAGTGTGTATATGTATAAACTTACAATTATTCATATGTAAACTTGCAATTACACATATAAATATGCTTCTAATTTTTCACTATACACATATATATATATTTTGTCTGCTAAGTGATATGGTTATGAATATTTATTATCTCATTGAGAAAAATCTACTGCTATTTTTAAGCAACAGAAAAATATCCTAGATAATATTAATAAAATGAATGGAGCTTTGCCATACAGAATCCAACACTTATTAAATTTCCCCTATGTGGCCTTGAAAAGCAAGGTTCACTGAAGTCACTATGTGAGGCAAGCTGTACAATTTACAGGTTTATAGCACATTTATTGAACATATTAAATCATATTCCAAGCTATGTGTAATTCGCATTTTATTGTTTCAAAGCTGCTGGGTTTTTTTCTCCTCAGGAAAACTATTTATATGCTGTTAGTTATTCTAAGGTCATCTATTTCTATTTTTAACCCAAAAAAAAGAATGCCAGGACTGTTTGTATGTGTGTGAAAGTACCCATTTTGAGAAAAAGGAAGGATTGGATTAATAGCAGAGATCATTTTACTTAAAATTTACATTAAACTTTTTTTTAGGATTTTAGAAATTCGATAAAAAGCAAGCTATTTTTGAGAAGGGGAGATATTTTTCCAGAGGTCAATGAAGTAATAAGAAGAAGGAAAGTTAGAAGAAAGAGTCTAACCATTGGCTATCCCACACAGTATCTTAAATTGAAAGACTCCTCCCTAGGAGAAATCCCTGACATCTTCCCTCCCCTCCTCTTTCCCATTTATCAACCACGACTCTAACCTAAAACCTTAGTAGGAAAAGAAGAGACCCATTACGTGGGTATAACGCATAAAGAAAGACATGGTAGCATTGATGTCCTGATTCTACACTCTCCCACCCCAACCCCTGCCAATAAGCCCTCTGGAATTACCACTCTGAATACTACTGAACCCTTTGAAACATGTTTGCTCATCAGAGAGAGTTTCAAGCTTTCCAGAAAATTCTCAACACATCATCCAAACAAGCAGAATCCACCAGAAGGAAAAGTGCCACCGCTCTATATCCATTTGACATTTTCCCCTTTAGGACAGAGAGCTGCTCCTCCTGTCTCTTCCCCAAGGTAAGGGCTTAGTTAAGTGAGGGCTTAACTTTCACTGAATTTGTTAGAAACAGGAACATATTTTATTGAATTTACTGATTTATCCTGCATAATATTTTAATAAATGAGGAAGTAAAACAAACAGAGAGCAAGGAGTATCAAGGAAAAAGGTAAAAGAAAAAAAAAGCAAGCCAGCTGATTAAAATAAGGGAGAAAGGTACTACCAAGAATACTCTTTTCTGAATGAAAGACTTTATTCAGAATTAATAAGGTTTTAGTTTTTTCCTTTTTCAATCAAGCCTTGGATAAATGTGAAGAACAAGTATCTATTTGGTAAGATTAGAAGTGATGCTTTGTGTTGTATTTTCTAAATGTTATAAACTGTTATTCTGCAACAGTACTTTAAAAAGTTAAGGGGAAAAAAAAGAAATAAAGGTTGTAATGAGTTGAATTATGTTCTCTAAAAAGATATTATAGGTTCATGTCCTAACCTCCAGTACCTCTGAATGTGACCCTATTTGGAAATAGTGTCTTTGCACATGTAATTAAGACATTTAAGTTAAGATGAGGTCATGCTAGATTAATATGGGTCCCAAATCCAGTCACTGTAGAGACACAGTCACACACAGAAGGAAGATAGCCATGTAAAGATGGAAGCAGAAATTGGAGGGATGCAGCTGAAAGCTGCATCCTAGGGACACCTAGGATTACTGGCAATGACCAGAAGCTACGATGATGCAAGGAAGGATCCTCTCCTAGTATTTCAGAGGGAGTACAGCCTCACTGACACCTTTGTTTTGAACTTCTATCCTCCAGAACTGTGAAAGAATAAATTTCTGTTGTTTTAAGCCACCCAGTTTGTGATACTTCATTATGGCTGCCTTAGAAAACCACTACTAAGGTCTATGATAATCCTTCACAAATATCCTTCTTTAAATTAGGAACATTGCTGAGTAAAGATATGGATTTAGTATACAGAACTGCCTTTTTGAAATCTGCACTGGTCTCTTTAAGCCATCAAGTATTACTGTGCTTGTTCTGTGTGTGAACCTAAAATAATTATTTCACCTCTTTAATGAAATCTTGACATTAAGCTACGGTCAAGCAAGAACATGGACCAAAATATCTTCTTGGGGATTCTGCCGGCAGCTTTCGTTTGGGCTGCAGCTCTTCCCAGACTCTCCGGCCTGCTGGCCTACTACATCAGATTTTGCATTCACCAGGCCTCCACAATCATGTGCATCAGAGAAAAGCTGGCGGCTTTTGACAGTTCTTTGGTGGAAAAAGTAGGAAAGTGAGGAAGAAAGAAGTAAAATAAGTCATCCAAGATCATACATACACAGTGTGGATGAAAGGCTCTTGGTGCTGCAGCCAGGAGTCACTGCTCTGCCTCTGAGGTGGGAGAGCCAACTTCAGGACACTGGTCAACAAGAGACCTCCCAGCTCCACATAATATCAAACAGCGAAAATCTCCCAGAGATCTCCACCTCAACACCAGCACCCAGCTTCACTCAACGACCAGAAAGCTACAGTGCTGAACATACTATGCCAAACAACTAGCAAGACAGGAACACAACCCCACCCATTAGCAGAGAGGCTGCCTAAAATCATAATAAGTCCACAGACACCCCAAAACACACCACCAGATGTGGATCTGCCCACCAGAAAGACAAGATCCAGCCTCATCCACCAGAACACAGGCACTAGTCCCCTCCACCAGGAAGTCTACACAACTCACTGAACCAACTTTAGCCAATGGGGACAGACACCAAAAACAACGGGAACTATGAACCTGCAGCCTGCAAAAAGGAGACCCCAAATACAGTAAGGTAAGCAAAATGAAAAGACAGAAAAAAACACAGCAGATGAAGGAGCAAGATAAAAACCCATCAGACCTAACAAATGAAGAGGAAATAGGCAGTCCACCTGAAAAAGAATTCAGAATAATGATAGTAATCCAAAATCCTGGACACAGAATAGAGAAAATGCAAGTAACATTTAACAAGGACCTAGAAGAACTAAAGACAAAACAAGCAACGATGAACAACACAATAAATAAAATAAAAAATACTCTAGATGGGATCAATAGCAGAATAACTGAAGCAGAAGAACGGATAAGTGACCTGGAAGATAAAATAGGGGAAATAACTACTGCAGAGCAGAATAAAGAAAAAAGAATGAAAAGAACTGAGGACCGTCTCAGAGACCTCTGGGACAACATTAAACACACCAACATTCGAATTATAGGGCTCCCAGAAGAAGAAGAGAAAAGAAAGGGACTGAGAAAATATTTGAAGAGATTATAGTTGAAAATTTCCCTATTATGGGAAAGGAAATAGTTAATCAAGTCCAGGAAGCACAGAGAGTCCCACACAGGATAAATCCAAGGCAAAACACGCCAAGACACATATTAATCAAACTGTCAAAAATTAAATACAAAGAAAACATATTAAAAGCAGCAAGGGAAAAACAACAAATAACACACAAGGGAATCCCCATAAGGTTAAGAGCTGATTCTGAGCAGAAACTCTGCAAGCCAGAAGCGACTGGCAGGACACATTTAAAGTGATGAAGGAGAAAAACCTACAACCAAGATTACTCTACCCAGCAAGGATCTCATTCAGATTTGATGGAGAAATTAAAACCTTTACAGACAAGCAAAGGCTGAGAGAGTTCAGCACCACCAAACCAGCTTTACAACAAATGCTAAAGGACCTTCTCTAGGCAAGAAACACAAGAGAAGGGAAAGACCTACAATAACAAACCCAAAACAATTAAGAAAATGGGAATAGGAACATACATATCGATAATTACCTTAAATGTAAATGGATTAAATGCTCCCAGCAAAAGACACAGACTGGCTGAATGGATACAAAAACAGGACCCATATATATGCTGTATACAAGAGACCAACTCAGACCTAGAGACACATACAGACTGAAAGTGAGGGGATGCAAAAAGATATTCCATGCAAATGGAAACGAAAAGGAGCTGGAGTAGCAATACTCATATCAGACAAAATAGACTTTAAAATAAAGACTATTAGAAGAGACAAAGAAGAACACTACATAATAATCAAGGGATCAATCCAAGAAGAAGATATAACAATTGTAAATATTTATGCACCCAACATAGAAGCACCTCAATACATAAGGCAAATACTAACAGCCATAAAAGGGGAAATCGACAGTAACACATTCTTAGTAGGGGACTTTAACACCCCACTCTCACCAATGGACAGATCATCCAAAATGAAAATAAATAAGGAAACACAAGCTTTAAATGATACATTAAACAAGATGGACTTAATTGATATTTATAGGACATTCCATCCAAAAACAACAGAATACACATTTTTCTCAAGTGCTCATGGATCATTCTCCAGGATTCATCATAACTTGGGTCACATGTCAAGCCTTGGTAAATTTAAGAAAATTGAAATCGTATCAAGTAACTTTTCCAACCACAATGCTCTGAGACTAGATTTAAATTACAGGAAAAGATCTGTAGAAAATAAAAACACATGGAGGCTAAACAATACAGTACTTAATAACAAAGTGATCACTGAAGAAATCAAAGAGGAAGTCAAAAAATACCTAGAAACAAATGACAATGGAGACACGACGACCCAAAACCTTTGGGATACAGCAAAAGCTGTTCTAAGAGGGAAGTATATAGCAATACAATCCTACCTTAAGAAACAGGAAACATCTCGAATAAACAACCTAATCTTGCACCTAAAGCAATTAGAGAAAGAAGAACAAAAAACCCGAAGTTAGCAGAAGGAAAGAAATTATATAGATCAGATGAGAAATAAATGAAAAAGAAATGAAGGAAATGATAGCAAAGATCAATAAAACTAAAAGCTGGTTCTTTGAGAAGATAAACAAAATTGATAAGCCATTAGCCAGAATCATCCAGAAAAAAAGGGGGAAGACTCAAATCAACAGAATTAGAAATGAAAAAGTAGAAGTAACAACTGACATTGCAGAAATACAAAAGATCATGAGAGATTACTACAAGAAACTCTATGCCAATAAAATGGACAACCTGGAAGAAATGGACAAATTCTTAGAAAGGTATGACCTTCCAAGACTGAATCAGGAAGAAATAGAAAATATGAACAGACCAATCACAAGCACTGAAATTGAAACTCTGATGAAAAATCTTCCAACAAACAAAAGTCCAGGACCAGATGGCTTCACAGGCGAATTCTATCAAACAATTAGAGAAGAGCAAACACCTATCCTTCTCAAACTCTTCCAAAATATAGCAGAGGGAGGAACACTCCCAAACTCATTCTACGAGGCCACCATCACCCTGATACCAAAACCAGACAAGGATGTCACAAAGAAAGAAAACTACAGGCCAGTATCACTGATCAACATAGATGCAAAAATCCTCTACAAAATACTAGCAAACAGAATCCAACATCACATTAAGAGGATCATACACCATGATCAAGTGGGGTTTATTCCAGGAATGCAAGGATTCTTCAATATACGCAAATCAATCAATGTGATACACCATATGACAAATTGAAGGAGAAAAAACATATGATCATCTCAATAGATGTAGAGAAAGCTTTCGACAAAATTCAACACCCATTTATGATAAAATCCCCGCAGAAAGTAGGCATAGAGGGAACTTTCCTCAACATAATCAAGGCCATATATGACAAACCCACAGCCAACATCGTCCTCAATGGTGAAAAACTGAAAGCATTTCCACTAAGATCAGGAAAAAGACGAGCTTGCTCACTCTCACCACTCTTATTCAACATAGTTTTGGAAGTTTTAGCCACAGCAATCAAAGAAGAAAAGGAAATAAAAGGAATCCAAATCAGAAAAGAAGAAGTAAAGTTGTCACTGTTTGCAGATGACATGATACTATACATAGAGAATCCTAAAGATGCTACCAGAAAACTACTAGAGCTAATCAATGAATTAGGTAAAGTAGCAGGATACAGAATTGATGCACAGAAATCTCTGGCATTCCTATACAATAATGACGAAAAATCTGAAAGTGAAATCAAGAAAACATTCCCATTTACCACTGCAACAAAAAGAATAAAATATCTAGGAATAAACCTACCTAAGGAGACAAAAGATCTGTATGCAAAACATTATAAGACACTGATGAAAGAAATTAAAGATGGTACAAATAGATGGAGAAATATACCATGTTCTTGGATTGGAAGAATCAACATTGTGAAAATGACCCTATTACCCAAAGCAATCTACAGATGCAATGCAAACCCTATCAAACTACCACTGGCATTTTTCACAGAACTAGAACAAAAAATTTCACAGTTTGTATGGAAACACAAAAGACCCCGAATAGCCAAAGCAATCTTGAGAACGAAAAACGGAGCTGGAGGAATCAGACTCCCTGACTTCAGACTATACTACAAAGCTACAGTAATCAAGACAGTATGGTACTGGCACAAAAACAGAAATATAGATCAATGGAACAGGATAGAAAGCCCAGAGATAAACCCACACACATATGGTCACCTTATCTTTGATAAAGGAGGCAGGAATGTACAGTGGAAAAAGGACAGCCTATTCAATAAGTGGTGCTGGGAAAACTGGACAGGTACATGTAAAAGTATGAGATTAGATCACTCCCTAACACCATACACAAAAATAAGCTGAAAATTGATTAAAGACCTAAATGTAAGGCCAGAAACTATCAAACTCTTAGAGGAAAACATAGGCAGAACACTCTATGACATAAATCACAGCAAGATCCTTTTTGACCCACCTCCTACAGAAATGGAAATAAAAACAAAAATAAACAAATGGGACCTAATGAAACTTCAAAGCTTTTGCACAGCAAAGGAAACCATAAACAAGACCAAAAGACAACCCTCAGAATGGGAGAAAGTATTTGCAAACGAAGCAACTGACAAAGGATTAATCTCCAAAATTTATAGCAGCTCATGCAGCTCAATAACAAAAAAAAAAACCCAATCCAAAAATAGGCAGAAGACCTAAATAGACATTTCTCCAAAGAAGATATACAGAGTGCCAACAAACACATGAAAGAATGCTCAACATCACTAATCATTAGAGAAATGCAAATCAAAACTACAATGAGATATCATCTCACACCAGTCAGGATGGCCATCATCAAAAAATCTAGAAACAATAAATGCTGGAGAGGGTGTGGAGAAAAGGGAACACTCTTGCACTGCTGGTGGGAATGTGAATTGGTAGAGCCACTATGGAGAACAGTTTGGGAGGTTCCTTAAAAAACGACAAATAGAACTACCATATGACCCAGCAATCCCACTACTGGGCATATAACCTGAGAAAACCATAATTCAAAAAGAGTCATGTACCAAAATGTTCATTGCAGCTCTATTTACAATAGCCCGGAGACTGAAACAACCTAAGTGTTCATCGTCGGATGAATGGATAAAGAAGATGTGGCACATATATACAATGGAATATTACTCAGACATAAAAAGAAACAAAATTGAGCTATTTGTAATGAGGTGGATGGACCTAGAGTCTGTCATACAGAGTGAAGTAAGTCAGAAAGAGAAAGACAAATACCGTATGCTAACACATATATATGGAATTTAAGAAAAAAAAATGTCATGAAGAACCTAGGGGTAAGACAGGAATAAAAACACAGACCTACTAGAGAATGGACTTGAGGATATGGGGAGGGGGAAGGGTAAGCTTTGACAAAGCAAGAGAGTGGCATGGACATATACACACTACCAAACATAAAATAGATAGCTAGGGGGAAGCAGCCGCATAGCACAGGGAGATCATCTCGGTGCTTTGTGACAGCCTGGAGGGGTGGGATAGGGAGGGTGGGAGGGAGGGAGATGCAAGAGGTAAGAGATATGGGAACATATGTATATGTATAACTGATTCACTTTGTTATAAAGCAGAAACTAGCACACCATTGTAAAGCATTTATACTCCAATAAAGATGTAAAAAATATAAAATAAAAGAAAAAAGAAAACCAAAACAAAACATCTTCTTTATTATTATTATTATTACTTCTACTACATGAATGTGTGTTGATGGTGGAGTTACCTATTTAGATAACCGTGCCTAGTTTCTTCCTTTCCTCTGCCCCGTGAACACAACTGCATGGTTGTGTGGTGTATTCTTGTACAAACTAAAAGTAGCTGACTCTGTCTCTGCTTCCCCTCTCTGTGCTCTGAGTATAATCTGAAGACTTAGGGGGTAGACCTAGTATATTTAGTTTTAAATACTCCACTTAAGTGCACAGTCAATAGTCAATTTACAGAGCATGAATTCTGTTTATCAAATACAAAGCATAAACTTGCTTTACCAGCTAGTAGATCTGGGGCTAGCCAATTGGAAAGAGATTAGGCAATCCAAGGCCTGCTTGGCTGAATTCATCACTTGACAAAAGGGAGAGATGTCAGCAGTATCAGTGGAAAGCTGAAAATTAATGCTGAGCATAGCTTAACAAGCCCTGAGTCACCAGCCTCCTGGTTTCCAGGTGCTACTGCTGTTGGAAGGCAGCTCAGTATAATAGCAGCAGCTCAGACTCTGAGTCAAGGGGCTGCTTGACGTCAGCAAGTGACAGGCCATTTGTGCACCTTATTTTCCTCAGCTCTAAAATTTTGACAATAATACTTGTGATTAACAATAATACTTGCCTTGCAAGACTAAAATCTGTATAAAGGCCCAACACAGTTTGACATTTAATAGATGCTCAATAAGTCGTAACCATTATTGTTGATACTGTTTTCATTTTGTTTTTCAAGGTAGTTGTTCAACTCCTAAAAGATGTTTAGTTTCTTGTATGGATTCACATAAGGCGGGCACACTTTCTGCTTCTAACAAGCCATTGAAACTTGAGCAAGTCATTTACCCCTCTTGACCTCAGTTTCTTCATCTGTGAAATGAGAGAGTTGGATTTGGTTTGTGACAACCCTCAAAGTGTATGATTTTAAACCAGAGCACAAAGGAACTGAAAAATGCCAGTTTTCTTTCTGTCATTCTGTTTTGGAGTCATTGAGCCATCTTGACTGATCTTTTAACCACTCACATATATAATGTATATAATGCTGGCTCCAGTGGAGTGGTTAAAGGAAACCCTTAGTTTTCACTAGGCATATCTTCTGTGAGGTGAATATGAATTTGATTGAAAGAAAGAAGATTCCATTGTCTATGGTGGGATGAGGGTAGAGAATTTTGGGGTGCTGACATTGGGGTAGATGAGCAGAAAAGACAGCATATGGAATACATATGAACCCATTTGGTAAAATAATACATATATACATATGTGTATATATGTAGGCACATATTTATATATATTATAAGTGTATTATAAAGATGCATAAAAGAGTAGCCATTAGGTATCAGTGGAAGTTATCTCAGTGTGGTAGAACTGCAAAAGGCCTTAACTTTCTTCTTCATATTTTTATATACTGTTTGAACTTGTATAATGAATATATTTTATTTATATATTCAGAAAAATGTAATACAATTACATCCTTGAGATAAGAAAAAGATGTACACATAATACTCAAATATGCAAAAAAGGCCAGCTTGAATTTTTAATTTTACTGCAGCTGATGTATCCTTTCTCATCAATCTCCTTTGTCCCTGGACAATTGGAAGAACAAATATGCCAATTAAATAAATCTCAGTCTGTTTCCTTTCTGCTATTTTAGGGAGGGTAAATTTTCAAAGATGGCATTTGTTTCAAAGAGAGGCTTTTTATTGTCCTTGCAGGAAAGTGGGCCTGGTATCCGTATGCAGAACATGTTAGGGTCTTTTAGCATTTTGCAAACCTGAACAGCAATTTCTCCATGTCATTTGGTTATTAAATATACAGCCGCAACTGCTATCAAGTCAGTGATGTCAACAATTTATAAACTCTCCCCCAACTCTACTCTGAAGCTCACATTTCACTTAAGAATTGATCTCAGCCCTGCTCTGCTAGTGTAGATTTTCTAGTTCTCAGTCACTCGATGGTGCTGTAGGTTCACATGGTATCTCATGCCAGTCAACAGATTCGAAACTATCACACTCCATATCTCCCATGGCTTCCATTCCAAGCTCCATAAATGCTGAGGAAGACTTCTCAGTGCCCCAGTGGGACTTCTCTTTGCCAAACGCAGCACACTGTCATTCCTCCTCCACTGTGATCACTATGGGGGATCAAGCTGGAGTAGTACCTGCCAGGCGATTTTTTTTCTAAAATGCAGAATACCAACACCACCATTCTAGAACTTGCTCTCACTTTCATCCTCTCTTTCTTCTCCTTAACCAGAAAGGCCCTTTCTGTCTGAAAGAAACCTCCCTTACATCATACACTTGTTCTCCAGGAAGTTGCATTTGACACTCTCATTTCCTGGTTCCAAACTGGTAGGGAAGGTAATGGGAGAGAAACTGACCTCAAAAGGAAGGTATATCAGAAGGTATTTTTAAAATATCCTGAAATATTGGAAAAGATACATTCACCCCAATGTTCATAGCACCACTATTTACAATAGCCAAGATTTGGAAACAACCTAAGTGTCCATCAACAGATGAATAAATAAAGATGTGAGATATATACAATACAATGGAATACTATTCAGCCATAAAAAAGAATGAAATTTTGCCATTTGCAACAACATGGATAACTTGAGGGCATTATATTGGGTTGACCAAAAAGTTTGGGTTTTTCCAACAAAAACCCAAAGGAACTTTTTCGCCAAGTCAATACTAAGTGAAATGAGTCATAGAAAGATGATATTGCTTACATGTGGAATCTAAAAATTACAACAAACTAGTGAATCTAACAAAAAAGAAGCAGACTCACAGATATAGAGAACAAATTAGTGGTTACCAGTGGGGGGGCAATATAGGGGTGAGGGAGTGGGAGGTACAAACTACTGGGTGTAATATAGGCTCAAGGATGTATTGTACAATGTGGGAAATATAGCCAATATTTTGTAATAATTATAAATGGAAAGTAACATTTAAAAATTGTATAGAAAAAAAGATTCTCTGGGAACATACCCCTGATTTTTTCCTACTGTTAGAGGACTCTTCTTCACCTTTAGTCTTTGAGCTTAATATCTATTTACGTATAATACTAAAATTCTTTTAAAAATAAATAATAAAAGAAAAAAATTGTAAAAATCCCTTTCATATTTCTCTTTAATATTATTTAAATTAACATTCACTGAGTATTTCCTAAGGGTCAGCTATGGAATTAATCAGCTATAGCATTAAGCATGATTCAGTGTAATTCTATGAAGTACTAGCACTTTAGGAATGTTACTCAATGTGCCTGAGCTTCAGTATTGTTTTTTTGCAGAATGGTGACAGTACTGTCTGACTAACTAGTTCCGTTGGCTGCACAATGTGGTGAATAAGGGCATAGATTTTGGACTCAAAAATATGTGAGTTCAATCTCAACTCCTACAGTTACTATCTATGTAATTTGGGAGAAACCTATTTAATCTCTTTTTTGCTTCAGTTTCCTTATCTGTAAAGTGGGGATTAATAATACCAATAATAATGAAAATACCTACACCTCATATATTGTTGTGAAATTCAGAGTAATTACTTGTACAATATTTATATGCTTGGTGCATAATAAGTGTTCAATAAATGATTGCTTTTCAGAATTGTTTGAATATTAAAGGACAAAAAACGAATATGAGAGAAAGTTGTACCCCCTGATATGTTTTATAAAGCTAGTTTATTATGCTACCTGTACTAATAATATGCTATCCATATCTACTTCTCCAGTATTTCTGGATAATCCAGGAAAAGTTTTTTAAGTTTACACAATAGATTCATGTGTCAATAATCCATGATTATCAAGTAAATAATACAAACTGAAGTACAAAGACGTAAACATTACCAACACTTTAAGTCACATCCAAATTATTTCCACAGTTCAAGAAACCCATTAAAGCAGAAGAGAAGGAGGATAGGACAAGGTTTGGCAGAAGACATGTTTCTCATAACCCCATCTATAGAGTAGCTTTGGGCAAAATAATCATACTTGACCAATGAATGTCATATTTTGTGGGATGTATTGGGCATGACTTCCTGCCCTTTCCACTACTGAATTCCATGCCTCCTGCAAAGCTGAAACAGATTAAGTAAACCAAAAATAGTGCTCTCAAAGAGAAGTGCCGATTTTCATGCACTTGGCAAAGAAACTGCCAAATATAATGGGATCTACCTGGATGTCAGCACATAAATACCTTGACCTCTTTCTTCACTAGTAGAAATCTTCTAAATTTTATAAAAGCAAGTTCCTGATCATGAGTGATCCTGGCAGAGAAAATAAAAGATAACTTGTCAGTATTAATCTGGTGTTTTGCAGTATTAAACTGGTGTTTATGAGACAGAAATGGAGTTACTTCAGAATTGATATAAGCTCTGGAATCTTGCAGTGCACAAGGAAGATTTTTTTTTTTAACCAAAACTGGTTTAATCGCCTTTTACAGATGAAAAATGTAGGTCACTCTAATAGTGTTCCACTCATTGTAACTTCTCATTCAATTTGTTATTCTATCTCTTTCTTGCACTTCTACTGACCCCTTTCACTTTTAATACTTTTTAACAGAAATGCTACTGTTAACTTTGCCCTGCCTACACTGCATATTTTCATTGGCAGTTCCTCTTTTTCAATCTCCCCAGCCCACACTTTTGCAGTTCAATCATTGGAAGAAAGGAGAAACATAACTAAACACACGCGGCCTCTGGGCAAAAACCGAAAATATTCATACAAGATGCTTGAAAGACCAGGTTGCTCAGTGAACTAAACAGCACCAGAGAAATTTAGATTGTAGGGGCAGAGGGCAGAAGCAAGAACTATAATCCTGCAGCCTGTGGAACAAAATCCACATTCACAGAAAGAGAGACAAGATGAAAAGGGAGAGGGCTATGCACCAGATGAAGGAACAAGATAAAACCCCAGAAAAACAACTAAATGAAGTGGAGATAGGCAACCTTCCAGAAAAATATTTCAGAATAATGATAGTGAAGGTGATCCAGGAACTCGGAAAAACAATGGAAGCAAATATCAAGAAGATGCAAGAAATGTTTCACAAAGACCTAGAAGAATTAAAACACAAACAAACAGAGATGATTAATACAATAACTGAAATGAAAACTACACTAGAAGGCATCAATAGCAGAATAACTGAGGCAGAAGAACGGATAAGTGACCTGGAAGAAAGAATGGTGGAATTCACTGCTGCGGAACAGAATAAGGAAAAAAGAATGAAAAGAAGTGAAGACAGCCTAAGAGACCTCTGGGACAACATTAAATGCAATAACATTTGCATTATAGGGGTCCCAGAAGGAGAAGAGAGAGAAAAAGGACCCAAGGAAATATTTGAAGAGATTACAGTCGAAAACATCCCTAACATGGGAAAGGAAATAGCCACCCAAGTCCAGGAAGCACAGAGAGTCCCATACAGGATAAACCCAAGGAAAAACATGCCAAGACACATAGTAATCAAATTGGCAAAAAATAAAGACAAAGAAAAATTATTGAAAGCAGCAAGGGAAAAATGACAAATAACATACAAGGGAACTCCCGTAAGGTTAACAGCTGATTTCTCAGCAGAAACTCTACAAGCCAGAAGGGTGTGGCATGATATACTTAAGGTGATGAAAGAGAAGAAACTAAAACCAAGATTACTCTACCCGGCAAGGATCTCATTCAGATTCGATGGAGAAATCAAAAGCTTTACAGACAAGCAAAAGCTAAGAGAATTCAGCACCACCAAACTAGCTCTACAACAAATGCTAAAGGAACTTCTCTAAGTGGGAAACACAAGAGAAGAAAAGATCTACGTAAACAAACCCAAAACAATTAAGAAAATGGTCATAGGAACATACATATCGATCATTACCTTAAACGTGAATGGATTAAATGCTCCAACCAAAAGACACAGGCTTGCTGACTGGATACAAAAACAAGACCAATATATATGCTGTCTAAAAGAGACCCATTTCAGATCTAGGGACACATACAGACTGAAAGTGAGCAGATGCAAAAAGACAGTCCATGCAAATGGAAATCAAAAGAAAGCTGGAGTAGCTATACTCATTTCAGATAAAATAGACTTTAAATAAAGAATGTTACAAGAGACAAGGAAGGACACTATATAATGATCAAGGGATCAATCCAAGAAGAAGATATAACAATTATAAATATATATGCACCCAACATAGGAGCACCTCAATACATAAGGTAACTGCTAACAGCTATAAAAGAGGAAATCGACAGTAGTACAATAATAGTGGGGGACTTTAACACCTCACTTACACCAATGGACAGATCATCCAAAGTGAAAATAAATCAGGAAACAGAAGCTTTAAATGACACAATAGACCAGATACATTTAATTGATATTTATAGGACATTCCATCCAAAAACATCAGATTACACTTCCTTCTCAAGTGCGCACGGAACATTCTCCAGGATAAATCACATCTTGTGTCACAAATCAAGCCTCAGTAAATTTAAGAAAATTGAACTCATATCAAGCATCTTTTCTGACCACAACGCTATGAGATTAGAAATGAATTACAGGGAAAAAAAACATAAAAATCACAAACACATGGAGGCTGAACAATACATTACTAAATAACCAAGAGATCACTGAAGAAATCAAAGAGAAAATCAAAAAATACCTAGAGACAAATGACAATGAAAACACGATGATCCAAAACCTATGGAATGCAGCAAAAGCAGTTCTAAGAGGGAAGTTTATAGCTATACAAGCCTACCTCAAGAAACAAGAAAAACTGAAGTAAACAATCTAACCTTACACCTAAAGGAACTAGAGAAAGAAGAACAAACAAAACCCAAAGTTAGCAGAAGGAAAGAAATCATAAAGACCAGAGCAGAAATAAATGAAATAGAAACAAAGAAAACAATAGCAAAGATCAATAAAACTAAAAGCTGGTTCTTTGAGAAAATAAACAAAATTGATAAACCATTAGCCAGACTCATCAAGAAAAAGAGGGAAGGGACTCAAATCAATAAAATTAGAAATGAAAAAGGAGAAGTTACAAAAGACACCGCAGAAATACAAAGCATCCTGAGACTACAACAAGCAACTCTATGCCTATAAAATGGACAACCTGGAAGAAATGGACAACCCTCAGAATGGGAGAAAATATTTGCAAATGAATCAATGGACAAAGGATTAATCTCCAAACTATATAAACAGCTCATGCAGTTCAATATTAAAGAAACAAACAACCCAATCCAAAACTGGGCAGAAAACCTAATTAGACATTTCTCCAAAGAAGACATACAGATGGCCATGAAGCACATGAAAACCTGCTCAACATCACTAATTATTAGAGAAATGCAAATCAAAACTACAATGAGGTATCACTTCACACTGGTTAGAATGAGCATCATCAGAAAATCTACAAACAACAAATGCTGGAGAGGGTGTGGAGAAATGGGAACACTCTTGCACTGTTTGTGGGAATGTAAATTGATACAGCCACTATGAAGAACGGTATGGAGGTTCCTTAAAAAACTAAAAATAGAATTAGCATATGACCCAGCAATCCCACTAATGGGCATATACTCAGAGAAAACCATAATTCAAAAAGACACATGCACCCCAATGTTCACTGCAGCACTATTTACAAGAGCCACGTCATGGAAGCAACCTAAATGCCCATCGACAGACGAAATGGATAAAGAAGTTTTGGTACATATATACAATGGAATATTACTCAGCCATAAGAAAGAATGAAATTGAGTCATTTTTTGAGACGTGGATGGATCTAGAGACGGTCATACAGAGTGAAGTAAGTCAGAAAGAGAAAAACAAATATCGTATATTAACGCATGTATGTGGAACCTAGAAAAATGGTACAGATGAACTGGTTTGCAGGGCAGAAGTTGAGACACAGATGTAGAGAACAAACGTATGGACACCAAGGGGTGAAAACTGCGGTGGGGTGGGGACGGTGGTATGCTGTATTGGGTAATTGGGATTGACATGTATACACTGATGTGTATAAAACTGATGACTAATAAGAACCTGCAGTATAAAAAAACAAACAAGCAAAAACAACTAATACTAAACTTTCTTTGGGTTATTTGTATGGAAATATGTTAATATAAATGTTTCAGACATTACATGAAATTTCTAACAATCTTATATGTTCTGGTATAATGTTATAAGTCATAATTCTAGTTATTATTTTAAAATGTATATCTCAGAAATAACTAAATGTCCTTGTCAATTGCATTATTATGAACTTTCATCAAATCTTTAACCATGGTCATTTTTAAGTCTTTTGTCATTTACAGACAGTTCTGGGTGTACTCTGATGCTTTTGCAAAAATGTTCCTATAAAAGGGTTTCATCTTCAACGAATTCATGGAAAAGACTCTGACAAGTACAGGTTTCTGGTAACTGACTATACTGCTGAACTGAATGAATAAGCATTTTCAGAACTCTAATGGAAAACTGATGAATTCATAAAAGTGCTAACAAAAGATCAAGATGAAAAAAGAAAATTAATTACATGGGACTAAGTGAACTGATGAGGATGATTATAATTTTTGTGACTTTTTGTTTTAATAATAATAAAAAAAATCCCACAAGACTCAGATGCAAAAAACATACAAATCAATTTTCACTGCGAAGTAAAGGAGCTGTTACAGTAGAGGATTACTGGACTGAATGTCAATATTATGACATAGTATGAGTGTGTTTTGTGTTTGGTAATTGCAATCATTGTTGCTTTTGTTGGGGTCATGCATTTACAATGCTTGGTGTCAGTTTATTTATCTCTTGTAAAAATAAAATACAGTGTGTGTGTGTGTGTGTGTGTGAGTTGTGGGAAAAAAAAAAGTAAAATTAATCCATCAGCAATTCAATCAGTCTAAACAATTTATATAAGAAGGCTTCATCTTAATATTGATTTATTCTACCATTTCACTTTGTTCTATCAGTTTATATCTGGTCTTATTTAGTTGGCTAAATATGTAAGTTATTACATTAATGACCATTCTGAATATCTCACATTTGGTTAATCCTTAGCTGACAAACCTTCTTTTATAAAATATTCATTTAACATAACTTTCAGACTATTATTGTGTTCCAGAGGGGACTGGGTGCAAAGGTCAAATTTCCACCCCTTTTCCTTTCATCACATCTTTTCCTTCTGATTTTCAACAATAACTTTACTTTAGCCCCTGTTAATCAGCTTTAGTGGTTTCCATAACCATATATATATATATAAGATGATACATAAAATTATCCAAGGCCTTAGAGAAATAAATGCCTATCTCTAATGTAGTAATCTGCAGTAACAGATTTTAAGAAAAATTACCAGGAGTTTACAGTCTACTCTATGATACTAAACAAGATATTGCTCTTTTTATGTATTTATGTACTTATGTATTTATATATGTATGTATGTATGTATTTATAAATGAGAATAGGAGGCTTATGGTGGGGAGTGAAGGACAAAAAAAAGAGAAAAAAGAAACATAGATTGCAAAAGGTCTTCCTCTCCTTGCTTAATTTCTGTAATTTAATCTTTTCTTGTTTTTTTTTTTGACTGTCCAGTTGGATCATCAACACGTTTCAGAAAGTTATGTAAGCTATTGTAATTTATAGCAAAGTAATGACTCTCTAGAATTTGTTAAGAAAAATAATATGGAAATAGGTTGTTGGTGTAGAGAAGCAGTGTTCTAATTTATTCAACCTCAGGTTTTTTGTCCGTACAATGGAGAAATTCTACATACCTCAGGGCATGTACTGCTTATAAAGTTATTTGTCATGAGAAAACTGAGAAAGAATAGTGGTTGCTATTTATTATTAACACAATTGTACCAAAGCTTTCATGCTTATGACAAAAAATGTGTAGTTAAAATTATAAAGCTGTTGTTCAATCTGGGGCATTTATAAGAAATATTGTGCTCAACTTCACTGCACTAAAAACACACATGTGACTGATTGGTACCATACTGTATTGGACTTTTCCAAAGGGATTAAAGTATAAGGCACAGCTTCACTCACCCAGGGTGATTAAACTCAGGCATCATGAAAAGCTGTACCTGAGGACCACAGTTGTGAAGTTTTGATTAAGCACCAAACAGAAAAAAACTATAATCTTAAGACAGAAAGAAAAATAATGGAAAACATTTTTTCTTTAATGTATTGTTATTTATTTCGCTTTTCCCAGTGTGAATAATTTAGAAAAGTCAGAGTCACTATAACGGTTTGGTTTGACTGTCTGTCTTGGGTAATTAACCATAAAATGACTTATTTTGTTTAAGACGATCTCTGTATTATGTGGGAGGGTGGCGTTAGTTTAAAATATCTGTATATATCAATATTTCTCTGTATATACAGTTGACTCTTAAAAAAAGTATGGGTTAGGGGTGTCAACCCTCCATGCAGTTGAAAATCTGCATATAGCTTTACAGTCAGTCCTCCGTATCCACAGTTTGGCTTCTGTGGACTCAACCAGCAAGAGATCGTGTAGTACTGCAATACATATTTATTGAAAAAAATCCACATATAAGTGGACCTGAGCATTTCAAACCTGTGCTGTTCTTAGGTCATATATGTATGACTTATGTGTTGTGTATTTATATATATATATATATATATATATATATATATATATATAAAATCTGTGTGTTGGTGTATACACACACACATACATGAGTGTGTGTGTCCAAAGAGAATACCAATATTTCACAAATACCAGGAAAAAGTATTTAACACTGGAACAACAAAAAAGGATTGCCATCAACTTTTGTAACTCCCCACTGCCTACAGAACAAAAGACTGCCTGTAGGATCAAATGTGCTGTGGGCTGGCCCCAACTACTGTTCTATCTTCATCTCTTTCAACTCCGTATCCTCTTGTCCAGGCACACACAATCAAAAAGTACTTGTTTCTCCTTAGCTCAGTGCTTGTGATTGTATAGCTCTTCACCGGGAATCCATCTCATACTTAGACTTTTGATATATTTCTTTTTTTTTTTCCTCTGACACTTCTCTTTCCAAAAGCCTTACATCCAAAAAATTTGATCATCTCCCACTCACCTTTCAAAATTTAGTCCAAACTTCATATGGAAATGCAAAGTGTCCAGAATAGTCAAAACAAGAACAAAGTTAAAGGACTGATACAAACTACAAAAACTATAGTAATCAAGAGAGTATGGTGCTAGCATAAGGATAGACACATAGTTCAACACGTATAGAATTGAGAGTACATATATAAATCCTTGCATCTATGCATAATTGATTATCAACAAGGATGCTAAGATATTCCATGGGGAAAAACAGTCTTCAACAAATGGTACTGAAAAACTGGATATATACATGCAAAAGAATAAATATGGATCCCTACATCACACCAATTCCAAAAATTAACCTAAAATTAATCAAAGGCCTAAATGTAAGAGCAAAAACTATAAAACTCTTAGATGAAAACTTAGGTGTAAATCTTCATAACCTTGAACTAGGCAATGGTTTCTTAGATCTAGCACCAAAAGCATATGTAGTTAAAGGGGGAAAAAATGATAAAGTGGATTCCATCAAAATTAAACTTTTGTGCACAAAGAACATTATTACGACCGTGAAAAGACAATGTACAGAATGGGAGAAAATATTTATAAGTCAAGTACTGATAAAGAACTTACACCAACTGCTAATGAAAAAATAGATACAAAAGCTGGAAAAACATTCCTCCAAAGAAGACATACAAATAGCCAATAATTGCATGAAAGATGCGCAACATCGTTAGTCATTAGGAAAATGCAAATTAAAACCACAATGAGCTACCACTTTAAGAATAATATAATTTATAAAACAAAACAAAATAAAGAAAAATAACAAAGGAGGCAAGGATACAGGAAAAATTGGACCTCTCATATATTGCTGGTGAAAAGTTAAAATGGTGTGTCTTCTATGGAAAACAGTTTGGTAGTTCTTCCAAAAGTTAAACACAGAGTTATAATCTGAGCCAATAATTCTCCTCTCAAGAGACTTGAAAGCACATGTTCACACAAAACTTGTATATGAATGTTTGTAGCAGCATTATTTGAAACAGTGAAGAAATGAAAACTCAAATGTACATGAACTGATGAATGGATAGACAATATGCGGTATGTCCATGCAATGGAAAATTATTCAGCCATAAAAAGAATGAAGTTGTGATATATACTATGACATGGATGAACTTTGAAAATATAATACTAACTGAAAGAAGCTAGTCACAAAACATATTATATAATTTCATTTATATGAAATGTTCAGAGTAGGGAAATCTATGGATATGAAAAGTAGATTAGTGGTTGCCAAAAGCTGGAGACAGGGAATGAGGAGTGACTGTTGATAGGTACAGGGTTTCCACTTTGGAGCAATGAAAATGATTTTGGGGTTAGATAGTTACTATTGTTGCAAAACTCTGTAAATACACTAAAAAAATTATGAACTGTACACTTTAACATGGTGAATTTTACGGTATATAAACTATATCTCAATAAATTAAAAAAAAAATTGAAGTCGCACCTTCTCTGCAATATTTTAGGCTGAGGAAGGTGTCCATCTCATTCCTGCACCACCTTATTCTTCTTTTCTGGACTATTGTTATACTCTTTCATAATTAGCCCTCATGTCCCCTCTGGATCTTTAGCTTTTTTAATAAGAAGTCTCTTCTTTTGCCTCTCTGTGCTTCACTAATAATAGTCACTTGAGCAATGCTTATTGACTGGATAAAGGAGGGCACTCTCAGGGCATATAAATATAGCTTGAGGAGGGCTTCCCTGGTGGCGAAGTGGTTGAGAGTCCGCCTGCCGATGCAGGGGACACGGGTTCGTGCCCCGGTCCGGGAAGATCCCACATGCCGCAGAGCGGCTAGGCCCATGAGCCATGGACGCTGAGCCTGCGTGTCCGGAGCCTGTGCTCTGCAATGGGAGAGGCCACAACAGTGAGAGGCCCGCGTACCGCAAAAAATTATGTTTATATTTATATATATATATATATATATATATATAGCTTGAGAAGAGAAAGAATCTATAAGTGTGGGTATTTGTATTTCTTCTTTACTTCAGCAATGCCAAAATGTTGCTGACAAGCATCTTGAATAGTGTGATGGGAGCTTGCTTCTATAACCCAAGGGCCACTTAAAGAAGCTCAAGTAGCACAAAGCTACTCCTAAAACTTCCTGCTGAGAACTACCTTCTTTATGTAGAACTAAGAGAGTTGTTCAACTGTTCTAGGTCCCAATAGGAATTCCTTGAGAGTCGGGAAGGACCAGTGGGAGTTACGCCAGCCACTGAGGGCTGCTCTATGACAAGAGAGAAGTGAACACAGCACACATTTAGAGGCTGCACAGCTCACATACCCATGGCCTTGTTCAGCATCTTGATGTAAATCACCTGGCCATCCCTGCACTGAAAAGTGTGGCCTAAGAGTCATATTTAATCATTGTCTACTCCATTATAGTCAAATGTGGTTTACAGTAATCTTAATTATATCACAGTTACTTTCATACTTCTAAAATTGGCAGCATTTCTTCTACGTCTTATAATGAACTACCCGCTATATGGTAATATACATGTTGAGTTATATTTACCAAAATGATTCCTATCCTATGGTTTGTTCTAGTTTAGAGAAGAGAAAATAAAAGGATTAGAGATTTAGCAGGGACTGTGTAACATCATATGCCACACACCTGAAACTCTCAAAAGGCTAAAAATAATTGTCTACGTAATTTAGACTGTTGAATAGTGATGCGTTGGGGTTACCTTTCTTTCAGAAAATGATAAAATTCTTTGCTCAAATATCATCTCAGTGTTCAGATTTTAATACATTTCCTTACTAGTTTTGAACCTTTTTTCCCCAAGAGAATTTTATTCCCTAAATTATATTCTCCTTTTACTTCTGAGTATAGGGTCTATCCAGATAGTTGGTGGATACCTATGGAAAGAAAGTCTAAATCTGGTTTCCATAAGTCTATGAAGGGGGAATAAGCATTTTTTCAAGGCAATCCATAAATCCTCTGAAATTATAGGCAATTTTTTAAAGTATGTTTTTATGTATAGTTCTTTGGAGAGAAGATAGTATGTTTCTCAAAGCTGTCAGCATCTTACATAATGATTGTCACTTATTTCTCCTGCCCATTCTCATTAATAATATTCACTCTTTTGTTCAAGAGTAGTATGTCCACAGTATAAAATGAGACACTATGAGGAATTAAAGACAAACATAAAGCATCGTTCATAGAGTCAGGAATTTAATCATGCATCTGAAGAGACAAGTCTGTTACTTCCTCATTTTTATACAGAATAGAGTGCATCCCTGACCTCCAAGATCCCTTCCAGGGCTGGAAATCTGAAATTGTGAATCGTTATTCACATGCAGTAGTGGAGATAAAAAGAGAAAAAAGAAACAATGCAGAACTTGTGCACCTTTTCACACCTCATTCAGCTAACTGAACCTGATAATTCCAAGCTGGATGATACCTACAGTGGGATCATTCAGCCCAACCCCCTCGGTTCACACAGGCTCTCTATCTTTTGATTAGTAACAGTAGTCAAAGTGTGATGTGACTGTCACTATTTGCAACATTTATTTATGAAGATTTAACTTCATCCTCCTGAAGTCTGCTGAACAACACCTTTGAGCTGCCTGCCAGCCCAGCACGCCAGTGCGGCTGTGCCGCATGTTTCCAGGTCCCTCTTCACTGCCAGAGGCTGTCCTGGAGGCTGTGTGCCGGTGAGTCTTTCAAACTCCTCCTGCCCTCTTTCTAATAAACAGGCTTCCACTCTGTACAACACCAACACGGTTCCAGGCTGCCTTCCCTCCTCTCTCTGCATCACTTTGTCTAGTGCAGCCAAGATAATGACTCATTTCTTCCACCAGCCTCGCTCTTCACTTCGGTTGACTTGATGGCGCCCTGAAAGCTCAGCCCCAGAGCAGGTATAGGACCGATCTGAACCATATCTAATGGGAACCCAAGGAAGTCTTGCACTCCTGTCCATGTTTTTACCTGGAACCTAAAACTCTTCATATTAGTTTCAGCAACTCAGTCTCTGTTTTTCTTTTCTTGTTCCTCTGCCTCTCCTAAATTGACAACTTGCTCAGCACCTCTGTTCTTCTAAAACAGGGGCCCTGTTATGATTTTTAATTTCCTCATGGGACTGGGCTCTGCTTCAGAGCCCCAGTCCTGAGGTTGCCCCAAATTCCCAGCTCCTTACCATCCGAAACTGCTGCCCTTTCCCTATACCTGCCCACAGGACTCAGTACAGAGCTGTTGTCTTTAGCAGGCCTTTAAAGAAAGCTTAGAATCACAAACAAAAAAAGGGCAAAATGAAAAATTTAATATTAATTATCTCTAGCCTTAAAAATGAATCAGATCTTTCCCATCACAGGGACTTTCTTTCAAGTGCTCTCCCCTAAGGTCAGCTGAACATAGGCTGTCCTACCTCTCCTTTCTTTTAAGAATGTTTCTTCCTTTTCTAGCTCCCACAACAAAATCACACTCCTCTCATAGCTTTGTGTATCTAAAAACTCATTTATACAAGTCACTAGTGCAGGGGCAGTGAAAGGCCAGTTTATTTTATGAGGGATCAGGAATAGTTTACTAGGCAGGGTTCTACACCCTTCTCTCATCAGAGCTGTTGCCAGGGCTAGGGTATTGGGCTCTTCCCGGTTATAGGAAATTGTTCAAGTGATAACATTATCAAATCATAAGCCAAAAAGTTACTTAGACCTAATCAGGAATGGAGACTAATGAGCTACCATAATAGGTGTTGAACTCGGCATTTTTTTTGTTTTTCTTCTTGAAGATGATGAAAATAGCAGCATGTGGAAATTTTATCTCTTTCCTCTGTCCTTTTTCATGATAAAGTCAAAGAAGCTGTTTTTTTCTGTTGTTGTTGTTTGTTTTTTTTTAATTTCCTCTTGTATTAGTTTGCTAGGGTTGCAATAACAAAGTACCATAGACTGGGTGGTTTAAACAGCAGAAAATTATATCCTCACAGTTCCATAGACTAGAAGTCTAAGATCAAGGTATCTACAGGGTTGATTTCTTCTGAGGCCTCTCTCCTTGGCTCGTAGATGGCCATCTTCTCCCTGTGTCTTCTGTGTTTGTCTGTGTTCTATCTCCTTTTCTTAGAAGGACACCAATCATATTGGATTAGGGTCTACCCTACTTCCCTCATTTTAACTTGGTTATCTCTTTAAAGACCCTCTCTCTAAATACAGTCTGAGGTACTGGGGGTTAGTACTTCATCATAAGAATTTGCGGGGGGATGCATTTCAGTCTGTAATACCTCTTAACTAATATATATATTAGTATATATTATATATATATATCACCTGGATTCCATCATCAAATATATTGGGAAATCTTAGTTTTAATCTAAATAGAGTCATGACAACCAGTAAATACCTGTTATTTCACATAGTTATTCATAGCAAGCCATTTTACTCTCAAAAGTGTCCTGGTTGGTCTGCATATGATATAGTTACCCTGAGTCTAAAGAAAGTTTCTTGGTTTTATCCTGTTTTCCTTAGTGTACTAGAAGCCATCCCAGGATGATCAATATCACTGAGTAAGGTTACTGAATAGTGAACTGGCCTCTGCTTACTCGGTTTAATATTCATCAAAGCTTTCTTGGAATATTGAAATGACAGATTTTCACAGAGGTATCATGGTGACAACTTAAGTGTGTTCATGGAGCAGGTGAATATTTCAATGAGATGTTTTCTAGAAATAATTGCCTAAAAATAGCACATTATCATTTTGGTCTGTTGAATGAAAATGTGTGTATGTGAATTATATTAAAAACTGTCACTTTATCATTTTTCCCAGGATAAAATTGCATTTTCTATTCTGTCTCTGAAATGGGAAAAAAAATCACCTGAGGGGCTGGTTAGAGAAGGCTGTTTATGAGTTTTGTTCAAATTTGTGTTTTAAAAAACCAGATTTTTGAACATGGTTTGCAATGAACTGGAACAGATCATGCTGAGTAAAGGATTAGTTGGGATACACTGATTTTCCAGACTCTAGACTATACCAAAAATTCAATTACAAATCTACTTATAACTTTAATTGTTAAACAATGAACCAGATTTTTTTTTTTTTTTGCTGCTTGTTGTTTTGTTTCCTGCTGACTCATAAGCAGGTGTACCTGCAGGTGTTAACTTTGCCATCACAGGTGATATAATCAGCCCTGCCCTTTCCTACTTTCTATATTACTTTTTACACCATATCCCAAGCTACAAATTTGCAAAAGCTGAGGTACAAACCATTCATCTCTATGTAGGGGCATAAAACTGGGGAAGGATTTGTGGCAAGAAGGGGAAGGGGCAGGTGCTTCAGGCCGGCAATCCCACAGGAGATATGACTGAATAATAGTCCTGCCAGATGCTCCTCTTAAAAATGAACTCCATGGTCAAATAAATTTGAGAAACCTTTCAGACTACAGTGCTTTTGGAATTTTGTAAAACACATTATAATAATAGCAGGTTTAAAAGTTCTATAGTAAAGAAAGCTGTGTTTAGTTTAACCCTCTATTTCCTCAACAAATTTACTAAATATACTTTTGTAAATGTTATCAAGTCCAAAACCTGAGTAGTTAATGAGAAGGGTAGGGAGACAAGAGAAGAAAGGCTTTCAGGAGCTCCTGTGCCTAATAGGAAGCTATGAGGGTATTCAGTAATCACATAGGTGTGTAAACATGTAAGTCACAATCTTTGTGAATATACAGGTGGTGATACTTCATGTTACTCAGGTGTCAAGGAAAGAAAGGTCATTACCTGACTGGTTTCCATCAGACAGAGCTAGTTTTACATGCAAAAGAGGTCCTGAAGCCTGGCTTTTGACTTATTACAAAAGCAGTCCACATTTATACTCCTCAAAAGTCTAACACTGAGGGCTTCCCTGGTGGCGCAGTGGTTGAGAGTCCGCCTGCTGATGCAGGGAACATGGGTTCGTGCCCCGGTCTGGGAAGATCCCACATGCTGCGGAGTGGCTGGGCCCGTGAGCCATGGCTGAGCCTGCGCGTCCGGAGCCTGTGCTCCGCAACGGGAGAGGCCACGACAGTGAGAGGCCCGCGTACCGCAAAAAAAAAGTCTAACACTGAGAAGCTTCTCTCTGAAGAAACATAATATTCCAAAGATTTAATTTTACAACTCTCGCTGAAAAATTTAGGACTGAGTGGCTGTTGATAGGCAAAACACAAGTAGAGCACATTTTTTCATCCAGGATGCAGCTCTCAAATGAAATCGTATGGGACTGAAATTTACAATGCCAGCAGCTTGAAGCAAATGCAGTAACACTTTAAAGTAGCATTACAAGATTTATTTTTACATACTTAAAATTCGAAAACTCTCCAGAGAATACTGGAAATGGAAAATGTTTACTTTAGGAACACTCAACTATGTTTTGGTTCAACACTAAACCATAAAAGAATTCATGAAGCATCCCTAGAATATGGTTCTTAGAGACTGCTTTGTAAATAGATTTTAAATAATTCAAGTGGTAAAAAAGATAAACAATTTTCAATTCTCAAGATTATATACAGAAAGTCTCATGGATGATCTAATACAGCAGACAACCACCAAATTTTGTATAAAATCACATTGTTTCAAACATTTACTCTGTAGAGCTCATCCAGTAGAGCTTTCCTTAATGATGGAAGTCCTCTATAATAGTCCCATGTGGCTACTGAGAACGTGAAATGAGAACAGTATGACTATATTTTACGTTTTATTTAATTTTAATTAATTTAATTTAAAATTAAATAGCCACATAGGGCTATTGGCTACCATGTTAGACAGTGTAGCTCTAGCCCTTCTAACTCATGACCAAGAATGGAATTAAAGTCAGATTTCTGTGGTGGACATAGTAATGTCCTGTCCAGATGTTCCATGGTGATGTTCCATTCTGTCAAGGGAGAACTTGTCAACCTGCTGCTGTGAGTGCTATGAACAGACAGTCACCAGCTGTTAAGTTTTTCAGGGTTTGCCTTAGTCACAGGAATCACTTTGCTAAGTGTCATGCCTTTCTTGACGCAGCATACTTCCAAAGACTGATTTCAGAAGAGGCATATGGACCTGGCCATTTGGTTCACTAATGGTCAATCCTGATAGACCATCTATTTCCAGTGGTTGCACTGTTTTGAAGTCCATATTCCCCTCTGCCCAATCCCCACTGCACTCCCTCTTTCCCATAGGTGTTGATCTCTAATAACTATCCTGCCAACTAAACTCTCTCTCAGTACCTGCTTCTGGAGAAGCCAACCATCAGCAATCCCTAAGAAATGATATGGAGAGATTTTTAGAATAACTGCTACATTAAAAAAAAAAAAAAAAAGAAGTACCTCTAGCACACTCTCTCCACTTCTATTCAACACTGTACTGGAAGTCCTGGCCAAAGCAATTAGGCAAGAAAGATAAATAAAAGGCATCTGAATAGGAAGAAGTAAAAGTGTCTCTGTTGCAGATAACATGATCTTTATATATATATGTATGTGTATGTATATATATGAAACCCTAAAATCTCTTCCAAAAAACTGTTAGAAATACTAAACTTATTCAATAAAGTTACAGGTTATGAAATGAATATTAAAAAATCAGTTGTGTTTCTATATACTAACCATAAACTACTGGAAAGAAAAATTAAGAATAAAATTTCATTTATAATAGCTTCAAAAAATAACACTTAGAGATAAACTCATTCAAGGAAGTGAAAGATCTGTGTTCTGAAAACTATAAGACACTGATAAAAGAAATAGAAAAAGACTCAAATGAATGGAAAGAAATCCCACTTTCTAGGATTAGAAGAATTAATACTGCTAAAATATCCATAATACCCAAAGCAATCTACAGACTCAATGCAACCCCTATAAAAATTCTGATGGCATTTTTCACAGAATTAGAAGAAAGAATACTAAAATTTGTATGGTACCACAAACGATCCCAAATAACCAAAGCAATCTTGAAAAAAGAAGAACAGTACTGGAGGTACTACACTCCCTGATTTCAAACTATATTACAAAGTCATAGTAATCAAAACAGTATGATACTAGCATAAAAGTAGATACATAGATCAATGGAACAGAATAGAGAGCCCAGAAATAAACACATACATATATAGCCAATTAATTTATAACAATGGAGCCAACAATGGGGGAAGGATAGTCTTTTCAATAAATAAATATCTAGTTATCTATTGAAAACTAGATATCCATATGCAAAAGAATGAAATTGAACTTTTATCTTACACTATTCACAAAAGTTAACTCAAAATAAAAAAAAAGACTTGGATATAAGACATGAAAATGTACAACCACTAGAAGAACATATAGGGGGTAAGCCCCTTTACATTGGTCTTGGCAATGATTTTTTGGATTGACACCAAAAGTAAAGACAACACAAGCAAAAATAAATAACTGGGACTACATCAAACTAAGAAGCTTTGCACAGCAAAAGAAAACTGTCAACAAAATGAAAAGGCTACATACTGAATAGGAAAAAATATTTGAAAATCATATATCTGATAAGTGGTTAATAGTCAACATATATAAAGAACATGTACAATTCAATAGCACACACACACACAAATCTGACTAAAAAATGGGCAGAAGACCTGAAGAGACATTTTTCCAAAGAAGACATACAGAAGGTCAACAGGTACATGACAAAGATGTTCAACATCACTAATCATCAGGGAAATGCAAATCAAAACCATAATGTGAAATCACCTCACATCTGTTAGAATGGCTATTATCAAAAAGAAAATAAATAATAAGGGTTGATGAGAATGTGGAGAAAAAGCAACTCTCATACACTGTTGGTGGGAATGAAAACTGATTCAACCACTACAGGAAACAGTATGGATGTTCCTCAAAAAGTTAAGAATATGACTACCATCTGATCCAGCATTCTCATTTCTGTATATATATCAAAAGGCAACAAAACATTATCTTGAAAAGAGATCTGATGCAGCAGATGTTGCAAGTAATGTTGCAGCATTATTTACAATAGCCAAATTATAAAAACCACCTAAGTTTCAGTAAACAGATGAATGGATAACAAATAGTGTTGAGAAAAAAAAAAGAGACTGCTATTATTTTTATGTTGGCTTTATCATTTGGTAGTGAATGTAAAACCAGACTATATTGACCTTTATAATTTCATATCTGACATTAGTTATACTAATGATATTTTCTCTAAAATAGCTTAATTTTGTCAATAGCAAAATCTCCTCATACTGTAGTTTATAGGTTCTGACCACAGCAGATAAAAAAGCATGAAAACTGGCTGGAAAAAGTAAAATTAATTGTGTTGATCAGCATGATTTATTATTTCTCAGGTTTATTCCTTTTCTTTTATATCTGCTATTGCTCAGCTACTGACAAGTTCCTTGAAAAGGTGGGTTGTACTCAGGATAATAACAACAATTTAAATCTTTGAGGAAGCTAATCTGATTATTCTATTTTACAATTTAAAGCTATTAAATTAAAAGGTTAATAAAGTTTGGAAAATGACAAGTTCTGAATATATTCCACTAAAATAATTCACATAAATTTGTGGTTGAAAAAGTAAAATTCAAATAACTAATTCATTGGTTAGTTGATTAATTGTTCAATTTATTTATTTTATAATATGCAATTTCCATTTTTATAGGTAAATGTAAAAAACTGTACTCTGGAAGACAACTGGTAATTGCATATGATTTAATCTAAATTTGTTCTGAGGTTATACTGATATAGTCTAAACCTATAGGTACATTTTATAATTTTACTATTATATTTTATATTTCACCTTCAACATTACCCCCCAAGCATATGGCGAATGTACGAGAAAAACGAAGTCAAACTTTGTTCATCATTAAGTCTGAATCACATCAAACTGCAAATCTTATTTGCCTAAGTTGTATAGTGGATGCCAAATCATATAGTGGAATTCCCATTACGTTAGAAGTTAGATAACCTTGTATTTAAGTTCTGGTCATGTTAGTCAAGTCACATTGATTAAGGCTCAGTTTCTTTAAAGATCAGCTTATTTACCTCAAGCAGGGCCAGTAAAAGCTGTCCTGTTAAAAGATGTTATAAGATAAAATGCTAAAAACATGTAAAACTAATTCTATTGTTGTTTCAATTAACTTCTTATATGCATTGTGATGGAATATATTTGTAAATCACTTTTTTAAAGCAGTGGACTTTATCCTCTTAGAATGACCACCAATTTTTGTGAAAACTTTGATTCTTAAAGCAAACAAACAAAAAACCTGATTGTCTCTACTGACAGAGTATTTGTTTAATTTAAAATAGAAAGCTCCTTATACAATAATCAGTAAAGAACATTCTGAGCAACTAATATACTACATGGCAGACTGATTTTCTAAGAATAATAATCACTCAAAAATGTCTCTGAATACTATAATCCTAGACATTTCAACAATCAATGGAAATTTTCAATTTTTTGGAACCAAGAAATATAAGAAAACTTATATTACCAAAATTATATTTCAAAATGAAATTTAGATTTTTTTTAAAAGGAGTGTTTTGAATTTAAACTACTTTTAAAATATGTTGCAAATTAAACTTTCTGAAAAAAATTCACATTGTTTAATAATGAGCCAGTCTTTAAATGGATCTAAGAATCATGTTGAATAATACTTCATGTAAATAGGAAGACTTTAGGACATATTCAAGAACCACCAGTTACAGTAAAATAGTAAGAATACAGACATTTTTTATTTTTTCCCAACCAAGTAACAAGGTAGTTCACGCTGTGAGTATCTAACACTCTGCTTTGACAACTAGGCACATATTTATATCTGCTCTTCTAGTTCAACATTGTCTCAGTTGATTTAGTGCCAACTCAAGTCAGTCTTTCAATATTTGTCCAGGTAACTGGACCAAGAACACCTGGTGAAGACTTGTCACAAATTACAGAGATATTCTTTATTCTTTGTATGGTTTTGGTTGGCAGAGGCAATGTTGAACAGACAGGAGGTAAACAACACATGGATCCACTGAATTGTAACACTGGGAATATTAAATAAACTGTGTTGTTTGATACACTTCACTAGAGTAAAATGACTGAAATGATTTTCCTCTCCAGAATCAAAAACAAAACAAAAACAAAACAGGTTTATAACAAATAAAGAACAGGACACAGACATAAAGCTTTAAATCAGGATGGATTTTAGGAAATAGGGTATAATGAGAATCAAGTCTAAGCCAAGATAAAAGAAATATCTTGGGTTTCAATTAAGTAGTAGTCCAGAGATTAGCCAGGCAGTTATCTGGAGATGGTACTAAATTTAAAATCAACTCTGTAACCTACAGAGTTTTCAGAAGATATATTATTAAGGGACATAATATGGAAACAAAAGGATTTCTAACTCCTAATACTATTTCTAGGCCTTCAGATGTCAGACAATCTTAATACTTAGAAATTGGGGTAGGATTTCCTTTTCTGTGTTTCAACATAGTAAAAATAGAATACTCCTTAATGATATCAATTTCTCACTTCTCTATTTTAATGCTCACCCCATAGTTTTTGATCCCCTCTTTCTTTGGAGCCTTAGCTTATGTACCCAATTAGTGATTTTAAGCCAGGCACATCTTTGATTATAACTGATCACAGGTATTTTAATAATAACCAGTTACTGTAAATGTCAGTTCTTATGCCTCATTTATCTGAGTCCCTGGATAACATGATCAAGTTTCTAATGCCTCAATTTTGAGAATAAAATTGTGCTATTTATACCCTAAAGCCTCTCAGGATTCTAAAATTATATGGTTCCAGGGAACAGGGTTTGCTTGGATCATAGTTTAATGTATTAAAACACTCCTGGCAAGTTGGTGGAAGAAGTTATGATAAAGTCTGATAGTTTGAACATTTTGTCTTTGAAATATTTGATAAATTATCAAAGGAATTAAGAGACTAGATTAGACTTCTGATATCCTAATATCTTAAATGGAATTTCAAAGCTTTTTCAATCAGTGCAATCTCTGCTATTCTGAGTGGTAAAAGAGATGTGAGAGAGTTGACAGAAGCATTTAGGGAGAAAAACTGTGTAAGTATGCATACATATTTTTTTAAAAGGAGTTTTAATTAGGTTAATTAAAATTAGCATATAGCCAAGGATCAGAATCATCACACAAGCAGCCATGGACCTAGAGATTATCACTTACTTAAGTGAAGTAAGTCAGACAGAGAAAGACAAAAATCATATGATATCACTTATATGTGGAACCTAATAAAAAATGATACAAATGAACTTATTTACAAAACAAAACAGACTCACAGATCTGGAAATCATACTTATGGTTACCAAAGAGGAAACGTGGGGGGAAGTGATAAATAAGGAGATTGGGACTGACATATACACACTACTGTATATAAAACAGATAACTAACAAGGACCTACTGTATAGCACAGGGAACTCTACTCAATATTCTGTATATGGTAAAATAATCTGAAAAAGAATGGATATATCTCTATATATCTATATAAAGATATATATGTATGTATAACTGATTCACTTTGCTGTACACCTGAAACTAACACAACATTGTAAATCAACTATACTCCAATAAAAAGTTAAAAATAAAAGAGAATAATTTATTCACTCAACAAATATTCACTAACAGCCCACTGAGTACAAAAATTGGGTTGAGGATCAGGAATACGTATGTTCCTCTGTCCTGATTGGTGTGGAGGCAGCAATACAAGATGCTGAAAGAAGAGTAACATGAGGTCACAAAGTTTAGGTCAGTAGCCCCAGTGGTCCAACTCAGATGTGGTAGATAAAGAATAGTAAATGTCCTCTAGCTCAGTGGCTCTCAAAATGTAGCTGCATCAGAACTACCTGAAGAATCTGTTAGAACACAGATGGCTGGGCCCTTTCCTCAGAGTTTCTATCTAAGTATAAGGTGGAGGCCAGAATTTTGCATTTCCTTACAAACAATCTTGTGAGATATGTATTAGTATAATCCTCCTTTTTATTGTGAAGAGAATAAGGCTCAGAGTAGTTAACGTGCCAAATGAAGCTGAAGTCTCATTCTCGTAAAAAGAGTGATGAATTCTTTTCTGTGTTATAGGACAAAGATTATTTTAAAACTTTTTACTCTTTTCTCTGATTCTATAATAATCAAGAACTATTTGGATATGCAACAAGACTTACTGAGCTACCTTACAAGAAGACCGTGTGTTTCTTTGAAGAACCTATTTGGATCATGCATTGTGGAAGAGTGCATTGACATTCTTGTTTAAAAAAATAAATTTAAAAAAACTATTTAAACCTATACAAAAATTGTGGTATGCTTCTCAGCAACAAAAGGGAATGAACTACTGATACCTGCAACCATGAATAAATATCACAGACATTATTCTGAGCAAAACAATCTGCACACAAAGAATTATACTTCATGTTTCCATTTTTATAAAATTCTAAAATTTTTTACCATGAAAATCTTGAGACTGGTGGTTAGCTAGGTTTGGTGATGGGAAATTATTCTGAAGTGATTCAGAGAACTTCTGGAGGTGATGGGAATGTTCTAATACTAAATACGAATGGAGACTACATGGCTGTATCCTTTTGTCAATTAACATATATCTATTTCAATTTACGTAAATTTTATTTGAAAAAATAAGTGGTGCTATGAAGTATGAGGGGATATATAGACAAAACAAAAATGGTAGAATAATTGATGAAGCTGGTTGAGGTAGATGGAGTTTTAACTGTACTATTCTTTTTATTTCATATGTATTAAACAAACAAAAGAGAGGGTTCAAAATAGCAGTATGGGAAGATCCTGAACTCACCTCCTCCCAGAGATACAACAAATCTACAACTACATATGGAATAAATCCCATGGTAAGGGACCTGAAAACTGGCTGAACAGAGCCTCCACAACAAAGGGTAAAAGGAGAGCTTCGAGATGAGTAGGAAAGGTAGAGATATGATCTCATCAAGGAAAACACCACACCATCTCAGAAAACCACAATTAGAAAGAATCACAAAGATATGGATCTTTAACCTGAGGAGCAAGGGATTGACCTGCATATCAGGCATCCCAGCCCCTAGATCCTGCACAGGAGAAAGAAGCTCCCAAAACATCTGGCTTTGAAAACCAATGAGAAATATATCCAGGAAAACCACAGAACTGCAGGCAATGAAAAACCTCTTCTTAAAGTGCTTGCACACAGACTCGACCTGAAAATCAGCACAAAACATATGGCCTACAGGTGAAGGGGACCCACTTCCTGATCTTAAATTTTCTGTCAGAGAGAAACTAGCTGAGATACTCCCTGGGGGCTGAGATACTGGCAGAAGCCATTTTGTGATCTCAGGCTACTTTGATAATGCCAGAACTGAAGGGCAGCATTTTGGAATTCTCCCTATAAACTGTTAGAGACAGTGGGCATGGCCCCACTGAGAGCTCTGCCTACCCTAGCACCTAGGTCAGGCCTAACAAACAACTGAGCAACAGTCCTGCTTACCAGTGTCCAACAGAAGCCACAACCAGACCCTGCAGCCAGTCCAAGGGCAAATCCCACCTGACAGTATACCACAGCAGCCATGACTGGGCTCCACCACAGGAGGAAGATGCACAGAGTGCACACAGGGAAAATCCCTTGAGCACCTGGCTCTGGTGGCCAGGCAGGATTGTACATCTGAGCCCCACAGGACATCTCCTAAATAGCATCACTCCTTAAGTCTGGGAGAGATAGTTACTAACTAATACATAAAAACAGAGAATTAGACAAATTGAGGAGACAGAGAAATATGTTCAAAATGAAAGAATAAGACAAAACATCAGAAAAAGAACTAAAGGAAACAGAGATAAGCAATCTACCTGATAAAGATTTAAAAGTAATGGCCAGGAAAGATGCTTCACTGAACATGGGAGAACAATGGATGAACACAATGAAGACTTCAACAAAGAGACAGAAAATATAAGAAAATACCAACAGAAGTTATAATGGAACAGAAGAATTCACTAGAGAGGTTAAACTGCAGATAGAAGAACAAATCACTAAGCTGGAAGACAAAACAATGGAGCTCACTCAGACAGAGCTGCAAAATGAAAGAGGAATTTTAAAAAGTGAAAATACCTTAAGGGACTTTTGCAACAACATTGAACAGAATGACATTTATATAATAGGGGTTCCAGAAGGAAAAGAGAGAGAAAAAGGGCCAGAAAAATTATTTGAGGAAATAGTGACTGAAAACTTCTCTAATCTGGGGAAGAAAACAGACATCAGGTCCAGAAAGCCCAGAGAGTTCCAAACAAGATGAAGCCAAAGAGACACATATGAAGACATATTACAATTAAAATGGTAAATGTTAAGGATAAAGAGAGAATCCTAAAAGCAGCAAGAGAACACAATTTGTTACATACAAGGAAAATCCCATAGGAACATCTGCAGATTTTTCAGCAGGAACCTTACAGGCCAGAAAGGAGTGGCATGACATATCCATCATGCAGAAAGGAAAAATCCTCTAACCCAGAATTCTCTACCCAGCAAAGTTATCATTCAGAATTAAAGGAGAGATCAAGGCTTTCCTTTGATCTCTAAAGGAATTCATCACCACTAAACTGGCCCTGAAAGAAATATTAAAGGGATTTCTTTAAGCTGAAAAGAAATGGCATTAGTTAATAATAAGAAAATATACTAAAGAAAAAAATCTTATTGGAAAACATAAATATACAATAAAGGTAGTAAAAAAATCACATAAAGCAAACATAAAGATCACAAGAAAAAAGTAGTAAAATTAACTAAAATTATAATACTTAGTTAAGGAATGCATAAAATAAAATTATGTAAAATATATCATCAAAAATATAAAATGTGTGTGTGTGGTGGGTGGAAGTAAAAAGACAAAATTTTGGAATGTGTTCAAATTTAAGTAGCTACGAACTTACAACAGGCAACACTCAAAAATGTTATATGTGAACCTCACAGAAACCACAAGGAAAAAATATATAGTAAATACACAAAGGAAAACAAGAAAGAAATCTAACTATAACACTAAAGAAAACCACCAATACATAAGGAAAGAGATAAAAAGAAAGAGAAAAAAACATAAAACAACAAAATGGCAATAAGTACATACCCATCAATAATTACTTTAAATGTAAATAAACTAAAGCAGCCAATCAAAAGACAGAGTGTCAGAATGGATAAAAAACAAGACCCATTTATTTACCGCCTATAAGAGACTCATTTCATAAGAAAGGACACACACAGACAGAAAGTGAAGGAATGGAAAAATATATTCCATGCAAATGGAAATGAAAAGAAAGCTGGAGTAGCTATACTCATATTAGACAAAAATAGACTTTAAAACAAAGACTGTAAGAAAAGACAAAGAAGAGTATTACATGATGATAAACAGGTCAATCCAGCAGGAAGATACAACATTTATAAATGTATATGCACCCAACAGAGGAGCACCAAGATATAAAAGCAAATATTAATGGACTTAAAGGGAGAATTTGAAAGCAATGCAATAATAGTAGGGGACTTTAACACCCTACTTACATCAGTGGATACACCATCCAGACAAAAAAATCAATAAGGAAACATCAAATTTAAACAACACATTGGACCAGAGGGACTTAATAGCTATAGAGCATTCCATCCAAAAGCAGGAGAATATGCATTCTTCTTAAGTACACATGAAACATTTTCCTGGATAGATCACATGTTAGGTCGCAAAATGAGTCTCAATAAATTCAAGAAAAATCTTCTCCAACCACAATGGTATGAAACTAGAAATCTTTCATGAGGAAAAAAAAAAGGAAAAAACCACAAAAATGTGGAGATTAAAAATATGTTACTGAACAACCAAGGGGTCTTTGGAGAAATCAAAAAAATACCTACAGACAAATGAAAACAGAAATATGACATAACCAAATCTATGGGATGCAGCAAAAATTGTTCTAAGAGGGAAGTTCATAATAATGAAACAACAACAAAAAAATCCCAAATAAACAATCTAACTTTACACCTAAAGGATCTAGAAAAAGAAGAATGAGTGAAGACCACAATTAGCAGAAGGAAGGAAATAATAAAGATCAGATGGAAATAAACGAAAGCGAGACTAAAAAAAAATAGGAAAGATAAATGAAATTAAGAGCTGGTAATTTGAAATGATAAATTCAACAAAACTTTAGCTAGACTAACCAAGAGAAAAAGAGAGGACTCAAATAAATAAAATCATACATGAAAGAGAAGTTACAAATGTAACCACATAAATATGAAGATCAAATGAGACTACTACAAATAATTATATGCCAACAGTGTGACAACCTAAAAGAAATGGATAAATTCCTAGAAACATAAAATCTTCCAAGACTGAATCATGAAGAAATAGAAAATCTGAACAGAGCAATTACTAGTAAGGAGATTGAAACAGGAATCAAAAATCTCACAACAAACAAAAGCCGAGGACAAGATGGCTTCACTGGCAAACTCTACAAAACACCCAAAGAAGATTTAATACCTATTCTTCTCTCAAAGTTAACACAAAATGTTCACAGATGACTTAATACTTTTCTTCCAAAACAATTGAGGACTAGGGAAACCTTCCAAAGCACTTTGCAAAGCCAGCATTACCCTGATATTAAAACCAGACAAGGACACCACAAAAAAAGAAATTTGCATGCCACTATCACTAATAACCACAGATACAAACCTCAATGAACTATTAGCAAATAAAATCCAACAATACGTTAAAAATTGTACGTCATGATCAAGTGTGATTTATTCCAGGGAAGTAAGGATGATTCAACATCTATAAAACAATCCATGTGATACATCCCATTAACAAAATGAAGGATCAAAATCATATGATCATCTCAACAGATGCAGAAAAAGCATTTGACAAAATACAACCCTCATTTAACTGTCAATAAAGTGGGTATAGAGGGAATATACCTCAACATAGTAAAGGCCATATATGACAATTTCACAGATAATAACATACTCAATGATGAAAAACTGACAGCTTTTCCTCTAAAATCAGGAATAAGACAAGGATGCCCACTCTTGCCACTTTTATTCAACATAGTATTGAAACTCCTAGCCACAGCAATTAGGTAAGAAAAGAAATAAAAGACACTCAAATCTGGACACAGAAATAAAACTGTCACTATTTGCAGATGACATTATATTATATATAGAAAACCCTGAATACCCCACCAAAAAGATGTGAGAACTAATAAATAAATTCAGTAAAGCTACAGGATACAAAATCAATATACAGAAATCTGTGACATTTCTATACACTAATAACAACTATCAGAAAGAGAAGTTAACAATCCCATTTACAATTACATCAAAAGAATAAAATAACTAGGAATAAATTTAACCAAGTAGGTGAAGTATTTGCACACTGAAAACTGTAAGACACTGATGAAACAAAAAGACATATAAATGAAAAAATATTCTGTGCTCATGGATTGGAATAATTAATATTGTTAAGACGTCCATATTACATAAAGCAATCTACAGCTTCAATGCAATTTCTATCAAAATTCCAATGACTTATTTCACAGAAATAGAACAAATAATTTTAAAATTTCCATGAAACACAAAAAACCCTGAATAGCCAAAACAAACTTGAGAAAGAAGGACAAAACTGGAGGTATCATGCGTCCTGATTTCGAACTATACTACCAAGCTATGGCAGTCAAAATAGTACGGTACTGGCACAAAAACATACACAGACATCAATGGAACAAAACTGAGAACCTAGAAATAAACCCATACATATATGGACAATTAAGTTACAAGAGCAAAGAACATACAATGGGGAAAGGATAGTCTCTTTCATAAATGGTGTTGGGAAAACTGAACACCCACATGCAGAAGAATGAAACTAGACCACTTCTTACACCATACACAAAAATTAACTCAAAATGCATTAAGGATTTGAATGTAAGACCTGAAACCATACAACTCCTTAGAGAAAATGTTGGTGGTAATCTCACTGACATCAGTCTTAACAATATTTTTTTGTGGATCTGACTCTAAAAGCAAAGGAAACAAAAGCAAAAATAAACAAATGGGACAATGTTAAACTAAAAAGATACTGCATGTGAAGGAAACCATCATCAAAATGAAAAGGCAACCTACTGAATGAGAGAAGATTTTTGCAAACCATATATCTGACAAGGGGTTAATATCCAAAATATATAAAGGACCCATACAACACAACAATAAAAAACTAAACAAACCAATTCAAAAAATGGGCAGAGAGTCTGAATAGACATTTTTCCAAAGAAGACGTACATAATATTAGAGGATGCTGGGATAAAGATATAAGGATTCTATACATACTATATTTGCAACATTTTTGTGAGTTGAAATTGTTTTGAAATAAAAAATTAAATTAATTAAAAAAAAAAAACATTCTGAGATTCTCAAGACACTGGCCAGCACTTTGCTAGATATGACTGAATTCTACTTTTATTAAATGACCTGAACCAAAAATATATAAAGAGTAACTGTTGCCAACGGGGCAACTTACCACTTAAGCAGAGTATTCATAAAGTATCTGCTTTTCAGTAGCATTGCAGACCATTGATTTACCATACAGAGTTAGCTGCCATGTACAACCTCCTGATGCTGAGGCATTACAACCCAAGGCAATTAGAGCATTTGCAAATGAGAGAGCTCAACTGATATTTTTGGTGATGCCTGAGAATTGTAGATGGATACCTACTAATTTTAATTTCAAAATTGTAATTAAGAGAGAGCAGACTGTACAAAGTACAGATTCTTACATGGATTATTAAAGGGGTACTTTAAAAGACAAAGCAGTACTCAGTAGACCAACAAAATTCATAAATTATAGTCATATTTGACTGAGTTTACTTCCTTCTTGGAAAAAGTTATTAATTGATTGGTAATATTAATATATATAAAGGACAGTTAGACTTAAGTAAGATATTATTAGTCTTTTGTAATATCTTGTTGAAAACAAGGAAAAATATTGATGGAACACATGGATAATTACATGAACTTTTTGTTAGCTTAATTCCTGACTGAAGTATCATGGTTAATGGGTTAGTATCACAATGGAAGGAGGTCCAAAGAGCTTTTCCTCTGCCAAGTCTGTTTAAAAAGAATATTTGTCAATGACACATTAGACTGAGAATCAATGGTACAGTGAGCACCTGCCAAAATCACAGTTGTTTTTATCTTTGCCACATGATTCCCACTATAATGAACACAGCTTGCTGGGAAAGAAAAGGATGTTAGATGCAAAATGACCATGTCTATGCTGCCAGTGGCTAGACAAACCAATGAGATCCCTTCTTTTAGGGAGCCAGACAATTTGATTGTGTCAACTCCATTCCTTTCCAGCATCATTTCCCAATGTTTTAGTCACCTGACTTGAGCATGTGTACCCCTTGACTCTGGACTTAAAGTTGTAACAACTCCAAAGCAGCAGACATTTCATACTTCTAGGTATGTGCACGTGCTTTCCACCTACATAGAGTACTTGTCCCACATGGTGTTAATTTATCTTATCAGTCAATCAATAATAACACATAAAATGTTTTCTCTTGTTATTGAGACAAAAATACATTGCAGGATTTTTAGCAAGTTTTATTCCAACAAATGGGTAGTCTACAATTTTGGGAAGATAAAACATTCACTTTTAAAAATATGGAGTGCTAAGAATTCTTCAACTTTACTATCCTTTAATTACTTTAGGTAGAGTGTACTTATAAATTACAACCTTGTAGTGTTTACAAGAATAATAAAAGATTAATAATGAACTTACCAATACTTGGATAACCAGGTGTAGAAGGGTCTCCTCCTGGATTCAGTGACACCATAAAGGTATCATAGCTAAGAGTTGCAGTCTTTGGTAAATCACAAGGATCAATATACAGAAGAACACCTCCAAATCCAGCCTTTTCCAATAAGGAAAGCTAAAAGAGGAGAACAAATTATTAAAAATGTCCTCATATACATTTTTAGTTCATATATGGACACTTCATAAATGTCACTACAATTAGATGACTCCTTTTTCTGTTACTGTTCTCTTTTAAAATAAGTAGAAACTTCCGATTTTCTCATTATCAAAGCCCAGACAGAGAGTTATCCTACTGGCCTCTTCCTTTTTCCTCTGTTCAACAATATTTAAGCTGCATTCTTATAATGTTTATATTTGATTTCAGTTGTCTGCATTTGGAATTTCTTCATTTTTTAATTGTCCAAGTAGATTTGGAAGTTTTCACTTTCATGAGATTAACAAAAAATCTACACAAAGTTCCATTGTAAAAGGAGAGCTGTTCTGACCATTATTATATTCTTCCCTAGAGCAGAAGACATCCAACAGCATTTTGATTTACTTTCTCCAAGGCTGAGACTGCCACACCAGTTGTTAAAATGTTGAAATCTTTCACATCGTTTGGCAAACGGCCACTGTCCTGAAGCTCCTGAGGGCCCCCACTAGTCACTCTGGTCTCTGCCCTGGATGTCCCAGTCAGACCTCTAAGATAGAGCAACTAATGGGTATATACACAACAAAGTAGTGGGCCTCCTTCCAAATGGTCAGTTCCTGCTTTGTCTCTGTCATTAAATACTTTGAAAATATCCCAATTACCTCTATGAACATACTTAATGCAAAGGTTCCGCTCTGTTCTTAAGTACAAAATAGAGAAGTATGATGGGGCAGATGAACTTGACATCCCAGGTTCTCTTTGTTTTAACTTATTAAATTAATTTTGGTGGGTAAAGATCTTATTCATCTTAGTGTGACTTACATGATTGATATGTCACAATCTTGATATAAGTATGCTATGTTAATTGCATCTTTTCAACTCCTTTAAAACTGTTCTGTATTTTTCCATTTTTAAACAAGTAATGAACAAGTATGGATTTTTATAATAAGAAAAAAAAAAACCCAACACGGAGAACCTAAGCTAAGTATAATGGACTCACATGTATACCTTCTATAAGAAACCACTCTGATCAGACTTCTTTTTTTTCCCCATCAATGTCTTAATGAAGATAGGGAAAAAATTCAGGGAGAGAGGAAGAATGAGAGAGAAAAAGAGAGAAAATAATATGTGAATAAAGGGCGAGATTTAAGACTGATGCTCCAAATGCAGGACTGAAGTCCTTAGGGAGGATTTCTAATGTTTGGATGCTGAAATTGCTATTCTCAAAAAGAATGATCAATGAAATGATTTTCAATGTTCTGCTTACTATAGGAGAATATATCAAGAAAAAAAAATGAAGTTCTCTAGAAAGCAATTTTTTAAATATTAAAAATTTCTTTTATTACTAAAGCAATTTGTGATCATTAGCAAGAAAGATATACATGCCAACAAAACAAAGCAAAACAAAAAAGCAAAAGGCAATCCCATTATCTTACCTGTCAAGAGGTTGCAAATGTTAACATGTTGGTGTTTCTAGATCCTTTTACTGGGGCTTATGCACATTCACACATATATTTACAAATAAATCTACGATAAATACTATTTTGCAATCTTTATTTTTCACTTAACAGTATATACTAAACATTTTTCCATGTTGATAAGTATACTTTTGTATCATTTTAATAGCTGTATACTGTGTATGAGTGATATAAATAATATTATATAAAAAGGCCATCAAATGT
The DNA here is from genome assembly GCF_937001465.1 of Orcinus orca. Classification (NCBI taxonomy): domain Eukaryota; kingdom Metazoa; phylum Chordata; class Mammalia; order Artiodactyla; family Delphinidae; genus Orcinus; species Orcinus orca. Next base: position 58,064,567 of record NC_064563.1, on the reverse strand, counting down.
TATGTAACCAACCCCTGACCGTTAATCAAATTATTCAAAAATTTTTTATATTACATTGGAAAATAATTCCTTATATCTAAATCATTGCACAAATATCTATTTTAATCAAGTGTAGTTTCACAGGTCGAATTTCTAAGTCAAAGTATTCCTGTTCTTATGATTTTCTTTTTGTAAACTAATTTCCGTTTAGAAAAGCTATAAAAAGTTATATTCTTACCTGTAGTATATGTATTTGTTTCCCCTCATTATCACCAACATTGAATATTATTACTTTTCAAAAGATATTTGTCAATCTGGCCAAAATTTATTTCTCCGAAGATCTTTAATTATTAATGAAGTTAAATTTATTTTTGCTTGTGATTTTGGCAACTGTATATTTTCTTCTGAGAATCACCTGCTTGTGAAAAACTATTTTTACAATTCCTGGGCCATGTATCCATTTGTAACTATATAATGAGTGTTGCTGTTATGCAGGTAATATGCTGGCATTGGGATATGAAGGTAAGTAGGACAAGGTCTTTGCTCTTAGGAAGTTGAGCTTACCAGTGGAATGACAAACAGTTTTCAACTTGAGTACTAACTCCAATTAACTGACAATGAATGGACGCCGGGAGAAGGATTGTGAGGCTAGATTCAGGGTCAGTGGAAAGTGAATCTATGAGAGATCACTGCTTTGGACAAAGAAAGGGAAGTGATAACCAACAATTTTTTTTTTTTTAATGTGCTGATACTGCTTTAGTGGAAGTCAAAATAGCTTCAAAAGTATCTTCTAAAAAGGTAAATATGATAATTTATTTAATGTTTATGAAACCTAGTGGTTAAATTTATCTTAGTCAAAAATAAAATGCTAAAGTTGCATATTTTGTCTCTTCTGATTATATTTGGAAATATGTTGAGATCCCTTTTATAAGGAATATGTACCATGATATGTTTCTATACCTAACGGCTGGTAATGAAGCAATGTGGTTTAATAGAATACTATCTTTGGCCAGACTTGATTACCTCCCTACACCTCATAAGAGACAGCTTTATATGCGAGCTGACCCCCTCTTCCCATCCTCTGCCTATAACAGTTGGACCTGAGGTGGACACCTCTTCAACATTGTCAAATCTCGTTCCTGATGCCACCCCACACTGACCATCATAGAGCTCTTAAATAAGTAGTTTAATTCAGTGACTCAATTTCAGGAATTGTCTATTGCCAATGACACTGGCAACAGAAGAAACTGCTTACATGACATCAAATTTTAAAAATGTTCCTTTGCATTGTTAACATTGCATTTTGAACTTGATGAGGTGGAGGTTGCCTAAAATGCTCAAAAGACCTTGTATTCTGGTGAGATTAAATTTTTAAAAATACTTCCAAAGGCAAGCCAAGGCCAAAAGGATGAAACCAGCTGTCATTGGGCTGTCTGATTGGAGACTGTCCCTGGGTACACAGGTGAAAGTTATTAGCTCTGCCTAGGACCTTTTACAGCTTGAGACCTAGATTGACGATTATACTAGGGGTCTAATACATGAAAAAAGATGGCAAGTGTAAGGCCAGATTCCCTATATTAAACTTCAACTGTCCTTTGCTTCTCTTTCTCAAGTATATATCTGATAAGTTTGGGGTTCTTTGTCATACTTACCACCCTGTAAACTAAGACAACATTTGATACAAGTAGGACCAATCAGGACTTGGAATGGAGACACCAAAAATGAGTCAGGCAGATGGTGTTGGGCCTGAGTGTTGTGTGCTCTCGGAGAAGCAGGCCACCGCCACTGGCTAGTGTGGTGCACTGACCCACAAGGCTGTATTGCCCTGGAGGGGCACCATTTCCTAATTCACACAAAGCACCATATGAGCAACTGGCTTCTCTGTTCAGAATCAATTTTCTGACATGTGCAAACTAGTCTTTTCAGAATGTAGAAACCATGAGCCTTGCCAAGGAAAGTGGCAACTAAAAAGGAGTGGGAATTCAGAGGAAACAAAGATGAGAATGGGCAAGAGAGGGAATGGCACGTACAGACCTCAAGTCCAGCTGTGTGCCTTTCACTTGTATTGGGTGAGATTCTCCTCCCTTTCTCTGAGGGTGCTTCGGTTATTTGCAAATAAATCAATCCATAACCAAGACAAATGAAAAAGCATGAGACTTTTCATTTGATGGTACTGGATTTTGGTACCAACCCTGACACTAAATAGCTATGTGACAACTCATATAGTTTTTCCAGGTCTTTGTTTCACCATCCATAAAATGCAAGGATTGAACAACATTAGCCTCAAAGACCCATTCTGTTCTCAATTAAAAACACATGTAGTCTAATTCTATGATTTTAAAATTGTTTAAGGAGACATTTATTGTACTTTTAAATATAATGTCACACGTGAAATTTGCTTTTAAACTATTGGCAGGGATACCCTCCCCAAAAATAACACACTTTCTATGATTAATAAAGATTTTTCAGGTAGTTTTTATGATATGATTTCATATAATATATAGTATGAATATTTTAATTTTGCATTAAACTTCTGTTAGGGATAGAATATAGGGGAAACAAAAACACTTAGAATCTGTACATTGAAACTATTCTGAGTTAGTGAATTGATTCTTCCTTTTCAGTATAAATTCAGTACTAATTTAAATATAGTACACTGTGAAGTGTTAATTTCATCTTTCAAAACTATTTTACAGTGTTTATACCCCAAAACATATATGACAATTGTAATAAATCACGCAGTTAAATGAATAATATTTCAATGCAGCTATCAACCTTCTGTCTAAATTGGAAATATTTCTACTCTACTCTAATAAGTACTTCAACTAATATTTTATTTCTAGGAGAGAAGTTAAATATTGCATAAATTTACTATGTTTATTCAAAATGTCCTCCAGTGATAATTACTAGTCTCCACATATCTAAGGATTGCTCCTCCTCTTCAAAAAAAATCATATTATGTTTCCATGAACATAGGAACCATTAAACCAGCATCCTACTCACATGCCTCCCACCCTCTTTTGTTTAACTCAAAGAACCACTAAGTGCTGAGCCAACATGATTCTTAAGTTTTTATGGGTGCTAAAATCTCAATAGGCATGAGGTATCTGAGATAGATGCTAGACTAGTAACCAAGAAATGGTCCTTAGTAACCCTGAGACACTTTTCTGTTTCTATACAGAGTCAGTCAACTCCCTTCAAGCTATGTCATGGCTTCACATCACCTGAAACACTTCTAATGACCCCAGTCTCCAAAGTGAAATTTTATTAGTATTATTTTTTATCCTCAGTAATTAAAAAGGATTTGATGGATAACTTTAATAGCACTCGATTATGACCTGCTTGAAGACAGTAACCTTATACCTTCATTTTATATCCCTAGTGCCTAGTATAGTGCCTGGCAACAAATGATTTTTCTATTGTTGGGTTAATGAATAAACTAGTGTATGTACCAATGAATGAATGAATGAATGAATGAATGAAAAACATAGTGTATACAGGTACAAGTGTATTACATGAATGTTATTTTGCTCTACTGTTCACCTCCACTGGCTGGAAAACTTATTCAATAAATTCTTTTGTGACATCTTACATGTGTTCATTAGAACGTTAGATAAGTATTAAGCCAGCTTGTTTCTGAAATAAAAATAAACATGTTCAACTAAGTGTGTTGTCTTTTTATACTTCTGTAAAAATACATAATAAAATAGGTCTATTTTGTTTTGATTTTTGTTTTATTTTGTTTTGTATGATGTTTTGTTATCTAAGGATAGCGATAAAAAGCAGAAACTAGCCCCCAGGGATTTGAACATGTGGATTTGTCTTATTGACAGGGTCTTGGAGATAAAATGTCTTTGACTAAGAAATATGATCTCATATTTCTTGCTGTGAACCATATTAATATATTTTTCCTTGTGTATAGTATATAAAGCTATCTGTTGCCAAATAACCACCTCTGAAATAAATGGTACTACCAACCCGTGGGCAGGACACAACAATCTTACTGAACAAACCTTACAAAATGAAAAGCTCCTTGGGAATTACTCATTCAGGGGTAGTAGTCTGGCACCTGAAAATGGTCCAACATAGGTTTATATTCCCATTGCCTTGGACAGACAGCATATGTGAACTGGGTGGCTGCATGGTATTCAGATATTCAGGAAACAATCATTTAAAGAAAAATCAAAGCCAGGGACAGTAAAAGAGAAAGGACCCTTCTTTGATTCCTACCACTTAACTTCTGTACTTAACTGGCATCTACTCTTACTTTCAACCCAAATGCCTTTCCTATTCCAGGAGGATGCTGTTGCTATTGTCATTTAGACAATCCACTCCTTCAGTGTCCAACAAGGGAATACTGGCTGAATTCCACAGTTAGGCTCTAATCCATTTACAGATGCTCCTAAGTTGTTGACTCACCCTTTTGAACCCACTGAATGTGAGCCTTGTTCTTTATTTTCACTGGTCACAATGCAGGAGATCCCTGAACTACCACCTGATATCAAGAACCAAAGGAGAAAGCTTGTGGTTTTCTCTGTAATTTAGTCTCATCAAAACATTGGCTCAGTATTAGAACCATTCCTCTGGCCTCCATAGCCTAGAAAAGTTTCCTGAGCCTTCATGTGGAAAACGAGAACAAATATAACGTAACGAGACAAACTTGATTTTACAGATAAAATTAAGGTCTATTGTTATGGGCTGAGTTGTGTCTCCCTAAGATTCATAAGTTTAAGTCCTAACACCCAGCACACCTCAGAATGTGACTACATTTGAAAATAGGGCCTTTAAAGAGGTAACTAAGGTTAAATGAGGTCATATGGGTAGGCTCTAATCCAATGCAACTAGTGTCCTTATAAGAAGAGGGAAAGACATCAGAGGTCTGTGTACATACAGAAAAATCACATGAGAACACAGCAAGAAGGTGGTATTCAGCAAGCCAAGATGAGAGGCCTCAGGAGAAACTGAACCTGTCAACACCTTCATCTTAAATTTTCAGCTTCCAGAACTATGAGAAAATAAATCTGTGTTTAAGCCACCCAGCCTGGAGTATTTTGTTATAGAAGCCCTAACAAATTAATACATTCATATATGATAAATATCTGTCAAACTTTATATAAAGATTCAGGAAAATCATGTGATTAGAATCTAGGTCTTCTGAGTCATCTTCAGGCCAAATCATCAAGTATTAATTGTACATCTACTATAAACCAGATACTGTCTCACAAGTTATTTGCTGATTTTTATTCAAAGTATTTGATATAAGTCATTTCAATTCCCATTATATAGTTGCTGAAATTGTGATTCAGGAAGGTGAACAGCTTGACCAGGGGTCAGAGCTAATAAGTGGTAATGCCAGGGATCAAACAAGAGTTTTCTGAATTTAAGCCTAGTGATCTTTCCACTAAAGCACACCTTTTCTTTAAATTATACATCCATCCTTTACAAAGACAAATAGACTAGCCAAAGGGTGAATTTATAAAACACATCAGATGCTTCTTGCTGTGATCTGCTTTCTGAGAAGATACTAAAATCAATACTGTGTGAATTGTATGACTGTTTATTTAGAATGCTAAGAAGACCTGAATTTTTACAAAGTGCCATAATCGGAATTAATATGTATTAAAACAACAGAATGTGGACATTTTAGATTGAAGATTCATGGCTATAACAGAAAAATAACAGAAAAATAAAAATACACTTTTAAAAACCATGAACTAACATTTCATAGTACATTCTTACTTAAATTAAATAGTTCTGGAACATGTGAAAAATAAAAACATTGAACACATAATATGTGATCATTTCTTAAGCAGATATTTTGACTTCAGGGCTCAAATTTTATGTTGTTCTTTCTTCTTGAAATTATTTTCCTTATTAATAGGTTTGTTGTTTGGTCCTTTAATTATGTATTGTATCATTAGGATGCCATTAAAGAGATTTGTAAGATTCCTGTTTGCTTTGTTATATTTTGTTATATTTTGGAAGTAAACTCATCTTTCTTTGTCAAAAAAAAAAAAAAAGACTATTATGGTGAGGAATATTCACTGTAATCAGACTGAGTATATCTGAGGCATAATCACAGCATTCTTTTTTTATTTCACTGAACACCTTTACCTGGATTTTAAATTGCTTTACTTGATGTATCCAAAGTTATTTAAATAATTATAGTGAGATTAATAAGAAGCAATGACCCTCTGCTTTTGTAAAGAAAAAACCTGAAGTTATTCAGAAAGTTAAGCCTGTTGTCAGAGTTCTAAAGAGTCCTCAACTTTTATCACTAGATTACAGGGGAGGGAAAGAAGGAGGGAAGAAGGGAGGGAAGGAAAGAAGGAAGGGAGGAAGGGAGGAAGGGAGGGAGGGAGGGAAGGTGTCCTATTTTATAAGGTATTCTCATGCATATATTTTTGTGCTTTAAACTAATATCTCATTGTGGCCTATGGGATTATTCTTATTTCACAAATGAAGTAATCATGGGATAAAGATGATTTTATCAAGATCACATAGTTAATCACAGATTTCAGACTAAACGAATGTGTCCTCATAGTTTATTTTCCTGTGCTTCTCCCATTAAACCATATTGCTTTCAAATAATGAAAAAAATTGTGACTCTGCATTTTTTTGTTTTTTAAAGTTCATATTACATATTTGACAGCCTTTGCAATGTCTGCTGCATGGAAGAAGTCTAAATATTAAAAAAAACATCTTTTCAAATATGATGTTATTTTTCCAACTATAGCTTCAAAATATTGAGGAGAATGCTGTAATTTATTTTCCCATTTCTCATTTTTCCTATCCATTGTGGATCCACCTATGCAGTATAGATCCATTGCTCCAGGTTCTAGGTTGAGAATACAATGACAGAGTGGGGACCAGCAAGCATTAACCTAAATCGTTTTATTTTTAGTGAGAGGAAACACAGTGGCCTGGGGTATTTTCCTCTGCATAGGTGGTTCATGAACTGAAAACACTAAAGGGTATTTGTCCTTATCAGTTTCTCTAACGTGATTTCATTACTGATAGCGAATATTAAGAAAAAAATATACAATTGTTACTAGTAAATATGTTGCTGATATTACCAACTGCGTGTACATCTCTTTCCCTTTGTAGACGTGCTGTTGCTTTTCATGTTCAAAAGGAATGGAAAAGAATACTAACACTATATATATTTAGAAATGAAGTCATAAAGACATAAGCTTCTGACTTACAAACTTAATATTTTTTGTGCTTATATATGTAAATATATGAGAGAGGAAGAGACAGGCAGTGGAGAAAGAGAGCATAGTCTCATATAACCACATGCATGAATCTCTGAGATTATGTAATTTTCTAGTTGAATAACAAGATCAAGAAAAAAGTTAGAGCACTTCACATCATTTAGTCTTTGAAAATGTACTATTTTTTAAAAAATTTAATATATGCTACAAATGCTCTTAACTAAGAGCATATTTAACTAAAGCCATAATGAATAGAGATAAACCCATGTATAATACATAATAAAGATAAAATATTTCTACAAGTGAATCTATATACAAAACAAACAGACTCAGACATAAAAAACAAACTTATGGTTACCAAAGGGGAGTGTGGGGGGAGAGGGACAAATTAGGAGTATGTGATTGACAGATATGAACTATACATAAAATAGATAAGCAAGAAGGATTTACTGCATAGCACAGGGAATTATATTCAACATCTTGTAATAACCTATAATGGAAGGTAATAAAAAAAACTTAATCATTATGTTGTATGCCTGGAACTAACACAATACTGTAAATCAACTATACTTCAATAAAAAATAAAATATTTCTAAAGATATCTCAGAAATTATTATGTTTACTGACAATCTTCTGATGTTTCAATGTGCTGATATTAATCACTATTTAATATTCTTATTTCTACTGCCTACAAAATTGCTTCTTTAACAGAAATATTAAATAGACCTCCCAATTTTCTTACACATAAAAAGAAAAAAAAACATTGGTGACTAGATGTATATATGACATTCAATCTTTTCTAAATTTACAGCATTATGACTCATCATATAAAGTTTTTAAAAACAAGTCAAGTTCTGGGAGTGTCATTCTTTAGCTAAAAATTTTATATGTATCTTCTCCAAGGTGGGTGGATGTGGAAGAGACACACAAGAGAAAATTAAATGAATATTAACATAAAAAAGACTATGTCAAATTACTTTTAAAAATTTACCATGGTAAAACTTCTAATCTTGCACTACCTGCAAGTGTTACGTGATATCTGAAGCTGTTAGGAATACATCTGAATTTATCGAATTATTGTTCGGTAGCTTGGTTTGTAAGCAACATGGTGGATGAAAAGAATAGCAAGTCTTGAAGTGGACCAGCCATTAGGTGACGGATGCTGGGCATGCCACTGAAAAGCCACAAGGTTCAATTTTCTCAACCATAAAAAGAGATGACATTTGCCCCGCCAATCACACAAAATGACTGGTAGATTCAAAGGAGGTAATATGTCTGAAGGATTTTGAGAGTGTAAAATGCTACATAATGTGTGAGGGTTTTTATTTTCTTTTATTTTTCAAGGGAATGACAAGGAAGAAGAGAAGGTAGAGAATGAGCAAGGTTGATAATTGAGGGAATGCAATTTCTTTGCAATTGTCTGTGGTTAGAGAATGGTATCAGGGAAAAAACAAAAACAACTAGTTAATCTGAAGAAAAAATTTTTCTTGACATAAAAATGATGAAATTTCATGAATTTATTTCCAAAAGTAAATATTCATATAACTTTAAAATACTCCTCCACTGTCTATCACTTATTACCAGGTTGTTTTTTGTATGTTAGATTGGAGGAACCATGAATAAAAAATCCTAAAATACTCCAAGTTATAATTTTTTTCCAAACTGCAGTAGGCTTTTAAATTTTTTATAATCCCATTACTTAAAATAGTAGCTTATATCTTTAAATATTAGGATAATGATTATTACATTTTCCTTACCTATCAAGGAAACATTATTTTTTGTTATCCTGTTATTTTTTTCTCCATTAAAAAAAAAAGGCAGTCTACTTCACAGAGACAATTTCTCAACCTCTCCTGAAATTAATTCATTTAATTATTCAAAACCTAAGATTTTAGTCAGGCATAGGATTTGTAACCAGATGTGAACAGCTGAAGGATGTTCTTACTCCAGGACAAGGTAAAGGATTACACATACATGGACATGGATTCTTTGTAGCTTCTTTTAGGAAGCAAACCTGATGCATACGTCTTGCAGATAATTTAATCAGAATAGAAATAACTTCCATATTATCCTTTCTAATGTCATTAATTGGAAAGATTTATACTTGTCAAACAAGGGTCAGAGTGCACATCTCTTGTCCATGCAGTGTATAGATCACCATTTGCTGTCTTTGCAATTCTGTCTGGCAGAAATTGACAATGTCTTCTTACAGTGAAAATCCGTCAGGGGTCACAGCCAGAGTTTCCATTTCCCTGGCCCTGGAAAGGCTTTTGATTTTCTTGAGAATCACTACTCCCTTTTGGGTAAAGAAAACATTATCTATATATTCAGTCAGATTTCAGATATTTTTAAAATAGATATCAAAGGTGCATCTGACTCTGAGTTACCTTTCAAAAACTATAATAACTGTTAAATCAACCTGTTACATTTTTCATTATCTTATATACAATATCTTATCTAAGAGTATAGTTCAAAGTGTTATTTCAATGGACTGTATCCCAGGTGACTGAGGTAACTATTGCAAACTTCCCCACTTCTTTCTCTCTCTTTTAGTACTATATTAAGATAAAATGATGGGCAGAGAACATGTCCAGTTTAATGCCTGAGTGCATGGAAAAAAACAAAGTTACTTTGGATGCAGTGTTCTCAACTAGCTCCAACATGATGAACAGCATTAAAATACCACTGAACAAAAAGACACAGAAAAGAAACAGGTGTGGAAAACTGGGAGAGAAAAAAACATTAGCACACTGGCCTTATGGTTCATTGCTTCTTTCCACATGGGTTCATCACAAGGGAACTTAAGTCTCTCTTCTCTCGTGAATGTTTTCCTATAGAGAAATATCTATCCCATATGAATACACCTATATTTTATTGAAGCAATACCTAAGCAAAAGTGATTTTTTAAGCCAACAAATCTACCTTCCTAGGCATTTCTAGAACCTTTACAAGCTATTGTGCACATCAAATAGGAGTAAATAATTACTTTGTTTTCTCCTTTAATTAAGTTTTGCTCATGTTGTGATAACAGATTTATTTGAAAGTGAATGTAATTTGTTATAGAAAGCAGCTTTTATAAATGGAAACTTCAACAGAATATGGTGAGATGTTTAAATATTAACCAGACATACTGCTCACTCTCTGCACTAAATTTCAGAAACTTACTACAAATTAAGTACATACTTTATTGCTGGATCTTGCTTACCAGTGGTAAGAAATCCACAATGTTTAATTCTAATTAAAAATGAAATTGAACTGCAATTCCCTGAAAACAAGGGCTGATCAGACTCAATAAGCTTTACTTAATTGAATTGCTTATAGACAAAGAAAAAAATGCTTACATTGTTAGCGAAATATATGCTTCCAAATCTTTTGCAATTCTATTATATTTTCTAATGTTCACAGCTGATTATATCCCATATATATGTTTCAAACTATTTAAGAGTCCAGGAATATACCCCTTATCTTTATCTTTAGTATTCACATCTTCTATATGTATACTTACTAGGGCTGCACTGTAAATTACATACTTAAACATTTTTTCTTTAATTTTCAAAGAGATATAAAGAAAACTATTATTCTTCATTATATTTCTTAAATTGGATTAGTATTTTTAAGAAGGATTTTCCCAAAAGCCTGACTAATATTATTTAATTATCACAACCACCACAGGAGACTTTTGAGATTACTCTCATAATTTTTATTATTTGTATTTGATTTGTTTCTTCAGCTTAAGAAAACTGTTTCTCTGTGAGGTGTTGTGATTTTTCCTATGGTTATGAAGCTTGTAATAGTGAAAATAATAACAGTGTTTTTAAACTAATAGGAACACTGAAAAAATAAACTGAACATGAATGAAAAGTATACTGGTGAGCAATAGCAGACCAAATGATTCCTTACTCCCCTCTCTTTGTGTTTTCAATTGTTTGAGATCACAATGGTCCCAACATATCTAAGCCCAGAAATGAAATGGCTTTATCTTCAGAAACAGTGTTCTTTGGATATGAGGTTGGATTAAGGAGCAATGATTCTAGAATAGTCCTAGACAATAACTCTATGTAGCTCTGGACATCTATGTAAGAAGAGACGTTGCAAAAATTGGAATTGCCCAGCAATGAAATAAATATGAAGACTTCATCAAGAGATAGAGTTTATGACAGAGAAATGTCCATCTGTCAAGGATTCATAGAAGTCACACTGGCACTGAGCAGAAGTTTATCTAAATCCATTTCTCTAAGAGTACGTGCCCTGTACAAGTCAAATAAATATGACAAATGTGATAATACATGATAATATTTTGAAACAGGTGTATGCAAAATAGTATCACTGTCATAATTAATACTGCAGTATAATTTTTATTAGAAGATCTCAAAAATGTTTAAGAGAATAAAAAAATGTGTTCATGTAATAAAGCTGGATGAACACATTAAATCAGAAAATAGAAAAATAAAGTAAGATAAACAATGAACATTAAGGTAGAAGAAAAAATTAAACATAAATTTTTACCCTGAAAGGAAACAAATGAATTATCACACTAAATCAGATGTTTGAATTGAATCAAAGGGAATAATAACCTAGCAATATGTTTTTCTTTTTTCTTCTTTTACAAGAAACTTTCTTGAAACAAGACAAGATTGGAAAAAAGAAGATAATCAAATAGACATCTGGCCAACTAAAAAAGGCAGAAGAGGCAAATTCATATAAAATATCTAAAATTAAAAGCAATTTTAATTAAGATTTGGAAACGTGTATTTCTTTAACATCGTAAGCTTTTTTATTTGTTTATGAGAACTTCAATTACTTTGTTTCAGAAATAAATTAAGTAGATTAAAGAATAAAAAAAATACACTATAGAATGATAAAAATATCAAAGAAATAGATAAAGGATATGGCATAAATTTGAATGCACTAAACAACATAATGGCAAAATAAAAATACAGTATAAGACGTGCAAGATAGAACCCTACAAACAGAATTATATGAGAGATCTACCTCTTTCAGAACTGAAAAAATTCCAAAAGCCAAATATGTATGAATATACAGGAATTAAATAATTAATTACTGAACTTGAGATAGACAATTGCATTTCTCACAGAGCACACATCTACCCACCAATAATCATTTACATGAACTTTGTCAGAAAGAAAAGCTTTTAAAAATTCTAAAAGCTAGACTTTTATTCGCCATATATTTACCATACTCCAATCAATTTGAAATTAATAGTAAAACCATGAACAAAATTAATTTATTCCCAAATAACTATGGATCAGACAGCAAGTGAAAAGCACCTGGAGCACAATAAAAAGTAGAAAACATAATAATGAAACTTTTGGGATACAGTGGAAATTACATTCAGCAAAAAATTTATAGTTTATATGGTTTACCTAGGAACTTAGTTCTCATCTTAATAAATTAGAAGAAAAAACACAGGGAGGATCTTCAAGATGGCGGAGGAGTAATACGTGGAGATCACCTTCCCCCCCACAAATACATCAAAAATACACCTACATGTGCAATAACTCCTACAGGACACCTACTCAATGCTGGCAGAAGACCTCAGACTCCCCAAAAGGCAAGAAATTCCCCACGTACCTGGGTAGGGCAAAAGAAAACAGAAAAAATAGAGAAAAAAGAATAGGGATGGAACCTGCACCTCTGCGAGGAGCTGTGAAGGAGGAAACGTTTCCAAACACTATGAAGCCACTTCACTGGTGGAGATGGGGGGGTGGATGGGGGGGAAGTTTCAGAGCCATGGAGGAGAGCGCAGCAACAGGGGTGCAGACAGCAAAGCAGAGAGATTCCCACACAGAGGATCAGTACCGACCAGCAGTCACCAGCCTGAGACCTTGTCTGCTCACCCACTAGGGCAGGTGGGGGCTGGGAGCTGAGCCTCGGGTTTCGGAGGTCAGACCCCAGGGAGAGGACTGGGGTTGGCTGTGTGAACACAGCCTGAGGGGCCTCGTGCGCCACAGCTACCCGGGAGGGAGTATGGGGGAAATCTGGGACTGCCTAAGACTCAATAAACCATTGTTTCAGGGTGCACAAGGAAAGGAGATTCACTGCCTAAACGAGCTTCAGAGATGGGAGAGAGCTGCGGCTATAAGCTCAGACACCAGAGATGGGCATGAAATGCTAATGCTGCTGCTGCAGCCACCAAGAAGCCTGTGTGAAAGCACAGGTCACTATCCACACCTCCCTTCCCAGGAGTCTGTGCAGCCCGCCACTGCCAGGGTCCCATGATCCATGGACAACTTTCCAGGAGAACACACGGTGTGCCTTAGGCTGTTGCAACGTCACGCCAGCCTCTGCCACCGCAGGCTCGCCCCACATTCCATACCCCTCCCACCCCTGGCCTCAGTGAGCCAGAGCTCCCTAATCAGCCACTCCTTTAACCCCCTCCTGTCTGGGCAAAGGACAGACGCCAGAGAGTGACTTACATGTAAGTAATGTGGCTGACAGGGTCTTGGTACTCCAGCTGGGAGTCAGGCCTGTGCCTCTGAGATGGGAGAGCTGAGTTCAGGACACTGGACCACCAGAGACCTCCTGGTCCCATGTAATATCAATCAGTGAGAGCTCTCCCAGAGATCTGGTCTCATTGCTAAGACCTAGCTCCACTCAACAACCAGCAAGCTCAAGTGCTCGACACCCCAGGCTAAACAACTAGGAAGAAAGGAACACAACCCCACCCATTAGCAGAGAGGCTGACTAAAATCATAATAAGCTCACAGACACCCCAAAACACACCACCAGACACAGTCCTGCCCACAAGAAGGACAAGATCCAGCCTCATCCACCAGAACACAGGCACCAGTCCCCTCCACCAGGAAGCCTACACAACCCACTGAACCAACCTTACCCACTGGGGGCAGACACCGAAAACAATGGGAACTATGAACCTGCAGCCTGGGAAAAGGAGACTCCAAGCACAGTAAGTTAAGCAAAATGAGAAGACAGAGAGACACACAGCAGATGAAGGAGCAAGGTAAAAACCCAACTGACTTAACAAATGAAGAGGAAATAGGCAGTCTACCTGAAAAAGAAGTCAGAGTAATGATAGTAAAGATGATCAAAAATCTTGGAAATAGAATAAATACAAGAAACGTTTAACAAGGACCTAGAAGAACTACAGAGCAAACAAACAATTAATGAACAACACAATAAACGCAATTAAAAATTCTCTAGACGGAATCAATAGCATAATAACTGAGGCAGAAGAACAGATGAGTGACCTGGAAGATAAAATAGTGGAAATAACTATCACACAGCAGAATAAAGTGAAAAGAATGAAAAGAATTGAGGACAGTCTCAGAGACCTCAGTGACAATATTAAACGTACCAACATTCGAATTATAGGGGTCCCAGAAGAAGAAGAGAAAGAGACTGAGAAAATATTTGAGGAGATTACAGTTGAAAACCTCCCTAATATGGGAAAGGAAATAGTCAATCAAGTCTAGGAAGTGCAAAGGACCCCATACAGAACAAATCCAAGGAGAAACATGCCAAGACACATATTACAGCAGGGAAACACAACAAATAACATACAAGGGAATCCCCATAAGGTTAACAGCTGATCGTTCAGCAGAAACTCTGCAAGCAAGAAGGGAGTGGCAGGACATAAAGTGATGAAGGAGAAAAACCTACAACCAAGATCACTATACCCAGCAAGGATCTCCTTCAGATTTGAAGGAGACATTAAAACCTTTACAGACAAGCAATAGTTAAGAGAATTCAGCATGACCAAACCAGCTTTACAACAAATGCTAAAGGAACTTCTCTAGGCAGGAAACACAAGAGAAGGAAAAGACCTACAATAACAACCCCAAAACAATTAAGAATATGTTAATAGGAACATACATATCGATAATTATTTTAAATGTAAATGGATTAAATGCTCCAAAAAAAAGATAAAGACTGAATGAATGGATATGAAAACAAGACCCATATATATACACTGTCTAGAAGAAACCCAGTTCAGACCTAGGGACGCATACAGACTGAGAGGGGATGGAAAAATATTTTCCATGCAAATAGAAATCAAAAGAAAGCTGGAGTAGCAATTTTCGTATCAGACAAAATGACTTTAAAATAAAGATTATTACAAGAGACAAAGAAGGACACTACATAATGATCAAGGGGTCAATCCAAGAAGAAGATAAAACAATTGAAAATATTTCTGCACCCACCATAGGAGCACCTCAATACATAAGACAAATATTAGCAGCCATAAAAGGGGAAATCAACAGTAACACAATAATAGTAGCAGACTTTAACACCCCACTTTCACCAATGGACAGATCATTCTAAATGAAAATAAATAAGGAAACACAAGCTTTAAATGACACATTAAAAAAGATGGACTTTATTGATATTTATAGGACATTTCATCCAAAAACAAGAGAATAAACTTTCTGCTCAAGTACTCATGGAACATTCTCCAGGATAAATCATAACTTGGGTCACAAATCAAGCCTTGGTAAATTTAAGAAAATTGAACTTGTATCAAGTATCTTTTCCGACCACAATGCTATGGGACTAGATATCAATTACAGGAAACAAACTATAAAAAATACAAACAAATTGGAGGTGAAACACTACGCTACTAAATAACCAAGAGATCACTGGAGAAATCAAAGAAGAAATCAAAAAATACATAGAAAAGACTGACAGTTAAAACACGACAACCTAAAACAAATGTGACGCAGCAATAGCAGTTCTACGAGGGAAGTTTATAACAATACAATCCTGCCTGAAGAAATATCTCAAATAAACAACCTAACGTTACACCTAAAGAAATTATAGTAGGAAGAACAAAAATAACCCAAACTTAACAGAAGGAAAGAAATCATAAAGATAAGATCAGAAAAAAAGAAATGAAGAAACGATAGCAAAGATCAATAAAACTAAAACCTGGTTTTTTGAGAAGATACACAAAATTGCTAAACAATTAGCCAGACTCATCAAGAAAAAAAGGGAGAACTCAAATCAACAGAATTAGAAATAAAAAAGGAGAAGTAACAACTGACACTGCAGAAATACAAAGGATCAAGAGTGATTACTACAAGCAACTCAATGTCAATAAAATGAACAACCTAGAAGAAATGAACAAATTCTTAGAAAAGCACAACCTTCCAACACTGACCCAGGAAGAAATAGAAAATATAAACAGATCAATCACAAGTAATGAAATTGAAACTGTGATTAAAAATCTTCCAACAAACAAAAGCCCAGGACGAGATGGCTTCACAGGCGATTTCTACCAAATATTTAGAGAAGAGCTAACACCTATCCTTCTCAAACTCTTCCAAGATATAGCAGAGGGAGGAACACACCCAAACTACTTCTATGAGGCCACCATCACCCTGACACCAAACCAGACAAAGATGTCACAAAAAAATAAAACTACAGGCCAGCATTTCTGATGAACATAGATGCAAAAATCCTCAAGAAAATTCTAGCAAACAGAAACCAACAGCACATTAAAAGGATCATACACCATGATCAAGTGAGATTTTTCCCAGGAACGCAAGTATTCTTCACTATACACAAATCAATCAATGTGATACAACATATTAACAAATTGAAGGAGAAAAACCATATGATCATCTCAATAGATGCAGAAAAAGCTTTCGATGAAATTCAACACCCATTTATGATAAAAATCCTCCAGAAAGTAGGCATAGAGGGAACTTAACTCAACATAATAGAGACCATATATGACAAACACACAGCCAACATCATTCTCAATGTTGAAAAACTGAAACCATTTTCACCAAGATCAGGAACAAGACAAGCTTGCCCACTCACACCACTATTTTTTAAATAGTTGTGGATGTTTTAGTCACAACAATCAGAGAAGAAAAAGAAATAAAAGGAATCCAAATAGGAAAAGAAGCAGTAAAACTGTCACTCTTTGCAGATGACCTGATACTATCCATAAAGAATCCTAAAGATGCCACCAGAAAAATACTAGAGCTAACCAATGAATTTGGTAAAGTAGCAGGATACAAATTAAAGCACAGAAATCTCTTGCATTCCTACACACTAATGATGAAAAATCTGAAAGAAAAATTAAGGAAACACTCCCATTTACCACTGCAACAAAAAGAATAAAATACCTAGGAATAAACCTATCTAAGGAGGCAAAAGACCTGTGTGCAGAAAACTATAAGACACTGATGAAAGAAATTAAAGATGATACAAACAGATGGAGAGATATAGTATGTTCTTGGATTAGAAAAATCAACATTGTGAGAATGACCATATTACCCAAAGCAATCTACAGATTCAATGCAATCCTTATCAAACTACCAATGGCATTTTTTACAGAACTAGAACAAAAAAATTCACAATTTGTATAGAAACACAAAAGACCCCGAATAGCCAAAGTGATCTTGAGAAAGAAAAATGGAGCTGGAGGAATCAGGCTCCCTGACTTCAGACTGTACTACAAAGCTATGGTAATCAAGACAGTATGGTACTGGCACAAAAACAGTAATATAGATCAATGGAACAACATAGAAAGCCCTGAGATAAACCCACACACATATGGTCACCTTATCTTTGACAAAGGAGGCAAGAATATACCATGCAGAAAAGAGAGCCTCTTCAGTAAGTGCTACTGGGAAAACTGGACAGCTACATGTAAAAGCATGAAATTAGAACACTCCCTAACACCATACACAAAAATAAACTCAAAACGGATTAAAGTCCTAAATGTAAGGCCAGACACTCTAAAACTCTCAGAATAAAACATAGGCACAACTGTCTGCTATAAAGCACAGCAAGACCCTTTTTGACCCACCTCATATAGAAATGGAAATAAAAACAGAAATAAACAAATGGGAACTAATGGAACTTAAAAGCTTTTGCACAGCAAAGGAAACCATAAATAAGACGAAAAGACAACCTTCAGAACGGGAGAAAATATTTGCAAACAAAACAACTGACAAAGGATTTATCTCCAAAATATGCTAGCAGTTCATGCAGCTCAATGTCCATAAAACAAACAACCCAGTCCAAAAATGGGCCGTAGACCTAAACAGACATTTCTCCAAAGAAGATATACAGATTGCCAACAAACTCATCAAAGGATGCTCAACATCACTAATCATTAGAGAACTGCAAATCAAACTACAATGAGGTATCACATCACACGAGTCAGAATGGCCATCATTAAAAAATCTACAAACAATAAATGCTGGAGAGGGTGTGGAGAAAAGGGAACCCTCTTGCACTGTTGGTGGGAACGTAAATTCATACAGCCACTATGGAGAACAGTATGGAGGTTCCTTACAAAACTAACAATAGAACTACCATATGACCCAACAATCCCACTACTGGGCAAATACCATGAGAAAACCGTAATTCAAAAAAAGAGTCATGTGGGCTTCCCTGGTGGTCCAGTGGTTAAGAATCCGCCTGCCAATGCAGGGGACACAGATTTGAGCCCTGGTCTGGGAAGATCCCACATGCCGTGGAGCAACTAAGCCCATGCACCACAACTACTGAGCCTGCACTCTAGAGCCCATGAGCCACAACTACTGAGCCCATGCGCCACAACTACTGAAGCCCGTATGCCTAAAACCTGTGCTCCACAGCAAGAGAAGCCACCGCAATGAGAAGCCCGTGCACCACAATTAAGAGTAGCCCCTGCTCGCCACACTAGAGAAAGCCCGCGTGCAGCAACCAAGACCCAACACAGCCAAAAATAATAAATAAATAAAATTAAAAAAAAAAAGAGTCATGAACCACAATGTTCATTGCAGCACTATTATAGTAGCCAGGACATGGAAGCAACCTAAGTGCCCATCAACTGATGAATGGATAAAGAAGATGTGGCACATGTATACAATGGAATATTACTCAGCCACAAAAGAAATGAAATTGAGTTATTGGTAGTGATGTGGATGGACCTAGAGTCTGTCATACAGAGTGAAGTAAGTCAGAAAGAGATAAAAAATACCCTATGCTATTACATATATATGGAATCGAAAAATAAAGAAAAAAAAGGTTATGAAGAACCTAGGGGCAGGACAGGAATAAAGACACAGGTGTAGAGAATGGACTTGAGGACACAGGGAGGGGGGAAGGGTAAGCTGGGACGAAGCGAGAGAGTGGCATGGACATATATACACTACCAAATGTAAAATAGATAGCTAGTGGGAAGCAGCCGCATAGCGCAGGGAGATCAGCTCAGGGCTTTGTGACCACCCAGAGATGTGGGATAGGGAGGGTGGGAGGGAGCCGCAAGAGGGAGGGTATATGGGGATATGTGTACGTATAGCTGATTCACTTTGTTATAAAGCAGAAACTAACACAACATTGTAAAGAAATTATATTCCAATAAAGATGTTAAACAAAAAAAAAGAAACACAAAATTAACTAGGAAGAGGAATTATTTAATATAGAAGCAGAAAACAATGAACCGGAGAACAAAAAAAATTGAAAAGCACATTATTTTTTAATATACGGATCTTAAGAACGATTTGCACATTGTAATATCTGCAAATATTAAGTATGGAACAAATTCATCACAAGTGACAGCACATTGAAGACTGTGGCATCTGGCTAAATTAAATATCTCGAAAGCAGCCTGACCGTGTCCCTTGACTCAAATCAGACAAAGTGTCCAGCAGTGGAGCATCTGGTCCAGCAGCTGGCAAGCACCCCCTGTGAGTAGAAATGAGCACTAGCTTCACTTGTAAACTAAAAAGTAGGCTGCCAAGGGGAAGGGCCTTTAATAAAGCCAACAGTGGGCAGGAACAATGCCAAATTAATATAGAAATTAGTACAGGCATGTGCCATTTTGTCTCAATTACAAAAGTCATATCTGCAAAGTGGAGAGTCACATCAGACATTTACAGAGGGTTGCAATTTTTGAATATTTTGGTCATAATCATTCGGACGTGCTTGCATACATTTCTAACCTGTCTGGATAAAAGATGCTGGAAAATAAAGGAGGGCCAGAATTTCTTCCATATCTGCACAGTTGAAGAGGCGATTACCCACTAACAAATTCATTTCTGCAAATCAAAAAACTCATGACTCCTGATTTCATGACTGACGCAGATGTGAAAGGAATCACATGGACAGTGAATAACTCTCATGGAGCAGCATTTCTCTTTAGCTTCCCCTTCTCTCCCTTCTTGGACAAATAATAATATTTTTTCCTTATAGAACTCATAGTGAATATTCATTCTTAAAATTATCGAGAGCAAGAAAAGACAAAGAAAACATTATCTGTATTTGGTTGTGTAGTCTATATCTGACCTTACTCTCATCTTAATGTAGAAAAATATTTTCTAATTCTGTGAGGCTATCCTTTAAGATGTCCTTTGGGTTACTGACATAATTTTACAAGTATTTCGGGAACAGAATGAAAAGCTCCATACTGAGCCATAGCCTGCTTCCACTGCTGCCCTACTGGCTTCATAACTAACATCTAAAAAGGAATATAGTAGAGCAAGACGATAGATAAATCATATAATCAAATGAATGAGAAACCACACCATTTCAGACCTGTAATAATTTTCACAGAAACCGCTGTAGTTGTCATGTGTAATCAGTGAAAATTATCTGAATCATTGTTAATATCTAGCTTCTCCAGTACTATGAGAATAGTACTCCAGTACTATGGGAATGGAGGCCAAGTCATTCACTGTGTGGGGTAGTTTAGGAGAAATTACAATAACCTAATTTCTATACAAAATCCTGAAAGGAAACTAATAATATATAACCATGCGATTTTTCGATAAAGAGACTCATGTCAGGGCTTGGTATATATTTTAGGGGTTAGAAAAGTAGAAAAACCAGGTTAGGATCTGAGATATGGGAAATGCTTTTTTTTTGATGGTACTCTCTTTGCTCACAGTTCGCAAAACTCAAAAGCTTTTTCAAGTACAAAGCTAGTTCCAGCAGCCTTAAAAATTGCATGATTGCTATACAACCTATTTATTGGTTTCTAAGTTTTATCCTTAGAAAGTAACAATCACCATTTATTATTTGCCTGTATCCTGACATACATTTTGCAGTTGGAGCTACACTATAATGCAGAAAGAAGGGTGTTATTAATTTTCTTGTACAATTGGGAACACTGAGGCCAAAAGTTTAAGTAACTTGTCCAATCTATTAGCACAAAGTGATGGAGCTGAGAAAAGAACTATGTCTGTCTGTCTTCAAAACCTGTCTTTTCTATCATACTATAATTCATGGGGTCTCTTAAAGTATTCTAAAAAAATTATAATTTCCACTTAAACCTGTATCTACAGATTATTCATAGTACCTATCAATGCCTTTTGTTTAATAATTTTTTCCTATTGCTTTTAATATTTCCTTTCAATTAATTTTTGAAATATAATTCTTTCCCTTCTCCTGCTCTCCTTTAATTTTCTTATATCCTTTCATTTGTTAACTCTATTGGAAACTATTTATGAATGTACATATATATGTGAGAGACAAGAGACAGAGAGAAAGGAAGAGACAGATACTAACATTTGTGACTAAATGTAAGTAACAGACCTACTGACCCAGTACTTACAAAATAGCTCTCTGCTACATGCCATTTTCTAAATACTATGTTAAAGTATGGGTATTTTGAGTAATACAAAATATTTAATACAGTAAAAAAAAAATCTTTACCTTTCTACAATGTATGTTCTATTAACTCAGCCTATATATGGGGATGAATTTACATATTATTTGCATTTTCTTAAAGGAGGTATGTGTAAACATAACATTTCAAATATTAAAAAAACAAAAAAAAAAGTTTATTGAAAAAGTTTACTACCCTGAAGAGTGGTTACTGAAATATGATTATTATTCTAAAATCCCTTAAGCCCCAGCTGAGCTATGATTAATTAAGGTGGACAAATAAAAATGACCTAAAAGTTAATCCACTGAAATACATATGACGGTAAAACAAATATTTGCCTTTGATTCATTCTTGTCCTTCATTCACCTAAAAAATAAAAAAGTCATTAATTTATTTCTTTCTCCTTTAAGTATTACTTAATTCCTAGTATATGGTTCAAACTATACCTCCTTGAATATTGAAGTAGTTAATAACTTAGACTCAGTAGAAAAAAAAAATTAAAGGAGAATTATGGATTGGATAACTCAGAGTGCTGAAATAATTACCCACATTTAAAAATGAGAAATTATTTCTTGTTCCTCTTACCTTAAGATCAATTACTGCTTTCTGTAGTCTCAGGATCAAATTCATTCTATACTTTATCTTCTTAAATTAAACTATCGCTCACACTGCTGGCTAACAGCTGGACAGTCACAGGAGTAGATTTAATCAGTTAATGGTGTTCCCCCAACTGGAAGGGCAACTGGATTTACCATATCTGCAATCTTTCTTGTATTTTGTCTCAATTCAGATTCAAAGCAAAGAGTCTCAGATCCTCAGACTGTGAAAGTGGCACGATTATTGAGTAATCCACAATGAATATCCACTGCGGCTGGTGTTATAATTTAGAGCTAGATGCCATTCTTCACTTAACAAAAGGGGAGGATTATTTTGGTCCAGTAGAATTTCATCATTCACATTCTTTCGGGTTTACATCAGTAGTTATCAATCCTGCCAAAAATTCTCTATTTCAGTAATTATTTTCTTCCTATTTTCTTTTTCACCCATCCTCATTACATCAATAGCCTAAATCACAGTTAATTGAATGTGCTTCAGTATGAGTTTTCATATTCAGTGAATCAGAAATGTGTAATAGAGAAATTGGAATTAATAGTGTTTTACTAATGCAAAGCAGAAAAGACAGCTGCAGGCGTTTCTGTAGTAGCATCTAAGCCATTCCACATACTTTGCTGATGCTTACACTGCTGTCATTACTCTGATAGGATTGACTTAAAACTTAACCTTAATAAATAAATATATAACGTGCTTCATTTTACTTGCACTTAAAAATGTTCCAATATACAGCTCCAAAGGTAGTTTAAAGGAAACACAAAGGTTTAACAAAAAAAAAAGAATAAACAGTGATTTACACCTCATTAAGATATAAGGTATTCCACAAAAGTGCATTTTCCAATATAAATGAAAGGTGATCTTTTAAATCCTAAAACCGTTTTCCTAATTAAAGACTTTAGCTTTATCCTGATTTAAATGAAGCCAGTATAGAAATGCACAACAGAAAGAACTCAACTTTACAGAAGGCCAGGACTTTGGAAAGAAAAGGCTGAGAAACAGGGTGTTGCAGAAGAAGTGGCCATAGGGTGGTGGTGAGGTGGGGGCAGGGGGAGAGGGGGTCATTTGAGCAGAGATTTGAAAACTCTACGGATTTTTAGATTTAAGGTTGGACAATAAGAACCCAAGAAATATAAAGTTCAAAAGGAATGACAAGAAATTTTTAATTCTCTCCTTTTGTGACATTCTTGTTTCAAAGGGTAAAGAAAATTATTAATTATCCATAGTCTGTTGATAAAGTTTTATCATATTCATGAAGAGTGATCTACATTCTCCACAAACGCACTACTAAAATATAACCATCTGAGCTCAAAAGCAGTGAAATAAACGAAAGTGTCCACTCAAGAATATCCTAAGAATCTATAATAACAAAACAACAAAACAAGCTTTCACATCCATCTGGTCCATTGCTCATTAAGGTCACCACACAGAGGTGTTTTTATCACAAGTTGATTTCAAATGGGCAACAGTCCCATTAAAAACTTACAAAGGGCCCAACAAGAGAATGTGGAAAATTTACAGTTGGAATGAGTATTTCAGTGCTTTGTTCCCACCAACTCTTATTTATAAAAATTATAAAATGAAAATGCATTATTAATTTAGCTATCATTCAACAAGTACTCATTGTGGGCCCCCTATATGCTAGGCACTGTTCTAAGGTCTGAGATTCAACAATTAGCAAATACTAAGCTGCAACTATTTTCAGCTACTTTTTCAAAGAGAGACAATGTGTTCACAAGCATTAAATTTTCAGAGTCCATCATATGTGACAATGCCAGATTTTTACACAGAAGAAATTAAAATATTTATCATGTAAAATGAAAAATGCATGTTAGTTCTCTGCAAGATAAGTGACCCAATCTACATTATTATAACAAAATACAATGAAATCAAATACAAGCAGATATATGTTAACATCAAGTATCAGGACTTTAATAATCAGACTAAAGTAAGGGCTGATATGCTACCCTATAAGCAATATGGGACAATTTTAAAATGTGGATTACCCATGGTTAGTAACACCACAGTAAAATGGTTATATCTAAAAATGTAACAAAAATGACTAAAAATTGCAGAGAATGTGATAAAGGCATAGTATCCAAAGTAGAAAAAAGCAATTTTGCCAGCAAAATCACTTTTGCTTAGGATCAAATAGCTGGTTCATAAAGGCTATTTTATAAAGTGATTCATAACCAACATGAAGAAAAGCCCTTCTGCGTTCCTGTTTCTTGTTTGCAGAAAAATGCTTTAGTCTCCTAGGCCTTTCCTGAGTTCCAAAGAGCAGGCTTGAGCACTTACTAATTAGGGAAGTGAGGTAATAGGGAAACAAAGGAAAAGCAGTCAAGCAAGAAAAGTAATGATAGCTTAAACAATAGTTCAAGGATAAAAGAGAGTCCTAGTTCCTCCTCAAGGGATATACATAACAATCTGATGCATATCCTTGAGTTGTTCTGCAGAATCTAAGACACCCACACCCCTATCCAGGTGCAGGATGGTGACAAAATGCTGACCACAGCATGCAGACCCCAGACTGGTTGGAACCAGAAGGTGGATGACTGAGATTCCCAAAACATCACCCAGTTACCTCATCACCAATCAATCAGAAGAAAGTCATGCACCCTGCAATCCTTACCCCAAATACTGCCTTTAGAAACCGTTCCCTGAAAGCCATTGAGGATTTCAGGTCTTTTGAGCATATGCTGCCTGTTCTCCTTGCAAATAAATGCTGTGGTGGGAGTATTCCTTCACCACAACCCAGTTTCAGTAGTTTGGTTTGGTTCAGAAACAACTGTAGCTTAAGATACAACATTCTTGAAAATTAAAGTAGCTCTTACTTAGGAATTCTATTCTGGTGATAACAGCTGACAATTTGTTTTGATGTACTAACATGGTTAAATAAAAAGTTAGGAGTACTATGTTGAACACTTAGTTTTCTGCTGGCTTTTTGCTGAAAACTTTTTTTTTTTTTTTTAAGAACAGAATCCAGCAGATATTTCCTGCAAGAGCCACCTAGTAAATATTTTAGGTTTTGCACGCCACATGGTCTCCATTGCCACTACTAGTACTCTGCTGTAGTAGCACAAAACAAAAACCCAAAAACCATAGACAATACCTATGTTCCCGTGACTGTATTCCAATAAAAGTTCATTTGCAAAAACAGGCTGTGAGCTGGATTTGTCCCACAGCCAAAGTTTGCCAACTCCTGCTCTAGACCTCCTCTGTGGTCCTTTATGTAAGCCTGGATAGGGAATTATTTAAGAGCCCTGATAGCCATTCTGAATAATCTAATCCTGTTCCTCCCCCACTGCATCAGCCTACCTACCCCAGTCAGGAAAGGTAGCAGCTCACTCCCTGAAGTGTAGAGGATGAAGTCCTTCATTTCTCTTGGTAAGCCTCTGAGAAGCAATAGTAGGCCCAGTGTACATCCTCACTCAAATTCTTAACAGAATTTATTGCAATTATTTTTACTAGTCAGCATTTATGCTGGGAGCACATTCAAAATATACTGTGGAGATTTACAGAAAAAAACCCTAGTGGGACACTAGGAATAAATAAATCTTCCAAGAGGAAGATAGAAATATTAATCCTTTTGGACATTAAATCTGAGCTTCTTGTTGGTCAGAGTAAAAAGAAAAATCACAGGGCTATATTAGTGACTTAAACAGGAGGGCACATCAGAGTTACTTGGAAAACTGTTTAAACATATACAAGCCTAAAACCAACTTGTCTGAGATCTGGTTTCAGAAGGCTGTGGTGAAATCCAACTACGTTTTGAACCCTCAAGGTAAATTTCCTTCATGGTGTGTATAATCTAGTGCACAATTTCTTACAGGAGGTATTTTTGGAATTTTGGGTAGAACAGCTCTTCCTCTTATGGGCCTGTCCCAACCAATGCAGAACATATGATTTCTGCCCTCGGCCATTTAATACCTGTAGTGCCTCCTAGTCATTATGACAATTGAAAATGCTCCTACATATTTCCAGTGGGATATAGGTTATGGGCTATTGATCTAATGAATACAAAGAGAAGTTAGTTATGGAGTGTGCTCAGAGAGTTAATGGTAGATTTAATATTATAGTCAGGGAAGTGATACAGATATGATAAAGGTTTCTATGAGAGAACAAAGATCCCTAATTAGGCAGATAGGTTAAAGAAAACTTCCTATGATAGCTAAGACTAAACTAAGTCTGAAAGCTTTTGGTCACTGGCAAAGTGCCTTCCAAAATAGGATACAGCATCAGCAAGGATACAAAAGTGAGACCAGCATGAGTTTGCATGAGGATTATAATCAATGAGATTTTGATTGATAAACAAGTATGAGGCAGAGAATGATGCATGGTAAGGTTGGAGAGGTCAAAATGGTCAGATTATGGAAGTCTTTGTATGACTGCTTTAGGACTTCAGATATTTGTCCCAAATGTGTTTGAGAATCATAGAAGAGTGTGTATGTGGGGAGGGGGGTCTGGAGGGGGGAGGTGGGATTGATGGATTTTCATCAAGGAAGCATATTGTCAGACTGTGCTTCTAGATAACACTCTGGCAGCCACACAGATGGTATGTGTGAATGAACGAGGATTAGGGCCAAGAAAAGCTATGGTAGAGGACAGGAAGGATTAAAGACATGTGGTTATAAGTTGCAAGCCTTGGTAGTTTTTTTTTATTAGGGCATGAAGACAGTCTGAAGAATCAAGGGTGACACTGATTTCTAACTTGTGTAAGGAGGTATATTGCTCTACTATTCAGGGAGGAAAAAAATATAGAAGAAGCAAGGGCACGGGGATGAAATGAGTTCAGGTCTGTCCATGTTGAGTCAACCTGCTTCTGAAACATCTAAATGGAGCTGTCCAGCCCTCAGTGGGCGGGACTGTGATGGACTACGCTGTTTGGCAGACTTGTTTGTAAAATCAAGACTAGTCCACTCCTTGATGAAGCATTTAAAACTCCCCTTAAGCATGCAGAGATTGCAAATGATCAGATAGTTTATTTTCGTGGGATATTATCAATGACAGGATAGTCTATGGATCTAGTTTCTCATTCCTGAATTTCTGAAAATATATAATAATGTCAACATTTACTAAACACTTATTCTATGCCACAGACTCTTCGACATGACTACATATACTGTCTCATGCAGTCCTCACAGCAACCCTATGAAGAAGGGTCTTTTATTACCTAGCCCCATTTGAAAGATGAGTAAACTGAAGCAGGGACAGTATCTTCTACCTTCTACTCAATCACACAGATATTAACAGGAAGCCATGTTAATCCAAGTAAACTTCAGAGGGTCTACCACACTAGTAACTCACATGCATGGCAGACCCTCTACTGATCCTAATATTTAAATCTCCCAAAATATTTTTTTCTGCCAGCCAAAGAGCAAACAGCAGTGAACATTTCCAATGCTCTTGCCTATACTTCTTTAGGTATGGCCATTAGAAATTTCTCTATAAAATTCTTTTCATAAATTGTCTTTGTTTCTAGTTCCACACAAATTTTTTTTTTTGAAACCACAGACATTGCTTATCAATATGAGCTTTAGAATTAGACAGACTTGGGTTTGAATCCTGGCTCAGCAACCTACAAGCTGTGTAAACTAGAATAGGCTGCCATCAGCCCTCAAAGGGACAGATCCTATCTATAGGTAACTGTAAAGGTTATGTAGTAAGTCAAAATTCACCATGTTTTTCTTTTGTCTGGGTTGTTTTGGTGCCCTGAGTACCTTCTGCTCCACTTGTTGTGTTCTAGGTCTTTAGGGATTTCTCCAGGACACTATTCCCACACACCCCATCAAATTCCTTGGCTAACATTTCAATTCCTTGGGTTCTTTTCCTCTTCCCTAGTACTTGTTGCAAACTCCCTGCTCAGTGCATCTAGACTGAGCTGTTGGAGGTGCTCAGCCTGGGATGGTCTGGCCATGCCCTAGGGTAGCCCCTTTATGACCTCCTTTGGGTTCATGAACTGAAGACCAAAGGCCAGTCAAGTCTAGCTCTGTGTACTGCTTCAGCTATCAGACCTGAGGTCACATGTTAAGTTGTTCAAGAAAATGTTCTACCCTGGAAAACTTATATATACTCAGGAAAAATAGTTAGTTTGCTCATTGTTTCCTATATTAGTAGTGATGACAAAAGCTACTAATTACTAACTGCTTTCTATGTGAGATGCAGTGGACTTTAAATAGAGTATGTTATTTAAATCTCAAAATAAATTTGTGGCAATATGTATCATGCACTCTATTCAGAAGGCATGATGAAGCTCAGAGCTGGGGCTAAATAGCTCTGGCTATCTGATGTCTGCTAGGAAGCTCTTCCTCTGCAATGCCCACCTGTTTATAGAAACAGGCTCCACTCCATAAAATTTAACCAGGGTTTGAGCCTGGAAATGATTGTATCTTTGTATCTACTAGACTGAACGCAATCACAAGGAGACTAAATTATTTCACAGTGGTAACCAAGTTCTCTTTATTTCTATAAACCTGGACTCTTGCACACAGCCTACCACTTTGATGATCAATGAACATTTGTTGAATGGATGACTGAACTATCAGAATGAATCTGGTAAACCTAGAATTCCCCTGGGTGTCAAAAGAAGATTATTTAAGTCCCAACTCACAATCAGATGTCTGACCATGTGTTGGCAGAGGCTCAATTTATCGTGTTCTATTGACAGATAGTAACAACTGGTAAAAGTAATTATTCATGGATCAAACTTTGGTTAAGTATTTTGTAGCTAGAATTTACCAAGATAAAATACGGCAGTCCAGAAAATCACTCTCCACACACAGAGTCCAAGTTTCTATCATTCAAAATACAGGTATATTTTAAAGGTGCCACAAAGGTAAATACTAGCGTATATGCCCATGGCCTAAAATTACAAATCAGAGTAGTTCCTTGAAGACTTTAGGCAAGAAACCTGGGGCAGAATTCTTCATAATGCCTAAAAGTCATTTGCTGGGCTCTGCTTTTCATTTTTGTTATTTTTTTTTTTTAAAATTGATGTGGAAATTTGTGCCTAGTGGCAAACTCAGTATAGATAGCAAATAAGCCAAAGTCTGGTGCTTTTATTCAAATGATAAAGGCATCGAAAGAAGAATATCTGATGGGGAAGAGAGAGGTAGGGTATTTCAATATGTGTGAATGAAGTCAATGCAAATTCTGTTGTTCAAATGGCATTCTCTGAATAATTCTGTAAAACCACCTGCAAGGCTAACATATAAAGTATATTGGAAACTAATAAGAGATTAAAAAGAATTTAGAAATTGTATTTGCCTTGTGTGCATGGTAAATGAGCCATTATTAGTATATGTTCTTAAAACATGTATAAATAACAATTATCCTCAGACTTTAATCACTAAGTCACATTTACTACACTGGGTAATTGCAGCTTGGGAATCCTGTTAGATGTTTTAAATGTGATGGTTTTCAGCAGTCATGGTTTGTGGGTTCCCTTTCCTCTCTTCATTATGTCACTGCATAAATGTCACTGCATTAATAGGTATCCTATCTCCATGAAATTCTATGAATACTCAGGACTCTTCATTCCTTGAGAAGAAGTTCCTGTGTGTCACAATTCCAAAGCAGCCTAAAATCATCATCATATTTCTCTGATATTTTAGATATATTATTTTATAAACCATTTAAACTTTCTCTTGTTTTAATTATTTCTAGCTTGAATAACAAATGTAACTCCAGGCATGGGTAGGTACCTATGAGTTGGAATAAATTATTTAGTCAATTAATACTTACATTCACTTACAAAATTAGACATGTGATTTTAATTACTTGGTAAATCTTATCTTTAGGTAAATCAATATTGCAAGATAAACTCATTTATCATTCTTATTAGAAAAATATATACGAATAAGTAAAACATAGCAAATGGGAAAAGTCTAATTTAGATCAAATCAACTGCTGCTTCAATATGCTTGTATTTGAAAGAAATTACAAGTATTCAGTGAACACTTAAAAGTTTAGGATTCAGAACAAATCGGTAGTTTCGTTTGGCTCTGAAACGAAATTCAAAGCCAAAATTATTTTCTACTCAATTACTGCTCAATTGACATTCATATTGATAAACGAAATAGATACACTTACAATTTACTTTCAGTCTAAAGGAAATAAGCAGCAGTGGAGAAATGGCAAAATAGTTCACTATAGTGATAATATATATATACACATATATATATGCTTAAATATAATGTGCATATATGTAAGAATAAATAACATTGGAGGTATTGCCCAAAGAAATTTATATACTTTTATAAATTTATATAATTTTTTCCAACAAAATTACTGTTTTGAGGAAATAATCATAGTGGTAGCGAAAAAGTTTAAGATCTATTATTCTTCATTAGAAGTGAGACATATATTCAAGTTTCCTTTCACCAAGACGAGAAGATGTGGAGATCCTGGAACAGACTATGTGATTTAACACTGGCTATTCACCAGTTACAGTGAGATTTGCAAAACCTCATTTTAAATTATATTTTAAATAAATTTTATTGAGGTATAAGTTCCATAATATAAAATTTACTAGTTTTTAAGTGTATATTTCAATGAGTTTTGACAAATACATATGCCTATGTATCCACCACCACTATCAAAGTAACAAATATTTCTATTGCTCCCAGGTATACAATATTTCCATTACCCCCAAATGTTTATGCCCCTTTGCTGTCAATCCCCCAACCATCAATTTTGGCAACCACTGATCTACTTTCTGTCTCCATAGATTAAATTTGTTTTCTCTAAATTGTGATGTAAAAGGAATCGTAGAGTGTGTACTCTTTCACATCTGTCTCCTTTTGCTCAGCTTAATATTTTTTAGATTCATTGTATTGTTGCTTATATCGACAGTTTGTTCCTTGTTATTGTAGAGTAATATCCCATTTTTTTCTGAACTCTATCCTCTGACCTATATGTATATCCTTACAATAGTACAAACTATTTGATTACCATAGTTTTATCGAAATCTTGGAATCAGGTGGTACAAATACTTCAAACTCCAGTTTATTTTTAATCTAATATATACTTATTTGAAACAATAGAATATCAGCTTATTCCTTAAAATCTAAAAATTTCACAGAGCAATTTGTGTTTTTAAAATAATGCATATTTAAAATAATGGATATTTATGAAAAGAAATGTCTAGAGATGTTCATTTTCTTGCTAATTATTACACAGCATGAGCAATTACAAATATAATTTTTAATATTAGAGATAAGGGCTAAAAATCTTACATAAACTCTATAAAAATTATGTCACAATTTAGAAAAAGTCACAAGTGTAGTAATCTTTAAACATATTAATTTTTACGAGGTTTTCTACACTATCCATATTTTGTCATGCTTGATTTCAGGAAACCTCTAAATCAGCAGTTTTCTCTCTTCTGACCTCCTAAGTAGCCAGTTTTACCAAAATTTAATAGAAAAAGCTTCTTGGAAGACATTCAGAGTTCCAATGTTTGATGAGAACAGAGTCTATAACTGATTTAGCTTGGCAAAAATACAATTTGGCATCCCACAATAATACAATTATGCTACTAGACTATATCTAGGTTATATTCAAGAGTAATATGAATAATTTTAACTACCATGCACTATGGGAACTGACCAATCCGAATGGATTCTAAGCAAATGGCTTGGGTATACTGGAGTGTACTGGCTCAGTAGCCACTTGGATATCAATCTATAGAAACATCTCTGACTAAGGAGCAACAAGGGAAACAATGGATAGATGGATGAAATGAAGAATCATGCCACATTTCCACAAATATTTGAGATATCATGACAGTTAATTTTATATGTCAACTTAACTGGGCCAAAAAGTGCCCAGATAGTTGGTCAAACATAATTCTGGATGTTTCTGTGAGGGTGTTTTTGGACAACAACATTTAAATGCGTAGAATGAGTAAAACAAATTGCCTTCTCTACTGTGGGTGGGCCTCATCCAATAGTTGAAGGCCTGAACAGAATAAAAAGGCTGACTCTCCTTCTAGTAAGAGAATTGCTCCTGCCTGATAGCCTTTGAACTAGGGCTTTTTCCTGCCTTTGAACTCTAACTGAAACATCGACTCCTCCTGGGTCTAAAATTTGCCAGCTTTGGGATTAGAACTATACCATTGGCTCTCCTGGGCCTCCAGCATGCCAACTCACATTGCAGGTCTTGGGACATAGTGACTTTCCAGTCTATATAATCATGTGGGCCAATTCCTTATAATAATTAAAAATACACACACACACTTACACATTCTATATCCTATTGGTTCTGCTTTTCTAAAGAACCCTGACTAATACAGGTGTCAAGATTCCAAGTGAGAGAAAGTATAGAATGTCGGCAGATATGTAATCTCTACAATTGTGATGAAGATTTGGGGTTGATAGTAACGATTGATTAAATTCTAGAAATCTCACCCATTTCTTTACCTAAAATTAAATACAGGAGTGGGTCATGTCTAAATCTTGGTGAGTAAAACATTAAAATTGGTTAACTGTCTGATGTATCATGAAATGTTCATATGATAATATAAACATGCAATGTTAATATTAAAATAAACAAATAAATGGAGCTGGTTATCTAACCATGTCAGTAGCAACTTCTGTGGAAAATTTGAGGGACATGGACCAAATTTTTTTCCTTTCTTATATTCATTTGCCATGACAAAGACAGGTTTATTCAAACCACATTTACTGAGAATGCATTCTGTCCTGGACACTGTATTAGTCATCTGCGATTCAAAAACAAATGTACCAACTTCATTCCTCAGAGATCTTTTACTTCCTCCCTCTCTATCCTGTAAGATGGGGAACGGCACTTCCAGATGTGGTAGGGCTTTGTGGATGAGGCTTTAGTTTTAACAACTCAGTTACTTAAAAACACATAGCACTGTGGGTAAGAGCATATGCTTTGGAGCCTAACAGCATGGCTCCAGCAAGGGTTTGAATTCAAACTGTCACAGTGACCATCAGCTGTGTGACTTTGGCAAGTTATGTCACCTCTTTGTGTCTCCATTCCCTCTTTGTGTCTCTGTTCCCTCTAAGTACAGTGGAAATAACTGTACCTTCCTCACTGTGTTGTTAGGAGGGTTACTGAGGCAACACATTTAAAAGTATTTGTAACAGTGCCTGGTGTATAACAAACACTTGAAAATTGTTTGCAGTATGTACTGTCTGAGGTACCTAATGTTCTCTCTTGCTGATGTAGGTGTCATTGACGTCATTTTTACACTCTGACAATACTTGAAATATTTATTCATTAAAAATTTTAAAGAAAAATGCTAGAGAAACTTAAATACTATTTACATTAACAATCAAACCCATAAGGTATCTTTGAATTAGTTGAAAAATAACTCAGAACACTTTTACGGGGAAATATTTAACCCTATATAAAAGACATGAAGAAAGATCTGAACAAATGGAGAAACATGGGATCATGTATGGAACAAGACCACATTGTTAATATGGCAATTTTCCATGCAGTAAGTTTTAAATTAAAATTAATTTTTAAATGTTTGTAAAAGAATATAGCTCCAATTTGGATAAATAATTGGCATTATCAAAATAAATACATATTACAAAGGCCTAAAAAATAAAAGGTGTGTCACTGCTACAGAAGCAAACAATGGAATAAAGTAGAGAACCCAGAAGCTGATCTGTGGATATTATAGAGGTAGCCCCACAAATGTTGGTGAAAGGATGAATATAGTAAATAGCTCTGGGAAAGCTTGCTCACTATTTTGCACCTTGGAGACATAAAAGTCTTCAAAGCTCCAGTTCTTCTGAGCCTCTGCTAAAATCCTTTCTTACCACCTGGGTAGACATGGCATCCTTAATTGTCTATGGTAATGCCTTGGCGCACACCACAACCTGCAAACACCTGCCTCTGTCAGCTGGGGCTGGTCAAGGTCCAGGAAGAAGCTGCATAATAAGTCACCTTATCAACCTTCTACTCTTCCCACTCCTAATCACTGTGGTCTAAATAAATTTGTCCTACTTTTCTAGAATTTTCCACCATTCAGGACCAAAGTTTACATCACTTAACATAGCAACATGCTGCAGCAAAAATGCTTAAAGTTATTCTTTCCTCCTAATGTCAACAGATAATCTGAGTTTTACAATTACTTTCCATAAACCTACTTGTTTTCACATAACTACATCTTGGTTTCTCTTTCTGAATAAAGAAACTCAAAACTCATTTGAACAAGTTTATACAACATATTTGGATAAAAGTAAAATTACAAACAATAAAACATTGAGTTTGAATCTTTAGTTCACCTTGACATAGAATATTCTGTATAATGGCTTCTATGAAAATATAGCTCTAATTTTCTAAATCAAATTTAATATCTTTCAAGGGTAGAAATCATTGGCATGATGAATATATATTAGGGATTTAATACAAGAAATATTATATTTCACAATATGATACGTTATAAATAACATGTTAATGCTTTGCATTTTAAATATGTAAAATAAGTGATCACTTAAACTATAGAGGTAGATAGCATGGTTTATAAAATAGGTCAGAATGTAATTGCTTTAAATGTAGTACTTATTGTAATGTCAAAAATAGAAATGCCAACCTTAAAGAAAAAAAGAAAGGAAACAGAAAAAAGAAGGGTTCTGAGGACAAAGCACAAATAGGAAAAAAGCAAATTACTTCATTTATCTGATTTTATTAGCCAATTTCCTCCCACCACACTGCCACATTAGTAACACTACCAGACTGACTACAAATCAGTGTATACTAATTCTCCATCTTAGAAGGTCACAAAGCTTCCCATAAGAAATAGCCACTTGAATACTTCTTATTTTAAAACAAGAAAGTAAACAGTAATGTCATGAGCTTTATGTCTTTATTTTTTAAACATTTCAAAGGACTGATAATTCCATTTTAAATGAGATGGGGAAGGTGAGATCGTCCTATTGTAACTCTACGAAGCACTACGTACAGTATACATACTGTAACATGTGGTACAGTAAGTACCACACATTGTTTTTAAATTAGATGACCAATCTCTCTAGAAAATATGCCCTTGTTGACTAGCCTACAACTAAAATGTTTTATAAGGTTTTAAAATACGATCTATGACCTCTTGCAAAAACTGTGTTAATGTGTCTTCAATTTTTTTCTGGAAAGAATTAAGGTTCAAAAAGATAGAAGGCAGAAATGTCTCAAATAATGAAGAAACTGTTACTCCATCTATAATTATGTATAAAGGTAGTCATACCATAGGAGGCAAAGCATCCAAGGTGGAGTTAGTGGAGTTACATTTATGTTATGCTTTCAAGATTATACTTCTATTTATGAACGACCTGTGAGGAATACTAGGGTTCTCTAACCTGAGCAGGTAAGTTTACTAAGTCTTGAAAGATGCCTGTGATCAGAACTCAGAAAAATACCTTACCCTTTCATAAGCTGATAAGGCCACGTGAGAATCTAGCAGTGCTTCAAGTCTTATTTTTACTCTCAAAAGGTCTAATTCAGAGAAACTACCATTGACACCAACTGCTCCAACCCAGTTTGACATTCAAAGTATAGTAACTGCATAATTAAGAATACTCTAAGACCTAGCAATTCCATTCCTAAGTTTATACTCAGCAGAAACTAGTACGTAAGTTCACCAAAAGACATGTACAAGAATCCTTATAACAGCAACATTCATAATAGTCCCCAAATGGAAACAACCCAAATAGCAACCAACTACTGTATGTATAAACAGACTGTGGTATATATTGGTATAATGAAGACTTTACAACAATAAGAATGAGCAATGACATGCAATAACAATGTAGGTAAATCACTCTCACAAATATAATATTGAGCAAAAGAATGATAGCAGTAAGGATATATACTGTTGATTCCATTTATTGTAGTTCAAAAACAGACAAAATTAAACCATGTTATTAGAAGTGTGGATAGTTGTTCTTGGGGCTTAGTGATTGAAAGGGGCTATAAGGATGGCCTCTGGGATGCTGGCAACACAGGCATATAAACTTTATTAAAGTCATTTAGCAGTATGCCTAAGATTTGTGCATTTTTCTCTGTGTGTGCATGGTATTTTAATAAAATTTTTATTAAAAATTTAACCACATAAGAATAAAAAACTTAGAAAGTGATTTTTCTGAGTGGTAGTGACTTATTAGGTATTTTAACATAAATTATTTTATTTAATTATGTCTTAGTTTCATCCAAATCAGAAAGGAAGAAATAAAAGCGTCTGTTTGCAGATGACATGATATTATGTATAGAACAGACTCCACTCAAAAAACCATTAGAACTGATCAACAAATTCAGTAAATTTGCAGGATATAAAATCAATACACAAAATCAGTTGCATTTCTATACACTAACAATAAACTATTTGAAAGAGAAATGAGGAAAACAATCCCATTTATAATAGTATCAAAACAATAAGAGACGTAAGAATAAATTTAACCAAAATGGTAAATCTGTACACTGTAAGAAAGAAATTGAAAAAGACACAAATAAATGGAAAAATATCCCATGTTTTGGATCAGAAGAATTAAAATTGCTAAAATATCTATACTACCAAAAGTCATCTACAGACTCAATGCAATCCCTATCAAAATTTGGATGACATTTTTCACAGAAATAGAAAAAAAAATCCTAAAATTCATATGGAACCACGAAGACCTCAAACAGCCAAAGTAATCTTGAAGAAAGAACAAAGCTGGCAGCATCACATTCCTGATTTCAAATTATATTACAAAGCTATAGTAATCAAAACATATGGTACTGGCATAAAAATGGACACATAGATCAATGGAGCAGAATTAAGAGCCCCAAAATAATACCATGCATATATAGTCAACATTTGTTCAACAAAGGAACCAAGACTGTACAATAGGGAAAGAACAGTCTCCTCAATAAATGGTGCTGGGAAAACTGGACAGCCACGTGCAAAAGAATTTAAGTGGACTCGTATCTTATACCAACCACAAAAATCAACCCAAAATGGATTAAAGACTTGAATGTAAGACCTGAAATCATGAACTCCTAGAAGAAGACATGGGGGTGAGCTCCTTGACATTGGTCTTGGCCATATACATATATATACATATATATATATATATATATATATATATATATATATATATATAAATAAATTTCAACCAAAAGCAAAGGTAAAAACAAACAAGTTTGATTACATCAAACTAAAATGTTTCTGCTCAGTGAAGGAAACCAACAAAATGCAAACACAACCCATGGAATGGGATAAAATATTTGCAAACCTTATCTCTGATAAGGAGTTAATATCCAAAATGCACAAGGAACTCATTCAACTTAATGGCAGAAAACAACAACAACAAAACACACACCCAACTGAAAAATGGACAAAGGACCTGAACAGACATTTCTCCAAGGTGACATACCAATGACCAATAGGTACATGAAAAGATGCCCAACATCACTACTCATCAGGAAAATCAAAACCACGATGAGATATTACCTTACAGTTGTTAGGATGTCTATTAACAAAAAGACAAGAGATAACAAATGCTGGTGGCAATGTGAAGAAAACAGAACACCTGTACACTGTTAGTGGGAATGTAAGTTGGTACAGCACTGTGGAAAACTGTATGGAGGTTCCTCAAAATGGTAGCAATAGAAATTCCATGTAGCACAGCAATACCACTTCTCGGTATATATTCGAAGGAAACAAAATCACTCTTGGAAAGATATCTGTACTCCCATGTCCACTGCAGCACTACTCACAATAGCCAAGACATGGAAACAACCTAAGTGTCCATCAAGAGGTGAATGGATAAAGAAGATGTGGTATAAATATATACTATTCAATAATATTCAGCCTTAAAAAAGAAGGAAATCCTGTGATTTGCCACAACATGGATGAACCTGAGAGAGCGTTATGCTAAGTAAAGTAAGCCAGACAGAGAAAGACAAATACTGCGTGGTATCACATATGTGGAATCTAAAAGAAAATAATAATAAATAAAATAATTTTTAAAAAGGGATATGTGTGAGGAGAGTTCACCCAGACATCAACTAGTTTTGAGGATTCTGACATTTATCAATCTAGTAGAAGTTTCCAAATGAACAAGTAAGCATTAATAAGATGTTAAAATAACCAATTCAGGTACTCCCCTGGCAGTCCAGGGGTTAAGGCTCCATGCTTCCCCTGCAGGGGGCACCGGTTCCATCACGGACCGGGGAACTAAGATCCCGCATGCCGTGCAGCATGGACAAAAAATTAAAAATAAGCAATTCAGTTAAAATCTGAAAATTTGCCTAAATAATTTCCTGAATTAACTGAGCAGGTATTCTGACATATATGGTTATATCTTGCTTCTTCTTAAGTGCTATTAGCCTTCTAGGCAGGTAGAAGGCTCACATTTACTTAAAAATTGACAAACATAAATCAGAGGAATTGATTCAGATTTGAGGAAAAAGTCTCAAGACAAAACAGACATTTTTAACTTTTTTGTGTCCACAGAATGAGGTTCTTTGTGTTACACTCTTGGAGTTTAACTGGCAGCCAACAACAAAGACGCTGAATTTCCAGACTGTCTTCAGATTATTCACACATGTGAATCCAGACACCAAAACATAAGAATACCTTTTTTTCTCAAATACAAGGACAACTCAGTTAGTGCCCAGTTATCCATTACAAAAAATAGATTTTGTTATTATTATTTTAATTTAAGGACTCTCCCCCCTTTCTATTAAGAAACATTGTTTATTCTATTATAAGAATCTGATTCCTAAAACCTTCTAAGAACAGGCATTGCCAAATGTTTGTGAATTCTAAGTCTTACTAGAAACTTTCAGAGAAAAAGAAAACAATTTGTTGAGTTGATAAGCTAACTAATTAAGAGCTCAGCTTCTTTTATCAGGTCCCTACACAAATAATCCTGGCTCCTTTTAAGTCATACACTAATTCACACATATAAGAAATATCAGAATATTTTCCTTTCCAAATGGAAAATAGAATGTAGTAGTATAAGAAAATAAAATATTTAGAGGTAACCCATTCCATCTCTGAAAATATTTAGTTTCCAGGGCTGAACGTTTCATGACCCTATTCTCAGTATAAATCCAATTTCTAGAAGC
Organism: Orcinus orca; assembly: GCF_937001465.1. Lineage (NCBI taxonomy): Eukaryota > Metazoa > Chordata > Mammalia > Artiodactyla > Delphinidae > Orcinus > Orcinus orca. The sequence continues at coordinate 58,025,084 of NC_064563.1, read as the reverse complement.
AAGACCAAGAGAGCCACTATAAGTCATCCTTGTACACATATCCTGTGACACACATTTGCACACCAGAACAAAAGCACATTAAAAAAAAATACAACAGCTCTAATGGAAAGAGGAAAAAAATATCCTTTACCATTTTCTTTCTCATTCCCAAGGCATTCCACTTCCATTTAAGTATGTTTCTTTTACAAATTAAACCAATATTTTAGAAAAGAAGCTCATTTTGTTTCAGGATGGACAGGCGTTGTTTGGTGTAAGGTGTTGGGAGTGCAAAGATAAATTAAAATGATTTTCTCTGTTTATAAAGGGTATTTAGAGACTATTTTGCCCTTCTCCCTTTCTTTAGTGTGTTTCTATGGAGACACGGTGAATCTGATTCCTTCCTCTAGGAAGATTAGAACCTTTAGGATAGAGATCAATCTCTCTAGAGATTAAGCCTCATCCCTAGTTGTACAATGAAGAAATATCTCCAAGATGGCAGCCAAATAACCACTAGATATGTTAAAGCATATTTCCAGAATTAGCTCAGGGGACTCCAAGGAGATGTTCAGGAAATCGACACAAGGTACAGATCCTTGCCTCTCAAGCAGGTAAGAGAAGTTCCTATTCTTTTTTTTTTTTTTAATTTGGAATATAATTGCTTTACAATGTTCTGTTAGTTTCTGTTGTACAACGAAGTGAATCAGCTATATGTATACAAATATCCCCTCCCTCTTGGACCTCCCTCCCACCCCCACCCCCAAGTCCCAACCATCTAGATCATCACAGAGCACCGAGCTGAGCTCTCTGTGTTATAGAGCAGGTTCCCACTAGCTATCTATTTTAAACATGGTAGTGTATTTATGAAAGTTCCTATTCTTTCTTCCGCTTTGCTGTATCAAATGAGAGAGACTTTGTCCTAACTTTGTATTCAACTTCCTGCTAACTTACATGCAAGTAAATCTGTAAATGCTCACAGAATGATAAATTACGTTCTCCTTAACATTGGTATGAGGGCTCTTTTTATTGGCAGGAGTCTTTTATTTTTCCAACAGGAGGAAGAAAAGGAACATAAAATGAGTGCTAACTGCATGTCAGAGTTGTCTGATGTAACAAAAACTTTCTGTAAAGTACACTGAAGAAATAACTTCTGTTAATGTCACAAACTCTATTATTTTTGGTAGTCTAGATGGTAGCAGCAAATACAATGACTATCTTGCAAGTAGAAAGTATAAACAGCAGTCTCATTTGAGATTCATGCTTCTTTGTGCTTCCTATATGGAAATGTAAGAGAAGAAAAGGGAAAGAGGTGGTCAAGCAGTTTTTACTATATTGTAAACTGAATCTTAACACATGCACGCAAATGGATAGTGAGTTCATCTGAATCCTTAAAAGAGTATTATCAATATTTTTTTAAAGTTTTGAGTCCATTTCCCTTAGCCAATTTCAATGTGGGAACAAACGTGTCTATGTCTCCATGTGGCCCTGAGGTTTCAGTTTAAAAGTTTGTTACTGATCATTGCCAAATCTGCTACTTCTAACGGGAATTTCTTTAAGTAAACAAACCCTGAATAATTGGAGGATGAAGGGAAAAAAAAGAACAGTGATAACAGTTGTATGCTTCATTCTTGAGAGTAAAGTCAGACCAAAGCTTGAGTCATAAACCTAAGGACATTGGGACACTAGCTAAAAGCCATCAAGATTATCTGCAGAAGAACAACATTACCCTTTCCTTCACCCAAATTTCCTCTTAATTAAGAGCTGCTGAGTTGCTGAATAAATGTAATAAACATTACCCAAACTTTCCCTATAAGAATCATTCATATTTCTGGGGACCCCTGAGATGGCTAGGACTTTCAGAAGTTTGTGGGGCAGGCGATAGGTAGATTGGTGGGGATTTGAAGAACTATCCAAAGTTAATTCATTTTTATGAGACATTTAAGAGAATCTAAAGGCTGTAATAATGCTTTTAAAGTTGGAAAAACAGCTGATGTCACAGGCTTTCAAATAAGAAAATGTCTAATAACTGTGATCTATTAAGTGTTCTTAAAAGCAAACTAAGAATTGAAAGTTGTCCCTGACCAGCTCTCTTAAGTAACAGAACAGTAAATGACAATTTTCTGGTAACCTCACTCATGCCATACTCATCATAGATTGATTTGGTTAATTGTAGGAACATAAGTCAGATACTAGGGCTTTCTAAAACGTATAGAAAAATATGCATCTTATAGCTCAACGTTTGTACCCTTTTACTGACATCTCCCTATTCCCCCCACCCTCTGGCAACTGCCATTCTGCTTCTATGAGTTTCACTTTTTTTTTTTTTTTTTGGATTCCACATAGAAGTGATACCATGCAGTATTGCCTTCTCTGTCTGGCTTACCACACTTAGCATAATGTCCTCAAGGCCCACCAATGTTGGCACAAATGGCAGGATTTCCTTAAGAGGTTGAATAATATTTCTTTACGTATACGCATGTGCGTGTGCGTGTGTGTGTGTGTGTGTGTGTGTGTGTGTGTGTATCTATCTCACATTTTATCAATTCACTCATTGAAGGACACAGTTTGTTTCTATATCTTAGCTATCATGAATAATGCTACAATGAACATGAGAGTGCAGATACCTCTTCGATATCCTGTTTTCATTTCTTTTGGATATGTATACCCAGAATTGAGATTACTGAATCATATGGTAGTTCTATTTTTAATATTTTGAGTAATCTCTATATTGTTTTCTATAGTGACTGCATCAACTTACATTCCCACCAACAATGCAAAAGGGTTCTCTTTTTCTCCACTAAGCTCCAAATAATACACACTGTGTTTATGTGATAGAAAATGTCTAAGTGTATCAGGAAGAGAAAAGGCCAAGTTGGCTCCCTCAGGGGTTACTTTTCAATTTCATAGAAAGATTCCAAAGCAAATAGTAATATTTTTTCAATGGTAAAAACATATTACAATGAGCATCTCCTATAGCCTTCACTGGGATGCAACGACCTGCCTAATCTTATTCCCTAGTTACTTCCTAGTTATTGCATCTAACATGGTGCAATAGGATTTCTTCCAAATATAGGTGGTCTCTGACTAAGGACAGTTCAACTTATGATGTTATGACTTTACGATGGTGCAAAAGTGATATGAAATCAGTAGAAGCCATACGTCAAAATTTGAATTTTGATCATCTCCCAGGATAGCAATATGTGGTAAGAGCCTCTCTCGGCGTGCTGGGCAGGGCAGTAAGCCACAGCTCCCAGTCAGCCACACGACCAAGAGGGTAAAAAACTATAAAACAATGAAATTAGAAAACTCCCTAACACCATACACAAAAATAAACTCAAAATGGATTAAAGACCTCCACGTAAGGCTGGATATTTTAAAACTCTTGGAGGAAAACATAGGCAGAACACTCTTTGACATAAATTGCAACAAGATCTTCTTCAATCCACCTCCTAGAGTAATGAAAATAAAAACAAAAATAGAGGGGGCTTCCGGGAAGATGGCGGAAGAGTAAGACGCGGAGTTCACCTTCCTCCCCACAGATACACCAGAAATACATCTACACGTGGAACAACTCCTACAGAACACCTACTGAACGCTGGCAGAAGACCTCAGACCTCCCAAAAGGCAAGAAACCCCCCATGTACCTGGGGAGGGCAAAAGAAAAAAGAATAAACACAGACAAAAGGATAGGGATGGGACGAGGGAGCTGTGAAGGAGGAAAGGTTTGCACACACTAGGAAGCCCCTTCGTGGACAGAGACTGCAGGTGGAGGAGGGGGGAAGCTTCGGAGCCGCGGAAAAGAGCACAGCAACAGGGGTGCGGAGGGCAAAGTGGGGATATTCCCGCACAGAGGATCAGGGTCGACGGGCACTCACCAGCTCGAGAGGCCTGTCTGCTCACCCGCCGGGGCGGGCGGGGCTGGGAGCTGAGGCCTCGGCTTCCTTCGGAGCGCCAGGAGAGGACTGGGGTTGGCGGCGTGAACACAGCCTGCAGGGGGTTGGTGTGCCACGGCTAGCTGGGAGGGAGTCCAGGTTCAGTCCGGGGAGTCTGAACCTGCCGAGGAGGCAAGAGACTTTTTTTTCCCTCTTTATTGCCTGGTGCGCAAGGAGAGGGGATTAAGAGCGCTGCTTAAAGGAGCTCCAGAGACGGGTGCGAGCCGCGGCTAAAAGCGCGGACCCCAGAGACGGGCATGAGACACTAAGGCTGCTGCTGCCACCCCCAAAACGCCTGTGTGAGAGCACAGGTCACTATCCACACCCTGCTTCCGGGGAGCCTGTGCAGCCCGCCACTGCCAGAGTCCCGGGATCCAGGGACAACTTCCCCAGGAGAACGCACGGCGCGCCTCACGCTGTTGCAACGTCACTTCGGCCTCTGCCGCCGCAGGCCCGCCCCGCACTCCGTGCCCCTCCCTCCCTCCCGCCGGAGTGACCCAGAGCCTCCGAATCAGCGGCTCCTTTAACCCCGTCCTGTCTGAGCGAAGAACAGACGCCCTCCGGCGACCTACGTGCAGAGGCGGGGCCAAATCGAAAGCTGAGCACCTGGGAGCTGTGAGAACAAAGAAGAGAAAGGGAAATCTCTAACAGCAGCCTCAGAAGCAGCAGATTAAAGCTCCACAATCAACTTGATGTACCCTGCATCTGTGGAATACATGAATAGACAACTAATCATCCTGAATTAAGGAGGTGGACTTTGAGAGCAAGATTTGTGATTTTTTTCCCCTTTTCCTCTTTTTGTGAGTGTGTATGTGCATGCTTCTGTGTGAGATTTTGTCTGTATAGCTTTGCTTCCACCATTTGTCCTAGGGTTCTATCCGTCCATTTTTTTTTTTTTTCTCTTAATAATTATTTTAATAACTTTAATATATTTTATCTTACTTTATTTTACTTTATCTTTTCTTTCTTTTTTCCTTCCTTCCTTCCATCCTTCCATCCTCCCTCCCTCCTTCCCTCCCTCTCTCCCTCCCCTCTTTCTTTCTTTCTTTCTTTCTTTCTTTCTACTTCTACTAATTCTTTCTTTCTACTTTTTCTCCCTTTTATTCTGAGCCATGTGGATGAAAGGATCTTGGTGCTCCAGCCAGGCGTCAGTGCTGTGCTTCTGAGGTGGGTGAGCCAACTTCAGGACACTGGTCCACAAGAGACCTCCCAGCTCCACATAAGATCAAACGGCAAAAATCACCCAGAGATCTCCATCTCAACACCAGCACCCAGCTTCACTCAACGACCAGCAAGCTACAGTGCTGGACATCCTATGCCAAACAACTAGCAAGACAGGAACACAACCCCACCCATTAGCACAGAGGCTGTCTAAAATCATAATAAGTCCAAAAACACCCCAAAACACACCACCAGACGTGGACCTGCCCACCAGAAATACAAGATCCAGCCTCATCCACCAGAACACAGGCACTAGTCCCCTCCACCAGGAAGCCTACACAACCCACTGAACCAACCTTAGCCACTGGGGACAGACACCAAAAACAACGGGAACTATAAACCTGAAGCCTGCAAAAAGGAGACCCCAAACACAGTAAGATAAGCAAAATGAGAAGACAGAAAAACACACAGCAGTTGAAGGAGCAAGATAAAAACCCACCAGACCTAACAAATGAAGAAGAAATAGGCAGTCTACCTGAAAAAATTCAGAATCATGATAGTAAAGATGATCCAAAATCTTGGAAATAGACAAAATGCAAGAAACATTTAACAAGGACCTAGAAGAACTAAAGATGAAACAAACAATGATGAACAACACAATAAATGAAATTAAAAATACTCTACATGGGATCAATAGCAGAATAACTGAGGCAGAAGAACGGATAAGTGACCTGGAAGATAAAATAGTGGAAATAACTACTGCAGAGCAGAATAAAGAAAAAAGAATGAAAAGAACAGAGGACAGTCTCAGAGACCTCTGGGACAACATTAAACGCAATAACATTCGAATTATAGGGGTTCCAGAAGAAGAAGAGAAAAAGAAAGGGACTGAGAAAATATTTGAAGAGATTATAGTTGAAAACTTCCCTAATATGGGAAAGGAAATAGTTAATCAAGTCCAGGAAAAACAGAGAGTCCCATACAGAATAAATCCAAGGAGAAATACACCAAGACACATATTAATCAAACTGTCAAAAATTAAATACAAAGAAAACATTAAAGGCAGCAAGGGGAAAACAACAAATAACACACAAGGGAATCCCCATAAGGTTAACAGCTGATCTTTCAGCAGAAACTCTGCAAGCCAGAAGGGACTACCAAGACATATTTAAAGTGATGAAAGAGAAAAATCTGCAACCAGAGTAATCTGAGATTACTCTACCCAGCAAGGATCTCATTCAGATTTGATGGAGAAATTAAAACCTTTACAGACAAGCAAAAGCTGAGAGAGTCCAGCACCACCAAACCAGCTTTACAGCAAATGCTAAAGGAACTTCTCTGGGCGAGAAACACAAGAGAAGGAAAAGACCTACAATAACGAACCCAAAACAATTAAGAAAATGGGAATAGGAACATACATATTGATAATTACCTTAAATGTAAATGGACTAAATGCTCCCATCAAAAGACACAGATTAGCTGAATGGATACAAAAACAAGACCATTATATTTGCTCTCTATAAGAAACCCACCTCAGACCTAGAGACACATACAGACTGAAAGTAAGGGGATGGAAAAAGATATTTCATGCAAATGGAAACCAAAATAAAGCTGGAGTAGCAATTCTCATATCAGACAAAATAGATTTTAAAATAAAGACTATTAGAAGAGACAAAGCACACTACATAATGATCAAGGGATCGATCCAAGAAGAAGATATAACAATTGTAAATATTTATGCACCCAACATAGGAGCACCACAATGCATAAGGCAAATACTAACAGCCATAAAAGGGGAAATCGACAGTAACACGTTCATAGTAGGGGACTTTAACACCCCACTTTCACCAATGGACAGATCATCCAAAATGAAAATAAATAAGGAAACACAAGCTTTAAATGATACATTAAACAAGATGGACTTAATTGATATTTATAGGACATTCCATCCTAAAACAACAGAATACACATTTTTCTCCAGTGCTCATGGAACATTCTCCACGATAGATTATATCTTGGGTCACAAATCAAGCCTTGGTATATTTAAGAAAATTGAAATTGTATCAAGTATCTTTTCTGACCAGAATGCTATGAGACTAGATATCAATTACAGGAAATGATCTGTAAAAAATAAAAACACATGGAGGCTAAACAACATACTAGTTAATATGGAAGTGATCACTGAAGAAATTAAAGAGGAAATAAATACCAACAAACAAATGACAGTGGAGACACGACAACCCAAAACCTATGGGATGCAGCAAAAGCAGTTCTAAGAGGGAAGTTTATAGCAATAGAATCCTACTTAAGAAACAGGAAACATCTCGAATAAACAACCTAACCTTGCACCTAAAGCATTTAGAGAAAGAAGAACAAAAAAACCCCAAAGTTAGCAGAAGAAAAGAAATCATAAATATCAGATCAGAAATAAATGAAAAAGAAATGAAGGAAATGATAGCAAAGATCAATAAAACTGAAAGCTGGTTCTTTGAGAAGATAAACAAAACTGATAAACCATTAGCCAGACTCATCAAGAGAAACAGGGAGAAGACTCAAATCAATAGAATTAGAAATGAAAAAGGAGAAGTAACAACTGACACTGCAGAAATACAAAAGATCATGAGAGATTACTACAAGAAACTCTATGCCAATAAATTGGACAACCTGGAAAAAATGGAAAAATTCCTAGAAATGCACAACCTGCCAAGACTGAATCAGGAAGAAATAGAAAATACGAACAGACCAATCACAAGCACTGAAATTGAAACCGTGATTAAAAATCTTCCAACAAACAAAAGCCCAGGACCAGATGGCTTCACAGGCGAATTCTATCAAACATTTAGAGAAGAGCTAACACCTATCCTTTTCAAACTCTTCCAAAATATAGCAGAGGGAGGAACACTCCCAAACTCATTCTATGAGGCCACCATCACCCTGATGCCAAAACCAGACAAGGATGTCACAAAGAAAGAAAACTACAGGCCAATATCACTGATGAACATAGATGCAAAATTCCTCAACAAAATACTAGCAAACAGAATCCAACAGCACATTAAACGGATCATACACCATGATCAAGTGGGGTTTATTCCAGGAATGCAAGGATTCTTTAATATACACAAATCAATCAATGTGATACACCATATTAACAAATTGAAGGAGAAAAACCATATGATCATCTCAATAGATGCAGAGAAAGCTTTTGAGAAAATTCAACACCCATTTATGATAAAATCCCCGCAGAAAGTAGGCATAGAGGAAACTTTCCTCAACATAATAAAGGCCATATATGACAAACCCACAGCCAACATCGTCCTCAGTGGTGAAAAACTGAAAGCATTTCCACTAAGATCAGGAACAAGACAAGCTTGCCCACTCTCACCACTCTTATTCAACATAGTTTTGGAAGTTTTAGCCACAGCAATCAAAGAAGAAAAGGAAATAAAAGGAATCCAAATCGGAAAAGAAGAAGTAAAACTGTCACTGTTTGCAGATGACATGATACTATACATAGAGAATCCTAAAGATGCTACCAGAAAACTACTAGAGCTAATCAATGAATTTGGTAAAGTAGCAGGATACAAAATTAATGCACAGAAATCTCTGGTATTCCTATACACTAATGACGAAAAATCTGAAAGTGAAATCAAGAAAACATTCCCATTTACCATTGCAACAAAAAGAATAAAATATCTAGGAATAAACCTACCTAAGGAGACAAAAGACCTGTATGCAGAAAAGTATAAGACACTGATGAAAGAAATTAAAGATGATACAAATAGATGGAGAGATATACCATGTTCTTGGATTGGAAGAATCAACATTTTGAAAATGACGCTACTACCGGAAGCAATCTACACATTCAATTCAATCCCTATAAAACTACCACTGGCATTTTTCACAGAACTAGAACAAAAAATTTCACAATTTGTATGGAAACACAAAAGACTCCGAATATCCAAAGCAATCTTGAGAACGAAAAACGCAGCTGGAGGAATCAGGCTCCCTGACTTTAGACTATACTACAAACCTACAATAATCAATACAGTATGGTACTGGCACAAAAACAGAAATATAGATCAATGGAACAGGATAGAAAGCCCAGAGATAAACCCACTCACATATGGTCACCTTATCTTTGATAAAGGAGGCAGGAATGTACAGTGGAGAAAGGACAGCCTCTTCAATAAATGGTGCTGGGAAAACTGGATAGGTACATGTAAAAGTATGAGATTAGATCACTCCCTAACACCATACACAAAAAGAAGCTCAAAGTGGATTAAAGACCTAAATATAAGGCCAGAAACTATCAAACTCTTAGAGGAAAACATAGGCAGAACATTCTATGACATAAATCACAGCAAGATCCTTTTTGACCCACCTCCTACAGAAATGGAAATAAAAACAAAAATAAACAAATGGGACCTAATGAAACTTAAAAGCTTTTGCACAGCAAAGGAAACCATAAACAAGATGAAAAGACAACCCTCAGAATGGGAGAAAATATTTGCAAATGAAGCAAATGACAATGGATTAATCTCCAAAATTTATAAGCAGCTCATGCAGCTCAATAACAAAAAAACAAACAACCCAATCCAAAAATGGGCAGAAGGCCTAAATAGACATTTCTCCAAAGAAGATATACAGACTGCCAACAAACACATGAAAGAATGCTCAACATTATTAATCATTAGAGAAATGCAAATCAAAACTACAATGAGATATCATCTCACACCAGTCAGAATGGCCATCATCAAAAAATCTAGAAACAATAAATGCTGGAGAGGGTGTGGTGAAAAGGGAACCCTCTTGCACTGTTGGTGGGAATGTAAATTGATACAACCACTGTGGAGAACAGTATGTAGTAGGTTCCTTTAAAAACTACAAATAGAACTACCATATGACCCAGCAATCTCACTACTGGGCATATACCCTTAGAAAACCATAATTCAAAAAGAGTCATGTACCAAAATGTTCATTGCAGCTCTATTTACAATAAACGGAGATGGAAACAACCTAACTGTCCATCATCGGATGAATGGATAAAGAAGATATGGCACATATATACAATGGAATATTACTCAGCCATAAAAAGAAACGAAATTGAGCTATTTTTAATGAGGTGGATAGACCTAGAGTCTGTTATACAGAGTGAAGTAAGTCAGAAAGAGAAAGACAAATAGCATATGCTAACACATATATATGGAATTTAAAAAAAATGTCATGAAGAACCTAGGGGTAAGACAGGAATAAAGACACAGACCTACTAGAGAATGGACTTGAGGATATGGGGAGGGGGAAAGGTAAGCTGTGACAAAGCGAGAGAGAGGCATGGACATTTATACACTACCAAACGTAAGGTAGATAGCTAGTGGGAAGCAGCCGCATAGCACAGGGAGATCAGCTCGGTGCTTTGTGACCACCTGGAGGGGTCTGATAGGGAGAGTGGGAGGGAGGGAGACGCAAGAGGGAAAATGTATGGGAACATATGTATATGTATAACTGATTCACTTTGTTATAAAGCAGAAACTAACACACCACTGTAAAGTAATTATACTCCAATAAAGATGTAAAAAACAAACAAACAAGCAAACAAACAAATGGGACCTAATTAAACTTAAAAGCTTTTGCACAGAAAAGGAAACCATAAACAGAACAAAAAGACAACCCTCGGAATGGGAGAAAATATTTGCAAATGGAGCAGCGACAAGGGATTAATCTCCAAAATATACAAACAGCTCATGCAGCTCAATATCAAAAAAGAAAATAACCCAATCAAAAAATGGGCCTAAGATCTAAGTAGACATTTCTCCAAGGAAGATATATAAATGGCTACAAAGCACATGAAAAGATGTTCCACTTCACTAATTATCAGAGAAATGCAAATCAAAATTACAGTGAGGTACCACCTCACACCAGTCAGAATGGCCATCATTAAAAAGTCTACAAATAACAAATGCTGTAGAGGGTGTGGAGAAAAGGGGGCCCTCCTACACTGTTGGTGGGAATGCAAACTGGTATAGCCACTATGGAGAACAGTATGAAGGTTTCTTAAAAAACTAAAACTAGAGCTACCATATGATCCAGTAATCCCACTCCTGGGCATATATCTATAGAAAATCATAATTTGAAAAGATACATGCACCCCAGTGTTCACTGCAGCACTATTTATAATAGCCAGAACATGGTAGCAACCTAAATGTTCATCAAAAGAGGAATGGAAAGAAGATGTGGTACATATATACAATGGAATATTAGCCATAAAAAAGAATGAAATAATGTCACTTGCAGCCACATGGATGGACCTAGAGATTCTCATACTGAGTGCAGTAAGCCAGATGGAGAAAGACAAATATCATATGATATTGCTTATATGTGGAATCTAAAAAAAAGGTACAAATGAACTTATCTACAAAACAGAAGTAAAGTTACATATGCAGATAACAAACTTATGGTTACCAGGGGATAAGCAGGGGATGGGGGGGATAAATTGGAAGATTGGGATTGATATAAATACACTACTATATATAAAATACATAACTAATAAGGACCTACTGTATAGCACAGGGAACTCTACTCAATACTCTGTAATGGCCTGTTTGGAAAAAGAATCTAAAAGACAGTGGATATATGTATATATATAACAGATTCACTTTGCTGTACACCTGAAACACAACATTGTAAGTCAATTATACTCCAATAAAATTTTTTAAAAAAAGAATAAACAACTGATACCTTACAAACATTCTGTGCCCATAGAACCCACTCTGTTTTTCACGTTCAGTACAGTATTTAACAAATTACATATATATTCAACACTTTAGTATAAAATAAGCTTTGTGTTAGAAGATTTTGCCCATCTGTAGGCTAATGTAAGTGTTCTTGGCATGTTTAAGGTAGGCTAGGCTAAACTATGATAGTGTATTAAATTCATTTTCAACTTACAATATTTTTGACTCTATGAGGGGTTTTATCAGGACAGAACCACATCCTAAGTTGAGGAAGATCTGTACAGCTATAAATATATAATGCAGAAGAGTTAGGAGGCCAATCACAAACTAACAACATTAAGCCCTTTTTTTTCTGAGTATATGAATTTCTTCACAAAATCTTTAAGGGTTTTATGAATTCTGGTAAAGGGGAGGGGACACGATCTTCACTTTGTTCTTTACATAGTAGATTTTTTAAAAAGTAGAAAATATTTTCAAGAGTATAAATGGAGGCAATGGTTAGATGGAGAAAAAGAGAGAAATCAAGATAAAATTGAAGAACTAGAAAGGCATGACCACTTGGATAGGATAGCTAGCGGGACAGTAAGAACAAAGATTCCTCATCTTTCCAATTCCAGAAAGATCAGACGCCTGCCCAGAAATAGATGATTGTTGAGTGCTGATTCCCAGGATCCCCTCAAAATATATTTTAAAGTTTATAAAATGTAGGAGCAAAGACAACTGTCTAGTCTATTTATTCTATCAAGAAAGGAGAAAAAAAAATTCCTATCCCTACATTTTCCTTACATAAATTTGCATGTTCTATGCTTCTAAATTTCTAGGAAAGTGCATACCTATTCAGTGAGTAATTCCCATGAGCATGTTTTGATATTTGAATGCAGCTTGTGGTGCACATCCTTATTTATGATATGTATATATACTAATATGTAGAGAATCTTATTTAGAGATTGTTGTAAAATTCAGAGCCATTTTTTATCATGTTGGCCCTCATGACATTGTCATTCTAGATCATTCTTTCCCCCCAAATTTCAGGAAGTAATATTATGTAGTATCTTCTGCCATAAAAAATAAAGCCCAGATGGTTTGAACTAGGAATTAAAGTATGTGGTTTTGAAGAGATATATGATTTTATGCCTAGAATATAATAAAGCAACAGATTTATTATGTGTCTTAACCCAAATGGGAAAATTTTTCAAAGAAAAATAACTTATGCTTTTAATTAAATGTATCTTTTCAATCAAAAGCATCAGCACTTTACATATGAATCTAAAATGAAAACTGACATTAAAATCCACATTAAGGAGGTTTAGCTTTCAGGCAGAATTATAAGCAGTAAATTTTTTTAAATAGTAGGATGGGCTTTCTTGTCCTAGAGCTGTTTCTAGAATATTTTAGTAATTTCAATGAGTACATTGACAATAAGGATAAATCTCTTCAGTTAGCTTAGATTAAATATCCACTTGCCCTAGGGTTCAGTATAAAATGAATCCAAGTTTGAGAGTTCCCTTTGTATCTGATGTGTCACTGTCAATGGTGCATTACTTGTAGGGAATGTATCTGGCGATCTATCTACTTCTATGAGCAAAAGAAAATTCTAACGGCAACTAGCAGATTTATTCATAGTTGGAGAGTTAAACTCTTTCTGAGATGAAGGACACACAGTGTGAACTTTTGCAAGAGGAAGGAAATGTACACTCACTCCCTCTGGTATGTAGAAGCACTGTATAAAACAGCACAACGAAAACAGAATCTTTGCTTTACAGAAGCTACATTTTTAAGATGGTAGTTCTTACCTCATAGATAAATATAAATTTCCCTGGATATATAGATAAAATTATTACAATTTTGTATAGGAAAAGAATAGACACTTCCAGTCCTATATTCCAGTCCTTCAGTCTGACACCTACTAAACTGTATAATTGAAAAGTAATTACTGAGGGCCTCAGTTTACCCATGTGTACAGTGAGCATGATACCTTAAAAACAGGTTGTGGAAAGGACTAAATTTAAATGAAGTCATATAAACATGTCATCTTGTACACTACAAAATCACCACCTCGTCAGACCAGGGTTCTTAACCTGGAGTTTTCCAAAAAGACACTCTTAAGCAAAAAAGCAGAGGTAGAGGGTTGCAAATCCATCAAAAAGTTGGCACACTATGGATAAGTTTCTATTTTCAAAATTATTCTAATCAGGGTTTGGCTAGTCATACACTGGCTAAAATTCCACTTGTTCCCTTGAACTCTAATATAAGATGGTTAGACTCACCTACTCAACTAGCTAATATAAAGCAGTTTTAGAGCTGAAAAGAGAGTCAAGCTTGGATTTTTCTCTGATATATTAACCAGACACACTCATTAACTCACTCACTCCTTCAACACATAATTTTTGAGAAACACCTAGCATGTGTCAAGGACAAGGCATGTTGTTAAAAGCTGAAGGCATAACAGTGCAGAAAAATAGACATCTTTCCCTTTTTGAATTTATCATTTAGCAGGGAGGTCAAATACAAAATAATATCACACAAATGCATTAAATAATAAATGTGATATTTGTTAAGAAAAGGGGAACTATGTATCCAGAAGGCCCAATATATTCTTTGGGATCAGGAAAGAATTACCTAAGGAAGTAATAATATATGAGTTGAAGGTCAAAGAGATTTGTGTGGGAAAAAGTATAGGAGGAGGAAAAACCAGGTAGAAGAAACTAGAATGAAAAAATGTCCTGAGATAAGAGAGTAAATGGTATAATTTAGAAACTAAAAGAAGGTAATAGCCAAGAAATGAAGTTGTACAAGATGAGTCATATAAATGTCAGATTATTAAGGGATTTGTAAGTGTAATAATACCAAGCATTTTGTTCTCTGTCAGTGGAGAATATCTTTATAACATTGAGAACCCAGTGGAGAGTTGTAAGCATAGATTGATAGGATCAAGTTTGCGTAAGGAAAAGATCACTTTGACCGTTGAATGAAAGATACACTGAAAAGGAAGAGCACTGGATAAAGATCCATATATATCTGGAAATGCGGCCATTTTGTTAGATTAACATATTGGTTCCAATCCTTTAGTTTTCTCCTCTATTAATCGGTAAGTCCACAGCCTTGCCATAACTTTATTCTCTTCAGAAAAGAGAATAAATTAGGAACTCTGTCTTGATTATCTCATAATAAAATGTATTATCTGTATCAAATAGTCAAAATATGGGTACTTTTGACACAAAGTTCAAATCTTATTTGATAAAATCAAATCAAACACAAATTTCAGTTTGTGGTACAATGCATGGTGAATATATTAAAATATATTGGGTTTCAGTGGTTCTATACCCTTGGTCTTTGAGTGAGCATACTGCAAGTCTTATCCTGCACAATTATAAATATTTTTTCTGAGTACCCCTAAAGATACATACAACAACTGTTGATTAGAATTAGGTCCAGCCACTAATAGTTAGCATACCTTAGTGCCTCTGGAATTGAGAATTGAGGATGGGGTGGGAAGATGAGATGAGTTGTTAAATCAAAGGATTAGCTGAACTAGTAGGATTGCATTATTGAGGTGGGAAGATGAAAGAAGTAGATTTCATGTTAATGAAAACTGAAATTCCTCATTACTCTAAATATATATCTTTAATTTTAGAGTTCTATTTTTATCTGTTCCAATTATGAAAGTTCTACTTGAATTTTTTTTTCACATCTGGTTAGTTATACATGACTTGCAAAACTGTTTTCTTGACAATAGCTGCTGAAAGCTATGAGGTTAAAGAACACATTTGCAATGGGATTCTCAAAAGCCTTGCTAGGGAGAGAATTATTTTTTAATTATACCACACAGGGAAATGTAGACCCTTGTTAGCTGAACTCAACAATGAAATAATTAATTCTGTTCAAATGACAGATAAAAAGTAGTTTATGATAAAACTGCTTATATTATACTGTTCCATATGTATACTCAGCTTATATAACCGTATCTAATGAATATCAATATTTGTGGGGTATAATTTTTATTAAAAAGCAATTTTTTAATGTGGATGCATTTTTTTGAATTTTATTTTATTTATTTATTTATACAGTAGATGCTTATTAGTTATCCATTTTATACATATTAGTGTATGTATGTCAATCCCAATCTCCCAATTCATCCCACCACATGCCCCCCCCGGCCGCATTCCCCTCTTGGTGTGCATACGTTTATTCTCTACATCTATGTCTCTATTTCTGCACTGCAAACCGGTTCACCTGTACCATTTTTCTAGATTCCACATATAGGCGTTGATCTACAATATTTGTTTTTCTATTTCTGACTTTTTTCACTCTGTATGACAGTCTCTAGATCCATCCACGATTCTACAAATGACCCAATTTTGTTCCTTTTTATGGCTGAGTAATATTCCATTGTATATATGTACCACATCTTCTTTAGCCATTCGTCTGTCGATGGGCATTTAGGTTGCTTCTATGACCTGTCTATTGTAAATAGTGCTGCAATGAACATTGGGGTGCATGTGTTTTTAGAATTATGGCTTTCTCTGGGTATATGCCAGGTAGTGGGATTGCTGGGTCATATGCTAATTCTATTTTTAGTTTTTTAAGGAACCTCCATGCTGTTCTCCATAGTGCCTGTATCAATTTACATTCCTAGCAACAGTGCAAGAGGGTTCCATTTTCTCCACACCCTCTCCAGCATTTTTTGTTTGTAGATTTTCTGATGATATCTCACTGTACTTTTCATTTGCGTTTCTCTAATAATTAGTCATGTTGAACAGCTTTTCATTTGTTTCTTGGCCATCTGTATGTCTTCATTGGAGAAATGTCTATTTAGGACTTCTGCCCAATTTTTGATTGGGGTGTTTGTTTTTTTTTTAATATTGACCTGCATGAGCTCTTTATATATTTTGGAGACTAATCCATTGTCCGCTGACTCGTTTGCAAATATTTTCTCCCATTCTGAGGGTTGTCTTTTCATCTTGTTTGTAGTTTGCTTTGCAAAAGCTTTTCAGTTTCACTAGGTCCCATCTGTTTTTGTTTTTATTTCCATTACTCTAGGAGGTGGATCAAAAAAGATCTTGCTGTGATTTATGTCAGAGAGTGTTCTTCCTATGTTTTGCTCTAAGAGTTTTATAGGGTCCAGTCTTACATTTAAGTCTCTAATCCATTTTGAGTTTATTTGTGTGTATGGTGTTAGGGAGTGTTCTAATTTCATTTTTTTACATGTAGCTGTCCAGTTTTCCCAGCACCACTTATTGAAGAGACTGTCTTTTCTCCATTGTATATCCTTGCCTCCTTTGTCATAGATAAATTGACCATAGGTGTATGGGTTTGTCTTTGGGGCTTTCTATCCTATTCCATTGATCTATGTTTCTGTTTTTGTGCCAGTACAATATTGTCTTGATTATTGTAGCTTTGTAGTATAGTCTGAAGTCAGGTAGTCTGATTTCTCCAGCTCCGTTTTTTTCCCTCAAGACTACTTTGACTATTCGCAGTCTTTTGTGTTTCCATACAAATTTTAAGATTTTTTGTTCTAGTTCTGTAAAAAATGCCTTTGGGAATTTGATAGGGATTGCATTGAATCTGTAGATTGCTTTGGGTAGTATAATCATTTTCACAATGTTGATTCTTCCAATCCAACAACATGGTATATCTCTCCATCTGTTTATATCACCTTTAATTTCTTTCACCAGTGTCTTATAGTTTTCTGCATACAGATCTTTTGTCTCACTAGGTAGGTCTATTCCTAGGAATTTTATTCTTTTTCTTGCAGTGGTAAATGGGAGTGTTCCCTTAATTTCTCTTTCACATTATTCATCATTAATGTATAGGAATGCAAAAGATTTCTGTGGATTAATTTTGTATCCTGCTACTTTACCAAATTCATTGATTACCTCTAGTAGTTTTCTGGTGGCATCTTTAGGATTCTTTATGTATAGTATCATGTCATCTGCAAACAGTGAGTTTTACTTCCTCTTTTCCAATTTGTAATCTTTTGTTTCTTTTTCTTCTCTGATTGCCATGGCTAGGACTTCCAAAACTCTATTGAATAATAGTGGCAAGAAAGGATATCCTTGTCTTTATCCTGATCTCAGAGGGAATGCTTTCAGTTTTTCACCATTTAGAATGATGTTTGCTGTAGGTTTGTCATATACGGCCTTTATTATGTTGAGGTAGGTTCCCTCTATGCCCAGTTTCTGGAGAGTTTATATCATAGATTGCTGTTGAATCTTGTCAAAAGCTTTTTCTGCATCTATTGAGATGATGGTTTTTATTCTTCAATTCATTAATATGGTGTATCACATTGATTGACTGGCAAATATTGAAGAATCCTTGCATCCCTGGGATAAATCCCACTTGATCATGGTGTATGATCCTTTTAATGTGTTGCTGGATTTTCTTTGCTAGTAGTTTGTTGAGGATTTTCGCATCTATGTATCAGTGATATTCGTCTGTAATTTTCTTTTTTTGTTGTTTCTTTGTCTGGTTTTGGTATCAGGGTGATGGTGGCCTCATAGAATGAGTTTGGGAGTGTTCCTTCCTCTGCAGTTTTTTGGAAGAGTTTCAGAAATTTGGGTGTTAGCTCTTCTCTAAATGATTGATAGAATTCACCTGTGAAACCATCTGGTCCTGGACTTCTGTTTGTTGGAAGATTTTTAATCACAGTTTCAATTTCATTACTTGTGATTGGTCTGTTCATATTTTCTATTTCTTCCTGGTTCAGTCTTGGAAAGTTATAACTTTCTAACACTTTGTCCGTTTCTTCCAGGTTGTCCATTTTATTGGCATAGGGTTGCTTGCAGTTGTCTCTTAGGATGCTTTGTATTTCTGTGGTGTCCACTCTAACTTCTCCTTTTTCATTTCTAATTGTATTTATTGGAGTCCTCACCCTCTTTATCTTGAGTCAGGCTAACGGTTTATCAAGTTTGTTTATCTTCTCAAAGAACCAGCTTTTACTTTTATTTCTTTGCTATTGTTTTCTTTGTTCCTATTTCATTTATTTCTGCTGTGATCTTTATGATTTCTTTCCTTCTGCTAACTTTGGGTTTTGTTTATTCTTCTTTCTCTAGTTCTTTATGTGTAAGGTTAGATTGTTTATTTGAGATTTTTCTTGTTTCTTGAGGCGGGCTTGTATTGCCATAAACTTCCCTCTTCAAACTGCCTTTGCCACATCCCATAGGCTTTGGATCATCGTGTTTTCATTGTCATTTGTCTCTAGGTATTTTTTGATTTCCTCTTTGATTTCTTCTGTGATCTCTTGGTTATTTAGTAACGTATTGTTTAGCCTCCATGTGTTTGTGATTTTTACGTTGTTTTTTCTTGTAATTCATTTCTAATCTCATAGCGTTGTTTTCAGAAAAGATGCTTGATATGATTTCAATTTTCTTAAGTTTAGTGAGGCTTGATTTGTGACCCAAGATGTGATCTATCCTAGAGAATGTTCCATGCGCACTTGAGAAGAAAGTGTAATCTGATGTTTTTGGATGGAACGTCCTATAAATATCAATTAAATCTATCTGGTCTATTGTGTCATTTAAAACTTCTGTTTCCTTATTTATTTTCATTTTGGATGATCTGTCCATTGGTGTAAGTGAGGTGTTAAAGTCCCCCGCTATTATTGTGTTACTGTCGATTTCCTCTTTTATAGCTGTTAGCAGTTGCCTTATGTATTGAGGTGCTCCTATGTTGGGTGCCTATATATTTATAATTGTTATGTCTTCTTCTTGGATTGATCCCTGGATCATTATGTAGTGTCCTTCCTTGTCTCTTGTAAAGTTCTTTATTTTAAGTCTATTTTATCTGAGTATTGCTACTCCATCTTTCTTTTGATTTCCATTTGCATGGAATATCTTTTTCCATCCCCTCACTTTCAGTCTGTATGTGTCTCTCGGTCTGAAGTGGGTCTCTTATAAAAAGCATATGTATGGGTCCTGTTTTTGTATGCATTCAGCAAGCCTGTGTCTTTTGGTTGGAGCCTTTAATCCATTCACATTTAAGGTAATTTTTGATATGTATGTTCCTATTACCATTTTCTTAATTATTATGGGTTTGTTTTTGTAGGTCCTTTTCTTCTCTTGTGTTTCCCACGTAGAGTCGTTCCTTTAGCATTTCTTGTAGAGCCAGTTTGGTGGTGCTGAATTCTCTTAGCTTTTGCTTGTCTGTAAAGCTTTTGATTTTTCCATCGAATCTGAATGAGATCCTTGCTGGGTAGAGTAATCTTGGTTGTAGGTTCTTCCCTTTCATCACTTTAAATATATCATGCCACTCCCTTCTGGCTTTTAGAGTTTCTGCTGAGAAATTAGCTGTTAACCTTATGGGAGTTCCCTTGTATGTTATTTGTCATTTTTCCCTAGCTTCTTTCAATAATTTTTCTTTGTCTTTAATTTTTGTCAATTTGATTACTATGTGACTCAACGTGTTTCTTCTTGGGTTTATCCTTCCTGAGACTCTCTGTGCTTCCTGGATTTGGGTGGCTATTTCCTTTCCCTTGTTAGGGAATTTTCGACTATAATCTTTTCAAATATTTTCTCGGGTCCTTTCTGTCTCTCTTCTCCTTCTGGGACCCCTAGAATGGAATGTTGCTGTGTTTAATGTTGGCCCAGAGGTCTCTTAGGCTATCCTCATTTCTTTTCATTGTTTTTCTTTATTCTGTTCCCAGCAGTGAATTCCACCATTCTGTCTTCCAGGTCACTTATCTGTTCTTCTGCCTCAGTGATTCTGCTATTTATTCCTTCTAGTGTATTTTTCATTTCAATTATTGTATTGTTCATCTCTGTTTGTTTGTTCTTTAATTCTTCTAGGTCTTTGTTAAATACTTCTTTCATCTTCTAGACCTTTGCCTCTAATCTTTTTCTGAGGTCCTGGATCATGTTCACTATTATTATTCTGAATTCCTTTTCTGGAAGGTTGCTTATCTCCACCTCCTTTAGTTGTTTTTCTGGGGTTTTATCTTGCTCATCCATCTTGTATGTAGCCCTCTGCCTTTTCATCTTTTCTATCTTTCTGTGAATGTGGTTTTTGTTCCACAGGTTGCAGGATTGTAGTTCTTCTTGCTTCTGCTGTCTGCCCTTTGGTGGATGATGCTATCTAAGAGGCTTGTGCAAGTTTCTTGATGGGAGGGACTGGTGGTGGGTAGAGCTAGGTGTTGCTCTGGTGGGCAGAGCAACAGAGCTCCCAGAACTTCTGCTGCCAGTGTCCTTGTCCTCATGATGAGCCACAGCACCTCCTGCCTCTGCAGGAGACCCTCCAACACTAGCAGGTAGGTCTTGTTAAGTTTCTTATAAGTTCACTGCTCCTTCCTCTGGGTCCTGATGTGCACACTACTTTGTGCGTGCCCTCCAAGAGTGGAGTCTCTGTTTCCCCCAGTCCTGTCAGAGTCCTGCAATCAAATCCCACTAGTCTGCAAAGTCTGATTCTCTAGGAATTCCTCCTCTCATTGCCAGACCCCCAGATTGGGAAGCCTGATGTGAGGCTCAGAAGCTTCACTCCAGTGGGTGGACTTCTGTGGTATAAGTGTTCTCCAGTTTGTGAGTCACCCACCCAGCAGCTATGGGATTTGATTTTATTGTGATTGAGCCCTTCTTACCATCTCATTGTGGCTTCTCCTTTGTCTTTGGATGTGGGGTATCTTTTTTGGTGAGTTCTCGTGTCTTCCTGTCAATGATTATTCCGCAGTTAGTTGTGATTCCGGTGCTTTCACAAGATGGAGTGAGTGCATGTCCTTTCACTCTGCCATCTTGAACCAATCTCTGCATCTGCATTTCTAACAAGTTCCTGGGTCATGCTGAAACTGCTGGTCTGGGGACCACACTTTGAAAATCACTGGGTTAGAACAATGAAAACAATTAACCTTGTGTCAGACAGCCTACTTACTGTTCTTGGGAAGCTCCTAGGATCAGAGTGTGGGTGATGGTGGTGGTGGTGGGCTGGTGTGCTCTGGATGCATATTTATTGAAACTCATTATTTTATGACTATAGAGAAAAATAGAACTAGAATGGTTTACATCATGTAAGTGTCATACTATCTTGTGGTGGATATCAGAGTTGCAGTCTGAATTCTAAAAAAAAAAGGAAATGGTCTTCAGATTTTTCTTATAATTATTATTATAGTCTTAATATGTTTCTTACAATTATTATTTTTAATAATAATTGCTAAATAATAGCTAAAAGAGCACTAATACACTTTGTTGAAAGCCTAGGCACATACTTAGAATTTTCATCTGTGACCCTATTTGATCTTTGGGTTAGAATATATCATAATTTTATATCATTTAAATTTTGAGCTCTTACTAATATGCATAAAGATACCACATAGGTAGAGTTACGTATAAGACAGGTGTCCTCAAGATACTTGACTTCCATCTGGCTAAAATTTGTCATACTGATTTTGTTAGGAGACACTTTACTGCTGTCAGACAGAAAATGGTTATAAAAAATATACAAATGCCTCATATCTCTGTTGTAAATGTTACCCTACAAGATGTAAACTGCATGACTGGCACAACTGTATGCAGTAGCCCTGGTAAACAAACTCCACACTTGTTTATGAATGGAAAGGACATGTGAGATTTTAGTTTCCTGGAAATATACAAGAAAAAATCTTCCATATTTAATTTTTGAAAATCTTAAGATCTTCCTGAAAACATTATGAAAGTAAACTACTTCTTTTAGATGAATATATATTCTTTATCCAGCTATTTGGAATGACATTCTCAGAAACTACCTGAGTTTTCTCTTTATACATCTTCAATCAGTAAATATCTGTTTACACATAATGAAACTGTAATGTGGCCTTTGATGTTCACATCTGTTTTTCTACCACCACTGTACTCTGGTTGCTAACACCAGGAAAACTTGTACAATTCTAACATATCTTTACTGCCACATTTCAAAAGGTGGAGGTAATCTTTAGCCAGTAAAAATGGCACGAGCATTGAGGAGCTGTCTGGCTAATAAAGGAAAATAGTGGGTCAGAAACAGCAGGTGTTTCATGTTATAGCTCTTAGAATTTCATGGGGGTTTATTTCTTAGTATTCATCACTCTGACAAGTTCTTCTCAATTAAACAAATAATGCCTTTTTGTGAATCATCTTCAAGAGTATGGAAAGAATAATTATGTCTGATAGTATCAAAATATAATTCTAAATATGTGATAGTTATGGGCTGAAATTGCCTATCCTCAATTGAGAAAATGGGCTTGTATCATCTTGAAGTTAGTTCACCTTCAGTTCACTTAGTGAATACTTTGTGGCAAGTATTTTATTAATTTTAAAATGAAGATGAACTTGTAGGTGAAGTGATTCTCTTGATGTAAAAGGTTGAGCCAGGATTTAAATCCCAAAATGTTTGCTTCCAGAGCCCGTGCCATTAGGCACTAAGTTCCCCTCCCTCATTAGTTAATTTTATGGTTGCTCTTTTAAATGGGAGAAGGGAACTGTGCCATATTAAAACAAAGTTCACAGAGCTCACTAATATTCTAAAATTTGACATTGTAATCTCTAAGTAGAATAGCACTGAAAGTGTAAAATTCAAAATACTGTGCCTGTGACATTTACTTATTTTACTTTCTTTTATTGTAATACTATGCTATTTTGAGTATTTTGGGAAACATTTCTATTTATACTTAACAAAACTGTTTTAATCTATAGTCAGCTTATCTAAAATATCCTAATAAGTCAAAGAAAACCCTATTTAAGAGATATTTTAATTTGTTGGAAAAAAATAAAATAGTGATAACATGCTTATTTTACAATACTTTGAGTAAACAGATATGTATAAAGGGGAAATAAAAAAAGCCACCTTCATATTCATCACATATATATCCAAAACAAATTGTAATAGAAATATCAATTCCTTACCCATTCCCCCCGCTGCCAGAGAATTCATTATGAAATACTCCCACACAGGGTTAGAAAGGAGAATAAATGGTCTCCTTTTGATCTGTGCAACAATTGTTTGATCCATGGAAGTTTCTTAACCTCTTTATCATCTTAAAATTAAGAATTTAATATACAGAATCTTGAGTGATCATCTTTCCTAAATGAATGAAAAATTCAAGGTTCTAATATGGAAGGTAACCTAGTGTAGCAATTGAAAATCCTTGGCATTGATTTGGAGTAAGAAACATGCATTATAATAGACTACTTTCAAATGAAATACTTATGGAAAAATAAATTACCTTGGTTATTTGCAAATATGCTACCAAATTAAACTTTAGTGAATTTTTCATGTCTATAGACATACGTGTGGAGATAAATTATAAGATAGGAACAAACACACAAATAACTGCAGCATTCTATCACTTATGTTGCAATCAGAAAGAAGTATTCATACACATATTTGTTCATGAACTACATGAACAATGCGATACCTAATGTCTTGTAATTAAAAATACATTAAAATCATTATGGGAATCTAATATTAAATTACATAAACCATGATTTTAAATGGGCTAAATGTTTAGAGGTAAACCTATGAAAAATGGATACTCTATAGATGAACTATAAGTCAAATATTGTTTCTTTTCTTATCCTGATCCATAATCTTCATGTTATTATTGTTATATGTTTTTGCTATATTGTCATTATTATGTTTACTTTTCTCACATTTTAATCTTAGTATTTCCCCCATTAGAAGAGGATATACTTAAAAGCAAAATATCCATGCCTTATTTTAAATCAGATAAATAAGCCAAGAGAACTGATTAAATAATTTATAAAATTAGGTTTCTATGGACCTGGAATTATAGATATGAGAAATGGGATGCATATTATATGATGTTCAATTCTTCCCAGGTACATCTTCTACATTATAAAAAATAATACTTTAAATGATTTTGTGGGATAGAGAGGGCAGTACCAAGGATGACATATGATAGCAGAAGTAAACTTCTCAACCCTCAATATTTATCTGATGTCAAATGCAGCAGGTTCAATGCATCATACATTTATGTGATCAAGTAAATTGCTAGAAGCAAATTTGACATTAAGATGATAAACATGGCTATTAACAGAAATCAGGCTCTATGGTAATCAGATCCAATACGGTAATTAATCTTAGCTCTGTCACAAAGATTCCTTGAGAGTGGAATCATAACCTAGCACATTTCAAATAATTTAGCCTTCCATCTCCTATGAGGTAAACATGAGAAGGACAGGGCCATGGTGACTGGGATTAAATGCTCTTCTTTTCAATGTCTATTCTGGGAATCTGCACAGGAATACATCGTTAATCCAGCTCCCTTTCAGTCAGAATCATGAAATTATCAAAATAACTGATCGTTATCATAAAATGAAATATGATCGATTTTTACTCTGGTTAAGTTACACATTAAGCAGAAAAATATCAAGTCTGGGCCTCATTGAAATGGTGTCTGCAGATCTTGCTAAGGTTATAGCAGCGGGGAGTGGTGGCAATTTTTCCATAATACCAGCACAGTCAGAACAGGGATTGTGTCTGCCAGAGTCGCATAGACACTAGTCATCTTCACAAGTGAAAATAAGTCACCCACCTACACAGTTCTCTTTTTACACTAAAGATGAATAATTCACATAATTTGACTGAAAATATAATAAACTAATTTTCTTAACATATACACAAAAATGGTCTGATTTTCTAAAAATATTCATGCTAAACTAATCCATTCCTGGAGCAGAATTTTTTTTAAAGAAAAGTACAGAATTTGCCATAAGTTGAATAAAAAGGTCCAACATCTTTTACTAGAATGAAGTAATGAGTTTATAAATGCCTTAACCTCTTCTTTTAGAAAGGACCAATTCCTCAGCCTACCTTAGATCACAAAATCATTACTAGTGTGTGGTAACGTTACGGGCCTTCTTACTTTTTGTTTGAAAGTTTTCTTACGAGGGCTAAGGTGGTATAAAGAGAAAGATAGCTAGTGTACAACATATACTAAACCAACATATAACTCCATAACTTGCAGTGAATTACCAAAGATTTATAGATATATATAACCAGTAAATATATATATTAACATATATATATAAAAGTCAGGAAACAAATAAAACATTAGGTATTCTAAAGTTCTAGAAGCAGACTGATTCAACCATCTTTGGAAGGTGTTTTTAGTATTTAATTAGCCTTATTTTATAAAATTACTTATGTGTAACCTAAAATATTTTGCTATAATTGAAGCCCATACTTTATAACTTTAAGCTCTGCAAAGATTGGAACAGCTCCTGTTTATAACACGTGAAAACTCCTTCGTGTGCTTAAAAGCTGTTCTTAACTTTCCCCTCAGGCTTGTCTTTAGATTAAATAACTTCCAATTAAATAATTCACCGCATTTTCCTGATCCATCAATCATTTCTGAGTCAGTTTCTCAAATTCTTCTACCTATTTTAAAATAGGGCAAATCAAACCTACCCTGAGATTCTACTAATTAACAATGCTTGTGGCAGATTTTTTTTCCACTTTTGCATATCATTTTCTTGCTAAAATGAACCCAGTAAGTTTTTGTTTATTTTTAATGATGCTGTCCTGATATTTCCTGGTCTTTTTCAGCTGCTCTAGGGTCAAATTATTCATATTTTTCTATAACTAAAATTTCTCTGGGATTCTGAGACATCAAAGCAGTAAAAGAATACAATTATACAGGATCCCTATCTGCAAAAAAAAAAAAAAAGGGAGCCTACTCACTAAGATCTACTTTGCTCAGACATGTATTTTTAAAATGCATTTTAATAAAAAGAAACAAAGAATAAATCACTAATCCTTGCTCCGAACTTATAGGCCTAGTTAGTGCAATAAAATAAGCCTGTCATTTTCAACTTATAATTAGAAACTATTTCTTTCCTTGAGGGTTTTGTTAACAGCCAACAAAAATCACTACAATACTGGAAGATGTTCACAGCAGCCCAGCAGGTACTTCTCACTTTCCCATTAAACATTCCATATGCATCCATCAAGTCATTACAGTATTCCACATATCTGTCAACCTTTGCCAGGCTATCACATACAAGCATGCACCCTAAGACGATTCTTATGAAATATTCATGAACATTTTCAAGTTACAAATTCCTCTCATTCAAGATAAGATTTAATGGCAACACTTTCCTGAACAAGTTAATGAGAACTCTTCTCTAATAATAAACGAGCTCAGATATACAAGGGCCCCATGATTTCACCAGGCACTCTTGTTGGGAACAAATTCAACACCAATTCACATTCAGCTTTCTTTTCTTTAGGTGCCTAAGGCTATGTCTTCCTGGCTGTCAGTTATCTGATAAAAATATCAAAATTCAGTCAATGTGGATGAAGAGAGATTTAACCTTAATGACCATATACAACTGATCAGTTGATTTTTACCATATTTCAAGGAGAATATCAAGTGACATTTTTTACCCATTAAATCAAGTCAGATTTTGGACATCTAAACTGGTAAATCTGAATTTTCTGATTAATACACCTGACTGACTAAGAGCAGAAGCCAACAGAAAGACTCCCGACATAAATGAGAAATCGTGTCCAAATGGAAAGCACGTCTTGTACCCACTCAATCAGTTCCCACAGAGCGGGGAATAAGCTAAATTAATGTTAAAACAGAAGAATTTACAGGCACCTGTAGAGAATCCTGATTTAGTCCACTCTCACCACACCCCTCTCCCAAATTTTTATTTTGAAGATTTCAATTGAAATGAAAAATACAGTAGGATTAACATTCACATACTAATCACCTGACTTCTCCAGATGTTATTTTTTTCCTCACATTTGCTTTATTTTTCATGTGTATCTTTCTCACTCTGAATCATTTGAAAGTAATCTGAAAACTCTTCGTTTAGTTGTGAAGAACCATGACTGAAGCCATAGCGGCACTAAGGTCTGGAAAAGGTATCTTAAAGGTTCTTTCATAAATACAGATACGTTAAGGAGCTGTGGGGTGCAGAAAGTACACTGGGTTTGGAATAACAGCCCTATCCCTCCTGTGTAATCCAGGTATGACATTGAGGAAGACACTCAGAGACTAAGTCACTAACTACAGAGCTGTGACCATGCCTACTTCACCATGATTTTATGAGGACTATGGGTGTTTACATGAGATAATGTATCTGAAAGAAAATTACATTCTCACACAGATATTATTTGGGTAACTATATTTTTAAAAAATCCTCAGTGACAATAAGAACTGTTCCTTTATCTGGTTACAACACAACAATAATAATGAACATTTATCAAGCATTTACTAAAAGCTACGTGACCATTATTGTACTGGTTTTATAAGAAAGAAAATTAGGTCTTATAGAGGTTAAAAGGTTTGAAGACTGACTCATAGCAATTTAAGTGGTAGAGCTGGGATTCCAAGCTCATGTAACTGGTCAGATTCTATACTTTAGCCAGGGGATGTGAGATAGAAAATGTACTACAAGTACAAATAAACAATTGATGCAAATGTATCCAACAAAGGCCACCCAGGTCAGAACTGTGACAAATTCAAATCTGTCTTTAGTCACCTCTTCTACTCCAAGCCCCATCATCCAGATAAAGTATACCTACTTTGTCTCTATGCTAAGGATACTGAATTGGCATTATCCTGATATCAATTACCTTTTAATAAAATCTTTCTAATTATCTTATGTATAGTGACATCTTGAGAAATTTCCCGTTAAATATATGAAGAAGTAACTTCTAATTTCCAGCATTTAACTGATATAATTTCACCCAGAGAGGACTCCCCAAAACCTTCCAAATCACATGAACGTGGTCACATACCCTGCTTATTTATTGCCATCTGCATGTATGTATTTCCCAGCCTCAGGGCAAAAGGTAACTTTCTATTTCATCAGAATTTTAAACAACCTCAAATTAATTATAAAACACCAGCCTTTCCTGGCTTACTGGCTGCCTGATCTACCTTATTTTTAAAATATATTTCACCTACCTGTTTTATAATCAATTAAAACACACAAATAATGAAGCCAAGCCAAATAAAAGAAAATAAATCTACATATGTAGCAACATACTCAGAATTTTTTAAAAACCCAAGAAAAATAATTTTGTACATGTTTTGCAATCATCACCTATAGTACACCATTTGTAGCCATGTTTCACTTCATTGTTTCCCACACAGGTTACACTGGTATTTTCTCCAGACCTCTTTGTTTCTGACTGAGCATTAAACACTTTCTGCCATTTAGCTTTGTTGCCTGAGAATGACAGACAATAAAGAAGCCAAGAATACTGCAGACAACTTTGAAAATTTGAGAAATTAAATTATTTCATTAATGATCTCACCAATAAATCTTCTGACCCAATCAGAATCATATCCTGCAGTTACTTATATCTTTGGTTTACTTTGAAACAGGCTGTGTACATGAAAACATGTTGACATCAATAACTACAAATATTAAAACATACAGAATATGTTAGCACACATAATACCACAGGAATCCAATGTGTGCTAATTTGCTTGTGTTTACAATTCTAAAGAAAAAAAAAATTTAATCCAGGCACATCACACACGTGTGAAAGGTTTAGATAACCTGGAAAGGAAGTCGTATAAAACTTCTCAATAAGGAAGGATTTGAAATGGGTAGAACAATGCTTGCCCATCTGTAATGTAATGGTAACTTTGGAGAAAAGACAATTCCATTTTAATCTGCTGAAGAGTACAGTTTTTTTAAACTAATTCTACTCTGAAGTTAAAGAATCCTTGAGCTTGTAAAGTTTATAAAACTGAGAAGAGAGTTTGGTATCATCTAAAATATAAGTCAAAGTGTTAAAACTGTTCTTTTCTTTTTTTTTTTTTTTTTTTGCGGTACACAGGCCTCTCACTGTTGTGGCCTCTCCCGTTGCGGAGCGCAGGCTCAGCGGCCATGGCTCACGGGCCCAGCCGCTCCGCAGCATGTGGGATCCTCCAGGACTGGGGCACAAACCCGTGTCCCCTGCATCGGCAGGTGGACTCTCAACCACTGTGCCACCAGGAAGCCAAAAATTGTTCTTTTCTTAACAAAACGAAAATTAAACTGTATTATAACAAATTATATTTATATAGATATAAATTAGATATCACAGATGTCCATAATACCATCACCAAGTTGTACTATTATTTAATTACAGACATGCTATTATTTAAAAGCAAAGGAACTGTATTAGAACAGCTATTAATTTGGGTATTAGACCAGTGTCAAATAAGGATGGCATGTTAAAACTGTAAGCGTTCCTCCTGCATTTCATTCACTCATTTCATACACGATGAAATTTAACCTAAAACTGTTTGGGAATTGTCTTTGTGTGAGAATTATGAAAGAAGTTTGATATGGGTAACTTATGCACTTATGAAAAATAAGCATGTTCTTTATTGATAGGTAAGGATAGTAATTTTAACAACCTAATAGATTCAGATTAAAACAAAATTATAATCATAAACTGAAGAGCAAACATAATTTTCTTTAAAGGATCTACTTATAGTTCTTCTTTGATTGTGCATATTAGTCCAAATTTAAGTCTGCTATTATTCTACATGTATTTCTGGGATTATAGACACTTTAATTTTTCTAAATTTTCCAGTACAAAATTGATTTAAAGAATGAAATTATTCTAATGATGGCTGAAATTCTTGGTGTTGTCAGAGTTTTAAAATTTAGATATTACATGATTATACTATTCAAATAATTATTAAGTTAAGAAAACAAGGAATTTATTACGCTAAATGAGATTACAAGGTGTAATCTAAAATGCAATACAAGAGAAAATATACAAAACTGATGTAAAGATTTCATAAAATTTGGAAATGCAAATCTAGTCAAGAAAAGTAACTTTTTAAAAAATCTGTAATAGAAAGGCTTTTTTCCCACCAGTACATTATTAAAACCACAAAAGCTTTATTCTTAACTATAATATATATGGAGCCATAAAACCTTCCCAATAACTTTTGCATAAACATAGTAAAAACATATTTTCAGTTAAAAAGCAATTTATTGAATATTTGTGACAATAATAAATAAACATCTGTTATTAATTACTTATTAAAATAATATTTTGAGTGTATATTGTTTTCAAAGTTCAGGTGAAAATATTTTAAGCTTGTGTAGCTACAGCAGGTCTTATATCTTACTAAAGGTTATTATAAAAATAAGAAGTCTATTGAATTCAAAAATAGATACATTTTGTAGCTGTAACTTTAATTACATAAAGAAGAGGTATTTTTCCCCCAATATTAATTTTTTTCAATGATGTTTCCTTCCAGAAGTAATTTAACTCTGTCTTCACATATCTTATAACAACAACAAATTAATAAAATCCAAGTTGCTGCCCAGGACTCGTTACCAATGTGTTCCAGAGCAAAGTAATAATTAATCTACTTTTATCATAAGAAAATGGATGAGAAAAAAATAGCAAAAAAGAACTTAGTGCCATATAGTGATTAATAATTAGACATCAAGTGGGTTCTTTTAAAACTCTGTTAATGTAGAGCCAAGGGTTTATCTATTTTTTAATTTAAAAAATTGTTAACACCCATGACCTCTATGAAATATCAGCGAGGAAGTGAAAGAAACTATGCAAAATCTCCACTTCAGTTTTAGGATATTCTAAATTCAAATTGTAAGAAAATCTTGAACTAAAGTTTCAACATCATAATCATTCCTGCAATAATCTAAACCCTTTACTGAAGTACAGATCCTTTACTTAAACAAACAAGGCTGGGATTACACTAGTTAGCAAATGATAAGGTCTTAGATTTTTGATCACATAGGATGGTGACCATTAAGAAAAATGGAATTCAAGCAGAAAATGTAGTATTTAATAAAATTTTTAATGTGATTAAATAAAATATTAGCTTTCTTTTAATGAGTGCTTGGTATGTTTTTGGCATTGTGTTGCATACTTACATGTATTATTTAAATTATTTTTTACAACAGCCTTATGATGTAGGCAATTTCATGATGTTCTTGGAAACACACATGATACCTCAACTTTCAAAATAGTTTAAAATTTGTATTATTTATACAACTACTATAAATGTAATATAGTTTTAATTCCTAAGACAATATTTTCTTAATATTACATAATTCTATCACCTCACAAAAAAATCTATGCATTAATACTGAAGAATGTAAAAATCAAAATCATCTACTATCCTTTTAGGTCATTGTTCATATTCATCCTTAATAATCAAGTTATATTTATTTTTAACATTCATTTCTCCACTTACTTATACCTGCCTTATTCCACAAAAATCATTAGAGGCAGCTTTAGTTTTTTTGTTTAAGATTCAAAGTATGCTATATAGCATCAGCATAATCCTTACTGTTAAATAATGCAAAAGTGCAATCTTGAGAGACCATATTTCTATAATAGATTTATCTAGTATTGATATTATTATATGCAGTTCAGTTTTGGAATTTTGAGAGAGCTGTCATTCCCCATTATTAAACTCATATCGTTTCTCTTTAGAATCTTATTCAGATTTTAAGGGCTTACTAACAGTAACTAATATTTATTAGGAATTATGCATGCATTTTAAGATTTAATGCTCACACAAGCTTGTGAGTTGGGATTACTTTTATCGCCATTTTGAGATTAAAAAAAAAAAACAACTTTAAAACTTCAGAGGGGTTACATGATATCCCAAGGTCACATAAACATCAAGCTTGAATTTGAGCCTGTCTCTACCATCTTTGCATCCTGCCATGCTGTACTTCATTACTGAAAATAAATCACCTGTTGAATACGGAACAAATACAACACATTGGAAAGACTGAGAAACCCACCTACAGCAGGAAAAAATGAAAAGCGTCAACCAGACAGAGGGAGAGAAGGAAAAGTTAAAATGTGAAAGGATAGCTCAGAATTATCACAAAGCCAGATGTTATTATCATAGAGATATTTATGCTGGTGTGTCCAAATAATTCCTCAAAAATTAAAATATGTCTGAAACTTACTCTTTTGGATTTTAGAGTAATATATAATGCATAAAAAAGATTTCTGAAATGTAATTTTAGAGCACGAACTAGGGGGGAATCAAGTGCTGTTTTCTTTCTTTCCTTCTATCCTTCTTTCCTGCCTCCCTTTCTGTCTGACTTCTTTCTTGATTTCTTGCTTTTCTTAGTTTATATTATAATATTTAAGACAAACAAAATGCTTAGCACCTTTTCTTATACTACCAAACTTGCATGAATGCATGGGGATGATTTATGCTTAACATACTACAATAAGATAATGCAAAAATCAAGGCTCTAATGAATGATGTCACTAGTTATGATTTCCCAATATTCAAACTGTCAGTCAATAAAAGTAATTATATTATCATGAAGGTAAAATACAGGCATGACTTCTTAGTTATGGGAATCATTCACAACAGACTGAAGATTTGTAGACATACCTTAATTTGGTTTTAAGCCATGAAAAATACTTTAATTTTAGGTATAAGATCGGAAGTATTCAGGATTAGTTATTCTCATTCTAAATGCACTTTCTTAAAGTCTGACTGCTAAATGGCAGAATAACACTCAGTCTAAAGTTTTTCCATTACAACTTATGATTGAAGTTGTATTTCAACAAAAATTACCTTTCGTAGATATGGTAATATTTGGTCTAAGACATTTAGAAAAATAACTGAAGTCAGTCAGTGGAAAAGGGAAAACATTCTGATTAAAAAAATAATAATAGCAGATTTGGCTTTTAAATACATTAAACCATTGTTTCCTGATTTTGTGTTCTAGTTCTGACCATGTTTTCTGTGAGCAGTGTAGCAGCTCTGGACTCGTACAATTACAAAGTACGGAGCACTGGTCTTTTGTAATTACTTCTGAAAACAGGGTAGGAAGTGCCTCATTCAATCAGCCAGTGAACAAGCATACCCTTTCTAAGTATCAAGATAGTGTTCACTTCTTTTGGTTCATAAAATGTCTTCCAAAATTGTCTTAAAAAAGAAGCAACTTTGCCTCCACATACAAAACTATACCCCCCAAATCATGCAATGACACTGAATTAAATGTTTTTTTTTAATCTGAAATATTCACAGACTACCATGTAAATAGATCTGCTAGGTTCATCAATACCAGGGAAAATTATAATTATTTTTATATTATAATTTATATTATATATATTTTTATATATTATAATTTATATTTATAAAAATATAAATTATAATGCATCAAAAGTTTCAATAAGGAAGGAGTCTTTCTCTTCTTTCCTATTTTCCCAGCATGACACATAAGGCTGTACCAATGTGCACATACATACACCACACACACACACCATGAATATCTTATATTCAAAAAATATTGAGTTCTTTTTTTACGCACATTGTTGTACTATTGTACTGGATACCACATTTTTTTAACATCTTTATAGGAATATAATGGCTTTACAATGTTGTGTTAGTTTCTGCTGTATAACAAAGTGAATCATCTATATGTATATATATATATATATATATATATATATATATATATCCCCATATCTCCTACCTCTTGCATCTCCCTCACACTATCCCTATCCCACCCCTCTAGGTGGTCACAAAGCACCAAGCTGATCTCCCTGTGCTATGCAGCTGCTTCCCATTAACTAACTATTTTACATTTGATAGTGTATATATGTCAAGGCAACTCTCTCACTTCGTCCCAGAATAACCTTCCCCCTCCCAATGTCCTCAAGACCATCCTCTACGTCTGTGTCTTTATTCCTGTCCTGACCCTAGGTTCTTCAGAAACAATTATTTTTTTAGATTCCATATATTTGTGTTAGCTACAGTATTTGTTTTTCTCTTTCTGACTTACTTCACTCTGCATGACAGATTCTACGTCCATGCACATCACTACAAATAATTAAATTTCATTTCTTTTTATGGTTGAGTAATATTCCATTGTATACATGTGCCACATCTTCATTAATCACTCATCAGTCGATGGACACTTAGGTTACTTCCATGCCCTGGCTATTGTAAATACTGCTGCAATGAACATTGTGGTACATGACTTTTTCTGAATTATAGTTTTCTCAGGATATATGCTTAGTGTGAAATTACTGGGTCATATGGTACTTCTATTGTTAGTTTTGTATGGAACCTCCATAATGCTCTCCATAGTGGCTGTATCAATTTATATTCCTACCAAGAGTGCAAGAGGGTTCCCTTTTCTCCACACCCTCTCCAGCATTTGTTTGTAGATTTTTTGATAATGGCCATTCTAACTGGTGTGAGATGATACCTCATTGTGGTTTTGATTTGCATTTCTCTAATGATTAGTGATGTTGAGCATTCTTTCATGTGTTTGTTGGAAATCTGCATATATTCTTTGGAGAAATGTCTGTATAGGTCTTCTGCCAATTTTTGTATAGGGTTGTTTGTTTTTTTGATGCTGCAGGGGCTGCTTGTATATTTTGGAGGTTAATCCTTTGTCTGTTGCTTCACTTGCAAATATTTCCTTTCATTCTGAGGGTTGTCTTTTCATCCTGAGGGTTGTCTTTTCATCTTGTTTATGGTTTCCTTTGCAGTGTGACAGTGTTTAAATTTCATTAGGTCTCATTTGTTTATTTTTGTTTTTATTTCCATTTCTCTAGGAGGTGGGTCAAAAAGGATCTTGCTGTGATTTATGTTATAGTGTTCTGCCTATGTTTTCCTCTAAGAGTTTTATATTCCCTGGCCTTACATTTAGGTCTTTAATCCATTTGGAGTTTATTTTTGTGTATGGTGTTAGGGAGTGTTCTAATTTCATGCTTTTACATGTAGCCATCCAGTTTCCCAGCACCACTTATTGAAGAGACTGTCTTTTCTCCATTGTATACACTTGCCTGCTTTGTCAAAGATAAGGTAACCATATGTGCATGAGTTTATCTCTGGATTTTCTATCCTGTTCTATTGATCTATATTTCTGTTTTTGTGCCAGTACCATACTATCTTGATTATTGTAGCTTTGTAGTATAGTCTGAAATCAGGGAGCCTGATTCCTCCAGCTCTGGTTTTCTTTCTCAAGATTGCTTTGGCTATTCCGGGTCTTTTGTGTTTCTATACAATTTGTGAAAAATTTTGTTCTACTCCTGTGAAAAATGCCATTGGTAGTTTGATAGGGATTGCATTGAATCTGTAGATTGCTTTGGGTAATATAGTCGTCTTCACAATGTTGATTCTTCCAATCCAAGAACAGAGTATATCTCTCCAACTGTTCGTATCATCTTTAATTTCTTTCATCAGTGTCTTATAGTTTTCTGCATACAGGTGTTTTGTCTCCTTGGGTAGGTTTATTCCTAGGTATTTTATCCTTTTTGTTGCCATGGTAAATGGGGATATTTCCTTAATTTCTCTTTCAGATTTTTCATCATTAGTGTATAGGAATACAAGAGATTTCTGTGCATTAATATTTATCCTGCTAGTTTACCAAATTCATTCATTAGCTCTTGTAGTTTTCTGGTAGTATCTTTAAGATTCTCTATGTATAGTATCATGTCATCTGCAAAGAGTGACAGCTTGAATTCTTCTTTTGCAATTTGGATTCCTTTTATTTCTATTCCTTATCTGATTGCTGTGGCTAAAACTTCCAAAACTATGTTGAATAATAGTGCTGAGAGTGGGCAACCTTGTCTTATTTCTGATCTTAGTGTAAATGGTTTCAGTTTTTCACCACTGAGAACGGTGTTGGCTGTGGGTTTGTCATATATATGACAAAATGTTGGCTGTGGGTTTGTCTCTATTATGTTGAGGTACATTCCCTCTATGCCTACTTTCTGGAGAGTTTTTTTTATCATAAATGGTGTTGAATTTTGTCAAAAGGTTTTTCTGCATCTATTGAGATGATCATATAGTTTTTCTCCTTCAATTTGTTAAAATGTCTTTTCACATTGATTGATTTGCATATACTGCAAATGCAAGAATCCTTGCATTCTTGGGATAAACCCCACTTGAACATGGTGTATGATCCTTTTAATGTGTTGTTGGATTCTGTTTGCTAGTATTTTGTTGAGGATTTTTGCATCTTGTTCATCAGAAATATTGGCCTGCAGTTTTCTTTTATTTTGGACATGTTTGCCTGGTTTTGGTATCATGGTGATAGTGGCCTCATAGAATGCATTTGGGAGTGTTCTTCCCTCTGCTATATTTTGGAAGAGTTTGAGCAGGATAGGTGTTAGCTCTTCTCTGAATGTTTGATAGAATTCATCTGTGAAGCCAACTGGCCGTGGGCTTTTGTTTGTTCAAAGATTTTTAATCACACTTTCAATATCAGTGCTTGTGATTGGTCTGTTTATATTTTCTATTTATCCCTGGTTCAGTCTTGGAAGGTTGTGTTTTTTTGAGAATTTGTCCATTTCTTCCAGGTTGTCCATTTTATTGGCATAGAATTGCTTGTAGTAACCTCATGATCCTTTGCATTTCTGCAGTATCAGTTGTTACTTCTCCTTTTTTATTACTAATTCTGTTGATTTGAATTTTCTCCTTTTCTTGATGAGTCTGGCTAATGGTTTATCAATTCTGTTTATCTTCTCAAAGAACCAGCTTTTAGTTTTGCTGATCTTTGCTATCGTTTCCTTCATTTCTTTTTCATTTACTTCTGATCTGATCTTTATGATTTCTTTCCTTCTGCTAACTTTGGGCCTTTTTTTATTCTTCTTTCTCTAATTGCTTCAGGGGTAAAGTTAGGTTGTTTATTTGAGAGTTCTTGTTTCTTGAGGTAGGATTGTAATGCTATACACTTCCCTCTTAGAACTGCTTTTGCTAGCCCATAGGTTTTGGGTGGTCGTGTTTTCAGTGCCATTTGTTTGTAGGTATTTTCTGATTTCCTCTTTGATTTCTTCAGTGATCTATTGGTTATTTAGTAGCCTATTGTTTGGTCTCCGTGTGTTTGTATTTTTTACAGTTTTTTTTTTTCCTGTAATTGATATCTAGTCTCATAGCATTGTGCTCAGAAAAGATACTTGATATGATTTCAAGTTTGTTAAGTTTACCAAGGCTTGATTTGTGACACAAGATATGATCTATCCTGGAGAATTTTCCATAATCACTTGAAAAGAAAGTGTATTCTGTTGTTTTTGGATGGAATGTACATAAATATCAATTAAGTCCATATTATTTAATGTGTCACTTAAAGCTTGTGTTTCCTTGTTTATTTTCACTTTGATTGATCTGTCCATTGGTGAAAGTGGGGTGTGAAAGTTCCTTACTATTATTGTATTTCTATTTACCCTTTCATGGCTGTTAGCATTTGCCTTATGTTTTGAGGTGCTCCTATGTTGGGTGCATAAATATTTACAATTGTAATATCTTCTTCTTGGATTGATCCCTTGATCATTATGTAGTGTCCTTCTTTGTCTCCTGTTAATAGTCTTTATTTTAAAGTCTATTCTGTCTAATATGAGAACTGCTACTCCAGCTTTCTTTTGATTTCCATTTGCATGGAATATCTTTTTTTGTTTGTTTGGTTTTTTTTTTGTTTTTTTTTTTTGTTTTTTTTCTTTTTTTTTCTTTTTTTTCTTTGCATGGAATATCTTTTTCCATCTGCTCACTTTCTGTCTGTATATGTCCCTAGGTCTGAAGTGGGTCTCTTGTAGACAGCATATATATGGGTCTTGTTTTTGTATCCATTCAGCCAGTCTATGTCTTTTGGTGGGAGCATTTAATCCATTTACATTTAAGGTAGTTATCAGTATGTATGTTCCTATTACCATTTTCTTAATTGTTTTGGGATTGTTATTGTAGGTCTTTTCCTTGTCTTGTGTTTCTTACCTAGAGAAGTTCCTTTAGCATTTGTTGTAAAGCTGGTTTGGTGGTGCTGAACTCTCAGCTTTTGCTTGTCTGTAAAGGTTTTAATTTCTCCTTCGAATCTGAATGAGATCCTTGCTGGGCAGAGTAATTTTCATTGTAGGTTTTTCCATTTCATCACTTTACATATGTCCTGCCAGTCCCTTCTGGCTTGCAGAGTTTCTCTGAACAATCAGCTGTTAACCTTATGGGGATTCCCTTGTATGTTATTTGTTGTTTTTCCCTTGCTGCTTTTAATATTTTTTCTTTGTATTTAATTTTTGATAGTTTGATTAATATGTATGTTGGCGTGTTTCTCCTTGGATTTATCCTGTATGGGACTCTCTGTGCATCCTTGACTTGATTACTTCCTTTCCCATGTTAGAGAATTTTTCATCTATAATCTCTTCAAATATTTTCTCGGTCCCTTCATTTTTCTCTTCTTCTTCTGGGACCCTTATAATTAGAATGTTGGTGCCTTTAATGCTGTCTGTGAAGTCTCGGAGAATGTCCTCAATTCTCTTCATTCTTTTTTCTTTATTCTGCTCTGTGGTAGTTATTTCCACTTTTTAATCTTCCAGGTCACTTATCTGTTCTTCTGCCTCAGGTATTCTGCTATTGATTCCTTCTAGAGAATTTTCTATTTCATTTATTGTGGTGTTCATCATTGTTTGTTTGCTCTTTAGTTCTTCTAAGTCCTTGTTAAACATTTCTTGTATTTTCTCTATTCTATTTCCAAGATTTTGGATCATCTTTACTATCATTACTCTGACTGCCTATTTCCTCTTCATTTGTTTGGTCTGGTGGGTTTTTACTTTGTTCTTTTAACTGCTGTGTGTTTCTCTGTCTTGTCATTTTGCTTGACTTACTGTGTGGGGTCTCCTTTTTCGCAGGCTGCAAGTTTGTAGTTCCCATTGTTTTTGTTGTCTGCCCCCAGTGGGTAAGGTTGTTCAGTGGGTTGTGGAGGGTTCTTGGTGGAGGGGACTGGTGCCTTTGTTCTGGTGGATGAGGCTGGATCATGTCTTTCTGGTGGGCAGGACCATGTTCAGTGCTGTGTTTTGGGGTGTCTGTGAGCTTGTTATGATTTTAGTCATCCTGTCTACTAGTGGGTGGGGTTGTGTTCCTGTCTTGCTAGGTGTTTTGCATGGGGTGTCCAGCACTGTAGCTTTCTGGTTGTTGAGTGGAGCTGGGTCTTAGCGTTGAGACAGAGATCTCTGGGAGAGCTCTTGCCAATTTCTATTATGTGGGGCCGGGATGTCTCTAGTGGTCCAATGTCCTGAACTTGTCCCTCCCACCTCAGAGGCTCAAGCCTGGCACCTGGCCAGAGCACCAAGACCCTGTTAGCCACATGGCTCAGAATAAAAGGGAGAAAAAAAAGAAAGAAAGAAAAAAAGAAAAATACAAGAAAGTTATTAAAATACAAACTAAAAATTATTAAAATAAAGAAATATAATACATAATTTAAAAAATTGTAAAACAAAGAGCAAGCAAACCAATAAATAAATCCAATGATAACAAGCACTAAAAACTATACTAAGATAAACATAAAAATCAGAAACTAGTCAGCTGCGTACAAAAACACCAAGTCTACATTTGCTCCCAAAATCCACCGCCTCAATTTTGGGACGGTTCATTGTCAATTCAGGTATTCCACAGATGCAGCATACTTCAAGTTGATTGTGGGGATTTAGTCTGCTGTCCCTGAAGCTGCTGGGAGAGATTTCCCTTTCTCTTCTTTGTTTGCACAGCTCCTGGGGTTCAGCTTTGGATTTGGCCCCACCTCTGCATGCAGGTAGCCCTCTGGCATGTGTTCTTCACCCAGACAGGAGGGAGTTAAGGGAGTGGCTGATTAGGGGGCTCTGGCTCACTCAGGCCGGTGGGAGGGAGGAGTACAGAATATGGGGCGAGCCTCCGGTGGCAGAAGCCTGTGTGACTTTGCAACAGCCTGAGGCATGCTGTGTGTTCTTCCGGGGAAATTGTCCATGGATCACAGAACCCTGGCAGTGGCAGGCTGCAAAGGCTCCCAGGAGGGGAGGTGTGGAGAGTGATCTGTGCTTTCACACAGAATTCTTGGTGGCTGCAGCAGCAGCCTTAGTGTTTCATGCCCGTCTCTGGTGTCCACGCTAATAACAATGGCTCACGCCTATCTCTGAAGCTCATTTAGGCAGTGCTCTGAATCTCCTCTCCTTCTGCACCCCGAAACAATGGTCTCTTGCCTCTTAGGCAGTTCCAGTCTTTTTCCCAGACTCTCTCCCCATTAGCTGTTGTGAACTATCACCCTTCAGGCTGTGTTCACGCAGCCAATCTCAGTCCTCTCCCTGGGGTCTGACGTCCAAAACCCGAGCCCCAGCTCCCAGCCCCCACCTGTCCTGGTGGGTGAGCAGACAAGGTCTCAGGCTGGTGAGTGCTGGTCAGCACCGATCCTCTGTGTGGGAATCTCTCTGCTTTGCCCTCTGCACCCCTGTTGCTGCACTCTCCTCCGTGGCTCTGAACCTTCCCCCCCGTCCACCCCCCGTCTCTGCCAGTGAAGGGGCCTCCTAGTGTGTGGAAACTTTTCCTCCTTCACAGCTCCTTCCCAGAGGTCCAGGTCCCATCTCTATTCTTTTGTCTGTTTTTTTCTTTTGCCCTACCCAGGTACATGGAAAATTTCTTGCCTTTGGGGAATTGTGAGGTCTTCTGCCAGCCTTCAGTAGGTTTTCTGAAGGAGTTGTTCCACATGTAGATGTATTTTTGATGTATTTGTGGGCAGGAAGGTGATCTCCATGCCTTACTCCACCACCATCTTGAAGGTTCTCATGTCACATATTTTTGACACTAATTATTAGCTGAATACATTATATGTTAATTTGGAGAAATGAAAATTAAATTTTAGATCTACCATCTTAAATTTCTACCACATGTAATAGAGTAATGCCGCTCTCTATTAACTGAAATTTAAAAAAATAATTCTTTTGAATGCAGTTATCATAAGGATTAAATAATTGTCATCAGAAAAAAAAAG
Source organism: Orcinus orca (assembly GCF_937001465.1). NCBI lineage: Eukaryota > Metazoa > Chordata > Mammalia > Artiodactyla > Delphinidae > Orcinus > Orcinus orca. The sequence continues at coordinate 57,983,612 of NC_064563.1, read as the reverse complement.
GAGATTGGAGCAAATGAAACAGAGTATAGTTCAGCAAATATGAAAAGCATGTCAATGCCTTATGTGAGGTAAGGTTTCAAAATATAGTATTTCTCAGCATTTACTTTACCTAAACTAGAGAATTTCTTACTGATCTTCCTATTGTCCACTTGTTGAGTACTGATTGGTAATTCACCAAATATAGAGATTTCCTCACTAAACCCCCAACTCAGTGTTTTAAATTTACTTGTTTTGTAGATGAAATTGGGTTTGAAATTCAAATAGTATGAAGTTTACTTTTTTCCTAATCTGTTGGAAACAATCTACTGAATATTTGAAAATATCAACACATAACAATTGTTTTCTACCTCTCATTTCCCTCCAGGCTCTTCCAAAATGCCTTCCTCTTTAAGCATGCTTTATGGACTTGAGTGGTAGTTGGTTAAGTCATACACTGGCCAAACAATGCAAAATTGATATTAAAATATAAATCTTATCCGATGAATAGATAGGAAACTGTTTCATTTGTAGGAAACTACAAAATCATTTGGATTCCCAAATCATTAAAATTGTGATTACAGGGATAAAAAGGTATATAAGAAAATGCAAAAACCAAGTAATATTTGCTAGTATCTTACCATCTAGCTGTGAGTACTAGGAATGTACTGTATGTTACTTCATTTATGAAAAAATCACAACAGCATTTATGAATTTTCATGTGTAACTTCACCATGCACAAAAGGCATAAGATATTTAGTCATTTGTAATTTTACCATATGCAAATTTGACTCTTACAAGATTTGGGGCTTATATGTGGTGCAGACCCAGAAAATGGCCCATCTTCCACATTTCAGTGGGATTTACTCAATTTCTAGTTGTCATGGACTACACAGTAATTTTTTTTTTATTACTGCTTTTTGTGAAAATGACTCTAAAAGAAAGCCAAATGCTTTTATTGCCTTTTATAAAATAAATTTCGTATTAGAGACCTATTTAGCAATTTGGGAATTTGCAAGGGTTTGGGGATCTGCTTTATTATGTCTCAGATTGTCACTGAGAGAAATCTAAGTAAATCCATCATGACAGATAAAAAACTATTTTGTCTTAAAGCTTAAGGAATGAAAGCACTCTCCTATAAAATAAACTGCTATAAATACAAAGCTCATAGAAACCTAAAGCCTTTCCTCTAAGGTTTAAGCTTAAGGAATCTAGCACAAGCTAGGTCTGAAGGACTTGGCCCTTTCCTGCAACAACAAAGTGTGGACATCAAGGCTTATAGCTAGAAGCCATCTGCCTTTTACAGCTCCTGCTACAAATGTGGGGATTACCTCATCAATCCCTTCCTAGTGACTAAATTAACACATACATACCATTTATGATAAAACTAATGAGATCTCCTCCTTCTTGACTGCGGATTATTTTTCTACTCTCTTTAGGAGGTAATATCACAATTTTGCTTCCCCTTTGCCCTCTTTATCTCAGATACAGAGATTCCCTCCCAGATTCATTTTTTAAACTGTGATTTAGTTACTACTGCACAGTTAAAATAGGATTAACTTTTCTCTACTCATTCAGCCCCATGTTCCCAGTCCAGATACTCATTTGGAATCATGAGTAACAGTTGTAATTCACATAGAAGTCCATTGGTCCTCTGCCTTTTTTTCAACCCAGCTGTATTACTCTATTACCTCATTTTCCAATTTCAGCCTCAGAATATATCTGATGGACAGGTGAAGCAAGTTCAGCTATAATCATGCTATATAACCTTGTCTACACCATGCTTTCTTTTTTTCTTTACAATATGAATATATATTAACAGATATGGAATCCGTGATTCCATAATCTCTGGGACAATCTACAGAAAACAGAGATGCCTAGAATAGAATCTAAAAGGTTAAAGAAAGAGTGCTCTCTCTTCTCTGGCTAGAAGATAATGCCAAGTTTGTGGCAAGGCTCTGTCTAAAGGGAAATTCTGCACAGACCTCTTTGTTAAATCTCTTCATAGGCCTGTAAGGAAGATGATCAGGGAAAATGTACTGGGGTTTTAATAACTGTGACCTATTCTAGATAAACCACTATTTCAGTACTTTGCGGACCTTGCCAAATGGTTTCATAATGTAAATATTCTCTGCAGCAGTCAAATAAAAAGAAACTGGCTATGTTTTAACCCATTATCTACTGGTAGGGATTTTGAGTATTTGGCCTATAAACACTGTTAGAAAAAATTTTAAATGCCTTATCTTAACATGAATTTTTAGACTTTTTTTCCTTACAAAATATATACAAAATCATTAGGAATTTAGAAAATATAAAGAAATAGAAATCCATAATTCCATCAACCCAATTTAGATAATTGGCCCCTACCACAAACAACATTTTAGACATCTGTATCACTCTTAGGTTGAACAAGCAGGATTCATGCACGGTACTCAAAGCAGTGTTACAGTAGTTCCCTGTTATCCACAGTTTCACTTTTAGAGGTTTCAGATGCTCGTGGTCAACTGCAGTCCAAAGTACACTGAACAGAAAATTCCAAAAATACTATTCCTAAGTTTTAAACTACGGGCTGTTCTGAGTAGCTTGATGTCATCTCAGGCTGTCCCACTCCATCCAGCCAGGATGTGAATCGTCCCTTTGCCCAGCATATCCATGCTGTATATCCTAACCTGCCCATTAGTCACTAAGCAGCCCTCTAAATTATCAGAATGATGTTGGTGGTATCACACTCACATAATTTTTATTATAGTATATTGTTATATGCTCTATTTTATTATTAGTTATTGTTGCTAATCTCTTACTATGCCTAATTATAAATGAAACACTATCATAAGTATATATGTATAGAAAAAAGCATAGTATATGTAGGGTTTGGTACTAACTGTGGTTTCAGGCATCCACTGGGAGTCTTGGAACTTATCCTTCATGGGTAAGTGGGTCTGTTGTGCTTTGTTTTCCACTGCCCCTTTAAAACATCTGGAAAAGAACATTCTTCCTCAAACAACTAGAGGAAGAGTTCTTCTGATTACTGGTAATAAAATGTCCTCTAAGCAATTTGAATCGCTTGTCTTAAGTAAGTAATTAGAATGCCTAGTCTCATACCATGATCAAATCTGTACCATTGATTTAAAATGTCATCATTTTGCCCCTCTACCAGATTGGGGCTGTTTTGGGGGAAAGAGTATACTCTACCTTATTTCCTTCCTCATGCACTTGTGATACTCATCTATAAATTGAAGATAATAATCTGTACCTCAACACTATGGTTATTGTAAAGATTAATGTGAAAATACATTAAAAAAATGCTTAGAAAAATATTTAACCCATATTTCTAACAATGTTACTTTTAGAAGTAACTATAAATGTAATCATTATTATATAATTATTATAAATGTTCTCTTTATAATTTATTTGTTTGACTTATGAGGATTTTCACATATTAAATATTCTTCACATTGTAATTGTTGTATTCAGCTGTACAAATGTAGCATAATTTTCAGTGCTAAACTGGATGTATATATCATTTCAAATATTTTCTCACATCATTGGTAATCATTGTGTTCAATCTGATTTTTTTTCCCCTTTAGAATATACTGTTGAAATGGAATTACTGGGTCAAAATGATAATTTTAAGGCCTTTAATACATACTAACAAATCCTACAAAAATCCTACAAAATATCCTACAAAAAATTATTATCAGTGTGTATTATATTTTCAAGACTAACTTAAAATTCTGGCCTATTATCTACTATCAGACATTGATTTAAGTATAAGAGCATCCTTGGAAAATAAAAAACAGGCACAGAATGTTCTCTTGGGTCCTTACAGAGTGTGCCAACAGATTTCTGGAAACATTTTTTGCTCCTGGGAATTAGCTAATCTCATATAGGTTTGAATGAGGAGAAATCCAATATATCTTCAGAACCAGAGCATTCCAGGGACATACCTACACAACTACACTGATCATTCTTTCTTAATAGAAAAAGAAAATGAAGTAAGAATGAGCAGTAGTGACTCTCTATTATGGTGGCTCATTATGAGATACTTAGATTGAACTGCTTTAATTATGTAAATGCATCTGGTGGATGAGTATTAATAAACTCTTTAAATAAAATAAATCATAATTCTGCTTTTCCTTAGTATATTATATTTTAATTAAATTTCTGGGCACAGTCAGTAACTGTGAAGTTATACAGTTGACAAAAATTAATCACTAAGGAGTGTAAATCAGCGAGATACTAGTCTAACATAAAGCACATGGTAATTAGATAACAGATTAGAAGTTTTGCAGATGTCGCGAGAAGAAGACACTGTGGTTCTCATTTTTAGCATTCCAGATAGGTATTATGAAGGAAACGCCAATTTTATGAAGGTCCCACAAACTCACAATATCTTAAAGGTCTTAATATAAAATTATCCATTTTGGAAAGGTTATCTTCCTGTGATACCGTATGCCTTTGTCTTTCCACTCTCTTGCTCTCCCTCACACACACACACACACACACACACACACACACACACACACACACTCACTCTCTCTCTCTTCATGTTCTCATATGCACATGTAACCCCAACTGAACAAAATATTCACCCTACCACCAAATAACAGCCATTGGACCAACCTTATAAAGTAGTGGCAGTTTTCCTAATTTCAGGAGTGCAATCTGATTTGTGACATTTTTCATTTTTTTAATCCTATTTAAATCATCTGCATTTCCATAACTCACATCAATGACTTCAGCCTGCAAGAGAAGACAAAGAAAAATAAAGCCCTGTCAGAAGCATTACAGCAAATTGCCCATTTAGCATAACAAAATCATTCATAGTAATTCAAAACGTTCAAAGGAGAACTAATCTCTCTCTTACCCTGTCCCAATCATGACCTTTCTATTTCTATCAGGGTACAACAATTCTCCTTTGAGAAGTCACTTGAGAAAAAGGTTTAGATTCATTTTTGCTTTGCAGTCTCTTCTAAACAAATTACAAACCCTGTTTATGCCTCTAACAGACCACCCAGTTTGGTGTATTCTTACATTCATGTTTCTGGAATTTGAATCATTTTACAAGATGCTGCAAAATTAATTTCCTTAAGGTTCAACAACAATCATACTACTCTTAGATGTGAAAACAACTCAAAGATTCTCTACTGTTATCCAAATTAAGTACAAAGTTCACAACGCACAGCTGTTCAGGATGTGCATATATCCAGCTGTGAATGACAAACCCCTGGGTTATGCAGGATACAACCTATACAGCCACCTGTACCACTGTGAAATTCAAGACTTTAGAATATAACACCAAACAACTACTTCTGTCACATTTCCCACTACTCCCTTAGAGTTATGTTTCATATCAATATTTCTCATTTTTAAAAGTCTCATTTTATTAATGTAAAAATTGTATGCCTTCCTGGAAATTTTACTGGGAATCCTATGATTTGGTGAACCCCATCCCACACTTTGAAACGTACTGCCCTGAGAGTTCCATCCAGCATGCTCCTACAGCCAAGAGGATGCCTTTGGACTTTATTTTCTGGAATTTCTATTATTAAAATAATAGCTGTTATGCTTTCCAGTCATAAAATTATAATACTAAATGTGCTGTTTCAGGAGGGAGGATCTTCAAGATGGCGGAGGAGTAAGATGTGGCGATCACTTTCCTCCCCACAAATACATCAGAAATACATCTACATGTGGAACAACTACAGGACACCTACTGAATGCTGGCAGAAGACCTCAGCCTTCCCCAAAGGCAAGAAACTCCCCACGTACCTGGGTAGGGAAAAAGAAAAAAAGGAAAAACAGAGACAGAAGAATAGGGACGGGACCGGCACTTCTGGGAGGGAGCTGTGAAGAAGGAAAAGTTTCCACACACTAGGAAGCCCCTTCACTGGTGGGGAGAGGGGTTGGGCAGGGTAGGGAATCTTTGGAGCCACAGAGGAGAGTGCAGCAAGAGGGGTGCAGACGGCAAAGCAGATAGATTCCTCCATAGAGAATGGGTGCCGACCAGCACTCACCAGCCTGAGAGGCTTGTCTGCTCACCCGCCAGGGCAGATGGGGGCTGGGAGCTGAGGCTTGGGCTTTAGAGATCAGACCCCAGGGAGAGGACTGGGGTTGGCTGGGTGAACACAGCCTGAAAGGGGCTAGTGCACCACAGCTGGCCAGGAGGGAGTCTGGGAAAAAGTATGGAATGGCCAAAGAGGCAAGAAACCACTGTTATGGGATGCGTGAGGAGAGGAGATTCAGAGCACTGCCTAAACGAGCTTCAGAGACAGGCGTGAGCTGCGGCTATCAGCACAGACACCAGAGACAGGCATGAAACGCTAAGGCTGCTACTGCAGCCACCAAGAATCCTGTGTGCAAGCACAGGTCACTGTCCACACCTCCCCTCCCGGGAGCCTGGGCAGCCCGCCACTGCCAGGGTCCCGTGATCCAGGGACAACTTCCTTGGGAGAACACATGGCATGCCTCAGACTGATGCAACGTCATGCCAGCCTCTGCCTCTGCAGGCTAGCTCCGCATGCTGTATCCCTCCCTCCCCCCAGACTGAGTGAGCCAGAGCCCCCTAATCAGCTGCTACTTTAACCCCGTCCTGTCTGAGAAAAGAACAGAGGCCCTCAGGTGACCTACACACAGAGGTGTGGCCAAATCCAAAGCTGAAACCCAGGAGCTGTGCAAAACAGAAGAGAAAGGGAAATTTCTCCATGCAGTCTCAGGAGCAGTGGATAAAATCTCTGCAATCAACTTGGTGTAACCTGCATCTGTGGAACACCTGAATGGAAAACGAATCATCCCAAAATTGAGGCAGTGGATTTTGGGAGCAACTGTAGACATGGGGTTGGCCGTACGCAACTGACCAGTTTTTGATTTTTATGTTTATCTTAGTTTACTTTTTAGCACTTGTTATCATTGGTGGATTTGTTTATTGATTTGGTGGCTCTCTTCTTATTTTTTCTTTTTTTATTACTTTTTAAATTTTTTATTTTAATACTTTTAAAAAATATTTTATTTTAATAACTTTATTCATTTCATTTTATTTTTTTCTACCTTTCTTTTTTTTTCCTTTTTCTTCTGAGCCATGTGGCTGACAGGGTCTTGGTGCTCTGGCCAGATGTCAGGCCTGAGCCTTCGATGTGGGAAAGCCGAGTTCAGGAGATTGGACCACCAGAGACCTCTGAGCCCCATGTAATAAAAATCAGCAAGAGTTCCACCAGAGATCTCCAACTCAGTGCTAAGGCCCACCTCCACTCAACAACCAGCAAGCTCCAGTGCTGGACGACACATGCCAAACAACTAGCAAGACAGGAAAATTGTAGAATAATACAAGGCTGACCAGTATTTATTAAATAAATGGTCACATAATATTAATGATCACATTGTAAAAATGAGATAATTTATGTTTTCCATTTCAACTTTCTAAGCTATCTACTAAATATGACTCACTGATAGCATCTTAAAACAGAGATATTATACATTTGGTTATATTAATGAACATACTTTTCATATTTAGGAGAGTTTGGGGGAAAATCATACTGGTCTGAGAGCGTGTAGGCCAGACTATGACTTTTTGTTTGTGTACATACCAGAAAAATATGGCAGTTACTAAAATACCAATTCTGTAAATGACATCAAAAATGGCAATTTCAATTAAAGAGCTCTCCAACTCATCTTCTATAAATAGCATATATAAACGATCAATGCATTTTAACATGTAAGAGGACTTTATCCCACAAAAATATTCCTCAAAAAAGGCATCATTTTATCAATTTATTTTGGTTTATGTACTTTGAGGCTATGCATTAAAAGTCAATATTTACAGAAGTCTCAATGTTCTGACAGTTTGACAGGTGATAATAAAAATTATCTATTGTCTTCAAAGGATGCTTCTGAACCAGGTCCTTTCCAAAAGTCTTTCATATTTACCTTCAAGCAAACTGAAAATCACAGATGCAAGAAAGCACATTGAATTTTTCTGAGACAAATCAATATACAATGATATGATAAAATGTCAAGCCATTTTTTCCAACCATTCTTGTTGCTACAATGAACCTCTCTTTATTGCATGTATTCTGTCACGCTAGAAAACCGTCCACTTACCAGTTGGCATACCATGTTTAATTTATGTCCAAATATCAAGGATTAAGTCACATCTGAGCCGTCTTTGGGAAATGCCAAGTGAACAGGAATGTAGGTGCTTGTTGAACTATTTACTCTATGTGTACCAGTTTTTCCCTAACACATAGAGGACTTCCTGACACATAGGAAAGAGTAAATGAGAGGTGCAGAGTGAAAGGAAACTAGCTCTGTTTTATTTTTTTTACCACAGAGAAATATTAAAAAGTCTACACATTTTTATTTAAATTTTATATGTTAATTTTTTTTTTTTTTTTTTTTTTTTTTTTTGCGGTACACAGGCCTCTCACTGTTGTGGCCTCTCCCGTTGTGGAGCGCAGGCTCCAGACGCGCAGGCTCAGCGGCCATGGCTCACAGGCCTAGCTGCTCCGTGGCATGTGGGTTCTTCCCGGACTGGGGCACGAACCCGTGTCCCCTGCATCGGCAGGCGGACTCTCAACCACTGTGCCACCAGGGAAGCCCTATATGTTAATTTTTGAACAAAGAACTTAAAAAACAACAATTGTAACAGAAAATCAAATATTTATACTTTGTTAAAAAAGAAAAAGTATCGGCATGACAACAGATGGGCCACATAGTAACAGCTAAGAGGATACTGGTACACTTTAGAAATGAACAGTAAAATACAATTATCTTCTATCCACTGTAAAATATGTGATTAGAAGGAATCATAAACCAAATAATTAGCAATGACTAAAAATCAAAACATTAAAAAGTGACATTCTAGAGCACCAAATGTTCTATGGAAAAGTGGAGAGACTATTCTGAGAAGAAGCAACAGAAGAGAATAAACAAGAGAACTGAATAGAATTGTTATTTTCTGTAGTAAGCTAACTAAAATTAATAGAACAATCACGGAAAGTAACCAGGTCAGAGAAGTGTTTCTGGGGCCCTCCACCTGCTGGTGGCCTGGGTTCAACATTGAGGAATGATCCAGGGCCATGTTTCTCTTCTACCTGAGGTAGCAAAAATTATTCATGCTTATGAAATGATGTATGCCTTGAAATTTTTCAGACTTGACATTTTCAACCAAATCAATCACTCTGAATCCTCCCAGTTTTCTCTAAGAGAGATTCTGAATGTACAGAATATTTGAAAAGCCTGCTTTGACTAAAACAGTAATTTTCTACTCAAAGTCAGAAATGGTAAACCCAAGCATTTCTCATACTGACAAAATACAGGGTTATCAGAAGTACTATTCATCTAAATACAAATTTTACTTTAGAAACTTACTACTACTTTATGTAACCTAGCTTTTGAATATTCTTCAAATTAAAGTGCTTATGTTTATTAAAAACTTGTAAAATCAGAATAATCTCCCATGTTTACTGTTATCCTTTCTAAAAAAATAGTATATTAGTAATGATGAAGAGTTCAAAATTCAAAGACTGTTAGTACTTTCTTAGTTCTTTTTTTCAAGTTCACTGAAGGGCTTTCCATCATAGACCTTATTATGAAAACCACAATGTATTAAAACACGAAAGCCAATGCTGCTTCCTCCCACCCTTGTGGCAGACATCACTAATCAATCCTTTCAAACTCCTTCTCAAACTAGTATTCTAGCTAATAAAGACCAGTTAAGATGGGGTTGGCATAAGCATCCAGATATATAAAATAGTAAGTATTTTAGTATTAAAAAGCTATTAATAATTTAAATAATATTTAGTTATTTAAAATATTTAATTACTAGAACAGCAGAAGAACTAATCAGTTAAAATAGACTCCCAACCGATCAGAAGGGACACCAGCAAGTGTGCTAAACTAGTATATCCCAACTGAATTCACACAATCCATTCTGCTGTCTTCAGTGTAAAAGGTCAGATAAAGGGATGGCTGGTCAATTTTATCACTTTTTATTACTGTACTATAAACACATGCTGAAAAAATATTTGCTACAATGATATACTAAATGCAGTGCTTAATGGCACAGTGAATAATTTATTTTCTTTTATTTGTGTACAGTGACCATGTTTTGAAAGCAGAAAAAACAAAGATAAGCCAGAGTAGTCACTTGTCTTGGCATATAGTAATCATTTTTAACAACTTGTGAAATGTTTTATAATCTAACATATAAAGCACATCCATCTAAAGGAGAGAAAATTAAGTTAAAAAGTACTGTAATATAGAAATTTAACCAAAGTGAAGCAAAGTTCTGTCAGGATTCTATTTCCATATTTACATCAATAATCTCCAAAGTCAACAGGCAAAATAATGCAAACCTGGGATAAGAATGTATACTAAATTAAGAAAACAAATTGTTGGGAAGAAAAAAATGCACTATTTAAGGATTTTCTAGGTAATTTAGAAAAAAAAAAAGATACGCATTAGAGATGTGGGTTGAAGCATGTGCCTAGGTCTTGGCAAAGTGGAAAAAATTCATAAGTAGATCAGGGCAAGAGGTGGGTAACGGCAAGAGAGAGATGAGGGCAAGAGGAGGTTCACAGGGAACCCCAGCTGTTGGAAAACTGGAATTTGAATACAGAACTTTAGAGGGAGAGAGGGAGGGAGGAAGAGAGAGAGAGAAAGAGAGAGGGAGGGAGGAAGAAAGAGAGAGAGGGAGAGATCACATGCACGCACGTGTGTATTGTAAGAAGGGTTAAATTGGACAGGGCTGTTATGATAAAAAAGGAAAAAGAAAATCAGTACTTAACCATTTATGTCCTCTGTACTAGCCATTTTACCATGGAGATTACATCAGTTGTTTTCAGTCAATCTTCAGAACATTCATATTTCTCGATATTTCTGACCACTATACAGATGAGGAAATGGAGTCTAGAATATATAGGTAACTTGCTAGTTTTCATAGCAGGATGGCACCATGCAGTTGTGTAATTGCTTACCTAATAGCAAGTTTCCCCTATTAGACTGCCAGCTACATGTGGGCAGTGTCCAAAACTTTCTTATGGATAATTTTGCTCCTGTGATCGGCATAAAAAAGGGCACTCAGTATATACTTGCTAAATGTTGAGTGTTTCTTGTTACATTAGTGACAGCCAGCAGGCTAAATTCTATATCAGTCAATCTTTCAGTATCAAATTAAAATACAAGGAAAAACAGATTAATAATCAAAGGGTACTTTATTTAATAAATGATACTCAACTTATTAAGGTAAGGATATTGAAGGAGTTGCAAATTCATTCAAGAGAATTCTTCCTGGAGACCATGAAAGTAATATGATAGAATTCCGCTTCCTTTAAAATCAACTATATTAATGTACTGAAATAGTGCATAAACCTAAGGATCAACTTTTGCACAGATCTCTCTAGTTCTGAAAAGACTGAATTTGCAGCATCCAATGAAATGAGGTAAATCTTATTTGTAAACTGTATACTGGCATTTTATGAAAATTAAACTATATATTAAATCTGCTAAGAAAGTTATGTTATCAAAACATTGTAAGTGGTATGCTTTAACTTATATTAAAACTAAAAATCCTGACCTAGAATTTTCTGTCAAACAACAGTTATGGTGATTCAGAATCTTTAGAAATAACTTTAGTCAAATTAGAAATCTGTAGTCAAGGGGCTTCTCTGATGGAGCAGTGGTTGAGAATCTGCCTGCCAATGCAGGGGACACGGGTTCGAGCCCTGGTCTGGTTAGATCCCACATGCCGCGGAGCAACTGGGCCCGTGAGCCACAACTACTGAGCCCGCGCGTCTGGAGCCTGTGTTCCGCAACAAGAGAGGCCGCGACAGTGAGAGGGCTGCGCACCGCGATGAAGAGTGGCCCCCACTTGCTGCAACTAGAGAAAGCCCTCGCACAGAAACGAAGACCCAACACAGCCAAATATAAATAAATTAATAAATTAAAAAGAAAAAAGAAATCTCTAGTCAAACACTTTCTCACTCAAAATGCTATATTTCTTCTAATGAAGAGGGAGAAAAATAGTCCATTGTACTTTAACTGTTTAGGTGAATTCAACTATCTTTGTTGTAAACTTTTATTTCGTATAATAGGCTTTTATTCTTTCCCGGGAATAAGATGTAACCTCCCTAACAAATATTTCACTATGGACACTATGTTGTGATATATTACTTTTTTATTTGTAAATGCTTCTATCTATGAAATTTTAAATCCAGGAAAAATATATACCTTAAATATGTGGAAACTAATCCCATGGACTATCTTGAAAAAACAAAAAAAGCAGCCAACTTTGAAATTATTTTGTTAACTCAGTTACTGCACAGAGCTCGTGAAATCAGAAACAGAAGGTTATATTAAACCAAGGGATTTTATGTAGATTTTTTTAAATGAATCACTTACATACAACTTTGTTCAAAGCCATTCATCTCACATTGTGCACCATTGACCAAAAGATGGATTCCACAAAAGAGGGGAGACAAATAAAATGCAAAATCCTTTTCAGCATTGAAAAACTGCTCGAAGCTCACATTTCTTTATTTGTGAGACAGTAGCCTCATCTTCATACCCAGACAATAATACAATTTCATTCTATTCCTTTAGCTTTCCGATATTTTTATCTGTAACAGGAAGCATTCAGAGCTAAATACATATAGCTTTGCCTTCTGCCATAACACTGATAAGTTGCCTTTGTTTGAGAATATTAAAAATAAAAGAGGAATAAAAGAGGAAGACAAAGTCTTCCTAGCTGTGAGAAAATAGACATCTGATTACAAGTTATCCAAGGATTCCATGCAGCGATTATTTTCTCTTTAAGACTTTTTGACAAAATATTTGATGCAGTGTTCAGATTTCATGTGTTAAACTATGTCATGAAATTTCACAAAACAAAGACAAGCAACGCTCTTCAGGCCCAACCTGACATGCTTTGCCATTCTGCATTCAAAAATAAAATACTTCATTTATCTGAGCTTTCAGTTTTAAATGAAAAATTATATTATATATCAGGGAATTATATTTATTTTATTATGTATTCATACTTAAGGCATTTTCCTCCCTAATGATTAATATTTGTCATGTTAAATAGAAGACAGGAAGACTGTATTCAGACAATGTGGTAAACATTTGTACTCCAAATTTTATGATATATAGTTCTGATATTTTCTTAATTTCTCCCATTTAAATGCATCTACTTTATACCGACTACTAATAACAATAGCTAACATTTATTGAGTGTTTCTAAGTTCTGGGCCCTTGACATGGTTTCTATCATTTCTTCCTCACAACAATCATTTGAGGTACTATTACTATTCCCCTTATACAGATAAGGACTTTTGAGGCTTAGAGAATTGAAGCAACCAATCGACAGATGTGCAACTGGTAAGGAAGGTTGCTAGTCTGGGCTCCTGAACTATGCTTTCTGAGGAATGGGATAGTGAGAAGTGTGTTGGTAACAATATTTCATGCACAGCTAATGAGTTGTTGAAAATGTTTCTTCATAAAACTGCATTATTTGACTTGTCTTCCCAATACAAAATAATGCTTAACAGAAAGAAAACTTCAACATTTATAAAATGTACTGGAATAAAAACAAATCCCTTATTCAAAGTAAGAACATGGTAGACCCAATCTGACCAACCTGTATTAAATACTAATTGTTCCCTTTACTCTTCTGTACCTGCACTGGTTTCACAAAGGACAAAAGAAATAACTGCACAGGAATTACATAAAGCCATATATTCTATTTATAAAACTGACTAGACATTGCCAGCACTATCAATGTCTTTAACATTATGATGATATTATAGTTGATATTTCCCTTTAATAAAAATATAAATCACTGTTTATTCCCTGAAGCTAACCTCATTCATGCTAAATTATTTATGTATCCATTTTAATATGTATTTTGCATCTGACAGGAGAACTCTCCTTAGGACCATTTTACTGACCCACCTGTCATTATGATGGGGTAAACAATGTCACCTTTCCAGTGCACAATGAATTACAAAATGTTGCAAAGTACACCATCCATCATGCTGGCACTAAGTAGGTTTTCGAAGTAGATCTCAGATATCACAAATGCTGTTTAGACTGTTAGCAGAAAGCAAAAATTGGAAGCTTATACAAAACGGTCATATGATGAATGGACATGACAGCTCTTCAAAGTAAAAGGGCATGGCTCTTCTACAAATAACCTTGTCAAAAGCAAAAGTAGTGGGGAGCTTTGCTGGCAGTTAGACTAGAATAATTTAAGAACTTGTTAATGGCACTGCCTGATAGAAATTCATGCAAATACAGTGTACTCAAAATCAAAAAGTCGGTATGCCTGAGTCATCAGCAGCAACCTCTCAAGCTTGATTTGAATTGGGAAATAGTCTGAAGAGACACAGAAAATTCACCAGAGTCCTATTAATTAGAATATGCGAGTTTCAGTAATACACCTATCTAAAACATGTATATAAAATATATGCAAGTATTCTATACGCATATAAAATAGTCACCAAGAAATTGCTTTGCTTTTGAAAATTATAATACTAATATAGTAAAAGTTTAAAAAGTCAATATCACATTATGTCCTTTATTTATATAAATCTTTAAATTATTATGTACTTAGTGTAATAGATTTGAATTATTAACATAATTCTAAAAATACTTATTGTCAGTGTTGTCATCTAATTTGCACGGTTAATTTCTTAAATTATGTTCTTCAAATACAAAGTGTTTGTTTTATCTATAATTGCATTTTAGTTCCTTTAACATTATTCCCTTCTATCTAGGCCTAATATTTCACACATGGAATACACTTCTACATCTATAGCTAACTTTATTTCTCCCTTTTAATAGCTATATTATTTAAAATCTTTTTCACCACTTCTTTATTGAAAATGGTATTTTTTAATTCAAATATAGTTGATTTATAATATTATATTGGTTCCAGGTATGCAACATAGGGATTCAATATTTTTATAGATTATACTCCATTTAAAGTTATTATAAAATATTGGCTATATTCCCTGTGCTGTACAATATATCTTTGTAGCTTATTTACTTTATACATAGTAATTTGTATTTCTTAATCTCCTATCTTGCCCTTCGCCTTCCCTCTCCTCACTGGTAACCACTAGTTTGTTGTCTATATCTGTGAGTCTCTTTTTATTTTGTTATATTCATTCACTTTATTTTTTAGATTCCACACATAAGTGATAAAATAGAGTATTTTCCTTTCTCTGGCTGACATTTCACTAAGCATAATATCCTCCAGGTCCATCCATGTTGCTTCAAATGGCAAAATTTCATTTTTTATGGCTGAGTAATATTCCATTGTGTGTGGGCGCCTGTGTGTGTGTGTGTGTGTGTGTGTGTGTGTGTGTGTGTAAAAAATTACACTGCTACGAACATTGGGGTGGGTGTATTTTTTTGAGTTAGTGTTTTTGTTTTCTTCAAATATATACCCAGAAGTGGAATTGCTCAGTCATGTGGTAATTCTGTTTTTAGTTTTTTGAGGAACCTCCATAATGTTTTCCTTAGTGGCTGCACCAATTTACATTCCTACCAAGTTAATACTAGAGTTCCATGACTTATGACTTCGCAGATACTTAACTACTTCCATGATTCTATAGTAGACCTTGGTTTTCTTTTATATGAAACAAAGAGAAAATTTAAACACTTATAACTGATAAGATAAATGTGTGAAAATCCCACAGAGATATGGTTACACAGGAATATAAAAAAAAAAAATCCAATGTGCCCAGGCAATTATTAAAGAGGTACACACTAAGGCAACTGAGACACAAGCTATAGTTCCACGGCTTTTCCATATCACCTCAGTCCAGGAATAATGGATGTTTGCCAGAGGAAACTGGAAAGAAAATAGATGGGGGTGATTCCAAGGATCCACTCAAGCTTCTGGGGTTTTGTTCTTGTTCTGTGTTTTGGACATGCTTTTGTTTAAGGAAGGAGATGACTGTGCTGTACTTGAATCAACCAGGATAAAGAGGAGCCTGGAAATGTGTAGGGCTTATGTAGGGTTGGGAGTCTAAAATATGTGGGGTAACTTTAGAATCTCGACTTGGGACCAAAGTTTCTGAACCAAAGAAAGAATGCTGGCGGCCTCCCTCTATTTCCATTAGTATGCAAGTACTTTTCCATTATTGCCTATCAGACATAGTGTATATTCATCAAGTCAAATCATGAGTCCTACACTAGAAATATTACAGACATTTAATATTATGTTAACTTTTAATTAATAAAAAGGCTTTCTAGGTGGTGCTGGTTATATGAGGTTCTGCTAAATATCAGAGAATGTTACAACACAGAACAAGAACAATGCCAAAGCAGTGGTTAGCTGCTTCTCCTCATGCCGCACCCAAAAAAAATTTTTTTTCAATTGGGAACAAGCATGTATTTCTGCAATGTAATTTTAAGTGATTTAAATTAATCATCTTAATCACAGTTAATAATAAGTTGGATTCTTAAAAATCTGTGCCAATAATCAACAATCAGAAACAGCATTTCATTCATATAAAATCTATAGAAGAAATCAATAGTTTTATTAAAAAAAACTGAATGTGTTTATTCAAATGGGACTCTTACATGGAGATGGAAAAGTTGCCTATATAAAGGAAACTAGTGACCAATTAAATTCTATGGTTTCTAACTGCTCTCTTGTCCTTACCATAGGCTAAGCTCTATCCTCCAAGATTTACATATATTAATTAATTTAATTCTCATAACAAGCTTATGAAGCTGGAACTATTATTATCCCCATTACAGAGATGAGAAAACTCAGCCCTATATGCTTAATTAATAGTGGTAATTGGGCAGCTGAGATTTGAAACTAGTCCACGTGGCTCTAGAAGCTGTGCACTTAACCACAATGCCAAAAAACCACATCAAAAAAACCAGCTAACCCAGAAAGACTAAAGCAATAATTCACACCTCGTCCCTTGTTTATATTTTCCATCATAAAGCAGACACATTGTATGTCAAATCTTAAATTGTGAGTAATCACATCAATTTTCCACTTCATTTCTTGTGTGCATACACAATTTCAAAACACAACTGCTTCCGTTTCTATTCTTTCTGTCCACATTGATCTATTAAAATTTGCCTCTTCAGAACCAAAGAACGAAATGAACTCACACTGTAAGGATTAAGCAAACTGTGAATGACTCAGTCACACACTCAACACTTTTAAATTAAATTCTTCTAACATGTTTTCACTTTCAAAATATGACAAGAAAAGGGTCAGGCAATTCAAATCTTCCTTCCCCTTTCCTGGCACCTCCACACTGAGAATATTTACTGGTTATTTTGGTATGTTGCTTCTTGCCAGTTAGTTCAATTTAGATGAAAGCTGTTGTTTTCTAATTTCATTTCACTGTAAATGACAGAGACAAATTGTCATATTACCTTGAGAGTTCCACTGGCAGAATAGGCTGCATATGAGTAGAGCGGATCTTGGCTGCCATGTTGTCTGGCTTCTTCGCTGCAAGGCTGGCCATTAGGATGAAAGCACTGGCCACTGCTGCTTAGAGTCACTGAGCTGGGAGAAGGGCCTGGCAGGTTCAGCAGCACAGAGTAATTTACAAACTGTACGTCTTCTAGGCCCAAAGAAGTCCACTGAGTCTTAATCTTCTTTGAAATTTCTATGTCGTTTTCACTTTTGTACAGTTGTACCAAATTTCTGAAAGAAATTTAAAAGGTATATTCTAAAAAAAAAAGGAAATCTTTATTCTTTCAAGTTGTGGTGATTCAGTATACGAACCATTATTAATAGATGTGGGATGTGAAAGATGCGTGAGACAGGACACTACACAAGAAATTCACAATTTGGTAGAGGTGATGAGCTTTACAGAAATTATAGAAAATCAAAGCAGAATGAATTAAACTCAAATTAAGAACTAATAAAGTTCTATGGGCTACAGAGAAGAGAAGAATTAATACCAACTAGCTCTTTTATTACTTCTGATCCTTCTATTGACAACAACATAATCTATTTAAAACTCGGCTCCAAACCTAGGGGTCATGTTGGTTGAGACAGTTCTGCACTGTAGTTAATATGATTACATATAAAGCTATGTGATTAATACACAGATATTGGTATTTAAAAAATGATTCAGAGGGAACTCTTCTGATACAAGTTACATGCCAAATTACATGATGCTATGAACATAATGATATGCAATAAAATCAGTATATTGTGGCAAAACCAACCACAGATTGTCAAACCAATATGAAGTTAATTTTTGTGTGTGCTTGCTGTGTAGTCTATATATTTATTCCTATACTTGTTCCATAACCCATAATGACACTATTTTTGCTTAGGACATCCTAGAAACCAGACAAGCTCTGTTTAAAAAATGCATAGAACCTAGAAAAGCATGAGATATGGGAAATTAAAAAATAAAAATTTAATAAAGTTTTGCTTTGTTTTGGGCTAGAATGCAAAGGAACCAGCTCTTTTTTCGGCAAAAAATCTTCCTATAAGCATTTTATTGCTATCCAAACTAATACCTAAGTGGAAATTTTACTATAGTTGTCATTTTTGCCCATCAAATTATTTTTCTCACACATCCTTATTTTAGGACCCTGTTTATTCAAGAACCCTCAATGAAACATATTTGAAAAAAGAATAAGAAACAGGCACAATAGAAAAAAATACATAGGATGGTATAGGAAAGCATTACTGGAGAAAAAAGGTCTGTTGACACAGCTTAAAAGCTGGTGTATACAGGAAGGTGCGATGACAATTTACCAATTGTTTTCTATCTTTTTAAGGTTATTTCTATTCTTTTTTAAAACAATATCTAATTTAACCAATCATCAGTGTCATGTAAATTTTATGGAAAAACTTATGGGAAGAATTCTACTTTTTATTCTGAAAAATACTGGTCAGCCTTGTATTTTTTTTTTCTTTTTTTTGGTGGGGAGGCTTTTTGAGGTATAATTGACAAACGAAATTGTATATATTTAAAGTGTACAACATGATGATTTAATATACATGTATGGTGTGAAATTATTATCACAATCAAATGAACACATCCATCAACTCACCTTTGTTACTTAGTCGTGTGCCTGTGTGTGTTGAGACCACTTAAGATCTACTCTCTTGGCAAAATTCAAGAATACAATACAGTATTGTTAACTATAGTCACCATGCTATATGTTAGATTCTCAGAACTTATTCATCTTATAACTGAAGGCTTCTATTCTTTGACCAACATCTCCCCATTTCCCTCAGCGCCCAGTCCCTGACAACTATGATTCTACCCTGTTTCCAAGAGTTTGACTTTTTTTAAGATTCAACATGTAAGTGATATGATGCAGTCTCTGGCTTTCTTGGTCTGGCTTATCGCACTTATCACAGTGTTCTCTGAATTCATCTACATTGTCGCTAATGGCATGATCTCCTTTTTTAAGGCCGAATAATATTATTAAATGTGTATATTGTATATACACACCACTTTTCTTTATCCATTCATCTGTCCGTGAACACTTAGGTTGTTTTCATACTTTGGCTATTGTGAATAATGCTGCAATAAACATGGCAGTGCAGATATCTCTTTTAGATACTGACTTCATTTTCTTTGGATATATACACAGAAGTAGTACAGCTAAATTGTGGTAGTTCTAGATTTAATTTTTTGAGGAACCTCTATACTATTTTCCATAATGGCTCTACCAGTTTACATTCCCACCAGCAGTGTACAATTTTACCTTTTCTTCACACCCTCACCAGCATTTGCTATCTAGTCTTTTTGACAGATCTCCTAACAGGTGTGAGGTGATATTTCATTGTGGTTTTGCTTTGTATTCCCTGATGATGTTGAGAACCTTTCATGTATCTATTGGTCATCTCTGTATCTTCTTTGGAGAAATATTAAGGTCCTCTGCCCAGTTTTTAACTGTTTTTTTTTCTTTTTCTGCTAATGAATTGTGTGAGTTTCTTATATATTTTAGATATTATCCCCTTATTAGCTATACGTTGGGTATTTTCTCCTATTCCATAGATTGCCTTTTTATTTTGTTAATCATTTCCTTGGCAAAAAAAATTGCCAAGACCAATGTCAAGAAGTATTCTTTTTTAGGAGTATTGCAGTTTCGGGTCTTACATTTAAGTCCTTAATCCATTTCAAGTTAATATTTATGATGGAGTAAGATAGGGGTTTCTTTTGCATGTGTACATTGTTTTCCTTACACGATTTATTGAAGACACTGTTCTTTCCCCATTGTGTTCTTGCCTCCTTGGTCAAAAATTAATTGACCATATATATTGGGTTTATTTCTGGGCTCACTATTCTGTTCCATTGACCTATTTTCTATGATTAATTTGTTTCATTGATCATTTTTGATCAAACAGATCATTGATGTGTTTGGATGACAAAATAATCTTTTGATCACTATAGCTTTGTAATATAGTTTGAAATCAACAAGTGTGATGTGTCCAGCTTTGTTCTTTTTTTCTCAAGATTGCATTGGCTATTCAATGTCTTTTGTGGTTCCATATACATTTTAGAAATGCCACTGGAATTTTGATAGGGATTACATTGAATCTGAAGATTGCTTTGGGTAGTGTGGACATTTTAACAATATTAGTTCTTCAAATAAGAACATGAGATATCTTTCCATTGATTTGTCTTAATTTTTTTCATCAATGTCTTAAAGTTTTCAGTGTACAGGTCTTTCACCTCCTTGGTTAAATTTATTCTGAAGGATTTTATCCTTTATTCTAGGCTTCCAATTTGTTGGCTGATATTTGTTCATAGTAGTCTCTTAAGTTCCTTTGTATTTCTGTGGTGGCAGTTGTAATGTCTCCTCCTTTATCTCAGATTTTATTTGAGTCTTCTTTTTTCTTAGTCTAGCTAAAGGTTTGTTGATGTTGTTTATCTTTTCAAAAATACAGCTCAGTTTCATTGATCTTTTCCATTGCTTTTCTGGTCTCTATTTCATTGATTTCTGTTATTTACTGATCTTTGTTATTCCCATCTTTCTGCTAACTTTGGGCTTAGTTTGTTCTCTTTCTACTTTCTTCAGGCGTAAAGTTAGATTGCATATTTGAGATCTTTCTTTTTTCTTAAAGTATTTATCACTATAAACTTCTTTTTAAAACTGTCTTTGCTGCATCCCATAAGTGTTCATATGTTCTGTTCCATTTTTTCTCAGGATGTATTTTGATTTCCCTTTTGATTTCTTCCATGACACACTGGTTACTCAGGAGTATGTTGTTTAATTTCCATGTTTAAAAATTTTCCAGCTTTCTTCCTATTATTGAGCTCTAGTTTTACACCACTGTGGTCAGAAAAGATATTTGATACGATTTCATACTTCTTAAATTTGCTAAGTCTTGCTTTGTGACCTAAATTATGATCCATCCTGGATTCTATGTGTGCTTGAAAAGAAGGGGTATTCTGTTGCTGTTGGGTAGAATATTTTGTATATGTCTGTTAGGTTCATTTGGTCTAAAGTGTAGTTCATATTCAATATTTCCTTACTGATTTTCTGTCTGGATGATATATCCATTGTTTAAAGTTGGGTATTGGAGTCCCCAACAATTATTATATTGTTCAGATCTGTTAATGGTTGCTTAATATAGGTGCCAATGTTCAGTACCTATATACTTACAATTGTTACACACTCTTAATGAATCAATCCCTTTGTAATTACATAATGACGTTCTTTGTGTCTTTACAGTTTTTAAAGTAAGTCTATTTTGTCTGATATAAGATTGTAGGGGTCCTCAGTGGCCAAGGTTGTGACTATACACAGTAGCAGTGAGGGCTGTTTGGTAGCAAAGGCTGCTGGGGACTCCCCATCTCTTTTTCTCCCATGTAGGATGTTTTGGCTGAAGGGATCCCTCTTGGTGCCTGGTTGGCTTGCAGGGCTATTACAGTGAGGGTGGCATGGGTGTCTGATGAATGGACACCCATAGAGTAATCACAAAGCCAGGGTCTGGAGTACAGGTGCTTGTAGAGTGATAGCAGCTCCCAGGATCCAGGACATTGGTCAGCCTACAGTGGCAGTGACTCTATTGCCTAATTCACAAGAACACATGGAATGGCAGCTATATCCAGGTCTAAAGTGCAGGTATAGCAGAGTAGCCATGGTTCTGAGTTCTGGGGAATGTGCACGGTTAGGGGGGTGGTGGCAGCCCTGGTTCTGGGGACTCTGCAACAGCAATTCTTTTGGGTGTGGGGAGGGACAGCAGCATCTCCCCCTCCTGGGAGTCTGCAGCAGTGATGGCTTTTGGTTACCTCAGTGGTGAAAGCTGTTGGTATCCTCTAAGCATCAGGTCACTGAAGTCCATGCCAATGAACATTTTGGGGCCTCCCACCATGAAAGCTGTGGGGAGTTTGTGGCTGTTGGGGTGTTACAGTCCTGAGTGACAAGATTGTTAGGATCCTCCACAGAGCCAACCACTTGGGACCATGGTTGATATCAATAGCCTCCACCCTTCTTGGTTCCTAGCCATCTTTGGATGTCCCAGCTAAACTGATCTCCCCCACAACCTTTCTCCTTTTTTTTTTTTGATCCACTGTGTTGCTATAGCCCTCCCAGACCTATTTTAGTGCCTGGGTATCTAATTTTTTTTTTTTGGTGGGGGAGAGGAGGGGTGAATACAGGCTAGTATTTTCTACTCCCTCATCTTGCTCTCTTCCCTGTTCTTTCATTGCTGTATCTGATCTTTGCCTCTGCAACTCTCTTTCTTTGTTCCTAACTGCAGTTCTTTCTGCAGTATTTTGGACAGGGCAAGTAAACTAATTGAATTGAAACTTAACTCAGTTTGATGAAAAAACCATTTGGAAATTAATAATCAATAATCTCCTTTTGTAATATGTATAAAGTGGACTTGCAGAATACACACGTTTTATTCATGTAAATTTGACTATGTACAGTCAACATTAACAGAAAAAGAGAAGAGAAATTTTAATACTACTTTAGACTTCTATTTTTTTTTTTTTTGCTCCTCTACCCAGTCAATTGATGACCATAAGTCTACCAATTAGTAGGCAAGATGTTTACTCTGCCATTTCTTTTGCAAGTCTCAGGTTCAAAGTGATTTACAGTGTAAGCAACACAAAAAAATGTTTCAAGATGTTTATACTATACAACATGGCCTTGAAAGGTAAATAAAATACTACTTTAGGGACTCAAATGAAGAATTAGTAATTTGTCTCAATGCTGGAGAATTTCTAAATATTATTCACTATTAAGCTAAAATTACTGAGTAAAGGATATTTGTATTCTCTATTTCAATTTAAAGGATATATACTTTTTGTATTATAATTTCATTTTTCAATGTTATGAAAAAATTGAATATATAATATATAACATATATAACTTATGAAGAATAATGAAAGAATGACCCAGCCTATGAAGTATAACATTTCCAATATTACTGAAGCCCTCTAGATAGTCTTTATTTCACCAGTTACCCTGGCCCGCAGGGTAATCATCAACCTTTTTTCTCTTTTTGTGGCTTCCTTTGTCTTCTTTTTATAGATTTAATATGTATGTATCTATAAGTCCTTAACAGTTCATTCCTTAGGCTTTGAGTTTCTACCTTTATATACTTGGTATCTTCTATATATTCTTTTTTTACATATATTGACATATGACATTACGTAAGTTTAAAGTGTACAACATGATGATTTGATACACTTATATATTACAAAATGATTACCACCATACCATTAGCTAACACCTTCAGCACATCACATAACTATCATCTATTTTTTGTGGTGAGAACATTTAAGATCTACTCTCTGGGCTTCCCTGGTGGCACAGTGGTTGAGAATCTGCCTGCCAATGCAGGGGACACGGGTTCGAGCCCTGGTCTGGGAAGATCCCATATGCCGCGGAGCAACTAGGCCCGTGAGCCACAACTACTGAGCCTGCGCGTCTGGAGCCTGTGCTCCGCAACGAGAGGCCGCGATAGTGAGAGGCCCGCGCATGGCGATGAAGAGTGGCCCCCGCTCACCGCAACTAGAGAAAGCCCTCGCACAGAAACGAAGACCCAACACAGCCAAGAATTAATTAATTAATTTTAAAAAAAAGATCTACTCTCTTAGCAGCTTACAATATGATGATTATTGTAAATATACGAATATTCTTTTGTGATTTGATTTTCACTCAGTATTAAATTTCTGAGATTCCTCCAGGTTTATTATCAGTTTCCTGAGACAAGTATTTTAAAGTTGTTTTGTTTTCTCATTATTACAAATAATGCTGCATTGATCATTCTTGTCTATGTTTCCTAATAGATATAGGCAAGAACCTCTCTAGGGAAGGACTTACTGGTCCATAGGTTATGTGCTTGTATAACTTTAATCAAAAATGCCAAAATGCTTTTTTAAAAGTTCTGATTGCACTGCTGCCAGGTCTGCATGAAACTTATTCTTCCATTCCTCACCAATACCTGGTATTGTCTTTATTATTTTATTTTATTTTATCTTATATTTTTACCAAGGGTAGTGGGTGTAAAATTGTATATCATTATGTAACTCAGAAATACTGTCACTGGTGTATGCTAAATAGTTTTCCAAAGCTTGTTGTACTACCAGCATTATTTGAGAGGTCCTTTTTTTTTTTTTTGCAGTACGCAGACCTCTCACTGTTGTGGCCTCTCCCGCTGTGGAGCACAGGCTCCGGACGCGCAGGCTCAGTGGCCATGGCTCAGGGGCCCAGCCGCTCTGCAGCATGTGGGATCTTCCCGGACTGGGGCATGAACCCATGTCCCCTGCATCGGCAGGCGGACTCTCAACCACTGTGCCACCAGGGAAGCCCTAAGAGGTCCTATTTTTAGAGTATCTAACTTTTGCTATCCAATAAAAGTAAAATTGTATCCAATTTTTATTTGGATAATAAAATTATTTTATTTGGATAATACAAATTATTTATTAATTTGTATCCAAAATTGTATCCAACTATGATTTTAATTTGCATTTCCAGGATTACTAATGAAGATTTTTTCATGTATTATTTAGCCACCCATATTCCCTTTCTATGCAATGACTATCTGTGTCTTTTGCCCACATTTATGGAAGCTTTTGTGTATTCCTGATAATATTTTTAGGTCAGGTGTAGGGTACCTATCTTCTCCCAGTTTTTGGCTTCTCTTTCATTTTCAATGTCTTGTTTTATGGTATTATAAAAGTTTATAATCTTAATGTACATTTTTTAAAGGTTTTTTGGTTTCTTATTTGTTTTTAATAGAATGTACAGTGCCATAAGCTGGCCACAGCATGGTGTCATTTGCTCCACAGAGCCTTTGTGTACATGTATTTTTTAATACAGTGTGATGGTTTCCACATTTTCCTGATGTGCTTAAGAAATTCCTCTCAGGGATTTCCCTGGTGGCACAGTGGTTAAGAATCTGCCTGCCAATGCAGGGGACACGGGTTCGAGCCCTGGTTCAGGAAGATCCCACATGCTGTGGAGCAACTAAGCCCATGAGCCACAACTACTGAGCCTGCTCTCTAGAGCCCACGTGCCACAACTACTGAGCCCATGTGCTACAGCTACTGAAGCCCATGTGCCTAGAGCCTGTGCTTCACAGCAAAGAGAAGCCACCACAATGAGAAGCCCACGCACAGCAACGAAGACCCAACACAGCCATAAATAAATAAATAAATAAATTTTAAAAAAAGAAATTCTTCTCAAACCTAAGGAAATGAAGTCATTCTCATAAAAGTTTTAAAGAATTAAGTTTCTCACATTTCAATGTTTACTTGGAATTATTTGTGTGTGTGTGTGTGGTATGGGATAGGAATGCATGAAATATTACTTTTTTCCATATGAATAATCATCCTAGTCACCTTTGTCATATTCTTCACTCATGTGCAGTGACAGTCATATACAAATTTGCACATGTCTGTCAGTCTGACTCAGCTCCTTAGTCAATTCCACTAGTCCTTTTGATCCATCTTCATAGAAATATTCTATTTTAATTATTATTACCTTAAAATATGCCTCAGTATTCAGAAGGGCAAGTCCTCCTACTTGTTCTTCCTCAAGAACATCTTATTGTTTCTTTTTCTCTTCCATACTAATATTAAAATGAGTGTATCAATTTCCATATCAAGATTATGATTAGAACTACACTGAGACAAGATCAATATGAGGAGAAATATCATCCTTATAATAAAATAACAATAAGCCCTAAATATTATCAAATACCCAGTTAGTGTTAACATAAAAATGTTTTAAAATTAAAATATTTTCTGCTTATTGATGGTGTAGAGGAATACTATTCCATTGTTCTATCAAGTAATCCTGCTAGGCTCTAATTATAATATTTTTATCTTTTTCTTAGTTTTCTTCATTAAAAATATAAGCAAATAATGAAGTTTTATTACTACCTTTCTCATCATTTATAGACTGTAATTTTTTGATTACTAAGCAGGCTAAAACCTCCAGAAGATATTTAATAAAATATTTAATAAGTTATGATAGTTATTTCTAAATATTAGATTAAATATGTTCCTCTCATTTTGATAGAAGCTGTTTTATAATTAGGTATTGGATTTTATCAGAAATTCTGATGCATTTATTAAGACAATAATATTATCCTTTTCTTAATAGGGTGGATTACCTTAATTGAAATTTTTTAGCATTAACTCAAACTTGCATTCCAAAAATTAACTCTACTTAGTAGAATGCATTATGATTTTTAGCTATTATGTGATTTATTTTGCAAACATTTTATTCACAATTATCATGTCTATTTTTATAAGTAAAGCTGGTATGCAATTTTCAGGCATGATTTTAATTTGAAGTTACACAAACCTCAAAAAATGAGGTAGAGAGTATTTCGTCCCTTGATCTGTTTTTTTGGGAGAACTTGAATATGATTATAATTTTTGAAAAATACATATTATTCTAATTTTTTAACATCTTTATTGGAGTATAATTGCTTTACAATGTTGTGTTAGTTTCTGCTGTATAACAAAGTGAATCAGCTATACATATACATATATCCCCATATCTCTTCCCTCTTGCATCTCCCTCCTACCCTCCCTATCCCACCCCTCTAGGTGGTCACAACACTGAGCTGATATCCCTGTGCTATGCAGCTGCTTCCCACTAGCTATCTATTTTACATTTTGTAGTGTATATATGTACATGCCACTCTCTCACTTCATCCCAGCTTACCCTTTCCTCTCCCCGTGTCCTCAAGTCCATTCTCTACGTCTGCATCTTTATTCCTGTCCTGCCCCTAGGTTCTTCAGAACCTTTTTTTTTTTAGATTCCATATATATGTGTTAGCATACAGTATTTGTTTTTCTCTTTCTGAATAGTTATTATTCTTAAACTAAAAATTGTCTTACTTGATGTTCTTATTATGGGAGAACTATGAACTGCTGATTCAAACTCTTTAATGCTATACTAATTTTATTAGTTCTTCTTTGAATCATAGCTCTTTCATTGCTCCCTGTGTCACTTGCTATTAATCTTCAAAGTTTCTGATTTCATCACTTGCCACAGTACTCTATCGTACGTTTTGATTCCCTTGCCAACTTCTCTTACTATCCTGTCAGCTCAGGATACCAGTGTTTTAAAGGAGGTATATGATAATATACCTCCTTTAAAGGTAGTACTGTAGGTACTGTACACAGCCTCTACATGTTTTGTATGGTACCTACTTAAAAATAATACCAAAACCAAAAATGCACTAACTCGAGCACCTAAATCCCTACATGTATTAGACATGATGTCTTTGTAAGTACGGATTACTATTCCCACAGCATCTAATAGGGAAAAATCTGGATAAGCAGCTAAGAATTATGACCCAAATTCCTGCATCTTCCACAGACTTACATTGCAAATATTTGTTCAAAATTTATTGATGTATCATTTTACACATTATTTTTACCTTAGAGAGATTATCTTATTCAAATCTTATACGCTATGATGGTTGACTGGATTTAAGGGAACATGTATTACAGTAGTCTGAATACCACTTTATCAATATAACAAAAATGCATCCTGAAAGATGTTAACAAAGCTTTGGTATACACATGGTTATAAAAGTACTGGTCTTTAAAAAATGATAGAGAAAACATTTCCTAATAAATATTGCCTAACATTCCAAATAATTAAGGTAATAAATACCTGTTCAAGCTTAATCTTCCTAGATCAATTTTTAATTCTACTGCCTTTAAAACTGTATTTTAAATTTATCAAATTGTTTATATGAGTCTTGCCCCCTGCACCACCCCTCCAAAAAAGTTTTAAAGAAGCTATATGAGTTCTATGTTCTGAAATTATGTAACCTTTAAATCTAAATTGTTTTACATAAATCAGTTTTATTGATACAAATAGTTTGGTCAAATGATTCTATCCATTAATTATTTCAAATCCCTTCGAATGTTAAAATGCAGAAATTTTATTGAGAATCTACAGTTTTCTGAACTTTTTCCCCACAATATTTTGAGATATACGGTGAACAGTTCTGTTATAATTAGGCAGTTTGCTATATTCAAAAAGAAATGTTATTCAGTAATTAACTGCAATATAATTTCAATTTACTAATTTCAGAAAAAGCTGCAAAACTAGGAGTGTGTCACCTAAACTCACACGATATTTGACAAATATTTCACTCTGCCTTAATTTTTAGGAGTTTCCATGGGCCAGTAGTTTTGGCAGGAAGCATAATGAACTGTGATGCCTGAGACTTGAATTTGGAAGTAAGTTTGGCATTAGTGTTTCACTGGCTGGTAGAGACTGGAAATGGGAGGACTTTGGCTTTGGTAGACAAAATTCTGTTTATATCAATGTTTCACACCTGCTACTGGATGAGCCACAGAGCAACCCTGGCGTTTGAATTGGAGGAAGCGATGCATGTAGTATTCCTAGTGCAAGGGTGAGTGCCAAGATTCTACTGTAAATGAACAGGGAAAGAAAACACCTAAAGAAACACACTCACATTACACAGAAAACAAACAGCGCATTTACTCATGTCCACCGAGATTTTCTTATGTGCACATACAATAACATACACACATACTGTAGGGGTTTGATATTTCTTATTTGACTTGGTATTCAATGTAGTAAATTCTGTGAATCATGCACTATATGTACCTAGTAAATTTCAAGATTATAGCATGAACTGACTTTTTATCTCAATTTTGCTTTAGAAATATTAACACTAAAATGCATGGTAAAACTGTATTACACATGATAGCAAGAAATTAAGTGGTGAGGAGGGTAAAGGAACATTCTTTCACTTTTCCTCCCAGCCGCCCACTAATACCATGCCAAATAAAACATGATTACTTGCTCAACTACTTTTTGCCTTTTAAAAGACCATATTAACAGTAAGTCCTGTATTTAATGTCTACTCTAGAGACTGAAAACATTGTGCATAATTATTTCACAAAAAGACCCTCATGTAACTACTGTTATTGTTTTACAGGTAAGAAATTTGAGGGTCAGGCAATGTAACCAAGAAGTAAAATGTCCCAGATTTTAAGGAGGTCAGATTTCTCCTACACTACATTGTACTTTAGATTTCCACTATACTACACTGCTATTTAGAAGGAGCAGATAGTCTTCCAAACCCTGATGCTTTCCAAAAGCAATACAAATGTTGAGGTTTATAAAGCATAGTATTTGGGTAAAATAATTAAAAGTTAGATGGTATGAGGTTGGAAGAAAGAGATCTTTATGCTCATGAGAAAATAAGACTTAGAGAAATCAAAGTATTTCAAGAACACAGTAGTCTAAATTTCAGCGTTTGAGAACCATCTGAACAAGAAAGAAAAAACTGCTTCTTATATACTCTATTTTTAAAAAAACTAGAACAGAAGTAGATTAGCTGAAAGATATCTTCCTGTCTCCTCCTTGTGATCAAGGATAACATGGTACATAGCTGTCTGCTTTGCACATTATGGAAGGCACACAGACGGGCTTGGTGATCTCTAGCTAAATCCCTGGCATAAAGCTGGTAATTAATACTCAATTAATTTGATATTTCTTTTAACTTGATATTACACAAACAGTAAAATAAATGACTAAAACCCAGGACACACAGAAATGAAACAAAATAAACTGCCAATACATCTGTTACTACCTGAATTAGAAAAAATAAGAGTCTAGTGGTATATCTCTACATCTTTCATCCTTTGCACACATTCGTACAGGAGATAATTCCATCCCTGGTTAATAACATGTGCATATTTCGATTGTAAGAAAAAAATACAGTAGTATCTAATGATGAAGCATTTAAAAATACATTTTAGAAAGAAGAAATGTGAAAAAATGGAGGCTAATAAGCTTTTATAGAAGGCACCAGCCCAGCACAAGAATGTTATACTTACTATTAATAGCGCCTGGCTTTAGAGACTCTTTCTCTGTCTTTTAGGGAAAATAGTTGTCAAAGGTCACTTTCTGATTAAGCACCTAAATTATCTAAGCTAAATTTAAAAGTTGATTCACAAAATGGACAAGTTAATCCAATCAGTAAGACATTATAAGTCTTCAGTGTCATCTGCTTGGTTCTCTAATGCAATGACATAAACTTGGATGGTACCAAAACTTACATGGATTCTTGATTTAAATAGTCACTACTCTATGATCCAATGAATAAATATTGGGAGAAGCATATTCCATTTCAATAAGATCATAACAAAAGTGACTGGTCTCCATACTTCAGAATAAGCATTTTTACTGAGAAATGTTTAAAGTACCTGAAACACTAACATGATTCCCTATTCTTGACATTAACACAAAATTATTAACATATTTTACTAAACTTAAAAAATAAACTTTTTAAGGACAAGTATTGAGTCTCACCCTTTTTAACACATCCTAAAACTCTAACTACAGTTCCTTGTGCTTAGTAAATGGGAACCATAGCAAATAATCAGTAAATGTTTTTTACTAAATATACTGTTAAGACTATATTGAAAGTATAATTTTAACATACTTATTTTCATTTATTTTCCAATATAGCAAATTAAATCTTGAGTAGTACAGCAAGGTTAACTAAAATAATGAAGTAACCTTATATAATGGGGGGAATTAATATATTTAAAAAATAATTTTTAGATATTGTCTTTCTGTGACACTGCAAATACATTAAAGCTATTGTCAAAACAATGAATGATAATGTCTCCATGAGGACAATAATCAAAATCAGTAAGAATTTGTGTTACTTGCCACTTCTTAATCAAAACTACCTTCCTTCATGCACACATTCATTTCAGCACTCGAGTGAAATCTTCTCTATTAAATCATACTCATTACATGACATGTTGCATAAATCATGAGAAAAAAACTCTTAAAACAGTCATCTTTATGAAATGTTTTGAAATCAATCTGTAGAGATATCTGGTCATTGAAAGTCATAACAGTATGGAAACAAAAATGAAAAATGAAAAGTAAATGTTAGAATGATAGAAAATTAGGGTTTTGACAAGAAAAACATATTGCATGTTGAGATATTTGAATAAGCTGTCATTTACAAGCTTCATCTCTATTGTACATGTGAAGAAAGAAGAAAAGAGGCTTATTGCTAGAGAAGAAATGAGCAGCATTGATGGTGATGTATTTCTGACATATACTATCCCTAGTTGGGCCAGACCCTCATCTGCTGAACATCATGAATAATCCAGGATAATTGGACAACCAACTGTCAACAAAAGATTGGTAGAGGGTAGTGGGTGCAGGTGGAGAGAGACAGGAGCTTTGGAAGGAGGAGAATAGAGAGTAGAAAGACTCTGGATTACCTATTGGTTTACCTACTGGTAAAAAAAAAGAAAGAGGGCTTACCTATTGGTTTTCACATATAAGCTAGATGACCTTGTGCATATCAGTATCTTTTGAGCCTCAGTTTCCACACTGTAATATGTTGAATAGTAACATGTTAAGGTTTTTTTTGAGAGCATTAAATACATATGTAAAGTGCTTAGCACAGTCTCTAGCACTTCCAGGAGTACAACAAAGGTTACTTTTCTTTCCCTTTTCCTGTCCTAAATGGTCTGTCCCAAGTACTGAAACAAGAATAACAGCATCTACTTTAGTATAAGAACTGCATCAGAATATATACATGGACATAATTTGATTCATGGTTGGAACTACTGATATTAAGCCCCATTTGCCATCTTTCTCTTCTTCTGAGAAAGTTCATGATATTTGAATATACTGCTACATATTTGAATTCTAGACACTGGATTCAATGTTTTATATTTTCTTTCTTCCCTCTAGGTCCTTAACAGTTAGGAGCACAATGGAAAAGTTAAGTCTAGAATGATCTCAGATTATTTGTTATTTATCCTTCACAGAAAAATTACCATCATCTCCCTTTAAAAGTTTTTATTTTTTCTTTATGTAATTAATGTGTATTTACTGGAGGAAAAAACTAGAAAAAACAGAGGAGCAAAAAAGTTTAACAAAAGAATGCAAGAAAATAATCCCAACAGGAAAATGCTCTCCTGGTAATAAAAACAAAAACAACAACAAAACAATATTACCTGTTGGCAAAATTGAGTTCATAATTCAAATGCTTTTTAAAATAATACTCATAATTGTTACGGCATTTATACTGTCACCACTACCAACATTTTCTGAGTGTTTGCTCTGTGCCAATCATTGTTTTAGGTGGTTTATATTCATATAATATTTGAACACAAAATTTGAAATTATATTAAAATGGGCCTAGGAAAGAATTAGAATAATTCCCAAGTTTTAAGAAAAGATGTCTAGAAATTTGTTTCTTTGCCCTGGCCCACACCAAACAGCTGAATATAGAGCTGCCAGTTAATGAAGACTGGCAGAGCAAGCTGACAGCATCAAGTCTGGAGGATAAGCCAGTAAGCAAAGTTTCAGAGAATTGTATTCTTTCTAGTAATCTAGAGATGGTGGACATTTCTTGAATCTAGGTCAAATATGTCTTTGTGTGTGTATATTCATACCACTGAATGAATATTGGTGATGCTAATCCAATTGATGAAGCAAAAGCAGATGGCTAATATGCTCCCAGATGAAGGAAAAAAACAAACAAAGAATAGTACTCTCATCACTGAATATCTACTATGTACAAGGAAATGTAAAAGCTCCCATCTGGCAAAATCTGGCTAAAACATCTGAATTTCTTTGGCAGTTGGTCAAATCTCACTTTGAACTGTCCCATGCATTTTTTTTTTTTTTGGACTTTGCCACTAGATACGTATTTTTATTCTCACATTCATTCTCCCCCCGGCCCTCCATCCGCAAAATGATTACTGACTATCTACTGTGTGGCAGCCACTGTGTTTATTTCAGGTAAATGGTTAAACCAAACAGACAAAACTCCTTGATCTCTAGTTAAGTGAGGTAGGCTTTAAAACTTACAAAACAAAATTTGAAAGTACGAAGAAAATATGCAAATTCACAATCAGAGTTGGAAATTTTAACAAACTTCTCTCACTAACTGATAGAATAAACAGAAAAAGAAAAGTTGACTTTTCTGGAATAATACGACTGGTTTTAAAAATTGACCAATTTGACATACACAGAAAACCATACCCAATAACTTTCTAAGTGCACATGGAACATTTACCAAAACTTCCCATATGGTAGGGCCATAAAGCAAGTCTCAACAAACTTCAAAACACTAAAATCATATAAACTGTATGTTTTGAACACAGTGGAGTTAGGCTAGAAACAAAAAAGAAAAATATAAGCAGAAATTCCAGTTGCTTAGAAATTAGATAATTCTCCTTAGTAACCAGTAAGTCAAAGGTGAAATTAAAATAGAAATAGGGAATATTTTTAAATGAATGATACTGAAAATATGACAGCAGTATTCTGGGGAAGCAGCTAAAGCAGAGCTTAGAGAAAAATGTATTGCCTTAAACAAGGAAGAAAACAGAAAGTCAATGATTTAGCTTCAAGAAATTAGAAAAATAAAAGCAAAATAAACTCAAATGAAATTTAAAAGAAGTAATAAAAATAAGAACAAAAATGATCGAAATAGAAAACAAATGTACAGGAGAAAAAATCCTATGGACGCTCTGATATGCATTTTGGGTTTTTGGTTTTTTAATTATTTATTTATTTATTTTGGGCTGCATTGGGTCTTTGTTGCTGCACGCAGCCTTTCACTAGTTGCAGAGAGCAGGGGCTACTCTTTGCTGTGGTGGGTGGGCTTCTCATTGCGGTGGCTTCTCTTGTTGTGGAGCACAGGCTCTAGGTGTGCAGGCTTCAGTAGTTGTGGCATGCGGGCTCAGTAGTTGTGGCTCATGGGTTCTAGAGCACAGGCTTAGTAGTTGTGGTGCATGGGCTTAGTTGCTCCATGGTATGTGGGATCTTCCCAGACCAGGGCTCGAACCTGTGTCCCCTGCATTGGCAGGCGGATTCTTAACCACTGCACCACCAGGGAAGTCCTGGTATTTTTTTTTTATAACACATGAATTTTTAATAGATATTCTTTTAATAAATATCTCTTAATTACCTATTATGGAACATTTACATAGTACATGAATATTTAATATTTGGAATCCATTTACATAATATATGAAGTACATTATACATGAAACAACTAAAAAGTATGCTTCGTTTTAACCTAAAAATTCAGCTAGCAAAGAACTGAAATATACATAATGGTTTTCAGAAACTTGATCAGGCTACTCATTAAACACAGTTAAAGTAACATGGATATTACCTATTCATGTTCCCCTGCCCTTTCCTTAGTCGTCACCATTTTTATGGCTTCTACATACTGTACACAAACTATGATTTAATTTCTCTCATTAGCCAATGGGTTTGGATTTCCTAACAAACTCCAATGAAGACAAAGACCCGAAGATAATAGAAGGAAAAATATAGGGGAAATGAACTAATTCTTTAGAGCCCACTACTCCAAATCCTTGTTTTAATTCTTGGAATATGGGCATAAGCTTATCTTCATATGAGTTCATGGCTGCTTATGGCTACACAATGTTTAAAGTGGTGTATAGTTAAAGCTAGAGCTCTGATTTTTCTTATAGTCACTCACTGCACTTTTCACAGCCATAATAATGTTACATAATTATATTGAACTGTGTTAAGCTATTGTGAGAAAAAGGTACTAACCAAGCAACTTCTGTTAATTGCCACCTTTAGCATTACTTTTCATGGATGGCCAGCAGACTATTTTTAGTCTTTAAAAATATATGCACATATTTCCAAATTAAATCATGCTGTTTGGGAATACTTGAACTAATTTTTAGTCTATATGAAATTAATAAAACAAAAACATTTAATTTGAATCCTAAGCAAGAAAGTCATGCAAAGTAGAGTTTCTTCTTCTGCTTGTTATTTTTGGAAAAACAAAGCTTCTGTGAGGACTGAAAACTGGAAATGAGCACACAATGTTGCTGGCCAGGCTTTCCTCAATATTTCTCTCAAAGAACTGAAATGTCATTATTTTTATATTGTTCAATACCTCTCTCTGTATGTTTTGGCTATATGCACCATGTTGGGCTGTACTCAGCACATGTATAAACAGAGAGAAAAAAAGGGAACAAAATTGTTCTAATTTTTTTTCTGAATTCAATTATATTGTAGACATAATCCAAAATAACAATATATCAAATACCTAAAGCATTGATACTCCTATACCTTGTATTTCATTAACATTTAAAATCGAAAGTTTTAAAAAATCCAGAATTTCTGATTCTTCTTTTTTCTCCTTTCTTTTCTGGTCTCATCTTTTAAATTGAAGATCTGACATCACTGGTCTGGAATTCTTGCTTCTGAACAATCTACTGGAGTGGAGAACGTTCGGCTATTTTAAACAAAGTGTGAGCCTTGCAGTTCACTATGTGCCCTGTCCCCAGTACTCTAGTACTTACTCTATTTATTTTACAATATCTAGTTGGCTTAAATAGGCTTTTTAGTTTTTTGACCTCCCTTCCTAAAATACATACTCTAGAAAGGTAGCAATTGTAAATAATTTATCTACTTTTCAATGAACTTGTTGCAACTATTTGCATTTATCTTTAAAGGTTTTTTTTAATACTCTCTTGAGGGCTTATTAAGCCTGAGGTAATTCATTTTATTTCCTATAAACTAATGGAACCAAAAAATATGCTAAAGAAAATGGCCACAGCAGAATTTATTTTTTTTTAACATCTTTATTGGAGTATAATTGCTTTACAATGGTGTGTTAGTTTCTGCTGTATAACAAAGTGAATCAGCTATACATATACATATATTCCCATATCTCCTCCCTCTTGTGTCTCCCTCCCACCCCTCTAGGTGGACACAATTTTGTTTTAATATTAACGACACTGGTATATGTGAAAAAATGAGGGAATGGGAATAGGGATATGCAATATTCATAATTGGTCATCTTTTTTCATATGAATGCATTTATACTACTTCTTGTCATACTAAAAGTCAAAAAAGAATTTTACAAATCAAATAAGAAGCCATGTGGTATACTTGTGACAGGTTATTGGCAGGCTAGAAAATGCATTTATCTTTGGGAAGGATGATTAAAAATTGGCACTAAAATTATTCATCCATTAAGGATCTACTGACATGTCATGATATCAGAGAAATTAATAGAAAAGAAAAAATTCTATTTAGAGATAATTCCATTTGGTCCTACATTTTTCTCCAGGAATATGTTTATTACTACCCAGCCTGTCTGTCTGACTAAACCAGTTCTCACAGTCTTACTACCTATCCTATCCAAAAGAATTATTTTAATTATAAAAAGAATCAGGCCCAGATTGATAGATTGTTTGAAATGTTTTCAATGGAATGAGTGTGGACTGGCCTGTATGCATAAAATCAAGGGTTGAATTGCTGAATTAGGGGTATGCAGACAACCACATCACTTCTAAGAATGAGAGAGGTCATCAACTAAAATGATTTCTGACCCAGTGTTTAGAGGGCATTACTTGCATAATTCCTGAGGCCAGAATTCTCCAAGGGACATTAAGGAAGCCATAGAAGTGGCCTGAGAGGTGGCCACAGCCTGGTGATGAGAAACATAACACTGAATAATGCGCAAAAATCCAGGTAAGCAGTCAATTGTCAGGTAATTGGTTCCCAGACAGCAAGACTCCTGCATGAGTTTATAAATCTGGAGCAGTCTTCAGTCCCTGGGCAGAGAAGACTAAGAAATGCAAGACAAAGGGCCACGAGAGAAAGGAACAAGTGATACATCAGGACTGTGATTTAAGAATTGGCATTTTATTAGAGGAAATAGGGCTTCCCTGGTGGCACAGTGGTTGAGAGTCCGCCTGCCGATGCAGGGGACACGGGTTCGTGCCCCGGTCTGGGAAAATCCCACATGCCGCGGAGCGGTTGGGCCCCTGAGCCATGGCCGCTGAGCCTGCGCGTCCGGAGCCTGTGCTCCGCAACAGGAGAGGCCACAACAGTGAGAGGCCCATGTACCGAAAAAAAAAAAACAAAAAACTATACAGTATTAGAGGAAATAGACATAATACTAACATGGGAGAAATGCAAGGTTTTGGTGATATTTCTCTGATTATTGATGAACCAGCACTAATAATAATTTATCAACGTGCATTTCAATCCTGAAAAGTATATGTACCGAAACATCAGAGATGAGGAAACTGAAGTTCGGATAGATTGAGTTAGAAAACTCTAATTCAAAAAGATACACGTATCCCAGTGTTCACTGCAGCACTATTTACAATAGTCAAGACACGGAAGCAACCTAAACATCCATAGTCAGATGAATGGATAAAGAAGATGTGGGTGTGTGTGTGTGTGTGTGTGTGTGTGTGTGTGTGTGTGTGTGTGTGTGTGTGTGTGTGTGTGTGTGTGTGTATATATATATACACACACACACACAGTGCAGTATTACTCAGCCATAAAAAAGAATGAAATAATGTCATTTGCAGCAACATGGATGGACCTAGAGATTATCATATTAAGTGAAGTAAGTCAGACAAAGACAAATATCATAATGATATCACTTATATGTGAATCTAAAAAAAGGGTATAAATGAACTTATTTACAAAACAGAAATAGAGCCATAGATGTAGAAAACAAATTTATGGTTACCAAAGAGTATAGTGGGGTTTGGTGGGGGAGATAAATTAAGAGTTTGGGATTAACATAGACACACTACTGTATATAAAATAGGTGAACAACAAGGCCCTACTGTATAGTACAGGGAATTATACTCAATATCTTGTAATAATCTATAATGGAAAATAATCTGAAAAAGAATATATATATGTATATATAGATATATATATAACTGAATCAATTTGCTGTACACTTGAAACTAACACAACACTGTAAATTAACTATACTTCAATAAAAAATAAAATTAAAAAAATACAATAAATCTCTAAAAAAAAAAAAAAGAAAGATGGAGTTAGAGACTCTCATATTTCCCCTTAATAGTGATTAATCTCAGAGACTGTGATGGTGATTTGATTGCATGTAGATGTCAAGTAACTTCAGTTGGGGAAGAAGAGAGTCATAGTTGCTGGGAACCACTAAATGAGCCCAATTATAGGAAAGCAATTTATATCATCTAAAGTTGCAAACAACATGTAAAGAATTAGTAAGTCCCATTACTTGATGCAAATGCATTACACACTTGTTCGTTGTGAAGTCACCACAAAACCAAACACTTATGTATATGGATCCAAATGAACACCCAAGAAGGTCTATACTGCTGAGTTGTGGGTCTTAATGGTTAGGGCTTGAATTAACAAAGAACGTGTGCAAATGGAATCATGTTCTTATTAATTACATTTCATTTTGATATCTACATAGCTTAAAGTTGCCAGTTTAGTAAGAATGAACAAAACTAGCTCCAATTTTGTTCTTAATATCTGTACTACCTTCGTAGTTCTATCAAACAGCACAAGAATATGTTTGCTGTCTCTTGAAGACTCTATAAGAAAAAATGGTTTTCTCATGACAA
Organism: Orcinus orca; assembly: GCF_937001465.1. Classification (NCBI taxonomy): domain Eukaryota; kingdom Metazoa; phylum Chordata; class Mammalia; order Artiodactyla; family Delphinidae; genus Orcinus; species Orcinus orca. The sequence goes on along the minus strand of NC_064563.1, from coordinate 57,944,757 downwards.
CTGATTTTTACTTTTCAGGGGTCAGCCAAAGAAGACTGATGATAAACAATACCTTAACTCACCTAAAGCTCCAACAGGATATGAATAGATCCATCAAAATGAAATCAGTAACTGACATTTGTACAAAATATGCAATTAATCCAAAGGTTTACAGCCTCTCAAGATAAATAACTGTCAGGAAGCCATCCTTTACTAAAAGAATGTTTCATCTGAAAGGCACTTAACAATTTCCAGCTCTGCTGTGAAAGCCGACACAATGGCAATGACTGGTTTCCAAAAACTGTGTTTAATTTTCTATGATTTTTATTTAAATGATGAATTCAATACATTGATTTATTAGGCAAAAATGCTGTCAGATAGATGACAATAAACATAGCTTCTATATATAAAAGCAATGTGTTTCTTCTCCAAACGTCTTGATGTTTGGTTTGAAAAATAATTTCAGTTATTTATATAAAATAAGCATGTTAACTTTCATTAAGTATATATTTCTTATAAAATGATAACTGAGTTCTATTTTCAGAGGCTTTTATCCCCTAATTTTTATAGAACCATTATGGAGCACTGCATTTTATTCAATCTTAAGAATTCCCTCTTATAGTCCCTAGGTAAAAAGTTGTTAAGTAAATGGGATATTCCCACTTCATATGAGAAGAAGGAATGAAAAGTGTGATTCTGGAGACAAAAAGTATTCAAATCTCTATTCTGTCATTTACATACTGAACAATCTTGGGCAGATTATTAAAGATCTTTAAGCCTCAGTTGCTTCACTGGAAAAAGGAGATAATAACAGTACATACATTATTAAGTTGCTATGATTAGATATGATAATCCCTATAAAGTATTTTATACTTTATAAATCCCAGTGACCACTCAGCTCCCATCCGCTGCTCAATCCATCACACTGTCTTCGGTACCTACTACATGCATTATATAAATGCAGAGTACCTATCCAGATTATTCCTGCCCAGGTCACAAGTAGATACTATCATGAAGAGGGTTCCATTACTTCAACAGCTGTAGATATTCACTTGATTATGATGCATCAAATAGCTAGTTTCTAATTGTTGACTAGCCAAGAGCACTAGCTCTCGTGTGACCTCCACTACCCTTGTGTACTCCAGACATGGGAAGTAGACATTGTGTTTTGATGACGTAACTTCCCTACAACTACCGCCAATCTCCCTTATTGTCTATAAGGCAAAGCCCCAAACCTACTTTTCAGTATTTACGTTTGGTAAGAGCCTTGTCCCCACTTCCATTTTCAATCTGATCTACTATAGTACTCCCACCCGTTGGATGATTCAGAGGCAGCACACCCCAGTACTGAGGAATAGAGATTGGGAGCCAGCCTAGCATAGGTTCTCCTACTGTTCAGATATGAGACCTGGGATAAGTTATTAACTCAAGTGCCTCATAACAATTCCTACTCCACTGAGCTGCTAAAATCAAAACTGATGCTTGTAAACTGCATAGCACAGTGCAGGTATACCATAAGCACTCTACTTTAAGCTTGCACTTTCTTCTTGCCACGCCTGCCTATCATCTGAGGCTGCCATGCTCCACGTGCCACCACCCATACCTGCTCCCCTCACCTGCATCAGGAAGCTATTTCTGCACAGACCAGCCAACACTCAGTAATCCGTACTCCAAACACTTGGCATCTGGCTTGTAAAGCATCACACAGACTTCTATGGTTATTTAAATATTTCACCTGAACTTTTAAAATCAGCAGCTCTTTTATTTCCGTAAGTGTAGAAATAGACTTTTAAATTTCTTTTACAGCAGCTCATTTCTTGGAAAGTTGACTTAAAATTATCCTCAAAGTAAGTAATCAGTAAATCAATGTTGAATTAGGGAGATAATAAAGAAGGGAAGAAGGGAGGAAAGAAGAGAGGGAGCAAAAACAAAGGGAAGAAAGGATGTAAGAAATAATGTACGGTGTTTCCTGATTCCTGAGGTATGTCATTATTTATACCTGGAAATATATACTGTTTTTCCTCTATGATTTCTCCAAAAGAAGAAATGTGTATTTTCAGATTTGATTTTACCCTAGAATCAAACTGTAACACGATTTAAACCCAATAGACACTTTTAGCTTTGTTTTCTTTTATACAAGTTAGTCAAATATAACTCATTTCTTCATCTTACTATGGCTTAATTAGCTCTTGTAGAGCAATGTGATTGTCAGTTGGTAGTTCCCTAGTGTGTACATACAAAATATATTCTAAACAGACTAGCGTTTGCTTTCTTAATGGGCATAGACATCATATAGGAATCTTACTACTGCAGATAATAGCAACTATTCTAGATTGATGTGCTTCATCTGTTCTACTTCAACTGCTATTATTTTTCAGGGAGAGTAAAAAAAAATGTCCTTTCAGTTACTCTCTTGAAAAAACACAAACTTTGAAACAGTTATCCCACCGCCCTGTCTGAATAACATCAAATATCCTGCTAAAAATAGCCAACATGTGGCTACTTCATTGTGTTTAAGCAGGACATTTTAGTGAGTGATTGAATTGTATGTCAGCACAAAAGGAGAGGACTAGCTCTTCTTGGATTAGGCAGATACTTTTGTAAATGGACATTCATTGTTTTAAGAACAAAACCTGAAAACTCACAGTGCTTTTTTTGTGCATACGTTTTCCACTAAGAAATACAATGACACATCAAAACCTGTTAATCTTACATTTAACTTGTTTGGTAATCAAGCAACCCCCATAGACTTAAACACGCTGGGTGTGTTCACTTGGCATCAGAAAGCATGAGGTAATATATCCTAGGTCTACTTTCCTGATATGGTCATTTCAGGAGATGTATGACACTATATAAATATGAATGATAATATAAGTGAGGAGTCTGTAGGAATGGCCCACCAATTATTTTGTAATAAATGTAATATGTCAATGTTTTAAGTACAGGATTACTTTGGTGTAAAATAGAGGCATATTTCTAAAAGCAAGGCAAATAGAATATCCCTAGATTTAATAGGCAATGTTGGCCTTAGATCAAACATAATTACTGAGCTACTTCTCCTTGGATTTCTTTCATTACTTATTTCCACCTGGACTGCCTTTTCACTAAAACTTGCGCTATTCAAATTCTGCCCATTATTCAAGTTCCTCTACCCTGAGAGCACTTTTGAACATGTGCACAAAATGTAATAAAGACCTTGGAGTATCCTTGCTTATTTGGTGTTTTTCCAATGTGGTTTCAATAGATTAAATTAAAATGTATATCACTTTAAACTGAAGTACTCTATCCCACCCCCCAGTTTTACTGAAATAAATTGCTCTATTTTAAACTTTTAATGATTTGGCCTAATTAAGGAATTTCTATCCTGGTTAGAATATAAAGAATCCTCAGAGCTAATGGGCCTTTCCATTTAAAATGTTAAATTTAATTTCCTGTGAATTATATTTTACAACATGGAAAATACTAGATCTTGTTATTGAAACACTAGTCAAGTACAGTATTCATGAAAAATGCCAGTAAGTAAAAACATCCTGTTCACATCCTCTACAATTAGAGTAATAGAAAAGGTAGATAAGTTATAAATATTTCAATATTTGGAAATTTAAGATATTTAAAAAAAATTTTATGGGTAATATAGAATAATAGAACACTGGGTTAGGAATCACGGACCGAGGGGCTAATATTTTATTTTTTAATATTTATTATTTTATACATATATAGTCATGTAAAATTAGTCATCTCATCACATTTTAAAAATTTTCCTTTTTTCCTTTTCTTTTTTCTTTTCTTTTGCTTGTTCTGCCTTCCTCCTGTCCACTCACATCACTCTATTCCACATTGCATATTAACAACTTCTGTATTCTTCACACATAACATGAATATATAATTACAAAATATGTATTGTGTTTTCACCAGTATTTTCTCCTAGAACATATACACATAATACACATGCAAATAGATATATACAAATCAATGTATAAACTGGTTTACAAAAAAAGGTAGAGATCAAAATGTACACATTTTTCTATATCCTGCTTATTGTACTGAATTTTATCTCTTGGAAATCCCTCCAAGTCAACCGGAATGTTTTTAATTATTATTATTTTTTACTGATTGCAAAACTAATATTTTATACTTTGTGGTAAGCCATATTCAATCATTCTTCTATTGATGTTCAATAATTTTAGTTTTAGTTTTTTCACCAATATGAAATATTCTTGTACTCATCTTTTTATTTACTCGTAGATTTTTTTTTTTTTCTAAACCACATTATATTTCTAGAAGTGGGATTCCTCAGTAAATATTTATCCTTGCAATCCTTTGACAATTACAGAATTTGAGTAGTAACTTTTCACATTTTATTTGGCCATCAAGATTTGCTTTCATGTAAATGATTTATTCGGTCTTTGTCTAATTTTTCTTTTGGTTTGTTTAGCTTTTTCTTGCAAGTTTGAAATGGCTCTCTGTCCATTATAGATACCCATCCTATTTTTGTCACTAATATTGCAACTGGTATTGTTTTTACTACGTTATATGACAATTTTAATGTATTTTACTATATTTATAGAATTAAGTAGATTGCTGTTTATTTTCCACTTTCTTGACTTCCCTCATAGGTTAAGGTTCTTTCTCTTAATGCTATATTTAAAATGAAAACTGCTATAATTTTTTTCTAAGATCTTTCTAATAATTATTTTTTGCATTTTGAACATGTGTGTTACTCTTTCCGAAAAGTAATTTGTATATGGTTTAAGTTAAAATTCCAACTTTATGTTGGGATAGCTTGCCAGGTTTACAAAGTCATTTATTAATAAATTTGTCCACTAGCCACCAAATTGAAATACTATCTTTATTGTAGGAAAAAAATACTATTTTTATCATCATTCTTTACTGAATTTTCTATTCTGTTCACAATTTTTTAAATCTGCTGCTATACTATATTTATTTGGATTTCATTTCATTACCTTTTATAGAATGCTTACTATAAGGCAAACCTCCAACATTATTATCTTTTTTTTTTTTTTTTTTTTTTTTTTTTTGCGGTACGCAGGCCTCTCACTGTTGTGGCCTCTCCTGTTGCGGAGCACAGGCTCCGGACATGCAGGCTCAGCGGCCATGGCTCACGGGCCCAGCCGCTCCGCGGCATGTGGGATCTTCCCGGACCGGGGCACGAACCCGTGTCCCCTGCATCGGCAGGCAGACTCTCAACCACTGCGCCACCAGGGAAGCCCTATCCTTTATTATAATTTTCTTGGCTTATTTACTCTTCATAAGAAGTTTAGGAAAAATTATCCAATTAATAAAAAATCGTTTTAAAATTCTAACTAGAGCTACTTTTTATTTTTAAAGGATAGTTACTTTAAATTTTTTTTTTTTGATTTTTGGCCGTGTTGGGTCTTCATTGCTGCACACAGGCTTTCTCTAGTTGTGGCGAGCAGGGGCTACTCTTTCTTGAGGTGCGCAGGCTTCTCATTGTGGTGGCTTCTCTTGTCGCGGAGCATGGTTTCTAGGCACGTGGGCTTCAGTAGTTGTGGCATGTGGGCTCAGTAGTTGTGGCTCACGGGCTCTAGAGCGCAGGCTCAGTAGTTGTGGCACATAGACTTAGTTTCTCTGCGGCATGTGGGATCTTCCTGGATCAGGGCTCGAACCCGTGTCACCTGCATTGGCAGGTGGATTCTTAACCACTGAGCCACCAGGGAAGCCCTAGAGCTGCATTAAACTTATATATTGATTTGAAAACCATTATGTCTCTTTAATATGAAATCTTTCCATAAATGAAGACAATGTCTTCCATTTGTTCAAATCTTAATTTTTATTCTTCATAATATTTTGTAGTTTTAAAAATAAATATTCCACTATTTTCTTATTCAAATCATTAAATATTTTATTTGGTTTTGATACTGTTGAGAATTAAATATTATCCCAGTTCTTGGTGTTAACTGCTTGTGTGGATAATGTAACTATTTTCTCTATCAGATACTTAGCTACTTTACTGAGTTCATTATGAGTATTCCTTTGAATCATTTGGGTTTCCTTAGTAATGGGTATCATCATCATCAAAAAGAGGCAGTTGTATCTATTCCAATGTTATAGTGATCACTTCTCCTGACATTAAATTTTATAGTTCTTAGTTCTGAAAAAATTATTAGACACAAACCTCAATTAAACAGAGCTGGGAAACCAGAAAGGGAGGCTCTCATGCCCTGCAGCCATAGCAGAGCTCAGCAAAAAGAAAGTTTTCTCTTCTTTCCTGGCAAGGACTCAGCCAGTGAAAAGCCATGGACTCTGTTCTCTTTAGCCCTCCCAACTTCCTTTTCCCCTCTATGAAAGTGTTCTTCTCTTGCCATGCAGGAACTTCTACATGGTTCAACATGGTTGCAGACCCCAAATTGCAACTCTCTGCTGATCCAGAATAAATCTATCTTTGCTGGAGAAATATCTGGCAGTCTATTTGTTTCAAGTCAACAGTTTTTATTTGGTTTTAAAATTTTGTTTTAAATTAAATTATGTTTATTTATTTGTTGAACAATCTTATTATACTTAAGTAGTTTCTTTCTCTTCTCAGTTACCCGAAATGTTATCAAGTGTGGTTTCTACATTTTTATCAAATGTTTTTTCAGTGGCTTTTGATGTGATCATCTAGATTTATCTTCTTCAATGATTGTTATAATGAATCATGATGTTAGTTTTCCTGAGTCTGGAGTACTGCCTGACATAGCAAATTCAATTTTAGATATACTAAAGCTTGTCTTCTGTCATTTTATTTAGAATTTCTCTATCTATAGTCACAAATGAGTTTCAGTTAGTTTTACTTTTTGTACTATGTTTATTAGGTGCTGGTATAATAAGCTGGATTCATAAAATAAAAAGGTTTTTTTAAGTTTTTCTGTGGTATGGAATAAACATTGAAATTACAATTTCTTTAAATGTTTAATCTAATTCAGTTGTAAACATAGATGGTTAGGGCCTCTTTGTGGAAGAGCTCCAAACACATTTCCAATTTCTTTCAGAAGGACACTACTCAAATATTTTTAATCTTTGGTAATTTTTATTTTGATAATAAATCATCTATTCCCTGTAGGTTTATGAATTTGTTGAGTTTTATGTTGTATTCTGTTCTAATTTGTCTTTTAATCTGTCTTGTATTTGACATTATATCTCCTTTTAAACCTTAGCTTCCTTTGCTTTTTTTCCTAAATTAGTTTTCTTAAGGAAATGACATTTGACTGTAGTTATATATCAACTATCTTTTTCCTGTATTTCAGTCATTTAAGTGTTTTTCTTTATTAACTCCTCTTCATTGGTAATTGTAGTTTATTTTTATATTTATTTTTAATTACTTAGATCAAGTAATGAATTCTTCTATTTACCCTCTTTCTTCTTTAATAACGAAGACATTAGATTGTCCTGTGAGTGAAACTTTTGCTGTTGTCCTGTAGATTCTGGTAGGTAATAATTTCCCTTTTTTCTAGGTAATTATAATTTTAATGCTGATTTCCAGTTTGAATAAAGTATTTTAAAGAGTATAGATTTGGGAGGAATTCAATTTTTAATATTTAGTTCTAATGTTTTCATGTGACTAAATATATAATGCTATGACTGGATAACAATCAAACATTAGTATGTTATGCTTGGAGAAAGTATCAAAAAAAGTAAGGTATCTTTGGTGGCCAAGTACTTGAATGATTTTTGTATGTTCTATGGACATTAAAAAATATTAGGATGTTAAGACTGTCTCTATATATTTTAAATAGTCTCCTACTACAATCATTATCAAGTTATTTTCTCTTTACATATTTTATTGCTATATTGATAGGTGCAGAGTTCATGCCATTGTTAATCTGTAAATTTGAAAGTACTATCCTATTCCTTGGATGGTTACCTTCTCCTTCCTTTGTTAATCTATAAATTCTACTTTAATATTCTGTTTCCATGATGACTACCATTTTCAGTGTTTATACCAAGACATACATATTATCTGCTCCAAATATTTTATACAAACATTGTTTTTTACCATGATGCTATATACTACCAAAACCTATATTTATAGTATTATCACAAACAAATTTTTCATTAATATTCAACTTCTGCAATGTCTGAGGTTTCAACTTGGCCAGATTTAAACTCTAAGAACTTGATTTTAACTTCATGCAGTACATGCAAAAAGAGAAACACTGTTGGAATTAACTGACTTTCCCTTGAAACTTTAGATAGCACACATCACTGAACTCTTGAGGGTAAAGAACTCAACAGTTATCACTTCACTTTTGATAGGCACACACATACACGCAGCTTGGAATTGAAAATGAGTACCTTTAATTTAGAAGGACCATCATTTGATCTATAAGAGCTATCATTTGATTTAAATGATATGATCACAGAGTGGTAAACACACCTTAGCAGTTGTGTTAAATTCCAATAATTCTTCTTAACATCGCTAATAACTTTTGAAGTAATTATTGATGTTTCTTTAGCACATTTGTGTCCTGTGATTTTCATATTTTCAAGCCTCCATAGTGGATGGTAAATGTCAACAAACATGTTGTGCAAGTTAATCATCTCAACTTTTAAAAAGAGGAAAGTCTGTGCTAAATTTTCCATTAAATGTGTATCTTCATTTTTTCAAACTTACTGTTTCTGAAAAAGTTGACTGCAAAATTATAAGAAGCACTACGAAACAAAAAGTTAATAGTTAATAGGTTTATAAAACCACTGAAACGTAAGTTTCTCTACACACTCTAAAGATTGACTGCTCAGCTTCATTACCCTGCTTACGACAGGTAAAGCTAATCTTTAAATCTGTTTCTTCCTCTCAGATTCTTCTTATTGGCAGCCTGCTGGCTTTGTGTATTTCACAAGCATTGGCCAGAAGGGGCAGCAGGTTTGAATCTTTATCCCACTACCACTGGGAATCAAAGAGATCCATTTGTCCCTCATGTTACAGCACACTTCATGTTACCTTGTGTGTAAATGAAGTCACGAAAAAGAGAAATGTAATCCTGTTAGCCATTTCATATAACAAAATATGACTTGTTTTAATGTAACTGATAATAATATTTTGCTAAAGGAAGAGAGGAAGGAAGGAAAGAAGTCAAGAAAGAGAGAAAGAAAGAAGGACAATTGAGGTTAAGTACTAAATTTGTCAAGATGATAGGTCAACAGGTGCACAAGTGAAATTGTCCCAGGCCACCATGTGTGCAAAAGTCTCTCTATTACAGCACATAAGCTAAGCCTCCATTATCACATTTTTCACATGGTATTGTACAAGTTTCCCTAAATTTCTATCAGGTACATACTAAGATTGCAGAAGAGAGGAAATGTTTTGTTATTTTCTATAACCCTATTGTCTGTTACAAATCTAGAAAAATAAGTGAGCAAATGAATTTAAGCAGTAAGAAAGCTGTTCATATGAATGGCATTTATAGGGACTCAAGGTCTTTAAATAAAAGGGAAAATGTTTGCTTGGGTTCTATGGTACAAATATTCATTATCATTATTTATGAGGACTTTGTGCTACTTATAGATATCTACCAAGTATGTATATCCAAATAACTAATACATGTGTCAAAAACATGCCATTGAAAATTAGCCATATATTTTATTTTTTTAATCTATTCAAATGTACTTAATCTTTTACTGATTATGTTACACCATAATAGGCACACAACAACATATTTTCTATGGTTGATCTTCTGAAATTATAGAAGTTCTACTAAAGCACTGCTTTTATTATTACATAAAAGGCACAATTACCGCAAGCATTTTAAAAGTAGCCATTTTCAAGACAAAATTTTGTCGTTTCAAGAATGTTCATTAAAACTATAATATAACCACATACTAGTTCTACTTCTGCTCTTTAAGAAAAATGAACTCCTCCCTGACTAGTTTAGTAGTAACTGGATAGAAGGAATATAGCATCACTTCCAGACTCTTCATTGAACTAAATGCTTTTTTGCTGCTTTTATCATCAGCAATATCTTTTATAACTACTGAATAAATGCAATTTATATAAGCACACTATCTCGAAAAAGTCAGAAAACCATTTTTTTACCATTTTAAGTTGATTTAGGAACAGACAGCATGTTTTCTTTGATATCCTGTTCCCTACTACACCTTCAATTTAAGACCCACTATAAGAAGAGAAAGGAGATCAAACACTCAACAAAATAAAAGCCTTTTTTTCAATTAAACAAAGCTTTTCCTTTTAATACTAGAACAGAAGTCCTTTGTGAACAGTATGATTTTGTAGCCACCGAAAAGGGAACAGATTAGAAAACACTACAGAAGTTCTGGTCCAAGATGATAATGTAAGAAGATCCTGAACTCAACTTCTCCCATGGAAATACCAAATCTACAGCAATATAGAAACAATTTTCTCTAGAAAAAAATCTCCAAACTAGTAGAGCAACCCCATCACATCAGGCAAATGAAAAGGAAACCACACTGTAGTGGGTAGGAGAGGCAAAGACAAGATCTCAACATAGACCCCACCCCTGGCATTGCAACCCACAAATGGGAGGGAGGTCAAAACCTGGAGCTTCTCCCTGAGGAGCAAAGGCTTCATACCCCACATCGGGCACCCCAACTTTTAAGACTGGCACCTGACAGATGAGCTCCCAAAACATCTGACTTGGAAGACCAACAGGGTTCACAACTTGCAGAGCCGTGGTAAACTGAGGAATGGCTCTTAAAGAGCTCATGCACAGACACATCCACTGCAGGGCCCAGCAGAGAAGACACCCTTTGAAAAGCACCCAGAGTTTATGTGAAAGAGACTCATTTCATAATTTTGAAGTGCTGGTCTGAGGGCAGGGGCCTGCTGGGATACTCTCCAGGGATAGAAGATGGTGGGTGTCACCTTCCTGCTCGCCTTCTGCCTTGCTAAAGCTGGAAGGCTCCATCTTTTTTTCCCATTCTGGTGGGTGCCATTTTTATGTTCCAGTAGGTGGGCACTACTTCCATGTTCTCTCTCTGACTTGTTAAACCTGGCGGGCACCATTCTTTGTTTTCCCCCTTTCCCTATTTTTTCTTTTTATTCATTTCCTTTTTTTTTTTTTTTTTTTTCTTTTTTCTGATGGGTGCTATCTTTGCACTCCAGCCCAGAAGGTGACATTTCTCATTCTACCTCATCCGCACTCCACAGTGCCGTCACCTCCTGGAGGGGAGCCTCTATGCATGCCTGGTGTCCCATTTTTTATGTCTGGTAACCCAGCTTTTGCAACTGCCACCCAGGGGACACACCTGACTGCCTGGCTCTGGATGCCAGGAGGGCTTACATTCTTGGTACCCTAGGACTGTAATAATCAGAGATTCAGTTCTTGGCAGACTACCACTCTCAGGGCACTGCACAGATAGCAGACTGAAACACACCCCTAGTCTTTCTGAGAAAGAGGCCTATGTGCTTGCCCAGGAGCTTTGTCTTGAGGGACAGGCTTCTGGTTTGGCACACTCATAGAAGTCTATGGAGCTACTCTCAGGGAAAAGAAGCCTGTGGATACAATCTCTGTACTCTCCCCCTCCACCAGCTTGCTAGTAACTTTCAGAAAGAACCGTTTACCCTTTTCTGGTGCCCTGACTTTTGCTGCCAAGAGACACTTCTACATTGTCCAGTTCTTGTGGCCATACCTGCAAGGCTTATACTTGCAGGTCCCACAGGACTCTAACCAATGGAGAAAGAGTTCTTAAACAGCTAACACCCCCAGCAAGAGGCACAAGAGGCAACAGACCCAGGAGTTCAATCTTTCTGTGAAAGAAGGCTATTCGTTTATCAACAGAGCTGCAGCCTGAGAGACTGGCTTCTAATTAAGCACACAACTATGGGCCAACTGTAACCTTTCCTGAGATCCTGAAGGGCAAGCACTATCTTTCTGCTTTCCTTCTGCCCTGCTCCAGAGCACCAGCTTCTCTCAGATGGGAGCTCTTAAATGTGTCTGGTGCTCTAGTCTTTACATCTGGTGCCATGGTTTTTGCAGCTGCCACCCACGGGATACCCCTTGATCATCTGGCTTCGGTGGCCAGGGGAGCTTGTATTTCTGGTCCCTACAGGACTGTAATAATCAAAGAGACAGTTCTTGGAAGGCTATCATCCCCAAGACACTGAATAGAGAGCGGTCTGAAACACACTTCCAGTGTTTCTGTGACTTGCTAGTCTCAACCTTAGGGGCAGGATTCAGGTTTGGCACACATCTAGAGGCTATGGAAATGCTTTCAGGGAATGTAGGCTGAGAAATGCCATCTCTGTGCTTTTGCTCTGTCTCACTGCAACTCACTGGTATCTCCCAGAAAGGGCTTATACACTCATTCGGAGTTCCGGATTTTGTGACTGCTACACAGGAAACACACCTCCAGATCACCTGGCTCTGGAGGCCAGCAGGACTTATGTTTACAGTCTCAGGACTATATTTGCATTCTTGAAAGGCTGCAGCCTGAGGATCTGGCTTCTAATCAGCCTGAATCTAGGTGCTGAATGAGATCTTCCCCTTTAGGACACTGGCTGATCTTGGCACACCCTCAATTACTAGGAGCTATTAAAAATAAAATAGGCTGCATGGACAATCACAAAGGTCTGAGAGACAACCAAGAGCTAGGGCAGGGTTGAATGATAAGGGTCATCATCTACATAAGGCCAACCCTTATGTAGACTGGGAGAAGTGGCTGTCTCATCTAACACATAGAAACCATCAAAGAGAGTCAAGCAAAATGAAGAAATAGAGGAATTTTTCCCAAATGGAAGAACATCATAAAACCTCAGGGGGAAAAAAAAAACAAACACCTAATGAAACAGAGGTAAGTAATATACCTGATAAAGGGTTCTAAGTAATGATCACAAAGATGCTCCCTGAACTTGAGAGAAGAATGGAGAAAAACAGAGAGAACTTCAACAAAGACACACAAAATGTAACAAACTTCCAAAAAGAAGTTGCAAAGCTGAAGAATACAATAACAAAAGTGAAAAATACACTAGAGAAGTTCAACAATAAACTAGATGAAGCAGAAAAAATTATCAGTGAACTCAAAGAAGGGTAGAGGATCTCACCCAACTGGAACAAAAAAAAAAGAAAAAAAACAAAAAAGTGACGATAGCTTAAGGGACTTATGGAACGACAGCAAAGAGGCTAACATTTGCATTATAGGAGTCCGAGATGAAAAGACAGAGAAAAAGAGATCTTATTTGGAGAAATAATGACTGAAAACTTCCCTTATCTGGGGGGTTGTGAGGGGGAAACAGACTTCCAGTCCAGGAAGCCTAGAGAGTTTCAAATAATATGAACCCAAAGAGACCTAAAACAAGACACATTATAATTAAAATGTCAGAAGTTAAGGACAAGGAGAGAATCTTTAAAAACATTAAGAAAAGAAAAAAAAAACTTGTAATATACAGGGGAATCCCCATAAGACTATCAGATTTTTCAAAAGCAAATTTTCAGGGAAGAAGGGAGTGTCACAATATATTCAAAGTGTTGGAAGAAAAAAAAAATTTACCCAAGAATACTCTACATAGCGAAGTTGTCTTCAGAATTGAAGGAGATAGAAAAGAAAAAGGTTTTCAAACAAAAACTAAAGAAATTTATTACCACCAAACTGTCCTTACTAGAAATGTTAAGGGATTTCTTTAAGTTGAAAAGAAAGGGCACTAATTATTAACAAGAAAATATGTAAAAGTTTAAATTTCATTGGTAAAAGTAAATATATAGTAAAGGTAGTGGATTAGCCACTTATAAAGACAGTAAAAAGGTTAAAAGACAAAAGTAGTAAAAATAACTGTAACTACAATAATTAGTTAAGGGAAATACAAGATAAAAAGATGTAAAATATTACATCAAAAACAAAACATAGTAGGGGAGAGTAAAAATGTTGAGTGCTAGAATGCATTCAAACTTAAATAGTTACAAATTTAAAATAGACCGTTATATAAGTTCTTATACATAAACATCATGGTAGTCACAAAGCAAAAACCTATAGTAGATACAAAAAGATGAGAAAGTAATCTAAGCATACCACTAAAGAAACTCATCAAACCACAGAAGGATAGAGCAAGAGAAGAAGAAAGGAACAGAGGAACTACAAAACAGTCCTAAAACAATAACATGGCAATCAGTACATACCTATCATTATCACTTTAAATAAAAATGGACAATATTCTCCAAAAAGATGTGGAGTGGCTAAATAACTTAAAACAAACAAACAAAAAGCCACCAAAGAAAAAAAACATGGCCATCTGTATGCTGCCTACAAGAGACTCATCTCAGATGTAAGAACACAGACTAGATGTGAAGGGATGAAAAAGGATATTCCATGCAAATAGAAACCAAAAGAAAGCTGGGGTATTGATACTTTTATCAGACAAAATAGACCTTAAACAAAGATTGCTATAAGAGACAAAGAAGGGCATTACATATTGATAAAGGGGTCAATCAAACAAGATATAACATTTGTAAACATTTATTTACCCAACAAAAAAGCACCTAAATACATAAAACAAATATTAAAAGACCCTACACATGAACAAAAGTTCTGTTCTGAGAGTGTGTTCGTAAGTCCAACAAAGTTAGCTTAGATACCTAACTAACACAGTCGGGTATACAGTACTGTATTGTAATAGGTTTATAATACTTTTCACACAAATAATACATAGAAAACAAACAAACACAAAAAATAAAGAAAAGATTTTTAATCTTACAATACAGTACCTTGAAAAGTACAGTAGTACAATACAACAGCTGGTATACAGGGGCTGGCATTAAGTGAACAGACAAGAAGACTTGCTGATTGGAGGAGGAAGGGGAGGTGGGAGATGGTAGAGCTGAAGAACTGTCAGCAATAGGAGACGGAGGGCAAGCTGTAATTTCACTCACGCCTGCTTTTATGCTTGCTTCCAGAAATCCTGGGCTTGAAATAAAGATACTGTACTACTGTATTGTATACAGTACTGTAAAGTACACAAAAGCACAACCACTTGTAGAGGATGCACATACATGACAATATACACCAGACATATGAACTAACTTATGTGACTGGACATATAAATGCACATTCGCATCTTTGAAAGTTCGCAACTTGAGGTTTGTATGTAGGGAACTTACTGTATAATAACAGTAGGGGATTTTAATAGTCCACTTACATCAATGGATAGATCATCCAGACAGAAAAATCAATAAAGAAACATCAGCCTTAAACATGTTAGACTACATGAATTTAACAGATACATACAAAATATTCCATCCAAAAGAAAGAATACACATTCTTCTGTGCACATGGGATACTTCCCAGGATAAATCGTATGTTAGGGCACAAAACAAGCCTTAACAAATTTAAAAAAGTATGAAATCATATCAAGCATCTTTTCTGACAACAATGGTATGAAACTAGAAATCAATTATAAGAGCAAAATGAGATAACTGGCAAATATGTGGAGATTAGATAACATGCTATTTAACAACCAATGGGTCAACAAAAAATCATAAATGATATAAAAATACCTTGAGACAAATTTAAATGGAAATACAACAATCCAAAATTTATATGATGACGTTTTAAGAGGGAAGAACATAGCAATAAATGACTATCTCAAGAAATGAAAAAAGTCTCCAATAAAACTTTAGTTTATATCTTAAGGAAGTAGAAAAATAAGAACAAAGCCCAATGGTAGTAGAAGAAAGGAAATAAAGATGAGAGCAGAAAGAAATGGAGACTAAAAAGACAATAGAAAAAATAAAAGAAATCAAAACCTAGTTATCTGAAAAGAAAAAAAAAATTGACTAAACCCTTAGCTAGACTAACCAGATAAAGAGAGATATGGCTCAAATAAAATAAGAAAGGAAAGAGTAGATGTTACAACTGATCACATAGAAATACAAAGGGTCATAAGAGACTACTATGAACAGATATATGCCAACAAATTTGAAAACCTAAAAGATATGGATAAATTCCTAGAAATATACAATCTCCAAGACTGAATCATGAATAAATAGAAAATGTGAATTCTACCAAACATTCAAATAAGACTTATTACCTACTTCTCTCAAACTGTTCCAAAGGATTGAAGAGGATGGAACACTTCCAAAGTCATTTCACAATGCCAATATTACCCTGATACCAAAACCAGAGAAAATCAGAGAAGGATACCACAAAAAAAGAAAATTACACGTTAATATCTCTGATGAAATAGATGCAAAAATCTTCAATAAACTATTAGCAAACTGAAATCAACAATACATGAATTGAATACCATGATCAAGTGGGACTAGGGAAGCAAGGATGGTTCAACATCTGTAAAAATCAGTATGATACCCCACATTAAATGAAGAACAAAAAATTACATTACTGTCTTAATAAATGCAGAAAAAAATTTGACAAAATTCAACATGCATTTCTGATTAAAAAAAAGAAACTCTCAACAATGTGGGTATAGAGGGAACAAATTTCAACATAATAAAGGCCATATATGACAATCCCACAGATAACATCATACTCAATGAAAAAGCTGAAAGCTTTTCCTCCAAGGTCTGGAACAAGGCAAGAATGCCCATTCTCACCACTTTTATTAAACATAGTATTGGGAGTTCTAGGCAGAGCATTTAGGCAAGAAAAGGAAATAAAAGACAACCAAATCAGAAGAAGCAAAACTATCACTATTTACAGATGATGTGATATTATCAATATATATACAGAAAACCTTAAAGACCTCACAAAAAATGTTAGAATAAATGAATTCAATAAAGTTGCAGGACACAAGATTAATATACAGAAATCTGTTTTTTTCCCATAATTCATTGATAATGAGCTATTGGAAAGAGAATTCAAGAAAACAATCCCATTTACAATTGCAACAAAAACAATAAAGTACCTAGGAACAAATTTAACCAATGAGCTAAAAGATCTGTACACTGAACCCTATACTACATTGATGGAAGAAATAGAAGACACAAATAAAAAGACAGTACATGCTCATGGACTGGAAAAATTAACATTGTTAAAATGTCCATACTAGCCAATGCTATCCACAGATCAATTGTCTCTATTAAAATTCCAATGATATTTTTTACAAAGCTAGAATAATCTTGAAATCTGTATGGAACCACAAAAGACCCCCATTAGCCAAAGGAATCTTGAGAAAGAAGAAAAAAGTTGGAGGCACCATGTTCCCTGACTTCAAACTCTGTTACAAGTCTACAGTAATCAAAACAGTATGGTATTAGCAGAAGAACAGACACATAGGTCAATGAAACATAATATAGAGCCCAGAAATAAACCCACACATTTAGTCAATCAATTTATGATCAAGGAGCCAAATACATACAATGGGGAAAGGACAGTCTTCAAAAAGTGGTGCTGGGAAAACTGGATAACACATGCAAAAAATGAAACGGGATCACTATCTTACACCATACACAAAAATTAACTCAAAATGGATTAAAGACTTGAACCTAAGACTTGAAGTCATAAAACTAGAAGAAAACGTAAGTGGTTAGCTCTTTGACATCTATCCGGGAAATAATTTTTTGTATTTTACATCAGAAGCAAAGGTAACAAAAACAAAAAATTGGTACTACATCAAATTAAAAAGCTTTGAAATTTATCAAATTTTATCAAATCATGTATCCGATGAGAGGCTAATATACAAAATATGTAAAGAACTCATACAACTCAATAGCAAAGAAAAAAATCTTAATAAAAAATGGGCAGAATATCTGAATAGATATTTTCCAAAGAAGACATTTAGAAGGTCAATAGGTACATGAAAAGATGCTCAGCATCACTAATCATCACGGAAATGCAAATCAAAACCACGAGATATCACCTCACACCTATCAGATAGCTATTTTCAAAAAAACAACAAACCACAAGTGTTGAAGTAGTGGAGAGAAGGGAAACCTACTGCATTGTTGGTGGGACTGTAAACTGTTGTAGCCACTATGGAAAACAGTATGGAGTTTCCTCAAAAAATTCAAAGAAGAACTTCCATATGATTCAGCAATTCTGCTTCTGGGTATTTATCTGAAGCAAATAAAAGCACTAACTCGAAAGATACATGTACCCCCATGCTCACTGCAGCATTATCTACAATAGCCAAGACATGGAAACAACTTATGTGGGCATCAATGGGCGAATAGAAAAAGTGGTATATGAGTATATGTGTGTGTGTGTGTGTGTGTGTGTGTGTGTGTGCGCGTGTGTGTGTGTGTATTACTCAGCCACAAAAAAGTGAAATCTTGCCGTCTGTGACAACGTGGATCAATCTTGAGGGCATTATGCTAAGTGAAATAAGTCAGACAGATACTGTATGATCTCAATTCTATATGGAATCTAAAAACAAACAAAGCTCATAGATAGAATAGATTGATGGTTGCCAGAGTTGGGGGGTGGGCAAAATAGTTGAACAGAGTCAAAAGGTACAAACTTCCAGTTATAAAGTAAACAGGTCATGGAGATGTAATATATAACATTGACTGTAGTTAATAATAGTTATAAAATAAATAGGTCATGGGATATAATATACAACATGGTGACTGTAGTTAACACTGTATTTCATGTTTGAAAGTTGCTAAGCGAGTAGATCTTAAAAGTCCTCAACACAAGGAAAAATTTGTAACCACGTATAGCGATGGATGTTAACTAGACTTACTGTGGTGATATTTCTCAACATATACAAATATCCAATCACTGTGTTGTACATGTGAAACTAATATAATGTTGTATGTCAATTATACTTCAATATTTTTTAATTAAAAAATCACAAGTTGTTTATAATTTAGAAGGCAAAAAATTCTAAAATGCAACCTAGCCAGTTCTATGTCTAGACTGACCCTTACAATCCTCAAAGAATAAACATTTATTCCAAAAGCAAAAAAATGGTTCAGAGTTGTTCTTCAAATAATACAATCTATTAAACTTGTTCTGATATTAATGCACTTCCCATTTTTCATATTATTTACTTCCGATCTATCTAAATTGAGTTTTAATGTTCAACAGTATGGAGGATTGTGTGCCTAGTGGAAAAATGCATTATTGGGAGAATTTAATATAAGCTGCATCTTTAGGATATAAAACAAAATTGTATTCATATTAATTTTAGCCAAGTCACTAGGATTGGCTGTTGGAATTTCACTTCATAACAGAGTTGATTCATTAAGTACACAATGACCAGCTAGTGCCATGGTGTCTACCAAGGGCAGAGAGAATCAAAAAACAAAAAACAAAAAAACAAAAAAAAACCCACCTTTTCTAAGAGGCTAATCATGTTTTGAATGGAAGTACAAAATATAGTATACACAAAGAAAACATTATAAACTTTCAGATGCCTGTGAAGGGTAACAGAATATTCCACCCCAAAATATATCACTTGGCATAAGTATTATTTTGAGCTGAAAGCAACTGAGAAGAAGCAGATTCAAGAAAAGCTCTCTGCCCTCCCCCTTTTACCTAAGAAACGGACATAGATTTGTTAAAGGTGCCAATCCTCCTCTCTCCACTAGAAAGGACAGAAGTTAATCAACTGGAGATAAGTTAGAACCTTATCAATCCAGAGGCTGGCACTAGAAAAAATCTACACAACACACCTGGCTAAAATTAGCCCTTATTTACCATCACTGTCCTCATATATTTTCCTTCCCACAATTTGCTACCCCAGATACACAAAATCCTTTTCCTTTTTGTCTGTCACTTCTCTACAAAATTATGGTTCTTTTGTTAAGATAATATATGATCCCAAATTCTAACCACTCTGTTGAATTACTCATCATTGAGTACTCCTACTAGGATGCATGACTCAAGTTTAATAAACTTCAATTTGCTCTTTTATTAAACTGTTTTTTGTTTTTGTTTTTGCAGTACGTGGGCCTCTCACTGTTGTGGGCTCTCCCATTGCGGAGCACAGGCTCTGGACGCACAGGCTCAGTGGCCATGGCTCATGGGCCCAGCCGCTCCGCGGCATGTGGGATCTTCCCGGACCGGGGCACGAACCCGTGTCCCCTGCATCGGCAGGCAGACTCTCAACCACTGCGCCACCAGGGAAGCCCTATTAAACTCTTTTGTTGGTCTAATTTGCAGAATTCCAGCCAACAAACCTAAAATGGATGGAGGAAAAAGAAAATTTTTCCTCCCTTGAACCTGGGAGATCCAATGACAGGTGTGCTAGAAAAACAAGAGAGGTTTAGACAGAAGTCTTGACCTACACTTCTAAAGAATTAACATACCCAAATTGGTGGAACAAGGGTGCAAAATGCAAACAGGTTAATAGAAAGAATAATACAAGCAGGTTGGGACAGAAAGAAATCAGTATTGGTAAGATAAGGAGGTTGTTTTACTGGAGCTGAGGATGGGTGGGATAGTTGTGATTCCCTTAAGAACAGTCAGGTGGAAGACAATAAGCCACCAAAAGAAACAGTGGACATTTTGTTTCTCAAGAGATATGTCATTTATTTTTGCTTCCTTTCCCTTTGTTTAGCTTCTGGCGCACTTTATAATTCTTTTCAGTGAGCGTTTTTGTGTCCTTGTTCAGTTTATACTCCCTTAAGTAAAGCTTCTCAGGTCATTGATTCTATGGTTTCAAATATATATTTGGTGGCACAGTTTCCTTTTCGTGTGGAACCAAGTCCACCATTTCATTTATCAAATGAAGGACAAAGCATCACTGCTTTGTCTGTGCATTTAATTACGGGTCCCCGTAGAGCAGCCCCGCTTTTTTCAGATATGTTTAAGCACTTAAATCTACATATTAGATGAAGGGAAGATTTGATCAGCCTCATTCAGCTTAATGTGCCTCCAAGTCCTACTATTAAAGCATTAAATGAAGAAACAATCAAACAAGAGAAAACAGGAAAGAGGAAATGTATAGATAAAGAACTAGTAGATACAGATGTTGAAGAATTACAAGTAAACTGAAAGATGCCCCTAGTAACATGTTCTCATGTGCAATCACCTGATTTGCCGACCAAAATATACAAATGGGCTGTTTTGCTTTATGAATATTGAGTCCTGAAAAACAGAGGCGGAAAGCTATCATTATGTAGTAAAGACAAATTAAGGCACTCCAAAATCCAGCGTTAAATCTTTCAAAATAAAGCCAACTTGTAATATGATATTTGGTATTAACCTCCACATTTAATAAAAGTCACTTAAGATCAAAATTCAAATTATCTATTTTTACTTTTACCCACCTGTGTGATTTACCTGTCCTCAATTTCAAGCCTTCCAATGCCTCCAGTGGTTTCTAAAAACAGTGTTAATATTGTCTCAGTCTGATATAAATACGTGTGTTTAATGAGACATAATATTGACTTGCTCAACTAGTTATTTCACCCTTAATTCACAGATATCAATTGAGCACTTCATTTCTACACACTGCCGTGTTCTCAGATGCAACACTTTTAATAATAGCGCCCCTTCCAAAAACTGTTCTATTCCTTTGAACTTTTTCCTTATCTTTCATCTTATTCTCTTTTATCATTGCATTATTTTTCCTTATTTCTCTGTGGTTTCTCCTCTTTTGTTTTCCTCATTTTGTGTATATCTCCCCAGTCTTCCCTTCACATCGTACATTATTCATTGCTTTCTTTCCATGTATCATCATTGCAGAAGTTCGCCTTTCTCCTCTCACTTGCATTCTTATTCATTTATTCATTATACATGCTTTGCCATCCCCTCCTGCATACATCAAGGAAAACCTCCCATTCACTAATTCACATACTCATTTATTTTCTAATATTTTCTCTTTCTATGTACAATTTCCCTGATGTTTTCTCAAAGTTATATGTATATAAAGAAAATATCAATATATATGAGTAAAGCTCTGTAGTATCTATCATTCAATCCCTATATCTATACCAACCTATTTCTCTCTGTTACATGTAAATGTATAAATATAGTATATGTATATAAATACGACATACATATAAATATATATGTGTGTGTATGTGTATTTGTGTTATCAGTGTCTGAGTGTGTGTATCCAGTTTTTCTTACTTTTCCACTCATTTTTTCTTCTCATTTTCTCATCTTTCCTCTTTTTAATCATGAGCTGAATATTTAAAGACCTGTGTATGTTTACTGTGTTTAACACCAGTAAAAAAAAGAGTTGATTGAGCTGGGTTACTCCATCTCTAAAGATGGTGGAAGGGTTAGCAGAGCTAACCTAGGAAAAGCGACAAAGTAGTGGCTCCACCCCTCTACTCTGCTGCCAGTGACATCTGGCATCATTCCCAAATGGTGGTTCTTTCTACTCCCCCTGAGTCCATGTAGCCATGAATGCTAAAATCACTTTTCCTTGAATCAGGGGAAAGCTGCTGGCATGTTGGATGAGACAATTCTTCATCATTCTAATGAAGCATGTCGGACATTCCTGAACTCACTCCCCTACTCAGCATTAAACAGCCATGGCAAACCCCAACCCAGCCCCCAAGACCTGTCCTTACACTAAGTGGAGAGATGCATGAGTCAGAGAGGATGCAAGAGGGACCTCATCAGGGCTTGAATAACAGAACTTTCCTTCCTGGAGGAGGAAGGAAGGTGCTGGAACAAGGCCAACATGGTTGCCTTGGCTGGAGACCACCGTGTTCAGTAAAGCCAGATGCTATGAGGACAACTCCAGCCTGGCAAAGAAGCTAGTCAGCTGCAAACCTCACTGTCCTATGGAATTCAGCTTCCAAAGGAGGTATCATAACACAGTGATTATGAGTATGGATTCGGTCATGCTCAAATCCTCAGCTCTAAATATTGGGTAAGTTACAGAAGCCTTCTGTGCCTCAGTTTTCTTATCAAAAAAGTGGGAATAACAGTATCAGTACTGATAGACTTAGGACTGTTTTGCAGATTAAATAAGTTGTTATTTGTTCATGTTTTAAATGTGTTAAGTACCATACAAAAAATAAAGTGAAAAAATACACTGACAAGATCAAGTACATCCTTTCTGAGGAAGAGCAGATGAATGAGTCTTTCTATTTATAGCCCTATGTCCTCAAAATCTTCCTCTCTGTCAACCCTTCCTTTAGCAATACTTTTGCAAATATGTTTTTTTTTTTTAATAAGTACCTCCAATTGAACAACTAGCTAGCTAAACAAAGAAATGATGCTTAAGTGAGAAAGAAGTACACAAGAGATGGTAGGAGGCATGCAAAAGGAAATTAGAGAACAAAGTTAAAAGAATATGATTATTTAAAAAAGAATTGGATAAACTAAGTTGAGTTCTGTTTGTAGAGAAACACTGTAATGAAAGAATGTAGTGCCTGAAATGATTTAGCTTTACTTTCAAACTCTGTTAACATGTTTTATTGTTTTCCATATGTAGACTCTGAAGCTGAAAAGTTAAATTATTCCATGGTAATTGACATGTTGAATGATTATAATATTAGAATAAGAAACCATCTGGTGTTTTAACACTATTGGACATAGGAAAAAATATTACTTATTAAACTTGTGGAAAATCATTAAATGACTGGGACATATAATATTTTAGCTATTGATGGTGGGAGGTGGTTGATAAAAGTTAAAGTGTAAATATGCTGCTAAAGTAACCAGATTAGCCCAAGATGGAGTCACTCATGCTAGACCCCATGTCAGCAAACCAAAACTTAACAAAGTTTCTGTGCTTGGATCTCCCAGAAAAAGCAGCCCTAGGTGAACCAGTCAGTGCTTGCCTGTTCAGCACGTGTTACCTGGCTCAGCTCCAAGATTTCCCTTTGCTACATGTAAGGAAGGTAACCCTGCTTTAACCACTCAGCAAATGCCCAGTATAACTTCTTTGTTCATGCTCACTTTGATCTATAAAAATCTCTCACCTTGGGCTTCACTGGTGGCGCAGTGGTTGAGAGTCCACCTGCCGATGCAGGGGACATGGGTTCGTGCCCCAGTCCGGGAGGATCCCACATGCCGCGGAGCGGCTGGGCCCATGAGCCATGGCCGCTGAGCCTGCGTGTCCAGAGCCTGTGCTCCACAATGGGAGAGGCCACAACAGTGAGAGGCCCGCGTATCGCAAAAAAAAAAAAAAAAAAAAAAAAGAATTTGTGGGACTGGGAACCTCATACTCTAGAGGTGACCGTATAAGTGCACATTCTAATTATTATACTTGATGAATAAAGCCAAACAATTCGGCTTTATTCATCAAGTATAATAAAAATATGTATACCCTTAACCCAGCTATTGCATTTCAACTCTAAAACATGGAAAGTAGACAAAGATGTTCATTACAGTGTTGTGATAATCAACATAGCCAACAAAAATATCCAACAATAGGGAGGTAATTAAATAAATAATGGAATCACGTGATAGGGAATTTTGATGTCTATAAAAAGCAGTAACACCATACAAAAACACAGTGAAATGCTAAATGAAAATTACTTAAATTTCTCTCTCGCTTAAGTGTGACTGTATATGTGTGTATAAACAAACACAGTTTACACAGAAAGATAAGTAGTAATGCTTCAAAATGTCAATTTGGGGCTGGCAATCTGGCTGAAGGATTATAAGTTATTATGTTTCTTATATTTTGTAATTTCTACATTTTGGGCAATAAGCATATGCTAATTTTATATTAGAAAATATGGTTATATATTTAATAATTTGATCTTAAAACACTTTAGGTGAGGGTATCAGACAACAGATGGCAAAAGGTAGAAAGTCTTTGGGAAAAAACACTTAAAAATTAGAAAACAAATATACAAGCTTATGAGATTTTATAGGTGTTGACATGAAATAGCAATATAGGCTCTCCATTCAAAATTTTTAAAACAAAAAAGGCTACTGAACCATTTTATCACACAAAAACTAAACTCTATTCAAAATGCTTTCAGTTTTGGTGATGTTAGCCGATTAAAATATATTGTTTTGCTTAAGAGTTACTCTGCTACAGGAGCCATTTGTTTTCCTTTGCTGCAAAGCCCCAGAAATACTTAACTCACATTTATACTTAATATGAGACTGAGATCGGTGTGTCCACCAAGAGTTATATGTGACTGCTAAAGAAAGATGTTGATAACATAACCTGCTTTTTCTACCTTCAGACATGTCTAACTACAGTCCAACTTGTCTCCTGCTAGATGAAGCATAAACCCACAGAGAAAAGCCACACTGGAGCTGGGATCTATTCCACCTTCAATGTCATTCAAAAGAAGCCTCAGAGAAAAATCTGTGTTCTTTGGGCAGGAGGAACCTCCACTTTTATCTTCAGATTTATAAAAACATATTAGGCTGTACTGCTGGCCAACACAGTCCCAACACAGTCCCCTTTTCAAAGGCAAAATGATTGTATTGCCTCTAACTTGATGCTTACCTAAAACTATTTGTTGAAAGTGTCCTTAAAATGTAAGTTTAGAGTGTCCAGATGTAAATATGCACTGATTAACAGTTAATCTCAGTTCTGAGCTTCCCATGATACAAAAAATAGATCCTATTTTTGAGATGCATGAATGGGTTCGCCTGAGGTTTACATCTGGATACTAATTATTAACGCTCACTGTATTTCTTTTACATAAAATTTAAGGATGACCTTATGAAAATCCCTAGAGTTTAAGGGGGAAAAGTACTGGCCCTTAAATTTAAAAACCTGGTGAGTACTCTAGGTTACAGGCAAGTTTCCTGTCAGTACAACTAAAGTTTCAGTCTGGAGAGTGTGAAACCCTCATCCTGTTTGTCATGAAATCCTCCTCCAACATTGCCACATCTAGGCAACGGGAAGAAAGAGCTCAAGTATGTGGAGAAGTTATTGACTATATTATGGGATTATATGAATATATAAATCCTATGTGCATGCAGGTACACTTCATATATTTATATATTTATTTATACACACATAACTAATGTATCTAATTTTATGCTCAGTTACAGTTGGGGGGACTAAGTAAATGAAATATTGTACATGTGTAGATAGATTTTCATGACAGGTAAATGTCATCAGGTATGAAGTGATATATGGGAATAGGAAAATAGACTTTAACATATAAAATTTAAATTACTTTTTAAAAGTAATTTAAAAAGACTTTGCTTTTCCATTTATATATAATTCAAGTTTTCTAACTAGGAAAACTATTTGATACCTAGAGTTTAAAATTTACCTTGAGTATAAGGTTTCTTACACTCTTGCTAGGAGTAGAGCCCGAGGGACAGCTCTAAAGTATATTCTACCCCAGTGTCATTCAAAGTGCTTTCTGAGAATGGTGCGCTATTGATCCATGATTGAGTAAATACAGAAATTGAACGAGTGATTGAACACCTTTACAGCAATTCTGCAGGCTAATTTTTTTTTTTTTTTTTTTTTTGCGGTACACGGGCCTCTCACTGCTGTGGCCTCTCCCGTTGCGGAGCACAGGCTCCGGACACGCAGGCCTAGCGGCCACGACTCACGGACCCAGCCGCTCCAAGGCATGTTGGATCTTCCCAGACCGGGGCACGAACCCGTGTCCCCTGCATCGGCAGGTGGACTCTCAACCACTGCGCCACCAGGGAAGCCCTTACAGGCTAATTTTGTTTCTGTTGGATCTAAGAATAAAAAGTATCAAATAATCCACCACAGAGTGAAATTTATTTTAAAAATGTCCTTCCCCACAAATTCCCCACAGAGAATGTAAGCAGGCTGTCTCACTGAGATTTCCAGCACAACTGATCCCCAACTGCCCTCAGCACTTATCTTATAAGTATGGTATCTTTGTTGGCTTCCTACCTTCCCTCTCACTTTCACACTTGTCTACAGAAGCTTCCTGAGGTTACCTTCCAAATAAACTGCCTGAATTCGTATTTTGTCTCAGAGTCTGCTTCTGATGTCAGAGAGTTTGTTTGGTCTACTCCTGTACCTCTGATATCTGTAACAATGCCCGACAAACAGTAGCTGTTCTATCAATCTTAATTAATTAGTTAATGTTCTTTATTACAGGTTGGGTAACCTTGGACAAATCGGTCTACTTCCCTGTCTCTCAAATTCTTCATGTACATATCAATAGTTCAGAATGGATAACCCCAAAGTACCTTCTGGCTTCCAGCTCTATGGTTATATAATTTGTTTTGTAAAGGACTATGGTAGACAATGCCCCAAATCCAAAGAAGAGGCAGATTTCAGTGAACTCAGGTAGGTGGAAGTGATATTGATGAGAATTAGGAAATATGGAGGATGCTTAGGATTGGGGTAGGCAGAGAGGAAGGAAGAATCCATTTGGAGACAAGTTGATGTTTAAGGGATGAGAAATCAGACATGTTGAAAAGCCAGTGTGTAAACCACGATTGACCTATAAAGCAATGTATTTAGGACAGTGGGAAATTATCCTGGAAAAGCATTTAAGGACAGGATTAATGGCTTCCTTTGCCTGACAAAAACTGGCAATATATATGTATGTGTGTACAGAAAACATTATGAGTCTATAACTAATACTAAGGGAGGACAGCAAAAAAAATTAAATCTACCTTTAGATGTAATTCATTTCAGTAGAACATTCTAAGCACTAAGAGTCCATAGAGATAAGGACATGAGTTAACTACAACATTTGAGCGTTGCCTATGCTCCGGGCACTATACTAAGTGCTTTATACGCAGAGTCTCATTGAATCCTCAAGACAACATATGAGGTAGTAAAGTTCTATCCTCATTCTGCTATGAGGAACTGAGGCATACCACAACCAACCTCACAGAATTTGAATCAAGTAATGTTTACTCAAGGCCTAGGAGGGTTCATGATCTTTAAAAGAGAGCTGTCACATGCAACATGAATCCAGCACCTAAGAAGTCACATCTATCTTGAGGACTGAGGTGGACTTGTTCAATGGAGAGTAGAAGGCACATTATGGGTTACACAAGAGTGGAAGCACCTGAGAGATGTTAGGCAGATGTTCAGGCAAGAATGAGGATCTCCCCAGATAATCTATATGAGAACGCATATCAGGGAATAATGGAAAGGAGGATCCAGCATAAGGGCAATTTAACTACACACCTAAACTGGCTTACCTTTCAGAAAAGGTGAGTATTGGTCTAAATGTTATTTTTTATTTATTTTTTTAATTGAAGTATAGTTGATTTACAATATCAGTTTCAGGTGTACAACATAGTGATTCCATACTTTTACAGATTATACTCCATTTAAAGTTATTATTTAAAAAAATGGCTATATTCCCTGTGCTGTGTGTTACATCCTTGTGGCTATATATTTTATACAGAGTAGTTTGTACCTCTTAATCCCTCCCCTCTCTTGCCCTTTCCCCCTTCCCTCTTCCTATAGGTACCCACTAGTTTGTTCCCTATATCTGTGAGTTTGTTTCTGCTTTGTTATATTCATTCGTTTTATTTTTTAGACTCTACATATAAATGATAACATACAGTATTTGTCTTTGACTTATTGCACTAAGCATAACAAATGCTAGTATTAAAAACACTTTGGTAAAGTCATTAATATTTTTGGAGCCCATTCTTCATTTTCTATATCCATCACTGTATGAGATGCTTTCAGCTTCATTTTATTTAATCTTAAATCCCTCTAATGAGTCAGCATTTTTATTCCCACTTCCAGATAAAGCACATGAATAACTTGAGATAAATTGTTAGTGTCGATTAACAGTCTCAATCCTTCACTGACTCATTACCAGTTTATATCATACTGTCTTGCACTTGTGAAAATGTATTTGTTTCCCCCAAATGGAGTGATGGCATATTGAGAGGAGGGAACCTGCGTTATCCATCTTTTTGTCTCCAGTATCTACTATGATTTAGGACATAGTAAGGATATAGTAGGTGCAAAATAAATATTTTAAAACATTAAATATATATTAAATATTATATATATCAAATATTAAATATTTGGGGCTTCCCTGGTGTTGCAGTGGTTGAGAGTCTGCCTGCTGACGCAGGGGACACGGGTTCGTGCCCCAGTCCGGGAAGATCCCACATGCCGCGGAGTGGCTAGGCCCGTGAGCCATGGCTGCTGAGCCTGCGCGTCCGGAGCCTGTGCTCCGCAACGGGCGAGGCCACAACAGTGAGAGGCCCGCGTACCGCAAAAAAAAAAAAAAAAAAAAAAAAATTAAATATTTTAAAGTGATACCCAGGGTTTCTTTTTTTAATATTCCTCTCCAAAACTGAAAGTCCTTTTAAAGAATTTCAGCGAGGGAATCAAGGTTCTTCATACACTAAAGTAAGTCCTTGAATCACAAAGACTTCCTTCTTTAAAATGTAAAGCAAAACAAAACTTTTGCCAAGAAAATTCTTCTTTAAACAAAGAAAACTAAAAAGCAAACCAGACAGTGTTAGTCTCCATCTCATTTGCAAGTTTCTTCTCATCTCCTCAACCTGTGAAAGTTGGGGTGCCCCATGGTTCCATCCTCAGATATTATTCAGGCTCATGGCTGGATCATGGGCCAAGAATATGCTGATCATTCCTAAATTTCTGTTGCTAATCTCAACTTCTCTCCTAAACTCAAGATGCAAATATCCAGCTTCATACTCAACATCTCCAACTGGATTGATAGTACAGCCCTGAAAATCAGTGTGGCCAGAGGTCCTGACCAAGCACCCTGCATGCAAACATGCTCTTACTACAGTCTTTCCCATTTCAGCTTTGTGACCATTCCACCCTTTCAGTTGCTCAGACCAAAAACTTTCTACTGTAATCGACTAAATTCTTTTCTTTCAATCCCAATTTAAATCCACTTACAAATCCTGTTGGATCTAATTTTAAAATGTATTTGGAATGTGAACCTCCACCTCCAACAGTACTACTCTGATGTAAAGGATCACTATCTTGGACTTGGGTTTCTACAGTAGCCTCGTAATTTGTCTCTCAGCTGCTATTCTTCTTGCCCAGCTCGTGTCTTCTCTAATAACTAGCCAGAGTGACCCTCTTAAAAATCTATCATATCATATCATTCTTCTATCCCAAGCTATCTAATAATTTCCCTATTCATTCAAAGTTAAAGCCTGAGCCCTTAAAATGCCTCTAATTTTTGTCCTCCTCGTTTTCACCACCTTAACTTCATCACCTTCATGCTCTTGCAACACCAGTCACTCAGATCACCTCACCATTCTTTAAACACACGTATGCTCCCAGCTCAGGGTACTGCTTGACACAGACCATGGTTATTATTCAGTCTATGTTCAAAAATCGCCTATCAGAAGAGCCTTCACATACCATCTTATATGAAAAATTATCCCACACCTTTTCCTCACTACCTGATCCATCCCAAAATGTCTGCTTGATTTTCTTCATAACTTTAAAAAAATAGTTTTGCACCATCTGACATATATTTACTCATATATTTATTTACTGTCTAAATTCTCCACTAGAATGTAAATACTATAAAATCAGGAAATTGTTTTATTCACTGCCTCTCTCCCCACCAGCAACTAGAACAGTGCCTGGAACACAATAAGTTCTTCAAAATACATTTTAAATGAATAAATAAATAAATGAAGGGGAGATATTATATGACTCACTGTCTCCTGCAGTTATTATCCAAATAAAGTACTATTAGTGGTATAAATCAGTTTTCCATGCAGCATTAACCCATTTACACACATATTGTGATTTTATAATAAAGGAGAAGAAATTTTAAAAGAATAGTGCATGATCATCTATGCTGGGGGATTACACAGTCTTAGAGACAGAGAATGACAGAGAGAGAGAATTAGAAATGAAAGTTTCACTTAGCTTAAGCTTTAAGGGAATAATCCTACATTGTTTAAATGGTGACTCCAGCTGAACTTTATTCTTGTACAATAATGGAAGCTTCTTAAATTTTAAGTCTGTTGCCCATATTAACATGATTGAGGGGAAAACTTCATTATTAAATGAGTTGATGCTTTTAATATTATGACCATTTCAGAGTTACAAGGATGTGATCCCTTAAATAGAAAGATATCTAAGCAAAATTAACAAACTAAGCAAAATTTTTGAATGCATATGCAGTAATAATATTGTGAACACTCACTGACTGAATCATAATTATTAATGCCCTGGCTTTTAAAAAACTCATCTAATCTGCATAATAAATGCTTGATTAATAATGAGCCCACCTCTGTAAAAGTTAACCCGATTACAACGCAATATTTATAAGGGCAAATATGTCTTTAATGTGCCTTAAAATATTCAAAGAGAGATTTCTACTTGGATATTTTTCTTGCCACATCGTTTCTAAGTTGCTGTAGCCTACCTTTCGTCACAAGTTGATGTGACAGATTGCTGTAATTTTCAGATTGCTAAATACTTCTGTTAAAGCCCCTTAAGGCATTTTCAGAATTTCATTCTTGGATTTTTGGGGATAATTTCCAGGCTATCCTTTTTGGTGGAGATGAGGTAAGCAACAGCTTGAAACTATGATTCATTTCTGTTGGAGTTTCTGTCAGATACTTGCAGGAAAAAGAAAATGACTAATCACCTACTAAAAATGGCAGCAGATGCCATAAGCAAAATTTCATTCAACCTGTTAACTTTGGTTTCAATGTAAGAATTATTTAATTAAAAGTCTTCGTTTTTAAATATCATTTTTTAAAAATAACGTCTGCTAAAATATGAGGTAATGAAATTTACTTTCAATATTTTAACAAAGTTCTTTACAATGACCTTTCTCCGCACTTCAGTTTACACACATCAATATGCATGTATGTATAGAATATACTTTACAGTATCATGAGGACATACATACATGTGCTCCAAGACAGGGCTATTAGCATTTAATATTTCTATCTTTTAAAAAGTCCTAAGGGTATAATGTTTACCACATTTGGTTTTATGAAATAGTGATTAATGTTTCATAAAATAGTTTTCTATCTTTTGTATTCTAAATACATTTTTGTTCAATGTTCCTGTGGTATATCTGAAAAAATCAGGTCCAAGAAAGAGCAGATCAATTTTGTGATTCAAAGCAGTATACTGATAAAATAGAAGAATTCAAAACTTTTTCTAAACCAAACAGTGACCTATGATGGAGGGTTGTTTTTTTTTTCATGAAGTACTTTTGGGAATTTTGCCGCCAGTTCTTGAAGTAGGTAGTGAAGTGTGGAATGTGGTAAGGACGGAAGAGAGCTAGATCCTGAAGGAGAAGAGAGGAGGGAGATAATGTCGAGATTGTTTCCTAACTACTCCCTGTGCCAGAGGAAGGAGACTACAACAGTACATGAGGAGTTGATGTCTATGTAGGATATTCATAGACATAGGATAATCGGTTTGGGCCTGAAAGCAGGGCTAATGCTAGAGTGTCTATTTCCCCGCTTCTGATCATTACAAAAGCAAAAGGGCCCATATAGAGGAAGAACAGTGTTGTCGTTGAGAAAAATCCTCCAGAGATAATACTTTCACACCTACCATTACATCTGCTACTTAAAACAGTTCTGTGAGCTTACATGTCTCCATTTCACAGAAAGGAAACCAAGCCTCAGAAAGGGTAATCTGACAAGGGACACATAACTAGTAAGAGGCAGAGCCAGAATCTACCCAGGGCTACTGACATTTAATTCAATTGTTGTTCTACTACACATGCTTAAACATGCATCCCTGACATTTTGTAGTTGGAAAATATCAAGTTCACAAAAGTCAGGTGACTTTCCAAACATCAAAAATCTAAGCAGGATAGTATTCTTTTATGATTTTCAATCCAGTGATATATACATGACTTCCAAAAGTCTCTTGGTCTTTTTGAGTCACGTTGTATTTGGAAAGTAAGAGATATAGACCAAGTGATTTCCGAGGTCTCTTCCAGCTCTAAAATGCATAGTTTTTTTATTCTATTATACGTTGGCTATAACTAAAATCATAAACTGATTGATATCATCAGAAACAATTCCAAATTGACTTGGACAATGTTAAATATCACAGATATGTTGATAAGAGCATTATTTCAAACAAACAAACAAAACAAAAACAAACAAACAAAAAACTACTGACTTGGGAAATATATACTGGATAGGAGCAAACTGAAACGGTGCCAAGAACAGCTAATATAAATGTTAGCCATGATTCAGAAAAAAATACACAAGTAATGACTTTTGTAATAATTAAATAATTATTTAATTATAATTAATTATAGTAATTTTAATAATTATTAAAAATTAATAATTTTGTAATAATTAAAATGCATGTGGTGATTTTTTTTGCTTGGAACAGTAATTAATAATTCTTTTTCTTCTGTCTTTGATGACCAATTCACTTAAAACTCAGAAGGCAAATTAGTGAACATTCTACACTTATTATGAACCAAATTTTAGCTGCAAATCTCCTAGGAAGTGATGACAAAATACATTAAACAGACCTATATTAAGTTATTCAAATGTGACAAGGTAAAAACCAAGTTTCTGTTCAACTGATATAACAAAATGAATTTACAAATGAAATGATAGAGCATATAATTCCATTCAGAGCACAAAAATCAAATTGTTAAAAAATCACCCCTCTGAATCTTGAAAACATAAGACTTAACTTTCTGATGGTAAAGCTCTAGTTTTGTTAATTGAACGACTATTTTGGAAACTAGCTTTATATTTATTTATAAACACACATAGATTAATCCTGAGGTTTTTTTCCTTTCAAATACATCTTGCCACAAGATGGAGTACACCCCTTTCAATAATTTCCAGAACACTATGGTAAAACCTGATGCATTAACAATATTTGTTTTACCTATTTTATGGCTAATATAAGACAATTAACACATGAAAAAGCTAAATGAGATTTATTACCAAATATATTAATCAATTACATAACTAATTGAAACTTTCAGTCTTTATTTTTAAGATGTATTTTTAAACTATTTTATTTTGGTTGAAACGAATGTGTTTATTTGGGAGACCACTGATGACACAACATCTCAATAATGCTGTTGGAGATGAAGTCAGGGTGCTCTGACTCCCATCCCTTCTTTAGAAATAGATAAGAACCATCTTATTTCAAGCAGATTCTAAAAGTGGGGATCATAATAGCCTTGCATTTTCCATCCACTTTTTCAACAAATCAATAAAAATACTTGTTACATAAAAGGTTTAACCTTAGACAGCAGCTCCTCAAAATTGCCTACTGTAAAGTAAAATCAAAACACACAGACTATAACTACCTTTTGGGACTCATCCAGAACTTACTGCTTAGTGAAGCCTTTCTGACTCCCCTACTGGAATTAGATCTCTCTTCTCTCTGCACCCAGAGAGCATTTCATCCATATACACATACATCGTTTGATTCAGGGCATGCCCTCTGGGGTTATTATTGTAGAGAGGGGTCCCTGACATCATGCTTGACAACTGTCCCTCTCTTCTTTCAAAACTTCCCCTAATCAGAGCATCCCCCTGGCCAGAATGTCTTAGGTCACCACTCATATATTTATTGATTGAACTCTGAGTTGCAATGAATTTATGACTTCCATAAAAGCAAAAGACTCCTACCTTTCCCTAATTACTTGATTATATTCACTTGTTGTCTCAACTACATGAACATTCTTGGAACTGCTATACAATTTACATTTTAAGATCATGCCTAATATTTTTCCTTTGTTTCTTTCATCAGTTGCATTATTGCAATCAGATATAGATCAAAATTGCCTACGAGAGTACAAAATTAATGACAGAAAGAGAGTTCATAATGAGTCAACAACATGTATTGCAGAATAAAGGGAGCTTTTGATGTGTGGAGCATTTTTCCTTGCTGACCCAGAATCAGAGTTCTGTTTGATGCATTAACCCATGGTAGGTAAGATGAGCATATGAATACTGTACACTCAGATCACAGGCAAAATAAATACTAACTAAGCAAAATATTTAAGACAAAATGGAGAAGCAATGCGTTAGTCCTGCAAGTGACCATATGCAATTAAAGCACTTACACTTCACAATAATAATGTGTTTATGTATTTATCTACTACTTGAGGGCAAGGACTATGTTCACTCATCTATATAGTCTCAGTTCCACTCAGGCCCCAGGACTGTACTTGGCACATAATATGGAAGGCATTCAATGCCTACTGGGTGGGTACATATCCTACTGATCAGATCATTCTCATATGTCCTCATGGGATAATTCATACTAGAATTAATAACTCACAGTTGCCTTACATACTGAAAATTTTTTTAATTGAACTAGAATAAATGTTTAGTCTTTATATAATTAAGGTGATATAAACATATATAATAACATAATAATTTGCAAGAATTTTATTCTACAGTATTCTGGGCCTAATCAAAGATTTGTGAGGGAAAAATAATAATAGAAGAAAACAGATTCAAATCTAAAGCTTATAATAGTTGGGGGAGTTAAAGAAAAGTTAGAAAACATCATAACATTCAAAGTGACCAAAAAATGTAAATGCTAGGATCCATAAACAAATGTAGGCAATAATCAACCTTGAGTCTTTACACCACTGTATCAGTGCTTCTGTTACAGCACTTGCTACTGTTATGAAATTGTTTATGTCCATGTAATTCCGATCCCTGCTACTTTCTGCAGGACAACAATTGCAAGACACACAATTGGTGTTTACAAATGTTTATGAAATGAGTGACAGACTGCACGCATGCACGCACGAATGAACAGTTGTCAGCGAAATGTAGAAAGACATCTCCTAGATGAAGGGTAATTCAGTCATCAAGGCCTTAGCAACTGCAGCAGCTAGGGTGACATACCAGAAACACCAACTTTCAGATGTTACCAAGCAGTGTGAATTTAAATTTTATTTATTATAAAATGAAAAGTCAGAAAATAAAATAATGGACTAAAGGGCTGTTAAGATGGTCTTTGTTTTGTTATTGTATTATTTTTCTTTGGGGAATTTTCTCTTACTGTTCTTCTATTGCATGAAGTAGTAGGGCTCTGACTCCTAGAAAAAGGCAGTCAGGACAGCCTTTTAATTAGTTGGAAACTACTTGTGATGGTAGAGAGATGGAAAAACTACCAGATCTTCAGAAATAAAGAGTTCAAGGCATTTGACCTTGAGGTAACCAAAGCGTCCACTATTTGACCAGAAAGCATTCTGTACTTGATGCTAAAACTTAGAGGCAATAAAAGAAAAGCAAGTTATGGTTAATAAAGAAAAAGCTTAATACTTTAGGTATTAATTTCTTTACCTCTTTCTTTAAGGTAAAATTTTAAAATAATGGGCCATCAATGTTTTATAATCTTGGTTGTTTCCTTAAAGACATAAACAAAGGGGGCACTTAGATGTTTTTATTTTTAAATTAGTCAAGTAATTATTTTTAAGTCAAAGGAAAAGCAGGAGACAATTAGAAGGAAAAGGTAGGGACATATGACAAAGGTCTTACAGTTAGTTCTTGACTGGTGTCTGGGAGCCCTGCGGGACAATGAGAAGGTCAAGGTTGCATCTGGAATGCCACAACAGGAAGAGAATTTTCTGGGAATATAGAATGGTCATATGCAAGATTACTGAATAATGAAGACTGACACTAAAATTAAAATAATTTTCATCATTTTAGTTATCTAAGTTCATCTCTTCAGCATTTACAATATGTCAGACATCACTCAAATGGTCAAATATTTAAGTTATGCCATTCAATATCACAGGCTGACACCTCCAGCTGTTCAATAATCAGGTTGAAAGAAGTACAGAGATAATTTACTAAGAGTGAAAATTAGATGACGTCTAAAATTTGATACTGAAATCTCACCCAATAAGTACCAAATAGAATATTTAAAGTTTCAAAATAAAAATAATACATTTTTGAATGTATAATTTTT
The DNA here is from genome assembly GCF_937001465.1 of Orcinus orca. Taxonomy (NCBI): domain Eukaryota; kingdom Metazoa; phylum Chordata; class Mammalia; order Artiodactyla; family Delphinidae; genus Orcinus; species Orcinus orca. The sequence goes on along the minus strand of NC_064563.1, from coordinate 57,908,147 downwards.
AAGAAAATGATGACATAGTAAAAAAAAAAGGAAAATAACAAATAATTAGTAAGTTACAAGGGTTTATTTTTGGCTGTATATTTATAATTGACATATTGCACTATATTATTTTACTAAATATTTTACTTATACAAAAGGCTTAAAAGAATTATATAATAAATACTAACTTAAGAAATGTCATTTCCAGTTGCATGATCACACTCCTTTCTCCCCAAAGAAAACTATCTTGAATTTGATATTATTCCCATGCATGAATTTATGCTTTTACACATATATAGCATATATCTATGCAATACTGCTTTGATATAGTAAAACATTATATAAATATATCATGCTGCATGCATCCTTCTGCATAATTTTTTTTTCTTTCAATCTTATGTTTCTAAGATTCGTCCATGCTAACACCAAAACATTTACCTCATACATTTTCTTTGCTGCTCTGTGAGTATACTACAATTTACCTACATAGCTAGAAAGGGACATCTATGTTTTCCTTTTTTTTTCCCATTATAAACTACACTGTCAAGAACATTCTTGCACACATCTCCTTGTTCATATGTGGACAAGTCTCTCTGGGGTGTACAACTAGGAATAGCATTGGTGGATTATAGATCATGTGTATCTTCAGCTTTGTAGATAACATCAAGTGGGTGTCCCAATTTACCAAAATGGATAAGATTTTCTGTGGTCTCCCCAGTACTCCATTTAGTAGGTCTTCAATGTATTTCAGTTGTTCTCTAGGTTCTCATTCTCGGCATCAGAGTCTTTCCCAGAGTGACACGTGACAGGTAATATCTATGCTTCAAAAACTGAACATCACTCCCCAGATTCAAGAAAAACCAAGGAATTTTCCTATCCCTCATCCTTAAAATGCTCAGAGGCAAAAAGAGCAAGAGTCCCAAACAACAATCAAAATATATAAGCTATCATACAGTAGTTAAAATGATAATAATTGCTATTATTTACTCTAAAGCAATTATTTGCCAAGCACAGTAGTAGGTACCTAATGTGCATTACCTAACCGTATCCTTTGAAGAAGATTGGTGATGCAGTTGTTGTTATCCTTGCTTTGTATAAGAAAAAATTCAGAAGATGAATCACAACTTCAGTTACCCAAGACAACATAGCTAGAGTAAATGACAATCAGCATTCAGCTGACTTAGTCACACTCCAAACCCAGTTTTCTCTATTCTACCCTGCAGTAGGCTTCAAGTTAGAACTCAAAGCATTCATTCACCACAACAATCTATAAAGCACTGTGAAGAGCAAGTAGCTTTAATTAACTTCACTTAAAATTTAGGAACCTGTACACACACATGAGATTCTCCAACTGCCTGTTGCTTTATTTTGGTGGTAAAATTTCACTACTCAAAACTTCCAGAAGAAGATAAGGGGTCATTAAATAAAATAAGAATTCAAATATGCTTAGTCAATTGTACTAAAAAGTCACAATACTGCTAAAAGATGCAGCAGAAAGTACATGATTACTTAAAATGAATTCGGGTCATTATCTGTGGATTTAACCTATTTATAATATCCCTCTACGACATTTACTTAGATGACTCAACTGCTCAGTCAGCACCTTAAGCCTTGCTTAACGTTAAACGGAAAAGGAATTCTGAGCCTCTAAAGGAGAATGAATCTAACAGAATTAAAATCATTCCAATTCAAACTCTATTCTGCCAGATGGCATCAGCCCTACAAAGAATTTGAAGAAATGGGGCACACAGGCAAAGAGGGTCAAGGGAACTTCCTAAGAACACGTAGAGACGTCAACAATCACAGCACAGGAGAGTCTGCCTTCTAAGGAATGACACCGGGAGAAAATCGGGGCAATCAGAGGAATGATAACAACAAAGAATAAAGGCAAAAATCTGAAGAGCTTGAAAAAGGATGGAAAAAGGATGGAAAACATATATTTTCATTTTGAGGGTGGGGAAAATATGTTCACCTGATGACCAAAAGTAGCACTCTCAAACTCAGCTTTTTTCACTATATTATATTATATTATATTATATTCAATATAACTGTTTGTCATATGCTGGGCCTCATACTCTACAACAAGGTAAGAAATAACAGGACACTGAAGTCTATCAAAGTAAAAATCCTGGAAAATAGAAAATTCAAGGTGTGTGAAATGAGCTGTTTCAAATATAAAAGTTTTTTTTCACTTTTCTCCTTTTTTCTTTTTTTTAAAACTTATCATTTTTTACTATACCAATTATTGTTATTTTTTACTATACCATGTGAGAAAGCTAGGATCAATGGATCTACCTTGCAGGGGGACATATTTTGGTCCAGTGCCATATCCCCCACCCACCCACCAAAATGCTAATAGACAAAGGTCTTAAAGAACACAGTTGCATCCAAATGTCATGGAAGGTGTGAAACACAGCAGAAATTTTCACTTCATCAAGGATTTCACTCACAGGCAGCTATATAACATGGCGATTCACAGACCTTTAGAGTTCAGTGGGCTCAGATTCAGTTCAATCTCTTACCATCTATGAGACTTTGGGCAAACTATTTAGACTCTTTACACCTCACATTTGTTATCTCTAGAATGAGGATAATAAAAGCATCTACCTGAGAGACCCATTATAAGGATTAAAGGATTTAAAGAAGTGCCAGCCAAATAATACATTTTAGAAACAATAATAACATTGTTAATTTTTATTTTATGAATCATAATTAAAATAATAACATTCATGATGATGATGATAACTAAATGGTGATTGGAAAAATGGCCTCAGTCCTCTTTCTCATTCCATGAATTAGTAATATAAATTTAAATTTGCTATCTCCTTCCTACTTATTACCAAGAATATAACAACAGATATACTGCATGGGAGCTGAACTAGGAAGTTACCCAGAGGGATCACTTGTGGGCTTGATTTCACTCCTTTGTTATCAATCATTAAGCCAGGAAAATTATAACTTTTGCCCATTTTTACTGAGTTTCTGTAATGGCAACAGATTTCCAAATGATGATAAAACAATGAAAAGGTGGTATTGGATGTATAGCTATAATAAAGTTATCTCTTACACACTGACTATTTCAATAACTTGTAATTGTATTAGACATTTTCATACATCAAGAAAAAAGACATTTTATATTCTTTTTATCTCAATAATTCTACATAATCGATTCAAAACAGACACTGTTATGGACTGAATGTTTATGCCCCCTCCACCAGATTAATATGTTGAAGGCCTAACCTTCAATGTGATGTATTAGGAGGTGGAGGCTTAGGGAAATAATCAGTTTTAGATAAGGTCATAAGTGTGAAGCCCCATGATGGAATTAGTGTTCATATGAGAGGAGGAAGAGACACCAAAACTTCCTCTCTCCGCCCGAGAGGGTACAGCGAGAAGGCAGCTGTTTGCCAGCTGGGAAGACGACCCTACCTCCTAGGACCCTTCTACCTTTTCCTAGTTCCCCCATCAGCATCTATAAACAAACACCTTATGGCCTGCTAAAATGAGCCTCAAAAAGTTGATCTGAGCAATCAACGTAATTGTAGGAATTGAAATGTGCTTAAAATCTGAGTTACTGCTGTCAGTGAATGTGCTTGAATACAAACAAAAATCTATGCATACCAATACTGTTTCATCATTCTGATCGTCAGAAATCATGTGTTTCAAGGCTCAGCCTAATCTAAAATGTGTTGCTGGAAATTCTGAACCAGTATAAATCATGCTAAAGTAGCTAATAAAGTAGCTTAAATTCAACAAAGTAAACTATGATAAATATAAAAATAAAAATGTAATTGCTATAGTTTAATTTGCCAGCAATTCAGTCAAAATCCTTGTAACAATGACAGTGGCTATGACTTAGTTCTCTCTAGGAGTAACACATGTCTGGGGAACCTACAAATAGCTATGAAGTTTTACAAGTATCTAAAGGTTTCCAGGCAACCGGGAGCACTCCACAGATATTCATATTACAAAAGAAGGATATATGTATGTATTTTGAATTTCTAAGAAGAACCAGTGAACTACTTTAGGCTACTTATTCTTTCATGAGGATCCCATTAATGTGAGATGACGTTTCCTGAGTAATAGTATTGAATAGTGATCTTGGTTTTGATAACGAGAACTCTGGTAGCCATCATACCCCACCCCTCGCTGTATGTATACATGTGGGGGGGAGAGGGGGAGGGAGGGGGAGAGAGAGGGAGAGAGCGAGCGAGAGAGCGGGCGAGAGAGAGAGAGATTTTATCTATCTATATTTAACAGAGGTCAGAAGTTATCACAACTCACGAAGTATAATTTATTTACTTAGATAGTTATTCACTTAACATTTATTTAGGGCCTGTCTTATTCCTGGCACTGAGCTAGTTGCTGGAACTGTAAGACAAAAAAGAGATCACACTTTATAAAGGGGAATAAATGTATAAATTAACCAATTAAACTACAACTTGGTCAGTGCATAAACGGTAGTATATTTTATGTGTTACACATAATAAAAGGATAATAACATCTGGTGTACCAGAGAAGGCACCCCAGAAAACCTTAAAATAAAAACAATTCTTAAAGAGTAAACTTGTCCAGCAGATCACAGAGGGTAGTCATATCTAGACAAAGGAACAGCGTGGTGAATATTGGTGAAGAGTGCCTATGAAAATAACGTTATATATTTTAAATCATTCACTTAACGAAGTGGCATTTAAAAGTAGCCCTTTAGGAGAAAACTTACACAAGAATCTTAGATAGCCTCATCCACCAGAGGGCAGACAGCAGAAGCAAGAAGAACTACAATCCTGCAGCCTGTGGAACAAAAAACACATTCACAGAAAGATAGGCAAGATGAGAAGGCAGAGGGCTATGTACCAGATGAATGAACAAGATAAAACCCCAGAAAAACAACTAAATGAAGTGGAGATAGGCAACCTTCCAGAAAAAGAATTCAGAATAATGATAGTGAAGATGATCCAGGACCTCGGAAAAAGAATGGAGGCAAAGACTGAGAAGATGCAAGAAATGTTTAACAAAGACCTAGAAGAATTAAAGAACAAACAAACAGAGATGAACAATACAATAACTGAAATGAAAACTACACTAGAAGTAATCAATAGCAGAATAACTGAGGCAGAAGAACGGATAAGTGACCTGGAAGAAAGAATGGTGGAATTTACTGCTGCAGAACACAATAAAGAAAAAAGAATGAAAAGAATTGAAGACAGCCTAAGAGACCTCTGGGACAACATTAAACACACCAACATTTGCATTACAGGGGACCCAGAAGGATAAGAGACAGAGAAAGGACCAGAGAAAATATTTGAAGAGATTGTAGTCGAAAACTTCCCTAACATGGGAAAGGAAACAGCCACCCAAGCCCAGGAAGAGCAGCAAGTCCCATACAGGATAAACCAAAGGAGAAACATGCCGAGACACACAGTAATCAAATTGGCAAAAATTAAAGAAAAATTATTGAAAGCAGCAAGGGAAAAATGACAAATAACATACAAGGGAATTCCCGTAAAGTTAACAGCTGATTTCTCAGCAGAAACTCTACAAGCCAGAAGGGAGTGGCATGATATACTTAAAGTGATGAAACGGAAGAAACTACAACCAAGATTACTCTACCTGGCAAGGATCTCATTCAGATTCGATGGAGAAATTAAAAGCTTTACAGACAAGCAAAACCTAAGAGAATTCAGCACCACAAAACCAGCTCTACAACAATTCCTAAAGGAACTTCTCTAAGTGGGAAACACAAGAGAAGAAAAGGGCCTACAAAAACAAGCCCAAAACAATGAAGAAAATGGTCATAGGAACATACATATTGACAATAACCTTCAATGTGAAACGATTAAACGCTCCAACCACAAGACACAGGCTTGCTGAATGGATACAAAAACAAGACGATATATATGCTATCTACAAGAGACCCACTTCAGACCTAGGGACATGTACAGACTGAAAGTGAGGGGATGGAAAAAGATATTCCATGCAAATGGAAATCAAAAGAAAGCTGGAGTAGCAATACTCATATCAGATAAAATAGACTTTAAAATAAAGAATGTTACAAGAGACAAAGAAGGACACTACATAATGATCATGGGATCAATCCAAGAAGAAGATATAACAATTATAAATATATATGCACCCAACATAGGAGCATCTCAATACATAAGGCCACTGCTAACAGCTATAAAAGGGGAAATCTACAGTAACACAATAATAGTGGGGGACTTCAACAACTCACTTACACCAATGGACAGATCATCAAAAATGAAAATAAATAAGGAAACAGAAGCTTTAAATGACACAACAGACCAGATAGATTTAATTGATATTTATAGGACATTCCATCCAAAAACAACAGATTACTCTTTCTTCTCAAGTGCGCATGGTACATTCTCCAGGATAGATCACATCTTAGGTCACAAATTAAGCCTCAGTAGAGTTAAGAAAATTGAAATCATATCAAGCATCTTTTCTGACCACAACGCTATGAGATTAGAAATGAAGTACAGGGAAAAAACATAAAAAACACAAACAATACGTTACTAAATAACCAAGAGATCACTGAAGAAATCAAAGAGGAAATCAAAAAATACGTAGAGACAAACGACAATGAAAACACAATGAACCAAAACCTATGGGATGCAGCAAAAGCAGTTCTAAGAAGGAAGTTTATAGCTATACATGCCTACCTCAAGAAACAAGAAAAATCTCAAATAAACAATCTAACCTTACACCTAAAGGAACTACAGAAAGAAGAACAAACAAACCCCAAAGATAGCAGAAGGAAAGAAATCATAAAGATCAGAGCAGAAATAAATGAAATAGAAACAAAGAAAAAAATAGCAAAGACCAATAAAATGAAAAGCTGGTTCTTTGAGAAGATAAACAAAATTGATAAACAATTAGCCAGACTCATCAAGAGGGAGAGGACTCAAATCAATAAATTTAGAAATGAAAAAGGAGAACTTACAACAGACACTGCAGAAATACAAAGCATCCTAAAAAACTACTACAAGCAACTGTATGCCAGTAAAATGGACAACCTGGAAGAAATGGACCAATTCTAAGAAACATATAACCTTCCAAGACTGAACCAGGAAGAAATACAAAATATGAACAGATCAATCACAAGTAATGAAATTGAAACTGTGATTAAAAATCTTCCAACAAACAAAAGTCCAAGACCAGATGGCTTCACAGGTGGATTCTATCAAACATTTACAGAACAGCTTACATCCATGCTTCTCAAACTCTTCCCAAAAAATTGCAGAGGAAGGAACACTTGCAAACTCTTTCTATGAGGCCACTATCACCCTGATATCAAAACCACAGATACTACAAAAAAAGAAAATTGCAGACCAATATCACTGATGAATATAGATGCAAAAATCCTCAACAAAATACTAGCAAACAGAATCCAACAACACATTAAAAGGATCATACACCATGATCAAGTGGGATTTATCCCAGGGATGCAAAGTTTCTTCAATATACACCAGTCAGTCAATGTGATACACCACATTAATGAACTGAAGAATAAAAACCATATGATCATCTCAACAGATGCATAAAAAGCTTTTGACAAAATTCAACACCAATTTACGAGAAAAACTCTCCAGAAAGTGGGCATAGAGGGAACCTACCTCAACATAATAAAGGCCATATACGACAAACCCACAGCAAACATCATTTTCAATGGTGAAAAACTGAAAGCATTTCCTCTAAGATCAGGAACAAGACAAGGATGTCCACTCTCACCAGTATTATTCAACATAGATTTGGAAGCCCTAGCCACGGCAATCAGAGAAGAAAAATAAATAAAAGCAATACAAATTCGAAAAGAAGAAGTAAACATGTCACTGTTTGCAGATGACATGATACTATACATAGAGAATCCTAAAGATGCCACCAGAAAACTACTAGAGCTAATTAATGAATTTGGTAAAGTTGCAGGATACGAAATTCATGCATAGAAATCTCTTGTATTCCTATATGCTAATGATGAATAATCTGAAAGAGAAATTAAGGAAACACTCCCATTTACAACTGCAACAAAACAAAATAAAATACCTAGGAATAAACCTATCTAGGGAGACAAAAGACCTGTATGCAGAGAACTATAAGACATTGATGAAAGAAATTAAAGATGATACCAACAGATGGAGAGAGATACCATGTTCTTGGACTGGAAGGATCAATTTTGTGAAAATGACTATACTACCGAAAGCAATCTACAGATTCAATGCAATCCCTATCTAATTTCCATTGTTATTTTTTACAGAACTAGAACAAAAAAATTTAAAATCTGTATGGAGACACAAAAGACCCTGAATAGCCAAAGCAGTCTTGAGGGAAAAAAAACGGAGCTAGAGGAATCAGACTCCCTGACTTCAGACTATACTACAAAGCTACAGTAATCAAGACAATATGGTACTGGAACAAAAACAGAAACGCAGATCAATGGAACAAGATAGAAAGCCTAGAGATAAACCCATGCACCTATGGTCAACTAATCTATGACAAAGGAGGCAAGGATATACAATGGAGAAAAGACAGTCTCTTCAATAACTGCTGCTGGGAAAACTGGACAGCTACATGTAAAAGAATGAAATTAGAACACTCCCTACCGCCATACACAAAAATAAAATCAAAATGGACTCAAGACCTAAACGTAAGACCAGACACTATAAAACTCTTAAAGGAAAACATAGGAAGAACACTCTTTGACATAAATCACAACAAGATATTTTTTGATCCACCTCCTAGAGTAATGGAAATAAAAACAAAGTAAACAAATGGAACTTAATGAAACTTAAAAGCTTTTGCACAGCAAAGTTAACCATAAACAAGACGAAAAGACAACCCTCAGAATGGGAGAAAACATTTGCAAACAAATCAACGGACAAAGGATTAATCTCCAAAATATATAAACAGCTCATGCAGCTCAATATTAAAGAAACAAACAACCCAATCCAAAAATGGGCAGAAGACCTAAATAGACATTTCTCCAAAGAAGACATACAGATGGCCAAGAAGCACATGAAAAACTGCTCAACATCACTAATTATTAGAGAAATGAAAATCAAAAGTACAATGAGGTATCACCTCACACCAGTTAGAATGGGCATCATCAGAAAATCTACAAACAACAAATGCTGGAGAGGGTGTGGAGAAAATGGAGCCCTCTTGCACTGTTGGTGGGAATGTAACTTGATACAGCCACTATGGAGAACAGTATGGAGGTTGCTTAAAAACTAAAAATAGAATGACCATATGGTCCAGCCATCCCACTACTGGGCATATACCCAGAGAAAACCATAATTCAAAAAGACACATACACCCCAATGTTCATTGCAGCACTATTTACAATAGCCAGGTAATGGAAGCAACCTAAATGCCCATCGATAGATGAATGGATAAAGAAGAAGTGGTACATATATACAATGGAATATTACTCAGCCATAAAAAGGAATGAAACTGGGTCATTTGTTGAGACGTGGATGGATCTAGAGACTGTCATACAGAGTGAAGTAAGTCAGAAAGAGAAGAACAAATATCGTATATTAACGCACATGTGTGGAACCTAGAAAAATGGTACAGATGAACCGGTTTGCAGGGTAGAAGTTGAGACACAGATGTAGAGAACAAACATATGGACAGCAAGGGGGGAAATCTGAGGGGGCTTGGGGATGGTGGTGTGATGAATTGGTCGACTGGGATTTACATGTATACACTGATGTGTATAAAATTGATGACTTATAAGAACCTGTTGTATAAGAAAATAAATTAAATTAATTTAAATTTTTTTTTTAAAAAAGTAGCCCTTTAGAGATCAGCTTGGTGCTTTGTGTCCTCCTAGAGGGGTGGGATAGGGAGGGTGGAAGGGAGAATCAAGAGGGAGGAGATACAGGAATATATGTTTATGTATAGCTGATTCACTCTGTTATACAGCAGAAACTAACAGACCATTGTAAAGCAATTATACCCCAAAAAAGATGTTAAAAAAAATTAAAAAATAGAACTACCAAATGAAAAAAGAAAAAGTAGCCCTTTATCTCTCACAATAGGAAACTTCCTAGTGAATCTATAATGTTAATATTCTGATATATATTCTGATGGACATAATGTGTCCAAAGTTTCTAACCTCATACAGGGTTAGCTTGTGTCACTTAGAGTTATTTAAAATGGAAGCCAAGAAAAAATATTATTTAAAAATTTTTATGTTTGTCACAGAATTGGTTCTGCTATAGCTTAAAGATTTAAAGCAGTGGCTCTCATAGTATGACCACTGGACCAGCAGCATCACTGGCTGGAACTTTTAGAAATTCAGATTCTCAGGCCTCTCCTTAGACCTACTGTATTCGATGCTATGGAGATGAGGACCAGCACTCTGTGTTTTAAGAAGCCTTCTAGATCATTCTGAGGTAGAGTTTGAGAATCACTAATGTAAAATCATTGCTTATTCTGGCAGTAACACATTCATTTTCTGTATGAGTCTCCTCGCTATCTTAAGAGAGAAGGAAAACTCAACTCTACAATAGCCTAACTTGGCCACTTCTACTTTGAACCAATCTCAATTTTGTTGCACATAAATACATAATTGACCACATTAGTTTATCTAAGATTATTTGATTTGACAGTGATTAAAGATAACAGAGACCAAAATGTACATTTGGGACAAATGAAAGAAGTATTTTTAGAAGTATGTGTATAATTATTTTTTCCTATTAAAATGCACATGTATATTAGATAACTTTACTTCAATTAAAATGATCATTATAATAGCTAACAATGACACAGCACTTAACTTGTGTCAAACAATGTTCCAGAATATTTTACATAGATTAACTCCCCTAACCCTCCTGAGTTCTTTGCAACACACAGCTGTAATATCCCAAGTGACTAAGGCACAGTACAGTCAAATGACTTGTCTGGGAAACAATGCTTTGAATCTGAGCAGTGAGAGCTGGGCAGTGAATACAGACAGTATGGTTTCAGTCTCCATGCTTGTTATACGGCAACCAGTGCAAGAGGTATTTTTAATTAAACTAAGAGTCTAATAGCAGAGGATATCTTATAGCATTAGTAAATAATGTTATTGGTTGTAGGTTATTTTGTGAGTACCTAGAATGCATGCATGCACAAATACACACACACTCACACTTTGCCAACCCTGCTACTTGCATGACCTTGGGTAAATCAACTCACTTCTTTCTGCTTCAGTTTCCTCTTGTGTTACATGAGGACAGAGTTCTAAGCGTTCATTAAATGCATTTGTAAATTATTTAGAACAGTGGTCGGGATAGGTCCTATCACTGTTTTTGTTGCTACCTGAAATAAAAAGTCAGAGTACATTATACAACAGAGGCTCCTTCATATTTTGTATTTTTATGGCCTGCACCAATAAATTTTTACATTTATTTTAATTGTTCCTTCCTTGAAAATTTTTCATCAGTTACTTTGAATAGTCAACTATTGCTATTCTTCCCAACGCTTTCTTTAATTAGTTCTAGTAGTTTTAAACGAGTGATAGAAATAGGGTCAAAAAAACCTGCTTACCCTAAACTCCCTTTCTGTGAGTAGGCTTGAATTAGAATCCTCTCTATATGTAGGTTTGAATAAAAATTTCTCTATGAATAGTTTTGAAATAGCTTACTATTAGTTTAGAGAATAGGTATGAAGAGACTGTCAGCAACAGGGACGTTCTCATGAAAACACAGCACACAGATAGCTACTTTATGGGGTGCAGCACAGAGATCAAACACAAAGTTATAGTGATGGGGGTGAGAGAGCGGTATAATGGAGGTGGCTGGAAAACAGAAAGGTAGTAAACCAAAACAGACAAAGGAAGCTGCGGCAGAAAAGGCGAAGTGATTTAGATAAGATGCCTGTGCTGGGGCATGGAGGAAAAGTCCAGAGAAATGGTTCATTTCTATTAGAGAACATCCAAGAGAAGGAGAAAGATACCCAGGAATTAATTTTATCTACTTTATTATTATACTTTGGCTGGCTTTTCTTTTCTACAAGTCATCCTCTTATATATGATTAATTGTTGTATTAGTTTCCTATTGCTGCTGTAACAAGTCACCACAAACTTAGTAGTTTAAAATGGCACAACTTTATTATCTTTCAGCTCTGAAGGTCAAAGCCCGAAATGTGTTTTACTGGGCTAAAACCAAAGTCAAGTTTTGACAGGGCTGTGTTTCTTCCAGTGTCTCTATGGGAAAAAATCAATCTCCTTGACTTTTCCAGCTTCTAGAAATTGCTACATTCCTCCACTCACGATCTCTTACCCCATTTTCAAAGTCAGTAGTGTAGTATCTTCAAATTCATTCAGTCATTCATATTCTTTCTTCTTCTCTCTTTCTCTCTCCCTGCTGCTTCCAACATCACATTTCCTTCTCTGACTCATTGCCTTCTTGTTTCTAAGAACCCTGTGATTATATTGGGCCCATCCAACAACCAGTATAATCTCATCTCTAAAGCCTTAACTTAATCACATCTACAAAGTTCCACTTGTCATGTCAGGTAACATATTCAGAGGTTGCAGGGATTAGAATGGAGCCATCTTTGGTGGTGGTGGCGAGGGGAGCATTATTTGTTTACTGGAATCTAGTTCCAATATCCCTTCTGACAATGCCTGATTTAAGTGCAAACCTACCTAAGGGCTAGGGCCTTAAATATGTCATCCTGTAAGACTGCTCCAAAGTTCACAGAACTATTCGTGAAGCTTATGCAAAGTATTTCTCTTCTATTTCGTAAACTCATATGCTGCTATTATAACATAATAACTGATATAATGACAAATAACTATACATTTGTCTGACAAGAAATGATTCATTAAAATGCAGAGAAATCTAATTTTTTTTTTAAAAGATGTTTTCCAAGGGAGCAGGGAAGAGTTACAGCTCTATGGCCACAGAAGATATATTTATAATTATTTTACCCATGGAACATAAAAATCATTCAGTATGAAATGCACAGATTCAAATAAACCAGTTCTTGATGAAAATGTGCTTTGTAAAAATTGTCTTTTATACCATCAAAATAGAATGTCTTTTCAAAACAATTTCCAGATGAATAGCATATCATAATGTATATTTGCCAGCACATAAATGTCTGAATAAAAAAGATGGCAAGCATAGAAATAATTTGAAGATATGTGTTACAAATAAAGCAGATATTTTATGATTCACTGCTACAGCTAATTTTGTGCCTGTATGTTTCTCTTCCCAGTATGACATCTGAATATTTAGATGATAATTTCTGTATGTTTGGAACCTAACGTTAAATCCACTAGTACAGATTGAGTAAGCATATGAAAGAAATATATCACCGGCTAAAAATCAGGTAAGATAATTAAACTATTGAAAGTGAATGAGAAAAACAGAGTCCAGCTCAATTATTCCCTATCACTTGATTAATTATTGAAACAGAAAGAAAGCAGTGGGTACTTTGAATAAAAACTAAACACATTTTAAAAATCCACGTACAGGGCTTCCCTGGTGGTGCAGTCGTTGAGAATTTGCCTGCCGATGCAGGGGACATGGGCTCGTGCCCCGGTCCAGGAAGATCCCACATGCCATGGAGCGGCTGGGCCCGTGAGCCATGGCCGCTGAGCCTGCGCGTCCAGAGCCTATGCTTCACAATGGGAGAGGCCACAACAGTGAGAGGCCTGCGTACTGAAAAAAAAAAAAAAAAAAATCCACGTACATATACCTACAATATGGTGTGATGTGAAAAACATAAAACTACATGAAATTAACAGAAGATTACAAAAATAGATGGTTAAGATGTTGTAAAACTAATTTAAAGAACACAGCAGTTAAAATGTCAAGTAAGAAAGGACACTTACAAAATATAAGCTAATAGAAAGAACAAAATATAAGCTAATAGAAAGAACTAAACTATTTATAAAAGGGCTATCTTCAAAAGTTGAAAGAGTAGGATGTAGTGAATAACTAGACTGGATGAGACAATGAGAAAGCTGCTTGCATATTCAAAATATGCAATCAGTTGTCAATGACCTGAAATTTAAGTTGAAAAACTAAAAAAAAAAAAAAACTCTGTTCGAAAAAACAGCTCAAAATGAAGGGCAAAATGATGCAGACAGGTTTTCTCTTCCAGACACTAAATCCTATCAAAGTACTAAATAAGCATGTTCATTTCTAGAAGAAAAGGTAATTATTTTAGATCTGCACGTTTACATGACAATGTATCCTATTTACTAATTAATCAAAAGCCAAGAGTTTTCTTAGAATTTGTACAAATGTCATCAAACTGATTTCTACAATATCTGGTCACGAAACTTGCAACAACACAATGAAAAGCAGAAAAGTAAGAAAAAATTGTACATTAAAAAAAAGAATTAAGTACTGCTTTTAAGATTACCTTCATTGAGTTTTCAGCTGCTAACTGCCACAGTATGTATCCTCCTAATATTGTGCAAGAAATTTAATGGGCAAAATTTGAACAGTAGATTTATCTCTGATTGGGTTTCTATCTAAAAAATTTTTGAAAGAAAAAAATATATTCAATCTCTATTGCTATGTTACCAGAATTTTATGTATGGTCTTTAATTTTTCTAATTTTTCATCACAATTAAAAATACCTGTCATTTGTGTTAAGTCCAATGGGTATCAAATTGAGCATAAAAATATGTCATCATTGCCATACTTAATTATTCTCATATTTGTTCTATTTTAGTAAGTACAAGATAATTGCTTTTTATTACTTGTGTCAGCAATATAATTTTTCCATTCTCATGTTCTTATATAAAATATTGAGGACAATATGAAAAATGCAATTAGATATTCAAATAATTGCACATTAGTTTTTAAATAAGATGGAAATGCTGCAAAAATGTGACTGTCATCCATCAAGATGTGCTAAAATGTGGTAGCCAAAAATGTTTGTTTAGATGGTAATATATACGGTTACTTAACCATGGTAACTAGTACTGGCTGATTGATGGGGAGGCCTATTAAATACTGGTTAACTTGTAATAATAAGAAAGATTTTTAAAACATTGGCTATATGGATTGGTCAATAATTTGAAGCACAAAATAAATTAGTGTAAGCAAATGTGCCCACATTTTATAGTACATTTTTTTTTGTGTAATATGTGGGATTAAGGGTATATTACCGCAATTCATAATCCTTCTAAAATTTATGTTCTAAATAGTGTTTTAAAGATGACCAAGAGTACAATAATATAATAATTTCCCTTAGAAAATCATTAAGTATATGCAACTGGAGGACCAGTAGTACAAAATTCAAAGTGAGGAATTATACTCAAAGGTATAATACATTTGACATCTGTTATTAAGGTATTAATTATTCTTAGATGAGTCAAAATCAAAGAAAACAAATCCACAGACTAAAGTTGCAGAAGTCCAATTCAATACATCTGCTGATACTATAACCTGTATGCTGCTATATACAAAACTATGCTGAGAACATTGAAGACATTGGATACAACTTTCATTGATCAAGGTGTTTGCAGCTAGGAAGCTTGAATACACTGAAGAAGAGGAATGCTAAACAGAACAACAGGGAAAAGGAAAATAAAGCAGTGCTACTAATCATGTTTTTAGTTAATGTAGGAGATCAGCTAATGACTCAGAAAGTTAGAAAATGTGTGCCAAATATAATATGGTGAATAAATAAAGGTTAAGATAAAGTCACTCTCGTTTCTCTCAAACTATTCGAAAAATCTCATTGAAATACTTTTAAAAGATGCCAGGGTGGAATGGCTCTATTTGATAGGGCACCAAAAAACTGTACTTCGGGGCTTCCCTGGTGGCGCAGTGGTTGAGAGTCCACCTGCCGATGCTGGGGACACGGGTTCGTGCCCCGGTCCGGGAAGATCCCACATACCGCGGAGCGGCTGGGCCCATGAGCCATGGCTGCCGAGCCTGCACGTCCGGAACCTGTGCTCCGCAACGGGAGAGGCCACAGCAGTGAGAGGCCCGCGTACCGCCAAAAAAAAAAAAAAAAAAAAAAAGCAAAAATAAAACTGTACTTCAGCTCCTTTCCTGGAAAATTTCTAATTAGCATCACAGAGTAGTTATCAAAATAATATAATTAGCATTTCTGCTAAGATGCTAACTGGATGTGCTCCTCCCCCACCAAGTACAAAGAATCTTCACTGGGCAATGTTTAGTGGTACTTCCCAACATCTTCATGTAAGACGTAGATACTATCTTTGACCCAGAACATTCACTATAGTGGGGATTATGGCTTCTTTGATAATATTTTGTTTTGTGTTTAAGTGATAAATTTCATGTATCTATTTACTCAGGACCCAAGTATTGAACTTTCATATTTCAGTCATCATATAATAGCTTGAAATATAGCAGTCTTCCACAAGACAAATCTGGGTCATAAGGATTCTTTTCAAGATGTGTAGAATCATTTTATTTTTTCTTTTGGCCCAGAAAATAAAAATTTTTCTCTAAAGCAGATATAAAACCTGTTTAAAGGCTATTACACAAAGGGAAACAAATATAGTATAAATTGCATTAACAGATAAATCTCCATTCCATTCTCCCTTTAAACTATAAAGCCCCTTGAGCAGTGAAATAAGTTTTATTCTGAACACAATTCAACATCTGTGATAGTGCCAGACACATAACATATTCTCAATAAATTTTAATAAATGAGTGAAATTTGGTAAAAAATAGTGGCTTGTCTCTAAAGATTATATTTCCCAGGTTACATGGAGCCTGTTTTTAAAACACCTTTAAAAAGAAATTTAACTACAAAAAACCCCATCATCCTTAAAGTAAAGTGGCTATCCATTTTATCTTATATGTTTTAAAAGCGCAACTATGACAGTAACATCTACTCTATAAATTACATAAGGACTAGGAGGAAAATAGAGCAAGGAGGAGTAGTTTGACAGATTAGCAAAATCTAAGATCCAGTGTAGTCAGAAGAAATAAGAACTCTGCTCTTCCAGCAGGAAACACAATAGCTAGAACTGAGGATTTTCAACACATGTTTCATAGAAGAACGAATGACTAATGAGCAAATATGTAACTTCCATTCTCCCAATGCCAGCTACTATTGGTACTTTAGTATTTCTAAGTGTAGGTTTTGTTTAAGATGACTAAAGCACAATCCGTGTACTATACACACAACTATATTTGGAAGGCAACACAAAACCGTTCCAGTCACTGTGTGACTCTATAAGGAGAAACATGGTGACTTGCTTAGTCACTTACTACTCTATACTGTAGTCCCAAATTGCCAATTCTTTTGGTTTCAGTATGCACTGCTTCTCTATGATATACGTTTATGACAAATAAGGCAGTATAATAGAAAAACAATAATAGCTCCTTTTATACCTAATTATAACCCTGAGATGTAAGAATTTTTAAATCTTTGAAAAGGTAAAAGTATCATAACATACAAAAGAAAAAATAAAACTATTCTGAATATATATTGCATTTTACCTAATGATAATTGTCCTATTTTACACTCTTACATATTCATTATAGAAACTGAGAAAGCAGGGGAAAATATAATAAAAAATGTAAAATCATCTGTATTACTTTCTGATGGTAGCCATTACTAGCATTTTGTTTTATTTCCATCCAGTTTCTCATATATATTATATTTTTCCATACCTGAATCATCCTGAATATAAAATTTTAATATTCTTATAGGTTTTATACTATATTCTAAACATGTGCAACTATGACATGAATACATGTCAATGAATACATGTTTTAATGGCAATATCACATTAAGGTATACAGCTGTTCCATAATTTAATCATTCCCCCAATATGGCTTATTAATTTTTGTTTCCAGTTTATCTCTATTGTAAATAATATTCCAATGAACATCTTTATATATGAATTTCCATGTGAATCCTTGCTAACTTTCTTGGAATTTATGGAGTAGTAGTAGTTATACAGTCACAGAGTATAGATTATTTACTATTGAAGTCACATAAGAAAATGATAAAGGCACCTTTTATCTCTCTTCTAAGCATATGGTATATATACATATATACACACACATACACACACAAATTGTGTGTATATATATTTTTTATTTTATCTTTAAAGATTTTAACAGAAAATCCTCTTTCAACTCACCAATTTAATTTCATGTGCTGATTTAGAAATATAAAAATTAGCAAGAAAATAGTATAATTTTGCAATTTTTATCCTATGATTCTTTTTTTAAAGAAGAAAAGAGAAATATATAGTTTGGGAATTAGGAATTCATTTCAGTACTTTAAATAGCAGAAATTGCCTATTAGTCACTTAATAAAAACAAAGCAATGCAGTATGAAATCTAAATGGAGTTAAAAGTTGTCAACAAAGTAGGCTTATCAGAACACTTCTATTAAGTGAAATACAACCAGGTTGTAAAAAGTTAAACATAAGGGAATAAACTGTGTAGAACTCACTCATATCAAGGAAATGCTTTAAAATATTCTCAAGCAGAGAGTTGAAAATGATGTTAAATTGTGTAAACCACCACCTGCAACTGCAAGCTCTATCAGTAAGTTAACAAATGTGTGTCTCCAGGTTATCTCTTCCTATGCAACACGTAACAAATCACTGGAATAGCCCCATCCAACAAAATAGCTATCATCGAAGTCTGGATGAACCTATATAATGATAAACTGAGATATTTCCACACTGGCAGTACAGAATATGACAAAGGGTATATCACGGACAGAATGCAAAAAGCAATACAAAAAAAATAAAAAGGAATAAAACCCCATAATTAGAAAAAATACCTATAAAATTAAAATGTCACCTTGAACCAAAAGCAGTGAAACTTTTTAGCCATATTTCTGGAGTCTTACAAAATCATTAGACATGATGCCATCATCAACAATAGCAGTATCATTTATACGTGTCAAGAGATTATATGTATAGGATTTCCAGGGCTGTTCCACATGGAAAACTGAAATTTCCAGAAGCTAAGTTACCTGGCCACGGCGACTGCTAGTAAGTAGCAGAACCAGAATTCAAATCCAACTGTCCTAAACCCAGAAATAGCTCTCTCTTATATACTAATTTCCAAAAATAAGAAAAATGTAGTTATAAATACTTTAAAAGCATTAAGTAGATTGGTTGCAAAAATCAATTAGAGGCATATGTCTGAAGAAATCTTTCAGAGAAAGCATGTCCTTCAAGTTTAAATAATTTTTTTTTGTATTTAAGATTATATCATTCTAACAGTAGCATTTAGTAGCAGATCCAAATTAACAATTAAGATCAGCCAAAATGCCAACTCAATGCTTCATTGGGGTTTAATGGGGTTGGTTTTGATGGTAATAAATTTAAATTTTAGAATTAATCTGGATGACTCATACTTTTAAAAAACCCATAGAGCTACAAAATATCCTATTGTGCTTTCCTCTACTAATTTGTTTTTCATGGGTAACCCAAAAGTCTCAATCTTATGTTAGAACAACAATAAAATTCCAGTGAATAAATGTTTGATAGCAAAATACCAAAGATTATTCATGGGTCTGGCACCCATAGCATATATTCTCACTCAGTAAGTAGTATAAAATATCTACAAGCTCATGTTGGAGAGAAGAAATCTAATGGACCTGAATCCACTTTCCAGAGCTCCATTTTTTAATCTTAATTTTTGAATGAGGGCCCTACATTTTAGTTCTTCACTAGGCCTTGACAATTACATAGCTGATCCTGAACATTGTTCATGCTTAAGAAGCCTAAATGAAAATGGTGATTTTGGAGGATGTGACCTCAGATAAAATAGGAATGGTAAGAAAGGGCCAAGCCATGCAGTGCCTTGACAGCTGCATAAGAAGTTTGGATTTTATTTTAAATGTATTAAGAAGTCACTGAAGGCAGGTGTTCCACAGGGGAGTGACATAACATTTGCATTTAGAATATTCCCTCTAGCTGCAGCATGGCAGAGGCTCACCATTTCTTTTATAAATAAAGTTTTATTAGAACACAACCATATCCATTCTTTTATATATTGTCTATGTCCTCTTTCACACCACAATGGCACAGCTGAGTAGTGGCAACAGAGAGACTGTTTGGCTGACACAGCCTAAAATATTTATTTTCTGTTCCTTTATAAGAAAGGTTTGCTGACCCCTGGATTAGAAGGGTGCAAGAATGTAGGCAGAAAGATCTGATGGCAAGCTTTAATACTAAGAGAGCTTACGTGTCACCGATCAATTAGTGGAAAAACATATCAATATAAGGCAGCAGATTCAGACATATTTAGAAGACTTAATGAAAGGATTAAGTGATTGATTGGATGTGAGTTGGAGGTTGAGCAGCTAGGCAAAAGGTGATGTCATTCATTAAAACAGGTAAGACTGGGTAAGCATTATGGCACTGTGAGGAGGAAATCAAAAGTTCTATTTCATACATACATACATGAGATGCCGTGAGAGAGTTAGAGAGGTCAAAGGGTAGCAATATCTATGACAATAGAACTTGGATTTTGAAGAGAACAAGGACAGGCATGTAAATATTGGAATCACTGTCAGAGAAATGCAACTAAATTCATGGAAATGGATGAGATCATCTAAAAAGAGAAGACCAACAGTAATGGAAAAATGAAGAATATACGGCATCTTGGAAGTCAACAAGAACAGTTTCTTAATGAGAAGAAGTTGCTAGGAGTTTTAAATGCTACTGAGAGACTGAGTAGGATAAAGCCAGAAAGATGTCCACTGGATTTTCAAATTGAAAGGCATTAGTGATATTTATTATTGTTCTACCACTGGCATAGATGTACAAGACATATTGAAGACAGTGAAGAATGAATGGGAGGAAATGG
Organism: Orcinus orca; assembly: GCF_937001465.1. Taxonomy (NCBI): domain Eukaryota; kingdom Metazoa; phylum Chordata; class Mammalia; order Artiodactyla; family Delphinidae; genus Orcinus; species Orcinus orca. Next base: position 57,887,373 of record NC_064563.1, on the reverse strand, counting down.
AAGCAGGGTGAGAAGACAGATCGTTGCAAAACTTTGGGAAGTAGGAAAATGGGAGGAGAACCAGAAGCACAAGGGAAAGTAAGAGTAGTTTGTGTGTGTGTGTGTGTGTGTGTGTGTGTGTGTGTGTAGAACTGGTTTATGTGAATGGGGAAAGGGAGGGGAGTAACACTGAGCAAGTTGTGTTTGAGAAGTAAGATGTTCTAAGTCATGACTCCGAAGGCAATGGCAGTTGAAAATCCCAGTATATGACCATTTGAGTGTGTATCTAAACTAGATAAGCTAAAAAATCGAAACTTTAGAAGATTAAGAAACGAAAAAGAAAAGTCCATTGAATGTTGAAGATGGTGATATTAAAAGAGCCAGAAAATGGTAACAGGAGAAAGACTGTGAGGCTAGCGCTCAGTCCACATGTTGTTGAATGAAGGAGAGTTGAACAGAAAGATAGCAGCAAACAGCAATGAGGGGAGGGAGATGGTGGCTTAAACAGAGTAAAGAGCATTACCAGGCAAGAAGACACTGAGCACACTCTGAGGTTCCTCTGTGTGTATCCACCAGAGAGAGGGATACAGGAAAGGTAAGTCAGCATGGGGTGTGCATCCCACAGCAGTGGATGTGTAGGACCTTACGTGATGAACACTGTAAAATGTAAACATGATTATAGGCACATCGTTAGCATCACATCCCAAGTTCATTAATTTCAAGGAACACTTTTTTGAGAGGTGAGTCAAAACCATTTCTTACACATTTTACATAAATTGCTGTGTTACTGTCCTACGCCAATTTATTTTTTCCAAATTCTGGGATTTGGTACACAAATAAGTACACCTCCACCTTTTTCTACAGTTTATCTGCTGTTAACATTTTGTTTTCTGTTACACTTGATTGGAGTTCAGGGCGTTAGTTATACAGGATGGACCTGCAGACCTGGGATACACATTAGACAATGCTTATTGTGCTTTTCAAAGTCCTTCCTGGGGGATGCCCCCAAACTCTGTTAGCTCTTATGGCTATCATAGAAAAAATATGTTGGCATGACTTTTCTTTCAATCCATCAACACATTTTAATTTGTTACAATATACTCTCACTTCCACACCATGTCTATAGCTCTTGCCAATTAACAACTCTCCATCCAGAGTAACAGATATTATTGAATCATTTTATACAAGTCAGTTTTTAATATATACTTGTCTCTTATGCACTCTTTTTTTTAACCCCTTAGAAAACTTTTGAAATGCTGTAAATAGTAAAATCAATACTTTTCTTCTTTAGAAATTAAATTATTCTAAAGAAATTAAATTATTATGGCAATCCAGTTTCCCAGATTCTTCTCTTCTGTTTATCATTATTTGAGGGAAAGAAGAAGAACAGAATGTTGATGAAACAAGAGCCATTCCTAATAGAAAGGTGTCTACCCTATATGGTTGACTAAAAATTTTACATTTTACATGTTTATTATATATAAATATATATATATATATCTTTTTAAGAGGGAATGAGAAATTGGACTATTGGTTCTTTTCCTTTTCTTCTTGCATGGATATATTGATGCACATGCATTTATTTTGTTAATTATAAAACAATAAAAGGCTGTTTTAAAAATAACGTTTTGGCAGTGGACCTAAGATTGGTACTCATGTTGATTAGATTTAAAAAGAAAACGCCACCACACGTAGTAAGATACGCCATCACTTTAACTTCCCATATAAAGCGTGTGAATCTGTATAGTGTTTTCCTTATGGTCTCCAACAAAACTAGAAGTTTCTGGCAAAATGCTAAGAGGAGAACCTGTTTCACATTCAAATTTCTGCATCATTGAGAGTGGAAGCTTGTGCACTGTCTTTGAGAACAAACACTGTCTTCACTCTTTCCTGTGTATGTTCATGAATCATTGAATTTCCTTCCCCAGCATATGAGCAGCTGCCCCTCTGGTTCTCACCCAAGGCTTGTACAAACCAAAAGGTGCAATGAAGCACAGAAAAAGAACTATGTAACCTACCACGTGAACTCAAATAGATGGACTGAAAGATAAATCAATTTACAATACGATAGGAAGTGAAAAAATATCAGTGCTAAGAATCCATGGGTCTCTCTATACTAGTCAAGTATGGATAGTTGCATGGTAATAAGCAAATGCAGAAAGGCAGAGTCATGCATCTCCCCTACTCTCACTAGATGGGTAGAATATTATGGTGTGCACTCTTAGCCTTATTCCTGGCTCTCCTCCACCCTCACATTTATTTGTTTTTATTTATTATATCAATTTCAGTTTGGAGCTAAATTTTCATATTTTGCCTATCCATGTTATCTACCTTAAAATCTTAATGTATCTAATCCCTTCCCATTTAAAAGACAATACTGCACAAAAAGAAACCTCTTGGAGGGGAGAAAAAAATCACTCTATTTGCAAACAATTGCTGTATAACTTTTCACCTAATTGTCTCAGAGTGACGTGCCATTCATCATTAGAAAGGAGTATGGATATTTTTCTCAATAAGTTTATATCATTAGCAGGTAGAAAGAGTTCCCACAGACATCCTGAACTTTCCCTCTGTGTCATGGATAAACTTTTTAAAGTAGAAGACTAGCCACATTTTTTTTCCAGTCATTCCACTCTACTCTGCTATATCCTCCAGTTGTAACATGAGTTTCATTTCATATATACCTGAAGCATAACATAAAGATTTGCCTGCCTCTATGAACTAAGTATAGACTAGTTCACTTCAGATACTTTTCAGAAACCAATATAGGTTGTAATGGTCAAATCACAGAGATTATTTGTGATATCCTTTCTCAAGCCTGGAGAAAAGAAATAAGTGGTCAGTTCCAGGCAATATAATTTCATCTAGGCTTTATTCTTATGTAAACATCATTGCATGCTCAGAGACTGAGATCTTATATATGTATATGGTCAGAAAATGTTCTAAAACATGCAATAGAGTTTTTTTAATTTAAAATATTTAAATATTATATAGGTATCTCAGTTTGCCTAAACAGAGAAAAGACAACAAAGAATCAAACATACAAATTAATATGAACAAAAATTTCGAGATACGCCTCTCTTATACCTTTAATTTGACAAAGCTTCCTTTGAAAATAAAATCAAATTGAGCTATTTGAATATCCTAGAATATTAACTTCCCTCTTGAGTGCTGGCTCCTGGCAAGAATCACTTAGAGAGTTTGCAAACAGTATAAGGATGTAGTGCAACTTTGGGGCTCATATTATATACTGAAGAGGCAAAAATTATTTGAATTAACTATGTATGAGAAAGAGATGTAATCAGTCAAAGCTGAAGAAAATAGAAACCTCTGGTATTCCTTCATAAACATGGCAAAAGGCATCCTCTCCCACAGCCCGTTAAACATTAAGATGGGATTTCAATCTGCAGTCTGTATCCTTTTGAGCATCTATGCAGACACCACAACATAGTGCAATGTAAATTTTCAATATGCTGGCGGTGGGTGGGTGCACAAAACATTTTGGATAAATAGAATGTGGTCTCTCATAGGAACAAAGAAATATCGAAGCATTTAATCTAGGGGTACAGGTGATATGATGTTAATTCTTGGTTAAGAAGCAGAATAAAAGGAAAATTTAACAGCCTTTTCCCTAAAACTCAGTTTATACTTTACATCAAATGTGTTTAAACATTAGGACTTTACAATTAATATTAAAATTAAATGATCATAGATAACATTAACCTTTTGGTGGCTCTGGTACAATTGAAGTCCCGTGATTTCATTTGTACTTTTTGTAAAATCCTTGCACTTATTTGACTTGATTAATTTAATGAATGACAAAGATTCTCTCCATGACCAAACTCTACTCAGACACCTTTGAGCTCTTTTTCAACTAGGCTTTCACGTTTGAGCTTCTGCGTTCCTCTCTGTACTGGCCAATTTTAGCAAGAATCCTGTGAAGTTAGTTTAACCAGAATCGTCCATCCTTAATAAATCATCACCCTCAATATCTAATCAGTTTCCTCATCCTCTAATCAGGTTCCTGATCACCTTGGCTTACCTTCAGAAAGAATCTTGTCGGGTCAGTTTAGCCAGAATTTCCCCTTATCACTGATGTGGCCTCTTAATATTCCATCCAGTGACCCAAACCCTGTTCCTTGGCTATAAACTACTTTTTCTGGTATTCAGAGTTGAGCCTAACCTCTGTCTTTCACTGCAACACCCCACTGCAGTGGTCCCTGTACCTACTAAGATAGTGAGACAATAAGCCTGAATAAAGTCTGCCTTACCTTCCTTACCGAGCGTCATGAATAATTTTTTCTTTAAATAAGTAGCCCACCAAAATGGCAATTCCAAAATGTGTTTTGTTTTCTCCCAAAAGGCAAATATGAATTTACTGATAGAAAGCTAATCCTCAGAGATAAATATTAATTTTATGGACACCTTCTGGTAAAATATAGAAAAAAATAATTTCCAAATTGGTATGAATTATTTTCCAAAACTTTACCTCTCCTGAAAGGGTAAAAGTTTTTCAACTTTGTTTAGAGATTATTCAGGATCATAATTTTTCTGTTTCTAAATTAACCTTTGCTTCTTTCAGATGATAAACAATTGAATATTGCTTATACTTTTTTAAACGGAAAGAGTATATATACATATATAACCATATAACTTTATATACATATAACTTTATATACATATATACAATTCACCTTTCATACAGAATTACTATAATATTTAGCCTCTGGTAAAGCAAATTTAAAAAATGTAAATTCAAAATTGGTAGCTAATGTTATTAACCATTAATATTATTCACTCAATTTTTAAAAAAAATTAATTTGCTACATCCTCCACTATTTCAGTAATATCCAGAAACTACTTAGGTACTGCTAGTAAGTCCAATGTAGTCCCATGTAGTCAAGACCAATGAATTTCCTTCATGTCACAGTTTTACACTACCTATAAAGGTTCTGAAAAATTGTCAGTGTTATCCCAGGTGCATTGTGTGAATCCGGCCCTACAAAGGATGGACATATTAGAGAGATTTTAAATTCTTTCACTTCCTGTCAAAAATCTTATCAAGGCTAAAATCAAAGATGCGTATTACAGAGAGAGAAAGAGAGAGAGCAAAACAGAACTCTAGATGCTTCTTTCCTAAACTTGGCTACAATTCCGATAAAATTTCAACTTCTGTTCATGGCATCTTTATAGGCCTAGACATAGTCAGTACCCAAGTCAACTACTTTTGGCTGCAGGTATGCTTCTGTAACCCTGGCTAAGTTAATCTTTGTTATATTCTCAATATCAGTGAACCCAAGACTTCCTTTTCATTAACATTTCTTTTTACATGTTTGTGAGAATCTTACAGTTATAGATGACTGACTTTTCATTGCACTTGCAGCTAACTGCATATCTGCAAATAAAATTGAGAATAAATTAATCTAAAAATTTTAGATTATCCATCCTTATTAAGCTGACAAATTTGATTTGAATTTATATGCTTTTGTTGGCATCCAAATTGAACACTTAAATTAATATACATTTTCTTTTACCTCTCAATTTGATTTCCAAAACAAAATTTTTTAAAAATTCAGATGAAATAAATCTATCATATGTTCATTAATTAACATATTTCAAAAATAGAATACACTAACTGTGAAATTCCAATAAATTTTCTTTCTGAAAATATGTTTGAATAAGCATATGATCATTTTTAAGGGTAGTATCTTTACAAGATGGCTGTTCACTATGAAATTGCAATGATTTCAAACACACTTAACTTTATTCACATTTTCTGGCCATTTCAAGAAGTTTGTTTTTCCTGATTAGAAACTCCATTTGTTCCCTTTTCTTGGTAGAACAATCTTCACTGCCAAACCTATTGCTATTTATACTTTAAACACTAGAGTTCCAGAAAGAAAAGTTTTCTGTGATTTACTTTAGTTTTTAACCATTGAGGTACATTTCAATCGTTCTTACAAATTTCAAACAGTGATCAGAATTCATTCTATATTGATGGATGAATATAATACTGGCAATATTGGGAATACTGTGTTGTTCCAAGATATTACTAGTATTGAAAACATGATTTGCCGTGTGTGTGTGTGTGTGTGTGTGTATTTTGGTGAAAAAAATAGTAACATAAATTTTATATTCTTTTTTCAGTTACTATAAAAGAAGTCAAAATAGTAAATAACATAAAGAGGGCAAGCAATCTGTGAGCTGAGTAATGCAAAACCAAATAGGATAAAATTTGGTTTTAACCAATTTTATAAACATAAAATTTCATGTATGCCAAGAATTTGAGTACTAGACAAATACAAATAATGAAACAGTAAAGTCATTGTTAATAACGAAATGCATGGTTTTTTCTTTTAGATTAAAAATATACAGATTTTACATTGCCACAGAAAAATTAGAATCATGATTTGTTTTTAAGTTTCCAAAGAAAATAAGCATTTAACAATTTTTAAATATTATCTGAATTGAGTTCAGTGTATACTAATCCTCTTCCAGCACTAGCTTCATGTCAGTACTAACTCTGTTCATACATAAAGAACCTTAGGATTTAGTCCAGCAGTTCTGAAGCCCAGCTGCAGAGTACAATCACTTAGAGATCAAGTTAAATTCTGGTGCTTAGCCTCCACACCAGCCTAATTCAACGAGAACCTCTGATAATAGGCTCAGACATCAGTATTTTTAGAGAGTTCCCCAGGTGATACTAATGGGTTGAGAATCAGCAATAGTCCCAAATATTCATTTTATAGATGAGAAAACAAACCTAAAGAAACAAACTTAAAAAATCAAAAAATCAAAGTTACTGAAATCAAAGTTACTAAGAGGCAATGTCAGAGAGCTTACCCAGGTTCTTCTGATTCAAAACACAGTGTTAAACATGGAAACAGGTTTTAATTTTTCTCACTGTTCACTGGTGACTTGACCCTCTCCTTCAATTCTAATTATTTGCTTTGACAGAGCCAAATAAATCATCTATTTTATTTATTTTTTTTCTGATATGTTCTGAAAATAAAACAACTCTCTTAAGATTTTAGGGTAAACCTGGTATGTTAGAGTTCTCCAGAGAAACAGAAGCAATAGGGTGTGTGTGTGCATGTATAAATGTTTACATAAAAGTAGATTATGAATAATTGGCTCATGCAATTATGGAGGCTCAGAAATCCCAAGATCTGCAGTCAGTGAGCTGGAGACCCAGCAGAACCGTTAAATAGTTCCAGTCCGACTCCAAAGGTCTGAGAACCATGAGAGCTGATGCTGCAAATTCCAGTCCAAAAGCCAGGAGGCTCAAGAGCCAAGAAGAATCAATGTTTTAGTCCCAGTATGAAGGTCAGAAAAGCCTGATGTCAGAGCTCAATCACTCACGCAGGAGGTATTCCCTCTCACTCAGCCTACTGAGGTGTTTGACTGGGAGATTCCCACCCACACTGGGGAGGGCAATCTGCTTTATTCAGTCTACTGATTCAAGTGCTAATCTCATTCAGAAACACCCTCACAGACACACCCAGAATAATGTTGGCCAAATGTCTGGGCACCCTGTGGCCCAATCAAGTTGACAAATAAAATTAACCATTTTACTTGGAATCCAGAAATTCTATCCCCCAGTTCTCAGACAGGTCCAACCCATTTCCTTGTCTCACCAATACACTGTGCCATCAAGCTCCTGGCTCCTAGTGATTGCTTCACCTGTTGATCTACCAGTTCAGGATCGTGTAATGTTTGTGCTGAATGGAATATGATAAACCACAATGAAGAGTCTTTGGAGTTTGTGTTCTTGCTTCTTCTGCTTGATGTGAAAACGACCCTTATTTTGAGACTTAGGACTGACCTTCCTTCCCATCAGATGAGGCCACAAAATCAGTAACCCTACTGACAGGTACCTGAAGCACATGTTAAAGACAGTAATTCAGCTAAAAGCTGAATGTGCCTTGCACAAACAAATGCTTGATGACTGATGAAATAAATGATCCCACCTGACTTCTAGTTCCACATCTAAAGAAAACTCCAAAACTAAGATATTTAGGTAAAAGATCACTATCATTTTCTTTCATAAAATACATATATATATATATATATATATATATATATTTTTTTTTTTTTTTACAAAGGGAAAATATAAGCCACTTCTATAACTTTTTGGCTGTTGTGAGTGAGGTATTAGGTTGAACTGTCAATTTTCATTTCTCAGGAAAACTTGCTTTTGACTAAATGAATAGCACTTTCAGAATGTGGGAAAGACTGTGCTCTCTATGTCGATCAACAGCAGTTCTGTGGTTTTTTTAGGAAATTGTTAATCATCACCTGGAATTACATTAAGTTATTTTTGCCCCAAAGGATAGAAACTAAGATATAAGATAACCTTCCAGTTAAACATGGAGAGACTGCAGTCAACTTGAGAATCCTAGTTAAGGCGTGACTCTCTGTTCCTCTTCATTTTCAGGTAGCTTTTTGTGGATAGAAAAATGCCATGTGACAGCAAGCTGACCCTGTAACATACTATACAAATATGGTTGGGATAATAGACGTCCAGATCAAGCTTAGAGCCTTCGACCTCTCCCAATAATGAGACTAATTCAAAATCGTTTGTTTTCCAAAGTCACACAGAATCAAAATATTAATAGAACCCACTACTCAATCCCTTCCGTGTGTCGACGTATTTACAAGTATTATATCATTTAATTATAACTCTAATAACTAATTAATTTAGAATACTTTTTTTTAAAAGTTGAACACAGTAGTTACAGAGATATCTCCCCTGCTTTTCTGGAAGTCAGCTGTACCTAACTAGGTATGTGATTGCATGAGAAGTTCTAAATTGTTAAAATTAGGTAAGAGCTAGTTCCAGAAGTCCTCCAGCCAGTATTTCAGAAGAACAGAGAATCTACTACTTTTTCTACTACGAACTTTTAGTATCTTAAGAACGAGTAAGATTTAGTAATTCAATCAGTATCTCATCATTGAACACTCTAAAATAACACAAAAGCACAGGATACACCGAACAATTTATTACATCATATTCTAGAGTCTCTTTAATACTTTTCAAAGCCACTGATGAGTGTGATTTCAATGTTGTGCTCACATATAAAAGCAATGTAAGAAATAATAAGCATAATCAATCACTGATCACATTATGTGTAATTAAGTATATACTAATCACATACCTCATCTTCAAATAATAAACTTCATTCATGCAAGAAATTATTAATATTATCTTCACTGAGGTAGTAGAACTATTTATCTCAAGATTTGCCCAAGAATAAAGAACATGGCGTCTAACATGCTTCCAAATGTTTACGGTCTCATTTTAAATCTATGATTCACTTCAGTATTTCACTCTGGTATTGGAATAGCATCAAAATACTGAAAAATACTCCTGACAATCACTTTAATCTAGAAATATGAACCCTTAGTCTAACAACAACCTCAAAAGGTCTTTTACTCCACCTCCTTGAACAAGTCTGAATTCAACCCATTACTTCATTAATAATCACCTAAAAAGAGAGTCTAGGATTTTTCTGTAAAAATATATTCTGTTTTTTCCCCTCAAATTTTACTAAACTTTATACTGCATTATTTTCTTTTTCACTTAGCATATATTTCTTTGCTTTTTCACAATTGTTTTATCTAAACCTCTTAAATAAATTATTCTCAAGCTTGAGGGTGCACTGTTATTTAATTTTAAAACAAAATTTCAACGTCTGTGTCTCCTCCCACCAAAGATTCTGATTCAGGTGGTCTAGGCTGAGGCCCAAGGATCTGTATCTCTTAAAAACTTCTTGATTCTAATACACACTCATTGGGACACACCACCTAGATCCTCTAAATGCAATACTTATAAATATCTGGAGAAATATAAACTATTTATTAAGACATCACCATGAATAATAATCACACAGGACATAGCTGTATTCAAGACCCAGCCTAAAACAAATAGAAAAGGACTCTTAAACAAGGAAACAACAGCAGTCCCTCCCATCAGGAAACTTACACAAGCCTCTTAGATAGCCTTATCCATCAGAGGGCAGATGGCAGAAGCAAGAAGAACTACAATCCTACAGCCTGTGGACCAAAAACCACATTCACAGAAAGATAGACAAGATGAAAAGGCAGAGGGCTATGTACCACATGAAGGAACAAGATAAAACCCCAAAAAAACAATTAAATGAAGTGGACATAGGCAACCTTCCAGAAAAAGAATTCAGAATAATGAGAGTGAAGATGATCCAGGACCTTGGAAAAACAATGGAGGCAAAGATCGAGAAGATGCAAGAAATGTTTAACAAAGACCTAGAAGAATTAAAGAACAAACAGAGATGAGCAATACAATAACTGAAACGAAAACTACACTAGAAGGAATCAATAGCAGAATAACTGTGGCAGAAGAACAGATAAGTGACCTGGAAGACAGAATGGTAGAATTCACTGCTGCAGAACACAATAAAGAAAAAAGAATGAAAAGAAATGAAGACAGCCTAAGAGACCTCTGGGACAAAATTAAATGCAACAACATTTGCATTATAGGGGTCCCAGAAGGAAAATACAGACATAAAGGACCAGAGAAAATATTTGAAGAGATTACAGTCGAAAACTTTCCTAACATGGAAACTTTCCTTTCCACCCAAGTCCAGGAAGCACAGAGAGTCCCATACAGGATAAACCCAAGGAGAAACATGCCAAGACAAATAGTAATCAAATTGGAAAAAATTAAAGACAAAGAAAAATTATTAAAAGCAGCAAGGCACAAACGAAAAATAACATACAAGGTAACTCCCATAAGGTTAACAGCTGATTTCTCAGCAGAAAGTGTACAAGCCAGAAGGGAGTGGCATGATATAATTAAAGTAATGAAAGAGAAGAACCTACAACCAAGATTACTCTACTTAGCAAGGATCTCATTCAGATTCAATGGAGAAATCAAAAGCTTTACAGACAAGCGAAAGCTAAGGGAATTCAGCACCACAGAACGAGCTCTACAACAAGTGCTAAAGGAACTTCTCTAAGCGGGAAACACAAAAGAAGAAAAGGACCTACAAAAATGAGCCCAAAACAATGAAGAAAATCGTCATAGGAGTATAAATATTGATAATTACCTTACACGTGACTGGATTAAGTGCTCCAACCAAAAGACACAGACTCGCCGAATGGATACAAAAACAAGACCCATATATATGCTGTCTACAAGAGACCCACTTCATACCTAGGTACACATACAGACCGAAAGTGAGGGGATGGAAAAAGATATTCCATGCAAATGGAAATCAAAAGAAAGCTGGAGTAGCAATACTCATATCAGATAAAATAGACTTTAAAATAAAGAATGTTACAAGAGACAAAGAAGGACACTACATAATGATCAAGGGATCAATCCAAGAAGAAGATATAACAATTATAAATATATATACACCCAACATAGGAGCATCTCAATACATAAGGCCACTGCTAACAGCTATAAAAGAGGAAATTAACAGTAACAAAATAATAGTAGGGGACTTTAACACCTCACTTACACCAATGGACAGATCATCTAAAATGAAAATAAATAAGGAAACAGAAGCTTTAAATGACCCAATAGACCAGATAGATTTAATTGATGTTTATAGGGCGCTCCATCCAAAAACAGCACTTTCCTCTCAAGTGCGCACGGAACATTCTCCAGGACAGATCACATCTTGGTTCACAAATCAAGTCTCTGTAAATTTAAGAAAATTGAAATGGTATCAAGCATCTTTACTGACCACAACACTATGAGATTAGAAATAAATTACAGGGGAAAAAAACGCAAAAAACACAAACACATGGAGGCTAAACAATACACTAGTAAATAACCAAGAGATAACTGAAGAAATCAAAGGGTAAATAAAAAAAATACCTAGAGAGAAATGACAATGAAAACAAGACAATCCAAAACCTCTGGGATGCAGCAAAGGCAGTTCTAAGAGGGAAGTTTAGAGCTATACAAGCCTACCTTAAGAAACAAGAAAAATCTAAAATAAACAATCTAACCTTACACATAAAGGAACTAGAAAAAGAACAAACAAAACCCAAAGTTAGCAGAAGGAAGGAAATCATAAAGGTCAGAGCAGAAATAAATGAAATAGAAACAAAGAAAAAAATAGCAAAGACCAATAAAATGAAAAGCTGGTTCTTTGAGAAGATAAACAAAATTGATAAACAATTAGCCAGACTCATCAAGAAAAAGAGGGAGGAGACTCAAATCAATAAAATTAGAAATCAAAAAGGAGAAGTTACAAAAGACACTGCAGAAATACAAAGCATCCTAAAAGGCTACTACAAGCAACTCTATGGCAATAAAATGGACAACCTGGAAGAAATGGACAAATTCTTAGAAAGGTATAACCTTCCAAGACTGAACCAGGAAGAAATACAAAATATGAACAGACCAATCACAAGTAATGAAATTGAAACTGTGATTAAAAATCTTCCAACAAACAAAAGTCCAGGACCAGATGGCTTCACAGATGAATTTTATCAAACATTTAGAGAAGAGCTAACACTCATCCTTCTCAAACTCTTCCAAAGAATTACAGAGGATGAAACACTCGCAAACTCTTTCTATGAGGCCACTATCACCCTGATACCAAAACCAGACAAAGATACTACAAAAAAAGAAAATTGCAAACCAATATCACTGATGCATATAGATGCAAAAATTCTCAACAAGATACTAGCAAACAGAATCCAACAACACATTAAAAGGATCATACACCATGATCATTGGGATTTATCCCAGGGATACAAGGATTCTTCAACATACACAAATCAATCAATGTGATATGCCATATTAACAAACTGAAGAATGAAAACCATATGATCAGTTCAATAGATGCAGAAAAAAGCTTTTGACAAAATTCAACATGCATTTATGATAAAAACTGTCCAGAAAGTAGGCATAGTGAGAACCTACCTCAACATAATAAAGGCCATATATGACTAACCCAGAGCAAACATCATGCTCCATGGTGAAAAACTGAAACATTTCCTCTAGGATCAGGAACAAGACAAGGATGTCCACTCTTGCCACTATTATTCCACATAGTTTTGGAATTCCTAGCCACAGCAATCAGAGAAGAAAAATAAATAAAACAATACAAATTCGAAAAGAAGTAAAACTGTCACTCTTTGCAGATGACATGATAGTATATATAGAGAATCCTAAAAATGCCACCAGAAAACTACTAGAGCTAATTAATGAATCTGGTAAAGGTGCAGGATACAAAATTAATGCACAGAAATCTCTTGCATTCCTATACACGAATGATGAAAAATCTGAAAGAAAAATTAAGGAAACACTCCCACTTACCATTGCAACAAAAATAATAAAATACCTAGGAATAAACCTACCTAGGGAGACAAAAGACCTGTATGCAGAGAACTGTAAGACACTGATGAAAGAAATTAAAGATGATACCAACAGATGGAGAGATATACCATATTCTTGGATTGGAAGAATCAATATTGTGAAAATGACTATACTACGCAAAGCAATCTATCTACAAATTCAATGCAATCCCTATCAAATTTCCAATGCATTTTTTACAGAACTAGAATAAAAAATCTTAAAATTTGTATGGAGACACAAAAGACCTCAAAGAGCAAAAGCAGTCTTGAGGGAAAAAAAATGGAGCTGGAGGAATCAGACTCCCTGACTTCAGACTATACTACAAAGCTACAGTAATCAAGACAATATGGTACTGGCACAAAAACAGAAACATAGATCAATGGAACAAGATAGAAAGCCCAGAGATTAACCCACGCACCTATGGTCAACTAATCTATGACAAAGGAGGCAAGGTTATACAATGGAGAAAAGACAGCCTCTTCAATAAGTGGTGCTGGGAAAACTGGGCAGCTACATGTAAAAGAATGAAATTAGAACACTCCCTACCACCATACACAAAAATAAACTCAAAATGGATTTGAGACCTAAATGTAAGACCAGACACTATAAAACTCTTAGAGGAACATATAGGAAGAACACTCTTTGACATAAATCACAGCAAGATCTTTTTTGATCCACCTCCTAGAGTAATGGAAATAAAAACTGATTCACTTTGTTATAAAGCAGAAACCAACACACCATTGTAAAGCAATTATACTCCAATAAAGATGTTAAAAAAAAAACCTTAGCACAGGACTTGGTTCACAGTAGGCAGAGAATGCATGTTAGTCCCTTTCTCTACCCAATACTTTCCATGAGTCTTTAAGTACAAAGACACATTAACAGAGTAACTCATTAAATGGTTCACACTAATTTAAAAAAAAAACAAAAAAACCCAAAAATAAACAAATGGGACCTAATGAAACTTAAAAGCTTTTGCACAGTAAAGGAAACGATAAACAGGACGAAAAGGCAACCGTCAGAATGGGAGAAAATATTTGCAAATGAATCAACGGACAAAGGATTAATCTCCAAAATATATAAATAACTCATGCAGCTCAATATTAAAGAAACAAACAACCCAATCCAAAAATGGGCAGAAGACCTAAAAAGACATTTCTCCAAAGAAGACATACAGATGGCCAAGAAGCACGTGAAAAACTGCTCAACATCACTAATTATTAGAGAAATGCAAATCAAAACTACAATGAGGTATCACCTCACACCAGTTAGAATGGGCATCATCAGAAAATCTACAAACAACAAATGCTGGAGAGGGTGTGCAGAAAAGGGAACCCTCTTGCACTGTTGGTGGGAATGTAAATTGATACAGCCACTATGGAGAACAGTATGGAGGTTCCTTAAAAAACTAAAAATAGAATTAGCATACGACCCAGCAATCCCACTACTGGGCATATACCTAGAGAAAACCATAATTCAAAAAGACACATGCACCCCAATGTTCATTGCAGCACTATTTACAATAGCCAGGTCATGGAAGCAACCTAAATGCCCATTGACGGATGAATGGATAAAGAAGAGGTGGTACATATATACAATGGAATATTACTCAGCCATAAAAAGGAATGAAACTGAGTCATTTGTTGAGACGTGGATTGATCTAGAGACTGTCATGCAGAGTGAAGTAAGTCAGAAAGAGAAAAACAAATATCGTATATTAACGCATGTATGTGGAACATAGAAAAATGGTACAGATGAGCTGTTTTGCAGGGCAGAAGTTGAGACACAGATGTAGAAAACAAACGTATGGACACCAAGGGGGGAAAACCGCAGAGGGGTGGGGATTGTGATGTGATGAATTGGGTGATTGGAATTGACATGTATACAATGATGTGTATAAAATTGATGACTAATAAGAACCTGCTGTATAAAAAAAAAAACAAAAAAAACAACAAAAAAACAAAAACAACATGCTACACACTTAAAGTACCAGGAACGAATTCCCAATATAAAGATTGTCATTAATCACCACTTCCTTTATTACCAGAAGTTTCTGAACTACTTTTGCAGTGGTCAAGACTCTGTAGCTTGTGTGTAGCTAGCCAGGTTTGTTTCTTTCACTTTGAGCTTTAAAGAATCAAAGATACTAAAGTTCAGAGAAGCAGGTGGAGACCTGGTAAAGAATCAGGTGTCAAAGGGGCAATAGCTGCAGCTACTGCAAATGCAGGCACCCACTAGCCAAGGCACACCTGGAATAATTCAGTGATTTTCTGCTCTGGTTGCACTCTCTGGGGAACTTTGAAAAATTCCTGATACCCAGGTCCCACTGCCCCAGAGATGTGAGGTGGGGCTAGAGCATCTTATGTTTGGAAACCTCTCCAAGGGTTTGTTAGGTGCAGCCAGTATAGAGAACCACTGACTCAGATGGGTTTGAAAAATCCTGCAGTTCATGTGAATGTAGGCAATTTGTAATATCCCCATGATGACAAAATCTGAGGGACTCCTCCTCACTCATACACCGTTGACTCCCCTTTCTGACATGCCCTCCCTTTATTGTTACTCAAACATTGCCCTTTTTTCATTTTGAACTTATATTAACTCTAAAATAACAGGGATTTGAAGTAGGGAAAGTACTGTGAATTGCTATGAATTCTCTAACTCACAGAGTGGCTTTCATCAGAGGTAAATAGATATCTGGGACTTTGATCCTTCTGTTATATTTTGTTTAATTTATCTTCATTCTCATTTCTTCACAGTTTAGGTGTCAAAGATGTCCTACATTGTTCCTCAGAAGTCAGAAATATATAATAAATGTAATGACAAATTGCAAAGCTTCTTTCCTTTCTTCTCAACTACCCAGATGCAAAAATGACTTTTAAAGCCTTTGATATTAATAGTGAAATTAAACACATGCTATTATTAGAGCACAATATACCAGGACTGCTCTAAACACTTTGCATATATTAATTCACTTAATCCTAATAACTCAATAACAAAGTAATATTTTATATCCATTTTACAGATGAGAAAAGAGAGGCATGGAGAGGTTAAATTTCTCAAGGTCACCAACAAGTAGGTAGCAGACAATTCCTCTTTTAAAATCTCAGTTCTTAACTATAGTACTATGATGCCTCTATGAAAATTAAGATTTACCTTCCTAGAGTAGACAGATGATTTACCATATTATGCTTAAAATTAATGGATTCAGTTTTCATAGCCTAGTGGGATAATGCAACAGAAACAAAATTTATAGTATTTTTTGAGTCACAAAGATACCAGAAAAATCACCTTGAAAGCACTAAATGCATCCTCCAGTCCTTAGAAAAACAAGTACGTGATATTGGAATCACCTAGGAACTATCTGTTAGAAAAATAAGTCACTTCGGAGGCTCCGTTAAATAAGGAGTCATTTTGAGTATACTCAGGCAAATCCCCTCAGAAGAGTTGGTAAAAATAGCATGGAAAGTTCAATGAGTTGGGGAAAGAGAAGAAAAAAGTTCCCACAATCCTAGGAAACATCTAATTGTTCTAAGCTTCAGAACTGGTTTTAACATTTTAATCAATGACAATTCACTTCAATGAACAGTCTCTGAAAGCCAACCAATCATGACAGCCACATCCTCTGAAAGTCAGCCAATGAGCAGCAGACTCACTCCAGTGGAAAGCTTCTAAGGCCTCAGTTAACCTGCTCCCAAGTCTGTAATTCATGTGCCAGTGATCTAAATGAGATCATAAGTTTGCTTTGCTCAGCAAGACTGCCTGACCAGCATAGCACTCCCTTACTTTACTTTCTTGGTTTCAGATACTGAGTGGTGATCTCTTCTCTCAATAGAGGATTCATTTAAGTGTTTTTGTTTTAAAAGCTTAAAACGTAATGCTATTCCAACCCTAGACTGCACCCAGTTAACAGTAGTTCTAACTGTATTATGTAGAGCAAGTGACGTCTAGTGCTGACAGAGTGACCTTTTGGTAGACTGGCACCCATCGACGAAGCTTCATAGGTGAACCAAAAAAGCTACATATGAAGATGGGTCCTCCATAAGGACCTGAGCACAGGGCAGCCTCTGCTGTTAGACTGAGAAGATGCAATTGTCCTTTCATGGAATTAAGGTTGAAATGGTTCTAGGTGAGGGAAACCTCACTGCATCAAGGAACACCATGTTAGAAGGGCAATCTAGTCTTCAACACTGACAAGACCTGGTACAGAAAAGCAACTTCTTTGCCCATTTTGGCAGAAAAGCTGGACATCTTTTGGATTGTATAAACCTTTAAGGTTTAGTGCAGTTCAGCAGGAAGCTCTTTAAAAGTTAAGTGGTATATTTCCTGTTAATAAGGCATGTGGGTTCTCAAACAATAAACTGGAAAAATAAGAGATATATGTGTATTTGCACCTCAAGCTTGGAAGAAAGTTGATACTTGTGAACGTGTAATTTCTATTTAATAATGAAATCTCATGGCTCTTTTGGGTACTTTCTAAAATCTCTTCTCAAAGAGAGACCTTACCTGAGACCCTATTTAGATATGTTAGAATTTTATGTAACGTAGAAATTCTTGAATATCCATATTATGTTCCCTATCACTACGAAATCCTCGTTTTACTTCTATAATATTTTTATGTATCAGTTTTAGTTCTCTTTAATCTTCCCTAGGAATTAAGTACCCACATATTATGAGTATTATAGTCCTAATTTCTCAGGTTCCATTGTAGAAGGAAACCATCAAAGACATCCTAGCATTTTAGTCACAATATTTTGATGGTTCAAATCATGCAAAAAATTTGTCTAAGGTTTAGTTTATCTGTTAGAGACAAGAACAAAAACTAGTTCCATGATCTTAGAAACACGGGTAAAGGTTTCTATGTATATTATAGAAATCTAGGTATCTTTACTGTGTTACTTATATGCCAATTTTTCTGTTCAAAGTTTTGGAAATTACTGCTGATAACTTTCTATAATATAGCCATACTTATAAACTCTTAATCAAAGAAAATCCAGCTTATACCAGAAGACAAGGCATTACTCAACTGACACCAGCTATTAAAAACAAATACAAACTGGAAGGAGACATTACTTTTTATCTGTTGAATGATGAAAAAGAACGGTGGTAATAGACATTAGCAATTTTATTTTATACTAAAGTTAAAAAATATACTTGGTAATTGCTCAATTTGTTGGATGTTAACTGTATCTAGAAGGTAATAAACACTCAATAAATGTTAGTATTATTGTTGCTGTTAATTTTTAGCCTTTGATGAGAGGCAAATGGATGATAATCTTTTAAAGTGTGCAAATAAAATATTAAGACATTTCACCCTTTTAAAAACTTCTATTCTTTTGCATAAGTTTTGTAATTCACACAATATTTGGAAGAGTGGTATAATGTATACATAAAGTGTGTAGTCAAATCATTACTATGTCATCAATTATCTTTAGTTTTTCTATTTTGCTGTGATGCTCAGTCAAAAAAGTATGGCAATTTCTGACCTAGAGATAATCAGACCTACATCCACATTAAAGTAGTCTCAGGATAGTTCACCCTTTAGAAAACAAACTATCTGCTATGAATTAGAAGACAATTCCCAGTCTAGGAGGATAAATAGGATGTTAATGGCAGAAAAGAAAACCAGGCTATAGGCCAGAACTGCTGAATTTGACCAGAGCAGACAGCAAGCCCAGCCTGCCCGACATGGGCACCAAGCAGTGGTTGACCTGCAGTGCCTAAGGTGGCTGGCTGTTCAGCTAGGCATAATATAGTTACTCAGTGATTAGGGACTTGAAAACTCATCCTGGCTCCTCCAGGTCCCTGACTGCACATGGCTGATGACATGATAAGTGGTAAATGGGAGAAGCAGCTCACTAATGCAGACAAAGTTCTCACAGTCACTGGGACATCCCTACTCTAATTCACTACCAGAAGCTCAACCTCAGGAGCAGAGAGCTGCGTAAATTACTCAGACCCCCAGGTGTGTCTCTTTATTTAAGGGATGCCTCAACATTTAAATAAATTTTGAATTTGAATTCTGTCCAGTAGAATATTCACTCTCCTTTAGCCACTGCCTCTACCACTAATTATAAGCTTTTATTCACAGCTTCCCTCATTTTCTTTATTTACTTGGCCCTAAAGGCGTTTGAATTTATAACTCCTATGACTAACCTGTCAACTACAGGAGGGCAGGGATTATGTCAGTTTCATTCACTGATGTATATTTGGCACCTACCAGAACACCTTATACAGTGTAGGCTATCATTAATATTTGATGAAGCAAAGAATGTATAAATGGATGAATGGCAGCCTTGTATTCAGATTTCCTGAGTGAGCAGCAGAGAAGTAAAGTCTGTACGTGCCCACTCTGTTCATCTTTAGAGTCCTTAAAAATGACCATTACTGTTCCCTTTAACTCTGGCAAACAGATGCAAATTAAGGCAGGCTATCTAAACTGGTTACTATGATACCAAATGACAAATCTCACTTTCTGAGTCCTGGAGGTGAAGGTTACCAAGTGAATCCAGACCATTATATTTGTGGGCACACTCAGTATATAATATATTGCTTCAAAAAGACAAACAACATATAGCTGCACTGGCATCTGTCATATCCTTTCAAATAATAATCTGTCTCAGAGAAAGAGAAAAATGGGGAAAGGGGATTCTTAACAGCAGAGATAAACAAAGCTAGGACAAACTCCTTTCACTGGCACAAAATCTGACAGTCTCATTTACGAGTGGCTCCAGGATAGAGTGTGAAACCAAGAGAGGTTACTGTCATCAACTTCTCTTTGAAAAGGCTAGCCTTTGAATTTTTGGCACCTTGCTCACATGGCTTTGGAACAGGCGCTTGGAGACAACAAAACATTTCCATCACATCTTTATGCTCTTTTGAAAACTTTCTATTGCTTAAAAACACACAACGGTTCTTAATCTCATTGTTGTATATGATCTAGAAATTTCATCTCCAAAACAGAAAACATATGCTGGCAGGGAAGTACAAAATGATTGTCTCTTTCTAATACCTGTGGTCAGAGCATGATAATAACTGTGTAAGACAACTTTTCCCTTCTTTCAAAATAATTATGGCTCTCTAGAATTAAGCATCTGTGCTACCAGATGTTCCTGTCAAACACGTAAGCAATGGGTTTGAGCACTGCACAAGCCTGTCTAGCTTCCAGGAATCTTTTTCTGAATACCTCAGCAAAAGCAGGTGGCTTTCTGAAGTCCAAGATTTTAAGTACCAGACCACACTAATCCAGTTTCAAAAGGAAGACATGGTTTTCTCTAGTGACGGATTGAATCTGTTCAGGTTCAAGCTACTACTTTGGGGCTATGGATAAACACTTTTATAGCTATGTTTTAAATGGACGGAATATAAACTCAAACATTTAACATCACTAATAAAAAAAATAAATAGGGCTTCCCAGGTGGCGCAGTGGTTGAGAGTCCGCCTGCCGATGCAGGGGACGGGGATTCGTGCCCCGGTCCGGCAGGATGCCACATGACGTGGAGCAGCTGGGCCCGTGAGCCATGGCCGCTGAGCCTGCGGCCAGAGCCTGTGCTCTGCGGCGGGAGGGGCCACAGCAGTGAGAGGCCCGCGTACCGCAAAAAAAAAAAAAAAAAAAAAGATAAATAATTATAAACCCAAATTATTTCACTATTTTCTCTCAAATAAATGACATCCTGCTGTCATGGCAACTACCCAAATGACTCTGTAAGAATAGGAAGAAAATTTTCTTTCTTTTTTTTTTTTTTTTTTTTTTTAGAAAAAGATGCAACATTAACGTTTCAGGTAGCCTGTGAAATGTTTGTTACATAATACAGTCGGTGTTAGGCAGCCATTAAAATGTTGATTTTGAGATGCAGTGAGTTTTAATAAAGCACATCATAAAATTAGATGCAATTCTTAAAACTGGAGATTCTCCTTCCTTTTTGATATTAAAATAGGCTTCAGTTTATGAAATAATGATAGTAGACCATAGTTCCATTTTTTGTCTTGATTAAATTAAAAATTGATAACCATAAAAATATTTGAAGAAATTAAATGTAAAATACTGATGTTTCACTAATATTTAAAGACACATCTGCTTTTCTTAACTCTAAATTTACTTCAGAAGGTATTTGTTAACCTTTTCCTAAAAGAATGTCTCAGTCAAAATCAGTGCTCCTCTCTATCAAGAACTGCAAATAATTTGGAAACTATATTAAAATGAAGCTACTTTGTGCACATTTTTTATGATTAAGTGAGTGATGCATTTCAGACCTTAGAAGACTATGTATCTACATGATGCCAGTAAATCAGAATTTATTCAAATTTAGTAAAAAAGCAAAAAACAAAAAACCAAGTTTTTTTTTTTTCCAAAAAAGGTAACTGATTGATTTTCCTACTACTATTTTGTCATCATGTGGCTACAGGGAAAACATACACACACACAATGAAGGAAAACAGTAACTTTAGGTCTTTTAAAATTATTTTTTCTAGTCATTCATATGATTGAAGCCATCCATTCTTCAAAAACTACTTCTTCCAGTATAGTTAGTAATACATGTGATATGCCCAAAATTATAAAGTAAGATAAGCCAAACTCTGAGTTTAATTTCACCTCTGATTTATCTATATTTTTCTTCTGCATCCTCTCACTACAAGCTAAATTATTTTAGCTTGCCAGTTACTTTTTAGTAGTCCCACCAGAGGGCAGACAGGGGAAAGCTCAGACTAAAATCTCAAATAAGCACAATACTGTTATTTACTCATTTTCCTACCAAAGTCGGGGAGATATCGGACGCTTATTTCAGAGTTTTGCATAGTTTTCCATAGTCATCTCATCTCTGGGTAGACCAGAAACTCTCTTCATGATCTAGTAACTATCTAGAATAAATCTTAGTGGAACTGAGTTTATTTTGTTTAATCTGTATACAGATTAGTTAAGAGTCAACAGATACACATCAACCAAATTTAAAATTCAAAAACAGTTCATAATAATAAATCAATAGGAAGACTTCAACTGGTGAGATTTTTCACTCTCTTGTGGGAACCATGAATCATACTTATTACCAAATGTATGTGTCACATTTTCAACAATGAGAGTTCTGACACAGGCGAAAACAGATACTATATTAATCCAATCTGTATGCTACAAAAACATATAAAACAATTTCCACAACCACAGGAGTCAGTCAGTACTTGATTCCAACTGTAGGTCTGAAATAATATAAAGGAGGTTTAATAGCAACTTTATTATATTTGTCAAAAGAGAGGATTCCCTTCAAATTCAAAATTCTTTGAAATGGTAGGGAGGATTATTCTAGAATATATTTTTAAAGAAATTTTAAATACCATAATTATAAAGAACAGTAAATCATTACTTCCAAAATAATTTTATACATTTTTGCAATAGCAATAATAATCCAGGTGAAAAACTACTGAGGAGCTTCACAGAGTAATACAAAATTTAATGCTTTAGTTATCAGTAAATTAGCCAAGAACTAATGTACTTCACTACTATGTCCAAAGAGCTTTATCTTTGAGGCTAGATTTATAAATACAGGCTCAAGAAGGTCAAAAGAAAGAAAAAAATAATTTTGTTTATTGTAAGTTTTATCTGCTGCTCTCCAAACCCATAGAAACTAACTATGTTAATTCTAAAGGTAACCTGTTCAAAGTCCTTAATACTTAGATCTGTTAGTGGGTCTATATTTGTTGAATGCCACCAATAAGTAGGTATACTGGGAAACAGAAGTGTATTTATTCTAACTGAAGAGATATGACCAATTTACTAAATGAAAAATCCAGGTAGCTAAAAGGAGTGTTGGCATGTCAATGTGCACAGCAGATATTGTTATAGAGGAGGTAAATGGACACTGATTTACAACAGTCATCCAAACATGGGATATACTGGCTACAGAAATTTTGTCACCACTAAATGAACAGTAAGGGATCCAAGGCAAATATCCTGCCTACTGGCAAATACTAGATCCTCCAAAATTCCTCTCTATCCAAAGATGAATTCAAAGATTTAAAATTTAATATGTATGAAAAAATGCAGCAAATTAAGGAGAGAATGGTGGTGAATAACAAAAAAATAAATAAATAAAAGTGATTTTTTTAAGAAAAAAAGATTTAATACTAGTAAGTGAAGAAGAATATTGAAACTATTGTTCTGAAAATATATAAGGTTACAAGGTCTCTTTGAAACCTTGTAATTTTGTATGAAGTCAGACATAGGCTGAGATTCAAAGAGTGCTTCTCAAAATGAGTAAAAATGTCAAGATATCAAAAAACACAATAGTGAAGTTAGAATCAGCACTGGAGATGTTAAATACCATAACTGGTGCTGGAGAAAATTAAATCAGGGATTTAGAGAGTAAATCTGAGAGTAAAAAATACAGAGGAAAAAAAAATCAAGTAGAATAAGCAGCATGCTCAATTCTGTGTATAGCATGATTCTGCATGTGGGGATTACATTTATTAAGAATAAACAGAGGAAATAGTCAAATGTGCTAATAGTGGCTATCTCTGAATTGTGCAATCAGGAGAGGATTTTGCTCTTATTCTTTACATTTTCTCTATATAACTAGTTTTTACAGCTAGTATGCACTATTTTTATAATCAGAAGGAAAAGTAAACACACACAGGCTCAAATCGACTTATACATATCTTTGATGTATCCACTGATGGACTTTGTCTACAATAACCAATCTTAGATTGGAGGCTTTGTAAAGCTGCTACCTTTAAATTACAAGAATGAAGCTTAATTAACCTAGGCTCTATTTCTCCCTTGCAACCCTGCATACTTTAAAGTTCCATGAAGCTGCTACTTAGTATTAATTCTAACTTGTAAAAGCATGCCATGCTGGATGATTGTTGGTTACACCATTCAAGAAAGATACTCTTTTATAAGTCTTTAATAACCCAAGAAATCTTCTTTAATAACCCAAGAAGAAATTAAATAGAATAATTTGAAAAATATCATCTCCAAGATCTAACATTTTTGTTATTCTTTTAAATTATCTTGGGGGGGGGGGTTGGTGGGATGAACTGGGAGATTGGGATTGACATATATATACTAATATGTATAAAATAGATAAGTAATAAGAACCTGCTGTATAGCACAGGGAACTCTACTTCACTTTGCTATACAGTAGAAATTAACACAACACTGTAAAACAACTATACCCCAATTAAAAAAAATTATCTTAAGCTCTATTTTAAAGTTCTCCTTTATGAATTTGCTTAGTTTCTCCTAATGAAAATTTAGGAAAACCTCCTTTAATTCAATTTTTCATGAAGACAGAAGAAAAAAACACTACTTTTTCTACAATAATATCTATTGTGCAGAGCAAGCTAGCATGGTATGGTAGAAGGAACACCAGCTTTGAGGTTAATACATTTATTCCCCAAACTCTGCCAGACACTATTCTATTTACAGGTACTTTGGGATTTAATGAATTATTTTCTGTAACATCTATATGCCAATTTTTAAAGGGCCTCCGTTATTCAATATTAGCTTTTCTACAAAAGTGAACTTTAAAGTGAATGCTAGATTATTATTTTCTCTTTATTTTTTCTAACATTAACAATTAAATGACTGGAACTTTCAATATTAAATCTGTATTGAGATGCCAAACAAAATCATGCCATTTTTGTTGACTGTTTATGACTGGTACAGGACAGAGTTAGCAGTTCTGCAACTACCCTGTTTTCAGAAATGGCAAAAAGCACACCGTGATTAAATATTTTAAATGCAAAGAATTAACTTTTAGGGTCAAGTAGAATAACAACTGCTACTGTCTAATATATATCATGAAATTTATCTCTGCATGATTAACAAACGGGAATAGTTATGTGCATTAAGACATGGAGAACGAAAGCCTCATCCACCAGAGGGCAGACAGAAGCAAAAAGAACTACAATCCTGCAGCCTGTGAAATGAAAACCACATTCACAGAAAGACAGACAAAATGAAAAGGCAGAGGACTAAGTACCACATGAATGAACAAGATAAAACTCCAGGAAAACAATTAAATGAAGTGGAGATAGCCAAGTGTACAGAAAAAGAAATCAGAATAATGACAGTGAAGATGATCCACGACCTTGGAAAAAGAATGGAGGCAAAGATCCAAAACATGCAAATGACCTAGAAGAATTAAAGAACAAACAAACAGAGATGAACAATACAATAACTGAAATAAAAACTACACTAGAAGGAATCAATAGCAGAATAACTGAGGCAGAAAAACGGATAAGTGACCTGGAAGACAGAATGGGGGAATTCACTGCCATGGAGCAGAATAAAGCAAAAAGAATGAAAAGAAATGAAAACAGTCTAGGAGGCTCCTGGGACAACATTAAACACACCAACTTTCCCATTATAGGGGTCCCAGAAGGAGGAGAGAGAGAGAAAGGACTTAAGAAAATATTTGAAGAGATTACAGTGGAAAACTTCCCTAACATGGGAAAGCAGATAGCCACCACCCAAGTCCAGGGAGCACAAAGAGTCCCAGGTAGGAAAAAGCCAAGGAGAAACACGCCCAGACACACAGTAATCAAACTGACAAAAATGAAAAACAAAGAAAAGTTATTAAAGGCGACAAGGGAAAAATGACAACATACAAGGGAACTTCCATAAGGTTACCAGCTGATTTCTCAGCAGAAAGTCTACAAGCCAGAAGGGAATGGCACAATATATTTAAAGTGAAGAAAGGGAAGGACCTACAACCGAGATTAGTCTCCCAACAAGGATCTCATTCAGATTCAACCAAGGAATCAAAAGCTTTAGAGACAAGCAAAAGCTAAGAGATTTCATCACCACCAAACCAGCTGTGCAACAAATGCTAAAGGAACTTCTCTAAGTGGGAAACACAAGAGAAGAAAAGGACCTACAAAAACAAGCCCAAAATACTTCAGAAAATGGTAATAGGAACATACATATTGATAACTACCTTAAATGTGAATGGATTAAATGCTGCAACCAAAAGACACAGGCTTGCTGAATGCATACAAAAACAAGGCCCATATATATGCTGTCTATAAGAGACCCACTTCAGACCTAGGGAAACATACAGAGCAAAAGTGAGGGGATGGAAAAAGAAATTCCGTGCAAATGGAAAACAAAAGAAAGCCGGAATAGCAATACTCATATCAGATAAAATAGACTTTAAAATAAAGAATGTTACAAGAGACAAGGAAGGACACTACATAATCATCAAGGGATCAATCCAAGAAGAAGCTATAATATTTATAAATATATATGCACCCAACATAGGAGCACCTCAAGACATAAGACTGCTGCTGACAGCTATAAAAGAGGAAATCAACAGTAACACAGTAATAGTGGGGGACTTTAACACCTCACTTACACCAATGGACAGATCATCCAGACAGAAAATTAATAAGGAAAAACAAGCTTTAAATGACACAACAGACCAGACAGATTTAATTGATATTTACAGGACATCCCAACCGAAAACAGCAGATTACACTTTCTTCTCAAGTGCATATGGAACATTATCCAGGATAGATCACATCTTGGGTCACAAATCAAGCCTTGGTAAATTTAAGAAAATTGAAATCATATCAAGCATCTTTTCCTACCACAACGCTATGAGATTAGAAATGAATTACAGGGAAAAAAAGGTAAAAAACATAAACACATGGAGGATAAACAATATGTTACTAAACAACCAAGAGATCACTGAAGAAATCAAAGAGGAAATTAAAAAATACCTAGAGACAAATGACAATGAAAACACAGTGATCCAAAACCTATGGGATGCAGCAAAAGCAGTTCTAAGAGGGAAGTTTACAGCAATACAATCTTACTTCAAGAAACAAAAAACATCTCAAATAAACACCTGTGTTCTGATGTTGCCTTAACATTCTGCTGCTGCAGCAGTTAAACACTGTGTCCACACACACCTTGAACTAACATTTCATATGATGTATTTCTGAGCTATGAAACTTTTTACCTAATAGCCAGGTAGACTGGTAGTCTGGGAGTGTAAAGCCACTCAGCTGAGTTAATTCTCAACACCCTGGCTAGTGATGTTCTGAGAGAAGAATGCTGTGCTTTGTCTGCAAGTAAGAGAAAACCTTGAATTAAAAAACAAACAAAAAAAAATTAAAAAAAAAATAAACACAAAACCTTACACCTAAAGGAACTAGAGAACGAAGAACAAACAAAACCCAAAGTGGGTAGAGGGAAAGAAATCATAAAGATCAAAGCAGAAATAAATGAAACAGAAACAAAGAAAACAATAGCAAAGATCAATAAAACAAAAAGCTGGTTCTTTGCGAAGATAAACAAAATTGATAAACCTTTAGCCAGACTCATCAAGAAAAAGAGGGAGAGGACTCAAATAAATCAAATTAGAAATGAAAAAGGAGAAGTTGCAATGGACACCGCAGAAATACAAAACATCATAAGAGACTGCTACAAGAAACACTATGCCAATAAAATGGACAACCTGGAAGAAATGGACAAATTCTAAGAAACGTATAACATTCCAAGACTGAACCAGGAAGAAATAGAAAATATGAACAGACCAATCACAAGTAATGAACTTGAAACTGTGATTAAAAATCTTCCAACAAACAAAAGTCCAGGACCAGATGGCTTCACAGGTGAGTTCTATCAAACATTTAGAGAAGAGCTAACACCCATCCTTCTCAAACTCTTCCAAAAAGTTGCAGAGGAAGGAACACTCCTCAACTCATTCCACGAGGCCACTATCACCCTGATATCAAAACGAGACAGGGATACTACAAAAAAAGAAAATTATAGACCAATATCACTGATGGATATAGATGCAAAAATCCTCAACAAAATACTAGCAAACAGAATCCAACAGCACATTAAAAGGATCATACACCATGATCAAGTGGGGTTTATCACAGGGATGCAAGGATTCTTCAATATACACAAATCAATCAATGTGATACATCATATTAACAAACTGAAGAATAAAAACCATGTGATCATCTCAATAGATGCAGAAAAAGCTTTTGACAAAATTCAACATCCACTTATGATAAAAACTCTCCAGAAAGTGAGCATAGAGGGAAACTACCTCAACAAAATAAAGGCTATATATGACTAACTCACAGCAAACATCATTCTCAATGGTGAAAAACTGAAAGCACTTCCTATAAGATAAGGAACAAGACAAGGATGTCCACTCTTGCCACCATTATTCACCATAGTTTTGGAATTCCCAGCCACGGCCATCAGAGAAGAAAAAGAAATAAAAGGAATACAAACTGGAAAAGAAGTAAAACTGTTACTGTTGGCTGATGACATGATACTATACATAGAGAATCCTAAAGATGCCACCAGAGGGCTTCCCTGGTGGCTCAGTGGTTGAGAGTCAGCCTGCCGATGCAGGGGACACGGGTTCATGCCCTGGTCCGGGAAGATCCCACATGTTGCAGAGCGGCTGGGCCCATGAGCCATGGCCACTGAGCCTGTGTGTCCGGAGCCTGTTCTCCACAATGGGAGAGGCCACAACAGTGAGAGGCCCGTGTACTGCAAAAAAAAAAAAAAAAAAAAAAAAAAATAGATGCCACCAGAAAGCTACTAGAGCTAATCAATGAATTTGGTAAAGTTGCAGCATACAAAATTAAGGCACAGAAATCTCTTGCATTCCTATACACTAACAATGAAAGATCAGAAAGAGAAATTAAAGAAGCAATCCCATTCACCAGTGCAATAAAAAAAAAAAAAAAAAAAACCTAGGAATAAACCTACCTAAGGAGGTAAAAGACCTGTACTCAGAAAACTATAAGACACTGATGAAAGAAATCAAAGATGACACAAACAGATGGAGCGATATACCATGTTCTTGGATTGGAAGAATCAATACTGTGAAAATGACTATACTACCCAAAGCAATCTATGGATTCAATGCAATCTCTATCAAATTACCAGTGGTATTTTTCTTTACAGAACTAGAACAAAAAATATCTTAAAATTTGGCGACACAAAAGACCCTGAATAACCAAAGCAGTCCTGAGGGGAAAAAACGGAGCTGGAGGAATCAGACTCCCTGATTTCAGACTATACTACAAACCTACAGTAATCAAGACAATAAGGTACCAGCACAAAAACAGAAATATAGATCAATGGAACAGGATAGAAAGCCCAGAGGTAAACCCATGCACCTACGGTCAACTAATCTATGGCAAAGGAGGCAAGAATATATCATGGAGAAAAGACAGTCTCTTCAATAAGTGGTGCTGGGAAAACTGGACAGCTACATGTAAAAGAATGAAATTAGAACACTCCCTAACACCATACACAAAAATAAAATCAAAATGGATTAAAGACCTAAATGTAAGGCCAGACAGTATAAAACGCTTAGAGGAAAACAGGAAGAACACTCTTTTGTGTAAATCACAGTAGGATCTTTTTTGTCCCACCTCCTAGAGTAATGGAAATAAAAACAAAAATAAACAATGGGATCTAATGAAACTTAAAAGCTTTTGCACAGCGAAGGAAACTCCAAAGAAGACTAAAAGACAACCCTCAGAATGGGAGAAAATATTTGCAAATGAATCAGTGGACAAAGGATTAATCTCCAAAATAAATAAACAGCTCAGGCAGCTCAATATTCAAAAAAACATACAACCCAATCAAAACATGGGCAGAAGACCTAAATAGACATTTCTCCACGAAGACATACAGATGGCCAAGAGGCACATGAAAAGCTGCTCCACAACACTAATTATCAGAGAAATGCAAATCAAAACCTCAATGAGGTATCACCTCACACCAGTTAGAATGAGCATCATCAGAAAATCTACAAACCACAAATGCTGGAGAGGGTGTGGAGAAAAGGGAACCCTCTTGCACTGTTGGTGGGAATATAAATTGATACGGCCCCTATGGAGAACAGTATGGAGGTTCCTTAAAGAACTAAAAATAGAATTACCATATGACCCAGCAATCCCAGTACTGGACATATACCTAGAGAAAACCATAATTCAAAAAGACACATGCACCCCGATGTTCACTGCAGTACTATTTACAATAGCCAGGTCATGGATGCAGCCTAAATGCCCATCTACAGATGAATGGATAAAGAAGAAGTGGTACATATATACAATGGAATATTACTCAGCCATAAAAACGAGTGAAGCTGGGTCATTTGCAGAGATGTGGATGGACGTAGAGACTGTCATACAGAGTGAAGTAAGTCAGAAAGAGAAAAAGAAATATTGTATATTGATGCATATATGTGGAATCTAGAAGAATGGTACAGATGAACCAGTTTGCAAGTCAGAAATAGAGACACAGATGTAAAGGAAAAACTTATGGACACCATGGAGGGCAGCTCAGAGGCAGAGGGTGGTTGTGGTGGGATGAATTGGCAGATTGGGATTGACCTGCTGTATAAAAAAATAATACAAATCAAACAAAAAAAAAGACATGGAGAACATTTATGGACTCTTGATATTAAATATACAAGAGAGATAGAAAATGAGAGTCTGCACTTGTGTAAAATTATTCAATTTTTGCTTTGATACTTTAAGGTAAGTATAATACTTTTGTGGTAAGAAATTGAGGCAGGTGCCTTGCCCAAAGTTATATACTATAACATGGTAGTGTCCACTGTCAGACTTTTGTAGGCAAGTCTTCCAAGCTCTATGGCCTGTATTATTGCCTCTAGAAAGAATAATTATCCAACTTAAAGTATTTTAAGACAAAGTCTTTTCAATATATACATGATCATGCATTATTAAAAGTTAAAATATGACAATGTACAAAAAATATTCTGTAGCACAGATGAAAAGATATACTAATGACAGGTATTCATATCTCTCTTCAAATAGAATTTGACAAGTTAAAATACCTTTCAAGTAGCCAAAATCATGTGAGAATCAAATATTAACAGAAGATTTATCACCCTCAGAGAATCCAGTGAAGACATATCCATAGAACGAACTTGTCTCTATAAAATACTGAATGAGACAGACTGCAAATGTTACTTGACATAGGTTGCAGTTCAGTGAATGTATGAGAAAGTATTCAGACTGTATTTTGAACAAAGTATTGAGGCTGTAGAGCATAGTGGGAAAAGGCACTGACTCTGGATGCAGACTCCTGCGTTTAAATCCAGGTTCTGTTTCTTACTAGAAGTCTCAAGCAAATTACTTCGCAGCTCCATGCCTCAACTTCCCCATTTGTAAAAGAGGACAATAATAGTACTTTTCATAAGGTTGTTAAAAGGATTAAAAGTAAGTAAAATGTTTTGTAAGGTAAGTAGCAAGATCTCAGTTTATATTAAAAGGGCAGTATTTCTCTATATAAGGAAATACATGATATTTTAAAAGTAAAACATGGCTGACTCAAAGTTATACATCATCATCAACGACATGTTAATCTAAAGCACTTTGGGTTTAACAATGGCAACTGCCATTTCGCTTAATTCATTTCAGGAAATTTTTTCGAACTTAGATGCACAAATGAGAAAGGTTTAAATTTATTCAGGGAGGACAAGAATAGTACTAGGCTAACCACTTTGCTACAGCTACAAAACATTGAGGTTTCAATCACAGATGGAGAACTTCATATGTGCTGTGGCCTTGCGCTGGACACTGGGGCAGGGGTGTGGGGTGTCAAAGAATAAACAAGACTTTAGGAGCTCATCAACAAATACTGAAGACAAGAAGGCAAATACCCATGGTGTTTTTCATGGACACCGTACTTTTAAGTCTTCAGAGAAAACAGCAATATACGAAATGTTCTCTGAGGGATGGTGAAGGTTCTCCTAACCTGCTAAATTACATCCTCATCCGCTTCTGTCAGTGCCTAAAATACCTTAATCCTTTGCATAAAAAGGTGGAGTCCCTCGTTATACAATAAACACTCTCTGGAAGCAGAGCACATTAAACCATTAAACAAATATGTCAAAGTTACTTCATTTAATTGCTTGGTTAGACTGAAAATTCTGGGGAGAGAAAACAGGACGAATATTCCTAATATTGTGGTATCAGATCAACTTTGTCAGCACATTTGTTACCCAATCTGAACACGCATATCTCTAAACACCACAGCAGATTTATCTGTACTTTCTTATGACATGTATAGATTTCTGCATTGAAATAAATGTATAATATTTCTTAGAACAGTTCATGTTGAATATCTCAATCAGGCTTTGTTATGCCCACTGTTACTTTTAGTCTAAGGAATCATCTGGACTGCCTCTCCCTCTCTCCCTCTCTCCCTCTCCCTCTCCCTCTCTCTCTCTCTCTCTCAGACAACTCCTGTCTTCACATTCTCCTCTATGATCAAGTAGGCTACATATCCAACACTTGAAATTATATCTTGCCTATATTCTCAGTTGTTTCTCTGCTTCACTTGCTTAATAAGACCCCTGAACCCCAAATTGCAGCAGCGGTCCGCCTAATATATCTGAACTTGGCCTACTAAGAGCTGCTGAAAAACTTCTCAGGTTGATATCACCATATTTTGCAGCACGGCTTCTCCAGAAGCAAGGACACTCAAGATGGTTATTAGGGAGGTAGCCCTCTGCGGCTGAAGCGGACTCTGACAGAGCGGACAACTGGAGGCCAAGTGCTGAATACACTCTCTAAAGCTGGGTAGTGGTCCTTCCTTGACAGGTAGTCTGGGTAAGTATACCTCTGTATCCAGACCACATATTTATGGACTCTAATTTCAACTTTATTCTCCATGACAACCTGAAATTCTTTTATGATCCTACTTTAACTTTGTTTTTAACCCAAGTACAAAGAGCATAGAAATAATTTGAAATGCATAATTTTTTAAAGAAATGTTTTTCACTGTGGAGAAATGAGAGTTGAAGACCCATGCAATCTTCAAACATGAGAACATATATAATTTGGTGAGAAGTATCTACTCTTTGTTTCAAATAAAGATAGGGTTAGTGGTAATGAATCTGAATTATACAAAGAATGAGTTAGGGTAGAAAAAATTATCTGAATATGAAAAATGAAATATAAGATGATGCCAAAGGAAGATCTATGATTCACTATCTATGCAGCATTTGCAAATAATGTAGATGGAAAAGTCTCTATTAGAACAGCAGAGACATAGGAAAGAAAATTACCTCTTCTGGGCTTATGATTATATATTCATATCCTTCTTATCTGATAATGGTTACTTTTGTATTCCTAAGAAAGATCAAGTTGTATTATGTATAAAGAGGGAAAAAAGAACATTTCCACAACACAAATTACAAAGTAGAAAGGAATCCAAACTTCTTTTTCTCACTGAGTCACTTTTTCAGGTATTACACAAATATCCAACACCAATATTTTGTTTTATGATTATCAGAACAAGAATATATTTTAAACAGAAGCAGTAAATACCAAAGAAATGAATAAATCTGAGGGTAAATCTACCTTCTTCCTAAATATGATAGTTTATATCTCCTCAATATTTAATCAAAGTATTTGCTTGGAAAATCTAATTTCCACAAGGAGACTTTTCAGACAAAATATCCCTGACTCTCAGAGAGTAAAATTTGTATAGGTTTTTAATATCTTATTGGGTTAAAAAATTCAGAGAGAAAAATGTTCCAGTTCTTACAACAAAGTATACGTAAAATACTTAATTTATATGACCTTTGAAAAAGTATTTATAAAAAACAAAGGGAAAGAGAAATAAAACCCCCATTATTTCTTTTAGAAAAAAACCTTAAAAATCTTAGGCCCTGTGAGTTTCCTATGTATGCATCACAGCTCTAAACCCAGACTTCCAATAGCCATACATATTCATATTCATTTATCTATATTTCCTAGATCCAAAAGGCTCTGAAAACCGAAATCATTTTTTGTTAACTTTGCAGTAAATTCATCTGATGGCAAAACCGCATCTCTACTTAGAATCTTAAGGTATCTTACACCAAGAGTTACATGTTGGGCAGCAAAAATATTTATGTTTTATTACCTGTGCTTCCCAAAACTCTATTGGGTGTTATATACTATATTACCATAATATGTAAATCTGAAAAAAAAAGCCCTAAAAAATCTCGAAACATCTGGATTTAAAACATACCTGGCCCCAAAGGTTTTGGACAAGAAATTGTGACTCTCTCTCTGGGTGATTGCCTATGACCCATGTCAGTTCTTCTCAGCATCGACTGAGTCACTGTTGGGTACTTCTCTTAGTCTGTGTATCTCTGTATCCAGTCTTCTAGAACAGGCACCGTGACAATCTGCCTCATCCTCCTTTTGGCTTCTTGAATCCCAGTCTTCTCTCAGACTTCCTTTCCCTTCTGACATTTGTTTCTCACTCTACCCTCTGCCTTGAGACTCCCTTTACTATCTCCAGCCAACTTAATCTCCCAGGCATGGCCTCTTACACCATGCGCAGACTTTTGGAGAAAGAAGAAAAAATATCTTCTAACTGGGCAAAATTTAAAAAGTGGTAAAATACTCTTTTGGAAAGATGATATTTGACATTTTTATTAAGATATTTAAAAACCGAGTCAAGCTTTTATCATGTTAATCCCACTTGTGGGAATCTAAAGAAACAATTGTACACACTACTATATATAAAACAGATAACCAACAAGGACCTACTGTATAGCATAGGGAACTACACTCAATATCTTGTAATAACCTATAATGGAAAAGAATACAAAAAAGAATAGGTATATATGTATAACTGAATCATTTTGCTGTACACCTGAAACTAACACAACATTGTAAATCAACTATATTTCAATAAAAATCTTAAAAAAACAAAAGAGAAACAATTCTAAATATGAAATATATTTTATGCACAAGGTTCTTTATAGAAGTGTTACTTATAAGGTTGGAAAAAATGGAGTTAATTTGCACATACAATAAGAAGGGGTTAAATAAATTACAGCATGTCACTTTATAGTATATTATGCAATCATTATAAATAATAATTACCAAGAATAAGTAAAACCATAATTAGGAAGAATGTGTTATAAAAACCTAATGATATAAAGTTAGGTTAAATAAACTGGGTAAAATAATACATAATATAAATGCAACTTTTTTCCTTGAAGTACACATGCTTGTGCAAAAGAAACACTGATAGGCATATTGTGATGGGACTGATGAAGATATCTTTTATTTTCCGTACTTAGGCATTCTCAATTTTTCCATAATGGGAGAATATTACTGTGTAATGAGAAATATTTTTCTTGAATATGAAAGAAAGAGACATGCTTAAGACTACTAAATGCCAATCTTTCATACTGTTGACCATCTTACAAGGTTTAATTTTGGTGAATTCTATAGTTCCCAGAACAAAAACTTAACTAGTCATTTAGGGAAAGAAATCCATTACATGGACAGTTATCTTTGCCCACCAATAATGTATTTACCTCTTTTCCAAAAATAATATTAGCTTTCCTGGAGTTATTTTTAAATCCAAATCCTTATGTGATGAATCATTTCAAACAAACCATCATTTTTATTGACTTATGCAAACAAAAGTTCACTCTGACCTCTTCAGAAAGTAGAAATCTGCTAAATAGTGTTGCCCTACATCAATCAAGCCTTTAATTGGTAGCAAATTGTAAAGTATGAGGTCATTTTTGAAGAACAGCCTCATTACTGTGAAAATCCCATTTAGCACCTCCAGACCAAAAAAAAAAAAAGAAAAGAGCTGGATTTAAAAGTTTTCTCTTCAGGCAGTGCTTAAAAAATGTTCATCACGATGTCTTCAATAACAAATGGCTTCAATAAGAAGAACAAACAGAGCAAGTTGTCTCTGCCCCTCTCTCACCAGGCTGCCTGGCTCTAGGTCCCCTAATCAGTCCTTTAATCTACACCTAGGACCATTCATCTGCCACGTGCAGCCTCAGTGCCACCTAACTCATGTCCTTTTGGGGGGAAGTTTAAAGGACTGGAACAGTTAAGCTTATCCAGCTCATTGTGGGACGCCCAATGACGATTTAAGCTGACACACTCACACACCACATACCTATAAGATTCTAAACACTGCCTCCCCACTCAGGTCAACTGAGCTGCCTGCCTCCCCACTCAGGTCAACTCAAAGCTCTTGGCCCAACACCCTGACTCTATCCTGCCTCGGCTTTGTGTTTTTTCAGTCTTCCGTTCCTTTTGAAGTAAAATGACCTTACTTTGCCTCCTTCAGCAGAGCTCCTGAGCTCTGACCCCTCAGACACTCTGGCTCTGTCCACTTCACCTGATCTTCCCTCTCCTCACCCTAAGGAGCTGGTTCACGTTGGTTCCCAACCTACAAGATGTGCTTTCCAGAGCCTTGCTTTTGCTAAGTACTCCCGTTCCTTCTCCCAATACTTGAATGTTGGGTCTACAAATAGTTTTCAGCGTCTGCTAGAATGAGCTTCTCAGAGCTTATTCTTAACATTTTTCTCCAGGATTGAACTTCTGTTTCCTAAAATTGTACTCTTAGACCAACTGCCATTTTTTTCTGGTAGCTATTATATAAATACCTACTTATTCTCTTGACCCCAAATTTCTTATTAAGACATATACCTTCCCCTGGTGTTAACACCCTCTATCCTCCAGGTACTGTTCATAGGACCTTCCAATGGTTACCTGCTCTGAGAGATATTATCATCTCCATGTTTTGGACTTTATTGCTATGGGTCTCCCATTACCAGTTGAATTTGGGCTTTGAGATTTATACCTTTTTCTATTACTAATTTTTTTCACCAGCAATTAGCTAAAATGGTGGCTGTTTATTAAAAGTCATCATATGCCTGTAAAAATTCTACTATAAGGTTTATAGTATTGGTTATTTACTTGTGCTTACTATACAAATCTGTGTTTATATGTGTAGTGTGCCTATCATTTTTTGAGAGGAGCCTAGGGATATTAGCAAAGGAAATTCAACAATTTTCCCATTACTGTAAAAAGAAATATATGCCCTCATTCATCTTTCCAGCACAATGAATTATCAATTTTCTTGGCAAGTGTGTTAAATGATTTTGAAACAAATCTCTCACAGGTAATGATGATGCTCTATTAGAATTCTTCTCATTAACTGAGAATTAACTCATTCCTCCCAATGGGGAAATCAGCTCTCCAGAACATTTATGGGGATTGTAATGATAGGAGTTTAAACTGTTGAGGATAGTATTTGTTGAACAAAACTGATTATTTGCATTAGTAGTAGGACAGGAGCCATCTATTTGTTAAATGAAGAGCTACAGACAAGATAAGGAAATAATTATATCTCAATTATGTGAAAAGAAAACAAAAAGGGCAAAACTTAATCATCAGTTAGTGTAGAATATCAGCATTTTACTCTATGAGGTTATATTTGATGTCTTCAGATTTGAACTATAATACGTTCCATCCTATATAACCATTACTTTTGTTAAACTGATTTCTGCTTTATTGTGATGAAGACCTTTATAGGTATTTTTTGTGTGTGTTAATTACCTTGGAATCAGTCTAGCAGGAAGAAAGCAAAGCAAGCGTAGCAGACTAGAACAGAGATAAGGGTCAGTGACCAAAAGCATATTTAAAGACTGAATGAGTTCAGTTTTTGCCCCTTTTGAAGGTCATTCTGACTGGAATTTCTTAGGGTAGGCCACCTTTAGGACTTGGCACTTAGTTGAACTGCCTTTTCTGTACACGTGATGTTGAACTTAAATTTAACCAGTATTCAAAAAAGCCACGAATATGGCAATAGACTAAGACCAAGAAGATAGATATTCAGGTCTCACTTAGGGTGGAGGTGGCAAGATGGTTAAGAACAGTGATATATATTCAATACTATCAAATTTAAGTTCTTCCATGCTCAGTATTTCAGTATGTACTTACCTCCCATATTTAACACTCCACCCACCAAGTCTTCAAGACACCTGTATTAATTCCTGAAATGGATGCTACACTTGTATTCCACTATATTTTTTACTCAGCACAACTTCTAATGCTGTAAATTGGGGAAAAGAATATTTAGGTGTCAGAGTTGTTTGAGGATTAAAAATAATGTACTCAAAATACCAGATACATGGGATCAACACATGACAACTGTTGCACATTTTTGAGCTACAAAAGAGGCATGAAGGAGAACAAAAAAGAAGCTGGGAAGTTGATGGCACTCATAGTGAATTAAACGTATGTCTTATGTGGACAAGTATTATCGCTTCCAGGAGACACAACAGAAACGTGAGTGCACAAATAAACTTTGCAGCTGGAAAAGAAAAGTGGCAAGTACAGGCTACAAGTAACCCTGAAGCTATTTGTCCAAGATAATTCTCCAAGGAATCCCAGCTTCTTTATTGATATGTCAAATAACACGAGCATATATTACAAGATATGAGAGGAAAAGAAACTAAATCAAAACAGAAGTAAACTGTGATTGTAGACAAACCATGCACACACACACACAAGACATACTCACTGCTAACACGTGTGTGTGTGCACATTCAAACTTCACTGCATAGAACTCTACAGAATCACCCAGAAAACCACTAGCCAGATGACAGATAGGTCATTATCTGAGGAATTAACAACTTGCATTATATGCCTAAAGATGATGTCAACTAGTTGTTTGATCATGAGCAAATTATTTAATCTGTCTGACTTTGGTTCTATCATCTAAAAATAAAGCACTAGATTTGATGACATTTAATGGCTCTTCTAGTTCTAACATTCTATGAATCTGTAGAAATTAATAAGAAACCAAAGTGCAAAGAACACACTGGAGCTTTATAGCTAGGGGGTCTACTGAAAATAAAAAGACACTCTCAGAATGACATCAATGGCATTTCATAAAACTAATTGTACAAGTGAAAGACTCCTCACCAGTATCAAAAAAAGAAATGAACAGGTCAGAGTAATAAGCAAGGAAAAGAATGTCAGTCCTCTCACACTTCTTTCTGTAAAATTCATTCATATCTAAATCTTGATATTGAACTGCATTTCTCCTTGTAGTCCCCTATACCTGTTAAATTTCCAAATGAACAATATAATAGGACATTTTCCCAATCTTTTGTGCAATGATGAGAATACAGAATAAAATCTAACAGATAAAATCTCGGCAGGCTTTAGAACTGCCTACTAGCAACACAAAAGGGGGGGGGAGGATAAATTGGGGAAATGATACTAATTAAATGATCCTATGATTCTTTAAAGTAGCCAGTCTTTTACTATTGACCATTATTTTATTCATTCTAAAGGTTGAAAAATTAGACAGCTGTACCCTTAATATATCTAAGAATTTGGAAACATTTAAGTTAACCCTATATTTTTCCTTCTAAAAGATGACTGTAATTAATTTTACTAGCAAGCACTTCCTTTCCAATTGAAATATATTAATTTTATAAATTATTTTCCAAAATATACCTGTGTTGATGTTTTGTTCTCTAATAAAAATGTAAGGTTATCATTCAGTAGAGTAATCCTGACAACCTTCTATACCACCTAGCAGAGGGATGATTACAGTCATAGATACATGAACCCACACAAAATCTATTTCTATTCATGTATTTTATGATTATAAATATAAACTTACTGCATAAAAAAAGAAAAACACATAAAAGTATAAAAAATTAAATTGATGACCCATAATTATACAACTTTTATTATTGTTTTCTTTTTATTTCCATCTTTTTATATTGCATATCTTTCATAATATTTATTTTATAGTGTAAACATAGTATAAAAAGTTTTACATGATAACTCAAATTACTGAACTTGAGTGTAATCGGCATAAATGTAACAATGTAAACAGTATTTAATAT
Organism: Orcinus orca; assembly: GCF_937001465.1. Taxonomy (NCBI): domain Eukaryota; kingdom Metazoa; phylum Chordata; class Mammalia; order Artiodactyla; family Delphinidae; genus Orcinus; species Orcinus orca. The sequence continues at coordinate 57,847,347 of NC_064563.1, read as the reverse complement.
TATTTCCAGATAAGAGTCACTAAAAAGTCCAATTGAGAATACAGTCCAGGGACTTCCCTGGTGGTCCAGTGGTTAAGAATCTGCCTTCCAATGCAGGGGATGCGGGTTCAATCCCTGGTCTGGGAACTAAGATCCCACGTGCCGTGGGGCAACTAAGCCCGCATGCCCCTGCGTGCCACAACTAGAGAGCCCACATGCCGCAACTACTGAGCCTCTGTGCTCTGGAGCCTGTGCACTACAACTAGAGACAAGCCCTTGCGCCACAACACAGAGCCTGTGAGCCACAACGAAAGATCCCGCATGCCTCAGTGAAGATCCGACGTGCCGCAACTAAGACCCCATGCAGCCAAATACATTAATAAATAAATATTTTTTTAAAAAAGAATACAGTCCACCTAAAAGAAATGCAAAAAAGATTCCTTCCTCTTCACATTCAATTAATACTGTGGTCAACAACATAATAGAAACAGGCCTATCTTTGGCACATCTGCAGGAGTTCTCCTATGGACCAAGCAAACATAGCTGATAATGTCCAAAGGTGTCCCATGTTAGTCCTGAAAGTAAATCTTTCTATTATTCATGAATTTACTATGTAAACTTCAGGAATATTTGGAAATTACCGATTTATACTTTACAGGAAAAGGATATCTCACTCATTTGAGATACCACTTAGATTGCCTGGGATGCAATCTATGACCACAACCAAAGTGCTTTTTTGTTTGGGTGGAGGGTGATGAAGTGGAAGAAAATTTATTTATCATATTTACCTTTCCTGGATGACATACCATGATGCCCAGAAATCTGTTCATATGTCAACATATCTATGAATACAATGTGGGTAAGACAGTGTCCCCTAGCAGTGGCCAACAGACCAACATTTCTGGAGATTTCCTTCAAGAAAGGCCAAGCTCCAAGCCATGGCCCCTAGGTTTCCTCAGGCTTCTTTCAGCAGTCTCAATTAAGTATACTCTTTGTTCTTTCCTAAGAAACATGTTAAGTGAAGACTTTTCTTCCTTAGATGTTCACAGCATTGAGCCATGATACTGCAACAAGACCAACAACTCACATTCAATTTTCAAGATGCTCAGTAAGAAAAAAAAAAAAAAATGTGTTCCTTAAACAAGTTGAATGTCCTTGGGCAAATTATTTAATCTCTTTGAGTTTTGATAAGTCTAGAATATCTATGAGATTTCAGTTGCAAACATTTATGTTTTTATCTGTAAAATTTAGGAGACTTCATAAATTTATGCATTAAATACGTTTTCCTTGAAGTGCTCTGCTTAACAGCTGAGGGAAAAATAGTTTTCATTTAATTGCAATAAAGCTCCCCATTATGATATATAATTATTTACTTTTTCTCAGAAAATAAGCTAAAATTCTTCGTTTGAAATGAAAATATTTTCCTTTCTCATGTCTTTGAATTGACTGAATTTTAAAATTGGAATTATCCAGTTACTTTTGAAATGCCAGTTTGATAGGCTGATAAACTTAATAAGACAGTTCTAAATCAGTGAAACTGCCAATACTGTGTGCAGTGAGTCAGACAGCTCAGCCGATCCAAGAACCAATAAAAGGAATTATGTCTGCTTTAAAATGTACTTTTCTTCCTTTACCGCTATCAAATTAAGCCTATATCCTGCACAATCAGAATTTATTAGAGCATATCGTTTTTTCCCTAAATCAATCACCTTTTTTTTTTAATCTATCCTATCTCCAATTCCTCTTTTCTAGTCTCTCTTTAATCTACTCTGATCAGGCTTTTGTCACCCCTACTCCCCAGAAATTGTGCTTGTTGCCATCACCAGTAACTCTCAGACCCGATACACACACACCCCACATTGCTAAATCCAATGCTCCGTCACAGATCTCATTCCCTTATGCATAGCAAAGACATTTTGACAGAGTTGAACATTTCACCCTTCTTGACTATCTTGGTTTTCCTCCTACGTCACTAGCATTTCCCTCTGAGTCTCTTTGGTGGGGGTGGGGTGCGCCTCAGCCAATGCTGCTGGATGGAATGCCTCAAGATTCAGTCCACACACATCATCTCTCTCAACCTACACTCACGCCTTTAGTGTCCTCAGCGAGTCTCATGATTTTAAATACCACTAACATGTGAACAACTCTAAAAATTTTACCTCTAAACTAGACCCTGCTAAATTATACATTCACCATATGTTCTCGGATGTCTAGTAGGCATCTCAAACTCGCCAGGCTCCAGATCCAAGCTTCTGCTCTTCTACAACGTCTGTGCCTCCTTTCGGTGTCCTCAATCCAGTTAAGAAATTTTCCATTCTTCTAGCCAATTAGGCTAACAAATGTAGTTATTCTCTATTCCTTCTCTTCTCTCACATCCCACATCTAATCCATCAGGGAATTCTGTTGATTTGACTTTCAAAATATACACAGAATCCTGCCTCTTCAAACCACTAGCACTTATGCTATACTAACTAGGACAAGCCACCACCACCCGCCACCTGGATTAGAGCAATAGCCTCCATCCCCTACTTCGCACTATTTTTAACAAAGTAGTGGAGTGGTCCTGTCAAAACATAGTTTGGATTACGTCACTCCTTTACTCAATACCCTCCAATGGTTTCTCCAACTTTCTCAGAGGAAAAAATCAAATTCAACGTACAATGGCCCCCAGTGCTCTAACCTGTAATGTTGAGTATGGTAACCACCGGCCACATGTGGCTAAAGTGAAACTGAAAATATTTAAAATTCAGTTCTTTGGTCACAAGAGTATATTTCAATGTGCAAGAGGCTAGCGGCTAGCCCACTGAACAGCACACACAGAACATTTCCCTCACCACAGAGAGCTATACTGGACGGCACTGCCCTATACAATCTACTCCTTCCCATGGTCTCACTCACCCACTAAACCCACTTCTGCAAGCTGAAGATTGATCTCCACACTGAATGATTTCTAAATACAGTTTTACTGCTCCTCCCTTTACTTCAATATATTGCCTGTTATACTTTATGCCTGTTGAAATTGTTTCCACCTTTAAGTTCTGTATCAGACAACACATTTCATAAAGTTTATCCTGGACACAACCCTCTCCTTAATCAGTTATAATCTCATCATACTTAGAACATCCATATTGTCCTGTTTGGATTGTGTCATATGACACATATTCTTATTCTACTATGTAGGATAATCATTTAAACACCTGTCTTAACATCCTGCTAATATGTGGCCCACACTCTTGGTTAACGAACATCTCACCCTTTTCCCCCTATTTTCTTTCTTGCTCCGTTCCCTAAAAAGGCTGGAAAAGCCTCTCTTGCAGCTAGGGAAAGCCATGTGCCAGAAATCTGGCCAGTGTGAAGACTTGCTGAGGGACTCTGGGAAAACATTCCTATCCCTGATCAAAGTGATTGGTGTGGTTAGTGCTGCCTTTCCTCCTTTTTCCTTCATATATGCCTAGATATGCAGTGGCTTTCCCGTGACCACGAGGGAAAAGCTTGAGGGTGAAGAAAGCCAAGGTGTTGAGGTTGGCAAACAGAATGTTACAATGTGCTTGGGCCCGATGTCACCACTGAGTAGCTGCACCAACACCAGACACCACCTAGTTCCAAGTATCTTTTTTGGTTTGCTTGAGCCACCATGAGCTGAATTTTCTGTTTCTTGAAGCTAAAAACAGAATATATAGACTGTAAGATTTAACTATGCCCTAATCATTTCTGTACGTTTATTGAATGTGGCAGAGACCCCTGCACAGAGAAGGAAGTCCAATACGTATTTTAACTGAGTGGAATCAAGTTGGACTGTCCACTTAAACACACAGACATCAACACACTAAAGCAAGAGATGGGCAAGAACAATACAGACACCTACAATCTGATTTAGAGAGTACCTTAGGAGGTTAGTCTCAGGTTCTTACTTTCCTTCAGAGGAAGAAAATGTCTTTTTATGACAAAAAAGATCACACTGTTAGACAAAAAGCAAGCAAGCAAACAAAAAATGTATACTACACAGCCCTTACTCTTAAGAAACACAATCTGGTAGAAGAAAACAAAACCAATAATGAAGAATGTTGAAGTGCTCAATACTACTATACTGTCAGAGCACAGAATTCAATATGTTCAGTGCCATTTGACAGAAAACTGGTAAGGGTTGGAAAGTACTCAGAGGAGGAAATGCTTGAGCGGACCCTTGAAAGATACAAGGGCGTTTGAAGCAGAGGCAGCAGCTTGAGCCAAGGACACAAGGACAGTAACAAGGAGGGGGCATCTGGACAATGGCAGGTAGCCCAGCTGAAAGCCACGTAGGGAGAGAAAGTCAGACATAGAAAAAGGAGTCAGGTCATGCTCTGAAGCTGTGCTCAGGAATTTGGGCATTTTTCTATCAACAACAAGGAACAACGATATTATCAAGATCATTGTCAAGAACAATCATTAACTGGGCAGATCACCCAAACACTAGTGTCGAGAGGCACTGTGTCAAGCACTGAGCACCTAAAAAGGTTTCATGACAGAAATCATGACTTGGCACCATTGCCCTAATATCTATTAGTACCACCATCCATAAGCTTGAACACAAGTCCTGAATTGCATTAGTCACTGGCACAGTTCAAAAGTCTGAGCATCTTATAATCAACAAGTATTTCCATATTCTGGATTCTTCTCTTAGTTTAAGGGCTTTTCCACATGATTTTTGTCTTTCCTATTTTAAATACTGAAAAAATAATTTTAAAAGATGCCCATATACATTTTTCTCTACCTGGATGTTACAAAAAGTGTGCGTGGTATGTGGGGGGCAATGTCATGGGGGAGGAGATAATAAAGAGAGAGCTGCTCTATGCCAAACCCAGACCCCAGAGGGAAGCAAGCCAAACTGAATAGGAGACTCCCAATTTATAACCTAAGTTATTACTAAATTACAATTTCTAATTGTTCTCAGGTAGTGTTGCTCAAAGATTTTTTTTTTTTTTTTTTTTTTTTGGTCTAATGAGATGCCAGCTAGCTTTCTTCTTGAAGCCCTCTAGCCAGCCTTTACTGGGATATAATATTTGATGGTCTCACCATACCTATTCAAAAGCATTTAGAAGAATATATTTAATACTTTGATGTCTTACCACACCCTTCAGGAGCATGTAATAGAAAATAAGACCTAAGCGAAAAAAGCAATGCTTGGTTCACAGCCAAGTGAAATCCAGGAATCTCATCCATACAATCAAATTTTTCCACTGCATAAATCAACCCGTCACATATCTTTGTCCCTTTTTTTTTTTTTTTTTGCGGTACGCGGGCCTCTCACTGTTGTGGCCTCTCCCGTTGCAGAGCGCAGGCTCTGGACGCGCAGGCTCAGTGGCCACGGCTCACGGGCCCAGCCGTTCCACGGCATGTGGGATCTTCCCGGACCGGGGCACGAACCCGTGTCTCCTGCATCGGCAGGCGGACTCTCAACCACTGCGCCACCAGGGAAGCCCTCTTTGTCACTTTTGATTGCAGTGGCCAAGTGGCAATCAACTAGGGTGCAGAATGGGCACACCTTTCTGTCCTGAGGCGATCATGAACACAAGTTTCTATCAGTATACACAGTCATATTACAAAAAAAATCCTTTGTAAAAGTGGATTCACAAGGTGTGTTTGTTCCACCTCTTCACTGCCTAACTCCTCTAACGATACAAAGCTGAGTTTAATCAACTACCAATTCAGGACAACATAATTCTTTTTTATTCTTATTTCCTTTCAACTACTGCAACATGTCTCCACTGTGATAGTAAGGAAAGAAATGGAAAGAAACACAGGGATCACAGACAACAAAATGAAATGAGTGAAAGGTAGCAGGGGCTTGTCCTGTCTTTCAGGCTGAGAGTCTCTCCTAACTACTGGCCTCTATTCTGAAAAAGAGTAAGGAGAAGTGTATATTCCAGTTAAGTTGAAGAGGCCAACAAAACTGAGGCCAGAGGGAAAGCTCAGAAAAGCCTGCCTTGAGTCCTGCCGCAAAGTTCTATGGTACAAGGCCCAACATAGGGAAGGGTGCCCAAGCTGCTAAATAAAAGAGTAAAAGCCTTTCAGCCCCAAACCATAAACAAAATTGTGATGTTAATGGAAATGTAGGTTTGAACTTTATTTGAATGTTGGAACCACGTGGACCCTGCCCACAGGACAACAACTATTTCCATCTAGTCCCATAGAATAGGGTGCCCCTCAGCTTTCTGAATCAGGAGGGACATTCTGTAGGTACAGCTGTAACCACTGGAGTCCACTAATCAAAGTGTGCTTCTTTCCTGTCCGCAAGAGGTCACCAAGATAAGTTCCTGTTTTTCTCCCTACCCATCAGCTTGCCCCAAGCTCTGGTTATGAAGCTTCCTACCCCTTACTTTGTAGGCCAAGAGGTAACCAAGGACAGCAGTGAAATAAGCATGAATATGTCATCAGGAAGTTGCCTACATGTCCATTTCTTTGTTCAAATGCAAGGTTAAAGAACCTCAGACAAGTTAGTATATATAAGCAGAGTGATGACCAGGCCTCACTAACACACCTGCATATTTGTATGAGCATTTAGCCAGATCCTCAAGATCGGTCTTAGGCAAATCTCTCTCTTCCTTGTACTATGTGAACAGGTTCAATCTTATTACTAGTCTTAAGTCAGGATCAGAGAAAATATTAACCTAAACCAGAAAGAATTAATTCTTAATAACCACTTGAGAATGCTGGATAACACCCAAAAGAGCTGAGCCAAAAAGGGGACTATCAGAAAATCAAGGACTGTCTGCACCTCCATCAATAATTATTTTAGTGAATTAATTTATAGCTTTCTGAGACTTATGAATCAAGACACCTTTGTTAGATGATTGATTTTTTATTAGCCCAGACTAGCTTTGCTCTTTGAAGATTAACTTTTTAAGGTTACATCTATATGATAGCAAAATAAGAGTTGGTGTGAACAGTTTGATCAACCAATTAGCTAAATTAGTTTTTGTTTGGAGTTTGCAAAGAAAAGCATCAACAGTCAAACAGATTATTGCACAGGTGTTGAAAACAGCTACACTTTTCAACCAGTTGTGTTACAATCATGTAGACATAGCTTAAGTGAACTGAATTAAAAATAACATCTTTTTATTGCAAAAATTATAACACACAATTATTAAAATTGATTAATACTTGGGCCAAAGCAATTTCATTATCTCTGATCGATTTCAAGCATTACTTTTTAATGGCCTTCACTCTTGTCATTTTGGTTAGAACTGCATGAACACTAGCTTAGTGGAACAACACACAGCCCTTTTATATAAGATTAAGCTCTCTGCTTAAATGAGTCCCAAATGAATAAACGGTGAAAGACAGAAGACCAGATGCTTCTACAAACACTGTTTAGAAATCCACACCTTTTAGAGAATTTATTTTGATGGATTTTCATGTTTATAATGCCAGAAAAAATTGCATCGAATAGGGGTTGTAATTACATTATAGTCCATAGCATTGGGCTTTACTTAAAATAGGTACCCAGGAAGTGGTTGTTATGTGATTGCATGAAAAAGATAGAAAACAAATACTATCTGACCTAAAATCATCTTTTCCTCAAAATCAGGAAAGTACGATCTGGAAGGACCAGGCTCCCTACTTCTTTGTCAACTGCTAAAGCAGCAAATCCTCTGGATGCTACCTCTAAAATATCAGGGAAGTCCATTCTGTGCCTCAGTTACCATGAACTTTGCTTTGATTCAACCTTCAACAGCAAAGCAAGCAATAAATTTAATTCTTGGGCTTCCCTGGTGGCGCAGTGGTTGAGGGTCTGCCTGCCGATGCAGGGGACGCGGGTTCGTGCCCCGGTCCGGGGGGATCCCACATGCCGCGGAGCGGCTGGGCCCGTGAGCCATGGCCGCTGAGCCTGCACGTCCGGAGCCTGTGCTCCGCAACGGGAGACGCCACAACAGTGAGAGGCCCGCGTACCGCAAAAAAGAAAAAAAAAAAAATTAATTCTTGCAACAGCTTCCTATGTTCTTAATCTCGTTGAACATTTTCCTCATATAATGCATCCTCAATATTCTTTCCTGTTCTTGTTTTAAAATACATATCTCATAAAGTGACTCCTCAACCGTCATGTTAGAAATAAAGCAAAACAAACCAAAACATTTTAAGACGGCATAAAACGTTCTTTATAATCTGACTGTAACCTGTATCTGTCTCTCTCTCTGTTCCTCCTCTCCCCTCTTCTCCCCTTTCCAATTCCATCTCTCTTCCTCTTTCTCAAATCACCTTACCTCCACATACCTTACACTTCAGCCACATAGAACTAAAGGCCATTTCCAAATACTCCATATAATTCTGCACCTTCCTATCTTACACCTTGAACTCTCTTTGTCCCTTTTTCCACCTGGAAAACTCCTTTAAAGCTCATGCCCTTTGTGAATCTATCCCTGTTCTTTAAAACCTTGTTATTAGTTATTACACAGATATTTCCATAATTCTTTGTTATACCACACTTTTCTTCAAAGATATCATTTCACCAAACATTCCCATCTCCTACCTCCTCGTAGTCTCTGGGCTTTCTGAAACCAGGAAGCCCAGCTTATTTTAAAATTGTCTGTACCCTGATATCTCCTGCAATGTAAACATACGCTTAACAATGTCCACCGTATAAATGTGTGAATACAATTTAGGAATTTGGGTTTAGTATTCAACTGATACAAAATAAATATATTTTAAATTATGGATATCCTTAAGTGTTATAATATGCAATACTTTATTTTCTTGATAGCTATTGATCAGCACGTCTTACCCAGGGAAGTAAAAATTAGACTGTATTAAGAGCATACTTTACAAAACTGATTAGATCTCTGTACATAGGCTATAATCTTGAGTCTAAGCATCCACAGGAAGAATCAATATCATCAAGGCAGTAATCTTAGGAGATAAATGGGCAGCTGGTGTCATTCTCCATTCATCATGATATTGTTATAGAAGAGACTGTGCACAACTATAATCTAGCCTGACAGTGCTCACTGATCCAGAACGCTATTGCAGATTTTTATAACTTGCATCTTTTAAAATGCATTAGAAACTTTGATTTAGACATTATGGAGTATTGAATAAAAGAGACAACCGAGTAAGTCATGGTTCTCTTGTGCGTGGCACCACTGTACCATATGTTGACTAGTCTACTCACAGCTTGACGGTCTATTTACCACTTCTGGCAGACTGCTGTCATGAAAACACATCATCTGGTGATTACAAAGTGCTAATTCATTGTTGTTCCCCAAGGCTAGTTTTATTTTATGATTTTTTATGCTTTATGTATTTATTTTTTTGATGATCCAAGCCCCACTAGCAAAACTCACTATTGATACACAAAACAGTGAGGCAATTCATTTCAGTTCTGTGATCTCTCCATAGTCACTGTTAAAATTTGGGAGGACATTTTGAGCTATTCAGAATGTTGAAATTCTTAAATCTGATTTGGGAGAAGCAAAGTAAGCAAGTATTTTATCAAAGCAGTAATATCCATTATTGCTCCCTCACTTAAAGACTCTGAGATTCTCACAGCACATATTTCTAGCAAATACTTTCTAAGTGGATCATCTTAAAAATCAAACATAGAAGAATTTTTTATTTGCTGCCTAAAAGTATATATTCACTTTTATGCTAACACTATACTTGTAGACTTGGTATGAAATTATTAAGCATGTTTTCTTTTATTTGCAAATGTTCAGAGTTTTACACAGACCTTGCAAAAATGTTTTACTAGCATGTTTTATTTAAACAAAAATAAAGCCAAGTTTATATGCTAATTACCATGTGTCTTGAATAGATTTTGGTACCCATATGTCAAGAAACTATACCTAACTTTTGTGACATCTATAATAAGGTTTGATTGGAAACATACACACACACACACACAACAAATGGGATGCAAATACTAACTCAACAAACTTTTGTTTGTTGGTTTGCTCAGGCTATCAGCGACCAGGCAAGCTCTCCTGTTAACTACTTAAACCCTCTACATGGGAATCAGAGTTAATTTCAAGAACTAATAGAGAAATAGGTATTTCCTTCTGCAAATATAATTCTAATATGTAATAGAGATGACACTCTAAATAAATGGACAGAAATAGAAGTCATTTTATTACTTAGTCAATGAAATTTTAACATCTTTATTTTCCATTTAAAACCAAGGTTATACATGTTTTAGCTTCAAAAATCCATTTTAGTTCACAATAAAAATTTGGGAAGGGACACAGATTGGTTAAACCTATAAACTAATGGTTAAAAAGAAAGCACAACTATGAAGTTTTCTCTTCTGATTTGAATGAGCTGAAATGAATACTATGGCCAATACACATCTGCTTAGAAATTTTCTCATTGCTTTTATATCATAATTAGTCTAAGCCTTCTGCCCCACCAAACAAACACTACATGACAAATAACATCACAATCTTCTCAAATTTTAGGCATACTTTTTCATCCTAAGAACTTCTAAATCCCAACGCATTATTGTGACATTACAACCATGGCTAAAGGGTTTAGGGTTTAGGGCATATCCTAGAATGTCTACTTAGTTCTAACATTCTGCTTTCCTGTGTTTAATTGCCATATGATTAGTAATGCCTCACCAGAGTATCATAAAGCATAGCTAGCTAGTTTTTCAAGGCCTGAAGTAACTCTAAGAAGAGAGTATAACACTTACATGTTTAGTATACATTTATAAAATAAATATCCATTGAGAACAATGAAAGCTAAATTAGTTAGATTCACTTTTTTTCCAATAAAACCACAAAGCCCATAGCCTAAAGAGGGTAATCTGTCAAAATCCTATTTCCATCTATTGGTATCCCTATCCCCTCCAGACTGCCTGGGTTTTCTCTCAGGTTTGGTTTGATTTATCAGAGTTTATTTTTGCTGTGAAGCTAAATTCAACTGTTGAAAAGCACTACTGCCATACCCATGTGATTTAATATTCGTCTAATGAGAATGCTCTTTCTCCTGATGACACTTTGTCTATGTCTGTTTTACCACAATTATGACAGTCGACTTCTACTATTAGGACATATTTTTCTCTTTATCCTTCACCAAGACTTCAAGCTCCTTGGGCTTCCCTGGTGGCGCAGCGGTTGAGAGTCCACCTGCCGATACAGGGGACACGGGTTCGTGCCCTGGTCCGGGAAGATCCCACATGCCGCGGAGAGGCTCGGTCCGTGAGCCATGGCTGCTGAGCCTGTGCGTCCGGAGCCTCTGCTCCACAACGGGAGAGGCCACAAGAGTGAGAGGCCCGCGTACCGCAAAAAAAAAAAACTTCAAACTCCTTGAAATCAGAAACTGCATTATATTCCTCTGAGATTTCCACTCCTTCTACCTATTGCATGAAGCAAATGTTTAATACATCTAGGTAACTTACTAAGGCCTGCCAAATCTGAGCCAAAGATGAAACGTGATTCTTCCTGAAACTCTCACATTTTGGCACATCTTATGAGCAGAGGCACAGACTGCCTTTGCTCAGAAATATCTTTCCAAGGACATGTATACAGCAAACAGCCCTGGAAGATAAAGATAGTGTTGCCCCCAGAGAAAAAGTCAGGTCTGTTTACTGCTTTGTAAAAATAAATATAGTGTCTCCCTCGAAGGCATGCTTACTGTCCAGTATAAAAGATTTGGGATCCCTAAATCGAAGGTTCCTCTTCTGCGATGCAACCACTGCATGTTCAGGTGTCAACTGGCCCTCTTTTCGTCACCCTGTGGGAAGCTGGTCTCAGTGAACTCATGCAAGCATAATCCTTAGGCTGCTTGCTGTGATGTAATAAACAATCTTTCATCTTTGACCCAGGGGTCTCATGTCTTCTGCAAGTATCCATGTGACAATGACAGACTGATGTGTTAGCTTGGTAGCTCAGTAAAATCTCAGACCTTTCACAGATTCTTGGCAAGGAGAAGTGATATAGATGCTTTAGTCTCAAAGCCTGAGAATTTTAGTTTGTATCAAAATTTGGCTATAGATATAAAATCAAATTTGTATATTATGCCTCTCACTTTAGCATTTTAGCACTTGTACACCTCTTCACTGATGCTCCACCAACACATAGCTCACTGGTCATGCATCTGATGAACATTGAGTGTCTACTGTGAAAGTGAGATCAGCAACCATCTCTGCACTGCCTTTCTTGTTTCCAGCCTCTCCCTGTCTCTAACCCATTCTTCAGAGAATGATCTTCTGAAAAGGCACTTCTGGTCTTGTATTCTCATACTCAGAACTCTTTGATGATTTATCATTATGTCGGAAACAACTTCTATCAACTTTACTTCAAAACTCATCATGAAATTATCCTAACTTACCTCTCCAGCCTTTACAGTATGATTTAAAAAGAATGAGCTGCTGCTTCTTACCTACCTACTGCTGTCATCATAGAGGAGTGTGGTTTTCAGTAGGGATGTTGGATTTTTTTCCTCATATGTGTTGAGAACTAAGATAATTTATTTATAAGGTAGAATAAAAGTTTTCTTTGCAAATATGATCAAGCACTTTGTACAAGTATTATTTGGGCTGACATTGAAATTATTAGATGACTCTGGGAAAATACTTGGAATATGAAAGGTGAGACTCTAATGGGCATGACTTGGAAGGAGAAAAAAATTAATATGAACATCAAGTTGAGGAGAGAGGTAGAGAAGAGACATGGGCTGGGCCACATTCCAAGAAGCCAGCTTATGAAGGATGGTGATCAATGAGAAATTATCACTGGAACACGACTGAAGACCTCTTACTAACAAAAATAACAACAACAATAAATAGGTAATATTGGGTTTTTTACATGCTAAGCCCTAAGTACTTTTTATTTTTCTATCCATTTATGTGAAAGTGGGATGATTACTACCTACATTTTCTAAATGAGGAAAACTGTGTTATCACAAGTTTAAGAAATTCCTCAAGATCATACAGCTGGATATAGTAGAGCTGGGATTTGATCCCATGCAGACTGGTGTGTTTGTATTGTTGTGATATAAATTCCCTTGACTTCAAGTCTTCAGTGATATGGACATTACAGAAATATAGTACAGGTACCGCAGGGAACAATGATATGTGTGGAATGACCCTAAATTTACCTTTTCCCAACTGGCTGACTGGAGAAGTCGGCGGCACTGAATCATGAGAAACATGAGTCTACATGTTCCAAGAAGTGACCTGTGCTTAAGTTATCTGTGGACAACAGCTGAGTTATGAGCAATAGCTTCAAGGTAAACTAACTCAGGAACAAAGGAAACCCAAGTCTTTATTATTTTCCCAAATAGACTATTACTACCTGCCTGCAAAGGATCACAGGTTGATACTGTAGCATCTGAGTTGGTATTTAATTTCAACAGTAGCTCTAGGTGCATAGTCCTATTTCCCATCACTCTGGAGGATTTCAGAAACACTAGGCATAAATAATCCTAGGACAGTTATATCAGTTTCATCTGCAGAAAAATACTGCATGACCTCTATCAACATTGAGTGTGCAGTTTAGATATAGATTCTGGGCAACGTTCCAAGGTCAAGTGAGACCTAGAAGTATGTTTGGTTTTCTGCTAAGTTTTGCAGCTTTGTCTAGGTTCCTCTTCAGATGTTTACTTCACTTCCAAGACTCAGACTGGATAAATTTTCCCTGGATAAATCTTCACCTTCTTTCCAGGACTTGTACACAGCCCACACAGAATATTGGAGCGGGGCCTCTCAGATATGAACAGCTGAGTTGCCATTTCTCCACGGCCCTATTGTTGACTCTCCCATTAGCTTCTACTGGAGCCTCTTTTCTTCCCTTCTAACAATTTTCTAGACTAGATTCTCATGGTAGCCTTTCCTTCCTGGCTTATTTTCTAACCCAGATTTCTAAGCTAGAAACCCTCTCCTAAATCACATGGCAGAAGGAAAACTTAACTCATTCTGCTGGTGACTGTCATCTTATTTCTCTCACTTCAAATTGTTCTCTAGTTTTCTGATTTTTTTGTCATCCTGTGTCATTTTCACAGCTTTTTCCCCCAACCAATCAGCAAATTATCTTCCAAGTGACACTTCCCCCAATACCCAAATTTATTTTTCCTGCTTACAGACTATCGTAGCAATGCTTAATACCAGTACTGTCTGTCATTTAGTTTGCCCCTATTCCCAGAACAGGAAAAGAGTTTTATTTCTGGATTGAAAATCGCTAGCTGTAATCACTATCTTCTCTACCTGCATGATTACCACAAAGCTGCTACTTTCCCAATTCTGAGAACCCATACCTGGAGACTTCTCAAATCCTCTGATCCCAATTCCTTCTGGACATTTCCTGCCAAAACGGTAACATTTTCCACCAAAAAGGCTAGAGTAGAAAAACTTCCAATACCCTGTCCCTACCCATTTGAAGGACTCAGTTGCAATATATGTAGATATTAAGAAAATTAAACAAAAAATATTCAAGTGAATTTTCTTATCTGTAAAGCAACTCCCTCACGGATACTGCCTGCAGCCTTAAAACGCTAACATGTACCACTGGGCGTCAGATCATAATTACATATAATTAGCAAACTGCAACTCTTTCAAAAGACTGCAACTGATTAAACAAGAACTAAGAACTGAAGAATCCAGAGTTAACAAATCATCCTTAGAATGGTTATTTCAGAATAAGACTGAGTTATAACAAAGATTTTACTTATTATGTAATGTGGAATTTATGGGGGAAAAAACTAAACAAAAACAACAGGCAGTGATGAGGCAATCCTTAGAAATGAGGCTATTTGGGGAAGAAAAACAGAACTTTAAGTAAGTGACCCTATTCAGTAATTTTAAAGAGAGACAGCAATGGAGCACAGTGTTTCTTATTTGGAGCAATTAAATTCCATGTTGGATATTACAAATAAATAGAAATTCAAGGCTGGTCAGAGGTCACCATCTCCTCCCATCTGCTTGCTTCCTATTAAACTCACTCTTCACAAGTGGGTTAGTTTTGTATTTTTTGTTGTCATTTATTTGCAAAAGTAGTGGCAAAGCAAATAAATTAGCAGGAGAAGAGCTCCATGCAAGTCCACTGAGCAGGGAGGAGCGACAGTAAGTGTCCATTTGAAACTGAATTGACCACTTCATCCAAAATTAACCGGTAGAGACCTCTGCAAATTAGTCAATCTCTCCCTCCCTCCCTCCCTTCCTACTGACCACAATGTATCATTTTGTTTCATTATGCTTAGTTTACAGAACAAGTATGTTCCCATTGATTCCCTCTGGCCAGTGGGAACATAAACACCACAAATGCAGGTACTTAATTATATGTCTTGTTCATTGTTTTGTCGCTAGCCCAGCACACAGTAGGCTCACAAGAAATAGTCATTAAATAAATACATGCATAAGGAAATGCACTGATGTTAAAGGGCACTGGATAAGTCTTCGATGGTAGGCCATCAGGTGTTTTTTTTTTAATGGAACATAAATTTGATTAAGAATACAAATCCTTAAATTAGAAAGTTGAGGTTCTCAACTTGTATAGCTTTGATTTTGCCTCTAATTCCCTAGTACTTTTCTATATAAATAGATAATGTGCTTACTTTTGTGTATTATTTGATTGAAACGTAATTTAAAATTTTGAACCAGGAGAAACAGATCATATGGGAATTTAGGTTTCCTACTTTAAATAAGAATGGCAGAATGAAGGCTTAGATCTCTATCATGTGGTATGCCAGCACCAACTGATTCAGATCCAGCTATGGCTCACAAGAGCAAGATGCAGGCCAAGAGAAAAACCCATAGGAAGCCACAAGAAGTAAAAGTAAAAGCCTATGAAAACCTGATACAATTTATCTTGGCTGCACCCTCTGGGCTAAAATAAACATTTTTCTCCCTTTGCTCTTTGCGCATATGAATAGCAAGACATATTCTGAAATACCCAGCTAAATTCCGATATGCCACTCAGACACATGGAAGGCAGCTATAATAAGAGAATATCTGATGTGTTTCATCAAATTACAAAAATTATCAGGCTAATAAATTAGAACTTTTAAATCTCTGTAGCAGTTTGAACTACAATATTGGCACAAGCTGATTTTACAAGTTGTTCCCTACAGAATAGAGTTAATATAATGAAAGCGAGCGAAGAAATAGCGAGAAAACGCCCACACTTATTTTATTTTTATTGAAGGTAAAAACCACCTGCACACGTTTCTGTTCAGTGCAGAAACAAAGCAAAATGTTCAGTTTCATTTTTCTCTCACAGAGAAATGTACTCCACAGAACTGGAACGACTTCTTTTGTTTCTTGTTCTATCAGAATTTGATTTGCATATTTTGGGACATGATAAGGTCCTCTCTGATTTAAAGAGTTTATAAAAAGGTAATTTGATCTCAAATTGTAGTTTTCTTCCTTTATTTCTAATACTGAAACCTGCATACCCTTCTGAGAAGTGAGTCATGAGAGGAAGACATTAGCTTACCTTGTATGAGATAATAAAAAAGTTCCACAGGGGACGAGTTACATATTATGACATTGTGAATATAAGGCTCATTTGGATTTAATTCATTACTACATCATGTTGCACAGGAAAGCAATTTTTAAGCAATAGAAGTGCACTTCATCTGTAAAGGGCCCAGTTATAACACACACTCAGTTATTGAAGACAGAAACTGATTTCCCAAATCAGGCATATAAAATTTAATACCTTTGCTCTAGTTATAATGAAAGGGAAGGGAACTTCAATGCCATTTTTTTTCCCAGATAAGAATGACTCTTGTAAAATTTGGAAAAAGCATTTTTGCTTGGGAAGTTGATTACATTTTGATGCCACCAAACTAAGTTGAGAAAATTAAGCATTTTTAAAATATTTGAAATAGTTGGTAGACACTTTGAATGTAATTTCAAATTCTATCCTATAAATGTATTTTACATTAAAAATAAGATCTGAAATTAATGAACTAAGGGTAATGATGAGCACTGGCTTAAAAAAATCAGTATCAATTTTCCATATTATTCAGTTTAACACTAAAGATTGACTATGTTATTCTAGAGTTAAAAAAAAAAAAACCAGCCAAATTGTATTGGTTTATTTAAGTTTCCTAAATCTGCATGTATTATTAGTTAGGGTTCTCCAGAGAAAGAGAACAGGATTTATATATAGAGAGAGGGAGATATCTATTTTAAGGAGTCAGCTTATGCAACTGTGGAAGCTTGGCAAGTCCAAAATCTGTAAGATAGACCAGTAGGCTGGAGACTCAGGGAAGAGTTGCAGTTAAAGTCCAAAGGCATTCAGTGTGCTGGTAGAATTTCTTCTTCTTCCTGAGAGGTCAGTCTTTTTCTAGTAAGGCCTTCAACTGATTGGATGAAACCCATCCACATTATTAAAGATAATCTGCTTTACACAAAGTCTACTGATTTAAATGTTAATCTCATTTAAAAAAAAATACCTTCACAGAAATATCTACAATAATGTTTGACCAAACATCTGTGCACTGTGGCCTAGCCAAGTTGATATATAAAAATAACCATCACAGTGTATTTATATAGGCATCTAACATTTGGGAAATAATATCACCTATCTATTTTGTTATAGTTTCCCAAGATGGGGGCAGTGGAGAGGAAGTTTTCATCATCCATTTTTAAATATCTGAATTACCAGCCAAATCTACTTTTTTTTCCATCAGCTAGAAACATCCATTTAAATTTTTTTAGGTAACTATAATAAAATACTTTATGCAATGTTTACAAAATCAAATTATCTCTTTTCATATACATTTTAATTTTTCTCTTGTAAACTAGCCTGATGAGATTATGGGATTAATGCTTTTAGCTGCAATTGTCAAATACTTTGCTTAAGTTCTAAAGCATGGATTGAGATTTTCAAATTGCAAATCTCAAAGGGCCATGTCTGCTATTTGAATCTTGATTTCACTGACATTAAAAAGGAACATGGGGCTTCCCTGGTGGCGCACTGGTTGAGAGTCCGCCTGCCGATGGCGGCGACACGGTTCGTGCCCGGGTCTGGGAAGATCCCACATGCCGCGGAGCGGCTGGGCCTGTGAGCCATGGACGCTGAGCCTGCGCGTCCGGAGCCTGTGCTCCGCAACGGGAGAGGCCACAACAGTGAGAGGCCCGCGTACCACACACAAAAAAAAAGGAACATGAAAGAGAGAAGTATGTAATCAGTTCCCAACCTTTCCATGTTTAACTATACTTCAGTCTACTGAATGTGATCATTACCAACTTTTCTATCGCCAAGAGTGTCAGGAAGTCAAGTGAATCCACAGGAAACTGACATACTTGATCCTCAAAGGAAATGGTTTATTTATTCCCTTGTACTACATCTGACTGATCTTGTTCCTTTTTTGGAATGAATAAGATCAAGAAGTGAATGGAAGAAAACGACTATTACAGTCAATGCAGGAAACATACAAGAAAAATGTGATGAGCCTTAAGGTTGAGCAGTTTCAGGATAGCCAGACAGTAAGGGCAGATGACCTTGATATAGCTAACAAAAATATTTCACTGACCATCACTGCAAAAGAGTCCTTTCATTATGTAAAATATATTCCTCCCATTAAGACAAAACCAAATTTGAAAAACGAAGAGTTCCTGCATTTCGATCCTTAACAATCTAACTTACTCCTGGTGTTTCACAAGAGAGAGAGATTTAATGAAAAAGATAAAGAAAATTTGCTTACTAGGAAAGTAAGTAACCTAATCGTAGTATATAACCTCGAGGATAAAATAATGTGTGTGTGTAGGCAGCAGGGAGAGGGCAAGAGATGAGGGATAGGGTGGGGGGAAAGGGAGAAGGTGCGGGGAGAACCCTTTGATTCTACTTGACCATGGAGAAGGAATAAAGCAAGCCTTCAGGCTGAACTGGCCCTCGTCTGAGACAACCCTTTCCTGACACTGGCAGGGCATGAAAAGATCTGTGAGGGAATCTACTTTGCACCTCCATCAAACCTGTGATCACAGAAGTACCTTTCTGTGCAATTTTTACTTTCATTTCTTCTTTATAGAAAGGAAATGCTCTCTAGATTAAACAGAATATCATTAAAACCTGTCGAGTGACTGGCAGAGTGCCTGGTATACAGCAGACACACAACACATGTTTTCATTAGAGAAAAGAAAATCCTCTACCTTCAAAATCAACTTTTTAGCACATGCTATGAGAATGTATATAAAATATGTTAAAAAGGCAAAGGTCTGATACATATATATATATAATTTTGAATTTCAGTAATGTACATGAATAGCCAGAAGTATACTTTCTTTTAAAAAAATGATAGTAGGTTTATATTTTGGGTGCACTGTCTCCCGCAATAAAGATTTACTGAGTGTCCACATACTATGACTCAAGGACTGGGCCAGACGCATAGTTCTTTCTCCACTGCAAGGTAGAAGGTAGTTTATGTCAACAAAGAGAGAGAAAATGAAGTACTGAGAGTTTCAAGGAAAGAGAGAACTCAATTGGTGGGAGATCAAAAAAGGGAATCATGGGAATTCCCTGGGGTCCAGTGGTTAGGACTCAGGCTTTCACTGAGGCACCTGAGCCACCCTCAAAGAATGCCTAGGATTGAGAAGGTGGCCATTGCACTCAAAGACCCTCTGTCAATAATCCTCATTCATCTTATTGGTGGGTGCTGCTCTTGTTCCAGACAAATGCCTAAGAATTGTGAAAGGCATAAGCTTTTATCTGAGTTGAGCCATTTAAGAGAATTCATGTCACTCTACATGACACTGAGAAACTGAGTGAAGCAGTTGCTTTACTTCAAGTCCAGAGCAATAAAATACTATGGATAATTAAATAAATCTAATCCTTTGTATTCCTTTTGTGATTAAATTTAAGACAATGTGCATTTGTTATCTGGAAAAATCAATGATAGAATAGCTAATTACTTCCTTTAGGAACCATCACTCTATTACTGTTAAATTCATTCTGCTGTCATTTGCATAAATTGAATTATGTGCACTTTTTAAATACATTTACATGTTTTTCTCCAATTCAAATGCCAGGTGCTTTATTGCCTTCGTATCTCCCAACATTCCTGCTCTCACCCCTCTAAATACTGAAATTGGAAAGGAACAAAAAACACAAACAGTAGAAAAGACAGAAGCCAAAATATAATTCAAGACAGAGGAGGGGCAGAAAGATGGCTGGAAAGTACAGCTGGAAACCAGAGAACAGTTGCTGATGGTATCACCATCATCAAGCCTTGCATTTTTAAAGTGTAACAGCAAAAAATATAGCCCTGTGGGATCAGAGGAGAGAAAAATCACTGAAGATAATTTATAACATTTCCTAAACTTTCGAAGAATTAATCAACAGCTAAGAAAATGTGGTGTTTTACTTAATGTTTGTAAAGATCATTTCACAGTATAACTTAACTCATGGTTAATTACTTGTACCGAGCCAGAGAAAGATGAAAAATATTGCCCCTGTCCAAATAATGCAGAAATTTTTAAAAATCTAGGGATTTTATTTTATTGTTCATTTGCTAACAAATCAAATGCATCAACTAAATAAAATCCAGAAAGATTACATAAAGTAATAGACTATTTTTCTACTACAATATTCAGTAAACATGTTTTTAAATTATAAAAGGTTCATACATGCAAAAAGAACTATGAATGGTCAATTAAGATATAAAAGTTTGTCAACACTATTTTTGGCCTATCAAAACAAAAAAATAATGAGGACCTAGAAGGCTGGCAGCCCTACAAGGCAATTTGGTAACTAACACAAAGCAAACAACTAAACAAATTTCAACTCCCCAAATCTGTGATCTGCTTCCAGGAATTTATCAGAAGGGAATAATTAAATAAGCACACAAAGACTTACGTATGAAAATGTTTGTAGAGACAAACTAAATGTACATTTATAAAGGATGGGCTCAATAAATTCATGTCCTCTACATAAGGGAATGCCAGCAGCATTTTAATGTACTGATTCAATTCTGTATTTACTAGTTTGAAAAATGGTTCTCAATATATTGTAAGTGGAAAAAAATTCAAAAGCAGATATCAAAAAATATATACATGGTACAATACAATTTTGCTTCTTGTTAGGTAAAGATAGAAAGAAAGAATAAAATTATGGGGGAAAAGGTGGTAGGGTTATGGGTGGTTTTTACTTTATTTTTTTCCAACTTTCTGTATACATTTTACTTATAAGAAGAAAAAAAATAATGCCCCTTCCATAAAAAAAGATACCATATTAACCATAATTAGAGTAGCACATTTTCTCCTTTTCTTCTCACCATTTCACAGCATCTACAGCTGTCAAAAAGCAACATTCCTACATTCAAAAATATACTTAACCACATTGGCTTATTCACTTCAATTATTATTATAATTTATATTACGTAACTAAATTTTGAAGCTTTCAACATGCTTTACTCTGTTCAGCAACGTGCTTACGATCTTTAGTATGTATATACACATGCACACACATATAGATCATTCATTCAACAATATATATGATAAAGGCTCTGTGACTTATACAGGAGAAATAAAACATGTACCAGTCACATTTAAGCTTCTTCTAAGTTAAAGAGCTCTCGGCCAAATCTGATTAGACTAGGGATAAGCACTTGACAGAGTCACAAACATCGCTGACCCCCAAAGGGAAAACAATCATACTTCATTCTAGCCCCATAGGCTAGAAGAGGAATGGAGGAATAATGTATTGGAGAACATAGCAGTGGGTACTGGGAGAAGAATAAGGCAAACAAAAAGTAGTACAGATGGAAAGGGAGATAAATCACTTTGGTGGTTCAACCCTTTAGTAAAAATTAGAGGACTGTGGCTACTAGGGTCCCTGGAGTTGACTGGATCCAAATTCCTTATCAACAAGGCTCAGTCAAATGAATTCCTATTCACAGATTATTGTGTGAGCCCAGCCTCCTGTTTTGATACTTACAATAAACTTGCATTATCTAGTTACTGTTCCAAGTCACCAAAAGCATACATGAATGCAACTTTTAACGGCCTATTTTAAATCTCACGCATCTGAATATATCCAATATACATCTGAATATACACCATCTGTTTACATGAAGATACATGAAAGAAATCAACCACCACTGTAAGAGTGAATGCCTTTTTCAAATAGCAACAAGTATTTGCAGAAGTGACCAGGAGAATCTTATTAGAAGACTGATTAATACACACACACGGTATTCATATTCCTGTGCTAATGTTGAAAATGATTTCCTTTTATTTGATCAACATGATATCAAGTAATTGGCTTATGTGGGCTTTATTATGGGATAATTAGGTCCATAAACTGGAATATGCTGTCAATATGTCTATCAATGATTCTCTGGATCAACACATTATTCAAATGTATTTTTTTCTAAAACATTACACATAAAAATAGCGCATGTGTAATCTCTACACTGAGCAAGCATGATTCAGGGAATGCAATCATAAAGCACTTTTTTTCTCCCATTTATATTAATTGGGGTTAGTTTGTTTGTTTGTTTTCCTGTTTCTGGATTAAAAAACCCAGTAATTCTGGCCACTGTTAAGTGACCTGAGTTCCTCCAGTGAGTAATTAAAAGGTTCAGTGTCATTTAATAGTCAAAACTTTGAACTTTTCCCCACTTTTTGACCATCTCTAGATTGGGAAACTTACAGCCAAGGAAAGGAGAATAGTCAGTTTCTTCTGTGTTTTTACACCTCCTTTCTCAGAGCTTCTGACACCTCCAGGGTTGCAACAGAGCAAGTGAGAATAGCTAAAGCAGGAGCAAAAGGTTCTCACTGGACAAGAACTCTCAAGAACTGGCATGGTACTCTGACTGTAGCAGGAGTAGTCAGCTGAACTTTCCACTTGTCCAGCTTCATCAGTTCTTTGGGGACCCACCCACCCATCCCACGACTGGGGATTTCTCACCTTCCTTTAACATGAGTAATGCACTCTCCTCTACCTCCTTCTTCCTTCTTCCAGGCATCTGACCAGACCTCTAGCTCTGTCTCTGGTAAGTTCTTTTCAGCCATGCAGGAAGCTTGCTTGCTCCTCCCCCGCAATCTCTCTCTTTCTGTTAGTCCTTTCAGGCTGCTATAACAAAGTACCACGGACTGGTTGGCTTATCAACATTATGTCATAGTTCTCGAGTTAGGGAATTCTAAGATCATGGCACTGGCAGATTTGGTGTGGTGGCTGATAAGGGCCCTCTCCCTGGTTCACAAAGGATACCTTCTCCCTGTGTCCTCACATGACGGAAGGACTAGAAGTCCTGTGGGGTCTCTTGTATAAAATCTCAGCCCATTCACGAGGGCTCCAGCTTCATGACCTGAGCATCTCCCTCCCAGCAGCCCCACCTCCGAATACCATTACATTGGGCATTAGGATTTCAACAACATATGAATTCTGGGGCGGGGGGGACACAAACATTTAGACCATAGTGATTTTTCTCCCTCTTCCCCTCTCTCTCTCTCCCTGCTTGGATAGAGCCCCTAGAAGGAAACTTTGCCATAGGCTACCCCAAACCACCACCTCTTCTTCGGCAATCTTATCCACAGCTAGCCAGTCCGTGACTTGTCATTTCGATTTCTTAGGTAGAAAGGCAGACACCCAGTTCTTCCAAGGAGTTCTATTAAACCCCTTTTTCATTGGACTTGAGGCTTCCTCCTTGAGAAAAGACTGGGGCTTACAACACCATTAGCAGCTTTCTCCCCAAATCCTCTTTTTCCACTCTCCTAGTTCTCAGCTTCTCTAACCTCTCCTAGGCTACAACAGGGTCATCATCTCAAGATTTTATACCATCTTTTTCTTTTTTCCTCCGAAGTTCTACATACTGGTCCTAGTAGTAGCAATCGTATTTAAGCCTCAGCTGAAAATGAGACATCAATAGTGATACTTTAGCATTTTTACAGTATCTGGTTTTGATTTAAGTTGTCACTTATCTAAAATCAGAACTTAGCATAGCCTCTGAGTAACTATAGCTATATAATTTAGTATTTTATAATTGTGTTATAAATCAAAATTTTATTTATAATACTTTGAATATAATCATAATATGAAAAACCTAAATGGTAAGTAAAATGATTTTCAGAATACATAATAAAATTGATGAATTAAACACAGATCTGTTCCTCACCTATTCATGCATTCATTTCCTCCCTTAGAAAAATAATGATTCAATGTCTGCTGGACAATAGTCTAATGATGGGCAAAGCAAGTAGGTCCATTCCTTCATGGAGTCTGCAAACTTATCTATTATAAAAAGAGTGTCTTTTATATTGCATAACTGTTAGGATGTTTGGCAAGAACTGACATAGTCTTACAGCACGGGCAGGAATGGAGAACAAATAGAGAAGAAATACAGCAACTGATGAACAAGACAGTAGATCGGTGAGAGCCCAAAACTGATCATAAATTGATGAAAAGAAACAGGAGGAACCCATGATGTACAGAGCCAATGCCAGGATGACTTAGTAAACACAAGAAATCATAATAAGGCATGTGGTTAGCGCGACTACTGGGGGAACAGTTGTCTTTGGATGAAGAGTTGTAATTCGAAGAAAGTTACGTAAACATATTTGTACCAAAATATTATTTTTTGATGAAAAAGACCTATTATCTCAGCAAGGAAAAAACTGTGGCTATCTGACAGGACATAATTGTGAATTTGTGCCCAACCACTGAATATTGCTTAGAAGTAAAATTGCCAGTGGTTATATTTTTTAAATATATAGTTTGTTGATTTTTGAGTTTAAGAGAATATAAGCCTTATGGTAATACAACTCCTATTCTGAGGGAAATGATGAATATGTTTACTTAATTATACATTTTCAACATTTTAGAACCAGCTGCCTATTTACAAAAAGGACATGTCAGTTTTTAAAATTGTCTATGATGCTGGGAAAAAAAATAAGGCAAAGAAAGCCAAAGGAAGATAAGGAGAGAAAATATGCAGACTAGTTAGTATACAAAAGGCATGCCTGTAAGTTCTTTATGATTTCAATACAAATTTGACTCTGAACTTACTAAAAGCCAAAGTAAAGAGGGAAGCAGGCTACGTTATGAGATTCATTGTGTCCATCATTAAAAACTAAACAGTTGCTCAGGAAAAATGAGTTAAATCCATGGATCCTTTTCCAGAAGACACTTTCATAATGAAATGAATGTCCACCATGAAGTTAGAGTAGACAGAGTTTTATGGAATTCTTCTATTTTCTTTCTTCCTTTCTCCCTCTCTCTCTCTCTCTCTCTCTCTCTCACTCTTTAAATAACATCCCTGTGCTGGTTAGATCTAATTTTTGGACAGACCCCTTGCCTTTCCCCTGCTACAGGGATCTGAACGCTTTGGGATGAGTTTTTCCAGGCTCTGAGTCAGCAGCCTGCGTGCTGGGTTCAGACAACCAACGGAACAACTGGTAGGAGGGCAGGAGGAAGGGAGAAGCCATGGTACTTCTTACTCTGTCTTCAGTAGTACCCCTGGCTGAGGTTACATCCCCACTGCCAGCCCAACCCCTGCATTTGTGTACGCAGAAAGTTCCAGCTTCCATCAAGTTACCCCAACTCCCTTTCTCCAGCGTAGGTTTAGTAATGGCTCCATTTTGTTGTTCATCTCTTGGCTACCTCAGTGTCCCCTGACTGGCCTCTCAGTTTTTCATCACTGATGGAATTATTTCCCTACTTTAAATGCCCTCTGCTTTAAATATTTAGGGAGTTTTCTTTTATGGTTGGATCCTGACGGATACAATCACTCATTATAAGACAATGCTATATCTTTCACTCAATTCACTGTAAGTAATTTTACATTGAGAAATACCATGGAAATTGTTAGTATCTGCATATGACACATCCAGAGACACTTATGCAACAGTAAATAGCAGACATAGAAGGGTGTAGAAAACAAATTCCCACAAGTCATTCAGATGTGATATTCAGAAAGAGAATTATAATTTGCCAACGTCAATACATGTGATATTTCAGCACACAGATTAAATGGTGCACCTGCAGTGGGCATGCTCCCTAGAAGATCCCTAGAAATGCACATGTGCCAACATCTTGATGGTAATAAGTCAGTGTAACCCAGAAGGAATATCCTTATGACCTAGTATCCTTCTCTCTCATCTACCTACAATCAACAAACATGATTCACCTAGGATTATTCTTTATTGCCAGGTATGGAAGACATATGTGGAGGCTAATATCTAACCTTCCTCTTCCAGTTCCTCACTTCTCTAAATATGTTAACTAGGGAACTCTTTACAATTAAACATATATGCTAATGATATATCAAGCAACAAAATTTAAGTTACCCAATAGCTATATGACATGAGTGGAGCTTTTCCCAAGAATTCAGAATTATTAAGGCCTGATAAAAAATATTTTCTTATCATTTAACTTATTAACAACACATTCTGGCTAGAGAGGTCATATGCAAACTTACCTTAAAGAGAGAGGTGACCTTTTAGAATTGCCTGATATATGGAATGCAATGTGTTTCAATAAAAATACTCAACTGGGAAACTCAGTGATGCAGGGGACCAAATACGAGCAGTGCTTGTCTTACCTCCTGTCAGTTATTTCAGTCCATAAAGCAAGTTTATTTTATTCTGATGTCATTAAAAATTTCAATCTTATGGCTAATGCCCTAGTTTTTATTACACACACATCCAGCAATCTTTGCATCCCAATTTGGCTTACCTGGGCTTTCCCAAGAGGGAGAAAATACACTGGCTGGAGTCTATTATCTCCACAGTAGTTACAGTTCTTATTATCAATTATTAAAGCAGCACCATAAATTTGCATTACAGTATCGTAAATCTGAAAACGTGCACCCCCTCTGTGAAGGGGTTGCTGGTTAGTTATGTTTCTCAGCTTGTAAGACTAACCTTAAACAATAGAAAAATCACAGTATGATATTCGCTGTAAGACATCTTTCCCAGAAGATGCATCCCACCAACATCCATTTCTTGCATACCTACCTGAAAGACTTCCTAATATCTTCTGCTTGGATTGTCTTGAGAATCTCTTGGTGTAACTGAAGATCAAGTGTTCCTGAAGACGTAGCATTTGAAGAGCAGTTTTTATGTGTGTAATAGCCTATCAAAATTCCAGAAATAAATAAAATGCTTGCTGTGCAAAATAGCTTTAAAAGGCGGCAAAAGTTGCAGGGGTTGCTCTTTGGTGCAGATCTTGTATAATGGGTCACATAGTCAGACTCTTCTTGAAGTCGCTGAAACCTTCCTTTGGGTGAAGTTGCTGGTTGAATGGGATCAAGACTGAGGTCCGCAGTCTCTGAATTCTCCAGGTTCTGATTCTCAGCACTATCTAGCTGGAACTGGTCAAAACCAGGCTCCTCCAGTTCCTTTTCCATGTCCCACTCTAAGTCAAGGGCAGTGGCTTGGAGGTCATCATTGTCTAGGTACTGTGAATGTCCTGGAGCTCTTCGATCTGCATTGACCTTCTGATAGGCCATCTTTTTACCTGTGAAAATAAGAGCAGTATATTTTCTGAAAATAAATCAACAAAGAGAAGCTCCAAGGTGAAAACAAAACAGTAATCTATATTAGCTGTTCATAAAATTTTAGTGATTTTAATCAGGGGAAATACTTCATTCCTATAGAAAATCATGTATTAATTATTTAATCTTATGTTTTGCTGTTGATGTTTACTATAGAAAAAAGACAAACAATAAATAAAAGTAGAAGGCACCTGATGCAAAAGCTATGAGAAGACATAAAATACACACACACAAACACACACTATTCTTTTGAAGCTCAGAATTAAAGTCACAAATGCACAACTGCATTAAAGACAATGTATTACAATGAAAGCCAAGTTTAAGCTTATACATTTTCAAAATCACTTTTAAGAAAAACTGAGGACAGAAGCAATAAAGTGTGATTTGTTAAGTTAAGGGGGGAAAAAAAGACCCTGGGATCAGTTACATCACCAGAGCTAATTTTAAAAACACAAATTCAGGGTAAGAATGAGGACAACAAAATGAAGTAGCACCTCTATAGAAATCCAAGAAGCAAAATATGGTGTACTGCCTAGTCATGAGTTATCAGAATGACTGGAAAACTTTAAGGCTACCATAGAAAGCCAACATGTTTTATGGAATTAGTGACATGAATTGGCCTGGCTCGCTGAACTTTAAATAAAAGTCTGGGATGGCATCCATCCAAAGAGGGAAGCCTTTTGCCAGGATAGGAGAGTTTAGTTTCATAACCTTGCTACTGAGTGGCAGATGGAGGCTTCTCTCCGCTACACAGTTTTGGATGACAGTTTGTTGTATCCTGCAGAGCAGTATTAGGAAAACTGGACTAATTAACTACAAGTGGTCTTCAGTCTGTATTCAGTAACACACTGGTGTATTGTAGTTGCACATTAGGAGTATTTATACTTAAATTTTCTGTGTATTAGATTTGTCATCCCAGCTGGATTCTAAGGTCCCTCACTACGTTTTACGATATTTCTATGGACCCCACTGTGGTGAGTGAAAAACAGAGCTCAGCTGACAACTGATTTGCTAAGTGTCTTAGGGCGGGTTGTTAACAAGTGAACTCTAATGAAAAATATACAAACAAAGACTTCATGAAAGGGAGTGGCATCATGTACAGAATTATGTGTATATACAATTCCAATCCTGGCTGACAGAGGTCCGTATAAATTAAAATGTCCTGAATGTTTAAGAGAGTTCAAGTACAATTAAATATTAAACTTTACAAAATAAAAATTCTAATTCTGACTAGATTTCTCATCTGCTACGATACCATTTTTGATTTATTCTTGTCCAGAGCTGATTCAATAAAGATGAGTACCTAATATATATCAGGTATGGGGATAGGCAATGAAAACAAAGATGAACGGGTCCCTATTTCTCAAGTAGGGAATGATTCAATAAGAGAGACAGACATTTGAACAAACAAGTATGTCACATAAAATATGCAAAGCACAAGGGAGACTCAGGGGTGACAGATTCTAGCAGAGAATATGGGAAATAATTCCCCACCCAAAGTTATTTCTGAGGTACTTCTGGAGAGAAAGGAGGAGTTAAACTAGGACATACCAGGGGTGTGAGAGGAGAACAGCCAGGCAGGGGAAAATGTATAAGCACACGGAGGAATACAAGTGCACGGTGCATGGTACGTGGACCCTTTGAAAAACCCAGACTGGTGTGCGAACCAGAGTTGGAGAAAAAGCTAGGAAAGGGTGACCATAGGCAAAAGGCTTAACTTCTTTGCAACACAGGGTCTTCATTTGTGATATGGGCATGGTGATAATATAAACATCATAGTGCTGTTACTAGGAATAATTGAGACAGTGATCCTAAAACATCCATTGAGTGTCACGTAGGCTATATAGGTTTGAAGGGATATTTCTGGTATTAGAGGAGAGAGGATTGTCAAGGATTGTTGGAAGAAATAAAATGAATTAAATAATGCAGAAGAAATTATATAATTCTTCAGGACATTGTGGAGAAGGGGAGCAGGTTGCATAATACACACACACGTACACTCACACAAGTATATGATAGGTTTTTGCTTGTTTTTCTCGTTTTTTTTTTTTTTTTACAATTAATCTATATGTAGAGACTAAAATATTTTTTAAAAGTACCACATGACATAGCAACTCTTACCATGCAGATATTAGTTGGTACTACGTATTAGAACAGCCTCAGGAGTGACTCTGCAGACCCCTTTCGTCCCTCCCTCTTTTCCTTCCTCTCTTCCTCTCCCTTTTTTCTGCTTGGCCTGGTTTCCATGATGATTCAAGAATGTGCATTATTTGAATTCTGTCTTTGGTCACATCAAGACAAGCAGAGAAAAGAAGTGATATATGGAGTCAGTGATAATTATTCAGACAGGTTAGGAGATGGTCGATTAACTGATAGAAGAAGAAGACTTTAAATCATACTTGGTTAAAACAAGAACAAAAATAGTACAAGACAATACTAGAGAACAGGAAAAACCTGAAGGCAGTAGAAATAAAGTAACCTTTAAAATCCATGATTCTAACCTCTCTCATATTACAGAAGAGGAAGCTGATGTCCAAAGTTGAGTCATTCTTTAGGCTGAGAAAAGTGATGTTTGGGGACACATAAGGTGATGTGTGGTTTTATAAAAATATGAAATTAATAAGTTAGTCGTAACTTAATAAGTTGTGGGGTTAAATACCCCACAATCCATGTTTTTAATGTACATTGCAAAATACTGCAATATCTTGGCAGTAGTCATTTTTTTTCTTGTTTGGCTTAAATATCAATCAATTCCTATCTTGACATGATATTATGATATTTACTTCTCTAACTGTTCAGTTTATGCATTATTGATTTACTTAGACACTATCTCAACATAGTTTTCTAGACTTTTTCCTCCCATTTTAATGATTCAGAGTCTCTCTAAAGGTTTTGGGTTTTTTCTGTTTTTTGTTTTAAATTGAATTGTAGAGTGTGTTTTATGCTCAAGGAAGACTTGGCACACAGGAGTTACTACAGAAATCTGAAATCTCTAATTCTGACCTCTAATACAAACATTCAAAGTCATTTCTCTACAAATCATTTACAAACCAACTGCAGTGATGAGGAAGAGTTTTCATTTCTAGCCTGACAATAGGTATTCCATCATCTGTACATCATCAATTTAACGCTTTTCAAACATCAGACAGAGCCATCAATTAGAATGTAATGTAGATACAGATATTAACTCCTCACCATGATGGATGTCTGCCTGACACCCTTACTACCACTTTTGGACTCATTACACATTTATAAATTTACACTAAATTCTATCTTCTAGGAGAGCAGTATCTGGGTAGATCAAGCCACTTGATGTAAAAAAAAAAAAAAAACCCAAAGGATTTTAGGAAAATTTCCAAGAAAATAAGTATGTGATGACATCTATAATGAAGCATTTAACCACTTATTTGATAAATTTATATTAGAAATCCATTAGAAATTCATTTCTTTAAAATTATCTTGCCTTAAGGAAAATAGTGTAGCTTTTTACAAAAAATATAAACCTCTGCCCTGACAGTTTTGTTTCACTTAAGGTATTTAAAATGAACTCCTCAAAAATTAAACTGAGTAACAAACTATTAAATAAAACTAATAACATATTTAAAGTAAGCATCAATTATTTCATTTGTCCCACAAAGAATGTAGCTTTCTTTAAAAACCTACTCCCCATGAGGTCAAGTAAAGGAAATACCACACTTTTTTCAAGAGAACTTTCAAATTCCCACAATGGAAATTTTATATTATAAAAAGAAATCTTAAGCAAAATCAGCATGTCTTAGGTATGATTGCATAATTATGCCAAACTTCATATATTTTCTGTAACTGATGTACATGATTCATTTAATTTATATTGTCATATTATTTATAGCTACCCTATATGAGTAATTTAAAAAACACATGTAGTAGATTTTGGAATCTACCACATGAGTGTTTCCCTCAAAAATATGTACTTAGGTGTAGACCAGTCATAGAAACTTGCTACATTTCTTAAAACAGAAATATTTGTAGCATCCGTACATTCTATATTATACTTATTTTTATAAAATGCAATTTTTATGAAAAGTACAATGCATTCCCCATGTTTTCAACATATCTTATTTGCTTAGGTGAGATCCTTTCCCACCCAGGCCCACAATGAAGGCTAAATTGTTATTAAAATTCAATATACTCAAAAGTTTATCATTTATATACACTTATTCTTTTCTAAGGAAAAGAAAGCAAATACAAGATGAACTAAAAGGTATTTCTTCTATACTATGACAAGCTTAGATCAATAAAAAATGAAGTTGTATTTTTACTAAGCATATGGGTAGTTTAAAATAAATTGATGCTTCCGAATGCTTTGTTTCACACATTTTTACTGGCTGAAACTAAGTAAATTATGTAGAAATAAAAGATGAATATAGAAATAGGCTGAAATTTCAATATATAAAATACAGTCTCTGGATACTGCAAATCTAACCTAACACAACAGCTGGCAAATATTTTAGATGATACATACATGTTAAACAAAAGTTTCATTTTAATAAGTTGTATATTACAAATGTCACTTAGAAATATGATTATGACACGTTATCTTGCTCAGCAATCACAATGAGGGAATTTATTACATGAATGCCCTGACCTTATTGATCTCTAAATTAGCAGACTCTATAGTCAGACTACCTGGTTCAAGTCCTAGCTCTGCTATGTAATTTAGACCAGTCACTTAATCTTTTTATGCTTAAATCCCTTATTTGTACAGTGGAAATAATAAAAGCGCTGTATTTGCAGCATTACCAAGAGTAAATGATATAAATTATTAAAGATGCTTATAACAAGGTCTAACATGGTGTAAGTGATCCACTAACAAAGCACCACCCCAGAAATTCTATAGAGTTTAGGAAAATAGAAGGATTTGGCACTTACAATTTTAAAATACAGACTTAACGAAATTAAATTATGACCAGAGGGCTTAAGTTTCAATAACAAGAACCTGGAGATAATGAGAGATGGAGCAGCGCGCTCAAGCACTTCTGAAGGGGAAGCATCTGTTCGTCATTAGCTGTGGTTCAGATAGATAGGAGAGAAGTGTGGCTAATATGTACATAAAAGTCATTATTACATTTTACTTGCAACCACCAATTCTATATCTTGTTATTATAGAGTTTTCTTTTCAGTCAATTTACAAAAACAACAGAGCTTTTCCATAATGCTCAAGAATTCAGTTTAACAGTTCCAGGAATTAGTGATAATTAATCATGAACATGGGTTATGTATGATTTTGGTAGAACACCATGTTTGTCGTAGGTGGTTGACTTGATCCACTGACTAGGATGATACCGATAACATTTTAACTCAACCAGTATAAAAGACTGTATAGATCTTATTAGAACTACGAACACATCTAAAGGCTTTTCTACTTGTAAAAGTTATTTTACAAGTAAAATAAATAAATGAGTCTGGCAGATTAACTTGAAAACATAAGGCAGAATCTCAATTTCCGATGACAGCTGTATGATTGAATCTTTATTGTACAATGGGGAAAAAAATATATTCATATAGTGTTTCCTGAAGCTTTGAATACCAAAGCATTTGCTGGTTGGAGTAGATTGATTGGAGGCAAAGGCATTTCTTAGAAATGTCAGTGCATCATCAAAAGGTATTCATTATGCACCTTCGTGCAGCATTACTTTAGATGCTGCACCAGTGAACCAGGAGTGCCCAGAGGGATTTTTAAATTTAAGTTTAAGGATATTCCTTATAGGCTGAAAACACTTGACATAAATTTTTCAGTATGAACCTAGTTTGTACAAATAAAGCCCATATTTGTGGAATAAATTTTTGTTGTTGAAAGCTTTAATGTTCTCAGCTTGTGAGCAGGGCCAAAGATAAAACTATAAAAAGAGTAATTCAGAAGACTGTTCTCTGACTTAATTTTTCAGTATAATGAGATTATTTTTCCCATCTAGTTTTGTGAAATGGCCTCAGCAATTGTTACAGTGTCTGGAAAGGTGGTTAAGAATGCCTTATTGTAAATTTGTATATTAACTGCATAAAAGAAATGACAATAATTATTTGTTGTTCATGCTTCACTAACTGAATAAAGAGTCTATAAAGTAAGGGGAAGTTATTATCTGTGCTTTATTTTTAGAAAAAAAAATTAGGCCTAGTCTACCCTGAAACAGGTAATAGCACACTCAATTTAGGCAGAGCAGATCATTAAGCTGGAGAGTATAAAATTAAAACTTAACTCTGAGGCCTGAGTTACCTTGATCTCTAAATGACATGTAAAAGGTATGCTTCTAAGATGCCAAATTAATGAGCTTTAAATTGCAAAGTGAAGTCAAAACCATCTGAGGGAAAATTACTTGATGAAATCCAGCAGGTTTGTGTAAATGTGTTTTATATCGCTTGCATATGTATGACCACCTGCCAGTTCCCTGAGTGGGCCTGCCTTTCTTTGGGTACCTGTATGTAACAGCAATTTGTGTAACACACTCTAACTGAATGGTTAGTTGGGCCCACCTGAGAGCTCCTGTATTTACAGTAAGGTTTTCCAATATTAGAATGATATAATTCAATATAGAAC
Source organism: Orcinus orca (assembly GCF_937001465.1). Taxonomy (NCBI): domain Eukaryota; kingdom Metazoa; phylum Chordata; class Mammalia; order Artiodactyla; family Delphinidae; genus Orcinus; species Orcinus orca. Next base: position 57,813,386 of record NC_064563.1, on the reverse strand, counting down.
TTGGCAAAGAGAAGAATTAATTTAAATGACCTGAAATAATAGAGTGCACTCTATGGGTTACTTGAACAGGTAGATACTCTATATAATACTAAATGTTCGAACTATCATGGGAGTTTCAATTTCCACTAACATCACAAAACTCTATCTGGAGATGTGTGAACAGTTCTATGACTCCTTTCCTGGTCCTCTTAGTGTCTGATTTCCCTCTAGATTCTAAAGTGTCTTCTTTTTTTTCTTCCTGGTCATCATTTCCATTTATAGTAAAGTATTTAGAGTATTTATTTACTTCTACAGAATTTACATTCTTTTACCCTTCAGAGTATGGATGTGGCTTACATTAGATATGCACATACATGAGATAAATGACACCACAAACCATAAAATAAAGAAGAGTAGAGGGGAAAAAACTCCGATAGTCTGACTAAGGAAAGCCACTGAAATTGAGTTTTACTGTAGTTAAGCTTCACGGCAGTCAGGGTGCAGAAGGGCATCTGTGGGGTCTTCTGAGGCTCAGTCAGCCTTCCCCTAATCTCACCTGGTAATCACAAGGCTGTCAGTCTTAGCTGAAGAGTTTATTTTTATTTTTTCTGAGTTATCTCTTTTTGTAGTTGCCAATTTCCATGTTGGTAAGCTATGAGCATTTTTCTCTATCTAGTCAGAGAAATCCGTGTGTCTCCTTTTTATCTTTTACTCCTGGATTTGGATATACAACCATGCCCATGTTATGGTATCCAAAAGCATATGCTAATAGATGATTTATTGGGCCCTTAAAATGATCCAGGACTTACTAGAAGGTTAGCACTTTACATACATACTGTTGTTTAATTAAACAATCCTATGTGATAAGTACTATTACTATCCCCATTTTACAGATGAGGTATCTGAGACTGAGGGATTAAGTCATTTCCCCAAGTTCTCACAGCTATTAAAGTACAAGCAGCTGGAGTATCACACCCGACCTGTCAAATTCCAAAACCTGCTCTTTTTAAATATTACAACATTCAGACTCTCTGAAAGTTCCCAAAGTTGGTATGATGTTAACAACTTCAGAGATCTGAGGGGTTTATTTATCCCTGGTTTGTCACCAATATGACTGCAAACACCAGGAGTCTCGATGTCCATTAAATCTGAATGATCCTGCCTTGATCTTTAGATCCCCGGGGGCTGCTCAGACTCCAGGACCTAAAAGATCTCTGTGGTTTGCTCTCGACAGTGCCCTAGCAGACACTGATGTTTCCTGGCCCTGTAGTTTTTAAATAAGGGAAAACTGCTTCCAACTCCATTGCTCTGAGCAAAACAACTGTGCTTAGAACTTGAAAGCTACAGTTCACATTCAACCTGCCACTGTCCTGTTTTCAGACATTCAAAACCTTTGTTCCACCCCTACTACATGTGGTTTACATGGGCCTAAGAGGGCTTCGAGAGTGTCAAGAGTTAAAATGTCAATACAGTCACTGCTCCGCTCCGAGAGCTGTCTGCCAGGAGGAGCCTCTTAGCTTGATAGATACACTGCAATTTTCCATCCTTTCAGCCAACGTGAATAATCTTAAATTGCTGCTTTTTGACTATGGCTCTTGGATTTCTGGGAACAGACAGATGAAGCTTTTACCTACATAATACCACTACGCACTCTATTTTTCACTTTTTTCAAAGGTGCTTTATTGGCTTACTTTTTAAATATCTTTACTCTTCAAAAAGTATCAACAGGTTTCTACAAACTGTAAGTGCTTTACTTTAAAATTCAGATCCCTATGTTTCCTAAAATCATAACACAGAAAGCCTATTCGATGCCCAGGTTGGTAATTCAATGCACCCAGAATCTGTGCTTTTCATTTTCTGAAATGGTTCTTTTCATACTTGCTCCTTTAGGGTGTTATTAGGAAAAAGTGTTAATATATCATGATACTGTGGTTAACTGGTGGGAAAGGAAACATCCCAGAAAAGCACATGGGTAGAGAATATTTATGTTCACTTAAAATTCAGTTACTAAGAAAATATGTATCATATGAACCATCCCAAATCTTTATTGGGTAAATTCTGAAAAACTATTCTTCAAATAAAGATCCAAGAGCAATATCCCGATGTAAAAGTTTTAGTATTCAGCTTATATAAACTGTTAGACCATGGAGTTAAGGAAATTAAAATTGGGGATTTAACCCACAATACGATAGGAATAGAGTGCAGTTAACAGCATGGTATGCTCCTTATAAGACAAAGATCTTAGATATTAATTCACTTTACCTTAGGACTAAAAATGAATTTAAGTGAATTATTATTTCTGCACAAGTAGTAGGAATATATTAATGGTAAGAAAACTAAGAATTATGAAGTTTTCAATTGACAACTGATGGCAGAGTCAAAATTGAAATGCTTTTTAAGAATTTCTCTAAAAGCTTTTGCACAGCAAAGGAAACTATAAACAAAATGAAAAACCAGCCCTCAGAATGGGAGTAAATATTTGCAAACGAATCAATGGACAAAGGATTAATCTCCAAAATATATAAACAACTCATCTAGCTCAATATTTTAAAAATAAAAACCCAATCAAAAAATGGGCAGAAGACCTAAATAGACATTTCTCCAAAGAAGACATACAGATGGCCAAGAGGCACTTGAAAAGCTGCTCACCATCACTAATTATTAGAGAAATGCAAATCAAAACTACAATGAGGTATCACCTCACACCGGTTACAATGGGCATCATCAGAAAATCTACAAACAACAAATGCTGGAGAGGGTGTGGACAAAAGGGAACCCTCTTGCACTGTTGGTGGGAATGTAAATTGATACAGCCACTATGGAGAACAGTATGGAGTTTCCTCAGAACACTAAAAATAGGATTACCATATGACCCAGTAATCTCACTACTGGGCATATACCCTGAGAAAACCATAATTCAAAGAGAGTCATGTACCACAATATTCATTGAAGCTCTATTTACAATAGCCAGGACATGGAAGCAACCTAAATGCCCATTGACAGACGAATGGATAAAGAAGATGTGGTACATATATACAATGGAATATTACTCAGCCATAAAAAGGAACGAAATTGGGTCATTTGTAGAGACGTGGATGGATCTAGAGACTGTCATAGAGAGTGAAGTAAGTCAGAAAAAGAAAAACAAGTATTGTATATTAATGCATATATGTGGAACCTAGAAAAATGGTACAGATGAACCGGTTTGCAGGGCAGAAATAGAGACACAGATGTAGAGAACAAATGTATGGACACCAAGGGGGTAAAGCAGGGGGTGTGGGTGGTGGTGATGGGATGAATTGGGAGATTGGGATTGACATGTATACACTGATGTGTATAAAATAGATAACTAATAAGAACCTGCTGTATAAAAAGATCAAAATAAAAATATTATCTCAAGCAGCATAAGAGAGCAACAATTTGCCCAAGATTTTGCTATTCTTTCTTACTTCTAAAATGCCATATCCATAATTATATATATATATCTGAAGCTAAATAAGAATATATTTTTGCAATATTTTCTTCTAGGCCTCCTACTCATACAAAACATAAAATGGTATCTGGAAAAAAGTTGACAAAATTATTATTTTAACATACAAAATTCAAGTTCTTTCTATAAAAGACCTTTAAGTATGATAATACTAGTGACTGTCAACCTTTTCAGAAAAAAGGATTTATTGAAAAAGAAACAGGATGAGAAATACTACAACAACATATTACATCTGTATGACAGTTTGACACTGAAAAGTTAATTTTTATTACTAATTTACATATATGCACAGTAATAGTTTTGGGTAAATTAAAGCAACTAAATAATTTACTAAAAACTATATTGGGCATTGCTTATGTCATTTATATTTTATTTATGAACAGGATTATAAAAAATGGAAGACCTCCAATGGCACATAAAAGTAATGCTGATAAGAAATTAAATGTCAGGCAAAAGGCATGAAAATGCAATATTCACAAAGCATTAAATGTAAAATATTTAACAGAACTTTTATATAATTGGGACTATTGAAAGGTAGTTTATTATAATACATGCAAAATTTTAAAATTCACCTAGCTCTTCAATTTTAAAATGTCAAATATTATTACTTTACCAACATGAATTTTACCTTCTTTTCTCTTTTCTTTCTTCCCATAATGTCTTTTTTCTTTATATTATTTGCCTCCCTTCAGCCATTCCCATTATTTCATTTTCATTTTTCCATTCTTACTTATTTCACTATTGATGTCTCAGGAAATTGTTGAAAATAAAATAACTGACCACAAAGAGTTCATTTTATTCTCTTCTATATATTGGGAGTGATATATCTTGAATAAAAAATCAGTGGATGTATTTGAAATGATGACCTCATGGCCAAATCAAAGATTATGTTTGGCCCTACCATTCCAAACACATCAAATCTTGGCTCTTCAAAATAATAGTAAAACTCAACTTGCCCTTAACCTGCTGCTTGCTGCTTGGGAGTTCCATTCTCTGACACTATATGAAAGGCCTTCTAAATGAAAGGCCTTCTCTCTAACACTTCTATATAGGTTTCCTTCAGCTATTGCGACTGGTGGCCCTTCTCGTTCCATTCATCCTCTGTAACTATGGCCCTCAAACAAAACCTCTCTCTCTCAGTAATAGATTTTAGGAACCAAAGCTTTCTTTTTCTTTTCTTTATCCTTTTCTTTTTTTCAACCCTGTAAAGGATTGAGGTATTTAATCATTCCTGAGAAATTTAAAAATATTTCAGAGCCCAAAATAATGGAAATATTATGGTTTCTGCCTAAAAAGAAACATAATCATTAAGGTTGTGGAAAATCAAAGTTAAGTTCAAAATTAAAATGGGAACGAGCATTGCAACACAAGGTGTAAACGGATGACCTTGACTAGTTTAATTGTACTAAAGAGTATAGTACTAGGGGAAAAAAAGCACACATTTATGTATCACTATGTACCCTCTACTTATATCAATTCATTTAACCATCAAAACCATACCATGAAGTTACCATTGTTATCATCCCCATTTTACAAATAAGGACACTACAGAGAGAGAGTTGAAGTCACTTGCTCTAGATAACACAGGACTTGAACTCAGGCAGTATGGTTCCAGTGCCTTTGTTCTTAACCACTCTGCAATCGTGACCAAAATCAATCACATGGGAGCATATTTTTAATTCCTCCAAAAATTAAGAAAAATACATAGAAGAACATCACTCAATTTTCCCACAATCAAGCCCTAATAACATTGTGTAGTATGACCTTTTCATATAATCTCCATCCCTAAGTAGCTTCCTTAGAATCTTTCAGAAAAAAGTGAAGACAGGAAATGAATAAACTCACCCATTCACACACCCATGGAAGCCTCTACTCTCTCGCCTCACTAAACTGGCTTGTGGCTTTCCCCAATAAACTTCACATCCATCCTCATGGCTACTGGTGCTAAGCTCATGATTTTATTTTAATTAATTTAAAAATTTTTCTTTTCAATAGACTTTTCCTCTCTGGTTCTGCCTTCAAGAATTAGATCTTATTAATATTTTTATTGCCCATAGTTTTTATAATAATTCTTTGACCATGTAAACATTTGTTGGACTAAACCCAGAATTTTGACAACTCCTGAATAATTCACAATCCCCTCACATTTAAATCTATGGTCTTTCAGAAATACATACATCTTAAGAGCGATCATTTAACTTAAATATGACAGCTCTTAACGAAACAGATTAAATCATAGTGCAATATTTATTTGCTAAAGTGTCTTATGAGAACTGTAATTAAGGCATGAATAACTTTTACGGAGGACAAATCCTTGAAGCCCTGAGCACAAGAAGTCCAACTACCCTGTTGGAGAGGCCATGTGGAGAAGCACTGAGACCATATGGAAAGGAAGCTGAGTCCAGGCATCCAAATCAATGTGCCACACATGTGAGAACAGACCAGCCACCAGCTGATTTCCGAGTGACAAGCACGTGGAGCCAAATAATTGGCCAGCAGACACCTGACCATATTCCTGATCAAATAAGAAGACATAGGGGCTTCCCTGGTGGCGCAGTGGTTGAGAGTCCGCCTGCCGATGCAGGGGACGCGGGTTCGTGCCCCGGTCCGGGAAGATCCCACATGCCGCGGAGCGGCTGGGCCCATGAGCCATGGCCGCTGAGCCTGCGCATCCGGAGCCTGTGCTCCACAACGGGAGAGGCCACAACAGTGAGAGGCCCGAGTACCACAAAAAAAAAAAAAAAAAAAAAAAAAAAAAAGAAGACATAATAAAATGGTGCTTGTTCAAAGCTCCACCATATGGGGGTGGTTTGGAACTCAGCAATAAACAACCAGAATACTACTAAAGCTCTTTTTCCAAAGCAGAAATCTGACCACATCGCTTGACCATTTAAGATCCCATGAGGGGTTTTATTCTGCACTACCAGGACATTTCACAGACTCCTTTCCAAGGCACAGAACACCTTTGTGCCCTGGCCTCAACTTCCGTTCTGATCCTTTTCCTTACTTCCTGCTTTCAGGAACACATCACACGCCTTGCATGTGCTCTTCCTCTGCCTGATTTGCCCTCAGGTTCAGATTCATGGAGGTAGTTAATTTGTATAGTTTTTTATCTTTAGAGCCTAGCACGGTATTTGGAACCTTGTAGCTGCATAATAAATGATAGGTGCACAATAGGTATGATGTCTTGAAGAAAGTACAGAATTTAGGGTAAGATAATTGCCATTTTATCAGCAATGCATCTTATTGCAATTACTTCAGCTCATTCAGGTTTTAAAAGAGGATGTAGTATCTATTCTATATATCTCTAAGTGTTAATTGATGAATAAAATTATTTAAAAGGCAGTTGATAAACTGTAAAACCCAATATAACTGCTATTGTTTTAAAATTCTAAACTATTAGGCATCAAGAGAGCTAGGTTTATTTTTTGTTTGTTTCACTACTTTTAATTGAGGTAACATTGGTTTATAACATTTTATAAATTTCATGTGTGTTACATTGTAATTCAACTTCTGTATACACACGACCAAAAGTCTCCTTTCCCTCTGTCCCCATACAATTGACTCACTTTACCCATTTTTACCCTACCCCCACCAGACTTAGGTTCAGATTTTGGATCCACAGTTCCTAGCTATGAACCCCAGAGCAAATCACTTTTCTCCATAGGTAAAATTAGATTTATGTGTGTGAAAAACCAAATGAGATAACTGATAAAATATTTTAAGAACTATTTATTATTATATAATTAATCAAAGACTTAATGATGAATAAAAACTGATTAATATGAATTGAGTTCATCACTCTCATGTCTATATCACAGGCAGCCATCCCAATTTCTGAATATTGCTGCTGGGAGGAAAAACCACAAGTGAATTTGTACAAGTGCTTAAATTTCTCTTATCACTGAGCAGGACATAAAAGACTGGAATGAGAGAATGAAACAGGAGACTTCTGGGGTGTGTGTCAGATGTGAAAATTGTATCGGGGGATGGGTACACAGAAGCAAAAGGAGGAAGGAAGTAACTTCTGGAGAGAAGGCTTCTGGAAAATCCATCCTAGAACTTACCAACTTCGAGTCCCTAAGATACATTATAAAGTTACTTTCATCTTTCAGAACTGATGTCTGTAATGTGGGCATACACAGAGTTAAAAACAAAATCAGGTCCTATCTCTTGAGGGGGAAAATGTGAAGAGATCTATGGGAGAAGATTAATGAACTTCCCTTCTGCACATAATGCATTTTGAAAGGAATCTGTCCAAAAAAATCCATTTAGCTATGCCCAGAACAATCAAGACTGTGTAGAGATTGAAGTGCCTCAGTCCATCTGCTGATGATATTTATTACTTTTTGGCACCTTCTACATATTTACCAAGCCTATGTAAAAGAAAGCTATGCTTCTTATTTCTAGGACAAAAACAGATGGTGCTTCCAGCAGGTAATAATTTAATTAAATGGCTCCTAAAGCATGAACAAATTGTTCCAAAGAAAAGAAAATATTTTTATTTATTCTTTAAAAATAGGGAGGGGGGAGAAAAAAACTAAATCAAGTTTGACTTTTTTTTTTTCCTCTCCCTTTGCGGAGCACAGGCTCTGGATGCGCAGGCTCAGTGGTCACATCTCACGGGCCCAGCCGCTCCGCGGCATGTGGGATCCTCCCAGACCAGGGCACGAACCTGTTTCCCCTGCATCGGCCGGCGGACTCTCAACCACTGCGCCACCAGGGAAGCCCTCAAGTTTGACTTCTAATGCAACAAAACTAGAGTTTACTAAATCTCCTGCTCTTAAAAACAAAGGGCATCCCCCTCTCTGCCTTCCACCTCAACTGGAATCAAAATTGTAACAAATGATATTAATGTTGTTCATCAAGTTTCATTTTTCATCTCTAAGAAATAAGTTCAAGCTAAAATGAAACACTTTTTGATAACGCTGAAATCAGATATTCTTGGAATAGGATTAATTTTTATGATATTTAAATGATGTTTCATAATGCACTTTGTGGACTCAGGATAGAAACAGATTATATATCTAAAATGCAGATTCTAATAATCAAAAACAAAGTCTTTCATTCCACTTAAGGCCAGGAGGCCCTTTTAAAGCTCCTGTGACACATGCATCAAAGATGTTATAAGAGTAGAAAACAGTAACAATGTTGCAGCAAAACGTAGTAAACAGCATTCACTTGGGTTTAAGACAGAAATGCATATGAATCCCACTACTGCCACTTACCAACTTTGTGACTTTAGGACAGGAAATTAATTTTTCTAAGATTCTGCTTCCTAACCTGTATGTACATACATGCATACACACACACACACACACACACACATACACACACACAGAATGACTGTAGTTATGGGGTCACTGTAAGACTTCAATGGATAAATTTCAAGCACTTAGCACTTTCTTAAGACAGAGTAAGCATTCTATAAATGGCTGTCAATCATCATCACCGGTAAGATTAAGCAACAAGAATATGTGTACAGTATTGGAGCTATGAGAATAGAAACAAAAATACATAAGGATATGCTTCAAGTAAATTATATCAACAAAGACGAACTTCTACATACACACGTAAAGCCTAATCAAGAAGTAAACCATGGGATCTAAAGAATTCAAGAATGGTGAAACTAAGAAGGGTTTTGATAGAAATTAAAGCTGTGCCTTGAAAAATGAATAGGGCTTAAGAATTAAGTCACTAAAGAAATAAAGAAGATAAGCTCAAGCAGGAAGCTGGGAATAAGTATCTGCATATAGGAGTCAACGAAGGGACTCTCTTGAGAAAAAAGAACATATCAGAGGGTGGTAGAAAATAAGTTTTAATTGAGGGGACAGGAAACGTCTACCTATGTAAAAGGTGATCATTGCAGGTTATTCGAGGATAAAGATTCATGAGAGTTATGTTTCACAAAAATGATATGCATCAAGGAAAGCTAGCATCAAGAACATATTACAGTGAAGCAGAATAACTAGGTAACCCAGAGAGGTATGCAGATAGGTAACAGTGTAGATTGAAGCAATTACACTAGAATATGATGCTCTTTACCAAAGTTGGGTTATTTAGAACTCAAAGTGTGTACATTTGGCTTAATTTTATGATCATTTGCAATTATACTATGTTATATATATAATGTTTTATTTAATACATATTTATACTAAATATATATATCAATTTTATACAATAATTATTTTAAATTATCATTTAAATTTTATATTATATGTATATGTGAACGTTGCCTTGTGTTAAGTGATAATGATGACAGCGATGTGTTTTACACATTCATATCCTCAATCATCCATCTGCTCCCAAACTTTTCACTGGCAAAATGGTTAGAAAGAAAGGAGGCTGTGCACTGGCATTGCTCTGATAGCTGTGGAAAGCATTTGCTGATGGCTGGTGTCCCACTTCCAACCTCTAACAGTGGACCCTGGGGGAAGAGCTAAGGGATAAAAACTACGTTCAAGGCACTTCCATTGTCTTTATACATTTCATCTCATGTCCTGAATGTCAAAGAACTGCTGATATGAACTCCAAACAAGAGATCATTTTGAAGGCAAAATTCAATCTTATATTTTCTTCTGAAAAATTCACAACAGGGTTAAGTGAGACTCTTTTTCTTTTTTAAGTTCTAGTGACAAAGTTAGCAGAGTTAATGTACAGAAGAGATTTATTAGGCATTGGACCAAGTCAAACCTTGGTTAAAAAATATGTAAACAGGATTTTTGAGGTGTTGAATCCTATTTTAATTTGTTCTTTAACCCCGATGAGCAGTGATCCAAATGTTTCAGCATGTAAAATGAACTCCTAATTAAGAAAACATTCTTTTTCTTATAACCAATAATACCTTAGATTTCAATGCTTTGTCTACAAAGTATCAGGCAGCTGTAATTCTGCCTGGATAAGTTTATATTATGACATACAAGCAAATGCTGCTAACTTTGGGAGAATAGATACTTTATGAAGACACATACTCTTGTTATCCTGCTGATGTAGTGGACCCTCACCAACTTGGAGAATTAGGGTTAGAATTAAGGTAAATACAGCAAACTACTTTGATAGCATAATTTCCAGCTTAAGAATTTAAGAACTTAAAGGAAATATTGGGGTTAGATTAACTAAAAAACCCATAGAAATAACCTTTTAATGGTATATTTCTGAAATATGTGAAACAATGTCTTCAGAGTTTAACAATTCTTATATTCATTAAAAATGAAATGTTAAAGACAGCAAGCTAAATTATGAAAATACCAAGGGTATCCTACACAATTTAAGTAAATAATAATAGTTATTTTGAAGTTGGCTCATTTGCATCCTTTGCTTCTTCAGGGATTCCCTCCTCTAGAGTTTCAGAAAGAAGCTTGCATATGCATTTTACTTTGTCCCAGAAAATATGCACGTAAAGAGTTACCTTCCATGGCCTGTCCTTGTTCCAAAGGTTCAAAACCATTTTTTTGTTTGACTTGGAGTTAAATTCCACATCCCATCTCTCACTTTAGTCCCAGACATTAAGTGTAATCTGGACATGTACATCCAAAAACATTTTAGAAAACTTGTAGCATACTTAAGGACTAGTGTGTTTCTCCATATTTCTGTCTCTCAAAACTTTATTGCAAAAAAAAAAAAGCAACAAAAGAAAAAGTTGCACTTCATCAAAAGCACATTTGTACTTCAAAGGACACTATCAAGAAAGTGATAAGGCAATCCACAGAACAAGAGGAAATATTTACAAATCATATCTGATAAGGGACTCCATCCAGCATAAATAAAGAATATACACAGCTCAATAACCAGAAGTAAATTTTTTTAAATGGACAAAGGATCTGAACAGACATTTCTGAAAAGAAGATATACAAACGGATAATACGCACATGAAAAGACACTGAGTGTCATTAAGGAAATGCACATCAACATCACAATGAAAGACCGCTTCACACTCTTTAAGGTGACTATAATCAGAAAGCAGTAATAAGAAGTGTTAAGAATGTGGAGAAACTGGAACTCTGATGAATTGCTAGTGGGAATGTAAAATAGTGCAGCTACTTTGGAAAGTAGTCAGGCATATCTTCATAAGGCTGAACATTAAGTTACTGTATGATCTAGCAATTCCATTTCTAGGAATATACCTAAGAGAAATGAAAACACATTACACAAAAATTTGTACACAAATGTTTCAAAGCAGCATTATTCGTAATAACCACAAAGGGAAAACACCCCCAAATATCTACTAAATAATGAAAAGATAAATAAAATATAGTATATCTATACAAAGGAATATTATTTAGCAATGAAAATGAATTAAGTACTGATACATATTACAACATGGATGAATCTCATTACTTTAAGTGAAGGTTAAGTTTTTCACAAAAGATCACATATTGTAAGATTCTATTTATACTAAAAGTCCAGAATAGGCAAGTTTATAGAGATAGGAAGTAGATTAGTGATTGCATGGTGCTGAGGCAGGTGCAGAGGAAGGAGCTGGTTTGGAGGAAATGAGGAAGTAACCATGTGACTGCTAATGAATGGGAGATTTCTGAAGTAATAAGAAGTTTCTAAAATTGATTTGATTATGGTGATAGTTGTACAACTCTGAATACATTAAAACCATTAAATTGTATACATCATACAGGTGGATTTTATGGTATGTGACTTATATCTCAATAAAACTTTTTAAAGTTTATTGCAAACTCCTATTACTCTTGCTCTGTCTTTTGCTATAACTTCCTTTCCTAAACTCCAGTCAAAATTTCTTCATTATATAATTGTTCCCAGTAAAAATGCAGGTAATTTATATGGGCTAGAGGCAAAAAGTTTCCAAAAAGGTATACAGAAGTGAACCTAAATATTCCAAACTTACACCAGGGAAACTTTCAGGTAGGAGAACGTTTTGCCTTCAGGATCTGTCATCCATTGATAAGATTAATGATTCTTCCTCTTCCTATCCACAGACTTGTGTTTGCTTATAAATGAAATGTGGAGAACAGTATGGAGGTTCCGTAAAAAATTAAAAATAGAGCTACCATATGATCCATCAATCCCACTCTTGGACACATATCCAGAGAAAAAGTTGGCTCGAAAGTATACATGCACCCCAATATTCATCACAGCACTGTTTACAATAGCCAAGACATGGAAGCAACCTAAGCGTCCATCAACAGATGAATGAATAAACAAGATTCATTTTCTTTATTCACCTTCTTTATATATACATTTTCTTTATATATAGATGTATATATGTGTAATATATACAATGGAATACTACTCAGACATAAAAAGGAATGAAATAACGCCATTTGCAGCAACATGGATGGACCTGGAGATTATCATACTAAGTGAAGTAAGTCAGACAGAGAAAGACAAATATCATATGATATCACTTATACGTGGAATCTAAAAAAAAAAAAAAAAGATACAAATGAAATTATCTACAAATCAGAAACAGACTCACAGACTTAAAGAATGAACTTATGGTTACCGGGGGGAAGGGTGAAGGGGGAGGGATAGACTGGGAGCTTGGGATTGACATTTACACACTGCTCTATATAAAATTGAAAACCAACAAGGACCTACTGTATAGCACAGGGAACTCTGCTTAATATTCTGTAATAATCTAAATGGGAAAAGAATTTGAAAAAGAACAGAAAAAATCAATGACAAAAAATAAACGCAACAGGAGCTATTAAAAAATTTAAAAAGATCATGCTATGCAAAAAAAACCCAACAAAATGTGGACACATACAAGGTTTTTGTTTTAGAAAAGTAAAGCCTCTTTTTATACGGATACATAGGATGTTGGAATCAGAAGCAATTTTTTTAAAAGAGCAGATGCCTCTATTAATAAATATTCATGTGCCAGAGAATTAGAAAGCTGAAAGTACATTTATAACATTACTAAATAAATAGCACTGTCCTTACTGCATATTTAATAATGCTATTAGTATGGTAAATATACAGAAAGCTCAGATTCATTACATTTTTAGTATTTTTAAATGTCTTCTTAACAGCTTTAGAAATAAGGATCCAAGTTAGAAATGTTCCCCTGTATGTTATTTTCTTTGAATTCCCATTCAAACTTTAAAGCACAACTATTTTTTTTTAAATAAGTTTAAATGCTGGCTAATCTGATGGAAAAACTGTTGGGTGCTGCAGATGTTTTGTCTATGTACACTGTATACATTTTTGTTGTTTTCCTTTCTGCTCTGCTTTTCCTTTCAGACATCAGAACATTAAATAGAACCACACTAAAGGTCACTTTGATGTAGAAATAGCAGAATTTCCAACGTTCTCCCCAGTTGTTTTACACAGTTAAAACTCAAAATGTTAAATAAACTGTGAAAATAAATGTACTTATTTAATTTCTTAAAACACTTCAAATTCTTTAGGCTAGAGTTGTCACTTGAAAAAACACCGAAGAGCCGATCTTAATAAAATTCATTTAACTTCATGGTACATCTGCCATTTGGAAACTTTTTTTTTTTCTTCTGAACACAGCTTAATGAACCTTTTACCTTGCATTCAGTATCCACTGAGGATCATTAAAAGACAAAGTCTTGGGCTTCCCTGGTGGTGCAGTGGTTGAGAGTCCGCCTGCCAATGCAGGGGATACGGGTTCGTGCCCGGTCTGGGAAGATCCCACATGCCGCGGAGCGGCTAGGCCCCTGAGCCATGGCCGCTGAGCCTGCGCATCAGGAGCCTGTGCTCCGCAACGGGAGAGGCCACAACAGTGAGAGGCCCGCGTACCATAAAAAAAAAAAAAAAAAAAGACAAAGTCTTAAGTCAATGTACTTAATTACAGTCATCACATGTTATTATGTATTGTTATATAACACCATACGCCAATTATCAGGTGACTTCAATAGATACTGAATGAACACACATCTGCACAGATATATCACTTGTACTACAGACCTAGATTTGAACAGTATTTTTGAAAATAAACAGTACTTTTAAAGTATTTGCATTTGAGACACTGACTAAACACATCATAGATTTTATTTTTTTAACATCTTTACTGGAGTATAATTGCTTTACAGTGGTGTGTTAGTTTCTGCTGTACAACAAAGTGAATCAGCTATACATATACATACATTCCCATATCTCCTCCCTCTTGCGTCTCCCTCCCACCCTCCCTATCCCAACCCTCTAGGTGGACACAAAGCACCGAGCTGATCTCCCTGTGCTATGCGGCTGCTTCCCACTAGCTATCTATTTTACATTTGGTAGTGTATATATGTCAATGCCACTCCCTCACTTCGTCCCAGCTTACCCTTCCCCTTCCCCATGTTCTCAAGTCCATTCTCTATGTCTGCGTCTTTATTCCTGTCCTGCCCCTAGGTTCTTCAGAACCATTTTTTTTTAGATTCCATATATATATGTGTTAGCATATGGTATTTCTTTTTCTCTGACGTACTGCACTCTGTATGGAAGTCTCTAGGTCCATCCACCTCACTACAAATAACTCAGTTTTGTTTCTTTTTATGGCTGAGTAATATTGCATTGTATATATGTGCCACATCTTCTTTATCCATTCATCTGTCAGTGGACACTTAGGTTGCTTCCATGTCCTGGCTATTGTAAATAGACCTGCAATGAACATTGTGGTACATGACTCTTTTTGAATTATGGTTTTCTCAGGGTATATGCCCAGTAGTGGGATTGCTGGGTCATATGGTAGTTCTATTTTACTTTTTAAGGAACCTTCATATTGTTCTCCATAGTGACTGTATCAATTTACATTCCCACCAACAGTGCAAGAGGGTTCCCTTTTCTCCACACCCTCTCCAGCATTTATTGTTTGTAGATCTTTTATAGATTTTAAAACAATATTGTATTAAGTATAACGGTGTCAACTGTTCCCTACTTATGTCTTGATATTAGACTATGTTTCAATGTATCAAGCAGAACACCTAAAATAAAACAGACTGATCATTGCATTTAGACATCAAAACACATTCAGTCCAAAGTAATTTAATGTTTGACTTTCTGAAAGATGAGGTAAATAACAAGCCAAGATATGCCTGATATTTATTCATGAAGTATTAGTGGGTTTGTCATTCATCCAGTGTCCTGTCCCACTTTACAGTCACCCAAATTTACCCTATGTTCTGTCCCCTTTGTTTTTCTCAGTCCTTAATGCTGCTTCTAGCCATAATTAGTCTCTATTACACACTGTTAACAGAGTTATCTTTTAAAATTAAGCATTTTTGGTTTTGTTTCTGTCCTTCTTAAGAACCTCCTCTAAATACCCATTCTCTAGAATAAAGGGAAAAATTTTTTAGCATGAAATACAAGGTTTGGCATAAGCATCTCAATCTACCTTTCATGTCTCATCTAATTTTTTGTTATGATGTTGTTGGTTTGTAAATTGGCCACTGTACATGGAGGGCAAGGAGAGGCTGCAGAAAGAGGGAGACGGCTCTAGATTGTTAGGTTGCAGGTTTAATAAGCAAGGCTTATTATGAGGCTTGTCTTGGGTGGGCACAAGATGAATAGAGCTCCGTACCACCGCCCCCCCTCCAGAATCTTAAACGTTTTGTAATAGAGGACTTAACTGGCCTCAGTCACATATACTAGGCCGATGGTCTCAACAGCATATTTTCTCAGGGCTGCATCCTTGAAAATGGTCTTCACTGTAAGAACACTGGGCAGAATGTACATTCCATGGACAAGGAAGGGGATGAGGAACCTCCCATTGCTAGAGTCCAGCTCATGGGTCAACCAGCAGTCATATCCTCTCAAAGGCCTCCTCCAACAAACATTTTATATACACAAAATGAATATCTGTGCACTCATTACCCAGCTAAGGAATCTACTTTATATATCCGAGATGTTTACTTTTTCCCCACATATTCTAATATCTCCAAATTCATATCAAGTCTTTACAATTGCCCTACCCCAGGTGGCATTTGTGACATACTTTCACTAGTTTGTTCATGTGCTAAATTGGTTATTATTCTGGACCTGATTAGACAACTGTAGTCCCTTCTAGGTTTCAAGTTACTGAGACACTGAACGATGATTTTAGAAAAAACTAGGATCCCGGTTGTTGTTAAAAAAAACCTTACATTGATAATTTTTGACAAATTCAGGAAATTATCAGCACAAAACTTGCAGAATGGGTGTCACAGGCTTGGAAGAAAGGCCCAGAGACAATCATGGAGCACTTTTAATGGATCCTGTATCACTACCTCTCTTCATGGTAGAGAGAGGGTTACTGCATGAAGAAATACAGGCATTAACCACTCTGAGTCAAAAAGAGATTTGAATGAGTCATTCTCTGAATGTAAAATGTTTTAGAAAAGGCTTATTTTGCTTATGTTTTCTTTTTTATGTATAAAGAATGATTTAAAAAATGTTTGTGTCAAGAACCCTAAAAGGGTTCTTTCAGTAAGTATAAAAATTCTCCATTTTTCCTTCTTAGAGATACATAAAATAATAGTGTGCCTTACAATGATTCAGTGACATGAAGCGTTCGACAGCTTCACCACTGATGTTTTGGACAAGCTGCTTAACCACTCTGAACTTCAATTTCCTCATCTGAAAATTGATGATAATACTAGAATCCAGCTTTTTGTGAAGATTAAAGGATTTAAAACAGTCTTGACATGAAATAAAGTTTTATAGTGTTGCTTGTATGTCTAACACCTACTCTATTCCTCCATAAATACTTTTGTCTTCTCATACTTCCTTTCTTCCTTCTTCTCCGCCTTTCCATCCTCCTGCTCCTTTTTCTCCTTATTTTTCTTCTATTATGGAGAATATTTAACACACATCGAAGTAGAGAAAAATATATTAACCATCAACCCCTGGTAATCATCACCCAGCTGACCATCAACCTAACCATATCCACATTCCCATCAACTCTCACTCGTATTATTTTGGAAAAAATAAAAAATAAACAATCTCAAACCAAAAAACTCAGACATAGTTTATATGTAATTATTTTAGTATATAGTTCTAAATAATAAGGACTAATTTTTAACATAACTACAATTATTCACCTAAAATAACATTAATTCTCTAATAGTATCTAGGGAGTATCTAGGGAGTGTTCAAATCACAAATAGTTTTGAAGAATTACAATTATACGTGATATACTCCAGTGGAAAAGCTGTAGAGTCAATGTATTTATTTCACACACAAAAATTTTTCAATAACAAGATTAAGATTATGGAGTAGAATGAGGAAATAATAACAGCATTACCCAGAATATCAGATTTCCCTAACTTTAATGGATGGTAATGGGTGGTATGTAATAGATACTGAAAATCTGGCTTTGGGAATATTTTTGATAAATAAAATCTGGCCTAAAATACCTTATATATCACCAGATATGTTCTTGCATTTTAGTAGCTTTGGTTAGCATTATGTTAGATCGTTATAACTTTGAAAGATGTTAGTCAAAAGTTATTAGCGGGCTTCCCTGGTGGCACAGTGGTTAGGAATCTGCCTGCCAATGCAGAGGACATGGGTTCGAGCCCTGGTCCGGAAAGATCCCACATGCCGTGGAGCAGCTAAGCCCGTGTGCCACAACTACTGAGCCTGCGCTCTGCAGCCTGCGAGCCACAATCGCTGAGCCCGCGTGCCACAGCTACTGAAGCCTGCACGCCTAGAGCCCATGCTCCGCAACGGGAGAGGCCACCACAGTGAGAAGCCCACGCACCGCAGCGAGGAGTGGCCCCCACCCGCCACAACTGGAGAAAGCCCGTGCGCAGCAACAAGGACCCAACATAGTCAAAAATAAATTAAAAAAAAAGAAGTTATTAGCATTTATTCTAAAAAAATACTAGTCACATCTATTTCATCTTGTTCTTTACTGCATCTTTTAGAAATATAATTTTTGGAAAAATTCATTCACTAATTTAACAAATGGTTATTGAGCGTCTACTATGCACTGCCAGGTACACTTCTAGACACATGAGATAGAGCAATGAAGAGAACAGCAAAAATCCTTGCCCTCGTGAAACTTACTTCTCATGTGTTATGAAAAACAATAAAGCAAAAATTTAAATATATATTATATGCAGTATAACATATATAATATGTAATATAAATATACATAGGATATGAAATGGTGCATAGATGGAAAACAATCCTGAATAGAGACAGAAACTGGGACTTAGCTGGGGGCAGGGGGAGGGCTTACAGTTTTAAATAGTTGGTCAAAGAAGTCTTAACTGAGGTTCTTTTTATAATGATCATTCCATTCCAATCACTGTCTTACATGAGGAAGATGTCTATTAATAATGAATATTCAGTGGCATGTAACCACTGGTTTCCATTAAATTCTCCTCTTGGGTAGCAGTGAATATAAACTCTGAAATTTAGCCGTAGGTCAAGCTGGCCATCTAGGATTTATCTGAAATAAAACTGCAGCACTGACTTCAAATATATCCTTCACAATGCTTCAGAAAAAATAAAAATATAATTCATGCCACTAACAAGGTTAAAAAAAATAGCACTCAAACATTTTCACTTCAGTTCAGACAAGTAACTGTATTAGGACAAAGAACCTAGGAAGAAGCCTCCACTCTGATGCTCCAGGTAACTGTGGTAACCCCTCTTTAGAGCTACTGAATTACACTGTCTGTGTGACTACCTTCAACATGACTTAGAATCATGATTTACAAGAGAAATATAGAGCTGCTCTGTTTTCCCATGACTGATCTCAAAGCTGTAGGATCATCTCTCTTGCAGTCACTTCTATGCTACAGGACCAAATAAGCCTTTTTCAAGGCAACATTAATAACATAATAAATGTTGGTCCCATTTAACACTTTCAAATATAAAACAAACAAAACTGATTTTAGCTTTAGAAAAAGAAAGCCATTACTGACCCAATAGTGTCTCATTAATAACTGAGGACTGGAGGCAATTGTGCTATTCAATTTGCAAGTTTGGCCTCAAAAATCTTTAATGGTATTAAAAAAAATCACTATGTGCCAAGGAGGTTGTAAAGAGGCCAGCAGTCTCAAAACACTGCTGATTAGGAGTATGAATGAGACCAACACTTTTGGAAACACAATTTAAGAAAATGTATCAAAGGTCTTAAAATGTCTACAGCTGTAATCTACTTCGTACAATCTAGCCTGAGGAATTAAAAGAAAATGGAATAAAATTGTCATTGCAATTATTTGTAAAGAATTAGAATGGCTCTTTTCTTTTTAAACCTCTACTACCTTTTCAATTTTCACTAACTAAACTATACTACAGTTATTATCAGCAGCAAGAAAGGCAATTGGAAACCTTTTAAAGACACATGTCACAATAAGCATTCTAGTAGTGGTATTTGTCTAAGATGGAGAGGTCATCCTCTTCTTATTTTTATTTTTTTTTTGTTTTTTTTGTTTGTTTTGTTTGTTTTTTTTGCGGTACGCGGGCCTCTCACTGTTGTGGCCTCTCCCGTTGCGGAGCACAGGCTCCGGACGCACAGGCTCAGCGGCCATGGCTCACGGGCCCAGCCGCTGCGTGGCATGTGGGATCTTCCCGGACTGGGGCACAAACCCGTGTCCCCTGCATCGGCAGGCGGACTCTCAACCACTGCGCCACCAGGGAAGCCCCATCTTCTTTTTAAATTGGAGAGCTAACTCAGTCAATAATATAAAATCCAAAGAAGGGAAAGAATTCTTACCAGAGGTCTTTAGCATGACCATTTTGTTTTAGACAGGCCTAGATAATTTGACACAGCCTCAAATGTTGATATCCAATTATTTGTTGTCTTGTCTAATAAAATTAACTATAAAAATGACAACACGTAGCATTTATGAAGAATTTACACACCATGCCTCTAGTCTCATTAAAACCATTTTGAAATTTATTCTTTAATGATCCTCACGTTCAGATAAGGAAACCAAGACTTTGAAAGGTTGGTCACCTGCCTATGATCACAGATACCAAGGGGCAGGATGAGGATGCAAATTCAAGACACAAGATTTCCTACTTCCTCACCCAATGCTATACTGTCATCCTTGGTGTAAAGGCTCTCAAGCTCTTCCAGCATTCTTGAATGATAGTTGAAGTAAAATTTCCATGGCAAACTCTACAGCCTATTGTGATGTTGTGGCTTTTACATCGTGACCATATTTTCTGAATCACAAGACTTGCCTACATCGTCTAACAAGTTCAAGCATTCTTACAGGGACAAAATATAGAATACATGAAGTGGAAATAGTCCTGAAAAGACAGACATACAACTGCTTCACCATATAGTTGAAAATATAGCACTTGTTACTAAAAAAAAAAAAATCTGAAAGTTATTCCTGAAACACTGAGGACAAGACTCAATAAATTACCTGGGACCTGAATAAGTATTTCACCTCTTTTTATATTTTGCATTGCTCAAACTTTCCTTTTTCTTTATCATACTTTTGGTGCTGTTTCTCTCATTTTTGTCTCAGCTTTTTCACAAATCTCATTTCCTTTAAATATATGCCCTAACCAGCGTTGCTACCAGGCACTGGTGGCTGTGTACATTTGGCCTGATAACATTCTGTAGTCAACTGATACAACCAATTAATTAATGCATGTACATATACAGACACCAAACGTGACAACCTTGTCATGCATGAGATATAGTTTAAATACTATAATCATTTTATACAGGAGCATTATAAATGTGTTAATCTCCCCAGGAGGTATGTAAGTATAATATATGTAAATAATTCCAAATATGTAATATTTGTATATGTAAACAGATAGATTTTTATATGAAAAACTATGCACACAAATGACAGACACCAAAAAGAAAAATATGACTTCCTTATTAACTGATAACTGGACAGACAATGGAGACAATACAGCAAAGCAGCCTTTGAAAAGCAAATTATAAGATTATGCCTCCAAAAATAAATGTAAAGGAATTCAAGATATAATAGCATGCATTTAAAAGACCTTAACCCAATTCACACAACTAAAATAGAGTTGAAAAAATCATTAAAACAAGTCAGACTTACTCCATGGCATTAGTCTGTGGTAATAACTGGGAACTTTAGGAGGCACTTGCACTTATTTAGAACATGAAAACTTGTATGTTTGTGTATTTGTCCCTGTAGTGCACTAAATGGCACCACAGTGGCCCAAGAGGATTCTCCTTCGTAGCACTATTGTGACATCAGGATAAGCCAGCTAAGTCTTCAGCACAGGCCCCTTTCAGATTTCAGACACATTTCGACCCACTGATAGAGCATCTTCTTAGATGCCCTTTGTTTCTTGACACTGACATTGTTTATCTTTTTTTTTTAACTGAAGTATAGTTGATTTTCAATGTTGTATTAGTTCCTGGTGTACAGCAAAGTGATTCAGTTGTACATATATATACATATTCTTTTCCAGATTCTTTTCCATTATAGGTTACGAGAAGATATTGAATATAGTTCCCTGTGTTATACAGTAGGTCCTTGTTTATCTATTTTATACATGGTAGTGTGTGTATCTGTTAATTCCAAATTCCTAATTTATACCTCTCCCCACATCCCCCTTTGTTAACCATAAGTTTTTCTATGTTTGTGAGTCTGTTTCTGTTTCATAAATAAGTTTATTTGCATCATATTTTAGATTCCACATATAAGTGATATCATATGGTATTTGTCTTTCTCGGTCTTACTTCACTTAGTATGCTAACCTCTAGGTCCGTGAATGTTCCTGCACATGACATTATTTCATTCTTTTTTGTGGCTGAGTAATATTCCATTGTGTGTGTGTATATACATATATATATATAAATATATATATTATATATGTATAAATAAATATGTATATTTATATGTATATGTATGTATGTATTATATATGTATAAATAAATGTATATATATATATATGTATGTATATATACACCACATCTTCTTTATCCATTCATCTGTCAATGGACATTTAGGTTGCTTCCACATCTTGGCTACTGTTAATAGTGCTCCTATGAACACTGGGGTGAATCTATCTTTTTGAATTAGAGTTTTCTCTGGATATATGCCCAGGAGTGGGATTGCTGGATCATACAGGAACTCTATTTTTAGATTTTTAAGGAACCTCCATACTGTTCTCCATAGTGGCTGCACCAATTTACATTCCCACCAACAGTGTAGAAGGGTTCCCTTTTCTCCACACCCTCTCCAACATCTATTATTTGTAGACTTTTTAATGATAGCTATTCTGACCAGTGAGAGGTGATACCTCATTGTAGTTTTGATTTGGATTTCTCTATTAATTAGCAATGTTGAGAATATTTTCATGTGCCTGTTGGCCATCTGTATGTCTTCTTTGGAGAAATGTCTATTCAGGTCTCCTGTACATTTTTTGATTAGGCTATTTTTTCATTATTGAGTTGTAGGAGCTGATTGTATATTTTGGAAATAAATCCCTTGTTGGTTGCATCATTTGCAAATATTTTCTCTGAGTCTATAGGCTGTCTTTTCATTTTGTTTATAGTTTCCCTTGCTGTGCAAAAGCTTATAAGTTTGATTAGGTTCCACCTGTTCATTTTTGCTTGTATTTCTATTGCCTTGGAAGACTGACCTAAGAAAACACTGGTATGAGTTATGTCAGAGAATGTTTTGCCTATGTTCCCTTCTAGGAGTTTTATGGTGCCATGTCTTATATTTAAGTCTTTAAGCCATTTTGAGTTTATTTTTCTGTACAGTGTGAAGGTGTGTCCTAACTTCATGGATTTGCATGTGGTTGTCCAGCTTTCCCAACACCACTTGCTGAATATATCTTCTTAAACAAGAGCAATGGTTCAATGAAACTCACAAAGTCCTAACAGGGTTAGTAGAGCAAGAACTGTTCAATCATACACATAATATATACATATACTAATAGTATAATATATATATCTTCATTTTTCAAATGAGTATAAATGCTATTTAGATTAACAAATACACATCTACTTTACATCGATATTAAAGTCACAGTAGCATTTCATCAAGCACTTTTTGAACCAAAACAAGTTAAAAGGCCAGCTATCATAATATGGGTCTATAACAAAATAATTTATACTAAAAAGTGTCTTCAAATTTGAAATGTTTGAGATTCACTGTATTATAGCATAATTTTATTTGAAGGAGGTGAGAACTCACTTTAAACACCTGTGACAAAATGAATATACTACACTTTAATAGTTATAACAGGATTATCAATTTTAAAAAGCCAGCCACTTTACTTCATCAATGAACTAGAACAACACTAGAAAATTAGGAAGGCTTATCAGTTCAAGACACGTTAGGACATGTCCAGTGGTTATAATATTAATTTTTAATGAGTTCTAAACCATCTGGGAGACCCTCATTACGTGTAATAAAAGCTAACCTAATAATGTTTTAAAATTCCCCATTTCACCTAGTCATCACAGAGGTCTAGTAATTTTATGTTCAAGTCCTAATGAAAATTTATACATTTGGGTAGAATTATACAAAATATTTAAGATAACATTTTTTAAACTTATAGATTATAGACCTTTCTTAATAAAGTTTTTTGATGGCTCTTCTCCCCTCCAAATAATTAAAACATATGTGGCATATGGCAAATTTAGCCAATAAAAATTTGCTGGCAATTTTCTTAATGGTTCATCTATTTTAGAGTGGCCCATGTTTCCAGTGGAGTTTTGCCTGGAAGGTAAAAAGTACATGCTTTTCTAAAGGCATTCTGATTGCAAATTTGCTGTATCCACTAGGTGGATGTTCACTGTGCTAAAATAGAAGTAGGCCTATGTTCACAAACCAAGGAATCATAACTGTATCTCCAGTACTATTTTCTTCATAAATTTTCATACTTTCAGTTCAAGTACCAGAGTTACATCTCTCTGATGCTAAAATTTTCACTTCATTACCAAGTAGATGTGATAACAAGAACTGGATTAAACTGAGTCTGCCCTCAGTTACAGAGAACCCCTGGGACTCCTCCTTCCCAGTTTGGCAGAGGTAACACTGGTAGGAAGAATCTCCTAGTCCCTCTAAACCTTCACAAATATCTTTATTGTAAGATATCTTATCACTACCTTCAGTGTTTTGTTTTTACTTCCCTTGTGTCCCTTGTGTTTTGAATACTACTCATTTAACAGTAAATTCTAAAGTTTTTTCTTTTTTTTAATGGTACCACTCTTAGTTCTAAAACTTCTTACATATTTCAAATAGCATCCGTCCAAAACTTTTTTTAATCATCCATTGTTTCAAGGAGTTAGAAGTGCAAGTAAGCATTTTTAAAAGGTAAGAAAAATGTCAGCACATTTCTGTAAGATCTGTCAGCACATTTCTATCAGGACCTTTCTCCACCCAAAACAGCAGTCAACAACCTATTTTTAGCAAACTAAGGATTAAGTGTGAAATGTTGCTTATGTTATTAGAATTTAAAAATCAAAGGGAAATGGAGAGGGTTCAAGATGCTGGTATAGGAGGATCCTAGAACACACACACACATCAAGAAGCTTTATAATTAAAATGGTAAAAATTAAGGATAAAGGGAAAATCCTAAAAACAGCAAAAGAAAGTTTGTTACGTACAAAGGGAAATCCCAGAAAGCTATAAGAATTTTTTCAGCTGAAATTTTACAGGCCAAATGTCATGACATATTCAGAGTGCTGAAAGAAAAAACTTCCAACCAAGACACTACCTAGTAAGGTTTTCATTCAGAATTGAAGGAGAGCTCAAGAGTTTCCTAGAAAAGCAAAAACTAAAAGAGTTCATCATGACTAAACAAGCCTTACAAGAAATATTAAAGAGACTTCAATAAGCTGAAAAGAAATGGCACTAATTAATACTAGGACAACATACGAAAGAAAAAAAAAAACTCATTGGAAAAGGTAAATATATAATAAAGGTAGGAAATTAATTACTTAAAGCAAGCATCAAGGTTAAAAGATAAAATTAATGAAAATAACTAAAACTACAATAAGTAGTTAAGGGACGCATAAAATTAAAAGATGTAAAATGTGTCATCAAAAGTGAAAACGTTAGGGGTGATTAAAAAGAAATTTGAACACATTCCAAAGCTTTAAGTTGCCACAAACTTAAAACAGACTACTATTTACATAGGATGTCATATGTGAACGTAAGTAACCACAAGGAAAAATGTATAGTAAATACACAAAAGAAAATGAGATAGAAATTTAAACACTAAAGAACACCACCAAAGCACATTCGAAGAGAGAAAGAGAAGAAGAAAGGCACGAAGGAACTACAAAAACATCCAGAAAACAACTACAAAATGGTAATAAGTACATATCTATCAATAATTAAATGTAAATGGACTGAAGTCACCAATCAAAAAACAGTGTCTAAATAGATTAAAAGCAAGACCCATCTATATGCTGCCTACAAGAGATGCACTTCAGAAGGAAGAATACACACAAGGTGAAGGGACAGAAAAATACATTCCATGCAAATGGAAATGAAAGAAAGCTGGAGTAGCTACTCATATCAGTCAAAATAGACGTTAAAACAATAACTATAATAAAAGACAAAGAATGGCATTAAATAATGATTAAGGAGTCAATCCAACAAGAAGATATAACATTTATACATATATATATGTATCCAACAGAGAAGAACCACAACATGTAAAGCAAATATTAACAGATTTAAAGGAAGAAATTGAAAGAAATACAATAATAGGAGGGGACTTTAACACCCAACTTACATTAATTAATAGATCATCCACATGGAGCCTCAATAAAGAAACACAGGACTCTAATTCCACATTAGATCAGATGAATTAATAGATATATACAGAACACTCCATTGAAAGTAGCAGAAAACACATTCTTAAGTGCATATGGAACATTCCTCAGGAGGAATTACTACACAAGTTTCAAATTCAAGAAAAATGAAATCATGTCAAGCATCTTCTCCAACCAAAATGATATGAAGCTAGAAATCAATCACAAGAAAAAAAAGGGGGAAAGCCACAGAGATGTGAAGAGTAAACAACATGCTACTGAATAACCAATGGGTCATCAAAGAAATCAAAGGAGAAATAAAAAAATATCTAGAGAAAAACAAATACAACATACCAAAATTTATGAGATGCAGCAAAAGTGGTTCTAAGAGGAAACTTCGTGGCAATATAGGCCTATGTAAAGAAACAAGAAAATTTTCAATCTAAATTTATATCTAAAGGAACTAGAAAAAGAACAAATGAAGCCCAAAATTAGTATAAGGAAGGAAAAGACAAAAATTGGAGTGGAAACAGAGACTTAAAAAAAAAATAGAAAAGGTCAATAAAACCAAGAGCTGGTTCACTGAAAAGGAAAAAATCAACAAATCTTTATCTACACTACCCAAATAAAAAGGAGAGAGGATTCAAAATCAGATGAAAGAGAAGTTACAAATGACACCACAGAGATACAAAGGATCATAAGAGACTACTATGAACAATATAAGTCAACAAGTTGCACAAACTAGAAGAAATGGATAAATCCTAGAAGCCTACAATCTTTTGACTGTATCATGAAGAAACAGAAAGTCTAAGTAGACAGAATACTAGTAAGAGAATTGAAAAGGTAAAAAAAAACTCCCCCCATCCAAAAAAAAACATAAGCTCAGCACCAGAAGGCTTCACTGGAAAATTCTACAAAACATTCAAAGACTTAATACCTGTCCTTCTCAAACCCTTGCAAAACACTGAAGAGGAGGGAAACTTTCCAAGCATTTTATAAAGCTGGCAGTACTCTAATACAAAAACCAGACAAGGACACCATACACAAAAAGAAAATTATAAATAAATATCTTTGATGAACATAGGATGTAAAAAAGCAAAAGTGCTCAACAAAATATCAGCAAACTGAATCCAACAATACATTAAGAGGATCATATACCATGATCAAGTGGGATTTGTTCCAAGTATGCAAGAATAGTTCAACATCCACAAAAACCAAGCAACATGATACACCACATTAACAAAATACAGGATAAAAATCATATGATCATCTCAGCAGATGCTGAAAAACCATTTGACAAAATTCAACATCCATTTAAGATAAAAACTCTCAACAAAGTGGGTATAAAGGGAACATACCTCAACATAATAAAGGTCGTATATGACAAATCCACAGATAACATCATACTCAACGGTGAAAGGCTGAAAGCTTTTTATCAAAGAACAAGACAAGGATGCCTACTCGCACTACTTTTATTCAACACAGTATTGGAAGTCCTTGCAATCAGACTAGAACAAAAAAAGGCATCCAAATTGGAAAGGAAGAAGGAAAACTCATTATTTCTAAATGACATGATACTATATAGAGACAACCCTAAAGAATCCACCCAAAAAAGCTGTTAGAACTGATAAATGAATTTAGTAAAGTTGCAGGATACTGAATCAATATACAGGAATCTGTGGCATTTCTATACCTAATAAACTATCAGAAAGGGAAATTAAGAACATAATTCTATTTATAACTGCATCAGAAATAATAAGATACCTAGAAATAAATTTAACCAAGGAGGTGAAAGACCTGTACACTGAACATTAATAAGATACTGATGAAAACAACTGAAGAAAGCACAAATAAATGGAAAGATATCCCATGCTCATGAATTGGAAAAATATTGTTAAAGTGTCCATATTACCTAAAGCAATCTACAGATTCAATGGAATCCCTATCAAAATTCCAATGGTATATTGCACAGAACTAGAACAAATAATTCTGAAATTTGTATGGAACCACAAAAGGTCCTGAATAACCAAAACGACATTGAGAAAGAACAAAGCTGGAGGTATTATGTTCCCTGATTTCAAACTATACTACAAAGCTATATTAATTAAATAAATAATGTACTGGCACAAAAACAGATACATAGATCAATGGAACAGAATAGAAAGCCCAGAAATAAATCCACACATATATAGACAATTAATTTACAACAAAGGAGTAAAGAATATACAATGGAGAAAGGACAGTCTCTTCAATAAATGGTGATGAGAAAATTGGATAGCCACATACAGAAGAATGAAACTAGCCCACTATCTTACACCACATACAAAAATTAACTCAAAATCGATTAAAGACTTGAATGTAAGAAAGACCAGAAATCATAAAACTCCTAGAAGAAAACATAGGCCATAACTTCATGGACATCAGTCAGTGATATTTTGTGGATCTTACTCAAAGGCAGGGGAAAAAAAACAAAAATATAAAAATGGGATTTCAAATGAAAAATCCTCTGCACAGGGAAGGAAACTATCACCAAAATGAAAAGGCCTCCTGAATGGGAGAAGGTATTTCAAAATCATCTATCTGATAAGGGGTTAATAGCCAAAATAAATAATGAACTCACACAACTCAGCAACAACCAGAAAACAAACAAATAAACAAAAACCTGATCAAAAAACGGACAGAAGATCTCAATAGACTTTTTTTTTTCCAAAGAAGACACACAGATGGCCAGGAGGCACATGAAAAGATGTTCAGCATTGTTAATTATTAGGAAAATGCAAACCAAAACCACAATGAGATATATCACCTCACACCTGTTAGAATGGCTATTATCAAACATCAAAAACAGATGTTGGAGAGGATATGGAGAACAGTCCTGTTGGTGAAACTTAATTGGTATAGCTACTATGGAAAACAGCATGGAGACAGCTCAAAAAAGTTAAGAAGAGAAGTACCATACGATCCAGTTATTCCATTTCTGGGTATTTATCTGAAGAACACTAATTTTGGAAGATATATGCCCCACTATGTTCATTGCAGTATTATTTACAGTAGCCAACTTAAGTGTCCATTGATGGATGAATGGAGAAAGAAAATGTGGTACACACAGGCACGTACACACACACACACACACACACACACACACACACACACACAGAGAATGGAATACTACTCAGCCATAAAAAAAATGACATCTGCCATTAACCACAACACAGATGGACCTTGAAGTATTATGCTAAGTGAAATAAGTCAGAAAAAGACAAAAACCATATGATTTCTTTCATTTATGGAATCTCAAAGAAAAAACCTAAATAAAACAAAAATTCACCCATATATACGCCGATCAGTATTTACCATAGGGGAAGGGGTTGGGGATTAGATGAAATGGATGAAGGGGGTCAATTGTATGGTGATGGATGGCAACTAGACTTGTGGTGGTGACCACTCTGTAGTGTATACAGATGTCAAGTTATAATGCTGTACCCCTAAAACTTATATAATAAAAAATAAAAAAGAATCAATATATCAGATGGGCCTCAATATTCACAATTTATAGAATCCTAGTAAAGTTTGAGAATAAACTAGAGTGAATACACTTCTGTCAGAATAAACTCTAAACTCAAGGATCCATTCTCCAAACAAGCATTTATTAACAATATCTTCCAGGAAGAGTGTTCAAACTAATCAAGGAAAAATCTCACCTTACCAAAAATCCATCAGGGTAAAAAAGGCAGTCTTATATCAGCCTACAATTCTGTCCATCAATTCCAGGTGGAGGTGGGTTTCCCCACCACCAAGCAATTTTTAGATACCAACTGGTGTCCTACAATTCAACTCAACTGTGACAACACCTGGGGATAGTGCAAGATCCCACAGGGTAAGGGTTCATTCCTTCAAGACTGCCACCTCCTCACTACCACTTTAAATCCCAATCATCAGTCCAGGTTGTCACCTGTACTTCTGATCATCTGGCTATAGATTGGAGGTTCCAAAACCCTCTCCTTGGGTTTGATTAAGTTACTAGAGCAGCTCAAAGAACTCAGAGGAACAATTTAGCTACTAGATTACCTGTTTATTATAAAACGATGTAAGTGAGGAACAGCCAGATGAAAGAGACACATAAAGCAAGGTATGGGGAAAAGATGATGAGTTTCCATATCTTCTTCAGAAGGTACCATTCTTCCCAGATCTCCAGGTGTTCACCCACCTGGAAGCTCTCGAAACCCTGTCCTTTTCTGATTTTATGGAGGCTTCATTACACAGGCACAACTGATTCAACCATTGGCCATTGGTGATTGAACTCAATCCAGGGGTCAGGGAGATGGACTGAAAGTTCCAACCTGCTAATCACATGGTTGGTATTCCTGGCAAACAGCCCCCATCCTTAGGTGTGGTCCAAAGCTACCTCATTAACAAAAGACACCTTTATCTTAGGAAATTCCAAGAGTTTTAGAAGCTCTGTGCCCAGAACAGTGGATGAAGTGTACATAGTTATTATTATAAATCACAGCGTCACAGAGCCCCAATTGGTCCAATCCGTTTTCTAGTTACAAGCCCTTTTGGTTGTTCCTACTGCTCAAACATGTGCTGAACATCCACTTTGTTCAGTACAAGGCACCCGATAGCACATGGAGTAGACAATCCCTGCCCTCATGGAACTTCCAGTCTAGTGCAAAACTCAGATAAATAACTACATGCAGCACAGCATGATGTTAAAGTGTGAGAGTACTCAGGACAGCAGACTAACCCAAGTTTAGAGGGTCAGAAAAGAATCCTAATTAAACTTATTCTCTCTTCATGCTGGCTACAATGTCACTCTTTGTGAAAACTGTGACTGTGTCTTTGCCTGTAATGTGGCTATCCTCTAGTCAAGCTCTCCTCCCATACACCCAGTCCTGGAGAGTGGCAGAATAGCCATCTTGTTTCAGCCATTCCAGGATGGCTACATTTCAGAATTTCCACTTGTTCTCTGGAGTGCAGTGAATATAGAAGCTCCAGGGACTAACTGAGGTTGAATCTCAAAGTACATTGTTACACTGTTCTCTGCTGTATATGCCTTCCTCACTTTCTTGATTCATCTCTGTTTCTCTGCTGTTCTCTGATACATGGAAACTTATATAACCAAGTTTAGATTCATCTTTCCAGTCACTCTGCATTATAGATAAAGGGGTAATTTTTCTCTGTTTCAGGGAATATGTTTTATAACAGTGTTATTTCCTGAATGTGCTTTTGAAGAATGTAGCCACTTCTGCACATGTCTTTTTTGTCTCTATGACCTTTGACAAGAATTGCAGCCAGCTGCATTGAAAGAGCTTACCATATGTTGAAAACTGTCTTCTGCTCTTACATTCCTTGTTTCAAACATGAACGTGTGTCTAAAATGACTTGAATTATACAGCCTTGATTCTTATCACTGGTAACAGGGATAGGTCTGGTAGGGAGTCATCCATTTAAACTGGGATTACCCAGACCTTATATGTCATTTTGGAATGTTTTAATGAATATCAGTGAATGTGATCATCAGTAGTTAAAAAAAGTATATTCCTTTATAAACTCCATATAGATTCGTTCGTTTTTTTACTCTAAAAGGAGTCTAATAACAGGCATTAACATTTTTAAAGCAAGATTACAAGGCTCAGTGGTATACTAAAATTGATATTTGCATTTTCTGTGATTTATATTAAGACTTCAGCAAGGGAGTCCTGATAACAAAAAATAGCACTAGGTCATTCAAGCAGCACAGTGCCCAGTGGTTAAGTAAAATACCTAAGTTCTCAGTAGTAATGCCCCAGTCAGGATTTAAACTCAGTTCTGACACAAAAGTCACTTGATTTTCCAAGTCCCCTAGCTGCCTTATAACAACCTTCCCTTCTTGTTAAATACTGGTTAGACGATCTGTAAGTTTATCCTCACTTCTTATTCCAATATGTACTATAAATATGTATTATCACTGTTGAACAAAAATCTTTAAATCAATAAATGATTATCTGAAGTAGTTTTTCACGCTATGTATTATTAAATCATATTCTTAAAGTAACAAAAGTCTTCTTTACACTTAAAGCTGAGCCAATTCAGTTTATATTTTACACACACAGCTCCACCAGGAAAGGTTTATATGCAGAATTTTCATTGGCCCTCCAGCCTTCTCTGCCCCACTCTGCCCAGAGAAGTTGACCTGTGAGGCCTCCATCAATAAGCTCCCTAGCCCTCCAGCTTTTAGTTGGATTGGTCCAATGAAAGGCAACAGTAGGAGATCATGGGCAGAAGGAGAGTAAGACCAGAGTGTTTATCCCTCAGCTTCCTCCCTGCCAGGTCACAGCAAGCTGGGCCTGTTCCTTGACTGAAAGCCACAGCTCCTCCGGTAATGTCCTCTACACAACTCTCTTTCGAACTACTGATCCATTTTCCCCTTGCCCACTAGGCAAAAGACAATGAAGGTTTCCTTGTTGCTAGCCCTGGGACACTTTCCTTAGACCTGCCTACAACTTTTCCCCATCTGAGTATGCCCAGTTTCCTGATTGATACAATTGAAAATAAACAACATGTTCTAGACTTGGGCCTTAGACAAATGAATGTGACTAACATCATCATTTGATTTCTTAGTATGTTTGTGGACTAGAAACTACATTGTTTAAGTATATTTTCTTTTTCCTTTTCCCCAGGTTTAACTCTTTCCCTAGGATAGGTAACAAATACCTACCGTAACCCCAACAATAATGCCATCTTTACAACACAACTCCATAACCTGGCTTGTTGATTCCTGTCTCTAAAAAAGTCCGTCCACCTAAGATTTAGACAACTTCAGGGTGAAGAGACCTGACGTGAATTCCTGAGGTGATCCTTGTTCCTGGGTATACAGGATTTCTGACCTTCATGCTGCTTTAACAGTTAAAGAATGTTGACTATGCACTGACAGCTGAGCTGCAGAGACAGCAGCACAGAGTAACTCAGCAGCACCAAGGATTATGAAAACATTTGGATCACTCCGTTAAAAAGGGCTGTTTAAAAATGGTGTCATTATTAAACTTACTGATTTGGATAAATTTGATTGTAGTTGCTTAATATAAAAGATCTTATTCTAGAGTTGTCTGTTTTAAACTGAAAAGGTAGAAGAACAAACTTCAAAACCAAACTGCTTACTTTTACTTTACTATTCTGTTATCTATTTTTCCTGAACTCTCACCTACTAGCTTGAGTTTCTCAGTACTGTGCATTTCCACTGCTTCAGCATAAGACCTTATCCTGCTCTATTTCACAAAAATATAGGTAGAACAAAATCATTTTATAGAAATATATTTTTAATCCCAAAGTAAAAAAATGTTCTTTAGTTAATAAAATGAGTTTCCTAGATTAAAAAAAAATTCGACAGGTAAATTTTGCCAGTGGATTGGTTAGGATTAGGCCTATGGTATCGAAAAAAACAAACAAAAAAAACTAACCACATTACAGCTAGAGAAAAATGGTTCAATATCATTCTTTTGCCCTAAATAATAAAAATGCATTTATAGTTCTATAATAGTAGTAATTCCTAGCCACCACTTTGGGAGAAATAGCTGGGCAAATCAAATGTCATTCACAGTTGGGAAAAAAAACACACACACCTAGCCAAACTTCCTGCCCTCCAAACAGGATGGAGAGACACTGATAACAATCATTATTACAAGTTAAGTGGTGTCACAAGCCCAAGTTCAAATTTATCTTCCCAGCATCTAGCTAAGAACTAGCTGAGCCAACAATCTCCAGAAATAAGATTACCATAGAATGAGCAAAACATCAAGGCCTATGACCTTGAGTTTCTTTATCTATCAATAATCCTGTCAGGATGGCAAGAGTACATTTTGTAACCAAAACAAGTTCCTCTGGTTTTGCTTCAAAGTGAGGTTGCTATTTCTATTACCTCACCCAATAGTCAGGCTAAAATGAGAAAAGATTCAAAGCACTGGATGTCAATTCTCTCTTCATTCAAAGTTAATGCCATACCATCTCTTTCTACTGTTCCAAGAGTTACTTTTTTTTTAACTGTTAAACAAAATAAAGATTCCTTTTCTGTTTTTCTTTCTTAAACTTACCAAGAAATGTCTGTGTCTCTCTCACACCTGTGCTTAAGCTCTTCTGTTGCCGTGATGTACGGGCACAAGTCATGGTTTAAATCTCATCTGTTTGAATGCAGTTGGAGACTTCTATATTTACCGAAGCGCGTCTATCTCTTTAATGCAAGGCTTTCGTTAGAACTTAAAAATGGCCAAAACGCAGAAATACATGAGCATTAGCTCACGGGTTAGCTACAACATATCATTTTGTGGCTTAAAAAAAATATTTTTGCACAATTGGCCAGATTAAAATGAATTATTGATTTTATTACATACCAATGGGAAATAAACAGAAGACAAAAGAAATTATCTGAATTTCCTGAGGCTGAAAAAGGTCTAAAGTTTAGAAGTCTCTTGACTCAAATGTGGGCACTGCTAGTGTCTTTTTCCTCACATTCTCTTTCTTCCTACATGGAAGTGTAAAGTACTAATTCCTTTTGCCACCACTGTAGGCAGCCTTAGAGGAAGAACACAAGGCTGTGTATTTGAGGTGTTTATGAATGAGGACTGTAGACAGGAAAACATATGTAACAGCAATAGACATCTGTAATTGAATATTTCTCTATTTAAAATTCCAGTTTAGATTTATTTTCTCAGTTTATTTTCACTGAATAATAAAACCAACTGATGACAATCCTGCTCACAGAACACTTTCCCTACTGCTTAAATTACTGACTTATGAAAAGACCATTAGCTTTTTCATGGGCACATGAACTAATTCCAATTCATGTAGGTCGGTCCGACTGCTAATACTTCCTGGCATTTTAATGAGTGCTATTGTCCCGCTCTGCTCTTTTCTTAACTGCATCATATTCACAAATATAAAAGTGAAAGAAGAAAAAATGGATGATGACCACATAACTATTTATAAAATTTCTGAAATATGCCTTTTTAAAGAATTCCTTTAAAAATTCACATACAGCTTGTGGTCCACTTTGTTTTTTTCCTTTGTTTTCTTTTTTTGAATTTTATTTATTTTTATACAGCAGGTTCTTATTAGTAATCTATTTTATAGATATTAGGGTATACATGTTACTCCCAATCTCCCATTTCATCCCACCACCACCACCCTCTGCCAGTTTCTGCCCTTGGTGCCCATACATTTGTTCTCTACATCTGTGTCTCTATTGCTGCCCTGCAAACCGGTTCATCTGTACCATTTTTCTAGGTTCCACATATATGCGTTAATAAACGATATTTGTTTTTCTCTTTCTGACTTACTTCACTCTGTATGACAGTCTCTAAATCCATCCACGTCTCTAAAAATTACCCAGTTTCATTCCTTTCTATGGCTGAGTAATATTCCATTGTATATATGTACCACCTCTTCTTTATCCATTCATCTGTTGATGGGCATTTAGGTTGCTTCCAGGTCCTGGCAATTGTGAATAGTGCTTCAGTGAACACTGGGGTGCATGTGTCTTTTTGAATTATGGTTTTCTCTGGGTATATGCCCAGTAGTGGGATTGCTGGGTCATATGGTAATTCTATTTTTAGTTTTTTTAAAGAACCTCCATACTGTTCTCCATAATGGCTGTACCAATTCACATTCCCACCAACAGTGCAGGAGTGTTCCCTTTTCTCCACACCCTCTCCAGCATTTGTTGTTTGTAGATTTGCTGATGATGCCCATTCTAACTGGTGTGAGGTGATACCTCATTGTAGTTTTGATTTGCATTTCTCTAATAATTAGTGATGGTGAGCAGCTTTTCATATGCTTCTTGGCCATCTGTATGTCTTCTTTGGAGAAATGTCTATTTAGATCTTCTGCTCAATTTTTGATTGGGTTTTTGTTTTTTTAATATTGAGCTGCATAAGATATTTATATATTTTGGAGATTAATCCTTTGTCTGTTGATTCATTTACAAATATTTTCTCCCATTCTGAGGGTTTTCTTTTTGTGTTGTTTGTAGTATCCTTTACTGTGCAAAAGCTTTGAAGTTTCATTAGGCCCCATTTGTTTATTTTTGCTTTTATTTCCATTACTCTAGGAGGTGGATCAAAAAAGATCTTGCTGTGATTTATGTCAAAGAGGGTTCTTCCTATGTTTTCTTCTAAGAGTTTTATAGTGGCCAGTCTTATATTTAGGTTTCTAATCCATTTTGAGTTTATTTTTGTGTATGGTGTTAGGGAGTGTTCTAATTTCATTCTTTTACATGTAGCTGCCCAGTTTTCCCAGCATGACTTATTGAAGAGACTGTCTTTTTCTCCATTGTGTATCCTTGCCTCCTTTACCATAGATTAGTTGACCATAGGTGTGTGGGTTTATCTCTGGGCTTTCTATCCTGTTCCATTAATTAATCTATATTTCCATTAATCTATTTTTCTGTTTTTGTGCCAGTACCATATTGTCATGATTACTGTAGCTTTGTAGTATAGTCTGAAGCCAGGGAGTCTGATTCCTCCAGCTCCGTTTTTTCCCCTCAAGGCTGCTTTAGCTATTCGGGGTCTTTTGTGTCTCCACACAAATTTAAGATTTTTTGTTCTAGTTCTGTAAAAAATACCACTGGTAATTTGATAGGGATTGCATTGAATCTGTAGATTGCTTTGCGTAGTATAGTCATTTTCGAAATATTGATTCTTCCAATCCAAGAACATGGTATTTCTCTCCATCTGTTTGTGTAACCTTTGATTTCTTTCATCAGTGTCTTATACTTTTTGGAGTACAGGTCTTTTACCTCGTTAGGTATGTTTATCTCTAGGTATTTTATTCTTTTTGTTGCAAAGGTGAATGGGATTGTTTCCTTAAATTCTCTTTCTGATCTTTCATTGTTAGTGTATAGGAATGCAAGAGATTTCTGTGCATTGGTTTTGTATACTGCAACTTCACCAGATTCATTGATTAGCTCTAGTAGTTTGCTGGTGGCATCTTTAGGATTCTCTATGTATAGTATCATGTCATATGCAAACAGTGGCAGTTTTAATTCTTTTCCAATTTGTATTCCTTCTATTTCTTTTTCTTCTCTGATTGCCATGGCTAGGACTTGCAAAACTATGTTGAATAATAGTGGTGAGAGTGGACATCCTTGTCTTGTTCCTGATCTTAGAGGAAATGCTTTCAGTTTTTCACCATTGAGAATGATGAGGGTTTGTCATATATGGCCTTTATTATGTTCAGGTAGGTTCCCTCTATGCCCACTTTTGGAGAGTTTTTATCATAAATGAGTGTTGAATTTTATCAACAGCTTTTTCTGCATCGATTGAGTTGATCATATGGTTTTTATTCTTCAATTTG
This sequence comes from Orcinus orca, assembly GCF_937001465.1. Taxonomy (NCBI): domain Eukaryota; kingdom Metazoa; phylum Chordata; class Mammalia; order Artiodactyla; family Delphinidae; genus Orcinus; species Orcinus orca. The sequence goes on along the minus strand of NC_064563.1, from coordinate 57,775,953 downwards.
TTAATATGGTGTATCACATTGATTGATTTACATATATTGAAGAATCCTTGCATCCCTGGGATAAATCCCACTTGATCATGGTGTATGATCCTTTTAATGTGTTGTTGGATTCTGTTTGATAGCATTGAGTTGAGGATTTTTGCATCTACATTCATCAGTGATATTGGTCTCTAATTTTCTTTGTTTGTAGTATCTTTGTCTGGTTTTGGTATCAGGGTGATGGTGGCCTCATAGAATGAGTTTGGGAGTGTTCCTTCCTCTGCAAATTTTTGGAAGCATTTGAGAAGGATGGGTGTTAGCTCTTCTCTAAATGTTTGATAGAATTCACCTGTGAAGCCATCTGGTCCTGGACTTCTGTTTGTTGGAAGACTTTTTTTTTTTTTAAGATTTTTAATCAGAGTTTCAATTTCATTACTTGTGATTGGTCTGTTCATATTTTCCATTTCTTCCTGGTTCAATCTTGGAGAGTTATTCATTTCTAAGAATTTGTCCATTTCCTCCAGGTTGTCCATTTTACTGGCATAGAATTGCTTGTAGTAGTCTCTTAGGATGCTTTGTATTTCTGTGGTGTCCATTGCAACTTCTTCTTTTTCATTTCTAATTTTATTGATTTGAGTCCTCTCCCTCTTTTCCTTGATGAGTCTGGCTAAAGGTTTATCAATTTTGTTTATCTTCTCAAAGAGCCAGATTTTAATTTTAGTGATCTTTGCTCTTGTTTCCTTTGTTTCTCTTTCATTTATTTCTGCTCTGATCTTTATGATTTATTTCCCTCTACTAACTTTGGGTTTAATTTGTTCTTCTTTCTCTAGTTCCTTTAGGTGTAAGGTTCAATTGTTTATTTGAGCTGTGTCTTGTTTCTTGAGGCAGGCTTGTATTGCTATAAACTTCCCTCTTAGGACTGCTGTTGCTGCATCCCTTAGGTTTTGGATCACCATGTTTTTGTTGTAATTGTTCTCTAGGTATTTTTTGATTTCCTTTTGATTTCTTCAGTGATCGCTTGGTTATATAGTAACATACTGTTTAGCCTCCACGTGTTTGTGTCATTTACATTTTTTTCCATGTAATTAATTTCTAATCTCATAGCATTGTGGTCAGAAAAGATGCTTGATATGATTTCAATTTTCTTAAATTTACTGTGGCTTGCTTTGTGACCCAAGATGTGATCTATCCTGGAGAATGTTCCATGTGCACTTAAGAAAGTGTAACCTGCTAGTTTTGGATGGAATGCCCTATAATATCAATTAAATCTATGTGGTCTATGGTGTCATTTAAAGCTTGCATTTCCTTATTCAATTTCTGTCTGGATGATCTGTGCACTTGGTGTAAGTGATGTGTTAATGTCCCCCACTACTACTGTGTTACTGTTAATTTCCTCTTTTATAGCTGTTAGCAGTTGCCTTATATATTGAGGTGCTCATATATATATAGATATAGATATATATGTTATATCTTCTTCTTGGATTGATCCCTTGATCACTATGTAGTGTCCTTCCTTGTCTCTTGTAATATTCTTTATTTTAAAGTCTATTTTATCTGATATGAGTATTGCTACTCCAGCTCTTTTGATTTCCATTTGCATCGAATTTCTTTTTCCATCCCCTCCCTTTCAGTCTGTATGTGTCCCTAGGTCTGAAGTGGGTCTCTTGTAGACAGCATATATATGTGTCTTGTTTTTGTATCCATTCAGCGAGCCTGTTTCTTTTGGTTGGAGCATTTAATCCATTCACATTTAAAGTAATTATCGATATGTATATTCCTATTACCATTTTCTTAATTTTTATGTGTTTGGTTTTGTAGGTCCTTTTCTTCTCTTGTATTTCCCACTTAGAGAAGTTCCTTTAGCATTTGTTGTAGAGCTGGTTTGGTGGTGCTGAAATCTCTAGCTTTTGCTTATCTGTAAAGCTTTTGATTTCTCCATCAAATCTGAATGAGATCCTTGCCAGGCAGAGTAATCTTGGTTGTAGGTTCTTCCCTTTCATCACTTTAAATTTCTCATGCCACTCCCTTCTGACTCTAGCATTTCTACTGAGAAATCAGCTGTTAACCTTATGGGACTTCCCTTGTATGTTACTTGTCATTTTTCCCTTGTTGCTTTCAGTAATTTTTCCTTGTCTTTAATTTTTGCCAATTTGATTACTATGTGTCTCAGCATATTTCTCCTTGGGTTTATCCTGTATGGGACTCTCTCCACTTCCTGGACTTGGGTTGCTATTTCCTTTCCCATGTTAGGGAAGTTTTTGACTCTAACCTCTTCAAATATTTTCTCAGGTCCTTTCTCTCTCTCTTCTCCTTCTGGGAACCTTATAATGTGAACGTTGTTGCATTTAATGTTGTCCCAGAGGTCTCTTAGGCTGTCTTCATTTCTTTTCATTCTTTTTTCTTTATTCTGTTCCACGGCAGTGAATTCCACCATTCTGTCTTCCAGGTCACTTATCTGTTCTTCTGCCTCAGTGATTCTGCTATTGATTCCTTCTCGTGTATTTTTTATTTCAGCTATTGTATTGTTCATCTCTGTTTGTTTGTTCTTTAATTCTTCTAGGTGTTTGTTAAATATTTCTTGCATCTTCTCGATCTTTGCCTCCATTCTTGTTCTGAAGTCCTGGATTATCTTCACTATCATTATTCTGAATTCTTTTTCTGGAAGGTTGCCTATCTCCACTTCATTCAGTTGTTTTTCTGGGGTTTTATCTTGTTCCTTCATCTGGTACAAAATCCTCTGCCTTTTTATTTTGTCTGTCTTTCCGTGAATGTGGTTTTCCTTCCACAGGCTGCAGAATTGTAGTTCTTCTTGCTTCTGCTCTCTGCCCTCTGGTGGATGAGGCTATCTAAGAAGCTTGTGCAAGCTTCCTGATGGGAGATACTGGTGGTGGGTAGAGCTGGGTGTTGCTCTGGTGGGCAGAGCTTAGTGAAACTTTAATCCACTTGTCTGCTGATGGGTGGGGATGGGTTGCCTCCCTGCTAGTTGTTTGGCCTGAGGCAATCCAGCTCTGGAGTCTACCCGGCTCTTTGGTGGGGTTAATGGTGGTCTCTGGGAGGGCTCACGCCAAGGAGTACTTCCCAGAACTTCTGCTGCCACTGTCCTTGTCCCCATGGTGAGCCACAGCCACCCCCTGCCTCTGCAGGAGACCCTCCAACACTAGCAGGTAGATCTGGTTCTGTGTCCTATGGGGTCACTGCTCCTTTCCCTGGGTCCCGATGTGCACACTGCTTTGTGTGTCCCCTCCAAGAGTGGAGTCTCTTTTTCCCCCAGTCCTGTTGAAATTCTTCAATCCAGTCCCACTAGGCTTCAAAGTCTGATTCTCTAAGATTTCCTCCTCCTGTTGCTGGATCCCCAGGTTGGGAAGCCTGACGTGGGGCTGAGAACCTTCACTCCAGTGGGTTGACTTTTGTGGTATAAGTGTTCTCCAGTTTGTGAGTCACCCACCCAGCTGTTATGGGATGATTTTATTGTGATTGCGCCCCTCCTACCATCTTGTTGCAGCTTCTTCTTTGTCTTTGGATGTGGGGTATCTTTTTTTGTGAGTTCCAGTGTTTTCCTCTTGATGACTGTTCAGCAGTTAGCTGTGATTCCGGTGCTCTCTCAAGCGGAGTGAGTGCACATCCTTCTACTCTGCCATCTTGAACCTATCTTTGTGGTCCACTTTGGCTCCCAGATCTTATTCTACTATACACCTTGTAGCTAATATAAGTTAATAGCTAGTATAATACAACTAATAACTATGATGCCCAGATTTTAAAGACATTTTGTGTTATATTTGCATCATTTTCAGTTATATTACCTATATGAATATTAATTTTTAAAAGAGAACATTATAAATAAAATTAAGACAAAATTTGAAGAAATATCCAGAGCAAAAGTATGAATTGAAAGTCTTTAAAACAATGTTGTATGTCAGATCTAGCATCTGCCCATTGTTCGGTATTTGACAGATCACTCACACTTTGTAACTTTTTTTTGTTAGTGAAGCCTACGAAATAAAGATCGTATCACAGCATTCTTGGAACAAGTAGATGAAATTCTATTTGTGCTTTAAAAGTTTTCTTTTTTTTTTCCTCCATATATCTTTATAACTAAAATCATTGGAGGAAAGGGGAGTTTAATACATTGATCCCCAACTATCTCTCTTGTCACCAATGAACTTCCATCTCTCTCTTGAAAAAAAAGAGCATATGAGTGTTTGATTAATGCAGTTGTGGGGGGGATCTTTTTTTTTAAACAAATTGGAATTAAACACAGCTCAACATCCACTATTGACATATGTAATCACCAAGGAAAACTAATTATATAACAGAATATTTCATTTCCTAAGCAGAATTGGGAAAAAGGGCTTATTAAAAATTATCTGAAGACAAAGTAAGTAAATACAGAAACAGGCATAAGAGCTCTGAAAAGCTTTGTCTTCACACAAGGTATTGTTATTTTATTTAAAGTTTAATACCAATAATTATTCCCTGGCCCAAGGATTGTGATGCACTACAAGAAAAGATCCATTTTAGAGCAAGGCCACTGGTAACTCCCTCTAAGTTCACTAGGAGGATTATGAAGATTATTAGTCAAGATTGGTAGGTGGGGGAAAATGCAAAACTGAGCCCACTGATCTATTCACTAATTTTTCTCTTAGTGAGAGGCAGGGTTGAGTTTAGACAGACTGAAGAAAAGAGAACAGGTCTTAATGTTAAAGATACTCCTGGAAGGTGATTCTCTAGCTTCAGTAGATAAAATAGTTTAAGATTAATATTTTAGGTCAATTTAGGAAGCCTTTCCTTAGACCTCACATGTTGTAATTCCCCATTCTCTCTGAAAACCAGCTTTGCTGGCCTTCTTTCAGATGTACCTGCTCCTCCAAAACAGGGCATCTACATGTATTTTTCTCTTTTCAGAAAGCTCTGTTTCCCTCCCTTGCATGTTGCCTCAGTATCCCAAATTTATCATTCCTACCTCATCAGTTCAAATAGCTTCCTCAGGGAATATATTCCTATTCACCAGATTAGTTCAACACTTTGAATTGAGATCTTATGGAAGCAGGTATGTCTCCTTATCACTGTAATCATATTTTGTCTTCATGGTTATTTGATGAATGAATTAATCAACAGATGAATGAGGGACTTCCCTGGCCATCCAATGGTTAAGACTTCACCTTCCAATGCAGAGGGTGCAGGTTCGATCCCTGGTAGGGGAGCTAAGATCCCACATGCCTCTCAGCCAAAAAACCAAAACAGAAAACACAAGCAGTATTGTAACAAATTCAATACAGGAGTTAAAAGTGGTCCACATTAAAAAAAATATCAACAGATGAATACTTAGCTCATCCAAGAAGTATTAGAGTCAGTTGATGAATACTTATGATGGCTCTGTCCCTAAACCTGGAAAACCCTGAGTTGATATATTTTGCATTATGACCATTTTCCTCTTTCTTTTAACTATTAATAGTTAGAAAATGTTTATTCAAGTTAACCAAACCACTCATTTGAGAGGTATTTTTCTTACAGTAGAACTTCATCAATTTGGCATTTGAAAAGGAGACCATTTGTTCTACTTAAATATGTCTGGAATGCTAACACTTTGAACAATCTGTCCTCAGAGAATGTAATTAACTGGATGCATTTAATTATGGCACATATAGTAATCTCAGTATTGGGTTTAGATAGTATTCTACAAACATCATTGACTAGTTCTGACAAGAAGGTTGGCCTGAAGGCAGATCTGACAGCCTAAGGGTTAGAATGTTCTCAAATGACACAGTAGAGACAGCTGTGAACTCAGTGGGGGATAACTTAGTGTCTCAATTAAGTACAGAAAGTCTCCTTTAAGGTGAAGTCATTGATTTGGGTTTAGCAGCCAACGATCTGGATCTGGATTCCCTTTCTTGTCTTGAGTATCAAACAGGAATTTTAGTGACCTTGACATCTGAATGCATGGAGTCATGGATTTGTTACACAGCCACCCAAGGCTCTCAGTGCCTGAATACAGCAGACAGCCTAATTAAACAGCAAGAGTTCCTGGAGGGGAATGTTAATGGGTCTACTTGGCAGCCCACAGTCTGTTCCCCAGATGGTGCAGAGGTTATAAATTATCAATATGGTAAGAGTAGTGAAGGAAGTCAGGGAAAACACAGACTCCTACATTACTGGAATTTTCTGAGATATTAGCCCCACCATGAAAATATTTGGAGATTCAGTGGCAGGGGTTCGGGTAGAAGAAGGACTAGCATATTCTGTTTACTTTGAGCTGTAGGAGTACATCTTGAGTTGCTCTGGCTTTTCAAGTAGACATCACTCCATTAAACTGAATATTGGGATGGTTATTGCAAGCACTTTTATTGGGTTGATAATGACTGTAAAAGAATGACAAGATCATTAAAGCCTGACCAGGTTTGTAGTTTGTATTTATTATTTTCTGCCTTTTTACTTTTCCTAATGGATGGAATCTGGAACACGAGAGCCTTTGCCTAATTAGGTCATTTTTGAATGAGTAATATCTTAGGAAGAAAAAATCACCCATGACCTTAAAGTCACATCATCACTATTCCAAAACAGCCAGTGTCAAAGCAACTTCTATTAACTAGAATTAGGAATGAAAACATCTCTTTTCCTTTTGTCAAGCTTTCTCTTTAATTGTTCAATTGGTCTTTAATTAAGCTTTGGAGCCAACTGGATATATGAAAGCTACAGTTAAGTTTAACTTTCACTGCATTTCAAAAGCCAATTCCAAGAACCATCTGTGGTGGACTCTAGGGTGACCCCAATAATTTATGACTCTTAGTCCATATCTTTGTGCAACATTGTTTCCATTAGTGTGTCTAGTTTCTAAATAATAGAATATAACAAAGAATGTCACTTTGATGATTAGATGATGTTATGTAAGACTGTCTTAGCTGACCAAAGTGAGAGTCTCTTCTAGTGAGCTTGGAGAAGCAAGCTGCTATATTAACTGCCCTTGGAGAGCACCACAGGGTAGAGAACTGCGGGTGAACTCTAGGAGCTGAGAGCCTTATTTCTATAGCTACAAGGAACTGGATTCTTCCAACAACCACCTTTAGAGGACCACAAGCTCCAGAAAGAAATAGTCTGGCTAATCTTGACAGTAGTCTTATGAAACCCAGAGCCATAGACTCTGATAAGCTAAACCTGAACTCCTGACCCATGGAAACTGAGATAATAAAGTTGTATTGTTTTAAGCCAATAAGTTGTAGTAATTTGCTATGTAGCAATATAAAGTGAATATACCATTGAAGTATTATCCATTTGAGCTATGTGATGGTTACTTTTATGTGTTGACCTAACTGAACCTCAGGGTGCTCAGATATTTGATCAAACATTATTCTGGGTGTTTCTGTAAGGATGCTTGTGGATAAGATGAACATTTAAATAGGTAGACTGGGTAAAGCAGACTGCCCTCTCTAAAGTGAGTGGGACTCATCCAACCAGCTGAAGGCCTGAAAAGAACAAAAAGGCTGACATTCCACCAAGTAAGAGAGAATTCTTCCTGCCTGATAGCCTTTGAAGTAGGACATCAGCTTTCTTCTGCCTTTAGACTTGAACTAAAATAGCAGCTCTTCTTGGGTTCTTGAGCCCACCAGCCTTTGAACTGGACCTGCATTCTTGGCTTTCTTGGGTCTCCAGCTTGCCCCCTCACCCTGAAGACCCTGGGACTCGCCAGCCTCCATACTCATATGAACCAATCCCTTCTTATACACACACCACACACACTACTGTTTCCGTTTCTCTGGAGAACCTTGACTAATACAGGCCATAATCACAAATGGAAAGAACTGTAAAATCTTAGAGTTGGAGGGGACTGTAAACATCATTATGAGAAGTTTCCATCCTCAATCTACAGAGTCAACAGATTGTTATGTCATTTCTAATTTAACAGAAGCAGAAGTTTACAGCCCTGATTCTTAGCAAGTTCTTTCAAAGTGACCTAAAATCTGTCTTCCACACTGGTGCTAGTTTTATTAACCCACAGTAAGTGTATTCGCTCTTTCAAATATTTGGATAACTCTTAGGCCTCTACTAAATCGTATCCTCTCAGGAATTCCCTGGCGGTCCAGTGGTTAGGATTCTGCGCTTCCACTGCAGGGGACACATGTTCAATTCCTGGTCGGGGAATTAAGTTCCTGCATGCTGTGTGGAACAGCAAAAAATAAATAAAGCCCCCTTTTACTTTAAAAATAAAAATAAATCAATCCTCTCTTCTCCAAGTAAAACAACCTTACTTCCTTCAGTTCTTTCTTACATGACGTTATGTTAGCACAACTTACATCCACACCACATATTTTTGAAGGTACATTAACTCTTCTATGTACTCAGGACTAAAGATAACATTCTCAATTAGATGGGGTTATAATAAAATATAATGGTCATATTAAATCCTTTCCACTGAATTGATACTGTTTCTAGAACATCAGTTTGTTAAAGAGACTTGGCTTACATAGTATGTGTGGCCCATATAATAGATTAGTTTAATCAATACCTGTTCTCAACAGCTTTCTCCCTTGTCTTCCTCCAACGTAGAGTCCAGAAAGCTAAATGCTTGATATCTTAGCTTCTCTTGCAGTTAGGAGACATTAAGTGACATCATGCTGGCTAATGAAGTATACAGAGAGAAGTCTACTCGGAATAAATCATCTTTTTTCTCAATAAAAAGGTGAAACCTCATCAGGAAAAAAAATGTTGCCTTTCTTTTCTTCCTGCCTTCCTGGAAGGCAGACATGATACATGAAAGTTTAGCAATTATCTTGTGACAACGGGGCCACAACTACAAACAGGAAAGACAAATAATGGAGTCCCTGACGACGGCATTAAGCATCTCCATCGGCCCTGGACTACCCACTTACTTTCTTCTGGTTATATGAGAAAAATCAGCCTCCATTTTTAAAACCACTCTAACTGGGTTTTCTGTTACTTGTAACTGAATGCATTCCAAACTTGCACTGTTATTTTTCTGACAGAAACTAGAGCTTAGGAAGCTAAAGAGTTTGTCAGAGGCCACATATCCAGTAAAAGAACCATAAACTCCCTAACTCAGCTTTCTTGCCACCATATGGTTTTTCCATTGTACATAATGTTGCCACTCTAAGGGTGTAATATGAATGTTCCATTTTACATATATCACAAAGACAATTTCAATGTTAAAACTGTCAAAGATGTGATTAAGAAATATACATGCTCTGTCTACAACTTAAAAAGAAACAATACTTGGCCATAGATATATTCAAGATACTCAAGAGAAGATTCAATTATGATCATAAAATTCAATCCTATAAATAAGCCAAAGTGACCCAGAAACTGTTCCTGGGAAATGCCACTCTGCCTTAACCAGAACAGTCGTCTTTTCCTCTTTCCATTAATTTGCTTACTTTGGCTCCTCCATAAAAGTGGGTTTGGAAGTCAAATTTCTACTTTCAGTGACGGCTCTGAATGAACACTTTTAAGTTACCACAGCAAACACTCTGAAAAAATATTTTCTCATTGTGCTCACGAAACAAGAAAAATCTTTATGGGCCCTTCTCAACTTTTTTGAAAATGCAGTAAAGAACAATTTTTGCTTTCTTCTACATAGCCATTTTCTCCCTTTCTTCCTTTCTACAATAGGCATAAACTTACCAATTTGATTTTAACTCTAAAAGACATTTTCCTGGCAGATAATCTTTAGTTTGAACAAAAATCCTTCACCTGACATTTTTCGCCATTTTAGAAGAAGGAAAAAAACAAAACCTACGCACAATGTATAGCTAAAGGGAAATAAAGAGTATAGCCTTCAGTTACATTTTATTTCCAACTTATCAAAAAGCCACAGAAATTAAAGTACAAATCCCACTACCACAGACATAGTAAAAGGTTGGAAGAATATTCTAAAGGTCACATTATCTTAATGAACTGCCACTTCCTGACAACATGGCCATGATACTGGAGTAATATACTCCATTTAGTGGGAAATGCTCTGTGAAATCCATGCCCTCTGCACTCTAAACAGAGATGTTGATAATTTTCTTAAAAGGTCACACACAAATGCGTTACTTAAAACTAGGCATTTGCCAGCTGTGAATATATGAAAGGTGAATATCAGATATAGGAATTGGGATAAACTGTTTGTAAAATGCCAGGGCTTTTTGCCTATGCTTTAATCATATAAAATTGTGTCAGGTCATGTCATTCTTTGATCTCTATCATTTTATCAAAATATTAAAGGGAAAATTATGCTGAAGATTTTAATAAGATTTTATTTAAAGCCTCTGACTCACTCAAATTCGAAAGTGAGTTTGAGTAAATTGACAAAGCTTATTTAGTGTTTGCTTTATTTTAAATTTTTCAGGGAAGAAGCTGCATGTTTACAGATGTGCCACAACTTTAAGTACACTCTCAACAAACAATATTTAAAGAACAAAATTATAACAGACCTTTCAACCAGAGAAGAAAAAACCAGAAACTTTACTTATCAAAGTCCCTGACTGAACAACAACCACTGTCACACTGCTAAAGGAAATACATATTCTATTTCATTTTCATAAAGTTTATTTAGCATGTGTGGATAAAGAGGTTAAAACAATAGTGGTTTTTAAATTTCGTAGAACTATAGCAATATCATGGTCAAATAAATTTGTGGTAACATGAAAAAGGTTGTATTTTAAAACTTGCAAGATAAGATATTTAATAAGTAAAAGCTGGAAAACTGGTTAGTAACATCGGAAACAAAGAACAGTCATCTTAAACACTTAATATACAATAATCATGAACATAAATATCAGCTAGAGTTGAAAAGTTTTGCATATAATAAATTTTAAATTAATAATTACACAAAAGAAAAACAATATATATATAGTATGTACATATACACATAAAAACAGAAGACAAAAATACACATTAAAAATGCAGTTTGATAAATCAAAATTTAAAATTTCTACACACATACAAAAGTAACAAAAATTAAAAGCCGAAAATATTAATATATGCTTCTATAATCCCTTGCTTCTTAAAAATCCCAGTGAAATTACAGAATAAATAAAATAACCAAAACAGTAATAGAAAGGAACTGGGATAGCAATGATAAGTAAGAAATAGTAGCATTTATGGATCTAAAATCTTGCAAAAACTCAGATACACCTGGATGGACAGAGGAAGAATAGTTAGGTAGTTAGGTTGCCAAACCCAGAGGTAAGCAAATATGGGGCCTGCCAAAGAGAGGTGAGAAAAGCATCTCCAAGCTTAGAATCAAGGAAAACTAAGAGTCAGTATGAATATTGCCTTGCTCTATTTAAAAATTCCACTTGAAACAGCTGAGGTAGCTGGGCGGGGGGGGGGGGGGGGGGGGGGGCGGGGGGGCTCTCCTTTTCTCATGGGAGGAAAAAGATCAACTGGTAATCTGGCTTTACGCTGAAGTCAGGAATGCGCTATCAAAGAAAGTATAGTTTCTATCTCTGTATGCTCCTCCTGGGGATTATTGGAGCCTGAGAGGCAAAACTGATTTTAAGGTAACTCCATATTCCCAGAGGAGATACAGAAGAAAAGAGAAACCAAGGTAGGTGGCTAAACCACGAAGGAGTCAAAGGTATTATGTCTTGCTTCTCAAACTTCAACGCACCTATGGATTGAATCTGGGCAGCTTTCTAAAATATAGAATCTGATTTAGTAGGTCCAGGGTAGGGCCAGAGATTCTGCATTTCTAACGAGCTCCCAGGGGACACCCCCCCCCGCCCCCACCCCCGGCAACGCTGCTGATCCTAAGATTTCCTTTGAGTAGCAAAAGGTTTTTATTCCCAGCATAAAACTCTCCATACCCTAGAAATTACAGAGATTCAGTTCAATTCCCCACCCCTGGGAAGCTTGGGAAGCTTTTTTTTTTTCACTTTTGCACATTTTAAATTTAGCATAGTTTTTATCACAAGTTTCAATAATGACAGAGATATAATTTTCAATCTATTGTATATATTGGCATAAAACTCACATCCATTTCTACTTTAAATGTAATCTAAATACCATAGTGATTTGATAGCCGTGATCATCTGTTTAAAAATTAAAGGACATGCTCTTCTTTAACAGCCAGAAATTATTTTTTCTTTAAAAACATTAATCTTCCAATTAACTTATCCTATAGAATTTTTCTGGGATATAATTTACACACCATAAAATTCACCTGTTCAAGTGAACAATTTAGAGGGTTTTTACCATATTCAAAGTTGTGCAATCATGACAGAGCAATTTTATCACCCCAAAAAGACCACCCCTCACCCATTATTTTTTTCACTCTGTTTTATAAAAATGATGTCATCTATGACTAGAGATACCTTTACTGTTTTCTTACCGATTGGGATTTCTTTTTCTTGCCTAACTGTTCTGGCTAGAACCTCCAGTACAATGCTAAATAGAAGTCATGATAGTGGACATTCTGGTCTCTATCTGGATCTCAGGGGAATAGCATTTAGCCTGTCACCATTAAGTATGATGTTAGCTATGGGTTTTTAATAGATGCTCTTTACCAAGTAGAGGAAATTACCTTTTATTCCTAGTTTATTGAATGTAGTTATCATGAAGGGTGTTGGATTTTGTGAAATGATTTTTCTGAGATGATTTCTATTGAGATAATCATGTAGTTTTTTCTTTTATTCTATTAATGTGTTATAATACATTTATGAATTTTCAAATGTTAAGCAAACCTTATATTCCTTAGATAAATCCCACTTGGTCATGGTGTATAATCCTTGTTTCATGTTACTGAGTTTGGTTTGTTACCCTTTTGTTGAGGATTTTTACATTTATGTTCATAAAGAATATTGATTTTCTTCTCTTTTGATGTCCTGGACTGGTTTTAGAAACAGGTGATAAGGGCTTCATAAAATGAGTTTGGAATTATTTCTTCCCTTTGTAACTTTTGAAAGAGTTTATGAAGGAATGGTATTAATTTTTCTTTAAAGCTTTCATAGAATTCACCAGTGAAGTCATCTGGGCTTGGGCTTTTCTTTGTGGGAAGATTTTGATTACTAATTCAATCTTTTCTTAAACATCTGTTCCAATTTTCACTTTCTTCTTCAGTCAGTTCTAGTAGCTCATGTCTAAGAATTTATTTTTAGGGACACAGTTATAATAGTATTACCAAATAATTATTTTCATTTTTGTAATGTCCCCTCTTTCATTCCTGATTTCCTAATTTGAGTTTCTCCTCTTTTCTTGGTCTAGCTAAAGGTTTATAAATTTTGCTGATTTTTTTTTTTTACATCTTTATTGGAGTATAATTGCTTTACAATGGTGTGTTAGTTTCTGCTTTATAACAAAGTAAATCAGTTATACATATACATATGTTCCCATATCTCTTCCCTCTTGCGTCTCCCTCCCTCCCACCCTCCCTATCCCACCCCTCTAGGTGGTCACAAAGCACCGAGCTGATCTCCCTGTGCTATGCGGCTGCTTCCCACTAGCTATCTATTTTATGTTTGGTAGTGTATATATGTCCATGCCACTCTCTCACTTTGTCACAGCTTACCCTTCCCCTTCCCCATATCCTCAAGTCCATTCTCTAGTAGGTCTGTGTCTTTATTTCCGTCTTTCCCCTAGGTTCTTCATGACATTTTTTTCTTAGATTCCATATATATGTGTTAGCATACGGTATTTGTCTTTCTCTTTCTGACTTACTTCACTCTGTATGACAGACTCTAGGCCCATCCACCTCACTACAAATAACTCAATATTACTCAGCCATAAAAAGAAACGAAATTGCTGATCTTTTCAAAGAACCAATGTTTTGTTTGATTTTTGTCTATTCCTTTTCTACGTCTCATTTATTTTCACTCTAATTTTTATTGTTTACATCCTTCTGCTTGCTTGAGATTTAGTTTCCTATTTTTCTATTTTCTTAAAGTGGAAGGTCAGGCTTTTGATCTGAGATCTTTCTTCTCTTTTCTTTCTTTTTTTAATTGATTGATTGATTGATTTGGCTGCGTTGGGTCTTCGTTGCTGCGCACAGGCTTTCTCTAGTTGTGGCGAGCAGGGGCTACTCTTCGTTGTGGTACATGGGCTTCTCATTGCAGTGGCTTCTCTTGTTGTGGAGCATGGGCTCTAGGTGCATGGGTTTCAGTAGTTGTGGCACGTGGGCTCAGTAGTTGTGGCTCACGGTCTCAGTAGTTGTGGCTCGCAGGTCTAGAGTGCAGGCTCAGTAGCTGTGGCACACAGGCTCAGTTGCTCCATGGCATGTGGGATCTTCCAGGACCAGGGCTCGAACCCATGTCCCCTGCACTGGCAGATGGATTCTTAACCACCGCGCCACCAGGGAAGCCCCTTTCTTCTCTTTGCAAGTAGTCATTTACAGCTATAAATTTCCCTCTGAGCACTAATTTTACTGTATCTCATACATTTTAGTATGTTGTGTTTTCACTTTCATTCATCTCAATGTATTTTCTAATTTCCCTTGTGATTACTTCATTGGCACATATCCAGGAGGGTGTTAATTTCCACATATTTGTGTATTTTCCAAATCATCATGTGTTACTGAGTTATAATTTCATCCTGTTACAGTCAAAGAGCCTATTTTCTATGATTTCAATCCTTTTAAATTTATTGAGGTATTTTAAATGGAAAAACCCATGGTCTATTTTAGGGACTGTTTCATGTGCACTTAAGAATGTATATCCTGCTGTTGTTTGGTAGAGTGTTCTACAGATGTCCATTAGGTCTGACTAATAATGTTCAGGTGTTGTTTTCCTTGTTGATCTTCTAGCTAGTTTTTCTATTCATTTTTTAAAGTGGGATATTGAAATCGCCAACTACTGTTGTTGAGTAGATTTTTAAAATAGATTTAAGAATCTATTTTGCCTTCTGGACATATACCCAGAGAAAACTCTAATTGGAAAAGATACATGCACCCCAGTGTTCATTGCAGCACTATTTACAATGGCTAAGACATGGAAGCAACCTAAGTGACCACAGACAGTCAGATGGATAAAGAAGATACGGTGTGTGTGTGTGTGTGTGTATATATATATATATATATATTTATTTATTTATACACAGAATGGAGTATTACTCAGCCACAAAAAAATGAAATAATGCCATTTGCAGCAACATGGATGGACCTAGAAATTATCATGCTAAGTGAAGTCAGACAGAGAAAGACAAATATCATGTGATATTACTTATATCTGGAACCTAAAAAAATAGTACAAATGAACTTATTTATGAAACGGAAACAGACTCATAGACATAGAAAACAAACTTATGGATAACAAAGGGGAAAGGTGGGGGAAGGATAAATTAAGAGTGATTAACAGATACACACTACTATATATAGAATAGATAAACAACAAGGACCTACTGTATAGAACAGGGAACTATATTAAATATCTTGTAATAGCCTATAATGGAAAAGAATCTGAAAAAGGATATCTATATGTATATATATAACTGAATCACTTTCCTATACACCTGAAACACTAAATCAACGATACTTCAATTAAAAAAATAAACTAAAAAAGACAAAAAATAGCAAAAAAATCTATTTAGCCAATCTCTACCTTTTGATTCGAGTGTTCCAACTATTTACATATAATGGAATCTCTGAATTACTGATAAGGTATGATTTAAGTCTGCCATTTTACTATTTGTTTTCTATATATCTTATGTCTTATTGTTCCTCTATTCTTCAATTACTGCTTTCTTTGTGGTAATGAGTATTAGGCAGAATAATGACCCCTCAAAGATATGTATGTTCTAATCCCCTGAAATCTTTGCCAAATTACCTTACATGACAAAAGGGACTCTGCAGGTGTGATTAAAGTTAACTTGTAAGTGATGAAATGGACATTTAACTGAGGAAATATCCAAGCAAAGTGTTGAAGGTACAGTCTGGCTTCTGCCTGCTGCTTATAGTACAATATAAGAGGAAAGAAATAAATTGTTAAACAAAAAGGAAACAGGCCTTGATGATCTGGAAAATCCTCAACATATTCAGCTTGCAAAAAAATCTAAAATTAAGGGATTCACTGTTAGCAAAGCATGCTCTAGAGAAAAAGCCAAGTGTATGGCTGTATGATTTTTTGTTAATACCTTATATTTTAGAATAATCTAAACCTTTTTTCTTTTCTCTGCATGTCTTTTGTCGACAACAGGATATGTTAAATCATATACAATAATATGGTAACTTTGGAAAACTGGGTTTGTTACTGTTGCTTTTTGTTTAGTGACTTTCCTGAATTTATAGTCTGTATTCTTCATCATGTGTGGCCACAGAAGTTTCTTCTTTGTTAGCTTACTGGTCATCTAATAATTATACAGAGATTTCCTCAAATTCTTGGAACCAAGAAGTTCTCCAGACTTAGCCAAGGGGCCATGTGTACATGCTGGGTCATGCCTGTATCACTCAGGCAGTCAGTTTACAACACTGCCTTAACATTCACTTCCTGTTTGTCCAGAAGTTCAAAATCAGCCAGAGGTGAGATTTTGGTACTTCTCAGGTCTTTCCTTGACATGTACACAGTTCTTTATATGTGAATGGACTTCAATATTCTCAGAAGTATGTTAGAGCTTCCCAAAGTCCCCAATCAATGGACATCTCATTCCCCAGATTTTCCTTTTAATTCTTTTGGTCAGCTTCTTGTTTCCCCAACCCTTATGGCCTTCTTAGGCAGCTTTGATATTAAACAATTGCCACTGATGGTTTCTGAACAATCAGTACTCCCAGAGAAAAGGTTGTTTGCACTGAGCAGGCTCTAAATGCAGTTAAATAATGGCACATCCTGGAAATGCAAGTTTTCAGGGATGGTCAGAAAAGTCAAATAATGACAATTCTGAAAATGTTGCTTTCGGGGGCTTCAAAACAAATTATTCCCCTCTGGTGACTGTTAGGCTGCTGGCGTTCACTGTGTTTGCGAGACTGATGGTTTTCAAGGCTACTACTGATACAACACTGGGAACAGGGGAAATGGGGGTATAAACTGGTCAGGTCAAAATGCCACAAGACTCGCTGTTGTTACTAAAATTCAGCCGTTTTTCTTGAATAAATATTCCTTGAATTGTTGCAAGCCTTTAGATATTTTCAGAGTTCTGAAAAAGTTGACACTTTTTGGCATTGCTCTTATTGTATCATGAGAAATAACTTTTTTTGGAGGTACTTACTCCATTGTTACCTTCTAGTAAATTTTCTTTTTCTGAGAAGGAATCTAGAGTCAGATCTCCCATTGAGAGGGCTTTGGGGAAAAGACTTTCACTATATAGTTCAATCACTATTCATCTGAGACCTCTACTCATAAATATGGACAACATTAATGAAGAAAATTAAACGTATGAAAAGCTAATCTAAGATAAACAAACAGAACTGGCTCCTGAAGAAACAAAGATAATAGACACTGCTAGTCAATTTGCTGCCCAAAGATGAACAGCATGGCATCACCAAGATTTTATTAGCAATTTAGAATCTCAAACCCTACCCCAAACTTACTGAATCAGAATCTGCATTTAAACATATTCCCCAGGTGACATATGCACACTGAAGTTCAAGAAGCACTGACCTAGAGAACAGAAGACAATTCTTAAAAATCACTTTAAAGTGTCCTGAGATACTATTGTACTTCCTCACCCCATAAAAGAACAGAATTGTAAAAATGAATCAGGCAGAGAACAAACATTAGATTCAGAAAACTAAAAAATTTCCAAAGTTGAAAAAATTTAAAGGATAGATAAAATAATGAATGGAAGATACCTGAGTTTCTCTTATTTCAGTACATCTCATGAAACAAAACACTGATTGCCTTTTGTTTGGGACTGTTTTTTCAAGGATATTTGAATAATAAGAAGCCTTAGAAAACAGTGGTAGTGTTTCCCTTCAGAGCAAAGGGCTGGTTTATTTATAGCCTTGGATGATAGAGATGGTATTCACCCCTGGAGCAGAGGGCAGGCATGCTTCATGCCCACTTTAAAATATTTCAGTTCTTTAAGCTCAGAATTTCTCTCATGTTTGAGCAGACACTCCATGGGACTTAGGAGCAAGGAAACTGACACAAATATATTGGTGCTCATGCTACCTGCAATGCCACGAGTAATATATTTCTTAGTCTCTAACTCAAGAGTCTTGTGTTTCTATGAAACTTTGAGAGGCTAACTTGTGAGTCACAAGTAGGCTGAAATCTCAAACCATTCACAGTTTTTGGCAAAAATAAAATGGATACTGGTGAAGACCAAACTAGTAACCTAAAAGACAAATAATCAAGGAGATCTCTTCATATGTTAGGAAAAATGGGAGAAGAATATATATATGTAAAATAATGTTAAAAGACCTGGAGATCCCAAAGATATGACAGGAATACTAGGAGATGACAAGGATAAGGAAGGAGAACAGAAAATAAATGAATAGAAATTTTCTTGAAAAAGGCATTTATAGCATGAGATGGAGTAAACATGGAGACTGCTACTAGTATGAAACTAAGACTCCATCTTAGTTACATAACCAACATTTCAGAAATTCACAGAAAATTCTAAAGGTTTTTATGGAAAAAACAGATTTTCTAGTAAGGAACAAGATCCAAACAACTATTAGAGGTCTTATCAGCCAAGTTTTATGTTAGAAGATAATGCCTTCAGAGCTGGAACTGGATTGGAGAAATAAAATATAAACTGAGTAATCTATAAATATTCAAAACATCAGCCTATTATGAAGAGAAAATAAAACATCTTCAAACATTTTTAAAAAATTAGAAAGTTTACCCCATGACTTTGTGACTAGAATCACTAGAGAAACTCCACCAAAATAAAAATGAACTGAAACAAAAAGAACAAATCTAGGCTATAAGAAACAATAACAACTGAGTAAGATCCAGGAGCAAAAGATGCTAGGGAAAAAAATATTCAAAACCTTTAGACTTTGATATGTTTAAGATTCTCTATCAACATTTTTTATGGATCCAATCAACCTACACAGTCCAACAGAAAATAGTAATTACATGAACATAGAATTGTAAAGTTTCCTTATTAGCTTTCATCAGTTGAATACACAGCCTACCAATTGCACTTATAAAAAGTATCAAATGATAGAAGCGTGGCCTTCTAATTTTACCCTGGGGCATTCTTAGAGACCAAAAACACCTAAAGATATCATAAAATGAGTAAGTTCCTTTACAACTGTCAACAATCTATTTGTCACTTGGAATACCATCAGCAACTGAAACTAGAATTTTGTCCCTTCATAAATGCTCAAAGATGTCAGATTTTATGTTCTGAAAGTCACTAGACACAAACACATGCAACTCATTTTCTAGGCTTAAGATTATATGGATATCCATGAAGGGTTTAACCAAGTTTTTTGTGGCAGCTCAAAACTCTCATGAACAATTACCACAAAGATAACAGTTGCAGTGTTTCCTTGCAAAACAAGAGTTAGATAATAAGACAGATAAGAAGTGCATTTAAGGTAGGAATATTTGAACAAATGAAGTAACAGAGGCAACACGAACGTCCTAACAGCAGGATGGTCTGAGACTGAAGAGGAGGGAGAAAGACTGCATTCTACTCATTCTTTTCACCTCTGATACACTTGATTCCTGTTCAAGATCTGATATTGGGCCTAAAATAGAACAGGAAAATCCCTTTTTGAAGCAATTATATAGTTCATTTTTTACAGGCAATTAAAATGTACCTCTAAAGCCTACGTGTGTACATAAAACTCAGAAGGAATGAATGGCGGATCTAACAAAGTGTCACTGGGTAAACATATTGAGGAAACGGATGGAAAGCACATTTCTAAGGATGCTCATCTCTTTGTATTCTAGAGGGATTCTTGCCTGACCATCATCAGTGAGCAAAGGGTTACTAAGACTCACTAAACAAATGAGTTACAATTCTGGCCCTGAACAAAATGTCAAAAACCTCAAAGCTTTGTGTAGTTGATGACTATTTAGAGAGTGTTAAGAGAAGAAGAGAAAAGCTCTGAGGAAAACTTCAAGTCATTCTGCAAACATGTATTTCCCAAAACAGCAAAATTTGAACACAGTTTCTTCTACCTCTGGATATTAAATGGAAATTTTCTTACACACCAACATCTGAGAGGATGCTGAAAGCATTAATTATACTGGATATATTTTGAACAATCCTGAGGATAAGAATTGCCAAATGAAAAATGGTAGACTCCAAGATGTTGTTAATAATAATGTATTCTAGACAGTAGACCTAGAAAACATAGCATCAGCATGAAAAGTGAATTTTCATACTGAAAAGTGCTATATCCACAATATGCAAAATATCAATAATAATGTATTCCAAGAGGCAGTTGCAGAAAATAAGACCATGGCATGAATAAAAAGCAACTTTTCAGGCTGACAGAAAAATTAAGGCAGGAAAGAGCGAATGAATAAAAATGTATTGTAAATATGCAGTGGCATGCAGACACTGTATCTACAGTTACTTGATGTGTGCCCAGGCATGAACATTTTCTGGGCCCTGAGTTGATGCATGTTTTTTAATATGGGGTTCTGCATATCTTAGTGCAGGATTAATACTGTGTATCTTGAAAAAACAGAAGAACGAACACCCTTCACGGAGAATGAATATTCTGTTGTGGACTTGCCTATAAATGTATGATCGAGAATATTGTAAACAAATAGCTTTATTTTTTATATATAACTTCACAGTTTACAAAGCCGTTTCAAATTTATTATCTCAATTGATTCTTGAAATAATACTTACAGTAGATGGAAAAAAGATTATTATTGTTACAGGGGTATAAAATGATATTCAGAAAATGCCACCAAGTTAAGAAGTGGGGTTTGAGATGGGGCAGAGAAGAACAAAGATCTTCTGACTTCTACTCTGGAGTATTTATGTCTTCATCACACTGACACTCTTGAGGAAGTGGCACCTCTAAGTATACTGCCATTAGGCTAGAAGATATAATTACATGTCTAGTCCTTGATTCCACAAGTATTGAATGCCTTTTTTATACCAAGCATACTGCTAAATGCTGAAATATGATGAGAAAACACAAAACAAGACATGGTCTTGTTCTCATAAAGGTTACAGACTAGTTGGTAGAGAAACAGCAATGACATTATTCCACTAGTTAATGGGTTTCTGAGGTTTGGGTATTTGGATGGACAATGGGACATTTTATTCAAAAATAGTACACTGGGAGAGGAGCAGTCTGGAAAGAAATGATTATAAATTTGGGCTTGGACATGTGGATTCAGGAGTCTTTGAAACATCCAAAAAGAGATGTTAAATAGGCAGACTGACATAGGCTGGGGTTGGGGGAGAGAGAGAGAGAGAGAGAGAGAGAGAGAGAGAGAGAGAGAGAGAGAGAGAGAGAGAGAGAGTGTGTGTGTGTGTGTGTGTGTGTGTGTGTGCGCGTGTGATCATGCACATGTGTGCATCCTTTTACAAGTGTAAGATCTATATAGCTTTGTAAAGTATGAAGTCTCTACTATTAGGACTGAGTGTTGGTATAAGTCTGCACAAATTTATTCAACTGTAAAACTAAAGGAATAAAAATGCATGAATAAATGAAAGAACAAGATAGGTGTGTGTGTGTACATATGTATGCGTGTGTATGTATATATATCTGAAAGCCAGGTCTATGTAAATTAAAGTGGTGTGGGAAAATGGAATGTAGCTTTCTTGCTCTATACTAAACTCTTGGTACTCAGTAAATATTTCTCAAATAGAACTTCCTATAGTTAGAGCACCATGAACTGTTTTCTTCTGCTCACCTCTCCAGTAAGTTTAAAACTAGCAAAATAATGGTAAATGATCAAAATACTCCAGCACAAAGAGTACAAAGTAGAAGAGCATGTTACCTTTTTTATGATTCATGACATTCAACTATGAAAACATCTACAAAAAAAATATGCCACATTTAAAATTAAAAACCCAAGAACTCTATGTGATTCCTTTCAAAATTTTGTAAATAATGTACTAGAAGATATCTGTGTGAAGAAAAGCAAGTGATTTTTTTTCTTTAAAAAGAATGATCAGTGTTTTAATTGGCCAAGAAAAGGACTCTTCCTAGCCCACAACTGCACGTGATCTCACCACATGACCAATTCAACTAACAGAGTTGTTTGTTTTGATTAGGTAGTGTATTGCAGTCACCCATGGATAGAACTGCCCTATGTTCTGGTTTGGACAGTCCCAATGTACACCTCTTGCCCCAATTATTAATAGCTCCTTTTTTCACTTTCAGTAGTGTCGTCCAAGTTTGCACGATAAATTATTTGGTTACCACATATGTGAAACTCTAAAAAAAATGAAAAGTCCTCAGCTGTTAAATCCAGATATTCAAAGTCCATGGGTCATTCAATTTGGAAACAATGATCTCTTTATTCTAAAAGGTCCGCAAGTACCTCCGGTAGGTACCCCTAGTTAAGAACTGCTGATCTAAAGTTCATCAAAAGTTACAGAAATAAAGAAGCATTTGGTGGCAGGTATTCACATGCTGAATTCACGGTAAGGACAACTAGATGGCTACTTTACAAGTATTTCTGTGATATCTTTATAGATGTTTAGCTTTGAGAGAAAACAGGGGATTTTACTTTATCAAATATCTAAAACTAAAGTTTTGAAAGCTACTCCAGTTGTGACCAGATAGGTGGTGCATTGCTCATAATAATGTGGTCCAAACAATAAACTTATGCCTTAGGCGAGTCTTATCTAAAATGTCAATAAACTTTCTTTTCATTGCTTTATTTATTTACTTAAAATAGAGCTGATTATTAAAACAATTCTATGTATACATTATTAATCCTTTCTCCTCTTTCAAGTATTGTTTTATAAGTTTTCCAAGAATATAAATACACAATTTTGATTTAACATCCTTCCCACTAACCTGAAAAGAAATAAGTACTCCACTTCAAGATTTTAAATAAAGATGTTACAGCATTTATTGACTTTTGCTCAAACAAAAATCTCAGTTCAAGATTTTGGACTGTCAGTGACAACTGAAACCTCTTGTCTGCTTTCTTCTCATCTGAGAATAGCTTCTTGCAAATAATGAGAATCCACACTTTCAGTTAATTAGTGGGTCCCCCAAGGGGGACCCCTTGGCTTCCCCTTTAGGAGGGGAAGCCAAGAAACATGTAAATTTTCATCCTCCCTGCCTTTCTTAGGTTTCTCCTCCCAGGCAGCAGAAGCTTCATTCAATCATACAATCTGATTCTGATTTGGCAACTCTATCCAGTGCACAGAGGCCTGCTTATCCAAGCTCTTCGCAGACCCCCCCAAACACCCCTGATTGGTCACTCCTTAGGATTAGGGTACACATACCAGCATACAGTCCATCTTGATATAGTAGACCTAAGAAAGAGGTTCCAACAAGTTGTAGAAGCAGGCATGAAGCCACTTGGGCAGGGAATTTGGGGTTCAGGTACACACAGAACTCAGTCTTGGGGTGGGGTAACTGTGGGATCCACTTGGGCCCACTTACAGGGGAATTACTTGCCCATGGAGCCCTGGTAACCTTGTACATCTTTACACAGGCCATGTGAGCAAGGCTTAACCATTAGCTCATCTAAGTCCTGGTCAAACACCCTGTTATTCTCTGAAAACATGAAAACACAGGAGGCATCAGAGGAGGTGCTACCAAGGCCATTTCCTTCCCATCTCCCTGTCTTCCAGGGATACCTTCATGAGACAATTTCTCATTTTCCGGGTTCTGCTGAGGTATGAAGCTTTCTCTCTCCCCACACCCTTCCACTTAGGGTACAGCTGCAGACTATAAACTGCTTAGTTGCAGCACAGAAGCATCCCAGCAGCAAGATGCCCCAGCACTCACGCCATTTCATCACATCATCCAGCCCCTTTGGTTTCAGTGTCGTACGGGGGGCCAAGGCATGTGGAGAGCTGGCACCTTGGTTCATCTTGCTTTTGCTCTCTATGTAAGTAATAAACTGTCTGAATTTAAAAGAGTTTGTTGTTTCTTTATAGGCTGAGTCTTTCAACCTTGTTGACCCCATGGGTGAGAAGTGTGGCTACAAGAGGCCAGAGCAGGGTCCTAGGTCAGGGGTCCTGTTGTCAGGTCTCAAGAAGAACTGCCTGCCACGTATACTTAGAGGTAGTAGCTCTCAACAAATCAGAGAGAGCTGAGTATAGAGAATTGACTGTGTGTGGATCCGTTTCAGAAAGAAAAGATGACACCACAACTTAAGGCCAGGAGAAAATAGAAATTATTTGAGGGTATTTATGTCATTGTGGTTATTGAATAGCTAGTAAAGGAAAATTGAAAAAGAACAGACTGCAAAACATGATATTGGCCAGCAGGAAACTTAGGAAAGTATTTACTGTAACACGAGAATATTTTTTAAAAGTAGTAAATGAAAAAAACCCCAAAAACAAAAAACACCACAGGTTACAACACAGTATATCCTGTGTGAGCCTGATTTTGTAAAACAAAAGCACAGATTGAAAGCCAGTATTTTTCTTAAAAAAAAAAAAAATTCTAGGACTTCTCTGGTGGCGCAGTGGTTAAAAATCTGCCTGCCAATGCAGGGGACGTGGGCTTGAGCCCGGGTCCAGGAAGATCTCACATGCCACAGAGCAACTAAGCCCGTGCATCACAACTACTGAGCCTGCGCTCCAGAGCCCACAAGCCACAACTACTGAGCCTGCATGCCACAACTACTGAAGACTGCATGCCTAGAGCTCGTGCTCTGCAACAAGAGAAGCCACCACAACAAGAAGCCTGCACACCACTATGAAGAGTAGCCCCACTCACCACAACTAGAGAAAGCCCATGCGCTGCAACAAAGACCCAATGCAGCAAAAAAATAAATAAATTTATAAAATTATTCAAGGGCTTCCCTGGTGTCGCAGTGGTTGAGAGTCCGCCTGCCGATGCAGGGGACATGAGTTCGTGCCCCGGTCCGGGAAGATCCCACATGCCGCAGAGCAGCGGGGCCCCGTGAGCCATGGCCGCTGAGCCTGCGTGTCCGGAGCCTGTGCTCCGCAACGAGAGAGGGCACAACAGTGAGAGGCCTGCGTACCGCAAAAAAAAAAAAAAAAAAAATTATTCAATACTGTTGAAAATGACCATAATTACCTTTGTAATTAGATAAAGAATAAACACCAAATGGGTAAAAGGGATAAATAAACATAAAATAGAAAAAAGGCCAGAAGACACATTAAAGAGAAAGATAAACAAGGTAATATTTAGATAAACAAAACACTGAAAACTTATTAGTGGCATGTTGCTTCTAATTAAGATTTTAAACATTTACTTACACTGGTGCATTTTACCATAAATGAAGTGAAAAATAAAAGAATTTATATGCTTCCCAAATTACTGACCTAGTGAAATTGTTGAGTATCCCTTCATCTTTTAATTAGCTCCTTTTTTGTAGGACTCCCTGCTTTACCTTCCTTCTCTAAACAAGTTGAAGGCATGTATTCTTGAATTTTAGTAAGCAAAGTATATGCTGGCAGAGACAAAGGGCTTCTTAAAATGTAGATACTTGAGCTGTACGTTAAAAATTCAGATTCGAACAGTCTGCACCAGAACCCAGGGCTCTGCATTTTCAATAAGCTTCCGAAATGATTCATATGCTGGAGATCTGGGAAACACACTTTGAAAGATTTTGAATGAACTAAAGAACCCCAATTAAACATAAATATACATAATTCTACACCTTTTGTTTAACCAAATGTTTGAATTTCTTGGTCACATACTCCTAACCAGTGCCTTTTCTAACCAGAGCCTTTTCCGGTTTCTTCACACTGAGATAATAATTGTCGTATCCATCTAAGAACACCCCCTTTCTAATTTTCTTTTTCTTGCCAAAGAGAAGTCACAGTCTGAGGGAATTGATAAGCCACACATACCCTTCTTCTTAATGAGTCTTGAAGCTTACTGAGCGACTTTTAGGAACAGGAGGGTATTGTACCCTTCTGCAATGCTAGGGCAAAAAAAAAAGGCCCATAGCATAAAGTCAGATGCCCTTGTCCCCTGTCCCAGGCCCTCCACATCTGGTCTTATCTCAAATTGCCTGTACCGTGACCAGCTGAATGACTGACCTTGGAGTGGCCTTGCTTGTGACCACTTTCTACACTTTCAATTTTCTTCACCTTCTGTTTCCCACACTTATTAAAGTCTACTCCCACTTAAAGCTGTTTTGAGATCCACTTTCTTCTTAAAACTTGCCTATTTACCAACTCAAACTGATTCATCCTACATCTGAACCCAGTTGTGTTTATTAGCAACTTGACATATGTATAGGTCATGTAGAATTTATGTGCTCAAGGAGACACCCAGGGTCCAGTTGGACGTGGAGAGTGGTGGGGAGAGGTTAGTCACAGGGCAAGTTAAGACACCCTTCATTCATTTACTGTGACTTCATTTATTCAGTCACTCAATTTTTTCCACAATTCTCTCTTAATCACCTACAATATGCCAGGAATACTTCTGGGTACTGGGAACACAGCAGTAAACAAAACACCCAAGGTGCTTATATTCTAATGAGAGTAAGCAGACATTAAAGAAATATATAAAAGATACCACAAAAAAAGAAAATTACAGACCAACATCACTGATGAGCAGAGATACAAAAATCCTCAACAAAATACTAGCAATCTGAATTCAACAACACATTAAAAGGATCATACACCATGACCAAGTGGAATTCATCCCAGGGATGCAAGGATTTTTTAACATCCACATATCAATCAGTGTGATACACCACATTAACAAGTTGAAGAATAAAAACCATATGATCATCTCAATAGATGCAGAAAAAGCTTTTGATAAAATTCAACATCCATTTATGATAAACCCTACAGAAAGTGGGCAGAGAGGGAACCTACCTCAACATAATAAAGGCCATATATGACAAACTCACAGCTAACATCATACTCAACAGTGAAAAACAAAGCATTTCCTATAAGATCAGGAACCAGACAAGCATGTCCACTCTTGCCACTTTTATTCAACGTAGTTCTGCAAGTCCTAGCTATGGCAATCAGAGAAGAAAAATAAAAGGAACCCAAACTGGAAAAGAAGAAGTAAAAAAGAAGAAGTAAAACTGTTTGCAGATGACATGATACTATACATAGAGATTCCTAAAGATACTACCAGAAAACCACTAGAGCTCATCAATGAATTCAGTAAAGTTTCAGGATACAAAATTAATACACAGAAATCTGTTGCATTCTGTACACTAACAGTGAAAGATCAGAAAGAGAAATTAAGGAAACAATCCCATTTACCATCACATCAAAAAGAATAAAATACTTAGGAATAAGCCTACCTAAGGAGGCAAAAGACCTGTAGTCTGAAAACTATAAAATGTTGATGAAAGAAATCAAAGATGACACAAACAGATGGAAAGATATACCGTGTTCTTGGATTGGAAGAATCAATAATTTCAAAATACTACCCAAGGCAGTCTACAGATTCAATGCAATTCCAATCAAATTACCAATGGCATTTTTCACAGAGCTAGCACAAAAAAATTTTAAATTTGGATGGAAACACAAAAAACCTGGAATAGCCAAAGCAATCCTAAGAAAGAAAAATGGAGCTGGAGAAATCTTGCTCCCTGTCTTCAGATTATACTACAAAGCTACAGTCATCAAAACAGTATGGTACTGGCACAAAAAACAGAACTATAGATCAATGGAACAGGATAGAAAGACCAAAAATAAACCCATGCACATACAGTCAATTAATCTATGACAAAGGAGGAGAGAATATACAATGGAGAAAAGACAGTCTCTTCAATAAATGGTGCTGGGAAAACTGGACAGCTACATGTAAAAGAATGAAATTAGAACATTATCTAACACCATACACAAAAATAAACTCAAAATGGATCAAAGACCTAAATGTAAGGCTGATTACTATACAGGAAAACATAAGCAGAACACTCTCTGACATAAATCACAGCAATATCTTTTTGGATCTACCTCCTAATGAAAACAAAAATAAACAAATGGGACCTAATGAAACTTAAAAGCTTTTGCACAGTAAAAGAAACCATAAACAAAATGAAAAGACAACTCGCAGAATGGGAGAAAGTATTTGTTAATGCTGCGACCAACAGGGATTAATCTCCAAAATATCTAAATAGCTCATGCAGCTCAATATGAAAAAACAACCCAATCAAAAAATGGGTGGAAGATCTAAATAGACATTTCTCCAAAGAAGACATACAGATGGCCAAAAAGCACATGAAAAGATACTCAACATCACTAATTTTTAGAGAAATGCAAGTCAAAACTACAATGAGGTATCACCTCACACTGGTCAGAATGGCTATTATAAAAAAGTCTACAAACAATAAATGCTGGAGAGGATGTGGAGGAAAGGAAACCTTCCTACTCTGTTGGTGGGAATGTAAATTGGTACAGCCACTATGGAGAACAGTATGCGGGCTCCTTAAAAAACTAAAAATAGCACTACCGTATGATCCAGCAATCCCACTCCTGGGCATACATCCAGAGCAAACCATAATTCAAAAAGACACATGCACCCCAGTGTTCACTGGAGCACTATTTACAGTAGCCAAGACATGGCAGCAACCTAAATGTCCATTGACAGGAATGGATAAAGAAGATATGGTACATATAGACAATGGAATATTACTCAGCCATTAAAAAATGAAATAATGCCATTTGCAGCAACATGGATAAACCTGGAGATTATCATACTAAGTGAAGACAGACAGAGAAAGACAAATATCATGTGATATCACGTTACATGGAATCTAAAAAAATGATACAAATAAACTTATTTACAAAACAGAAACAGACTCAGACATAGAAAACAAGTTTATGGTTAACAAAGGGGAAGGGGGGAGGGATAAATTAGGAGTTAGGGATTATCATACACACTTCTATATATAAAATAAATAACTCATAAGGACCTACTGTCTAGCACAAGGAACTCTACTCAGTACTCTGCAATGACCTATATGGGAAAAGATTCTGAAAAAGAGTGGATATATGTGTATGTATACCTGGTTCACTTTGCTGTATGCCTGAAACTAACACAACATTATGAATGAACTATAGTCCAATATAAAATAAAAATTAAATTTAAAAAAGACAGTAAAAATAATGCATATTATTATAACCAACACTTATTGAATGTTTACTGATGCCAGGTACTATTCTATGTGCTTTGTGTTAACTCACAATTTATGAGATAAGAATTATTATTTTCCATTTTACAGATAAGGAACCCAGGCACAGAATGTTTCAAGAACTTGCCCAAAGTCATAAAGTAAGCAGTAGGAGGCAAAGATTTAAATCTAGGCATTCTGGCTCTAGCATTCACCCTCTTAAGTCCTCACCAAACCTCACCATCAATAATAAAAGTATGTGCTCTGAAGAAAAATAAAGCACAGTACGTGGGACAGAGAGTAATGAAAAAAGGGTGGTCAGAGAAGGCTTCTTTAATATTCATTTTATAGGCAGATGCAAGTTCCTTCAGTTGTGGAGTTCAACTCAGTTAGTTTCTATTAAAGTTGAAGTAAGACATATTTTGGTTAAGTGGTCATGATGCCAAACACAGCCCCACTTCAGAAACTTTGCACTTGAAGGGACCCAGGTCAAGAGTGACCCCAACCTACTTCTGTGGTCTTCTAAGGGTATAGAAGTTGTTCCCGTGGCTCCACATGAGGGAGTATGGGGTTAGAAAAGGGGCAGCTGTTAGGTCAAGTAAAGGGACAACCAACCAACTTAGAGGGTAGAGATCAACACCACAGAAGAGGTTAAAGATCTTTTAAGAAATAGTGGTATTTTCCTCAGGATATGAGGGAGCGAAGATGAAACTAACACACATTCATGGCAATGATCATATCATTAGAGCCATTACCATGCAATGGGGCCAGAACCAGGGACCCCTCCCCATCACCACTTTATTTCCTCATTTATCCCTCCTCCCTGCCTCCAATCCTAGAGAAAGGGAGGTGTCACATGGCATGATCACATCACCACCTTTTCCTCTAAAGAAACTGTGGGCCACAGTCTTAAGCCTGTGCTGATTGGGAAAGAACAGGCAAGTCTTAAATATTGAGAATGCATTAATAAACTGAAGTGACAGAGAGTTATGGAATCTCTTTTAAGGGACTATTAGAGGAAATAGAGTTGAAAGCAGTGATAAGAAAAACAGAACTTCACCCAATTTACTTCTGAATGCATTTAGACTCCTAAACAACTTGGTGACACAATTAAGACACACCTATAGTAAAATTTCTGGTAGTGAAAGTGCTATAGTGAAAACTTGGAGGCAGTTATTTTTTAATTTCATAGTCAGGAAAGCCTCGAAGGAGGAAAACTGTGAGCCAAGACACCTGAACATAGTGAGGAAGTAAAACATGCAAACATCTGGGAAAAGAACATTCCTGGTAAAAGAATTAAAAAAAAAAATTCTGGCCCTTGGTTGACCAGTTGATTGAATTATATCATATTTGTACCTGTGATGGAAGTTCCATATGGGTGATGCCTGTGTCTTGACAATGTAATGTGGAAATGAGGTTTTGTGAACACTTGGTACATTGTAGACATTCATAAGCAATGAGCAGTAACAGTTTTGATAAAAATCAGAAACCAAATTTACTCAAGATTTAATAGAATACTCACCATATGAATACTGCTGGCACGTATATTTGTGAGAAATTAGTTTTTACAGAATTAAGTTACAGAAATTAGTTTTTACAGAATATAGCAAAGAATTAGCGATATATTAATATTCTCAATATATTATATTCTCAATATAAAATGACATTTCATTTAAAGTTTCATATGATTAATTTTGTTCTAATGCATTTAATAGTCATAGCATATGTGATTTTTAACTATTTAAAATTGTAATATTAATTTAATGGAATATTTTGAAGTTATTAAAATCATGTATTTGAAGAATATGGATTAGGTAATATATTTATTGGAAAATTAAGACAGAAGAATATAAATGAAGAAAGGAGAATGAAAAAAATGTTATCATTACCTCTAGAGTCTGAGGACTTGAAAATTTTATATTTTTTTAAATTTCAATACTTTTCAAGTTTACAACAATGAATTCGTGTTACTTTTATAATTGGGGGAGAAGCACAATACTTGTGTGTGTGTGTATATATATATATATATATATATATATATATATATACACACACACGCACACATTCCCAATTCCATTAATTATTCACACACAATCTTTTAATTCTTTGGCAAAAGTAAGTATGTTCAAGAAATACAGCAGCTAGCTAATAGTAAACTGTAATTTTATGTTTCCTTATATTAAAGATTTGTCACACTTAAGATTTCCCTTTAAGTTTCTTAAACTTGATTTACAAGGAGTTATTCAGAATTTACAAACTAATTTTGTAAATTCTACACAGTGCTAATTGTAAATCAATAACTCTAATCTTAAACGAAGTAGAAACAGGTTGTTTTAACTCTCTGCTTTGTCCTTGGGAATGCAGAAACTAAAAATCCCATCAAATCTGCCCTGAAGCCTTTTAAACTTGCTTTTATTTTGGGTTCCTATTTTATCATTTGCTAGTCTCCATGGTATAGAACACAACTGTCAAAGTAAGAGCTTATATTTCAGATAAGTCATTTGCCTCATCATAAAATGCATTTACAGGAATCAAATGCAAGATGAAAAAAAAATTAGGACATATCTTAATTTTCTGGAAAGCAACAAAATTCATTTATAAGCTACTTGTACACTAAGGTAATACCTATAAGAAAACTTAATGGACTGAAGTACTATTCTCCTTAAAGGTCCATTTTTAAATCAGAGGAAAGCATAGTTAGCAGCAAATATCTTATTAAACAACAAGTGTGCAAATGCAAAAGGCAGAAGCCTCTAGGGCCATGTTAATTATCTCAGGGTCGCAGGCATTAAGAACACTGTCTGGCAGTTTCTAAGGCAGTCATATGGCAGTGCCAGCACACAAGCATCCCCAAGGTCTTGCAGTTACAGCACTGTCATATTTCAAATGACAGGTAATACTTATGAACACTCCAACACTAACCACCTCAATTATAGTCAATGTCAAGGTTTTACAACTGGAGGAACTACTAATTTCTAACATATATATTGCCTGACAAAAAGTACTTTATAAAAATAAGGTTTACAGGTTTAAAACCTATTGCAAGATGCTAAAGAAATCTTTGGAATGTTCACACCAAGATTCTTTGGGTGTTTTTCTTCTTGGGGGGAAAAACATATACATTTTCTTTCATAAGGAAGATAATTTTTGTAGCATTTATAGGGCAAGAAAGCCTCAAAGCAGTTTAATGGGTCTGGATTCCATTCTTCTTGCCTATAGTGACATTTTATCACAAGATATTTCAAGTTAGATTTAATTCATTTCCAATATACTCATACATATTACATTAGAAATGTGTATTTATATAGACATGGTGTTATTTCATCAAATTACATTTCTTCCTACTTTTTACTAGGATAACATTTTTCTATCTTTCAGCTTGCTTGTGAATATTTGCAACTGATGTGCTGGCTCTGTTAACACCTCCTCTTTCTAGTTTTTCTTTTACTTGTAAGCCTCCTAATAAGACCACAGAGAGCCACTCAGATGTCAGTGTGTGTTCCTAGTAATCCTCACATGGTGCAACCTTTGACAAGAAACCCGAAATCTCACTTAGGATCAAGCTTAAACCTCCAAATTGTTAAAGTAATATGTCTAAGAGATTAAGTTCTAGGGGAAACTTTAGCTTTACCTGAATGGAGATTGTTAAGGGAAGCAGCTGGGCTTCTATGGGGCAGGAAGGCTAAACTATGAAAAACTTTTTCAAGCTTTGGATGAGCAGTTTTTCCAGTAGACATCTTTCATCTTCCATAGAAAGTTCTCAACTATGGGTTCATAGAGCATTGGTAGTCTCTAAATGGGGGCAGTGTGAAATTGCATGCAAATTTTGTTTTTATATACACATGCATATTTTTCTGGGGAGAGTATATAATTTTCATCTACTTCTTAAAAGAATCCATAACCCCGAAACTTAAATTATTAGACCATGTAATCTATGGGACTTTATTCCCCAAGAATACCCATTTATAAATGGAAAACATAGAAACAGACAGAAGTGAGAGACTCATTTAAGACTCAACTAAGAGTTTTAATTTAATTTGCAAATAAGAGAATATTGACTTTTTTCCAAATTTTGTCTGACAATAAAAAAAGACATTGAGAGTTGAAGTAGTTAAGTATTATACTCATTTAGATTCTGAATATGTGCTTATGTTTTTGGATGATTTATTTTATGAATTTAATACTATTAAGAAATAAACATTCCTTTAGTAATTTAGAAGACATTCTAATTGTTTCAAATGTATAAAAATGTTTAGATTATAAGGAAAATGAACTTCTGAGGTAAAATTTTCATGAAAATCTTTAATATTTACTTGTAAATGCATTTAAAATTTCTGAAACCTGGGTTTAAATTAATATACCTCATACAGTTACCTCTGGTCATGAGAATAATACAAAATTAGCTTCCAATTCCAGTTCTGTCATGGACATGTTAGAAATCTTAATCCTTACTTTGTCAAATGTGTAACAATTATTCTTAGGAATGGATTTAAAAATTTTCATATTTTAAAATGAGTAAAAATATAGAATAGGGAAATGATTAAATCATAACAGTATCTGCTATTTTGGGTGTAAGTATTTCTAATTTGTGATAGATGTTTCAGACCAACTTCCCCTCAGGGTAAAAGATGCTTTTAAAATTGTTTTGTTTTGTTGAAGCAGAAGAAATCGGTGACTCAAACACATCAAGAAAGAGGATGGGCTTCCCTGGTGGCGCAGTGGTTGAGAGTCCGCCTGCCGATGCAGGGGACACGGGTTCGTGCCCTGGTCCGGGAAGGTCCCACATGCCGCGGAGCGGCTGGGCCCATGAGCCATGGCCGCTGAGCCTGCGCGTCCGGAGCCTGTGCTCCGCAACGGGAGAGGCTACAACAGTGAGAGGCCCGCGTACCGTAAAAAAAAAAAAAAAAAAAGAAAGAGGATGAGGATCGCCTCGCCTTGTTTACTTTTGATTGGCATAGAAAACCTTTTACTCTGTTAAGTGATAGCTGCTCCGCTTGCCGCTATGGAGCAGCTCACATCTAGATTGCAAATTTCCTGAAGGTTAATTTCAGCTTCTGGCTAAAATGCCCTTGTTTGAATTGACTTGCATTGCCTTCTTACAGGTAAATAATTCCAGATACAGTTTTAGGTCAGTTCCACCTAGATACAAGATAAAGGGTTTAAAAACTAATGAATAGAAGCCACTCTACTTTAGCTAGGTGTTCAAAATAAATGCCTGTTCTGACCTGAAAACTTAAAAAAAACAACCATTTGCCATTTCAAGGTATTGCACATGAGCCTTGGTCACTGCCAAAAATATGAAATTCTAAGTAAGGAAAGCCAAGTACTCCCTACAAGTGTTTTGTCTGTCCCATACTCCTTTTTTATTTTAGAATAGAAAATACACTATATTAAGAATAACTTTCAGCAGCATATATCTTCTATTTATGGGATAAAGAGAGAAATTGTGAAGCCAAAGAATTTGGGGAAGAGCATATTAAATATTCAAATTATCTTAATTTGGAATTTAAATTGTCTCATCAGGGTTATCAGAGCTAAATTTTTATTGTCATTTAAGCATCTGGTCACACAGCCTTTTCAACTGAACTGATTATATTATTTAATAAAACCACACATTGTTTTTTCCTTAACCATTCTGATTTGGTAGAGAGCTCGTGGGGAGATGTGTTTGCAGTTGAAACTGGGATGCAATTTTGGATTTCATACAGTATTTTCCACCTGTTCTACTTCAGATCTTGAAACATACAAAAAGTTACTGATGTGTAACTTCACTTTTCATCCATTGGCACTAATTTTATTTTTTTTTATTAGATATATTTGCACCTGCTGTAATCAAAAGCAACAGATATTAAATGAACAAATGAAGATTTGTTTCACAGAGGAATGGAGTGTGTGTGTGTGAGCATGTGTATGTATGTGTGTGTATGTGTATGTGTGTGTGTGTGTGTGTGTGTGTGTAGGGCAAAATGTTAACATTTTTTCCAAGGGTGGTGCTGGAAGAAATACATACACAAACGCAAACCCTCCAAATCCATCCACTCATCCTTCACTGAAACAAATGGCAGAGATAATGCTGATGTGTCGAGGTTCCTATTGAGATCGTTGCCATATGAGGAGGATCCTGTAAGCTACGGATGGGATCCCTAGCTGAAGGAAAGGCTGAAGGCTGAATTCAGCCTGCAGAAACTGTCAGACAGGCTCAGGAGTTTTCAAAATAACCCACTGGAATCTCTTTAGATGTGCTACTCAGTGCACCACAGTTGGCTCCACTCCTTATTGCCATACACCCAGCCTCACCCGTTGCTTGAGTTGCCTTGTACCTGAAGATATTGGAGTTTGGTACCTCTGTTAGGCAGTCTTTTCCCCTTACTTTAAACCAGAAGATGGTTTTTCATCTTAAACAGGAAGACAGTGTTTTCCCAGTGGGTCAGCAATTTGAACTTTCTGGGTACACTTCCTAGTCTCCTGCCCACTTGTAGCCAAATATTTATCTCTTGTCCATTCTTCAAAAATGTCACTGACCTCCAAATTACATGAGACTATGCCTAGACGTGTGTATTTTCTCCTCAACAGTGCCTGGAACTTTACAAGGCCATTCAATCTGCAGAATCAAATTTTTTGTCAGTAAAGAAAATTTTTTTTCCATTGTTAATTTAATAATTAATTTGTTAGAATGGCGAAAGGGAGATAGAATCAAGATAGAGAGGTGGTAAACACAGACTTGAATTTTCCCCTAATAAGCTTTTCTGATTCTCTATTTTCTCCATTAAAAGAAATACTTTTAGTGTTTTCTATTAAAATATTGTTTTTTGAAATCTTACACACTTAACATTTACGACTCCTTCCTTTATGCATCTGAAGATGCCTCATGACTGAGTTTGGAAATCTATAGTTACAAAGCATTTAGAAGGTTTCCACAATAACAGCAGCAGTTGCCAAAACTATGCACTTTAAATGCTTCTTTTCATTCCATACACTCTGTGACCCTGTGGGGGACCTGTTACTATCTCTTTCTGACTGATGAAGAAATAAAATCAGAGGGATCATGTAACATGGTGAAGATCACATCGTGAGAATATGGTAGAGCTGGAGTTGGTGCATTTAAAGGTGGCTCTCTCCACCACCCAGCATCCTGTCTCATCATTCAACAGCTTTTCAGTGGGTAGTGCTGGCCAAGCTTACCCATCACTGACACAAAATACATGCACATAGGGACCTTTTTCATATGCCTGCTGCTCAGCTTGACCTTAAAACCCTCATCACAACCTGGAGTTGAGTGCTACCCCTACCCTCTGCTGGAAATACCTTAACACCATTTTAAAAGCAAACCACTAGATTATAGTGTGAATATCTGGAATCAAAAGCAATCATTCTTACCAACTGAAGTGAAAAAAAAATGGAATTCAATTCAAATTCAGTTTTTGAAATGCAGCGTTTTAGTTATTTAACTTAAATCATCTCAAAAGGTAACAGATGCTTTTAGACACTCATTTTCTCTCGTTCTCGTACCTAATAAACATTTTTATACATGAAATGCTATTTGCATGCCTGCGTGGGTGGCAGTGCCACCCTCAGACTCATCTCCCTTATTTATTGTTGTGTATCACTCAGAATCGCAGCAACTCGATTAGATCTTGATTCTCTGAAATGTATATGTTGCTCTGACAACGAAAAGCTGCTACCCTCGCTAGAGCGTACGTCGTTCTGTCAACTTGTCTTCAGCATATTAAAAAGAAAAAACACAAAAAATATTATTACTGCTCTTTTACACTCATATCTTGTTCTCCTATACTATGAAAGAAAATGCCTTCGATTTTTAAAATGTTTATGCCTTTTTTACTATAATACACACAATATTTTGAGAAAAAGTGAAAAATTTTATCCATAAACCATTTAGTTCTTCTTATCCCCTCTTACCTGTGACTCCTAATGAAATTTACAATCAGGAAATACAATGATTTTGCATTTTCTTTTTAAGGGGTCACTCATCTATTGGTAGCTTCTGTTTCAGGTTATTATACAAAAGTAACCACTTTGGCCTTTTTGCATTTGAGTAGTCCACTCCGTGGTGCTGTTTAGTTAATTTAGTTATTCTTTTTTTTTTTTTTTTGCTACTTTTCTATTACTTGAACTTTTGTCTTTCTACAAAGCAGGTTTTTATAACCATACATGGACAGTCATCATAGAGTACTTGATGAGTCAGAATTTTAATACAGATTGGTCCAGTTTAACAGTATTTCATTATATAAATATATGTATACACTTATTATGTATAAATATAATTATAAAAATTAAATCTATGTATCTTATAAAGTAGTGTGTGGTTTACAAAAATCTTAAACTTCATTAAGTTATGTGACAGAGAGAGCTGGTATTATTATCCTCATGTTTGTATAGGGAAAGAAAGAGAAGACTGTAGTAGTTTATGAGTATCACCCAAAGTGGTGGAAGCAAGTGTTTTCTGACATTAAACAATCTTTCCACTGCTGTCTCATAGTCCCACAGAATTTTATAGTGTCTAAGCTTTATGTTACCTTTACAACATAAACCTCACATACCTAACATTTTACTACCAACCCCTATCAATGAACTGGCTAAAAGAAATTATATTTACGAGAAATTGAAAGAGATATGGAACCCAAACAAACATCTAAGAAACCGGAGTTATGTTCCTCAATAAAGTTGTAATATCAGAAAGTGCCATATTCTGTCCACAGTAGCTTCATCTCCTGTTGGATCACATTCCTTATCTTGCATTCTAACAAGAAACTTTTCATTTTTATCACTGATGTCAAGAAACAGACACATTTGTTATAAACTTATTTTAGCGTATGATGACTAGTATGGCATTCAGCATCTCTGCATGATAAGGTCTAAAGTATTTCTAGAATCTCATACCAGGAAAAACTAAGAAATTGGTGAGCTTTTTGCTCTCTGATAATAAAAGCTCTATAGCCAATGCTGTTTCTTCTTTTCCTGTCAGGGCCCACAGGAAGCTCCAAATCAGATTAGTTTCTCCATCACAAAAATGATATTAAGTTTATGATAGACATACTTTCTTCTTTTTCCATTAGTTGCTTATCTCTTATTGGATGAATGCTATTTATAAGACACCCCAAATAATTTTCAGAAACAATGAGGTATGCATTTAAATCTGAGTAGTTATAATCAAGGGAAGTCTAATATACTTGAAAATTTTATTTCTTATGTTTTGTATACACACTATTTACTCAATACATACAACTTCATGAGTTGAGTGCTGATTTGGAATGCTTCTTAAAGTTGGAAAACTTTAACATTTTCATTTAATAATACAATTTGTAATAATTTGTAATTAATGATTTACAAAAAATAAAAATATTTAATACAGATATTCAATATTTGTATTCTGTATCTCCCTAGTGTTCAGATTGGTATCTTGTACGTGGAAAGAATTCAAAACAATAGCCTGCTGATTATTTTATTGTTCTCTTTACAAGATCTATTTATGAGCTTGTAGTAAAATAGTCTATACTTGTTTCTAAACAGGAGCAAGTTTATCATATTACTGTCAGCCTTCTTAAAAGCTTCAACTTACAAAGATCATACAGGTTTTTTTTCTAAAGAGTTAAATGTGATTCATTTAGGTCTGAAAAATATTGACAGGACAAAACATCATACTGGAAAATTTTCAGATAAAAGAGTGGCTTAAGTCCAAAGATCTAACCATCAACCAACAAAAACAAAAAGAAAAAAGTCTCACAAAACTCCCATCAGTCCAAACAACCAAATCTAGGTAATTTGAGGTCTGCTATGGTCTGAATGCTTGTGAACCCCTCAAAATTCGGATGTTGAAATCCTAGTGACCAATGTGGTGGTGTGGTCTTTGGGAGGTGATTAGATCATAAAGTGGACCTCTCATCAATGGGATTAATGCTCTCATAAAAGAGATCCCATAGAGCTCCCTAGTCCCTTCTACCATGTGAGTATATAAGAAGTCTGCAGACTGGAAGAGGGCTCTCTATTGACCATGCTGGCACCCTGATTTCAGACTTCCAGCCTCCAGAACTGTGAGAAATAAATTCTGCTGTTTCTAAGCTACCTACACTGTGGTAGTCTGTTACAGCAGTCTGAAGGGACTAAGACAAGGTCAAGGTCCTTAAAAGATATAAATCTGAGAGCTCTCCTAGAGCAGATATAGAGTCACACTCATCTTTCTATCCCCAGGGTCTAGTAGAGTTGGACCCAAGGTAGGCGTCCCACAAATTTTGAATGGATCATTTAAGATGATGCTAGTGGAATATGTGCTTTGAGCTGCTTTTGCCTAGTAAGACTGATTTCTGCTGATCCATCAATATATTCCCAGGCAATCTCCCTTGGCCAAAGCATGCCTTTGAGAGTTGGCAGGCTAGGACTCGGTGTTCAGTCTCTGGCCAGAAACAGAATGAAAAGTAACTGAACGGCAAAGGGTATTAATCTCTTGACCCTGGACTTATTAACTCTATGCTTTAACTGAGTTAACCAGCCATGGTTAGAAGGAGCAGCAATGTTCGTAACCTCTAATTACACCATTCTTTCTGTCTAAATATTATGGACTTGGTTGAGAGGCACATTTGAAAAGACATTAATGGCATAGCATATGTTACATTGTAGTTTTGTTATCTGAGCCAAAATTAGAACCCATTTTTCAGATAATTTTCCAATGCTCTATTCTCTGAAATCAAGTAGTCTATTAAGGTCCTTAAAATTTCTCTATCAGAACCTATAGCCCCCCAAATCCAGGAGCATTCTATTAATAGTTACAAGGTATTTATTAGTATCCTTATAATATCCAAGTTCTTCAAATGCAACACATATTTTTCAATCTATGGATTTTACTGCATTGAATCTATCCATTAGAAACAATGATCAAATACCTATGAGCAAGGTTCTCTTCCACATACCACCTGAGATACAAATTATGACAAATATCAATAGTTGTTGCTTTCAAGGAATGTACAACCTAATCTAAAAAATGAGGTGTACATACAGAAATATAAGTACTTCCCCCTCCCCCAAACACACCTGTTAAAGAGCAATGCAACATACAAGAAGGCACAGAAGGCCGTTTTGCAGGCAAGAAGGGCTGAATTCTGAGGATTGCAAATGAAAATAAGATTACATGGAAAAGACTTGGCAGTTTTATTTGTCTACAAGTTCAATATGAAACACTTGAGGAGCAAGACTGAGACCACTGAATTCCTTATTATAGCACTCACACTGATTTTTAATTATTCCTACTATAGTGTTGTACCTAATACCTTGTGAGCTATTTGAGGGTCACAGCTGGATCCTTTTTTATCTTTGTGTACCCAAGACGTAGCATAGTACTGTGTATTTTGTTAGTTCAACAAAATTTGTTCATTTGAGTATTTACTGAACATGAATACTTTGCACCAGGCACTGGGAACACAGGGTTTAACTAAAGACACATGGTCCCTGCTTAATGAGTTTACAGTCCTGTGAAGGAAAAAAAGAATGAAGGAATAAATGAATGTATTGGGCATGTCCAATGAACAGCAACTGCTTCCCAACTCTTTCTTTTGATCATAAATTTCTTTCACTTGCTGGAGATTCTGATACACCTTCCCACCAATTTTTAAGAAAATGCAGTAAAGTTTGTCTCCTGCTCTTCTGTTTTATCCTACCAACCAAGAAAATTCTGCCAAGTTTTATGTTCTATAGTCAGTATTTTGAAAATGATAGTGTTCCCGCCCCCCAAAGACAAAATGTATTATAATACTGAATATGTTTTTGCAAACCACATTGCCCACAGGTGCTAATATCTTTGCTGGGGGTAGGCAGCCCTGGCCAGGAACCCCAGAGGCAGAGGCTATGTGGAGAGAGTGAGAATGAGAAACAAGGGAAGAGAAACCAGGGCCCACTCTAATGGATTATAAATGCAGGTAGTTTGGTTATTCACCCTAAGGGCTGAAAAGTCTTTGGAGGTCTGTGAACTGGGAAATGGCAGCATCAGAGTGATATTTTTGAGATAATAGTCCAGCAGTTACACATACAGTCTATGTTGTTACAGATAAACTTAAAACAAGAAAGGCCCATTAGGACACTACTGCAACTGTTCAGGAACAAACTTTCAATTGCCTAAACAATGATGGTTCCAGAGGTACTAGAAATATACTGAGGGTTTTAGCCTGGGGCTGGGTAGAATGGTAGTGCCACAAAGGAAATCAGGGCCATCAGGAAAAGGAACCAATTTGGAATTAGGAGAGAATAAGTGAATCTACAGAATGACTTATTTTTAAGTATGATTAAATGCAATTACATGGAGTTCTATGATTAAAGCACTGAAGATAGATCAGCTTGAAATTCACAGACATAAAGATTAAGCATTCCTTTCGTGTTCAGAAAATTCTTCACAAATCTTATTATAAACAGTAACGTCAGTGTTGAACAACTGAGAAGTAACTTCTGGCTTTTCCTTGAAATTAGCAAGAGCCAAGACCTACCAATCCTTCATATATTATATAGTAATGTAAATCATAACTTTGGAAATTTGGTAAGATTGGTGCCGGGCTCTATGGCAGAACGAGGTCCCTGAATGTTAAGTACTGTGCATGCCCCAATAGAGTATATGAATTTCCAACATTCATTCATTCATCCATTCACTCATCTATGTGAACTGACTGCTTATTATGTATAATATACTGTGATGGACTCTGGGATTCAGTCAAGAAACAGGAGAGATCTGGTCCCTGGTCTCATGGAGGTCACATATTTCCTGGACTGAAAAACAAGCTCCTTTGTTTTTCCCAATGGTGTACCCTTAAAGGTTCTCCCTACAGATGTCTCAGGCTGACACTGAGGAAGTTATCAGGCATGTAAATTTTGGAGATGTCTAATAAAAGCCACATAACAAACAAACATTATAAATAAACTGAGTAATATTTGATGCTGCAGAATGGACTCTACCTCCTTCCATCTATAGATTCAGGGAGCCCAGATTAATGTCATTTTTAAGTAGGATGTAGTTATGCTCTGCAACTCCTTCCATAGTTCCACAGGGGAAACAGAAGGAGAGAAGGAGCTGAAAATAAGTGAAATTAGATCATTGATAAGCTCATAATTTAAGTTCATACCATTTGGCCAGTTTTCTAATAGCTCTAACTTAATGATTCAACTAGTTTCCTGGGAACAAAAATGAGTGCATGTTCAATGTTCTG
Organism: Orcinus orca; assembly: GCF_937001465.1. Classification (NCBI taxonomy): domain Eukaryota; kingdom Metazoa; phylum Chordata; class Mammalia; order Artiodactyla; family Delphinidae; genus Orcinus; species Orcinus orca. Next base: position 57,733,736 of record NC_064563.1, on the reverse strand, counting down.
TATTATATTACTGATGAGAATCTGCCAGAGCCATGTCTAGCTGAAGCTTATGAGCAATGAACCCAAAAAATACTTTGTATTGTTATAGTTCCACTATGAGTAGATAGATGAATACACAGTGGTTGACAATAAGTAAAAATGAGTACACAGAATTGTTTTCTCAATTATTTTCCTAGCGGATCATAACTGTCTTAGTCATTCGACACATTGAACATCTACCACATGCAAGGCAAATGCTGTGCTCAGTACTATAAATGGAAAAAAGACGGCCTGTGGGAAGTTTTACATCAACACCCTGAGAGGCAACCTGATGCAGTTCAATAAATAGCAGTGTAGGCCACATAATTTATGTGAATATTAAAGATATAAATCATGATAGCAGAAGTGATGTAATATTATGCCATATAGTAATCATCCACAATGATGAAGATTATGTTGGTTCCTTAGTTAAACTATGATATTTCACAAAATATAAAAGGAAATCAGGAGATTGCCTCCTTCCAGAAGATGAATAGGCAGAAAAATGTTAAATGCTTTGGTGTGAACGCTTGTCAAAAGAGATGAACCTCCATGAAGATTCCTAAGTTTCAGTGGCCCACCTTTATGCAGCCATTTTCCTATGTAAGGCTACCTATACCAATGGGTAGAAAACACTGGTACATTGTCTGTAATGCTCTGTAAATTTGTCATGTTCTTTTGGAGTGTCCTGGCTCTTAAATGTGAGGAATTAGTTCTCTCATATACAGAGAAGGCCACACAGAAGTGTGGCACCTTTCACTTTTTATAAGTTGAATGCTATGAAATATATGGTAGTAAAAATATACCCCAGTTGATAAATTACTTTCATAGTCATTAAGGTATGTGTGTACTTAATGAGCTGGGGGTAACCAGAATTAAGTTTACTTAATTCTCAATTTTCAATAGGTCATCAACCATTAAGTATTTTACATCTGTTTATGAACATCCTGTTATATTTCCCATGTCTGAAAACAAGAAGAAAGTACTTCAGCCATGTATAAACATTTCTAGTGTAATTCAAAAATTAAGGACTTAAACCTCTGGACAGATATAGTAATAAAATTCCTAGCCACATCCTATTACTTTTTGTATTTCACTCATGAAAAGTGGCCTGGCACCTGTCAGTGTGCCTGCTTCTAGAGGTATCTGAAAAAGCCTAGTAAAATTACAAATATACAAAACTTTGTAAAGGCATGCCCAGTTCACCTTGTGTGTGTATTTGATGGATGCTTTATATACTAATTTTGACAGTGATGTAAAAGCCGTGAACATGGAGGAGTCCTCCCTGTACATCTTTACTGCAAATGGAAATACTGGTACTAAAAGACAAGCTTTAGTCAGTATTTAGAATGATTGATAATTTTGAATATAAACATGGAGACCTCTTAACCAGAAGGTGGCATGACTGCGCTGGATGCTGGTATCATTTTTGACAGGTTTTATAAGACCCGAAACAACTGAGGGATGGTGTTGCAAGACCACCTTTCATATACTTGCCACTCTGATTTCCTACAGTAATGAACTTCAGCAGCTCTGCTTGGTAGCCAAAGCCATGAAACCTAAGGAATGCACATGTGTCTCAAAAACCACCCAGGGAAGACAGAAGGGGTTGGCTTATATGCTAACCTGATTTTTCTTTTCTTTATTCTGAAGCAGAGAATAGAAAACTGCTTTAGTGCCAAAAAATAGCAGTTGGAAATATTATTTAGTGATAATTGGACATTACCCAAGGTGGGAAAAAAAGAACGTTAAAAGATAAAATTATTCTGGGAAGAGACTGTTGTATTTCTGTTCTTGTTTCAGGGCTTGGAAATCATCTTATTTAGGTGAGAGTATTTTCAGGAAAACATAATACCAATCATATAAAAATCGGCCTGCTAACTCCTGAGAACTTTGGGGGATAAACTAGGACACACTGTCAACAAAATAAGGTTCCAGGAAGGAGGATTCCTTGTATGCAAACAAGTGCATGACCTTCCCCTCTTCCTGCTGACATCCATGCTGTGCCAGAATTGGTCGGACAGATTCAAATCCCTGGTCTGCCACTTAGTGAGTAACCTTGGGCAAGTTAACCTGCATCCACCTTGCAGGATAGTTTTGAGAATTAGCAGCAGAATACATTAACTATTTAGTGTGATGCTCACAACGAAACAGTAACTAAGTGGCTGGCTATTTTACTTAGTTCAATCCCACCAAGTCACAAACCAGTTCCATAGGATATAGGGTGTAAGTTATGTTGCTGTGTAAATTAAGGTAAGTTATTCAAAATCATTAAGTTTTTATTCCTGCCATATCCATTCTATGGGGCAAGTGGTTATGGTTCTCCAACTAGAAGACTCTGTGCAAGAAACATAACTGCCTTATGATTCATATGACCGTTCATACAAAATAGCTATTTGACTTTTCCATATCAAAGGTAGCATTTAATTACTGAAAAACAAAAGTCTAATGACACTAAAAAAAATCTACTGTAATGAAATTTCTTTAATTTCTATATTTTTTAAAAATAAGCATATTTCAGGAAGACAAAAGGAAACCTCAGCGATAACCACTTTTAATGATATCTTGGAAACCACTGTTAGTATTGTGGGCTTAATCCAGATAGACTCTCATACAAAACTAGAATCTTAGTGCATATAGTTTTGTAACTAGATTTTTGTTCCACTTAGCAATATACCTTCCCTGGCCAAAAGATATATTTCTGTCACATTGTTTTAATAGGCCACAGAATATTCTACTATACAGATACACCATGTTCTATTATTAAGGTCCTTATATTGTTAGATATATAAATAATTTATCCAAGAATGAATGTTCTATGAAGATGAGATCAATGCTTGTTTTATTCACTAGTGTATGTCTAGCTTTCTAGCACCATGCCTACCATACAGAAGAAGCAGTTATTGTTGGTTAATGTTTGTAAAAAGCTTTGCAATTCTATTCATTCAGAAAGTAGTCATATAATACTACTACAGGCCTAAAATGATGCTAGAGTCTGGAAGAGCAATGAACAATAATAAGTATACAGAATATTTACTAAATTGTTATAGATATTTATGATCTGCTCTTATAAAATTGAATATTTTTACCCTAATAGACAATTAGCAAGCTCTTACTATTAATATACCCCAGACTCTATATTAGGCACTGGGGATAAAGGAGTCAACAAAAGCTGTCCTTCTCTAGTGGCGAGACAGGTATTAAACAAAGAATTCTAAATGAGATTGGTAATTTTAAAAAAAGAGCAAGGAGTACATATATACAGGGAGCTTACTGAGCCGAAAAAAAGCAAGCTCAGGAAGCGTTCCCTAAGAACGCAAATTTTAGGCTGAGGTTTCAAGAATGAGTCGAAGTTGTCTAGGTAAAGATGGTAGATATGAATAATCCAGGCAGTGGGAAAAATGGGTACAGTGATGAAGACTTAAGAGACTAGTCAACAACGAGGAACAGAAGACAACCTAGGATGACTGAAGCATAGGGAACACAACAAAGAGTGGTAGAATGTGAAGATGGCACGTAAGAAGCTCCCACGGGACTTTGTAAGACACGTCTAATATCTCAGACATCATCTTTATGATACTAAAAATCAATAAAGGGTGAAGATACATTGCAAGGTGCAAGAGTAGAGAAGCAGGCAACTAATTACGAGGATGTTATTACAGTGGCCTAGGTGAAAAACGTCATCAATGGAGACAGAAAGAAGTAGGAAGACCCCCGAGATACTTATATGGTAGAATTGAGAGTTCTGGTTGTAGATGGTCCATTTCACTTTGTGGCTTGCTTTAATTTCAACTGCTATGTCATATGAAAATTGATTTTTTATTAAAGTTGTGCTATGAGGGTTTGTTTCATTTTTGTATACTCGGGTGTGGTGGAAACTGGTTTCCCCATATCCATTTTCCTCTCCTTTATTAGTATTAGGACCCCTGATTTTCAGCTAGGCACATAGCCACTGGGAAAAAAGGCTACCAGCCTACTTAGCAGCAAACTGTGGCCATGTGACTAACATCTGTCTTATAGGATAGGAACAGAAGTGTAATGTGTGGCTTCTGAGAAGTATTAGTAAAGGGAGGGGGTGTGACTGGTGTGACCCTCACCTGCTTTCTTCCAACTGACAAATGTGCGTGTAATGGCTGAAGCTCAATCAATGATCTTGACCTAGAATCAAAGCCATGTGAGACATGCCACGGCACAAGACAGAGCATCACACCAACGCCTGTCTTCCTGCCTACCTCTGGACTTCAGTAAGTAAAATTTCTATTCTGGTGAATTTACTGTTATTTGTTTTCCTGTCCTATGCAGCAGTACCTAGTCCTAAGTGTTACTGACGTTGGGCGGGGGGTGGGAGAGAGCTATTAATTTTATAATCATCATTTATGGCTAAATTTCCTGAAATGGGAGCTATATGTTTATGTCTTCTGTGGTTTTCAATATAAGGTCAATGAGCTTCTTTAATTGACTATAAGGGGATTTTGTGGACAAATTAGAGTCACTGTTTCAACTTCTAGGGACTGTCATAACAAATTATCACAAATTGGGTGTCTTAAAATAGAATTTATTCTCTCATACTTCTGGAGACAAGAAATCTGAATATCAAGGAGTTGGCGGGGTTGTTTCTTCCTGGGAGATCTGAGGGAGAACTTGTTCCATGCTTCTCTCCTAGCTTATGTTGGTGGCCAGAAATCCCTGACTTTTCTTGGCCTGAAGAACCATCCTTCTATGTCTGTTTCCATCTTCACATGGTCTTCTCCCACATATCAGATGTGATGTGACATCACATGTCTGTGTCTTCACATGGCTTCATAAGCACATGAGTCATTTGACTTTGGGTCCACCCTAATCTAGTCTGACCTCATTTTAACTTGATTACATCTGCAAAGGGTCTCTCTCCAAGTAAGGTCACATTGACAAGTACTGGATGTTAGGATTTCAATGTGTCTTTTGCGGTGGACACAACCCATAACACTTGCCATATTTAAATATATATATATATATATATATATATATATATATACACATATATATAGTATAAACTCGTAATACTTTGCCTTCTTTAAATTTTTTTAAATTTCCAAATGCATGTGATATATAGCTAAAGTTGGATTTCGTGGAAAAGGTCTAACTAAACCTATGTACTTGTTATATTTTCTATGAAAAAATTACAAACTTAATATTTTAAAGTTCCTGGCATCTGTTAATTATTTCAATTGATTTTAACTGAAATTATACTTGTATCAAGTCCTCTTGATAAAACTTTGGAAAAAAAAATTGAACATATAAGCAAGTTTTCATTTTTTTCCTAAAAATACCTGAAATGCCACACAAATATTTCTAAATTAAACTTGCATTTAATAAGTACTAAATGTATATTTAGTGAATGATAGAATGAGTGACAAATAGTATAATTTGTTCTTATTAAAATGTATAATACATGTTATAATCTTTGCTTCTGCTTAACTGAAAATGTTAAAGGAATTTTTCAGGTGAATATTATACTATTCAGAATATCAGTTTTTTTCCCCCAAATTGTAGATGAGTTCCACCCTCAAAAAAAAAGAAGACTATCAAAAAAATTAATCAACAAAAACTACTGTCAACAAATTAAAAACTAAACTTAACTGTATGATTTATGTTAGGTCTTTTAAAAGTTATCATTTGACATACGGTATTGGGATAATTTTTTAAAAGCTTTTAACTCTTATAAAACTTTTAATAAATTTTTACCAAATATTTGACAAAATTAATACCTTAAATAGTAATATAAATAAGCTTTTCTTCAAAAGAAGTTGACCATTCTATTTAACTAGCCAAATTAGTTTAACATATGTCAACCAAAAAAAGTGGAAATTTAGATCTAAGTTGACTTTTAACTGCCACCATAAAACTAATTGACTTACCATTCTTCTGTTTTCTGAAAACACGTACTCCTTAATATGATTTCAGTAAGGCAGGAAAAGGCACATTTCTTAGTACCTAAGCTGTGATGACTAGATATACCATAAGTGCTTCCTAAAATTAAACATCTGTATGCTTTATCAGGTCTCCGACAAAGAAGCTAACAAAAATCAATGCTAACGTGTGACGTGAGAATCACCGTTTGAGCAGCAACAGTTTAACGCACTGTTCTAATGGCAGGAGAAGCTTTCCTCTAAAGTTTAAATAGTTTTATTTGGAATACGCTTCTTGTGTTCTTTTAAGAGCTTTAAAATGCATGCACACACATACATTGATTAATAGAAAAATTCTGAAAAACTCCCTCAAAATTGTTGTCATGGTTTCATTTCACATAGTAAACAGTGAAGTTGAACACGATACCAAAGTGTTAAGTTCACCAAATGGTGTGTTTTAAAAGCCTAGTCTCAAAATGTAATAGGATTTTTAAATTGTTTTCTTTGTGCCAAATTATGACCTTTATAAGTCTGTGCTTCCGTGAGACGATATGCAATTGGTTTATTTTGTAATTAGGGTGTTCGCTTATTCGACACACTTTCTATTGAAAAAAATCTAATGTACATTAATAATGTATAAGTAAAAACAAAAATCAGTCTTTGAAATCTGAAGGTAGAATTCCTAAGCTGTATAGAATATAAGAGATCCAGACCCCTAATGGAAGCGAAAGGGCTGGGAAAGAGGAACAGAGGGAGGGAGAATAAATGTGCAAAATGACTTGTATATTTCCTTACTGTAGGTATTATGGATTTTAAGTCTAATTGGAGAAGATTTCAGTGCTCTAAGAACATAAATAGTTATAGAGTATAGAGTCAGTATTTGACCCTAATACTGAAGAATAGAGTCGTTGGCTATTTTTATTCTGGCGAGCTACTCCAGCAGTACAGAAACGTTTACTAATCCTGGAAAACGCAAGTAACTTTAAAATGTGTGCAATACACTGCAATAGAAATCTGCTCTTTTATAACTTACACACATTTAACTTATACCATCTGCATTGTTTCCAAATCATGTGTGTCATTCATTCACTTCCAAATAGTTTATATCATTTATTCATTTGTTCAACCTATATTTTAAGAAAACCTTCCATTCTAAGTACTAGGAATACAGGAAACAATCAAAAATTTCTGAAACTCAAAAGGGCTAATTTCTAGTAGAAAAAAATGGAGCAGTAAAATATATTTAACATCGATGCTAAGTGCTAAAGAAATAGCAACATTGGATATGGAATGTGTGTATTGCAAGGGGTTGCACAATTCTCAATACAGTTTCAAGGGAAGGCATCAAGGATATGAGAGAATAAACCACCCAGGTATCTAGGAGAATGTATCCCAGAGAGAAAGGGTATAATGGGCAAAGACTGAGAGCCAACCTGTCCTGTGAGGAATAGCAAGAAGGGAGAGAATCGTAGATGAGGTGAGAAGGCATAGTATGGACTCCTGCCATTGCACACATATGCATGTATGTTTCTCACTATGTAGAGCCTTGTGGGCTACTGTAAAAATGAAATAACTTTACCTAGTAGCACTCTGGTAAATGTCAGAGGTGAGATTTTAACTTATATGTCAGTTTCTTATCCAATTTTCTTAGTATGTGCCACCCAGAGCTGATACAATGCATGAACCTTCAGTATCATGGGATTAAGTCCTCAACCCTGCTATGTCTCAAACTTGTGAAAAGGCTTAATCTTAGGGTAGTTCTCGAGACTGATCAAAACCTAAGGAGTGGAAATCTGCATAGGTGAGAGGAGGAGGTTTAGGAAAACCTCTGCTGCTCCTGAAGAGTTATATACAACCAGGAGAATTTTATATAAGAAGGACCCTTTCTGAAGGGACTAGAAAGTTAAAAAAACATTCAGGAATGTGGTTCAAATTCTGAGAACTTTTTCCAAATGGAAGACTCAATCAGGAGAGCTATCATAAGAAATGAGCCATCAAACAAGTTGGTAAACACAGAATGTACTGGACAAAAGAGATACAAAATGCATCTGTTTTTAAATTTATACAGTGGTTTTATTCCTGAAACATTAAATATATTTCAAAACAATGGAAATTAAAACCAATTTTCTTACATGAAACAGGAAAATAATTTTTAAAACAGGGATCAATAGAATTTCTCTATATGTAGCCAGGTAGTATACTTGAGGCTTTTCAGGGCATATGTGATATGTTCTATCACAACCACTCAATTCTGCTGTTACAGTGTGAAAGCAGCCATGGACAATACTAAATGAATGGGTATGGCTTTGTTCCAAAAAACATTGACAAAAACAGGTTATGGGCCAGATTTGGCTTTCAATCTTCTCCTAGAAGGATAGAAAGATAATGGCCATAACACATTAATTATGAAGAAAAAATAGTTTACTAAAATAGTGACTATACAAAATGTTTATTCAGGAATAAATATTTCTGAATTAACTCACAATGCCTCAAAAGATATTAGCCACAGTCTGTCCACTGTTTCCTATATAGGGATCTTTGCTTGAGTACACTCAGTATGTTCTAGACAGAGTATTTTCATTAATCTTACTGACATTGCTGTACATTCTTGTTCCTGTTTTTCTAAGGAGTAGTCTTTTACGATGTATCTGATAACCGTCATATTGACTGTAAGGATAGCTTTTTCTGTTTTTCCGTGCTTTTATTTTTCAGGTATGTTACTTTGTTTTAAGAAAATAATAATCCTTAATAAACACATTGGTCCACAAAGCATAGTCTTACAGTATCTAAACAGTGTAGTCTTTTGGGAGAATGCTAGGAAGGACAAATATCTGCACTGTATCCTAAGCCTTGTTAGACCACATTCTCTTAGCACCCACCGTACCTCAGGACCTCTGCTGTACCCATCTTGTGGCCAATTCAGACTTGAAAAAGCAAAATGGAAAAACTTGTAGAAGGATACTGGGTTATGTCAAACCATCAAGCTGAACCATAGGCCAGAGTGCACTAAAGTTTCAAGCACCACTTGAGCTACAAACTCGAATACCATCAAGATTCTCCAACTCTCTTCTCTGCTTATCTAAAGGTTGGTTTTGTTTTCCTCTCTTTCTACACATTAGATATGTATATAATCAATGGAAAACAGACCTGCTGAGAGTGAGTTTTTACATGGGAAGTAGTCCATTGACAAATAACTGAGCCATTGAGAAAATCCCTCAGGCTGTAAAACTTGGGATAATCAGAATTGGTCTCTCTTGACGTGGATGGATATAGAGAGTGTCATACAGAGTGAAGTAAGTCAGAAAGAGAAAAACATATATCGTATATTAACTCATATATGTGGAACCTAGAAAAATGGTACCGATGAACTGGTTTGCAGAGCAGAAATTGAGACACAGATGTAGAGAACAAACGCACGGACATCAAGGGGGGAAAGCGGCGGGGGTGGGGGGGTGATGGTGTCATGAATTGGGCGATTGGGATTGACATGTATACACTGATGTGTATAAAATGGATAACTAATAAGAACCTGCTGTATAAAAAATAAAATTCAAAAAGAAAAGATCTTTATGTTCAACTGAAAACAGGAAGATTTTTGTTAACCCATACAAAAATTAAAGGTTAAATGCAACTGAAAAAAAAAAAAAAAGAATTGGTCTCTCTCTAGTGTCTCAGTCTGTAAGATTATATTAGAAGCCCACGTTTGGGCCCATAAACTATGGCCAAGAGAAGAGGGCAATATACAATTATGGGACACCCCCCTCCACAGGCACTCTATGAATAAAAGAAAAATAAGCCAGTTCCTGAAAGAATGAGACGTATGTTACATAGTAAAATCAAGAAATAGTGCAAATCTCAAGAGCCAAGACATTTCAGTAGGAAGTTAAAATCTGGTCGTTCTGAAGTTATAGTACCTAGACATTTTTAAAAGGAGGTAATTCACTCTACACCAAACATTATATAATGTACTTGTTTATAATTTTAAAAGTTGGTAAACAAGTAGGTCATGTGTGGGAACCCAGTGGGAGATGCACAATTTAGTGCCAAATGAGAGCCTTGAACTATCCTGGGCTGAAAGAACATTCTTACTTTGTGACGCCAGACTTTATCATTCTAGACAAGGTACTGCTAAGCGTAGAATAGACAGTTTGGGTAAAGGCTGCTAAGGGACACACCAAATCATTCCATTAAAATCCACTAGACAGCAAGATCTCATCGGCAAAACTGGTTTCACTTTTCCTCAGCTGGCCAAGAACTATTTGATGAAAGCTGGTGTATCAATTACTTCACAAACAAAGCCAACGGGTTTCTCCATTTTTATCCTTTGAGATAAGCATTCCTTAAGTTCAGACAGAAAATGGCACCACCTAAAGCTATATTAAGAGAATTCTGCTCCTGAAACAAATGTTTTGAAGCAATAACACAGAAGCAACATGGTGATACCAGAGCAAGTTATGGAACAGACTGTAGATGCCGAATGAAGGTCAAGTGCTTTAAGGCTCTTAGATAGTAATGTTCTCTCCGCAAAACATTCCCCACTGTGCACTTATCCCTTTGGAAGATGTGGCATATGACTTTGAGTAAATAAAAATAAAGCTAAATAGTTTTAGACGATATGGCTGTTGTCTAACATTTTACTTATTTGGACTACAGATAGCCAACGGTATCCCTCCATCACTTCCCTTAGTTTTTCTGAAGGGATTAAAGATTAAAAGCAACATTGTTGGCCAGGTTAAAACCATGTGTTACATAAGACTGAAATAAAATTCTGTATGGGGTTAGTCAAGATCCATTCCTCAACTGTAAATGTACCGATTCTAATCACTGCCCTTAACCTTTGGAGGGGTTTAAACTCTCATCCACTAAACATACTCACTGTATGTGATTAAACTCAAAGGCAGCCAAGAAACATTTTAGCAAATAAAATCAATTTCTTAAGCACTATTTTATCACCATTTTGTTTTGCTTCTTTCTGTTATACAATATTTGGTAAATACATCATTTGGATATGAAACCAATAAGTAAATCTGGCATAAAGATAAAAATCAAGAAATATTATTTATGTTGTTAAAAAGATCCAGATTTTGCATTTAGAAGATTAGCTAATCGATACTGCTGTTGGATTCTCGCATCAATGAATAAATAAATGAGAAAGTATTTTGAGACTACCGGGTAATAATCTATCTCTTTCATTTATCATTTAAGAAAATTAAAGTATAATAATATAAACACACGTTACTCAACATCAGTCCAGATGTTGTTAATCTTTTCATGGCTGTGCTAGTAAATAGCCCTTTATCCTTTAATTAACTCTATCATTCTTTGTATTTTAAAAAAACATAAATTCTAAATATGTATTTTTTAAGTTGCATGAGTCTATCACAGACTGCTAAGACGTTAGGAGTACTAAATGCCCTGACAGTGTAAAGATATGATATTTAATAAGGTTGACCATAGTAAACTATTAAAGAATTATAATTTCATCTTTATAGCCTGTACAAGTTACTCATCCCAGATTGAGAAAAATAGAATTTAAGAAGTACTCTTTATCTAAAATTTTTTGTGGAAGACCAAAGCTACTTTCAGACAATCTCAAATTATATCTGTGATGTGGAGAAAAGGAACCTGCCTACACTGTTGGTGGGAATGTAAATTGGTACAACCACTGTGGAGAACAGTATGGAGGTTCCTTAAAAAACTAAAAATAGAGCTAACATATAATCCTGCAACCCCACTCCTAGGCATATATCCGGAGAAAACCATAATTCGAAAAGATACATGCACCCCAGTGTTCATTGCAGCACTATTTACAATAGTCAGGACATGGAAGCCACCTAAATGTCCATCGACAGATGAATAAAGAAGATATGGTACATATATACAATGGAATATTACTCAGCCGTAAAAAAGAATGAAATAATGCCATTTGCAGCAACATGGATGGACCTAGGGATTGTCATACTAAGTGAAGCAAGTCAGATAAAGACAAATATCATATGATTTGCTTATATGTCGAATCTTTAAAAACGGTACAAATGAACTCATCTACAAAACAGAAACAGAATTACATATGTAGAAAACAAACTTATGGTTACTGGGGGTAAGCAGGGGACAGGGGAGGGGATAAATTGGATGACTGGGATCGAGATAAACACACTACTATATACAAAATAGGTAAGTAATAAGTACCTACTGTATAGCACAGGGAACTCTACTCAATACTCTGTAATGACCTATGTGGGAAAAGAATCTAAAAAACAGTGGATATATGTGTATGTATAACTGATTCACTTTGCTGTACAGCAGAAACTAATACAACACTCTAATCAAATACACTCCAATAAAACTTTTTAAAAAAATTATCTGTAAATGCAATCATTTAAAACGAAAACACAACTTTTCAACATTAAGCTTTTTAATACTAATTTTGATGGCAAAAACAGGGTTTTAGAAAAATTATTATACAAACTCCTAGATTTGTTATAAAATTATTTCTCTCAATAAAAACCTTTTAAATACATGTATATAGATTCTTGCATTGATAACCAAAATACAGTCTGTAGATATCACTAACTTCTTCTAAAGAACACAGAGTAAAATGTTTTTCTTTAGAAAAGCCAAAATAGTTACATTGTACCTAATATTTATGTTAAATCAGCATATACTCTTACTGCCTAATGACTATACTACTTGGTCCCTGTTTTTACTTTATTAGGATTAAAAACATGGTTCTCTTTTATAGTGGTATATTACCAAATTAGCATTTTAATATACATAATGATGGTATATGGAGTTTTCATCCTTTGGGTAACACTCTTACAAAAATTAAGTACTAAATTTACTAAGTTTGAAAAACACTAATGAAAATTATTACCTCCTCTGTTCTCACTCCACCCTCTAGGACAGTGGTTCTCAAAGTATGATCTTAGGACCAGGACATCAGCATCACCTGAGAATTACCAGAAATGAAATTTCCATGCCCACCCCATCCTCAGTCAGAAACTTTGGGACTGAGGCCCAACAAGATGTGCTTTAATATGCTCTCCAGGTGGTTCTGAGGCAGCTAAGTTTGAACTGCTGCTCCAGACAAAATTTAGCACAAGCATTTGGTCATCATTAGATTGATTTTTTATATTAGAAAAATACCATAAAAATGTTGCACTTGGGCTTACTTTTTTCACAAAATAAGTACATTTAAGGATAAAATAAAGCATTTATTTTTTTAAAATAACAACAAGGGACTTCTCTGGTGGTGCAGTGGTTAAGAACCCGCCTGCCAATGCAGGGGACACGGGTTCAAGCCCTGGTCCGGGAAGATTCCACATGCCGCAGAGCAACTAAGCTCGTATGCCACAACTACTGAGCCTGTGCTCTAGAACCTGTGAGCCACAACTACTGAGCCCTCGTGCCACAACTATTGAAGCCCACACCCTAGAGCCCATGCTCCGGAACAAGAGAAGCCACCACAATAAGAAGCACATGCAGGGCTTCCCTGGTAGCACAGCGGTTGAGAATCTGCCTGCTAATGCAGGGGACACGGGTTCGAGCCCTGGTCTGGGAAGATCCCACATGCCGCGGAGCAACTAGGCCCATGAGCCACAACTACTGAGCCTGCACGTCTGGAGCCTGTGCTCCGCAACAAGAAAGGCCGCGATAGTGAGAGGCCCGCGCACCGCGACGAAGAGTGGCCCCTGCTTGCCACAACTAGAGAAGGCCCTCGCACAGAAACGAAGACCTAACACAGCTAAAAATAAATAAATTAATTAATTAATTTTTAAAAAAGTAACATGTTCAAGTACAATTGGTGTGTTTTAAAAAAAAAAAGCACATGCACCACCATGAAGAGTGGCCTCCACTCGCCACAACTAGAGAAAGCCTGCGCAGCAACGAAGACCCAATGCAACCAAAAATAAATAAATAAATAAAAGTATTTTTAAAAATAAATAACGAAAAAAATCCTTTTCCTGGGGCTTCCCTGGTGGCGCAGTGGTTGGGAGTCCGCCTGCCGATGCAGGGGACGCTGATTCGTGCCCCGGTCCGGGAAGATCCCACATGCCGCGGAGCGGCTGGGCCCGTGAGCCACGGCCGCTGAGCCTGCGCGTCCAGAGCCTGTGCTCCGCAGCGGGAGAGGACACAGCAGTGAGAGGCCCGCGTACCGCAAAAAAAAAAAAAAAAAAATCCTTTTCCTTTATACCAGTTTTTACTAAGCTGAGAGTACTCAGTTTGCTCAATGTAAGAATATAATTTTCTAGTGACTCTGTAAGTAATGATGGCTTGACCAGCATGGCACTAGAAGGAACCCTAGGAGGTTGAGTGGCTTCCCTTCCCCTACAGCATAAAACGCAAACTCCGCCAAATGGCACACAAAGCTCCCACCACTACCAGAATCCAGTTTTGACTGGGCCACTGGTAGATTGTTAGCCCACATGATTTTTAGTCGGTCTAAGAAACTGCCTGAATTCCTGATTCCAAAATTGGCCTATAACCAAGCCTCCTGAAGCCTGGGAAATCAGTAATTCTCAAGCTTAGCTGATAATCTGAATCTCTTGGGGGGACTGTTTCTAAAACAAAGTTTCCCAAATCTCATCCCAGACCTAAAATCTGTAGCCCCAGGAATTTTCTTTATGATGACCAGCTGGATACTGCTTCTTGGCCTCACCCAGGAATGGATTAGTATATTCACCTGACCTCCCTAACTCTATTCAGCTGAAGGGTGAAGACAGCTTGTGTGGCTGTTCTTCCAGATTTTTCTACAACTGGGTTAGCGTCACCTGTTCTCTGCAAACCTAGTAGGTAAATGTATTTTTAGCACCTCATTTCTCCCAACTAGTCTGGTCTAAAGCAACCTACTTACTTCAACCTACTTATTCTCAGTCTGATACTTGTTAACTTGTAAACTGGTCCAAATTTACTAGCAGTGCCATTGGTTACATACATATCACTATCTTTTTTCTGGCCCCTAGGGTAACATTTCTTACACTATAAAAGAAATTAACTAGGCACCTCTAAGACTTCGGAGAGGGGAGAGGCATCACACAATGCTTATTTGTATCCAAGACTATTTACCTTTAAAATCTAATTTCTATCTAAGATAATGGGTTATATATAAAATTAATCGTCTTTCTAATTGTGACTAAATGGAAATAGAAATTGTACAGTGATGAGATTAACTGTGCCAAAAATAAAATTTAAAAAACCTGTAAGGAACTGATTTACTCATCCACAGAAAGCTATACACACATAAGAATATATAAGTCATATGCTCACAGCATCCAGAAAGAAAAGACTTAATTAAAATATATAAAAATATGTTTTGGGTTTTGTTGACTGTAAAATGCAAACAGTAATAACAATTTGACAAAGGAACTTTTCAATATTTCAGAAACTACATCCCATCTTTTAGTAAAAATATCTGTTCAACTGATTTAGAGGTGGCTGTTAAAAGCCCCAAGGGCCCTGTACACTTAGCAGGAAGATGAAATGATTTTTCTCTCTGCTTTCCTTCTACCTCAGACTCCCAATCACAAAGAACTATGTTTGTTCTATGAAGAAACAAAACAAAACAAAAAAGCCTTCCACCAGCTGTATTTGAGTTTAGAAGCAGGTCTAAATAATTTGGAAAAGCCCTGCGGTAAACAACATTCCACATAACGGCAAGAGAAATGACACATACATGCACAACTTTAGACAACGTTCAAATCAAATGAATCATTCAAGGAGTATTTCCTGCATATCCAATATATGTCCAGTTCTAGGTTTGGTTAAGATTCTGGGATGTATAAGATAGCGCCCCTGCATTCTGGAAAGTACGATCTAGTTATGGAGACAAGAATTACTCATAACAAACAAGAAAAGAATAAGGAAAGACCACTCACCCCATAACGTGAATCACGAGAGGTGGTAGCAGAGATGAAAGTACCAGAGGGCAGAGAAGGCAGTGATCAGCGTGGCTGACGTCCTCTTGGACTGCTCCACAACGCTGGGGGATTGTGGGTAGGCCCTAAAGAGCTTCAGATCTCAAACAGGCCTAATCAAAGGGAGAGGCATTCCAGGTGGGAACAGTAGTGAATAAAGATAAAGAGGAGATAATGAGCAGGGAACCTGGCAAGCTGGAAACACAGGATTTAGTTTCAGAGCAGTAGTAGGTATTTAAGGCTATTACACAGCTCATCTTAACCACAGTACATGTTTCAAGGTGTACTGCAAACTCAGTTTACTGCTTTAAGCCAAATGCTGTTGCAACATCTTCCAAATTAACTTAGGAATCATGATTTTTAAATGTTCTGAAGATGGCTTATGGCAGCAGCATTATTTCCAAATAAGCCCAAAGACTTTTAAAGCAAAGCAAAAAATAACTACAGTTGACCCTCAGTAGTTCCAGGTTCTGCATCTATGGTTTCAGCCAACCTTGAATGCAGAACCAGCAGACACCTAGGGCCAACTCTACTTTGCTATTTTATAGAAGGGACTTGAGCATCTGCAGATTTTGGTTTCCACAGGGGTCCTGGAAACAATCCCCAGTTAATATGAGAGAAGACTGTATTTTGACTTCTTAAACCTAAAATAAAATGAAATATATATACACCAAATTATGCATATGTATGTATATAACTTCTTAAAAAGTCTTTTCCAGCTTCCTATTAACATGGAGACTTGTAATTGTCTCAGATGGAAGTTTGACCAGTAGATACTGTGAAAGCATCAACCCAGCTTCTAAAGTCACACCATTTCTCAGATTGGAGTGTTTTAGGAGACCCCAATTCCCCCAGGCTGACAACCTTTCTCTCTTCTTTATACTTTGTATGTGTATGTAGACTACTGATCTTACATTATTTTGTCATTTATTCACTCATTTTAACAAACATTTACTGAACACCTACTATGTGCCAGGCACTTGAAATATAAGAGGGAGCCAAAGAAACATGATCCCTTTTCAGAAGGAGGTTAAATCTTGAGAAGAAGGCAGATTGAAAGTGAAAATTAAAATAGATAATTATAAATTGTGGTCAGTGCTATGGAAGAAACAATCATGGAGCTGAAACACAGTCAGCATGTAGTGTAGTGTCAAGAGCATTTTCACTGGGCCTGCTCCCTAATCCTGACTTGACCGCTTACTAGCTCTTTGATCTTGGACAAGTTATTAGTGTTTTTCTGCTCAGTAGCTTCAACTGATAATTGGGGATAATAGGAGTATCTTACCTCATAGAGCCATTATGAATATTAAATGATAAAATGCAAATTACCTAGAAGACTGCCTAACATGTAATAAAAACATAGAAATAACCCTCAGTATAATTTCTACAACCTTCCATTACACTCAAACGATGGCAGGAGGAAGCACCTACCGCAAATAAATTTCATTTTATTCTTTTTTTTTTTTGCTGGTGACACCGGGGAGTATTTTGAGACAGTAATTTACTATTTTCACAGTCATACATACTATATTCTGATGGACAGTTTTATAGTTGAGAGTAAACAACTTTAAGGCCCCCTCTGATGCTGAACACCTGATTTTTTTCAAGTGGAATAATGGTCATTTGGGGAATAATAGCCACAGAAACAAACCCCCAACATTGAGCTTAAATAATTGGGTTCAAGAACATTACAGGGTATTAGGAAAAATAAGGAATGAGCCAATAGGTAAATGTACAAGGAAAGAGGTGGCTGGACTCCCAGAAAGGTGAAATAAGGCAGATTAGTGAAAGGAGTTTTGTTGTATTCAGGAAGGCTTACTTAAATCAGGAAAAAAAAAAAAAAAAAAACACAGGTAAAGATTATCTTACTCTAATCAGAGGTGGACTAGAATTGAGCTCTTGAAACTTGAATGTGTGAATCACCTGGGGAATCTTGTTAAAAGGCAGATTCTGATTGATAGGGTCTGGGTGAGCCCTGAGATTGGACAAGGATACTTCATTATTCAGCATAGAAAGAGTTAAGCAGCATCAGCATCACCTGGGAGCTGGGTCGAAATGAAGATTCCCAGGCCCTGTCCCTGTCTACTCAACAAGAATCTGAATCAGAATCTGATAACCAGATTTCCAAGCGATTCCTAGGCACATTCAAGTTTAAGAGGCACTGCAATCAAAGCTGGGGCTATCTATTGAGAGTGATCAAATTGTCCTGGTTGGCCTGGAACCTTCCCAGTTTGGGCACTGTTAAGTCTCCCGTCTGGGGAAATCCCTGAGCCTCAGCCAAACTGGGACAAAGATGTTGGTCACCCTGGCTACTGATTCCATAAATGGGACTAGAGTTTTCTATGCATGCTGTAGTGTGTTAAAAGTCACGGCTGTGGGCTTTCCTGGTGGTGCAGTGGTTGAGAGTCCGCCTCAATGCAGGGGATACGTATCCCTCAATGCAGGGGATACGGGTTCGTGCCCCGGTCTGGGAGGATCTCACATGCCGCGGAGCGGCTGGGCCCGTGGGCCATGGCCGCTGGGCCTGCGCGTCCGGAGCCTGTGCTTCGCGGCGGAAGAGGCCACAGCTGTGAGAGGCCCGCGTACCGCAAAAGGGAAAAAGAAAAAAAAAAAGTCACGGCTGTGATGTGATACAGTGCAATTAGCATATTGTTTCCCATCTTCTGCCAGCTGCATAGTCTTGAGCAAATCACTTCGCCTCTCCACGCCTTACTTTCCTTATATATAAAATTAAAATGATACCTACCTCACAGGGTAGTTTTAAGGATTAAACGAGTTATAACGTAATTGAGCATGGTCTGCATACAAAAGTTTTAAAATGTTAGGTATTATTATTGAGAGTTCGTATCATGAAATAAGGGACTGAAATCTCTTTGTTTTCCAGGCTATAAGAATAACTGATTATGATTATGGACTCAGGCTTCTACTCAGGATAGGAAAGAAGAAAAGAATGAGAAGAAAACAAAAAAAAGGAAAGAGAAAGAATAAAGAAGTGAGTGTGGTGGGAAGGATACACAGGTTAAAATTACTACTCCAGCAGCAGGTACTAGTCTAGCAAGATTATTTCCACTAGAGGTTTGGAAGTGGCTCATGCTCTTTCCCTGAAATACTGTATATGTCCTTTCTCGTTCTTGAGCTACAATGGGAGAGTGGAGTGGGTGTGATGGAGATTGCAGGTCTGGCAAAGCTGAAAATATTTACTCTCTGGCCCATCATAGAAAATGGTGGCCAACTCTTGATCTATAGAATCTTAGCAAGAGTTCCAAAAAGATCCTACGGCCTAGTCAGGCTGAGCATAGGCTTGCCAATACTTCTACTGTAGTACCACGCTATGTTTACTGATCTGTCTTCCCCTGATGAGCTGAATGCGTCTCAAGGGAAGGGATCATGTCTTCTCTCTCCTCCTGTCTCCAGACCCTAACAAAGAACCTGGTTCATAAGAGCTGGTCAATAAATGCATGTTGAACTGAACTGAGCTACAAGTTGAAGTTTATGTATATTACATATTTTAGATGTAGGGCAGGGCAGTGAACTACAAAAGTAATTTATATTTCTTTTAATATGTACTAGATCCTCTGGTGAAAGCTGACTTCTGAGCTAACAGCTAATTTGCTATTTTTTATGTTTCTCAAATCTACCTATCTGGCACACCAATGAAAGGTAGTTAAAACCGAGAAGTTCTCCATCTGAAGTGAGAAAGCATTCTTGCATCCTCCTGCAAAATCTAACAAAACCTACAAAGTAAAAGGTTATATATAAAAATAACAATTGGCTAATAATTTTATTATTGAAAAATGCCTGTGTCAAATGCCTGCCTTAGTTAGCATGTACTTCCAGGAGCTAATTAGTTAACGGTACTCTAAGTACTTACCAGGAACAATTCAGAAGCCTGACTTCCGTATGTATTTATTATTCCATAAATAAGTCTTAGCCACAATTAAATTCCTTGCTATTTTGATAAAGTTACCATACTGTTTTAATATCAAGGAATAATATGGCCAGTGGTACTAATTACGGGGCTATTCTACAAATAACTGATGCACTTAAGAGTAAGCATTGCAAGAAATATGCTTTCTTCAGTAAATTGGAGTACAAATATTTAATACATTTCAAATAAAGCTAATAATTGTCAAGGCCAAGACTCCTTAAGAAAAGCATGTGCAGTATAAAAAGACAATTCTACAAATAAATCTTTGGAGAGAAAATTTAAAATATTTATCTTTTAAACATATAATTTTCTCCTTACTAGCTACTGTTGTTAGCCTGCTTTTTAATGTTAATAAAGTAAACTTAATTTTGGAAAAATTTATAATGCCAGACCTGTAGATGGGAGAAAAATATATTAAATTTATGTTAAAATCCTTGATACAAAATAGAGTAAATGCCTTCTAAGCTAAATTATTTTGCTTCAATTCCAAAGTAAAGGAAATAGGGAATGTGCTCCCTAAATGCTGAAAAACGAGTAGTAAAATTTTCAACAATTGTGTTTACACTTTTATGTTTAAAAATTTAATTGAATGTTTTGGCCTTTTACAATCATCATAAAGTTACAATCTTTAAATTGGTATTTCTCAGGCAGGATCAACTCTACAGATATTAGATTTTCTTCTAAAAGTTCAGTATTTCTACAGGTTGATAAATGGTTTTCCTTCTAATAGATGATTAGTCTTCATTGCTGCTAGCATAAACAGATACAATTTGACATTAGTATAGCAGACAGGGATTTAGTTCTGAAGTGCATATACAAATAGATGAACATATAGGTTTTGCCTGGAGTGGGAGGTGATTCTCAATTAAAAAAAAAAAATTTGTGCTTTCTCAGACATAGAAAAACATCTAGCCAAAAAGTGAATCTCCCATGTGTTGAAATGTTGCTTTACCTCTAGGTATTTCAGCAGACCCGGATCCAACATGCAGATTATTCCCAGGATTCATGTGAAAATTTATAAGCTGAAAATGTGTAATAGTTATGTTGATTTGAATATGAAAGTCAAAATGTATCAAAGGGGCTTCCCTGGTAGCGCAGTGGTTGAGAGTCCGCCTGCCGATGCAGGGGACACGGGTTCGTGCCCCGGTCTGGGAGGATCCCACATGCCGCGGAGCGGCTGGGCCCGTGAGCCATGGCCGCTGGGCCTGCGCGTCCGGAGCCTGTGCTCCGCAACGGGAGAGGCTGCAGCGGTGAGAGGCCCGCGTACCGCAAAAAAATAAAAAAAAAATAAAAAATAAAAAAAAAAATGTATCAAAGTTTTGTTTAAAATTCTGTTGACTTACACCAAAATTCAGTGATGGAGGGCAACTGGATTACACATCAGGAAATCTAAGTGAAGTCCCAAGATTCACTCTTTGCAAGCCTACCTATTGCAGGCCCTTGAGGAAGTCCTTTTCCTTCTTTGAACCTGAGTTTCCTCAGGCGTAAAATGAGGTGTTTTGCTTAGAAGACAAATAACATCCAACTAGAGCATATCTGCAATTCGAATCCTACAAATTGACCTTTATGTGTTTGGCGGGATAGGGATATGTTTCCAGTAAATACGTCCCAGTGTTTGGCTCCCTTCATTTCCTTATCTGTAAAATGGGGTGATAATAGAGCACCTTGTTGATGGTTGTAAGTGTCAAACGAATATATGTGTCATGTACAAAGCATAATGCCTGCCATATAGTTAGTGCTACATATATGTTTGCTATTATTATTATTATAGAAAACAAATGAGGTAATTTTCAACACCAGGTGCTATTTACTTTTGGAATAGATTAGGAATAAGAATAAAGGGAATTTTCAGATAATGTCACTCACATTGACTAGAACTTTAATGATGCCAAAGTATAAAGCATGAAAATAACCTTAATCCAAGGAAACATGATTAAACATACCAGTTCTGTTATCTACACTAATCGTCACCATCTTTTTTGTTTTACCCCTTCTTTTCCCCTTCGACTTTTGGTTAAATCTTCCGCTCTTCTGTCTTTTACCCTTTTCTCAATTTAGCATTTTCTCTTTTTGCTATTTCTATAATCATTTACTCTCTTCTTTAAGCATTAGTGGTCTTTACCTGTCTGACATTACTGCAGATAATTGCTTGAGGGTACAAATGAAAACCAACAAATAAAACAGGCTTTAGAATGAGCTCTCAATTATCAAATCTCTACTAGTTTTCTGTAAGGTAGGCATACAACTCAAGAGGAGGGAGCAGAAGTACCCAGGTAGGCAACTCTAAAAGCATTCAATGTGCCCCAGCCTTAACTCAGTATGTTCTAAAAAGATGACAGGGAATATAGGTAAATCAAGCTATTTGATTAAAGAAAGGTTGGTCAACAGAATTTACATTGTATAAAAATGGTAATATATATCTGGTTTTCTTAAAATTCAGTAGTCTTTAATACAAAGAAAATTGTTTGGTGTGTACTCTAGTGCAATGGGCAACTGCATCTTTGGTGAACCCGCCCCCCCCCCTTTCTAATTCTCCTCTCTTTGTCCCAGGACACATAGTCAGCTGAAAGTGGCTCTATTTGAATATTTTTTTTATATGTTACTGTTAACCATATAACACTGCCTCTTGTCTGGATTACTCAACCAATCCACAATGGGTTTATTATTAGATTTTGAAGTAAATCACTTCATCTCTATATTTTTACAATTTTTTTAAGTCACAGCATATGAGCAATTTAAAGGTTTAGATTTTTAAAATTCCAGTTGATCTGCAACCTATCTGAATACGAGATATCCTAGTAGAAAATTCTATAATATGTTTTTATCTCATTTCTTAAGTGTAACTTTTAAAAACCCTGTGAACAATTCCATTACTCATTACCTGTTGTATTCTGAGAAGTGTAATTGAAGTCAGAAAATTATGTGATGAAAGTATGAGGTCTGAAAAACCTGCAATTCATCAACACAATAGAACAGAAAAGCTAATGCAAACAACTTTCCCTAAGCAAATGATGTGCTTGTTCATTAGGGAAAAAACGGTTAACAGAAGTTTTCCTCTTTTGAGAGAAAAAAGCTAACTAAAAAGGAAATTATAGTTTCAGATATCATATTTTCTCATCACATTTTTTTGCCATTCTTTTTCTAGTTTTTTTTCCTCTCCTCTGCCTTTTTACTTTGTCCCTAAACTGCCAGAATCAGTAAATATTATAGGATAATGTAAACATAGCTTTCTAAACCCTGAAGCATACACAGGCAAAGAATCACCCTTCAGTTCGGTCTGTCCACCTCTGATGAGGTTAGTACAAAAGCAATTTTTTAAATAGTACTTAACACTGACAAGTGACAAATATTATAAAGGAACTACAAAAAGAATAGTTGACAGCTTAAGCAGATAATAAACATGTTGTAAGCTCTATAAACTGTGAACATAATTCTTAGAAAAATGATATATTAAAATCTGTCTTTAAATCAAATTAAAACTTTGACAATTTCTAAACTGAAATTGACTCAGGTTAATGAAATCACAGTCTGGTTAAGGAAATTCACATTGTTTTCTTTTGTATTAATCATAGAACTGCTAGATAATCTCTCTGCAGATGAAATCCTGTAATTTTATATCAGCAGATCCACATCTTGTGATTTTTCCAATCCCTTTATAGAAGAAATTTTGGTGAACTAGCCTCTATTACCATTCATTTTTTGCTGTACTCTTACATATTGGTCTTCATCATTTGAATTTTAATATACTAAAGTGTGTTAATACCTAAAAGAATGGAAGAGTTTAATTTGTAGAATAAGTAAAATATACAATGTTAATAAAGTTCAGAAATTTAAGTGTCAAGCAAAATGTGATATTGGTGTACCTGTATATGAGGTAATTATTCCAAAAAAATTATCATTGTTACCTAGTAAAAATAGTCTATTTTGTTTTTTGGTTGTAATATTTCAAAGGGTCAAGAATATTTAGAAATATGGAATGGCATGGAGAGATGAATATTAAATGAATTACTGCTTCCGATTTTATGCCCAGGACATCTTTTCCCCTCTTCTTCTGAGGACCTTCACATCATTCTGCCAGCCTTTAATATATACATGGTTAGAATCAAGTATTCACAAACAGCAAACCAAATACTATTTTCAGTTACAATGCCACGCAGATAAAAGATTTGGACATAGACCTGCTATTTTTTTTGCAATTTTGTGTGTTATGTGTTGTACTGTATAGTCTCTCTCTCTCTCTCTCTCTCACACACACACACACACACACACACACCCCCACACACCAATTCATATCCACCTGGAGCCTGTGAATGTGACCTTATTGGAAATAGAGTCTTTGTAAATGTAATCAAGTTACGATGAGGTCATACTGGAGTAGGGTGAGCCCATAATCTAAAAGTCTGATGTCCTATAAAATGAAGGAAAGTTGGACACAGAAACAGAGACAAACAGGGAGAATGCCATGCGATGATGGAGGCAGAGACTGGAATGACATGTCCACGAGCCAAGGAATGTCAAGGATTGCCAGCAGCACCAAACGCCAAGGGAAAGGCATGAAACACTCTCCTCTGCAATCTTTAGAGAGATTATGGCCCTGCTGACATCTTGATTTCAGACTACTAGTCTCCAGGACTGCAGTAGAATAAGTTTCTGTTGTTTTAAGCCACAAAGTTTATGCTGCTTTTTCTCAGTATCCCTGGAAAACTAATACACATAATATTTTTTTAATTCCTTATTTTTCTTATCTCTTAATAGCAATGACTTACACATCTTTCTATGCAGGCTGTATCCTCATACTTATCTATACAGACAAAAATCCTCAGCAGGAATGGAGGTTTCTCCATGAATGCCACTGTGTCATCTCCTTTAAGAAGTCTCTCCTGATCTCTGTGACTTGGGCAATTCCCTTATCTTAGTGTCCCATGTCATTTGGTACAACTGCCATTTTATATTTGTTGAAGTTTTTCTCACTCACTTGAAGAGACACCCCATGAGAACAGATACTTGATTTGCTTCTGCTTGCTCCTGTATCCCCAGCATCTAACACACTTCTTGGCTCATAATAGGGAGAAAAATGGTAAACAAATGAATGCATGTTAACATTTTCTGATGTCTCCAATTATAAATCCTCATTTTTCCTTTTGAATTGCATAATGTTTTTAGAACTTCTCTTAATATACTTATCTCCTTTCTTCAGCCCCTATTATTCTACATCACAGGGATTCTTAACAAGAAAGGTTTGTTTTTTCCAAAATAAATATGCCTGACTTCCTTCCCTCCCACCCCAGTTATATTCTCCTGAGAGAAAAGAACACAGATGTGTGTGGGAGGTTTTGCTGTTTTTGTTTTTAAAACCTCCTTTGTGTTCTTTATATGCCTCATTTTCTTCCTCTCTGGTAGAGGGCACTAGAAGAAAACAGTAGACCTGGTATCGAGCCCTAGAGTTCCAGCACTTTCTAGTAAAATAAAGCAGAATGGTTCATTTACTGCCTCTCTACACATCCATCAAAAAATATCCTGATTCATACAATTCTATGTTTAAAAAGATATATCTCTGTACTGAAATACTTAGAGACATGCATGGCTATATTTGATATATTTCTTTTAATTTTTATTCCAAAGCAGACTAATATACTCTTCAATCAGTGCATCTTAGTCAGTTTCTAAATAGTATATTATCATAAATTTCCATGCTTTGAATATCATTTTTCCTAAGAAAACTTTTAAGAAGTTGATTGTTACTTTAGGGCCATTAGAAAATTGAAGAACATATTTATAAACTTAAGAAATAATCTGAAAGAAATGAAGGAGAAATAATGATAAAATCAAGTCTCCAAAATGAATTTCTATTTTTGTTAAAATAAGTGTAAAAATGCACTGAGTTAGTATGAATGGAAGTGCAGGAAATACAAACGCACAAGAAGAACATCTTACCCAATAATAGATATTATCTGTACCAAAAAAAAAAGTACATTACCTTGTGAGTTTAAAATATTTACTGGACCTGGGCTTCCCTGGTGGCGCAGTGCTTGAGAATCTGCCTGCTAATGCAGGGGACACGGGTTCGAGCCCTGGTCTGGGAAGATCCCACATGCTGCAGAGCAACTAGGCCCGTGAGCCACGACTACTGAGCCTGCGCGTCTGGAGCCTGTGCTCCGCAACTAGAGAGGCCGCGATAGTGAGAGGCCCGCGCACCGCAATGAAGAGTGGCCCCCGCAACTAGAGAAAGCCCGCGCACAGAAAAGAAGACCCAACACAGCAAAAATAAATAAATAAAAAAAAATATTTACTGGACTTGGAAACAAGAAAACTTTCTTAAGTGTTTCATTATTAGTAAACGCAAGAAACTACATTGCTTCAAATCAACAATGATCTTATCACAACTGATCCTCACTTTTTTCCAGCTCTTATTCCACAATAACAGAAAATCAATCTTCAAGTCTGTCTATGAGGAGTTGTAGGTTAAGCTCAACAAGTTTAAAGGTGGTTCTCAAAGCACTACATACAAAAATGATAAAACCCTACATGCTAATTGTTCTTAAATCAATTTGCATCATATCTATTGCCATATCCTCAGAGTCACAGGTGTATTTTGTTAAGCCTTGAACTAAATTTTTTTTAATTAATTTATTTTATTTTATTTATTTTATTTTTGGCTGTGTTGGGTCTTCGTTGCTGCACGCGGGCTTTTCTCTAGTTGCGGCAATCGGGGGCTACTCTTCGTTGCAGTACATAGGCTTCTCATTGCGGTGGCTTCTCTTGCTGCAGAGCACGGGCTCTAGGCACACAGGCTTCAGTAGTTGTGGCACGCGGGCTCAGTAGTTGTGGTGCACGGGCTTAGTTGCTCCACGGCATGTGGGATCTTCCCGGACCAGGGCTCAAACCTGTAGCCACTGCATTGGCAGGCAGATACTCAGCCACTGCACCACCAGGGAAGCCCTGAACTAAATTTTAATAGGTCACTAGATATCAAAATTAACTGTTCTAATGGATCATTCTAGGATACTAACTATGCCATGTAAGCCATGTACTGCTTAGTAAAGTAAAATAGTAAACTATGATTTATTTTATAATTTAAATGTATTCAGGTCAATTTTAATATGATGTTTTCAATGACTATGAGGATTTTCAATGACTCAGATCTACTACCAGGGAAACTTACAGAAAAATAAGGCTAGAAGCACTGCATTCATACACACATTGCCTTTCCTGGAGGTTTTACTTAGTCATGTGCAAACATGCACAGTAATCTTACGCATGGTACTTAATTTGAATGCTAATGTTTCCAAACGTAATACTAACTTATCGTAAAGATCATTATGTGTCTATTCTCTCAAGTGAACAATAAGGCTTGTGCTCCACTGTTTCAAATCAATATATTCTCAAGGACAGCATTTATCACTTCTATCTCCATTCAGAAGCATATTTTAATTGCTTAGTCTCTTCTGACTTCTTTCTCCTTCATCTGTCTTCCAGCTTTTTGTTCTTTTGCATATAGATTGATGAGCATCAGAAAAGAAGGCAGGACATATCTGATGGTACTGAATGGCAGCTAATATTCTTATACAAAGTTTAAATAAAACATATGCTGAATGAAGAAAACTAAAAATGGCTCTAAAGAATATACTTCCATAAATATAAGTAAAGCTTCCAGCTCTATTTTCTCCTACACCTTTGAGCAACTAAGCTATTTCAGAGCCCGCATATGGATGCCAAGAATGTGGCCAAGTTATCTGTCATTCAGGTAATATTTTCATAATTTTGACACATCAAGGTATTACCTGGATTATTAGTAATTTTACATATTTTATTAGACTTCAATTTTTAAATTTAAATGTTCATTTTAAAAAGTAATTTTATATCATTACAGAAAATGTAAATCCATAGGTAACCCAAAAAGAAATACAAAGAAAATAAACCAATGACAGTAAATTTTAAATGAATTTTAAATTCTTATAACTAGAATATAAGCTCCATGAAGGCAAGGATTTTGTCTCTTTTATTCATTGTTCTACCCCAAGCACTTATAGTAGTACCTGGTGCATAGTTATTACTTAGTAAAAATGTATTGAATGAATAAAGAATAAATATACTGGAAGGTAAATTGAAAATATTAATCTGTTTTGTGCTTCCGTGCTCCACAAAGATAATTTCCTAAATATCAAGGGTTTTTCTCCCCATAAATTCTTGTTCATCTCAAGGCAAAGGAAGTTCTTGTAAAATGTGATAGAAACTGGTACTTGTGTTCAGTATATACATAAATGCTTATATGTTTATTCACTGAAATTTGTTAATATCTGATAGTGAGCAGGATTTTATAATGTTATTGTTGAATGTTATATTGTCCTAATGTTATTATTGTATAAAGTTCAACGATGCAATTTCCAAGTTGACAAAAGCTATAAGGCAGTGCTTTTCTCTTTTGACTGCAAACAGAATCACTGGCAGAAACTTAAATAATACCTATGCCTGGGTCAACAGACTCTGGGCCAATCAAATCAGAATCTACTGGAAACAGGCTACCCAACAATATTGTTTTTAAAAGCTCCCAAATGATTCAAATTGTGCAGACAGTGCCGAGAGCCACCAATCTAGGAGGACAGCAGTGAAAAGACATTTGTCCATGTAGAATATGACCATATATCAGTCTTGAGCTTTTAAAATTTATCTTATCTTTATACCACCCAGCTTTTTCCTCGTTTTATCAACTTTGAAAAGTTCCTCACAGGTTTCCATATATACAACTTTAAAAAGCTAACCTTATTTAAAACTATCTTCAAAAAAAAACAATCCTTCACTTTAATTTTTTATGTAGAACTTCAATAAAAACCCTCCAACTATCTCTCATATTGTTGGAACTAAAATCTCCTGAATTGGTTTAGAAAATAATATTTATCTCCTATGAGGCACAAAGCTTCATTTTCTCACTCCTTCTCTTTGGCTCAGGATTGGTAATGGATACCGTGTAAATTGTACACTGCATAACATAACGGATAAAATATATTTCAGACATGACAATGTGACAGCAGAGTAGCCCACAGTTGTGCCAACATGATCAGATAAGACAGAAAAATATCCTAGGTTGCCAATAACTTAAGAAACATTAAATCAATAGTTTCATTTTAGGACCAAAGTGGGGATGGGTGTCTGACGGAGGTGTTTTTCAAAGGGATGGAGGGTGCATTCACAGAAATTCAGGTCTCCTACATGAACTCCAAGATCCATCATTTGGATAATGCTCTGTTCTATCCTCACGCAAATTGATTTATCTACATATTACACCATATTTTTTCAACAGGAAATCTGCTTTTGTGGTTCCCATAAGGAATTTATGACCATTGTTATTTAAGGACACCAACTGAATCAACAAAGACTTAGTACATTAGGACAATGGGGGAAAATCCAGGTATATAATTAAAATCAAAAAATTAAAACAGAAAATAAAATGTCCTTACTATATATGAAGGTTACCATTTTCCTTGGCATCAAGGCATGAAACCCTATTACACCTGATTTCTCTATTTCTACATGTAATTAACAACCAAGTCTTATGAAATATACCTTTCCAAAATGTTTTTACCTATCCCAGGTTTACATTCTCACTGCATCACCTCTTCTGGGCCTTGGATTTTCAAGCTTGAATTTCAGTTAGAGCCTCTGAACTTGTCTTCTTCTTTTCTTTCTTACTATCCATCTTTCACATTATTGGCAGATTAATATTTTAAAAACCCCACCACTGTCATCTTGTCCTGGTAAAAACCTTTTCCTACCTATCAACAACATAAAAGCCAAAATCTATCATCAGATATTTCAAACCTTACGTGATTTTATTCTCAACAAATAGTTCATCACAACATTTTCTTCCTTCTCTTTTCTAATTCATTACATAGAAATATTACATTAAATTGCCTTTTATGGGAACAAAGTGTAAATTTATTTCTGCCATCATATGGTGTAAACTGTGAAGCCAGAAAAATTTTCAATTAAATACTAACTGCACTACCAGCTTACTGGTTGTGTCCTCCCAAAATTCACATGTTACAATCCTAACTCCTTGTACCTCAGAATGTGATTTTATTTGGAAATAGGATCGTTGCAGATGTAATTAGTTAAGATGAGTCATACTGACTTACTGTCCTTATAAAAAGGGGAAATTTGGACATAGACACAAACACACACAGGGAGAATGCCATGTGGACATTGGAGATATGCCAAGGAACTACCAGAAGCTAAGAGAGAGAGTTCTGGAATAGATCCTTCCCTAGTGCTTTCAGAGGGAGGATGGTCCCACCTACAGCTTGATCCTGGACTTCTGGCCTCCAAAATTGTGACAATAAATTTGTGTTGTTTAAGCTACTTAGTTCGTAGCACTTTCTTGCAGCAGCCCTAGGAAACTAATACATTGACTGAATGATTATTTTACATGTTTTAGTTGAATTATTTTCATTAAAAAAAACGGGGATTATAACATTTGTATCACATGATTGTTCTGAGGGCTATGAGACACTATTTGTAAAGTAATACAGGGTCTGAATATAGGAATTATTTTCCTTCCTCTTTGTTTCCACTGTTTCTAATTTATGTGAACTATAGGTACCTTGGAAAATTAAACCTTCTCTGGGTCTTATTTGCTTTGGCTGTAGAATGGTAAAAATATTTTACCTGTGGTTCCTTCGAGCTCAAAATTCTACAGCTCTTGATCAGAACTCATATCCTTGAGCTTGTCTTAACTACTTACCCCCTCAGATAGTTTATTCTTCAGATGATGATATAACTTGAACCATGACTGACACTAACAGTTTTTGTTCTTCACATTCTGAGAATTAACTTACCTTACAGTATACCAAAAGTGGTTTTATAATCTAAAATATTCTAATAGCCCTCACTCATGATTATTGATCTTTATGGTAAAAGAAAACAAATATTTTATTACATTAATTCTAAAAGGCCCGATTTGCCATTATTTTTTTAAAATTAAGAATGAATATTTTTATTATTATATTTATTTTATCATGGTTGGCAAAGATCCTTTAAACTCTAAATTTCTGCACTTGCATTGTTGGAATAAAGGACCATTCATGAATGTGTTTGTATTAGTCTTAATACTCTAACAACTAATGGTCAATGGCTACAGCGGTCATGAGCAGTGCATTAATTTGCAAAATTTTAATCAGATGATCAAGTGTTTGGTCTGAAAGAACAGAGGAAGCTCTTCATTTCCACTTGGAGGAGTGCAAACTCCTGTAGTTGAAAATGGATGGAGTCATCTTCATTTTCCTAAAAGTCTAACTTTAGTTCCATGTGTGCCTAGAGTACACAATTTGTCCATGGAGTGATAAATACCCCCTACTGATCTTTGTTCACTGTTACTCAAAAATTTAGAATTTAGAATCCATTTAATTAGGAATTAATTTGCTACCCAATATTTATGAAGTTATAATTCCAAGCCATTTTGAAACACTGTAAAAGGAGCAGTTTTAGGAATTAATCACCAATTAGAAAATGTCCCTGGCTCAATAAACTGTAGAGAACCATATATAATGTCCAAACGTTAAAGTTCATATTAATTAAGTTATGTTACCTAGTGTCAGCAAATAACTATTACCTCAATTTGAGTACAGGATTATTCACCTTCTAACCAAGGGCTAAATTCCACCATTTAACAGTAAAGATAATATGCTAACAATATACATACTATTAGAAATAAATGAAAAAATTGAAGCTTTGTTAACTTTATAGTGATGAACAAGTAAAAAAAAAATGTTATTAGATAAATATCATGAGAATATGTACATACTTTATAGATAGATAGATACACACACACACATATCTACATGTTGAACAAGGGATGCCAGCTATTTTCTAATAGTAATCTATATAATCAGAAATTCGTATACATACAGAAAGGTGCAGTTTTTATTACTTTTTATATAATACATATTTTAATTACTTACTATTATATTGATATATACCTGCTAAGTATCCAAATGTGAATTTTTATTCTCTAAAAAGGACTTAATTTCATATAGACAAAAAGTAAATTTATAGTTGTCATAGTCAATTATCAGCAGTTCAATAAGAATTCTGATGTCTAACATGCTATACTTTCTCAAGAACTCTCATTTCAAATCTGATCCTAGATAAAATCAATAATGGTAGCCTTCTGCTTTCACTGTAGCAGCGTTAAAAAAAAGAAAGCCTACTTTCATAGAGCTATGTTATCCAAAGTTTAACCATAAAGCTAGAAATTTTAAGTTCACATTTTGTGTCCAAGATTCCAGAGAGATTGTGCTCACTTGATGGTCACCATTCACATTTACCTCAAAAGACTTTTCTTGAAACTAAGCCACATTGATAGAGACAAGAACAATTGTGATACATCCTTATATTTGCACTCTGAGGGGTTTCAGAATGAGCTTCCCCCAAATGTATCACTTTAGCATGCAAACTATTTTGAGCTGAAGACAATGGAAGCCCAAAAGACTCAGGGAGAGCTTTTTACCTCCCCCTCAACTGCCTTAAAGAATTTAGATAGAGGGTCTGGTCTAGGAAGAGAGCTATCACCACAGATAACTACAGTGAGTATGGGCTAGGTGTGGTAAAATTCGTGGGTAAAAACAGGCTCAGCAGAGCCTGTTTGTTCAAAGTCCTCTCTGTGTGCTACTTTCTCTGCATGACACGACAAACACTTGTTTACCAAACATTTGCTTTTCCCATCTCCTGCAAATTGTTTTTCTTCCCTTTGAAGTCCAAGACCCCTACTCCTTCTTCTTAGCTCAGAACAGCAATAAGCCTCAATTGCCTGAATGTCAGGGACCTTCTCATTGTCTTTGTGGGGCTCCTGTATGCACACAATTAAATTTATTTTTCTTCTGTTAATCTGTCAGTGTCAATGTCAATTTAATTAACAGAACAGCCAAAAGAACCTAGAAGGGTAGAGGAAAAACTTTCCTTCCCTACAATTCAAAGATGGCCAGAGACATTTAAAGAATGATTCATATTCGCCAACATCTGTGAATCATTTCTAAAATCATTAGCTCATCAAGTCATTTCTACCACAAAGCTCTATAATTTTTCAAAATCTATGATTCTGTTCAATTCAAATTGGATTAGTAACTAACATGGCTTTTAATCCTCATCAGATTAATTAGCATTTTCAATTTGAGTCTGAATACCAAACAATGTCCTTGTTTTTTTTTGTTGTTTTTTCCCCTGAAGTTCCAAGTTCAAATGTGCTTAGATGTCATGACACATCTGTATGGAAGTATGATCTTATGAACCATATGTGTTGGGCAAATTGGAATTCTCAAAACACTTTTTAATTCTAAAAAGCCAATGATCTGAGGAAGAAGCTCAGTATATACCTTCTGAAAGTTTCTACTCTCTCAACAAATGGCTGAGTTAAAGTAAACCACATCTCCAAATATTTCCCAAGTATTCACCAAATGTTGATGGCTAAAGGTTTGTTCAGAAAGACTTATTTTTCTGTTACATTACATCTTATGAACTCTACAGAGGAACAATGTATGGAATCTGGACACACCAACCTTCGCTTTGTTCTTGAACAATCTTTCTCCCTTCAATTATAAGTGCCTGACCTATGGTGAGTGCATTCAACTTTTCTGTGTTCAAATTTCTCAAATTCTTTACAGGCAGGTATTCAGGAACTTACAGCTCATTTGTAATTGCTCATTAAAAAAAAAAAAAAAAGGGTATTAAGTTGCATTTCTCTTTCTCTATTTCAGTGGCTTTCAAACTTTGACATTCATTTGAACCAGCTGAAAACTTGTTAAAAACGATTGCTAGGCCCCATCATTAGAGTTTCTGATTCATTACATTTGAGAGTGAGGCCTAATAATTTATATTTCTAACAAGTTCCCAGGTGACGCTGATGTCCCCAAACCACACTTTAAGAACCACAGCTCTATTTGTGTTGCAGAACAATTCAAGCAACCTACATTCAAGAATCAGTCCAAATTTGGCAGACGAGCAACCCATTTCTGTTAAAATTGGAAAATTGTGTACAAACATGCACACTCAGGCAGTCCTTTGCTACCATTTGATCTCTTTCTGAACAAAAGAAGTATTATAATTTTCCAGTGCAAAGTTCCATAGTTAAATCTAACATACAGTAATATATAACAATTAATAAATGATATACAGTTTTTGACCAACCTTTTTATATTTTGAAAATTTATTTGTATTATTTACAAAGGGGTTAAATGACTAATACTTCTTTTTTTAACTCAAGCTCTTCACCACAATTTATTTTATACTTCATAATCCTTGCGGATTTATAAATAACTTGCCCAGGGTAACACAACTAGTTAAGTGATGGGGAACAGACTTGAACCTAGTTTTGTTTGATTATTCTAGAATGATATGTAACTGTGCAGATATCATTAGCCTATTCACAATTTATTAAATTAAGTATCTGAGGGCCTAGTCTTGGGTAAGGTATTGTATTTGATATTAGGAATACATACTGAAGACAAAATCTTGCACTAAAGTTTATAGTACATTAGAGGAGTTTGACACATAAGTAAAAAGCTTCAATACAAAGTGATAAGCACTATAATATCAACAATATAGCTTATCACACTGAAATCTAGTTTCAGAACACATTTCCAAAAACAATATAACCTGATCTTCAAAACAACGTGAGAGAATTTACTCGATTTTTCTTTCTCGATATGATAAATGAACCAGCTAAAGAATGAGGATTTTACATGACTTTCCTCCTGTTCTGTTTTCTAGATCAATGTTTCCCAAAGCATATTTAGCTGCACAATCAACCTAAGTGATGCTCAGAAAGAAAAAGGGTTCTCTGGGCAATTTTGTACCTCTCCTTAGAGATCCATAATGCCTATTATCATTTTAATAGTTCCAAGAAGACCTGTAGTTAAAAAAAAAAAAAAAAAAAAAGCCTTTGCTTTTAACTTTGCTTAATCCAATCTTACCCAAACTTACATAACCATAAAACTCTATATGAAACTTTTAAAACACTGATCTGAACCTACAATTTTTTTTTAAGATGTTCCAGAAATACCTAAAGATTTCCAAAAAATTATGGTATTGGGATGGGGTGCACAGAACCAGTCTTTCTTGGCTTCTACCCACTTAACCTACCAGCCTGGCTTCATTCAGAACAGTTCTACTTTTGTATCTATTCTATACTAAAGGATGTGATTATCCAAGTTGAATGAAAACTCACTACTTTACAAGAATCATCAAAATTTAAACTAAACACCCAGGAAAATGGTTTGAATAGGACTTTATCTTGAAAGATAACTAAAGCTTATTTTACATTCAAAAACATTTAGGCTATAATGTGTTAATTTTTATGATGAACAAATAACAAATCATTATAGAGTTTAAATTTTTTTTTGAAAAAATTTTCATAGCAAGACATGAGTTTCTTAACTTAATGCTTGACTTTTACATAATTAACATTAAAAAGCCTCTTCAATAATATTCAAAACTCTCATCAATTTTTTCAAAAGCCTCTCTTAATTCTTTGACAAACGTACCTAGCAGTCTTTCTGAAACAACTATCCTAATATTACCTTGAATCCCTTTTGTGGATGGATTTTATGATCACCACATAGGAAACAAAACTTAAAAACATAGAGACACGCATGAGAATTAGGAAACTAAATGTTGGGAGTGAAGTGGGAAGGGAAACAGAGGAGACTGTGTGATGTGGCAGTGTGTATTAATCACATCTTTACTTTCTGTATTTTATGATGCTTTGACATCCTAGTGCCTTGTTAATCCTGGAGAGACTGCCCCCTCCCACCAAGGCCAGTTAATTCCTAGAGAGCACAAACAGCTCGTCTGCCAGCATGCCCTTGATAGGTAAGCCAACCAATTCAATTCGCCCCAGGGTCAGGTACCAGACAATTAGAAACCAGCCCTATAGCCCAGAGCCCCCAAAATTATTCAAACCAAACAATCCTAAATTGTTTACCCTGCCCCACCTTGCCTTTCTCCTGAAACTACAATAAAGGATCTGGGTCATGCTGTCCACTCACTCTGCCTCCTGACTGAAGGGGTTCAGAACGAGCCTCCCCAAAATATTCCACTTTGGCACGTGGATTACTTTGCGCTGGAGACAATCAAGGCCCCAAAAACTCAGGAAGAGCTTTTTATCTCTCCTTTAAATACTTAAAAGGATTTAGATAGGGAGCCTGGTGTAGAGAGAAACTTATTACCAGAGATAACTTTCTACCGTGAATGACCTGTCTATAGGGCAGGGCAAACATCTAATTACCAAATATCTGCTCTTCTTATTGTCCTGTGAATTACCCTCATCCCCTTTGAAGCCCCAGGCCCTTAACCCATTTCTTAGTTTATAAGCCTCAACTGCCCGACTTGCCCTTGGGTCTTAATGTTTTATGGGGTTCCTGTATGTTCCTAATTAAATTTGTTTTTCTCCTGTTAATCTGTCTTATGTCAATTTAATTAATAGAGCAGCCAAAAGAACCTAGAAGGGTAAAAGAAAAACTTTCCTCCCCTATCGGACCCAACCTGGTACTTCCCTATATGGTCCTGCAGGACATGGCATGCCTTCTTCTCTTGGAAACTGTTAGCAGTAAAATTTCTTTACTGGAATTGACCTCCCCATGTTGTCATTCACCTCTAAAAAGGAAATCCCAGGTACAATCAAACTTAGTGGAAGTGCTCTCTGCCAGGTCACCATTTACCAATGGCTTTGTATGTAATTTGATCACTTTGCCAATAGTACCTACATCAAATTCACAAAATCTTGCACTTACTGCAAGGTTTAGATTTTACACTTTCAATTTAATTATGTAATGCAGTGGAGACTAAGTCTTGACCTTGTTAGATGACTTTATTAGATGAACTTAGATGATCTAACAAGAATGACCCTTTTAGATGGGGAAATATAGATTTGTATTAAACTGGGAGGGATATTTGAGTAGGGATTAAATATGTAATCAGTTCACTGAAGAATACTTTTATTGTATAATAGTTGTTTCCCTATCTAACTCATAGTGGCAAAATCTTATATAATGAAATCTCAAATAACCAAGAGCCCCTGTCTACACTCTACATATTAAGGAAATTTACACTTGTCAAGGAAACTTCCATTTGTAAAGGTATGTCCAAGCCAGGAAGAGAACTATACCTAGAGACAACTTATCACCTGAGAGACTCTTACCTGCATAATCAGACAACCCTAGGTACCATACATTTTCTCTCCTTCCTGTAAATCCCTCTCTCCCCAAGAAGCCTGAACCCCCTTTTCCTTTGTTTAGACTAAGATAATGTATAAGCCTCAATCATCTGACCACTTCCTAGGGTCACATTTCATTATAAAACTCCCACATATACATAATTAAACAGCTTTTTTCCCTCTTGTTAATCCGTCTTTTATCAGTTTGGTTTGCAGTCCCCAGCCATTGAACCTAGGATAGTAGAGGAACAAAAATCTTCCTCCCCTACAGTAGTCCCAAGGAGTGTGAGTAAAACCAAGAAAACATTCCGTTACTACTTTACCATGTTGAATTTTTAAAGAGAAAAAGTAAGTTTTTATTGTCATAACTTAAGGCTTGTTTAATCTAGAATTTTCCCCAGGGCTTTATTTTTATCTTTTATGAACTAGTAAATACAAATTTCAAATAAATCTTCAGTTTTAAATACAATTTAATATCACTGTATTTTACACTAAGTCTTGAGGGCTGCAGCTTTTTAAAATCGCAACTTTGAAGATATAATGGATGTGATTAAAACTGTGCAAATAATTGATTGAAAATATAAGACACGTAACATATATGAAACCCAAAATTAAGTCAGGAAGAATTATTTATATCATAAAAATAAGCCTAATAGGCATTAAAATGTGTCCCTATAAATATAGTAGGTTTGATAATCCTAAGTGGCATAATTAGAAAACTTTCTTTCATTAATCAAATATTCTAATTAACAAAAGTCATATTTATCCTAAATATTAGTTACTATATTTATACATAGACTGAAGAATCACATCCATAATAAAACTACACATAATAATTTTATCTTTCCTTTCTGATTTGGAAAATATTTCATGAACTCTCAATGCTTTGGGTTACCATTATGATCATCATTTTTAATTTAGGCATCCAATCAACAAATGCCTCCAACATGGCATATATTACACTAGGTTCTGGAAATACAATCACATATAAAACAAAAGTCTCTGCTCTTGAGAATTTTACAGGTCTGCTCAAGGGGCAGATAATTAAACAGGAATTAAAATACACAGTGATATGCGCTATAGTAAGGGTATGCTAAATAGCCTGGGGAGATCAGAGGAGGCTTCCAAAAGAAGGAAGCAACTAAAATGAGTAGGATTTGAAAAGCCATTCTGGTCTGTGGACTCAGAGGTAAGAGAGAGTAAAGCTGACCCCAGGAAGTGGGATAGTGGCAACACATAAAGCCAAATTGATCACAAGAAGTCAAATCATAGAGGGTTTCTTGGGCTATGAAGAGTTTAGTAATTATCCTGAAGGTAACAGGAAGCCATTGAAAGATTTTTATCAGAGATATAAAATCATGGATACTGCTAAATATTAGAGGCAGATCATTGCTTAATTAAAATTTATAGAATCCCAAAGGTTCGTAAGTGCGTCAATTCAATAGTAACATAAATTTTTTTTTCATGGCATGATTTATTCTATCTCATTCCTATTCGTTAAATTTACAATATTTTTCTTTGCTTTTTAGGTAAGATATATTTAAATTGGCTAAAATAGACTGCTATATCATTATGTACCTTATACATTTATATTATTGACAATATGCTTGTATAATATGAAAAAACAAGATTTCCATCACAGCAGGTACTGGTAAGTCTTTTTTACAATACTGTGATCAGTTGAAGAATATACAGATTTGAACAAATAAGAAAAATCTGGAGTACTCAAGAGAAGACCATAAAAATTCTTTGAAGAAAGTAAGAGTTACAAGAAAAGGTCAGGAGAGCCAAAACCAATTCACTAAGAAATTCTGAAGAATGTCTTAGAAACTGTCTTAAAACATACTTTTTCTGTTATGGATTAAATAGGCAACATTTCTTCTGAGTACTCATAATCCCCCTTTCTGTCTTCTTTCACTCAAAAAGAAATAAAAGAAAAAAAATCCCGATCATCCATGTGAATTAATTCCTGACTTGCAGAGATAGAGAGAAAATGAAATTATTTATCATCAGACATTTTCTGGTTAATATTTATTTTTTAAGATAAATTAATGATTTGCCTACACTAAATATATCAAATACACATACTTTCAGGGAAACTACTGTATCATTTCTCGAGTCTTCTTACGTCTCTTTGATTCTAAAATGTAATTGGGAATGTGAATTGGTACAGCCACTATGGAGAACAGTATGGAGGTTCCTTAAAAAACTACAAATAGAACTACCATAGGACCCAGCAATCCCACTACTGGGCATATACCCTGAGAAAAGAGTCATGTACCAAAATGTTCATTGCAGCTCTACTTACAATAGCCCAGAGATGGAAACAACCTAAGTGCCCATCATCGGATGAATGGATAAAGAAGATGTGGCACATATATACAATGGAATATTACTCAGCCATAAAAAGAAACGAAATTGAGCTATTTGTAAGGAGGTGGATAGACCTAGAGTCTGTCATACAGAGTGAAGTAACTCAGAAAGAGAAAGATAAATACCGTATGCTAGCACATATATATGGAATTTAAGAAAAAAAAATGTCATGAAGAACCTAGGGGTAAGACAGGAATAAAGACACAGACCTACTAGAGAACAGACTTGAGGATATGGGGAGGGGGAAGTGTGAAATGTGACAAAGCGAGAGAGAGGCATGGACATATATACACTACCAAACGTAAGGTAGATAGCCAGTGGGAAGCAGCTGCATAGCACAGGGAGATCAGTTCGGAGCTTTGTGACTGCCTGGAGGAGTGGGATAGGGAGGGTGGGAGGGAGGGAGACGCAAGAGGGAAGAGATATGAGAACATAGGTGTGTGTATGACTGATTCACTTTGTTACAAAGCAGAAACTAACACACCATTGTAAAGCAATTATACCCCAATAAAGATGTTTAAAAAATAAATAAATAAAATGTAATTGGTTCCTTTTCTGAATTATTGGTATAATGGGGTTTCATAATATTATAGAGTAATTTAGAATTAAATGTTCAATTATATTTAAATACTAAAGATAATTTTTAAGGCTTTTATCTTGGCCATATTAGGAAAAATAAATTCACCTTCCAAAGTTTATTCATAACAATGAATTTTTACTATTATTGGGAAAAATACATATTTTATAATAAGTATTAACAAGGCAAGATTAATCAAATTTAGCAGATTTTCCCTGTCCATAGCCATGTATACCAATAAAGTAGCAATTAGTAAATGACTTCTTATACTTCACAATAGACATTCTGTTAGCTATGAATCTCTAACAACAAACAAATATTCCCTTTAAAAAAAAATTGTATTATAGAAAAGAGGGAGCAAGCTCTGAACAAATAGTTTTGCTTCTGCTAAGATTTTCATCAACTAGCATGTAGGCCTCTCTTCAAGTCCTTCAACCAAGACTAAATAACTAAAAACTGACATTAAAATTGACTAAATAATTTGAAATGATATGTAAGCAAAAGACATAGGCAAGAAAATTTCAAATTAAAAATGTTCAACTCCACCATATTTTCTAAAGAGACTGGCATGTTTGATGCTGAAACATAGCATAGGATAGCGTTAAGAAACCGAATTCTAATGCAAATTTTCTGGTTTAAATTCTGATGTTTCCACTTACTTGTATGTCCTTGTGTGAGTTTATTAACCTCTCTGTATTTCAGCTTTCTCTATGCCTCAGTTTCCTTGTCCGTAAAATGAGCATAATAATCACCTACCTCACAAGATGGTTCTGAAGGTTACGTGAATTAATACATGTAAAACATTTCTTTACAATACCTCCATTGCCCTTCTGTTCTGATAAAACCAAATTCTAGTTCCTTGACTTCAGATCTCAGACTTTTCTACCATAAGCCTACCACTATACATTTATATGAAACTTTGCATTAAAGATAACTTCAAATGTATAGGAAAAAAGAAAAAAAAAAGGAAAAACTATCAGCTGAACAGTCATTCAGAGAAGAACTCATGTTTAGGATGCCTAGCAAGTTAGTCATTAAGTGCTCCAAAACTGACAACTATGTTGTTTTTACTACATTATTTCATTTACTTTTCCTCAAGAACTTTTAGGGTATTGTTGGTTCTACAGAGGAAGCTGAGGCTTTAGCTAACAAGTTGAATAAGTATCCCAAGGTCATACCACTAGGATTTGAGGCCAGCAATCTTCTCCCTATGCTTTTACTGGGCTACTCTGCTCTCCATGAAGAGGAATGGCGAAGACTCCCAAAGATACTTACCAGTCAGAATGGAAAACCTATAGAGATCACTTAAATGCAATACCCAAGTCTTCGTGAGCTGTGGATTCATAACTTATCTCTCCTCCATTGAGAAAAAATTTGCTAAAGCCCAAAACTTGAATCTTGAAAAAAAGGAATTGTTTTTTAATATTTTATAAATTATTTTCTCTTTTCATAGGCAAGCCAGCATATTTACAAAAGAAGTTCCTGTTAAATAATCTCATTTAAAGTAGTCTTTAATGCAAAGTTTTGCATCCTGTTTCTTCTTAAAAGAGAATGATTTGACTGTAACAGTGTAGCTTTAAATGATTACATAAGATGTGCCTGGCATGGAGGTGCATCTTTTAAATTTACCATTTCATTTAATCTCTACAACCACAGTAATTTACAAATGAAGAAACTGAAGCAGAAAAAGGTTAAGTAACTTGATGAAGGTCACAAAACTAGTAAGGGCTCACCTGTGATCCAAGCCCTATTGAGCTCTTACTTGCTGTGTGTTTTTCATACTTGTACCTGTTCCCAACTCCTTCCCTAAAATAAATTACACTAAAAAGTATGCATACACACACACAAATCTAGTGTGAACAGCATGTTACTTTTATAATTAGAGACAAGGTTATTTTTTAGAAATTCTATTTTTGTTACAAATATGTGTGATTTTTATTCTACTTTTTGTTCTTTCTTGAATTTTCTCCAATACTATATATTATAATTTTTTTACGGAGTCTAAATCTTATATTAAAAAAGATTGCATTCTCTCTACATATTGATGTTATTAACTCATCTCGATTACAGCATAAAGAATGGATTTATTTATTCACACTTGTTAAGTGTATAAATGTTCACATATTTTAAGATTTCATACTAGAGGTGTATATAAAATTGGAAGGGATCCAAACATTGATAATATAAAACTACAACCAAAATATGCTGTAAGATGATAGATGTGTGTGTGTGTATATATATATATATATATATATATATATACACACATATGCATATATGTATCTGCTCTCAGTTCCTGTCACAGACCTCCTAAAATTCTTTGTAATTTCCTAAGAGCTAAGAGCACTAGGTGCATCTTTTTTTCTAATATTTGGTCTTTGGTCCTGGTTCCTGACAGAGTTCCTCAATTTCTCGGAATTTCCTGATTAACAGCAGTCATTTTTCTTCTATAAGGGAACTCTTGGTGGGCTCCTGAATAGTTCCTGGATGGGGGCTTGTCATCAGAAAGACCAAGCCCTGAGTAGAAGCTTGGAATTTTCAGCTCTCTCCCATTCAATAGATAATTGGATATGTGGGGCTGGATATGGAGTTGATAACTGACCATGTCCATGTGATGAAGCCTCCGTAAAAATCCCAACAGTCTGTGGTTTGGAGAGCTCTGGGGCTGGCGAACACAGGGAGGTGCTGGGAGAGTGGTGCCCCAAGGAGGGCAGGGAAGCTCCAGGCCCTTCCCCACATAACTTCCCCACATCTTTTCCATCCCATGTTCAGCTGTGGCCTTTATCATAACCTTTTATAATAAACTGGTAAACAGTAAGTAAACTCTTTTCCTGAGTTCTATGAGGTACTCTAGCAAATTAATCAAACCTGAGAAGGGAGTCATGGGAAGCTCTGATTTATAGCCAATTGATTAGAGACACAGGGTAATCTTGACTTGGGATTGGCGTCTGAAGTGGGGGAGTAAGGGACAGTCTCATGTGACTGAGCCCTTAACCTGTGGGATCTGAAGCTATCTCCAGATAAACAGTGTCAGAACAGAGTTACACTGTAGGACACCCAGCTGGTGTCACAGAGATTTGCTGGTCGGGGGGGAAAAATCCCCTATCTCTGGTGTTAGAAGTGCTACAATGGGGGAAGTAGTGTGCGAGTGAAAGAGGAAAAAAAAGAGGAAGATTGGGGTTTTTTCTTACACATAAACCTAAGGAAAATGATCTATCTGTAAACATAGTTAGGTTTTAGAATTTTTAGAGCTAATTGTTAAATTCATTATGACCCACCATCAAGGCTACAGGCTTTGTTCTCTCTCCCATATGCACTTTGGAGCCTGGCCACACTGCCTCAGGGAAGACTTTCCACTTTCCCTTCCTATAGCTGTCCTCCCATCTTTCTCATTCTCTTCCCTTTTCACTCCTTGTTCACCAATCTTCCAGCCTACCCACACCCCAATTTGTTACACACAGAACAGAAAGAGAAATCATGAGAGTAGATAGAAGAAAGAAGAAATTATTTTGTTCACCTCAATCTTACATATTAATGTTAATACTTCCCCCAATCCATATACTATTACAGAGAAGAAACAAAATGGGGTAGACAGGAGCAGGAGGGAAAGGAAGGAAAAAAGAGGAGGAAGAGAAAGTTACTTGTGCCTTCCTCTTCCTTCATAACAGCTTAGTATTTCCAACTTTGAAACAAAAAGGGAAAAGGATGAAAGTGTCATGTTTAAACTCAGAAGCCTTTCAAACCTTTATCACTCTCCTTAAGACTCTTATTCATTCACACCCAACAATAATGCAATTATAGTCATGACACATTTATTTAAATAGGATTCAGAGTTGTTATTGAGGCAGTTGATGTTAATGGAGAAGTTGACGTCACAGATCACAGCTGTTTCTCTATTAAAACCACAGGGCAAAGTAACACTGGAAAACAGAGAGAAGTGTAGATTAAACAATGGTGGGGGGAAGGGGGAGGGAAATGGGGTGTGAAAACTTATGGGCAAAAATTGTTATGAGCAAATCACTATATGAATTGGGCTTTATACCTTAATCACATATTTTTTTAGGCAGCAACTATAGTCACATACAGGGTTCTTTCCTCCCTAGATTTTAATGCAACCAAGAATTATCAATGAATATGGTTAAAGAATTTAAAAATTCCAATTGGATTTCAAAGAAACTGTTGGTTATCTGTGTCTGTATATAGATTTATACTACATGTGTTTCTGGAAGAATCATTCATCTACATATCTACCAATGCCAAATAAGCATAATTAAAATCATGCAGCATTCTCTCAAGATTCTTCAAACAGCCACTGGAAAAGTGTCATTATGTGTGTTAACACAGTCTGTTTTATTCTAGTTAGTATTTGTCTAGTTGCTTGTTTAGGTTGGCAAATGACAGGATTAACTAAATGCCAGAGAAAAATCAATCTTCTACAAATAGTCATTTATAATTTATTCTTTTAATATAAATTTCTTTTTCATTTAGTATTTTAAAACTAACATT
The DNA here is from genome assembly GCF_937001465.1 of Orcinus orca. Taxonomy (NCBI): domain Eukaryota; kingdom Metazoa; phylum Chordata; class Mammalia; order Artiodactyla; family Delphinidae; genus Orcinus; species Orcinus orca. Next base: position 57,689,332 of record NC_064563.1, on the reverse strand, counting down.
TTTTTTTTAATGATTGATGTCTTAGGCAGGAAAAACAGACATACCCTAGCACATATACAAATCTTTCTTAAGAGTCTAGAACTGCTATAGAGGCAAAGCATGAATTAATTACTGCTCAACATAATTCTATATGCTTCACAATACAGTACAAACAAAGCGGCACACAGGGTTCAGCAGATAATAAACATCCAGTTGGGCTGTGATAGCCTGAAGAAATAGGAAGGATAAACCGGTAGCAGTATGGAAGTTTGGCTTTGTAGGGAAAAGGATAATATCTGTTTTATTTACATAATCTTTCAACCCTCTTCGAATCTACCAGAATCCTTTTAGTAGGGCAGAGGTAAACATACTTCTTAGATAAAATTAAGCCACAATACAGAAGTATAGTCACAATGCAACCATTAGGCAAGCACCTTTACACTGTGCTCTATCAGCTATCTCATTTGAAGATGAGCCAGTATTTTAATTCAGTTCTTTAGTTTAACAAATATGTATTAACCACCTATATATTCCAGAACTGTCCTGAGCCCTTGGAATACAAAAATGAAAACAATTGGCATCGTCTCTGCCCACTTGGAACTCACAGTCTCTATGTTTGTCTTTTTGGTCACAATTTTGTAAAATTGATAAAAGCATAAAAATTCTGGAAGAGCAATAAAACTGTCTATTCAGAGGCTTGCCCTAGGGCTGATGAAAGCTTCAGTTTGTTTACATCCTATTTAGTCCGATAGTCCACTGTGCCGTCTACAAAGCTGCCTACAATCTCCTGCATGCGTGCTTGACCTCCAGAAAAGAATTATCAATGCAGACATTTTCTGTATGGCTGCCTCAAGATTTTGGTAATTTTCACAGCTGGGAATGGGAATAAATCCCCAAAACAAACGAAAGCAATGTCTGATAGGCCCTCTGAGAACCCTTGCCACATCCTGGAGTTCAAGTGAAGTGAGAAACTTAAAACCTGGGTTATTAATATTTACTTGTTTTTACATCTTCACTGGGACTGGGAAAGGAATTAAAACATTTCAGTGTTACACAATGAATATCTGTGGGCCTTTAACCATCATTTGCTACACTTCATTTAAGACTATGCCACTGAACCAACTATACTTCAATTAAAAAAAGGGAAAGGATTAAAGACTATGCCACTGATGTGCCCTTTGATGAAGACACAATGTTGATGATTCCCCTAAGCCAGAGTGAACTTTGAGAGCAGTTATCCACACATTTGCATCCTATAGAGTACAGCAAACCTAACTGGCACATACCTAAGGGCTTGGTCTTACTAGTATCACATTCTAATAAATTGGGATGAACACTCATTTTTAGCTTAAGTGGCTGCTTTATAATCAGCAGTAGTTCAGTCACTGAATCAAGGCAAACCCAGAGGGAATGCGACTTCCTCGCAGCTCTCTTCCAGAAACACAAGAAGACTTACGAGAAGACACACTAAACAAACTGAACTTGCACTAAGATAAATAATTGTGAATATACTAAAATGCAATGTGTAAGCTCAACTGCTTCTAGTACTTCATAAAATACAAGAACATTCTGCTATACATTATGAACCAAAGGTATAAGATAGTTTTAAGAAATTATGACTAACTACAACTAATTAATCATTTTGCAAAACTCCTTTCAAACTCTTCAAACTCTTGATCTCACCAACTAGAAACTGCCTGCCTTTCCTTACCACGTGTCCCCCATACGCAGCTCACAACAGGGATGTTTGCTTTCTTCCAGGATAGCAAGAAAGCCTCTGTCTGATTCCAGTTCCCTCTCCAGATAGCACGGTAGTGACTATCTCATCACCATTTGTTATATTATAAGGTAACCTAATCAAAGGAGTAACTATCCCATCGTATTCAAAGGCTCTGCCCACACTCGAGGGGAGAGAATCATCCGAGGTACTTATATCCGAAGGCAAGAATCTTGGGAATCACCTTAGAATTCTGCCGACTACAACAATGCTGTCTTATTCGCAATATGATTAGAAATAGTGTAGCCCACATTGACGCCTTTTAGGACTTCTTCCAATGAATGCTTTATACAAATTATTAGTTATCCTAACAACATTATTACTATCATCATCAATAATCACTATTAACCTTAACTATGAGGAAATGACAAAAGCAGAAAGATGTCACACCAGCTTCAGCGAGCTTTTAAGTCACTCAGGGAAGGCAGTGGGAACAGAATCTAGTATGCCTGTACTCGGGCTGTTTCCCTAGCTCTGTACTGTGGCAGGATTCCTATATTAAGTAAACACAGATGGCAACCTGATGCTAGTGTACCAGTTCTGAAGGAAACTGGCAAATACTTTTCTCTTAAAGGGCAATTAATTCATTAAAACCAAATTGACTATAGAGCAAGTTTTCATAATTTCTCAAATTAGCAAAATTTCAAAAATAATCTATTTTGAAAGTTAAAGAATTTCTGGTTTTGGTTTTTAACTAAAAGAAAGGGAAAAAAATTTTCTGAAACCTAAATACTCAGACATCTGGCCACACGGCAAGTCACAGAAGAAGCCAATATACCTTAAACTTTTGGCCTCTCTTTCTCCCCTCTCTCTTTGCCTCTCTTTCTCTCCCTCCACCCTACCAATTGCTATAATAATGATTAAGAAAAACACATGGATAAAATTAATGTTCTCCAATTGAACAACTGTATCTCCTGAATAGGTCAGCTCCATTTTCAATTTCTCTAAAAAGAGGAAGAGGAATGATATTATTGCTAAAATGTCCTCCAACTTTAAGTTCTAAAATGCTATTGCAGTACAGTAACGTAAATTCTGGACAATCATAGGTAAAACTTAGATTCTGGGAGTCAGATTGGAAGGAAGGAAAAATAACTATTGGGATGATTCTTACTACGTGCCCAGCCACGTTCCAGGAGCTGTCACAACACTAGCTCGTTTAATAGCCTCAGCAGCTCTAGGAAGTATTAACAGCCCTGTTTAACAAGTGAAGAAACCAAGGCAGATTACGGGTTCAGTGATTTATCCAGCTCACACAGCTCATGAGGCCATTGCTTACACCTGAGAGGCCCTTGATAAAGGTTTGTTGAACAGGCGACTCAGTTAACAAATGAATAAACAAATAAATAATTCAGGGCCAAAGGCTGAAAGACTCAAGAGAACATTTATCCTTCAAATGCTGTAAGTTTAACTGGACAGTAAAAAGCAGATATTTTCAGCTATTTCAGTGAAGTTATTTTATAAATAACCTTGCAAAATATCAATAAGGGAATGGGTTGACATCCGTTGGTTTGACATGGCATTCAACAGTCATTGCCATGGTCTTAAAGCAATGATTCAGCAAATATACAATTTTAAAAAAAGAAAAGCTACGTTTCCACATTTTTTGCTATCTTTCCTGTGATTCAATCAGCTAGACAAAATCTGTGAAAAACCTCTATGACAAAGTTAGGTCAATGGCAAATTAAATGTATTTTAATACATACATATTTTTAATAGAGAAATCTGCTGAGTGGTCCAATTTACTTATAGGTTATATCACTCCTATTTAGATTTTGGAAATGCAAAATTAAACCTGAAATAAGTTCTTTAACTAGGCAAAAAAAAGTATGTTAACTTAGTAATGTTTTTTCCTACAAACATAATTATATGAAATAAACTTTTAAAATTTAGATATCTTAAGAAATATCCATTAGAACTACAACATTAATCTTACATAAAAATAACAATCAAAAAATAAGCTTGATATAAACACATGCAACTCATTGAAATCAGATATTACCTTCATTTTTAATGACGGACTAAACCATATAGTTAATTTTATTTCAATATTTTAAAATAATCTTAACTCTTCCTTCTAAAACAGTTGTTTAATTTACTCTTCTTTCATGCTGAAGAACAAGTAAAATTGACCAGGAAGTGTTAAATTGAGATTGAAAGTGTTCCTTTTATTTTTTAATCAAATAATTACTTCTTGAAGATGTATTCTGTAATGGACATAGAGCTATAATTTTTGCCCTCAAGATATCTGCAACCTTGTAATGAAGATAATACAAGTATGTAAATTACAGTAATATTAAACAGTGCTATAATGAAGGTTAAAAAATAGTGCAATGGGCTGTCTAGGGAAGGTGCAGTCTCAACCATTTTAAAATAACATTCCCTCATTCATTCAACAAAAACTCTTTGTTATAGGTGGCATTGTGTTCCCCTCCAACTTCATATGTTGAAGTCCTAACTCCCAGTACCTTTGAGTACAACTGCATTTGGAAATAGGGCCTTTAAAGAGGTAATTAAGCTCAAATGAGTTCGTATGAGTGGAACCTAATCCAATGACTGTAGTCCTTACAAGAGGAAGAGACACTGGTGATGCACACATAGAGAAAAGCTGAAGAGGACACAGTGGGAAGGCAACCACCTGCAGCTAAGGAGACAGGCCTGAGAAGAAACCAACCCTATTGGACCCTTGATCTTAGACTTCCAGTCTCCAGATGTAAGAAAACAAATTCATGTTGTTTAAGTCACCCAGTCTGTGTTATTTTGTTATGGTAATTCTAGCAGACTAATCGATTCTTCCTCACAGGAAAAGCATAGTGGTAAGTTTAATACCACAAAAGACAATAAATCTTGAACCACAGCTTCCATTTTTCCCTTTAGAATTAATTAATTTACAGTACTGAACAAATCTCTAAATAAGGTGTCACAAACATAAGCACTATGGGGCTAGGCAGATGAATGAGTGAAAAGTGTCTGGGATGAATAAAAGGGAGTGGTGGGGCCTGCAGCTAACTGTGGAGTTCATGTCAGGACAAAGATGCTGGTGCTGCTCACCTTTAATCTATTACGTAGGTGAGAGCAAAACATATCTCTCTGGATACAGCTTAAGGATTGTCAGTTGCAACTTCAGCCTAGATCTCAGTTTTTTTTCATATAAACCCTTTGATTAAATATCTCTAGGGCTTCCCTGGTGGCGCAGTGGTTGAGAGTCCGCCTGCCGATGCAGGGGACACGGGTTCGTGCCCTGGTCCGGGAAGATCCCACATGCCGCGGAGTGGCTGGGCCCGTGAGCCATGGCCGCTGAGCCTGCGCATCCGGAGCCCGTGCTCCGCAACGGGAGAGGCCAAAACAGTGAGAGGCCCGCGTAACGCAAAAAAAAAAAAAAAAAAAAAAATCTCTAAAGTTCTTTCCAGCTTCATCTTTTTAAAGTCTGTCATATCAATCCTTTCTCTATTGGAGACATTACATAGAGGATAAATTAAGCATTCCCAAAATATTTGCCCGGTATTGCAAAACCACTCAGTAATCCACAGTTTAATCAAATTCTTTTCTAGAAATTAATTAGTATTGAACAGCACAAAAAATTAGGAGCTTTTCAATAATAATATTCCACACTTGGTAGCATACCTCAGTTTCACACTTACAGATGCTTTTAGCCGCTTGTTATTACCCACACTACACAAATTAACAAACCCAGATATCCCACAGGTACTTCAAACACAAATAGTTTGAAATGGATTAGATGGAAGCCACTGGAAGGAGCATCTTCATTGGAGCCAGGTTGAACCTCCACTCTGACATTCCTTAATTTTGTGTCATTCAGCAATGCTTAGTTAATAGTTTACTCAGTATAAAATAAAGATGAACATTTATCTCAGAGGTTTGTCGTGAGGACTTCGAGAAAATATACGCTGAGAGACGTATTTCAGTGCATAGCTGAGAAAAAATATCCAAAAGGAGGAGCAATGGTAGTGGTAGTAAACAACAGCAACAGCAATAACAGCAGAAACATGCCCATCACATCTCAGGAAGTTCTCAGGGCCTCTTTCAATCTGTCCCTACACTATTCAAAAAGAAATAAAAACCTGAATTCTTTTCTCTCTTTAACCTGCTTCTCAGTGCACACCCTTTACTTCAGTGAACAGCAACATCATCCACCCAGGTGACTAATGACAAATGGGAGATCTTATTTAACCCTATCCTTTCTCTCACCCACATCTCTTCTTACCCCTACATTTGTCCATCACTAAAACCTAGCGTCTCTCCCGTTCATTGGAAATCCATTCTTTTCCTTTCCCCTTCATTTTCACTGTTATTGCCTTATTACCTTTTGCCAGAGTAAGCAATGTTTTTTTTTAATTTATTCATTTTTTCATTGAAGTATAGTTGATTTACAGAGAAAGACAAATATCACATGATATCACCTATATGTGGAATCTAAAAACATGATACAAGAGATCTTATTTACAAAACGGAAACAGACTTACAGACTCAGAAAATAAACTTATGGTTACCAAAGGGGAAAGGTCAGGGTGGGGAGGGATAAATTAGGAATTTGGGACTAACATATACACACTACTGTATATAAAGTAGATAAACAATAAGGACCTACTGTATAGCACAGGGAACTATACTCAATATTTTGTATAAACTATACAGAAAAAGAATCTGAAAAAGAATATATGTGTGTGTGTGTGTGTTATACACACACACACACACACACATATATATGTATACCTGAATCACTTTGCTGTACCCTTGAAACTAACATAACATTATAAAGCAATGGTTTCTTAATTGGTCTCCTGGTATTCATTGTATCTCTCTATCCCCTCAAATTCTCTTGTTACTTTAAACAAAGAAATATGCTGAATATATGTCTCCTATACTTAAACTGTGCTAGAACCTTAATGTTGCTGCTGCTGTTTTCAGTGAAGTCCAAACTCCTTTGAAATGGCTGTATGTTTCACAGACTTTAGTCCTTTGCAATAATTTCAAACCCCAGTTCTGCCATTTACTAGTTGCTTGAGCACCTCATATTACTGTTTCTCCAACCAGATTTCTTTTTAAAAAAGGGATCTTGCCATGTATGACATCCCCAGAGTCATTCTTAGTGCCCAAAACAAAGAAGGCAGTAAAAGTATGCTCAATGAGTGAATGAGATCAGCCACTGCAAGTCCAAATAGCCAATAAAGTTGGAGTCAAACAGTCCCCTGGTCCCGAGATTTTTTCCCAATTTGGTGAGGTTTCCTCTCCAATAAACAGATTTTAAGAAATAAATCTCCCAGTGAAGATGACTATATTGCTCAACCAAATGTAATAAACTTCTAAGGCCCAATGCAAGACTTTCTTTTATGCAAAAGGACAGGGTGATCATATTTTAGATTCTAAGATCAGGCAAGTGTTTTTATGATTAACTATCTGAATAAGCACCACAAATACACTGGATCATTCATTTATTCACCAATAAATATTGGGCATCACAATGTACCAGACAATGTGGTAGAATCTGAGGTTACACTTATGCTTCCTGCCCTCAATTTGCTTACAACCTAGAGGAAGAAAAAGTAAATAAATAATCACATAATACACCCAAATCTTCTGTAAAATTTAAGTGCTATGAGGAAAAATATAAAAGCTGAGATAAGGACCATAAAATGAGGACCCAATTTAAGCAGTGTTTCATGAAAGACCTCTCTGGAGCTGTCTAAACAAAAATGAGACATGAAGGACAGAATTCATTTAGACATCTTTTGGATATAAATAAAAGGTTTAAGGACACCATAAAGAGAAATTTTTACTCTGGAATTGCTATTATATTTTTAATAATGATATCAATCCAATCCACAATGTCTTCCACACTGTGATCTACTGAATGATGGGATGTCTCATATTACTTTTGTATTACACTGATATATCTTATTCCAAATTGCATGAGTGACTACCCCATAAATCCTTGTTGACTGAACATGTGAGAAAGGGTTAAAGCTAATGAGACAAGATAAGTATATATGATTTAGACCACAACATAGCAGTCACTTCAATTAAGAGGTTAGTATGCTCATTAACCAATCTGAAGAACCATTAGCAATGGAAAATAAAGAGAGTGGAAATAAGTATTGAGGAACAACATATTACAATTAAATTCATGGGGTTTAGGGAGGATCCATGAAAGTGCCCGCAGCTTCTGCCTCTTCTTTATAATGTCATGGTTCTAATTTACCTCATTGATATTAATGAACGGAGGATTGCACAACTATTAGCATGATTGAAAATTACATTAATGCTCAGTAAATCCACTCCTAATTATTATGATTAATGAGAAGTTGATCATCCTGGACCAGATTAACAACCTAAAGCAACTGAAATAGAGCAAAAAAGCTTTTTCTTGCTAACCTAGGACTTTAGTCTATTTTATTTAATGAAACCGTGAGCAATCCACTTAGTAATGTTATATACTAATTTACTATAACTATGCATTTACATAGATTATATTTTTCACATTTATGTATTTATTTGAAATAATTATTTCTACGTGTATTAAAATGTCTTATGATTGGCTTTATGCAGTGTTAGTGTTCCAGTATGAAACTGAATAACAAAATCAACCATATTTTTTCTCTACCTGGTTCCAAGTCAATACCACTCCTTCAAAAGAGAAATTATTCATCTTTGTAGTCATCAGAATTAATAATTAGGACATTAAGAGGCATAAGCTCGCCTACTTATTTAAATATCGCTACTTTACAAAAAGATTTTAAAATGATAAAAAGAAAGGATAGAAGAACTAAGCAGCGAAATATCTGACTTCCTTTCTTGATCTGGAAAGGTGAGTTATTTTTATGTAAATTTTCCTTACTTCTCCCTTTATTAAAACTGCTATATGATATTACCTAATGTTTTGGTCTAGTTTATTTTCTATCTTCTGCTGCTGATAGGTGTCCATGGAAACAAACCTGTAGTCACTGCCAGACTCCTTAGCACAGTGTCCTGAGATGTACACTTTCACAGCACAGCAAGCAAAAATAGCCATCAAGGCTATTTCTGAGAGCTCCATGACAGGCTTTTAATGAAACAGAAAGAATTTCACATTAATGTGGCCTTTACGTCCTGACAGTGTTGTCCCATCTCAAAACTGTATTTATTCTGCTCTTATTATCAAGATTTTCTTACTGTACTATGGGATCTTAAGTTATAATCAATTTAAACACACAAATGTCATTTCTCCAGGCCTGCCCATAGTCTAAAAGTTCAAAAATTAATTCACAAAATATTTATTGAAGGACTGCTCTGCACCAGGCCCTGTGCTAGGGCTGGGTTTTAATAGTACATGAGACAAATGTCCCCATCTTCAGAGAGATTCTTGTTTAGTGGAAGAAACAGAAATGGAAACAGTTTTAAATATTGGGTTGGCCAAAAAGTTTGTTTGGGTTTTTCTGTAAGATGTTATGGAAAAACCCGAATGAACTTTTTGGCCAACCCAATATAACAGGTGCTGCATAAAGCATAAAAAAATGGACAGGTGATTTGGTAGCATGGAACAGGGGAAACTCAGCTAATACAAAAGATCAGGAAAGGCCTCCCTGAGAAAATGACATTTAGGAGGAGAGCCTAAAGATGCAATAGTTCCTAGCAATTTATCTTGTGATGAAGAACTAGGACTCTGGGAATAAAATGGAGTTTATAACTAGATATAAACTCAAAGAAAAAGGTCAAGTAGCAAAACAAACTTGTGTTAGGGTCTAGCCTTACCAGTTCCTAGGTTGTATGACCTTCGGGAAATTATCTGTCTCTCTGTTTTATGTGTAATAAAGGTAGAGATGATATGTACCATGTAGGATGGCTGAGAGGATTATATGAGATATACATATGAAAGTGTCTAACACAACAGCAAGTCTTCAAAGAATATTAATTTTCTTTTCCTATATAAAAAAAAAAGTGGCCCCAAATTCTGTCTTTCTGCAAATTCACAAAAGGAAATTTGGGGAGCATGTCGTGAGAGTGCTTTGGATGTAGAACTAAGTGACTACCACTAGTTAGGAAAATAGGCTGTGCATCAGTCAAAACTGTGTCAAGTCACTTTCCAGCCCTCACTAGTTGTGTGGCCTCGAGGAAGTTGCTTTATCCACTCTGAGCCTCAGTTTCGTCATCTGTAAGACAGGATATAATGGGGCCCAGGTCACAGAATGTTAGAATAAAATGAGAGATTGAAGGCCAAGCTCATGGGAGGACTCCTGACAAACAGTAAAATTTTGATAAAGTTAGTTATTTATATTACTGTAGTCGTCATGGCAATAATAGCAGCAGCAGGAGTAGCCATCTCGGGCCACCTTCTTTCATTTACATATACACAGTGAGAGGAGAGAAATAAATTTGGGAGAATAAATCATGAGACAAAATGCATCAAAATGAAAGAATTAAAAGAGTTCTAAACAGTAGTCTAAAAATACTCCAATGTTTCAGATACAGTACTGATATAAGGTTTGGGTGTTCAGGGGAGATTTAAAAGTAGGTTGTTCAGGAAACATCGAAAGTATCTATTCATGAAAGGATTTACAACCAATTGGTTGGTCAGTTACATCTAAGGATTAACAATTGTTTCTTATATAGTGTATGCATTATCTATGCTGCATAACAACCACCTCGAAACCTGGTGGCTTGCACAACTATTTTATTCATGATTTTGTGGGTAGGCGATTTGGTCTGTGCTAAGAAGGGAGGTTCCTCTGCTTGTCTTGGCTGCGGTTATTGATGTGCTTGTAGTCAGCAGGTAGTTCAACTGGGGCCAGATTGCCCCAAATGGCTCCATTCACATGTCTGGAGGATGGTACTGGCTATCAGCAGGGTCTCTCTCTCCACATGGCCTCTCTCCCTTAGGAGAGTAGCCTGACTTCTTCACAGTGTGGTCTCAGAAAGACAAGAAAATGAGAACCAAAGCTACAAGGTCTCTTGTGGCCTGGGCCCAGAACTTCTAAAATATTACTACCACATTCTATTAGGCAAAGCAAATCACAAGGCCAGCTCATATTATGGAGGTAGAGAAATAAACTGTACCTCTTGAGAGAAGAGCAGCAAAGACAGATTGCAAAGAAGGGTACATACAGAATTAAAAGAAATTTCTAAAAGGAATTCTTTTTTTTCCCCAACGTACCACATAAAGCTAGCTCATATTCCCTACCCTCTCATAGTAATAGTATTATCTAAGTTTTATTGCCACATGAAACTTAACCTTACTCCACTTATGCTTGTTCTACTGCATATAATGTGTGACACATACAGAGAGCCAAATCACTCTACCTCTGTAGATCTCTTCAGTTGATGTGCATGAGACCTGTCAGGGAGCTTTCAAAAGAAATCTCTACCTCCCACTGCTTAGGTATTCTGATTTAATAGATCAGACATATGACCTGGATATTGCTTTTTTTTAAAGAAGGTTCCCAGATGATACTAACAAATGGTCATGATTGAGAACCAATGTGTCTAACTTGTTCCAGTTCTTTTTAAATATAAATATGAGTGGACTTAAAAAGCTCTTCCCTTTGAAATACTACTAATTATTTTATTTCTCCTCCCCCTATAGCTTTTAATTTTTATTCTTCTTCCTGGAAACCTCTTCCTCTATCTTTAAATCTTCATTGCTAATGATCCCCAAGTTATGATCTCCATTCTTGAACTCACTCTGAAATTTTAGACTCATTTCTCCCTGGTGCCCATAGGACATCTGCATGTACATGTAACTTAAGTATCTCAAATTTTCTATGTATTAAACTCAACTAATCTTTCTCTTCATCCTGTTTCTCCCTTTTCTATCCAGTTTCTCACTGAATGTTACCACCATCTATACAATCATGTAAGTAAAAATATCTATTTGTGATCCCAGATACCTCCCTATCACTTTATCCCTTTATCCCAAGTCAAGATATCTTACTTTCTAATATCTCTCATCCTCATTGACTCATCTTTCTTCCCACTGCTAATGCTTTTAACTGAGGTCATCATCAGTTACTGTGATGGTCTCACTGCTGGTCTGCTTGAATCTGGTAATGTCCTGTTCCAAAAGATCTCCATACAACTGCCAGAACAACCATTCTAAAATACAAAACATATTAAAATGCAAAATGGTCATTGTCTAATGGAAAATATTTCATGGTTTGCTGTGGTTGGAGACACAGTCTTAGGCCGTATTATGACAGACCTAGGGATCAAAATCTAAGCATCTGACCTTCAAGATCAAGAGGAATCAATGACGTTGTTGGCCTAGAGTTTAATTTATGCAGAAAATTATTTTGAGACGATTGAGGTGACAGTAGCAGGGGAAATAAACCTGGGGGAAGGAAGACCATTTGGGTAACTATGATAATTATTCAGGCATGTGGTAATAATGATCTGGCCTAAGACAGTCATAATCCCACAAATGTGCAGACTGAACTCACTTATATTTATGATCATGAATCTCAAATGGGCACTCACAGAAGCCAGACAGTCCTACTATACCTTCCATAGTAAATTCATTTTCATTCTCTCCAAGCTAACTCACATCTCATTCCCTTTCTTAAATCCCCAGTACCCTCCTCTTTACCTTTCATTCTCCACGGCTATACTTACCTACTACTTCCCAGGAAAAATACATTATATCAAAAAGAATTACCCCATCATCTCCCCCTAAAATTTGCCAGTCCACCTGTCTCCGTACCCGCCATGCTCTGCCTTCCCTCTGATTTCTGTGAAAGCAGCATCCCTGTTCCTTCCTTTTTGTATGGAGCCCTCCCCGCACCAAACCTACCCAAGCCCTCCAGGAAGTATCCTCTTTCCAGCCTTTATGTTGATTTCCCACTCCTGTGAACACAAAATATGCCTTAATATTGTCCTTAAAAAGAAAACAAATACTTTTCATTCACCTCTCATTGCAGTTAATATCTCATCTCTCTGCTACCCTTCTCAAAAGAAAATTCTCAAAGTAGTTGCATATGTCTGGGATCCACACTCCTTTACCACTAAAGTAATGGTTTAAAATATGTCCACACATTCCTTGACATTTGCTTCAAAAGGTAGAGCAGAAATTTCCTTAGGAATTCCCTTTTTGACACAGAAACAACAGAAGTGATATGATATAACTTCCGAGAATAAGTCATGAAAAGTGTCACAGCTTTCTCGTCATTTGATCTCTTGCTCTGTGGGAAAACCTGCTGCCATGTTGGGACCTTCCCTGTGGAAAGGCTTGAGTGCAAGGAACTGTGCCTCTGAGAACAGCCTGTGGGGACCTGAGCCCTCCAGCCAACGGCTTTGTGACTGAGTTATCTTACAGCAGGATCCTTCAGGCCACTGCAGCTCCCTGCGACATCTAACGGCTACTTCATGAGACTCGGAGGCCGACCCAACCAACTAAATTCTTCTGAATTTCTAATTTACAAGAATGATGAGATAGTAAATATTTGCTGTAAGACACTAAGTTTGGGGTATTTTTTTAATGTCACAACAGTTAACTAATACAACCGCCTCTCATTTTCGTTTCAGCCCAATCCAATTAGATATTTTCAATCATCACTCCAATAAGATGGTTCTTATATTAATTTATACATTAAATTGCTTAATACCTATTGAGCACTTAGAACAGTGTCTAGGCCTAAGAACTGTGGGGGGGGGGTTGTTATTAAGAGTGATATTACTACTATTTTCACAAGGAGCAGTCGGAATACATGAGTCACTGAGGACCATCCTGTAAAAGCCAACAGTCAGTTCTCTGTCCTTGTCCTCTCTACCTCTCACAGCACAAGCTACTCTCCTGTTATTGAAATACTTTTCCCCCCTTTGGTTTTTGGTATCACCTATCTCATGGTCTTTTTAATGGATTATCCTGTTTTGCCAGACCTCTAAATACTGAAGTATCCATAGTCTATTCTGATTTCTTTCTTTCCTTCCTTCTTTCTTTTCTTCCTTCCTTCCTTTCTTTCTCTTTCTCTCCTTCTTTCCTTCCTTCCTTCCTTCCTCCCTCTCTTTCTCTCTTTCTTTCTTTTTAATTGACACAGTCTCCCTAGGTGATTTTATCTAATACCAAAGCTTTATATACCATGATTTTTCTATATACCAATTCTTTATCTCCAGCCCTGATCCCTCCTCTAGGTCCTAGATATACATATTTCCTTCTCAACATTTCCATGTGAATCTATTAGGCTTCTTATATTTAGCATGTCTAAACAAGGACTTTTGATATCCTGCATAATTTCATTTTATATCGCCCACCACTGAAATGTAAGCTCTATGAATACAGGAAGTTTTTCATACCAGGCACTGGGTTCTGAAGATTCTGTGCTTAGAATAGTGCCAGGCACATAATAGGCACACTAGAAATTTGTATAAGTGAAGAAAGAACAGGTTGAATCATTTAAAACATCCTGAAAAGTGTAAATAAATATCTATTTTAGATTCTACTTAAATCTAATAAAGGTAGGTCTTTTTAAATAACATGCAAAATAGTATGAAGAATCAAATTATCATGGCAAATTCCATTATTAATTTCTTATAATAATTTTTTTTTTTTTTTTGGCCGTACGCAGGCCTCTCACTGTTGTGGCCTCTCCCGTTGCGGAGCACAGGCTCCGGACGCGCAGGCTCAGCGGCCATGGCTCAGGGCCCAGCCGGTCCGCGGCATGTGGGATCTTCCTGGACCGGGGCACGAACCCGTGTCCCCTGCATCGGCAGGCGGACTCTCAACCACTGCGCCACCAGAGACGCCCTGTTATAATAATTTTGACCTTTAAAATTATTGGTATTGTCGGAAAATGCAATACATCTTCGTTTAAATTTTTTAAAAAATTATTATCAAATATTTGCTTCCCTGTCATTGTAGCGTTCTACCAAACTTAGCAGCTTCTAATAGCAGCCATGTATACTTGTAATAAAAATTTATGAATCACTACCTTTTCTAAATTCTAACTTTTAAATTTTTTTCCATTCTCTATCATTTTGTTATGCTCCTAATACATGCCTAGCAATGCACACATAGTGTGACAATACCATGACAGGTATGGTCAGAGACAGACGTTAAACCAAAGATCACAATGCCATGAGAAAGTCTACGGGCAAGTACTTGAATATAAAGGTAACTGGTCAACTAACTGCCAAGGGAGTCTGGGAAGACTTCCCAGAGGTATAACGCATCACACAAGTTATAATAATTATAAGGTCTGTCCCACCAGAATTAAAAATGCATCCAATCTGTAATAATTTTTCAATGTTTTTCTAATTTCTCCCTTTTTTCTATTTAGACACAACATTCAGCCCAGCTACAAAGTTCTCATTTTTTTATGCCAATATCCTTGAGACAAATTCTTAAATATCTTTTTGAAACCATCATAGGTATAATGTGACTGAAGTATTTATATTAATCCTATAAATGTTTCCCATGAATTGTTTCTCAAAGTCATTCATTCTGAATCTTTTTTTTATATATCTAGGTCACATGAAACACACCATGTTTTCCAATATCTTCAGTTGTTGAGTATCGGTGATTCAAGCCAGAAAATGTGCTAACCTTGACATCACCAGGGTCACAGAGTATATTAGGACAAGGAAAGCTGATACTTTCTCTTAGTCCACTCAGCTGTGAAACAAACACTCTTGAAATCATTTTACTTTTGACTACTGAGCATCAAGTCCCCTGTAACCAAGGAAACAGCTTTCAGATCCCAGTTTTAACACACAGAAGGCAATTATCAGCCTGAGATAAGGGTCCACCCTCAGCAGCCTTCTTTTCAGTTAATGCATCCCACTCCTTCACCTTTCCTTAACCTGCCTGCATCAGTGACTTATAGCACAACTCTCTTCTGCCTCATATTATCTCTGGTCTACTTGTGAGACTTTCCTATTTTAAAATTACCAGGTAATAGCAAACCTTCCTCCACAGTTGAGGCAAATTCTAAACTGCAGCCTTTAAAAACCATATGTCATAGAAACTAGAAACAATGAATGTCATTAACAACAACACAACAATTTGGTGTTAATACAGCTGGGAATAGTAGCCTAAATACAACGCAGGAATCTCTGAGCAGCTTAGCTAGGTGGTTCTGGCTCATGATATCTCGTCAAGTTTCAGTCAAGCTATTGATGGAGGCTGCAGTAACCTGAGAGGTCGACTGGGGTCCTGGGATCTTCTAAACTCACTCGGGTAGCTGTGGGCAAGAGGCTTCACTTCCTCACCACTTGGCCCTCCCCATAGAGCTGCTTATGACATGGCAGCTGGTTTCCCCCAGGGTGAATGATCCAAGGGAGACAGAGACAGAAAGTGAGAGTATGCACCCAAGACAGAAGCCTCAGTGTCTTCCAAAACCCAATCTCAGAAGTGATATACCATCATATGTCACACAGACCAAGACTACACAGGGATCTGAATTCTGGAAGGAAAGATCTGAGAGTCCTGGGTTGTGAGAATAAGATGAGTTAATATCTCCAAAGTATAAAAACTGTATCTGGCTCATTATGAATGTTATGTAAGTTTTACATTTGTATCATCATCATCATGATCAGAGGTAAAGTTAGGGTAGAAATCTCTAACTCATGGTCTTTTTAATGGATTATCCTGTTTTGCCAGACCTCTAAATACTGAAGTATCCATAGTCTATTCTGATTTCTTTCTTTCCTTCCTTCTTTCTTTTCTTCCTTCCTTCCTTTCTTTCTCTCCTTCTTTCCTTCCTTCCTTCCTTCCTCCCTCTCTTTCTCTCTTTCTTTTTAATTGACACAGTCAATGATGTGTGATGGGGGGCAAGCCTGTAAGATATCATCTCATCCCCTCAAATGGTCAACAGTGCACAGGGCTATAATCCTAGTACTGCCCCTAATTATGGGATGTGAGGATGTTATTTAATCTTACTGCAGTTTCCTCATTTTGAAGATAGAGTACTAGAATTAAAACAAAATCTTCACTATCCCTTCTAGTCCAGGAAACCAATGATTCCACCATTTTTCCTTCCCCTGTTTAATGTTTCAGGAATGAATTAAAATAGGAAAAATACTTTTTCTCCCCATCTCACTCAACATCTTTAATCAAATTGTTATTATTTCCAGGGCATTAGATTTTCTTTTCCTAAATGGCAAGTCTATCATCTAGGTTAGCTAGAGGTACTTCTAATACCCTGGAGAGTTTTCAGGGAATCTGTTAAATAAAAATAGAATTTGTTTCCTTAATACCATCAAAGATTATGTTTCCAAAACTCCTATCTATTCACTAGCTGTAATGTTTTCCCATAGAGGCTATTAATATCTAGATGGTTTTCTTTATTTCTTTCAGATGTTTTATTGTTATGATTGCATATAGAGACAAAACTATTTTCCGTATATTGATTCTGTATCCTGCAACTTTATTCAATTCTTCTTATTAGTCCTACTACTTTTTTGGTGGAGTCTTTAGGATTTTCTATATGGATAGGTAAAACAGAGAAGTCTCCCAACTGGCACATTTTCTTATAATTATATACTCCCAAACTATTAGTTAGGGTAATAACATAGAGAAACACTAAAATCTCAGTTGCTTCTTATTCATATTAATTTCAAGATAGGTATTCTTTTTTTTTAACATCTTTATTGAAGTATAATTGCTTTACAATGGTGTGTTAGTTTCTGCTGAATAACAAAGTGAATCAGCTATACATATACATACATCCCCATATCTCCTCCCTCTTGTGTCTCCCTCCCACCCTCCCTATCCCAACCCTCTAGGTGGACACAAAGCACAGAGCTGATCTCCCTGTGCTAGCGGCTGCTTCCCACTAGCTATCTATTTTACACAAAATGGGTATTCTTGGCCAAAGGGTAACTCTTCCTCCAAATGGTGATTAAGAGACCCAAGTTACCTCCATCATGTGATTTGCCATTTCTTGGTCTAACAGTCACCAGCAGAAGTAGAAAGAGGGGCCAAAAGGTATACCTGCTTCTTAACCACCCTGGCCTGGAAGTGACACTCAGTATACAGCCACTTAATATAAGACAAACTGCAAACTATAACCTAGCAGTGTTCCCAGAAAAAAGGAAGTATCAGAGTTGTACGTCAACTATGTAGTACCTATGCTAATTCCTAATCACAGAAGAATAGAGCTAAAAGGAACTTTACCATCTTTCAACCACCTAATTTGATGGGTGAAGACCCTGAGGACTGTAATAATGAAGTAGCTTACCAAAAGTAAACAATAGGGTTAATGTAGAATAGAGACTTTACCACTTATTGCCTGATAGTGTATCCAGTTCACTCCATCTTAAACAGACCTTGTGGAGGTAGCCCCAGTCACTCCCAATCATCCACTGGAGTTTGCATCACTTTAGCAGCTACCCGACTTCCCCCAAGATTCCCATCGTCATATCAGCAGACCTAAAACCCATCATGGACTGGCCAGGCAACTCAGAATCAGCAGACCATTTGAGGGACAATTAACCTTAAGTATCTGATGCAAAAATGAGGACAAATCTTGTCAAAAGCAATGAATATCAACTCATAAACAAAGTAGCACAAGATACCTCCAACAAATCTAAGTGACTGGTTTGCCTTTTTTTTTTTTGCAGTACACGGGCCTCTCGCTACTGTGGCCTCTCCCGTTGCAGAGCACAGGCTCCGGACACGCAGGCTCAGCGGCCATGGCTCACGGGCCCAGCCGCTCCGCGGCATGTGGGATCCTCCCGGACCGGGGCACGAACCCGTGTCCCCTGCATCGGCAGGCGGACTCTCAACCACTGCGCCACCAGGGAAGCCCCTGGTTTGCCTTTTTTAAATGACATAATCAAACTAGAGGATGAACGCTTAAGCTCTATATTCAATTCAGTCATTTGGACTAAAGACATAACTTTGGACATTTGATCATTGAATTTCAGAACCCTCATTCTCAATGCTTATGCAATTTCACTTTGCCTGGGATAACAAATCACCATTTATCATGCAACAGATATGCTTCCAGAACAAAATGCTACACTTTTTCAATTTACTTGCATTCCCCAGATCATCATTTAATGATCATAGCCACACTGCATACTTTGGTATCTTTGCCAGGGATTACAAATGAATCATCCAGCAGAGGGATTCTTCAGTATATCATGCCCAGCAATCTTGTTAAAGTTTGGGGAATTGCCACACCAATGCCCCTCTGTGATGTTAATTCCTTGGAATAATTGCCAATTGTACATTTCTAGGACCTATGTGTAGCAGGCAGCAAAATGCACAAACAGAAGCTGCTTTATGTACAAAATAATAAGTTCTAAGATTAAGATCTATTTTTACTAGATTTCAAGGCATTTACAATGTCTATTTTCAGGTGGTCTATGTTCCTACATAGTCCAGTGAATAGCTCTCAAACAGTTTACCAGTAACATCATGCCAGCTGAGTCTCTAAGAGTCCCGAACAAACACATATGCTGCTGCAAAAGCAGCTGAAAATTGGCCTGGTTGCCACAAACTATAACTTGCTGTATTCCAATGTCACTAAGTATAATATCATGAAACAATTTTTAAGGAACGGTTGCCACAGTTACTCTCAAGGCAGATGTCCATCAAATTCATTTCACAATTTCTGAGTTAGACTTTTTTTTTCAGCATTAAAACACAAATAGAAGTAGATTATATGTTATATTTCAAGAGAATACACCCATACTTTGAAAATAATTACTTTTTGAAAAATACTTATTGCATAAACAATTCATTGCACTGCTAACTGCTTATAAATATCTCATAACAAACTGAATATAAGCAATCATATCATCTACAAGCAACAGCTGATATAATTAAATTTACTGTGACTATACAAGATAGTCTTTACCAACTTCACACTGATTGAACATAAGTAGTCTAAATATTGAAAGTACTCATCAAGAATTACAATTTATTCCGGTTTCAACAAAACACATTACCCTATTTTTAATACAAGGAGAAAAAAAGAAAACAATGAACAAAAGAAATATACAAATGCAGCAGTTTTGTTATTTCAACTACACAATTCTACTTGCATTAGGATTTGTTTCACATCAAAGGTTCTCTGAGGAAAAACAAACTAAAGATAAATAGATTTGCATGCACATGCAATTAGTAACTGAATCACTCCATTTAAATTTAAATTTCAATAATTAATGAAGTAATAGAATCTTTAACTCTGGGGGACTAAAGAAGATAATTATGTAACAAATGTTGGACTCTCTGGGCAATAATACCTGAATCGTATCCTTGCTTGGTATTTCTGACACTTTGGACCACCTACCTGGTCTCCTGTCAATTTGAAAACAATACCGTTCTTTGAATATATTCCTTCATTTATTCAATAAATGGTTGTTGAGTATCTAGTATATCCTAAGCATGATATTAAGTTTTAGTACTACAAATAGAAATATGGCAAGGCCCCTGCCCTCAAGGAGCTCACCCATTAATTAGACAAAAGCAGAATTCTAAATAAACAGTTACAATAAAGCAGTAAAGGGACTCTGAGAGAAGTCTGAATAATGTTCAATGTTGAAACTAAAAGCAAGCAGCCAGTTCTATCTGGGAGAGACTGCCGACTGTGATATGGTGAAAGGTTACATAGAAGATGTGATGCACAAGATGAATAGGTGTTTTTCACAAGTCAGGGAAGTAAAAGGTATCCCAGAGAAAGGAAACTACGTTAGCAAACTATATCAGCAATGGGGAAAAAATTAGTTTGTCAAGGTTGATGCAGACTTTACAAGTTGGGGCACGAATTAATTAGACAGAGACAAAATCCTGACCTTCCTACCTTTTTTATTCTCCCTCATTGATCTAATTTAGACACACTGATCCTCAAAGCCATCTTTATTCAATTCATTGAACTTTCTTATTCATCTTTTCACCTTGAAAACAGCCAGTAGAATGAAACTATTCATCTGACACCTCTTAAAGTTAATAAGCTATTCATTTAAAGATTCCAAAGCAACCCTAAAAATAAACCAAAGAACAAAATATTACACTGGCCAATGGCATATATCTTGGTATGAACTCAAACGGATACAATCAAGCAATGACTTTATTTCATTTCACCAGTTTAAAACTTCCTGTAGGATCCTCCTTCCCAGCGTCTAGATGCTATTTTGGGCACAACTCATAGCTTAGGTTGCTTTAGAATTGTATAAGCATCGTACTAAGTGAAGTAAGTCAGACAAAGACAGATATCATATGATATCACTTATAATGTGGAATCTAAAAAGATGATACAATGAACTCATTTACAAAAGAGAAACAGACTCACAGACAGAGAAAACAAACTTATGGTTACCAAATGGGGAAGGTGGCAGAGAGGGATAAATTAAGAGTTTGGGATTAACATATACGCACTACTATATATAAAATAGATCATCAAAAGGACCTACTGTATAGCACAGGGAACTGTACTCAATATTCTGTAATAACCTATATGGGAAAAGAATCTGAAAAAAAACGGATATATGTGTATATATAACTGAATCACTTTGCTGTATACCTGAAACTAACACAGCATTGTAAATCAACTATACCCTAATACAAAATAAAAATTAAATTTAAAAAATAATAATAATAAAATAAAATAAAAAATAAAAGTCATTGCCATTACCCATTCCCCCAAAAAAGAATTGTATAAGTAAATCTTTTTAAGCATTAAAAGGTCCGGTCTAATCAAAACCAAAACATGTATCTCACAAACCATGACAAGCTTCTTGCCTTTCCCTAGCTGAGGCTTGACCTCATCTTTGTTGCCATCAGGGAGAAAGAGGGGTTGATTTGATTTTTTACTCTCCAGCTCTTCTCTCCTCTTCTCCTTCAGACTCGTGCTGTTTCCTGCTCTTGCAGCACGGAGGTGAGAAAGTAACAATGAGAAAAGGCTGGTGTCCTTCTCTCCTGGCTGTCAAGTCTCAGGGCTGCTTAAGCCCTCTCTTTGTAGGCCCAGCTGCTACACTAACACCATTCTTTAGAATGAGGAAAGGACACTTGTCACTTCTATTCTGTGGCCTAAGCTGATGCTATCAGAAAAACAACAACAACAAAAATCTATTAGACATCCTTTACATGTAAAGTAACAGAGCAGAGAGAGATGCAACAGAGAGTGAAGCTGCAGAAAGAAGGAAGGAGCAAAACTGGTGTAACTGAGAGAGCTCAAACCTCAAAAAGGAGGAGAACTGGCTTGTGCTGAGAAAAGGTGTAAATTCCCCTTCAACATTTCCTTTGACTCCAGAGAACTGCTACCAAATATTACCCTGCTTCACCTCAGTAACCCCCATATGAATCCTTAGTTCCTTTTCTGCTGTGAACCTGTGTCCTGAGATGCTCCTTGTATCCCACACACACTCTGTCAGAACCTCCAGTGGAAAAGGACCTCAGTTCAATGAGGGTCCACAATGAAGATGGAAAAACACTGGACAAAACAAATTGGCTTTATCCTCTAGGGCAACCTGCCTCAGAAGCCCGTTGCCTCAGGCTCTGGTATCTCTATTTTTCTCTATTTGACTTTGCCACTCTTGTCCACATACCACCCTCTCTGGCAAAGGTATGTATGAGTCAACCAGGCAAGCTTTGTTCAGCCAGTGTCTCTGTTTAAGGGCTATCCTCATTTGTTTTCTGCAGGAAATGAAGACAAATAAAGAATCAGACTTGGTGGCTTATCTCTAAGTGAATTCCTTATTAGATCTTCAAACCCTTCACTGCTTTCCAAAATTTAAAGGCAAACTCGAAGAGAATATCCAAACAGGTATCTGTTGTTTCAGAACGATGAGAAACCATAAGGAACCTCAGGGTCTTCAATGAGAAAATCAGCCTGGAAACCATCTTGGAACTTATTTTATTTGGCACTAAATGTGAAAAGGATTGCTTTTAAAATAACAAAATTGGTAGAATCTCCTGATACGGTACACTTGCCAACTTGTCAAATCTGTAGTGAATTATATTTGTAGTTTTATTTCAAGAAAAGGTTATATATAGATAGAAGACAATGGCATAACTGATGGCCTATGAAGGCCATAATTTTTCACTTTACCATTTTCATTACTTGAATAACCGTTTCAATCTTTTCTAAGAGTAAGAAAAAATGTTTCCAATTACATTTCGTAAGGGCAATGAATTTTACCCTTTGAATTACATTTAGATTCATTAAGCATTTTTATAAGGAGCCTTTAAAAAAAGATAAATAGTATGTTATCGTTAACGGATGTAGAAATTTCAGAGATCGACACTACCCACAACTCAATCTGCAAATTCAATGAATTATCCAGAAGACATATACCCCAGCTCTTAAGTTAGAGAAACTTCAATTACATATATAAATGTTTTATGAACTGCTCATACAATGTCTTTTAAGTCAGCAGATTCCAGTGACAGAAGAGTGATAACAGACTATTCAGGTCATCGAGTTTTCCCATTCACATTGTACTAGGCAACTCTCCATGTTCATATCATTTTAACTTTTCTATTGTGGTCTTGGATCTTCATTTTCATGGTCCTTAAGATGACTATTTACTGAATATACTAAATTATATCCTATTATAATAAAAGAAAAAATACACCAAAAAATATGTTCCACTATAGAAACATACAATATAGTATCTTAGCCGAACTTAACCAAAAAAATTATCCAGATGGCATGACCTCCTCCAATTTTTGATTCTTTTTAATAGGGTCTCCTGATATCTATTTATCAGTATTATCTAAGTGTGACTAAGTCTCATTGTTAATTAACAAAATGAAGTTTTAGTCAATCACAATGTAATGCATCCTTAATATAGTAGCTTTCATTTAATGAATTTTTATGCAAATTTAACCTTTAATGGAGCTACTAACAGTTGCATTCAAGTTACATCTGCATAATATTTCCCAAATGGTTTAAAAGTAGTGGGAGTGGAAAACAACTAATTTTTTTGGTAATTAAAATGCCCCAAACATTGCATGTCAGGCTTAGTATAATTCTCCAGGGTCTTATTTATTTGTTTTGCCAGTATACACTCAAACTGCATGAGTATGACAGAGAGCTTGATCCCCTTCAGTGCATGTGCTGGAAGGCACATTGCAAATAGGACTGTTGCGAAATGGACCATATCTAATAGGGTCAAAGCCCCTGGTGGGATATGCCAAGGCCATATCTAAATAGACTCCAAGGAATGGTGACATTAAAATCTACCTGAGAGCTTTTCTCTAAACATGATTGTGGGAGTAAAAGCCTTGTTAATAATTTAGCTTTAAGTTCTTTAATTTCCCTGAAACCTAGCCACTGGGGACAAAGTGTGTGTGTCTGTGTGTGTTTGGTGTTTATCAAGAAAAAAAAGTAATCAGAAAGGGATTAATTCCTCTTACAAGTAATAGGATTAATTCTACTTACAAATAATAGAAATATAGAGATACCTCTCTCTTTTTGCTGTTCTGAGAGTGATGTGGTAGCCTGCTCTAGAAGAGAGCTCACCACAGAGCCTGACACATGACAGGTACTCCATAAATGTTTCCTGAATTAAAAGACTGCCCAATGCCAAGGCCCAGGGGAATGGATACTGTTCATCTACTATGTGTAGTACGCTCATGGCTGCCTCCTCTCGTCCTACTCACCAACCAAACTTGTTTCTGTTGTTGTCTCACATTATACACAGGAAGCAACACTGACTTACATTGAAATATCTTCAAGATGGCACCATGAAAACACAGTATAAACATCCAATTCCTAAAATGCAAACTCCCTAAGAGTGGGGATTTTGTTTTGTTTTCTGATGTGTTTTTAGTACCCAGGACAGTGCCTGACACATAACAAATATTCAATAAGTATTTATGGGAGGGAGGAAGGAAGGAAGGAAGGAAGGAAGGAAGGGAGGGAGGGAGGGAGGGAGGAAGGAAGGAAAGGAAGGAAGGAAGGAAGAGAAAGAGGAAGGGAAGGAGGAGGCTGGGAGAGAGGAAGAATGATCTGAATGATCTGTGTCCTAATGATCTGTTTCTCCACATACCTTTTTTTTTTTTTTTTAACCAGGAGTCAGTGTGGTGTAGCAGTTGAGGCTGTAAGTTCTGAAACCAGATCTCATTTGAATCTTACCTCTTCTGCTTATTAGCCATTTGACTTGGGACATATTTCTGAACATTTTTATGTCTCACTTTCCTCTTCTGTAAAAATGTAATCATTATAATAAGAGTAACTCCCCACAGGATTGTTGTAAGGACTACATGTGAAAATATATTTAGCAGCCCTGAATGAACATTATCTCCTACTATTATGATCTATTATTAATCTCCCTTTAGGAGATGGCTCATCTGTAATGTGATGTATTATTTATCATCCTCACTAAGACACTTTTGAGAGTGAAAGGGGAAGGCACTAAAATGATTAAAAATCATCAGTTGACCTACTTCAAGTGTAAACTTGGACAGTACCAACCAATCAGTGACATATGGTTCTGCTACTTACTGGCTACACCTGATATTAGGCAGGCTTTCCTATTCCCAGACCTAGACAGAAATATTTAGCAGAGACTATATTATTATCACTTCTACAAGCAACACTGTAGGCTCCAATTTAGAAAGTTAAATTCAGTGGGTTACAAATACAACGCCCCAGCAACCTTCTTAACATCCCCCCGTTACTGTGTTTCAATCAAATACTCCTCTCTACTACCCATGTGCATCCACCTTTCCCACTAGTTTGAGGGCAGGGCTCAACACTTCTAGAAAGGTGTGGCTCAGCTGCAATTGACGAGCCTATCAAACTCAATATTTAAGTCCAAATACCCCTGGCTTTATTCTTCAATCAATTATCTCTGAGATGATAGGGAAATTGCTGTCACATGCAATTTCTGTGTAAAATGGGATAAAACAACTGACTTCAACTATAGTCTGAGAATTGTATATCAGGTCAGAATGGTTAATGTAAAAAGAGCTATGAAGGGGAATATTGATTCACTGGTGAGATAAACATTTATTGGGTGCACACTAGGTGCTCAGTGCTGGAGATTCAAATGTAAAGACAAGGAACTTCTTGAGATGTTAAAGAGAAAATGAATGCAATGTAATGTGGTAAGTACCATGTTAGAGAGGAACAGATTCTAATAGTGGTACCACAAAGTAGGATGTGGAGGATCAGTGACACCAAAGAAGTAGTATTTGGAGAATCTAAACAAGAAAATTTCACAAAGAATATGTTTGATTTTTGGCCATGGGGATGACTATGAATTTGCTAAATGAATAAGGTAGGGGAAGGGCATTCCAGATAAGAGAGAAAGCCTGAAGAAAGACATAGGATTATGAAAAATGATCTTAAATTCAAAAAACTAAAAATAGTTTTATATGGCTGCAACAAAAAGTTTGAAGCAGAGAATAATGAGATAAGGTTGTGAATCAATCTTGATTGTGACTGGACGTCACCAGTAGTTTTAAGGAAGAAGAAACTGAGCAGTAAGAATAAAAATGTGATAATGGAAAGATAACAACTAGCAAACATTATAAAAATATTTGGCAGCATTTTTGCTAGATACTGTGAGGTAAGAATGACGTAACACAAGTTTATTCTGATTACAGAACTTAAAGACATTTTTGTACCAATAAGTAAAAAGAAAAAGAAAAGCTATTTAAGTGCAATTTTGTTTTACTACCTTAACTCTTTGTATTAACTTTATCTAAAGATATGTAGCCTCACATTTCACTATCAATTAAAAAAAAAAGGTAAGAAGAAGGGAAGGAAAACACATACACTTACTAATATCAGCATGAAATATCCTTTCAAGCATAATCTCCTTCCACACACTTAGAGGCAATGAATCCAATCAGCCTTTTTTTTTTTCCTTTTTATGGTCATCTCAGTTGGGTCATACCTGTTAGCATATTGATTCATAATTTGAGCTTGGAAGTTGATACTTACCATATCATTTAGAAGGCTGTCCCTAGTTTGCTGTTCTAATTGGAAAAGATAATCATTACTACATTAGTCATTTTAGCCTTACCTATGTGTCAATCACATTCACACCTCAACTGAAAGTGACTCACGAAGGTATTTTTTACCCGTTTTGAAGACTTTCTACATAAAGTAGAAGCTTACAGGTCTTCAGTTCAGGAAATTATAAAATTTGGGATTTTAAACATTATTTTCTTTTTTATATAGCATTCTTTTTTCTTTATTACAGTAGAAAAATGAAAAGTACAAATTGGTAAATTCATTATTTACACTTTGGTATATCCTTCTACTCTTTCTCTTAATATCCTTTTCTCTATCCTTCTATCTTTTATCTAAATAGAGAGGAATGAAGATACATAGGTAGATGGATAGACATTATACATAGATGGATAAAGAGCTATTGATAAATAAATGAACATAGCTATTTGACACAAATGGAATTACGTTATACATTGTTTTATAACCTACTTAAATTTTACTTTCATTGTACCCATCTTTTTGTTTTATTAATTATTTTTCTACACCACCACTTAATGACTGCTAAGTATGCCACATTAGGAATATAGTATAGATTACTCCTTTATAGTGGCATAATAAAATTGCTTCAAGTGGTTGACAATAAAAACAAAGTTGTGCACAACCTTGATATTTAGGGAACTACTTTCTAGAATTTACTATTAACTTAAAAAGGGATTTAAAGTCTTCAAGAACACTACAAATAACTCTAGAAAAATGTCAAAGACCAAATTTTAAAAGGATCTTTGCTCTCAAGAAAAGAATGTTCAATTTTCAACTCAATGTTTCTTGACTATGATGCAACATAGCCATATGATTCTATTCACTGTGATGAATAGAATCATGTCTATGCTTTATATAGCAATACATAATAACAAAAATCAGTTAACTGGTCAAATTAGCCAAACCAAGCATGTTTCCAAGTATTTGTAGACAACCAAAATTAGTGGTTCTCAAAATTTAGCAGACATAAAAAATCTTTTGGGGAACTTTCCAAAGATACAGTTTCCCAAAATATACTCCTTTCCCTCAAAATTCAGACTCAGTAAGTCTGTGGTGAAACTGAGGAATCTGCATTTTTATCAAGTATGCTAGATCAGAGAGCCAACAAACTGTCTCTTTAAAGGGCCAGATAATAAATACATATTTTAAGATAATAAAAATTTTAAGCTTTGGTGGTCTCTGTCACATTTGTTTTTGTTTTGTTATTGTTTGTTTTGTTTTGATTTTTACAAGTCTTAAAAAAATGTCAAAACCATTCTTAGTAAATTGGGGCATACAGACTCTGGGCCCGATTTAGCCTATTGGCTGTAGATTGCTGACCCCTGCCCTCAATGATTCTGAAGTAAGAGGTCAATGGATAATAATTTGAGAATTGCTGCCCAAGATCAGTGTACAAGGAGGATCCCAGGAAATGTGTGAGTGGGGTAGCTATATCAATATGCTATTATTTGGTGCAAATTAGTATTACTGTTGCTCCATATTTCTTCTGGATAGCAATGGAGATATTTTTCTGTTGGATGCTTAGCTACCATAGCTAAGTGTTGCTTTGTTTGCTTTTTTTGGCCAAGTCCTAAAGGACAGACCAAAGATCATTGTCTACAATGAACTGTAAGGTCATCCTAGCATCCACTGTAAAAGGCACAATACAATGGCACTGTATGTTGACACCACGGTTCATTTGAGATGTTGGTTCTGGTCCAAATTCCAAGATTATTGATGGAATTAAAGTCAGTGCAGTGCAAAGTACATTAAGAAGAGACAAAATGGCTGATTATGAACTTTGCTTTTTACATATCAATATAGAAGACTGTATTTTCCAATGATGCCTAAAAATATCTTCCATTACCCATGCTCTTCTTACAGTGTGATTTTGATACTCCTCTTATTGACAGGTGGTGTCAATGACAACCCATCCCACTCCTTGAAACAGGGCAGGACTGTATCAATGGCAGAAGTGACATTACGTGACTTCTGAGGCTAGGTCATAAAAGGCAATAAAGCTTCAGCTGGCTTTCTGAGGACATTTGCTTCTGGAATCTTGCTGCCATGCTGTGAGGAAGCCCACAGGAAGAGGCCATGAGTAAATACTCCAACTGACAGCCCAGGTCAGGACTCCCAGCATCAACTGCCAAACATATCAGTGAAAACACCTCTAGATGATTCCAGCCTCCAGCTGTTGAGTCACCCTAGCCATCAAATTTTCCCAGCTGAAGTCTCTGACATCATGAAGAGAAGAAAAGCCATTTCTACTATACCCTGTCCAAACTGCTGACCCACAGAAACTATGAGAGATAATAAAATTTTTTTGTTGTTTTAAGGCACTCAGTTTGGGGACGATTTGTTAAGAAGTAATAATAATTGAAACAGCGAAGGAGACCAATGTTATCCTATGTTATTCCCAGGGACTTTGATAAGTTTAAGTCATTAAAAAATTAGAATTCTACATGGAAATCCATGAATATGTAGTGCATGTATACTCCAATGTCATTTTAGGAAACCCCAAAATAATCTATATATTTTTTTAAAGAATTAAAGTTAGTTGAGGGTTTAGTTGGAAAAAACTAATAATATGTAAGGTCCCATATGTCAAAGGTGTCAGATGTCTAATTAAATATAAGTATATCAAACGTTAAAAAAAAAGAATTTCATAGCTATATTTACATTTATATAGATATATAAAAATTGATAATAGTCACTAAAATGACAGTTAACCAAAATAAAATATATTCATTATTAGTAAATTAAGCTCAGCACAAATCTTATAATACAGGCAGACCTCCTTTCATTGTGCTTTGCAGATATTGCATTTTTTACAAACTGAAGGTTTGTGGCAACACTGCAATGAGCAAATCTATTGGTGCCATCTTTCCAACAGTGTTTATTCACTAGTAACTTTGTGACACATTTTGGTAACTCTCATAATATTTAAAAATTATTAATTATTATTATATTTGTTACGGAGGTCTGTGATCAGTCATCTTTGATGTTACTACTATAATTGTTTCAAGGTGTCATGACTGCTCCCGTATAAGACACCATATTAATCTATAAATGTTGTGTGTATTCTGACCTGCCATTTCCTCATCTCCCTTCCTCTCCTCAAGCCTCCCTACTGCTTAAGATAAAACAATCTTGAAATTAGGCCAATTAATAACCCTACAATGGCCTCTAAGTGTTCAAATGAAAGAAGGAGTCCCATGTCTCTCACTTTAAATCAAAAGCTAGACATGTTTAAGCTCAGTGAGAAAGGAAGCTAGGACTCTTGCACCAAACTAGCAAGTTGTGAATGCAAAAGAAATGTTTTTGAAGGAAATTAAAAGTGATACTCCAGTAAACACACAAATGATAGGAGAGCAAAATAATGGTATCAGCAATGATATTAGCATTATGGCTGACGTGGAGAAAGTTTTAGTGGTCTGGATTAGATCAAACCAGCCCCAACATTCCCTTAAGTCAAAGCCTAGTCCAGAGTAAGCCCCTAACTCTCTTCAATTCTACGAAGGCTGAGAGAGGTGAGAAACCTGCAGAAGAAAAGTCTGAAGCTAGCAGAGGTTGGTTCATAAGGGTTAAGGAAAAAAGCCATCTCTATAACATAAAAGTGCAAGGTGAAGCAGCAAGTGCTAATGTAGAAGCTGTAGCAAGGTTTCCAGAAAATTCAGCTAAGATAGTTAATGAAGGTGACTCCACTAAATAACAGGTTTTCAAAGTAGATAAAACAACCTCATAATGGAAAAGGATGCCATCTAGGGTTTTCATAGCTAGAGAGAAGTCAATGCCTGTCTTCAGAGCTTCAAAGGACAGGCTGACTCTCCTGTTAGGGCCTAACGCAGCTAACAGGCAGCTAAAGGTGACTTTAAGTTGAAGCCAATGCTCATTTACCATTTCCAAAATCCTAGGGCCCTTAAGAATTATACTAAATCGACTCTGCCTGTGTTCTATAAATGGAGCAACAAAGCCTTGATGACAGTCATGTTTACAACATGGTTTACTGAAAATTTTAAGCTCACTTTTGAAATCTACTACTCAGATAAAAAGATTCCCTTCGAAACATCACTGCTCAATGACAATGCACCTGGTCACCCAAGAGCTCCGATGGAGATGTACAATGAGATTAATGCTGTCTCCATGCCTGCTAACACAACATATTCTGAAGCCCATGGATCAAGGAGTAATTTTGACCTTTAAGTCTTATTATTTAAGAAATACATTTTGTAAGGTTATAGCTGCCATAAATTTCTCTGATGGATCTGGGCAAAGAAAATTGAAAACCTTTTGGAAAGCATTCACTATTCTAGACACCATTAAGAACATTCATAATTCTTGGGAAGAGGTCAAAATATCAACATTAACAGGAGTCTGGAAGAAGTTGATTCCAGCCCTCATGGATGAGGGTTCAAGACTTCAGTGGAGAAAATAACTGCAGATGTGGTAAAAATAGCACACACACACAAAAAAATCTAGAATTAGAAAAGCAGAGCCTGAAGATGTGACTGAATTGCTGAGATCTCAAGAATGATAAAACATTAATAAACGAAGAGTTACTTCTTATGGATGAGCAAAGAAAGTGGTTTCCTGAAATGGAATCTACTCCTGGTGAAGATGCTGTGAAGATTGTTGAAATAAAAACAAAGAATTTAGAACATTACATAAGCTTAGTTGTTTGATAAAGCAGTGGCAGGGTTTGAGAAAATTGATTCCAATTTTGGAAGAAGTTCTACTGTGTGTAAAACACTATCAACACCACTGCGTGCTACAGAGAAACTGTGAAAGAGGTTAATAGATGCAGCAAACTTCATTGTTGTCTTATTTAAAGAAATTGACACAGCCACCCAGCCTTCAGCAACCACCACCTGATCAGTCAGCAGCCACTAGCATCAAGCTAAGACTCTCCACCAGAATAAAAATTACAGCTCGCTGAAGGTTCAGATGATGGTTAGTACTTTTTAATTAAGGCATATACTTTCTTTTTTTCAGGCATAATGCTACTGCACAATTAACAGACTACAGCATAGCATAGACTTTTGTATGTACTGTGAAACCAAAAATTCATGTGACTTGCTTTATTGAGATATTTGCTTTATTGTGGTGGTCTGGAACTGAACCCATAATATCTCCAAGATATGCCCATAATGACTTAGAGACAACTGACAGCAGAATATATATACATACATAGTAGTATATGTATATGTTTATCATATATATCAGATATTATTATTCATCTGCAATGATAATACCAAAAAACATCTGGAAACTAGAAGACCAAAGAAAATATAAGATTTAAAAGTTCTAAGACTTTTTCTAAGAACAGTAAAATTGTAAAGAAGAGTCATTAGCATCATTCCTAAATTCCATTTTCATTCCATTCTATTCCACATTCTGCTTATATCTGTTCTTGAGAAGAACAGTATCTCCCAGGGAATTTTTAAAAATTCACCATTCCTTACCATGGTCAGCATTTAAGAAAGGAATTGTTAATCTTAGAAAAAGGTCATATTCAGATTTGCCTATAAATTTGATCAAAATGAAACCATTAAATAGTAATCTTCAACTCTGCTTTTCTGGGAAGCCTTATAAATTTTCCCTTGCAAGGGTTGGGCTAACTTAACATGCAATCATGTGCAAAGGAAGCATTCATGTTGCATTTGAAAGAAGAAAATGTTCAGATTTGCTTTTAATCTACAACCTGGCCAAAATAAGTATAACACAGAAAAATCAGCATCATGTGGTAGAGAAATTATACATTTGACCCTTCTGGAGATAAATGTACTGCAGATAAGTTAGGATGCTTTATCTGTGCACAAGGCAATTAATTTATTTAAGCACAGTTACATATCAAGGATTTTATTTCGTTGTGAGCTGAGGTGAAGGGTTAGGTAAGTGACAGTTCCACCTTCACAACTTTTGAATGTTTATTTTTATTAAGTCCATATACTTCAGTAGCAAATCAACTTGCCTAAGAAATATCTACATATTCAATATGAATGAATATAAAATTGCAAGAATGTACAGAGTTTTCATTGCATGTCAAAACATGTTAGAACTAGAAGAGACTTAAGTGTTCGCCTAGTTGCCCTTCTTATTTCACATACATCTCCTTTCCATCTTCTTTCTTCCTTCCTCCCTCCCTCGTTTTTTCCCTCCCTCCTTTCCTGATACACTTCCTTCTTCCCTCACTGTTTATACTCTTGTTCAACAAATGTGAAAAAAAAATCAAAATTACAGAAAAGGTTAAAATCCCTACAAATGAAACTGTTTAATAAAAGTAAATACATCCAAAAGTTACTATATACTATATCATGCACTGTCCTAAGTGTTTTTAAAAATAATGCCTCAATTAATACTTAAAACAACCCTATAAGACAGGTACATTATCCCTTTTTAATAGTTAAAAAAACTGAGGCATACAAAAGTTAGTTTTCCCAAATGACACAGCTAGGAATCAGGAAAACAGGATTCAAATCTAGGCAGTTGTGCCTCCAAAGTCTGCCCTCTTCACCAGAGGTTCTATTAGTGAAATTTCTGTCCAAGATTTTTTTTTAGGCCAAACACACAGTAATTAACTAATTCTAAAAACATGGCATTCACTGGATAAACATTAAAGTAAAAAAGGAAGTACCCACGGCCTCAAATTCTTGTAAGACTTTGGAAACCTGGAAAAGAGTCCAAGGAAATGTAAGCAGAACTGCCAGAGAGAGTTTGTGAGATTGCTACTTATGTTTTCTATTTCATCCTGAAGAATATTTAGAGAATAAGTAGGAAGTCCTCAAGAGACCTCCAACTTCATTCCTCTAACTAATAAAAATGAAAATCCTCACTGGCCATAAATTGCAGGAATTTTAAAGCTATATCTCCCAATCACAGAACCAAGCCATGATCAATACCCATTATTCAGTCTTGAATGTGTAGGGGCACAAGTGCTCCAAAGGTTTGAGAACTCTATCAAAGAATAAAAAAAGAAAGAAAGAAGAGTATCTTTGGAAAACCTCAGTGAATCCAGGGAATTTGGACAGCTCTGACTTTTGCTTTACAAAAGTGTTGTA
This sequence comes from Orcinus orca, assembly GCF_937001465.1. Taxonomy (NCBI): domain Eukaryota; kingdom Metazoa; phylum Chordata; class Mammalia; order Artiodactyla; family Delphinidae; genus Orcinus; species Orcinus orca. The sequence continues at coordinate 57,655,661 of NC_064563.1, read as the reverse complement.
ACTCATTCTGCTGTCAAATTTCAGAGATTCAGGATTAGAATGTTAGATCTGGAAGAACCTCAGATAATAGGCAGTGCAGTAGACAGAAAATGTGGCATCAAAAAGATCTGAATGAGAATCTCTGCTTCTGAATTTACCATCCTTTGTGGAAGATAGCTTCTATAAGACACTTTTTCTGTAAAGTAGTAATACCTGTACTAACCTTGTAAGTTAGTTATGAGGATTAAATAAAATTAGTTGTAAAATGTGGTTGGCCCAGGGCCTAGTACACGTAGGATTTTCACTAATGTTAGTTTATAAATAAAGAAATGGAAACATCTATACCTAGTGTTAGTAAGTGATGCATGATCTTTTCAGATCTCTGTTTTACGGAAATATAAAACCCCCCAAAGCACAGGATATGTTTTTACTTTAAACAATATATTACCATGAAAATTACACTTAATACATACTCAGTGAACTTAACATAGCAATTAATTGCTAAAGAAATATATATATACTTTTTAGAAATATCTTTATATTCCACAAAAAGTAGGATATATCTATGGAACAAATATTTGTCTGTGGCATACAGATAACCTGAAAATTAAAATACTCATATAAAGAGAAATTACCTCTGAATTTTGCAAATATTGGCCTATAATACCACTTCAGCTTTTCTTAATTAAATGGTTCACATATAGGAAAATGTTTTAAAACCAGCCTTCAGACAGAAATCATAAACTAGCAGATCAGCAATAGTTAGTAACTATTATACTCTGGCAAGTTGCTTAGCAACTCTGGAACTGCAATTTTTCAGGCTTTTTATTCAGCTAAGAAACATTTATTGAATATCTACTACATGCATGTTGCCAAGGAGAGACACAAACAACATCATTAAGGGAATATTATTTTTATCATTTCCTCCTATGACAAACTGACTCTAAGCAGTTTCATAACTTGCCTATAAGCTAAGAGGAGGAAAATGAAAGAAATGAGTTTGAATTCCAGCCTGATGGCCTCCAAAGACCTTACTGTTTTTCATCCTATTATCTGCTGATAAGCCCTAAATCGGTGCCTTTGGAATCACACCATAGTCTGACCTACAGATATGTAACTGTTTCATTTTTATACAAATTGTAATATCCATGAGAAATAGGGACCCTACTTCAGCTGTCTTTTGCGTTTATTTCCTAGAGCAGCAGTACTCAAAGAGAGTTTTCTGGGATGCTAATTGTTGGTAAAAGACTTGTTACTACTCCCTAGTGAAATAGGTACAAACATTGAGACTGCTAAAATTTTTATGACAATTTGAATACTGTTATGTCTCTTGAACTTAAAGTGTTTGGGTACTATATGTGTTCTATATGTTTCATTTTTTAAACCAGATTCCTATCTCTATACCTCTCTTAAAAAATTATTGGTTTTGTGCAGCTACATAAGAGCACTGACGCAGGCGGCTTCCATGACTGAACCCAGTGAAGAATTCTATATAAACGTTCAAGAGTCTGGCCGCACATGCAGAGAATTACTCTCTTAGCCACCGGCTGCTGGAGACAGCCTCATAGACAAAATGCTCCCAAGTCAGCCTGTTCTAGCTGAAGAGCCATTGTAGACCCTCATAATCTGACTTCATGTTGGAGACTGCCACATTCACTGCCATGGGGCTACAGGGCCTTGGTGCTTCGGCCAGGTGTCAGGTCTGATCCTCTGAGGAGGGAGAGCTGAGTTCAGGACGTTGGACCACCAGAGACCTCCCAGCCCTACATAATATCAATCAGCAAGAGCTCTCCCAGAGATGTCCATCTCAATGCTAAGACCCAGGTCCACCAAACGACCAGCAAGCTCCAGTGCTGGACAGCCTATGCTAAACAACTAGCAAGACAGGAACACAAATTCACCCATTAGCGGAGAGGCTGCCTAAAATCATACTAAGTTCACAGGCACCCCAAAACACACCACTGGACATGGTCCTGCAAACCAGAAAGACAAGATGTAGCCTCATCCACCAGAAAACAGGCACCAGTCCCCTCCACCAGGAAGCCTACACAACCCACTGAACCAAACTTACCCACTGGGGGCAGACACCAAAAACAACAAGAACTACAAACCTGCAGCCTGCAAAAAGGAGACCCCAAACACAGTAAGTCAAGCAAAATGACAAGACAGAGAAACACACAGCAGTTAAAAGAGCAAAATAAAAACCCACCAGACCAAACAAATGAAGAGGAAATAGGCAGTCTACCTGAAAAAGAATTGAGAGTAATGATAGTAAAGATGATCCAAAATCTTGGAATAGAATGGAGAAAATACAAGAAACGTTTAACAAGGACTTAAATGACCTAAAGAGCAAACAAACAATGATAAACAACACAATAAATGAAATAGAAAATTCTCTAGAAGGAATCAATAGCAGAATAACTGAGGCAGAGGAAGAGATAGGTGACCTGGAAGATAAAATAGTTGAAATAACTACTGCAGAGCAGAATAAAGAAAAAAGAATAAAACAATTGAGGACAGTCTCAGAGACCTCTGGGACAACATTAAATGCACCCACATTCAAATTACAGGGGTCCCAGAAGAAGAAGAGAAAAAGAAAGGGACTGAGAAAATATTTGAAGAGATTATAGTTGAAAACTTCCCTAATATGGGAAAGGAAAGAGTCAGTCAAGTCCAGGAAGCACAGAGAGTCCCATACAGGATAAATCCAAGGAGAAACATGCCAAGACAATATATTAGTCAAACTATCAAAAATTAAATACAAAGAAAATATATTAAAATCAGCAAGGGAAAAGCAACAAATAACATACAAGGGAATCCCCATAAAGTTAAGAGCTGACCTTTCAGCAGAAACTCTGAAAGCCAGAAGGGAGTGGCAGGACATATTTAAAGTGATGAAAGGGGAAAACCTACAACGAAGATTACTCTACCCAGCAAGGATCTCATTCAGATTAGACAGAGAAATTAAAACCTTTACAGACAAGCAAAAGCTAAGAGAATTCAGCACCACCAAACCAGCTTTACAACAAAAGCTAAAGGAACTTCTCTAAGTGGGAAACAAGAGAGAAGGAAAAGACCTACAATAAGAATCCCAAAACAATTAAGAAAATGTTAATAGGAATATACATATCGATAATTACCTTAAATGTAAATGGATTAAATGCTCCAACCAAAAGACATAGACTGGCTGAACGTGTACAAAAACAAGACCTGTATATATATAGTCTACAAGAGACCCACTTCAGACCTAGGGACACATACAGACTGAAAGTGAGGGGATGGAAAAAGATATTCCATGCAAATGCAAATCAAAAGAAAGTTGGAGTAACAATTCTCATATCAGACAAAATAGACTTTAAAACAAAGACTATTACAAGAGACAAAAAAGGATACTACATAATGATCACAGGATCAATCCAAGAAGACATAACAATTGTAAATATTTATGCACCCAACATAGGAGTACTTAATACATAAGGCAAATGCTAACATCCATAAAAGGGGAAATCGACCGTGACACAATCATAGTAGGGGACTTTAACACCCCACTTTCACCAAAGGACAGATCTTCCAAAATGAAAATAAATAAGGAAACACAAGCTTTAAATGATACATTAAACAAGATGGAGTTAATTGATATTTACAGGACATTCCATCTGAAAATAACAGAATACACTTTCTTATCAAGTGCTCATGGAACATTCTCCAGCATAGATCATATGTTGGGTCACAAATTAAGCCTTGGTAAATATAAGAAAATTGAAATCATATCAAGTATCTTTTCCAACCACAACGCTATGAGACTACATATCAATTACAGGAAAAAAACTGTAAAAAATACAAACACATGGATGCTAAACAATATGCTACTAAATAACCAAGAGATCACTGAAGACATTAAAGAGGAAATCAAAAAATACCTAGAAACAAATGACAATGAAAACACAATGGCCCAAAACCTATGGGATGCAGCAAAAGCAGTTCTAAGAGGCAAATTTATAGCAATATAATCCTACCTCAGGAAATAAGAAACAGCTCAAATAAAGCTTGTTACCTAACCTTACACCTAAAGCAATAAGAGAAAGAACAAAAAAATCCCAAAGTTAGCAGAAGGAAAGAAATCATAAAGATCAGATCAGAAATAAAGGAAAAAGAAATGAAGAAAATTATAGCAAAGGTCAAAAAAACTAAAAGCTGGTTCTCTGAGAAGATAAACAAAACTGATAAACCATTAGCCACACTCACCAAGAAGAAAAGGGAAAAGATGCAAGTCGACGTAATTAGAAATGAAAAAGGAGACGTACCAACTAACACTATAGAAAAGCAAAGGATCATGAGAGATTACTACAAGCAAGTATATGCCAATAAAATGGACAGCCTGGAAGAAATGGAAAATTTCTTAGAAAAACACAACCTTCTGAGACTGAAACAGGAAGAAATAAAAAATATACACAAACCAATCACAAGCACTGAAATTGAAACTGTGATTAAAAATCTTACAGCAAACAAAAGCCCAAGACCAGATGGATTCACAGGCAAATTCTAACAAACATTTAAAGGAGAGCTAACACCCATCCTTCTCAAACTCTTCCAAAATATAGCAGAGGGAGGAACACTCCCAAACTCATTCTATGAGGCCACCATCACCCCGATACCCAAACCAGAGAAAGATGTTACTAAAAAAGAAAACGACAGGCCAATATCACTGATTAACATAGATGCAAAAATCCTCCACAAAATACTAGCAAACAGAATACAGCAACACATTAAAAGAATCATACACCATGATAAAGTGGGGTTTATTCCAGGAAGGCAAGGATTCTTCAATATATGTAAATCAATCAATGTGATACACCATATTAACAAACTGAAGCATAAAAACTGTATGATAATCTCAACAGAAGCATAAAAGGCTTTCAACACTATTTATGATAAAAACTCTCCAGAAGTAGGCAGAGAGGGAACTTATAATAAAGGCCATATCTGACAAATCCACAGCCAATATAGTCCTCAATGGTGAAAAACTGAAAGCATTTCCACTAAGATCAGGAACAAGACAAGCTTGCCCACTCTCACCACTCTTATTCAACATAGATTTGGCAATTTTAGCCACAGCAATCAGAGACGAAAAAGAAATAAAAGGAATCCAAATTGGAAAAGAAGAAGTAAAACTGTCACTGTTTGAAGATGATATGATACTATACATAGAGAATCCTAAAGATGCTACCAGAAAACTACTAGCTAATCAATGAATTTGATAAAATAGCAGTATACAAAGTTAATGCACAGAAATCTCTGGCATTCCTATACACTAATGATGAAAAATCTGAAAGAGAAATTAAGGTAACACTCCAAATTACCACTGCAACAAAAAGAATAAAATACCTAGTAATAAACCTACCTAAGGAGGTAAAAGACCAGTATGCAGAAAATTATAAGACACTGATGGAAGAAATTAATGATGATACAAACAGATGGAGAGATATACCATGGATTGGAAGAATCAACATTATGAAAATGACTATACTACCCAAAGCAATCTGCAGATTCAATGCCATTCCTATCAAACTACCACTGGCATTTTTCACAGAACTAGAACAAAAAATTTCACCATTTGCATGGAAACACAATAGACCCCAGATAGCCAAAGCAATCTTGAGAAAGAAAAACGGAGGTGGAGGAATCAGGCTCCCTGACTTCAAACTATATTACAAAGCTACAGTAATCAAGACAGTATCGTACTGGCACAAAAACAAGAAATATAGATCAATGGAACAGAATAGAAAGCCCAGAGATAAACCCACGCACATATGGTCACCTTACCTTTGATAAAGGAGGCAAGAATATACAATGGAAAAAAGACATCCTCTTCAATAAGTGGTGCTGGGAAAACTGGACAGCTACATGTAAGAGAATGAAATTAGAACACTCCCTAACACCATACACAAAAATAAACTCAAAATGGATTAAAGACCTAAATGTAAGGCCAGACACTATAAAACTCTTAGAGGAAACCATAGGAAGGACACTCTATGACATAAATCACAGAAAGATCCTTTTTGACCCACCTTCTAGAGAAATGGAAATAAAAACAAAAATAAACAAACAGGACCTAATGAAACTTCAAAGCTTTTGCACAGCAAAGGAAACCACAAACAAGATTAAAAGAAAACCCTGAGAATGGGAGAAAATATTTGCAAACGGAGCAACTAACAAAGGATTAATCTCCAAAATATACAAGCACCTCATGCAGCTCAATATCAAAAAAACAAACAACCCAATCCAAAAATGGGCAGAAGACCTAAATAGACATTTCTCCAAAAAAGATAGATTGCCAACAAACACATGAAAGGATTCTCAATGTTACTAATCATTAGAGAAATGCAAATCAAAACTACAATGAGGTTATCACATAACACAAGTCAGAATGGCCATCATCAAAAAATCTACCAACAATAAATGCTGGAGAGAGTGTGGAGAAAAGGGAACCCTCTTGCCCTGTTGGTGGGAATGTAAATTGATACAGCCACTTTGGAGGACAGTATGGAGGTTCCTTAAAAAACTACAAATAGAACTACCATATGACCCAGCAATCCCACTACTGGGCCTATACCCTGAGAAAACCATAATTCAAAAAGAGTCATGTACCACAATGTTCATTGAAGCTCTACTTACAACAGCCAGGAAGCAACTTAGGAAGCAACCTAAGTGTCCATCAGCATATGAATGGATAAAGATGTGGCACATATATACAATGGAATATTACTCAGCCATAAAAAGAAACGAAATTGAGTTATCTGTAGTGAGGTAGATGGACCTAGAGACTGTCATACAGAGTGAAGGAAGTCAGAAAGAGAAAAACAAATACTGTATGCTAACACATATATTTGGAATCTTAAAAAAAAAAAAAAGTGGTTTTGAAGAACCTTGGTGCAGGACAGGAATAAAGATGCAGATGTAGAGAATGGACTTGAGGACACGGGGAGGGGGAAGGGTAAGTTGGGATGAAGTGAGAGAGTGGCATGGACATATATACACTACCAAATGTAAAAGAGATAGCTAGTGGGAAGCAACTACATAGCACAGGGAGATCAGCTCGATGTTTTGTGTCCACCTAGAGGGGTGGGATAGGGAGGGTGGGAGGGAGATGCAAGAGGGAGGATATATGGGGATATATATTTATGTATAGATGATTCACTTTGTTATACAGCAGAAACTAACACACCACTGTAAAGCAGTTTTACTCCAGTAAAGATATTAAAAAAATATTAAAGAAAAATGTGTTTAAAAACAAAACACACACAAAAACATTAATTCTTCCAATCAAAAAAAAATTTTTTTAATTAGGAGGATGGATTAACATATACACAGTCCTGTATATAAAACAGATAACCAACAAGAATCTAATGTATAGCACAGTGAACTATACTCAATAGTTTTTAATAACCTATAAGGGAAAATAGTCTGAAAAAGAAGATGTATATATACATGTACATATATATATCTGAGTCGCTATCCTGTATACTTGAAACAAACACAACACTGTAAATCAACTATTCAATTAATAAATACATAAATGGGGGCTTTTATATAGATTAAAAAATAAATAAAAATTTCAACTTTGAGTGGTATAAGTGAAGGACAGTAGACTGCACATGTTTAAAATGAATAACTGGATTAGTTTTGACATATGTATGTACCCATGAAATTGTCTTCACAATCAAGATAAACATTTTTTCACTCTCACAAGTTTTCTTATGCCCCTTTGCAAGCTATTCCTCTCTCCAGCTCCATAGATAGTAAAAAGCAAATGGATGTGACTATGTTTCAAGAAGAATAATTTGCAAAAACAGGCATCAGGATGGATTTGGCCCATGGTCTGTAGTTTGCTGACCTCTGCTTTACAGTCATTCCATTGACTTTGAAAAGCACATATAAGTGATTTAAAAACAAAGAGAGTAACAAACAAAAAGGGCTGGATTTTTGGTCCTAAAATTACATGGAACCTGATTAAAGTATTGCCAAAACAATTCTAATAATAGCTTATCTCCTGTTTTGAAATAAGCCTTTACATCAGAACTTGTTTGGGTTTAACTTTATCAAGCAATGTTTACTAATCATAGCAGGTAAGTAGCTCTTATTACTGTTGCTTGATTCTCAAATTCATTTATTTTTGGCTTTTCATTTAAAAATTAGCTATATTAAGCATGTGACTCTGCATAGAAGAAACAAGTCATGGGAATTTTATAACAAAATATTCAGTGTCCAGGGGTAGGTATTTTGGACTGTAAATTGATCAAGACCACTATATGAGGAATAATTCTCTGATTTACAGAGTACAAAGTAAACAGTCCCCTTGATTTTCCTGGAATGGAGGAATAGTCGGTTCCAAAACACCATCTCTATGAAATGGGAAACACACATATAAGAATGTTTCTGTCCCTGCGCCCCACAAAATATTCTGAAATTATGAACAGTGAACGATCACCCTTAGGCTTAAAGAAATCTGAGTTACCAAAGAATTAATTAGCTTTTCAACCATCAGAGCACAGTTTTCCTCAGAATACAGTATATTAATCACAATAACATCAGGTTATGCAGCAATGCTTTTCTGTATATTGTTTTGCAAAATAAATACACATTGCCCTACCATAATTATAGGAAAAGAAATGCAGAAAATGAAAAGCAGCAATAACATGGCAATGATCCAAAATATCCTATCTCTATTTTTTAAGTTTGCTAGGCTTATCATACTTTCTAGATCCCTACTAATTGTACACTTTTTGCAAAACGTATTTTAGAAGAAGTGATTATAAAACTTGAGATTCAAGTAGAACACCATTCCTTAACTTACACTGCAGTAAGTTAGCTAGTTTGTACATCAGAAGACATATACAGGGTACTCACTGGAGAAAAAGGCTTAAAAGAACACAATAACATATCTAGAAGTATACAATTGGAAACCCTATATTTATTGTTACTCAAAAGTTTACAAGTCACAACTATACGTGTGCATGTGTGTGCATGTGTGAGTCTGTGTGTATATATTACAAAAGTTAACATTTCCCCAGGCTATTGCCCCATATTACCTCCACCACTCCCAATCAATTGCAAATTTTGAAATAGGGGATCAAACAGGTAAAAGATCAAAGTATTTTATAGAAGGTAATATAAAGTTTTGTTTTACTTTTCTTCTTAATTGGTAACAGTTTATGTCAAACATGCATAAGCGAGAATATTTAATATGAACCATATTTTCATTCTACATGAATGTGAGAAAGCTTGAGGCATCTACTATAGGCACCCAACATCCACAAAGCACACCCGGACAACTACAAGATCATCCCTTATTAATATTGTTTTAGAGCCACGACACTGGACAAACACTTATTCAGTTAGAATATTATACGTGCAAGTGGGCAGGTTTGCAGTTGATATTCCCAACTCTATCTGAACATCATATCAAATTAACTTTACAGAAAACCCTTCAGTTTTAGAAATGTCTGAAGTTGAATAAGCTAATACCTTAGAAATGGAAAAGCAAGACCTTAATCTTATGTGAGGCAGGGCAGTGCATCTGCAGTACTCATTTAAAAAAATAAATTACTCCTCTTGCACAGTGCATAGGTTACATGCCTTTATATGGGCATGCCTTTTTATGAACCTTATCAATGCTCCACCAAAAAGGATGGCAGGTAAAAAACTTTAGATCATAAAACAATATCCAGTACTTTCCTATCATCATATTCTTTAAACTTTATTTTTTTTATTACTTTTTAGTTATCTTTTCCACTAGACTATGTGTTCTTTGGAACAAGGATAATTTTTTTTTTCTTGTCCAGCACTATTTCCTTAGTGCCTAATACAATGTTTGTCACATAGTTAGTATTTAATAAATATTTTGAATGACTAAACATAACACAAAATCAATAGAATAATACCTCAAGCTTTCTTATGTTATTGTTGTTACTAAATAAGAAACTGAAAATATTTCTTAATTAGTCATTTATAACTGTAGATTAGGTTTCCCAAAGTGAGATTTGAGAACTACCAATATAAAGCCATCTGGATTAATTGTTAAAAATGGATACTTCTTTATCCATTTTACATGTAATCCATCTGAATTACTTGGTTATGGAATCAAACTCTGTCTCTCCATATATATATATTATACATATATATAAAATATATATGTATAATATATATACATATGTATATTTTACATATATATATATATATATATATATCTTTCAAAAAGAAAACTCCCAAGAGATTCAATTGCACAGTAAAGGCTGAGAAATCTTACTGTTGGTGCTAAAAGTAGATTACAATTGTTGATTTCTATTGTTGTTGTCAGTAATACTAGTACTAGAAACAGAAGTAGTAGTAGAACTAAATAAATATTTGTTGAATAAGTGGAGTGATGAATCGGTGATTGTTGAAAGCCTATGTGTCAGACAGAATCCTAAGTAGTTTATGATACATTTAGTTAAGATAGTATATTAATCCTTACTTCATCTGTAACATGTATTTACTACAACTTCAAGGATTGGGAAACAGATTCAGAATGGTTGAGAAACTTGCCTAAGGTCACATATCACAGAAGTGTGAAGAGGTTTAATATATGGCTAAGGCTATAAAACATATTCAGTGCTGGCACCCAGTTCTATTTAATTCCCAAGCCCAAATGCTGTTCACCAAAGTATAGATCAGAATATGGGCAATATGTCAATTCACTATATTCAATGCAGCGTTTCAATTCAGTGCCACTGAAAGAAAACCTATTTATATAATTTGGGAGTTTGTTTCTCTTTAAAAATTAAAGGTACTCTCTTCAGTAAGTGGTGCTGGGAAAACTGGACAGCTACATGGAAAAGAATGAAATTAGAACACTCCCTAACACCATACACAAAAATAAACTTAAAATGGATTAAAGACCTAAATGTAAGACCAGACACTATAAAATTCTTAGAAGAAAACATAGGAAGAACACTTCGACATAAATCACAGCAAGATCTTTTTTGATCCACCTCCTAGAGAAATGGAAATAAAAACAAAAATAAACAAATGGGACCTAATGAAACTTCAAAGCTTTTACAAAACAATGGAAACTACAAACAAGACGAAAAGAAGCCCTCAGAATGGGAGAAAATATTTGCAAACAAATCAACGGACAAAGGATTAATCTCCAAAATATATAAAGAGCTCATGCAGCTCCATATTAAAAAAACAAACAACCCAATCCAAAAATGGGCAGAAGACCTAAATAGACATTTCTCCAAGGAAGACATACAGATGGCCAAGAAGCACTTGAAAAGCTGCTCAACATCACTAATTATTAGAGAAATGCAAATCAAAACTACAATGAGGTATCAGCTCACACCAGTTAGAATGGGCATCATCAGAAAATCTAAAAACAACAAATGCTGGAGAGGGTGCCAAGAAAAGGGAACCTTCTTGCCCTGTTGGTGGGAATGTAAATTGACGCAGCCATTATGGAGAACAGTATGGAGGTTCCTTAAAAAACTAAAAATAGAATAGCCATATGACACAGCAATCCCACTACTGGGCATATACCCAGAGAAAACTGTAATTCAAAAAGACACATGCATTCCAATGTTCATTGCAGCAGTACTTACAATAGTCAGATCATGGAAGCAATGTAAATGCCCATTGACAGACAAATGGATAAAGAAGATGTGGTACATATATACAATGAAATATCACTTAGCCATAAAAAGGAATGAAACTGAGTCATTTGTAGACACGTGGATGGATCTTGAGACTGTCATACAGAGGGAAGTAAGTCAGAAAGAGAAAAACAAATATCGTATATTAACGCAATATGTGGAACCTAGAAAAATGGTACAGATGAACTGGTTTGCAGAGCAGAAATAGAGACACACATGTAGAGAACAAACATATGGACACCAAAGGGGGAAAGTGGTGGTGGGATGAATAGGGAGATTGGAATTGACATATATACACTAATATGTATAAAACAGATAACTAATAAGAACCTGCTGTATAAAAAATAAATTAATTATATTAAATTTTAAAAAAATTAAAAGTACCCTAGAACAAATATCTTTGAATAACATCAGTTATTCTAACTCATGGGGACAAATGGTTGTCTATTTAGGGAAGATACATAGCAAACAATCAATCTTTAACTGAGCTACTTAAATGGCTTTTTGTGATGTTGCTAAGACTTCATCATATAGATGATTTTATCTGAAGAAAGAAACTTTGTGATGAAGCTTTGAAGAAAAACACCACAGTTGGTCTAAAACCTATAAAAATTAACTAAGTGTCAGTATCTACAATGAGAAGACATGATTCATCTTTTCAAAAACCTGATATAATTTAATAATTGAACACTCCCAAGATCATAAAGAGATTCCCAGAAGAAACTGGAAGATCTATTTGTAACAGGAGCTTATGAAAAAAAGAGTAGCTCAATGTAGAGAAAAAAGCATTTCAATTATCCAGGATTTGAAAAAAAAAAGTATGTCCACACCATGCGAGGAAAGGTTGATTGTAGAAAACTAAAGTTCCAAATAATTCCTTCTTCAAATAGAAGCTACTTTATTATTTAAAAGAAGTATCCTTAATTAGAAGAGCAAAAAGGCACCAAGGTAGAGCACAGTGAACAGGCAGATAATCTTTTAATCTCTTCTCTTACAAATCAAAGTAATGCTTTCAATATAACACATTACACTAAAGGTGATCTTGAATTTATTATTGTAAGTCATAGTCACAAAAATAAATGTTGGGAATTTTGAGGAGTACTAAAGTTTATGCAGTCTTCAACAAAAATAGAGAACTCTACGGTATTTTTTTGCTTACAAACCATGCCAATGGAGCATCAAAGACACTCCAGTATCCAGTAGGGCTTATTAAGTGAGTGGAAAGCTAAGGAAGCCTAGCAATTCTCCAATCGGTACTGAAGTAATATGCCCAATGACTGTTCATTTTAATACCATTAAATTTCAGTAGACTTAATTTCTATTTCAATCACCTCTGCACATATCTTTCTTAGCCAGTGGTTTCCATACCTGAAAAGATACAGAAAAATTAAACCAGGATGATGAAATAAAGTTAATAATCTAATGTTTGGAAATAGAGGAAATTAGCTTGGGCTTTCTATGTTGTTGCTACTGTCTTGATTTTATAGAGTGTCACCAGGCTCATTATTAGAGTGAGAACATCTAATTCAGCTTCAGCAGTTTCTTTGTTTTGATGATCTGATGGTGCCTGGTTAATGATATTCTGTTAGATATACCCTAACTGGTAATGCAGCAACTCCTGGGGAGAAAGTAATGAAACGTTATACTCTGCAGCTCTGGTGAAAGAGACACTGTAAGCTGCACTGAATGCCTCCATCAGGGGTCGAAATTACAAAAATAATTTTATGTCTTTAAAGTTCCCAATAAATTGTGAAACTTTGACATTGGTGAATATGTTTAAAATACTACCAGAAGAAAAACTCATCTCAACACAAAACTCTGCCACCACTGGATTGATTTCACCTATTAAAAACACATAAAAGTTGTTGAAGTTGAGTTTCCTCAATCATCTCTCCATGCTTAAATAAGTCTAAACTTCTGAATTACACAATTCGAGGTGAAAATAGATAACAAATCATTATGCAGTAGAAGTCACCTTATCTCACAGGCTATCAATTTACTCAGCCTTAATTCCTCACAACATAGAGACAAGTCAACCTGGTTTTCATACCTCTTCCTTCACTACACACTTGCAAGAATCATCCACTCTATTCTAATCAACAAACTCCTTGTGTCCCAAACATTTTCTAAATTTCCAACTCCACATCTTTGTTCTTGTAACTCAGCAAATATAAATCTTATCTAAAGAGGCAGTTAACATTTGAATACTGACACATGGATGTCCCATGGTGATTTGTTTCTTTCCCCTGCATTCTGATAATAAACCACTCTTCACATTTTCTACTTGACAGAACCAAATAAGTCTTTAATAATAACAGTAAATGCTACAGGACCTTTACCTTAGTACCAGAAACTAATCTAATTGCTTTACACAATTCAGCTCTCTTAATCCTCATAATAACCTTATGATATATGCACTGAGAGTACCCTTCCCATTTTATGTATGGGAAAGTGAGATGTTATGTGACTTCCTCCGGGTCACAAAGCTCCTGAGATGGTAGAAACAGGAATCAAACTCAACTAGTTTGGTACCAGAACCAATGATCTTAACCTTTACCCTATATTGCATTTTATATTATTTTATATGAATTATAATTTTATCAACTAAATACTCTTTCCCAAAATTTGGATTGGTCACTGATTACTAGTGATCATCACATGGTTTTAGGCAATACACAGGCATAGTGCTATAGTCAACAAATGTATTCTGATTGGCTAAGCCTCCAAAACACCTATTTAACAGAAGTAACATACTTCATTTGCATAAAACTATGTCCCCTTCAAAGTGTGAGGAAAGAACTATCTTTCATTAAGAACCCAAATTCATGTCAGATATTTTGTTGGCTTAAGAGGGATTCTATTTAATCCAATCATAAGTGTAATATATGCAAAGATTATTGAAAATATTATTTTTTCTTAAAGGAGACACCAAATTATTATTGTTCAGTGTATAAGGTACACTATATTGTGTAGTTTTTTAAAGCTGTTCATACCATATCTCAATTTTTCCACTTTGGTTAAAGGTCTATAAAAAGCTTTGATTACAGCTATCTCCAAGACACAACAATGAAATTTGCTGAATAGCCAAGGAATGAAAACAACAGAAATAACAATAATAACCACCCCTACCTTTTCTGGAAAGAATTACTCACAATCACTTTAAGCTAGTTACAGTTCATGTAAGTAGCAACGATAAAGCTATACGAGGTATATGTTATACAAACACTTTTTTAAAACTATTATAGGAAGTAAAATCTAAAAAAATAAACCCACCATATCAATTCTTTCCATGGTTTTATAAAATGTTCCAATCGACCTTGCTCTTGAACTTCCACATTCTGTTTATTTTTAAAATTAGGCAATACAGGTAATGTTCTCTAGTCACTTTCTTTTTACATTCTAAATTGACATGAACCTTCCCTCCTTTGTGTCCTTGCTGGATACCATATGCAGCCTTCTCTCAGTAGGCAAGAAAGATAAGCTTATAAAGGGGATATATGTATATGTATAGATGATTCACTTTGTTATAAAGCAAAAACTAACACACACACCATTGTAAAGCAATTATACTCCAATAAAGATGTTAAAATATATATATAAGTCCAGAGTAACAAGAATCTAATAAAAGTTCCAAAAAACAAACAAGGGCAACAAAAAATATCTATGCAAAGTGTAGTAAGAGAGAAACAAAGATGGCTTTGCTTACAGCAAAGATCAAAATTAAAAGATTTCATCATATCAATGCATAATAAATTTTAAAATGACATTATGGAGTACATACTATATGCTAGGCATAATATTTATTTACGGCTTCCGGGAAGATGGCGGAAGAGTAACACGTGGAGATCATCTTCCTCCCCACAGATACACCAGAAATACATCTACACGTGGAACAACTCCTACAGAACACCTACTGAATGCTGGCAGAAGACCTCAGATCTCCCAAAAGGCAAGAAACCCCCCCCCCCCACGTACCTGGGTAGGGCAAAAGAAAAAAGAATAAACACAGACAAAAGGATAGGGACGGGACCTGCACCAGTGGGAGGGAGCTGTGAAGGAGGAAAGGTTTGCACACACTAGGAAGCCCCTTCGTGGGCAGAGACTGCGGGTGGCGGAGGGGGAAAGCTTCGGAGCCCCGGAGGAGAGCACAGCAACAGGGGTGCGGAGGGCAAAGCGGAGAGATTCCCGCACAGAGGATCAGGGCCGACCGGCACTCACCAGTCCGAGAGGCTTGTCTGCTCACCCGCCGGGGCGGGCGGGGCTGGGAGCTGAGGCTCGGGCTTCGGTCGGAGCGCCGGAGAGGACTGAGGTTGGCGGCGTGAACACAGCCTGCAGGGGTTTAGTGCGCCACGGCTAGCTGGGAGGGAGTCCGGGAAAAGTCTGGACCTGCCGAAGAGGCAAGAGACTTTTCCTTCCCTCTTTGTTTCCTGGTGTGCGAGGAAAGGAAAGGGGATTAAGAGCACTGCTGAAAGGAGCTCCAGAGACGGGCGCGAGCCGTGGCTAAAAGCACAAACCCCAGAGACGGGCATGAGAGGCTAAGGCTGCTGCTGCCGCCACCAAGAAGCCTGTGTGCGAGCAGGTCACTATCCACACCCCTTTCCGGGTAGCCTGTGCAGCCCGCCACTGCCAGCGTCCCGGAATCCAGGGACAATGCCCCCGGGAGAACGCACGCCTCACGCTGCTCGCCTCACGCTGCTGCAACGTCATGCCGGCCTCTGCCGCCGCAGGCCCGCCCCGCACTCCGTGCCCCTCCCTCCCCCCAACCTGAGTGAGCCAGAGCCACCGAATCAGTGGCTCCTTTAACCCCGTCCTGTCTGAGCGAAGAACAGACGCCCTCCAGCGACCTACACGCAGAGGCGGGGCCAAATCCAGAGCTGAGCCCCAGGGAGCTGTGAGAACAAAGAAGAGAAAGGGAAATCTCTCTCAGCAGCCTCAGAAGCAGCGGATTAAAGCTCCACAATCAACTAGATGTGCCCTGCATCTGTGGAATACATGAATAGACAGCGAATCATCCCAAATTAAGGAAGTGGACTTTGAGAGCAAGATTTATGATTTTTTCCCCTTTTCCTTTTTTTATGAGTGTATATGTATATGCTTCTGTGTGAAATTTTGTCTGTAAAGCTTTGCTTCCACCATTTGTCCTAGGGTTATATCCGTCCTTTTTTTTTTTTCTCTTAATAATTATTTTTTTATTTTAATAATTTATTATATTTTATCTTACTTTATTTTATTTTACTTTATCTTCTTTCTTTCTTTTTTCCTTCCTTCCCTCCTTCCTTCCTTCCTTCCTTCCTTCCCTCCCTCCTACCTCCCTCCCTCCCTCTGGACCTCCCTCCTTCCTTTCTTTCTTTCTTTCCTTCTACTTCTACTAATTCTTTCTTTCTACTTTTTCTCCCTTTTATTCTGAGCCGTGTGGATGAAAGGCTCTTGGTGCTGCAGCCGGAGTCAGTGTGTGACTCTGAGGTGGGAGAGCCAACTTTAGGACACTGGTACACAAGAGACCTCCCAGCTGCACATAATATCAAACAGCTAAAATCTCCCAGAGATCTCCATCTCAACACCAGCATCCAGCTTCACTCAACGACCAGCAAGCTACAGTGCTGAACATACTATGCCAAACAACTAGCAAGACAGGAACACAACCGCACCCATTAGCAGAGAGGCTGCCTAAAATCATAATAAGTCCACAGACACCCCAAAACACACCACCAGAGGTGGACCTGCCCACCAGAAAGACAAGATCCAGCCTCATCCACCAGAACACAGGCACCAGTCCCCTCCACCAGGAAGCCTACACAACCTACTGAACCAACCTTAGCCACTGGCGACAGACACCAAAAACAACGGGAACTACGAACCTGCAGCCTGCAGAAAGGAGACCACAAACAAAGTAAGTTAAGCAAAATGAGAAGACAGAAAAACACACAGCAGATGAAGGAGCAAGATAAAAACCCACCAGACCTAACAAATGAAGAGGAAATAGGCAGTCTACCTGAAAAAGAATTCAGAATAATGATAGTAAAGATGATCCAAAATCTTAGAAATAGAATAGACAAAATGCAAGAAACATTTAACAAGGACCTAGAAGAACTAAAGATGAAACAAACAACGATGAACAACACAATAAATGAAATTAAAAGTACTCTAGATGGGATCAATAGCAGAATAACTGAGGCAGAAGAACGGATAAGTGACTTGGAAGATAAAATACTGAATATAACTACTGCAGAGCAGAATAAAGAAAAAAGAATGAAAAGAACTGAGGACAGTCTCATTAAACGCAACAATATTCGAATTATAGGGGTTCCAGAAGAAGAAGAGAAAAAGAAAGGGACTGAGAAAATATTTGAAGAGATTATAGTTGAAAACATCCCTAATATGGGAAAGGAAATAGTTAATCAAGTCCAGGAAGCACAGAGAGTCCCGTACAGGATAAGTCCAAGGAGAAACATGCCAAGACACATATTAATCAAACTGTCAAAAATTAAATACAAAGAAAACATATTAAAAGCAGCAAGGGAAAAATAACACACAAGGGAATCCCCATAAGGTTAATAGCTGAGCTTTCAGCAGAAACTCTGCAAGCCAGAATGGACTGGCAGGACACATTTAAAGTGATGAAGGGGAAAAACCTGCAACCAAGATTACTCTACCCAGCAAGGATGTCATTCAGATTTGATGGAAAAATTAAAACCTTTACAGACAAGCAAAAGCTGAGAGAGTTCAGCATCACCAAACCAGCTCTACAACAACTGCTAAAGGAACTTCTCTAGGCAAGAAACAAAGAGAAGGAAAAGATCTACAATAACGAAACCAAAACAATTAAGAAAATGGGAATAGGAACATATATATCAATAATTACCTTAAATGTAAATGGACAATGCTCCCACCAAAAGACACAGATTGGCTGAATGGATACAAAAACAAGACCCATATATTTGCTGTCTACAAGAGACCCACTTCAGACCTAGAGACACATACACACTGAAAGTAAGGGGATGGAAAAAGATATTTCATGCAAATGGAAACCAAAAGAAAGCTGGAGTAGCAATTCTCATATCAGACAAAATAGACTTTAAAATAAAGACTATTAGAAGAGACAAAGAAGGACACTACATAATGATCAAGGGATTCATCCAAGAAGAAGATATAACAATTGTAAATATTTATGCACCCAACATAGGACCACCTCAATACATAAGGCAAATACTAACAGCCATAAAAGGGGAAAGCGACAGTAACACATTCATAGTAGGGGACTTTAACACCCCACTTTCACCAATGCACAGATCTTCCAAAACGAAAATAAATAAGGAAACACAAGCTTTAAATGATACATTAAACAAGATGAACTTAATTGATATTTATAGGACATTCCATCCAAAAACAACAGAATACACATTTTTCTCAAGTGCTCATGGAACATTCTCCAGGATAGACCATATCTTGGGTCACAAATCAAGCCTTGGTAAATTTAAGAAAATTGAAACTGTATCAAGTATCTTTTCTGACCACAATCCTATGAGGCTAGATATCAATTACAGGAAAAGATCTGTAAAAAAATACGAACACATGGAGACTAAACAATACACTACTTAATAACGAAGTGATCACTGAAGAAATCAAAGAGGAAATAAAAAAATAGCTAGAAACAAATGACAATGGAGACACGACGACCCAAAATCTATGGGATGCAGTAAAAGCAGTTCTAAGAGGGAAGTTTATAGCAATACAATCCTACCTTAAGAAACAGGAAACATCTTGAATAAACAACCTAACCTTGCACCTAAAGTAATTAGAGAAAGAAGAACAAAAAAACCCCAAAGTTAGCAGAAGGAAAGAAATCATAAAAATCAGATCAGAAATAAATGAAAAAGAAATGAAGGAAACAATAGGAAAGATCAATAAAACTAAAAGCTGGTTCTTTGAGAAGATAAACAAAATTGATAAACCATTAGCCAGACTCATCAAGGAAAAAAGGGAAAAGACTCAAATCAATAGAATTAGAAATGAAAAAGGAGAAGTAACAACTGTCACTGCAGAAATACAAAAGATCATGAGAGATTACTACAAGCAACTCTATGGCAATAAAATGGACAACCTGGAAAAAATGGACAAATTCTTAGAAATGCACAACCTGCCAAGACTGAATCAGGAAGAAATAGAAAATATGAACAGACCAATCACAAGCAGTGAAATTGAAACCGTGATTAAAAATCTTCCAACAAACAAAAGCCCAGGACCAGATGGCTTCACAGGTGAATTCTATCAACATTTAGAGAAGAGCTAACACCTATCCTTCTCAAACTCTTCCAAAATATGGCAGAGGGAGGAACACTCCCAAACTCATTCTACGAGGTCACCATCACCCTGATACCAAAACCAAACAAGGATGTCACAAAGAAAGAAAACTACAGGCCAATATCACTGATGAACATAGATGCAAAAATCCTTAACAAAATACTAGCAAACAGAATCCAACAGCACATTAAACGGATCATACACCACGATCAACTGGGGTTTATTCCAGGAATGCAAGGATTCTTCAATATACGCAAATCAATCAACGTGATACACCATATTAACAAATTGAAGGAGAAAAACCATATGATCATCTCAATAGATGTAGAGAAAGCTTTTGACAAAATTCAACAGCCATTTATGATAAAAACCCTGCAGAAAGTAGGCATAGAGGGAACTTTCCTCATCACAATAAAGGCCATATATGACAAACCCACAGCCAACATTGTCCTCAATGGTGAAAAACTGAAAGCATTTCCACTAAGAGCAGGAATGAGACAAGGTTGCCCACTCTCACCACTCTTATTCAACATAGTTCTGGAAGTTTTAGCCACAGCAATCAGAGAAGAATAGGAAATAAAAGGAATCCAAATCTAAAAAGAAAAAGTAAAGCTGTCACTGCAAATTCCATGATACTATACATAGAGAATCCTAAAGATGCTACCAGAAAACTACTAGAACTAATCAATGAATTTGCTAAAGTAGCAGGATACAAAATTAATGCACAGAAATCTCTGGCAATCCAATACACTAATGATGAAAAATCTGAAAGTGAAATCAAGAAAACACTCCCATTTACCATTGCAACAAAAAGAATAAAATATCTAGGAATAAACCTACCTAAGGAGACAAAAAACCTGTATGCAGAAAAGTATAAGACACTGATGAAAGAAATTAAAGATGATACAAATAGATGGAGAGATATATACCATGTTCTTGGATTGGAAGAATCAACATTGTGAAAATGACTTTACTACCCAAAGCAATCTACAGATTCAGTGCAATCCCTATCAAACTACCACTGGCATTTTTCACAGAACTAGAACAAAAAATTTCACAATTTGTATGGAAACACAAAAGACCCCACATAGCCAAAGCAATCTTGAGAACGAAAAACAGAGCTGGTGGAATCAGGCTCCCTGACTTCAGACTATACTGCAAAGCTACAGTAATCAAGACAGTATGGTACTGGCACAAAAACAGAAAGATAGATCAATGGAACAGGATAGAAAGCCCAGAGATAAACCCACACACATATGGTTACCTTATCTTTGATAAAGGAGGCAGGAATGTACAGTGGAGAAAGGACAGCCTATTCAATAAGTGGTGCTGGGAAAACTGGACAGGTACATGGAAAAGAATGAAATTAGAACACTCCCTAACACCATACACAAAAATAAACTCAAAATGGATTAAAGACCTAAATGTAAGGCTAGAAACTATCAAACTCTTAGAGGAAAACATAGGAAGAACACTCTATGACATAAATCCCAGCAAGATCCTTTTTGACCCACCTCCTAGAGAAATGGAAATAAAAACAAAAATAAACAAATGGCACCTAATGAAACTACAAAGCTTTTGCACGGCAAAGGAAACCATAAAAAAGACCAAAAGACAACCCTCAGAATGGAAGAAAATATTTGCAAATGAAGCAACTGACAAAGGATTAATCTCCAAAATTTATAAGCAGCTCATGCAACTCAAAAACAAAAAAACAAACAACCCAATCCAAAAATGGGCAGAAGAGCTAAATAGACATTTCTCCCAAGAAGATATACAGATGGCCAACAAACACATGAAAGGATGCTCAACATCACTAATCATTAGAGAAATGCAAATCAAAACTATGAGATATCATCTCACACCAGTCAGAATGGCCATCATCAAAAAATCTAGAAACAATAAATGCTGGAGAGGTTGTGGAGAAAAGGGAACCCTCTTGCACTGTTGGTGGGAATGTAAGTTGATACAGCCACTATGGAGAACAGTATGGAGTTTCCTTAAAAAACTACAAATAGAACTACCATATGACCGAGCAATCCCACTACTGGGCATATACCCTGAGAAAACCAAAATTCAAAAAGAGTCATGTACCAAAATGTTCATTGCAGCTCTATTTACAATAGCCCAGAGATGGAAAGAACCTAATTGTCCATCATCAGATGAATGGATAAAGAAGATGTGGCACATATATACAATGGAATATTACTCAGCCATAAAAGGAAACGAAATTGAGCTATTTGTAAGGAGGTGGATAGACCTAGAGTCTGTCATACAGAGTGAAGTAAGTCAGAAAGAGAGAGACAAATACCGTATGCTAACACATATATATGGAATTTAAGAAAAAAAAATGTCATGAAGAACCTAGGGATAAGACAGGAATAAAGACACAGACCTACTAGAGAATGGACTTGAGGATATGGGGAGGGTGAAGGGTAAGCTGTGACAAAGTGAGAGAGAGGCATGGACATATATACACTACCAAACGTAAGGTAGATAGCTAGTGGGAAGCAGCCGCACAGCACAGGGAGATCAGCTCGGTGCTTTGTGACCACCTGGAGGGATGGGATAGGGAGGGTGGGAGGGAGGGAGACGCAAGAGGGAAGAGATATGGGAACATTTGTGTATATATAACTGATTCATTTTGTTGTAAAGCAGAAACTAACACACCATTGTAAAGCAATTATACTCCAATAAAGATGTTTAAAAAAACAATAATAATAATAATATTTATTTACATTTATTATGTCATTTATTCTTTATTGAAATAGGTACCATTTTATAGAAAAGGTTAAGAAATTTCAAAAAATGTTAATTAACTTGATCAAAGACAGTAATTCCATATACATTCTGATGGTATTAACTGAAGGAATTATTTAAAGGGATGATGGTGTTTTCTCAATCAAATTGTAGCAAAAATACAATTACTTTATTTTCAGAATAATATATATGAGGTATATTACATATTTATGTGATCATAGTATCATATATGTATACATACATACAAATATACTTGCATATGTATTAATATATAATACTTAAAAGGATGATTTACAGCCATACAATTCATTATTTACAATTCTATAATCATAATTCTACAATTTTTAAAGGAGGAGGATAATAAAGATACACTAAGTATAAAGGTGAAGAACAAATCAGAGCATTATTACTAGCTGTGCCATTCATCATTTCCCTGATATAGAAATGAAAATAATTCTTTAAAAACATAAATAAAAGTCCCCTCACTAAAATCCTTCAATGATTTCCCATGAAACTTTAAGTAAAATGCATACTCTTTAAGTTGGCCTACCACAAGTCGTCTCTCCTCTGCCCGCCATGTCCCTATCCACCTCCCTCTTTCCAGCCTTGATGCCTCATTACATGCTGCTGCCTCCTTGGAATGCTCTGACTCTAGCTTCCCACGACTCCATTTTTTCAGTCAGTCTCAGCTTAAATGTCATCTCCTAAGAGATGCACATCTCCCATATAACAGCTTTTAAAAGTAAAAATTAAATATTTAATTATCTACTTCTTACTACTTTTCCTCCATTTGACTGTAAGTCCTACATGGTCAAGGGACCTTATGAGTTTCATTTCTCATTGTACTCCTGAACTAATCATCCACGAATAAAGCAATGTGCAAAAATAATGATAGTTAGATTTAAGCATTATTATTTCAAACTATTACTCTCTCCAATGAAAAATATATATTTTTTCGTACAACTATCTATTTCTAACCTTTTTATTAAAATTACAATTTTAGAGTAGTCTATGAGTATTCTAATTTAACTATGCTTTATAACTTGATGAGCTAAGTGCTAAAATTGGCTGTTATAAAATTATCATTAGTAGTTTGCTCTTCAGTTTGTTTGCTAATAACTGATACTGCAAATAAAGTTGTGCCTCACTTCTAAACAAGTCAGACTTCCTTAATGATTAGACGGCTGTGAACTTCAAAAAAGTATGAGACCATAGTAAATCTTGTAAGTTCCTTAACCTTTGTGCTATAACTTTCACATCTATTAAATGAACACGTTGAACTGAATGACTTTTAGCATCCTTCAAGCTCTTACATTTTGTGATTTAAAGTCATTTAGATAAAGGAGAAAAAATACATGGACAATTACCATGATGACTATGGCCATCTGCTTTTAATTTTTGGGATATTTCTACTTCCTCTAGTCAAAAAATATGTAACAGAGCATAGAATGTTCTAGAACAAGTAAGATATCATTATGTGTTTTTCTCCATTTTACATTGCTTTTACAAATCTAGTCCCAAGCCTCAATGTCATGCACAGGTGGTTAGATTTATGAACGTCATTACAGCATATGTTCCTCTAATAATCATCCTGCCACAGAACAGGGCATGGGCCTTTTTGAACTGGTGAACTTCCAAAAGGTAGCACAAATTGAGGTTTTGTATTTTACACCTGTGCCAAGATAAAAAAACTATAGAAGATGATGTTGAAAGCACCAAAGAACCTGATTTTTTTTTTTTTTTTTGGTTCTATACCTCTGTGCCTAGCCAGAGACTGTAATTAAGCAAAAAGCTTGAAGATTTTCTCTAATTATTTAAAAGGGTATTGAGAATTGATGGCATCTGGCTATGTGGTAAGAGAACTGCATAAAAAGGGAAATACTTCTATGTTTTAGAAGATTTTTTAAATTAGGTTTTGAAATCAAAGATACTATGCAAATCCTGTCTCTCCTCAAACTTTTGCTCACTAATTTTAAGATCCATCAGTGGACAAAATTCATTACCATGTTGTTTGCCTAATGGTGATTATTTCCTCCCATTCTTCTACTTTTATTAATTGAATTCTACTGTAAGGAATACCTGTCCTTTCTCTACTGTTACAGATTGCATATTGGGATGCCCCCCAAATTCCTTTGTTAAAATCCTAAGCCCCAATATGAATGTATTTGGAGGTGAGGACTTTAGGTTTAGATGAGGTCAGGAGAATGGTGCCCTCATGACAAGATTAGTGCCCTTATTTAGAAGAAGAAGAGACTTGAGAGCTCTCTTTCTTTCCCCTGTGTAAGGATATAGCAAGAAGGCAGCAGTCTACAAGCCAAGAACAGGGCCTCCATCAGAACTCAACCATGCCGGCACCTTCATCTTAGCCTTCTCAGTCTAAGAGAACTGTGAGAAACAAACGTCTGTTATTTAAGCCACCCAATCTGTGGTATTTATTCTGTTACAGTAGCCCAAGCTAAGACATCCACCTTGATTAATCTTTATTTATTCAATTACATATTTTTATCAATATGGACTCATAGATGTCTTTAATCCTATGGATTAATACCCAAAACTATCATTTATTTTGTTTCAACTTCAGCCATCAGGAGCTTCTTCTGTTTGGCTCTCATGCTTTTCTGACAATCCTCACCTCTTCTTAGCACTTTCTTAAACTCTCTCACTACAAGATGTTTCAGGTTCATCTTGTATTTACCTTGCCCCATCTGGAATCAACTATCTTTCCAAGGAGTCCCTGCTCTTTTAGTGAAGAATGATGTTGAGAAACTAGGACCTGGGGATTGCATCATCTCAAAGTATGTCCCCAAGACAGAGTTTCCCCTTGGTATCTGAGGGGGGTTAGTTCCAGGGTCCACAGAAACCAAAATCCATAGGTGCTCAAGTCCCTTATATAAAATGGCTTAGTATATATAGTGCCCTCCGTATCTGTCTGTTCCTAGGAACCTGCAGATACAGAGGGGCCCACTGTATTTAGTAATTAAAAAGGGCAAGATAATAACTTTATAGTAACTTTATATGAGAATCTTCACAGGCCTACTGTACCAAGTGATCAGGCTATTATCACCAGCAAGAAGACACACTGACATAATAAACCCTTTGAAATAATGTATGGAGGACACAGCATCATTTCAGTGGTACTACTATGAAAAAATACACCACTTCATTTCAATCATGAGAACAACCAAACAAATCCAAATTGAGCAACTTTCTACAAAATAACTGATCAGCACTCTTCAGAAGAGTCAAGTTCATGAAGGAAACAGAAAAACTGAGGAACTTACAAACTGGAGAGGTTAAGGAGAAATAATAACTAAATGCAATGTGAGATCATAGATAGGATCCTGGAACAGAAAAGAAGCATTAGGGGAAAAATTGATGAAATTCAAATAAGATCTGCAGTTTATTTAATAGTACTGTACCAAAGTTAATTTCCAAGTTTTGAAAGTTGCTCAGTGGCTACGAACACTGTTAATACTAGAGGAAGTGGGAGATATAGGGAAATGTGGGGGGGTTTTGCCACATCTCAGCAAGTCTAAAATTAGTTTAAAATAAAAAGACTTTTTTTAATTATCAAAGATAATGTAACTTATTCAGATGAAACAATTTATATTTTATGATATACTCTCTCCCACAACAAAGGAAAAGATGAAACAGACACTAATAAATGAATGACACATAAAAAGTTTCAATCCATGCCGAAGAATTTTGAATGAAAGTATTTTCCCACCAAATCTATGTTTTGATCTTTAAAATTCTAAGAACATAATTTCTAACAGTAATACTTTCCATGAATTCTTATAATGAAACCTTGCCATATTTGAATTTATCTTACATTTGAGTCAAGTTATGTTAAGCAGTTTTAGAAGCAGAACTTTCAAAAAATTAAATGATTAATCATACACAGGGGACTTCCCTGGTGGTGCAGTGGTTGGGAATCCGCCTGCCAATGCAGGGGACACGGGTTCAATCCCTGGTCTGGAGGGATCCCACATGCTGTGGAGCGACTAGACCCTTGCGCCACAACTACTGAAGCCCATGTACCTAGAGCCCGCGCTCCACAACAGGAGAGGCCACCACAATGAGAGGCCTGCCACTGCAATGAAGAGTAGCCCCGGCTCGCCGCAACTAGAGAAAGCCCACGCACAGCAGCGAAGAACCAACACAGCCAAAAATAAATTAATTAATTAATTAAAAAAAATCATACACAGGCCTTGTAAAAGAAAAACAAGTAACAAAAGAACAAAAATATTGTAAGAATTTAAGTGGCTTATTGCTAAAAAATAATTAAATTGATTAACTTTATTGAGTACATATTTCTGCCAAATACTCTTCTAGAGATAATATTAAATTGCTAGATAGGGACTATGGTATACTGCAAAAATGGACACAATTTTTTACTCCTTCCTTGATCCATATACTTTGCAATGCAACTCCACAGCTACTCCCATCATGAAGCAGTCTGTTACACACTCCTTGAAATCTGGCTTGGTTTTGTGACTTGCTTTGACCGAAAGAACACAGCAGAATTGACAGTACGACAGTTTCAAGACACCTTGTGTGCTCCTTCTCTGCCATAAGAAGACAGGACTGACCTGTTGAAGTGCCGTCACATGGAAGAGAGCCCAGCTGTCCCAGCAGAGGCTACCTTAGACCAAACTTCAGCCCGTCAACTACCCTAGATCAGCAGAATTACCTACCTGACCCACACAACTGACTGCAGTTGCACAGGCAAACCTGGCTGAGCTGCGGGGCTAGTGAACAGTAAGAAGCCTTTCCATTTCAAGTCACTAAGTTTTGGGGTGGTTACTTGTGCAGCAATAGTTAACTGATGGAAGGCTGGTTTTTTTCCACTGTGCACACAAAAAAATGAGGTACAGAAATGCTAAATAAATTGCTCAAGTTTGCACCAAGATGAAGTGCAGAGGTACAATCCCACATCTGTCTGACTCCAAAATGTATGTTTTCCATTATGCACTGCTGTCTCTCACATTCTTGTAAGGGTGTTCTTATTTTCATTATTCCTGTAAGCATATTAAATATCTTTCTTAGGCTCAATTTATACAATTATTAAATCCAATTACAGGTGAATATTCTGAATAACCACATACTAAATATTAAAGATACATTTATTATACTTGATATGCTTTCATAATCATCCTACATTCTTTTTTTAACATGAAATCAAATATGTTACCTAATAACAATTACTATGTATCACAATGGATGCTTTCAAAATATGCCTCTTTATTTGTTAAGTAACATTTTATTTTATCATGAGTATTTAATATGGATTTTACAGTATAAATATAATATAAACATTCTTGAAGACATTTGACACAGTTTTATTCTCAATTTTAAAATATACATAGTAAATTACCAGCTAAACTTAG
Organism: Orcinus orca; assembly: GCF_937001465.1. NCBI lineage: Eukaryota > Metazoa > Chordata > Mammalia > Artiodactyla > Delphinidae > Orcinus > Orcinus orca. The sequence continues at coordinate 57,627,541 of NC_064563.1, read as the reverse complement.
AATATTATGATGAAAATTTTGTAGGATCTTTATTTCATCAGTCTATTAAATACAAATATCTTTGGAGTCAGGTTGCAATTGATGCTTTTCCTTATTTTTAATGCTCTAAAATTGATGGCCCAAAATAGAGAGTAATAAATAGATCTAAAACAAATAAAAGTGAGACTGAAGTACAACTTTCTTTTTATTAAACCATCAAGTACAAGCTCCAAATGGTTAACCTTATTTGATTTAGAAAAGACTTTCCAAGTATTTAATAAACAGCTTTCAATGGACAAAATAATTATATATACTGTCTCTAACCAAGGTTCTGTTGTGCTGGAGGTATTCAAGTAAACTAAATAATAGTATTTTGGAGTGACTGAAATGAAACCCACAGGATATTTCTGCACCATATGTTACCATAATTAAAGAACATCTTAACCAAATCTACAGTTACACTACATTTACCTTCAGTTTCAGGTCTTTGTTCAATGTCATTGAATTAAAGTTATGACCAAGTTTTTTTTTTTTTTTTTCTCGGCACGCGGGCCTCTCACCGCTGCGGCCTCTCCTGCCGCGGAGCACAGGCCCCGGATGCGCAGGCACAGCGGCCACTGCCCACGGGCCCAGCCGCCCCGCGGCACGCGAGATCCTCCCAGACCTGGGCACGAACCCGCATCCCCTGCATCAGCAGGCGGACTCCCAACCACTGCGCCACCAGGGAAGCCCGACCAAGCATTTTTAATATATATTTTGCCTTGACATGTATAACGTACTTTAAGACAGTAAGCATAATGTAAATATGCTGTCATTGATATTATCTTTATTTTGATCAGCAGGTTCTTGGGTTCCTTCTTAAATTCATTAAGAATTGGGAATGAAGAATTATTTGCAGAATACATAAGTAACATTTTTAATAGACATTGTAAAAATTCAATCGTTGGTCCTCTTATGGATTGATATTAATTTACACTTGTAAAATTGGAAGTAATTGCTGAAACAAAGTCAAATCAAGTTCTTAATTTTAAAAGAGCTTCCAGCATGTAATAAATAAAGTTTCAAATGAGAACTATTGCCTGAAACACTTTGCCACTGCCGGTGTACTAGGGATGGTGAAAAGGCAGAAACAGTGCTAAAAATATCACATATGAAATCTAATGTAGGTAAATACACTAGACACTATGTATTAGACTCTATAGATATTATTTTGCATTTTCAACCTCTGTGATGTAATGAACTATAATATATAATATGAAATCTAACCATAAGATCTTGATGTGGATTGGGTGAAAAGTTAGGTCACATTTTTTCCTAAAATTGTTCATTTTATGATACAATTTAATTTTTAATCAATTAAAATAAGTATTGATTTATTTTTGTTTTCCTTTCTATTACTCTAATAAAATGATCTGAACACAGTCCTTTTAAAAGAAATATACCTTGAACATCTGACATAACAGTCAATAGCATGAGTGCTGAAACCAGACTGCTTGGGTTCAGAAACAGACTCTACCACTCACAACAGCTCTATGAAGTTGTGTCTACTTTAAAGCTGGGGAAACTAATGTTTAGAAAGTTACCTAACATTACAACGTCAAACTCCATTACTGACAGAGGTGAGCTAGCAGAGCCTGATTCCAAAATCTGGCTCTTAATCACTAAGCCTGATGCTTTAATATGAATAATCTCAAAATTACCTGAGTAAGCCTTAACACCAAAACAACACAGAAGACAATATGACACCTCCTCTGCTGCCTTCTCTTAGAATGCATCACCCCCCCAACACATACACTATCTCACATGAAATAATCCATCCAACTTACTGCTTTAAAATTTTGTAAGCTTTACAATTAGACCATTTGAGCTTGACAAATATTTTAATAAGTAGGCAATCAGACACCATATTCCCAAAATTGCCTTGTTTTCTGGAATGCTTAGAACTTGTCCATAACTGATAGAGAGTTTATAGAGTTAAACTATAGCAGAGTTATTTTTACTTCTTACTTGTCTATCAAGTAGCAATTAAGCTTAACTCCCTTTATATTTTCCCATCTCAAACATTCCAAAAAACTAAAATAAGACTCTGCTAAATCCCAGCCTTTTCACCAAAACTCATGCACAAAATTATCCAAAAGTGAAGCATTGTAGGGTTGAAGTAGGTGTGTATGATAGTTTACTTTTATTCCCTTACTGAATTCAAAGTCTTTGGCAATCAGCTGCAAAGATTCTGTCATTTGTTTTGTCTCCAAACTCATGCAGACTGGGATACTGATTCTCCAATAAACTCATCTTTAATAAGACTGCATTTTTTTTTAACTTTTGAATTTTATTTTATTTATTTTTTTATACAGCAGGTTCTTATTAGTTATCTATTTTATACATATTAGTGTATATATGTCAATCCCAATCTCCCAATTCAACCCACCACCACCAAGCACCCCACCACTTTCCCCCTTTGGTATCCATACGATTGTTCTCTACATCTGAGTCCCTATTTCTGCCCTGCAAACCAGTTCATCTGTACCATTTTTCTAGGTTCCACATATACGCGTTAATATACGATATTTGTTTTTCTCTTTCTGACTTACTTCACTTTGTATGACACTCTCAAGATCCATCCACGTGTCTACAAATGACCCAATTTCGTTCCTTTTTATGGCTGAGTAATATTCCATTGTGTATATATATATATATATATATATATATATATATATATATATATATCACATCTTCTTCATACATTTGTCTGTCGATGGGCATTTAGGATGCTTCCATGACTTGGCTATTGTAAATAGTGCTGCAATGAACATTGGAGCGCATGTGTCTTTTTGAATTATGGTTTTCTCTGGGTATGTGCCCAGTAGTGGGATTGCTGGGTCGTATGGTAATTCTAGTTTTAGTTTTTTAAGGAACCTCCATACTGTTCTCCATAGTGGCTGTATCAATTTACATTCCCACCAACAGTTCAAGAGGGTTCCCTTTTGTCCACACCCTCTCCAGCATTTGTTGTTTGCAGATTTTCTGATGATGCCCATTCTAACTGGTGTGAGGTGATACCACACTGTAGTTTTGATTGGCATTTCTCTAATAATTAGTGATGTTGAGCAGCTTTTCATGGGATTCTTGGCCATCTGTATGTCTTCCTTGGAGAAATGTATATTTAGGTCTTCTGCCCATTTTTTATTGGGTTGTTTGGTTTTTATAATATGGAGCTGCGTGAGCTGTTTATATATTTTGGAGATTAATCCTTTGTCTGTTGATTCGTTTGCAAATATTTTCTCCCATTCTTAGGGATGTCTTTTCATCTTGTTTGTAGTTTCCATTGCTTTGCAAAAGCTTTTAAGTCTCATTAGGTCGCATTTGTTTATCTTTGTTTTTATTTCCATTACTCTAGGGGGTGGATCAAAAACGATTTTTCTGTGATTTATGTCAAAGAGTGTTCTTCCTATGTTTCCTCTAAGAGTTTTATAGTATCCGGTCTTACATTTAGGTCTCGAATCCATTTTGAGTTTATTTTTGTGTATGGTGTTAGGGAGTGTTCTAATTTCATTCTTTTACATGTAGCTGTCCAGTTTGCCCAGCACCACTTATTGAAGAGACTGTCTTTTCTCCATTGTATATCCTTGCCTCCTTTCTCATAGTTTAGTTGACCATAGGTACGTGGGTTTATCTCTGGGCTTTCTATCCTGTTCCATTGATCTATATTTCTGATTTTGTGCCAGTACCATATTGTCTTGATTACTGTAGCTTTGTAGTATAGTCTGAAATCAGGGAGTCTGATTGCTCCAGCTCCGTTTTTGTCCCTCAAGACTGCTTTGGCTATTCAGGGTCTTTTGTGTCTCCATACAAATTTTAAGATTTTTTGTACTAGTTCTGTAAAAAATGCCACTGGTAAATTCATAGGGATTGCATTGCATCTGTAGATTGCTTTGGGTAGTATACTCAATTTCACAATATTGATTCTTCCAATCCGAGAACATGGTATATCTCTCCATCTGTTTGTATCATCTTTAATTTCTTTCATCAGTGTCTTATAGTATTCTGAGTAGAGTTCTCTTACCTCCGTAGGTAGGTTTATTCCTAGGTATTTTATTCTTTTTGCTGCAATGGTGAATGGGAGTGTTTCCTTAACTTCTGTTTCTGATATTTCATTGTTAATGTATAGGAAAGCAAGAGATTTCTGTGCATTAATTTTGTATCCTGCTACTTTACCAAATTCATTGATTAGCTCTAGTAGTTTTCTGGTGGCATTTTTAGGATTCTCTATGTATAGTATCACGTCATCTGCAAACAGTGACGGCTTTACTTCTTCTTTTCCAATTTTTATTTCTTTCTCTTCTCTGATTGCCATGGCTAGGACTTCCAAAATTCTGTTGAATAATAGTGGTGAGAGTGGACATCATTGTCTTTTTCCTGATCTTAGAGGAAATGCTTTCAGTTTTTCACCATTGAGAATGATGTTTGCTGTGGGTTTGTCATATATGGCCTTTATTATGTTGAGGTAGGTTCCCTCTGTGCCTACTTTCTGGATAGTTTTTATCATAAATGGGTGTTGAATTTTCTCAAAAGCTTTTCTGGGGCTTTCCTGGTGGTGCAGTGGTTGAGAGTCCACCTGCCAATGCAGGGGATGCGGATTTGTGCCCCGGTCCAGGAGATCCCACATGCCATGGAGCGGCTGGGTCCGTGAGCCATGGCCGCTGAGCCTGTGCATCCGGAGCCTGTGCTCCGCAACGGGAGAGGCCACAACACTGAAAGGCCCACGTACCGCAAAAAAAAAAAAAAAAAAAGCTTTTCTGCATCTATTGAGATGATCATATGGTTTTTCTTCTTCAATTTGTTAATATGGTGTATCACACTGGATGATTTGCATATATTGAAGAATCCTTGCATGCCTGGGATAAATCCCACTTGATCATGGTGTATGATTCTTTTAAGGTGTTGTTGGATTCTGTTATCTAGTATTTCATTGAGGATTTTTGCATCTATATTCATCAGTGATATTTGTCTATAATTTTCTTTTTTTGTGGTTTCTTTGTCTGGTTTTGGTATCAGGGTGATGGTGGCCTCTTAGAATTAGTTTGGGAGTGTTCCTTCCTCTGCAATTTTTGGAAGAGTTTATGAAGGATGGGTGTTAGCTCTTCTTTAAATGTTTGATAGTATTCACCTGTGAAGCCATCTGGTCCTGGACTTTCATTTGTTCGAAAGATTTCTAATCACAGTTTCAATTTCATTACTTGTGATTGGTCTGTTTTTATCTTCTGTTTCTTCCTGGTTCAGTCTTGGAAGGTTATACCTTTCCAAGAATTTGTCCGTTTCTTCCCGGTTGTCCATTTTATTGGCATAGAGTTGCTTGTAGTAGTCTCCTAGGATGCTCTGTATTTCTGCTGTGTCCGTTGTAACTTCTCCTTTTTCATTTCTAATTTTATTGATTTGAGTCCTCTCTCTGTTTTTTTGATGAGTTTGGCTAAAGGTTTATCTATTTTGTTTATCTTCTCAAAGAACCAGCTTTTAGTTTTACTGACCTTTGCTATTGTTTTCTTTGTTTCTATTTCATTCATTTCTGCTCTGATCTTTATGACTTCTTTCTTTCTACTAACTTTGAGTTTTGTTTGTTCTTCTTTCTCCAGTTCCTTTAGGTTTAAGGTTAAATTTTTTATTTGAGATTTTTCTTGTTTCTTGAGGTAGGCTGGTATTGCTATAAACTTCCCTCTTAGACTGCTTTTGCTGCATCCCGTAGGTTTTGGATCATCGTGTTTTTGTTGTGATTTGTCTCTAGGTATTTTTTGATTTCCTCTTTGATTTATTCAGTGATCTCTTGGTTATTAAGTAATATATTGTTTAGCCTCCATGTGTTTGTGCTTTTTATGTTTTTTTCCCTGTAATTGATTTCTAATCTCATAGCATTGTGTTCGGAAGAGATGCCTGATATGATTTCAATTTTTTTTTAATTTATCAAGGCTTGATTTGTGACCCAAGATGTGATCTATCCTGGAGAATTTTCCATGTGCACTTGAGAAGAAAGTGTAATCTGCTGTTTTTGGATGGAATGTCCTATAAATATCAATTAAATCTATCTGGTCTATTGTGTCATTTAAAGTTTCTGTTTCCTTATTCAATTTCTGTCTGGATGATCTGTCTACTTGGTGTAAGTGAGGTGTTAATGTCCCCCACTACTATTGTGTTACTGTTGATTTCCTCTTTTATAGCTGTTAGTAGGTGCCTTATATATTGAGGTGCTCATATATATAGATATAGATATATATGTTATATCTTCTTGGATTGATCCCTTGATCATTATGTAGTGTCCTTCCTTGTCTCTTGTAACATTCTTTATTTTAAAGTCTATTTTATCTGATATGAGTATTGCTACTCCAGCTTTCTTTTGATTTGCATTTGCATGGAATATCTTTTTCCATCCCCTCACTTTCAGTCTGTATGTGTCCCTAGGTCTGAAGTGGGTCTCTTATAGACAGCATATAGATGGGTCTTCTTTTTGTATCCATTCAGTGAGCCTGTGTCTTTTGGTTGGAGTATTTAATCCATTCATGTTTAAGGTAATTATTGATATGTATGTTCCTATGACAATTTTCTTAATTGTTTTGGGTTTGTTTTTGTAGATCCTTTTCTTCCCTTGTGTTTCCCCCTTAGAGAAGTTCCTTTAGCATTTTTTGTAGAGCTGGTTTGGTGGTGCTGAATTCTCTTACCTTTTGCTTGTCTGTAAAGCTTTTGATTTCTCCATCGAATCTGAATGAGATCCTTGCTGGGTAGAGTAATCTTTGCTGTAGGTTATTTCCTTTCATCACTTTGTGTATATCATGCCACTCCCTTCTGGCTTGTAGAGTTTCTGCTGAGAATCAGCTCTTAACCTTCTGGGAGTTCCTTTGTATGTTATTTGTCATTTGTCCCTTGTTGCTTTCAATAATTTCTCTGTCTTTAATTTTTTTCAATTTGATTACTATGTGTCTTGGCATGTTTCCCCTTGGGTTTATCCTGCCTGGGACTCTCTGTGCTTCCTGGACTTGGGTGTCTATTTCCTTTCCCATGTTTGGGGCGTTTTTAACTATAATTTCTTCAAATATTTTCTTGGGTCCTTTCTCTCTCTCTTCTCCTCCTGGGACGCCTATAATGTGAATGTTGGTGCATTTAATCTTGTCCCAGAAGTCTCTTAGGCTGTTTTCTTTTTTTTTTTTCTTTATCTGTTCCATGGCAGTGAATTCCCCCATTCTGTCTTCCAGGTCACTTATCCGGTTTTCTGCCTCAGTTATTCTGCTATTGATTCCTTCTAGTGTATTTTTCATTTCAGTTATTGTATTGTTCATCTCTGTTTGTTTGTTCTTTAATTCTTCTAGGTGTTTATTCTTTAACTCTTCTAGGTCTTTGTTAAACATTTCTTGCATCTTCTCGATCTTTGCCTCTATCCTTTTTCTGAGGTCCTGGATCATCTTCACTATCATTATTCTGAATTCTTTTTCTGGAAGGTTGCCTATCTCCACTGCATTTAGTTGTGCTTCTGGGTTTTATCTTCTTCCTTCATCTGGTACAAAGTCCTCTGCCTTTTCATTTTGTCTACGTTTCTGTGAATGTGGTTTTCCTTCCACAGGCTGCAGGATTGTAGTTCTTCTTGATTCTGCTGTCTGCCCTCTGGTGGATGAGGCTTATCTAAGAAGCCTGTCAATAAGACTGCATTTAAAAAATGTCTTTTGAAGTTTGTTATAACTAAATGTTTCATATAGGAGAAAATTTTCCTTTCTAAGGAAATTTCTGTGATATTGGAGGAACTTACACTTATTTACTACCTGTTCTAACTCATGGCTTCTAATTCATGTTTGACACTTTACATACATTATTACCTTTTATTCTTCCAACAACACTATTACTTTAACATTACCTATAGGAAACTGGGGCTCAAGATAGTTATGTAACTTACTGAAAGTCTCACACCTAGAGATATCAAACTGTTATTACAGATTCAGATCTGTCTACTAACAAAGTTCATGCCCATTGCACTCTATATGGCACCAAATATTCATTCTCTAATGTGATTTTTAATCAATCAAATGTAAAACCAGAAAAAGTGGACTCTGCATATGAAATATGTAATCTTTTGCTTACAGAAATTATAGAATTTTTTGAAGACTATTTCTAGAATTTTACTTTCCTCCATCTGGGCTTCATAAGTCAACTGCTTTAGTCTTCCAAACCTCCCAGCTTAGGCAAGACTAATATTTCCTCTTTACAACACTTTATCATATTAGAAAATATTAGAATATATTAAGAATAGTAGTAATAATTTCAAAATTGTAACACATAAAACTTTGTATTTTTCATTAATTTGTTACAAAAGAAAAATTAACCCAATTGGCAGGTATAGAGAAAAGAAAGATTAAAAAACAAAAAGACCATTTATTGAGTACCAGTTGTGGTGGAATATATTGTTTTACTTGGTTTAATCTTTGAACATTAGCCCTTTTTCCTGATGGGAATCCAAGTTTGAGAGAGATTGACTGACTTGGCAGGTGACACAGCTAGTGACCTGATTTGGAAGCAACTCCCTCCAAAGCCCACCACAACCCAGAACTCCTATCCCAGCGCAGGTATTCTATGAATATGTATTATTCATTAATCAGATGCCCTGCCACAGGACTGAGACAAAGTCAATGAAACACGAGTTACTAGCAAACATAGATTTCCTCACTCATATATTCAGAGTGAACCCCTTTTGTTAAGTGGTTTCATTTGAAGCAATGTTTTCATAGGAAGATAGTAAGAGACGATCCTATGATCCTCAAGAATCCACTGGAACAACTTACAGATGAAAACATGTATATCAGCAACACTGCTGTGATAGCTGGTCTTATTAAAGTTGAGTCTTGAAAATCATAATGTTTTTTTGGTAACAGACTGGTTGGCAAGATAAGTGAAAATAGTTTGTGGAGAAAGTTTTACCAAAACTCTTTCAAATAAATGTCATAATACTATATTTCATCCAGTCTATGATATCATTGATTCTCACATGCATTACAAGATACTTAAAAAGTGAAGGGGCCACTAGTAGTTATAAGTTATAAGATGTATCCAAATTTCAGGGATATTAAAATATAGAAAAATATGCATCTTAGACACATGAAGTATCATAGATATTCTCAATGCATTTTAATGTCAAAATACATTGGGATATTTTGAAAGCAAACACAATGACTGGATTTTCATGTACAAGCCACAGGTCTCTAATTCCAAATATTTTTATAAATAATCCTGCCAGCAGAGTTATGAGAGATTAATGATGTCATACCACAAGGAAGCCCCCGGGAACAGCAGCAACAGGGAAATATCAATACATAATTCTAAATGTGTTCTGATTATGAAGCAGACCATTGCCAACAATTAACCTTGTAATATTTTATTGTATCTAAATATTTTCTATCTTGGGCCTCATACTTAGGAACATTGATAGCCATTAAGTTACAAAAAATTAACAAGGAGAAGAAAGGCTGTAAAACTAGAAAAGGAGGGGTGACTATGATTTTATCCATTTGCATTAAATCGCTCAAGAAGCAAATCAGATCAACAGCAAAAATATCTTTTAGGTGACTTGTCCCCATTATTGGTTACCTAGGATTCCAATGAACCATTTAGCTATCGCAGCCTTAGGGCACCCATGTATTGGCAATTTACAGAAGTTTTCTTCACCTAATTTGTTCTGCTATTCCTAAGAAGGAAAAAAAAACCTCAGTTACCTTAGCAACGGCAAGGTTACATTTTATCTCGAAGCTGCAGAGCTTTTGGGGGGGAAAAAAAAAAGAGTGCATCAGTGCTGACATTCCATCCTCACTGGGTGATGGCTTTAGTAGTCACGGTGAGAATAACATGCAAATACCTTTATCTTCCTTCTGCCCCACCCTCAATGACAATACTTTGCATTGATTGCCTTCAGTTTTTTTTCTTTTATGAGAAATGAGGGAATCACTGATATCAAATATGGATAAAAAGAAACTCTCAGAGACAGGCTACAGAGGGGGTAGTTCATCACAGCTGACCTTCGTTATTTCTGTGAGAAGAGAAATTGGTGGACAATTGTTATAACGGGAAAATAAACATCCTGTCAAGTGTCAGTGGCGGGAAAGTCAATTTCTAGCCCTAATAGGAGATAGCTGTAAGCCTGTCTGCAGAAGAATAGATTTTTCAGAAAGTACTAACTTAAAAACACATTTTAACAATTTAATTCAAAGATCACTCTAAGGGCTATGGTTCTTGCAGCTTACATACTTGAGGCTACATAGTAAAGGGCACTTGTCAGATCTTAGCCTGTGACTTCAGCAATGCCTGAGGTATGATTGACTTTAAAAATCAACCCAGTAATAAGGGAAATGGATGAGAAAATGAAATATAAGAAAACATATTAGGTCTCTTTTCCTTAAAATGACTGGAACCTAAAATGAAGCAGCTTGACAATAAAAAGGAATATAAACTCTCATGACCTTGGCTTCCCCAAATTCCCAGCTTCATCTCCTCCAGGCTGGGAGCCAGCCCTGCTCTGCCTGGGTTCCTTCTCCTGGCACAGTGGCCTGGAAGCTTTCTGTAGGTGGTGAGCTGAGCAATCTGACCAGTCACCTCTTTTGTTTGCTGTCTCTCGGGACTCACTTCTTTTCATTGCCTAATGCCCACGTCTTGAGTGTTGTTGCTTCAAAAGCTGTGTACAATATGTATTTATTTCAAGCAGGAGGGTATTTCTAGTCTCTGCTATTCTACCTTAACCAGAAGGGCAAGTCCTTTCTCTCCTCCAGCATTTAATTCCACAAGGATCACTGATTGATTGCCCCTGCTTGTGCTCTATTCTCCTAAACGGACAGTCACTATGTCCAAGCCAAGGGGATAACATGATTAGCAAGAGCTGAGTCATGTATCCAACCAGTGGATCTATTTGTTCTCTTCCTAGTTTCAGGGAAAAAGTAAAACTATTTGCCAGACGACCAAAACTAATAGCTATTAGACTCCACTTCAGAAAACATGTTTTTATCTAAAAGAATGACTTTGGGAGGGATGTCAATTCCATTCTAAACTTATTCATGGTTCATGGTCTCAAGCATTCCTGGAACATATGCTCTGTGCCTGGTGATGGCAAGGGGAACACAGGTGAACAAGATGCAAGTGTGGCCCTGACAGCTTATATTCCGGAGTTTTTCCTTTGCAAGGCTTTCCAGTTCTGTAGAAACCTTCACAGACTCTACCTCCTCTGCTCTGCACAATGGTTCCGGTATGTATTTTGCTTAGAAGGGTACATTATTGATTTTGGACCCATCATTCATAAGTCTCATTTTAAACATGAAGAAACAAGGAAAGCGGAGGGTCGGGCCTCATGTCAAAGGTGAAGTGACTGTTAAGTAGCAAACTTGATGTTGTTGAAGTGTTGAATGTGGTGTGAATGGAGGTCTCTCATATGCCCCCACTGCTCTCTTCACTGTATCAAAGGGTGTCATCCTGCCTGGACTGCAGGGCTGGATATTAACCCTCTCCCTCAAATGTGCAATTTTATCTCCTGCTGTTTTTAAACCAAAAAAATTACCCCATCCTTCAATGAATAAAACTCATTCACTATTTTCTTATCTTCACTGCCTATCCTTCAGTCCCCACCCCAAAGCCAAGGAATGCCTCTTTCTTTTCTTTAGTTCACTCGTAAGACCCACATTTAATAAACTGGCAACATTCTTATAACATAATGTTGAGTGGGGAAAATTTTAATAAATCTCTATATAAGAAATGATCAAGTAGTATTTTAAAATACATTATACACACATGCAAAGACCGTAAGATAATATGCCAAAATATTAATAGATTTTTTTAAAAATCTGAGTTGCCATCTTACAGGTGATTTTTACTTTTCATTCTTTTTTGTATTTTCTAAATTTTTGACAATTAGCATGCTTTATATATATTCTTAAAACTAACCTCTAAAAAAAATCTACCTCTTGATGAAAATCTTCCTTGATTAGCCCAATTTAATAAAAGGTATTACTTTATTTGCAATATTACATAATGCATTACAAACATGATATATTGTATGTGTGATTATTTATTATTTCTAACTAAATTATATATTTGAAGGCAGAAAAACATGTTTTTATCTTTTTAAATCTTCTAATAATTAACTTGTTCAAAGTAATTAATCAAATGACTTCTAAAATTGTACACTTCTTGCTTGTGAATCTTGAAGGAGATTCAAATAATAAAGACAGCTGACATTTTTTGAGTTCATACTATATACTAGGTTCTGTTCTAGGCAGTTTTATATGTTCTATCCCATTTAGTCCTCAGAATTATCCTTCAACAATTTTCATTTTATACATGAGGAAACTCAAATGTAGGGACAGATCAATTATTTAATGTTTCACTGCTAGGAAGTAACAGAAACAGTATTTGAAACCAACTAGGTGACCCCATAGTCTGTGATCTGAACCACCACACAATAGTTTTCATCCTTCAACAACAGTAAAATCTCCATGGGACAAGGATGAAGAGGGATTTATACAGGTTGTTTACCACCCATTTCCTCATAGGAATAATATGAGTACCTGCCTCAAAGCACTGTTTTAATAATTAAATAAATATGTGATCATGACTTAGCACAAGTGCCTGGTACATACAGTGTGTTCTATAAATGCTAATATTAATATTAGGCCATTTATGTAGTAGCTAGTGTGAACTCAGTTAGCTTGGAATAGCTATAAGATTAAGCAGATTTTTTATAGGAGTAAGTGTGAACTAAAAACATGCCTCTACCCTAAGAAAACCTGTTTACTATAGGCTTTTTTGGAAGAGCTTTCATGTACAATTAAGGTTGCTGTAGACATTTCTCTTTGAGATCCTCTTTTCTTGAAAAACCAGAGGCTTTGGTTTACATTTTTATTTTGAAATGAACAGATACTGCCATAGGATTATGGATTGGTTATTATAATCAAACCGGAAACATATCAATCTTTAGTCTCATTTCAAACAAATAAATAAAAACATAAGAAAGCCAGGTTAAATCTTGCCTGTTTTAGCAAACAGGTCAAATTTCAACACGATAATAAAATAAATACAGGGAATTTTGTTTAACTCCAGACCCTAATATTTATGAAAACAAGGAATTACTTTTCTAATAAGATCTTACTAGAAATTCCTCCTCCATCTCTCTTTTCTTCAGTTCCTTAGCTATACCTGCATAAGTATCCTCAAATTCAGCCTACTCTGAAAATAATTTTCTAAGGCTTAGTGAAAAAAAGACTAATTTCTATAGCCACTGGCCTGTTTCTAGAGCCACAGTTGATTGATGGCTTACAAAGCCATTTTATACAGCACTGACATTTTAAAGATACTGGCCAGTCTGAACTTTCCATCTGGTGTGTCTGACTTCCTTTGTCCCACCTCCCCACAGTGACTTATTTTGTCCTTGAGCTCTAAAACTGCTTTGATTTAATTTATGCCTGGGGGCTTGGGGGAAGTTTATTTAAACAAGAAATGAATGTAATGCCTCCAATGGTGTATGGTGATGGGGAAGCAAATCCCTGACTCCCTGGCATTTATATGTGTAATAACTCCACCATCAAGTACAATCAGAGAGATATTCCAGAAACTTCCATGCACTTACATGAAACTAACAAGCGAAGTGGGCAATGCTTGCAAAATGAACAGGAAGATGGAGGAAATTAATTTATTTCAGACCAAAACAAATCCACCTTCTGTGTTTTGAAAAGAGATCACTGATATAAATATGACATCTATTACTTAGTGCTGGGGAAGCAGTTAATACTTATTAAAACACACTTTTACACAGTATATCATTAAAATTTCATTCATAGCAACACAAAATAGTTTTCTCAGAGTCTTGCAGGAGGTCAACTACTGCAGATCTGGCTCTTTACTCAGGGAGTTTCTACTAGAATAATGACTCTGTCTCAAACTTCCTTCTGTTTTGTTCACACAAAAATAAATCTAAAGCATCTTCTATAAAACAGATCCAAGTGCAATCATATTTATGTTATTAATTAACACAATTAATGTTTTACTTTGAAGACCAGTACCATAACACCTTTATAGATGCCATCATAGAAAAGACAGACACTGGAGACTTGGTTAAAAGTTGTTTAGCAGTGAGAAATAGGTAATATTATATAAGAATCATGGGAAATTTGAGAACAGTTTTGAAATATTAATACAAATGGGCTATCCATTTTGGAAGCTATACACGACAAGGTTCAAGTCTCAGGCAGGATGTCACTCATCTCCCAAAAGGTTTCTGAGTGTCTCCTTCTACCATTCAGTATTATGGTCAAATAATTAAAGAAGCACTAGAAAAGAGTCATCAGATCTCAGTTCATGTAGTAGTTTCATCCTGGGTAAGTCACTTCATCTTTTTTTTTTTAGACTTAAGATTACTCATCCATAAAACAAAACCTCTAACTTCCAGAATATTAAAATCTATTCTGGGGCTGGTACTATGATTTTGGTCTAAGAACTAGGAAGGTAATTCTGCTGAAAAAAAATATGATGGATTCTCCAATAAAAAATAAATGAGTTTGCAATTATGATTCAGATTGAGTGATAGAAATTATGTGGATGAAAATTGTACTTGCTAGGCACAAATAATTATGAGTTATTTGTGCAAAAGTTTCTACTCTTCTCCAAAAAAATTAATTAAAAAAAGGTTTTTTTCTCAATACCACTCTCATTTTTAGAAAAGGACTCAGTGGTTTAAAATAAAAATTCACCTATAATAACTCAAATATTTAAAGAAAAAAAAGTCAGTCACACAGAAAGCAAAGAATGATACTAGAATCTGGGATGAGGTGATTAATGAAGCTCTTAGCTTCTACATTGTCTTCTATTAGTGCAAAACAAATTACTCTAAAACTCAGCAACTTGAAACATCAAACAAATATTATCTCATACTTTCTGTGGGTCAAGAATCAGAGCACAGCTTAGCTGGGGTCTTCAGGTTCTAAGTCCCTTATGAGGTTGCAGTCAGTGCAGTGTTCAAGGGCTTTGATCTTATCTGAAGCACTATTGTGGTTAGTTCTATTTCCAAGTCCGCTCATATACTGTTGGCAAGATTCAGTACTTTTCAGGCTGTTGAACTGAGGACTTCAGTTCCTCACTAAGCTGTTGGCTAGGGGTCTCCCTCAATTCCTTGCCATGTGGGCTTCTCAACAGTCTGTTGACCTTCCTCAGAACAATTGAGAGAGAACACCCAAGATGAAAGCCACTGTTTTTTATAACCTAATATCAGAAATGACATTCCATTACTCAAGCCAGAGGCAAGTCATTAGTTAGAGGCAAGTCAGTAAGTCCAGCCACACTGAAGGGAAGATTATGACCAAAGGGCATAAATATTGAGAGGCAGGGATCATGGGAGACCATCTTAGAGACTGCCTAAAACAGCTCTGTACATTTGAAGCAAAAAGATGTAAACACACTGATTGTACAGTTCTTATTAGATGATAAAATGATAATTATTTATGCTTTATGGAAATTTATTCATGTCAATAGTTCTAAAAGACGTTTTGTATGCATTTATTTGCAAAGACCATTGACCAATGTAATATATAAAGTCCTCAATAGTTGCTTTGTACAATAGTCAGAAATGTCCTTCATAGTCATATCAAAGTAGTAAACTATGAATGAGGGTATTTAACTGTGAACAGATCTAATGTTACTTGCTAGGAATTTAATATGATAAAGAATCCAGAAAAAATAGAGAATTAATATGTCCACAGTTTTCAAAACTTTAGTGTGCTTAAGATTAAATTATTCACGTACAAAAGTAAATGTCCAGGTACACATTAATTGTACTAAATGAAATCTCTGGGAGATAGGCATAGTTTTTTTTTCTTTTTTTTTTTTTTACTTTTTATAAGTGGTCCAAATAATTCTGATGTATCAGATCTAGAAACCACAGAAACATTTCTTTATACAGTTCCTCTCAACCGTCAATTGTCTCTTCTACATTCCTGGCAGATAATAAAATAAAGACCCTTCTGGCTCTGTAGCAGGCATTTCAGCATGCAGTTCTCTGGTCAAGTTGGTGAAAATTTCCAAATCAGTATCAAGCAAAACAAAAAATCAGAATGTGAAAAGAAAAACTGAGATAAAATTCTTTGTTTTTTTAATTGATAGAATTCAAGGAATTAAGAGCTATTACAGAATTCCACATTTGAGTTTCATGTTTTTATTTTTAAAGTTTTACTTGTCATTATGCTTATGGTGTTTGTATCTTATGCAAGTTTTATCCACGAATACAATCTTTCATACCTGTTACAACTGCTACCAATTAACCTCAAGAATATGCAGTAGAAAACACAGGAATTCTAAAACTTATTCTCAAGTTTGCCAAAATTCTTATTTAAATATAACTTTTTAAGGTATGAAGATGTCTAGAAAAGTGATGATCTTATGCAAAATTATATTCCAAGGTAAGTGATATAAAATTGATTGGTTGTGCTGTTGGCCAGATCAATTAGCATTTAAGTACTAAGTTAAATGATACAGCATATGGATAACCATTGAATAGTTTTCGTGTTGTCAGCTATACAAAGCTTTATGGTTTGAAAAACTTAACATAGTTTTCTGGAAGAACTAGAACTAAAGACATTATAGTACATTTAGAACATTGATAATTATTATTGATATTTATTGGATATATAAATTTTTACCATTAGACTAATTATAAATTCTGTTATTACAAAGTAAGAAAACTACTACAGATGACTAGTTTTGACAGCCTTAAAAATATCCATATAGCAATCCCATAAGGAACAGGAACAAAAGTTTTAATGTCATGTATATGACCTACCCTGAATTTAGACTATTTAAAACTAAAACCCCCTTCATCCTACATAATAGAAAAAGAAAATCCTTAATAATTAAAACAAGTTCATCAAACCCCATGAATATATACAAAGCAGCAAAAATGGCGATGCTACTATTTCACATAAATTGAGAGAATTATTGCCTCAAGCTATAAAGAATATGGGAACAACAAAATAAAAGTAACAGCAGCTCCAGCTGTTAATATAAACAGAAATAGGAAGCCCTTTCATTTGTAAAGGAAATGACACATGTTTTCTAGTCTCTAACAGAAAACCATGCAACATTTCTCCCAATTACAATTATTTACTATTATGTATTAGATTATTAGAATGTTCTTGCTATCTTTCACAATAATAGGCTTTCTTGCAATTAGCTAAACAATCTAGGATTTTAGTAATGTGTAAGAAATTTTGATTATACAGGCAGTGGATGGCTTTTGTCATTTACTTTAACCTAGTAAGCAATACCAAATCCTAGAATGCTAAACCACCAAGGTAGACTTTCCATCTGACAAATGAGAGTGATAACTGCTTTACACAAATGTATAGAGAACTTATAAACATGAAATTGACAAGAAAAAACTCTATTAAATTCCTAATAAGTTGGTGCCATATCACCCAATATAGTTTTCTAACATCTTCTTCATCATCATTATTCAAGGCAAATTTTAGGGAGAACTTTTTTTGTGTTAGATATAGGCTGGCTATTGGAGACACAAGTTGAATAAGACATAGACTATCTCTTTGAAAACTCATGGCTTAATGAGTTTGCTTAACTACGTACTTTGCATTACTCTAGAAGACTGGATTTAAATTAGGGATTTTTAAATATACATTTTAAAAACTTTTATACATTATATTCCCTATAGACCCAGAAAGGATATCAAGACAGTTACAAAAAGTTTCTATATTGGAGGAAGAGCTTCAAGATGGTGGAAAAGTAAGACGGAGAGATCACCTTCCTCCCCACAAGTACATCAGAAATAGATCTACATGTGGAACAGCTCCTACAGAACACCTTTTGAATGCTGGCAGAAGACCTCAGATCTCCCAAAAGGCAAGAAACTCCCCACGTACCTGGGTAGGACAAAAGAAAAAAGAAAAAACAGAGACAAAAGAATAGGGACGGGACCTGCACCAGTGGGAGGGAGCTGTGAAGGAGGAAAGGTTTCCACACACTAGGAAGCCCCTTCGCGCACGGAGACTGCAGGTGGTGGACGGGGGAAGCTTTGGAGCCACGGAGGAGAGTGCAGCAACAGGGGTGCGGAGGGCAAAGCAGAGAGATTCCCGCACAGAGGATCGGTGCCGACCAGCACTCACCAGCCCGAGAGGCTTGTCTGCTCACCCGCTGGGGCAGGAGGGGCTGGGAGCTGAGGGTCCGGCTTCGGAGGTCGGATCCCAGTGAGAGGATTGGGGTTGCCCGCGTGAACACAACCTGAAGGGACTAGTGTGCCACAGCTAGCCGGGAGGGAGTCTGGGAAAAGGCAAGAGACTTTTTCTTGCCTCTTTGTTTCCTGGTATGCAAGGAGAGGGGATTAAGAACGCCACGTAAAGAAGCTCCAGAGACAGGCATGAGCCGCGGCTATCAGCGCGGACCCCAGAGAAGGGCATGAGACGCTAAGGCTGCTGCTGCCACCACCAAGAAGCCTGTATGCAAGCACAGGTCACCATCCACACCTCCCCTCCTGGGAGCCTGTGCAGCCCGCCACTGTCAGTGTCCCATGATCCAGGGACAACTTCCCTGGGAGAACACACGGCGCACCTCAGGCTGTTGCAACGTCATGTTGGGCTCTGACGCAGCAGGCTCGCACCGCATCTGTACCCGTCCCTGCCCCCCGGCCTGAGTAAGCCAGAGCCCCCGAATCAGCTGCTCCTTTAAGCCTGTCCTGTTCCAGCGAAGAACAGACGCCCTCAGGCGACCTACATGCAGAGGCGGGTCCAAATCCAAAGCTGAATCCCAGGAGCTGTGCTAATAAAGAAGAGAAAGGGAAATCTCTCCCAGCAGCCTCAGGAGGAATGGATTAAATCTCCACAATCAACGTGATGTACCCTGCATCTGTGGAATAGCTGAATAACCAACGAATCATCCCAAATTGAGGAGGTGGACTTTGGGAACAATGATATATATATTTTTTTCCCTTTTCCTTTTTGTGAGTGTGTGTATGCTTCTGTGTGTGATTTTATCTGTATAGCTTTGCTTTTACAATTTGTCCTAGGGTTCTGTCTGTCCATTTTATTTTATTTTTCTTACTTAAAATTTTTTTTTCTTCTTCATAATTTTTTTTTATTTTTAATAACTTTATTTTATTTTACTTTATTTTATTTTATCTTCTTCTTTCTTTCTTTTTTCTCCCACTTTTATTCTGAGCCGTATGGATGACAGGTTCTTGGCACTCCAGCCAGGCATCAGGGCTGTGCCTCTGAGGTGGGAGAGCCAAGCTCAGGACACTGGTCCACAAGAGACCTCCCAGATCCACGTAATATCAAGCAGTGAAAATCTCCCACAGATCTCCATCTCAATGCCAAAACGCAGCTCCACTCAACAACCAGCAAACTACAGTGCAGGACACCCTATGCCAAACAATGAGCACGAAAGGAACACAACCCCATCCATTAACACATAGGGTGCCGAAAATCATAATAAGGGTACAGACAGCCCAAAATACACCACCAGACGTGGACCTGCCCACCAGAAAGACAAGAAACAGCCTCATCCACCAAAACACAGGCACTAGCCTCCTCCACCAGGAAGCCTACACTACCTACTGAACCAACCTTAGCCACTGGAGACAGGCACCAAAAACAATGGAAACTACAAACCTGCAGCCTGCGAAAAGGAGACCCCAAACACAGTAAGCTAAGCAAAATGAGAAGACACAGAAACACCCAGCAGATGAAGGAGCAAGGCAAAAACCCACCAGACCTAACAAATGAAGAGGAAATAGGTAGTCTACCTGAAAAAGAATTCAGAAAAATGATAGTAAAGATGATCCAAAATCTTAGAAATAGAATGGAGAAAATACAAGAAACGTTTAACAAGGACCTAGAAAAACTAAAGAGAAAACAAACAATGATGAACAACACAAAAAGTGAAATTAAAATTCTCTAGAAGGGATCAATAGCAGAATAACTGAGGCAGAAGGACGGATAAGTGACCTGGAAGATAAAATAGTGGAAGTAACTACTGCAGAGCAGAATAAAGGAAAAAGAATGAAAACAATAGAGGACAGGCTCAGAGACTTCTGGGACAACATTAAACACACCAACATTCCAATTACAGGGATCCCAGAAGAAGAAGAGATAAAGAAAGGGACTGAGAAAATATTTGAAGAGATTATAGATGAAAACTTCCCTAATATGGGAAAGGAAATAGTTAATCAACTCCAGGAAGCACAGTGGGTCCCATACAGGAGAAATCCAAGGAGAAATACACCAAGACAGGTAGTAATCAAGCTATCAAAAATTAAATACAAAGAAAAAATATTAAAAGCAGCAAGGGAAAATAAGACACAAGGGAATCCCCATAAGGTTAACAGCTGATCTTTCAGCAGAAACTCTGCAAGCCAGAAGGGAGTGGCAGGACATATTTAAAGTGATGAAGGAGAAAAACCTATAACAAAGATTACTCTACCCAGCAAGGATTTCATTCAGATTTGACAGAGAAATTAAAAGCTTTACAGACAAGCAAAAGCTAAGAGAATTCAGCACCATGAAACCAGCTTTACAACAAATGCTAAAGGAACTTCTCTAGGCAGGAAATATGAGAGAAGGAAAAGACCTACAATAATAAACCTAAAACAATTAAGAAAATGTTAATAGGAACATACATATCGATAATTACCTAAAATATAAATGGATTAAATGCTCCAACCAAAAGACATAGACTGACTGAATGGATAAGAAAACAAGACCCATATATATGCTGTCTACAAGAGACCCACTTCAGACCAAGGGACACATAGAGACTGAAAGTGAGGGGATGGAAAAATAAATTCCATGCAAACGAAAATCAAAAGAAAGCAGGAGTAGCAA
This sequence comes from Orcinus orca, assembly GCF_937001465.1. Taxonomy (NCBI): domain Eukaryota; kingdom Metazoa; phylum Chordata; class Mammalia; order Artiodactyla; family Delphinidae; genus Orcinus; species Orcinus orca. Next base: position 57,606,683 of record NC_064563.1, on the reverse strand, counting down.
ATCTCATATCAGACAAAATAGAATTTAAAACAAAGACGATTTCAAGAGACAGAGAAGGACACTATATAATGATCAAGGGATCAATCCAGGAAGAAGACATAACAATTGTAAATATTGATGCACCCAACATAGGAGCAACTCAATACATAAGGCAAATACTAACAGTCATAAAAGGGGAAAGCGACAATAACGCAATCATAGTAGGGGACTTTAACACCCCACTTTCACCAAAAGACAGATCATCCAAAATGAAAATAAATAAGGAAAGACAAGCTTTAAATGATATATTAAACAAGATGGACTTAATTGATATTTATAGGATATTCCATCCAAAAACAACAGAATACACATTCTTCTCAAGTGCTCAGGAACATTCTCCAGGATAGATCATACCTTGGGCCACAAATCAAGCCTTGGTAAATTTAAGAAAATTGAAATCATATCAAGTATCTTTTCCGACCACAACACTATGAGACTAGATATCAATTACAGGAAAAACTCTGTAAGAAATACAAACACATGGAGGCTAAACAACACATTACTTAATAACAAAGAGATCACTGAAGAAATCAAAGAGAAAATAAAAAAATACCTAGAAACAAATGACAATGAAAGCACAATGACCCAAAACCTATGGGATGCAGCAAAAGCAGTTCTAAGAGGGAAGTTTTTAGCTATACAAGCCTATCTTAAGAAACAAGAAACATCTCAAATAAACAACCTAACCTTATACCTAAAGCAATTAGAGAAAGAAGAACAAAAAAACCCCAAAGTTAGCAGAAGGAAAGAAATCATAAAGATCAGATCAGAAATAAATGAAAAAGAAATGAAGGAAATGATAGCAAAGATCAGTAAAACTAAAAGCTGGTTCTTTGAGAAGACAAACAAAATTGATAAAGCATTAGCCAGACTCATCAAGAAAAAAGGGGAGAAGACTCAAATCAATAGAATTATAAATGAAAAAGGAGAAGTTACAATGGACACTGCAGAAATACAAAGGATCATGAGAGATTACTACAAGCAACTATATGAAAATAAAATGGACAACCTGGAAGAAATGGACAAATTCTTAGAAATGCACAACGTCCCGAGACTGAGGCAGGAAGATATAGAAAATAAGAACAGACCAAACACAAGCACTGAAATTGAAACTGTGATTAAAATTCTCCCAATAAACAAAAGCCAAGGACCAGATGGCTTCATAGGAGAATTCTACCAAACATTTAGAGAAGAGCTAACACCTATCCTTCTCAAACTCTTCCAAAATATAGCAGAGGGAGGAACAGTCCCAAAGTCATTCTACAAGGCCACCATCACTCTGATACCAAAACCAGACAAAGATGTCACAAAGAAAAAAAACTACAGGCCAATATCAATGATGAACATAGATGCAAAAATCCTCAACAAAATACTAGCAAACATAATCCAACAGCACATTAAAAGGATCATACACTGTGATCAAGTGGGGTTTATCCCAGGAATGCAAGGATTCTTCAATATATGCAAATCAATCAATGTGATACACCATATTAAAAAATTGAAGGAGAAAAACCATATGATCATCTCAATAGATGCAGAAAAGCTTTTGACAAAATTCAACACCCATTTATGATAAAAACCCTCCAGAAAGTAGGCATAGAGAGAACTTTCATCAACATAATACAGGCCATATATGACAAACCCACAGCCAATATCGTCCTCAATGGTGAAAAACTGAAACACTGAAACCATTTCCACTAATATCAGGAAAAACACAAGGTTGCCCACTCTCACCATTATTAGTCAACATAATTTTGGAATTTTTAGTCACAGCAATCAGAGAAAAAAGGGAAATAAAAGGAATCCAAATTGGAAAAGAAGAAGTAAAGCTGTTTGCAGATGACATGATACTATACATAGAGAATCCTAAAGATGCTACCAGAAAACTACTAGAGCTAATCAGTGAATTTGGCGAAGTAGCAGGATACAAAATTAATGCACAGAAATCTCTTGCATTCCTATACCCTAATGATGAAAAATTTGAAAGTGAAATTAAGAAAACACTCCCATTTACCATTGCAACAAAAAGAATAAAATATCTAGGAATAAACCTACCTAAGGAGAAAAAAGACCTGTATGCAGAAAATTATAAGACACTGATGAAAGAAATTAAAGATGATACAAATAGATGGAGAGATACGCCATGTTCTTGGATTGGAAGAATCAACATTGTGAAAATGACTCTACTACCCAAAGCAATCTACAGATTCAATGCAATCCCTATGAAACTACCACTGGCATTTTTCACACAACTAGAACAAAAAATTTCACAATTTGTATGGAAATACAAAAGACCCCGCATAGCCAAAGCAATCTTGGGGGACAAAAACGGAGCTGGAGGAATCAGACTCCCTGACTTCAGACTATACTGCAAAGCTACAGTAATCAAGACAGTATGGTACTGACACTAAAACAGAAATATAGATCAATGGAACACGATAGAAAGTCCAGAGATAAACCCACACACATATGGTCATCTTATCTTTGATAAAGGAGGCAGGAATGTACAGTGGAGAAAGGATAGCCTCTTCAATAAGTGGTGCTGGGAAACTGGACAGGTACATGTAAAAGTATGAGATTAGAACACTCCCTAACACCATACACAAAAATAAGCTCAAAATGGATTAAAGACCTAAATGTAAGGCCAGAAACTATCAAACTCTTTGAGGAAAACATAGGCAGAACACTCTATGACATATATCACAGCAAGATCCTTTTTGACCCACCTCCTAGAAAAATGGAAATAAAAACAAAAATAAACAAATGGGACCTAATGAAACTTCAAAGCTTTTGCACAGCAAAGGAAACCATAAACAAGACCAAAAGACAACCCTCAGAATGGAAGAAAAAATTTGCAAATGAAGCAACTGACAAAGGATTAATCTCCAAAATTTACACGCAGCTCATGCAGCTTAATAACAAACAACCCAATCCAAAAATGGGTAGAAGACCTAAACAGACATTTTTCCAAAGAAGATATACAGACTGCCAACAAACACATGAAAGAATGCTCAACATCACTAATCATTAGAGAAATGCAAATCAAAACTACAATGAGATATCATCTCACACCAGTCAGAATGGCCATCATCAAAAAATCTAGAAACAATAAATGCTGGAGAGGGTCTGGAGAAAAAGGAAAACTTTTGCACTGCTGGTGGGAATGTGAATTGGTACAGCCACTATGGAGAACAGTAAGGAGGTTCCTTAAAAAACTACAAATAGAACTACCATATGACCCTGCAAATCCCATTACTGGGCATATACCCTGAGAAAACCATAATTCAAAAAGAGTCATGTACCAAAATGTTCATTGCAGCTCTATTTACAATAGCCAGGACATGGAAACAACCTAAGTGTCCATCATCAGATGAATGGATAAAGAAGATGTGGCACATATACAATGGAATATTACTCAGCCATAAAAAGAAACAAAATTGAGCTATTTGTAATGAGGTGGATGGACCTAGAGTCTGTCATACAGGGTGAAGTAAGTCAGAAAGAGAGAGACAAATACCGTATGCTAACACATATATATGGAATTTAAGAAAAAAAAAAGTCATGAAGAACCTAGGGGTAAGACAGGAATAAAGACACAGACCTACTAGACAATGGACTTGAGGATATGGGGAGGGGGAAAGGTAAGCTGGGACAAAGTGAGAGAGTGGCATGGACATATATACACTACCAAACGTGAAATAGAGAGGTAGTGGGAAGCAGCTGCATAGCTCAGGGAGATCAGCTCGGTGCTTTGTGACCACCTAGAGGGGTGGGATAGGGAGGGGGGGAGGGAGAGAGATGCAAGAGGGAAGAGATATGGGAACATATGTATATGTATAACTGATTCACTTTGTTATAAAGCAGAAACTAACACACCATTGTAAAGCAATTATACTCCAATAAAGATGTAAAAATAAATAAATAAATAAATAAATGCTGGAGAGGGTGTGTAGAAAAGGGAACCCTGTTGCCCTGTTGGTGGGAATTTAAATTGATACAGCCACTATGGAGAACAGTACAGTATGGTGGTTCCTTAAAAAACTAAAAATAGAACTACCACATGACCCGCAATCCCACTACTGGGCATATAACCTGAGAAAACCATAATTCAAAAAGAGTCATGTACCAAATTGTTCATTGCAGCTCTATTTACAATAGCCAGGACATGGAAGCAACCTAAGTGTCCACTGACAGATGAATGGATAAAGAAGATGTGGCACATATATACAATGGAATATTACTCAGCCATAAAAAGGAACGAAACTGAGTTATTTGTAGTGAGGTGATGGACCCAGAGACTGTCATACAGGGTGAAGTAAGTCAGAAAGAGAAAAACAAATACCGTATGCTAACACATATATATGGAATCTAAAAAAAGAAAAAGAGAAATGGTCAGAAGAACCTAGGGGCAAGACGGCAGTAAAGATGCAGACCTACTAGAGAATGGACTTGAGGATATGGGGACGGAGGAGTGTAAGCTGGGACAAAGTGAGAGAGTGGCATGGACATAAACACACTACCAAACGTAAAATAGATAGCTAGTGGGAAGCAGTCACATAGCACAGGGAGATCAGCTTGGTGCTTTGTGACCACCATAGGAGTGGGATAGGGAGGGTGGGATAGGGTGGGTGGGAGGGAGGGAAATGCAGGAGGGAAGTGATATGTGGACATATGTATTGTATAACTGATTCACTTTGTTATAAAGAAGAAACTAACACACCATTGTAAAGCAATTATACTCTTATAAAGAAGTTAAAAAATGTTTCTATATTAAAAAATATAAGTGATGTTGATAATGATGAAAAACTACTCTAGTATGATCATTTTTATTTTCTTAATCAGCCACCATTGAATCCGATTCCTGGATTACCTGAAAATTTCCTTCTAAAATATATTTTTCTGATGTCCAGGAAAAACTCCACTGTCCCAACTCTTAGTGATTCTGGAATATACCCAATGCACTTCTGGTCTCATCACTGAGTTGTATGCTTAACAAAATCAGTTGTATTTATTCTCAAAACATTCATTTGCCAGTTGTAATTAACATTGTAATTATGCAACTCAATTATTACAAATACTAATAAGAGATGTGTACGAAAAGGAGGAGTTTCATCTGTGAAAATTAGGTCAAAAACTTTAGGTCAAAATTCAATAAAGACAAGTTAGTAAAAGAGAGGAGGTGCAGATATTTTTGCTTCACTAACCCAACATCCATTCCTAGACCCTTCTCCATTCTGAGACTTCACAATAGTGATGGGATCAGCTAAAATACGAGCAAGTTGATGTAGTCATCTGGCACAGTTCTGGCAAATGAGATATAAATATTCATTAATTGGTGGCAAGTAGGAAAGTTTTGCTTTCCTCATAAAGAGGGCAGATGTCCTTAGAACGTGATCTTACTATTTGAACCTGTGGCAGCCATTTATGACTATAAGGAAAAGGCCATGAGAAGTTCAGAGAGAATGCTACTATCCTAATGGCACCTGTCACTTAACTCCAGATTTCTTGTTTAATGAGACAAAGGAAGGAAGAAATGGATGGAGGAAGGTAAGAAGGGAAGACAGGAAAGATGGAGAAAGGGAAGGAAGAAAGGAAGGAAGGAATTTGCATAAGCCATAGAAAGATTCTTTTGGCTATTTGTAGTTGAAAGCATTCCTCCCTGATACCCAGTAATGGTTGGGGAAGAGGTGGAGAGGGACTCAGAGCATTTTTCATTCAGATTGCTTCATAATTTTCTTGAATTATGTTCCACTATGAAATTAACAAGATTGCAAATCATATGAATGTGATGGACGCAAGGAAGATGGGATGTATGTAAGTTAAACTAATGGACCCAGAATATTAGTGAATAAATATGTATTAATTGATAGATACAATAAAAGTTAGGTATATATGCATCATTTTAAAGATTTCTCACTTAAAATTATTCTTTTAATAAATCAACAAATGCTGTCCCTGAAAGAATTAAATAAAAGAGCTCCCACTATTCTCTAGAAAAAAAAAAAAAATCAGTCAAAATGTCAGCAAGATTCAAAAATCAGTCTTTAAAATGTAAACATTTTGTATTTTCATCTCAAACTTTGGAAAAGTTGTAAAAAGGTAAATCAAAAGAGGAAAATTAAGAAATTTGAAAATAAAAACTAAAATTAATGAATTTCAAAAGTTAAGTTAAATGAGATAATGTGCAAACAAGTATTTCATAAAAACTTTAAAATACTACAGATTATTCGGTCTTCTTATTACTATAAAACTCTTAAAGATGTTTAAGAAAAGATCATTTCTGTTAATGCCTTTCAAACCAATTAAGGAGTAATTCTTGACTGTTTCTTAAGTAATATCTACTGTATTAGAATACTAGACTTTAGAATTGGAATTTAGACTTGAAGGGCCTAGCCCAACTCCCCAGCGTTAGCAGAAGCCTGGTCTAAAACATCCCTACAGAGAGGTCACGAAGGATTTGCTTACACATTCTACAATAAGGATTCACCTTATGAGTAAACTGGTCCCTTTTTGGGAAACATAAGCAATGAGAAATAGCTTTTTTATATTAAGCATGAATCTGCCAAACTATAATTTCTGTCAGTCTCAGTTTTGCCACCAGGAGTAAGACAAAGGTAAGACTACACCTTTATCCATTTGATAGGGTTCTCTGTTCTATTCCACCCACCAGTTCTCCAGCTTTCTTGTTTCTGGGATAATATCCACTAATTTTTTTTTAAAACATTTCTCATGAAACGCCTTTTGGATAAATTTCCACCAATGCTGCCCTCCTCTGGGGATGTTCCATCTGTCAATGAACCAGACCAGGAATAATAAACTTGGAGTTGACCACAGTATTTCCAAATACAACTTACCAACCAACAGATAAGTGTCTTTTGAGTTTACAATATCTCCTTGGAAATTCTAGACATTTCTCTCTAGCATCTTCCTTAATATAGGTACCTAACACCTATCAATGCAGCCTAAGATTGTGTTCACTTTTTTTATTTCCATAAGTCCTGCTACTTTTCTATGTATACCCTTTGTCACGAGATTCTCCTTTTATTTTTGAGTTAGTTTTTGAGTCTGAGTTCAAATGATCAGTCACAACTTATTTAGTTGAGCTCTCATTTTCTTTTATATAATAAGTGCATTGGTAGCTACTATTGGGTGGAGGGCACTTACAAAGGACCAGGATCTGTTCTAGGTATTTTACATATACATTATCTGTCACCTACTCTATAACATAACAAGGTAAGAATTATCATTTGTTTTAAAGATGAGTAAATGGAGGCTCAAAGAATTAAAGTACATGGTTCAAAAGACATGCACAGATATGACTATTCTGTGTATCTCTTTTGGTATCTTTCATCTTTTTTTTCCAAAAGATATTGGAAAAGGGACCAAAAGAGGTTTCAACATTTCTCTTAGAGCCATGCTATACAAAGAGTGCATCAGCTCACCTAGGCAGAATCTCAGGCCCCAAACGAGGCTTGCTGAATCAGAATCAACATTTAAACTGAATCTCCAAGACAGTCATGTATGTATTGCAGTTTGAGAGGCACTGTCTTAGTAGAGACAACCTGTACCACCATCTGCTCAGATATCCACTTCCTTTCCGTAACAGAGGATCATTTAGGTGAATATTACTGGTCTCTTGTTCTTCTGCAAGGGAGCTAATCCTGGGTTATACATGGGTCACAGTGTAAAGTCAATGCTCATGTGTGCTCAAATGTCTTGTGCCCTTAGATTTGCCTGCACACATACAGTTGCTTTCAAATCACTAGCCCATTCCCCTAATTATTGTTACAGATGTACACATACCAAATCACCCTACTCCCCACCCACCCCCTCCAGCATAATGTCTTTCTGACCTGCCTGGTAATAAGTGTGCCAGGCAGGCCTTGGACTTTGCAGTTGGCCAGGTAACCGTTCAGGGTCTACTTGATAGACTCAGATTTTCTTCTCCAGGAGATCCCAAGGCCTAAAATTGAACTTGGAATAGGTGCTGCTGTTTGGTTTCAGATCAAAGCTATATTCTCCAAGATAGTTTGACTGAAGACAATTTATGTGTATAACTGAGGAAAGAGTACTAGGATCCCATCCATTAATAAAACATATCCCACAGCCCACTTGTGGCTCGTAGCCTCTGTGTCTTTTGGTTAGGGGGTGAATATTAGGCCTCCTAACCACTTTCTCCCAGTACTACTAGGGTACCATAGGAACAGGGCTTATGTACTTCTCAGAAGCTCCATCAAGTACTGTATCTCAGATAATTCATCACACAAGCATTTTAAAAATGGTTGAATAGTTCCCCATATTATCTGAAATGACATTCCCTGTACATGTTAGATTAATTACTTGCCACATGATTGATTAAGTCTGAACGCCTTCAATTCTCTCTAAAATTCACTTCGATAATTTACATTTTCATAACTGACACTTTTAACGTATCAAGCATGGGATCAGAGATTTAAGTAAATGAAATTATCAAATTGGCTTGACTTCTGAAAGACAGTTGGATATCCTGATTTCAAGTAAAAACATTCAAGTATACAAGTGTCTTTATGTGTTTAACCCTCTGCCTTCAAAATCACTTGGATTTTATTTTTGTAAAATTATATTTTAAATGATTAATTAAATACTAAATTTAGGTTGAAAAGTCACAATTGCATATTTGGGAAGGTCTGAAATTAGAATTTGGGTCCCAGATATTACATTTACTAACTCTATAACCAGGGAAAATAGACTTATTTTTTTAATTTAATAGCTAATGATGAGAATAAAATGAGATAATATGATGTTTTTGCTATTAAAATGTAACGTATTATTTACATTGAAATGCATTATTCTATCTCAAGGACTGCATTAGGCCATTATGTAACAAACTTCCAAAATGTAAGATTTAGTTAAAAATTCAACATATGCTGGCAATCAAAAAAAATAATAATGGTAATAATAGGTAACACTTACATAGCCCTTTTATTTGCCAGAAACTCATCTCAGTACTTTATGTGTATTATCTTATTAAATGCCCTTAATGTAATACAGGTAGATACTATTATTATTCCCAATTTACAGATGAGAAAGCTGACAGACATGGAATTTAAGTAATTTGTCCAAAGTCATAAACTAATAAGTATAAGAAGAGGGTATGATATATATATGTAACTATAACTAAAACTATATCTATATAGATAGCTAATGTATATATATATCAGCCAAGAATCACCCTAAGTGTTTACTGGGCCAATAATATATGTATTAGTATGCTACACAAATTGCTTTTTGAAATTTTCTCAAGGTTTAAAACGCTAACTTTAACTGTGCGTGACATATTTCCCTTTAAATATCACAAAATCTACTCCCCTCCTGTGAGACCCACAAGGTAATTTTCAGACACAGTCTTGGATTGTATCTCTGTGTATAATAAAGCCTTTAATTTTGATGTGTTAGGAAGCTGAGGGATAGTGGCAAGTGAAAAACCTTATATTAAATTGTGAGTATATAATCTTATTTTACCCCAAAATGATAAACAAGTTTTGGTACTAATTCACATAGGCTCGAGGACCACAGATTTGGGCAACTGTCACAAAATTTAACTCATGTGGGAGGATATGTTTAGAAATGGAAAGCTAGGATAGATTGTTAGACTTATAATCCAGAAATTGCCAGAAGCTAAAGGAAACAGAATGGTTTGGAATAATAGCCAAGTCACCCATTTTATTTCAAATCGTGCTTTGATAACCCCGATGTTTATTGCATTTGCAATAAACTGAAAAGAAACTTCTTTCACAGCTGTTTAACATTAAGAAGATGTCCTTTAATGCATGTGACAAAGACTTCTCATATAATCACATGGATGTTTGTCTTAGTTAAATACAGGTATACAAGAGGAAGAGAATTGTAAGATCAGAAAAACGATTAAAAGAAACCATTGAATTCCTAGAAGCTTTCTGTTCCTCTTCCACAGAAATGCAAGGTAATTCAGTCAGGTCTTGTCAATTATTAATGCAATTTTTTTTAATGCATGGATTATGAAATGAAGTATTCTGTGTCTTCTGGCTCTGAGTGTTGGATCTGATTTTTAGATTTGCCCATTTCATTCACTAGAGGCAGAGAAGCAAGGATGGAGAACGAGAGAGATAAGGGCACACACAGGGCAGACAATGGCGGCTGGCAGGAGAGGAGGCAGGAAACTAAAGGCAGGTGGTGGAATCAGAGGCTAGAGGAAGCTAGATGTAAACCCCACATCCTTTTGTTTGTCTTTATTTAAAACCCTGAAGAAGAAGAAAAGAGAAGCAGTTAAAAGAGATTATAAAATAGCAAAGTTTATAAGCAATTTTATTGCCTAATAGACTAGCAGTTTACAGTATGATTGGGTTACTTAATGAAAACTCAAAGAAACATTATGAGAAATGCTAACTTTTTAACATAAATATCCGAAATTTTCTAATGGTATATTTGTGTTTATGTATGTTGGAAGAGTCAGCGGTTTAGGCAAAGGGAAAAATGCTTTAGAATAACAGAAATTATCTCAACTACAAATAAGACACAAGCCACTATGGGAATTAAAAGGCATGTTTAAATAATTATGTGGGGCCCTTGCATGGTGCTACAGAAAATACCTACTGTTTCTCCAAAAGTTGTGCCTACTATATTGATACTATAGGAAATGAAGTTTTTGAGGTCCAAGTCTGAGCAAAGGGAATCAAATGATTTTATTGTCACACAACATTTTGAAACTGACCACACTGTAATGACTTTTGGTTTGCAGTTAACCAAGCAAATAATTTGACTCAATTTATATGTTTATGTTGATATAGTAAACACAATTCAAACAGCACCATAATAATAGAGTATCTTGAAATCTATTACAACAAAACAAACCATGTAATTACACATTTATGCTAGTTACTTCTAGACAATAGGACATATGCATGGAATACAAATGTTCAGAGCAAGATTGGTAAGCTCGATGAAATAAATGCCCAAAATGATAGGGGTCACTACTTCAGATTGTTCTCTCTTAGGATCACATCCTAAGAGAAGCAAGTCCTTTCTTTTCTCTTATGTAAATTGATGATATTGGCTACAATAAAAACGACAGACAAGAAACTTTGGAAGATGCAGAGTAGGAAGATATTTGATTAGCTTGGAGTGAAGTGCAAGTCTGCTATTTGAACTGAAGACTCATGCACTCACTGATAACAGCAGCCTACTTTTACTATAATAATTGAACAATTTCCTATTTTACCCTTCTACTCTTTCTTGACCCTATCTTTTATTTTTCGGCCCAGCCTCATCTAGACCTTCAAATACCAATCCAATTGGTATTATTCCATACTATCATGCTTTGAATTTAAATCCAGTGAGCTTATTCAACAATAAAATATCAATGACAACAAACTTGGTTCTGTGAAATATGAGCTAAAATATACTTTATAATCATAATCCATAAAAGGAAAAACTATCATAATTTTAATAATTTAGCCAAGAGTATGGAGTCCTGAAGGAAAAAATGAAATCAGCCAAGTTCCTAAGTGTTTCACTTTGGATGCATTACCCTCACCACCAAGCTCTGCAGATGTTAGACTTATAATCCAGAAATTGTGTGCCTGCAACATCACTGTGAATGTGAATCACTGTGAATCACTGTGCCTGCAACATCAGTCACTGTTGCCTGGAACCACACCTTGAAGAGGAGGTCACAGATAACCAACACATTCTTAAACATCACCATTTCTTTACATTTGGTATCATTTAAATATTAACATACTAACAATTCAGAAGAGAAAAAAAAAAGCATGATGTAGCTAAGTTTCATGAAACTATTCCTAAACCTTAAGAAACAATAGCTCCTAGACTTTCCCATACTACTTCAGTATCTTAATTGGATTCCATGATCATTTTAATGCAAACATACTACATTGGACTATTGTGCCCCTTGACAGATTTTTATTTTGAAAATGAGTGTTTATATTGCTAAAATAAATTCAAACTGAGACTTCCAGATGTTGATATATGTGCACAGGTGTCTACACTTCCCTGCCCCATATGCCCATTAAAAATAAATGCTAGTATATAAGAATAAAAAAAACTTTACATGTGGGCTCAAAATGAAGAAATGGTGTTATTCCCAAGCCGGAAATCAGTGCTTTTCAACAGTCATGCAACTAGACTGAAGAAGACACTGAGGTCAATGTTTTGAGCCCTGAGTAAAATTCTGCCTAAGAAATAAGTGGAGTAGCTTCTAGTCGATTCCTCACAAAAAGCCCTTTACTCAAAGAGGTTGGAGGTGAGAAGAGCTACTTGGGAGATAAAATAATGAAACCAAGAAAATTATCATCATGATATAATTATGAACTGCTTGATATTGGAATGACATAGAACAAAATGCAAATAACTATTGTTAGTTACAAGCTCTATGCAAATCTCAAAAATAAGTCTTGAAAGAATAGATGTAAAAATGAAACATAATAATTCAGTAAAGTAAAATGGATTTAGCAATCAAGATTACATGAATAAAAACTGAAAGTAATACAAGAAGTGAAGGGAAAAGATATTAAAATTTTTACTTGTATAGGAAATAATCAATGCATTCAATATAGAAAATGACAATGATTATAGGACATAGGAAAACTGCAGCTAAGATCATCCTTTAAATGATTTATAATTCTAAACCTACAAATTGTGTAGAAAAATAACCACAAAGATGTAAAATATAGGAATAGAAAACTAAATGTTATCATATTTTGTTACAAAATAAAGGAGAGCAAGCAAATTGAGGGAAAGATAGTAGAACTGGTCTGGGTTCTCACTTAGAACTGAACTTGTCAAAGAAGTACCAGTGGAAACATGAAACAAAGAAATACCACAGAAACCTGAAATGTCCCATGTCTTCAAATATAATTCAAAGAAAAGTTTAGTGATTATCTAACTAGATTGTTAATATTGAAAAAAATAAATAAAATTTATCACAAAACATGTAGATTTTGTTTTGAGCCTTTGAGTTTTAATACAAACTTCTTTAAGGAAATGTTTATATCTGATTTATTTTTGTAATTTGCCACAAAGTATGTAGCACAAGCTAAGCACTCAAGTATTTGAGGGACTGAATGAAAATTCATTATAAAAACGATTTAAATTTGTTTCTGTGCACTTCTTTACAAAGGTGAGTTTATAATCTGAGAAACATTTAAATTAATTTAAAAACCATTTGTTCATGCATTTATTCAGGGTATATATGCTTAAAAAAAATTCAATTCTACATTGTATTTATAGACCATTAGGTCTATTTATTGAATGCTTACCAAGTGATTGGCCAAGTGGTAAAGGCTGAATTCCAATGAGTGGTACAGAGGAAAGCAGGTCATTGTGCTTTCCAACATATTACATTTCCAACTACAAACATGACAAACTTTTCTGGGAGGAAAAAAAAAAAAAAACTGCCGTTTTTCTTCTATTCTCCACACAAAGTGAGAATGATCTTTTCAAAACATGAATCAGCTCATGTCACTGCCTCACTTTTTAAACCTTCTAATGACTTCCCATTATACTTAGGATCCAATGCAAACTTCTAAGGCTTTTTCAAAGCCCTCTCTTACCAGGACCCTGCCTACTCTTTAACCTCATTGTCTCATAGCTTTTTTGTCCTTGGTTACAACTTTCCAGACTCCCTGACATTCTTTTTTTTTTCTTCCTCAAAAGTTTCAGAGTCTTAGTTCTTGCAATTTTTTCTGCTAGGTACACTTTTTCCCATGATCTTCACATTGCTGATTTCTTTCTATCATTTAGGGCTCAGGTCAAATACTAAATCTTCTAAGAGGTTCACCCTGACAATCCTATCTAAAGAGGTCAGAGCCCCAGACCCTCCCTCTCTGTGCCATACCCTATTATATTTTCCTCTTAATACTGATCACCAGCCAATATAATCTCATGTTTGTGTAGTTTTGTTTGTAAATTATCTGTCTCCCTTCTGTTACATTCCATTAAAATGTAAGCTCCTTGGGAGGAGAGACATTACATGTATTGGTCCCCCTTTTATCCACACCTAGAACAATGAAAGGTGCTCAAACAATATTTGAATGGATGAATGTGGAAGTCATTTTATTTTTTTAACTTAAGCCCAGAAAATAACTGGTCAGGGTAAATTTGAGGAATGCATATAGTAGCCTACTAATAACGATATAATCACTTCAATTTACATAACAATAATCATATATGCTTAAGAAGCAACCTTTTAGTATTTAGTTAAGTGATGATGACACTAATCACAAGATTAACAAAGACCATCTAAATCACATGTAATTAATTGGACACTGATAGCGCTCAGTGTTGTTGAACAGCCAAACTGTAAGATGTTTGAAGCAAATCTCTAGTCTTACAATTAGTGACCTTTCCCTGGGTCCCATCAAAAGTATCAGTAGCAGAAGAAATCAGGCTTTGGAGGGCTTACGCAAAGAGCACTGTGAAAACAGATCTTTATATAAGCTACAGGATCAGGGTTTTGGAACTAATAGAAGACAGAGGTATAGCCTGATAATTAGAGCGGTGGTCTAGTTCAAAAATGTCTGTGGTTTGTCTGTTGTTTATTTGGTAGGTGGGTTTATATGTTTGCTTACCTGTGAAAGGAACAGAGGAAGTGGAGTACTTTTAAAAGACATTGACAAAGGACCCAATAGAAATGGAATGGTAATATGAAAGAGGAAGCGAATGAACATCACTCAGTGTCAGCTACAGTCCAACTGGGACTTACATCTGAAATACATGATTAAATTTTCACCTCTCAATTTGATTATCAGCAACTTTATCTAGAAACATTTATCCTTTCTAAACAGACTTCCAGATGTATGGAAAAAATTAATATAGCTTTCAAATGTGCATTTGTATTTCAAATCCTTAGAGTCTGGCACCAGGAGAATATGGCTATCCGACTAAAGATATTGATAAAATTAGTAATCCTCAATTGGTCCCCTAGGTCATTAACAAATATTTACAATATGTAAGAACACCCCATAGCAAGGTAATTATTTTCTGTCATTTTTTATAATTGTTTCATGGACATACTGTTACCAAAAATAAAACAACAACAACAAAACTCTCTGACCTCCCTATAATCAGTGACCAAAACCTATATTTAAAGTTCTCTACAGTGTTTGTATAGCTTTGCGTTTTTATTAAGAACCACCCCCCACAAAGAGATAAGGAAAGAAATTGTGTTGATTATGAAAGTCGGTGGTAAATTATATGGTTTCAAAACTCAGATGTCTTACATAAATATAGATGGAGTATCATGTATTTTGTGTCACCTTAAATCCAAGAAGAAGACAGTTTGTTTTCTGAATTATTCCCAATAAGCTATTAAAGCTTTATGGAAGAAAGAACTAAATATTGTTCTCATGCCTAAAATCTATCACAGTAAAGATATTTTAAATAAGTATAAATGATTAAAAAATTATATTATTTAATTTACACATGCTCATGCACCAAAGGGCTTCCCCCAAATCTGAAATGAGATGTGACAGCAGATCTAAAAGAGATATTAAATTTCAGTTCTCCTTCTATCTCTTTTTGAAATTTTCTTTTTCTCTCTTGTTTTCATGTATTCTTCTCTGACCCAGATTTCCAGAGGAACATTCCAAAGACAAGCAACATGAGAAGGTGCTCAAATATCTATTGAGCACCTACCATATGCCAATGATTATTCAAAGAGCTTAGGATACAACAGGAATAAAACAAAGACTCTTCCCTCACAGAGAACAAGTTGGATAGACAGGAAACAAATCATAAACAATTGATAACAAAATAAACAAGTAAATAAAAAATGAACAAAAAGATTAGAAAGTTGTCCTGTAAGTTTGGTACAAACTAATTGAGGAACAAACCCTGACCTGAACTGATGTAAAGTTATTTATATACTTTATTTATCTCATTATGTGAATATCCATATGTTTCACTGTAGAAACATTAACGTGTTTGATAATGCTGTGAGACCCAAAACCCCACTGAAGCTAGTGTATAATATGTGGGGTTCATCATATAATCTTCCTAAAATCCAAAAAGTTCCACATTCCAAAACACATCCAGCCTTTTGTATAAGGGATTGTGGACTTAATGTAAAAAGTAGAGTGGGGAATGGAGATTGCAATTTTAAACAGATGGTCAGGGAGCCCAAATGAAGTGGGTTGAATGGTGCCTTCCCTCCTCCAAACATATGTCTCCTAGGAAATTATGATTGTAACCTTATTTGGAAATAGAGTCTTTGCAGGAGTAATTAAGTTAAGGATCTTGAGATGAGATCATCCTGGATTTGGGGTGGGCTCTTAATCCAATGACAGATGACTTATAAGAGAAAGAGGGAGACTTGAGGCACAGTTACACAGAGAGGAAGGCCATGTGAAGATGGTGGCAGAGACTGGAGTTATACAGCTACAAGCCACGGACAGCCAAGGATTGCCAGCAGCCACCAGAATCTGGGAGAGAGGCATGGAATGGATTCTCCTTCAGAGCCTTCAGAAGGAATAAACCCTATTGCTATAGACTGAATGTTTGTGTCCCTCCCAAAATGCGTATGTTGAAACTTAATCCCCAATGTGATGATATTTGGATAGAGACTTTGGGAAGTGATTAGGTCATGAGGGTGAACCCCTCATTAATAGGATTATTGCCCTTACAAAGGAGACCCCAGAGAGATCCCTCACCCATTCTGCCATGTGAGGACACAGCAAGATGACAGCTATGAACTAGGAAGCAGGCCCTCGCCAGATAAGGAATCTGCCCATGCCCTGAGCTTGAAACTTTCCAACCTCTAGAACTGTGAGAAATAAATTTCTATTGTTTATAAGCCAGCTAGTCTACGGTATTTTGTTATAGCAGTCCAAACAAACAAAGACACCTATCAACACATTGATTGCAGACTTCCAATCTCCTGAGCTGAGAGAATAAATTTCTGTTGTTTAAAGCCACTTAGTCTATACTAATTTGTATGGCAGCTCTATGAAACTAATATACTTAATTAAGAAAGTAACCATTGAGCAAAGACTTAAAGTAGGTGAGGGAACAAGCCAAGTGGATGCCTGTGAGAACAACAATCTAGGCAGAGGGGAGAGGTAATAGAAAGCCCTCAAGTAGAGGCATGTGAGGAATATTTTAGGATGGCTACTGTGGCTGTGTTGAGAATAAGCTGTAAGAGGGCCAAGGATAGAAACAGAAAATCAGTTATGACACTAGTGAAATACTGCAAACAAGAGATGCTGGTATGGAGACCACAGTGGTGTTAGTGGAAGAGACGTAGTCAAATTCTGGATGTATTCTGAAGGCAGAGATAATAGCATTTCTCAATGAATTAAATGTAGGCTGTGATTAAAAAAAAAAAAAGGAGGATTTTTTTTTTGTTTTATGCTTTTTGTTTTTTTAGACTGAATAACTGGAAGAATGTAGTTACTTCCTACTGAGATGTAGAATACCAAAGCATGTCTAGGGGAGACTCTCAGAAGTGTAGTATAGCTTGAGACATCTATTAAATATCCAGGTAGAGATGTTGAGTATGTAATCGGCCATATGAATCGGGTTCAGAAGAAAGGTCAGGAGTAGAAATGAAAAGCTGAGAGTTGCTAACATAGAGATGGTATGAGATCTCTAAAGAGGAATCAAGGCCTGACCCCTGGGCACTCCAACATTAAGAGATTAGATATAAGTAGATAAGTTGGCCAAGGAGATTGACAAGAAGCTGCTAGCAAAGTAGGAGAAAACCAAGAATCTGTGGTACCCTAGGGCCAGGGATGGAAAGAGGGAAGAGTAATCACTGCTTTCATAGATCAAGTAGGGTAAGGATTAATAATTAACTAATGGATTTAGAAACAAAGGTAGTTAGTGACGTTGATAAGAGTAGCTTTGGTGAATGGTCTGAGCAAATCCCTGATGAGAATAGGCTTTAGACAAAATAAGAAGAAAGAAATAAGAGGCAACAAATGGGGACAATTATTTAAAGGCCTTTGGCTACAAGGAAGTAAGAAAAAAAGGGCTATAGCTGGTGTGATGAGAAGTGAGGCCAAGAGAAGTATGATTAATTTCTTATTCACTTGATTTTCTAACTATAGATTTAAAACTTTTTTGAAGCAAGTTATCATACAGAATGTATTGCTAGATTTATAAAAATTTAATACATAGAAATTTTGAAATCATATAGAAAAGCAAATAATTTATATTTCAAAACTGTTTACGAAGTGTTTACCTCAAGAGGGAAAAAAGAACCCAGAAACATTAAAACTAAAAAAACAAAAATATCATGTTATGAGATCATAACCAGAAGCCACTTAAAGACAAGGTCATTAAAAATCAGAATCTGATTCTTTCTGCTTTTAGATTGGAAACTGTATTGTGCTGATCTACAGTAAAGGGGATTAACTAGGAAATCTGGCTTTGACATGATTAAGGAGCAAAATTGGTTTTCTTCTTTATCTTTGCAATTAAAACTATCTATAGTCAAGGTGTTCTTTAATAAAATAGACTTATTTATTCTGCATGCCACATTAACAAAGATGAAAAAATATACATAGAAGGATATGTATTTAGTAAATATATTCATATTTTAGAGGGACATATATAAAATAATTGAAAGCTCTACTTAAGTGCTGAAAGACTATCTATGCTTTTATAAACTCAAAAATCCCAATGCTCTTTTGGCTTGTCCTGGGCTGGAAAAGCTATAAATTCTTTTTCACGCACAGCTACACAAAATAACTCGAGCTAAATACGCTTATTGAGACTGAAGCAAGATAGATAGTAATACAGAATTGTATACAAACATTGAAAGCCACAAAAGGCCTGCAGGAAAGCATGGCATTGGCACATGGAGCTCTCTTTTTACTCGTTCTTTTAATAAAAATGACAAATAGACACATGGTTCCTCTTTCATCTAACCGGCCAATTTTTTTTTTTTTTAACATGTCTTCTGAGACACACTAATGAGAAAGAAAGTCAGACATCAGATTTACTGTCTTTAATGAATAGCAGAAGAGGGTGGTGGGGGGAAGATGAGGAAATATCAGAATTAACCTTTCCTTGTTGTGCTGGGCAGGGGCGGAAAGAAGAGAACAGAACAGATATTGAGCTTACTGCCAGAAGCATTTCAAGGAGGCTAGAGAGTCATTCCATGCTCATAAACGGATTAAACAATCATCACATATACTAGATGTAGAGTAACATGGTCCTTCCTGATCCCAGGAAGCAAAACCTATCAATTAAGATGCTTTTAAAAATCTAATCCAGAGCATGAAGTTTTTTTGTAATGTTTTTGACTTTTCACAGGGACACGTTCTCTCATGCAATATTAGGCAGTTTCAGCTGGCTAGGCCATAAATTTTCTTTCAGGCAATAATTCAGCAGTTTGGTTAAATCCCAGGGACTAGGTCCATTAAGGTGCAAAAAAGTTGAAAAAAAAAATAGATTTAATTGGACACAAATATTTGCATTAACTAAATATACAGAAGTCTTTCATCCAAGTTCTCAACTTGCCGATCAATAATTCACTACATTCTCAGTTCAAGCATTGTGTTTAATCATTTAAATACTATTTTTTTCTCAGAGTACTTTCTGACATTTGTTGATTTTTGAAGATCTTATTAAACTGTGCCTAGATATTTATCATTTTATTATATATCCAGAATTAACTGCAAAGCCATTATAAAATCAGATGCTAAGTAACCAAATGTGAGGGTACAGTATATCACTTTGTGTTCTTCTTTAAGTTCATTTCATGTCACATATTTACATAAAACTTAACATTTAAATAGACCACTCCTGGTTTTAGAAGAACCCTAAAATGTCATCATCTATAACCCTGAGTCTCCTCTGTATCACCCCTAACAAGTAGTAATTCAACTTAAGCAGAATTATATCTGTTTACAAGGAATTCACTGTCTTATGAGAGTAAATATCTGTTTCTTTTTTCTTAGGAGAAAACAATACCATCTTTAAACTCTATAAAAGTCCTTCCTTACATTCAGCTAAAATCTCTTGCCTGGTAGCTACTATCTATTGGTGTTTGTACTTCCTCCTTGCAATTCTACTTAATGATTCTAATTAATATTCTACCTTACATATCTTCAAATACTAATTTAGATAGCTATAGACACTAAAAGTTGTGGCTCTTTAATCTAAGAAAATGTGTTTATAATGAAATGAATCCTAAAAACTAAAGTTGAAAGGTGATAAAAAGTCCTGGAACTAAATAGTTGTATTCAAAATGATGTTTTTCTTTTGTATGGGGGCTTGATTTTTCTTTTGTGGGGGTGAGGGGACTTTTTCCAGATGCCTAATATTGGCAGGGTTGAGAACTGAGCAGAGACTGAGGAAACCTCTCTTTACTATACATCCTGATTTATGAAAGGAAAGCTCAACTCGAGATAACTGGAGACGAATTTAATCTAGCTCTAAGCATATATTAATCAACCTCATAAATTTGTTAACTATTGTATTGAATTACCAAGGTACAAAGCTTGGTGAGGAAAGGAATATCTACACAGATGGAAAATATACGGAATAGAGCTGAAAAGTAAGAGTCTAAGTCATTGGTTGGAATGATATACATTATGGGCTGAATGTTTGTGTCCCCCAAAATTTATACGTTGAAGTCCAAAGCCCCAGTATGATGGTATTTGGAGGTGGGTACTACCTTTGCGAGGTAATTAGGTTTAGATAAGGTCAAGAGGGTAGGACCCGCATGATGGGATAAGTGTCCTTATAAGAAGAGAGACATAAGCTCTCCCTCTTGCTGTGCCATTTGAGGACAGAGCAAGGAGGCAGTCATCTTCTAGCCAAAAAGAAGGCTCTCAGTGGGAACTGAAGGTACAGGTACCTTGATCTTGGACTTCCCAACTTCCAGAACTGTGAGAAATAAACATCTGCTGTTTAAGGCACCCAGCCTATGGCATTTTGTTATGGTAGCCCAAGCTAAGGCAGCACACAACTAAGACCACAGTCCAAAATACCTCCTCTTCAGGCCATCCTACAAAAGATGGCCATTAAAATGCAATAAAATAGAGAAAGATAATAAATCATTAACTTAATCAATAGCATTTGTTTGGCTATAAAGATTTTCAGGCTGTGGAATTTCACGTATGACCCAGTGAATAAGGAAAAATTAAGTAGGAGGTGAAATGAGACCTCATTAACCTTAAAATACCAACAGATGTCATCAGTGTGATATTTTTTTTAAGGATGTAGAGCAAGTGTTACCATACGAAAATAAATCTCCCACTTATGCCTGAAATTCCATCATTGCAAATATAATAACCACTTACTGTGAAGGATTTTATTGGATCATTTTATGCCAAAGTATCTTAAGAAGGGTATATGATGGGAGGAACAGAGGGGGAAAAAGGTTAGAGGGTGGTTAGCCATGTTAGAAAGAAAATGCGGCAAACAAGTTAAACAGTAAAATCAAAACCAAAACACACTTCAACTATTCTGCAATTGTTGTCAATGAGTCCTGTATCTCTCACTATATTACTCTGATGGAGTCTTAGAATAAGAACCCAAACCCTTTTCAGTATCCTTTCCTACCTTTGCATATACAATAAAGAAGAAAAAGATTCTTACTATATTTTGTGTAAAATGTATCATTCTGCTAAAGTCCAAGATTATTTGTGCTATTAATATCTGATTACATTAAAATGAATATATAGTATATATTATAACATGTGTTGGGAACAAGTCTGATAGAAATATTAGATTTTTGTACAAGTCGCAAGATATACCTTTTATTCCTTCCAAAAATATTCAGGATTTCACTTTAATCCATTTTGAAGTGGATTAGTAAAAGGGAACTTACAAAAATTAACTATTAATATAGCACTAGAGCATTAATATAGCACTATGCTTATTTCTCCTAAGCATTTACCTCTATATTAGAAATATAGATAGCACTTTCATATATAGTTTTAATAGTCCAGTAAAATGAAAAATAGTCAAATAACACTCCATCTTAATCCTCATTGGCAATATATTACTTTACTTTGAGATTGCTTTTAAATGCTGATCAGAAATTACCGAAAATTCTTTGCTATCACAGTTTTTTATACTTCAAATTAGAGTTATTTTAGTCATAAATTAGGGGGCACAGAATGATTTTTTCTTAGAATACAAGACATTTTTTTCCTCGAGAAAATTCAGTAAGTCTTAACAGGAATATATTGGGAAATAAAGTGAATTAATTTTTCATATTAAAAGGATTTTAGGAGTCATTTTAATGCTGTTCGGATTATGCATTCCTTTGAAAATCTGATGAAATCTATTTACCCTGTCTCTTTAAAAATGCACGTGAGGGACTTCCCTGATGGCGCAGTGGTTGGGAATCCGCCTGCCAATGCAGGGGACACCCGTTCGAGCCCTGGTCTGGGAGGATCCTGAATGCCGTGGAGCAACTAGGTCCATGAGCCACGACTACTGAGCCTGCGATCTAGAGCCCAGGAGCCGCAACTACTGAGCCCGTGTGCCACAATTACTGAAGCCTGCGTGCCTAGAGCCTGTGCTCCACAACAAGAGAAGCCACCGCAATGCGAAGCCCGTGCACCGCAACGAAGAGTAGCCCCCACTCACCACAACTAGAGAAAGCCCACGCTCAGCAACAAAGACCCAACGCAGCCAAAATAATAATAATAATAATAATTTTAAAATAAATAAAATAAAATAAAAAACTTTGGTGTGCTTACAGTTCCTCAGAAAAATAATTTTAAAAAAATGCACGTGAACACAGAAATCCTTAATGGGGGGAGGGGTCTGTCAACTGATGCTCTATGGAAAAGTTTCTGGAAATCCATATTGCTCTTAAATTTCTATGCAGATGTTTGTGGGTATATACATGGTGGACAATTATTTTACTTATCATCTAAAATCTACTCTTTTCTCTTGCTTTTTGATTATTTTTGAAAATTAGTGAGCAAGGCAATGACACTCACATTAAGTTATTTTATTACATATGAAATAAGTCAGGCATCCTACAAGTGGAGAGGTTGATACCAAGGGCTAACTGTGTTCTTAAAGTGAATTGGATAACACTGGATTTTTTTCCAAACATGAATTTTAACAAACCAGATTCTCTGTCCTGCTGGCAGCTGAATGAGTTGTTCAGCTGATGTGAGTCAAAAACTCACATCACCCAAGACAGATGCTTATTGCATCTACTCATATAAATAGGACATTTGTAAAATATCTAAGTAGCAAAAAATATACCTTACACTGCAATGTAAGGTATATTTTACATAGACTCCTAGTCAAGGTTGTTTTTCCTGAGTATTCACCTTCTCAGGTGAATGCTTTTGTATGCATATAGGTTGTCCTCACACCCCAGAACCCTAGGTATAATCTTGAGGCCAGTATTTGCCGTGACATGTCATTCATATAAAATGCTTGCAGTCATACAAGACATGCTTTGTCAACCTGTGCATTCTTAATCGCTTTGCTGTACACCTGCTGCAATGCAACCTGTCAATTTGGCAGGAAAGAGAGCCAGGAGATCCCCATGCTGCTTTCTTGTCCACTATGCAAGTATTTTAACTTGGCATATGAAGGACCAGTCGGGGAGAGTGAAGTCGAGAGGCAGTGATATTCTGTTCTCATATAAGAGCAAATTTATGAAGAAATCTGATGCTTTCCACAAAAGCAACTCACCTAAACTGTGGTTAACATCTGTGACATGTGTACATGTGCTCACATGCGATCTGGCGAATGGGCACAAAGCCTTCACTATACAGGCCCACATAGGCTGAGATGAAGTAAAACGGCCTAGTACCATCTACTCTGTTGACAATTTAACTAGCCTTAAAACTCCACTGTAATCAGTGGGCAGCAAACATGTTTTATACTAGCCCGGAAAAACAAAGTCAGCACTCCAGTAGCTACTGTTTTTTGTGCACATACTATAAACCAGTGTTTGAAATTCTACAAACACACTAGTCATGCCAGCATGCCCTGCACAGCTGGTTTTGTATCCCTCCAGTAACCTTTCCACTTCTCTGAATGGAGAAATCTTCATTGTTTAAGGAGGAATCAAATATCACCCTTCGCCTTAAACTTCCCTCTTTCCATTCATTTGCTTCCAGGCAAGATGACTTGCACACATATAGTAAATTAAAAGCTGATTAATAGCTTTAGACATTGTTGTGAGAATGAAATAAGATGACTTAATAAAATTCCGAGGATCAGTACCTTGCATATAGTAGCCTTCACATATGTCTTTTAAAAACATGAACTATTATAAAATGCCTAAATCCCATGACTAATGTTTGCTCAAAGGCACTAAACTGGCTAAGGCACCTTATCTCTTATACTACCTTGGAGAAAGTTATAAAGCAGATGAGACACTCTGCACCTATCATTAGCTTCTGTCTTCAATGTCTAAGATTAAAACAAAAAATAAATCCAGGGTTGAAAATTTTGCTTATACCTGCCATGGCTAAAAACCGACCGCCTATTACCTATCTTTACCAGATTAAATCCCCAATATGAGCAAAACTTTCAATGAAAGCTGGATGACAGCCCCCAAATTAAAGCATAGTTGGAAAAAATAGCACTTTTTTAATAAATACAGATGTGTATATTATCTTTCAAAAGTTATATTTTGAGTTTTAGTTTTATATTTTATATAAAACTAAAATAAATAGATTAGTGCTAACCACTGCATCCAGAACCAATATTAAAGGCATTAGATACATGGAATACTAACAGATTCTTTAACCAATAGATTTAATTACATGGTGAGTTTGGAAGAAATGGGTAGGGAAGAAATGGATGAAGATTACTATTCATTAGTTCCTACTGTGAAGAGGTAGGGGGTGCCTCGTGGCAAGAAAAGTCAATACAGATTCCCCGCTGATGCTCTCAAAATAGCATCTTTAATGGCTGGGGTTATAAAGATACTGAGGCTCCCAAACTGACCAAACAAGGCATCATAGCATCAAAGTTAAATGACCATACATTTAATTAGATTCTGAAATTCAAGAGGGGGTAATTACAGAATGTCTATCAGAGAACTCTGAAGATCCATAAACAACATATTCATATATATACATGTATGTGTATGTATTTATATAAACATTTTTTTCTGTTTTGTATTATTGTGTAATATCTCCCATAGCAGACCATGAGTTGCTGTTGTCCATGACTCATTGAATTTAGCTTCAGTAGCTCCTAACACTATGTCTGGTACATAATCATACAGCAGTAAATAGTTGTTGAATCAACAAGTGCTTAATACTAAATTTGATATGTTTAAATTTAAATATAAATCTATTTTAAATGCTCGAAACGTGAAAGAATTTTCAACTTGTTGAAAATGGCACTGAAGGAGCCTATTTCATTATATGAGTCAGACAGACCTAGGTTTGAAACCCAGCTCTACCTCTTAGTTCCTATATAACCCTGACAGAGTTACTTAACCTGGCTGAGCCTTCCATTCTTACATGATGGACGTAAGGCTTCAATCTGGCTATTATAGCAGTGCCCATTCCCCAATAAAAGGTCAGCATATAGTAACTATTCTCTCCTCCTCGCCCTCCCTCTTCTATCTTCCTCCTCTTCTTCATTATCATCACCATAGATGCTAGATATCTCTTTAATTTTAGCAGAATGGAGGGTTTTACCCATTTTACTGATTTGATGATAAAAAATTGTGAAATAATTACTTCTAAAATGATCGTCACAATGTTCATCACTCTATAAGCACTGGAGAACCTCAAATGTGTTGTTAAAAAAAAGTTTTCTGATTAGGCCCTCCTATTTCTGTATTAAAATGCTAGAGATAATCAAGAGTTCCACTAGCAAACAGCTTTTTCTTAAAACAAGGTAATGTATTTCTTACCTCAATTGTTCCTAGCTTCCAGCAGAAAGATATTTAGAGATGATCTTTAAGTCTCTTAACTTTTAAGTTACTCAAATGCAACCAAAATATATCCTTAACTGTACCTTTGATTCCCCTGAAATTCTTCATTTTCAGTCTGTCTGGCATCCTTTCACTGGCTACAGAACAAGAAACAAACAACTTTCTGATGCCAGATGCTGAAGATCAATAGCTATTTCCCCAAGTTTACAGCATAATTAAAATGTGTAAGAGGAATAATTTTCTCTTCAAACCCTAAGGCTAAGCCTAGGATTATTGACTAAGTCAAAGTATATGTGGTGTAACATTTTTTATTGTGTTTATGGATAATATAAAGGAGTTTATGGCTTTTACATGTAATTTGTTAAGTTAGAAACACTGAAGAGGAAATATTCCCTACATTCAGCAAAGCATCAATTGTTTAAAAACCTCTGTAAGGTATATTTTGTAGAGGTAAATCTATATTCCTTTATACTGGTTTGTGGTCACCTAAAACTTCAAGCCTAAGGTTAATGGTCAAACATTCTTGAATTTAGTAGAACCCATTTACCTCAAACTACTTCTTCAGAGCTTTATCACC
This sequence comes from Orcinus orca, assembly GCF_937001465.1. Taxonomy (NCBI): domain Eukaryota; kingdom Metazoa; phylum Chordata; class Mammalia; order Artiodactyla; family Delphinidae; genus Orcinus; species Orcinus orca. Next base: position 57,580,206 of record NC_064563.1, on the reverse strand, counting down.
TTCAATAAAAGTGCCAGGAATGTAGATATGATGGAAATATCATAAGGATGTGAGGGTAGGTAGGACACGAGGAATCATGATGCATCCAAACAGAAAACACTATGTGTATACATCATGCTATGTGAGTTTTTATAAAATACAATATTCATAGAAAAGAAGATATATCAGCTATAGAATGGACTCTTTTCAGTAGTAAAAATTAACAATCACTAATTTTTGCACAGGGATATAAATGGTAAATATTTGAAACACTCTTCTTGGACAGCCTAATTTCTTTTAAAGTAGCTCTTTTTTTTTTTTTTTTTTTTTTTTTTTTTTGTGGTACGCGGGCCTCCCACCGCTGCGGCCCCTCCCCCCGCGGAGCACAGGCTCCGTACACGAAAGTAGCTCTTTTAAAATGGTACTTACTCCTGGGAAATGCAGCAGTTAAGAAGCAATAAAGTCTCATACGTCCTAGATTTAAATTCTAGCTTTGCCTCTTTCTGGTATTTATTAAATGTCCAATGGTATTACTTATTCTTTTCATTATTATTAATGATGCTAATAACATTATCATACAAACCCTGACGTGAATCACTGATTATCCAAGAGTCTTGAAATCTTTGAGTGAATAAACATTGATCCCAACCTCATTTTGCTTTCTTCAAACAAAGTCAAATGGAAGTGCATCCCCCTCATCCCAAAGTCCCATACATTTGTCACATTCCTGCTATACGGCTAGTGGTATATATTGGTGCTTTGCAAATGTTACATAGATGAGAAGATACCACTACAAAAGCTGATTTGCAGTCAAGCCTAGGTGTTCCATTGCTTTTCAAAAACTGGATGGGGCTTCCCTGGTGGCGCAGTGGTTGAGAGTCTGCCTGCCGATGCAGGGGACACGGGTTCGTGCCCCGGTCTGGGAAGATCCCACATGCTGTGGAGCGGCTGGGCCCGTAAGCCATGGCCGCTGAGCCTGCGCATCCGGAGCCTGTGCTCCACAACGGGAGAGGCCACAACACTGAGAGGCCCGCGTACAGCAAAAACAAAACAAAACAAAACAACAACAACAAAAAAACTGGATGGATTTGTAATGAAATGTGCTCTCTCTTCTAGTTCTGCTATAGGGCAGTGGCATGCAATCTGAAGAACACTAGCTAGAGTAGGCTTATTGGGTGTGCTAAATGAGGAAGCCTACGTATTCCAAAATAACCATCTCTAGCTAAATCTGTAGACAAGCCAATAAAACAGACACACTCACTCTCACACAAACTCACTCATGTCTCTGTGAAAACTAGCTTAATAGTCAGGCTGCTTTTTTTTCCTCTTGCTTTCCCACATTCACTGACAGTATCTCCCGTCTAACGTGACTGAGGCTGCTTCTGGTCAATCCTTTTATTTATCTTTCATGGATTCAATACCCCACACCCAGCCCCACCCCAAC